>NC_069784.1:33602500-36102500 GCF_027406575.1 Nycticebus coucang
ATACCCGGGTGTGGGGAGGGTGTGTGTGTGTGTGTGTGTGTGTGTGTGTGTGTGCGCCTGTAAAGTGTCACATGCCTGGCGTCCGAGGCCTCTGAGAAGCTGAGGGAGGTGGATGGCTTGAGCTCAGGAGAACCACACCAGCCTGAGCAAGAGCAACAGGCGCCCCCAGCTGGGCGGTGTGGGTGGAGGGGCGCCCCCAGCTGGGCGGTGTGGGTGGAGGGGCGCCCCCAGCTGGGCAGTGTGGGTGGAGGGGTGCCTGTTATTCCAACTACTCTGGAGGGTGAGGCAATAGGATCTCCGGAACACAAGAGCGGTTGCTGTGAGCTCTGATGACATCATGGCACTCTACCAGGGCGGCAAACAGAGTGAGACTCTGTCTCTAAATAAATAAAGATTTGCATGTAATGAGATTTAATCCAGGCATTTTTCGTTACTACCAAACTATACATTTTTAAGATTTCTAACTTAAATCATATTTTTATTTGTCCTAAGGTTTTAGAAAATAGTACTGACTGAAGGAGAGATACTTTAAATTACTTGTTTGATCGTATTTAAAGGAAAGTGCATGTGAGTGGATTATTCAAAAGGAACAGGAAGAAATTATCCATATTTTCACGTACCCCATCTCCCTTTGCTCCCGGAGAACCTTGAGTTCCAGGGAGTCCTCTGTCGCCCTTCTCCCCTTGTTCTCCTGGAGGACCGATCAGGCCAATTAAACCAGGATGTCCCTTTGGAAGGCAGAGAAAAGAAATTTTATTAATAATTAGGTTACAACCATTATTAAATTCTAGTCATAAAAATTTGGATATTAGATTCCTGAAACACAAAAATAAAAATTAAATATACTCATAAAGCACAGAGAATCACCCTTCCGTGTAGAAGACAAGGGAGAATCTCCCTTCTGTCACCTAACTGGATCATTTACTGCTTTCAGGAAGTGGTGGCTTTATTAAAGGTTGGAAGTATTATGGAATAAATGCTTTCTAAAAATATCATCTTCACTGCACTTAGGAATTCCCTCATTTAAAAGACCAATAATGGACTCAGTGCCTGCGGTTAGGGAACCAGCCATATACTTGAGCTTGCAGGTTCAAATCCAACCAGGGCCTGCTAAACAACAATGACTACAATCAAAACTAGCCGGGCATTGTGGTGGGTGCCTGTAGTCCCAGCTACTTGGGAGGCTGAGGCAAGAAAATCGCTTAAGCCCAAGAGTTTGAGGTTGCTGTGAGCTGTGATGCCACAGCACTCTACCAAGGGCAACAAAGTGAGACTCTGTCTCAAAAAATAAATAAATAAGTAAAATAAAAGACCAGTAATGACTATATATAATATGGGTGAAATAAACAAGCAAAAAACTCCTGATTCTAATTTGCATCTCATTAAATATGAATGATCCATTCTTTAGCAATTCTGTGTGTCTTTTAAATACTTTCAGAGATTTTAAATACAAACAATATTAATGTCATTATTTAAAAGGCTTATTTTTTTCTAACTGGTACAACTCAGTATAAATTCTAGGAGCTCATACTACTTTTTAAAAGATATTTTTAGTTTTATTTTCATGGTTAAAAACATAAAAATGGGTATTTTTGTTATTTCATTTGTTTATTTTCTGAATAGTTATTTTAGTATAACCATACGCTTTCTCCATATGGTTCCTGAAAAGAAACACTGAGAAGGCAGAACACTGAATTCTGGTACATTTTTTACTTTTTGCATATTTTCCCTTCTCTAAATATTTGTGAGATGCCAAGGATGCAAAGCTTTTTCCATGATTAAAATGGCAATGATACCGTTGTAAATTCCCTTTTCAATGGTTTTAGTCGGCGAAGTTAATTGCTTCTACTGTTAGTACAATAAATTTATATACATGCTTTTATTCTTACCTTTTCACCCTTGGAGCCAGGGTCACCTTTAAGACCTGGTAAACCAGGAGGTCCCTAAATAATAATTAGAAAAAAAAAAAGACAAATAAAAATAGCGTAAATAGGAATAAGAGAATCATATTACTAGTCACAGAGCTACTTTGGTTTTGGTAATTTGAAGTTCAAAAATAATGATGAGTGTTAATTTATTTTATAAGAATCTAAATAAATGTAATTAAAATATTACAGTTTAATTTGTAAATGTCATATTAAAGCATAATACTTGTAATTTTGATCAAATAAACTGAAGTTAAAAATAAGACATAATTTACATGGCTTTTTAGTTGAGAGCAAAGTGTACACTTTAAATTACACTTATTTGGAAAGGGATTTTCAAATTATATATCTAACCAATCAAAAATTTCTATGCAAAACAAATGTTAAGTGTTAAAGTATTTCAGTAAATTTTTTTTAAAATTCGATAAACTTTTGACAGTCAATGAATATTTGATAACCACAGAAAAGTTTTTGACGAATGTTTCAACACACTGTTCTGTGTTTATTTCAGTAGAACTATATTTGCAATTCTCAAAATGATTCCCTGATATTTTATAGAATAAGGAGATAATATCTATATATACTGACTTAAAATTGAGTTCTACACTGCTGCTAAGTGATGGTCAATTTTCTGAATTCTGATTTCGATTCTTATTCCTTATTCTCTTATAAATAGATATCTTTTACTATGCTTAGTAGACAGAGAGGTATATACTAAGAATATCTAGTAATCACAGTAACCTCGTGCATTTCTAAGGGACCACACAGTGTACCAAACTGTCTTAACAAATACATCTTCAGTGTTCACAATGATCCTGATGAAGTAGCTATTTGTGTTCTTTTTACTTTCGAGAAACTGGTCATTAAACTTCCTTGTATCAAGACTAGAATTCAAATTTGGTAATCTGGTTCCAAGTCCAAAATTCTTTAGGCAAATTGTATAGGACTATTTTTAAAAGTGATAGCCGTCGGCAAGGAGAAGACGCTAGTAGGTAGGACAAAAGATATTCCAAAAGAGCAATAAAGCAATTTAGCAAACTACCAAAAAAGATATGTCTTTGAGAATGTAGACAGAGTTAGACTCCAAAAGTTTCTAGAGGGAAGGGCTTCTACGTGGAAGACAGGAGACTGAGAGACGGCAACGTTTATGCATGACTTGGCGTTTGGGAAGAAAAAGAAATGTCAAAATTTCTTGAATCTTGAACTGAAAATCCCAGCTTTGAGCCAGAAATGCATTAGCAAATTGGAGCGGAATTTGATTGTCATTATATAACTATTTCGAATCATACGGTATTTGATCATTTTCTTTCTCAATATTTTGCTGCCATCAGAACACTTGAAAATCAAGAACATGAAAGGATCACAGAACCACCCTGGTGATTAGGTTTCTGGGTCGAAGATACTGGAGAACTGGTATAAGTTATTCCCGCTCTTCATTCTCATGGGATTTTAGGAATTGACAAGTGACACTATTCCTTTTATTTGACAAAGAAACAGACAAGCAGAAACTTACTAATTTTGGGAGATCACAAAGCTTGCCAATGGAAGAAACAAAGACTTGACCCCAAGTCTCACGACCTGACCCAATGTTGTTTCCATGAAAAATATTATTTTCTTCTGTCATCACATTACAAAATATACACATCAAAAGGCAAAGGCTTCTTTTTCTTTTTCTGATCAGTTGATTAGAGTTCACTCCAGGCTGCTCAATGGGGTTTTACACAAAAACTTTTCAGTTTTTAAAATTCTTGTTGGGAGAGTTAGCCTTTTCCAAATTGCACTCCTCAGATGGTACTTTTAGCAGTATATTCTAAATTGAATCTCCTATTTAAATGATTTATAAAATTAATAATAAAGAAATGTACTTTTTCATATTACTATGCCACTATTTTAATACATTAGCTTGTTTATAGTCTCAGGTATGACACTTACCCTTCTTTCTTAATTTACATTTGTATGAAAAGTATGGCATGAATTTAGCAACTAACTCTTACTTGTGCCTCGCTATCTAAGAAAATTTTCATGTGGGTGACTTTTGAATAACCTTTTTTTTTGAGACAGAGTCTCACTATGTCGCCCTTGGTAGAATGCTGTGGTGTCACAGCTCACAGCAACCTCAAACTCTTGAGCTTAAGCTTTCTCTTGCTTCAGCCTCCCAAATAGCTAGGACTACAGGCGCCTGCCACAACACCCGGCTATTTTTCTATTGCAGTTGTCATTATTGCTTAGCTGGCCCAGGCTGGGTTCAAATCCACCAGCCTTGGTGTACGTGGCCGGCACAGTAAACCACTGTGCTATGGGCAACGGGCCTGAACAAACTTTTTAATCTACCAATTGGTGTACTCCAACTTTGATGGAAACTAAAAATAAAATTTTTGTTCTGAAGCTACATATTAAAAAATGCAGGCCACAGAAGCAGTCAGAAATATTAACCAATTTGTATGTATGTGACTCGTGAAATTAGGGCCAAGACAATTTAAATAAGTCACTGCTACCAGCAATAGCTAAGGCCCCAAGCAGCAAAGGCAAACTGTTCATATGATTTCTCTGTGAGTCTGAATTATTTTGATCAAACTGAGTCGTCTGGATTATTAATTGTTTTAACTTTTACCAGGCTACATCATGAGTCTCTGCTATTGTATCTTCTACTCGGCTACCGTGAATAATTTTCCCCACCTCTAGAGATATTTTGATTCTTCAGTGTGAAAGAGCACACTATATCCCAGTCCATATTTTTTGTGAATTTAAAGTATTAAGAGCTAGAGATGTGGTTCAAGCAGTGAGAGGTAACTCTGAAACGTAGTGTGGGTTCAGAATAGGAAAGGCCTGGCCTAGAAGCCAGACTCTTATTAGCAATTTAAATGAGCTAAACAAAGGGAGTCTAGGTTTTCTCATCTGCAAAGTGGGGTGCCTGTGGCTCAAGCGGCTAAGGTGCCAGCCACATACACCTGAGCTGGCGGGTTTGAATCCAGCCTGCAACCAAAATAATAGCCAGGCATTGTGGCGGATGCCTGTAGTCCCAGCTACTTGGGAGGTGGAGGCAGGAGAATCGCTTGAGCCCAGGAGTTGAAGGTTGCTGTGAGCTGTAATGCCACAGCACTCTACCCAGGGCGACAGCTTGAGGCTCTGTCTCAAAAAAAAAAAAATAAATAATAATTTCTATCTCCTAGGGCTGCTGTTAGAACAAGCAGATAGGCCCTTTCCTTGTCATAGTTTCTGAAGCCTTCTCCTCTAACTGAAATTCCAAATATCAGGAGAGACTAAGAATAAATAGTGTTATCATAAGTAAGTCTTTGTGTAAAAATTGGGGCCATGATTTGAGGCCGTGATTTGATATATTTCTATTTGTTTTAATTCATGAATGAATTTGAAATTCTCTATGTATTGATGTAAAAGTGGACAACATCCTTACAATATTCTACTCACAACAGACTACAATTATTTTCATGGGACGTATGTGCAGTTTGAAGTGTAGCTATACCTCAGACCAAAAGAAGACTATAAGGAAATTATCAAATTCACTTCCAAATGTACAGTGTCTCCCCTTCTCTGCAGTTTCACTTTCCACAATGTGGACTGTATAAAAAGTGAAACATGCTATAAATGTTAATTATTCTTTAGTTGATTAGTTTTTAATATACTACAGATGAATAGCTACCAACTTTCTCATCCCATTCTAATAGTACAAACTAAAATGGTGAACAAGAAGAACTACCACTAATTCTGATAGTTTATGCTTAGTGAGAAACACTAGGGATTACTGTGTTTTTAATGCACTTTAAATATTTTCTATAAATATTACTTATGAAGGAATTTGAGGTAATGAGTATTAATCCATGTAAGCTAATAATCTGTCGTGAAATTACAAACTCCATCTAAGTCAAAGTCAGCTTTTTATTTTTCACCAACTGGAGATAGTAATTGGTAACATTATGATTTTGCGAGCAGTTATAAATACCCTTTGATCTTGAAGCAGAAAAGAAACTTTGACGCTGCATATAAAAATGTCATCCCAAGTACACATATTTTCTACTTTCTCTCTAGGATATTGTAAATTGAAAACCCCTAGGGAAATACATAATTCATAAGTTATAAGGTGAAAAGGAAAACAGAGACAAGACATTCTTAAATGTTTGGAATACACGGCCAACATTTTCTGGGCTGTATTATTATGCTCTGTGGAATATTTACTTTGATCTATATCTCAAAACTCTAGGGCATTCAACTTTAAAGAAATTGCAGATCTTACACTTTATTTAGAAGATAAAATTGCAAACCGTGTTTAATTAGGGAAAAGGCAAATGCTTTGTTGTTTTAATCATTATAGAATGATACCATCTCAAATCTGTTTACAGATAGCTTAAATGTAGCATTAAAAAAAAATCAAACTGTAACTCAATATCTTAGCCTACCTTTTATTCAGACTTTTATAGTTTGAAAATAATGCTATCAGTTATTTTATTCACCATGTTGTGAAAGAAAGGAACAGATGATAATACTAAAGTAAACTTATCCAGAGATAAACACTAAATAATTTTTCAAGTATATTAGAACAAATAGGATTTTAAAAGAATATGAAGCAAAAAAATAAAAACTTAAAATTAAAATGGATGTTAATTCTCCCTCCAAAAATCAAACAAATATTAGGTTATTAAATTACTAAATCATGTTAATTTTGACTTTGTAGCCAAGGACAGAATTATGCACCATCAGCCTTTAAAAAGCTCAATCTTATTCTCATTTAATGTTTGTTGAACATTCAAAGAAAATGCTCATTAAAATGTTTAAAAAGCTTCAGAAAACTCTAACAACTCTTATAGGGTTTCACTTAAAAAGAACACTAATAGAATTCTTCATACAGGCTCATCATTCTCTGTAGTGGAGCTCAGGGAAAGCTCCTCAATTCCACATGGATATTCTAAGCACACATGCATGAGTGGTGTACGTTGAATTCATACATGTAAATGAAGTTTTATCATGTGAAATATTTAGCGTTTAAAATAAAAAATAAGTACTGTTTCATATCTCAGCTTTAGTAGAGCTAATAATATACAGGAGGCAGATATTCTACAGAAATCATTTTGAGAGTTTTAAAATCTTTGTTTTACTCCAAAGAATTTCTCCTATAGAATTGTTCTACGGTTATCTCTATGTGTAATGGGTGCTCACTCAGACAGAGCTCAATTGTCTAATTAGGTAGCTACCAATCAGGAAAGATGAAAGTAGGTAAGTTGTACTTATTGAATAGCTAAGTAGTATTTAAAAGGTAGGGAAAGGGGGAATGTCTTGGTAGCTTTGACCAGTGGAGCAATACAGTGGGAAGATACAGGCATCTTCTAGAAGGGAAAAGAGAACTCATAGGTACTTGGGGAAGTACAGTGATGAGGACTTGGGCGTGGGCGTGAATATATTTGTAATTATAATGAGTAAAAATACATCATGCTAAATGTGTTTTTCGTACAGCTTTCACATGGATTAATTTTGGAGATTAATGCAAGCCTTTTATGTTTTCCAGTCTCTGTTAGTCTCACCACCCAGATCTTATCCACAATTAACTGTGTCTTTTTCTTCTTTAATAATCTTGTATTTCTCAGCAGGGAATGAGTCTTAAAGAAAGTGGCATTTCAATGGTCCTACTTTAGCATATCCCTAGCATTGACTACATAATTCTATAACAGGACTTACTAGGTTATGTTCTAACTGCTGTGCTAATTGTAATTGCTGATCTCCCCCATTTGATTTAAAAGCCAACAACTTGCAAATGGGTTTGTTGATACAGATGCAGAAATTTGGAGAAATTTCGTCACTTTTCATTAAGAATATCAAATTTACTATTTTCAAAATATTTACCATTATGATATTTATTTAATATTCATTGTATGCTACCAATACCAATCAATGGTTTAAAAAATCAGTAACTTCCCAAAAGTCCTTAAGCAGATAAGTGACAGGACATGTTTTGAAGCTGGGGAGTGTGGCTCTAATCTGTGACCTTCACCAGTAACTGTAATAAGCTATTTTTCCTTCTGATTAAAAATCTACACACCAAAATAAATCTCTCTTACTTGAGTCAAAAAGCTCATTAAGGTGCCAAAAACGGCATTCTAAACATGATTTGTCTGTCCAGCCTCACCTCGTGAAGACTGAGTGGAATATTCACTGAGATTAGATATTGCTGTTAAGACTAACTGAAGCTAAGAGGAAGCTAAAATACATTCACGTTGTAAGTACTTTTCAATAAAACAAGCAGTCACAAAATGGAATGCAGCCAGGCCGCCACTGCTGACGGTCATCACTTCAGTCTGCTAAAAAGGTTTGAGTTCCTCTGCCCTCCTACACCAAAAACTTCTGTTTACTCAAGAGTCAGAAATACAAAATTCTGCAAGCTGGAATCAGCTGCTATGTCTGATGGTTTAATTTTTAATTTTGGCTGAAGGAAACCTTCGGCATGGCGCTTTTGATTTCATCTGCAGAAAGGTCAGGGTAGTTATTGGAAAACCTGAAATAACAAGGAACAACAACAAAAAAAAACCTCTGGAAAGTTTTAGGGTGACATTAAGGCAAAGTAATTTGTCTTCCAGCCTGCGCCTCTGTGCAGTTAGCAGTTTAGCATATCTAAGGAGACTATTTCTAAATTGCTGCACAGATGTGGAGCTGATCCTGCTTCCACCAGAGCCCTGCTCCAGGGCCCGATGAGACGGTGGGCGGGCTGCTGACCTCTAGCTCAATGTCAACCAGCATTTGATAACTGTATCTAGTTACTAAGCAAGTTTTCTTGAACTTATTCAGTGAAAGTTAAAAAAAAAACTCCTTAACACTTTTGAGATATTCAACAGGAAATTGTTATGGCATCTTTAATGGCTGAAATTCTTCCTGAATAATGAAGACTGAATTCAGATTTGATGGTTTCCTGAGTATGCACATTCACACATCTCTGAGATAATCCGTCCATGATGAGAGGAATGTTAACAGAGTTTAAGTTACTCTCTGGAGGGATTGGACCACTTAAACCAGCATGCATTCCACATGCAGTGTGCTAAGTGCCCTGCTAGCTATTTTGATTGATCACTTATAGACATACCTACTTCTGATAAATGAAGGTCAAATTTCTATACCATGAAATAGAATCTGTTTATAAAACAAACAAGTCACCGAGGTGGCAATGATTATAAAGAGCACGTCTTCCGTTCTCACTTTCTGCTCAAATTTTGTAGCAAGGATAGCCTTGGATCCTGTAATAAACCCTACCTATGAATTGTATGCTGGGCCACAAAACGCTGTATTACATTTGCCAAGCATACTGTTTGTACACAGAGTTTATGGCTGCAACCAAGCTTCAGGGTTGTGAATCATCTTTCTTCACAAATGGGGTTTATTGTTTTATATTTCAGCCTGTATGACTCCCAAAAAGAACAATTTATTTGGTTGAGAAATCACTGCATGCATATGCCAGCCTTACTCTTTTAAATGTAGTGCCAGGAAACAAAGTGTAATTGCGCCCATTTGGGGAAACTGTCTATACCAGGAAAAGGACTTGCTGGGTCATTAGCAGCATTTAATTCAGTGTGGAATAATTTTTTTAAACCAAAGCATATAAAAAAGAAAGAACTGATCAAGTAGCATATGTTCCACACATCTATCAGTTAGTAATATTTTTAATCTTTTTAGTCTAAGTAATATATTTTCCTAAAAGCTGTATATTATAAAACAATTTAATAGTTAAGATTTTTAAAATTCTAGCTTATAAACAATTTTCTTTTAGAAATTGTCTCTTTTTAAGTGATGAAAAAGATCCAGCTCACCATAGGACCCGGGGGTCCGTCTTGGCCTGCAGCTCCAGGAAGGCCTTGTTCTCCCTACAGAAAATAGAAATGACGGAGTTTTAAAATGTTAAAAATACAAAAAGGAAGCATGGCCTATGAATTCCACCACATGGAGAATATCTGGGAGTGTTGTAAGCTATTCTGTGTCTTTTTACTGTGGGTATATCTCCGTATGCACACACAGAGGCATATATATACTCGTACGTATATGTAGCTATAGAAACAAAAATCTTTTGTCATTGTGATCTTAGGGTTTAGTTTTCTATTCATCCTTTACAAGTTAGCATCTCACCACGAACTTATTATTAAATAAATGACATACTTAAATATTTTAAGAGCATCTGGTTTCACATATGACATTTACTGAATTCTTAGAAACACCCACACAGCAACTTACAAAATAATGCTGTCATAAACACTTTCATTAATAACTTTCTTAGAAACAATAGCTCTTTTCAAAATAGCATCTTTTTTCACAGATGCTCACCACAGGGCCAGGAATGCCCCGAAGACCTTCTGGACCAGGCTTTCCCGCAGGACCCTGGGGACCGACTGGGCCCGTTTTTCCAGGAGGACCCTCTGCACCTGCTTCTCCCTGTTAGGATGTAAGACATGCGAACTCATTAATAAGGAGAAAATATTGATATTATTTCATTAAGTGTTCTTCAGGTATAAGTATTGTCCAATGTATGCATGAGACTTTGAACTTGATACCTGGTCACATAATGGGTATAAATATATGTACGCATTTTACCTTTGCTCCTTTTTCGCCCTGTCGTCCCTCTGCACCTGCAGCTCCAGGAGGACCCTATAAGCATAAAATCACATTTAAAATACATCACATATAAAAGTGATAAAACTCAGGACTTATTTGAAAATACTCCAATTTAATTAGTAACAAACTAAGAAATTTTTGTTTTCTATCACTATTCCGTTTAAAACCAAGGAGCAAAACCCAAATTTTTGTTATGTATCAACTTCACACACTGAGTAGACTGCAGATAATCCCTTCACATCAATGTAAGGAAATAGTAAAAATAATGTTTCCAAAGAAACTCTGATGGATTAAAAGTCACCCTTTGTGTGTTAAACACGCAGGTATCATTTATTAGTCAGACGAATTGAATTGATCAGGTTTCACTTTCATCCCTATGGGGTTTTAAGAATGGTTTCGTACTTAATCTTAGACCTTCCCTATGTTCATGTATTCTTTGAGCATCATGTGCCAAATAAACATTTTAAATCATGATGATCAACAGATTCAGCATTTTCGTTTACTGGATTTATATAATTCGTATAAATCAGTGGTATTAATATTGCTATCACTTTTTAGAAACTTAGTATTGAAGAAAAATAGAAAAAACATCTTACACTGAAGTTGTCATTCAGAAGCATAAGCACAGAAAGATTAAAAAAAGAAACTTAATTATGTCCAAGAAATTGCTCTTTATATTTTCCTCAGACCCTCTTGTTTTCCATTTATTTACTTCAATTTTCACAGTAAATTGTGCTTGAAACCATTAACTGAGATTGGGGCTGAAGGTTGGCGTTAATTGGTGAGGATAAAGCAAAACAAGAGGATGACTTTCTCTTTCTCAGATGCTATATTAATATTCCAACAGGGAATACATGTCAGCCTTTCTTACGGTCTTTTAAATCCACTTTTAAAGTGAGAATCAAGGACTTCATCAAACTCAAGAGAATTTCATGAACAAATTTCATCTCTTAGAGAGTCGAAGACATCTTTAATAATTTTTTCTGAATATCATCCCTGTAACTTCATCTATTAATAGATATTCAATGTACCTCAACCTAAAGATAAGAAATGCATACGTTTTATATGCAATCCTTTGAGGAGGCAGCAATATGTTGAATACAGAAAACTTCAAAGTAAATCTTTTTAATTTAATTCTATTTATGCAGGAGGAATTCTGTAGTGAATCATAAACTTCAAATTTTTCCCAGTGTTAAGATGTTGAGCCATAAATTATCTTTGTGTAATTTTGAAATAATAACTTATGCGAAGTAGATAAAAAGATCATAATTGCTTTTACTTTGTAAATAGGAATAATTAAATTCAACAAATAATAGCTTTTCCTTATTTGATGAAGGTTTTTTCCTTAATCTAGTGACATAAAGTTATGTAGTCTTAGCCTGAAAGAGGCAATTTATATACATGAATTATATAGTAGAGATTTATCTATATTTAGCTTTAACAAAAGCAAGTCACCAACTGTCTAAAAATTAAAAAAAAAAATCACTTTTATTCCAAAAGAGAAAAGACAATCCAAGTTTGAAGATCTGGTAGTCACTATTGTAACAGATTTTCCTACCCATGAATAATATTCCTCATATAAAATAGCCATATAATCTTTCCACTTCAAGTTTTACAATAATTCTTGATAATTCATTCATTCCCCCACTCAAGTTGCAAACATTTAAATATTACTCATGTTCCAAAAGTGTGCTATGTATGTAGAATACAAATAAAAAAATAAAATTGAACCCCTAAGGAGTTCATGAAATTTAGTTACAAGGACAGATATAAAAATTAACAAATGCAGTTCATTGTAAAACAGAAAGATGTGATACATGTGCAAAACAAATATCATGATCCAGTTCGGGAGTAGGGAAGGTTTTCCTGAAACACTAACCTCTGATCTGAATTTTACAGTATAGGTAGATGAGGGATACGTGTTTGCTTCTAAGATTTTACCTTCTGACCACACATAAGGATTGAAAGTACATAATAATCTTCTTTTTTTTTTTTTTTTTTTTGGTAGAGACAGTCTCACTCTCACCCTTGGTAGAGTGTCGTAGAGTCACAGCTCACAGCATCCTCCAACTCCTAGGCTTAAGTGATTCTCTTGCCTCAGCCTCCCAAGCAGCCGGGACCACAGGCATCCGCCACAACGCCCGGCTATTTTTTTGTTGCAGGTTGGCCAGGGCCAGGTTTGAACCTGCCACCCTCGGTATATGGGGCCAGTGGCCTACCCACTGTGCACCCCAAAATAATATTTAGAGAACTTGTAATAGTTCACTCAGCCAGGAGTCGTCTGTACATTTGTGTTGGTACACTGAGACAGAATTATTAGGGAGCATGATTATGCAGCAGCTTGAGACTTGGGTGGGAAAAAGGAAAATCAGCAACAGACAGGACCATGAGGGAGAACATTAACTAAATATTAGCAAAATAAATTATGTCAAGCTAAATATTGGGTCAATTATTTTCAAATATATTAATGGACAAGTGTTCTCACTTTTCATATCGAAAGAATTAGAACAACTTTTTCCAGACAGTATTAAAACCCACTAACATTTAGAATGTTTCAAAAATAAAGTTAAATAAATCTAATTCAGGATTTTTCAGAACCTTTAGTATCTGCTGAACAATGAATCTCCAAGATTGGTGTATAATTGGCAGTAGTTTTCAACTTAAACGTAGACCCTGTTTTTCATAATGACTTTTCCTAGGTGGCATAGAGTTCTAAAAAACAGAGAGTTTAAGAGATTTTATAATTTTGCTTATTATTACAATGCATGTTCTACCTATACATTTACATAAGAATTTTTCAAGAACCTTTGTGAAAGCAGAGATGGAACTTTTAATTTTAACTAACAGTGTGTATCTCTTTAATATTATATAAATATAAGTGTGTATAGATACATACATATACCCTAGGCATATATAGGATAGATAAATATATGTGTAAACTGTGTGTTATATATGGCATATGTGTGTACATGCATGTTTATGTATAAAGTTAAAGCTTCGTTTGTCTTCATAATCAATTATTAATATCAGTTATTGTTTTAATTTTTCATTGTGAACTTTTCTTTGGCCTATATGAGCCATTAATATATACATTTTCTGAGTTATAATGTTTAAACTATTTTAGTCAACTCTAAACTTTTTGTTTTTAAATAAAAGGGCATGGAACTAGCTAAAATGATAATGCAAGTATTCAAATACCATGGACTATTGATAGAATCTGTGCAAATCTTCTGTGCCTTAAGGAAATATACATTTAATCTCAAGTATTACAAATGCATGAAAGAAAATACATGCACTACAAATGATAACTTAATTCTCCGACTTGTTCAATAACCATTAAAATGCACTTTCTCAGTATCACCGCCACTCACAACATTGTGATCAATATTCTATTAGGATGTTTTATGATCATTCACTTGTAAGATTTCGCTCACAGAAAAAAGTGGTAATCCTTTCAACACATTTCTAGTCATTGCTATTTCTGCTATGAGATGTTATAGCAAAATTGTTACACTTCTGTTGCCTCCACAGGGGGAAAGTAAGGATAAGAGAAATGTAAATTTCTACAAAATATATGCAAATCTAATATGATCACAAGTTCTGGATAGACTAAAGAAAAACAGGTTGCAAAGCAATTCTGTATTCAATCAAATTATTGCCTGTAGATCACATTACTTTGTTGATAGGAATATACTCTTGCTATTTGCCCCAAAGTAATAGTAAATTGACTACTACATCAGGCACTGCAGTCTGCTGACCAAACCCAAAGATTTGTAGAGACAGAATTCTCAATATTGTTTCAGAACACAGAATTCACTCTGCACTTACCTCTACAGATAGATGCTGTTATAACTAGTGTGTGTAAACAAAGTGACCTCACATATGTATAAACAGACTGATCTCACTATGTCAGTACTTTTAAGTTATCAAATTCTAAATTAACTCTCAGTTTCATCACATTATTATTTCTCACACTGGTCCTAAACATCTCTTGTTTGGCAAATCCATTTTATTAAAAAATATATGCAGTTATCATGAATTTAAACACCTCCCTTTTTGGCAATAGTTCTCAAAGGAGATTCCTTTACTATACAGGATGTCCATAAAGTTTGTGTGCAATTTAAAATCGTTTAATATATAAAAGAGCGTAATATTACATATGTAACATACGTATGTTACATGAATTTGCACGGAGAAATAAATAAGTACAGATTTTAATAGTATAACATACTGTTATTTGAAAAAATAGTTAATATTTTATTGATTTAACAATAGCATGTATTTTGCTTAACAATATTATCCAGTGTTTGAGCTCCTGATAAATTAATGTTTTAAATAGACATTTGATTAACTTATATTATTCCTCATTTCAGCATTGAAAATTAGTTATTATACAAAGTGTGTTATTATGCAACAAAATTTTATGTGGAGGTGGCCAACACATACAGAATATTTTGTAAACATTTTGTAAAATTTGGAATAAATATTTTGTAAGTAAATGTGCATTTAGCTACAATATCTCATTTTCCCAATGTATGGCAACTTTAGAGGTGACTTTGGAGACACCTTGAAGTTTGGTTGGCTACATATGAGAGTACAAGAATTAATTGTTAGTGCTGAACCAGAAAAAAAAAAAATCACAGTTTTAGTAATAAAATTATTGACATTAATTTTTCACAATGCTAAAATATGTTTTACTTTAATGAAGAAAATAGATTCTTGTGTAAAACAGATGAACTCCATTAAGAATGCCAGGTTATCCAAAACTAGTATAGGTAACAATTTAACACATTGTGTCAAATATTATAGCTTTCGGATTCAATTTAATGATGCCACATTTAAAAGAGAAAAACCTGCATGTTATTTCCCAGTCAGGCTGACCTAAGGTTGATTTTTTTTTTTTTTTGCTATATCACAATGGATCTGAACAGCTTTGTAAGCAATGCCGAGTCATCACAGTTCTCAAGTCATTAATAATTCATGGATACAGAGGCTTCTAATTTTGTTTACAAAGTGACTAGAATAGATAGATTAAAAATAGCTCATCATATCTCTAAAAACTGCTATTTAAAAAGAGAAGATAGAACATTGCTAACATTTTTATGAGGTTATTTTAAAATGATTCTGCAAAAATCAAAGAGTGATCTACACTAAAGTACTTCTTAATAATGCTAAAGAAAAACATTATACAAGAATGACTCAGTTAAGTATTTCATTATTTTAGGCTCTCAATATAACAATGTATTACATAATATAGTGCAATATCTGTGATAATTTCTCAATCCTAGAATCGGGTAGTAGTCTTTCTAGAAGTCTGAGTCATCCATTTAAAATTATAAATGTTGATAATTACCCATTCCAAGGTAGTAAACACAAATATTCAAAAATGTGTTATGACAAAGATAAAGTTTGTTACATTATACTAGCAATATTTAAAATTTAATAAGTATTAATGGAAATATTTTAACATTTACAATAGCACCAATAGTGTCAACATTAACTATACTGCCAAAATACTAGCTTAATGTTTTTAAATAATTTAAAATATACTATTTTTGTATCAGTTTTCAATAATAATTCATATTAGTAATCCACAAAGGACATGTGATACTGGTTCACACCTATGTATCTCCTCTTTTTATTATTTCTATTCATACTTTATAATAAATTATTTTTATTCATTTACTTTCTAAAAATTTTCAGAAGTGCAATATTCAATTGTTTTCAAAATGAGTAATTCACATGACTCCCTGCTGAATAACTAAAGAAATGAATTCATTCCAAAACTCTGTCACCATGTGGAGGACTCATGCCAGAAATCAAAGGGTAATTAACTAAATTTAAGAAAAATTATAAATGAGTAATTTGTTTGACATATTTTAAAATGAAACTAAACTGGATAGCACTTGCTGAGAGTTTTTTTGATTAATAGAATGAGCTGAAAAGTTGCCAATATACAAAATAAAATATTTAAAATCAATTTTGAGGCTCAGCACCTATAGAACAGTGATTATGGCTGGCGGGTTCGAACTCAGCCCAAGCCAACTAAACAACAATGACAACTGCAAGAAAAAATAGCCGGGTGTTGTGACGGGCGTCTGTAGTCCTGGCTACCTGGGAGCCTGAGGCAAGAGAATCGCTTAAGCCCAAGAGTTTGAGGTTGCTGTGAGCTGTGACACTACGGCCCTTTACCAAGGGTGACATAGCGAGACTCTGTCTCAAAAAAAAAAAAAAATCGATTTTGATTTAGTCATTTCTTTTCTAGTGGCTACCACACTTTGAAGTAAGGTTTAATGACCTTGATATCAAAACATGATACGATATACTTACATGATGATCATCCTTATCGTCATAACTATTTTATAATGAAGAGCTAATACACTAATAGTTTTCATAAGAATATTTATTATTTTTGTATTCTATGAGTTGTGTTATATTCAGCCCAACCCTAGCTGTTAGAAACTCCAAGAAACACAGGATTACTAACTTGCCCAATACAACACAGACAGTAAGTCGTGAAGGTGAGTTAAAACCCGGCTGGTGTAACCACATCATCCTGTAACCACTGTATGACATGGTATCCTGCCATTTGATTCTAAAAAAATAATGTTTTCTCAAAAGGATTTCAACTCATTCTCAAAGTCTCTTTCTATCAGTATTCTTTCAGAAGGCCTGGCATTGGAACAGATACTTCTGCTGCTAGACACTATTAGGGGCTGTCAGACTGCAAGCAGAAAGAGGCAGCAGATCTCAAAAATCACATTACTCTTTGTAATTACCTTGTAAGAAACACAGCCCAATGGTTGCTTTCTACTTATTTATTTCTACTAAGGCCATGCTTTGGGGTTTTAGACAAAAATAATAGGTCAGGTAGAAAGGTAGTCAAAGACAAGCAAATTGCATTAACGGACAATATTTATTACATAACATTTATTTCTGCCATTGAGGGATGTTTATATGTAAATGATGATCCAAATTTGTATTGCTGAGAGACGAAAGGAAAACCCGTTCACACTCTATGCTCAATATGAGGATAATCAGTGTGAAAAATTCCCTTAAATTCCTTCCATGAGAAAACAGAAGTGACTCTAATTGTTGTTCTGGGACTTTGGATGATTGAAGAGTGAGTACGCCAAAGACATAGGTCTTGATGTTTGGCACATATTTGGCAAATATTTTCTTCAAGGATAAGTTTGGAATAACCAAGGAGGTACAGGAAGACACTGGAAAACAATAGAGCTGCAAGAGGCAGGTCCACAGAGACTGTTTTCTTAGGAAAATAGTACAACGGTGAGGGAAGGGCAGTAAAGTAAATCTCTTTGGGTTTCCTGCAGATGATATTTTGAAAGTAACTACTTATTTATGTTTTGCAATCGCCCTTTATTAAAAAGTCATTTCCAAATCAGAGAAGTCTAATAAATGCAAAGCAAACTGACATTATTTACTGATTCTCCAGCTCACTCTCCTGGTGCTGCACTCAGACTTTTGCAGTGTTTTAGATTAATGTGAACTATTGACATCTCATACCCAAGTAGCACATCAGGTGTCAATATTCTGGCACCCACTGTGGTCTTTTTCAATGGTCTGTTACATTCACACAGAGAGATCTAAGCATAGAGAAGTAGAAAACCCCATACGTGTTTATTTTTTTTCTTAATTTTTATTGTGACAGTGAAATGGTTAAAATTTGTTCTATTTTAGTATTTCGTAATTACTTTGTACATTTAAGAAATTATTCTCTATTACTTAAGATATTTTCAGCTTCTTGTAACAGGTTGCCTACCCCTTATATAAATTTATACACAGCAGGAATGATAAGTGGATGTTTCAAATAAAGAATTAAAGAAACTTACTCTTTTTCCAGGAGGACCTGGTGGGCCAGCCTCACCAGATGGACCAGGAGGACCCTATAAAATGGGAAAAACATCTTTGAAGGAACCGGATATTATTTCATAGCCCCCATAATTATCAAGATCTAGACGGAAACCAACTTTCTTCATTTTCACACATCTGTCTTTCCTAGAAAATCTCAGTCCTTGATGGATCTCTAAACTTCCTCTAGATATCTATAATTAGAAATGATAAATTTATATGGTAAAATTCTTTATAACTGGGAGGAAGTCAATCAAATGCCCTCTATGAAAAACTGTGCCCTTTTAAAAAGTGCTAATTTGTATCTTGTAAGCATCCAACAGGCATGCTAATTAATACAATCATATGGTTAATAATTTTACTCACTGCGCATACATTTTTGAAAACATTATATTACCTTTAAATTTCTTCTCATTCAATACTAGTGTTTTTATGCCTAGGTGTTCACAACTTGCTGGGATATAAACCAAAATCTTATCTACAAGGAACAAGCTTATATCTCGAACAGCAGGAAGCCCTTGGGAATGGCCCCAGAGGCATAATTATGTTGGGAGCTGGGTGTCTTTGGCTCTGTCTTACTGGCCTTCCTTACTTCTTCCCTAAATATAACCACATGTGGCCAAAACACACTCCTGGTCATTTCCAAATGTTAACCAAGTAAGCCTATACTATGCTGGGTTCATTAAGTTTGAAAGTGAGTAATTCATGCTAATGATAGGCCAATAACTTGGCTATAATCCTTGTGGGATTTTTTGATTTTAAAGCAATTTTTGTTATCTAATACAAATGGACAGATAACTAAATTTGATACAGTATGACAAATCATTAGTGTGATAGGACTACATTTTTTATCATGATGACTTTCCTTATACCTTAATTTATATCATGCAAACAAACTCTGGAGGTAACATACACTTTTAACTGGAATTCAAATATTTTTAATAGGTTTTTCAGAAAAAGGTATACACACCCTAGGACCTTAGAAGGGCTGGAAATTTCTAATTACTTCTCTAAAATGCTTTAAAAGTGTGAAGGTTTGAAAAATAGGTTTACTTACTGGTTGACCAGGGTCTCCGTCTTCACCCTTGTCACCACCAACACCATCTTGACCCTATTACAGGTAACAGAAAATGAAACCAGCTATATCTCATGGTGAATTTATTTGGATCAGGGAAGAAAGGTATGTGGACTATTTTTTTGAGTAAATCAATATAAGATGGAAAAACGGACACATTTAAATTTTTTTTTTGTTTTTAAGATTTTGGTACTTCTTAATCTATCCATAAACAACATTTATGAAATTGCTACCAGGTCAAGTTAGCAGAAAAGTGTCTGAGGGCAATGCATCCTTGACCACGTACGAATTTGGTACAGTTGGAAATAGCAGTTGCACTATAGAAAAGACTGAAATAACTATGAATAATAATAATGCTGCTATTCAGATAATCTGTTTGTGGGACCCAACAGAGTCTAGAAAGCTACTCCTGATGAAGAACATCATCTGGCAATGTGGGCCTACTGGTCTCCATCTGTACCAATTTTCTTGTCCTTGTGATTACTGTAGCTGTGATTACTGTACTTTTTTTTTTTTTTCCTTTCTGGTTTCGGGAGTCCATTTATGTACTTAAGAATTTTCTCTATTAACAATAGAGACATTGGGAATATTCATAACAAAATCATTTGTTTAGTTTTCCATGGTACTTACTGAAGGGCCAGGTTCCCCAGGAGGGCCGGGATCTCCAGGAAAACCAACAGGACCCTAGAATGATGTTTTCAAAGAAAAAGAAATAAATGAGGAATGAATTTTTATAAAGTTATGATATTCTGAAGTTTAAGAGGTGAAAATCATTGGCAAAACCTGGTGAGAGTATTTCTTTTCTCCCGCCAGAAAATTTATAAAAAGGAGTATCAACGGAGAATGCTTCTGAATGTATAAAGGGATAAAAAGGTCAGCTCTTTAGCAACAATGGACCAAAATCCTGCGATTTCTAATCTTTCTAAAGAAAACCTCTAAGGTGAATTTAGCATTATAAAGAAGTAGCATTTCACTTTATTTTATTTTATTTATTATTATTATTATTTGCGACACAGTCTCACTATGTTGCCCTCTGTAGAGGATTGTGAAGTCACAGCTCACAGCAACCTCCAACTCTTGGGCTTATGTGATTCTCTTGCCTCAGCCTCCCAAGTAGCTGGGACTACAGACACCCACCACAATGCCCAACTATTTTTTGCTACAGTTGTCATTTTTACTTAGCTGTCCTGGGCTGGTATCAAACCTGCCAAGTTCGGTGTACGTGGCTGGCGCCATATCCACTGTGCTACAGGTGTCGAGCCATATTTTTTTCATGTATAAACATGTTTATTGCAGCATTGCTACTAATAATGATAAATTGAAAATAGTTCAAATATTAGTCATTATGGAATTGATAAAGAAATTGAGGAATATTTTTATAATGAAAAATAATAAAGCAGTAAAATAAATGCCTATATCTGTATCTAGCAGAATGAATAAACCTCACAAAGGTAAAGGGTCATTAAAACGTGCAAAAGACTTGAAGATAGGAAAACTAATACTTGTATCATTTATGGATATGTACATATAAAGAAATGAAACAAATATTAGTGGAATAGGAAACATCATGTTCAGGTGAAAAATACTTTTGGTGAAGAAAGTAGGAAAATGAGATCAGGAAAACATTTACTCCCGGACCTCAAATATTTTGTTGTTGTTTTTACCACTTTAAAGCAAATGGGAGTCATCATTTATAATGACATTTTCAACACAACCATAATACTATTATCAAATCTAACAAAATTATCAATAATTTTTGATAACACCTAAAATATGCAGTTTATATTAAAATTTCCACAATTGTCTCAAAAAATATCTTTTTGCATTAGGCTTCTACAAATCAGGATCCAAATAAGCACCACATACTATGCTTCATTTTAATTCTCTTAAATTTATTCAAATAGAAAGCAGGGACACTTGCCCCTGGCCCCCACCTCTGACCCTTCGCACACATCTTTTTATATTTTCCTTCAAAGAGAAACTGAATCAGTTGTCCTTTAGACTGTCTCTGGATTTATCCATTTGCTTTTCCCTAGTATCATTTAACTTTTGTCTTTCCCTTCTATGTTCCCCACAAAAGGAATATATGTGAGATTTGGTTAAATCCAGATTTAATTTTTTTACAAAGAAAACTTCCTAGAGTGTGATGAATACTTCCATCGCATCAGGCACACTAGGTTCTAGTGATGCCAAAATTGATATAAACAGATAAAGATGGGGCAGCCCATCTTATCCTTAATCCTTCCCCTGCAAAGGTCCCCACCAACCTCCAGTTCATTCACTGATGATGATCGTTGCCTGCAATGTTGATTTCATTAGAGTTATAAAGAGGTACTTTTCTAGTTCTACTTTCTTAGACTGAATTCCTTTGTAATAATAATAATAATATTAAATAGCCCTTGTACATGAAGGAAAATAATAATAAAATCATATTAATAATTTTAATAATAATTAAATTATATAATAAAAATATAATAATTATTATTATTATTTTCCTTCATGTACAAGGGCTATTTAGTCATCCTGACATGTAGTCAGGCATGGAAGCACTCCCAACTACTTTCTTTTATCTATCCATTTTCAGAATTAGTAATTTGTGCCCTAATGCTCTCTTTCTTTAACAAAAATGGAAAGAGAAAAGGCTACATTTGAAAATTTTGTTAAGATGGGTGGTAAATATTTAGCTGCTTTTACTATTACCTACACCTTTATAAAATTTAAATCATTTTAATCTGAAATGTTTGAACAGAAAACTATTTTGTAAAGGGTCATATACTGAAAATATCCACATGATATTAAAAAAGATGCTTGACCTAAACTTTGGGGGTAGAAGTTATATAAAAGTTTCAGAAGGGCTACTGAAATTTGTTTAAAAGACAGAGAGAAAAGAAGAAAGAAGGAAGCTGAAAAGAGGAGAACGAAGAGGCATGAGGCAAATGTAGCCACCAGCACAGTGGGGGCAGCGGGAGAACGGGGACCCCTACCAGCCTGGGGGAGTCTCTCTGTGGTCCGCATGCCTTTTTCAGACCAGAAGAGAAAAGAGCAATCAGACAGTGAAGCAAACAGCAACCAAGGTACTAAATGTATCTAGAAAGGCAGACTTGGGAGCAAAGCAGACACACAGTTGGCTGTGCTCATTTGAGGCATGAGTGTTAGGTAACTGCCCCCTTTGCAAAACTTACCTCATCTCCTTGTCCCAATTACCCGCTGAAAATTTCAAATGTATGGCCTGACCCTAACAGCTCCTCCGGCCAGAGCAGTTAACTCGTTATTGGCTATTCTACCATCCCATCACCATTCTAAGACTTCCCCCAACTGAACTTATATAAAGGTGCGCCCTCTCTCTCCCCACCCCCCTCGGTCTCTCCTCTCTCTCTTCCCCTTTCACTCCCCCTCCCTCTTTTTTCTCCTCTCACTCTCTCTCTCTCTTCTTTTCTCGCCTCCTTGGTGCTGCTCTGCAGCATCCCTCCCTCACCAATAAAAACCTTTCCTACAAGCCTTAGTGGTCTGTGAGATCTCTGCTGCCCTTCCAATGAGTCTTCAGTGAGCTGGGATAGCCACGGAGCTGGCCAAGCACTCAGGGGAAGGTTGAAGCGAATCCTGGCATGCACGTGCAGGGACTGTTGCAGAAAACGTAAGGCCCGAAGAATGCATTCAAGGGGTATCTCTTTAGGGATCTGGCTACCCAACTGGCAAGAGCTAAATTCAGATCCAACTTCCGGTTTTCCTGACCCCCAGTTTTAGCTTTTCGACCCTATTCCAATCTCATTGCCCGTCCTCGAGTTTCATCTGAATGCAGTTCTGTTTATATCTCCTTTTCGTAAATGTCACTTTCAAGGAAACCAAACCAACTTACCGGGTTACCCTTAGGGCCATCGTCACCTGGGGGTCCCTTAGCACCAGGAGGCCCAGCAGCTCCAGGTGGGCCAGCTTCACCTTTTTCTCCTCTTTCTCCTTTGGGACCCTACACAACATCAGAAAAACAGCAGTTATTCTCCAAGTTTTGAATCGGAGTGTCGTAAGCTTGGCACATTGGGCCAGGAAATTCTTTGCTGTGGGAGGCAGCCCTGTACCTGGCAGGATCCCTAACAGTATCTACTTCTGGCCTTTCCTAACTACATACCAGCAGCTACCGTCCCTCCAAGTTTCACAGACAGAAACGTTCCCAGACACTGGCAAATGTTTCCTGGGGTCGAATTCACTCCCAGCTTAAACTAAGCTATGCTAGAATCATAGAGTCCTAATACAATTTGTACGTGTTTACTTAGGGCACGGTGTTTGTTTGTTTCTTGTTGTTTTTCCTTTTATGGACACCACCAAAGGAAATGTATGCAAAAAACTGCTGAGAGATTTAATGTTCTCGTTTATACAAATACCATCTTTATCCAACTTGTATATGTGTCTAAACGTGCAGAGAATATATGAAGGTATTAAATAAGAAGGCTATGCACTCAGGATTATTTGCTCTAGGTTGGAAAGGAAGAGCAAAAACCTGAATCACAGGAAGGAGTTAAGTTACATGTTTAAAAATGTTCTAAAATAAATCCCTAAACCCGTAACACCACATACTGACAGTAACACAGCACTTACTCCTGGGCCGGCTTCCCCAGGAGGCCCTGGGTTCCCTGCCTCGCCAGGTTCACCCTGTAAAGAAAAAATCAAATGAGCGCGAGGTGGTGTCTTACATTCACAAAACTGCTTTCAGTATGCCATTTTAGATTAGCCCTTCAATTGTTTATAAAGCATGGAAAACTTTAATAAAAGGAAGGCATTTTTTATATTCCTGACTTCAGCATTTTTCTTTCTCAGATGAGGAGACAGAACTGAATGGGCCCAATGCTACAATTCCTAATAGTCAGTTAATGGCCAGCGTATAACCCAGGTTATCACCAAACTAGCATAACAGACTGCTGAATTTTTCTGTACAAATTATGAATTTGTATCATATTAATATTCATATTATAGTCAAGTTTATTGATTATATACTTTCAAGTTGTTTCTTTCTATGAATTCCTTTCACTTTACAAATGAACAGTTTGGTAGTATATATGTTGAGAGCCCCAGAGAATGTACATAGGGGAGACAGAAATAATGTAGAAGGAAGATTATATTAGGAGACACTTGGAGGTGCTTAAACAACAATTAAAACTCAAATTAAAACCATTTGAGTACATTTATGTTATAAATTTGATAGTCATTATTATCTTCTTGTTTAGATATGGATGGCTATTTTCTAGCTCAGCAAACTAATAAATAAATCTCTTAGTCTATTAGGTTGTAGTTATGAAAGACTTGCTAATTAATGCTACTTCAAAAGACACAAACATATAACATATTATTCAAGTAATCATTTAAGCAAAGTGATACAGTACACTTATGTATGCTCTCTCCTCTATACTAACTACCAACTTTGAAATCACTGGTCTTAGGAATTCTGAGGCAGAAATTGTTCTTGCAAATTGAAAAAAAACTGTGCAGTGTGAGTTCCCTTTAATATTTAACCTTTATATTTCCAATATTCCTGACACAAACACTCTGATTCTAAGTTAGTTTGAAATGTGTCAGATTAAATTAAACAAAATTCTGGGGCACAGACTATTTTGGTACGTAGGTTCTCAGTCTTTAACCCATTTTCATAATGGCAAAACTTTTAGAATTCATTAAGAAACTTTCCACAAATTCATTAGGAGTAGAATTGTGTGCACATCATTTACTTCTGTAAGATCAATAAAAAGTATTTCCAGTATTTTTTAAATAAAACTTAGAAGTAAAATACTGCATTCACATCGTTTATAAAGATAGGAATCATTCAGCCATCTCAGTCTGAGCGAATGATATATTAGTGGTAATTTTATGAGCTATTATATTTTTAAAGTGAAACAAGTAGTTTGCCATTCAAATCAACTCTAAAATATCCATATTAAATACTTTACATAAAATTAAATACAATATTTATATAGAAATATCAGAAATCTATTGAGCATGCCCAAGATGTTTTCTTATGTGTCACATTAATCCCTGGTAGTCTCACCGAAAGTTAGAACTACAGGAGAAACAGCTACGATATTTTCAGTTACTCTATGTTTTGTTTTTCCCTTTTCATTCTTATCAACTACACAGTTAAACTTATAATAGAGATTCTGCCCAAAGTTATAAAATATGTATTAAATCATGATATATTTCCTTATATTGAGAAAATTATGAAGTGCAAAAGCCAATGAGAGCAAATGTATATTACATAAACAACAGGAGAAATAGATTTAAACAAAGTGCATCTTGACTAAAAGATAATGGCCTTTTTTATTGTTCATTGTTAGAAATTGGAATAAATAGCCATTAGGGATGCATTCAGCTAGAATCAAAGCTGATGTCAGAAATCTGTAAGCTATAACAAATTATATTAGTCCAAATTCTAAAGAAAAAAAAAGATTAAAGTTTTATTTTTATCCTGTGCTTTCTCACATAGAAATGTTTTTTTAGATAGAGCAAAATTAAAACTCTAGTGTTTTTTATCTTGATTTTGAATTAAGACCATTTAAAATGAAAGAGTCAAATACCCACTCTTACTGGGTCATTTTGATAAGAGTCAAAGTTAGCAGTGTCACCAGGCAGACTTTGAACTAAATGGAAGCTATGTGGAAGGGAGCTCTCCAGAACCCCCGACATCTGACTTCTACATCTATTTTCAAGAGTAACACAAGAGATTAAAAGCATAAAAGAAGCAACTGAAATATCTAAAGCCATTCCTCTGTATCCGAAAGACCTGTATTTAGGTAATAAGTAAGACAAGCTGATGAGGAGAGTAAAACTAGAGACTGCTGCTATTCAGTCAGTATTGGAGCCAGCAGAGCTGATGCAGAGACAGAAGGAAAACGTGTGAGGCTCATGATGTCCGTCTCACACAGTAACATCCTCAGGGATCAGTCCTTTCTTGTACTATTGTTCCTAGGACAACCACACTAAATTTATTTTTTCTTAATTCTACTCACAACTGCCCAAATAATTTCAACACAGTAGTTATAATTTAAGAATATATAAAAAAATACAGTCAATCCAAAAAACTAGACTTGTGTATGCAGTAAGAATTAGATAACAACTTGTAAGTTTTTGAAGGAATTAATAAACTATTCTGAAGAGCTAATCATACAGGATTTGTTATAATCAAAATACTAGAATGTAAGTATTCAGCAGAAGTAAACATCAAAATAAAATATTCTATCATCCAGGTTGGAGTGCAGAGGCATGATCATAGCTCACCATAGCCCTGAACTCCTGAGATCAAGCAATCCTGCATAACTCAAACTTCTGAGTATCCAGGACTATAGGCCTGGCTAATTTTTAAATTTTTTTTGTAGACATAGGCTGTGGCCATGTTGCCCAGGCTGTTCTTGAAGTCCTGGCCTGAAGTTATCCTCCCATCTTGGACTCCCAGAGTGCCGTGATTACAGGCATGAGCCACAGCACCCAGCATCATATTCTAATTTTATCACAGTTCTTTCTTCTGGTGTGAAATGCTTTAATTAAAATAAATAAATTTAAGTACAAGATAAATTATATCAAAAAGACTTGAGACTAAAGAACAGACTCATTTTTTAGATTAGGAAAAATCTATACCACTGAAATCCTCTCATAACTAGAAAATTAAGGAAATTTTTACATGTTTTCACTGCATAATGCATTATGGTATAAAATTTAATTCCTTTCCCATAACTGATAAAATAATTTATTTTTTAAATCAAGAAAATATCAATGATAATTTTCTTGAAAATTTTATTAAGAAGCGAGCATAAATACATAAATAAGAAATCAATGAATCATTTTGACATGTTCACAAAAGGAAGAGATTTTCAAAATGAAAACATGCTCACAAAAAAAGAAAGCTACTCTAAGCCTAGATGTTATGGCACATGCCAATGATTTTAAAAAGTACTGAAGACAGTTCAGAGTATTAGCAATGAGATATAACAAAATGAATGATTGATTCTTTTGCATTTTGAAGAATTCCTTTTTTCCTTAAGTCAGTTACACGAACCAATCACTTCTATTTTTGCTATTGAGTATTACTAAAAAATTCACGGAGTGAAGTGAATCCTGATTTACTTACTAATGAAAAACCTTGATGAAATTACTGAAATCCTCCAAGCCTTAGCTTTCTCAGCTAACTACTGCGGATAATAATATCAGCAGCATGACATTATTGCTGTGACTAAAAGAAATAATCAAGGACACTATTCAAAAAAATTACTGTCAGTCAACAACATAACATTTAAAAATGATTTTAACTAGAGGAGGTATAAATCATATAACTACATGTAAGTGCTTAGAAGCACACTAATGTTATCAATATTAGTTAAAATAAAATCAGCATAATGTTAAAAAAATCAGCATAATGTTAAAATATTACATACTCAAAATTATTTTAGGCCTTACTTACTGTCTTTCAAACTGCCATTTCAGGGCTGGGCACGGTGGCTCACACCTGTAATCCCAGCACTCTGGGAGGCCAACACAGGCAGATTGCCATAGCTCACAAGTTCAAGACCAGCCTGAGCCAGAGTGAAACCCCAGTTTCTAAAAAATAACTGGGTGTTATGGCGGGCTTCTGTAGTTCCAGCTACTTGGGAGGCTGAGCTAAGAGAACTGCTTGAGCCCTAGAGTCTGAGGTTACTATGAGCTATGACGCCACAGCAGTCTACTGGGGGTGACAAAGAGAGACTCTGTCTCACAAAAAAATAAATAAAAATAAAAAGCTATTTCAAATTCATATGACCAAAATTTTTACCTTTTCTCCAACACCACCAACTGAACCAAGAGATCCTGGGGGTCCTTGTGGTCCCTGAAGTGTAGAAAAGGAATACAATTATCATTATTCTTGTAATAAATAATATGTAAGTTCATGAACACATAGTTGTTCTGAAATAGAGAAATACATGCAAGAAGTATTCTTTGTAATTTGAAAGATGGGACAAAATTATGTCTTTTATGAGTCATCAATTTTACTAGATAGAAAATAATTGAATATATTATATTGATTTTCAAATTTACCAGAATTTCAAGGATAAAGCAGGGGTTTGTCAGCTGTATTATACTAACTGGCACTCAGGATATAGTTTCAGGCTCTGTGCCCCCAAACAGGTCTGTTGTAGAGGATGATTTTTCTAGTGGATCAAAGTTGTGACTCCGGTTAAGAATTACATAATCCATGCCAAACACAGACCTCTGACGAACCAGTGTTTAGTCTATAAATCACTTAAGGGGCACTGAAATCTAAAGGTACTTTAAATTTGTCTTCCCCTCGTCTATTTCACTCAGTTGTGGCCTGACAAAATAAACAGCAGGTAGGAAAGAGCAACAAAGATAAGTCAGAAGAATGAGAGGAGGACGAAGACACCTTCATTCTGAACAGGGCAAGTCAGAAGAAGCGATTAGCCATCGATTTGTATATCGACTAATCGTATAAAATGATATGGCATTACATATCAAAATCCTTCAATATTAGAACAGATTTTAAACTTAGGGAATTATCTTCTTTCTACAATTGAGGAAAAAAAAACATTTTACATGATAAGAAGTGCACTTATGCACATATTGCCGTAACATACTTTATAGACTAAAATGCAAAGCTTTTAGATAAAAGCCACTGATAGATAACAAATATAGATACAAAGGACATTTGGAGTATAGACCTAGATGAGTGCAGGAAAAGCTACTTAAAAACTATCTCCTCATGTCATTGTCAGAGATAGAAGTTAAATTTTAAAAAAATTTAGCAATTATTTTTTGAACAGCAATCGTACACAAGACACAGTCTAAGTATGTTAGTTGGAACATGTGGTTTATAATAATAAAAATGCTACCACTAACATGTCTCACTCATCAGTAAATCTATATTGAATGTGAACAGTACACCTATTTCATAGTTGTGGTAACTTGTTCCTTGTAAAACCTATTTCTATTCCTGTATAATTAAATGGACTGAGGAGATGATCCTTGGGTCCCTCTCCACTTCTAACATGAAGAACAGTGTGATTATCTACATGGTGTCTCAAAAAGCATCTCCCATGAAATACCAATATCTACATAGCTTTAAAATAATTTACATATTTCACAGCTCTTACATCAGCTCCATTGGGACCTTGAGGGCCTCTTGGGCCTGGAGGACCAGGGGGACCCTGTAAAAGATGAATATGAAGGACAAATATGAGGACGAAATTCAAATGCATTGCTAACATTTTCATTTTGTGATTAAGAACATTAAAGAAATCAGAGTCACAGTGAAGCATGTCAGTGTCATAAGTCACTCTTGAGGGGTACAACAGTGTGTTACCCAAATGGCCCTTTACATACAGCTACGGGAGAAATTAGGACTTGAGGAAAATAATTTGATTGGAAAATGGGCAAGAAAATACACTGCTACAATCTGGTACAATTTATTCATAATGCAACTACAAATATTTTAGCTAGAATAAAAGGCAATGTGAAGTTTAAACAGGAAATGGTGCTTGAGTAGATTAGAATTCATTAACTTAAAGAAAGTGTTTTTATTTTTCTTAGTATGTATTTTTGCTTTTTTGTATATCAACTCTTGTGGTCTACATGCCAGAATTGGAAATAATAACAACTATTTAATTCTTTCATAAAACAAATTTTTTTTTCCTGTAACTGCATTAAAATTAATTTGGGGTACATTTTATAAAATTCTGATGGCTGGAATTCTCTACCTCAAGGTTGTGATGAAAACAGTCTATAGGGAATGCCATTTTTTTTTTCTTAAAGTCTCAGTTTATTCCAAAGCCACAGTTGAAAAGCTTTGCTATGACCAGGGAGAATGTGTCAGTGATTCAGGGAGCCATACTGATCACATTTAGAAAGGAGCTTGCTGTGTATTTGATGCTACTTGGTAGTATTAATCCGTTATTTGAATCACCAGTGTTTATTATGCATTTCTTTTTTTTTTTTTTATGGTTGGGGATTCATTGAGGGTACAATAAGCCAGGTTACACTGATTGCATTTGTTAGGTAAAGTCCCTCTTGCAATCATGTCTTGCCCCCAGAAGGTGTGGCACACACCAAGGGCCCATCCCTCTCCCGGTTGTTTTAATAATTACTTCCAAGAATATTATTGAACTAGGGAATGGTCTCTAAAGAAAATAAAATGTAACATGTATGTTAAAATTCAAAATATATACTCTGAAAGAAGTAAAAATTTGAGACGTAAAAGGGAAGGAGAAATTCAGACATGCGTTCATCACATTTCATTATAAAAACTTTAATTACTTTGACTAATTATATCCTTACTTAAGGTAGTGCTCCATAAACAATTTTAGGTATTGGAAATTTTCAGTTGAGGTTTTAAAGCAGAAAGCCAGACTCAATAAATGCAAATAATTGTAATTCATAGCATTCTAATTACAATTAATTCTCTGTTAAATTATGAATTTGTTTCAAAGCACAACTAATCTTTAGTTCTGTATTGACTAACTATACAAATCTCATGTGACTATTATCTCTTGTTTTCCTGGTCCAGATTAAAATCCAGAGGTAAGAAATAAGTAAAATGTGGTAGTTGATTATATATACTTCAATACTCAATAATATATACATATAAATAAAAAAATACGCAACAACTTACAAACCAATGAATGCCATATATGTAAATAACATTACTGCAAGGTGAGAAAGAGAAAGATATTCAAGGTAATATTGATATTCAGTGGTCGGACATGGAGGTTGTATGAGAGAGAGGAGAGAGAGCAACAGAGGAGAAGAGCCATTGGAATACTGTGGCCCAATATCCTTCAAACTTACCATGGGGCCAACATCCCCATTTTCACCTTTTTCTCCAGGAGGGCCTGGCAGACCCTAAAAACATTAAAAAAGAATAATAAAAAAAATCACTTGTGTGTTTTGAAAAATGTTTGATAAGTTTCTAATATAAAATAAAAATTAAACATAAAGTTAAGTACATGAAAATTAAGATTCAAAAACCAATATTTGTTAAAATACATATAGTGCAAATGTTGACCACATGATACAATCTTAAACAGCAGTAACAGTAACATAATTTGATCTGGGACTTTATGAAGACCCAACTATTTGTTCCACTGTTATGGTTCAGAGCTCTGAAAAATCTAGGCTCAAATTATTTTAAAATACTCTATTCAGGTGAGGGTTTTATAGTTAGGTTCCATCAGGTTTGGTGAAATTCTTTATAAAATAAATATTCCAATACGATTCCAGGATTATAAACATCTTCTGAATTTTTGACCTGCTAATTCCATTTCTGGATCTTAAAATTCCACAAAGCCATGAACTCTGCTATATCATTCTTCTTTTATTCTCTCAAACCCATGTTGATTATACTGAACTGCACTGCAACTGCTATTAAGGAGAGGCCCTGTGAACACCATAAATCCAGAAAGAGGATGGACTCAAACTTCACCTCGCCATATCTACGAGAAAATTATTTTATGTCCTCATGATTAATTATTTGATCTTCCGAAATAATTGTCCCATGAAAAATTGTTTGGATTTCCTCTTGCATGTCACAACAAGCCTTAGTACGTATTTGAGTCGTGGGCATAAAATATGCTTATGTGGTTTCTTCATGTATTTATAATCCTGGGGGCAGTCATCCTTTAAGTGTCAATTTTTTATTACTAGTAATTAGCAGAGGGTCACACAAAAAGTAGACTCTCAATTCAACTTGTTGAATGAATAATAAATGAAAGAATCTTAAGAAATCAACCAACAGAAATAGCTACAATTGCTAAAATGGTTTTTGCACTACTACCTATGATAGGGAAAAGTTTCAATGATTACAAATGTCTAATCTTAGAAGAGCTAAACAAATTTTGCTATATTAACTAATGAAATATTATGGGTCTATAACGTGATACTTATTAATTATCTAAACAACACTATCATATGTATCCAGTAATAAAAAGCAGGTACAAATGCATGTTATCAATTTGACAGCAAGACAAGTGTACAAAATAGGCATGATAATCATTGGACAGTAATAGTAAACTTGCTAATCATTTTTAATACTATGGAAGTACAGATTATTTACATTTTCTACGTCTTTAGTAAGTTGTAATTATTTATATATATTTTGTTGTTCCTATATAATTCATTTTTAATGTACAACAGTATTTCAGATGAATCTATTTAGAAAAAAATACAAGCAATGTCAAAGCTCTAGATTACTGCCGGTACTTAAGTGATATTATTGACTGCTGGATACTGGATGCAATTGCTGAAAACTATTTGACCATGACAACTATGAAAAAAATACATTTTACTTAATACTCCAAACCATGTACAAGCAAAATAACTGAAACTTGAGTTTCAGAAAGCAATACTTACCCCTTTTGCCTAAACGATAGTCATTGATATTTTTATTCGATACTTTTTACTTTATCCTGTTCCATTTTTTAAATGTCTGTCGGTAATAACCCCCTAAACTGTATGAGCTACTAAATCCACTTAACTCCCAGTTTGGAAAGAGGACACTTTTACTGAGTATAATTACAAACTTTTAAAATGTGTCATATATTCTTCTTTATGAGAAAATATTAATTACTAACTTATAAAGGACAATATATATGTATTTCATTTTTTTCTCAATTGACAGTAAGATGTCTAAGAAAACTGCTATACTCTTATGCACTTCCCAAACTGTTACCATCATCTGATGGGAGTTAATAGAAAGTCCCTAGGGGGCAGCGCCTGTGGCTCAATGGAGTAGGGCGCTGGCCCCATATGCCGGAGGTGGCGAGTTCAAACCCAGCCCTGGCCAAAAACTGCAAAAGAAAAAAAAAAAAAAAAAATTAAGTTCCTAGGATGATGGGCGTGAGCCACTGCACCCGGCACTCAGCATTTTATTTCTATTACAAGCATAATCTTCACTGTTATCTTTCCTTACACATATAATTATTCCTATTCGTTCAATAGGAATCTAACAATAGAAAAAATGAAAATACTTATTTCCTCTTAATTAATTTTGATGATAAATTCAGTTGGTTAAGATGGAATGTTCATACTCTTAAAATTAATAGAGATATAATAAGTCAAATTCTCTTTTTTGCAGGGAACTAAACATGCTGACTGGCATGTGTTAATCAGTTTTCCTAGGTCCTAACTTTCTCCAAGGGAGACATTTATGCATGGACAGATTCTGTTTTGAGGTCTCTCAATTTAAAATAATTTGTCACTTAAATGATGCATCACAAATGAATTTAGGCCAAGAAATTTCATTATATATCTTATATACATATAACATATATACACATAAATGTGCGTGTATGTGTGTATGTATACACATCTACTTCGCATGTGGATGAATAGCATATAGAAAATTGAAAAATCAACTCGTTTAACCTTAATATTAGATTATTATTATTTATATCTACTGTAATTGCTAATATCTTTTCTGTAGTGAAGACTCAATTAAAGCACGCAGATGCAACTGTGAACACGTTAATTACATTAGCATCTTTTCAGTTTCCTGATTTAAAGAGGTAGCTGTGGGAAAATGTAATCAATTTTTTTTAATGAACTGATTTCTTGAGTAACCCTCATCAAAGAGCACGTTTTTTACCTTGTGGAAATGAAGATAATTTTTTTTATTGAATATTTTATAAATATAAGTTACAAGGCACCTTCTTTAATCATGAGAACCAAGTTTCTAAATTACAGCCTTATATATTTGCAGTTTTGCAGCCATCAGTTAAATGAAAAAAAACAGAAAATGAATAGTAATGTATTTATTGGCAATCTAATTTTAATGCCTTGTCGTTGTTTTCAAATATGTGTGCTTCTCACACACGTTGGTATGTGATACTTACAACTACTTATTTATCATTGCCTACAACCAAGTTAAACACAAGAAATGTGACAGTGCAGTTTTTACTTTCCAAGTTTAAAAGAAATTGTTTTGGTTTTAAAATAAAAGCAAAAATAGAATAAAAGCAGACAATTTTGAATATTATGTTCACTGATTAAATATCCATTGAGTATTCTAATAATTACATTATAATTCATTATATTGTGTTTATAATTAATACCATTATATACCTAATAAGCTATTAAAAATATAAAACACAATACTTTTGTGATTTCATTTATGAAAATAAAGATAAATATTAAGTTTCTCTGAGTTCCACTTGCGTATATTTTTTACAAGTTTACAAATTTGGGGGCTTAGTGAACTAGATGACTTAATCTACCATTTCAAAAGCTGCTAGCTCATTTGACCTAAGTTACACCCAGATGGTATCTACATATTATTTAAACAAAATTTTATTATCTTTTCAAAGAAGAAAGCTAGATGTTTCCAAAGTTTATAGCAAGTAGCAAACATCAAATGGAAGGTAGAAAACAACCCAGAACAGATATCTGTTCCATAATATTTTGCTTTAAGTCTTGTTGTAAGACGTACATGAGCAAAAGATTCTTAGCCTATAATGTTTTACAATTTAATATTTTATTTCCTGAATATGGTTAATAAAATTCTCATTATAATTTATAATAATAAGCTATTTTAAATGATCCATTTACTGCTAATTGGCTTAGTTTATAAAATCTATCATTGTTCAGAGCTTGCTGTTGGAAGATGGTACTGGCAGGACGCTTGTCTTAAACTGCTTATAATTTTCATTACCCATACAAAGTGCTAACTTTTCTAGCTGTGAGACCTAGAAAGAATTCTTTTAATGACTTACTTTTAAGTATCAGACTTAAGTAGGACAGTAGTCTGTTTTTCAAACCAAATGGAAGTGAGGAAAGGAGATTTAACACCTCATACGGGACTAGATATTACTCCAAAAATAGGAACCAGGGCAGATATATCTTCTTCAGTAAAATTAATAAATCTTGATAAAGAGAAGTTGAAGTTCAGATATACATTTAAGTAAAGCAATGTTTATGGTTAAATTGTACCAAAGTTCTTATGTAGGTTAAATCATAACAAAGTTCTTACATAGGTTAAGTTGTACCAAAGTTCGTATTGAGAATAAAAGAAAGATGCTGTGTTTTACATGCACCGAAAAACCTAGTGTGAAAAGTCAACAATGTCAACAGCATCTTACCTGAAGACCTATGGGACCAGGAGGTCCAGGGAAGCCTCTGGCACCCTCATCACCTTTTTGTCCAAACATCCCCTGCTGTCCTCTAGGACCTGGTTCACCATCACCTCCCTAGAGAAAAGCAAAAAAAAAAAAATTATCACAAACTAGAAAAATCAATATGATATGGTTATAAAAATGTGGCCATTTCTAACTGAACCAAGCAGACTGATTTGAGAATAACTGTGTTAAAAATAGACTAAATTCCCATTTGCTACTACAAATATACCATTATTTATTTCATGTGCTTCCTTTGCTTCTAGAGCATGACTGATTTTGATTTGATCATGTATATCCAGTGAAGTAAAATCTGTCTAATAAGGGAAAATAATGTTCAAGATGTATTATATATTAAGTACCTCTCAACTGGGTGTTACCTATTTTCAAATGAACTCACAATGTGTTTTAAAGAATCAGCTTGTTTAGCTATATTAGATGATTTAAATTGGATTCAATGTTAAGCATGCAAACAAAACTTACTACCTCACAAAATCGACTGGATATGACAGTTCAGGGAGCCGCAAGATTTAGATTTGCTGAACAACAGGATTACTTACAGCAATTCCAGGGGCGCCAACTGGTCCTTGAAGACCTGGGGGACCTGGTGGACCCTGCATTGAGATAAAAATCAGTAATTTTGCAATTTAAGCCAGAAAATCCTTGGCTATATAAAGCAGAATATTTGGCTGTTTGAAATCTATTAAACAACTTTACACTCTTAGGAAAAGAAGAAACATCAGATGACTTTCGCATTTAGAGCTGCCAACCATTAGATGACTTTCGCATTTAGAGCTGCCAACCATTTCTGTTTTCCTTGAGACTAAGACTTTCATTTTTGACATTAATTATAAACTGACATTTATTGAAAGCACTTCATCTGCAACATTGCAGATATTTCAAAATATCTTTTTTATAACATAAATCAAGTTGAAGATTCCCACTTGAAAATTTTCAAAATAACAGATTTCTTTAATGAGATACATATGAATGGGAAGGATAACATGAAAAAGTTGTTTGTATACTATCTTCTAAATGAGTAAGATTCTGATGACTCTATACAGATGGAATGCAGTGAGGTATGGCTACAATTTTCACATATGCACGTACACGTAAACTCAGTATTATGTATTAAATATAACAGGATCCCTTATTTTGAACAATAGATGTCAAAATATTAATAACTAGTCAGGCATTATAAAAGATTAAGAAGAAATTTCAATGAATTAAAGTCCTTGGATTGTATTACTCCTTATCATAACTGCCAAATTTGTCTTCAGCGTAGACATTTGTACCAGTGCTGCAAAACATAGGTGGATTAAATGGCTGGTGTATTAGCACCAATCACATCTGTCGCTACCTTTTGTAACAGGATTCATTACACTTTCATAACAATGTCCTCTTGGTCAATACAACAATGGCTGTTCACTTAATTTTCTTCATGAAGCACTGAAAGTTCCTAATTTTATGAAGTACTGACTTTGAGCACATGTTTTTTGATGCGCATGTGACAAAATGGGAGACACACATGGATGTACTTTTGCATCATTCGGAGGTACAATGCCTGATTCAAAAGCCCTGAGACTCTAGTTGAATTGCAAGCTGAACAAGCTGAACTTTTACATGGAATATCAACTTTAACGAGGACATTTTTTACTTGAAACAGCAGCTGACAAAAAATGCTATGATTATCTAAACTTGGGAATTTGGCAGATATGCTGTTGAAGATAAAGAAAACCTGAGACTTTGATAAAAACAGCTGACGGTATTTACTGTCAATGATAAAATTCAAACTTTTCAGGCAAAAAATAGAATTTTGGAAATCTCACATCTTCCATTGTGGGCATCCCAGATTCCCAATTTTTCAAAAAGATATTGATATTCTATTTAAAATATGTCAATAATTTGAAAACCTTACCCAGTCATCTGATATTTTCCAAATGTCTAGTGAAAAGATATTGCACAATTATGTATGAAAAAGTCAGTCAAAGTGTGAGAGAGAGCTAAGGGATGTTAATGTTATAGCAAAAAAACTTACTGTTTTTATTTCAGATTCTATATTGCAACTGACACTTTTCAAATTTTGATGCAGAATCAGAATATATCCAAATTGACCTGAAAATATATTCAAAGGGCTCCTCCCTTTTCTAACTACATAATTTGGTGAGCCTAACTCTTCTTCATGCTTTCAAGCAAAAGAACCTATCACTATAGTTTGAAGTAGATACATGTATGAGAATAAAGTTTTTTGTGCTAAGCTAGACATAAAAAATTCTAAAATTCTACTCATTGTATTTTTTGTTTGAGAAAAATATAGCAATCTTTCATTAAAAGTGCCTTGAACTTACTATCTTAATTTTCGATTTTTCCATAGATAAATGTGAAAGTATGACAGTTTTAATTTATATTGTAGTAACCCACCTGGGGAAAGCTTTCGGCTCTTCAAAACTATTAGGCATATAAATGGGTTCTGAGGCAAAAATGTTTGAGAACTTCTGACTTAAATAATAGTCACTCAGTTATGTTTAATCATAGCTTTTAAGGAAGAAGTAAAAACAACTTTAAATATGCCTTTTGTCTAATATATAAGTATTATATATTATTTTGAAGAAATATAAATGGAATCTAAAGAAAGTAATTTACTGCTGTAGTATTTTCATTTGTCCCCAGCAAACCTCATGCTCCGATTGGATCTCCAACAGGAAGGTGAGGCCTAAGAACAGGTGTTTGGGTCAGGAGGGTGAATCCCTCATGAAAGACTCCCTGTAGTCAGTTCTTCTCCATAGCCTGGATTGTTTCCCAGAGAAACATATTAGGTCCTCCTGCCACACTCAGAGTGGGTTGTCAAATGGCAGAATGCGGATAGAATTTGGCTCCAATTCACGCCTGCCTGCATACACTTTGACGGTGTTTTGATGAAGCACAAAAGCCTTTAGGAAAAGTCTCCTTGATGCTGATGCCAGCACCATGCTTCTTGTACAGTCCAAAGACCCATGAGCTAAATAAACCTCTTTTCTTTATAATTTACCCAGCCTCAGATATTTCTTTATAGCAACACCAAACAGACTAAGACAGATACTAGAGTTTGTAAATTTATGGTCAATACCAGTTGCATCAAACTTACACAGCCAGCTTTCTGTACACAATGTCTCATCATAATTTTATAGCATGTATCCAGAATATCAGTGTTGTTGCCTATTTTCTAAGGTTTTGTTACACTGGATAAAAAATCACCCGAGAGCCTATTACATATTAGATACTGCCATTATCTGCAAGTTCTTCCTATTCTGATTCTAGGGTTATTGTTTTAGTTAGAAACATTCATCTCTCAGAGGACTTTGGTAACTATTCAATTTGAAACTCAAATCAATTCTAATAAAACTTCTTCTCAAAGTTAGGTGTTAAAGTATGCAGTAATTCCAATGCTAAAAGCATCTGAATGATAGATGTAGCCTAGGACAGAACTATAATAATCTATTAGAATTAAATTTCTAGAAATGATGTATGAAATTCTATACTGATAAAAAACAAATAACTTTAGGACATATCTCTGTACACTGCCCATTTACATTTGTATTGGAGAACAAACTTGAACACTTAAAGAAAGAAGAAATTCAAATAAAGAACTTAAACTAAATGTCTGTAGATGTTCTTTAAAGAGTAGATATTCTTTAGTAAGAAAGTGCTGAGGTGAAGTACATGAGACTATTATCATCATTCAGGATGAAAAGGATGACAGTTTTTAAATATTTATTTAAAGAGGATATAAAGTAAAAAAGAATAAAGAAAACATTTATAGAGGCAAGAGTGAACACATCATTTGTGTGAAAAATCAAAATCGCTTTGATAGTTTTATGACTTTAGAGAAAACCTCTAAAATAAGTATTTATAATATATGAGAACATATTTTTCAATTGGTATGTACATAGAATATAGCAGTGGTATTAATTTTGGTATATATATATTATTTCTCATGATCATATAAAAAAAGACTATTTCATTATATTATTCTTTCATTTGCAATAACAGATTTATAAATGTTGGTCTAAAATCATAATTTTCTGAATTGCATAATTGAGAATCTCACAGCACTGTACAGAATTATATAACCACGAAAGACATATGGTATTGACAATATAAGCTTTGGCTAGTTCAGTGAGTAGTACTACATAAAAATGTCCAAAACAAAATATGTTAATGAATAATGTAAATAAAGCAGGAAACTCACATTTTCTCCTTTGTCACCCTTGCTGCCTTTCTGTCCCGGTTCACCGATTTCACCCTGTATTTGGAAGACTGGAGTTAAAGTTTGTCTCTAATATGCCACACCTGACATTGTCTTGTCTCTGTTATTCTCAATCTGGTAAATTTTACCTTTAAAATAATCACATGCTACTGTTTAATGTCAATGCTGAAAATATAACATTCTGGAGGGACCTCACTTGTTGCACGCTAGGTAAGGGTACATTTCAAAACAGCTGAGAGTGTATTATAAATGTCTTACCACGAAAATAAGTAAGTGAGGTGATGGTTATGTTAGATTTAAGCATTCCACATTGTATATCAAATCATCATATTGTTGGTTATGCTAGTGAGATTTAAGCATTCCACATTGTATATCAAATCATCATATTGTTGGTTATGCTAGTGAGATTTAAGCATTCCACATTGTATATCAAATCATCATATTGTACCTCATAAATGTATACAGTTATGATTTAATAAAAATTAAGAAAAAAATAAAATTCTGGTTTCCTTCTGCTTCTAGCTTTCTAGTTTTTTTTTTTTTTGCAGTTTTTGGCTGGGCCTGGGTTTGAACCTGCTACCTCCAGTATATGGGGCTGGCGCCCTACTCCTTGAGCCACAGGCGCCACCCCTAGCTTTCTAGTTTTGAATAATATATACACAAAAGTTGACTTAAAGTCAAGGAATACTACACCTGAATTTATAACTAAAATATCAATTTTGTCTCAGATATAACTATTATAAACTGATAATGAAAGTACATTGATTTATAGAAACTATAATCACAATATATAACCAAAACTTATTTTTTTTTCTCCTAGTTTTCCAAATGCTAAAATGATGCACATTATCAAAGTGCTGGTTTCGAAGTTTTTATATTATTTTATAATAAAATACTAAAATATATTAGGTTCAAACGTGACAACTCAGCTATATAAGTGGAATCAAGAGATTAGAGTTTTTGTTTCTGTGCTGGTAAAAGATAACACAATCATCCAGTAAGTATGTCCTTCATTATTAAGCCTCACTGTGTACTATCAAAGACATAAGAGTTAATATATACAGGTAATTAATTATTTTTATATTCATTTCAGAAGGATATGTGTAAAAATAAATAAATTTTGGCATTGACACTATTTTCCACTGCTATTCCTCTTTTATTCAATTTCCTGTTTATATACCACATACCGTTTTATGGAATATATACTAATTCTCAACTTTTTAAACAAAACTTTGATGGAAAATGGGTGAAACTTTGAAAAAGCTAACTTTTCATCTGGCATCTCATCTTCAAAAATATTAAATCCATCATTCTTGAAAAAATCATACTGTCTCACAGGATTTAGTAACATGAATGGAGAATACTAACCTTGTCCCCATCTTCCCCCGGGGAGCCGGCAGGGCCAGCTGGGCCTGGGAGACCCACAGGACCTTGAACTCCATCTCGCCCGGCAGGGCCCTGGGGACCTTTTTCTCCCTGTATTGGAAATCCAACATATCATTAATTTGATGAAAGAAACCTAAAAATTAGCTGTTTGATTATAAATTTGAAGCGTAGTTATCACAGCCATAAGCTCCCTTCTGAATTTGACAAGATAATTGCTTCATGTTTCTAATAAAAAATTTTTCAAGTAACAAATGACAGCACAAAAGATCCCCACACTCATTAGCAACAGAGAATAGTCTTTTTTTCATAATTAGGACTCAGCTTTGAATTTTTCTTTCAAACATGTAGTTTCTAAGCAAATATTATATACTGACAAATTAGATGCCTGATGCTTGCGAGAACTTGCTGAACCTCTCCTTCTTTTCATTAGTGCCACTGAAATCGCTGTGCAACGGATACTAGGCTTTAAAAATCACACAATGCAATTGCTCGTATGTCCAACTTGATGACTTGTGTTTTCTGTGTAACTCTTTCCTATTTTTCCACAAATGTTTCATGACTTTTCTAGATTTTGATATTTTAAATTACTGTTGCTTTTACTGATGCTACGTAAGGTTGTTAACTTTTTGTTTTTGTTTGGTGTGTTTAGTCTTAGACAATGGTATTATTTTCCTGTTTTTAAATGTACCTATATGTGCAATGAAAAAAAAGAGTGCCTTTATAATGAAGACCTCTGTAGATTAAAACATCCCTTCAGAGTTTAAAATAAATTATTTTCTAACAGGCAATAACATTCACCAGTTTGCTTAAGACAGTATTCTAGATTGCATTCAGTGGTTCTGTTTGTCCTCGTTATGCCAGAGGGTCATCTACAACACGTTATTCCCTGCCTTTGCATTGCCTTACTTCTCCCATTTCCCCCCATCCTCTCCTGCTCTTCTACAATGACTTGGCTTCACATTACTCTCTCCCATTTCCCCCCATCCTCTCCTGCTCTTCTACAATGACTTGGCTTCACATATTTCATCTCCTAATTATTTCTTGAATATATTCATTTCATCTCCATCACTGACACCTTATTCCAAAATACTAGTATCGTTGGTCTGAGATTCAGATTATAACCTCCATCCTTTCCCCACATTTATTCAGAGAGCAAACCAGAGACATTACCTACATTTTTTAAGTCAATTTACTTGTTCTGTTCCTAAAATAAAGACCAAGGTTAGTGTGGCTTACCATGATCTGGCTTCGACTACCTGCCCAAGGGCATGTGGCCAGGTAACTCTTGCTCTCTGCATTTCAACCCATCTAGTTCTGTTTTTTTTTTTTTTTTTTTGGCCGGGGCTGGGTTTGAACCTGCCACTTCCAGCATATGGGGCCAGCGCCCTACCGCTTTGAGCCACAGGAGCCACCCTAGATCCTTTTCTTTCATTCCCTTAAATCTGATGCCACTCCCTCCTGTCATATGGCCTGCATACACTTTGCTCCTTTGGGCTGGAATGCTCCCGTGAGAACCCTTCATGTAGTTAAGTCCTCCTCATCCTTTACATATTGCCTTAAATGTCTTGTCTAAGGAAACTCCCCAATTCTAACTCTGGTCTCTGCTATAAACTGACATACAACACTGCATATACTTTGTATCAATAACCCAAGTTTGTAATTACATATTAAATACATTATATAATTTAGTGATCCTTTGTTTATTACCTAATTTCCCCACCAAACAATAAGCAGTGTGATGGCAGGAAATGTGCCTGTTTTTGCAATTCATTACATACCCTTGGCCTGTGGTTCAAAGTAGCCACTGAGGGAGCATTTGTTGAGTTTGTTAATTAATAAAATAAAATATCTCCAAAACAAAGTTTGTTTATTCAGTTTTATCGTTTGTCTGGTTTCATAATCTCTCGTTTTTCAAAAATATGCTGTAATTATCATGTAAAATATACCCTGATGTCACTCTGGAGTTATTTCCTTATATCAAATATTATGATACTTATCTATACTCCTAAGATGTGCTGTGCTGTTCCCAGTAAACTTCACTGATTTAAACACAACAGCTGTTTCCTTGTTTCCTCTTAATTTGAATTTTCCTGCTACCCTTAACTCCAAAAGTCAATTCTTTTTTGTAAGAATGTCTGTAAATAAGACCAATAGATTCCCATCTGCCTTCATTATAGTACATATAATCTCTAGCCAGGAATCACTTCCCATTTATTACTTCTGATCCTGGGTCTGTGTGGAGTCAGAAGAAATCCTTCAGCGGATGCACAGCACTCCAAATTTAGATTCGCCATTTGTAATGCTTCAGATGACGTCACTCTGCCTACATTATGTATCTGTTGGCCCACACCCTACGCAACTACTGGAAACATCCATCTCTCCTTAAGTAGCAATCTTTATTTCACCACTCTGACCCCTCCATTTACATTAATAACTAGACCTTACCTTAAAAATCGATAGACAGCCCCACATTGCCGTGTCCTTGTTTGACTTGGCATGGTCTTACATTTCACCTCTACTCATCCCCTCAACTGTCATTACAATTCACAAAGCCATCTCCTTGCTTAAAAGCTCATTTATCTGTTTATATTTGCTTTATTATTTCATCCTTCTTTATGGCAACTCTGGTTCACACGCTGCTGCTGCTGATTCCAAACATTTATCACAATTCTGCAAAGCGGTAGAGCCCATAAATTTTCCCTCATCCTCACAAAATACTGATTATCTCCCTTTCAAAGATGAAAAAAGAGAAGTTTTGATGTTAAATAACCCAAATTATGAACTAAATAAATGATAGAGCTAGTTCCCAAGACAATTCTGGTTGTTTCCAAACAGGCACCCTTAGTCTGATTTCCTTAATCCCCTCACTTTTCACTGATTCTTCTCTTATCATTGGTAAAGTGTGTCCATGTATGTACAGAACAGTACGTTCCATCCTCCACCACTTCCACCACTGCTCATTCCTCCTCTGATTCCACGCCCCACTTGAGGTGCCTACATTCACCTGCTCCACTCTTGAGTCCCATTATAATGATCTGGAAATGATGATTGTCTGCAGGTCTCATATCAGCCTCTCTTTTTGCTTTCACTATTCGTGATCTTTTACAACAAAAGAGCACTCTTTTCTCTCTTAGCGTATTTGATGGTCTGCCTCTGGAGATTTTATCTGTTGATATCTATAAATCATGGACTATTTTTCTGTTTCACTGGATTCTTTCAGAACTCACACCCATTATAATTTTCCATAAAGAATGAATTCTGGGACAGGCAGGGCAGCTCATACCTATAATCCTGGCACTCTAGGAGGCCAGGATGGGAGAATCCTTGAGGGTAGGAGTTCAAGACCAGCCTGCGCAAGAGGCAGACCCTCATCTCTGAAAAAAATAGAAAAACTAACTGGGAATGATGGTGCTCGCCTATAGTCCCAGCTACTTGGGAGGCTGCGGCAGGAGGACCAATTGTGCCCAGGAGTTTGAGTTTGCAGTGAGTTGTGATGATGTTGCTGTACTCTAGCCCTGATGACAGAAAGAGATTCTATCCCCCCCCAAAAGAGTCCAGATTTCTGTTCTCCTCCCTCATGGTTCAAAACATCACTTTAATTCTAATTGATTCACAGATTTACCATCCTGCCACTGATCATTCTCTCTGCAAATATATGTTTGAAATTGTAAATAAATACTTGGAGCATAACTTTCCAACTACCGTTGTCTAATGTATTTGTATTACTGCATTGACTTCACTGTATTTTGGATTTCCTTGCCCCTCCCCAGCTGTCATTTCTACAACTATCCCCCAAATAGATACTTAAGTAACACAGATTCTATTTGTAATACTTGCATACATTATTTATCCAACACAGTTAATAGGTTTCTTTAAGAAGCATTTTCCCTATCAAAATATTGTATCAATGCAATTTATTATTAAGAAGAAGTTATTAGCTCCCTTCTTCTTACCTGCTTTCCAGCCCCACCTCTAAGAGTTTCTAATCTGACCTATTCCTTTGGGATCCTGATTAAGCCACAGATTTGCTATAAATATGTCATTAAATACTCATGACTCTTGTTTTCCACATTCTCTCTTCTATATGCAGAGTTGGAGGGATGTGGACCAAGAACGTGCCTTCCACAGGCTCCTTCTTGTCTTTATTTTATTATGGAAGCATAAACCTACTGATAATTGCATATTTTTATAAAACAAGCTGATTAGAGGAAGTAAGACCAAAAATTTATATTTGGGATGAGAAGGAAGTAAAAGGCTGTACTTAGCATTTTGGTCATTTCCACTGGTTATTACTAGACCTTTGCATGGATATCTATGGGGAGTTTTACCCAAGAGTCTTATATCCACTTTATGTTACTGTCCCTAAGTAGACCCTCCTTCAAAAGTACTACCTAATACAGTGTCTAGCACTTATTCTACATAACTATTTGTTGAATAAAAGAAAATGGAAGGAACGCTATGCAGTTGGGGGTGGTGGGAATAACTGACTAAGGACAGATGAGGTATCCTTTTCTGCCTCCCCTAGTCATGATATCATCAATTACCAACAAAACTCAGATCCAAATCCTAGATCTCACAAGGGCGGTGCCAGTAACTTCTCATCTGTCTCACCACATTAATTTCTTATCATGCTCATGCTTTTTCATATTCTGATCTTTGTTTCATTATTTTTCTTCATAATAAAACCAAGGTATATTTTCACTTTAACACCCACCATTCACTATTTCATCTTCACAGAAGTCTTGACCTCTCTAAATAGTATATTCTCAATTTCTATATTGCTTTTCTCTATATGGACCCTTTATTATGCATATAGAGAATTGTGCTTAGATGCATAGGTCTTAAATTGTTCAATGAACATATATCAAAGTATTTGAATCTATTTTCTTTTCAGTTCTACCCAGTGCATAGCACAATATAAATATATATTGCCTTTAATATTAAAGCATATTTAAAAAAGTGTTTTTTCTGTCACATAAAAATTCCACCCACAGATGGAATAGCCCCATTCTTATACTGTCTTTTAAATGTTTCTAAAGGTAATTTATAATAAAATTTATTTATTTGGAAATTGCTTTTGTGGTGTCACCCAAAAATATGCGTTGGAAATTTAATCCCCAATGTAACAGTGTTGAGAAGTGAGGTCTAAGGAGAGGTGATGAGACCACAAGGGCTGAGTGAATGAATTAATGCTGCAATTGCAAGAGTGGGGTCATTATAAAAGGGAGAGTTTGTTTCCCTTTTATTCTCTCTCTCTCAGTCTTTCTTTGCTCTCCCATGAAATGATGTGGCAAGAAAGCCCTTGCCAGATGCGGCCCCTCAATTTTGGACTCTCCAGACTCCAAAACCGTGTGCCAATAAATTTCTATTCATTACAGAAATCTGTGGTATAGTGTTAAGTAGCCACACAAAATGATGTAAGACAGAAACATCTGAATAATATCATAGAGTAATGAGAAAAAAATGCATGGATGATGAAAGCAATTAACTTGATAAACTGAAGTCTTAATGATAAAAAAGCATTTTGAACTATAATCCTATACTGAGTTACATATGTCAAGACTTAACAGAATAGAAAAGTATTAAACGTAATATTTTTGTGTATCATAGCCTACACTTTTATCCACATTTACTGAATCATTTTGTGCTTTAATAGTGCAAGATGAGAGAATTAAAAAAAAATCAATATGATTAAACCAAAAAGCAGGGACAAATCTTAACCAAAAAAACATAAACTGCCTGGAGTCCAAAATCATTTAAATATAAAAATTTTAAAATCCAATAAATATAAGATGAAATAATTGGTCAGATGTTTTCCATCTCCCTCACTGGAGATCAAAGTTCAAATTATAGGAGGAGGACTGTCACTTTCCATGGGTTTCATTTAAAGACTATGGAAATGCTTGAATTGAATTTATATCACAAGAGGTATGAAAAGTTCACACTTTTCTACTATACAAGTAGGTATAGCTTTAATCAAAAGCGGCAAGGTATAGCTTTAATCAAAACTCCCAATTTTATTTTTTTTTAAGGAGCAAAATGAGAAGCTTTTTACATTCATAATATCCAACTCCCTCACAGCTATCAGGGTTTCATAAACTTTGGGAAAAAGTCATCTCATTTAATTGAATTTGAAATTTTCCCCATTATAAATATAAAAGGAGGGGTGTTCATATGCCAGGCACATATGCAGGGAGAATGCAGTGGGATATGAAAAGCTAATATTCTTGAATAAAAAGTCCCACTTGTGCACAGTAACAGTATAATAATGGATTTTCTCCTCGGCATTACTTACAGGAGCACCTTTCTCTCCAGCAGGACCAGGAGGGCCCTGGGGTCCTGGGCGCCCCGGCAAACCAATTGGGCCAGCTGTGCCTGCAGATCCACGCTCCCCTGGAGAGCCCTAGCACAGAGAAAAAAAAAATAGTTTGTGATTAATGATGAATTGTTACTGCCTTAAGAATCATGTATTTAACAACAGAACCTCATAGTCTAGTAAATTATGTAAAAAATAACTTTTAGACAACTTTAAGATCTCAAAACAGAACATCTGTACCCATCATTTTGGATGTTAATTTTCAGCCCCAATATTAATCACAGATGTTGAAGCTAGAAAATATTGATAAGATAAAAATTACTTCTCCAAATGTAGAGAAACTTTGCCAAAAATACAGTTAAAGAATTTGTAAAATTTGAACTTGACATAAACAAAGGTAGCATTTTGACCTGTAATTAGATATTTAAAATAAAACAGAAAATATTCTTTATTATGCATAATTAATCAAGAGTTCTGTGAAAATTACATTTTTATCAATCAAGTATTCCAAATACTAAAGAGGGGGGTACGGTCACAGTTGTATTTTTCAGGAAATAAACATCTACTCTTCTGTCAATGTATGTGTATTTAATTTAATAATATAGAAATATTTTTATTAAAAAAAAAACATATGTGTATAATTTCACCAGCTGGCAGACATTGGGCTACTGCAGAAGAGAAAAGTCATTGTAGTATTTTCTAAGTATTGTATTTAAGTTGGTGCAAAAGTAATTGTGGCTTTGAACTATGAATTTTAAATCGTCATAATGAGGCTCAAACAAATCATTATTAATCAATAAAACACATTGTTGCCAATAAGAAGGATATTTGTTTCTTCCTATAGCATAAAACTTCGTCCTTCAGGATTCAAGGAACTCTTGGAAAGCATTTTCAGCATCCTGCTAGCTATGAAAGCATTTTCCCTGCAAAAAGTTGTCATGCTTGAATGTTGGGTACCAGCTCCAACGATGCTATGGGTTCTCTCTGAAGAACAATGAAAAAACAAGAGAAGAAGTAGCGGGACCAGGACGCAGTGTGCCTTCTTCATAGGGTTCAACATAGCATGCAGCACCTTGCTCCAGGCCAGCTTGCTTTTATTTCATACACCATTGTTTTAATCATAAATCTCCTGAGAGAAAGGCAAAAAATTGCATTATGGTTCTAGTTGTGCTTGCATTTTCTAATTAAACTGTTTAACTACGTTAATTGGATGGATTTACTTTTTACTTTTATGGCTCTAAGGCAGTGGTTCTCAACCTTTGTAATGCTGCAACGTATTTTCATTGTTAAAAAGTGTCTGCGACCCACAGGTTGAGATTATGATTTTAATTACAAACAGAACGTGGGACGCAGGACGTCAGAGAAGATCCCAATTAGGCCACGCACACAAATCACCAGAGTGACGATTAATACTCAGAGCCTGTTTCTCACTCTTCTGATCATACCAAGGCGACAGAAGAAAAGAGCTATTTTATCACTTTATCTGGGCTAGAGCAAATCTTGCTGTCTTTAACAAGGTGTAAACATTCTATATACCCTAACTTCACAAAAGCACTCCCTCTCAGAGCCCTAACCATCTGGGCCAGTCTCCCTGGCTTAGAGACCTCTGTGGCTGCAGAGTCCTGCTGGGGGAGGGGTGAAATTTCAGCAATGCGCTTCCTGAGTGTTAAAGGAGCCAGACCTCCAACAGTGGGTGTTGTGCTGGATTTCCCGCATCCACTTCTCTCCTGTTTCTGTTTTCCTTTGCCCATTCTCTGCAATAATTTCCTTAATTCAATTCCTAGCCTACTTATAAGTAATACTTGAATATTGCTTTTAAGCTTATTACATCATTATTACTAGCAAAGCAAGCACATCAATATGACTCTTCCCTTAAGTACTCCCACATGACCCACCCTTGAAGAAGTGGGAGTGGGTTGGAGAGAGGTCAAGTGAATACAGTGGATAAAGCAAAACTTCACAGCCCAGTTCATTCAACTTTTGAAGCACTGATTGTGTGATGTATGGTTGGGTGTTGTCGTGAAGAATTGGGCCCTTTCCGATGACCAACGCTGGCTGCAAGTGTTGCAATTTGTAGTGCATCTCATTGATTTGCTGAGCATACTTCTAAAATGTAACAGTTTCATTCATTGGGACTAAGAAAGCTATGGAAGGTCAGACTGGCAGCAGACCACCTTTTCTTTGGTGCAAGTTTGGCTTTGGGAAGTGCTTTGGAGGTTCCTCTCAGTCCAACCACTGAGCTGGTTTCACCATTTGTGGTATAAAACCCACTTTTCTTCACAAGATACAATCTCAAGGAGAAATGGTTCACTGTTGCGTCGAGTAAAATAAGAAGACACTTGAAAATGATGATTGTTCTGATTTTTGGTTGGTTCATGAGCACCCACTTATTGAGCTTTTTCATCTTTCCAATTTGTTTCAAATAACGAATGGTCATGGAAGAGCTGACGTTGAGTTCTTAGGCAACTTCTCGTGTAGTTACCACGAGCAGCTTCGATTGTTGCTCTTGGTGGGTTGTTGTCAACCTCCAATGGCCAGTCACCACACTCCTCCTCTTCAAGGTTCTAACCTTCTTTGAAAAACTTCTTGAGCCACCACTGCCTTGTATGACTGGACATTTGTTTGTGAGTAGTACCTGTGCCAAATATGTTGTTGATGTTGTGAGTTGTCTCTGCTGCTTTAAAACCCATTTTAAACTCTGATAAGAAAATGGCTTGAATTCGCTTTTTGTCTAACATCATTTTTATAGTCCAAAAGAAATATAAAATAAACAGCAAGTAATAAGTAAATGGAAATAAAAAAACATAAAGCAATAAATGTGCATTAGAATGATACATAACATAAGCACATTTATTTATGTATTCCAGTATCAAACGGCAAATTTCAACAATGCAAAACTGCAATTACTTTTGTACCAACCTATACATTCAAGAAGTCAGGTCTAGAAGTGAAAAGAACAACAACAACAGGAAAAAACAAACAAACAAACAAAAACCTGTGCTAATCATTGAAGAAAGTGAGCCAGGAGTATAGGAAGAAAGGACAGAAAGGGGATCAGAAGGATAACAGAAGAAGAGCAAGATCGAGGTATATGGATTCAGAGCACAGTGCAAATATGTTTCTTAAACCACTAAAAGGAGAGGAGAAAAGTTCAGTAATAAGATACTCCTTTTTTGAAACACAAAAATATCAGTAGAACACAACATAATGAAACTAGGCTGTTCTGTTTTATTCAGGTTAAAATTAAAACGCCTGAAGATAAATCTCCACTTATCCAAAAGCTGATTGATGTTTCCAGTATCAATGTACATACAAGGCGACTGTACTACATGTTTTGTTTGAATACATCACTTGTAAATCTCAGAAAAGGATTACTACCCAATTTTTTTAAAATATAAAATAAGTATCCAATTTAAATGCTGACATATTTTATTTGTTAATGGCTATACAAAAACAATGCGATTTTGATTTGTCTGGCCATGAAATTTTTCTTTTTCCTTTCCTGATTAAATTGTACTGTTCAAATAATACCTGAGGAAGATACCACACTAGATTGTGCAGAAGTTGACAGTTATGACACCAGAATGACAAAAGGAGAGAATCACGAAGAAAGCAGAAGCTTATATTAAAAGAATTTGTTATTTTCCAGTTACTGAGCCACTACATAACAATTACAGTGCTAAGTCATTTGCATATGTAATTGCTGAATAATATGTACATTTAAGGCTGTGTGCCCTGATTCACTTCCTAAGATGCGTAATTTATAAATGGTGAAAAAAAATCCTGACTCATTGTTACCATAAAATTCATATAATTGTGTTGAATTTTAATAAGCAGAAGAAATATAACCATTTATGAACAAGCTTATTTGGGCTAACCCCTCCCTAAAATGAGCAAATTTAAAAGAATTCATGAAAGTCCTTCTCTTCTTTATCCAAGTAGTCATTCACTATCACCAGTTTAGTGCATTTGAACTTACTACTCAGTTCATTTTTTTGTGTGTGTTTGAATTTTTTTTTTTTTTTTTGGCAGTTTTTTACCAGGGCTGGGTTTGAACACACCACCTCCAGCATATAGGGCTGGCGCCCTACTCCTCTGAGCCACAGGCGCCGCCAAGTGTGTTTAAAATTTTTAATGTTTACATTTTTAAAAGTAAACTTTGAAACATATATGCCTTAAAATACATTAACAGTTCATTTTAAATTTCTGTTCTTTGTTACTATTATTTATATATTTGTTATAATTTTTTGCATCATAAAAGATCTGTTTGCAGTTTTGATAACAATTCAACGCCTAGACTTTTTCATCATGTTGTACTCCTAATTTTAAATGAAAATGCTTCTTTTTCTTCTATGCTGAACTGTGAAATGGTTTGTGTTAATTCTCATTTTTAAGAAGATATTGTCCCTAAATAATCCCAAAAAAAATTCACACACACATTCTCAGCATTATTTTTTACTTTATATTTTAGCAGTATAGAACGAAAGTTATTTTCTTCAAAAATATATTCTAACTGTCCCTCTAACACAGTATGTACATTTTTACCTCCAAATATTTGGTAATATTTATCTTATGACTGGGAAAGCTTTTGATCTTTTCCTGTACTATTAAAATTCAGCTATTTTTTTAGGCCCAGGTAAAAATCGTCATGCCAAAAAATGGTATCTCTCTGAAAATTTGGAGCATGAGATGTCTTTCAAAGTTTTCTTCGTGGAATCTGACATAGTACTCTAGGTTCTCTGCAATTAGTTTCTGATCAATTAATATAGAACTTGGCAATGAATTTTCTGTGGCAATTGCCTCCACGTTCTCTTCATCCATACTACCAAACAATACAGCATGTATTGTTATATATATTACTATATGTATTAGATAACTATAATTCATTCGTCTTTTTTAAGTATATGAACATACTGAGAAAAAATTTAGACTCTCAATGTAGTCAATAAAATTTTCCAAATTTATAGAAAAACAGCAACATCAATTGAACGTTTATCTTCCCCTAGAAGATGTAGTATCAAAATTAAAAGAAATATATGTTAAATTAATACAGTATGATGGAAATGTTACGTGACAATAACTCATGACATTGACTTAAGTAAAGAATGCCTGTTAAATTTATAGTAAAACATTGTTACTAAAATTACTTGAAAATGATATAAAATTCAAATAATTATTGTATCTCATGTAAAGATTGCCTGCTTTGTGACTCTATGGCAATGTGTATAGTTTATAGGTATTATACACTACTTTTCAGTACAAGCTTAACTTTTTAAATTTCTCCATTGGGAGCATTCATGCGATTAAATTATAGACTAGCACCTATATTAAAATTGCTTGTGGAATCTGTATTAAAATTAATAACAAGAATGTATTACTTTTCTGTAGTTAAAAAATATTACTCACAATCTTGTCACAGCTCATAAACTTTGAAACAAAGCTTGAAAACAACAGAAGATATTTTCCAATGTATATTTCTGCCCTAAAGTACAATTTCAATTTCATTTTCTATTAGTTATGTCAAACATCTATAAGCCTAGATATTTGTAATAATAGCATGCTTTCAAGTGATTTTATTTTATATATCTGTAAATTAAAAGTGAAAATCTCTAACAAGATCTACTGATTAAGCAAATGATACAGCAAATTTGAAAATCTTATTTAAACATTCTCAGGCCAATTTTATAAGAATAAGCCTATAAACCCTTCATTAAATCATTAGAGAAGTCTTTTTTTTCTTTATTGGAGACAGAGTCTCACTAAAGGTAGCATGCAGTGGCGTCATCTCAGGTAGCATGCAGCAGCATCATTACAGCTCACTGCAACCTCAAATTCCTTGCCTCAAGCAATCCTCCAGCCTCAGCCTTGGCCTCTGAGTATCTGAGTCTAATGGAGCATTCCGTCACATCTGGTTAATTTTTCTACTTTTGGTAGATACACAGTCTCACTTGTGCTCAGGCTGGTCTCCAACTCCTGAGCTCAAGCAGTCCTCCCACCTTCGCCTCCCAGAGTGCTAGAATTACAGGTGTGAGCCATCACACCAGGACTGGAAGTTTTTGTTTTGTTTGTTTGTTTTAAGACCAAGTCTGACTATGTTGCCCTTGGTAGAGTGCTATGGTGTCACAGCTCACAGCAACCTCCAATTCTTGAGCTTAAGTGATTCTCTTGCCTCAGCCTCCCAAGGAGCTGGGACTACAGGCACCTGCCACATTGCCTGGTTATTTTTTTGTTGCAATTTTCATTGTTGTTTAGCTGGCCCAGGCTGGGTTTGAACCCGCCAGTTTCAGTGTATGTGGCTGACACTGTAACCACTGTGCTACAGGCACTGAGCCAGAAGTTTTAGTTTTTTCAGTGAAAATTGCAACCCAATATTAAAAGAAGGTCCCATTCAAATATACAACAAAAATATAGTGAGGATCTACTCCCCTGTGACACAGTAAATACAAACTGTATTATGGTATGAACAAGCCCTTGGGAAACTCACATTGCAGATGTTTTCTTCTTTTTCTTTTTTTTCCATAAAGTGTAGGCATCTATAGTGATAAAAATTTTTGGCATTGCTCTGTAGCTGGCTATAAAAAAGAGGGCTTTATAATTGTCAGGTAAATAATTATACCTAAAATGAATGCTTAGGCTTAAGTACAGATTAAATGAATAATGATCAGCGTCACAAAGCTAGAGGTTTTGCTTGTTTTTTTTCATATGATCCCCAACACTTGGGGTCGTTAATGGCATATCACAAAGACTAAATAAATGTGCACTTGAACATGGAATTTTTTCATTCCAGCCCTGGAACCACTAGCTTTCTGATCTTGAGCAAATTCTCTATGGTTCACTTTTCCTGCTCATAAAATAAAGACAAATAACAGTCTGTCATCAGGTTTCTGTGACGTTTAATGTGATGCATCCAAAGGTCTTTGAATAACCCTATTAAGGTCTGAATGCAGTAGATGACAGAGAACAATACATGAATATCCAGGTATTTCAAAAGTAGATATGAAAATCTCAAACAATTATACAAATAAAATTTAAAAAATAGTAAATTAAGATCCAGGCGGTTATATGATAAATCTAGGGCTTACTATTAGAAGGGTAGGCCTTTTTCCACATAATATGGTATCATTAATCCTATTTTAAACTATTTGTTACTTGTCTCTCTATAGCAATAGTGACTATTTTACACATCAAAAGTCCTTAACTGGAAAGAACTTGATGGCAGAAGGGCTAATACTATAGAAATATTATTTTCTTAATTTGGATTTAAAAATAACAATGAATACATGATAAATTAAAAGTTTTCCAAAGGCAACACATGTATAGAATTACATGAACTATAGTGATCATACTACCCTAAGTTTCCTTTTATTTCTTACTGAATATTAACAGTTACAGGAAATACATATTTTTTCTCTTGTTTTCAACTGAAAAGTAAAATTTTGCATGCTTTTAAAAAGGAGGAATTTACATTTCTCTACTTAGTTACCTTACTTCCATGTCGGCATTCATCCCTTCCCATAACCCTTCCTTCCCTGAAGCCCTGTGATACCTTCCTCATAAACCTTACAATGGTAATAAAATAAGAAACAATAGCAACAAACTATATTCTTGGAGCAATGAGCATAGTAGATATTTCTCTAATCGTTCACACAGAGAACACCCAAATAAATATTTTACTAATGACTTCAATATTCTGATTCATATTCTGAAGCATCTTAAGGAAACCGTCCTAAAACGGAAGTCACAGGCAAAGAGCATGGACAGCTGTGTGGCAGGACTGCCCCTGGAGCAGGATCTGCTCACCCCAGCCCTGTACCTGCTCCCATATTACCTCCCACTCCTAGGTTGGAGGATACAAATGTGGCTATAGAGATAGAAGGCTTTTACTAAACACACTACTGTATTTGTTTTAATGTCCTCATTTTTAGAGAAATAACAGTTGGCAATGGGATGATTCTATATTACAAAAAAATATCTGGAGGAGAGATACTCAGGGAAGATACCTTCTTTAGTCGTGTTTTTTGAATATACAGCTGTTAGGTGAAAGCAGAGATTCATTGCATGATACCTGTGCGTACACGGTGGGCTCACATCAATGTAGAATGCTTTTACAGTTTATGTGTGAGGTGTGGAAAACGCTGCCATGCCTTCCTCTGTTGATGTTCAGTCCCTCTACCACTGTCTCCTATGAGCATCAAGACGTCTGCTCAGTGAGCGAATCCCCTGAGTCAGAAGACAACCCTGTGCTTTCATGGGCATCTATTACCACCTCCTGGATACAGTGAGCGCTTACTGAAATCCCAAAGGCACAGCAATCTGTTGGTATCATTTTGTTTGTTGTAAGCGGTAGCACTACAAACTGTTACTCAATATACATTCAGTCCTAGGAGCAAAGCCTTTACTAACCATAGCCTTAAAATTCCAGGGTTTTACTAAGAGAGAACAGCGATGAATACTTCATACTGAATTTAGCATGCAGAAAACCCCAGCTTTTCATAGGTAAAACTAATTTTTATCTGTAGCTCCAACTGCAATATAATTCTCTGAGGCAAACGTCATTATTCTAATCTTTGTGTTCTCTATTCTATCTTAGCATCTCTCTTAATATTTGCTATATTATCTATGCCAGATCTGTCTTCTTCAGTAAACCATAAGCTCTTTGCAGAGAAGTCCAGTTTATGAAACTATATAATTTCAGTTTTATAGATTATCTAGTATATTCAAAGAGTTACTTATTTATGGTTTTTACATAAGAAAAGACTTATAGCAGCTTACAGAATATACATAAAATATAAGACAATATAAGCAAGCAGTGAAAGCAAGTAAGCAGGGTGGTGCCTGTGGCTCAAGGAGTAGGGCACTGGCCCCATATACCAGAGGTGGTGGGTTCAAACTCTGACCTAGCCAAAAACTGCAACAGCAACAAAAAAAAGAAGAAGAAGGAGAAGAAGAAGAAGAAGAAGAAAGCAAGTGAGGAAATAATTATTTTTATTGGCCTAAAATGAGCCAATAATATCAGTAACCTAATGCATGCTATAGACCAAGGTTTTTCCAACAGTAAGTCATGATCCATTGGTGGGTTATGAAATTAATTTAATGGGTATTGTTCAGTACTTTAAAAAATGACCAGAATACAATATAACTGATTATATTAAAGTATATCATATGTACTTTTTTGTAGTAAGTTGTGTTCAGAAAGGATTATTTTTTGTTCTGTCTCTTAGTTTGACTCCATAACTTCTTCAAGCTAAAGCAAGAAAACAGTTCACTGCTCAAGAAATCACAAAAGGTAACTTTTTAAAAGTCTACAAATAGCATACTTAAAAAATAGAACGTACAAATATTTCTAAAGCTACAATGAGCAAGAGCTTTCTTCTGAGGATATGCTGAAAGTGGAACATGCATAAAGTAATAGCTTGTATCTCTAGACAGCTATGCTTAGTTGGCGAGTTTTATACATAATAGCTCCTCTGGACAGAAGTCCATGACATCACACACCCAGATCTAAAAGAGTACAGCAAACCCATTTCCACAAGATGTCACAGTGATGTGATTAAATGCCCAGGGCTGTGTTTTCCTTTTTTTTTTTTTTTGCAGTTTTTGGCCAGGGCTGGGTTTGAACCCGCCACCTCCAGCATATGGGGCGGGCACCCTACTCCTTTGAGCCACAGGTGCCACCCCAGGGCTGTGTTTTTGACTGAATAACATATGAATAAAGAGAACAGATGGCAAATATAAATTGAATAGATGAGCACATGAATGGTTATACTGAGTATTAAATATTTTATTTTTATGGATTATAAAGAAAGATATGGTATAAAAGTACATAATTGCAACACATACAAACTTTATCAGTTTCACAGTAAGCAGCTAATTATTATCTGATTAAAGCTCTGCTTGGGGCTTTCAGTTTTAGTTCATTGGTATTTTGTGCAGTGAGGGAAGACATTTCTCTAGTAATCTAGAAATACACAGCATAATTATATTTCTTACAAAGTGTATTCTATGAAAAAAAAAAGTAAGGATTCAACAGGATACTGAAAAACATCTATAGTTATTAAAGATTAAACCTAAGCGTAGGCTTGGTACCTGTGGCTCAGCGGCTAGGACGCCAGCCACAAACGTGGGAGCTGGCGGGTTCAAAACCAGCCTGGGCCTGCCCAACAACCATGACAACTATAACCAAAAAATAGCTGGGCATTGTGGCAGGCACCTGTAGTTCCAACTACTTGGGAGGCTGAGGCAAGAGAATCACTTAAGCTCAAGAATTGGAGGTTGCTGTGAGCTGTGATGTCACGGCACTCTACCCAGGGTGAGATAGTGAGACTCTGTCTCAAAAAAAAAAAAAGATTCAACCTGTACATTAATTTAAGCAGAGTAATACTTGATACATTCAAAACAAGCAATAGAATCTTTAAGAAAATTAAAGCTTAGTTAGCTCTAATATTAGCTGTTCTTGCTCTCCTGACAAAATTGTTCACAGCATATAGAAGGGTCAGGAGAACTTGGAAATGAAACTGGGAGTGAGAGACACAGAGAGAGGAAGAGAGTGGGGGAGAGAGAAAGGAGGTAACTAAGCAGATATTTATGGAGTTAGTTCTACATATCTGGAAATAAGTTCACGTAAAATTCTATTGAGTATTTTTTCTTCAGGTAACTTGTGAAAATTGTTTGCCTCCTCTAAGCCTCAGATTTAAAAATGAAATGATAAAATTGAATGATATTAATATCTACCATACCAAATTATAAGAATCAAGATAATGAACATAAGTGCTTAGCGTAAGAGTTGAAAGAATAAACACTCTTAATATTGTTTCCCTTTCCTTTTCCGTACCTTCAGCTGTCATGTTCGTTACCCACATTCTCTTCCTCAGAGAACTCATCCCTTTCATTTGTTTTCCTTAATTTGAGTAAGTGTTCAACATCCATCCCTCTCCTGTGAATTTCTTTCACTTACCATTATTTGGTCAATATCCCAAAGGTTAAAAAAAGCTAATATGGTATTGATATAAACTGAGAAGGATCCATTGTAAAATCAAGGAATTGTATAGGATATTTTATGCTTTTATTCCTTATGACACAGAATTTCATCATTTCTCACCAAATGACCAGATATTTCCTTCTGATATTTTGCTGTCACCTTTTGATCAACTTCTTATCTTTCTTACCAAAGAAGCCTCCACTTGGTGCCTTGTTTTTAACATAAATCACCAGGAAGGCTCAGCGCCCATAGCACGGTGGTGACGGTGCCAGCCACATACACCGAGGCTGGCAGGTTTGAACCCAGCCTAGGCCTGCTAAACAACAATGACAACTGCAATAAAAAAATAGCCGGGCGTTGTGGCGGGCACCTGTAGTCCCAGCTACTTGGGAGGCTGAGGCAAGAGAATTGCTTAAGCCCAAGAGTTTGAGGTTGCTGTGAGTTGTGATGCCAGGGGTGACAAAGTGAGACTCTGTCTCGATAAATAAATAAATCACAAGGTAACTGTATAGTAAGCTTCAACCTCAAAAAATAAGAATTAACATGAACAAATTTCCTTGTAAGCTATAATTTAAATTTAGAAACCCAACAATTTTTTGTTTTAATTTTTGTCATTCGAAGTAAAAAGTTTTCAAAACCAAATTTCACATGTGTGTAATTGTTTTAAAATGAGTAACCTGAAGTTTATTTAGCTTTGTATAAACTAGACCTTCATCATGACCCTCTTTTCCATATTTTGCAGCAATTTCAGGAACTAATACACATGGACGGAGTGTTTCCTCCTAGTGACCCTTCTCCATCAACCTTCAGGAATAATTTTAATTGGTTGATACTTGCATATTGGACTGTGAATTTATTATAAGAGTAGGCATTGATTTCAAAATACTCACAGTAAGCATTCGTATTAGGAAAGGATAAGAGCTTTTTTAAAAAAATCATGTGTGACAGGTTTTGAGTTTTCGTGTGTGTGAATGGTTTATGGGATTTGTTGCTGTTGTTCTGGATAAGATAAAAATGTTCCAGGCATGGGAGTCATCATTCCCTCAAGCACATTGACTGGAGGTCATCACTCAGTTTTCATTTTAACTCGTTGTCCATATCCAATTTCAGTAATAAATCCTCCTGCCTCCTCAGTGTTGGTTACATCTGCTCGGTCCTTCAGTTTCCCACTGCCCTGGTCACTGGCTCACTCTAAAATCTTGACATTGGTCCATGAACTTTCATGACCGTCTGTTCTCCCCTGTCCCTGTTATATGTTACACACTCATGATGATTTCTTTTCCTAAACTTGATCTTTTTACTCTACTTGTTCTATTAACTTTAAATCATCATATAACTACAACCTGCCCTTTTAGAGGCACAGAAATCACAGGACGTGTTATACAGGTGTCCATAAAGTTGGTGCGCCATTTTATGGACACACTATATTTTTGATTTAGCTTTACATTGTGTAAAATAGCAAGGACTTAAATTAAAAAAAAAAAATATTCCTAAAACAAGATGTCTTTAGATTCCAGAGGTCTGGTTAAATGGATTGTATTGTTCAGAATTTGTTGAAGATTCTATGCCCACATAAGAACTTTTATCTTACTCAGCTGTGGTTCTTACTAATCCTACCGCCATTCACAACTTAATGAAAGAGACAGTCAATTACAGTCCAATGTACATTCTAAAATAGAAGTCAAAATGAGCACTGAGGAGAAGAAAGTTTACTAATAAATTAAATAAAGGCCAATTGTCTAAAGATAACTTCATGGAGATTTAACATTGAAGCCCTATCTCCATGGATGAGTACGATTTTTGTCAAGTAGAGAAAGAAAAAATGGGGTTTCCTGGAAGAATAAAAAAATGTATAAAGTATACTCTTGTCAAAATGGAAAATACCATGGTGGTTTGAGAAGCAAGAAGACATGTGATGCTGTGAAGTGAGTAAAGGAGATGCCTGAAAGATGCAAGATAGGTTACAGGAATTGGGATCAAATGGTAAAGACAACTTATCAGCCAGTAAAAGAAGTTTGGTTTCTGAGGATAATCTGGAGACATAAGAGCGTAGAAGCAGGAGAACGGCACAGTTAAGAATGTTCATTCGACTAAGCTAGGGCAAAACTGCAAACGGTGACAAAATGAAGTCAAAGAGCTAAGTTCAGACATTAGGCAAGAAGAGAGAGAGAAAGGAAGAGTCTGAACGAAGGTGACGGTGGTGGAGATGAGGAGAAGAGGAAAAATTAGTGAAACAGGGCCGTGCCTTTGGCTCAAGGAGCAGGGTGCTGGCCCCATATATCGGGGTTTGGGGGTTCAAACCTGGCCCCGGCCAAAACTGAAAAAAAAAGTGTATGGACAAATTAGTGAAACTCTTGGAGGTGGAATTAACCTATGTTATTTTGTGAGAGGAAATGTAGAGGGGCTTTAAGGCAACTTTAAGCTTTCTAGGCTGGTGAACTAAGACAGGGAGAGGCCACGAAATACGGCAGTTGGGCTGTTACAGTGAACTTCCAGCTGAATTTATACAAAAAAATAAATAATGTATTTCTTTGAGGGATTGATATTTATCTCATGAAAAGGTGAGGTAAAAATCTCGTATTGACTCATTTACCAATTATTTCATAATGTGGATTGACTAAAGCAATCTGGATAACATAAAATGGATGTATGTATTTGATGCTTATGGGATTCTTCTTATATCATTGACAAATCAAGTCTCATGAGCACTTAGAATCAAACAAATGAACTATGTTTTATAAGAAATGATGACGGATTATAATATATAAGAAATCAAATCTTCTTTTACGACTCATTTAAAAAATGAAAGAGACGGAGTTTCTACTACTCATCATTATGACTTATTTATAGCAACTTTTACCTCCTGACAGCAGCAGAAGCAAATATTTCCAATCATCCAAGCCCTTCTATCTCCGCACTCATTAGTGCATGCAATTAGTAGAAACCAGGCATTGACTGATTTGACTGACATGTGTTTATTTTCTTCCCCACACGGAATCACAGCGTGAGAGTAATGAAGGAAGAGCTGTAATTTGCAACCCTGGATGGCACGGCTGTTTATTATCATCATACTTACTACTGGGCCTGGTGGGCCCTGGGGACCTTCCCCTCCTTTCAGTCCAGGTGCACCCTAAAAAAGTGAAAAGATAAAGAGAATGCGTATTGGTGTGAATTTAAAAAATAAATAAGTAGGAAGAGATGTTTGATAAAACGAGAATGTCTAGAAGGGTTTTTAGGCATAAATATACATATATACATATATAATGATAATGAAATGCATGGGTTTACATATATCCTCTCATTCCTCTTTAGCTACGCTCTGAGAAAAAGGCTTCTAATGAGCAATTTCACTTACATGCTATCTGTGTGAGTGTGTACAGGCACACATATACGCTGATCATACCTGAGCTCCAGGAAGACCTCTTTCACCTGGGAAACCCCGTAGTCCTGCAGGTCCATCCTTCCCTGAGATACCTTGAGGACCTGGGTCACCCTGAAGAGGATAACATACCTCCATCAATAAAGAGCAATTTCTACAAACAAAACTGCTATCATCTCTAACCTTCTATAAGTAAAAGACGGGAATATTTTACAGAATGCCATGTACATTAAAATGAACTGATCAACACTTAAGAGTAGATATAAATCGACGACTTTGTGACCAATGGTCCTAATGGGTCTTACACTATTGTTCTTAATGTCTTCAAGTATAATAAATTCACCCTAAATACTATCCCAACAGATCTTTCTGAATATGCATTTAATATTATATCAAAAATGCAGAGAATCTATGACCAGTGGTGAGAAGGATAGCAAGAAGTAAATGGAAGTTTAGACCCCCCAAAATCTTCTGGAGCTTGTTGTACCTTGGCACCTTCTTTTCCTGCAGCACCAGGAAGACCTTGCTCCCCAGGAGGGCCAGGAGGGCCAGGGTGCCCACGTTCACCTATGGGGCCAGTCTCACCAGTTGGTCCCTAAATTAGATAAGCAATAACAGATTAGATCACAATGAACTCAAAATAAATATTACTCCCTTTCAAAAAAGTTTGTCACTCTCATTTATTGTCCTAATGCCCTACAAAACACTTTAAATAAAGCACTGAGGGTAACCTATCTGGTGGGAGTCTAAAGAGATTACATGTGACCTTTGTCAGAATCTGAGCATACAAGGGAAATATGTAAAGTCCAAAGAGACGTTTTGATGTGTACTACCAGAATTACTGCAGAGGAAGGTCAGTCCAAGTACTTTAAAACTGTGGTTTTTTTAACCATCGTTTCATCCCATCCCTTCTTTTTATATCAGGCGTGTCAAATCAGCTAGGGGGTAAAGAGGCCTATGAGACACGTTGGTAGGTATTCAATGAATCAACTGCTTGGAAATTAGCCCAGGTCCCTGAGAACCCAAACAACCAAAGTGGTTCTCCTTGGAATTTCCAGGGACTCAAAACCTCTCAACTGCTAATCTATATTCACTGGACAGAGTCTAAGGAATAGGGCAAGGGGATCCTGCAGGCGTGAGTCTGGGCTGGCAATCACTCCTGGCCAAAGGCTATAACAAATAACCAGCTGGTTTAAATTGCAGCAAATGCCAAAGTGAAAAATGGCAGGTCATTTACGTGTCCCCTGAGTGGTGCTGTTTTGTGGTGCTGGAGTGTAAGAAGCTTTCAAGTATAAATAGAGAAGGGTGATTGGTTGCTCTCTATCTGCACTTAGAATAAAGCAAAATGATGGATTTAAGTCAAAGATATGTGAAAGAAAAATATCCAGATGCTAAGGTTATAAAACAGTGGAATGTGTTACTAAAGTTGCTCGTGAAATATTATTCTCTCTTACTTTTCTAAAAGAGCAACATATTCTTATTTTTAATCTCTGAAAAAGAACACATCGCCCCAACTTTGGATATACATTTCTAAGTTTAAATTCCTTTAATTACATTTTGATGAAAATCCTTACCTTACCACTAACGTGCAAGCATTTTTCCATAAAGAAATTTTTTTCCTTAAATCTGTGAACGTCAGAATTTCAACAGAAAGAACTATAAAATTAATCCTAACTGGGCGATAGCTATCACCACTGAGACAAAAGTGAGCAGACATCCCCGTAACTATGCACAGGAAAGGTTGAATACCAAGTTCTGCCATCCACACTGTTCCCATTAAATCCTTTATCCTAATATGAAACACAGTTTCATTTAAAACAGGCAGTTGGATTTTCTTTCTTAAAGAGGCCAATAAAAACTTAACTCAGCGAAGATGCACACTCTGTATAACAACTAACTTTCATACCTTAAAGTAGGGGAGCAAAAAAGAACATAGGTCTCAGAAGTTTCAGATGTCATGTTAGGCAGAGGAACATTTTCAAAAGACATGAGTTTTTGAAATAGTTAAGTCCCATGATGTTTACATTTTAAACAGACACTAACTCCACTTCTATTGTCGGATATTACATGTAATAGGGATAATTCTTCCAATTAAAATAGTTATGAAATTGTTTTAAATAGAAAAATAAAAGTATTTTTGGATGAAGCTTTCTAATTATTAAAGGAATATATACGTAATTTTTAAATTAAAATTAATAAGCAGTTTGAAAGAGGCTTTCATTCTTATGCACATGCTGTTTCAATGACAAAGAACAAACATTTAAGATTTCTCTTGACTCAGCATTAAGCTCTGGAAATAAAATGATCGACCAATCCAAGAATTCTTCATTTTTGCTTCTGTTGTAGATATTGCTAAAGTGATGCAGTTTTTTATTTCTTGAGTGTGTGTGTGTGAGAGAGAAACTATTTTGAGAACTATTTATAGGCTGAGAAAAGACTATTTAAAGCAGGCAAATAGTTAAAACACTTATTCAACTGCTCTTGCTAAAATTTTTTATTAGTGGGGAAAAATTCCACTTAATTAGACAAAATGTGTCCCTTTCATTCATTATGCTTTGCCAGAGAATAAAAGCACTATTTTCTATCACCATAAATTGTCCTTATTATTTAATACCATAATTCAGGATATTGTATCGACTTTTGAGGCTCTTCTACCTATCTTGAAAGAGATAGATTTTTTTCCATTCTCTCACATGTACTCAAAGATAGCCAACTAATATCTTACCCTTGATAAAATTTATTACTAAGACAAAAATTTTAGGAAACATGTAATATGTTACAAATATCAAATTTTTAGAATTTTCTGATATTCAGAACTTTGTATTTCTACTATATTATACTTCTAAATCTAATGTATACTAAAAAATCTGAAGCCATTTTATATACAGTACCTTAAAATTCTGCAAAATGGTGATGACCAATCTATTATAAAGAACTTTCTTTTTTTTAATTTGTAGGTGGTGCTACGGTTAGGTTTTGGTGTTAAATTCAGTGTGAAGTTTTTGATTTTTTTCATTAATTATTTTATTAATACAGACAATTGAAAAGTTGTTTTGGTTAAGTAATAGTTTGCTGAATTTCATTTGAAATAGGCAAGCTGCATATATTTAAATGCGATTTGATATAAAAATACATCATTTGAGTCATAATAAGATGGGCAGATTTTACACTAGGTTAATTAAATAAAAATATAAACTAAAAAAGAAAAATTCTTACTAGGGAAATAAAGTAAAAGAATATACCTGTGGCCCAACGACTCCTCCTGGCCCAGGAGGTATATATTTAAATGCGATTTGATATAAAAATACATCATTTGAGTCATAATAAGATGGGCAGATTTTACACTAGGTTAATTAAATAAAAATATAAACTAAAAAAGAAAAATTCTTACTAGGGAAATAAAGTAAAAGAATATACCTGTGGCCCAACGACTCCTCCTGGCCCAGGAGGTCCAGTCTTGCCTTGAAATCCCTAAGGAAGAAAAATGTAATCTATAAAATCCTTACATAGCACAAAGCATAAATTAAAATTCTATGAAATGTTTGAAAAGTTAAAAGGAAATCATCTTTTGGCTAAAAATACTTTTATTATCAAATGCTTAAAAATGAGCTAATCTATTCCATTTCTCTTTAAAATTCAAAATTTGCCATCTTCATTATTTCAGATTATAGTATAATAATTAATTTCAATAAAATTCAAAGAAATAAGATAATAGGATAAAGCTGGAGCAAAAGTGTGCTAAGCCCTTTCCACCAAGTCAAACAACATAGAATTTTAACCTAGCAATGTTATGGATGAAGTAAATGATGATTTAGACATTCTTTGAAACACTCATTCTCCATATAGAGATAAATTCACAATATCTTATATTAATGCATTTTTGTCTACTACATTGTAATCGCCTAAGAAAACAAGATACAAAAATCTACTTAGAATGTTTTGCATGATTGTCCCCCTTGCAAATAATATAGTCATTAAAATTTAACCTAGTTGATGTGAGCAAAATGTACTTACTAAATCAAGCTGTGGTGCATATATTCTGGTATCTGTATTTCTCTAGGCTTGTTGTTATTCGTTCTGATAACTGTATTGTGATAGGCATTTTTTTTGTTTGTTTATATGAGTTAAGTTGCATTTAAGTGTTGGAGAAGTATATAAAAAATGCTAAAAGAAAAATCTTCTAAAGAACTGAATCAAAGCAAATGGCATTTGCAAAAGTTTTATTCACTATAATATCTAATCAGACTGGAAATAATAAAGTTAGAAAGAAAAAGGTTGGAACTAGTAGTTTCACATTTGTATCAAAACCTTCCAAGGTGGTGCCTGTGCCTCAAAGGAGTAGGGCGCCGGTTCCATATACCGAAGGTGGCGGGTTCAAACCCAGCCCCGGCCAAAAACTGCAAAAAAACCTTTCAGATATTATGCAATTAATTACAATAAAAAATTTTAAGTAGATAAAAGAATTTGTATTTGTAATTACTGTAGGTGCTGTTATGGAGAAAGAAAACAGATTTATCCTATTTCAAAAATCCATTAATTCTTAAGACCATCAGGGTCTACTTGAGCTATAATTACAACAGCAAAACGGATCAATTCTGGGAGAAATATCGGATGATTCATTTAGCATTTTACAAACAAAATCGTTTGCTTTATCTTCAGTTTTCTGCAATTGGTTGGTGGAAATCTGTAATAAGATTTACATACACACACATCTACACACATACATGTGTATAATGAAGACGTGTGTCCCTGGATTTATCTCAATAATCTCCTTGACCACAATTGCTGTGACTATCATGATGAACCCTCCAAACTATTTCAAAACTCTGATGTTGCTGAGCCCTAAACTCATCTCAGTAGGTGCCTAGTGGGGCTTTCCAGGTGTCTATCCTGCTCTCCTTTCAACACTCTCAATATAGAGCTCGTTGAGTGTATCGTCTCTTTTCTTTTCCTTTCCATGTTCTCTCCTTTTCTTTTCTTTCTTTCTTTTTTTTTTTTCTTTTTGAGACAAAGCCTCAAGCTATCACCCTGGGTAGAGTGCTGTGGCATCACAGCTCACAGCAACCTCAAACTCCTGGGCTTAAGCAATTCTGTTGCCTCAGCCTCCTGAGTAGCCGGGACTACAGTCACCTGCCACAACGCCCGGCTATGTCGTTGTTGTTGTTGTTGTTGTCGTCGTCGTCGTCACTGTTCGGCAGGCCCAGGCTGGATTCAAACCCGTCAGCTCTGGTGTATGTGGCTGGCACCTTAGCCGCTTGAACTACAAGCGCCATCTAGTTCTCTCCTTTCTTAATGGAGTGCTTCAGATCCCAGGCTTTTCTTCAGCGCTCAGGCATAATCACTAATTTAATTCTAGCATGTCATTTGAGAAACTCTCTCAAATACAGCATCTTCTCTTTTATCTGAGTGCTCTGTATTATTCAAACTATAATCACCTCTTTCTTTCACTGTTGCAGGGTTTTTAAAATCAGGTTCACTGTGTGTGGACAGCACATCAGTCAGAATCACCATCTCACAAAAGCAGATCCAATCAACGTATTGTTAACATACATCATGCAATATCGGTGATAAAGGTCTATGCATCTGGGCCCAGTCTGGCCCTTTAATAACATTTTGCTTTGAAAATGTGTCCTAAATTCCAGTCATATGCTCTTCTGACTTTTCTCTGGAAAGCCACACATCACAAATTTGCATGACCACTTTCCTCTGACTGGATTACCCTCCTCCCTATTTTTGATCACTAAATTTAATGTGAAGGTGTAAATGCAATTCTGAACTTCAAATATTATGACTCATAAATATTTTTGTCTTAATAAACATGAGACTAGGAATGGCAGACACAAAAATTATTATAATAATAATTAATCATTAAGACTAAATGATTACAAATCAATGCTTAATTGAGAAAAACTTATGGAAAATTTACAACCCAGATTTGCAGTCCTGTATCCTAAGGGAAAACAGGAAATCGTGGCTGCTAGTCCATTTGTGGGGGTGAAAAATATGAAAAATCTGGAAGAGAGCATTGCCATAGATCTGCTCATTCAAAACCTTCAGAGTGTCTGCAAGTATCCAACAATTCCAACTCTAGGAATCTTACATACAAACTATACACAGAGAAATCTTTACCATTCAGAGTGGTGTGTGATTGTTCAATATTATCATGTAAGATAACATTTGCCATTAATTTTAGAATAACTTAAGTCAATTCATGTTTTGTAAAGTCACTGAAAACAAATTAATTTGATATATTTCTTGGTAGTTCAAAATATCTGCTTAAAGACCCAACAAAAAATTTATTCTGATTATATTTCAGGAACTAAACTAATTTTAAGATCCATAGACAAATTAGATTTTTTTTGATACAGTAGAAACTATTTCTAAAACTTTTTAGAAACAACCCAAATCAGTGTAACATGTCAGAATTAACCTCAAGGATACATTCAAAATTTAAGAATTTCTGGAGACAAATACAATAAAAGAATTTCTTCAATGAAATAAGTTAACCACATACAGTAAAGAATACTCAACTCTGGAATCTGACTCTTACACCATGTAATTTTTTGACTCTGAGTCGGCACAGAACAGGTGAGGAAGTTCAGTTGTAGACCGTAGAGTGATTCACTATTTTCTTAAAAGTGAATGTGAAATTAGGAATGCAGTTTTTCATAAATATTTCTAGCCTCCATCAATGATAAACTCCTAGATGGGTACATCCATTCCAGAAGCATTAGCTAATATGCTGTTTTCTCCTTTGTCTAAATTTCACTGTTACATATAAAATGAATATATTGAATAGGAGAAGTTTTTTATTAAATCAAATACAAGAGATTTCATAACTGCAATTCTTGATGTATCTCTCCCTGAAATGACATTTTGGAAATATTTAAAAGTAATTCTCAGAAAGTGATACATTAAAAATGATTGGCTGCAAGATTTGAAGGAGAATGCAAATATGAGTATGGATTCTCCTTCAGAGAATTTATTTTTGCTTCTCATATAGATGTCATTCTCAAGAGGAAGTCCAAACAATTTTTTATTTAGTCTTTGTAAATCATATCTTGAATTTGCTTTTGAATCTAGGCATTTGAAGGTTCCCATCTGGCTAAAAGGAAGAAGTTGTTAAACTAAAAATTGTTCCTTGATGACACTTGATAACCACCCAATTATTGTCTTGCTACTGACGGATTGTTATAGCAGAAAATTCATAATGCTTTCAGATTTGTTATCATGCTCTGCTATGCAACTTCAAATTTGTCTTCAGTCTCACTGAATTCCTTAACAGGATTTTGAACCACATAGTCAAAGGTAGTCTGTGTTGTGGTTTCCTTAAGAAATCTGGATAAAATTAATCAACAGAGAGAACCAAGAATTGATTCCAGGGACATATGGCAGCCCATGATGATTTCTGATTATAATAACAAGTCATCAGAGTAGCCAGATGCATGATTTTGTAACAAACAGCAGCAAAGTAAATAAACAAATCCACCAGAATTCTTAAGCCACAGCTGAGGCTGCCCGTTTCCCCTCTGCCCAAATTGTTATACACATGATAAGTTGTTTCATCAATTTACTTAATGTTATATCCCCCTATAGTTTGCAAACAAAATTAAATTACATGTGTTATTTATATTTTCCTCCCTGACATAAAAAGATGCTTTTGAAAAAGTTCCAGACCAATTTGCCTATGGTTCCAAGATCAGCAAATATTTCATCCTTTAGTTACAGACAGAAGACTGTTGAATGTGTTGTATACGTGGCTTATTGTAATCCGTTTCATTTAGAGAATGGAGGGGTTATGGGTTTGAGGGAAACGGACTGTAAACAGAATTCAGTGAAAGGGCCAAGGTAACGATCTTGTAGAGGCATCCAAAATATAATGGTGTCTTCTCCATCAACTCACTCCCTGAAGTGCTGCTATTGACAGCAACGACAATTGTATCCTATTTCTTCAAGTACATTCATTAAGGTACAAACATGGGTCTATTTATGTATTTATTATATATATATATTTAAAAGTTTCAATGCATTGCCCTGTTCTTCCATTCCATAGTTCTTTCATTGCCCTGAACCTGGTAACTGAATAATAAAGTAGCTTTCTGTGAACCAATGAGGTGCTAGAGATGGAAAATTTCAATGAGGTTAACTGGGTAACTTACTGTCTCTCCACGTTGCCCTGGGTGTCCTGGCAGTCCATCCTTCCCCGGTGGTCCCTGAAATCACAAATATTAAATACCACACATGTCATAAATATTCCTTGAATCATTTCATCATCTCAATGTACTATAGTCAACAAGTTTCTTTTCATATTTTTATTACATATTATCCTTTAATATCCTGTTGATTTTAAATGGCGGCATATGCACATATTTCTTTAATATAATTTTGTAATTATAACTGAGACCAAGAAAAAATTGTATCACTCTATTCTGAACATTTTAAAATTTAAATTAATTTATTTTGCTGAATTTATCTTTTGTAAAAGCACATTTGCGTAGGTTTGCATTTTTATTTTTGCAAAAATCTTAGTTCTTTTGTAGTTAACGAATATTTTCCCTCTTGGTGATCTGTCCGTAATTCAGTTTCCTGCGTCTCAAACTTGGATTACAGAGGAAGGTGGTGACCTCTAGTGGTGATCTGGGATTCTAACTCACAAGAATACAAAATAAATAACTCAAAGAATGTCATTTTACTTCTCAAATTGCTTCAAATAAAAGAAAAAAAATACATTATGCTCTAATGTTGACATATCGGGACCTATTTTTCCCAATAGTTTTTGTTACATATACTTTGGGAATCATAATGTTTATTAAGTACTGGAGAGAAAATCTACTCTGCTATTCACTTTTTTGTAAAGGACGCTTTGTCATGTCTGGAGTAATAAATAAAGCAATTAACTAAGTACTTAAAGTAAACAACTCTGTAAGGGTCTTATATTTTAAATACTTAAGGAGAAATAGATTGCTTCTTTAGTATGCTTTATGGATTAACATTCTATTAAGAAACCATCAGGTGTCAAGTTCAAATTTCAAAACATGGTTAATCAGTCTAGACAGAAATATTCCCACCCTTCTGGATAAATGACAAGAAGTGATCATTTTAATAAAGACATTTCTAGTAACAACAGACATACCTCTCACTATATATGTTAACTATTAAAATAAGTCTATTTTCAAACATCTATTTTGATATATGTTAATATAAAGCTAGTTTGAACGAAAGACTGTTTCAGAACAGTATGATTTTCAGATACAGCTTTCTTCAAAGGAAGACTTTTTCTAGGTTACTAGCTCGTTTAGGAGAAAAAACCTTGGCAACATCACACCCTTAGCTCTATTTCCTAATCCCATCCTTACTGACCCATTGTGTGCCCTGTGAACTACCAGCTCTAATTAAAAACTGTTGTAATATTTCACAAAGTCGTGGTTTGTATGGTGATTTTCTCATGTTTTCCAGGACCCCCTCAATGATTCTTGTGCTATTCTCCCCCAAAAGACCAAAACCGAAGTGTTGGAGTCCTTTTAACCAAGGGCCTTAAACATTTTTGGATGTCATTTAACCAGTTGTATCAGTCACTAGGTGTCTAGTAATGTAAGACTTAGCTCTGCCCTTAGTTTAGAAGTAAAATACAGAAATAAGTAGTTAACAGTAGATGCCATTGAAGATCAGTTTTAAAAAATAGCAAATAAAAACAATTTCTGTGCCTTAGAACTATTTTAATACATATGGCAATAAATGTCTGTCCCTATGAGCCATGACAGGCTCTACACAGAGGATGACAGTTGGAGGACGATAAATGCATCGGTCTTTTTGCCCCCGCCACATGTAACTGCTTCTCAAATGACATGTTTTGCCATTTGTAAAAAAAAAAAAAAAAAAAAAAAAAAAAAAATGTTTTCTAACAAAGTTATAGGTGTAAAAACTAAATATCTCATAATTACTGATATAGGTAGTATTTTCACTGCAAAATTTTATAATTCTTTAAAATAGTGATCTGACTTCTAAATGATGCCATCTGGGGATAATTGCAACATGGTTTTAAAGGTTTTCCTGAGGAAGCAGGGTTGATGGACTACTTAAAGAATTGGTGTTGTCATTATTTTACCTGATTTAAGTATGTACTTATGTCAAGCAGTTAATGCAAATAATGGCAATGGCTTCACACTAATATCCAATAAAATAAAGCAGACTAATTACCACATGATTTGATGACATTTATTTAAAAATAATAATTTTTCAATAAGTACTTAACAGTAGACACCATTGAAGAGGCTACGTCTTTTACTAGTTAGTACAAGACAGAGATTATCTACATGAAGACGTGCAGATAGAGCAAGCCAATTTGTGGGGAAATAAACACTTATAAATTATTGTTCAAGGATGTTTTTCACTTCTGATTGTCTTTCCTCTTCTGTAAATGGAGTATTTCTCCTAATAATCACGCTGAAAATCTTAATCACTTTAAGTTACTTTTTTTCTTAAATGAATGACAAAATATGCTGTCACTGGCATAAGATTAACAGAATCTTAATAAACTTTTCCAAGCACTCATTCTATATGTGTATGTATAAACACACACACACACATAAAATTATTTTCCTGGTATAAGGAAGATGGGTCAATCTCTAAGAAGAGATTGGTCGAGTTTCTCAATATGTCAAACATATGAAGTTATTTCTTTCCCAAACTTCATGAAATTGCATATGAGAGAAATGATAAGTATTTTTATTTCACGCTCTTATGTTTCACTCATCAGGGAAACACTAAAGATAATTTTGTTCAGCAGTGTTCCTTAACAGCATCTGTCTCTCCAACTAGGAGGCACGCAGGCATTCATTACACTTCCAGTCCCTCTTAGAGACAACAAGCGTGCAGGAGCATGCTCAAACTCGTTTAAAGATACATGAGAGAAGTGACTGAAAAAGTCATACCTATCACTGGATTGTATGTTGCTAAACGATGATCTATGAACATGGCTTAAATTATTTACGGAAATGCTTCTGAAAAATCACTTTTGGAATTGGGTTTTCACTTCTCTGTGAAACTCTGCATGGACTTTAACGTTATATTTGGAGCCAAACAGAGATTATGGGTAAACGTAATATGCAGAAGATATCAACATTGCCTTATAATTAATACTAGTTATTTGTATTGATCCTTTTAAACACTGTAATATAGATAATAATCCTTTCTTGATATGTTTGCAGTAATAAAACTGTTCAGTGTTAAAGTAACATTATAAACACTGGCTAAAAGAATTGCATAAAGTAAGAGACTGTATCAATGTTTAACAGTAAATAGGTATTTCAAAATAAATAATTCACCAAAGTGATTTCCATGCACATTATAGTTTGGGTAGTGTTGTCTAGTCTGGAATAGGACAGTAGTTCACACACTTCAGCAGGCATCCCAACGATCTAGAGGTTTTGTTAAAGCATGGGCTGGGACCTCTCCAGATTTCTGATTACCTAAGTAAGACTTTGAATTTCTAACAATATCCCAAGTGCTACTGTGGACCAAGGACCACATTTTGAGAACTACCATCCTAGAAAGGTAGTAAACTTATTTTGAATTTTTAAAGAAACTGAAGAGGTTTCAGAAAGAAAAAAAAAAAAAAAGGAAGGAAGAAAACCCGAGCATGCCCTATGGTCCCACAAACGTTTTAATGTGAATAAAGGACTTCAATAAATTTGCAAATATGCTTGACAAAGGTATTCAAATGAAAATTAGTCTAAACACATTTTTTAAAAGGAATATGATTCGATAAGAATTATTATGTTTTATATTAAGAATGCCTTATAGAGGCCAGGTGCAGTGGCTCACATCTGTAATCCCAGCACTCTGGGAGGCTAAGGCAGGCGGATGGCTTGAGTTCAGGAGTTCAAGACCAACCTGAGCATGAGTGAGACCCTGTCTCCACTAAAAATAGAAAAACTAACTGCATATGGTAGCACACGTCTGTAGTCCCAGTTAGGGAGGCTAAGGCAAGAGGATGGCTCTAGCCCAGGAGTTTGAGTTGCTATAAGCTATGACACCACAACACTCTACCCAGCACATCAAAATGAGACTGTCTAAAAAAAAAAAAAGGAATGTAGAGTAAAGTAAAAGAAAGGAAAGGCTGCACCATGGAGACATAATAAAAACAAATAAATATTAATGTGATGCAATATCGGAACATTAGAAAAACTTTAGATAATAGTATTTGATGATGGAAAATAATAGAGAAATTCTAATATGCCAAATATTTAAAATGTCCTAATAATTTTTAATCTCACCAAAAATATTCATTGTAGTAGAAAAGTAGTTGTGAGAAAAATACTCACGTTGTTCTATAGTCTTGTAGATATTTTGAAAGAACACTTTATCAGAGATGTTTAAATTATACTCAGAAAAAAAATCTATGAACTTCACAAATTGAAAACATATATATTCTTTGACATTACTGAATTTCTTTGACAATAAAATTATCTTACACGGGAAAACAATTCTTCACAATACATACAAATAGAAATGGTATCATCATGTTGAGGTTATGCTTTTCTCGGCATTTTTGCTAAACAATGATCTGTCCACGTGGCCTAAAAACACTTATGGACATGCTTATGAAAAAAATGCAAAATGCCAGTTTCATAGAGAGATTATCAAGGTGATATGTAAAATTATTTAAAGTATAAGCTGTGACTCTGAAAAATTTGAAAACGTTATCAAATGAAAAACAGAGGAAGAAAAACTATGATACTTAGTGTACTTACAGGAGGACCTTTTGGTCCAGGAAATCCAACTGGACCCTGAGGTCCTTGAGGACCCTAAAAAAAATAAAAAGCAGTGGAGAAAATTTAACAACATATTTTTGCTTTAAAGTTTATTTCCACAGATAAAATATGTAGCACACAACTTCTTCACTGTAGTCACATATATGGCAATATGACATGACAGTGCCAATCTACAAGCAAAAGGGATATTGGTTTTCACACTGTTCAGTACTCAGCACTGTAAATCACATTAATGCGCTTACCTCAGGAACACTTTAAATGTTCAGAATTCACATTGAAAAGGGAATAGAACATGTACGTAAAGAAATGTTCTGCAGGTTCTTTAATTTTAACTTTGGCTAGAAACATTTATAGGAGATATTTTAATTTAATTTAATTTCATAGTCCCCAAGGAAAAAAAATTTATTTTAAGTGACTCTATAAATGATCTGAATCTAGCCATGGAGAACTATAAGGGAATATGAGTGACTAGTACAAAAAAAAACCCTAGAAGATTCCTTTACCTAGTCCCTGCATTTAATATATATTTTTTAAGGATGTCAGCTTTGATCATGTATAAACTTTCTTTGTAGATAATATGAAAATAAATTTATTGCATAATTATACACACATCAACATTTGTGCCAAATACACATTTCTATTATAATAACATTTTTGGCTTGAGGCTTAATTAACTGTAATATTCCTTTCTTATATTTGCATATCTTTAAAGTGAAAAAAGTAGACTCTATTATACTATGTTGCTGGCAGAAAAGAAATTAATAAAAGGTAGCCTTTTATCACGGACTTTATCATCATGGCTCGCTCCATCTCTAATAAATAAATAAGTTAGAATTATAGATGAATAATAATTTTTAACATATCCTAAATATTATAAAAGACATATTTATGCCAACAAATACTCATTGCTTATGCAAAATTCAAAGTTAACTAGGTGTCTCGGTTTTGTTCGATTTTGTTTTGTGTTTGCTGAATATGGTAAACTTAAAACTAATAAAAAGCTATCCATACTATTATCTAACTCTGTAGTAACAGGTATCACATCTTGAAATTTTTGATTATGAGAAATTACATTTAATTTATAGAATATATATAACTATACATATAGTTAAATATGAATATATTATTTAAAAACAAGTTTACTGAAATGGGCAAAAATAGATATTTCTAATGGTACTGCAAAATTCTCTAATGGTACTGCAAAATTCTCTCACTGAACTTTCCAACTCATACACTTTGAAGAAAATCTTTTCTGACATTACTTCTGAAATTTTTCAACTATGTGCTTCAGACATTAACTAAATAGTTCACAATACTCAAAACATGTTGGCAGCAAATGAAAGTGCATTGAAAGAAAATTTCTCATCAACTACGTGGAATGTAGGAAATATGTTTTCCCTTTCTGAATGTGGAAAACACGTAGAAATGCTAACTAAAAATGCATTTCTAAATTATTTTTAAAAAACTCTTTACTTTGATCTTCAAACCGTCCTTTTCTCAGGCTTAAATTGTTTTTACAATTACAAATAATCATTATGTTGACCACACTCGTATTTCAAAATAAAATGCAAAATCAAAATTGTATTCACTTATAAAGAAATATTACTGTATGTGAAATTTTGGAATCTATAAACAAAATGTCAGGAGAAAAATAGTTTGTGGTATAAAAATAAAACTTACAGTTGTACTATTATTTATTAAGTTGTTCTATGCCAATTTAATGATTTAGCCATTTTGGTTAATTTAACTATATAACTTTCACCATAAAATATTTCAAATCTATCCATTTTCATCAACTCAAAATTTATAGGATGAATAGACTTAATTTGGAAACAGTTTGTGAAGGTGAGAAATATTTAGGGTAAGTTAATTTTAATTAAACATGAGCCAACACCTTAAATTGTTTATTCTTATGTATCATCTACTCACATTTTTGCCAAATAGAAACTAAATTTTACTTATTGTTCTTACTGCAAAAATAAAAGGAAATACTCTCAGTTTTAAGTTATAACCACATGATGTTTCTGTTTTCCTTTTGTTAAACACTAACTATATATTTCAAATAATAATAATATACAAAAATATATTCACACAGGTCCCTAATACTGAAAATCATGTGGAATGTTAAGAAATGATTTTAATTGCTTCGAAGGTAATACAGATTTTAATATTAAAATTCTTTCAAAAGGATAGCTTTCAAAAATCTGGCTAAAAAGAGGCTATATTTTGTCAAAAAAAAAATCAAACAAAAGGCATGCTTGTGCATCTGTATTTGGCTTTATGTTGTATCAATTAAAAATCAATTTACTAAATAGTGTTTCTATTTACTGGAATAGATGCTTTATCCTGAGTTGAACGTGTATTGATTGAGGCTTAATGGCTAATGCTGCTGCCAATGCCATGAACAAAATGAGTAGCAGTAGAAAAAGCGAGATGAGTGGATAAGAAGGCAAAGGGGTTTTAAGTACATTTAAAATAAAAAATGTGGCTAATGTTTAAGAGTTTCGCCTTAGGTCAGTCACACACATTATTTTTCTCTTTTCTATAATAAAATTAGTAGCCCATAAACAGTTAAGATGTTTTACTAGTGGAGGAGAGTAAATTAAGGAGCAAAAAAATTTTAACACACACTAAATTTGGTGGGTAAATGTGTACATGTATTTGCAGACATATGCATCATTGCCCAGACATTTAAACACTTATAAAAATATTAATTTTCATTTTCTATTATGTGGCTGGACCATACGTACTCTTTCACCTGGAGGGCCAGGAGGGCCATCACCTCCTGAAGTACCCTGGCAATGAAAAAAAAAAAGAAAAGAAAGAAAAGAACAATCAGTATTGGTTCCTTCTCACAGCATCCATCTGGAAGAAAAATGCAGCAAAGTCCAGCTGGGCTAACGTGGACATTACCTTTGGCCCAGGTTTCCCAGTGGGACCTCTCGCACCTCTTGAACCTCGAGGACCCTGCGTATGAAAGTAAACATAAAGTGATTTACTGTCACGCAAATCTAGAGGCACTAAACCAAGTTTTATTTTTGAAACAATAAAATAATACCTCGGAAAACTAAAGATTTGTTTAAATTGAGGTACCCACCGTTGGACCACGTTGACCCCGAGGTCCTGGTTTGCCAGCTACTCCCTGCCAAAAACAGTTCAAACAGTTTTAACAAGCAGCGTATCTCTGTAAATTATGAGTTCGATGCTGAGAGACAGTGCTCAATAGAGAAAATTTATATTAAATCATAAAGGTATACTTATATACCATACCCGTGCACCCTTCTCTCCATTGGCACCTGGAAACCCAGGGAATCCCGTGGAACCCTATGATAATAAAAATAATAAACAATGAGTATGCAATTAACACGTGCCGCTATAAACTGCAATTCTTTTGGAACGCAGTGATTCTGTCACAGCTGGTGATGTTTAAATCAAAAATTTAATTTTAGTGTATGTAATTGGAAATGAACTTACAATGGCATCTGAAATCCTGGAAGCATTGAAAACATGAATTGACAAAATATGTTTTAGTTTTTACCTTTATAAGTAAAATAATCAAATGTTAATATAGCTCATATGGTAAAAACAGCAATTAAAGGACATTTTAAATATATATTATTTTAACTTATAATTCTACTTAATTGCTTCAACTCTTAAAAATTAAAATTCTATTTTCATAAGAATGAATAGCTAAGTATTAAAACAGATTTTGTAAAAAATTTTCTCTCAATTTACATTACAGTATTTATGTAATTATAATTTTCAGTTAATGCCTTTAGAACTGGAATATTTTTTACACCTTTAGAACTGGATATTTTTTACACCTTTAGAACTGGACCAAATTTTATAGACTGAAAACCTCCCTCCACCTTTCCTGTTTGGTATCTGAACACAGTTATATCCAACTAGGAGTCTAACTCACACAGTCATGCATAAAATGCTGTTTTGGGAATTCTAAAGACATAGATTAAAGATTTATATTTGCCATGTATCAGGGTAAGTAAGTTTGGTACACCACTTATCCTCTTTGGGTATAGTTTTTTTCTTCCACAGAATAGGGCAATATATATTTAGGGTTCCTTCAATTCATGGGATATTAGAATAGTAGACTGCAGGATATGAAAATAACGATAGACAATAAATAATGATTTCAAAATGTAATAAGCACATAAAAGCATTATTTCATTTTGTCCATAAATGGTCACATTTTATAGATAAAACACAATATAACCACCAATAATCAAATATCTCTATTTCATTGCTGCTTATGCCTAAATTTTTATCTGCTTGGACAGTTATTTATTTGATTTACTGTGACTGGTTTGCCTCATCACTGCATCATGAAATAGACCAAATCATGGTTCAGATCTCTGCTCTTTAACTTACTATGAGATACCGCAAAAGAGTGGGGGGAGGCTTCCAAATATTTACTTTTCCTGTTCAGACTATTTTATGGATAAATGCTGCAACATGTAAGATGTCTAGCAGTGAGAAATAGACATCGCAATTTTACACACTTCTCCATGAACTAAGAGAAATATAACAAAGCTTTCTTTGACTTGAATACATTTCTTGCTTTTTTGAATCCACTCATTTGCACTAAACTACCTCTAAAAATAATGTTTTTCTGATGGTAAGTGGTTCCTCTATATCATCAGCATAAATGTCTCCTCTATACCTGGATAGTCTGGAGTGGATGCTAAAAATATCAATTGTCAAGTCACACTCAAGACCTACTGAAACTGAAACAGACTCTCTGTAAGTGAGGTCAAGGAATCTGCATTTTTCCAGCCTCTCCAAGTCGCGTGTGCTGTGGAGTCTGAACTCCTAGAACAGCGGTTCTCAACCTGTGGATCACGACTCCTTTGGGGGTCGAATGACCCTTTCACAGGGGTCACCTAAATACATTCTTCAATCATCCTGTAAATCAGATATTTACATTATGATTCATAACAGTAGCAAAATTACAGTTATGAAGTTGCAACAAAAATAATTTGATGGTTGGGGGTCACCACAACATGAGGAACTGTATTAAAGGGTCGCGGAATTAGGAAAGTTGTGAACCACTGTTCTAGAAGCTGTATTCTTAAGTTATGTGCAGTTGGAACTGCCAGGTGTAGAGTACCACGTGTTACCAACATGCAGGAGATCTGTTCCCTTAGTGAAGGTAGTAAATATTTCATACTTAGCAGGCAAGTAGGATGCTACCCATTTACATTACCTACACAATGCTATCAAAGAAGGTAAAAAAAATTGTATGTGACACCTTATAGTAGCTGATGGTCAAAATAATAACCCTAAATGTGCTGCTTTTAACGACGTGTTTCCCAATGTAGTTTGAGTCATGTCTATAAAACAAACTTGTGATCAATGTGAAGACAACTGTTAGGATATGTAATATTCACACGACAGGGGAAGATTTTCTGTGAATTAGATTTTTTGAAAGACTTTTGAAGTCTCTTCTTTTTCTCTATGAAGAATCAGACAAAGTTACACCTACTAGAGTATTACTAAGGTACTACTCCAGGAATTTGACAAGCAAGTATAATTCAGTATGGAAATAAAAATTTGGGTAGGGCAAATAATTATTTCTGTCCTGATTAAAACTGATAACGAATCATATTTATAGACACTTCATCTTTAAAAATTAATCTTCTGTGTCAATTTTGGATTTTTTAATTTATGCAGTCTCTCACTTCAGATTATTACCAACAGTACGTATAATTAGGTTAGGAAAAGTCCAAGTTGCATTTGAGTCCTTCCCCTAGGCGTTGTGCCATAGGCCCCTAGATGGTGCCCGTTAGGTGGGAGCATACTGAGACCCTTCCTCCTCCTGAAGGGTCTTCCCTCCTTCTCCCTTCCTGAATTTGTGTTTTTCCTCTCATGTAGGCCTGTAGTTGTTTATTTATTAGTTATTTATGAAAAGGCATTATCCATTTTATATGGGAAACAAACAAAAGGAAAAGTCAAAGTTTAACTGTGATATTAGCTCAATCATTAAACATAGGACTTTCAATTTTATTTTAATGCTATGTGAAATATAAAAGTATACTACCTTAAAATAGATTTTACTTTATAAAACAGCTATTCCTTTATAGTACAGTTGGTGGTATGTCTTTTGAGTATCCTATGGTTTAAATTGCAATTAAGTCATTAGATAAATTATAGTGTCCAAGTGTAGGTCTTAAACTGCTTGAAAGAAATTAGCAACCACATTTCCTTTCTAGTACAATAAAGATCTAAAAGGATTCAAAATTCACTAGTTTCCACATAGGAAAAAAGTGTGAAGCTGTCTTTGATCTTTGCTGTGTCCATAATTTTTGTTTTAGAACGAAGAAATCTAAAATCTTTTGAACACAGAAAGAACTTGAGTTATAGAGAAAAGTAACATAAAAGAAATCACGATCAAAATTCCAGGCATTTAGGTGAAAGAGTAAAAAAAAAATGTTGGATTCCTTTAGGAAGAAACATTCTCTTTATTTTGTTGCATCTTGTTAATAAAAATAATTCTAAGAATACTGATCAAAGAATTGTTTTAGGAAAACACACACAAAGAGTCAGAATTTCAAAAACACTCATTAACATTGTGCTCATTCAAGTAATATGACAGTTTTTTCTTTACAAATCAAAACAAAACAACACCACTGTTGCAATTCAATTTAGCAAATTGGTAAAGAATTCATGAAGTAATCTCAGGATAGCTTGAAGTCCCATGATAGGCAGTGAGTGGCTTATTTTTATTCATGATATTTATTTATTTTGCTTGACCGTTAAAAGAAAGAAAACTGGGAGGCAGAGCAGTATATTAAGACAATATTTAAAATTTGAAATTATTAATCATTGTTCAGAATGTAGCCAGAAACATCTACATGATGTTTGTATTATTTTTTAAATTATATATACAGCATGAATGTTGTAGAAGGACTCAATATATTCAGCATTTCTACACAAACAAAAAAGTAATTTTTGGAAACTCAGTGAAAAATTATAAGACAAAACAAACAAAATAATTTTTGGTCTTTTGGATATACTCCTAGTAGAGGATTTGCTATATCCAAAAGACCAAAAATCACCTTGCAAAGAAGATATTTGCACCAGATTATTCATTGCAGCTTAATTCATAATGTTTTCCAAGTCATGGAAGAAGCCCAAGTGCCCATCAACCCACGAATGGATTAATAAATTGTGGTATATGTATACCATGAAATACTATGCAGCATTAAAAAAGATGGTGACTTTAGGGTGGTGCCTGTGGCTCAAAGGAGTAGGGAGCTGGCCCCATATATCAGAAGTGGCAGGTTCAAACCCGGCCCTGGCCAAACTCTGCAAAAAAAAAAAAAAAAAGATGGTGACTTTATCTCTCTCTCTCTCTTTTTTTTTTTTTTTTTGTAGAGACAGAGTCTCACTTTACCAACTTTGGTAGAGTGCCATGATGTCACAGGACTCACAGCAACCTCTAGCTCTTGGGCTTCCGCGATTCTCCTGCCTCAGCCTCCCGAGCAGCTGGGACTACAGGTGCCCGCCACAACGCCCAGCTATTTCTTGGTTGCAGTTCATCCGGTGCTGGGTTTGAACCCACCACCCTCGGTATATGGGGCCAGCGCCCTACTCACTGAGCCACAGGTGCCTCTCTTTTATGTTTACATGGAGGGACCTGGAACATATTCTCCTGAGTAAAGTATCTCAAGAATGGAGGCAAAAGTATCCAATGTACTCAGTACTTCTATGGAACCAACTTACATTTACTCACAATTCCTTATGAAAGACAGAACACAACTACAGCCCAGGATGAAGGAGAGAAATGGAGTGGGAAGGGAGGGGAGAGGGAAGGTTTTATAGAGGGAGGGTAAATGGTGGGACCACACCTATGGAGCATATTGCAAGGGTACAAGTCAAATCTATCAAGTGTAGAACATAAATGTCTTAACACAATAATCAAGTAAATGAGGTAAAAGCTATATTAATTAGTTTGATGTAAGCACGTCAAATTGTATAAAAAAAAACACATTGCACCCCACCTATGCGTAAATGTTTTCACGATCTATGTGTGTATGACTTAATAAAAAAAAGACAAAACAAAACAGTAAACCTAAAATAAAAGCCTAAAGCATAATGATCAGTGCACACAAGTCCATGCAGTTCACAATCGTCAGGGCAAAGAACGTTTTGTCTCCCATGATTATCTGTGAAACTTATTAATAAATATATGTTTGAGGATATTATATACCCAGGATTTTCCCTGTCTGCTATATTTATTATGTTAAATGAGTCGAACACAGACAAGTAGGTACAACATTGATATAGTCTCATGTACGTATCATTTAAAAATGGCATAACTACACTATAACTAATCAACACTTAAATATTAATTTATTTAACCCCCTTATTGTAACTACTCAAAGTCTGCCACACCTTAATTTCATACTTCTGGCCTCCAGAACTGTGAGAAATAAACTTCTGCTGTTTTAAGTAATTACAGTCGTGGAGATTTGTTGTGGCAATGCTGGGAAACAAATGCAAATGGAAATGAGGGCAATAGAAATAGAAAAAGAGGCATAAATTTTGTTTTTTTTTTCCTAAAAATAGGTGGTAACTCAAACCCTTATGGTAACAGAAAGGAAATGAAAAGCTATTATACATTATTTCATCAACTTCAAAACTTCCAGAATAGGTCTACACATTCCAATTCCAAGGACATCCTGATGACTCCTTTCTTTCGAGAATCTGTCTCTTAAAAATACGTCAATCGTTAATCACTTGTTTAATCATCTAGGCTCTCTGCGCTCCCTATCCCAGCTAGTCATTCACCCATTTTCCTCTGTAAAATTATATTTTAAGCACTCATGGTTTCGCTGGTAGAAACTGTAAGGTAATCATATAAGATAAGTGTTTTTATGAAATGTTGATAAACTATAAAAATTAAGCTAATCGTTTTACCTTCGGACCTTGTCTTCCGGGGTACCCTGGTAATCCTGGAACTCCAAGTTTCCCCTAAAGTTAAAAAAAAAAAGAATGATAATAAAAGCAATTACTCTAAGTTGAATTAAGGTACTTGTACCTATATATTCGAGCCACCCATTGGAATACTCAAAAGGAAGATTTACAAAGTTTAAGCCATACTTTTACTTTTATTATATTTCTTCATGTGAGTTGGAAAAGAAAATTGCTGCTTTGGGCACATTTCTAAGACTATACTGTTGCCTAATTTCAGCAATGTTGTGTAAGTGATGTTACCTTCTTTAGAGACATGAAGCCTTGATCTAAAGAGAATTTTAAACCCTCTGTGAATTATAAAGCATGAGTAAAAACACCTAAGGCTTTTTAAAATGAAATAATACCTTAAGTTAATTAATTTAACTGGAACACATTTTGATTTTATCACTCCAACTATGGTAAATTTTTTTGATAAAGTCATTTTGTATATCCCAGTCTAAATATAAAGTCACCATGAGTTATTTAACTTTTCTCAATGACTAAGTAAAATTTAAACAGATATACAAAGAAATTTGTAAACAACTTTGGAGACAATTTTTTCTTTTATTCAAATATCTGCAAATAATCTGGATTAAGCGATGTAACCTATGTTGAAGCTATAGTTAATTATAATGATGTTTTTATGTAGTGTTCATTTCTCTAGGCGGGTACGCAACTATTTTAAGCCACTGCAATGAGATTACCTCTCACTTGCAAATGCCAAAACCAATTGTAAGTTATAATGAAGTCCAACGATGTAAAACATATACTAAGCAATTTAAAACATTATAAAAACAAAGTTAGCCTCTTGAAATTTCTTTCCAACCAAATCATTAAAAAAAACAGGTACAGAGACAAACAAAATAAATTGAATAACATATATTTATGGAATTTTACTGTGTATCATTTTCCTTAATAAGATACTTATAAAAGCATACTTCTACATAAAGTATTATTAATGTCTTAAATATTAGCAAGCACAGAATCAGTATTTCCAATCTACTATGAAAAAAAGGAAAAGAAACAAACATAAGTCCAAACTGGTATGTGCAACGTTAAAGGTGAGTAGAACCTTATGGCAAAAATAAATATTTTGCTGGACGATGTGAGGCAAGAAATTGAGGACATACTTTATGACCTTGTTATTACACTTCGGTATATGGAACTAAACAGTTGTCTGAATCATGATCAAGACTGGATAGGTAAGTAGTCTTCACACAGAAAACTTGCAAACACACTCTTAAGAAGTATACTTTTAATAATGTCCCCTTGGATACATCAAGTTATCATAACTTGTTTTATGCCATCAGTTTCAAGGTTAATGAAATTCCCTAATTATGCTCACAAGCTATTTGTCATCTATGCCAATTACCACATGAGAATTATACTCTTATTCATCTTAGAGTCATTTTGAAAAAATTCAGACAAAAAATTTGTGTTCTCAATATGATGATAGGAAACTTCAATAAAGGGACAAATACTAAAAATAGAAATGTTACAGAACAGGAATTATATAGCAGTTTAAATTCTAGATATCGTAAAATAGTTTGTGTGACAATTTATTTACACATAATAAAGCTAGGCTAAGACGACAAAAAAGTAGCATTGTGGTGGGCGCCTGTAGTCTCAGCTACTTGGGAGGCTGAGGCAAGAGGATCACTTGAGCCCAAGAGTTTGAGGTTGCTGTGCGCTGTGACGCCAAAGCACTCTATGAGGGTGACAAAGTGAGACTCTGTCTCAAAAAAAAAAAAAAAAGACAAGAAATCTCAGAATAACTTTCAATTACTGGCAATTGAGCGCTTTACATGGAAGGTTGAGGGCCTTGTTCATCCTGGTCTGCCGGGATCTTTCCTACTGCAGCTGATACACTAGGCTGTTGTCCATCAGTTCACAAATGACAACTTTGTGAATGCATGAAACTGTAGAAGTTTCAAAGTGAAAAACTGCGTAAGAACTGTCACATCAGATACTTCATTATGATATGAGGAAAAGTTCTGTATTTGCCCATTCACAATCTCAATACCTATATATTTTCTTTCTGGGATTGAATGGTAGGAAGAGGGAAAGATGATAATTTTCTTAAATAGCATGAGATTTATCTTTTAAAATAATGGCATGATTACTGTAGAAAATGTAGATTTTCTATATACATGCCATATACATAAAAAGAAAGGGAATCATTCAAATTATGCTAGCAAGTGTTTATTATTATTTATATTTATGGGATAACACTTATAATTTTTTTCACCTAAAATCACATAACATTATAAAATGTCTACCATATCATGAAATAGTCTGTGAAGGCATAATTGCATCTTATTCATATATTTAAATGTAATAGTTGCAAATATTGTTGACATAATACATAATGCCCAGTGACTCTCAAACCAATGGATATTAGAGTCATCTGGGGACATCTGAAAACATAATTATGCCTGTGTCAACACAAGATCAATAGTGAAGTCTTTTTAATTGGGCCTGATGAGAGTATTTTGTAAAAACGTATCCTTTGAAAATTCATGTTTAAGTACAAAAACAGAAAAATGTACATTTTGGTTTGAGGGAAAAAGACGATTTTACTTGGTCCACAGCAAAAGTACATAATTTCTGTGAGGTAGATAGTTAGGAACTCTGGCTTTTCTGGGGTGCTGGGGGACAGCAGGCAGGTGCCCCTCCTGGGGAAGAAGGCACCCTGGCTACCGGCCAAAGAATGAAGGAGATCCCCAGTCCACAGGCCAGGTGGCCCAGGCACAGTAGGATTTGGAAAATGACATAGAGTGACCTGAGGCTAATTGTCATCTCATTTACTGTCCATCAAAGTGTCTCCACAGTGACATCTGAACAAGGAAGGCCCCATCCAGACAGTATAAAATAGAACACCAGACCACAACCAAAGGCTTTTTACCATGACAGGGCATCCCTGGCAAACCTGTCTTGCTCTGTAATCCTGTATCTTTCTCTTCCTCTGTAAATCTATCTTTCTCTTTCTCAATGAACTTTGTTGCGCGCTTGCCTTGATTTTGGTGTGTCTGGTCTTTCTTCGGCCAAGAGCACACCAAGACCCGAGAACACAGACAGCGTCTAAGTCTGGCATTTTCACTTACTCTTTTTTCTTTAACCACCTCAAATTCTCAAGTGTGAAAGAGCTTTAAGAGTGGCTGGTCTGCGTGGCCTGGGAGAGCAGAAGGGAGCAAGAAGACATGAATACAAAAGAAGTCCCCATCTTGGCTTTTTTTTAAACCTTAAAGTGGGTCTCGCTTTGTTGCCTTGGTAGCATCCAGTAGTATCATCAGAGCTCAGTGAAACCTCAGACTCCTGGGCTTATGTGATCCTTCTGCCTCAGCCTCCCGAGTAGTTAGGACTACAGGAACTTAACACTATGCCCAGTTATTTTTTCTACTGATCTCCCTTTGCTTGGGGTAGTCTCGAGCTCCTGACTTGAAGCATTCCTTCTGGCTGGGCTTTCTGGAGTGCTAAGATTACAGGTGAGAACCAAATGCCTGGTCTTGACCTCAGTAATCTGAACTATTCTAAAATGACAACGTCGCATCATCAGCAAGAGGACCTGTAAAGTGAAAGTCATGTACTAACCTTTTCTCCTGCTTGACCAGGAGGACCCAGGTCTCCAGTTGGGCCTGCTCGACCCTTGGGGCCTTCAGGGCCATCTTCTCCTCTTGGGCCTACTTGACCAACTTCTCCCTACAGCACAGATAAATATCCTTGTGACTTAAAACATATCTGGAGATTGAAGGGCGTAGATTACAGTTTATCAGGAAGTCAGATTACTCAACTCTTGGTGTGTTTACTCATGTTGGGCTTATGACAAGGAGGTTTCCAAGGGTTTGACTGCATCAACCTCTCCATTACTGAATAAAGAGCTGAATATCGTCTGACATTGGAAACGCTACACAAGCCCGATGGCCATATATGACATTAAGTTCAAGTTCATGTTCTACAACATCACGTCTATGTTGTAGAGAGAGAGAGAGTAAGATTAATTAGCCCTTTGGAAATCACGGTTGGAACACAAGAAACATGCCTCCATTTTGGACTTGGTTTTATTTTTAAGATAGTAAGAACTAGGAGATGGCGGTTATACCCCCATACTAAAATCAGGCTTCATGTGAACTTTAGGGAAACAAAAGTATTCTACATTAGGACTACGTGCTCAGATATATAGGTTACTATGATATCAGTTATAAAAGAAATTTTCCCTGAAAAGCATTTAATTTGTTTTAGGTAACTCATATTTTATTTCTTAGAAGTTAGATATACTCCCAAAATCTTCCCTGAAAAGCATTTAATTTGTTTTAGGTAACTCATATTTTGTTTCTTAGAAGTTAGATATACCAGAAAATATATACCATTTTACACTCAAAATACAAGATCACTATATAATCAAAATTCATGAAAATTTCAGACATAATTTTCAGGTAGCATGGCTCACTACATAGAAACAAAATTTAGAACAAACTACTTAAAAGAAGTAATGTGATTATAATTTTCTAAAATTGTGTGTAGAAACAGTAATACACGTGTGGGTACACGTGTGTCAGTTATGAAACGTACATAAATAAAACATCTGAAAGACAATACTACACTATCTCCACAAAAACTTAAATGCTTACTCTTTAGTCTATATAAAAAGCTAAATAAGTAAACTCTCAGACAATACTAGCATTTTTATTTATTCCATTCGTGGTATGTTTAAACCTAAGAAAAAGAATATGCATACGTATATATGTATACACATACCCATGTAATAATTTTATGTGCTAGTGCATTTTTTTTACTTACTCTGTCACCTTTAAGACCCATGTCACCTTTGAATCCTGGAAAGCCATCTTCGCCCTAAAAAATAAAACAGGAGTTTAATTGTTATTTGGAATAATTTAAAATATGGCTATATAAAATATGGGGTGCTGATAATCAGGGAAACTGGTTTTGAATAATGTCAATCCTAGTTGTATAACTTCCTGTCTAGCATTCGACCCCTGCCATATACACTCTTTCTCCACTGTCCTCTCAGAAATCCACAATTATTGGGTATAAATTACTCTAGGTAATTCTTCACAAATGTATCCATTAGATCTTCTCTCTTATAATCTTTTATAATAACATGTATTCTAAGCCATTTGTGCAAATAAAAATATATTTAAATAATTATAATTTTAACTTTGGGTTACAAGAGTTTTGGTCTACCAAATAAAATGATTGTTCCCTTAACTTAATAAATTTTATCTATGAATTTTATACCATGTCTTTTTTTTTACCATATGCTTTCAATGAATACCTTCTAGATAAATTTGTTATATATTGTACAATCTACCTTCAAATAAAATTAATTATTAAAAAATGAAATTGATAATATCCGTTACATGTACATATGCCCAGACCTGTAATGCTGAAAACTGGGCATCCTTTATAAAGAGCGAAGAAATTTTGCCTAGGAAGTGTTTGCTACCATTCCTACTGAAATCTGGCCTTTTAAAAGCTACTTTTGTTCCCAAACAACCTTACTAGCTCTTAATTACAAGGAAAAAATAAATTCCTAAGAAATAATCATTCATGTATCCAATAATATTAATTGATCAATAACTCTGTTCAAAATGTAATGAAATGTTTGAGATTTTTGTTTTACTAATAAAACCTGAAGTGGAACATTTGTAATCATCTTGTAATCATTACACAACACAGAATCAGTGTTCAGAGAAGAAAAAGTGATGAAGATAAAGATGATGGTGGCGGTGCTGGTGCTGGTGGTTCTTGTGGTGAGGCAAGAACTAAATGGGGTAAGTTTTGGTGGGGGAGCTGTTACTGCAGCTGGCAGGAAGTAGAAAATGACTTGCACAATTTCAGGAAAGACCATTTCAGGCTGAATATAAAAACGAAGCTATGAAGGACAGGCACATATACTTCCCCATCTGCTGTAAAAACGACCCCTTTAAAACACATAACTGATCACATCAATTTTTACTTTAAAATACCACAATGGTTCCAAATTGCCAATAATTTATATAAGCCACCTACTCACCCCTCACTCCAAAATCTAGCCCTTCTTCACCTCTGCAGGTTTTGCCTTGAATTCCCTTCCTTCCCCACCCAAAAATCTGGAATGGAGTTAGAGAAGAAGTGAATTATTTGTGTTTCCATTTGTGATACACTTGCAAATCCTTTCCCTTCCCTGTCCATTTGGAGAGCCTGTAGTCTTCCTTCAATTCTGCTGTGAAGCCTCCTCTGACATCAGTCTTTTCCTCCTAAAATCAACCTCTCCATCCCGTGTGCCTCCATCAAACATTTATTATTGCAACAATAGTCCATTCTGCATTTAGTAGATCGTAGGTTGATTTCCTTCTTCTCAACCGTAGAACACAAGAATAATGCCTCAGCTAACCTCTGAGTCTCCAGTGCCTAATACATTTTTTCCCGTTTAATAACTATGATGCACAATAAATGCCTAACAACTGCCTAAAAGTGAGTTTGGTAAGGTATGTTAAAGTCCAAAAAATACAAACTACTAGGTAGTTATGAATCTAGGAGAGCTAAAGGAGGAAAAAGGGATCCAAATTGGTATCTTGTCTAACTCAAAGAATTCTTTCTGACAAGCCTAGAATTTTTCTTCAAGAGAAAAACATGGTCTTTTCAGCATTCTGATCATAATGTGGTCTTATAAGGAGCAAGAGGATCTCTGTACTGAACACAACTGGGCAATGGCAAAGGCTTAAGGAGCTAAAAATGACCACTTAACTTCTTATTAACTACGGACTCCATCATCTTCTCCCTGGAGAGAAACCTAATTACGCAGTTGCCAGGTTTAGTTTAAAGAATGCTGCATTCAATGTCTAAAAATCAATAACGGTTTTTAAGACTGTTTCAGACAGAGATTTATTTGCTTATTTGCTCACTCATTTATTTGAGAACTCAATGGTCAAGATGCTGTTTCTGTCTTGTCTTTCTTTTCTACATATTCACAATTTAAAAAATCGTATGATTCAAATTTGGCATATCCTTCCAACAAATATCATCTTTTGACAAGTGACATATCAAGTTATTAATCCTCCCGGTACTAAAATTGTCAGATCTGAAGTAATCTTAATCTTTAATCTTAAGGATTAAAAAAAGAAAGAAACATAATTTTAGAAGTTGCATTAAAGAATTCGCCTATGCCACTTGGTTTATTGGGCTGTGTTGCTCAAGTTTAAAGGGACAGATCTGAGACTAAAACATAGAGAATTGTAAGCATAATGTATTAACTTGTGATTTCAGCTTTATTTAACAATTAACATTATACATTTAAAAACTTGACTTTCTTTTTTATCTCTTACAAGATAAATAATCATCTTTTTTTTCATTAGACCGAGTTTCACTCTATTTCCCTAGGCTAGAGTGCCATGTCATCAGCATAGCTCACAGCAACCTCAAACTCCTGTGTTCAAGTGCCCCTTCTGTCTCAGTCTTCCAAATATCTTGGACTAAAGGTGCTAGCCACAGCACTTGACTAATTTTTTGTAATTTTGCCCATTTTAAGCAGAGATGGGCAAAATTCTTGCTCAGCTGGTCTCAACTTCATGAACTGAAGCAATCCTCCCGCCTCGGCCTCCCAAGTGTGCTAGGCATGAGCCACTGCACCCAGCCCAATAATCATTTATCTTACATACTCAGAAAAACAAAATAAATAATGTACGTTAAAAATTCATCAGGGCTTGATCTTACACAGAGTTTGAAAGTAGGGAAGATTCTTACCATTAAAAATTTTCCATTAATATTGATAAAGAATTTCTCCAAATCTGCAATTTAGACATCCAAATTGCATTCTGTTCTAAGGTATAATTCACTACTTATATATGAGATAGAATAAAAAGTACAGCTGAAAATGCCTTAGAGATATTCTGAGGACATCTCTTCATTTTACAGACTTAAAATGAGGCTCAGAGAATGTGATCTCTCGTTTTATATGTCTCATTAGTAAACTTGTGACCCTCAATTAAAAACTTTAGTGATTTTCCCCTATATATACTTGTTCCTTCTGAGACCATCCACACTGAAAAGCAATAATCACAAGACGTTTTCCTACATACCAGCAATATGTTTATCTTTTTTCCTGCATGTGTTTCTCCTCACATACATCTCATCATCTGTAATTTTTTTTTTTTTTTTTTTTGTAGAGACGGAGTCTCACTTTACTGCCCTCGGTAGAGTGCCGTGGCATCACACGGCTCACAGCAACCTCCAGCTCTTGGGCTTATGTGATTCTCTTGCCTCAGCCTCCCGAGTAGCTGGGACTACAGGTGCCCGCCACAACACCCGGCTATTTTTTTGTTGTTGCAGTTTGGCAGGGGCTGGGTTTGAACCCACCATCCTCGGCATATGGGGCCGGCCCCCTACTCTCATCATCTGTAATTTTGTTTCGCTCTCTCCCTTTGAAACTACCCTTCCTTCCAGCAAATTTGCAACATCCGTACCACAATTAAACACCTTCCTTTCAAACACTGTTGCTGCCCTGCTAAACCTCCTTGGGGGGCACCAGAAAAAAAATGTAATGGATATCTTAAATGTCTTAACAAGATAAATTCTAAACTGAAACAGTATTTTTTGGTACAGGCGACCAAAGAATCAGAAGTTAAACCCCCCTTGAATCATTACTGAGAACAGTTGTCAATTTAGTAAGACACTATCAAGCCCTTCCTTGTTATCCTGATGCTGGGGTGGGGGGTTTATTGGTTCCAGAACCACCTGCTATTGCCAAAATCTGTGATGCTCAAGTTCCTAATGTAAAACGCCATAGTATTTAGTGTGACCTATTCACATGCTCCTGTATACTTCAACTCTACAGTACTATAAAAAATAACCTAATGCAAATGAACTCTTACGTAACTAGCTGTTACACTATATTGTTTTATTTGCATTATTTTATATACTGTAATTTTTTTATTTTATCACTTTCAAATATTTTCAAACTGTGGTTGGTTTAATCTAAAACTCACAGATACAGGGGGTCAACTGATATTCTAAACGTTCATGTACAATGACCAGATGAATCAAGATTAATTGATAGATGAGCTAATACAAAATGCATAATAACATTTTCATACAGTAAAACTGACAACTGAGTTGTATACCTTTAGTGTCTATCAATATTTTTTTCAGGTAAACCCATTATAATAGATATAATAAATCCATCCCGTCCCTTGTTGTTATCCATTCCCTTTTGTTACTAAACAATCAAGAAGCTTTTGATAGCATTGTAACTATGCAAATAAATGATGGTCCTTTATACAAATATTTATCATATTGTTATTAAAAATAAATATTCAAATATACATCTTACCAAACCTACTAACCTGTATACCATAAGCCTATGCATTATTTTCAATTTCTCTCTCTCTCTCTTTTTTTTTTTTTTGTAGAGACAGAGTCTCATTTTATCATCCTTGGTAGAGTACCGTGGCGTCACAGCTCTCAGCAACCTCCAACTCCTGGGCTTAGGTGATTCTCTTGCCTCAGCTTCCTAAGTAGTTGGGACTACAGGTGCCAGCCACAACATCCGGCTATTTTTAATTTTGTTGTTGCAGTTTGGACGGGGGCTGGGTTTGAACCTGCCAACCTCAGTATATGGGGCCGGTGCCCTACTCATGGAGCTACAGTCGCCACCCTATTTTAAATTTTTATTGTAATTTTATAGTAACAATTAATCCAATACTGATTCAAAGTAATGCCATTCTCTTTGCATTTTAACATAATTTTTGAAGGATTTGGGGGTACAAACTCATATTAAACGTTTATCTGAAAAAAATCAAATTTTATGTTTTTCATCCAAAGGCAATTCTTAATAAATTAGAAATCATTCATATTCTTAAATACATTCTTTCATCTATCCTTTTATCTCTATCTTATTAACCCTCGGCCTTATGTGTAACATAACATAGGAAGGTTTCTTATCTCCCCAGTTGGTACAGGGCGCTTCCAACTTTCATGTTTTGTGCTACATTTCTGTTTACAAATGTTAGGGATTTCAGTAGAGAAAAGGGGAATAAACATTTCTCTGTTATTCATCTAACTGGATTATGTCTAAGCCCTGTAGCAAATCCGTTCATAAGGCCAATCCTATGATTTACAAAAATTAAATCTATGTTCAAATAAAAGAGGGCGTGGCAATGAAGGACTAGTTGTGTTTATCAAAGAAACTGTATTTTTTAGTTTTTACATTTTCATAATACAGGATATAAAATTAGACTAGCATTGTGCAAAATAGACGTGACCACTAAATATATTTGATAAATGAAATATCTGTTGAATAAATTTAATTTTTGGTATAATAGATACATAAAAAGTAAAATCACCTAAACAATTATGTTTTACCTTTTCACCTTTAGATCCCTTGAGACCTCTGACACCATCTGCTCCCTAAGGAATAAATGACAAGTATTACACGACTGCAACATTTCACAATGAAAGTAAATTCTGGATTGTGAAATCAATTTAACAATTACCTTTACTCCTCGGGGGCCAGGGTAGCCAATAGGACCCTGTGGACCAGGAGGACCCTGGAAAAGATTCATTGCAACTTAAATGTCTAATATGTTGAAAGAGCCACTAATTTATGTACCTTAATTTTACCAAAAAATCACCAAAAATACAGTATTTTTCTACTATTAGTACTTGGAAAAGATTCCTTGAGTAGTTTTTCCATTATTTATAAAGTCAGATACAATGAATAAATTATGTGACTAGTACAGCCTGCTTCAAACTTAGTAAATCATATATTCATGCTAAAAATAAAATACTTAATGGACTAAGGTACGTAGTATATAAGTACATAAAATAAGGTAAACAATTAGATAATTAATAACTAAGTTTAGTACCCTGAAAAAATATGTTATGCTCAATGTCTACAATAGATAATTATTGATTAGCCAACAGAATCAATAATTTCTAATACAAGTTTTTTATAAATTTGTGAAATTCATATCATCAAGAATAAGATCACAAGTGTATATATTTTCCAGAGCTTGGTTTATGTCTCTAGTCTCCCTAAAGGGAATATTTTAAAAAACATAATTTATACTTTCTGCAGTAATTCTGTTTTATTTATTTATTTATTTATTTATGCAGTTTTTGGCTGGGGCTGGGTTTGAACCTGCCACCTGAGGCATATGGGGCCAGCGCCCTACTCCTTTGAGCCACAGGTGCTGCCCAGTAATTTTGTTTTAATAGAATCCCAAACTAACAAATCTTAATAAAAACAATCCTGCCTCTGATACTATAATCCAAGGTAGTCCTAACATTGAACAAGCTTTTATTATATTTCACTTAGATATATTAATAGCCATTGCTCTTATATGTAATATCCTCTCAGCTAAAGGTTATTAGAAAGTGAGAGGTAATAATAAGATAGGAGTTACCTAAGCAATTTAATGACATTTAATAATTCTTATCTAATTTCACAGTTATATGTTGTTATCACTTACTCCACATATAATGCACACATGCACAATATAGATATATTCCTGATCATAAGAATATTTTTAAAAATAAAGAACACAAGCTGATTATTAAAACAAAATTACAAGTTTCTATCTAAGGCACACCTTACTCAAAATATAATTATCTCTATTTAAATGTTGAGAAAAGTTCTTTAGAAAGCAGACAAAAGTATAGTTAGAGATGGCATATTTTCTGGTATTTATTTTCTAATACATCCCTAAGTGTTCAAAGAAGAATATATGTACCATGCAGATGACCAAATTAAGGCAATTTTCTCTTAAAGATATTATGTAAGTCACCATGAAAGTTTTGAGACAGACTGTGTTATTATGGTCCATTATTTTAATTCCAAGGAGCACAGTCGATAGCATCTTCTGATTTACCTGTGCAAGTGTCAACTTGCTCGGCATATCAATGCTGCTGGAAAGGCATCATCTATTTCTGTGTCTGTGTGTATTTTATGTTTCTTAATTTTTGTCTATCTCAAAACATTTATAGTGACCCACGTACAAACTGACAAGACATTGGAAAAGATACTTGAAAACATACCAGAGCACCCTTTTCTCCAGACTGTCCTTCTTTTCCAGGATGACCCTATATTTAGCAAACATATATACGGGTAAGATGCAATATTAATAGTAGCTGACTAAATTATGAACTGGTTCCTTTTGTTTTTAAATCTATTGAGAATTCACTCTTGAAGTTTAAAAAAATTGAACACTTTTGCATCAGTGTATAGTGCTTAAAATAGCACTGGAAATTGGTATTTGTTCATAAACATAATAAGCTTACATTTGATGGTATTGCATTTGAGAAGGCTTGGAAAAAAGCACATAAAACAATACATACTTCATTAACAATTCAACCTGTCTCAATTAGAATCTTACATAAAGGTAATTATATCTCTTTAACATTTTTCATATTGATCAAAAGACAACTATGGCATGTGTATGGAACATCTGACAAGACAGCTACATTGTAAATACTAATAATGTTCATACTCATGTTATTGAGGCTCAGTAAATAAAAATGTATAGTTATGACAATGGGCAGAGTGAGAAATTTTGTATCCTTGCCCTCAAAACTTTGAGTAGTTTGAAGAGAAAAATCCATAATTCACAATTTTTTTTAAAAAGTAACAACTATAGAGATTACATTATTATAGTATTTATTACTATGTGAGGGAAATAATAAATATTGCTATATTTCCAGAGGAGAAATGGTTGAGAAATGTCAATGGTAGATGTCTAAGGAAATTTATAAACGGCAAGGAACTTCACCTGGATTCTTAGAAAATAGGTTCTTTAGAAAGGAGATGAGGATAGAGTTGGGATTTCTTTAAAAATAGACATATGGAAGAGTATGGTGATAAAAAATTTAGAGCATTATGAGAAAATGTAATTGGACCTATTTTCCTAGAGCTAATGGTTCATGAGGAAGTAGGAAAATATGAAATTCTAGATGGGTTCTGACCCAGATTCATAGATTGATTTTATACAAAGCCTACTATGAGATCACTAACTATTTTGCAATAAAGAAATGATAAAATGGCACTGTAGAGACACCAATGCTTAATTACTGACTTCATTTATTTTTAGTACAACTGCATACATTCATTTCTAAAACATATGTAAAATCTATTTTTGAAGCCAATCTTTAGAAATTTTAATCACCAGGTAACTGTTACTTACAGGAGGTCCATCGGCACCAGGGAGTCCACCAAGCCCTGGTTTTCCTTGTGGTCCCTTATCAAATGAAGAAAGAAAATATTTGATTTAAAAAAATGAAAATGATGAAAAATTTTGGTTTGTAGGCACTGCTAATAAAATTCTTAACATGAGTCACTAACTTCTTTCTATAAATAACAAAGAGTTAAATGTATTATGTGGAAGAAATGACATATAAAGAGAAAGGTGATGAGACAGGGGAAAGTGGACTTCAGCCACCTCTGTCTGGGGGAATCTGCATAGAAAATCACTCCGGGGGCACAGTGAAGCAGCAGGAGACTTTAGGAGCCAACAGGGAGGTCTGGAGCTGAGGAAATCCAGCACAGAAGGCAGGTACTTGGTAAGGCTAGTCGGCTGGCTTTGCCATAGAGGTCTGGAGAAAAGAAAGGGCGGTCATGCAGTATTTTGATTTTGGAATAGGCTGCTCACGAGAGCAGCAAGTAGACTCGAATAGCAGCTGGTGGCTGGGGTTAAATGCTAGGCAGGGTTGTTCTCCCATCGTTTGGCTGCTGGCTGGCAGGTTGCCAACCATTGCGTAAAGATCAATTGAGTGGAAGGAATAGTCCATGGGATCCTAGGGCAGGTTGGCTCTGGCGTGCCTGCTAAGCTTGAGCGGCCACCCTTGGGGTGACGTGAATGGCTCTCACACCCACCAGGATGGCTGTTTTGCTGTCAGGGGGCACTGTCTGATGGGTCTCCTGGGAATTCTGGGGAAAGCTTTGGAACTCCAGTCCTGTGGGGACTGAATGGTGACCAAGGGAAAAGGCCCAGATTTAAGGCAAAGAAGAGAGAGAGATGGGAGGCAAACATGGGAGACAAGATCCCGTCTCCTTTGCAACTAAAGAGTGGCTCTGGCCCTATCCTAGACAGTAAATCCAGCATGTATTCTGTCTCCTAGTACCACAGCATCACCAGATGTCCAGGCAATATATTGCAACACACACACACATATGGTTTTACATTTTTGCTTATTTTTTCAATTTTTTCCTTAGTTTTCTCCTTTTCTTTTTTTCCCTCTATTGTTGTTGTTATTGTTGTTTAATATTTTTTGTTTGGGTTCACGTTTTTTTTTTCATTTGTACTATTTTTAATAGCAAGGGCTCCTCCATTTTTGTTATGGTGTTTTACCCCTTTTATTCCTCTTTTTTTATTTCTCTCCTTATTTCTCTCTTTTGGTAGAGATTTTTCTACTTTATCTTTCTCACATAAATTTTTCATACAACAACTAAGATGACTTTTTTTCTTTATCTTATACAATACAATTTTTTATTTTTTAAACATTTTTTTAACTTTTTAATATACATATTTTTTCTCTTTTCTGAGGGCTGGAGGGTCATAGCTTTGGTCTAGCTCAAGGAGGCCACAGGCTCACAGCCTTGGGTGTCCCTCTAGCTTTGGCCTTTGGAAAGAAGGTATTCGTAGGTCCCCACTGAGACATGCAGCTGACTTCTTTTTATATTTGGCAGAGGTGAGGTCTTGCTTTTGCCCCGGCTGGTAAGTAGGTTTCAAGGGACCCACTCAGCCCAGGCCCCCAAAATACTAGAGCTGCAGAAGTGGTTAAAGCATTGTCACTCTCTTTCACTTCTACTGTTTTTTTACCCTGTCACTCTCTTTCACTTCTACTGTTTTTTTTTTTTTTTTTGCAGTTTTTAGCCAGGGCTGGGTTTGAACCCTCCACCTCTGGCATATGGGGCCAGCACCCTACCCCTTTGAGTCACAGGCACCGCCCCACTTCTACTGTTTTTTTTCCTCTCCTTTTCTTTAATTCTTTCTTTCCACCCCGTCTGTTTCCTTTCCTCTTTATCTTTTTCTTTTCTTTCTTCCTTCTCACTCTTTACCCTTATCTTACTTTTGGCCTTATATCACAAGGCCACTTCAACACCTAAGCTATGAGACAAGGCAATTTTAAGCCAAGAAGGTAGTGAGAAGGAAAAATAAGTGAACAAGAAGAAAACACAGATGAGGAGGAACCAACAGAAAAATTCTGGCAACATGAAAACCCAGAATAGAGCAAATCTCCTCACAAGGGATTAGGAGGTAGCAGAGGAGTCTACCTATAAAGAATTAATGAAAACGACAGAAAGGGAATTGAACATAAAGATGGCAAAAACCATAAAAGAAATTGACAAGAAAGTGGTAAAACAAAACCGAAAATTGTTTGAAAGATAAGTAGAATTAGAAAAGATATAGGGGAGCCTAAGGACTTACAGGAGTCAATTGGGGTACTTAAAGATACAGTAGAAAATATCAATAAAATATTAGATGATGGAGAAAAGAGAATCTCAGAGCTAGAAGATAAAGCACTTGAGCTAATCCAGGCAGTTAAAGAGGCAAAAAAGAAGAGAAAGAAGACTATTCACTCAGAGAATTATGGAACATCACAAAGCATTCAAACATATGAATATGAATTATAGGATTTCCCAAAAGGGAAGAAGATTATCCCAAAGAAATGGAAGCCCTACTGGAGGATATCAGAAATGAAAACTTCCCAAGTATCATTAAAGATTATGAAACATTCCTTTTAGAAGGATATTGAACTCCAGGTCATCTCCAGGACACACTGTAATGGATCTGTCCAAAGTCAAGATGAAAGAGAAAATTCTTCAAGCAGCAAAGGAATAAGTTCCAATTGAGCTACAGGGGCAGATCCATCAGGGTGACAGCAAACTTCTCAGCTGAAACTTTCCAAACCAGAAGAGAATGGTCAGATACCTTTAACTGTCTTAAAAACAATAATTTTCAGCCCAGAATTCTGTATCCTACCAAACTAAGCTTCAAAAATAGATGGAGGAATCAAATCTTTCACTGATGTGCAAATACTGAGGAAATTCACCACCACAAGACCAGCTCTACAAGAAATACTAGCCCTATTCTCCATAATGAACATCACAATGGCCCATCAGCAAAGTAAACACCCAGAAACTAAAGGACAAAACTTAGCTCCCACGGTGGTGCAAAGCATCAAACTAAGCAAAGGACTTTCACAAAATAAAATGAATAGAACTCCACCACACTTATCAATTTTCTCAATAAATGTTAATGACTTGAATTCCCCACTGAAGTTGCATAGGCTGACCGACTGAACAAAAAAGCCCAAGCCATCCATATGATGTATCCAGGAACCACATCTAACCTTGAAAGACAAAACAAGACTCGGGTGAAGGGTTGGAAAACAATTATTTCAGGCAAATGGAAACCAAAAGGAAGGAGAGGTCACTATCTTATTTTTAGATACAAGTGGATTTAAAGCAATTAAAGTTAAGAAAGACAAAGATGGTCAGTTCATAGTGGTCAAGGGAACAAAACATCAACAGAACATTTCAATTTTCAATATTATGCACCCAATTTAAACGTGCCCAGATTTATGAAACAGACCTTGATTGATTATTACACCATAATAGCTGGGAACCTTAACACCCCTCTGACAGAACTCAACTGATCTTCTAAACAGCAACTAACGATAAAAGAAACTTAAATGCAACGATAAAAGAAACTTAAATGCAATGTTAAAACAAAGAAACTTAATAAACATATACAGAACACACTATCCCAAAGCTAAGGAATATACTACGTTCTTCTCATGAGCCCTTGGAACACAGTTGAAATATATCATACCCTAGGTCACAAAAAACCTCAACAAAATTAAAAGAATCAAAATTATACGTATCCTCAGACCTCAAGGCAATAAACAACTCCAACAAAAATTTTCATCCCCACACAAAGGCATGGAAACTATACAACCTTATGCTGAATGACAGTTGGGTTAAAGAGAGATAAAGGAGGAAATGATTACATTCCTCAGACTTAACAACGATGAAGCTACAAGTTATCAAAACCTATGGGGTACTGCAAAAGCAATCATAAGAGGGAAAATTTTCACATTAGAAGCCTACATCCAAAAACAGAATGAGAGCATATCAACAACCTAATCAATCATCTTAAGAAAATGGAAAAGGAGGAGCAATCCAATCTCAACCCAGCAGAAGAAAATAAATGATCAAAATTAAATCAAAAATAAATCAAATTGAAAAAAAAAGAATCATTCAAAAATCAATGAAACAAAAAGCTATTTCTTCAAAAAGGGAAATAAAATGATAAACATTTGGCCATATTAATCAGAAACATAATAGTAAGATCTCTAATAACCTCAATCAGAAAGGAAAAGGAGAAATAACAACAGATACCACTGAGATACAAGAAATTATCTCTGACTTCTACAAGAAACTCTATGCCCAGAAATTGGACAATGTAGAGGAAATGGATCAATACCTGGGATCATACCATCTCCATAGACTTAAACAGGAAGAATTAGATCTCTAGAACAGACAAATATCAAACACTGAGATTGATGAAATGATAAAAGCTTCCAATAAAAAAAAGCCCTGGACCAGATGGCTTCACACCAGAATTCTATCAAACCTACAAAGATGGTCTTGTACCTATACTGCAGAATTAATTCCAAAATATTGAGAAGGAAGGAACCTTTCCTAACATATTCTATGAAGCAAACACCATCCTGATACCAAAATCAGGAAATGACCCAACTAAAAAGAAGAACTCAGACCAATTTTGCTAATTAATATTGGTGCAAAAATACTCAATAAAATCTTAGATAAAAGACTATAGCTACATATTAAAAAAACTATACATCATGATCAAGTAGGCTTCATTCCAGGGATACAAGGATGATTTAACATATGCAAATCCATAAATGTAATCTTCTATGTCAATAGAAACAAAAGCAAAGACCATATGATCCTCCAAATAGGTGCAGAAAAGTATTTGATAAAATTTACCATCCTTTTGTAATAGGAACACTTAAGACTATAGATGCAGATGGCAAATTTCTTAAACTGATTCAAGCCATCTACAGCAAACCCACAGCTAATATCATATGAATGGAGTAAAACTGAAAGCTTTTCCACTTAGAACTGGAACCAGGCTACGGTATCCTCTATCACCCTATTATTCAACATAGTTGTGTAAGTTTTAGCCAAAGAAATTGGTCAAGAGAAGGATATAAAGGGCATCCAAATGGGGGCAGAGAAAGTCACATTCTCATTCTTTTCCAATGACATGATCTTATACTTAGAAAACCCCAGAGACTCAACCACAAGCCCCTTGGAAGTGATCAAGAAAAACAGTAACATCTCAGGATATAAAATCAATGTCCAAAAATCAGTCGCCTTTGTATACTCCATTAACAGCCACATAGAGAATTTAATAAAAGATGTAATTCCCTTCTTAGAAGCTGCAAAAAAAATGAAATACCTATGAATATACCTAACAGAAAAGGTGAAGGACTCTACAAAAAGAATTATGAAACTCTAAGAAAAGAAATAGCAGAAGACATTAACAAATGGAAAAATATACCATGCTCTTGGCAATCAATAAATTCAATGCCATACTCATTAAAGTACTAGCATCATATTTTAAAGAACTGGAAAAATAGTTTTTTGTTTTGTATAGAACCAGAAAAAAACCTGAATAGGCAAGGCAACTTTTAGTAAGAAAAATGCCAGAAGCATCACCCTACCAGACTTTAGGTTATACTACAAGTCCTCAAAAACAGGATGGTATTGGCATATAAATAGAGATATAAACACATGAAACTGAATAGAAAACCAAGAGATGAAATCAGTCTCTGCTTGCCAACCATCTTTGAAAAACCTATGTACTCAATTTTGATATGAGGACAATTAATGACAATTAAGGTTATGGGGGGGAAGCAGAAAGAGGGAAGGAGGGAGGTGGGTGGGGCCTTGGTGTGTGTCACACTTTATGGGGGCAAGACATGATTGCAAGAGGGACTTTACCTAACAATTGCAATCAGTGTAACCTGGCTTATTGTACCCTCAATGAATCCCCAACAATAAAAAAAAAAAGAAAAAAAAATGAAAAACCGAATAAAAACATACAGTGGGGAAAAGAATCCCTATTCAATAAATGGTGCTGTGAGAACTAGATAACCACATGTAAAAAGGCTAAAATTGGTAAAATTGGGCCCACACCTTTCATCACTAACAAAAATTGACTGAAGATGGATAAAATATTTAAATCTAAGACATGAAATGACAAAAATATTAGAATAAAGTGTGGAAGAAACTCTTGAAAACTCCTGGGAATGATTTTCTGAAGACTTTAGCAGCCATCACAACAACAAAAATAAACAAATGAGACTTAATTAAACTGAAAATGTTTGCACAGCCAAGGACACAACAATTAAAGCAAAGAGAAAACCTTTAGAATGGGAAAAGATATTTGCATGTTACGAATCCGACAAAGGCCTAATAACTAGAATCCATAGAGAATTCAAATTAATAAACCAAAAAAAGAGCTAACAACCCCATCTATCACTGGGCAAGAAACATAAACATAACTTTTCTCTGAGGAAGATAGAGAAAGGGCTAACAAAGATATGAAAAAATGTTCACCATCCCTAATCATCAGAGAAACCCAAACCTAAACCAGCCTAAGATATCACTTAGCCAACATCTCAAAGTCCCAGAGTTACAGATGCTGGCACTGTTGTACAGAGAAACACTTTTACATTTTTGGGGGGACTGCAAACTGATAACCCTCTTTGGAAAGAAGCACGGGAGTCCTCAGAGAACTCAAATTAGATCTCTTATTTGACCCCCAAAATCTTACTACTAGGCATCTACCCTTAAGAAAAAAAATCCATTTTATCATAAAGACATTTGCACTAGACTGTTTATTATAGCTCAATTGACAATTGTCTAGCATTGTATACATGTTGGCTAACATTACACAATTTGAGGAGAAAGCCTCAGTGAAATCAGTATAAAATAAACAGAAAACCGTTTAAGATAACTTTAAATTGAATCATTTACATTTTATAACTGAAATTAATTATATTTCATTAAAGAACTTAAAAGTCTCAATCCCTTTCACCAGGCTGCAAAGTTACATTCAGTCAAGTAACTGAATTATATTATATTCAGTTATATTATATTCAAGTTATATTCAGTCAAGAAACTATGCAATTATTATTTATAAAATTAAGGCTACTTATTAATGGCATCATCACCTTGTCACTTAAATTGCCTTTTGTTCTTAAGACAATACATTTAATTTTTTAGAACAAAACGCAATGCACAAGGAACTACTATATTAATCGATACTATATGATATTTGGATGGCAATGACCAACTAGGCAATATTCCATGAATTGTTTTGTGTCACCATATATTTGAGAGTAGACAAAAATTATTAAAACTCTTATACTATGTAGGATGACTTTAACTCAGATTAAAATTATTCTATCTCTTTTAGAATTGAAGTTTCATGACAGCAGAATGGCTTGTCTGCTCTCTTAACTGCTTGCTGTTTCCATGGAGAGAGAGTATTAAAGTTGAGTGATATATATATATATATATATATGTATATATATATATACATTCTCAATGAATTTCTGAAACTATTGTCATCGGAGAGGTTAGCTAAATTAACTAATGTTATATGTGACAGTGTTTCAGTCTGATAGAGTTACAGAGTTAAACACACCAATTCTTTTCTGTAAAGCAATTAATACGTGAATTATATAAATTTTGAACTCATAAATAACAGGAAATATCCAGAGGTTTTATTTAAAAAACCCAGAATAAAGCCAAGTACTATCTTATCTATTTTAGTTCATTCAAGGAAACTTTATGAAGTATTTTATCAAAAACACAAGAAAATCACAAGTTATATAATAACTTAGGACAAATTCCCTAAAAGTTCTTGAATATCAAAAATGAATGACATTAGTTAAATTATACTCATACTGTGATATAATTTTTAATAACTATTTAACAAGTCTAGAGAGACAAGAGTGTTGAGCCAAATAAACAGATTATAATTTATAGATTATCATAAATATAAAAAAGTAATAATTAGCACATTTTAACATAGGTATAAAATGTATAGCATAGATGCATTATAATTAAAAGATGTTTCCCTCATGTTCTTGAGTTGCTTTCTCCTTTTGATGGAAAGAGACTGTCTTTGAACCTATAAGCTGAGCATGTTAGATCAGAGACAGAAACGGTATATACTTAGGACAGCTCTCTTCATATCACTGTAAGTACAATGAACTAGATCCTATATTTTACCTCTGGCTCAGCAAAGGGAATTCAAACATAACAATTTTCCCTAAGAGTAAATTCTTTTTAATAACCTCGTGCATAGATGATAAAATCATGGCAAAAAATTTAACAGGTGTATGCTTCATGTACAATTTATAATAAATGTAGCATGCTTATGATGAGTGATCACAGGGGAATGCAAATTACAACCACAACGGGATACATGTCATAGCAACAAGAACTGACCTAATCAAGAAAATATACCATAACAAGTTATTAGTGAAGTCATAGAGAAACTAATATGCTCACATACTGCTAATGGCAAGGAAAAATGGTACAACCACTTTGAAAAATAGTTTTAGAAACTTCTTAAAATGTTAAACATTAAGTTTACCATAAAATACAGGAATTTCACTTCTAAGTACATACTAAAAAGAAGTGAAAGCATTGCTACATAAAGATTGATACATGAATACTCACAGTAGTACTATTTTACAGACAATAGCCAAAAAGTATAAATTACCCATATTCTATCAATGGTTAAACAGGTAAACACAACCTGGTATATACAATCAATAAAATACTAAAAAGGTATAAAAAAGAGCAAAGTACTGATATATGTGTGCTACAACATAGATAAACCCCCAAAACATTATACTAAACGAAAGAAGACATATAAAAGTCACTTCTTATATTTGTTCACATAACTAAAATTATATATTAAATTTATTTATAGATTTCATTCATAGAAAACATTCAGAAAAGTCAAATCCATAGAGACAGAAAGCAGATTAGTTGTTGCCTACATGTGGGTGTGGGACTGCAAACTGACACAAATATTCTTCTGGAGTGGTATAAACATTCTAAAACTTAGATCGTGGCACACCTCTGTAAATTTGCTAGAAGTCATTGACATGTGCTTTTAAAACAAGTGAATTTTCACGGTATGTAAATTATGCCACAGTAAGCTGCTATTGCTTTGTAAAAAAAAAAAAAATGATATGCTTATAGAAGTCAACAAAAATAAGAGGAGAATAAATGGTAAAAAGAACCAGCTAACAATTGTACTATAACTACAGGAAACAATAGATTACTCAAGGAATTTGGCAGAGGCGATCACAGAGAAAAAGACATCTCTTTAATTAAAGATTTACTCCTGTTTTGAGCCAGACATTGAGTTATTAACAAGAACATCATTTGCCATTCATAAATGAGAAATTGTGACAATGACTTCACAATTTTCCCTTAATCAGATCTTGCTACACCCTTTTTAATCATGAGCTAACCTAATTACATTTTTCAAATAATGAGAAAGGAAAGACAACCAAAATAAAGAGAAAACATTCACTCATACTAAGGTCTTTCTGAAATTAATATAGCTGAGAATGCCATAATTGAAAGCTGTCCAAATGGTAACTCTGAAATTTATCACTCATAGTTTAAAGATACATGAATAAATTCTACCCACACTGTACCTTCAAGTTTTAACTCCAGATTAATTCCTATGTGCTAAGGCATCTAGATAGCGTGACAGAAACAGAAGGCAGGCCTCACACCCCCCTAAGATCGTTAACCCCAAACTTGTTCATCAGGCATTACTAGAACACCACAGTAACTTACTTTTTCACCAGGAGGACCAATGGGACCTTGCGGACCAGGAAGACCCTATTTTAAAAGAATTTATTTCGTATATCAGGTATCATATCACAACAATACACTTTTAAAATATCATAAATGATCAGCTCTCTGTTGCACGTGAAATGAATTATAAAAATCTATGTACATCCCCCATTCTCCCTGAGGAGTTGGGAACATTATAAGGTGTTCTACACAAGCTCCTCTTTTTGCAAAGGGATTGCAATGTGATACCGTTCAGAACCCTTCCTGCAGGTGTGGCTATTGGCCCTAGCATTCCCTAAGCCCTGAATGACTCATTTTTCTCTTGGAAAAAAGAGAGCCTCTGTAAGTTTGCTCAAATAAAAGAAAAAAAAAAAGGAAAATGTATATTTTCCTACAGTCACATTTTAAACATTGTTATCCATACATTGAAAATTTTGAGGCTGTCAATTTCCCTTTGATTAGATAACCATCTTGTCCCGCCCTTATTTCAAAGGAGCTCCCTTGGCTTAGACTTACTTGAGGTCCTGGGTTTCCTTGCTGACCTGGAGGTCCAGGCTCCCCTTGGGGACCCTGCCACAGGAAAATATAAAAAGTCTTTAATAGGGCTATGTCACCAAAAAGTAGGTTTTTTCTTCTCAATTGGAACATAGCCCCCAAATCAGTTTTCCCTCCAAGCAATTTGGAAAACATTACAAAATATTAATGGTGGTGGTAACTAATGTATTTCGCAAAATGTAAGAAATCTTTAGTTTAGATTTAGCATTGAAAATTGTTGTTAGTATTCAGAGTCAAAGATGAATTATTTTACGGCCATTTGCCACATACCATGTTCCCCTTTGGTCCTGGAGGGCCATCAACACCTGCCATACCCTTCAATGAAGAAAATAATAAATAAATTTAGATTCTAAAACAGAAAATCAAGAAGACTCATCTAATAGCATGACACCTTAAAATAATTTCTAGTCACTTTAAGGACACCATCTAGCCACATTTTCCATGGCATGCAGGAGATTTAACAGGAAAACAATAATTAAATAGATAACCCAAGAGGGGAAAATAACACACACAAAGGAGGGAGAGAATGATGTGAGGTGGCATCATGAGATCTTAGAACATAACAAGGCAGTCAACACCCGGCTGTATCCTGAGAACTCTGACGACCTGTTGGCTTTAATGAGTTTGGCCACAGGCTTCCCCTAGAAAACCCTGAATGTGTCCAGTGATACATACAGGCTGTCCTGGTGATCCCGGCGTTCCCCTCGGTCCCAGCAAACCTCGTGGACCCTAGAAAGAAAAAACAGAAGATACCTTCAGAAAAAAATACCCTCAAAGCACACTTCTTCCTCTGAAGAAATCTAAGGTAATGTTTGGGGTCCAAATATTTGCATAACTTCTCTTAACACTCTGAAAGTGATGTTTAAAATACCATGATTGTGAAACACAAATCTCCAGTGTTTATCCTGATCTAAAAGCCAGAATGGAGAACAGTGGGTCTTTAGTACCTAAACTGTGTGTCACTGACTCTAAATTTACATATGCAGTAGTTAGGAGAATTTTTAAAATAAGAGATAGTTTAATACTTTAAATGAGGCACTATTGAATGGTAACACTGAATCTTATTATTTAAGCAGATAGACAATACAAATGGAATTGTTTTGACTCTTATTTTTTTTACTCTTAGGCAAATTCCATCTTGAGATAGCATTCCCTGAGGGACAGGAGTAGAGAGCTAGAGAACTACTATGCAGATTAAAAAAGCATTCTTGAGAGGCTTCTTAAATTATTACTATTTACATTTCCTCTGTCTCTCTCTCTCTTCTTATTCCTCCTCCTCCACCTGTTCATCTTCTTTTCTTTCTCTAGAGAAGACTATATAATAATAATTTACTGTCTCTTCTATTTGTTTGAACTATTTGACTTGATAGGCAAGAGGACTGTGGAAGGAAAGACTGAAATTAGGAGGCCTGTTTCCAGCCACGTTCTTTTGTGATCTAACTTTGAGGACAGCTTCCCAGTTCAGTTTCCTCGGTTGTAACAGTTGGTGGAGGAAAATGATACAGTTCTTACACTTGGTATATATTAAGAGCCTCATTCTTTTGTTCCTTCTGATAATATTCATTTGTCCTAAATACATAAATATGTTATGAGCCATTGATGATGGGGGAGAAAAAAGAAACAGACAGTGATAAAAACTAGAAAAGTTAATGATTTGAGGCACATAACATCTCTCAAATTAAAGCTGTTACGTTCCACATTTTGTCCTCTCAATTTTCTAAGACTTTTCTTCTCTATGACAAAAGAAGAGCTCTGTATTTTTTAATTTTTTCAGATGACAATTATCTGGTTAGTTCAAGTATAACTGTGATATTTACCTGAGTTTATTATGGCTTTTAATTTGTGATACCAGACACAGCCACTCAAAAACAGCAATATTATTATTTAAAAAGAAACAAAGAACGCTGCTTACAGCTTCACCTGGAAGACCTCTCGGTCCTATTTCTCCATCTTCTCCCTGTCATGGACAAAATGAACATGGGGGTAGAGCATTTAGACAATGTATCATTTCAACATGATTTTGTTGTCTTATGTTTTAATATTAAATGCTTATTTAAAAAATAGAAAGAAGTCTTAATATACCCTCATTCCATCATCACCAGGGGCACCTGGAGGACCTTGGGGACCTCGTTCACCCTATTAAATAAATATGAATATGGTTAGCATATGAAATAAGCAGAATGTTTACAAGTCTGTGAGGTAGCCATCCTAACCAAATCTAACAGGGCATTTGGCAGGAAAAACGTACACTTTATTTACTCACCTCACAACACTTCACAGATAAATTATATTTTCACAACTTTAACTGGCTTTACATATTAGTATGCTAGGAAAGATATCACCTTAATTTTCAATTCAACGGGTTTATATAATATAAATACCTAAAATAATGTTCAGATATTTTTAATTATTACAAGTAAAAGCATTTAGAAAATAATATTACTAACAATTGCTTCAAACATGGAAACACTTTGGCAATATTCATTTAAATATATTATACTTCTAAATTATTTAAATTAAATCAGAACAACTCAAGAGTACTAAAGAAACTCTGAATTTTTTAAAAAAGACAAAATTATATATTAATCATGACATACATTCATTTGCCACCCAAGATATTTTGCTAAATATTTGTATGGTTCCCATTTCCTTTTCTCTGTTTTTTTTTCCCTCCAATTTATGTAAATGTCCTGCCTTTATTCTTAACTTCTGGTAAAGAAAGCTGTGAGGATCCAAAGCTGATCTTTCTTTCTTTCTTTTTTATTTTTCTGTTTTGAGACAGAGTCTCACTATGTCGCCCTTGGTAGAGTGCCGTGGAGTCACTGCACACAGCAACATCAAACCCTTAGGCTTAAGCAATTCTCTTGCCTCAGCTTCCTGAGTAGCTGGGTCTACAGGTGCCTGCCACAACGCCCGGCTATTTTTTGTTGCGTTTGTCATTGTTGTTTAGCTGGCCCGGCTGGGTTCGAACCTGCCAGCTCGGTGTATGTGGCTGGCGCCGTAACCACTGTGCTACCACTGTGCTACGAGCACCAATACAAGCGCCAAGCCCAAAGCTGATCTTTCTTTAAGAGGTCATCTCTTTAATTCTCCACTAAATAGATTTACTGGGTTGCTACTCAGCATATTGATTGTTTAGTGTTAGCAAGTTATAAGCTCTGCCACTGGACTGAAAACTCATGTCATCCAAAATAAAATATATGATTCCAGCTCCCAGCACATTGTTATATTAATTAGGTAGATTGCCTACTGACGTTTTTTCTTTTGAGTATATTTCCACAGGTAAAATATAAGAGGGAAATTAAGACAATTTTCACAAAGCTAGAGATTAAGAATAAATCTGCAGTTGCTCTTCCATATATGTGATATTTTCCATGTACATAAAGATTCCATCTCGATTTATGTTTGTTTACATGGATTATTTTAGTGTTTAAAAGCAATCAAAGAACTTGCGTTGATGCTACAGGTGTAATTCTACCTCTCTTTCTCCAAGTGTCTATTAGATATAATAATTTACTAAATAGATCAACATATTTAAATTAATATTCTTCTTATTATTACTTTAAAAAGCATACCAATTATAAAATGTTTAATAACATTTCTATCATGTCTGGATAAAAAGTAATGGATGCATCTTACCCTGTGACCTTTGTCACCAGGCAGACCAGGAAGTCCGTCAAATCCTCGATCTCCCTGTAAAAAAACAGTCATCATCATCATCACATACCCAGTCTAGACATGTCCTATAATTTGAAATTGATATATTCTTTCATATCCAGAAATTTTATTATAAAATATAAAATTTTACAGAGTGCACTGATGTAAAAATCTGAATATGCAACTATGACCTCCTGACCTTTGACCCTGGTTCTCCTGGCATTCCTCTTCCTCCATCAGCACCTGGGCGACCCTGATAATGCCAAGAACATCATTAGACAGGATTCCAACTAGCAGAGAGTAAACAGAAACAAAATAACTGTTCATTGAAGATGTCTTCAAAATATATAATGAAAATAAGCCATACCCTTTTCCCAGGTTTTCCCGTTGGACCAGGAGGACCCTGGACACCACGAGGGCCCTATATCAAAACATCGTAATTAAATCGTGTTATAGATTTCTTGATCAATAAACTCAACAACATTAAGAGAGCTGGTTTTTGAAAGTATTGTCTTCTTAACTTCACATTAATGACTTAAACATAAGAAATCATTTTTATGTAAAAATACAGATAAAGCAAAAAAAAAGGAATACATTTTTCTAAATGGTATCTCACAAAGAAAGATCATATTACTCTATGAGTTCATAGGTAATCATGTGAATACATTTAAACAAGAAAATTATAATGGGATATATTACATTTTAAAAATACCCTAGATTACTCATTTTATTCTTAAAACCATGGGACTTAACATTTTCTTTGAACACACTCTTGACCATTCATACCATTTCTCTTCTCTTTTCAATCCTCTTTCTTTCCCCTATATTCATTTTTAGATATTCTCTCCTCGACACTTCTTTCCTTGCACTTATTCACGTTAGATTACAATTGATTTTTCTTATATCTGAGTCCCCTGTTAGATTGTTAACTAAGGTCTTCCATTAAATCTGTTTTTTTCAATATATTCCTACAATTTAGCATGGTGCCTGGTACATGTTTCTTTTATCATCTACAAAATGTTGCAGGATAATCTGTCAATTCCTTAAGCAAATTTTGACTAGCACCATGATGTTATATTTTTAACTTTCAGTGTGAAGGTTAAAAATTCTGAATTCATTATCTTTGTCTTCTATAGCAGTACAACATAACGGATCAAAATACACATTAGGTGTGGATTAAAATATATGTTTTAAAATGAAATTACATAGATAATAATAGATTGTATGTAATTTCTGTATAAATATCATATAGGCCTTCATATTTTACTAACTATATATCCCTTTAAGGTTAATTTAAACAATATACATATAAGGAACACGGCAGAAAAATAAAACCACATTTGAAAATACAGATAATTTTCATGATCACTGTAATCTGTTTACTAGAAATAAAAATAAAGATTGTCTAGTAATTGCTCTTTAAAAACTATAGCTTTTAAAAAATTATTGCAGTGAGTGGATGCTAGCCTGAACTCCAGTTGGAAAGCTAAGGGTCACAGTAACAGGATAAATATTTTTAATTTTTAACAAAAATGATTCTTTATTTGATATCTTTATCTCTTCATTTGCATTTTGGGAGTCATGAAAAACTACAAAATCCAAGAAAATGCTTTAACTAGTTTTCAGTTTCATCTGTGTTTATAAAAAAAAGAGTTTGATCAAAAAGTTCACAAACCTTGTACAAGAATAAACTCCCTGAAAATCATAGCTAACATCACACTGAATGGTGTTAAATTAAAAGCTTTTCCACTTAGAAGTGGAACCAGACAAGAATGTCCACTATTGCAACTATTATTCCACATAGTTCTGGATGTTTTAGCCAATGCAATCAGGTATATAAAGGATGTCCAAATGGGGGCACAGGAGGTCAAACTCTCCCTCTTTGCTGATAATATGATCTTAAACCCCAGAGACTCAACCACAAAGCTCCTGGAAGTCATCAGGAAATATAGTAATGTCTCAGGATATAAAATCAATGCCCACAAATCAGTAGCCGTTGTACATGCCAAAAACAGCCAAGTTGAGAAGCAAATCAAGGACACAATTCCCTTCACAGAGGCTTCAAAGAAAATGAAATCCTTAGGAATATACCTAACAAAAGAGAGGGAAGATCTTTTCAAAGAGAATTATGAAAGCTTAAAAAATGAAATTGAAGAAGATAGTATCAAATGGAAGAACATACCATGCTCTTGACTAGGAATAATCAACATTGTCAAAATGTCTATTTTACCCAAAGCAATCTACAGATTCAGTGCTATTCCCACTAAAATACCAACATTATTTTTTTGTTTGTTTGTTTTGTTTTTAATTTTTTATTGTTGGGGATTCATTGAGGGTACAATAAGCCAGGTTACACTGATTGCAATTGTTAGGTAAAGTCCCTCTTGCAATCGTGTCTTGCCTCCATAAAGTGTGACACACACCAAGAACTGGAAAAAATAGTACTTTGTTTCATATGGAACCAGAAAAAAAACCCGTATAGCTAAGGCTATTCTTAGTAATAAAAACAAAGTAATATACCACACTTCAAGCTATATTACAAGTTCACAGTGATCAAAACAGCATGGTATTGGCACAAAAATAGACATAGACATGGAACAGAATACAAAACCAAGAGATGAAACCAGTCTCTACTTGCCAACTGATCTTTAATAACCAAACAAAAGCATACAGTGGGGAAAAGGATCCCTATTCAACAAATGGTGTTGGGAGATCTGGATAACCACATGTAAAAGACTGAAACTCAACCCACACCTTTCACCTCTTATGAAAACTGACTCACGGTCCATAAGAGACTTAAATCTAAGACACGAAACGATAAAAATCCCAGAAGAAACTGTGGGGAACACTCTCGATGATATTACAGTGGGGAAAGATTTTATGACAAAGACTTCAGCTGCCATCACAACAACAACAAAAAATTAGCAAATGAGACTTAATTAAGCTGAAAAGTTTCTGCACAGCTAAGTACACAAGTAAAGCAAAAAGACAACCTTCATAATGGGAAAGTAAATTTTCAAGGTATCAATCTGACAAAGGGTTGATAACTAGAATCTACAGAGAACTCAGAGTAATCAATAGAAAGAGAGTAAACAATCTCATGAACCTCTAGGCAAAAGATATGAACAGAATCTTCTCTGATGAAGACAGACAATGGCTAACAAACATGAAAAAAATGCTCATTGTCCCTGATCATCAGAGAAATGCAAATCAAAACCACCCTGAGATATCATTTAACCCCAGTGAGAATGTCCCACAAAGTCTCAAAGCTGCATATGTTGGCCTGGATGTGAAGAGAAGGGAACACTTTTACACTGCTGGTGGGACTGCAAACTAATACAGTCTTTTTGGAAAGAAGTATGGAGAATTCTCAAAGCACTTAAATTGGACCTCCCATTTGATCCTGCAATCCCATTACTAGGCATCTACCCAGAAGAAAAAAATCCTTGTATCATAAGGACATTTGTATTAGACTGTTTACTGCAGCTCAATTTACAATCACCAAAATGTGGAAACAACCTAAATGCCCACCAGACCAGGGATGGATTAACAAGCTGTGGTATATGTACACCATGGAAAACTGTTCAGCCATTAAAAAAGATGGAGACTTTACATCTTTTGTATCAACCTGGATGAAGGTGGAACACATTCTTCTTAGTAAAGCATCATAAAAATGGTGAAGCAAGAATCCAGTGTACTCTATTCTAATATGAAGGCTGTAAATGATCTAATACAAGGGGAAGGGTAGGGGGATGAAGGAGAAGGGAGAGCAGAGGAGACAGGGGGACAGGGGTCACGGTGTACGGCACACCTCTTGTGGGTGGGACACAATCACAAGAGGGACTTTCCATAACAAATGCAATCAGTATAACCTAATTCTTTGTACCCTCAATGAATCCAAAACAATAATAATAATAAAAAAACAATATACTCCCTGAGTTCATGTAGCGTTACTTCAATATTTTTATGCAATCCCCACTTAGGCTGTAAATGATTTCCATCCCTTTATGGTAATGTTAATCAAGCATAAAAAAGAAGGCGGCCATATCCCTATCGCCAAAATATGTTTATTAGTTTTCTGTGGATATTTTTTCATTTCAAAATAAATTGTGGGGCATACATACAATGGAATACCACTCAGCAAGAAAAAAAGAAAGCTCTATGGACAAATTCATCAACTGTGATTAATCACAAAGACACTATGTGTGTCAACAAAGTAAGTCTGGAAAAATTACATAATATATATTATCTTTTTATGATATTCTCAAAAAGATAATACTGGTTTCCAGGTGTCTGGGGTAGGGGAAGATAGGACTATAGAGAGGTATCATCAATAAGTTGGTGTCATACAACTATTCTCTCCACTGATGACTGTGGTGGTAGTTATAGAGAATATATCCATAAATGTTACAATTTAATTTTCCTTAAATTTTTTTCTAAATTTATCAAATATATCCAGCAGTATTTTTATTTAAAAATTAGTGTATGGCAAATACATTACTCTTTGTTTTTATGCTTTCTTTTTCTAATTTTAATCATTTCATTTCAAATTAGTATGAGTATACAAATGTTTAGGTTACATTGTTTTCAGTTCTAAGGTAAAGCTCAAGCTGTAGTTGAACCCTTCACCCTGGGAGCACACTGAACACCCTCACATTGTTTATGTTAGGGGAGATCTCACCAATTGCCCTCCCACCTCCAGCCAATTGCCCTCCCTCCCCCAACTCTCCCATCCCTGCTAAACTATATTTGTGCTTTATCATTCCTGTAGACCTGTTTATTGCAGCTCATTTCACATTTGCAAAGTCATGGAAGCAACCCAAATGTTTTTCTGCTTTCTAGATTAAATATATTCCATAATAAAATTCCTCTATCTACGTATCAGCATTAAGCAAAAAGTAATATTTTTGATTTGGCACCATGTAAATATAACCTAAGATGTTTTCAAAAATTTCAGCTTAAATGTTCACAATTTCTCATAATTTCCTCAGCTCTCTGAAGGTTCTTTTATGTATACTAAACATCATAAGATCAAGTGCTGTATTTATCTTCCACAGAATACATGGGTGTGAAGCAGGACCATTGTAAGTACAGCCGAGATTGTTCTGCTCTGCTCTGCACAATCATAACCTGATTTAGAATGCCGAAGGTCTATTTCTTTCACATCTGTCCTACACTAGTCTATTTTCTTTTTGTTATTTAAATTAATTAAGTTATTGGAGCTCAACAGGTCACTTGGGATTTTTCAATTCAAAGAGGTGAAGTGGGCTTAAAGATAAGGTAAATAATTCCATTAGTCATAAAACAGACAGGAAATACTTCAATTGCCTTACTTGATAAAATAAAGTCAATAATAAAGAAATAATAATTATTATTATTTTATTTTACCTGTGGACCTGGATCACCACTCTCACCTTTGGCCCCAGAAGAACCAGGCCCGCCCTGTGGAGAAAAAGTGAGAATATAATAATTTAATTTAGCAATTCACTAACTACTTTTACGTAGCCATTTTACATTAAGTACGTAAATGCTATTTAAATTATATTCAATCCTATAAATAGGATCTTATTAATACAATAAAATGTTCAAATTCTTTACTGAAGTATATCTCTTGTCAGCGTACTAATTATATTCCAGTGTCTTAACTTTACTTAAAGGCATATATTTTATGCTTAACTACATGGAAGCCAAACTCATCAAATCATATTGAAATTTTATTTTAAGTGTATACCATCAGAACACTTAAGATGATACATAAAGCATGACTTATCACTACATTCTGATGTAGTTCTAGGGTAAAACATTTTTACAAAATCAGGTATTCCTTGAATCCATTTATATGTCATCGTAGCCAAAAGGCCAAGAAGTGATACTGAATCCATTTATACACTAAGAATTTGACAAAATGTTACTGATGTCATACTCAGATATTTCTTAGACAATGAATTGTGTAGAAATAAAATGGCAAGAACAAATGCTTTTGTTATATTTCTAATTGTCCTGAAATAACGTTAAAGCATTTTCCCCAGATTGATTTGTTTTGTTCCCTTATAATCAGTTGTTAAACAAACATCTCTTATAAACATTTACGTAATTTAAAAGGTGCACTAAGACCTGACACAATAACTATGCATATGCATGTGTAATTTCTTTATAAAGCACTTGTAAGTTTTAAAAATAAATATTAGGAATGCTATTCAGCCATTAAAGAAGATGGAGACTTTACATCTTTTGTATTAACCTGGATTGGGGTGGAACATATTCTTTTTAGTAAAGTAACACAAAAATGAAGAAGCAAGAATCCAAAGTACTCAATTCTAATATGAAGGCAGTAGATGATTTAATACCAGGTGGAGGGTACGGGAATGAGGGTCTGGGAAGAGTACAGGAAGGAGGGGGATGGGAGGAAGGCACACCTCTTAGGGATGGGGCACAATTATAAGACAGACTATACCTAACAAATACAATCAGTATAACCTAACTTGTTGTACCCTCAGTGAATCCCAAACAATAAAAAATAAATAAATAAATAAAGATTAGGCCATTCATATTATGAAAAAAATTGAGAACATCAAAAATGAACATACTTATTATGTTCATTTTACTTCACGCTGAAGTACTATGCATGTTTTAAAGGTTTCTGATTTATTTAAAATCATAGCAAAGATTAAAATTACGCTGAGTTTGAAAGATTAAAATTACGCTAAGTTTGAAAATGGTACCTATAGCCTTCCGGTGACTCCAAAGTAAAAAATAACTATTGTGACATTACTCCCAAGAAATACAGAAAGCAAGCAACATGAGTTTTCTAATCTTGAAAATAAAAATAAAGATGACTTTTAATCTTTTAATCAAGATTTCTTACAAATAAATTACTGTACAAAAAACTGAGCACTTACTTTAAATCAGATTATTAATCAGTGAATTGAATGCAATTTTAAAACACTCAATCTTTAATTAACTGATTGACTTTTAGCTTTTATTTAAGCACTACCTAATAACGTAATTGTTCAAAAAAAGTCAACATGTTAATAATAAACTCACATAAACAATAAATAATAAAGCAATACTCTACGTAATTACTGAAAATAATTGCTTTACCCACTTATTCAAGAAAATTGTCACATAAGATTGACGGTAATAGGGTAGCCAAAAATTACTATTTTCTATATTTCCTGCAATATTTTGTTACAGTTCTCCATTTGTTTATAAAAACAATTGGATAAAAATAATTGGATAAAATAATTTTTCATTGGATAAATGTACACAGTTTTGTCAAAGTGTTGACATAGAGTTTCCTTTCTGAGTCTGAATGTACATAATATTGTTTAGAAACCAAATGTTTTAAAAGACAAATAACTTGATTTTTTTTTTTTGCAGTTTTTGCCCGGGGCTGGGTGTGAACCTGCCACCTCCAGTTATGGGGCCAGCACCCTCCCCCTTTGAGCCACAGGTGCCACCCATAACTTGATGTTTTGACATAAACATCATATATGCAAGCTTTAGAAAAAAGTACAAGAGAAAATGTTGAAAAAAAGCACGCTTTTTTTCTCTACCTTTCATATAGAAAGAAGCTAAAACTTTTCATAACAAAGAGATAAATATAAAAATGAAAATTGCCTATGACTTTGAGAATATGTCCATGGTTGTCAATGTTTTCTCTTTCCCAACATGTTGTACAAAACTGAAATGGGTTTTTGGTAAACAAGAACTACTAATATAATATATATGCATCTATTGATTTTGCTCATCAATGGCCTTCACTTCTATAGATCCACTTGCTTGTATTTATCAAGACAATAAGGCAACAAAATTCCTTTGGGTAACACGCTCTCAGAGACCCTGATTGATATTTGTTAAGTTCAATAGTACACACCAGTGTTTCCCTATAGAAATCAATCTGCTGTGTGCACTAAAAGTGTAGTTCCTTCATCCTGAACCTGAAACTACAACTTCGGAGTCTCAAGTTTAGGACCCCAGGAATTCTTATATTTATTAAGATATACAGGTAATTTCTTTCTGCCAAAATGTGTTAAACTTTAGTGTACTGCTTAACTTTCCTCATTACGTAAATTTGAGTCACTAACTGCTGACTCTATTTCCTCATTTGTTAAATGTCATAGAATCTCCCACATTCCTTACTGTATTTGGAAAAGGAAAAGAGTAAAAATACAAGATAAACACTTGATAATGTGTTTAGAAGTGTGTATAATTTAATTATGAGTAACATCTTATCAGAACGTAGGTTCTACATGGGCTTGTATGATTGAATGTATAGTTCCGGAAAATACATAGTGTCATAATTTTTTTTTTTTTTTTTTTTGTCGAGGCAGAGTTCTACCCTATGCCCTGAGCAGAGGGCAGTGGCGTCGGAGCTCACCGCAGCCTCGGACTCCGGCTGTGGGCACCCTGCTGCCTCAGCCTCCGGGCCGCTGGGATTACAGGCGCTCGCCGCTGCGCCCGGCTGGGTTTTTCCATTTTTTTCACGAGTTGGGGTCTCACTCTTGCTCAGACAAGCCTCGAACTCCTGAGCTCAAGCAATCCTCCCGCCTCAGCCTCCCACAGTGCTGGGATTACAGGCGTGAGCCACCGCGCCCGGCTTTTATGTCATAATTTTTTAAGAAAGAATTAGGGAACTATGTTTATGGAGAGCTATGTATCATGTGCTTGAATAAAATACATGAAGAAAACTATTTGTCCTACTAATATGATCAGAAAGAAAATTAAATGATTAGAAGATTAAGTACTTAATTACTTCCTAAGAGTTTTGTTAGAAATGCATGCTAAGGTTTCGAAGCCCATAGCTCAGTTAAGTACGGTGCCAGCCAAATACACCGAAGGTGGCAGGTTCGAACCCGGCCCAGGCCTGCTAAACACAAATAACAACTGTAACCAAAAAATAGCTGGGCGTTGTAGCCTGCACCTTTAGTCCCAGCGACTCGTGAGGCTGAGGCATGAGAATCGCTTAAGCCCAAGAGTTTGAGGTTGCTGTGAGCTGTGACCATCACAGCACTCTACCAAGGGTGACATAACGAGATTCTGTCCCAAAAAAATAAAAGATAAAAAAAAAAAGAAATACGTGCTAAGCACATCAAAGATAAAATTATAACTCTCAGACTAATACAGCCTATAACTAGCTTTATTTCCATAAAACATACTGAAAGCTTGTGAAAGCATAGTATAAATAGCTGTTTATACTGAAAAGCAAATACTTAAAATATTTATTTATTCCATTAATTCTAAAATCATTGAGAATCCTGCTTTGAATCCTACCATGTTCCTATCTCAAGAAAAAAAATATGTTTTGAAGAGAATTATTTCTTTTCTGTGAACACTGCTTAATATTTGGTAAGTTTTATTATAGTTGAATATAAGTTGTATTTTAGAAAAACTATTTGAATTATCTTAGCTTGTTATCATGCCTAAAAGGAAAAAAAATAGACTGTCATTTTAAAAGAGTATGTAAAAGAAAACATAATTTTTTTTTTTTTTCTTTTTGCAGTTTTTGGCCAGGGCTGGGCTCGAACCCGCCATCTCCGGCACATGGGGCTGGCACCTCACCCCTTTGAGCCACAGGCTCTGCCCTTAATGTCTGAAACATCTTATGACATATGTAAACAATCTGCAGTTTAAACCTGGTATCTTGCTTGCCCCTAAGATTGTATAATAATTTTCCCAAGCCTCAAATACATACTTTTACATAAAAAAAATCTGTTCAATATCAAATTGAATCTCAAGAATTTTTTGTTAAATTACATTTAGTAACTGGATATTAGGCAAATAATTGATGCTTGTAGTCTCAGAAATTAATGATTTGATATGTGACTCAATTATATTTTTAATTTATTTATTTATTGGATTAGAAAACTTTTCATTAAAGCATTTTCTTTCTTTTTTTTTTTTTCTCTGTTGTTGTTGTTGTTGTTACTGCAGTTTTTTTGGCCGGGGCAGGGTTTGAACCTGCCACCTCTGGTATATGGGGCCAGTGCCCTACTCCCTGAGTCACAGCCACCACCCTTGGTTAAAGTCTTTTCATAAAAATACATTGAAAAATGAATTAAAAGGATTTTTTTTTAATGGAAGCAATAATATGAATAGATAATGTGTATGCTACTTTCGCTAGCCAGAAATATGCACAATTCCTGGCAGATGTGTACAGTGAACTGCTAATGTGAAAATTTAAAAATACAACATCTTCTTTGGGTAACCTACCACAGGACCTGGTCTTCCAGTTAGACCCATTGGGCCTGGTGGGCCTCTCAGAGCGATCTAGAAAACAAAATATATCCAGTTCAGTAATGTTCACTTGGAGTAGCATATTAAAGCACAATATTCATCCACATAAGCTACCCTGGAGTAACACATAATCAGCACAGATATAATAGTTACATGCTAGAAAGAGTGCCAAGTTACTGAAGAATTTACAAATTTCTAAAGTGACATATGGTATGTATAAGTATCAGATATTTTTTGCACTTTTTTACTTACATAAATATTATAACATATATAGTTAAGATTTAATCAACAATAACATTTAAAAGAGATTTTAAAACCAATCTGAAAATACTCGATCATTTTCTATTCTGAATTTACTTCAGAATAATGTGTTGTCTTTTTCTTTTAAATGTGTAGGTACAATTCTCATGTAATATATTTTTTAGAGGTGAACCATTTGAGGAAATTAAAATAATTTTTTCTCGAAATACTTTAGGAAAAATTATACTAACTAAAGCCAAACCCCACAAAGCAAAATTGGTCAGGATATGTTACGGTAATATGCACCTTTAACAGATCTCAACTTTAATGCTATAGAGACCGTATCTGTTTTGTATTATGGTGGGCATAATAAACTGGTAACATGCACTAGTGTCACACCAAATATTAGAAATGTGAAATTAGCATACTGAGAAGCTGAAACACACAGTACAAAAGACAAAAATCTGATAGATGTTAAATTAGTATGGTGCGCTTTTTTTGAGTATTAGAGTTTAAGAGACACTTAGATTTATCACAAAAGATATCAAAAATAATACTGTAAAAGAAATAGATGCAAAATCATATTAGAAAAGTGCACAAGATGAAAACAGGATCTCCAAAGTTTCACTACTGACTCACCATGAGATTTTTGACAATATACTTCTTAATCCTTGAGATTAAATATCTGAAAAATTGGAATTATAATGCCTGCTAACTAGTTTTCCAAGTAGGTTAAGAGGACTTATAAAATGAGGAATTCAATGACCTCATAAGATATTTCTTCTCATAATTTACCTTAAAATTGTTCAAAATAATGTAATTTTTAAAATAAATGATAGGAATCATTAGTATATTATTTTTAATATCTTAGATTTGTACCATGCCAACCTCTAATAAATAAATATATAAATTTTTCATTAATGTCATACATGGTGTAACCAAATAATGATCTTTTAAGATTAATAGATGTAGGAAATACATAAATAAATATTGAGAGTGAACTAGCATCTTATGTTTTCACATATTTTATACATGCAGCATTAATGACGATGTATAAAAATTTTTTTGCAGAAATAATTTATACTGGTTAGGAAGTGAGCAACTATATCCATACCAAGCATAAGTCCTTAATTTCCTTCTTCCTTAAAAGGAAAACTAATGCTATAAATAGTTATGTGATTTCTAATTCTTTTCTCTTTCATTCTTTTAAGTTTCTTATGTATAATTTCTGGAATTACTTAAAACACACAAATATAATTATATGTTTCATAACTCTATAGATAGTGGAAGCTTTCAATTAACAAAGAATTTTAAACTGGATATGTGTCCATATTAAGTGAATGTTGTAAAAATATCATAAATTATAAACATTAAAGTTCATTATATATGTTTGCAAGTTATTTTTATATACAAAAAGGTATATAAAAAAAAAGGTATATAAAAAAATTAAATTTTAATTTAATTTTCTGGATTATCTGAGATAGCTTACATAATTCAGAAAATTTAAAAGAACAAATTTGTTTCACACTTTATTCCCCTAATTCTCTTAAACTCATCAATTATTGATGTGCTTTAGTAGAGTAAGTAAAACTGGACATGAAAGACAGGGAGTATTAATTGCAAATCCATCATTTTTGAAAAAAAAATAGAAATTTTGTGTGTTATTGTGGGAGACTGCCAGAGTTATATACGGTAACTCTGAAGTTCTTTGTAATATTCGATTAATAAATACCAGTACCGGAAAAATAAATATAATGATAGCTTTTTTTCCAGTTAAATTCAATATACTCTTCAGAAGTAAGCATCCGATTCATAATAGTAGTATCTTCCATACGCACACACACACACGTGCTTGACACAGAATCAGTTTACAATAAGACATCATTATCCTTTCTTACCCGAGCCTGCTGAAGAATTGCCTGAGCCTGAGCTTCCTGAGCAGAGATGGTTGGTCCTTTGGAACCATCACCACCATAACGAAACTTGGAAGAGATAAGATAAAGAAATTCAAAATTAGGCTGTGTCAGATATGTGGTGCCTTGATCACTAGATAAAAATCGCTTACTTGAAATGGTGAGATTTTACAAAATTCAAAGTAACTCCATGATGTCATGAGACCTACATTTTTTTAATTTTTGTTGCCTCTTGTAGATGTTTTCTACTGCATTTTATCATTTGTAAAAGAAGAGACTAGAAATTATATTTTATTTTAAAATGGATAATCTCTGAAACTCTGGAATGAACTCTCATGCTTTTTAAATTTTTACAGATGTTACCCGCACTATTGATTCATTTACAGACATTCTAAATGTACTAAGTGATGATTATAGATCAATCTCTACTTCATTGATCAAAAGACAGAACCTCCGTGAACACTGATGAAACCTTCCTTGAGATATATTTATTGTGTTCACTCATTCATAAGTAATTATATTAGAAAATAGAACCTCCCTGATACTATTCTTCAAAATTCTAAAGTTCCATTCATATTTTCACTCAAAATGTAGTATTTACCAGAATTTTGTTTGGTAAAATTTCCTTTAATTTTTATTAGCTCAGAGGCTGCTTGATTGCAAGTATATCCACCTAATAGAACAGATTTTAATTGATCACTCTGTGATATTTTACAACAATACTTTCCAGAAATAAGATGGCAAGATATCAAGACATGTTTATAAGACTAGAAAATCATACCGGTAGCATCAACATAGTCCCAGGAGGACCAGGTAGACCGTCAGCCCCCGGTAAGCCAGGACGTCCCGGGGGCCCCTAGATGAATAAGTGAAATGATCACAATGAATAAAAATAAAACAATAGAAATGTATTGAAAGTAAAATAACTCGTAAAATTAATAACACAGTCTATATTATCTAATTTACATTTGCCCTCTCTACTTTATTTAATCTCCTTTTAGTAAGTATGCCTAGAAAGGATTGTATTTCAATGCACTAGCTTTAGATAATTTTAATAATGCTTGGTTATTAATGTATAATCAAATTACAATATGAATTTTGCTCAGAGTTTACTTGTAGTCTCAAACTATGTAAAATGATGAGTTGATACACAGTTTGAGGGAGTCAGTGTGAGAAAAACAAATAATTCAAGTTTATTTTTATAGTTTGATAAAAACAGAATTTAAATAATTAATAAAATATGTATTTAAAATTAAGAAACAAATTTAAGGTATATTTATTCTTTAAACAGATACTTAAATATTATTTACTTAATAAATTATGTAAATAGATAATGTAAGTATTTATTGCCAATAGAGATACTTTAAAATGATCTTAATCTTAACATGTTATACAATCATCTACAGAAAATTTCAAGACATGAAAATAAATTCTATGTATTACTTACTACTATATGCATATGAACTCAAATATTTTGAAAATGCATGTTAATGATAAATGCCTAACTCAGGGTGTGGCTTACTTGTACACAGTAATATTTATTTATTTATTTATTTATTATGTATTATGTGAATTTCTTATAAAAGTTAATTCTTAGAAAAGAGTTAATATTGATTCTACATTTAAAAGTTAACTTTCATTTAAAATATCATATAATATATATATCCTGCACAGGCTATAAATAATTTTTAAAGTAAGTTCCAAAATGGGTTCTACAAACAAACAAATCATGATTTTATTTTATTTTTTTAATTCTTTTCCTTTCTTTCTTTCTTTCTTTTTTTTTTTTTTTTTGAGGCAGAGACTCACTCTGTTCCCTCAAGCTAGAATGCCATGGCCTCAGTCTAGCTCACAGCAAACTCATACTCAATCCTCCTGCCTCAGCCTCTCAAGTAGCTCGGAATACAAGCATCTGCCAGGAACCTGGCTAATTTTTTACATTTTTAATAGAGACAGGGGTCTTGCTTTTGCTCTGGCTGATGTCAAATGACTGAGCTTAAGAGATCCTCCCTCTTCAGCCTCCCAGAATGCTAGAATTACCGGAGTAAACCACCGCACCCAGCCACAAATCACCATTTTAAATCCTAATGAATCTAGTTTGATAGGTATAATTTCATTTTAAAAAATATTTTCTAAAATTGTCAGATCATTTATATATATTTGTTAAGGTACAGTGTAAAGAGATGAATTTGTAACAAAAATTAAGGTTTTAAGGTCAACAAATTACAGAATCCTTTTTAGGTCATAAGAAAATATGGTGGAATTTAAAAATAAGATAATATTAACTCAAGTGACTGATTATAAATAAACTGCAAACTATATAAATGAGATTAAGTAAAGAGATCATGTAAAAAAATCTAGTCTAATAATTTTATTTTAAATAAAAAATTACAAAGAGTTTGCACAATTGACTGCTTATGTCCTTTAATTTTAAATACCTCTCAGCCAAACAGAAATTTCTGAAATACATAAAAATCTTCCTTCTTTAAAATTTAAATTAAAAAGTTTTTGCCTTTTATAAATTGAAAGTATTTAAAAAGTATAAAGCATTAATCCAATATTTTTCAAAGAACAAAAAATAAAAATTAAAAAATCACAACTTATTGGCTAGAACAAGAATGAGGAAAAAAGGAAAAATATTTTATAAGAAAAACTTTGGAGATACTCAACACAATGAGATATTTTTCTATGTAACCCAGGACTTGATCTTCAAATAAACTTTAGGTTTATTAAACCATTTTAATGGCGTCAAACTATCAATGGGAATGCCTGAAAAATATGTCTGAAATTCAAATTTGAGGTTTGAATATAATGTAATCAGTTCATATAAGTATATAAGTAAGGTGAAAACGAAAGTTTGCTTATTAATTATATCATAGATAAATGTATATTCCTTGTCCTCGCTTTAAAATAATCCTTTATAATTCTTTTAATCCCCATTATATGCTTTGATAACGGGATACCCTTTCACTTACCCTGTCGCCAGGATCGCCAGGGGGTCCAGTGGGCCCTGGCAGACCTGGAGGACCCATAAGACCCTACAGAGAAACACACCATAAACTGAGTCAGATTCCTAATCTCACTGGTTTTCAGGCAAATTCATCTTACTAAAATTAAAGACGACATCATTTATATTTCATAAATATATACTTGTCTACTAAACAGTTGCCCTATTTTTCTTCCTGTGAAAAGACAATGTATAAAAAACACTTTGTAACTAGCTCAGCTACTCTCAGGGTGGGAGAAACATTCCAAGGAAAAACAGGACAGGAGAACATACCAATGTAAAGTCCTTACTAAAGAAATGGGATACTCGTAAAATTAGATCTCAAAACTAAGACAACAAACTTGAAAATGCAGACATCTTTTAGTGTGGAGGCATTTTTTGTATATTCTTTTATAAGTAAAAGTATTTAAAGGCATCAGTATCATGTATCATTTCAGATGACAAGAATTCATTTAATTCCAAACAAGACAGAGGATTTCTTACAAGGTCTGGCAAGTGCAATCGCCTGAGAATACACAGACTGAGTAACAACATCAGCCTCATCAGGAAATCACAATGGAGTCTGATAACCACTCCCTGCAGAGGGACAGACAAGGCAGCTACCGTCTACCTGGAATTCCCAGTTCCATTCATTAAGATATAACTATACCTCTGTAATATAAATAAGGACGGCTTTTCTGTACTTTTCCAATTTTCAGGTGGAAAGATTAAAATGAGATTAAAAAGTTGCAGAGATACTTAAGCAACAAAAATATTTTTAAACAAAATTTACTTCCAGTGCACTTAAAACAATACCACTAGAAGAGACAAATTAGAAAGCAGAACAAGGCTATCAGCTCCTCTGAATCAATGTTTGCCTCTACAACATTCAAATTAGTCTAAAATATGCAAATTAGATTGATGTGATAGAAATCTTATATCTGATTATGAAAAAAAAAAGACAAAAATCATCCAAAACATTTACATACTGCAGGTCCTGCTGGGCCGGGTGGTCCTTCAACAAGCATACCCTATAAAAGAGATAAACGTCTTTACCAAAGAAATGTAACTACTACTTGTTAGAGACCTAGAATGCACAAAGTGAATTATCTCTTCTTATATAAAATAAACTATAAACATTTTTTCATAGGGAAGATAAGAAATTCAAAACAAGAGAAGATAGACTCCCTGCCCTCAGAGAATCTGTGAACTTACTGAAGAAAAAATAAATATTAAGATAAATAATATGACAAAGTGTTCCCAAGAAGGGTATAGACAAGATCTTCTTCCAAGTTTTTCCTAACATTCAGAATAAGGCACTTAATAAATACATGCTGTGTGAATGAATGAATGAATGACTAATTGATTGATTGATTGAATGAATGGAAGTGACAGCAAAGCACTTTAATTCAGGAAATTGAAAGTCCAGGCAAAATAAATATGGATAAAGATAAGACAAGCTCTTAAAAAGCAAAAAAAAAAAATGGGAGTACTATTTCAGGTTAAAAACTTTATTCTAAAAAGGTTATAATTCTACTGCAACTCTGGACTACTAAAATTATAAAGTTATTTTAAAAGGTGGTTGTAATGTTTCATACTCAGAACTAATTCAGCCTGAAAAAAATATTTTTAAAGCCTTTGGTGGGCAGGACATCATTTTGGAGTAAAGGGAGAGATAATCAACCTGGTCCTTAAAGTTGTATCGTTTTTATCTTGATTTTTTTTCCTCTTTCTCTTTTTTAATGTTTATATCCTTGAAATTTCTGAAGCAATTTTCATGGTGGCTATGAGGCAAGCAGTTAAATACTCTACATTTAGTTCTAACACATTAGTTTTCTCAAGTTGCTGATTGGGGGCGAGCAATAGTAAAATTGATGTCTAGTAAGAATTTGTTTCTTACCAATATCATGTGTAGTAATAACAGAATATAAATTTTAAAGAATAAATTTTAGATAGATAAAAGCTTAAATATTAATATTTAATATTAATATCAATATTTTTATATTATTGCATGCTGCAATTTGGATTTGTAACAGGTACGTATCTATGTCAGATAGCATGTTCCTAATAACGTCATTCATAGCGATTAGAGGGAAAAAATCATTGAATTAAAACCTAGAAAAGCTAAATTCCAACTATATCTTAATGATCAAACATTTGAAGCCTCGAGAAAGTTACCAAAACCCTTTTGATCTCAAATTCCTTGGTTTTAAAATAAGAGAGTTGGACCATACAAATTTCAGCCACTTTCAAATTCTGAAATTTTCAATGTCTATGTTTGCTTTGCTATGTTCCTGTTTTTCTCTAAAGGGTCTCATTAACTTACTTATTTGTGGCAAATTATAAACATTTGGAAATCAGGATTGTCAAGGACAATACACGAACATGCATAAAAAGTGAATGTGATGATAGTTCAGAATAAATATTTAACAATTTTGCCAACCTTCAAAATGCATTCACACCAGTACTTACAGGTTCAACCACTGCTGGTTCTCCTTTCTGTCCTTTTTCTCCATATACACCATGGCCATTTATCTGGTGAGTGAAAAAATTCAAAACAGCCTAAATCTCCATAAATAATAAGGCCATTTCAGTTTTTTAAAAGGAAATTTAGTAAACTATAGATATTTAAAGTAACTTATTAAAATCTGCTTTCATAAAAGAGGAAACTTTTAAAGGTTTAAGTAGAGCAAAAATTAAAAGGAAGATATGATAAACATTAGTACTGAATCTTGAAAGGAGATTGAAAAATTGTTTCTTAGAAATATACAACAAAAGATAAATAAGATCTATTAGACCTCAATTATTACTCCAATGCATTAAGTCCTTTCATCGAATTAAATTTAATGAAATAGTCTACAAACCAGAAATTAGACTTGCTACAAAGAATGATAATGACTATGTTTTAACATTGCCAATGATAATATATTTTTGATACAATTCTTTTAAACACTGCACTTTCAAATGAAGGCCCCAGGAGAATGGCCAGATAAAACTGCTGAAGATTTCCATGTAGAAGAATCTATGAAGGTATTGTGATTAGTGGCAAGCACTCATAATTTACATAAGAACTCAACCTGTATTTTAACCTTGAAAAGATGTCAAGACAAACATAAAAATATCCCCAAACTCAGACATACAAAGACACAGAGCGTAATGCCAACTTACGCTTGTTTCTGTAATATCAGTTTCTGCTGGTACACCTGGACCAAATTCTTCATTAGTGGGGCTTGTTGGTTTATCTTCATATTCTTTATATTCATAAAAATCATATTCGCCTAAATCTCCATCTACCAGAAGATCAGAGTCCCTGCCGTCTATTTCTTTGTTTTCATATAGTGTATCCTCTGAATTTTTCCTCTGGGAATCATAATCCTCTCCAGTTAGATATTCTTCAGTAAATACTTCTTCTACTGGATTTGGCTATTATTTATGTTGCAAGGAATTGGAGAACATGAAGTTTACGGTTAGTAAAGCATGGTAAGCATCTGGAATTACACTTTGAAGGCATGTGAGGAGAAGCAATTGTTCTACTATTATTCAAGCGACTCTAAAGACCTACAAGGGTAGCTTTTCAGTATCATTGAAAGAAATACATTTGCACATTGGCATGTACAAAGAGATATTGCTTTCAAAAACCTTTTCCCAATAAACTGCAAATATTCACATGGAGTCAACATGTGTATTTGCTTGTTCCATTGGGGAAAAAAAAAACTTCCTGGTCAATTTGACATTTACTTTAAAGTTTAAGATTTGAACAATAAAAAATGCATATACATAAAGCTTCACTTGACCTTTAAATCTCACAGAATGTTATTATGAAATACACTTGCTACAAGAATAAGCCTTGTAAGTTTGACTCTCATCCTAGTAATAAAATAATGATGCACATATAAATTGAGATTTATCATTGCAATGATTAGGCAGAGTACTTTACATGTAGAGAAGTAGTATTCAGCCAAAGTGTTCTTTCGAGTAAATAAAATATAAATTATATTCTCAAAATTTAAGACAAAATCTCATGAAGAATAGGGAATAAATATTAATTTAAAATTAAAAGTTGTAACAATAATACTTCCTCAGAGATATATAAAATAAACCTGGTATAATTTTCTGTTTCTTATAAGTAAATCCTTAACAATGGAATAAATTTGTATCATTTTTATTGTGTGAATTTTGCCCTTATTTTGATTCTGATGAGATTCAAATCAATTTGTCTTGGTTGTTTTTAAATTCCATTTTTAAAGTAACTTGTTTTCTATGGTATAGTTATGCTACTTATTAGTGCTGAATTAATAAGCAGCATTACATAAATCACATGAATGAAAATATGTGGTATGTGGAGAAGTAATTAATTTAGCAATTTTTAACTAATACAAAATGCTCAGTAACCATAATATTTTCAGACTCTTAGGTAAGGAATATAAACACCAATAGAGGGTGCATATTTTCCACAGTCATAATATTATTAGTTACGAACTAAAAAGCTAGATGAATTTGAGTAGGTAAATAAACATCTTGAATCAATATATCCATTTATGGAAGAGTGCTAATTAAACTAAAAGAAACGTAGCAACCATTGTCAACTTACATTTTTACTATTTAAAATTTTGTGTTTGCATGCAAAGCACTAAGTTATTGGTCTTATTGAGACATTTCATATAAATTTTCTAATAACTAATACATTTTCCTTATATTCATTTCTGATAAAATTATAAAGAGATATATTCCAGATATTTAACAGAGTTAAACTGAATCAGATGCTGTTTTTTTTTAACATGATCAGAATGCATGTGCAATATGAAATTCAGGAAGATTGATTTTTACGTATATATACTTAAATATTTTATAGAAATTAATGGAAAGGTTAAGATATACATACTATCATTATTGTAATTAAGATCAAATTCTTAACAATTTTGAAATTATAAATAGCTATTAAAATAATGCTACATTCTCTCAAAATGCTTGCTACCCTAAAAATGCATGATTATCTGTCAGATGAAATAAAATTTTAATTGTATCATTTCATGATACAATTTTCACTTTACAGGATTCTTCTCACAGAAGGATCATGTTGTGACTATCCCTCATCACAACATAGTGAAAAGCTTGCTCAATTCCAGAGCAATCAAGATAATGGTAACAGCCAGTTCAGTCGGATCAATTTAGCATTTGCATGAAGCAAAGAGTCAGGTGAAACCTGAATTGACATTGATCTAGAATGAACTGTTTTTAATAAGAGTGTCAATGCTATTATTTCTCTTAGTAAAAGAATGAAAACGTCAGATGTTTGAGGGATTATAGATTCTTCCAGAGTGAGGCAGATTTAAATCCATTACACACTTTAAAACGTTGGGCTGTGTTTTAACACCATCTAAGTGTATTACCTCATTTGTTCCAGACACACGCCGAGGAGCTTCTGTCTGGTAACTTTCCATTGTTCCATAATTGTATTCTTGAAAATCATCGACAACATTGGCCTAATGATAAATTCAGGAGAAAGACAATTAGTACACGTGTAAGGTGATCTCAAATATGTGGAAATCATGATTGAATTGGGTTATAGGATTAGCTAAATGAGTATTTATTTATCTAGTGGGGTTAAGGCTATGACTCATCATCAGAGATCTTCCAGCTTATCTAGGATAGATCTTGATTGCTTTTTCTTTGCTACCTTTACCCCTAGCTTGGCTTTTGCTGATGCTTGATAACTTTTCTTCTTCTTGGATGAAAATGTTTCAGATTTGGGGGGTGTAAACTTTTTGGGCTTTTCCTTTGAGTTAGTGGCCACTGTCCTCGTCTTCTTTTTGAAATTGGATTTCTTTTTCTGTAAAATGTGGTGAAAGATGGAATGGAAAACATAAATAAAGTGAGAAGAGAAATAAAGGGCAGGGATGAAAGGAAGGGCAAGCAAGAATCAAGGGCATGATTCTTCAGGACAGGTACTGTAAATAAAAATCGCAGTTATTGGTTCAGAGAAATAAGATGACCAAAAGGTTTATGACAAGTTGGAGGAACAGTCGATATAAGGAACCACAGGGTGACGGACAGCAGAACACCACACACAAAGGCACTGCTTTGTTTTTACCTCCGTTTGTGCTACTGTCTCCTCAGTTACAGGGGGTCCCTCTGTTACACTGTCAGCCTCTTTATATTCTGCTTCCCCATACTCATAGTCATATTCGATTAAATCCTCAGGCGCATACTACATTGCAAAGGAAAAAATATCAGGCAATTTTGTTAGTTGCAAGTAATACAATTAACAAGATGGGAGTCATCTTAACTTTTACTTGGTGTAAACGTTAAGAGACGAGGAAATACTGTAATTTAAAGTTATTTTGTATTACATGGGAGTATTATCCTGTCTTACCCAGAGTATAATAACATAAAAGTGACAAAGCATGTTTCCTATGAGCCGAACAGTGGTTAGGATCAGGATAAAAGTAAAAGTTTTGAATAAGAATTCAAACTTTTACTTATCGAGGGTTCATTCAAATATAGCAATTATGTACTTGGACATAGCTATCAAATAAGCATGTTATTTTTGATTTGTGAAAATTCCTATGCAGTATTCCCCTCTAAGAGTTTTTACAGTCATTTCCATAGGTACTTTTTTTTTTATTATTAAACTACATGTTTGAAAATAAAATGTAGAGAGAAGTCTTCCCAACTACAAAAGGACTTTCTATCTACAAGAGATGGGAAGAAGAGGGAGAGGGAACATGAAATAAATCGAGAGTCTCATCAAAATGCTGTATGCAATAGAAAAATAAAAGCTTAAATGTATTCAGCAACGTCTAAAGTCCTATGGATTTACCTAAGATCACAATGGGCTCAAAATAGTTTTGAGACATTAAAAGGCTCAATTACATTTGCATATAACTAACACTCTATTTCTACCTTTGAAATTAATTACTTTTTTCTCCTCCTAAAAAAGAACATACTACTTAGGTATCTTAAACTAAATTCACATTGAAAAATAGTATTTTATATTAGATTCTTCTGCATTAAAAGAATATAACTAGGAAGAGGTATGTTTCCTAACAGAGGAAAATGAAAGACATTTAAAAATACATATCGAATTGTGGGGAAAAAATAATTTGTTTACCTCCAAAGCTAAATATCTTTACAAAATTTTAATTTTTAATCAAGAATATAGACATTATGAAAAATAAAATAATTTGTTTTAATCTAAGTAGATAAATAGGATAAGATCATATATAGCATAAAAATTAAGAACCTTGGGCAGCGCCTGTGGCTCAAAAGAGTAGGGCGCTGCTGGCCCATATGCCAGAGGTGGTGGGTGGGTTCAAACCCAGCCCCCGCCAAAAAAAAAAGAAAGAAAAGAAAAAATTAAGAACCTCAACAAGACCAAACTCTAAATACATACATATAGATGCTAAAAGCAACCTATATTTGGTAAAATTCAAGTTATGTACCAACTGGACCTCTCTTTGCATTTCTACTATGAGTCTCTTTTAATCTGCCAGCAAATAATTGTTGTTCACAAATAAGGAAAGTGTGATCACAGCACCCTCTAATAAGCTCTATTTGGTGTACAGAGCAGTACAAATGAACGCCAAAGTCACGAAGACATTGGTACATGTCTAAAACTGAGCCGGTGGCAACAATATTGTATACCTAGTTCTTAACAAAATACTTCCCCACTATACTGAAATTTTCTAGATGATTCAGCTGAAGGTCATATTGATATACGTATATACATAGGCAGTCCTTCCGTGTTCTTCAGGATTGCTAAAACTCCAATTTAACATAATTAATAAAAATATTTATAACTGTATCTCCCTAGAAATAACTTCATAATCAATGGAAATGATTCAGCAAAGCTTTATTTCTATTAGATTATATAGAATTTGGTAAAAACAGAAGTGTATGTGTATATACACTATGCAGATACTCAGATTAATGCCACTTTACGTATTTCCCTTATACCATACCTTTGCAAGCAAGATAGCATGCCAACTATTTCTGGGAAATTTAATTAAGCATTGTTAATAACATTATTAATTAAATAAAACAATTAAGTACCACATTTAGCTACATATTAAATAGACCTTAATGGAGATTGAATATTATCTAATAAGAATTTTTTTTTTTGAGTTATGGTCCCTGAAGCTGGAATAAGAAATATTTGATTTCTATAACTACTAGCTGCCAGCTTGCAGTAAACCTGAAGGGAAACGATTTTAAAATTAAGCAGACTTTTCAGAATCATATGTATCTACAATGGATTTTAAAAACAAACAAAAAAAAAGAGTAAGTAAAGGGCTAATTTTAACTACGGAAATTTAAATGCATTTTAAGTGATGTTTGTTCTTCAGGCATATAGATAACCTTGTACCACAGAAGTGAATTAACTTTATATTATCTTTTTCTCTTGTTGGAGGAAACCTCTTCTAATCTCCATAATTTTCTTTTTTATTTGAACACTTTCCAAATGAAGACAAACTAGGCTGGCTGTGGAAGAAAGGAGGAAATAACATGCTCACCTCCTCTGGCACTAAAGTGCGTCTTTCTCTTAGAGCTTGTTCAGGGGGTCAATGGAAAAGTCACTGCCTTTGCTCTCCTGTTTATCTGCCCAGCCTCCCCCTTTTGGTGGTACTGAGTAGACTTAGCGCATTGCTGGCCTCCATGAAACCTTATGACCTACTGTTGGAGATGATTCTCCTTTCTCCCTACAGAATTTTGAGGATGGCTTGAGACAGAGAAGAAAGAACTAGCTGTAATCAGTCAGATGAATATACGCAAAAAGGCATGAAATGATGAAGTAATTTCAGCCTCGATCTGTGAGTAGTCTAGCAGATATCAGAGAATGTGAGGAGAAAGCATCTTCTTCTGAAAATGTCACAAAGTCTACATATTAGTTATAAAAATAGTGACATTAATAAAAATCCCTAAATCTATAATAATGAGCAAAAATGATAAATTTTAGGGGAAAGATGATAAAGGTAATACATTTTGAGAAATTATTTTTAAATGCCTTTCTAAAAGATTATCTTTCCTTTCCTTTATTTTCCTCTTAGATTCTTTGTAAAAAAAAAAAAGAAAAAAAGGATACCAGTCACCTACTGTATATAAGGCATTATAGCATTGTGATTCACTAAGAAAGAATCATCTATAGATTTAACGTCTGATTTCTTATAAGAGAGGGAGATAATCTAATTTGATGAGAAAATCCCAAACCATCGAAATTTTAATATTAGTTGGTCTTCTATGTAAAAGGAACTACATAGGTTCAAACTGAATTAAAATTTAATGATGGTATCACTAAAAATGAAGCTGTTTAGATTATACATCTCATTTTATTGTCATAATGCAATGATGTTCCAAGCACATAACCATTTGAATCTTAAGAATGGATGAAGTTAGAACATATTATTTAGAGGACAGTAAGTAGACAAAACTACAAGTTGAAACAAGTTGGCAAGAGCATACTTGGAAAGAGCATAATTCGTAAAACTTGGCATATTTATTAGCATAATAAATATGCAGCATCACAAATTAGTCAAAAAAAGCAAAATAAAATACGTGGATAGGTGATGCTCTAATTACACCTTAGGTTCTTTATTCACTGGAAAATAACATTTCTTGCTATTTTGTATACATAAAACATCTGATAAGATATTAAAATATATACAGAATATACAATATAGCATGTTAATGGATATAATTCAACATCAATAAAGGGGCTGCTTACTGATTTGATTAGCTAGCTGTCTATGCAGGTATAGAATGCTTATCTTATTGAATTATCAATATAATTTAGAGTTAGGGAAAAAAGTGACAACTAATTGTAACCAAAAAAATATAAAACAAAAACTTCACTGTGACACATTCAATATAGAAATCTGTAACAAGGGCGGTGCCTGTGGCTCAGTGAGTAGGGCAATGGCCCCATATGCAAAGGGTGGCAGGTTCAAACCCAGCCCTGGCCAAACTGCAACAAAAAAATAGCCGGGCGTTGTGGCCGGCGCCTGTAGTCTCAGCTGCTTGGGAGGCTGAGGCAAGAGAATTGCAGAAGCCTAAGAGTTAGAGATTGCTGTGAACCGTATGACGTCATGGCACTCTACCTGAGGGTGGTACAGTGAGATTCTGTCTCTACAAAAAAAAAAAATAATAAAATAAAATAAATAAATAAATAAATAAATAAAAGAAATCTGTAACAAATGCTGTTTTTCACTGCATCACCTAACCAGACTGTCATGCAGTTTCTATTATAGCAATGTTTTTCTCATCAAATGCTTCTAGTAAAAATCAGTTTGATCTCAATAGCATGGTTTTTTGTTTTTTGGGGTTTTCTTTGAGACAGAGCTTCAAGCTGTCGCCCTGGATAGAGTACTGTAGCATCACAGCTCACAGCAACCTTCAACTCCTGGGCTCAAGCAATTCTCCTGCCTCCGCCTCCCAAGCAGCTGGCACTACAGGCGCCCGCCACAACGCCTGGCTATTTTTTGGTTGCAGCCGTCATTCTTGTTTGGTGGGCCCGGGCTGGATTCGAACCCGCCAGCTCAGGTATATGTGACTGGCACCTTAGCTGCTTGAGCCACAGGCGCCAAGCCTCAATAGCATGTTAAATATATACATCATCAACTAAAACTTTAAAAGGCAAGTTTAATTTTAAATTAATATTACAAGAATGATAAAAATTATCTTGTTTTAAAATAACTCGACTTACCTGGCATATGGCATTAAAACATGGAAACAAAACAACTCAAGATGATACACTAAGAATGTAAACTTCCTTGTAAAAATTACAACCATCTCTGTTGCTAAAAAATAGAAGCTTTATCTTTCTTTTAAAAGGAGAAAATGAATCTCGTCAATCTTGAACATATACTCTAAATGGTATAAATTTTAAAATTAAGTCATCACATAAAACCTCAGATATAAAAGCCTGATAGGTATTTTACCTATCATATCAGAATTCATGGAAAACATGTTTAGTAAATCATGAAGAAATTTTTAAAATTGAAGCACTTGAGAACTATGAAACAGACAAATAAAATATTCAAGTCAATTCTCTTTGCTCTCTCATATGTACTTTCCTTTAGGCTTCTTAAGACTTTACCCTGTTTTAAAAACAAACAAACAAACTGAAATTAAGTCATAGGAAAGATTTATGCAACATAATTCACTATTACACCTTAAAATGAAAAGTAGTGTCGAAATGTATTTGTGCTACTTAAATTGTAATATACAACCTGAATTACATGCAGAAATAGCATAAACCAAAAGATCTTAATCTGTAACTCAAGGGTGACCCTAATAATATACATAAAAATGGAAGAAAAATAATATTTGAGCTATTTTTTGAGCAGTCTTGATGTTTTCCAAACTTTTATCCCCCTCATCTAAAATTTAACATTTAAAATTAGGACAAAAAAAAAGACGATAGTTTTGCTCCCAACTATACAATCCCTTCCATTTCAGCTATTTTGTAATTTCTCTATAATAAGTTTTTTTAATCTCCTAATTATTCAAAACAGTCTGAAAACTTTAGAATTCTAATATAACTTTCTCCTCTGGATGAATTCCTAAAGGCCTGGTGAAACAGCAAATACACCAGAAGACATGTTACCCTCTATCTTAAAAGCTGTGTCAATTTCAATTATTTAAACACTAAGGATAGAAATAGAGCTGTTAATATTATGTTTTTCTTACCTCGCCCTAAAATAAAATATTCTCATGTTATGCAACATACAAGTGAGGTATCTCTATTTCTAATAAACTTAAGTAAAAAATGTTTAAACAAGAAGAAAAAAGTTCCAAAGATCTTCAAGTCACTTCTTCCTAGAAATATTAAGACATCATAAAATACAAAGTGTAGTTTAATTAAAGTAGAATAAACATGTGTAATTCAAAAAACTGCAAGGTTATGTCCGTATCACTGAAATGAGAAGAACTGCTCTGATCTTGCACTGCTCACCTCATCTGTCTGAGGTTCTTGAGCCTGAGCAGCCTTGGGTGCTGACGAGTCACAGTCTGGACTATAATGCTCACAGTAGTCATACGCTGCCTTGGGGTCACCTGTGATCAACAACTGCTGGATGTCTCCCTGCAGAGAAAAAGACATGGATACAGTCAGCATATTCAAATACACATAGATAAGAGCAGGGTTTAGTCAAGGTTTATTTTTAAATATTTGAAGAAGAAAAATCACTTATATTTCAATGTTAAGAATAATATGACAGGATTAAGAAACTCCCATTCTATGTATCATCTCTCAATATTAGTAGTTTATTCTACATTAATTTGTGGTTCAGGGTACCTATGCTCTATGCATCCATTTGTTTAAACACCGTTAAAATCATTCACAGTTTACTCTTAGTGATAAAGGACAAATGAAATATATGGTAAGTAAAGGGCTGGTAAAAAAAGTCAATACATTTTAAACACAGTAAATATATAAAGGATAATGTTACTCTAATACTAGCTAACTAAAAAGCTCAACTAACCTAAGCTGAATTGTTATTGTTAGGCAAATTTATAAGAGATTTCTTAAGTAAAAGATCCAACTATTGTGTTCCGTTAGCAAAATCAGTATTAAAAGAAATTCCTATCTACAAAGAATGAAAGATACAGAATAAAGAAATGAAAAATACAGACACAGAAAAAAATCCAAATTATAAAGAAAAATGCATAGGTTTGTGCATTTTTATTAAAAATAAGAGATCCTAGGTGGGTTCGAATCCAGCCCGGCCCGCCAAACAACAATAATAGTCTCAACCAAAAAAAAAAAAAAAAAAATAGCTGGGCATTGTGGTGGGTGCCTGTAGTCCCAGCTACTTGGGAGGCGGAGGCAAGAAAATCGCTTGAGCCAGGAGTTGGAGGTTGTTGTGAGCTGTGATGCTACAGCACTCTACCCAGGGTGACAGCTTGAGCCTCTGTCTCAAATAAATAAATAAATAAAGATATATATTTTAAAAAATAAGGGTATGTAAACATGCATTAAAAAATCACTCATTCAGAAATCTATGTGTTTTTAATAAAATGAAAAATATTAATAATATTTAATAATAGAATTATCTAAAAAGTTTTAATTTCTGGAGCTTTTAGAATCTGTGTAAACAAAAGATAAATTCAAACATTCTGCTCTCAAAGCAACCTATTTTTGCTTGGATTTATTTCGTCCTGAGACAAGTCTGTAGGTCATGACAATATTAATTCAGAATTCTATCCAGGTTCAGAGAAATATCTGGGCTGGTATTCATTCAACTTAGAGATTCAAGATCCTGTAAGTTTGAGCACATACATCTGATTCACAGAAATTCTGATCCAGTCTGAATAATTTCAAAGTCATTCCAGCTTTCTTTGTATCTTATCAACAGGATTTATTTAGAGTCCAATGAGTACATGGACATTAAATTACAAAAATCTCTACAATTAAGAGCCAACAAAGAATTCATACCGTATTTGTAATACAACATTCATGTATTCCTTAACAACAGCTTATTGAGAAAGTACTATACACAAAATATTGAACGTAGTATGGCAGATACGGAAACAAACCTGATGTAATCTCAGCTCTTTGGGGAGTGCGATATAGTATTTAAGAACATTTTAAACCGTAATAAAATTCACAACTTGAAGGGATATAAGCAAAGTAGTATAAGAAATGCCAGGAAAAGAATATAGATTATTTAATTCTGGCAGTCCATCTTTTATTAAATACTTTGGTTACTACCTGTGGTGTAGCAATACCGGTATTTTTATTATTCTTTTTTCTAAAGAGGTATTACATCCACATTCTTAAAATGAGCATTTATTCTTCTGGTACAAGCATCTATATTTCCATTCCTACATTTCTCTTTTTAAAAAATAATAGCTCTAGGGCGGCGCCTGTGACTGAAAGGAGTAGAGCGTTGACCCCATATACCAGAGGTGGTGGGGTAAAACCCAGCCCTGGGCCAAAAAAACTGCAAAAAAACCCAGCTCTATTGAGATATGATACATATGTAAAATTCATTCTTTTAAAATTTACAATACAATGGGTTTAGTAAATTCAGAGTAGTACAACCAATCACCACTACCGAATTTCTTAAGATTTTATCACCCCCCTTGATTGTTTGAGTATGATATGCTTACGTGTAAGTTTCTTCAAGTTTATCCTACTCAAAATTGCTGAGGGTCTTAAATGTGTAGATTAACATGTTTCCTCAACTTGTGGAAGGTTTCAGACATTGTTTTTTTAGTAGGTTTTTTGCCCTTTACTCTTACTTGGATTCTTATTATGCCTATGTTGGTATGTTTGATGGTATCACACAGGTCTCTGAGGCTCTGTCACTTTTTTTCCCACATATTTTTTCTTTCTGTTTCTCACACTTGATCCAATCTCCCATATACTAATTCTCTGTTCTGTCAACTCAAATCTTTTGAGCTCCTCTATCAATTCTTTTATTGCATTATTATACTTTTCAATTCTGATACTATACTTGGTTCTTTTATAGTTTCTATGTTTACTGCTATTCTCTACTTGGTAAAACATCATTATCATATTTTCATTTAGTTCTTCAGTCATAATTTTCTTTAGTTTTTAAAGCGTATTAATACTTACTGATTTAAAGTCATTGGGGGGTAAGTACAGCATCGGCACTTCTTCAGAGATAATTCCTAATTTGCTTTGATTTTGTTTTTACTTTGTATAGTATGTGATTTCCTGTTTCTTTGGCTATCTCATAGTGTTGAAAGGTTTTGCCCAAAGTTGGACATTTTAAATGACAACACCAGAATCAGATTCTATCCTTTTCTTCCCCAACCTGTTGTTTTTCTTTGTAGTTGTTGCTGCTGTGTGTTTGGTGACTTTCCTGAAGTAATCCTGTAAGTCAGTATTCTTTGTTGCCTGGGGCCACTCGGGTCTCTACTCAATCAGCAAATGATTAGACAGAGATTTCCATAAATACAGTGAACCAATTAGTATCCCAAGAGGTCTTCTATGTGCCTTAGAGCACACCTTTAACACTCCTACAGCTTACAACTCTGCCCTAGCTTTCATTTCTTGCAATGCAGAACCTCAAGATCAGCCATATGTGAAATATTAGAGCCTTCGGTCTTATTTGTACAGTCACATGTCTTCTAGATCACCAGAATAATACTGAAGTTTCTCAAAGCCCATCACGGATATTGCATTTTTTTTTTTTTTTTTTTTTTGTAGAGACAGGGTCTCACTGTACCGCCCTTGGATAGAGTGCCGTGGCATCACACGGCTTACAGCAACCTCCAACTCTTGGGCTTACGCGATTCTCTTGCCTCAGCCTCCCGAGCAGCTGGGACTACAGGCGCCCGCCACAACGCCCGGCTATTTTTTTGTTGCAGTTTGGCCGGGGCTGGGTTTGAACCCGCCACCCTTGGCATATGGGGCCGGCGCCCTACTCACTGAGCCACAGGCGCCGCCCAGATATTGCATTTTTAACCTGTCTCTTTTCTGTGGTTCTACCTGCCCCATTTGTGCTCGATATCCTTACATTGAAATTACCTTCGCCAATTATGTGCTGATGATAGTCATCTGGGCTGTCTCATTACCACTAGAAAAATGAGCAAAATTAAAAAGTCAAAATCATAAATGTACCAATCAGAATTTGATTGGCATGAAATATTAAAATGTTTGTCAGCCTTGTGATAAATCTTGTTGAACTTAAAAATATCTCCATTAATCTCTCAGATTTTGTTAAATTTATTCAAGTTGCGTAGACATTTCAATCATTAATTCGCTTACTCAGTGGCTCAAAACATGCTTCAAAATTACATATAACATGGTAGTGTGTTCAGATGACAGCCAAAAAAGGAAGTGCCTACTTTCCAGGGAAACATGAAATAAAGTGGAAGTGGAACATATCTGTCCAGGAAATTACGTGGTTTACAATGGTCATAATTATTATTAGAATTTCCAACATGAAGATATTTTCATGTTGCATGAGGCAATACAAAAACCGAAGAATCAAATTAGATTATTTATGAGATTATTTCCAACATTTTTTATAAACAGGAAAGTCTCTAATATTGTCTAATGCCTAACGATGTTAAGTAGCCTCAGAGCAAATGAATACAAGTTCTTAAAATAGTTTGTTGATTTTTTTCAATTTAGAACATTGAGTAACCACACCTGAATTATTATTAATGAATAATAGCAAATAACAAAGAGAAATTTGAATACACAATGCTTAAATGTTTAAAAAAACAATAATGAGGCATCACTGAATACATCGTTAAGTAATAGAGTAACTGAGAGTTTCGGTTAGAAGCGCTGCTTCCTAAGTTTCCTCCCAGGTTTGCCACTAACTACTTGGAATTGTGCGTCACTTAACCTAATCCATCTGTAAAATGAATGCATGATCTTCTGCCATGACTAAAAGTTCTGGAATTCCAAACAATTGTAATATGTAGAAATTACAATGAACTCAGCTGAAACACAAAAATGTTACCTATCTTAGAATTATGAAATAGTCTATTTTTAAGAGCTCTACTGGTTTCCTAAGTAGCTCCTACTCTATTTATAGCACTTCACTTCATTAAATGAAATCTTGCCAACTTTCCACTATAAATTCTTATTTCAGGTGTTCAATAGTTAGGCAGAAACTGGAAAGAAAATGGAAAATTCAGTAAGAAATCTATGGTACTATTTTCCCCAGAAAGCATTTTACAGTGTTTTATGTTAATCATATGACATGTTACGAGACAATCTGTAGATAAATAAAAGCATTGCTGCTGGTTGAATGAACTGTAAATACTTAGATTCAGTTGTGTCATAAAAATTTCCACAGCTGAAAAAAAAGTGAAGTTACCAAGTAAAACTGGCATCTGCCCCAGAGAAGGCATGAAAAAGCCATCTTTGCCTCTACTAATGATCTAGAGATTAAGGTAGAGTTGATGCAATTACTTTGCGATCTACAGCTGTGTCCACGGGGTTTCGACCACAGCGTTTGGGTAGAGACAGTATTGTATGGAGGAGGAAAGCAAAGCAGATGTAAGAAAATCAAACAGAAACTTGTCTATACCGATGAGGCCCTTGTAAACGTCACACTCATTGCAAAAGAGTCTCACCACACTTTTTACACATACCAGTTATATAAATAATAGTATACCCTTCTTTTAAAACCAAAAAGTAATGCAAGTGTTTAACAATTTTTTTCCCCCTTTTTTACTTTGGTTTGCATATACCTACGTGTACACACACACACTCATGCACATATACACACATCTGAGTATGTCTCTTCAATCCCTATCCATCTTTGCTGTGCTGTAAGTGTAATTGCATAATGCTGTATGAAATACAAAAGTAAAACCAAATTCAGCTTTGTGTGTGTGTGTAAAGTATCACATTTAGTGGAAAAGGGTGGTACCTAAAATTGGTCTAATGTCTTAGGATAACATGGCAATGTGCCAACACATGTATTAGAAGCATAGATTCAGACCCCTGGTCCTGTGGATGCCATCCAGTGCCTGGTGGATGTCGGTTCCCAGCTTGGGGATCCACTGAATTGTCCAGCACAGGAGCTGACGCTAGAAAATAAAGAATGGAACACCAGGTTCTGATAAGCTAAGCTATTGTGGTCAATTCTGTCGACTGGATAATGTGACCTGTGGACGGATTGTGTGCTTGGAAAGTAACAGGATCACAAGAAAGGCAGAGAAAACTGAGATACAACAAAAATAACTATGCAAATATTGGATCAACGTGCAACCAGGTCTGGAAAACAATGGATCTCTCTTACATGTCAATCTAGCAAGTAATGACTATTCAATTCCATAAGGCTTTGAAATCCTTTCTGAATCTTGGAAGATCTAAACTTTTAATATTAAAACTTGGACATTCTTTTTTTTTTTTTTTTGTGGAGACAGAGTTTACTTTATTGCCCTCGGTAGAGTGCTGTGGCGTCACACAGCTCACAGCAACCTCCAACTCCTGGGCTTAGGCGATTCTCCTGCCTCAGCCTCCCGAGTAGCTGGGACTACAGGTGCCCACCACAACACCTGACTATTTTTTTGTTGCAGTTTGGCCGGGGCCCTGTTTGAACCCGCCACCCTCGGTATATGGGGCTGGCGCCCTGCTCACTGAGCAACAGGCGCTGCCCAAAACTTGGACATTCTTATTTCAAATTAATATGAGGGTACAAAATTTTTAGGTTGTATTGTTCTCACTTCCAAGGTAAAGTTCCATTTGTAAAAGAGCCCTTCACTGGGGGGTGGGAGGGTGCGTGTTATACATCCTCACAGTGTGCATGTTAGGTGAGATCCCACCTCACGCCCTCCCTTCTTCTGTCAGTCGTTCTCCCCAGTCACCCCTACCACCTCCCTCTATCCCCATACTAGACTATATTTGTATTTTATTGTTCATATGAGCATGTAATTGTTTATATATTGGTTTCATATTAGTATGGAGTACATTGGATATTTATTTTTCCATTCTTGCTATACTTTGCTAAGAATGTATTTCAAATCTATCCAGGTAAATTTAAAAGATGTAAAGACTCCATCTTTTTTAATGGCTGAATAGTATTCCACAGTATGCACACACCACAATTTGTTGATCCATTCAGGGGTTGATGGGCCCTTAGGCTGCTTTCACAATTTGGTAATTATGAATTGAGCTGCAATAAACATTCTAGTGCAAATGTTTTTGTGGTAAAAATGATTTTTGTTCTTCTGGGTAGATACCTAGTAATGGGAATGCAGGGTCAAATGGAAAGTCTACTTTTAGATCTTTGAGAATTCTCTATACTTCTCTCCAAAATGGCTGTATTAATTTGCAATCCCACCAGCAGTGTAGAAGTGTTCCCTTCTCTCCACATCCATGCCAGCGTGTGGTGTTTTGGGACTTTGTGATGTGGGCTAATCTTGTTGGGGTTAGGTGGTATCTTAGAGTGGTTTTGATTTGCATTTCTCTGTTGATTAAAAAAATAAACATTTCTTCATGTGTTTGTTGGCCACTCGTCTGTCATCTCAGAGAAGTTTCTGTTCAAATCTCTTGCCCACTTACAGAGGGGGTTGTGTGCGCTTTTCTTATTGTTTAATTTGAAAATCTTTGACATTTTTAGTATTCGGAGGGAACAATTTACTCTTGGTAAGATCTGGAGGGGAACAGTTCAAGTTACGGTTGGCTGCATGCCTCACTCAATTTCAGAAATTTCTAGGATTAGACGTTTCATCTCCCCCAATGCTGGAGGAAATCACCCAGCTGCAATTTTGTTCCATAAAGTCACCTAGTCTCCAAATTTCCTACAGGACATTCTAGTCTCCATTAACTTGCAACATGTGGTAGTCTCAACGGGAATGAAAACTTTTATGAAATGGTTCTTGAAACAATCTTGATGGTATGTCACGAGCAAACAGGAGTTAGCCACATGAAGAAGAAGGAGAGGAAAATAACACTAAACAGAAAAACAAATTAAACAAAATTTCTGAGGCATTAAACTATATGACAAATTGAGAGAAGTACAAATAGTGTCCCTAGTTGGAAGGCAGGGGGAAGGACATATGTGGTGATGATGAAGAGTAAGACAAAGAGTGGAAAAGATAAAAGATTTTGTTAAAAAATAAGGAAGCAATTTAAGACACACCTGTGTGTGAACCGAATCCTGAAAATTACAGTGTATCATTCAGAGACAGATCAATGAAATAAACTGATCTCTGTTGTATATTAACACAAGCACTTTGACAACAAACAGAATCATTTAGAAGCAGCCAGTTTGGAGTTAAGGAAAAGTTGAAGTCCATTTTGATAAAGTGTTGAGGATTGAAACCAAGTCATTATTAGCAGGAATGGCATAGATGGGAGACATTAAGTTGAGACATTAGTAAACCATCTCTGAGATCGGAGGAGAGGATGCTGAGGATGAGATGGGATGGAAATGACAAGGGGAGACACAGGAAGTGTGCTCCAGTGGAGCATGGGGCCATTCTGCAGGCTCCAGAGCAAGGAATGTTAGGATGGCAAAGCCATTTACTCAGAGATGTTAACAAAAGGGAAAGATTTGGGGGTCAACCCCTGAAACCTGTGCAGTGAACTGAAAATTAATGGTTATTTCTGGAATAAGTAGTTCAGTTTTTTATTTAGGAAAATAACCTTGATTTTTAGAATTATGTTACTCCTCTACCACAGACTATCAGGTTTTATCCCTGAATCAGTAGGAATCCATGGGAGATTCCCTTTTAAGCTGACTGCCCATACTCCTTTCTATAGCAACCTTACATCTCTTTTTTTCATTGATAATCAAGTACAAGATGTCTAGCCTGGGTACTACAGGCTCAGTTCTGTCCCCCCAAATTCACATGTTGAAATTCAAGCCCCTAGCACCTTGTGACCATAATTAGAGACAGGGCCTTCCAGGAGGTAATTAAGGTTACCTGAAGTCATCAGGATGGGCCTAATCCAACCTGACTAGTCTCTTTAAGAGAGGAGGAGGAGATTAGGACCAGACACACACACACAGGGAAGACCACATATGAAGACCCAGGGAGAAGACCCATACATAGAAGCCACGGTCTCTACACCTCGGGCTTGCACTTGTAGCCTCCAGAACTGTGAGAAGATAAATTTCTGTCATTTTAGCCAGTCTGTAGAAATGTATTATGGCAACCACAGAAAACTAATATAGACTGAGTTTATCATAGGCTGCCTTGATTCTTTTCAAATGTTGTCTTCATCACAGAATAAATGGCACTGAAGAAAAAAAAGCCAACAAAAAAACCCAAACAAATTTTGTTCATTCATAACACAAGTAATCAATGGCTATTTTTAGGACCTGTAATTAAGCAGATGTGGTAAAAATACTGGCTGATCTAATTTGGCAAGTAGCTAGAACTCAAAGTACTCAGAGGTTATATATCTACATCCAACAGTCCCACCATCATAAATGTCAGTCAGTCCATCGGAGATAATGGAAAGTGAGAATGATAACAAAGTATTTGACTCCAAAGGTAAAGAATTCAAAGGGAATGAGTTTTAAGTAGAGGTTCCTAAAAACTTTATCAAATTAAATTATGCTGCTCTGATACTGTTTAAATAATTCATTTAAACGACTTTTTAAAAATACATTTTCATTTAGTATAATGTTAAAACCATTATCAGTTGTATCATTAATTCCAGATTAATAAAATTATATTCTAATCCTAGATCATGTCAATAATGGAAAAGAAAAAATTTAGAAAAAACATATCTCCATACCTAAATTTCATACATGAGAATATGTATATCACATTTGCACTTTTTGTATTCTTTATTTTGTTATCATTTCATATTATTGTAAAGCAAAGACTAAAGCAACACACTTTAGTTCCTTGTTGATTTTAGAAAAACTTTATGTAAAAATTTAAATTACGATTCTGAAAACATATTAAGAGATGACACTAAGATTACAAAAGGATGTTTCATTTCAATGCCTCTGTAAGTAATGGACAGTTAAAATTTGTCACCATAATTTGATCCTCCTCCCAAAATAAATTCATTTGACACTTGTTATAATCATCTGTTCTCAACATGATGTAGTTGAACATAGCCTTTAAAAGCATAAAAAGTGGATTTTAAAACAAAATGGAAAACATTTTATGACTTTATTTTTAAAGATTAACTTGAGAAAAAACATTATTCAGATTAAAGAAATTATTGGGTAATAAGATTATATATATATATATATATTTTTTTTTTTTTTTTTTGAGACAGAGCTTTACCTTGTTGCCCTCCGTAGAGTGCCAAGGCTTCACAGCTCACAGCAACCTCAGGCTCAAGTGATTCTCTTGCCTTAGCCTCTGTAGTATCTCCCACTACAAGCCCCCATTACAACGCTCGCCTATTTTTAGAGAGAGGGCAATCTTAAACACCTGAGCTCTGATCCACTTGCCTTGGCCTCCCAGAGTGCTAAGATTACAGGCCTCAGCCACCGCACCTGACAATATTTTTTTATTTTTTTATTATACATTTTGCTTAACCCAGTATTTCCAAAACAAATATTTTCAATATATACTTAATGGAAAAAAATCAATCATTATTATTCCTACTAAGTCTTTGTAAGATGGTGTATCATTTACATTTACAGCAGACCCCAATTGAATGCTAATTTGTATAGTAAATTCCTAATCAGTCTATTTATATTTTATACATCTTTACTTACTTTTGAAATTTTAATTGACACAAAAATTGACTTGTTTTAACACTCAGAGTCAATGAACAACTTCACATAGCTAACATCAGTATAAAGGTCAAACAGGACCTGTGCATTAGATATGACTTTCACTGCCTGTCACATTAGTGATAGAATCTGGCATTTACTTTATATTTCATAGTCATTAACTTGGCAGTAAATTTTAGGCTTATTTTTAAAGTAATTATTATCTTTGAAATATGAAAAAATATATAGACTATTTTCAACATTTCATAAAGAGTTTGCCAGTCGAACTGCCACATTTATTCCTCTAAGCCAATGCCAAATATTTGGGGATCCATTTTTTACATATAAATTTTTGGGATTTTATTTTATTTCAGATTAATATGAGGGTGCAAATGATTAGGTTACAATGTTTGCATTTGTTAGGTAAAGTCCCTGCTGTAACTGCATCCTGCACCCAGGAGGTGAGCTATATACCCTCATCTTGTGCTCACTGAGGTGGAAGGACACCCATCCCCTCTCTCCATCCCTCTACCTCCTCCCCCGGCATCAGCTTTCTCCTGCTGCCTGTTCTTAGGTCTCTTACAGAAAATGTCTGTCAAGGAATGAAAAGAAATAATTGGTAGTAACATCTCTAGATATTTATTATTCTAAACTTATATAAAATGACACTGCTCCCCAAATGACGATATTTCAAAAATATTTCCTTATTTTTAATCTGTTCTATTCTCTACTAGTGATAAAACAATGAAAGAAACATTTTAGTGAATTAAAATTTCACTAAATCAAAATGGCCATTTTATGAAATATATAATTCTAAAGGGATTTTAAAAGTATACACATACACACACACACACAAACACACACACAGGGTGCCAAAAAATGATATACACATTTTAACAAAGGAAATAATTGTATTAAAATTATAATATTCAACATATACTGGTGACAAAATATATACTGATAACAAAACTGTACTATTCATTATATATTGATAGGGTTTCACCTGCCTTATTCATTTGATTTCTACAGTTCCAAGAGGTGTTCACAGTGGTTACTGGTCAGCATCCGGACACTTCTGAGTAATGTAAATTGCTGCTTGACCAACGCTGATCAAAGTGTCCACTTGTATTGCTGGGCAAGCTGTTTCTACCGTACCAAGTGTCTCAGATTTACCACAAATGCATGCAATTGTTAGGTGTGTTGGAATTTCTGGTGCATACTCACACTTTCATCATCACTGCATGTACACAACTTTTTTTTTTTTTTTTTTTTTTGAGACAGAGTCTCACTTTTTCACCCTTGGTAGAGTACCATGGCATCATAGCTCATAGCAACCTCAAACTCTTAGGCTTAAGTGATTCTCTTGTCTCAGTCTCCCAAGAAGCTGGGACAACAAGCGCCCACAATGCCTGGCTATTTTTGTTGTTGTTGTTGTCATTGTTGTTTAGCAGGGCCAGGCTGGGTTTGAACCCACCCGCCCTGGTGTATGTGGCAGGCACCCTAACCACAGAGCTATGGGCACAGAGACTAATTTTGAAAACAAAAATATTTCAAATTTCATATGTGAAAACTTCTTTGCTCTATAGCAGGGGTGTCCAACCCATGACCCCAGGGCCACATGCAGCAGAAGATGGCTATGAATGTTGCCTAACACAAAATCATACATTTACATAAAACATGAGATTCTTTGTGATTTTTTTAGTGAAATTTGATTGTCAAGAATGAACTCCAAAGACGACAGCATCATGTTGCTATGTCACATGAAATAAACATACGTAAGCTCTCGCTATTCGTACGTATGTGTGGCTTTAGTTTTATTGTAGTGTGCTACCTTCCAAGTACAGATAGTCGAATTGATACCATCAGATACTACATGTGTTGTGACATCAAAACTCATGTTTGATGACATATCATTGCATAGTATATCAAGAAAATTTATGCACAAAATCTTTAAAGATGGATAATATCATGCAAATCGTCATAAAGACAGTGAATATCAAAAGAGTCAAGGCATTGAATCATTGACAACTCAAGAATTCCATAAAAATATTGATGCTGACTATGACAACATCATTTACTCTTTGGAAGTAAGATGGCTAAGTCGAGGCCAAATGTTGAAAAGATTTTCTGATTTGTGGCATGTTATCAAGTCCTTTATGGTATCAAAAATTAAATTTTTGCTACATCTTGATGATGAAAACTGGCTCATGGATTAAACATTTTTAGTGGATAAAACCACTCATTTAAATGATGTAAACATGCTTGCCTCTTCAAAGTAAAAAAAACAACTTATCAATACAATGTTTTAAACCATAACGGCAATCCAAATAAAACTGAAATTATGGCAAGCTCAAATTGAGGCAAACAATTTTATTCATTGTGACATGTTGGCTAAACACAGTCCTGTGAACAGCCAAAAATATGCAGTCCTGCTTTTTGATTTGATACAAAATTTAAAAAACATATTTCAAGATTTCTGGAAAAATAATATTTTGGTGCATTTGTGACTCAATTTCAGTTGACATAAATATGTTACCTGTCAAATGTAATCCATAGAGCTGCAATCTGACATTCTACTTAAGGAAAATTTGATCATGTCTCTTTACTAGACTATCTAGGGTCCTGCCTTTCCAGAGACAAATATCCCTCGCTTCACCATCCTGCCTTCTTCATGTCGTTCCTTTTTGGCAGCACCTACATCTGTGAATAACTTGTTTTGAAGAATGAACCATATTGAAAATTAAAAGTAGATCCAAAATATCTGATGAGCACCTTGAGAACTCAGAATTGCAACTAATTCCATCGACCCAGATACTGATATGCTAATTTGTATTAATTTCTGAAATACAATGTCAAATATCACAGTAGATTTATGTTGCCCACATTTCTTTTACTTTTATAATTTAAAAAATCTAAAAAAAAACCCAAAGATGTTTTATTACTTAGATACATACAGTTTCTATATTAGTGATCGCAAACTTGAGACCTGTTTGATGATTTTAAAAGTCTCTTTGAATGAGCAGCTACATAATTAGGATTATTATGTGAGAACTTTTTGCCTATCTGTGGTGGTGAATATCATGAAATTTATACATAGACCATTTTTTTTTTTGGCTCATCAGCTTTCGTTAGCATTTGCTCATTGAATGTCTGGCCTAACAACTCTTCTTCCAGAGAAGCCAAAAAGTTGGATGCCCCTGTGTCTACAGAATACATTTCGTATGTGCATTCAACTTGTAATATACATTGAACAAAGATAAGCGGCAAATCCTCTATTGAAATCAGAGTATTTGGCAAAACACTATTTTTGTTGAAAGCAAAAACAAACCTCTTCAACAATATTTCTAATTTCAAGACATACCATATGACTTATTTTAGGACAAGCTATATTTTGTCCAAAACAATTTTTTCTTTTTATGTATTGTCACAATTTAATAGGCTCCAATGCATTATAAATAAGATGATGATTATATATCTTCCATAATATTTAGTTTTAACTTGCACAAGGAAGTTAAAAACCAGACTGCCTTCAGAATCAATCATTCATCTATCCATTTATTCAACAAATATCCCATTTATTCAACCAATATTTATAGAGACAAAGTATCATGCTGACACCATGGATAGGAAGAAAAGAAATAAAGGGGTAAATCAGATACAGATCCTACTTTCAAATAGCTCATAGGCTGGTCACTGAGGCTATCGTACACAAATAATATGTCAGTGTGTGACACATCTCTTGGGACCCTATTAATAGAGGGACTTCACCGAGCAAACACAAGCAGTATAACCTGGATCATTGTACCCTCAATGATTCTCCAACAATAAAAAAAAAAAAAGTAAAATAAAAATAGAAAGGAAACATATTCATTTAATACCTACTATATTCCATTATGCAGAGGAAAGAAATGTGGAGGAAATTAGAACACAACTTTCAGATAAGAAAATCAGAGGAATAATCTAGAAGTCCCTGGCATAAATGAGAAAATTTATATGAAGATGTCCAGTTTTCCTTTAAATAAATAGACAGTTGGTATTCCTTAATGATTCTCCAAATCCTATTATGAAGTGGAAAATACTTCTGCAGGACTCTCATTCTCACTGGACTCTGCATGACTCTTTCTGCCCTTGTCCACTGACCCTAGGAAAGGTAAAACCAAGCTTCTCCAGCTCCCTGCTGTCAACTCTGAAACCACCTGAAGAGAGTGCTATTTCCTGCTGGAACCAAGAGAGAATGGAAAAAGAATATGACAAGTTAAAGAACACATATTTGAAGGCCTGAAAACAACAATTAACATCTTCCATATTTTTTTTTAAGTAAGCTTAAATTTTTTTTTAACTAAGCTTAAGGACTCAAATAATCAGTATGTGTGTCCCTGGCCAGGCAAGCATGGTATCTCTTCTAGAAGACAAAAAGGCATGATTTATAAATTTATAGCCTGGGATCCTCTACTTAACTGGTCAATCCATTTTGTTCAATTAAGTTCACTGGACTATAAACCTCATGAGGGCAAGAACGTATCCATTTGTGGTCTGAGGTTTCCACGGTTCCTAGACTAGGCCTGCACTCTGCGGGTACTCCATGTTTAACAAATGGATCTCCTGGAAAATAATTTATTCACCATGAAAATACTCTATTCCAATGCCTCTAAATTAAGAATACTATGATTTGTCTTGTATTTTCTCTGAAATACTACATATAGATTTAATCTGCCTTTAAACATGGAGGTACACAGAAATATTTTTACTCTAGTATGTGGGGGAAATTAAAGGAAAACACTCCTTGGAATGGCAGACTTCTAGACAATGTATATCGCAGCATGGTAAAATTGAAGGAATGTTGCTACAGAATCCAGTCATAATTGTTCCAAAAATAAGTTCTGAAAAAGCTTACTTTCAAGAATCTTATAGTCATTCTTCTATAAATCAAGTCCATAACGGGAAAATGTAATAGAAAAGAAACAAAAATACATTCCAGCATGTGCCACTATATAAACAATAGCTTACAAAACTCTACACTATTCCTGTAAGATAGCCCCTAGACGAGGCGTCCTCAAACTGCGGCCCACAGGCCACATGAGGTGGTGTGATGTATTTGTTTCTGTTTTGTTTTTTACTTCAAAATAAGATATCTGCAGTGTGCATAGGAATTTGTTCATAGTTTTTTTTTTTTTTTTTAAACTATAGTCTGGCTCTCCAACGGTCTGAAGGACAGTGAATTGGCCCCCTGTTTAAAAAGTTTGAGGACGCCTGCCCTAGACACTAAAATTTTATGTTAGCTATTAGAGCTTTAATGAAAACCACAATGGATCTTTGTAGAAGTTTTTGATTCCATATTCAGAAACAAGGCTAACATTAGATCTTAAACATGGCATAAAACTCTTAAGAAGTAACTACCATCATCAGAAGATTAATTGGGAATCCATGCTTCCTATCCACTCATACTTTTGAATTTGCCAAGGTATTAACTCTCATCACAGTTCTTTTTCTTTTTCTTTCTCTATTTTTTTTTTCAAAAATTCCATCCAGTTAATGATTCCTTCTCAGCTATTTTGCGTGGTAAAGGAAAGCTGCCAAAATGCTTAGAATTTTAGTGTAATAGAAAAAGTCATCAGGAATTGCATCTGAACCATAATTCAAAGGAAAGAATGAGGGAAACCACACAATCACAGACAGAACCGCTACCCACTCAGCCCTTTTATTTCATAGAATCCCAATACCAGTTTAAACTAGTTTTGGGGTTTTTTTGTTTTGTTTTGTTTTGTTTTTTGAGACAGAGCCTCAAGCTGTCACCCTGGGTAAAGTGCCGTGGCATCACAGCTCACAGCAACCTCAAACTCTTGGGCTTAAGTGATTCTCTTGCCTCAGCCTCCCAAGTAGCTGGACTACAGGCACCCACCACAACGCCCAGTTATTTTTTGGTTATAGTTGTCATAGTCGTTTGGCAGTCCGGGATGGATTCCAACCCCCAGCTCTGGTGTATGTGGCTGGCACCTTAGCTGCTTATAGTTTCTAAGTTATCAAAGGATTCTTACTAAAGCATAACTTTTAATATGACTAAATTCCATCATATAAATAAATAAATGAAATCAATTAAAAGATTAAAAAGGGGGTAAATGATCTTGCCTCTTGCTTTTTGTTTGCCGTAGATGATCTACCCTTTGAACTAATGAGTGCTAGAAAATATATTTATTCACTCATTAAAGATTTTTTACATGTCAGGCACTATTTTAGATTTTATAGATACAGGCACGAATCTCCTTTACTCTTGGAGCTTATGTTCCAGAGGAAGAATCAAAATAAGCGAAATGTAGTATGTATATTATATTAGAAAGTGATAGATGTTATAAAGAACATAAGACAATAAAGCCGTAAGGTGTTATGTTATGAAGTGGGATCATGGAAAGTTTCACTGATTAAGAGACACTGAGACAGCGATACCTGAGAAACTGAGATAATAAAAAATGCAGATATCTGAGGGGAAGTCTTCCAGGCGGAAGGCCTAGTGAATATCTAGTCTTCAAGGCATAAGCAGCCCCAAGGCAGGAGCATTCCTGCTATGGTCAGGGAGGAACACTTTGTGGGCCAACAATCCTTATGGGAGCAACTGAGAGAGAAGCCAGTGTGAAGAGAGAGGAAGGGCAGAGGGTGTGATGTGGATCACACAGGAGCCTGCAGAAGGTTAACGCTAAATGAAATGAAATGCCACTTTCTCCCTAGAGAACAAATAGGAAAGTCAAAAGCAGGGAGATCATTTAAAAAGCTCTTCCACGTATCTGAGGAACAGGTAATACATACTAATAGTTATAATAATAGACAATGCTTACTAAGCACTCATTTACCCGCCACTCTTCTAAGACCAAAAATAAACTGGATTAGGCCTTAAAAAATCAGGTTCTAAAAGAAACTTAAACAAGATTTCAAATAACATATCAACATTATTATTATACTACTTTTAGTTCATAATAATGTCACATTAACCGTATTTACTGTAAAACTCAGGCAGTGTGGACAAGTGGATAAAACAATTCTTTGTCTACGATAATCCATGGCTTTTTATGAATTTAAATCTTTGTTCATAAATTACAAAAAAGAAAGTTAAAAGCTCTTTAAAATTAGCTAAAATTCCAAGGAGTTCATGTCTGTAACAAGGAAACATCACTTGTACATTACCTCTGTGTGAGTGCCAGAAGCCTAAAGTATTAAGTTCCTCCTACTTTTAATGCCATAAACTCTAACAGTCCCCAACACCTGCCAGTCCCACCCCATGAGCTTACTAAAGTAAGTCCTTCTGACCATTCTGTCACCAAGGTCTTGTCTCCACTCTAAGTACCTTTTATTTGAACTAATACTCAACATTTAAGTTTTCATCTTTCCCATCGTGTTTTTCCAATTCTAGACTAACTCCTTCACTGCCACAGAAAGTATTTCTTAAAAATGGGAAAGTTTAACCTCTCTACTTAAACTTCTCATGGCCCTTAAAGTTCATCCCTTTTAATATAGTGAAAAGGCAAACAGATCTTCACAACCCAACCAGGTAGTCCCCAAATTGCATCACATTTCACAGAATTGCCATGTTCCTTCCAAACTTTCAGTGTTTGCATATGTGTTTTCATCTTTAAATGTTCTTTTTTTTTTTTTTTTTCAGTATTCTGGATCCAGCTATTACTCCCTCCCTCAAATATTTTCATGCCTTTATTATGTATGGAACACAATAATATTTTATTGCAACTATTTACTTCTGTCTCTATTATACTATTGACATTATAATATCTGTAGTGCTCCAACAGAAAATAATCACCTACTTCAGTAAATACCCACCTTTCAAATGACATATGCTGTTTTACACCATCCCCACCATTTCTTCTCTCTGTTATCTCTAGCAAGCAAATGCTTAATCATATCTAGGTAAAGCATGCATTCATGCATTTACTTACCTTCATTAACTATAAACACTGTGCCAAACTTTGTGCTTAATGTAGCTCTTGGAATATGTAAATTAATAAGACATAAAATCTATTTTCAAGGAATTTATAGTCAGGTTAAGAAAGCTATACTTTAATAGATGATTATAAAACAGCATGTTTTATAAACTGCAAATGAAAGATGGCTTAATCTTCAAAGAGTTAATAAAATACTACAGATTAACGATAGACCTTAAAAGGAGAAAAAAAGTAATCAATACAGAGAAAAAAATTATAAAAGTGATCATAAAAATGTGTGATACTTTATTGTGTATTATTGACAGCAGATGCACTAATCAATGAAATAGAAAATGGAAACAAAAAAGACAATACTGTTTTTAGAGGATAAACCATATCTGGTATACAGTGGTACCATAACCTTGTATAGAGTTCTGAAATCTGAGTCTGCCTCAAATGCTTCAATCTGTGTCTTCAAATAATTTCTACTGAATATGAAATTATAAATACGATGGATAAATCCAAACATATGGCCTATTATTTGCATATCACAATTCATGATGCAGATCTGCTCCCAGATGGATTGACTAACAACAGGATACCGTGAGGCTCCTGTGTAATAAAGTACAACGTCAAGAAAGGGGAACCGGAGGAATGACCTACAAATCACAGAAGCATGGTCATAAACAATGTGGCACATTTTTGTGTGTTGTTTTTCTCCACCCTTGTCAGACTAAGAAGTTAATCAGCAATAAGGAATGTAATTACTCATCAAACAGCCCCCAACAGAAGCTGCCTTAAGTTGTACCGTCAAAAAAGGACTAAAGTACTATTGTGGCACAATCTACTCCTAGGCATGTGCTCCAGAGTGGAACTTAGGTATCCCCCGAAATCACAAAAGTTAAAGGGGAAAAATTCAGATTTGGAATCTCAACTTGGTAAATAATTGAACTAACACCAAGTCTAAATAAAATTTGACAAATGATAAACTTGTTATAATAAGAGAAAATCTTATGTTTTATAAAACCACTGCTACAAAATACTGTGATGTGGACACACTTGACTATTTCTTCATGAAAACCATAAAATCTCCTTTTATGAGGAACTGTACATACATTTTGTTGTCCCACATTAGAGAAATGCAACATGTCAGTGAATCCAGTGAGTCCTTAATTAAATTAGTGTTGCTGGAATTGCAAACCAATACAGCCTCTTTGGGAAAAAGTATGGAGACTCCTCAAAGAACTAAAAGTAGACCTTCCATTTGATCCCACAATCTCAATAATAGGTATCTAACCAGACGAAACATAGAATCATTTTATCACAAGGATGTTTGCACTGGAGTGTTTATTGAAGCTCAATTCACAATTGCCAAGACATGGAAGCAGTCCAAGGGCCCAGCAACCCATGGATGGATTAATACATTTTGGTACATGTGTACCATGGAATACTATTCTGCCATAAAAAAGATGGGGACTTTACATGTTTTGTATTTAACTGGATGGAATTGAAACACATTCTTCTCAGTAAAGTGTCACAAAAATGGAAATGCAAGCATCCAATGTACTTAAAACTAATATGAAACCAGGAGAAACAAAACTGCACTCCCACATGAGAGAAAAATACAAGGATATAGCTGAATTGTTGTAATCTCATGATAAAAGAAATGGAGAACAAGAAAAAGAAAACAGTAACAAATACGCTAAGTAGTATTTGAACTATATCATTAATCACCTTAAAAATCAATGATCTAAATAAATCCATTAAAGACAAAGATTGTCAGAGTGGATCAAAAAGCAAAACCCTACTACATGCAGCCTATAAGAGACCCACTTTAAATACAAAGACACATATAGCATATAGTAAAAGTAAAGGTATGGACAAAGGTATAGCAACCTAATACTAATCAAAAGAAAGAAAGAATAGCTAAATTAATTTCAAACAGAGCAGATGTCAGACCAAGGAAAGTTACAAGAGATGAAAGTATTACATGATACTACAATGTTCAGTACTCCAGTAATACGTAACCATCAGTAATGCACATGCCCCTAACCACTGAGTATCAAAAGACTTGAGGCAAAAACTCATAGCACTACAAAGAAAAACAGACAAGTCCTCTGTTAATTTTGGAAACTTTAATACTCCTCTATCATAAATGAACAGAAGCAGAGGCAGAGGCAGAGGCAGAGATAGTAGGCAGAGATAGTAGAATTAAAAAGCACTACCAATCAAAAACATATTATTGACATCTGTGAACTACTACATCCAACAACAGACGATAACTCATCATTCTAAAGTTCACATGGACACTCACCAAGACAGATTATGGGCCATTAAAAAGAAAAAACCCTCAATGCATTTAAAAGAATAAAAAATACAGTGTCTGCTCTTAGATAACAATAAAAATAACCTAGAAAACAATAGAAAGACAGCTGGGATATTTCAAAATACCTGAACTTTAAAAAGTACATTTCTAAACAGAAAATGGATCAAAGAAGAAATCTCAAGAGTAATTAAAAACATTATGAAAATAAAACTCTTTGAAGGAAATTTACAGCATTAAATGCATATATTAGAAAAGAAGATCTCCAATCAATTATCTAAGCTTCCATCTCAAGAAACTAAAGAATGAAGAGCAAAATAAATACAAAGTAAGCAGAAAAAAGGTAAAGAAAATAAAAGAGCAGAAATACTAAAACAACAATATTGCCGAAACCAAAATTGGGTTCTTTGAAACCATTAATAAAATGAATAAATCTCTAGCCAGCTTAATTAAGAGAAAAGTTACAAATTACTGTTGAAAATAAAAGGTAAATGACTATAGATCCCTCAGACATAAAAAAGATAGTAACAGAAAATGGAAAAGTCTATGCCCCAAAATTTGGTAAATTAGATGATACAGACCAATTCCTTGGTAGATGCGAATTGCAATAACTCACACACAAACAGAAAACCTGAAAAGTCCACCATCCAATAAAACATTGGATCAAAAATTAATAACCTTCCTAAACAGAAAGCACCAAGTTCACCAGTGCATCCTATAAAACATTTCAGAAAAATATTATTCCAAACCGCTGTAATCTCTTTCTGAAAAACAAAGAGAATACTTCTGAACTCACTTTGTGAGGTCACATCACCCTAATACCAAAACCAGATGAAGACAGTAGAAGAAAACTACAGACTAGTATCTTCCATGAAGATAAAAGCAAAACTCCTTTACAAAATATTAGCAAATGAATCCAACATTGCATAAAAATAATTATATGCCATGACAAAGTGTGCTTTATTTCAGATGTGCAAGGCTGGTTCAATATTTGAAATCAATTAATACGATTACATCCACAGGCTAAGGAAGGAAAACCAAAAACTCATATCAATATATGCAGAAAGCATTTAACAAAATTCTACAATACTGATGACTACAAAAATAAAAAAAAAAATAAACAAACTATAAATAAAAGGAAATTTCTCAACCTGATAAAGAACATCTATAAAAGCCCCTATAATAAGAACACCATACCTAACGGTTGGAATGCAAAATTTTCCACTACTAGAGATGAGGAAAAGATGTCTTCTCTCAACGCTGCTTTTCAACATTATGCTGGAAGTCCTCGCTGACACAATAAGATAAGGAAAAAAGAATTATCAAGACTGCAAGGCAGGCTCAGAGCCCATAGCTCAGTGACTAGGGTGCCAGCCATATACACCGAGGCCGGCGGGTTCGAGCCCGGTCAGGGCCTGCTAAACAGTAATGACAACTGCAATAAAAAATAGCTGAGTGTTAGGGTGGGCACCTATAGTCCCAGCTGCTTAGGAGGCTGAGGCAAGAGAATCGCTTTAGCCCATGAGTTTGCGGTTGCTGTGAGCTGTGATGCCACAGCAGTCTATAGAGAGTGACAAACTGAGACTCTGTCTCAATTAAAAAAAAAAAGAACAATGGGACAGAATAGAGGACCCAGAAAAGATCCACTAAACTGATGTCTGGCAAAGAGAAAGAAAATTACAATGAAGTGATGATAATCTTCTCAACTAACTGATAGTGCTGGAACCAGACGTCCACATGCAAATCAGAACCTACACCACTCACAAAAATTACCGAAAAATTAATTCAAAATGTGTCATAGACCTAAATGTAAAAGACAAAACTATACAACTCCTAAAAGACAGCATACGAGAAAACCCAGATGGTTTTCACAGCAATATCAACCAGCAAGTGCAGAGTTGTCATAGCCTGTGTGCTCTCTATACCCTAGACCCAAGACACAATCTTCCCCACTAGTGACCTCCCATAACAGTCGGACAACCGCTTAGCAAACACTAAAATGCTTTTTCTATTTCCTGTCATTTTCAGTTTAACTCCTACCGATGTGTTTACTCACAAAGATTCAAAGGTCTCTATCGCCACCATAATACAAACCACAATGAAACAGTAAAAAATGTTGAGAAAATTTATAGGGAAAGATATAGTAACATCAGATATTTGGTAGAATGAACAATTTCACAATTCTGATTTAAAATTCTATGTGTTTGAATCATTTATTTTATTCATTCTCTATTTTCAGGTGGAAAAAGACCAAATTGTTCTTGCAATTTTATATATCTATACCATCAGACAATTTAGGAAAAGAGACCTGAATCTTATGCCTGATGACTGGATATGTGAATTGGATAAATACAAAATTTCATCCATTTCAAAGACTTTTGCTCTACAGCCTTCTCCGTATTTTACTAAGTAACAACAGTATCGCCATTTAGCTAGTCAAAGTTAGCAAAAGATAAACCTGAGACTGAAAAGCCCTGCCTTCCTTTACATTTAAAACACAAATAGCACTTCATGGGGAATAAATGTTTTATATAATAAAACTTCATGGGGTTTCATAAACTTCAAGTTTCAAAGTAGCTTGATAAACTTATTTTTCTCAACTTACTATGATATTCATTAAGGGTTTCATTAAAGAATCTTTTAAAATTTATTTTTCTTAATATTTTAATAGCTTTTCCAAGTAGACAACTGGAATTGCTAGAGGATTTAGAACATGGGAGATGATTTTACGAAGATAAGTTTAAAAAAAAAAATACCACTGATTCTGTTCTTTTCTGTTACTCATCTACATTCCTGGAAAATAAGATTGTGCGGGTTAGAAAGATAAATTTGCCTGTGACACTGATTTATGAATGCTTTTATTTTAACTTAAGACTGTAAGATTAGAAATTGTATTAATTGGTTTACAATATTCATTGACCTAATAAATGGTTGTTCATTGTCATGCATATGCAATCCATAAATAACACTGGAAGATTTGAGAGTATATTACCATTATATTTTACCAGAATCAGTGTATGATTTACGTAATTCTGTACAATATAATAAATTAAAATATTTTATGTAGATCTGAAGATGTAGGTACACATTAAGGGAAAAAATTAGAAACAAACAGCATCCCAAATAAATAATATTTAAGTGGCATAAATGTCAACCATATTTAAAATTATATTGTCAGTTATGTATATAAAAATAGGAGTAAAATAGTCTAACTGCCACTCTGAATTGACATTGTTCTTTTTATGAAGACACATTCTGTCTCTGCACTTATGTCCATATATAGGTGTATGTTCACATATCAACAAAATATGGCAAATCTCCCATGCGAAATACATATCTTAATCTGTACTATATCACATAGCATTCCTTTGTTGCACCTTGAAAAATAAAAATAAGTTACTTCCGTTGCACTCAGAAACTATTTGAAAACAAAGTAAAGAATATCTCAGGAGAGCATCCTTAATGAGGTCAGGACTCAGGTCTGTTAGTTCTATTAAAAATCAACTAACTAAATTTAAAGCGTAAGTTACCAGATCTGTGATTGAAAGATTTAAGAAATTGGAAGGAAGCCTCTTACCATTAGCTTCATGTTATTTTTTGAATGGTTTACACATTTGAAGTTCATCTTATGCATTATGACCTCTATTTTACCTTGGAAACCTTCACAAAGAACAGAAAGGCAAAATATATGACTTGTACATTTTTCTAAATTAATGTCCCAGAGAAGGAAATGAAAAAAATGTTGTTTTTTTCCAAAGAAAATAAGACAAAGTACTAAGAGTAAAGCCGTTTGTCCTTCCCAGGAGAACAGCATGCCTGTGTTCAAATCAACCAATCCACGTAAAGGTTTCCCAGGAGTTACAGGGACCATTGTCCAGTCATTCTCTTCCTGAACAAGAGAGAACATCACACCCACAGGAGAAGAAAGTAGGTCACCCTTCACAGTTTTCAACTTTGCTTTGTAACATATATTGATTGTTACTGTTATTAACACAGTTCGAAATCAAAAATCTGTCTTCACAGATTAAAATTTGATTTATTTTTACCTCAAAAACTTCTTCATCCAAAATCCTTGTTCCAAAAACCGTGATTCCATTGGTATCAACAATCGCTCTCTCACTTCTATCGAGTGGTTTTGTGGTTTTCTTCCTACAATCGACAATCATCGTCACAGTTTTCTTCTCCACGCTGATTGCTACCCGATGCCACCTAAAAAAGCCAAGTAATTCTTTGGTAAGCTTCAAATACACTGGCTGCCAAACCATTATTCTCATTACAATGCTGTGCATTTTAGATTATAAAAGTGAGCTGAAACCGTACAAAGCAGTAGGCTCGTTCATTAATCAATAATAGGTGACTACTTACTGTTTACCCAGCACAGTGCTAGATACTCAAAAAGATACGTGATCAGGCTAAGATGCACTGCAGGATTAGCTGTCTGGGCTGATAAGGACGTGCCCCTTCTTGGCTTCACTTCGGGTTCTAGCAACAACAGCTTAATCTCACTGTGACCTAGTGAAGGTGTTTGATGGCAATTAGGGTGGAACATGGGGTAAGTAATAGTTTCCATGTACCCAGAAAGAAACGTAAATGCTTTCTTCCAAAGTGGAATTCCACTTAAAAATTCTGCTTTAGTAATCCCCTGAGACAGACTATAAAAGGGTATGTCTGCTAATTGAAGGCCTGCACCATCTGCAGCAAATGAACATTCTAATTGTAAAAGACAATGTGCTGCTCTGTCTTTATTCACGCTTATTTCGAGTGCTTCCATTTTCTTTTTCCACTTTGATTTCAAGACAGTTATAGATCACTGCTGCAGGCAGCATCTGAGACTGAGACACGATATCTCTCCTTCTTTCCAGAGCTGGCAGTAAGTGGGAAAACAGAAAGAAAGCACAGTCAACGCGTGTGTAGAATGAGAGTCTCAATTCACTCCGCAGCTACTGCTCCAGCTAATTCAGGCCAGTGATGACAGGCTTGGCTGGGGAGACATGGCCAGCTCTTTGGAAACCTACATTCCCTAACCATACTGTAAAACGGTGGATTTTATGAACAATATACGGTGCTAACATAAACCACTAAATGAAGCTCACTCAGATTCTGCAAGCCTGTCTGGTTTATATTTTACTTTATTTTTCCAAATTAAAACTGCTAGATTAATATTCCAGAAGTGCCCAGGACTAGATCCACGAAATAAAGTACCCAGAAAGTTATAGACGCTTCTCTAAAAATGCCTGTTTCATGTGACTTGGCATGGCTGCTGATGAGGACCAAGTATGTTTCCATATACACTCGATCTTTGCTCTTTCCACTGGCACATTCAACTGGCATAGGTGTCTGCTCAGTTTGAATTGAGCAAAGATTTATACAAGGAGCTATTTAATACAGTGAGAGTAAAATTTACACATACTTCCTGCCAAGAAGCCTGCGTCTTCCCTTAAACCATCCTCAGTATTTAGAGGTATGTGTTTTTCATTAACAGAAACTGAAACTGATTTTAATAGCTAAAAACTGATTAGTGCTCTAAACGAGATATATTTGTTGAATTAATTTCAACTGCCATATGATAAAACATCATCATGGAATCATATACAATATTCAAAATACTCAACTAACAATCTGGGCATCACTCTTAACTATTCTCTTTCTCTCACACTACATGCTTATCTCAGAAAATCCCATCAATCACTCCATATATTCGAAGTATAAATAGAATCCAGTGCCCCTCAACTTAGTTCCAGCTGCCATCTGCCTTACCTAGACTCCTAACCAGTGTCTGTCTCCTCTTTAATGCAACCAGAGTGACCCTTTTTACAACTTAAGTCAGATCAAGTCTCTGCCTTGCTAAAAATCTATTAAATATGCTACTTACAATCAAAGCTGGAGTCTTCATTCTGCTTCACAGGAGGGTCCCCTGGCCCTTTCTGAATTTATGCCTGACTATTTTTTTCTGACGCCCTGTACCCCAGCCACAGGCTGTTCATGTTCTTCGCTATGACAGGAACACTGTTTTTCCTTATACTCACACTGCTGTCCCTAACTCCCTTCCTGACTTTACTCAGTGCAATCTCATCCGGCCTATCTAATAGTACTCCCTACATCCCTTGCCTTGATTAATTTTCACTCATATTAATATTAGGACTTCATATAGTAAGTATTTGTTTGTCTACTGTCTGTGTTTATGCACACAATTTAAGCTCCAGGAGTGGAAGGACTTCACCTGTGTTGGTCACTGCTACAACTCTTACTCCCTGCAGAATGCCAGCAACATGATGGCGCCTAGATAAATACTTATGGAATGAATGGCCATTCATGATAAGGTCATGATTCTTCTTAACAGACGGAAGTGTGCTTAAATACCAATCTTTTTTGCATTTAGATATTTTATCAGGCCAGGCACAGTTGCTCGCCCCCGTTATCCTAGCACTCTGGGAGGCTGAGGCAGATTGCTTGAGCGCAGGAGTTTGAGACCAGCCTGAGCAAAAGCAAGTCCCTGTCGCTAAAACAAACAAACAAAAAAATAGCCAGGCATCGTGGCGGGCGCCTGTAGTCCCAGCTACTTGGGAGGCTGAGGCAAGAGGATCTCTTGAGCTCAAGAGTCTGAGGTTACTGTCAGCTATGAAGCCACAGCACTCTACCTAGGGCTACTGAGTGAGACTCTCTGTCTCAAAAAAAACAAACAAACAAACAAACAAACAAAAAAACAAATTATCAGTTGAGCTTAACAAATGCATGCATGCTACATTTTAACAATCTCAAGTGAATAGTATAATGCCTGGCACATGTTAAACATTTAATAAATTCGTAATGAAAGAATATATGAGTGGCATGATATGTTTTTAAAAATTATCTTTTATTTTTATTTATAAATATTAGTTGTCTATTCTTTGATACTTTGGGAAAAAGATAATAAGAAGTTAATTGATGACTCTATACTGAACCTCAGAGTCAAAGCATTCTATAATAGACATATCTTATTTGATAATGTGAATGTTACTTTCTTTGCATTACTATTATTATTCTTGCTTAATTAAAAAAAGAATATATGAGTGAATAAAGAAATGATTAGTACTTATTTTGTTTTGTTATCAGTAAAAAATATTTATGGAGCATTTTCCATATTTTATCGTAATGATCTGTTCATACTCAACACTGCCTATTATTTTTAAATAAAATAAATGGATTCTCTTCTTTCCAATTCAGAAAACAGGATCAAAGAAAATAAATTTGGTTAATAAAATGAGTTCAAAATGTTTTCTACAATTACTATACATGAACGAAATTATTAGCATGAAGTTTATGCACTAAAATTTTAGTATGAAGTTTACGAAATACAGACTAAAATTTTAGTACAAAGTTTGTTTATAGGATAATAATGTAAATTACCTATAAAAGCCTGGTTTTTCCTAGCACTGAAACTTAAAGGTTTCCCTGTAGCTCTGACAAAAATAACAATGCTACATTTTTTTTTCTCCTTCCATCTGCACTGCTATTTCCTCCATACAGCTATACCCAACTGTCCAATTTCTGATAAAGCTATTTTAAGAGCTCTGGATTCAACAATAAAATATCAAGTAAATTTAATAAGCCTTTACTTGTCTATAGCTGCTCCGTAAGTGAAAGGCAATCAGGACATTCAACTCAGAACTCAACACGATTTTCAGAAGCATGTAGAGTGAACCTGACTATATGAGTTCAAATTCCAGTCTCCACTACTTTCCAACCATGCGATCTTAGACAAGTCACTAAAACTCTGTATGCCTCAAGCTCTTCTGTAAAATAACTTTATTAACTTTACTTTCTTAAAAGCATTGTGAAAAATGAAGTGAGTCACATGTAAAATGCGTAGACCAGGGCACAGCCCATATCAAGCACTGGCTTCCTATGACCAGCATTCTTACTATTGGTAAAAAAATAAGTCACATCAGATCACTTTCTGCTCAAAAATTTGTCGTGACTTCCCATTTCACAGAGTAGAACAAACTCAAAGTGCTAACAACCTCTTACAACGCACACGCTTTCTGGCCTGACTCTGCTTCTCCACCCCCCTCATCCCACTCTGCTCCTGCTACGCCAGTGCCCTTGACATTGCTTGGAATGCACTGGCCACACCCTGGAGTCAGAGACTTTATATTCGCTTCCCTCACCCACTGGAATGGTCTGCTTTTAATCATCAGCATGGCATGCACTCCAACTCCTTTATTTTTATCTTTTCAGAGAGGGAGTCTTGCTATGTGGTCCAGGCTGGTCTCAAACCCCCAGGCTCAAGTGATCCTTTCCCCCAACCTTCAGGGTAACTGCGATTATAGGCACCAGCCACTGTGCCTGGCTGCCACCTTCTTTATACATGTTATCCGTTTAGTGGGATTTTCCCTGATTTCATTCCTCTAAATTGCATCCCTCACTGCCATTTACCATCCTCTTTACTGCTCGATTTTTCTCTCTCACTCACTACCACCTGATATATTAATAATTAGTCATATGCATGTTTTAATTTTTTTATTGTTCACCTTCCCAGAGGGTAAACTATGTCATGTTAGGTATTTTATTATTTTATTATTTTATTATTATATACCACATTCATAAATATCTATTGAACATCGGAATGAAAGAATTGATTTGGTTACTATGTTACTTACTTTCCATCGGCGATGTTAACAGTTCTGAAGAGGGGATAGTCTTCTGGGGCAGGTTTTCCAGTGTGGTCTTCAAACAGAAAAACAGGTGATCTCCCAACTTCAACACCAACTTGCTGAATGCCATGCTCATTATATATAGATAAAAGGAAAGACTGGATTCCTTTTTTGGGTTTTACTGTAAATAATATTGAAAAATCTTCTGGAAAAGTTCCACCTGAGAAAAGAAAGCCAAAGAATTAGAAATTTCCAATTTGCAAATTGTTCTTGTGTTGCTATGTAATTTTTAAACTTTCTATATAGCCTTAATAAGTCACATAAGTTTAAACTGTAAACAGATAAATGAACAAATGGGGGAGGGGAACTCTGTTAAGTTTTCCCTGCAACACTGATCCAAGCTATTATATATTCAAACTTCAAAGACACTCATTTAAAGAACAATGATGATGTGAAATTACACTCAAAGTTAGGAAAGAAGGTCATGGTACCAGTTCAATATCAAACACACAGCAACCACTCTTAAAAGAGTTATTTAACTACTACTTTTGGTATAAAATTTGTATCTTTTGGCTTCGTCTGGTCTACACATGTAGCCATGCATTCTCTTTTTAAAGAGGCATTGTAATGACACAACATTAAAAAATTAATTTCTTTTCTTCACCTCTTCAAAAGCTAAAGGGTTTGTGGTAGTTATTCCTATCCCAGAATGCAGTTTCACTAGTAAAAAGCACATGTCCTTACAAATCAGAACCATTAGCTACTTGACTAATGTGTTTCTAAATTCAGGAAGGCACACTTGTATTTTATTTTCTCTTTTCCCTCTTACAGTTATATCCCAAGATCCAGCATAGGGATTGACCTACATAGATGCTTACTAAGCATTTGTAAAATAATTATATTAGTTAAATGATCACAATACATATATTTCAAACAGTTAAATAATGACTACTTATTATGCAATAATATTTATATGAAAACACTGCAAATTACACTGTGGGTTTTATTTTTCAAAAATAGTTCTTAAGATAGGTATAATTAGATCTTCTTACTACCCTGGCATAAAAGTATTATTTGAGGGATGAGATTCCTTCAGGTAAAATGTCCATTTGCAAAACTGGTATGTATGTGCAATTACCAATATCTCGGTCAACACCAAGACCTTCCTTATTCAGTCCATGCATTCCAAATTCTATTATAGGAAGTCACATAAAATGATAAATGCTTTATAAATATGACTGTCATGGATTTAAATTCAAAAGACTACAGGATATTAGCAATCCTATTTATATGAATTTATCAGGAGAGGATCCTTACGTGTAAAGATAATATGCTGTTGATTCAATCAAAGCACTATTTATAAAAGTAAAATATTACAATGGGCTGCAGTGGTTAAAACTGCTGAAATAAAATACAAAATATCTAAAAAAAAATGGAATTCTATGCAGCCACTTAGTAGTAAAAAGACATTTTATGAATTGGAAATCATTAAAAATGTATTAGAAAAAAGCAATTTTCATGCCACAAATATATCAACAGAGTATTTAACTATAAGGCAATACAATATTTCAGTTAAAAGTTCTATATCTTATCAGATTATTTGGCTCAAATCTCATACTATCAAGCCCAAGGGAAATTATATCAAATTAAATAACTTTTTCATGAGCAAAAGGATAATAAGTAGACAATATACACAATGGGAGCATATATTTTACAAACTATAGCTCTAATCAAGGAGTTAATATCCAAAATTTTTAAGAAAATCTAATAACTCCATAGCAAGAAAATAAATAATCCAATTAAAAACGGAGGAAATGATCTCAATAAACATTTCTTAAGACTAGAAATAGCCAAGAGGTATATAAAAAAATGTTCAACATCAGGCGGTGCCTGTGGCTCAGTGAGTAGGGCACCAGCCCCATATACCGAGGGTGGCAGGTTCGAACCCGGCCCTGGCTAAACTGCAACAAAAAAATGCCGAACATTGTGGTGGGTGCCTGTAATCCCAGCTACTCAGGTGGCTGAGGCAAGAAAATCGCCTAAGCCCAAGAGCTAGAAGTTTCTGTGAGCTGTGATGCCACAGCACTCTAACGAGAGCAACAAAGTGAGACTCTGTCTCAAAAAAAAAAAAAAATGTTCACACCAGGGAAATGGGAATCAAAACCACAATGAGATTATTATCTCTCTCCAGTTAGAATGCCATTACTAAAAATCCAAAAGGTAACAAGTGCTGATGAGGATGTGGAGAAAAGGTAACCTTTTCATATCATTAATAAAAATTTAATTAGCTCAGCAATTATATAAAAGAGTATGTAAGTTCCTCAAAAAATTAAAAATGGATCCAGCAATCACACTGCTGAGTGTACATTCTAAGGAAATAAAATCAGTTTGTCAAAGAAATATCTGTAGGCTCGGCACCCATAGCACAGTGGTTAGGGTGCCAGACACATACAACCAGGCTGGTGGGTTCAATCTGCACCTGGGCCAGCTAAAACAATGACAACTGCAACAAAAAGTAGCCTGGTGTTGTGGTCTACTAGTCTCAGCTACTTGGGAGGCTGAAGCAAGAGAATCGCTTAAGCCCATGAGTTTGAGGTTGCTGTGAGCTGTGATGCCACAGCACTCTACTGAGGGGGACAGAACGGGACTCTGGCTCAAAAAACAAACAAAAAAAAGAGATGTCTGTACTCTGATGTGATATGATCCAGCAATCCCACTATTAAGTGTATATCCAAAGGGAATGAAATCAGTGTATGGAAAAAATATCTGCATCTTATTTTTCCTACAGACTCTTCATAAGTGTCAAGATGTTGAATAAATTACCCACCACATCATTGCTATGTGCTCTTGGCAAACTATTAAACTATAATCCCTTAGCTGGCCTTCCTTCCCATCCATTGACTGGGATAATAATTTAATCTGTACCACAGAGCTCTTGCAAAAATTATATGATGGTCTGTCAGAAAAAACACTCGAGTCTACAGCCATACCTCCCTCAATCCGTCCAATCTTGTCTGATCTCAGAAAAAAAACAGTCAATTATTATTGTCTGACTCTAATCCTTAAATATATTTATACATGTATATTTAAATAAAAATTAAACTAAACTCCAAATTAAAAGGCATTATTTAAAAAAATTCTGAACGCTGTCACAGCTATACATATATATGGTTTTGTTCCATTTTGTTGTGTCTCAGAGACATCTGATTTTATATTTATGAAAATCAATAGAAGAAAAATAATCATAGAAATAAAATGGAAGGGTAAATAAACATTAATTAAAACTGCTTTTTATCTGCATTTATTATAAACACAAATCTAGATAATTCAGCTTATTTATCAAAAATGGTCCATGGAAAATAAACTTTTTCTACAAATGAGTAGCTCATTTGAAGAGAATCACAGAAACTCAGACAATAAACATAACTCAATTTTTCAAAGATCTCACACAGGGAAAGAAAAGGATGCTGAAATAGTGTGAGGTGGTGGGAAAATAATAACTTTCCATTTTGCAAAAACATCCACATGGAGACACTTAGGAAAGTAGAAATTTCAGAAAATCTCAGAAAATAATATATTCATACAAGACTATGAATCATGAAAATTTTAATTAATCATCTAATTTGTACAGCATAACTTTTGAAAATCTCCAACTTCTAGCTATACTAACGACTACAATCTTTTAATTATGGAAATATATCCCAATTTAAATTAAAAATAATATTTTAATTATAATATTTAAATTTAAATTATATATATCTTAAAATAGAAAATTTTATCTGAAATAGCAGTGATCAGTATATCTGGAGCAGATAAAATGTGGAGTTTTTCAACTTAATTTGTATTTTGAAGTGTAAAATTATAAATTAAGAATAAATCATGTTAAATGACTGTTGTTTAAAAATGCTACTACTACCGTTGCTATGTGTGTATGCAGAAAGTCGTTTACATATAAATATAATAATAGTCTAACAGATTCAACACCGACTCTGAAAATGGGCCTTTGAGATCAGGAGACATGGAGCCCATGAACAAATATGATACCAAAAATGCACAAAAATTCTGTGCATTTTTATTTTTGTTACTTGGTTTTCATTTTCTTAAATGTGTTCAATACTTCTCCATGCAGAATATGTCTCTCTTTAACTGAAATCTCTTTTGGATGTAGCTGGAAATAAATCACAACTGTTGATTAGCGTTGAGTGGACATTTTGCACCTACATGAGAATATTCATCCACTTAGACCATGTTCCACTTCTTAAGATCTATAGTCAGGTGCTGCCTCTGTCTAGAGGATGAAAATGTATTTAATCTCTCCAAGGTACTCTGCAGATTACCAGTAGCCCAGGAAAGAAGTACCATTATACCAACACTCCAGGTCAAGTTTCAGAAAATCTCTAGTCCCTGATTTCCCTGTAACTATGACAGGCAACTTATATTTCAGATAAGAGCAATGTGCAAAAATAATGCAATATTAACATCTACCAAGAGAGTGTTTCTTTTAACAAAAACATTTACATTAATTTTAGGAAAACACACACTAAGTACATCTAAATCCAAGTCTCATTAAATCAACCTAGGTAGTCACTATAGGTGAAGTTTCCCACCATCAACACATCCTACAAGATTATATACAAAAATGGGTTAAATATAAAATAGTTTATCATATTGAAATAAGATAATGAATTATTTAAATGTTCAAAAAGCATAATTTCTGTGATTGTGCTGAATGTCATATTGGCAACTTTCAAATTATTAGTTACTTTCTTTACATCACTTTGGTGACCACAATGAATTTGGTGTTTGATATATGAACTCTCTCCTCCCTTAAAACCGGGCATTCTTTAGCATGATAAAAAACAAATAATAATAATTAGCAAAGAAGTAGTCAAATCAGTCTTAGTAGTAACAAAAGTAGTAGTAACAGCAGTAATAATAAAAATAAAATTGAACAAACCTGGAAATAACTGTTTTGTTGGGGCACTGACTTGTGCTTGCTTTGAGACTCTGTAAGCAGTATCTGAACCTTTGGAATTCTTTCTGTTTGTGCAAAATCCTGTTGTTTTCGATATTCCCTCTGGAGAATTGTGAAAATCTAATGCTTTTAGTACATCAACTGGAGCAGCTGAAAAACAAGCAAAAAATAAGAAAAATGTAATTGAACAAATAATCGAATATAAAAATGAGTCTTTTCCACACAGGAAATAGTATGTAATTCCGTCCTTCAAATCTATTTATCTCTCGGCTTGCTTCTCTAACCCTGGGGGAGGGTCTGGCGAGCATGGGCGGCAGATGGTAACATAAACCATGACAATATTCCCAAATAAAAAATATCTAAAATCTGGAATCAAATCTATAGATAAGCAAGACAGAAGGTATATGTTGTGTGCGCACGGGTGGGTCAACAGGTATATTTGGTTTTTAATATGACCTATCCACGAATTTACTGACATTCAGATGTTTTTCAATTCTAATTTGTAAAATTTTAATAATTCCAGGGCATAAAATTATTTGGAATTAAAGTGAAAACCATCATCTATAAATAATTCCATTATTTTCTAATAAAATTCCTATTCAACTATTCATAATATAGACATAATATAGACAGGTGACTTTGAAGATTCAAATTTACAATAAATATTATACACAAATATTACAAAATATGCAGTTACTGTGCCATACTTTAAATAAAAAAGGAGTTGAAAGAAACATATCAAAAAATATTAGGCAGTCCAACATACTGCCTTGTTTTGAGGGCTTTCTCACAAAGTATTTTACTTCTTATTCACAAAGTATATACAGGTATATATACACACACACACACGTATATAAAGGCATATATAGATACATAAGTATACGTATACACATTAAAGGCATACACAGATACTATGCGTACATATATGTATCTATGTATAATTTGTTGATTGTTAATTTTTTAATTTGCCAGTTACTTCTTGGAACATTCATAGGTGTGTCATGATTAACTTTGAAAGTCCCTGGAGATGAGTCATTAATTTGCCCCTCCCCTTTTATGTAGCTCCAGAGTGTGTAACAAAGGCCTATTTTTTTGGTGGAAGCATAAATTTCTCCATTCCTTTCTTTCCAGCTGCTTCCAGCTACCGTGAAGTGCTCAATATAAAATATATTTAGAACTCTAAACTTTTTCTTTTAAATATAACCTATTTGGATAAAATGCTTAGGATAGAATTCACAGACCATAGAAATCACCCAGTAAAAGGGTATAATTCAATCGTTGTTGGTACATTACACTATTCATTGTCTTAACTGTGGCAAATATATATAACATAAAATTGGCCATTGTAAGCATTCTTAAGTGTACAATTCATTAATTACACTCACCATGCTGTACAATAGTCACTACTATTTCCAAAGCTTTTCCAGCAATCCAAACAGAAACTTAGTTACCATCATACAGTAACTTCCGCTGCCCCTTTCCTCTTAGTTCCTGGCAAGGAATATGAAATTGCCCAGTCTAGAAGTTTCATTTAAGTGAAATCATACAGAAGTGCCCTATGACCCAGCAATTCCATTCCTATGTATAAATCCAAAATAATCGAAAACTGGTATCTGAGCACATAGTTGCACACTGTTGCTCACTGCCGCAATATTCACAAGAGCCAAAATGTGGATACAACCCAAGTTCCCATAAACAGATGAAAGGATCAACAAAAATGTGGTACATGTGACGTAATATTATTCAGTCATAAAAAGGAAAGACATCCTGACAAGTTCCTGTGGCAAGCTTCAAATTCAGACCCCCAAACACTTCTTACCTTAAATGCTGAACTAAATGTGAGTTACGTATACATTTAAGAAAGATCAATAAAAAGCAAGATAATTATTTACTCAATTTTGGGTGAATCTGTGAGTAACGCAGTCATACTGGTGGCAGGTTAAATCAATGAATGAGTTATTTGCAAAGCAAAAATAGTAAGGAGCCCCTTCTACCCCCAGGCAGTTCAAAAACAATCACAAATACGGTGGCTCGCTGAGTGCTTTCTTCAGACATCCATTCCGTTATTTTCAAGCATTTGGATGATTATTGAAGAGTTTATGAACTTTTATTCATTCACTTTCCAACCTGCTTATGCCAGTGCAAGGTCATGGGTGGCTGGAGCCTGTCCAGGCAGCTCGGAATGCCAGGTGGGCACCTACCCTGGCAAGTGGGTACACCATCACGGGGTGCACTCACACACATCCACACTCATTTCTCAGTACCCTGGAGACCAATTTCCCTCACTTTCGAGAGGAAACCCACACAGACAAGGGCAAATTTTAAATAGACAGTGGCCCAGGCTGGAAGTAATTTTTTAAAAATCTTTGTTATAACCTAACATGTTGAACCCAAAACAACACTATTCAAGGTCCTGCTGTACGTATATTCTACTGGCTGCCTATCCGTGTTTAAAATTAAATATTCAGAGCAGGCTACATGCTGGCCAGTGATTCACAAAGCACATCTGATATATGAAATTATAATAATATTTCAGAACACAGTTTTCCTGTTTTTAGTGGCCAATATGATATCTGACCATTTTTACTCTATCTTTACTCTTATATCACTAAGAAAATAATTATAAAAACTGGAATGGCCAGAGAGCAAAATACGTGCTGGTCACTGCCACATTCTTTCCAGGAATTAACGCTCACAAACCGTATGTTCTTAAACCCACCGTGCAGAGAGAAATGAGAATAGCAGAGCAGAGGAAGATTACTCTCAAAGACAATGTAAATATCAGTTCTAAGCTCTTTCCACTTTGCCACCCTCACTGCCATACCCGCAATAAAACCTCTGCAAAAATAGACTTAAAACATTCCTATAATACATTAAAACGATCCTGAGCCAGTTAATTGATTCCTGATGTTCATATTTATTTTAAATTAAACTCAATTCATGTTACAGGATATAAACGACTTTCGAAGAAAATATTTCCAAAAGCCGTGGCATCTTATCTGCTTATTTTATCTTATTTTCTTGTTCTGAAGCCATTCTCAACAGTAAAATTGAATAAAGACTTCAGGACAGACACAAATAGCTATAAAGGCTATAATTCTTCTGTGAAGAAAAGAAGGCAGCCCCATGGCCATGGTCACAACCGAGCACAGGTCAATAACACATAAAATGCACCACAACTTTCCTTCACTCCAAAGTATCTTTAAACACACTCACCTTTTGCAAGAGCATACTCCTCAGAAAACACTAAAAAATATGGGCATAGAATAAAAGTTTTTGTAATTTTTTTTTCTACAAAGGCATACCAAGTGACAAAAAAGCAAACAGTTTAATCGAATCTTAAGTCATTTTTCTTTCAAATAAACTAAATAATAAATTAAGCCACTTGAAATTTTTGCCCATTATGTGATCTCATAATCCATTCATAATCACAGTGCTCAATAAACACGCATAATACGCGAGCAGATCCTACTTCTTTGCACATGTATACATATGCACATATATGTAGGAAACTTTTTATATATATTTTGCTAAATACAATTTTTTAAAGATTAAAAGCAGTAATTTAGTATGGCTGAACATGATTTATCAAGAAAGTAAAGTTTCCATATTGAAAGAAATTCTTAATCCCTTTAATATTTTAATTGTCTCTATGTAGCCAACTGGGCACAGACCACAATTAAGCATTTCAGATGGATCCCATTCAGCACAATATTTTGTTCAGTAATATTTTCTTGCATTTTACTGCATACCCACAGGTTTATTAAGTGAGACCTTAAGATCTCAGCGCTCAGTCTGTTTACCAGCTTGCACGCCTTTCCCATCAATCTGCCAAAGCTGGACTGAGCTTCCAAAAGCCCATGTCAGATGTCACTCCACTGCTCCAAATCCTGCAGAGAACTGGGCCGGACTTCCAGAAGGTATTCCCATTCCTTGCACATACAACCTTGATAATCCAGACAGGCTCACTTCTCCTCCCAGTCTATCCCCACTGCAAGCATGTCCATTCTTAACTCTCATTGCCCTGTAATACCATCTCACTCAGTACTCAAACCAGACTGAACTCAGACTTCTCAGAAACCACCATGAGCTTTCGCTTGCCCCTAGGCTTTTGTAAGTCCTATTTCCTCTGTCCGAAATTCTGAGCTCCACCTCACCTGAGAAATGAGTAGAATATACGTGATGTGCTGTCTTCTCCACAAAGCATTCCCTATCTCCCACAGCTAGGCTAGATGCGCTGACTCCTAATGTGGTACCTTTCACTCTTAGTTTTAATTGTTCGCCTACACTCAACTTTTTTTTGCCAAACTAGACAAAAACAGGTACACACACGTACACAAACATGCACATACACAAACAGGCTATATAAAACATAGGAAAGTAAAACACAATAATGTGAAAATAGATGGAAGCAACTTCCTCTGAAGTTCATAGGGCTTGCTAATGTTGAAACAAAAATCGTTGAGGCCTACTCAACAATGGGCAGTTTGAATGTCCCACCCATTCACTGATCAGTTTGATCCCTGGACTTTGGTCTTCTGGCCTCTGTTGCCTTCATCACCTACAAGGATTGCTGGTCTAATACGTATTATCTCACACTGCCTTGACCATTTTATCTCTAATTCCTCCTCCAAGCTTCTCAGCAAACTGCCCAGGCTCGTAGTGAATGGCAGGATTACATCACAAGCAAGACTGCTTCTAAGGTCCATCTCTACCATTAGCATCTGTGTAATTTGGACAGATTGCTTAACTTCTCTGTGCCTCAGCTTCCACATCTATAAAGTGAGAATAGCAAAGATATTTCCTTGAAGATTTTTTGTCAGAACTGAGTTGGTATTTGTTAATAAGGCCTTTGAATGGGAAAACCACAGAGGGTGCCAAAAAATATCTATCTATATATATCACATTTTAAGAAAGGAAAAAACTATATTAAAATTGTAATATTCTATATACATACACAAGTAACAAAAGTTGAATACAAGCCACTGTAATTGCAAAAGTCAAACGTGACTTTAGTATTAAAATTTAATACAGATTTTTCCTTTCTTAGAATGTGTATGCATTTGTTTGGCACCCTCTGTATGCCTACTATACCTATAGGCTAAGATCTACTTGTTACCTTTTATTTGTTTTTTGAGATAGAGTCTCACTCTGTTGCCCAGGCTAGAGTGCCTGTGGTGTCAGCCTAGATCGCAGCAACCTCTAACTCCTATGCTTCGGTATCCTCCTGCCTCAGCCTCCCAAATAGATAGGTGGAACTACAGGCACACCACAATGCCAGGCTAATTTTTCTATTTTTAGCAGAGATGGGGCTCTCATTCTTGCTCAGATTGGTCTCGAACTCCTGAGCTCTACTGATCCTCCCACTTTGGCCTCCTAGAGTGCTCAATTACAGGCAGGAGCTATCTCCCTTGGCCAATTGTTGCCTATTTTCATATGGTACTTGAGAAAATAATGGTTTTATAATATTTCATGGCTTTAAAAATCAAAAGAAGAATATTTTTTGAAATATGAAAACTACATGAAATTTAAAGTTCGCTCTCATAAATACTTTTACTGAAACACGGCAACACCCATTCATTTATATATCGTCCATAGTTACTTCCACTCTACAATGACAGAGTTTCATAACTACAGCAGAAAGTGCACGGCTCACAAAAGCTAAAATGTCTACTATCTTGTTGCCCTTTTAAGCTGAGTCCTGGAGGACAAATAGGAGTTCATCAGTGAAGAGGAGGCGGAAAGAAACAACAAATACGGTAGCACGGATACAAGAGAGCACGGAGTTCCAGGGAAGCAGTCATGCTTGCCCAGCATGACATCAACACTGAACAAATTAAGTTTTCTAGATTCTCCTTGGATGCGCCATGGTTGCCAAACACCTCTGGAGAAAAATCACATCTCCGTCTGGAAATCACTGCCACAGATTGCCCGTGAGCCATCTACAGTAACACTTACACACTTGCCCACCTACAGATGTATTGCTCTGGTTAGAATAAACTTTCAGTTTCTAAAATATACCCTCCCCCATTTATTTGTCTTTCTTTGATTGGCTAAGGATAGCTGACTGATTTTTTTTAACACTTACTGTCATTAGACTAAGCTGGAGAGCTATTAAAACATCTAGATGCCTGGACCCACCATAGAACTAGTAAACTAGAATGATTGAGGTGGGGCCCAGGCACCCACAATTTTTTTTTTTTTTAAGATGAGGTTTCATTCTGTTTGTCATCCAGGCTAGAGTGCAGTGATGTCATCATAGCTCACTGTTACCTCAAATGCCTGGGCTCAAGCCATCCTCCTGCGACAGCCTCCCAAGTGGATAAGGCCACACATACATGCCACCACAGCTGTCTAATAGGCATCCACATTTTTTTAAAGTTTCTCAGATGAGTCTAATGTGAAACCAGAGAAGAAACTTGGTGCATTCAGACCTAGCCAACATTTTGGTCTAAACCTAAGCATAACTTCTACCAGGATACCTTTCCTTATCCCTCTCAGGTAGTTCATGAGACCCTCTCCTATAATCCCACAGGTCTTTCATTCACATTGGATAATCCCACATTCTACTTGGTATGTTTAATTTTATTAAACAAAGCACGTAGTAAGCCTTTGGTACCTTTTCAGGAAATAGTAATGTAGGATGGGTATGATAACTTATGCCTGTAATCTTAGCACTCTGAGCTAAGAGTCCAAAGTGGGAGGATTGCTTGAGGCTAGGAGTTCAAAACCAGGCTATGCAACATAGAAAGCCCTGTTTCTATAAAAAAAGTAAAATAAAAATAAAAATTAGCTGGGCATGGTGCTTCACATCTGTGTTCCCAACTACTCTGGAGGCTAAGGTAAGATCACTTGAGCCCAGAATTTTGAGGTTGCAGTGAGCTATGATGATGCCACTGTACTTTAGTCAGGGCAATGGAGCAAGATTCTGTCTTTAGGGGAAAAAAGACAGAGAGAGACAAAAATGATAAGGAAACACAGAGCTAAGGAACAAAAGTAAATGTACTTTCTTACATCTCTATAAAAACACTGGTTTAAAAGATCAATATCATAAGAAAATCATAGCTGGAAAAGTTAAGAAAAAATACGTAGTAAAATATTCTGAAGTTGGCAATGAAAACATTGTGTCCTCAATCAAAATCAATTGTAGCCACATCCTATTGTTGACTATTTATAATTTTAATTCTGCCTTATTCAAGGATTATGAGAAAGACAGTTGACCCCAAACTAAGATTTGAATTGTGCAAGTCCATTTTCATGCAGATTTTTTAAAATAAAATAATTGGAGAATTTTTTGGATATTCGTAATAATGTGAAAAAACTTTCAGACAAACCACATAGCCTTTAAACACAGCCAAAAAACTAGAAAAAAGGTTATATGTATCATGAATATACAAAATATATATAGATACCAGCTTACAAGGCCTGACAATTAAGTGCTACCATGCACTTACAGGGCAGTGCTGTACAATCAGCTCAGTAAGGCTTGATAACTTTGGTGTATCAGTGTCTTACACCGGTGTTCATGTCAACACGTGGTGGTGTCTTTCTGAGTGGTGTACATCATTGCTGTTGAGTGTTTTGTATGCCATTGTGAGAGTGTTGGAGCTTGAATTACAGCAATGAACAAACATTAAATTTCTTGTTACAATTGGCAAGAGTGAAAGTGAAATCAGAAACAAGTTATTCCAAGTTGATGAGGAAAATGTCATAAAGAAAATGGCAGCGTACAAGTGAATCAAACATTTTCTGAAGGGAAAGAAAGTGTCACTGATGAGAGGTCAGGGAGGCCATTAATGAGCACAACCATAAAAAATATTAAAAAATTCATTAAATTATGTATCACAATTGTTGGCTGACTGTGAGAAGCACAGCACACCAAGGAAACATCTATGGGAAACAGAAAAATCTTAACTGAAAACCTTGGCATGAGAAAGGCATGTGCAAAAATGCTCCCCAAAGGAGCTCACCAATGAACAACAGCAAAGGGCTCACACAGCTGTCAATGAAGAAGGTTTTACAGTCAACAAATAACTGCACTGTAACACCTTCCCCACTCACCCGATCTGGCCCTCAATAACTTTCTTCTTTATCCAAAGATAAAGGAAATATTGAAAAGAAGATATTTGGATGACATGCAGGATATCAAGGGTAATGTGATGATAGTTCTGATGGCCATTCTAGAAAAGGAGTTCCACAATTGTTTTGAAGAGTGAACTAAGTGCTGGCATCAGTACATAGGTTCCCAAGGAGGATACTTTGAAGGTGACTGTAGTGATATTCAGCAATGAGGTATATAGCTCTTTTCTAGGATGAGTTCATGAACTTAATTGTGAGACCTTCTTACAATGATACAATTGTATTTTGTCATTTACTACCAGAAAATATATACAAATCTAGTATAAAGGTGAAAATTTATGAAAATTTAAGCACACACTTACAGAAAATTTATGAAAATGTAAGCACACACTTACTATTTGCAATAGAGAAATGTAAACAAATGTAAAGATGGAGGTAGTATTAAATCATAGCTGCATAAAATTAGCTATAGTACTTACTGTGCTATTATAATAATCTCATAGCCACCTCCTGTTGCTGTTGCAGTGAGCTCAAGTGTTGTATTTACTTAATTTGCCTTGGGATGCTAATCATCACCACAGGAGCAGTTCATCTCTCTAGTAAGCTGAGTGTCTCAGAAAAAGGGTATCTCTCGCTGTTCTCACATATCTTTCATTGTGTTTAGTGCAATACCATAAACATTGACCAGGAGACCATATGAAGTACCACTAATGTTCTGGAAGTGTTCCCAAGAAGCAGAGAAAAATTATGACATTACAGAACAGTCAAATTGCTTGATGAGTAGCACAGATTGAGATCCGCAGCTATGATTACTAGCCATTTCAAGGATTCAAATGAATCCAGCATAAGAACCACTGTAAAAAAGGAAAAGGAAATCTATGAAACCATCACTGCAGCTATACCAGGAGGTGGAAAAATCTTGCACTTTTGCAAAAAATACCTTTAAAAAAATTTGGTATTGGAAATGCTGCTTTTAAGTGGGTGTAGGATTGCTGTAAGAAATGCAACCTATACACTTTCATATGATTTAAAAAGCAAAGTTATTACATGACAACCTAAACCTAAAATAAGGTGAAGGATCTTACACTGTAGACGTTATTGACTGCAAAGGATGGTTTGATAATTTAGAAAGAAGTATGGCTTAAAATGGCACCTGTGGCTCAGTGAGCAGGGCCCCAGCCCCATATACCAATGGTGGTGGGTTCAAACCCAGCCCCGGCCAAACTGCAACAACAACAAAAAAATAGCCAGGCATTGTGGCAGGTGCCTGTAGTCCCAGCTACTGGGGAGGCTGAGGCAAGAGAATTGCCTAAACCCAGGAGTTGGAGGTTGCTGTGAGCTGTGATGTCATGGCATTCTATCAAGGGTGATAAAGTAAGACTCTGTCTCTAAAAAAAAAAAAAAAAAAAAGTCAAGATAACAGAAGCAGCTTTTGCTGATCAAGAGACAGAAGACAAGAAAATCATTGAGGAGAAAGGTTATCTATTAGAACAAGTTTTTAATGCAGAACATTTTTATTCTGCAAAAATGCCACAAAGGATGTTGGTTAGTAAGGAAGAGAAGTGAGCATCAGGCTTAAGGCAGGAAGGGACAGGCTAACTAGAGTGTTCTGTGAAAATTCAGTCAGGGTTATGATCAGGACTCCCCCATTTATAAATTTGCAATCCCTGGAATCCTGAAGAGAAAAGATAGATGCCAGCTGCCAGTCTTTCAGCTGCACAACAAGAAAGCCTAGACAACAATGTCCCCTTCCGGGACTCATTTCATGAATGCTTTGTCCTTGAAGACAGAAAGTACCTTGCCAGTAAGAAACTGCCTTTTAAAGTTCTTTTAATACTGTACAATGTCCTTGGCTATCCAGAACCCCATGAGTTCAACTTCAAAGATGTTGAAGTGGTCTGCTAGCCCCCAAACACAACACCTCTGTTTCAGCCTGTAGATCAGGGAGGGGATCATTAGAACCCTAAAGTCTCATTACACACAGTATCTATGGGAAGGACTTCAGCACTGTGTAAGAGAACCCTGACAGAAAGAACATCATAAAGGTTTACACCACTGAAGATGCCAGAAAAACATGTAAACACCATCAAGCCTGAAACAAGAAATTGCTGCTAGAGGAAAAACTGTGTCCGGATATTGTGCATGAATTTACAGGTTTTATGACAGAAAGGACACCATGAAAAAGATCGAATGTGACAAACAAGGTGGGGAATGAAAGGTTTAAGATATAGACCCTGAAGCAATTAAGAGCTAATAGACACTATACCACAAGACTTAACAGAAGAAAACTTGATGAAGATGAGTGCTTCCGTACCAACGCCAGAAGATGAGGAAGAAAACAGAGAAGCAGTGCTAGAAAACAAACTGGCATTACACAATATGGCAGAGGCACTGTGATTATTCAATTTGTTTTTAACTTTTTTCTACAACATGTACCTTTCTGGGCAGTGCCTATGGCTCAAAGGAGTAAGGTGCAGGCCCCATGTACCAGAGGTGGAGGGTTCAAACCCAGCCGCAGCCAAAAAAAAAAACTTGGCAAACCTGGCCCCGACCAAAAAAAAGACAGAAATTATGATAAGTTCATATTTTTTTAATTAGACCAACTGTACCTGCCTCTCCTGCCACCCCTTCCACCTCCACCACTTCTGACACAAGACCTATCCTTCCTTTTCCTCCTCCTCTTCAGTCTACTACACATAAAAATCAAGAAGATGAAGAGTTTCATGATGATCCACCTCTGCTTAATAAAGGGAATGGTGAATATATTTTCTCTTCCTTTTGATTTCCTAATAACATTTTCTATTCTCTAGCTTACTTTATTGTAAAAATACAGTATATACACACATATAACATAAAATACTTCATATGTTAATCAACAGTTTACATCATCAGTATCACTTCCAGTCAACAGTAGGCTGTTAGTAGTTAAATTTGGGGTAATCAAAAGTTATACTCAGACTTTCCCATGTGTGTGGGGTTGGCTCCTATAACCCTCACCTTGTTCAAGGGTCAAATGTACATAAAAGGAAGGATCCTGAATTTCTCATTGATTAAGAACAATAAATAAATTTTCTTTGCATATCAGTGTACATAACCATTCCTTGATAATACTAGTCTATAGTTGCTTTCTAGTTCTGTAGCTAAGAATATCTCCCATCTACTTTCTAGGTAACCATCACCATTGCTCTATTAAAGCAATGAAACAAAGTGTTAACTCCCATTGCCTTTTCCACACAGGTATAATCTGTTAGAACATCTGGCCCAATATCCATGGTGTACGTCAAATATGAAAAGGGCTTTGATGTGGGATTTGGCTGCCACACTGATGATGTATAAACACATAAAATGAAATGAAAAACAATGGGAATGATTACACCTACATAGTCTAGATGTGGCTAATATCTGAAAGCTTAAATAATTTAAGACAATATTTGTACTCTAAAATGATCTATGTCTACGTGTTATATAAAGCATTAAAACATCTGTATCTTCAATTTAAAACATCATTATTTCCTAGACATGACAAATATTCCATTAGTTAAAGGAGAAAAATAAATCTCAAAAAGAATATAAGGAGGGCTGCAGAGGCACGGATTAAAATATCAAAGAAGAAGAACAAGAAAGGCTTTAATAAGAAAACAATATTTGGGCAAAGTCTGGAAAGTCAAAGGTGGCTCCTCTATCCTGATCTTTTTTGCAGAATGATTCTAAGCAAAAGGAACAAAAAGTGCAAAGAACAAAAAGTGTGAAGTTGGCCCAGAATGTTAAAGGAAATACAAGTAGACAAATACGTCTGTAGCAAAGGGACTAATAGGGGTATAAAAGTCGAAGTCAGAGAAGTAAAGGTCAGGTTATACTGAGAGCAGATTGTGTAGGGCCTGTGGGATCTTCAAGGAAGTTGGATTTTATTCCAAGTTTGATGAAAAAAACACTGGAAGCTTAAGGGGAGAAGGATGACATGAACTAACTTACTCTTCATGGCTTTAACTTTTTAGGGCAGTATTAGATCCACAGCAAACTGGAAAGTACAGAAATTGCCCACTCACTTCATTTGTTCAGGCCAATGGGGCTGCTATGTTGAGAACAGACCGTAGGATCCCTGGAGTGGAATCAGACAGCATTGAGAAACTACTGTGATTCTCCATAGGTAAAATGTTGGTGTCTTGGACCGAGAGATGAAGTATCAGGGCAGATTCTGAAGGTGCAACAGACAGGGGCTGCTGACAGGGTGGAAATGGGGTAGGAGAGAAAGGAGTCACAGCTGACTCCAAGGGTTTTAGCTTGACCTTCACGATCAATTTTATTGTCATTAAGCGAGATGGAGAAGACAGAGAGAGGAACGGTTTTCTGGGGGCATCCTAAGTTTGAGATGACCCAATAAACGCTGTTAGAAATCTTCAAACAGACAGTCAAGGTTGTGTGTTTGGATTTCAGGAGAATGCTGGGCTAGAAATAAAACTGTAGGAAATTTGTCAGCCTACCAATTTTATTCAAAGTTCCAGTTCATTAATGACATGATTAATTTATTAGTCTTTGAATGAAAGTTGTATCAAATAAAGACTAAAAAATGCTAACAATAAACAAATTTTCCTTCCAAATAATCAAAATAGAGATAACTGTCTAGAATATTAATCCTCAGAAACAAAAATCACTATTTACAATTTTGGAAAGAGATGCTATAATTTGAGTGAAAACAAGAATAATCACATGAAGTTCAGAAATGTTAAGCTACTGTTTTGTCTTATACCAAATTTTATAAATAGATACACATTTTTATATGCTCTCATAAAATACAAAGATTATTTATTCATATATTTTCCATAATAACCATAACTCCCTACTATAAAGGGTACTTTAAAGACGTCTTTCCTGCTTTCATTATAGCAGCAAAAATATTTTTTGATTAATATTTGAGTTTGTAAGCACAGTGTGCTTTAATATAGGCCAACTACCCCAATCTTCATGGTTGAAAAGAGGTATTTCTAGATTAGACAATATCAAAATTCTGAATAAAAAGCAATTTTTAACAGAACGGCAGAGCACTCAGGGTGCAAGTCACAGCTGGCTTGAAGGCAAAACAGACACTGATTTTTTTAGGAAATGGCAATAATATCAGCAGAAATAGGTTCAAGATACTTCCATAGACATTGCCAGTGTCTGATAAGCATGAGCGTTTATCACATCTCAGGTTGTTATATCATTGACAAGTCATCAGAGCTGTCACCAACACTTCACTTGATTCAAAAAAAAATTTATCATATGCCCAGTATATGACTGACTCTGTGTACACTCTGGAAACACTGCCTAAAGACAGATAAAGATGACTGGCAGTGTGATCTTAGTGTGATTAAAATATGTAAGAGTTAAGAATAAATTATAAAAATTACATAGCTTTCTTCAAAATCATTCTACAATTATGTCTATAAATCTTATCAAGCACTCAAAGCTTTATGTACTTCTTGTTTGAAGATAATACTTCATAAAATAATAACACTGATCTATCTAATGTACTACTTTCTAAGAAAGAATGAGTTCATTAAAATAATCATATAGAGCAGTGATTCTCAACCTGTGGGTTGCAACCCACAAGAACTATATTAAAGGGCCATGGCATTAGGAAGGTTGAGAACCACTGATATAGAGGATCCAAAAAAACATATACACTTTTTAAGAAAGAAAAAAAACTATGTTAAAATTGTAATACTCAATACATATAAATAATGTTTGTCATCTTGTATATTTTTATCTCTTATAATTGCATAAGTCAAAGGTGACTTTAATATTACAATTTTAATATGGTCTTTTCCTTTCTTAAAAAGTGTGTACAATGTTTTGACACTATATATATAGATGAATAGGCTACTATTTCTAACAGTTGTTAAGCAAAGTCATAAAATTAATCCCCAATAGCACAGAAAACTGAGATGAAAAGTTCATTAATGAATACTTTACAGAAATATTTCCAATTACCACTTACAGGGCTGTAATTCTTGAATTAAACTTGTCTTCTTGTTTACCAATAAGAAAGTGAAACAGTGATTTGTGCTGCTGTCAGAAGAAAAATACCACTGCCCATCTTAAAGTAAAACATAGTTTTAGAAGTCTAACATTCATCAGGAGCTGAAAATGTTCAGAGGCATCTTTGGAGAGAATGCACAAAACTGTTTCCCAGTTGAAAAAGCTAGAGATGCATTTCAATTTATTTACATTTAGAGTGAGTTAAAAGGGGGAGGGGGTCCTAAAAAAACATGACTTGAGGAAGTCCTCAAACTTTCACCTTATACAATCCCAAGATAATTCGATTTTAATATTGTTCCAGTCTGCTAGGTAGAAGAAGAAGATGATCCATCATCTCAGTATCAGATACTGTCCATTCTGGCACCATGGTAAACAATGAAAACACTAACAAAATTAGATCACAGTTACAACTTCCTGGCACCTCCTAGACTTAAGGGAAGATTGGTGTAGATATGATCACTTTATAAAATAATGATAATAGTTTAGTTTCTGCAAGCCATGTCTTTCAGTGACATTCTTCCAGTTGAGTACATTCCAAATAGCATTAGGTGATCAGGTCTGACATTTTTACACTGAAGGTAATAAGCAAATTCCCAAACCTTAGTCCCCCACAATGGAATCAGACCTGATGTTCCCTGTAGTGGATCCTGATTTAGAGCAAGCAGCGATCTGTCAGAGGCCTGGTTACTTAATGAAACCATGACAACCCCAATTGAATGTCCATGAATACATCTATCAACAGCTCCTAAAAGTTAGTCAAAGGAACCAAAGTAGTGAGTTCTCCACCATCCCTGAAGCTTAGGCTTGTCCACAACATACTAGGAGTCACACGGCCTCCATCACTGAACTTAAGTCCAAGCTGAAGGGCTACCAGAATTATAACATCACCCTTAGCCAAGGCCTCTTTACATTTCTCCATAGTAGTGCTCAAGTTTTTCACACAATTGATGTGATGCTTTCTGGAGTTCAGCTAAATGTATTAGCTGTATTGTGTATTAATATTAGGCCCCAAGGCCCTATAATCATAAGGCAAACCTAGAAGGCTGTGTAGACACATGAGAACACTCAAAAAAGTAAATATGAATAAGTGGTCAAAAGCAAAGACTCTGAAGCAAGATTGAATGTAAATTCTACTTCTAACGAGCTGTGTGACTTCTGGCAAGATAATGAATTTCTCTATTTCTCAGTTTTGTTGTGAGTAAGAGAAGTATTTTGGTATCAACTTACTTCCAGGGCAACAATCACAATGAAATGAGATTCTGTATAATGAGTGCTCACAACAGAACCTGTACCTACTAAGCCCGCACTGGGCATTAGCTCTCACTAGTACATCTGCCTGGACATATGAGGGACAGTTTCACGGAACTGTGACATTTGAGTTAAATTTTAATGTATGGAATATGAGAAAGTATTTGCTAGATGGACAAAAAGGGAAGAGAGACTCCAGGGAAAGTATTCAGAGATAGGTCAGAATACAGGCAAGAGGTTTATGAGGGCTGAAGTGCAGGGAGTACATGGGAGCAGGGTTAGGAGGAGAAACAGATGGTCACAAGCCTGAACGTGCAGAGGGGGCCACATCCTGCAAGGCACTCTACATCATGCTAAGCCATTTAGACAACAAAGGTACCCTCAAAGTCAGTGAAGTGCTGCCAAGACTGGTTAGCATTCCAAAGAAGAGTAACCCAGCAGAAGGCTGTGCTCCACTGTCAGACTCCAGTCCCACAAAAGGAGTAAAGGAAGATGCCGCCACTTTAATATTTATAGCACCCCTTTTTCTGCAAAGCTATCCAGGAGCCCCAAGTAGGAAAGTGCCCTAGCATTCTCATTGGCCTTGTTCAGGATTGCAACTACTGATCTTTCTGGCAGCCATCCTTTCAGGAAGTCGTATGTGAAAATCTGTATGAGGAAGGGAAGCCAACTACCCCACACAGTCTAAGGTTCACGCCATTGAGCCCGGATGTCAGTTTACCAGTCAAACAGAGGAAGGAAGCTTCCACTGATACTCTATGCGCTCAAGTTCTATGAATAGGGACCTTCATTTGCCTGTACAGTACAGGGCCATTCAAGAGCAATTAAATTTGGTTAAAATAAGAAAGAATTGCTTTTTAAGAAAAAAAAAAAGGTTTGAGGGAATTGCAAAAGTTGATTGTGCTAAAGCACTTTTACACAGGTTTGCTTTAGTTCTCAATTGTCAAGTTGTATTTAAGCTGGTCTCTTACTCTGAAATTTGATAACCTTTCCTTTCTCTGAGTTCTTTCTCCTAAATTAATAGCACTGTCTCTAATTCCATGCGCAGCAAGCAAAGAGTTTATTTTACCAGATAACAGTAAGTCTGGTGATCAGCCAATGTCTAAAGAACCACTAGCCAACTCAGTAGTAGGCCAAAGACTGTAACTGATAAATAGATATTACTCACTAAATCACTTAAAAATTGACTTTCATCTTCTTTATGAGCTGATATTAGTCATGTTGAGTTCTGACACGTCTGAAAGTAGGATGGAAAAAAAAGGTACTTGCCTATAAAAATAAAATCAGATAAGGTTTTGAAAGAAGAAATACATGTATTAGATACAATCAAATGTAGAAGGCTGTTCAAAATGAAAAAAAAAAAACTTCAGGTTTTGAATTAAATTATAAGAGAAATTGAGACAAAAAAGGTCCAAAATTAAAAGATATTAAAAATTACACTGAAAATTGTATTTAAGGTTGACTCTGCAGTGAGAGAATTAAGGGAACACTGCAACTTTTTATAACACTAGTCTATACCTCTCTTTCTTCTTTGCTAAGGAACAAAACATCAATGGTCAAAAAAAAAAAAGTTTGGTTTCCTCTCGCCACTCCTAGCTCAGGTCACATTTCCCCAGTATTAAATGAAGGAAGTGGAGGAGTAAAAGCAGAAAGGCAGACCAGCTCGCAGTTCCCCTTTGCAGGTGCCTTGAATTCCTAATGAACACACCAATTGGCCTTAATTACTTTTCCAAAGGGAAGGAAGAGAAATTTATTTAGGGGCCAATAAAATTCAGGCTTTTAAATACCTAAATGTAATTGTTACAATTACAGAAAATGATGGGGATGGCTCTATGTTATAAAACTCCATGTTTATATAAATTGTTGGAGTTAATCTTGAGTATTAAAAATTCATAACAAATGAATCCATGATATCATCTTCAAGACCTTAAGAACGCATCGTTTTTCCCTAAAGACAGAAAGAGCCTTAACTTGATAGAAACAGTACAGTTGAAGAATGAACTTCTAGAAACAAATGTTGAAGTACAAAATCAAATTCTTCCTCCCTTATTTCCTCAGTATTTCACATGTGGTAATAAAATTTGTCACAGTTGTTGACAGCACATCAGATATCATAGTAATTCATTTAGAGTGAGTACTTCCTATAAACTAACCATCCATTTATTCCTGAGGTAAAAAGTATTTATGTAGTTTCAGATGCTTTGAAAATCTGAAATAAAACCTTTATTTAGAATTTGCACTACTAAGTTCTCACTTATTTTTCCTAAAGTTTACCATTTACTTAGAAAAAAATATCTGTTAAACAGACAACACACAGCAAGTGTGCCATGATGATTACCTGACTTACTAATACAGACCATATTTCATGCCTGCATATGATATATATCATCCGAACAATAAAAATTAACATAAAAGATCTGAAGCTTGTCATTATTTTCCTTATTAGAAATAAACATATAATTTTCTTAGCTTCTTTAAAATTCAGGGCAGCACCTGTGGCTCAGTCAGTAAGGCGCCGGCCCCATATACCGAGGGTGGCGGGTTCAAACCCGGCCCCGGCCAAACTGCAACCAAAAAATAGCCGGGCGTTATGGCGGGCGCCTGTAATCCCAGCTGCTTGGGAGGCTGAGGCAAGAGAATCGCTTAAGCCCAGGAGTTGGAGGTTGCTGTGAGCTGTGTGAGGCCATGGCACTCTACCGAGGGCCATAAAGTGAGACTCTGTCTCTACAAAAAAAAAATAATAATAAATAATAAAAAAAAAAAATTCAAAGTTGACCCTGGTCTTCCACCAACAGCTTTAGAGAGAATATAAAACTATATTCTTAATCCAGCAATAAAAGTATAAAAAATATTTGGAAATTATTATACTTTCTACTCTGATGCAGGTAATCTTACAGAATCACATAATGAGGTATACTGAGGATCAATAACTACATTTCTCTGAATTTAGAACACTGAAAAATTTTTAAATGCATTTTATGACTTGTTTCTTATCCAATTGTCTTTAAATCAAGAGCATTTGCGTTTAATTGCTTTCTCACTAATCTAAACTCCAGCACATATACATTTAAGTAACATCCTGGTAATTTTATCAAGTCTCCGACTTCTATTATTTAAAGATTTTTTAATCACTATTAAAGATCTTCACTCTACTCACTCAAAAAAATTGTAAATACCCTAATCATTTGGTTGTTTTTATGACTATTCCTTTAACAACTTTTTGTGCCTTAGTATCCTCATTTACTAAATGAAAAGTTAGGATTGATTAGCAATCTTTATAATCTTTAGCACTAGGATTCTCTTTTGTCTTTAAAAAAACTCATGTAAATATCTTTTTTCTTTTAAAAACTCAGCGTTGTAGTATATGCTTTCTACAAAGCTTAATTTGAGACTATGCTACCATTAAATAGGCAACAACTCAATAAATTAACCAGAGTGAAGATTATTTATACCATGTTTTTAGAAGTGACTATTTACACATTTTTGTCAAACAGAAATCCAACACATAAATTTGAGAAGTGAGGTATGCTTTACTGTACTTTATGGATAGCTTAGCTTCAACAATGTGATCCTTCTATTTCAGTAACAAATTAAGAGAGATCCTGACTCTAAAATACATAATTCAATTGCAAGCAATCATGCTATCTGTGTAAATATATTTCTCATTTTGCAACTTCCTAATTTTGTTTAAAACTATACAGATACCTCTCAGTAACTTTTATAAAGTAGCCCCTCAGTATTAACCATGAAGGAAATGGTCACTTTAAGATATTAGTAAAATTAATTTCAAAACTAATAGACAATTAAGTGAAAGAACCCATAATAAACTGACTCTATTTGTGCCACCTAAGCTGGGCTATGTGTATATAGCACTCAGGAAGATGCTTCTCAGAAGCAGCCTATTATTCATCGTTATTTGCCTACTACAGACTTGGTCAATTTTGAATTTAAAAACAAACAGAAGACACTGCATTAATCATCTTAGCAAACATGGCCTTTGTTATCAGAAGCATATCTGATCTTTGAACTGATTTCTGATTCAGTGACCAAAGGGACAGATCTGATCTCTCTGCAAGGTTGGACTAACACACGCTCCTGAAGCAGCACCATTTCACCTGCTGATCCCGGGCACTCAAAACAACACTCCTCCAGGGCTTACTACAAATTGCTGACTAGCTTTCAAAGTTCCTCCTAAAAATGACCAACTGTTTGCAAGACATAGTATTGGCTCCACTGACAAAGGTTGAATATAATTTTAATTAATAAAAAGAAAATCCAATCAGATATTATTTTCTTAGTATTCAATTATAGCTATCTTTGCTCAAACTGTTAGTAAAAACCCTTACATAAAATCATCTAACACAATCATAGTGTAGTCATGATATATCTGAGGTAAATCCTATAGATCCTACCTATAATGGACTAATTGCCAAAAAAAAAAAAATTCATAAAATAAAATCCAGGTTCAAATCATTTAAGTTAACCATAGGCAAATATATAAAACACAAAACTCAAATCAATGTAAATAAATACTTGTAAAAACTACACCTAGACTTTTTATTCTAAATCAACAGTAAAAGTTGAAGTATTTTAAAAGTATGTTGATATTTTTAAATTATAGTTTGAGTTTTCAGTGGAAATATGACTACCTGTTACATCGTGAATATTTAATCCACTCATATCCAAGAACTTTCCTCTGTATTATTTTCTCTAAAGTCTAAATTTACCATAAACCTAGACCTTTTTAAGGCTTTGATGTTTTAATTTTATAAAAAAATAGACTTTATTTTAAATTATGTTTGGGTTTAGCCATCCAAACATACCACCACACTCAGTGAAATCAACATCATAGTATGATGCTGAAATATAGTATCTTTATTTAGAACTGGTATAAAGTACCACTCAATACTTCAACCACAAGTCTAAAGGCCAGTATTATAACTGGACACAGCATTTATTTTTCCCGTATGTGGTGATTCACGCTTGGAGAGCCAGTGTTCTTGTTTTAAGCTTTAATATACTACTATTTCCCTTTTGGAGTTTATTAGTAGACAAGAATGTCTACAAAAGTAGTTTTAAGTAACTATGTGGCCTCCCATTAAGCAATAAGCACCAAGCAACTTGATAAAACAAATACCCAAATCCTACAATACGCAGATCTAAAGTATCCTATGACTTTTCACTAGAAAAGACGAACAGAAACCCAGCAAGTCTGATCCTACGCTTTTCCATTTCTCACATCACTTGGCTTTTGAACAATAGGCAAAGTTATTTTTACACCATTAACTTGATGTGGTAACTGAGATGTTTATTTAAAAATGTCTCAAGGATGTTGCCAGATTTAAAATAGAACATTATACATTAAAAATGTAAAAATTTAATCTTCTAATATTATCAGTATTTATAGAAAGGCTCAGTGTGTTGGGGGGAAACGTATTTATCTTCAGTGAAATAATCATTTAATTCATGCAGTGGTGTCCCTTGAGCTTATATTTCATCTATCATTGAAAAAATTGTTTCTATGTTTGTAAATAGATGCCCTTATAAGACTCTTACCTATATGTGTATGATATGCTGGAAAAGAAATGATATACCCATTCTTCCTTAATCAAGTGTCTCTTCCCAATATCAATGTAGTTGGACATTACGAGGCTTCAAGTGCTATGGCAGAAGCCTGAATTTCCAAATAATAAATTAACCAGCAGAGGGCATAATTGCGGACAGAATGGACCAATCCAGCTGATGGCCAGGTACCAGATAGGTAAAACGCAAACTTTTTGATGGATCTACTTTCAAAGACTCTCTTATTTATCCTCGAAAACGTGAAAACGAATGACTTAACAAAATTAACATAACCCCTTTCAAAATTCAAGTGTGGCCCTAAGGAATCTCTGACTGTGATCACCAGGGGAAAAAAAAAAACACAAAAGTCACACGGAGGACTAACCCAGCGCTGACGGCCCCTCAGGAAGGTGAAGGTCATTAGCGCGTGGCGGGAACACACACCTGGTCGCAGAGCGCGGCCTCCGCGGGGACCGACTCCCCTCGGAGAACTCAGACCTTGGCATCTAGGTTACACTCAGGTTTCCGCTAACGCCGACGCATGTGGCCTTGGCACGTTCTTTTTTTCTCCCTTAGCCAATCCTCGCCACCCTCTTCCTATCCCCCAGCTTGTCTCCGCGCTCCCCGCGAAGCCGGGCTCGCTCAGCTCCGCAGGCGGCGCCTGCCGGCCGAGTCTACAGCACCTAACGGACCGCTCGGGCCAGATGCCTGGTCGGGAAAGGGCGGGGGAGGAGGAGGGGAGCAGGAGGAGAGGAGGGGAGGGGGGAGGGGGAGGGGGAAGTCGCTCTCCCTCCTCGGGTACTGACAGGGCTGCAGACTTCCAAGCAGGTCTGGTCATTGCATATTTGGTGGTGCCACGTAGGAACTTTCCTCACCTCTCTCTGCGCGCCCCCTCCCCGGCCGTCCCCATCCCTACCCCTCCGCCCCCAGCCCCCCATCTGCTGGGCGACTTTCATCACTCTCCAAGTGCAGTGCACGTCCAACCTGCAAGAAGAGGTGGCAGGGGGAATCACAGAGGGGAGGAGGGCACGGAAATTCACGGAAGGTGTTTTCTCTACCTTGAACACGTTCCTAATAACCTGCCAATCCGGCTAAAACCTCCTCTCCCCCTTCCCCCCATCCCACACACACAAACTGTTTTCAATCTTCTAGATTCAACCCCTGGTTTCTCTTATATCCCCCAAAGTAAAACAGCCTGTTTCTCACTTTGTTGCAGACAAAGAACTTTATCAAGGTTCATTTTATACCCTTTCTCTATATTTTCTCCTCAGTTCACCCTTAAAAAAGATATTCCCATTAGTTAGAATCTGAAGAAACCAGAAGATGTGTTCAAAGGGCAATCTGAGGACTGGTCCTCGAACAAAAGCTTTATATGACTGCCCTTGTGTTCAAGGTAGAATTTTTTCCTCTTTTCAAAGAGGCTGGAAAGTGGTGAAGGGCATTTTTAGCAGGCTCTGAGCCTGACAGATCTTTTTCTCCTGCTACCTACCTCCCCTCCCATTATTGTCCCGCCTACATCTCTCCCTCTCCCTCTCCCTCTCCCCAGTTTCCACTTCCAACCTGGTGGCAGGTACAATCTGGATTTTATTTAAGGGCATTTTACCCCCTTGGGGGCGGGGAAGAGGGAAAGGGGGGAGGGGCACAGACGGCGAGCGAGACCGACGGCATCTCCCACCTCCCCAAATGCATTTTTTTCTTACCTCCTCTGACCTCTCTAGCTTGGAAGAGGAAAGTCAATGCGAGGGTTGTTACAGTGAAGTCCCAGAGCCACCGTTTCGTTTTCCACCTAGAGGACCACAGCTCCATCTCCGAGCCTCGCGCTCACGCCGGTGAACTCAACCCACGAAAGTGCGACTGCAGACCAACTTCGTCCCTTCCGAGGTACGGCCGGGGATATGCGCTACACAGCCATGGGGGAGCGTGAGGTGAAGAAGTCTAAGGGCTTTTTCTTTGCAATTTGATGGTTTCCTTCCTTCCTTCCTGTCCCTCGCCCCCTCCTCTCCCTCTAGGCTGGCCCGGCGGCTGGGACCCTCCGATGCGTCCTCGGCCGGGCCCTGCCTTCACACTGAAGGCAGATGAGGGGCTTCAACCAACAAGTCGAGAGCACTCGGTGCCCCTAAAGGCTTCATGCAGTCAGTGGGCCGGACAAGCGGCTCGGCGGCCCCCTCCCCCGCCCACTCCGCTCCCCCGCCCCGCGTCCCCCCAGCTCCCGCGCGAAACTGACAAGCGGGCGGAGGGTCGGGCCCAATCACGCGCCTCCCGGCGGCCGCGAGCCCGCCCCCCTCGCTCCGCCGGGAACCGGGGCTCCGCAGGCCCGGCCCACCGCCCACCCCCCAGCTTCCCACCCTGCTGCTCCCGCCTCCCCGGCCCCAATCCCGGAGAAGAAATGGGAGGGAGTTCCGCGGGACGCGTGCTTGGCTGCAGAGCTTTGGGAATGAAAGGAATTGCAGGAGAGCCCCGGAGCGCACGGAGTTTTCAAGGAGCTTCTGTACTCAATAAAAACAGCTACTTGTCTGCTCGCCGCAGTCTGTCCGCCTCCTGCTCGTCGGCGGGGGAGGGGAGGAGCCCGGGGCTGGCAGCCGTAATCCTACCCGCGCGCAAAAATCTGCTGCGTGTGGCAGACGTGCAACCGGCGGACTCCTCGCCCTGCACACTCCGAAAAGTATTTTTATTCCTTTTTTAACCTATACTTAGAAGAAAGGAACGAAGGTGGCATAGAGGGACCCTAGAGGTCAAAACCCACGAGTTTGTAGGGAAGCTCTCCTTGGAGATTTGGAACTGACAGGTTTCTCTATTAAAACGTTTAAATTCAACACCAGGTCCATTCAGGGGCTCGCCTCTTACAGAGCTGAACTGTACTTTGAGGGAGGAGGAGAACGAAATTTATGAGAGCTGACATTAAGGGGGTGAGTAATTTAATTTTCCAGCTGATTCTAGCCTAATCCTTGAGGAGGGAGAGAGGCTGAGGGAGGGTTGGGTGGGGGGGGGGGGGAAGGCAAGAAAAGCGACTAACAGAATTCTCCAAGCGCCTAGGCCCACAGTCGGGACCCTGAGACCTAGGAGCTGAGCGTACGGCCACTCCCCAGTGAAAGTAATGAGGAGAAGCAGGTTTCCAAATTCCCTCTTCACTTACTCCATCCTCAAAGTAATCCTCTGAAACCTGGAATATAGATCCCCAGGTCATTTTTTGCACGTTAAAATTATTCCATTCTATTGACTCTCTTGTGTTCCTTAATATTTCCAATGATGTTTCTCTGGAAGACTTTCTGGAACATGCCCAACAGGGTGCCAGCATACATTAGCCACTCAGCTGAATGAATGGATACATTTTTCTGCTGACAAAGCGTGGAGGTGCCCCTCAGAGCCTACTTGGACATTTAAGACATTTGAATACCTATAGTCCTCAATTAGTTTACTGGGTACATATATTCAATTCAGTAGCTGCCACTAATCTTTAGGAGCCAAATTTTTGTCATCAAAATATGTCTCATGATCCAATAGGTTATATCACATCTTCATGTGGTTTAAAAGAAAGGTGATCAGAGCCTAGATGGAGCCCCCAAGATGGAATTGCTTAATAACATGAATAGAGGCATGTAAAATTAGGAATGAAGGTAGCAAATACTTTCAATAACAATGTTACTTTCTGAGACAAAGAACCACTCTCTCATCAAGTTTATCTATTAGATTACAGGCTAAAAAAAAAAAAATACACACTTTGTAGAGCTGCCGGCAGAATTTTGGGGATGCAGAGAAATACCAATAACTCCTCAGATTACTACCTCAAGCTGTTAACATAGTTTAATAAAATAATTTAATATCATGTTGCATTCGCATCTGGAATGTACAATCACAAATTAAGAACCTCACAATGGAAGTATCGATAAATTTACCAACTTCCTCTTCTCACTAGCAAAAATTTGCCGTTTCCAAACTTCTTTAAAATATATTTCTGTCCAATTTTTTGTGTATTTTAAAAATTATTTTCTAGGTCTTCTCTTAAATATAAAATAGTGACGTGAATACCAGTTTAGAAATACATATTTGTAAGGCTGCCAGAATCCTAACTCAATTCACTAGAGAGAGTTGTTACACTTGCAGCAACAGGTAGAAGTGGTGTTCCAAATTGTTTCTCAATAGCTCCCCTGATTTAGTAAGAATTCCATAGACTGATACTCTTCTGGGAGGTGCGAAATGATGCAGGGAGTCTACCAGGTCCTACCTTCTGGTCACATCTGAGACCTTCTCACCACTATGAAAGGGTCCTTTCAGGCAAAGTATGTTGGATAAATGGAGTTATTACTACTGTATGCTCCCTGTACTCTGTGGTCTGAATTCCTCTGGCCTCTGCCCAGCTAGGCATAACCTGGTCTGAATTAATACCTCTGGAAGGAAACAAGGTAGCTTCATGGTGCCGAATAATTGTGTCTAACCTCCTTTTCTCCTGCAGCTAGCTGCCAGATCTAGAGATTCCCAGGAACCTACCCGTAGATTTACAGGAGATGAACTCAATGGAAGGAAAGATAATATTCCACAACAAAAGAGAACAGGGGAAAGCCAGAAGAGATCCATCTACTTCCCTACCGGGGGGAACTTCCACCGCCATTATTTCCTAGACCACTTTTCAGCCCATCATTGCTAATTGTTCATACATAGATTCAAAATGTAATAAAATGTGACAGTTTTCCAGATATCAGTTTTTAGTATAAAGGACAATTAGCTATATATCCTTACTTAAAATTTTGACTTTAAAGTAAGGAAATATAGCTAATTGTCCCTTGTGAGCTAGGCGAGACTATGGACATAAACATCTCTGTCCCCTTTATGACAATTATTTAATTGTCCTATTAAAAAATAATATTTAAAGATATTTTTCAACTTTGTAGAATTAGTTCTGATTTGCAAGCTTTTCAAAAGCAAGATGGAAAAAAAATGGAGAAAAAATAATCACCTCTTCTGTATTTTATATTAACCACCTGTCAGTATTGACTTGTCAGAGAAACTGAGATGGTAAGTTACAACTGGGACTGTGAGGACAGATTAGGGAAAGTTAAATGTTCTAAAAATATCTTCCATGTCTATGGGCATTTATTAAGTATTGTGAAAAGTTCATAGATCCCCTGAATATCTTCCAAAATATCTAGAAATTAGGGGATCCAGATTCAGAATCAAGGTTTGAAATATTGAGACCTCAGTAACTAAAAGCAGATGGAAGGTACCTTGTCCATAGTGGGACACCCCTAAAACAAGCAATATTAGAGTATCAATAGATCCATAGTAGTCCTTAAATTACTATAGGTAGAATTAGGGGCAAGAAGAGGTAAGTTAGATAGCAAGATTTTAGAAATAATGTATCATCTTTTAGATCATTTGGTATTAATTGTCATTTTTTCGTGCTGATGGTTTATCCTTCCTATTTTTGATATCGATAGATAGGTATAAGTAAAGATACACAGAAATTAGACACTTTCTCCCAACACTTTACTGTAATTAAATGAGTGCATCAAATTTTGTTTATTGAATAAGAAATTATTTGGGGGGAGGGAAATTTCTTGTACACACCAGAAATACTTAAAACTTGAAAAGAAATGTGCTTTTTAATGTAACCCCTCACTTCGGCTGATGGTTTGCCTTTCTTGCCCTTTTCTGAACTTTAGGCCAATTATTTTAAGAAGGAAATGACTAAGCAGTTTAACATTCATTTTACTAAATGAGTGGCTAAAAATTAGTCTCTGTTTAAAAGTGGACTTAGCTCCTCGTACCTCACAGATGGACCATTGTGTTGTAGAAGGTGGGAGTGGAGAGGGGGCAGAGAAGTTTATTTCCATAGTCTAGCCTAGCTCACAAGAACCTCACTGGGTATTTTTTGGCAACTTTACTCAGAAATAACTTACAGAACTTCAGAGGAATCCGAATTTAACTCAATTTAAATTGGTTTCATGATAGTACTGCGTACATAAGATATTTTTTCTTTCGTTCTTGAGATACTCTACTAAGTAGGATATGTTCCAGCTCCATCCATGTAAACGTGAAAGAGGTAAAGTCTCATGATTTTACCATCTTTAAAAGGATAATTTACTCTTAACAATATCATAATTTTATAAAATTTAATTTGGGTAATTAAATGAAAATATACATCTAATTTTCCTTTGACACTAATTCATTAAAAACCAAATGTAACAAGCTGGTAAGTGTACCATTATACTTTTTAAAATAAGTAAGATCCTCTCTTCCACTTCTATCCTAACTTCACAAGTTGATCCACACCAATGCACTGACAATATTCTTGCCTTAAAGTGAATATTTTTTTCTAGACAACATATGTAATTAATTTGTATCTCTACCATGTGTACCAAATCATTTAATTATATAACAAAATGTAAATCCTAACAATCATACAAAACTGATTTCTAACTCATATACAATGTTTTTCTGTTATTTTTACATGGCATTCTTATACATTCTACAACAGATGTCAAACATAAGGTTTAGGGCTGGTGAATATGGTTAAATGTCAAAATAAATCTGATTTTTAAAACATCAGTATGAAATAACTTCTACTTAATTTTTGTTTACAGATTATCAGTGTTTAATAATCCTCCCAATATTATATTTTCTGCTAGTACTGGGATAGTCCAATTATTCCAAATAATATTTAAAGTTTTCAAAATTATATCTGCCAAGAGTTAAAAATGATATATAGATATAAATTATTGGATTGCAAAAAAACAGCATTTAATATGAGAGTATTTTGATAAAGACAAAATGCATTTGTTGCTATAGGAATATCCTCTTTTCTATTTAAAGTATTTTATGTACTTTTTTGTGAGACTTCGTAACATCTTCATGCAGTAGGAATGTGGCAATTTTAATAGTTTCGTTTTAAGTTTGAGGTTTTTGATACTCCAAGTTCAAACTAGGAATAAAGACACAGTTGGAATATGTAAGAAACATTTATATTTTTATATTTCCATTCTCATTATTAATTCTGTCCTTATAAATTAGGCATTTTAAATATATAGTTGATATCTTTATAGGTTAACTATTAAAATGAATGATACCTTTACTCCTATGAATCTTTAAATAAGGAAAGTCAATATCAGTGACCGAATTTAAAGCCTTAAAAATATCTGTGAATATAGTTAAAGAGTTATATTTTAGATGCGTTTCTATGAAACATAAATTTTTTAGGATAAATAACGTGAAGTGATTTTTATCCCAATACCTACCCTCTGGTTACACTCTCTCCTGAGGTTTTAAAATCATTTCATAACTTTATAGGCTCTGCCCTACTAAAATTAACCCCAAGTCCTTTCATACTTTTCATGAAGAAACAAGGGAAGTGAACGTATTCAATGTGTTACGGAGAAGAAATATAATCATAGTTACATTAATATTTTGTTAATGGATGAACATCTTGAAAACTGTGAGCATTGTGCATATGTTTCTAAGCAAAACATAAAAAAAAAAAATTGAGGTAGGAGATATTCCAAACGTTAGGTAAGTATTTCTTTCTAGACTGTAAGTTCCTTGAGAGAAGAAACTCTCATTCTATTCTGCGTCTTCAGTGTCTGGGTTTTCGCTTCTCATTGTGCTCCGTATAATTTTGATGACATTTTTCTTAACTTCCCACTTTACTTCTGATTTAAAGCACAAATAAATCAGTTTAAATGATTTTGTCTGCTACTTCAAAACATTGAATGTTCAGCCGTGAATTAGTTTCTGAGGCCCAAGCTTGGCGTGGAAGCTCAACTGTTACTTGGTAATGTAATGGTGCCTCTACTACCCTGGGAGGAAGAGGAAACACCTGAAACACGCACCAAACTTACTTGAAATGTGAATAACCAAGACAAAGTTTGACATTACATGTGGCATTATTCGTTGGCATATCTCACTAAATCAAAGTACAAAACTTTGGGAAAAAAAAGTTCTTCTGAGGTAACATTTCTTCCTCTTCTCTACCACCACAAGACACTAAGAATCCTACATGGTCTGCATCTAAGCTCACATAAACTTTGAAATTGACAAGCAAAAAACACCGCTTCCTGTGGTCTCCACTGTCTTATTATTTGTGCACAATAATTCTTAAAAAAATGCATCTGGATAAATTTTTGATAAAGGGGTAAGAATGGAAGGAAAACAATATCAAGAAATTTATATTAGAATTTCAAGTTTTGAGAGGTTACAAGTAATGTATAAGGTATTTGTATTTTATTTTATATATAATCCCATTCATATTATAATAACATCAAAAATAATGGCATATGTTAACCTCAAAATTACATCATATACATGGATAGCAGTTTCGTAAATATTTAAATATGATGTTGGTCTTAATTTTAGAAGTTTACTCATACTCCAGAACAGATAGAAACTCTATTAGTAACTCAACTAATTACCCAAGAAAAAGATCACTTACTATAAAATTGAAAGAAAATTGTTACTTCTTATAGAAAGGAATTTTTATACAAAGTCTATATTCTTTAGAACTGTCTCAAATAGATCTTTATTTGAAAAAATGTAACCATGTGCTAGTCATAAATATTTTAAACACACAGTACACAAAGACAAGAATTCTTACCTCATCAGCTCAAATAAATACCATACTGAAATGTAATCACTATCCAGAAATGTTTTGATGAATATGATAGTGTTTAAGATGAATGTACAGTGTTTTATTTAATCTCTAACCATGGCGTAGCAATGATACTTGTTATTTTTTTTAATACTTGTTCAGGCTCTATTCCAATCTGTTTTTTTAGCGGTATTCCTAAGGAATATTCACAAGAAGCCTCATATTCTCACAACTTATGGACATCTTTGCTTCCATTTTTGTTCCGAATCTACTAAGATATTTGCCTGAATCTTATATAGCCAGAAAATGTTATTCTTCAAAATCTCAGGGATTATTTCAGCAATAAAAGGGTATTTTCTTTTTTTCAAGAAAAGCAATTACCTACAGAGAAAAGGCTAGGGCATTGGTAGAAGAAAGAGATGAAGAGAAGTAACATGGAAACAGAAAAAGGAAGAAAGAAGAAGAGAAAAGGGGAGAAGAGAAGACCATTGTTAGCAGTCTTTAAATCTTTATAAATGAGAAGCATGGATGAAAGGAAGGTTGTCTAAGAACATGTTTTAAAGTGCTGCTCTAGGATGCGTTTAAGAATACTCATTCCCTTGGCTCAGCACCCATAGCACAGTGGTTATGGCTCCTGCCCCATGCACCGAGGCTGGCTGCCTCGAACCCAGGCCAGGCCAGCTAAAACGACAATGACAATTGCAACAGAAAAATAACCTGGCATTGTGGTGGGTGCCTGTATTCCCAGCTACTTGGGAGACTGAGGCAAAAGAATTGCTTAAGCCCCAGAGTCTGAGGTTGCTGTGAGCTGTGACATTACAGCACTCTACAGAGGGCAACACAGAGAGACTCTGTCTTAAAAAAAAAAAAAAGTATACCCATTCCCCTGCTTCAAGGAAAAACATTTAGTTGCTAAATAGTTTAGCCACCACAGAACCTGAGTCTTCCTGTTGAAAGGAGTAACTTCTACCAAAATGACTAAAGTGATTAAAAGTGGGATTACACCATGAAATATAGACACTGAGTAGAGGTTCCATAAACCGCCAGCTGGATAAGTATCACCTATGTCAAAGGAATTACAGGTGAGAAATTCCCAGTACATCAGAGTATAAAATAATTCTTACTAATATTCTGCATCAATTACCAAAGAAATAGGACAAAGGAACCCATATCAGAGGGACTTAACTTTTTATAAAAAAATATTTCCTAAGATTATGTGGTTTTGTTAAGCTCATCTGAGCAGTCTTACTGCTTATTGTGATGTCGCCTGGACATAATGAAATAGCAAAGAACTAGGAGTTTGGCTACTGCTGAAACATGAAAGATGGATTCATTCATGTGTCTAGTGCCTCAGCCAGCAGGGCTGGAGACGCTGAATACTGCCCAGACCTTCTCTCTAGTGGGCGAGTCAGGCTTCCTAAGTGTTAGTTCAGGGCTCCAAGAGAATAGAGTTGGAACCTGTCAGTCTCTTAAGCTAAGCTCAGAAGTAGCAGAACCTCACCTTTGCTGTGTTTTGTGGTTTAAAATCAACAATAAAACCATCTCAGATTCAGTAGGAGGAAAAGAGTGATATACAAGTAAAGTCATAATAGGAATTAACAGCAGCCATCTTTGGATGTAATACAATACAGCAAAGTGTATGGACCTCTTCATAATCCCCCAAAACCTCATCCGATTACAGAATTTCATGATCTGAATGAGATCCAGATGAAAATGAGGTATAGAAGTGGAGCTTCCCTTGACTGGAAAACCTGTGAACTTAAATGATAAGTTCTCTGTCTCCAGGCTCATTCAAAAAATGGGGAAGACAAAAGGCACGGAAATCAATACTCTGTACGAGTATGGAAATTTACCCAGATACATTTGCTTTTTGCATACAGCCCAAGTACACTGAGGCTTAATTAATACTTTGTTATTCTCTACAGCTCTCGGTTCAGCCTTCCGAGTTATGGTTATTCCCTGTAAGATGTATTTCTTTTTCCAAAGGAAAAGGTCTATGTTTGCAAATGATAGCGTTCGAGGCTCTCTGAGCATTCCGAGGCTCTCAGTCTGAAGTGATACTTATCCAGCTGGCGGTTTATGGAACCTCTACTCAAATGATAATATTCTGAGGTAGACAGGATAAGAATTGTGTCAAATATAAGAACACCCAGTTGACATCCATTGGAGAATTGATTGCTTGCTTGGTGTGTGGAGATGGTGATGGGAATCCCACGTATCTGGTGTCAAATGTATTGTGTTGAGAAGAGACGCTTTGTTCTTCCATCTTCTCAACAACAAAACGTTACCTCTTCCTAATTACGGAAGTGATAGTCTCACTTTTTTTTCACCATTACACAACATGGATCACCCTTTCTCCAGTTTCCCGCAGCAATTTCTTCACTGTGTTCAAAGTTGAGCAAACAGTTTTCTTACTATCCTTCCATCCTTCAGCTGACTGGTCCTAAAGTCAATGCCAGACATTTTAGGTCCGTGTTACCCAGCACCCCACGTTCAAGTACCAATTAAAATCAGCCATACTTACAGAAAACCAGTGCCAGATTACACATTCTTGAATTTTATGAACACTTTCAGTCTCTTCTCACGTTCATTTTGTCTTTAAAACCTAAGAAAGCCTATGCAGTGGGTACTGAGTGAGACAGAGAGTGGAAGGAGAGACGGAAGCAAAGCCGAGCTGCATCCATTAAAACCGCCCTGGCCTGAATTTGGCCTGAGTTGATTATGCATTAAACTCGACAAGAGTTTGAGGTTTTAATATTACCTGAGGCTGAGTTTTTGATAGCTGAAAAACACAAAATGAAGCTGTGTGTCATTTCCAAAGATAAAGGTTAGGAACCGAGGATGTATTTTTAGTTACAGAGAATAAGTTGGCTTTATAATTGCATCTTATCAAGTCTACTTCATTCAAGAGAGTTAGACTCATCACTGACAAGGTCCAAATAACCCAACTGTAAGACTTATCTTAAAATTTAGAACTTTTGATGACTTTCTATTAACCATTTTAAAATTTCCCTCCACACCATAGCAATTCTTGACTTTAAGCAAAGCCAATTGCTTTACCACTTTGGATTACCTATTAAACTTTGGAGATAACTCAGCTGCTCTGAAAACTCTTTGAGACTGATTTGATATTATTCTCTTTTCTCCAGCCTTCCGAGTTATGGTTAAAATTTTTGCTTTAAAAACAAGCTTTAAAAAGAACCAATATTGGTTGAATGATGCAAAAAGTGAATTAAAGAACATGTGTAGAGAAACCAATATTTATATAACAAATATTAGAATTGTAAAATTTTTAATGTTCACAATGTTCAATAGTTTGACTATAATGACAGTTACGAGTGAGTAACTCAAAGCAATGTGAAGAAACAAAAAGCTTTTACAATACTAACTATAAATAAGTAAATAAGATTGCCAGTGTTTTTGATTTATTAGTTTGAAAAAAAAAGTTATTCAAACTGGAAAGAAAAAAGTAAAACCATCTTTATTCACAGATATGATTCTATACACAGCAGATCCTCTGTACTTATGGGGACGACTCCTGAAGTTGATCCAATTTTCATAGACCAGACATGCATCACATGTATGTATGAGTACAGTAGGCCTAGTTCCTTATGTTGACCACTTCCAAATGTTGAGTTGACCTCATTGCTACAGTCCGTTGGGGGGTCAACTTACAGAGGGTCTACTATGTAGAAAATAACTAAAAAAATTCACTAAGAAACTACTAAGACTAATAAATAAATTAAGTAAGTTTGCAGAGTCTAAGATCAACACAAAAACTAAGTTGTAATTCTATACACTAGCAATGAACAATTCAAAAAAGAAATTAAAGAAAATAATTCATTTACAGTATTCTTAAACTGGCAGTGTTGTTGAAAGTGATCTTCAGATTTGATACAATCCCAAATGACATTTCCAATGACTTCTTTTGCAGAAATTGAACAGTCGAGAACGGGTACAGGAGAAATTTACTAAATGCAGAGTACAAATGTCTACATACAATAACTAAGAAAATGCCATAAAGGCTACCTTGAACAGTTTGATGAGATTATTTCAGATGGTATATGAAACCAGCACATTGTACCCCTTTATTGCACTAATGTACATAGCTATGATTTAACAATAAAAAAATATATATATATAAAAAGAAATTGAACAGTTGATTCTCAAGTCCATACAGAATTGCAAAGGGTCCTAACTACCCAAAAACAATACTGAAACAGCCATGTTGGAAGACAAAGATTTCCCAGTTTCAAAACTTACTACAAAGCCATTTAAATAATAAACCAGTAAACTAATAAAGTAGTAAATAGTAAACTAATTTAAATTGCAAATGAACTTATGTCCACCCTGTATGGTAAGGTAGTACTTCGCTGTCACTAGAATGGCTACAACTTAAAAAAAATAAAAATATTAAGTGTTGGCAATAATATGAAGAAATTGGAACCCTCACAAATGTTTTTGCTGCTATGAAAAATAGTTTTCTAGTTCCTCAAAAGTTAAAAATAGAATTAACATAGACCTAAAAATTCTACCTAAAAGTATATACCTACAAATAATGAAATAAATAGTAAAAAAAAAAAAAAAAGTACATTTACACACCTTGGTCATAGCAGCAGTATTCACAATAGCCAAAAGGTGAAAATAATCCAAATGTGTATCAGCATATGAAAGGGTAAACAAATTGTAATGCATAAATAAAAAGGAATATTATTCAGCCATGAAAAGAAACAAAGTCCTGATACGTTACAATGTAGGTGATCATTGAAAACCTTATGCCAGTTATAAAGGTTTCGATATTATGATTCATTTACATGAAACATCTATTATAGAAGAAATTCATGGAATCAGCAAATTTTGGTTGCCAGGGTCTGGTGAGAGAGAGGAATAGAGGCTTACTGCTTAAAGAGTATGGGATGTTCTTTTGGGTTGAAAAATATTTCAGAGCTAGATTGATGTGGTAGTTGCATGACATTGTGACTGAACAAAACTAAATTTTTCTCTTTAACATGATTGATTTTATGCTGTATGAATTTTATGTTGGTTGAAAAAACACATAGTATCAAATAAACCTTTTTTCTTCTCACTGTATTAAAAAAGACAGAATTTTTCTAGCAAAACATTATAGGACAAGGACTAAAATATATTTACATCACAGCAAGTATGTTAGGAGAAACAGAAAAATTTACAAGAGATTTAGAGGGAAAAAAATTAAAGCAACTTGCACAGAACTAGAGGTTTTCTACTGAACAAGAACAGATGTTTCTAACATATTTCATAGTATGATTTTGATAGATGAACTGCCTCAGTAATAAAACAGCAAAGACAATTTTTACTTGTATGTTCAATAAAAGAAATTGTACTAGAAACAATTTAAAAGAAACTTTAACAAAAATGATGTTTTCTGGGTAGCACCTGTGGCTCAAATGAGTAGGACGCCAGCCCCATGTACTGGAGTTGGCGGGTTCAAACCCAACCCTGGCCAAAAAACTGCAAAAACAAAACAAAACACGTTTTCTGAAAAAAAAAAGTCTCTATTTTGGTAAGCCTACTCTGAAGATAATAAAAAAATTCTGATGTTATGTTCAGAGATATTACTGTATGAAATAGTCATTCCCCAAATTATTTATAAACATTGCAATAGGTAGTACCCCGTTTTCCCAAAAATAAGACATCCTCCGAAAATAAGACCTACTTACAGGAAAGATAAGACATCCCTAAAAATAAGACCTAGCACATCTTTGGGAGCACACCTTAAAATAAGACACTGTCTTATTTTCGGGGAAATGGGGTAGTAGCTAAAAGTCACAAGGATATCATTAATTTGGATAAAAATACTTTTAAACGTAGTAGGCTGTAGAATATATTGTCTCTTCTTCTCCTTTGCTTACAGTGTATATAAAACAACCCTTTGATTAATTCAAACATGGAGGGATAAGAAAACAAAGCCCACCTGTTTTATAAATAAAGTTTTATTGGAACTGATAAAATTGCACCTGATTTATCACACTACTTCATAATGAGAAGGACAGGGACCATAAAACACCTTGTGGCAAAGTTTTTGAGGAGCAGTGAACACAATTAAAATTATATATTTTTCAATTATCACCACCTCAAAAATCTAAATTTACCTAACTTTTTAACAATAAGTGGCTGTTAGTACTTTTTAATCTAACACATTTTTAATTAATTTCTGCATATTTAGATATTTCTTCTAGGCAAAGAGGACATTTTAACAATAACTAAAGAAAGCAATGAATTTTCAATAGAAAGTTATGCTATGTAGAGAGCATTTTGAAAACAGACATTTGGAAATACTTCTGTCATTATGCAATCTTATTGTCCAGAACCACATATGTTACCTATACAATTCTCATATCTGCATTCAACCAAAAAATGAAAAGCTATCTCAAATCTTCCAAATAAAAGGTTTCAGTGGGTATGAAGTCATTTTTTAAAACATATAGCTTTAACACTTTCTGAAATTTTCAAAATCATTGCCAATTTTTAGAAAAACACTTACTTAGGTTATGGATGGAACTGAGGGGTTGAATGTCATGATTTGTTGTGGAAAGTAGACTCTCTCCTCTTAGAGCAATTGAAACGAAGTATCAATATAAATTAAATGTAGAACTATATCTTCAATGTTTTATACATCAATATGTAAAGTTGAGATTTTCAAAATGAATTAATCAATTTCAATTATATTTCACTCACTGATAATATTGTTAATTTTTATAGACCAAATATCGACAAATAGAAAATAAATTTATCATTAAGAAATGATAAGACTCAATTTTGTTGAATCCATTTCTCTATATTTATTTTTGTATATATTCAATGTGGAATAAAAAATATATAGTATTAAGATTTAGACTTATGTATGCGTATATGTATACGCACATGACTAGTTCTGTTTATATAAACTAACATAGTTCAGTACAGATCAATTCCAAGTTGGTACCTTAGTTGTTACTTTTAACTCCATCATTTCCTCAGGACAGCAACTTTTAGTGATGTGATATGTGATAGAACGGGCAGATTTCATTGTCATGTGTTCACTGATAAAATTTCTTTGCTGCTGTAAAATGGATTTGTTTTGTCTGTTATAATGTTACACTTACTATGTTAGTAAATCAAACACTCCTCAATCTGGCTGGGCCAGAGTAGACAGGAAAGACAAACTCACACCCATGAATGTGATTTGATACAGTCAAGAAGATAAATTACTCTCACCCTGAGTGAAGGGGTACAATGTAATAAACCTGCCCTCAGGTGGCTAATTGGCTTTACTGAAAGGTGACTTTGTAGGAGAGGCTCAGCATTGGCCATGCTTTTGATTCGGTATCATCAGGGGCAGTAACTTTATCTGCTTTGGTTAGTGGGAACCTACTGGGTTCAGGAATAGCCTCCGTTTATGTCATCATGGTGCTTCTGCAATGGTGCTCACTGTGTCAGGACTGGGGTAATCAATTACAGAGGCTGGCTTTTGTCAACTGGCTAAGTCATTTTGTGTAATTAGGTTAGTGTCTCTTTCGTTGCTTTCCTGTACACATTAACAAGCAGTATAAAAACCTTTAAATTTCATTCCTACTCTAGCTGCTGATTCTTCAGCTAGAGCTTTTTTTTTTTAATGAAACTCACACTTTTTTTTTTTTTTTTGCCACTAATGATATTCTAATAATATAAGCTTTGGGGGTACTACAGCTCAAGCATCAGGTCTGTTTGCTCCAAAGCCTGGCTCTACTAAAGAGCGTTATCCTGCTCCATGCCTTATTCAAACCTAATAGCCTTTTGTGTGACCCAGTAAATAGATAAGAGCAGCATTAATAGTGTGGAATATGCTGCCTCTAAAACTTAAAGAGGCCTACCAACTGTTACCTTTCCTTCTCTGTTAGAAGTTGTGAAATGCAATGTTTTTTCTTTTACTTTAGGAAAGCTGTCCAGGCATGAAACAGGTAGCTGGGCCCCCAGATCTTTACTGATAGGGCAGACCCTCATATGCCATATTTAATTCCCATCCTCTGTAGCACATGTAACTTGCCAGGACCTCCAAAGCACTATGGTCATTCAGTTTAATATGATGTTATTAATGTTATTAACGTACAGTCATTCAGTTTAATATGATGTTATTAATGTACAGGACTAACGTAGAGTCCTATCAAATGGCCAGATTGTACAGGGTCCTCTGGCTATGTACATCAGAAGGAGAAAGAGTTAATCACGTCCTGGAGTTAGACCATAAATATACATTACCTTCTATCCCAAAGGAATCTGAAGTGTTTCTAATCCTCTTCCTGACAGGGATGGAAAGAAGGGATTCACCAGATCAATGACTACAGTCAGGCATCTGAGGTCATGCTGATCTCCTGTAACAAACCTGTCATATCAGAAATAGCCTCTGGCCTCTGTGCTAGAGAGTGAGACGGGCCTGGAGCTCAGCTCAGATGCTCTCTGTAAGAGCATCCTTTACTATCAGCTATAAAAAATGCCGTTTGAGCTTTTCAGCAATGTTGATTCCCTTCTTAATCCATTTCTTACTGCTTTGGTAAATGGAATGTCCTCAGCGACTTCCCACAGAACTTTGTCAGAGACAGCAGTGTATCTGTGCTAGGTGCCCACTTCTCTGCATCTTGTGATGATTTCTTAGACTGTCTTCCACAAAAGGCAAGGTCTTGCATTTCTGTTTCACTTCCTGCCAACTATACTTTCTCCACGCTTCCAAGACCCTTGCTAGCACCATTTCCTTGAGTTCTGGTCAGGATTCAGAAAGGATTCACAATTTCTATTGATAGTATGTTGGTTTGAGCCAACATACTATTAATAGAAAAGTTTAGGATGTACCCATCCTAAACCTTATCACCTCACATTTTCTCAGTCAGGACCCTGTCTAGCATAATCTCACACTCAGTTTTCGACCCCTTCTGTCACTCTTAAAATAAGGCACTTGACATTTACTTTTTTCTTTTCTCTTTTGAAAGAGAAGGTATTACTTTATTGACTACTAAGGAGGCTTTCTGGCTTTTTTGCCTAATTGGTTAATTAGTGATTAACAATCTCAAACCTAGACTTAGGCTTTTTCTAATACATATTGACAAATTATATCCAGCAACAAACCATTCCATTTTGTAGCTCTTCCTTCTCCTGAACTTCTGCCATAACTAAGATATTGCACCGTCCTGTGTGATTGCTTCCACCGGTATCTCAGTCCGGTTTGCCACAGGTGACCATTTTATCAATTACAATATTTACATGATGCCAGAGGTTAATCATGCCTTCCCTCCTATTAATAATGAGGTCCGAATTACCAGCGGACTACATGATGGTTCAACTCCAAAAGATCAATTTAGTTCCCACTTCTTTGAACCCTTCTGCTATTAACTTTCTTAAATAAGGTTCCCAGGCACAGACATAAGCAGAGATTTTCTTGTAGAATGTTAGATGGAGACTGCTTTCAGGTGGGATAATGAAAGCCCTGAGACTGGGCTGATAGAGTTGTTAAACTGCCGTGCAATTGCAAAGACCTCAGATAATTCTCCTGGGAATTCTGGATCTGGAATAGACTTTAAGAATTGCCTGGAATTGGGATAGTGTGAAATTTGCATCTTTGTTGTATTAACATCATTGGATACAAGTTATCCATGGAAAGAAAGAGCTCTTTTCAGAGTGCTGGAGTGATGTGACTTAGCAAAGTATCTCAGGAATGGAAGAAAAAGTATCCAATGTACTCAGCCCTACTATGAAGCTAAATTATAGCTTTCACATGAAGACTATAACCCAACGATAGCACAAGACTATGGGGAAAGGGCCAAGGAAGGGGAAGGGAGGGGGGAGGTTTTGGTGGAGGGAGGGTAATGGGTGGGGCCACATCTATGGTGCATTTTAGAATGGGTACAGGCGATTGCACTAATGTACACAGCTATGATTTAACAATAAAAAAAGAAAAGAAAAAAATAAAATATATTACAATAGAACCTCAAAAAAAAAAAAGACACTCAAGAATTGGGTGCAAGGGTGTAAGATTTGTGCAAGGTGTGCAGAAGGCCTCATTCTGGAAACTTAAGGTCGTGGAACTCTCTCATGACACAGGGAGCGTATGTATCTTCTTTGTGATGCTTTGAATTCTCAAGTGTAGTTGAAGAAGAGGTACATAGTGTATTGCATGTATTATTATTTCCCTATATTATTTTAGCAACTTCAAAGGAAAAAGTCTAAAAATCAAGTCTCAAATAACATCAGCCTTCCTTATAACATGATGACATTTCTTTATCCAATTCCCATAATAACAGCCTATGGGATCATCCTATCCTATTTCCTCAAAATGTGTACATCATAATTCTCTTTGAGAAGCATGACAAACCTTTATTTACAATTCAGATACAATTCATATTTGATGTATGCAAAAGAATTTCATACTGAGAAAAAGTAAAAAAAATCTAAACATTGTTTTCCAATATACTTTTTTCTGCGGATAAGACAATCAATAGGCTCGGCACCTGTAGCTCAGTGAGTAGGGCGCCAGCCACACACACCAAGGCTGGCGGGTTCAAGCCCAGCCTGGGCCTGCTAAACAACAACTGCAACTAAAAAATAGCTGGGCATTGTTGTGGACGCCTATAGTCCTAGCTACTCAGGAGGCTGAGGCAAGAGAATCGCTTAAGCCCAAGAGTTGGAGGCTGTTGTGAGCTGTGAAGTCACAGCACTCTACCGAGGGTGACATAGTGAGACTCTGTCTCAAAAAAAAAAAAGACAATAAATACCTCAGTGAACTTCAAGATGACAGAGAAATTCAGCATGAAATTTCATCATGGACCCCAGATTTCCTGCTTCCTGCCTACATGTTCCAGTAATTGGATTTCCCTGGTATTCAAAATGTCTTAATAGGCATTAAATTGTTTTAATAAATACAAATTGCTCCAAGATTTGAGATAAGCCCATTAAATCATTCTGACAACATTTGAAACTAAATTGGTAATTTTTTATTATTTCTGTAATTCTTATAATAAGTAGCATGGTTTTAAACATGTGTAGAGAGCAAAATCACACAACTCAAATTTATTATGGGGTAGATAATAAATTGTATGCAAAATGTAATTATTAGTCCTTTTTATTTCTTCATGGTTAAAAATTTCTGCTTTTGTCTATCCATTTTTAGTAGAGTAGAAAGGGTTTTTCTTTTCAAAATTATCCGTATTCCCTAAAATGTAATGTGTCTCCATTGATATTTAATGTATTCTATACATTATAACCCATTTCCCTAATGCTTTTTTTAAAGTAGATTCTAAACCATCCCCATTTTCCAGATGAATACCGAGACAGAGAAATTAGGGAGTTGTGAGAGGTCACGTAGCTAAAATTTAGGAAATGCTGTTCCCTCAGTTGTACAAAGGTCTGGCTAATATTCATTTCTCATCCTAAGATCTCTGCTCAAATGTCACTCCCTTCAAATCACTTATCCTGGTTATTCTTTCTACAGTAGAGTCCTACAATTTACTTCACAGAAATTATAATCTGTAATTATATTGTTCACTTATTTATTGACTTGTCAGTTTCCTATCTTGTCAATAATATTGCAAGCTTTATTTAGAGAGGAAAATTTCCATGTCTGCTGCTGTGTCATAACTTCCTACCATAGTAAAAGGCTCATTGAATATTTCATGAATAAATAAATAAATACCTCATCGTAATGGCATGTGGAATAGGTCTGTATCACGCTTCCTCAATTAAAACAAATATACCTGATCTTTTTATTCTTTTATTCTTCCAGATGAGCTTTGGGATAATTTTGCTCATGTTTGTTGAAATTATAGCAAATTAATAAATTAATTTAGTATAAATGGGTTTTTTTTGCAAACCTCAGTTTATAAAATTTAAGAACCTAATATGTTTTTAATGCAAGCTTTATTGTTTCTGATTTTCAGATGTTTTTCTGTTTTCTTCACAAAGGCTATTCCCATTTATCAAAATAGGACCACACCTCAGTGTTTATCCCTGTCTTGGTCTAAGAGCGGGAATAGTAATGGTGGTCACGCTTGTGATGGTGATTTTAAGAGGAGTAGAGGCAGGAGGAAAGTGAGCAGGGCTAAGGGTCCTGAGAGTCACGGTCCGTGCACAAGCAGTCAGAGATATTGCCATGTAATGAGATTTCCTCCACTTCGTATATTCCAAATAATATTCATCAACAAAAGTTATAATCAATGTCAACATAGAACCGTTTCATGAGTTCTCATGGCTTTTTCAGATACCTTCAGTTTTGTTTCAGCCTTCCCAGAGCAGTAATTCTTTTTTCTGTTTCTGCTGATTCTTCTCAGCTCACCTTCAGATTCTTCCCTTTAGCTGTCCTTTCTTTCACAGGGTGAGCGACTCCCATAGACATCATTTCTTAAGCTCCCGTATCAAGCCGTGGCTGGTCCAGCCAATGATAGGCATTAGCCAAGCTTGGAGGATAGAATATATAAAGAAACCAAAGTATTTTTTTTCCCTCTCTGTGAGCATCTCTGGAATTAGAGACAGCACCAAAAGTGGCTGCCAGTCTCTGAGATGCCTACTGGGCCTCACAGGTCTTCCACCCTTTAGTAATCAACTTCCTGAGTTACAGTATCTCTCTTTTTACTCAAAATGTTCTGTCTTGCTAATCGGATTCAGATTATGAAGGGTCTGGTACATTATTGCCTTGGCTAGAAATATTTAAACAATGTTATACTTGTACTGATTTCAATTTCAACCTCAATATCTACATGGGCGAATTAAGTTTCACTCATGCTGAGTTTACAGAAAATTGAAGAGAAATAATGGAAAACTAGATAAAAATTAAAATGTTATTGAAGAAAAATACACTATGTCCTGGGGAATATTTTGTTAAGTCAAACATAATTCTGATTTATTAGCATTTTGCTTTGAGTAGATGGTAGAATGAATCAAAGCCCTTGCTTCAACTTTCTAACTATTGAAGAGAAATCAGTATCTTACTAAACTCACTCTCAAAGTGCTAACTCACCCTGACTAAATTATTTCTTCAGAATCCTTCAATTCTTCTTCAATCCTTCTTTATAGGGGAAAATGGTTACTTGGAGAGCGTTTCTCTGAAGCATTTCTCAAAATGACAAGCTTATCACAACTAATTCCTAAGTAGCAGTCATCTGAAATCTTACATTTGACTAAACGTCTGCTTTATAATTCTGAAAAATTATTATCCCATCTATAGAAGTTAACTATCACTTATTTGGTGTGTGGCACTTAGCAACTTTATATTGGATTAGATGGAATTAGATGCAATTTCTTCCATGCACCGTGAAAGTGGTAAATGCAAATTTAAAGTGAAAACATTTCTCATCTTCATAAACTCTAATAATGAGTTTCAGTAACCTAAAGCAGCAATTCTCAACGCGACTCACGGGAACTATATTAATTAGTTGTGGCATTAGGAAGGTTGAGAACCTCTGACCTAAAGGATCTTAGGTCTTTTCTTGTAAAGACCACTAATGTCCTATTTCTTAGGGAACAACTATTCTTTTTTCCTGTGACAAAGCTCACACTACAAAAGAAATAACTCATGTTCTTCTCATGTAGAACATTCTAGAGCCACAGTTACTCAACAGCCAAGGAAAATAATTTGACTACTAATAAATCAGAATTATATTTCACTTTTGCAGATATTATTATTTTAATGCTTCTGTACCTATAATCACATTTTTAGTGATTACATGATCACTAAATTTGTCATGAAATATCATGACAAATTTGTCATAAAAGTATTTGTCATGATCAATATTTGTCGTGAAAAACAAAAAACTTACACAATAAAAAATCACCCATAATTCCACTATTAGCCTTTTAGTGTTTTCCTTAGATTCCTGTGTCTATGTATATTTGTACATAAAACTGTAACTTGCTTTTAAATAAATTTTGAAAGATATTATACAAACTAATATGACCTTTTGATTCCCCATGACATAGTGTATTTTTCTTCTATAACATTTTAATTTTCATGCAGTTTTCCATTATTTCTATATGCCAGGATTTATTTATCCAATAAATAAATTATAGAGCATTATTATTATAGAGCATTGATTATTTCTTTTTTAAATTTTATAAAATATTTTCTAAAATATACTTGTAAAACTGTAAGTCATTAAGTCAAAGAGTAAGGTCGCTAAACAATCTTTTTTAATATTATTAACAACAGTGCTCCAGACATGAAAAAAAGAGGCACTATCCCCAATTCTGTCAGAGAGCCCAGTTCATTGTATCCACGGTAACAGTAGATATGGGGCTACAATTCTATTAAGACTATAACATTGCCGCCTAAAAAAAGAGCAACTTAGAATTGCTTTAATTTATAAAATCTTGGTTAAAAGTAAATTTGATAAATGTGAGTATTCATGTATTTATCCTCTGTATTTCTACTTTTAAAATAGTTCCTGTTTTCCTCTATACCACAGTTTCCTCTGAGACTTATTGATTCATAAGTTTTCATAAACTAAGGTTATCAACCCTTATTCTCCTTAAATATTCATAAACATTTCCCCATTTGCCTTTGGCATTAATTTTTTTCATGATCCTCTGATCCTCTACTGACCAAAATTTAAAACTTTTATACAAAAGATTCTGTCTATAATTTTTGGTCAGTGATGTTTCCCAAAAAAGCCTATGTCATCCCCAAATCAAGAGTCACATATGCTTACTTCTCCACTGGTAGAGAATATTTTGTAATATTTCTAATGAATATTTTGTAAATAAAAGTACTTATAGGTACAATTTCCCATTTTCCCTAGGTATGTCAACTTTCCACGTGACTTGTGGGATAGGCTGTGAAGCACGTTAATAAACTACGTGCTCTTCCAGTGTCTGTAAATTAGGAGTTCAGTAACCTTCAGTGTTTACTTTCTTTTATTTTTGCCATTATCTCAAACAGTAGTTGCTGAACGTTATAAACTCTACATAACTTTCTATCACTCTTTAATAAGTCATACTTATAATCTAATATGGAATGTTATAATCTGTATTATAATTATATAATTATAATGTTTACAATCTAATACGGAATCTAATGGAATGTTTCCATTGATAAGTTTACTATTTTGCGGATAAGGTTAAGTTTCCTTTCTTAAGGAAACAAGTTACCTTGAGATAGCTGTTTAATTTCTAATTTCAAACTTCCTAGACATAATTTAGACCAGAAAAGAACAAGCCAAAAGTTAATTTGGTCTTCTTAATAAATATATAAAGATGTGGTAGCAAGTCTTCGTTGGATATTTACTATATTTACGGGCTGAGAAATTGAGGTTAACACTTAGGACCAGAAAGGAGAGAGAATGGTGGAGTCCTCAACAACATAGGCAGGCAGTGCTGGGGTAATGTCAGGCAATATGACACTTCTCTGTGGTGGAAGTGGTTCAGGAACTTAAAAATGATAACAATGTCTAATATTCAACTTTGATGTGGAAAACCCAATGTTCTGTAAAAAATTGCTGATCATCACAGGCAATGAGGTGGTTTCCATTGTGAGAAAGTAAGCTAGAGGGGAGGAAAAACCACCGCACTAGGATTACTGATGAGCATATAGGAAACTTCAGAAGAGAGTTTGAGAGTGGACTGCTCAAGGACAAGAGGCATTCCCCCCACACTCCTCGCCTGCCCGTTCCACAGCTTGGAGACGGGTCTCACCTTCCCCATTTCACAGTAAAGGAAGATGGCAGTACTTGTTTATGTTTTTGAATATTCAAGGGAGTACTTGTTTATGTTTTTGAATATTCAAATACAGGGTCACTTCTGGAAGACTTGAACACTTTGTATTATCAAGGCATCTTAACTGAGCTTGTTGAAAACTAAGCTGAGCACGGTGGCTCACACCTGTAATCCCAGCACTCTGGGAGGCCAAGGTGGGTGGATTGCTTGAGCTCAGGAGTTGGAAACCAGCCTGGGCAAGAGCAAGATCTGTCTTCACTAAAAATAGAAAAAACTAGCCAGTGTTGTGGCATGTGGCTGTAGTTGCAGATACTCAGGAGGCTGAGGCAAGAGGATTAGCTTGAGTCCAGGAGTTTGAGGTTGCTGTGAGCTGTGATGCCATGGCACTCTACCCAGGATGGCAGAGTGAGACTCTATTTCAAAAAAATAAAAAAAGAAAAGAAAAGAAAAAAACAAGCAAAAGAAAACCAAGCTACAAATAGAATAAAACAAGTTCATTAAATATCTGTAAAAGTCTGTAATCTGAAAAAACATTTTATAACAACCTTTTCAACTACTTTTGGAAAAGCACACTAATTACCTAAATGAGAGGCTAGTGAATTCTGATTCCTCTAAACAAGCCATTCACATCAAACCCTTTGAAACCCTAAGTGATGTTAAAAGACACTATTATACGTTAAATAAGTAACAGATTTTAGCTACAAAGCTTACTATTCTGTAAGAATATTACTCCTTGGAATGGTTAAATCCCATCTAATCCTCCAGGGAAGAAAGAGAATAAATTTAATTTAACTTGCAGGCTATACAAAGAACTCACTCAAAATCAACTCTTCTCCGCAGATCAGGTAAAGAGAGGTACAGTTTCTTGGAGAACATCATCAAATTTTGTGAAATGTTAATCATATTTTTCAGAAAAGTATCACTACTCCTTTTAAATGAGAATATTTAAAAAGTCAGCTGCATTCTTGTGAGATACTTTGGTCTTTTTCCTTTTGGTTAATAACTGAAATTAGTGTTTCCTAACTCCATTTAAGGAAAACCTGCATGGAGTGACTTTGTGGGCTTCTCCCATCTCTTTTGCCCATGTTTGATGGACAAATGAAACCCCAGCTGTAAACTATGCTGGGAACATGTGGAAGAGACATACGTGTGTCATGTTATGTACAACGCATTCAGGGCTGGAGCTGCCAATGTCATTGAAGCTACATTGAGATAAATGTAGATAAAAATATATACATTCATCTTACATCTATCTAATGAGATAAAAAAATCCTCTCACATTTTCCGTGGCAAGTAGACAGGATACATGTTGGACTGAAAGGATTGAGAGACGCTTATTTACAGTCACGGGGAAAGTAAAAGTAACTTTATTTTCTGCAAGTTTTTCTTCTTGTGCAGTCACTGTGAAAATATGATTTCAGTGAAAGGAACTTACTCCTTTAGTAATTTTTCTTATAACGATATGTGTGTGTATGCATGTGTCTGAGGTCACTTTATGTTTGCTTTGCTAACTTGTAAAGTATTGAAAGGGAAAGATTTTCCCATGGTAGTAGGTACACAAGCATGGTTTTGAAGAGGTTCGAATGCTAATTCAGGTTCATCAGTTGAAGTTGTTATATAAGCAATTTTTTGCGACACCATGAATGAGCATTAATTAATGCACATTCTTCCATTTATGAAATAAGTTCATAGAATTTTCAAAGTCTTCAATATATCTTTAGCTCTTAAATTCTGTGAAAAATGTAAATAGTGTTCTTTTATATTTCCAACAGCAATCAGCACACTAATGGTGAAATGCTACCTTTTCAAAATGTTTACTTTAAAACATTATAGAAACTTTTGGCTGGGTGCAGTGGGTCACAGCTGTCACTGTAGCACTCTGAAAGTCCGAGGCGGGTGGAGGGCTTGAGCTCATGAGTTTGAAACCAGCCTGAGCAGAAGTGAGACTCCATATCTAAAAAAAATGGCTGGGCTTTGTGGTGGATGCCTTTAGTCTCAGCTATGCAGAAGGCTGAAGCAAGAGAATCGCTTGAGCCCAAGAGTTTGAAGTTGCTGTGAGCTATGATCTCACATCACTCTACCCAGGGCAACAAAGTGAGAAATTGTTTCAAAAAGTGAAAAATAATAATACAGGGCGGCGCCTGTGGCTCAAAGGAGTACGGCGCCTGCCCCATATGCTGGAGGTGGTGGATTCAAACCCAGCCCCGGCCAGAAACTGCAAATAATAATAATGATAATACAAATAATTTTAAGAAATTACAGACACTTTTAAAATCTAATATTCATTCCAGCATTCATCAAATATTCACTAAGACTTACATATGCCACATATTTACTTACCTCCTATAGATAAAAAGAATAGTAAAATAAAATCTCTGCCATTATAAGTTCACAGGTTTTTGACATCCTGCTTGGCAGATTAAATTTACCATATTAAGGAAATCTTTGACAAAATACATCACCTTTGAAAATATTATAAAAGCATAAGTTGCAGTGGAAAAATTATTTAATGTTAAAATTAAATGTATCCTTATGAATAGATTAAATCTTAAAATTAACAAAACAGAGCTTTTAACAAAACTAGAATCTAAGCAGGTGAGGAGATATGGAAAATTCCACTCAAGATGAAATAAGCCTAGAAATTTAGTTCCATTGCTTCCAAGATGAATTATTATGGGATATACCTAAATATGGGGGGAAAATTTTAATCATGAAACCAAGCTAACCCTTTATTTGTGACTAATATTCTATTTCTGGAAAATATGCATTTCAAAGTATCACGGAGAGCTGGAATTATGAAAGGGGAATTCAAAGGTTTGAAAACTCAGCTGGTCTGAGGTGAGGAAAAGAATGTGAGGTTTGAAAACCAAAGTAAATTACTCTAAGCCTGAACTCTGGGAAATCTAGGGCCATACCCTAAAACGACCCTTTTCAGGTTCAACACACAATGAATATTACTATTTATGATTGTTAAACTTAAATCATACCCTTTACTTTTTAATGACAGTGTATTTCTTCTATACAAAATCGTTTTGGATGGAAAATCTAGTTTGAAAAGACTTCATTATTTTCAAAATGGAAATTCACTACAGTTTATGACCAAGTCAACCCTTGCTCCTGTTCAGCATTAGCATAAGCATCATGAAGAAACATGATATGCAGTGTAAGAATAAAAGCGACAATATACAGTGAAGAGCATTTTGAAGTATCACAGTGTTTTGGAACACTAAAATGAAATTATTGGTATTTTGCTGAAATTTAAAAATATATATTTAATCCCTTGTTTCACCTGTTTCTCAAATTGCACTGAATATGTGAATGATCATGGAGAATTTTATTTTGAATGTTACCCTTGAGTTAGACAAATATTTTCAATTAGTACTCCCAGAGTCAAATCTCCTATTTTAATTTTAATTGGCGTCATTAAAGCTATCATCTCTGTCATAAAAAAATAAATAAATAAATAAAGTTCGCACATCTACAAGGCGATGCAGCTCACCAAGCCCCACTGTCTGCAGGCAGGCTGCCCACACAAACAAAAAGTAAATAAATAAAATAATTAATGTCACTTTTAGCTGTTTGCGCTGAAGCACACTATTACTTTTTGCTTGAATGGTGCTAGTGGAAGGAGCTCGAAAACAGGAAATAGAAGTGGAAAAAGAGGCTCTTTCATGAATTACTGAAGCTCTAGACACCATTAACTCTGAATTCTCTGCTCAGAAAAATGCTAATTTACCTTTACTCTGAAAAAATTAAAACACACACACACACAGTAAGTTAATAATTTGATATAGCTGAAAATTCAAAAGTTAGTTTTATCTTAACAATTTTACCTTGTCAAGGCTTGTTTGGTCTGGGACTCTGAAGAAAAGAGGCTTCTCATTAACAGCTCCACTTTTCAAAGATATAATTTTTTTTTAAGCGATGAAAAATAACCTGATTTCATGAAGAGATAAAACACGTATGCTTACTTTTTTAAGAGCGCCAATATTTTAAAAAAACAGTAGAAGACTACATTTTAATTTCTAATTTTGATGAAATGCTTAAATTATATTTTAAAAAAGTCTAGGTCCTTCAATGGAAGAAAACATGCATTTTTTAGTACGTGGCCTGTTTTTAATTTTTCCACTTTACTTCAGTTGACTACAACTATGAAAGGAAACCAAAAAACTATTTCACACTAAACTTACTGTAGGAAGGGAGTGGTGTTAGCGGTTAGAGAGTGGGGCTTGTGGCTCAGTTTTTTGAGTTCTATTTCTGGCTCCTTCCCTGGCAAATCCTCTGGGTTTGTGATAGTTTCTTATATGGTCATATATGGATTTGCTTGTCTGAGAACTGGGAATTACAAATTCTGTGCACTTCTAAGGAAGGTTACACAGAGTCTGGCATTCGATCCCCTATACAATCGGAACAAAGCCTTTTAAACAGGTCACCTGGCTTCACCTCTTGCAATATCATTCTTAAAATGTTTTATTTACAAGTTTTTCTTCATTAAATTCTTTTATACCGACCGTCTCTTTGCTGACCACGTGCAGTAACCATCAGATAATGAAATGGTGTCCATCCTTCCATATTCAGTCCATAGCTCACTGCATCTTAATTATTAAAGTTGTGAGAAATAGCAATCTCCTCTGCCTAACTTAGACCACAAAGGGATTTATTTGAAGGGGTTCATCAGTATCACTCACAGTCTGAGAAGAAACTGAGCAATCAAGCATGAGAAAACATGGAAATTAGGATAGTTTCTGGTCCTCTGAAGAAAGAATTCATGACTGGTTTCATTTGTACACTGTCAATAGTATGATTCTGATTCCATGATTCCAAATGTGCTTTTCTCTCGGTTCCATATTTCAACTTCGCAGAGAAAAGCTGGGCAGTAATGTAGAGCTCCCATCTCTGGATTAGTTCTTTAAGGCCTGGAGTTAAAAGTTTTTTTAGGTAATAGAATGTCATAACAAAAGTGTGTATAAACGTGAAGTCAATTCTCGGAAGTGAATTGCGGAGACAAAAGTGGAGGCCTCTGTCTCACTCACCATGTATCCACTCGTTTAACAAATCTACCAGCTTCTTAATACAAACCAGATACTGTGATAAGGGTTTAGAACACAAAAGTAAATATAAGGGCATTCCCGCATTCAAAGAATGCCTGGTCTACTTAGGCAAGAATAAATCATACATAATGATACATTGTATAATTACTATATAAAACAAGTCTGAAAAAATAATAAAAAATTACAAGGAAGGGAACAACAAACTCTCCCTGTGAAGACCACGGACGTCTTATCAGCTAGAATTAACTCAAGTTGCAAGCAACGATCCTCCAACTACAGCCACTAGAAAAGAGAAAGCAACTTTTTTTGAAATCGTGTAGTAAGAATTCTTTTTATTTTCAATTTTATTTTTTTACAATGTTTTTAAGCATTATTATTTAAATTACCATCACATAATAAATTTATTTTTATAATTTTTAGTAAAGCCACTGCCTCCATCCACAGTACAAGTAGAAATTACTGTAAACATTGGATTATTGAAAATATCTTGGGAAAAGCCAGTCTTTCCAGAAGATAACCTTCAGTACCAGATTCGCTATGGCTTAAATGGAAAAGAAATACAATGGAAGGTACCTTTACTTGGAAATTTCAGCTTTGCTAAGTACTGCTTTTATAACATTTAAGAATTTCATTGTGTGGACTAATTTTATTGGCATGAAAGAACCTATGCCTGTATTCTGTGGCCATTTTGATCATGTAGATTGTTTTCAGTCTAATCTTTTTTTTGTTTTTATTGTTAAATCATAGATGTGCAGAGTAGTGCGATCAAGGGCCACAATGTGCTGGTTTCATATACAATCTGAAATATTTTCATCAAACTGTTCAACGTAGCCTTCATGGCATTTTCTTAGTTATTGTATGTAGACATTTGTATTCTGCCTTTAGTAAGTTTCCCCTGTACCCATTCTAAGATACCCCGTAGGTGTGGCCCCACTCACTACCCTCCTTCCATTCTAACCTCCCCCCTCCCTTCCCCTTCCTTGGCCTTTTCCCCATATTATTGTGCTATAGTTGGGTTATAGCCTTCATGTGAAAGCTATAAATTAGCTTCATAGTAGGGCTGAGTACATTGGATACTTTTTCTTCCATTCCTGATACTTTGCTAAGAAGAATATGTTCCAGCTCCATCCATGTAAACATGAAAGAGGTAAAGTCTCCATCTTTCTTTAAGACTACATAATATTCCATGGTATACATGTACCACAATTTGCTAGTCCATTCGTGAGTCGATGGGCACTTGGGCTTCTTCCATAACTTAGCGATTGTGAATTAGCCTGCAATAAACATTCTGGTACAGATCTCTTTGTTATATTTGGATTTTTGGTCTTCTGGGTATAAACCTAGTAAAGGAATTATAGGATTGAATGGCAGGTCTATTTTTAGGTCTCTAAGTATTCTCCAAACATCCTTCCAGAAGGAACATATTAGTGTGCATTCCCACCAGCAGTGTAGAAGTGTGCTCTTTCCTCCACATCCACACCAACATCTCTGGTTTTGGGATTTTGTTATGTGGGCTACTCTTACTGGGCTTAGGTGATATCTCAAAGTAGTTTTGATTTGCATTTCTCTGATGATTAAGGATGATGAGATTTTTTTCATGTGTCTGTGGATCGTGCGTCTGTCTTCTTTAGAGAAGTTTCTCTTCAAGTCCCTTGCCCACCCTGAGATGGGGTCACTTGTTCTTTTCTTGCTAATGCATTTGAGTTCTCAGTGGATTCCAGTTATTAAACCTATATTGGAGGTATAACCTGCAAATATTTTCTCCCATTCTGAGGGCTGTCTGCTTGCTTTACTTACTATGTTCTTGGCTGTGCAGAAGCTTTTTAGTCTGATCAGGTTCCAGTAGTGTATTTTTCATAATGCTTCAATTGCCTGGGGAGTCCTCCTCATAAAATATTCACCCAGGTCGATTCCCTGCAATTTCTTCAAGTATTTTTATAGTTTCATGTCTTAAGTTTAAATCTTTTATCCAGTGAGAGTCTATCTTAGTTAATGGTGAAAGGTGTGGGTCCAATTTCAGTCTTCTACAGGTTGCCAGCCAGTTCACCCTGCACCATTTGTTAAATAGGGAATCTTTTCCCTATTGTTTTTAATTGGCTTGTCAAAGATCAAGTAACGGTCAGTAGCTGTGTTCATCTCTTAGTTCTCTACTCTGTTCCAGACATCTACTTCTCTGTTTTTGTGCCAGTACCATGCTGTTTTGATCACTATCAATTTATAGTACAGTCTCAGGTCTGGTAGCGTGATTCCTCCTGCTGTGTTTTTATTGCTGAGTAATGTTTTGGCTATTCGAGGTTTTTTCTGATTCCATATAAAACGAAGTATTATTTTTTCAAGTTCTTTAAAATATGACAATGGAGCTTTAATAGGAATTGTATTAAAATTATATATTGCTTTGGGTAGTATAGACATTTTGACAATGTTGATTCTTCCCAGCCATGAGCGTGGTATGTTTTTCCATTTGTTAACATCTTCAGCTATTTCTTTTCTTAAAGTTTCATAGTTCTCTTTGTAGAGATCTTTCACGTTCTTTGTTAGGTATGCTCCCAAATATTTCATCTTCTTTGGTACTACTGTGAAAGGAATAGAGTCTTTGACTGTTTTTTCAGCTTGGTTATTGTTGGTATATATAAAGGCTACAGATTTATGAGTGTTGATTTTGTAGCCTGAGACATTGCTGTATTCCTTGATCACTTTTAAAAGTTTTGGGGCGGCGCCTGTGGCTCAGTGAGTAGGGTGCCGGCCCCATATACCGAGGGTGATGGGTTCAAACCCGACAACAGCCAAACTGCAACCAAAAAATAGCCGGGCGTTGTGGCGGGTACCTGTAGTCCCAGCTACTCGGGAGGCTGAGGCAAGAGAATCGCCTTAAGCCCAGGAGTTGGAGGTTGCTGTGAGCTGTGTGAGGCCATGGCACTCTACCGAGGGCCATAAAGTGAGACCCTGTCTCTACAAAAAAAAATAAATAAATAAAAAATAAAAAAAGTTTTGTAGTAGAATCTCTAGTGTTTTCCAGGTACATGATCATATCATCTGCGAAGAGTGAAAATTTGATCTCTTCTGACCCTATGTGGATACCCTTGATCGCCTTTTCTTCCCTAATTACAATGGCTAAAACTTCCATTACAATGTTAAAGAGCAATAGAGACAATAGGCAACCTTGCCTGGTTCCTGATCTAAGTGGAAATGATTTCAATTTAATTCCATTCAGTACGATATTGGCTGTGGGTTTGTTGTAGATGACCCCTATTAGTTTACGAAGTGTCCCTTCTATACCAATTTTCTTAAGTGTTCTGATCATGAAAGGATGCTGGATATTATCAAAAGCTTTTTCTGCATCAATTGAGAGAATCATATGGTCCTTATTTTTTAGTTTGTTTATGTGCTGAATTACATTTATAGATTTATGTATATGGAGCCAGCCTTGAGACCCTGGGATAAATCCCACTTGGTCATGGTGTATAATTTTTTTGAAGTGTTGTTGGATTCTGTTTGTAAGGATCTTATTGAGTATTTTTGCATCAATATTCATTAGTGATATTGGTCTATAATTTTCTGTTCTTGTTGGGTCTTTCCCTGGTTTGGGGATCAAAGTGATGTTTGCTTCATAGAATGTGTTGGGTAATATTCCTTGTTTTTCTATATTTTGGAAGAGGTTTAGTAATATAGGTACTAGTTCTTCTTTAAAGGTTTGGTAGAATTCTGATGTAAAGCCATCTGGTCCTGGGCTTTTCTTTTTAGGGAGATTTTATATAGTTGATGCTGTTTCAGAACTTGATATAGGCCTACTCAACATTTCCACTTTGTTCTGGCTAAGTCTTGGTAGGTGGCGTACTTCCAGGTATTGGTCAATTTCTTTCAGATTTTCATATTTCTGAGAGTAGAGTTTCTTGTAGTTTCATTAAGGACTTTTTGAATTTCTGAGGGGTCTGTTGTTATTTCATCGTTACCATTTCTGATTGAAGAAATTAAGGATTTTACTTTTTTTTTTCCTGGTTAGGTTGGCCAAAGGTTTATCTATTTTATTGATCTTTTCAAAAAACCAACTTTTGGATTTATTAATCTGTTGTATAATTCTTTTGTTTTCAATTTAATTTAATTCTACTCTGATTTGGGTTATTTCTTTTCTTCTGCTGGGTTTGGGGTTGGAATGTCCTTCCTTCTCTAGTTGCTTGAAATGTCCCATTAAGTTATTAATTTCCTCTTTTTCCGTTTTCTTGTGGAAGGCTTGCAGTGCTATAAATTTCCTTCTTAAGACTGTCTTTGCAGTATCTCAGAGGTTCTGATAATTCATGTCTTCATTGTTGTTTTGTTCCAAAAATTTGGTGATTTCCTTCTTAATTTTGTCTATAACCAATCTATCTGTCATCATAAGGTTGTTTAGCTTCCATGTTTTTGTATGGGTATACAGATTCCTGTTATTGAGTTCAACTTTTATTCCATTATGGTCTGAGATGATGCAAGGAATAATTTCTATTTTTTTAATTTTGCTGAGGTTAGATTTTTGGTCTAGGATGTGGTCGATTTTGGAGTATGTTCTGTGGGCTGATGAGAAGAATGTGTATTCGGTTTTGTTGGGATGAAATGTTCTATAGATGTCTGTTAAGTCCATATATTGAATGGTTAAGTTTAAATCTAAAATTTCTTTGCTTAGCTTCTTTTTGGAGGATCTATCCAGCACTGCTAAAGGGGTGTTAAAATCTCCAACTACTATGGAACTGGAGGAAATCAAGTTGCTCATGTCTGTCAGAATTTCTCTTATAAATTGAGGTGCGTTCTGGTTGGGTGCATAAATATTAATAATTGAAATCTCATCATGTTGAGTATTACTTTTAACAAATATGAAGTGTCCATCCTTATCCTTTCTTATTTTGGTTGGTATAAAGCCTATTGCATATGGAAATAGGATTGCAATGCCTGCTTTTTTCTTCTTTCCATTTGCCTGGAATATAGATGACCATCCCTTCATCTTGAGTCTATATTTGTCTTTAATGTAAGATGAGATTCTTGTATGCAGCAGATATCTGGCTTGAGTTTTTGTGTCCAGTCAGCCAACCTGTGCTCTTTAAGGACAATTTACACCATTCACATTAACTGAGATTATTGATAAGTCTTTCAAGAGTCCGGTGGACATTTTTAATCCTTTTGCGACTGTGGAAGTTGGAATTTAATCAAAATTTTCTGGGTGGGTTTACTTTTTGGTGAAAGGTTACGCTGGTCTTTATGAAGGATAGGTCTGAGAATATCCTGGAGAGCTGGTTTAGTTATGGCAAATTTCTTCAACATGTGAATGTTGTTAAAGTATTTAATTTCTCCATCATAAATGAAACTCAGTTTAGCTGGGTACAGGATCTTGGTTTGAAAGTTATTTTGTTTTAGGAGATTAAAAGTTGATGACCATCCTCTTCTAGCTTGAAAGGTTTCAGCAGAGAGATCTGCAATTATTCTAATATTCTTGCCCTTGTAGGTGATGGTTTTCTTTCATCTGGCTGCTTTCAGAATTTTCTCCTTCATATTAACTTTAGTGAAATTGATTATGATGTTTCTGGGGGATGTCTTATTTGGGTTAAGTCATGCTGGAATTCTGAAACTGTCTGCTATTTGAATTTTAGAATCTCTTCATATGTCTGGAAAGTTCTCCTTCATAATCTCATGGAGAAGAGATTCTGTACCTTGTGAAGCCACTTCGTTGCTTTCTGGGATCACTATAAGATGAATATTAGTTTTCTTTGAATTATCCCAGAGCTCTCTGAGAGAGTGATCTGTTTTTTGTCCTCCTTTTCTCTTCCTCTTTGAGAGTTTTGGAGCATTCAAAAACTTTGTCTTTGATGTCGGAAATCCTTTCTTCTGCTTGCTCCATTTTGTTACTGAGGGATTCTACTGTGTTTTTCAGATCTTTGAAGGCTGCAATTTCTTGTCTCAATGTGTCAAAATCTTTGGTCATTTGGTCTTTGAATTCATTGAATTCTTGAGATATCTTTTGGGTTACTGCTTGGAATTCTAATTTGGTCTTATTTGCTATCCAGATTCTGAATTCAATTTCTGACATCTCAGCTATTTGTGCATGGGATATTGTGTTGTGTCTGCCCCATTGATCCTTGGGGGAGTTGATCTACTCTGATTATTCATATTGCCAGAGTTTTTCTGTTGATTTCACCTCATGATTGTTTTTAATCATTGCCTCTGGCCGTCCTCAGAGTTGGGGAGGTGTCTCTCCATGATTAGACCCCAGCGGTATCATTCTATTGTTGCTGGATCTTTGTAGAGAGTAACCTTGTGTAGTTCCTCTGGGGCTGCCCCAGCCAGGGAGTTCTGGTTGTGGAAGCAGCTCTAGAGTGTGACAAACCCTGATCCAGCAACAGGGCAGGGGGTGGTGTACACAGTTCTGGGAGTGCCTGTTGCCTGCTGCCCAAGGTTCTGGGAATGCCTGGTGCCCAAGGCTCCAGCAGTCTCTGACCAGGAGAAGGGCTCCGCACAGAGGCAGGGAGGGCTCCAGAGGACACGTGGCTAACAGAGTCCCTAGCCAGATGAATGGGCCAGTGTGGAGGCAAGGAGAGTATAGGACAGAGGACATGGGGTTACACGCCTCCCGTAGTTCCTGGTCAGGGCATGCAGAGGCCCTGCGGGTGTGGGGCGCAGCTCTTACCGAGGTCCGGGCAGGCGCCTATCGTGGTTGCGGTGCAGTTCTTATGGATATCTGGGTGGTGCAGCTCTTATGGAGGTCTGGGCAGAGCCAATCGCGGTCTCAGTGCAGCTCTTACGGTCCAGGCTGGAGCTGATGGGCTATTTATACTAGAGGTGGGATCTCTCTCTTGCTCAGGCTGATCTCCAACACCAGAAATCATGTAGTAAGAATTCTGAAGGTGTGTGGCTACTGACATTAGGTCAGCAGTTCAGTGAGGAATGTCAAACTCTTTCCTCACAGTCACAGTATGGATGCGAGAACTCAGCCTACAAGTCAGCTAAATCTCTATCATCAAGAAAACAAAAGCTTTCTCCAGATACGCCAGGTGTTTATTTCTCATGGCCTCGAGATCAACTAAAGGGGGCCTAAAACACTAAAAGTGAGTATTTGGCTTCCCTGCAACCTTTCAAAACCACCCACTGATACTCCTCCATCACTGATATGAAAGGGGATCTTTTCTTTTAAAATTTAAAGTAATAAAAGTTTTTCTTCTAAATTCTTGCAGGTAGTTTGACTGCCTGCAGCTCCTGTCCCTGCATGCTCTGCTCATTTCCAAGTTGCATTCGTATTAGTGATCCCTTAACATCATACATAACATTTCTTTGCATGACCTCCAATGCTTCTCTTCTTCCTTGTGCTCTTATGAACGCTTTTTCTTGGTACAGGAACTCTCCCTCATCTTTGACCTCTGCATGAAATGTCTTTCCCTATTTGCCTGACTGAAATTAGGTTTCAGGTATTTCCATGCCTGTGCCTTAGGGCCAAGAGGGAAGGTTAATTTTCTCTTTGTTTCTCACTCATTGCTTTGAGATCATTAATTTTCCATCGTAGCATAAAAAAAAAAAAAAGAAAGAAAGAAAGAAAAGAAAAGAAAAGAAACTATCTACATTTGAAGCTTTTGATTTTTAGCTCTTTGGTCTTCAATGCTCTATACTGTTTTGCTGCTTCACACCCTGATTGCTGAATACCTCACAATTAAATTAGAATTTTCCTTTCCACTTTCTTTTCTGCTTTCATCCTGGAAGAATTATAAGGTCCAAATGAATATCCAGTCTAACCCATTAATCTCGGTTTTCTGTTTTTCTCTTATTTGATAGCATAATAACTATAATAATTAATATAACTTACAGTATTATATTTAATTTGTAGCACACATTATTATCTGATGGTATTTTCACAAAGTACAAATAATAAAACCAAACTCATAAACTTTTTTAAGAGTGGAAAAACATAATAAATGTACTTAATAATCTACCTGTTATGTAGGCAAAAATAAATGTTAATGCTTCTTTTTTAAATCTCTAGATACCCACTTCATGACTGTATCTTAGACTTTTTCACTATGCAAAACTCACATTTTGAAATGTTAATTTTAAATATCCCAGTTACAAACTCCTGTTTTCCATCTACAGTATTTCCTAAACTTGCTGCTTCTATAATTCATTATATTTTACAGAATCTATGAATCCCTAAATCTTCTTATAATGTGTCCATTAATCCTTTCTTGTTCATCTTAATTCTCCTCTCTCAAACTTTAAATATCACACTTTCCAATATTCTCAACACTATTTCTCTATTTTTTGTGTCATCCTAGAAAAGACCCAATCAAACATTAATACAAGACTCTTTACTGCCTCTATGACAACCTTAATTCTGTCTGAAATTAATATAGCTACTCCAGCTTTCTTCTGATTAGTGCAACATGATATCTTTGTTCACTCCTTTTCTTTTCTTAAATGTGTCTGTATTTAAAGTGGATTTCTTGTAGACAGCATATAATTGGATATTGTTTATTCACTCCACTCTGAAAGTCTCTGTCTGTTAATTGGTGTATTTAAATCATTGGCCACAGAAAGAATAGGGACCGAAGACCCCATTCTTGGCAAGGGGAAACACCCCCAGAAGAGAGGAAAAACAGAGAAACAAGCTGGGCAAGGCAGAATAAAAACAATATAACAAACTTACTTTTAACATAACATTTAAATTACTTGTCTGGGCAATTTCTGCTTTTACTGGAAGCCTGGCCTATAAGGGTGCAGATTACAAACACCCCTGCTGGGTCTGTAAGCCTCTGAAGAACAATGGCCATAGCAGAAACTGTGTGCAAGGCCTAAGAAGGAACATTAACTCAGCAGTCCCCTGCCCAGTCAACAGTTAATAACTTCCAGAAGCAAATACCCATTGTGGGGATTTGTGTAAAGGCCAAGGCAGAGATCATTGGAACAGGTGGAGCCCTGAGATATGGGAGGGAGGCCTTGTACCCTAACCCTGGAGGGAAATGCCTCCAGGTGGAGATAGGGGGTAAATTCCTCTTTTCCACTGAGTCTTCAAAGGAGTACTGATGCCACCCCATCTGCTCCACACAGAAACCAGAGGCATCTAACTTCCGCCAAGGGATCTGTGTGTGTGACCACAAACAGGAGGCTGCCCCCACACAAGGCTCAGGTTCTAGATTTCTCAAGACTGCCAAGACCCTTAAAGTTAGTGATTATAGGTAGAATAAGAACTAATATGCTTACTCAGAGAAACTAATGACATTTTTACTCCCTTTCTCAACTTACCCTCTTTGCTAAATAAGACAATAGCCTTTCAATAAAAGTTGGGTTGGAACAAGCACTCAGGGCCACTTGCTAAAGCTCCCCAAGCTAGTGGTGGTCCCCTGTGCCCACTCTTTAAAACTCTATTCTGTGTGTAGGTCTCTTTATCTCTCACCACTGGTACTTTCATTTCTTCCCAGTTGATCTCAGCCATTTCCACAGGTCTTTAAAGACTCTGCCCCACGAGGCAGGACCTGGCAATTGACATTCAAAGTGATGATTGAGAAAAAAGTTTTATTGAGAAACAGAAAGGAAATCTTTTCTTATCAGAATTCCTTCTTCTATTGTTGTGTTTTTCTGTTGTTTTTTAATACATGGGAGCTGGGATTCTCTGACTTCCCTTGCCCTTCACTTTGGACTCTACCAGTACTGTTCAATTAAAAAAAAAACCTTTCCTGAGTCAATTTTTCTTCTACAAGTCGAGGAAAAGAAATTTACTGCCAAAATAAGGAAGAGAAATGGGTCTAGGTCGAATCTCATACAAAGTTATTATGAAAACCCCAAGCAGCATGTTCACACCCTCAGCCCCATTGCCCTGTGATGCCCTGGACCTTCCAGGACACTGCAGATCCCAACCAGCTAGACGACCCTCACCAGATTTGGCCCCTTGAACTTGGACTTAGCATCCATAACTCTAAAATAAAAATTTATTTTCTTTATACACTAAAAAAAAAAAAGTGATGATTGATATACTTTGATTAATAACTATCATATTTGTTATGATTTTCTATTTTGTTGCCTCTTTCTTGTTTCTACTTTTCCTCCCTTTTCTACATTTTGTAGTTTTAATCAAACGTATTAGGTGATTCCCCTCTCCCCACTTTATTTTGTTTTACATTTTTAAACTGTTTCCCTACAGTTTGTGACATGCACTTATAACTAATCCAACAGCACTTTCAAATAATACCATATTGCTTCATGGGCAGTGCATGTACCTTGTAAAAACAAATACTTCCAATTCCTCCCTCCTGTCCTTCATGCCATTACCGTCATCTGCTTTATTTATCATAAGCTATGATTGTTGAATACATTGCTATTATTATGATCATGAACAGCTGTTAGATCAGTTAAGAGTTTTAAAAAGAAGTTATATTACCTTTATTTATTTCCTCTGTAATTCTCTTCCTTCTTTATGGATATCCAAGTTTCTGACCAATATTGTTACTCTTCTCTGAAGAACTACTTTAAATATGTCTTGCAAGAAAGATCTAGTGGCAAAAAATTTCAATTTTTTGTTTACCTTAGGAAGTCGTTATTTAGTCTTTCCCTTTTTGAAGGATAACTCCCCAAGGTACAGAATTCTAGGTTGGTAGAGTTTTATTTTCTCTGGGCACTAAATATTTTGCTACACTCTTTTCTTGATTTCATGGTTTATCAGAAGAAGTCAGATGCAATTCTAATCTTTGCCCCTCTATGTGTAAGATGTGGTTTTTTTCTCCTCTCTTGCTAAGATTTTTTCTTTTGCTTTTGCTTTTCTATCGTTAGAATATGATAAGCCTAGATGTAATGCTATTTTGTTGCTGTTATTTTTTGTTTTTATCTTGCTCAGTGTTCTACGAGCATCTTTAATCTTCAGTTTGGTATCTGCCTTAATTTGAGGAGAATACTCAGACATTATTGCTTCAAATAATTCTTCTTTTCTTCTTTTGGTTTCCTACCATGTGTAAAACAAAGTCTGTAGTTATCCCACAGTTCCTCGATATTCTTTTTTTTTTTTTTTCTTTCCTTCAATTTTTCTTCTCTTTGCTTTTCAGTTTTGGAAGTTTCTTCTTCATTTGTCTCCAATCTACTAATGAGCCCTTTGAGGATGGTCTTCATTTCTCTAACAGTGTTTTTGATCTCTAGTGTTTCTTCTTTATTCTTTCAGAGAATTTTTTATGTCTCTGGTTATCAATTACTTCTTCCCATTGTCTACTTTTTTCCACTGGATTCCTTGGCAGATCAGTTGTTTTAAATATTTAATCTAACAATTGCAACATTTCTTTCAGATCTGATTTTGGTTCTGATGCTTGCTTTTTCTCTGCCACTGGCTTTTGTATTGCTATTTGCTTGTTTGTTTATTTGTGCTTTTTAGTATGCCTAGTGTGAAGATTTCTGTTAATCTGGATGAGTATTGGGCTATTTAATGTTTGTTAAAATTAGATACCAGAAGTTTCAGACTGCCCTTTGTTTTGGCCTCCTGTCTTGGCTTTGGAGCTTTCTATGTGCAGTTTCTGAGAGACAGTCTGTGTAATTCACTGTTATTATGCCAGAGTCTCATTAATGCAGCACTAGGTCATGAGGGACAGAGTGTGTTCTAGAATCTCCCTCCCGTTGAGTTTTTAGTGGGCTCTCCTCTCAAGGCCTACACAAGTCTGTCTCTCTCTCTCTCTTTTTCTTTCTTTCTGTTCTCTAGACAGAGTCTCTGTCGTCCTGGTAAAAGGGTAGTGGCATCATCATAATTCACTGCAACCTCAAGCAAATCTTCCTGCTTCAGTCTCCCAAGTAGATGGGACTACAGGTGCATGCCACTGTACACAGCTATTTTTCCTACTTTTTAAGTAGAGATAGGGCCTTGCACTTTTCAGGCTGATCTTGAACTCCTGACCTCAAGGGATCCTCTTACCTCAGCCTCCCAGAGTGCTATGGATAGGTATGAGCCACTGAGCCCAGCCTTCCACGTTTTTCCATCCTGCTTCCATCCTGCTTTTATTTTTGCTCTTGGATCTACTCCTTTCCTTTTCTGGAGTGTTCCCAATCTATTTCATTGGAACCTTTTTTACTGTTGATTTTATTTTTCTAATTAAGGAATGATCAAAAGGCTGGAGGCACTAAAGTTGGGAGTAATTCCCTGCCTTCAGATGGTAAAAGGTTTCAGAACTGTGCTTTAGTTAAGCCTTCTCCTTTGTTTTGGAGAAGTATTTGACAATGCTTACTGTTTCCCTCTACTCTGCCAAGGACATCAGGGGATTTTCCCAAATTCTCAGTAAGAACCCAATCGAGTTCCTGGAGAGGAAGCGCAAGAAGATGGGTTGGACTCCTAAGACTGTACGTGGGAATTTCTCACTTGCGTATTTGTCCATTCTCAGCCTTAGATAATTTGTAAAAATTATCATTGAAGTGTTTCAATAAGTTTGTAACCCCGGTGGCTTCTTCTGCAAGTAAACAAATGTCAGTTGATTTATCCTTCCAGATGTGCCTTTGAGGAAATGAAAATATTTTATTCCAAACTATATTTCTGACATATTTGTGAATAGGTTGCCAGAGAGTTAATAAACAGAAGTATTCCTGGAAATTTCCTGGAATTTACTATCTATTCTCTTTGGCAAACTGTGAGGTTTTATGTATATAACAAGACCACTTTTGTTAACCAAATCTCCTTTTATCTCCTTCCTATAACCTATCTTGCCCCTATAACCTAATTACCAGTTTTGGGCCATGCTGTGGGGCCACAATTCTTCTGTAATCTACAGGTGGCATATAGGCATGTAAGTTTTTGTTTTTGTTTTTGTTTTTGAGACAGAGCCTCAACCTATGGCCTTGGGTAAAGTGCCCTGGCATCACAGCTCACAGCAACCTCCAACTCCTGGGCTTAAGCGGTTCTCTTGCCTTAGCCTCCCAAGTAGCTGGGACTACAGGTGCCTGCCAAAACACCTGACTATATTTTTTGTTGCAGTTGTCATTGATTGACAGTCCCAGGTCGGATTCAAACCCCCTAGCTCTGGTGTATGTGGCTGGTGCCTTAGCCGCTTGAGCTACAGGCGCCACCCGGCATGTAAGCTTCTGCACCATGTTGGGGGGTGGGTAATCACTCTGGGATGCTCCTGTGTATGTGCTAATAAATGTTATATATCTTTCCTCTAATTAATCTGCCTCTTGTGAGATGACTTAACCAAAGCACAATTCTGAGTTGAATTTTCAGAAGACAAAGGGAAGTATTTTTCCTCGGCCAGTTTTGGCACTGTGAGCAGGATCACCAAAGCCACACTGGTTCAGCGGCAGTGCAGGGAGCCCAGGATCTGATCAGCCAGCATCAGAGTGAAGAATTTCTTAACAATGAGTCTTCTAACCTCTCTGTCTCTGGACAGTCTTGTTGGGCAGGTGATAAATATCACTGTTTCTTCTATGAAATTGATTAAAGAGAGAAAAGAATTTGTGTCTTAGTACAGCAACTATGGTCCCCTTTGGGGTACTTTATTGTGGTGCGTATTTATATTGTTTGATACTTTCCTCCCAATAATGTCTTTTCCTTTGTCTTTGTCTTTCAGTTTGCTCTGTCATAAAGAAGTGTACTGGGAGATCCTATGGTCTTTGCTTTTGATTTTATTTATGTAATGAATTACATTTATGTATTTACATATGTTGAACCAAGCTTGAATCCTTAGGATAAAATCCACTTGCTTATGATGTATAATTTTTTTAATGTGTAGCTGTATCCTGTTTGCTAGGATCTTATTGAATATTTTTGCAAAGATATTCATTAATGATATTGGCCTATAGTTTTCCTTTTATTGGTGGGTCCTTTTCTGGCTTTGGAATCGGGATGGTAGTTTGCTTCACAGAACATGTTGGGAGGATTCCTTCCTTCTCTATGTTTTGGAATAGGTTAAGCAGCACCCCCTTGGGCGAAGGGCTCAACTACAACTTGAACTCTACCTAAGAAATGAAAACAATGTAACCCTAAACATTTGTATCCTCATATCAATTTAAAATTAAAAAAAAACAAAGTGTACTGGGAAAAGTTCTCTTTCATCTTGCCTTATGTCTTAAGAGCTTGACTTGTACGCAGGCATTGTCTCTCAGTCTTCACCATCCAGGGAACATTATGTTTGGATCATGTCAAGTGACCATTCTGAAAATGGCTGAGCATTGTATTTTTTTATTCCAAACGTGTCAAGCTCTTGGGAGAGCTGTTATAAAAAGCCTCTCCCATAAAGGGCTTTTGTAGTCTGAACCCTGTTGTCTGGTTAGTACTGAGAAAGTTCAATCCCAAGGGAGTCTTCCCAGTGTCACATATTAACAGGTCTGTGATTAGTAGCTGCCCCTCCCAAATTTGTGAGTTACAAGGACACATACGATCCTTAGCCACCTGTGACAACAAGAGTCATTTGCTATTTTAATCTACTCCTGGGAGTAAATTTTGGGGACGGGAATTTTTGGAATTGCTTCTTCCATGCCCTCTAAAAAAAAAAAACCTTTTTCTAAGCCTAAAAATTTACATCCTAGACTTTCCATTAAAAGACTATTAGATTGAGTCATATTAAAATAAGTCCACAATTAAAATGGCCAGAAGATGTACCCTTTAGACTGCTAAAAAAAAAAAAATTTAGAAATCTCTTATTATAATTGCCAAATTTATAGTTATGAAAATATCAAAATTTAAAATGGCACATAATGATTTAATGACTATCCTTAAAATTCTTCTTAACTAAAAATAAGTACCCCAAAGGTAAATGGTCATAACCTAGACTTCCTTTGTTTCCATCTCTCAGGCATCACTATCCTCTGTTGCTTGACGTTCTGAATCTTAAAAACTTTTGCTTCATATATTTTTCTAGTGGTGATTCTGGTGGGGGGTGATGTATTGGATCCTGGTTACCCTATCTTGGTTTAAAGCAGAAATCATGCCAGTGCTTTTTAATATAATCTTTAAAAGCTGTGTTCACTTTGGTATTCACCACCAAATGATTCAGTCTTCAAGAATAATCTTCGCCAAGGGGGAAATATTTCTTTCTATACTCATTCCATCAGTTAACTTTGTAGGAGTCACCTAGAATGCAAATTTAATAAGGAATTTACTCTCAAGGTTCAGAAAGTGCAAAACCTGAAGAATTCATGCCTTTGAAGAGTGGCTCTGAGAGAAATGCATTCTCTTATCATTTCTTATTATGCAAATGTAAGTCAGTTACTTGTTTATTTGAAGTCCTAAAAACCATATACAGCTATATACAGATCTCATGTAGTGTTATGTTTTTAAGTGCAAACCAGGTATTTATTTTCTCCAAAATTATGACTTTCAAAGGTAGAGAAATGTACTTTATTTACCCAGCACAGGACTGGATTGACTTTTTTCCCAGCATCTGTAGATTATTGATTTTGTTGTTGTCATTGGTACTTAATATTTATAAAAGCTAGTGAGAAGAAGGAGAATGAATTTAATAGTTGAGACAGGCAGCTTCAAGTTTATTCAAAGTGTATTTATACCTGGGTATAATTGCTCTGAGCTTGGTATAATGTAACTTGTAAAAAACTATAACTTCTCCAGGCTCTGAGTATGTTAGATGTTAGTAATTGTATTTTTAGGGTATTGTTTGGTCCAAAAAACAGTTCTTTTCTGGTCATTTGGGTCAGGGCCTCTAAAAAAAAAAGACTTCTGGTAACAATTTTTTTTCTGTTATATCAAAGGCTTCATAAATAACTTATTACATGTCACAACTCAAAAACTTTTACTGCATAGAATTGGAGATGAACTTCCAAAGCTTTTCAAGTAAGAGCCAATGGTAAGTGTCATGTTCGTGAGATTAGAATTGATGTATCATCAAGGAATACGTGTATTAACATTTTTACCAATCAAATACTTCCTACTCTGTGCTGTATATTCAAACAGGCTCTGAGTGTTAATAAATGTTCAAGAGACACTGCCAATGCTTTCATGCAGCTTCTGGTCTGTTAGAAAAAAGACATCTCCTAGGAACATCATGCAATCAATTTAAGTGCCGTACAAGAAATATGGCTTTTATGACAGCTAACAATGGAAACATTTCCACTGTCCAGGGAAGTTACCTTTAGTAAATTATATTTAAAATAAAATCCAAAGTAAGAGTAGGAGTTACCTAGGCAAAATGAACAGGCAGAGAATGACAGGAAGGGAGATCAACCTAGGGCCGGAGACAGAAAAAGACAGAAAGAAGAATGAAATATCTTCCCTGGGGGAGAGAGAGAGAGGATACAGGGCACTAAGGATTTGGTAATGCCTTAGGAATGAATTATGTGGAAACCTTTGGCCAAGTTATTATAAGAGCAATGGGAAGCCAATTAAAGATTTTAGATGGGATATAAAAATGATCATGTTTACATTTCAAAAACTTTGCCATGGATGTGGTACCGAGAACAGTTGAGAGGTGTGCCAGGGTGGGTTTTTGGAGACAATTTAGGTAACAATTGAAGAATTCATTTCAGAGGTAATGTGAACTGAAAGATGAATGCTAGTGAAGGAAAAATGAAAGGATTCAAGAGATGTTTTGAAGGCAAAATTGACTGTTTTAACTTATTTTGTATTCATAAGTTAGTGAGGCTGTTGACAAAAAGAATAACACATATAATTTAAACTCTATGGAGTGAATCTTTGTGGGAATAGGTATTTCTCAGAATATTTTTTTCCAGTACTTCATAGGGAATGGAGGAATATAGACATGTAATCTGGGACCAATATAGAGTGTAGCCCAGACCAAATTCATAAGAAATTTAGGATATATATCAAAAAATACATGGAAAGTGATAGATGTCAACAAGAGGGAAGGAGATTTTGTGACATAGTTTTTAAAAAGAACATTAAAAAGCAGAGGATTTAAATTAAAAAAACTCAGGATCGAGTTCTCCAGGTACCATGTCCAAGCTCTAAAGATCTTCTAATATCTGGATTTTAACTCAAAGATACTGTGACAAAGACTCAGAATACAGTAAAATAACTAGGAATTAATTTAACCAAGGAGGTGAAAGATCTATGCACTGAAAACTATAAGACATTGATGAAAGCAATTGAAGAAGACACAGATTAATAATATGATATCCCTTGTCCCCAGATCAGAAGAATTAACTGTTAAAATGGCCATACTACAATGTAAGCTATAGAGTTCCTATCAAAATTCCAATGGCATTCTTAGAAAAAGAATTCTAAAATCTGTATTGAACTACAAAAGATCCTCAGGATCCAAAGCAATCTTGGGAAAAAAAAAAAAAAGCAAAGGTGGTCACATCACATGTTCTGATTTCAAAGTATATAACGAATTTAGATAATCAAACCAGTATGGCACTGTCATGAAAACAGACACATAGAACACTATAATGAAATGGAGAGCCCAGAGATGAACTCAAGCATGTATGGTCCACTAATATATGACAAGGGTAACAAGAATACACAGTGTGGAGAGGATAGCCCCTTCATAAGTGGTGTTTGGAAAATTGGGTATCCATATACAAAAAAATAAAATTGAACCCTTATCTTACAGCACTCATGAAAATAACTCCAAGTAGATTAAAGACTTAAATTTGACCTGAAACCATATAAAACTAGAAAAAAATAGGGTAACAAGATCCTTGACATAGGTCCTGGCCTTGACTTTGGGGATATGATACCAAAAGCACAAGCAACAAAAGCACAAAAGGAATAACCTGCCCAGCCGCAAATGAGCATCGGGACCCTTTGTGGGTCTTTTCCAAAAAATGGTTGTGTTAGTGTAAGCTGAGGATGAAATTGTTGGCCATTTGATATCAAAACTTGAAGCAGAGCAGACAGAAACCCTTTGTGTGCATCCTCCATAGACTGGCCAGTGGTCAGTGGCCTCTAATCAGGAAGGAAAGCAGGTCAGTTTTAGGGCCGAAACCACAAAAAGGGAGCAGCAGCATTAGAGAGTTGACATCAGCAGCTGAGCAAGTCTTTCCAAAAAGTGGGTTCTGTTTAAAGGGAAGAACTAATGGTGGTTATTAAGGAAGGGGATACAGGGAGAGGTGTCTGTTCTGCCATTCTATCATTTCTGGGAACTCGGTTTAGAGTTTCTTTCTGAGCTCCTTGACCCAGAGGGGTTTATTCAGTAAATTGAGGGTTTAAGATTTTATTTTCCTCAGAGGTGATGATTGCAAAATCATGTGAATATACTAAAACCTCTAAATTATATACTTAAAAATGCACAATTTTATCATGGTAGGTGAAAAGAATCAGAGAAAAATGTATGACAATGAAACTGATTATTCTTTGTAGTTTTGTTAACTAAAATAATATATTTGCTTAAGTTGTGGGGGAAAATAATCCATGTTTTTAAAAACTATTTTACTGAGTAATCCAGTATTATTTAAAATAATCATCAGCATCTATGAACTAATTAGCTTTTACAATAGTTCTATAAATCATGTCTACTTAGACAAAGGACTGATAATTGCTATTAATGTAAATAGCAGCCATTACAAATGTATTAATTAAAATATCAGGCTTGGCGCCCATAACTCTGTGAGTAGGGCACAGACCACATACACCCAGGCTGGTGGGTTCAAGCCTGGGCCGGGCCTGCTGAACAACAATGACAACTGCAATCAAAAAATAGCCAGGCATTATAGTGGGCGCCTGTGGTCCCAGCTACTGGGATGCTGAGGCAAGAGAATCACTTGAGCCCAGAGTTTGGGGTTGCTGTGAGCTGTGATGGCACAGCACTCTACCAAGGGTGACATAATGAGACTCTGTCTAAAAAAAAAAACAGAGAGAAAAGAAAATATCAAAAATGTCATATAAAAGTCAACATATTAGATTCTATAAAGAAACATTTAAGTAAAATGTATTGACTTCTAAATGAACACTTTGGGTCTAGTAAATACAAGAAAGATGACTTCTTATTATACTTAAATTATATTGAATCTAGAGAAAATTAACACTGCCCCTAATATCTGTACCATATTTTCATCTTTCTTGGAATAAGAGAATAAAGTCACCTTATAAAATTATGTTGATTTCTATAATGGTCTCAAAAAACGGCAGCTTTTTTTTTTTCTGAGACATGCCAAAATTTCCAGAGAAACAAAAATACAAACCTGATCTTGAATAATTATTTCCTTATCTTGAATAATTATTTAAAAAAGTCATCAGCTGAAAATCAAAGACACACTTAATTTAGAAAGGATCCTTTAATGTTTGGGGGGCATTTATTGTTTCATTATTTATTCAAATAACTGTAACATTGAGCATGATGCCAAATAGCTTTAATAAGGTAGAAGTTGAAGGGAAACATTTTAGTTTCAATACAAAAGTGTTTACGTGTTGTTTATTTCCGGGCCTAGTAGCTAACTTTTGTGATTCCAGAAGCAGGCTGCCAAGGCCCAGGTTATAGGCACAAAGGCTGATGGGAGCAGAAAGCTTTCTTTGGGGTTTTTGTACGGTAGTCACATTGCACTCAGCCAAGGTAAGCAAAAATGCATTTCAGTTCAACATGGTGTGTTTAGATTAAACTGGCAGTGCTGCTCCCCAGCTCCCATATTTGTGGTCTGCCCTCTCTGTAGCTGCAGCTGGGTCTTCTACTCTTAGCCAATAATAGGAGTTAGGTCAAATATAAATTTTGCTATTTGCAGCGGAATCAGCTTTTGCTAGCTCAGGGAATTATTTTTAAATAATTTCTTTTTCAAACTAGCTGTGATGAGGCTGTAGTGTCAACTAAAATTAAAGGTACATTCCCTCAAGAAATCTGTACCCCCAGTTCTCCCTTAGACCACAATCAAAGTGTTGGTAAGTGGGGAGTTTCAGTGGGACTCTGCCGTTTCAGAGGGAAAGCCAGAAGGTGAAAGGATGCTATCCGACAAATGTAGCTTCAAGAGATCTGTGGATTTTATTTTATAGACACAGTATGTATATAAAAGGTTCCCAAAATATTTAAAGCGTTTTATAGAAATACATAAAATGCATAACATTGCAATAGTAATGATCCAGTAACAAAAATATATACTATGTATATATACGTGTGTATATATATATAAAATAAAGTGAAGTAAAAACCCCTCCTAAATATCTGACACAAACACACACACAGATATTTAGAAGGGGGTTTTACTTCACTCTTATCCATATACGTATATAGCAAAGCACTTATCCAGTTCCTAGGGACACAAAATAATCTTTGAGAGATATTCGTAAAAAGGATACTCTTGCAGCCCCGAATTACTGTCCTGGCCTTTATTTTCTGTGAAACTGTGCAATAGTTTCTTTAGAATTAATAATGGGAAATGAAAGCGTCCATCTCATGTGCACAATCTCCGGCATGAGAGATTCCGTCCAGGGCAATTCAGTATCACCAGACATGGAAGTGTCTCAAGATTGGCAGAAATTGTGGCTCTCCTTTCTGGTAGCTCTGCAGATCTTCCCAGATGACTGGTGTCTTATCCTGTAGCTGGTCTTTACTTGAGTCTAAATCCAATAGTTCTAGGATTAGAGAGTGATTTTTTTGGTTCTTTCATTGTGGCTGTTCTAAGCTAGGTCAGATGGCTATGGAAATAAGAAAGCTTCATTGGGAAAGACTGTAAACGTAACTGAATTGTATCTTTTTAAAATAACATTGAGAACCAAGAGATGAATCCAGCTACTTACCGCTATTTGATTTTTGACAAGCCAATTAAAAACATTCAGTGGGGAAAAGATTCCCTATTTAACAAATGGTGCTGGGTGAACTGGCTGGCAACCTGCAGAAGACTGAAATTGGACCCACACCTTTCACCATTAACTAAGATAGACTCTCATTGGATTAAAGATTTAAACTTAAGACATGAAACTATAAAAATACTAGAGGAGAATGCAGGGAAAACCCTTGAAGAAATTGGTCTGGGTGAGTATTTCATGAGGAGAACCCCCCGGGCAATTGAAGCAGCTTCAAAAATACACTACTGGGACTTGATCAAACTAAAAAGCTTCTGCACAGCTAAGAACACAGTAAGCAGAGCAAGCAGACAGCCCTCAGAATGGGAGAAGATATTTGCAGGGTATATCTCTGACAAAGGTTTAATAACCAGAATCCACAGAGAACTCAAACGCATCAGCAAGAAAAAAACAAGGGATCCCATCGCAGGCTGGGCAAGGGATTTGAAGAGAAACTTCTCTGAAGAAGACAGGCGCACGGCCTTCAGACATATGAAAAAATGCTCATCATCTTTAATCATCAGAGAAATGCAAATCAAAACTACTTTGAGATATCATCTAACTCCAATGAAACTAGCCTATATCACAAAATCTCAAGACCAGAGATGTTGGCGTGGATGCGGAGAAAAGGGAACACTTCTGCACTGCTGGTGGGAATGCAAATTAATACATTCCTTTTGGAAAGATATATGGAGAACACTTAGAGATCTAAAAATAGATCTGCCATTCAATCCTGTAATTCCTCTGCTGGGCATATACCCAGAAGACCAAAAATCACAACATAACAAAGATATTTGTACCAGAATGTTTATTGCAGCCCAATTCATAATAGCTAAGTCATGGAAAAAGCCCAAGTGCCCATCGATCCACGAATGGATTAATAAATTGTGGTATATGTATACCATGGAATACTATGCAGCCTTAAAGAAAGATGGAGACTTTACCTCTTTCATGTTTACATGGATGGAGCTGGAACATATTCTTCTTAGTAAAGTATCCCAAGAATGGAAGAAAAAATACCCAATGTACACAGCCCTACTATGAAACTAATTTGGGACTCTCACATGTAAGCTATAACCCAGCTACAACTTAACAATAGGGGGAAGTGGGAAAGGGGGGAGGTGGGTAGAGGGAGGGGAATCGGTGGGATCACACCTGTGGTGCATATTACACGGGTATTTGCGAAACTTGGTAAATGTAGAATGTAAATGTTTTGGCACAGTAACTGAGATAACGCCGGAAAGGCTATGTTAACCACTGTGATAAAAATGTGTCAAATGGTTTATGAAGTGAGTGTATGATGCCCCATGATCATATCATTGTATACAGTTATGATTTAATAAAAAAAAATAAAATAAAATAACATTGATTTGAAACTGTAATTTTAGATTCTGCTTAGTAGAATGGAGACAAGAGAACTGGTCTTAAAGTGTTAAAATGAATCTGTTCTTCAATCTCAATCATGATACTTACAATTAGGTGAAACTATAATTAATTTCTCTCAGCTTCTGTGTTCTAAATATAAAAATGAAGTAATAATATATATCTTGGTATGAATAGTAAATGGAATAAAATTGGTTAAAATAATTTTTAAGATTCTGGGCGGCTCTTGTGGCTCAGTGAGTAGGGTGCTGGCCCCATATACCGAGGGTGGAGGGTTCAAACCCAGCCCCGGCCAAACTGCAACAACAACAACAAAATAGCCGAGCATTGTGGCGGGTGCCTGCAGTTCCAGCTACCTGGGAGGCTGAGGCAAGAGAACCACCTAAGCCCAAGAGCTGGAGGTTTCTGTGAGGTGTGACGCCACAGCACTCTACCGAGGGTGACAAAGTAAGACTCTGTCACTAAAAAAAAAAAAGAAAAAAAAAAGATTCTACCTAAATATTAATGTATTATTACCCTTTGATCCTACTTTCCTATCCTAAATCGACGGGCCATATTTTCATTTCTGTGGTCTCTACACATTTATATTTTACACTTTTGCTAAAATTTTGGAAATATAAAATCTAAGTCTTATGCTCAGTTATAATAACTACGTAACTATTGATTTTGGTCTTTCTTGGTACCCATTAAAATGAAAAGTCTTTTGATGGTTCTAATATGAGTGTCTAGATTGTAAGTTGCCTCTTTATGTAAATCGCTGAGGTCAGAATTAAAGCAATGCCATTCAGAGTAATTTAATTAATATCAAAAGGATAATAATATGTGACTATCTATGTTATAATTGGCTGGTGTCTTGGAGTATTCTAGTTTGCATGCTAAAGTAATTACCTATAAATTAATTTTATGATTTTTGTTGATATTTCTTTGTGTTTCTTTAAAAAGATTTTTTTTTCTTTCCTTTTCTTTCATTCTTCCCTCCCTCCCTCCCTTTCTCCCTCTTTCTTTTCTTTTCTTTCTCTTTGGCAGAATCTTACCCTGTTGTGCCAGGCTAGAGGGCTGTGGTGTCATAGCTCATAGCAACCTCAAATTCCTGGATTCAGGTAATTCTCCTGCCTCAGTCCCCCAAGTAGCTGGGGCAAGTGCCTGCCTCTATACCCAGCTAATTTGTCTATTTTTAGTAGAGATGACATCACTCTTGCTCAGGCTGGTCTCCACCTCCTGAGCTCAAGCAATCTACCCTCCTAGGTCTTTCAGAATGATAAGATTAAAGGCGTGAGGATTCATGCTGGCTTTTTAGTTGATATTTCTAAAGCCAGCCTTATGTCTTGCACTGGGCAAGTACAAAATAAATTTATTAAACATAGATTGTTTTCCCACTCAACTTGCTCCAAAAGTGCTTAAAGAATTTGATAAGAAATATATACATTATTTAAGAAATATTTGAACTGTAAAACTGTAATGGTCCAGTGGGCGGTGGGGATTAATAAGCCTGTTGGATCAATACATAAATGACAGTAAATTTACAAGTCATTTAAATTATAAGTAAGTTTTAGAGATTGATGTGAAGGATACATTTCAATCTAGCAAAAACATTTTTTAATAAAGTACTGCTATGCAAGCCTCATTAACAATAAATAACCCTAGTTCAAGACCAGCCTGGGCAAGAGTGAGACCCCCAACTCTAAAAATAGCCAGGCATGTGGCAAACACCTGTACTCCCAGCTACTTAGGAAGCTGAGGCAAGAAGATTACTTGAGCCCAAGAGTTTGAGGTTGCTATGAGCTATGACACCATGGCACTCTACTGAGGGCTACACAGTGAGACTCTGTTTCAGAAAAATAAATAAATAAATAAATAATCCTTTCATGCTTGGCTATATTTACCTAATCAAATTAAATGAAAGTCATGCAGGTCTCCATTTAGTTCACACTTTATAGGTCAATAATATGATTCTTGATGTTCTCTTGCCCATTTTTATGTGGAAATTTAATAATTTATTTATAAATTTTAATTGCAAGAAAATAAAATATTTTAATTTTTCTCTAGTATTTCATATTTCTCCATCTGGCACGGCTTATCAATGTTTCATCTGGCAATGAGTATAGCATTGGTGAAAACTATTTACAGACTCTTGTCTACATATTCATTACATACAAGGTTGGGCAGTTAAGTTTGTGAACTCATCCAAGAAAAAGTGCTACACACCTCACTGCTGAATATCACTAGGGTCACCCGTGAGGCACTCCCCTTGGGAAGCTGTGCACTGACGCCGGCACCTAGTCCAGGCTTCAAACAATTTTGGAATTCATTTTCTGGAATGGCCATCAGAGCTGTTGGCCATTAATTAAGTTAATTAATTTAAGGAGGCCTGACAATTAAGTTAACAAACTCGTCCTAGAAAAAGTGCTGTTAAGAGTGGACAAGGTGCTGGTGTCAGTACATCATTTCCCAAGGGGAATACTTCACAGGGACAGTGGTGATATTCAGCAACAAGGTATGTAGCGCTTTCTCTAGGATGAGTTTGCAAACTTAATTGTTAAGCCACATACATCACTCACTTCAAAATCATCTATTGCACACCCCAATATGCCAGAGTCTCCTAGGTGCTGAGGATATAGCAGTGATCAAATATGTTGTACGTATTCCTTTGAAAAAATATTTGTGATGAAAAAATGCAGCCCTGCATAGCAGAATGCTCCTGCGTGTGCGCCATCTTTCCCTAACATGCTAATTTTTCACCAAAGACTGTACCCAGTCATGGACTATCTGAAGTCATTTACTTCTTGATTATTTTGTCGTATGTCCACTCAGGCTCTGCTGGTGTTTCTCAGACTTTGAACATCCAGAAGTCCAGCTCTTTCATTTCCAATTCTATCCCAGTTGAGTTTGGTCTCGGCTTTGCTAGACGGCTGCGGGGCTCACATACCTGAACCTTTTCTGAACTGCTTCATGGTTATAAAAACATAGTGACTGCACAATGTGTTATGGCACAATGAAGGGCCATTTTTTTTGTGGCATTTAATGTCAGCTTAGAAAAACAAACTTGCAGCTTCAATACATTATTTTGAGGTATCACAGAATTGCTCCATCCTCTTACTCCCATGCTCTTGCTCCATGACAACCTAATTACAGGATTTTTTAACATAACCTTATTTTAACTGAAATAAATGAGGGTATTTATCATAATAATGAAAAAGGGGAAATGAGTGGATCACTTGAAATGATAAGTATACATTTATTAGATGGGATGTTTTGATGCCATTAAAATATGTATAGTATTTATATATTTATTAAAACTTTAAAGATGCATGAATCAAATACAAAAACAGGAAAAATAACCATATGCAGTTGTATGACATTATAATAATACACATCTAGACGGTAATAACTTATGTCTTATAAACTTACCTTCAGTCTCTAATGTTTACACATATCCTATAATAGGCATATATTAATATTATTTTATAAAACCTCAAGATTATTTACATAATAAATAATAATCGAAAGGTCAATTATTGAAAATATATTCTTTTATAATTAGTGGCATTTGTGTTTTGTTTGTTTGTGCAGGGTTTTTGTTTCAAATAACATGAGGGTTACAGTGTTCTCACCTCCAAGGTAAAGTTCGAGCTGTAGAAGAGCCGCCCAGCCAGGGGGTGTGCTGAACACCCTCATATTGTGCACATTGGGTAAGATCTTGACAACTGCCCACCCCCTCTCCTCTTCCTCTTGCTAGATTGTAATTGTGTTTTATCATTCATATGGGCATGTAATTGTTATTTGTTGGTTTCCTATCAGTACTGAGTACATTGGATACTTTCTTATCCATTCTTGAGATACTTCACTAAGAAGAACATGTTTCAACTCTACCCAGGTAAACATAAAAAGTGTAAAGTCTCTATCTTTTCTTACAGCTGAATAGTATTCCATGGTATACATATGCCACAGCTTGTCAATCCGTTCATGGAAAAGGTCTGTAAGTAGTACCACAATCTGACTTAAAATTCAGTTGCTCTCACACGAATATTCATTCATTCAACAAATGCTTACTAAGTACCTACAATGTGACAGGCACTATTTTAAGTGTAAAGATATACTGGTAAGCAAAATAAATAAAAACATCTGACCTCATGGAAGCTATGTGCTGGTAGAGGGTACGCAACAAAAAAACAACTTCCTAAGTAAAAGTCATAGTGTGTTAAATGACAATAAGCACGCTGGTGAAAAGCCGGGAGAGGAGAGCAGAAATGACCACCATCAGGCAAAGTTTTGAAAATTTACAGACAGTAGTCAGGAAAAACCTCATCCAGAAGATAACATGTGATCTGAGACTTGAAGGAAGTCAGGGGAACTGTAGATATTTGTACAGACCCTTCCAGGGGGGGAACAAAAGCCAAAATCCTGTGGGCGAAGTTTTTCACATACATGGATTAGCATGTTAGTTAACTGTGGATGGAGCCGAGTGGGGAAGGGTGAGATCGGCAGGTGAAGTAAGAGAGGTAACAGGAATCAGAAATATTAGGGCAACTTTTGATTATTACTGTTAATCAGATATGAGTTCATTAGAGGGGCTGGGGTCAGTAAGTGAGGTCATCTGACTTAATTGTAAAAGGGTCACCCTGGCTGCTCTACTGACAATAGACTGTGAAACTTTGGGCAATTACACAGGGAATTAAAAAAAACAAAAACTGAAGATATTATTTACCAAAACTTTCTAACTAAGACCTGAGATTTTTCTATACTAGTTCTAGTGTGTATATTGATTTAACAATAATGTTATTTTTCTCTTCTTAGATTAACTTTTATGAGCAATGTCTACTCACCCAGGAGTATTTCTCTCTGATCTGTGCTGCTTATTTGCTTGCAACAAGGATGATGAATAAACTGCCACAAATTCTAATCTCTCTGTCTTCAATTGTATCAAGGTCAGGACCCTTTGATGGGCGTTGGGAGGGATTAGTATTCTTAGGATGAGAAACTAAAGAGTTTAAATGTAAGGGCCATTTACAAATGTGAAGCAGTGTGAAGTGATTATCAGCCAGGATGGTAGAGCGCCCTAGTGACAGTGAGATGTTACCCTTCCTGTGACGACAGGGGGGCAGCAGTGAAGCTGTAAAAATGGGATCATTGAAAAGATTCGACTCTGAACAGACATTTGCAACTGACCCACAAGAACCCTGTACTTTCCTTTTGCCCTCTAATTTTTTCTTAGAGTGCGGGCTTGCTACTTCATCCATCCAGAGGATGAAGTATCCTCTGATTTAATTTAAAACTGCCAGGAAAGCAAGAAGAACCACCTGTGTAGTCTATAATCAACCTCCCAAGTTCCAGCGAAGGAGGGCCGAAGGAAGTGTGCAGAACTGGCAAGGAAAATTAAAAATATCTAGCCGTGTCACCTGGTGCTGCTATAATACATAATCTGTAGTTGTGGAAATAATCTGCAGGTGAGAAAAAGGTTGTGATACAGCTCTCTCTCCCTTAATTCGGGTTCTACAATGTTTGTTATATATAAATACAACTGTGCCATTTTTTAGGATAAGAGTGAGAGAGATTTTCTAAACTTTGAGTTTAGGCTGACAAAACCATGTAATACTACCTGAAGAATATTTCTCTATAAATAAAAAAGAAATTATTGTTCTGTGATACAACCTATATCTCTGCATTGTGCATGCCACTTCCTTACAGGATTACTGCTATCACATTTTTTAATTATAAAAATTATTATTTTCAGCTTGACACCCATAGCTCAGGGGCTAGGGCACCAGCCACATACAACCAGGCTGGCAGGTTCGAGTACAGCCCTGGCCAGCCAAACAACAAGGACAACTACAACCATAAAATAGCCGGGCGCTGTGGTGGGCACCTGTAGTTCCAGCTACTTGGGAGACTGAAGCAAGAGAATTGCTTAAGCCCAAGAGTTTGAGGAGCTGTGAGCTGTGATGCCTTGGCACTCTACTGAGGGTGACGAAGGGAGACTCTCTCTCAAAAAAAAAAAAAAAAAGAAAGAAAAGAAAAAGAAAATTATTATTTTCTGGTTAACATTTATATTGTACATGTATGGTACAGGGCCTGGATTTATTTTAATGTTTGTTTAACAGGATGACTGCAAATTTAAGTATAATAGGAAAACACTAGAGAAAACCTCAAGGATTATGAATACACGAAAGAATTTATAAAATTAAAGTGCAGGCTTGCTATAGAATTCCAAGCAGCCATTATTTTTAGAAATAATTCATTAATTTATTTTATAAATATGTATTGAACTTCCATTTCTAGGTTTTGTTTTGGGCATGTAAAGGATGTAACAATATGATTGAAGCCCAGGAAATTTTAATAATTGTGAAAAGCAGGTTACCAGATGATACATGTACGTCAGTTCACATTTTGGAGGGTGGGGGTGATAAACATTTTATAGACCCTGATTTAAACACTGAACGTATATTGCACCCTTTGGTTTCCATAACAACCTTATGAAGTTACTGATATTTTTTTCTATGTGTTATAGAAGGAAGAACTGAGACTTAGAGAGGTCAGGTGACTTATGTCAGGTACTAAGGCTAGTGAGATGGGATACTGAGATTCCGATCTAAACAGTGTGGTTGCAGAGCACAGATTTACAAGACTGCCACACAGTAGAATCCATTTTTGTTAAAACCAACAAAACAACATATGCACAAAAGAACAAAGCAAAGAAATGAACCAAAATTTGTGTGTTTCTATTTTTATATGAAAGGAGAGTTTTCAAAATATACACATCAAGCTTTCAGCAATAAAATCTACACAGAGGAAAACACATAGATTTTAACACAATAATTTTTTACAAACGTGTACACTCATGAAATGATGTGCTGGTAAATCTACTCTTTGGAAGAAATAAGACTGAACAAAGATGCCCTTGATTTGTAGTGTTTACTGCTTTTCACGTGCAAACTCCCCCCAAGTATGATTTCAAATAATCGACAGTTTAACAAACAGCTCACAAACTTTTGAATATTTAGAAATCAACTCTCATAAGCCAACTTGAGACAACTCCAGGATACCACTGGGACTCTTTAGTAATAACCCAGACAAGATTCAGAATATTTATTTCTATCACCACAAAAAGTTCCCTCATGTCCCATTTTAGTCAATTTTTACCCTCAACTTAAAAAAAGAAAGAAAGAAAACTACTCTGAGTTCTATAATTAAAGATTAGTTTGTTTTTTAAATTTCATATAAGTGGAATCATGCAGTAGACACTCATTTTTGTCTAGTTTCTGTCACTCAATACAGTATTTTCAAGACGTATTAATTTTGCTATGGATTAGATCTTTTTATTATTGCTAAATAATATTACATTGTGTGATATATAACAATTTGCATACATTTTCCTACTGCTGAAGAATGTGAGTTGTTTCAGATGTTTTACTATTACCAATGAGACTGCTATACTTCTCTTGCGCAAGTCCTTTTGTACTTGTGTTTAGGTAAATATGTAAGTCTAGAATTGCAGGGCCTTAGAATGTGTATGTTTATAAGAAAGTATCAAACAATTTCCAAAGTGTGACATTTGTACTCCTATTACAATGTATCAGAGTTTCACCCTTGACATTCTCACCAACAGATTGTCTTCTGAGTTGGTTCTTTCTTTCCAATTTTAGTTATACTGGTGAGTCTATATATGAATATACTTTATAGTTTCAATTTGTGTTTCCTTCCTGACCAGTAAGGCTTAGCAAGTTTTCATGTGTTAATTAGAAAACTTGGTGAACTTCTATTTGTTTTGGGGGCTATATTATGGGTAGTAGTGGTGGTGCTGTTTATCTTTTTATTATTCATTTACAAGAGAATTGTGACTATATTCCGGATACAAGTTTTTTTTTTTTTTTTTTGTCAGCGATAAGAATTGCACTTGTTTTCTCCCTATTTGTGGCTAAATTTTTCGTTTGCTTATGTTTTATAAAAGGTTCAATTTTTTAATATTGATATAATCAAATTAATGGTTTTATAATGAATAGTATTTTGGGTGTCCACTGTATTTTAACAAAGCTCTAAGATCACTAAAATATTCACCAATATTTTCGTGAAAGGCTATATATTATAAAGTTTTGTGGTTAAGACCACAGTCCATTTCTATAATCTTTTTTTTCCTATATGGTGTAAGGTAGGGGTTGAGGTTCACTTTTGTTATTTGTTTTCTAGCATCACATATTCAATAGGTCTCCTTTGAATTGAATTGCCAAGGTATTTGGGTTAAAAGTCAGTTGATTTTGTGTATCTGTATCTATTTCTGAGCTCTTTATTCCTTGCCATGGATCTATTTGTATATTTTTATGCCAATTTATTCTTGTTATTAAGTAGATTTTCTGTTAGTCTTGCAATGACACAGCATAAGCTTTTTAACTTTGTTCCGTTTTTTAAGATTGTTTTATTGCTTCTATTTCCTTTGAATTTTAAAATAAATTTAGAAGAATAAATTTAGAAGAAGACGTCTACTTCCATTATGAAAGTCTTTTTTATTTAATTGAGATTGTGTTATATATGTAAACCAATAGAGGAAGAATTGAAATCTCAACAATATTAAGTCTTTTAAACCATCAGCATGATATATCTCTCTTACCTTAATTTAGCTCTTTAATTTTTCTCAGCAACATTTTGTAGTTGACATTACGAAGTTCTTAGTTTTCTGTTGTTTATTCTATTCCTAAGGATACTTTTTTTTTTTTAAGGTAAATGGATGTTTGAAACTCTTTTCTTAATTGCTTGTTTCTATTAATAACATATAAAAATAAAACTAGTTTTTACATTGTTCATTTTTCCTGTGATCTTGACAAAACACCTTTAAGTCTAATATATTTTTTGTAGATACCTTGGCTCACTATGCAAAATCATATCATCCATAGATAGAGATGTGTCTCTTCCTTTTTAATCCTCATGCTTTTAATTTCTTTATTTCATTGAGTAAATCCTCCAATAAAATAATAAATAGAAGTTATAAGAATAACTTCCACCATCTTTTCCCCAATTCAAAAAAAAAGAGTTCAATATTTCATAATTAACATGACATTTCTATAAATTTTTTATAAATAAGCATAATCAGAATGAGAAAATTCTCTGTTTAGTTTTCTGATATTTTAAATTTTAAGTCAGTGTTAAATTTTGGTAATTGCATTTACTGTGATTATTGGAGTGCTCATAAGATTTTGTTTTCCTTTATGCTGTTGCTTGATAAATTAAATTGTTTAAGTATTAAACATTTAACCTATTTGCATTTGTGGGATAACATACACTGATCAAAATGTATTCTATGTATTACTTAATTTAATCTGCCAATAGTTTGTAGAGGATTTTTAGTGTTTATGTTCATAAGAAATATTTACCTTTAATTTTCTTTCATTATATCTTTTTCTCAGGTTTTGTTACCAGGGTTATTTTGGCTTTACAAAATATTTGGGAAAGTATTCTCATTTTATTTTCTGAAAAAACCTACAAGAATGGCATTAATTTCTTCTTTCAATATTTGACAGAATTTATCAGAGAATCCACGTGCTTCTGAAATTTATTTGAGAATTGTTTTGATTATAAACTTAATTTATTTAATACATATAAACTTTTTATTTAATACACATAAAATATTTCTCCTTGGATTAGTTTTTCAAAGAACTTTTCCATTTCATTCATTTGAAAAATTTTATTAGAAACTATTCTTTTCACAATTTTTAAAGACTAAATTTGCATCACCTTTTTCATTTCTTATATTTTTCTTTAAATAACTGGTTATCTTTTTAAAAAGGTTAAGAAAGTGATCTACTAAACCTATTCTATAATCTCACTCTGCTTTTAAGCCCATCCAGTATTTTTAAAATATTATTTTAGGTATTGTACTTTTCAGATTTATAGCTTTTGTTTGTATAAGTAAAATAGTTTAACACAGTAAATTACACATGAACTTCATGGACACCCTATATATACACACACCAGCATATGTATTTATTTCACCATTTATCTGTTGTTATTTTCATTCATTCACTATTACTTAATAAGTATTTTTTCTTTAAGTTATTAAACGTATTTTTAACATATATTTTAACCTCATTGTCTGCTAATTCCAACATCTGGCTTATCTGTTTCTATTGACTGCTTTTATTTTTTTCTTGATCATAGTCTATGTCTTTCTGCTTTATTGTTTGTCTACTAATTATTTTATTGACCATTGGTTGACCACTGTAGGGTGATACACTTTAGTACATGTGTATTATGCTGTTTTCTTCTAATGACTATTGATTTTTATGCCTGTTGGCACTTAAATTACTGTAGTTTTTCTGGGTGTATCAAGGTTTATTTTACTCTTTGTTAGGTTAATGTTACTTCAATGCTGAATTTAGTCCTATAAGGTGGACCCTACCATAGAGTCTTTACTTAGTCCAAAAAGTGAATAGTATTTCTAGGTTCTTGATTGGATGCTTGTGTGAGCAACATCTCTCTACTGTGGCAGGACAACATCTTCCGCATCTCCCAACCCTGTGTGATTTCCTTAATTATCACTTAATCTCTAACCCATTTCAGATCTAAGCTAAGCACGTATGCTCACTCTGTGTCTGGGCAGCCCTATCCTGGATCACACACCCGTAGTGACTCTCAGTGTCGACTTCAAGGACTCTACTCTGAAGAATTCTCCTTTCTCAAATGCCGGCCTATTATACAAATTAGCTCAGAGAAGCACATCTGATTTGTAAAAGAGTTAATTGTTCTTTCTACTTTGTCACTGCCTTGCTAATCGATTCCGACATCTATAACATTAGTATATAATTCAATGCATTAATAGAACTCCTACTTCCAAATTTATGAGGCATTTTTAGGGATGAATTCACCAAAAAGGCTATGTTAATTATACATGCTTATTGGGAAGAAGTCTGGCACAGGGTAACTTATCTACTTCTAGATAAGCCGTAGTAATATTACTGCTGTAAGCATGGTTTAGTCTTTTATCTATTGTTTTATTATCAAAATATAAAGGCATTACCTTCCACACAATTTTATTATTATAAAGTGACCTACAGTCAAATAAATTTCATTCTCTAATACTGACTGGTTTAAGTATATAGAACGTCAATTAATTTTGAAAATTTTGTTAATTTAACAGACTTTATATTTCATCAAAATGACAATACTTAAAAAGTTAAAGTAGCAATTTGAAAAATAGCTAATTTGTAAAACTAAAGTCACTATTTGCTTTTTGTTTTTTTTTTTAAACAACCTTGCAGACCAGGCATAGTGGATCATAGACTGTCAGTTGTATCAAATTATGAAGGATTAAAAAGTTTGAATTTTGATCACATTTGGCAAAAAAATGTTATCTATTTTGGAATCCTTGAAATAGTCAACATTTTATTGGACATTTTGATTTTTCTGATATTGCTCTATAATCACAGAAAGGGTAAAAAAGGGTTATAATGCACCTTAAAATAATCCTATGTAAAATGTCTATTAATTAAAAGAAAGATGTTACTTTCCATTATTTTATTATATTTTTCTCTTTATTATGACTCTGAATTTGTGTAGATATGATGATAATATTTTGTTAATATCTGGGAAACTAATATTTGATAATATTACAGATCAGGATATGAATTTAAAATTATTTAAAATATGATTTAATTTCTTCTCCATAATAAGTCTGCTAAAATAAATGTGTTGGGTTCTGCCTCCATCTGATTGCATTCACAACCCGTAGTTCAATCAGGATCTATTCCTGACTCTATTAAGCAATCTTGAGGCTTAAATCCTGAGGATATTTTTTTCTTTTTGAAAAACTTTATACATATTCATTGAGAACCTGCCCTATTGGCTGGATGCCCACAATACTTGGAGTGCCAGCCCCATGCATGGTGGGTCAGGGTGACGGGTTCCAACCCAGCCAGGACCTAAACAAACAAATAAAACAGAGAGAGAAAGAGAACCTTCCCTATGCTAAGCACTGTTCCAGGTATTGATGTTACAAAGAACCAGATCTCTGCACTCAAGGAGATGCTATTTGATCTGGAAGTAAAAACTTTCACAGATTGGTTTTTTTTTTTTTTCATTTGATTTGTGTGATTTTTACCCACACAGAAATTTTCTAGAAAAATCCACAAAATCTCAGGGTTTGATCTTTTAATATTTGGGTTAATAGACTATTTTTTTTCTTCTTTCCATCTGAAGAAAATAAGTATTCTTCCTTTTATGTTTACTGCTCTTTTAAACTCATGAAGACTAATTATACCGGTCTCCTCACAGCCTTTGTTGAAGCATGTTCTAGCTTTTAATCTTTTCTCATAAATCCATCAACCTCCAGTCTTTGATCACTCTTATTACTTTTCCCTGAATGCTATCCAGTTTTTCTACATACTTCTAATAATTATGACCTTAGAAATGAGTTCCATAATCCAGGTGTGAACTCAACATGGACCTACAGACAGAACTTGTCATTCTCATACTTTATGACGTAAGTTCTTTGCCAAAAGAAGATTCCTTTACTTCTGGTCAAATTTTATATTATAATCATATCTTATCTCAAAAGAAGTTTCAGTTAAAAACATCAAAATCATACCACATATCTTCTCAGACTAGGGTGGAATAGTACAGGAAATCCTTTCCAAGAGAAATACTCAGAATTGCACAAAGTCATGAAAATTAAACAACTTGCTGCTGAAGGATCCTGGGATAATGACAATGATGAAACTGAGATGGAATCAAATGATTCCATGAACTGAAGGACAAAGGGGGCCCTAAGCTATCAAAATCTATGGGGGAAAGTTCATAGCCTTACACACCTACATCAAAAAGACAGAAAAATCACAAATTAAGAGCCTACTGACACATCTTAAAGAAATAAAAAAAAGAAGAACAAAACACACCCCAAAGCCAGCAAAAGAAATGAGAAAGCTGAGAGCAGGACTAAATGCAACAGAGACAAACGAAAACCTGAAAGATCAATGAAATAAAAAATTAGTGCTTTGAAAAAGTAAACAGCATTGATAGACCACTTGCCATATTAGTAAGAAATAGAAGAGAAAGGACTCACATAAGCTCAATCAGCATTGGAAAAAAAAAAAAAAGCAGACACTACAACTGATACCACAGAAATGCAGCATTTCATCTGTGACACTATGAAAACCTATTTGCAACAAAGTAGAAAAGCTGGAGGAAAGGGATAGAGTCTTGGACACATACAACATCCCAAGCCTGAATGAGTTAGAAATAGAATTCCTGATCAGATCAATAATGAGCAGTGAGAGTAAAGCAGTAATAATAATAAAAAAAAAAACCTGCAACAAAACAAAGCCCCAGATTGGATGGATTCCCAGCCCAATGCTACCAGACCTGCAAGGAACTACCAACTTTCCACCAGAAATTATTGCCTAACATCAGGAAAGAGAGAATCCTCCCTAAGTCATTGTATTACAAAGAAGGAGACAAAAATGAACACATATTTTAAGACAGGAAAAAATGTATTAAAATTGTAGTACTCAAAATATACCAATAACAAGAGATGAATACAAGCCACATTAGACTTCTGCAAGCTACAAGAGGTGCTGGGAGCGGTTACCGTCAGCATCCAGACACTTCTGATTGTGGTGAGCTACTGCTCGCTCAACAAACATCTCTTAAAAGAGAAGCCTCGTGGTGTGCAAGGGTCTTCCTGGACCTAGTTGCAAAAGTTGATTATGTTCATTTCTTCCTATGCCATGTTTAATGACATCACATAAGTATTTTAAATTGACTGATGAAGGTATTTACACCACAGAAATGGGCAAACGTTATAAATCGGTACTCACTGTCTTTCCAGCTACCAAGAGTCTATTGTTGAATGTCTATTGGGACACCACTGAAGGAGCTTTTCTAATTCTCTTGTTGAAGGTTGATCATTTGTTATAAACTTAATACAAGTGCAAATAAATAGTTATTCCATGGCAATTTTAAATATCTCTCATTAAAGCATATGAATTTTGTCTTTTGTGTTTATTATGTACTAACTAACAATAACAGTATCAAGCATTAATTAAATATTTGTTGAATGCAAAAAGGAATTATTGCTTTATCTCTGGAAGTTACTACACTTACTTAAACTTAAATTATTACAGAATAGTTGGTACATTAGTTGTCTATTGCTGCATATCAAATTAGCATAAAGTTAGCAGCTTAAAATAACATACATTTATTATTTCAAAATGTGGGTGGGTTGATAGTCCAGCCAGATGAGCTGAGTCTTCTGTTGCTTAGAGGCCCACAAGACAGCAATCTGTAGTTTCACTTGGAGGTTTCAAGGGAAGAATTGACATCCAAACTCACTCAAGTTGCTTACAGAATTCATTTCCTTGTGGTCACAGGACTTCAGGCCATGGTTTTTTTTTTTTGTTTGTTTGTTTGTTTTGGTGACTGTCTTTTGGAAACCTCTCCTTGGCAGCTGGCGAGAGCTCCTGTAGTTCCTGGAAGTCACTTGTGCTACTTCATCACCTGTCCCATACTTCATCGAAGAAGCAAGAACAAGTCACTAGAGTGAGTCTGCTACCAAGATACAGTCCCATTTGCTGTAAGGTAATCAGAGGAGCTGCATTCCATGGGCTTTCCAGGTCCAATTTGTTAGAGCAGTCATAGATCCTGCCCACACAAAGGTGTGAACGCCGGGAGGCAAAGATAATGGGGAGAATAATAAAGAGCTTATTTACTCAGGAAATATAAAATGGTCATTATAGATTTACCTAATTACATAATTAATGGCTATAAAATTAGAAGCTAACGTGTAAAAATGCCCTAAATACCAACTATAGCAAAGCTACCTTTAGGATTACTTGCTTACTAGTTGTTTAAAAATCATAATAGGCACATTTCATTAGTTTGGTTTGGTTTCCATTCAAAGAATAGAAATATATACTTCTAGAAATTTAACTCAAATCTCTTTTTTATGGAAATGGCAGTGCTTTTTAATAAGATTGCCATTAGATTCAATAACCCCGTGTAACAACCATATTTTTAGTTTGTTAGGTCCTTCTACTGTAAAAGGTTGCCAGCAACTAAAACCTGTCAACTGTGAAGATGTTATATCCATATTGAAGGCACATTATCTTCTTGATCTTAATTCCCCTCTCTTTAATTAATTAATTAATAGGGTTTTTTTGGGGTTTTTTTTTTTTGAGACAATCTCACTCAGTCACCCTGGGTACTGTGCCTTGGCTTCATAGCTCTCAGCAACCTCAGACTCTTGAGCTTGAGTAATCCTCTTGCCTTAGCCTCCCAAGTAGCTGGACTACAGGCATCTGCCACAACACTGGCTAGTTTTTCTATTTTTAGTAGATAACAAGGTTGCACTCTTGCTCAGGCTGGTCTTGAACTCCTAAGATAAGCAATTCACCCACTCGGCCCCTCAGAGTGCTAGGATTACATGCGTGAACCACCATGTCTGGCCTTCCCCAGTCTTTAAAGATACTTAATAATGTGAAAATCTGAAGATAAAAATTTTTACAGATGTTTGCCATATTCATTTTAAACTGTAGGCAACTTGGCTCGATTTTTAGTCAAAGCTATGTTCCCTGTGTTTATGCTCATCAGGTACTGAAAAGTATTTATTGCATGTTTGTTCAAATGTATTCAACCCCTGGTTTCCTGTCTCAAACACTGTGAACAAACATTAGAAGTCAAGAGGAAAAATGCAAAATAAAGTAGAAACGAATACTTACTTGTCTTAGTCAGACTTTATCTTACGTTTACCTTAAAATGACAAAAATAATGTCCACTTTTTCTTATGCCAGAGTAATCACAAGATATAATCTCTTTAAACGTCAGTCTAGAACATTTTACGGATTATTCTAAATTCATTTTTGACTTATTTTAGCAATTGTATTTCTAGGCAAATTTAGTGCAACAATACTCATTCTGCCAAATAAATATTTGCACTTTCTCAGAATTGGCAAAAGCTTAAAGCAATGAACTTTTCTGAGTGAATACTAATTCAAACAACAAAGAAAAAAGAAACCGTAACAATTCCTGCAGTCCATATTAGTAAAGTGAAAACATTTTGTGATAAGAAATGAGAAACTTGTGCCTGATATATTTTAAATTTGCCAAACGCTGTTAACATCAGCCATGACTGCTAGGTATTCACAAAAAGAAATTTTCATTTGCTTGAATAAGTTGATAACCATGTGGTAATGAGTTGGTCAATTGATAATACTATATTGATCAGGTGTGTATAAAAGCCTCTGCTTTCCAAAATTCAATTGGCATGTTTGCCTTCCATGGTTGAATTAGCAGGGAAGATGTTTCATTTGTGATTTTTCTCAAGCTGAACTTCATAGCTTGAGATATAAATGTGAAGAAAGACATTGTTAGAAAGAGCTCTTAAAGGGCTGTGTTTAATCTGCAATTTCCGCATTTCAGACATGACGTTGAGTTTCATATTCAAGACTGGTTGTTGCAAAGAAATAGTTTCTGCTCTAACATGGACATTTCAATTCCATTCATCCAACATCATGAATTCTTACTAGGCGAGATCCCGCAGTAAATGGTGCTGTTGCTGGTTGCAGGTTCAGCTGCCCTCCACCTGAGAACCAGACAGGAGAGGTGAGTGTTGGTGAAAGAAAGGTGGCTTATTTTAGTGCTGGAAGTCTGAGGATGTGGCAGACCATTGGCCAGAGACCACGTCATCTCTGCTCACCAAGCAAGGGGTAAAGAAGTTTGGTGGCAAAAAGCAAGTTTTGTGCAAGTCATCGTGACTTTCTGTGTAGTTATCAGCAAACAGTAGGTCATCTGGTGGAGCTTGTCATCAGCTGCCTGCAGTTGACCATTCTAGATTCTTGACCTGCTTTTCCTCAAGGTCATTTTCAAATCTTGTGTTGGGCAACTGTATAAGCAAGCAGCAGGTTAATTCTAAATTTTTAAGACAGAACAAACCAAAGCACAAACTGGAAACAAAACAGCTTTCCTTTACCTAGCCTAGACTTATAGTTTGGCCTAGTCTGAGTGGCCACTGGGGTGAGCTTATACCAGGGTATCTAAACTTAGTACAGAATATTCTCTAAAGGAACTTCCCTTGTGGTGAGTGAGATAAATACACAATTTCTGTAAGAGAGGGAGAACTAATTTCTGTATAACTGACTCGGAGAATTAGGAATTTCTGTAAGAAAGTAATTGCAAGGTAAATTTCTCCTGAACACATATTTATATTTTCACAAAATAACCAACTCAAGACAATTTGGTAATCTATGAAAAGGAAGTATTTTTGAGGAAAAATTAATAGAGCGACTTTTCCAGGGACTAGTGTTGTGCCACCTGCAGGTTCCCTAGCCCTGTTTTGTTAACTGTGGGTGTTTCTCCTATTGAAATACGAAATTGTTACTTTCTTAGTTTTGACTTAAATAATAAGCGACAGAAAATGGGAGTCATATTCAACTGAGGTTTATTAAGCTAAGAATTTGAAGATGTACCCTTCAAAAGAGCATAGCCCATAAAATATCTGTCGTGGACTGGGCTCTGCATAACATAGGAAGATTGAGAACTTCCACGTTAAGGAAAAATGGAGGTGAGTGCAGTGGCTGATGCATGTGATCCCAGTAATCTGGGAGGCTGAGGAGAGTGGATTGCTTGAGTTGAGGAGTTTGAGACCAACCTGAGCAAGACTGAGACCCTGTCTCTACTAAAAACAGAAAAAAAAAAAATACTGGGTGTGGTGGCTGGTGCATGTAGTCCCACTCAGGAGGCTGGGGCAAGAGAATCACTTAAGCACAGGAGTTTGAGGCTGCTGTGAGCTGTGATGCTATAGCACTCTAGCCTAGAGCAACAGAGTTAGAGGCACACACACACACACACACACACACACACACACACACACACACACACAAAGGAAATGGCTTGCGTAGGGAAAAGGGGGAGTGGTGAAAGAGGTAAGCAGTGAGGTAAATGATGGTATTCTTGTGAAGTTCTGTTTGATGCATGCACAGTAAATCTCCGTGAGATTAGATGAACATTCAAGGGCTGGCATAGTGGCTCACGCCTATAATCCCAGCACTCTGGGAGGCTGAGTCTGGTGAATTGGTCATGAGTAGGAGACCAGCTTGAGCCTAAGCAAGACCCTGTCTGTCAAATTAGCTGGGCATTGTGGTGGGCACCTATAGTCCCAGCTACCTGGGAGGCAGAGGATTGCGTGAGCCCAAGAGTTTGAGTTTGCTGTGAGCTATGATGCCATAGCACTCTACTGAGGGTGACAAAGTAAGACTCTGTGTAGAAAAAAAAAAAGAAAGAAGAAGAAGAAGAACATTAAAAAGGGGGGGGATAGAGAAAACAGTCACTATTGTGATCTTCTCAGGGTAGGCAGAAGAGTGACTGTATCTCTTCCTGGGTCTGCATCTGTGGAGATAAGCTTGTAAAGGATATGTGTAAGTTTATTCAGGCCACAGTTCCAAGATTGTAATTGGCAGGCACTCACTTCATAGGAGCTGAATATACTGAAGGGTTTTTTTAAGGTTGAGGAAAATCAGAACTATTTTACCCCCAAATACATTTCGTTGGCACGTTTTGAGATGGATGAGGACAAAGAAACGATGCTACAGAGTGTCTAGGTGGGGACCCTAGGGGAGAAATCTGCATCTGTGGAGAATCTCTGTCAAATGGAACCATACCCTGCCTATGTGACCTGTGGAGAGTTTGACATCCTTGAAGACCTGAATAAACACATTTCCCGAAAGGCTGTTATTCTGAGGTTTATCTACATAATAAGATCAACTTACCAGCCAACTACCTTTCACCCTCCCATACCTTGTCCACCAAAACAAACAAACAAAAACAACAAAGAAACAACCCCCCCACACACACACACACTGTTTAGTCATTTTTTAAGTCCCTTCACTTCTGGGAAGAGGACCCTGTGCCTCAGTGAGGAGGAGAGAGGGTGGCGGTCTTTGTGTGGCTCAGTTCCCAAGCTCACTTCTCCTCTCCCTTCCAGCATAATGAATTTTGGGGGGATCCTAAGATTTTTATTTTTCCTTTACATTTCCTCTTGTTTTTCAAAATCTGTCAAATAAACATTTTCAACAGAAAACTGAGTCTGGTCATGCGTTTGATCTGATTCCTCATTGCTGGGAAGGCTCATTCCTAGGAAGTCATGTGCCACGTTGCCAGGAAGGCTTCATCGGAGAAAGTCGTGTGATCACGTGGGCCTGGAAAAAAGGGGGCTGGAGATTCAGGAACGAAATAGACACCTAGGTCAGGCCTGGTGGCTCGTGCCTGTAATCCTAGCACTCTGGAAGGCTGAGGCAGGTAGATTGTGTGAACTGATCAAATTGAGACCAGCCTGAGGAACTATGAGACCCATCTCTACTGAAAACAGAAAAATTAGCTGGGCATCTGTGGGCACCTGTAGACCCAGCTACTCAGGAGGCTGAGCCAGGAGAATCGCTTCAGCGCAGGACTTTGAGGTTGCTGTGATCTGTGACATCATGGACACTCTAGCCATGGTGACAGAGTGAGACTCTGCCTCAAAAAGAAAGAAAGAAAGAGAGAGAGAGAGAGAGAAAGAAAAGAAAGAAAGAAAGAAAGAAAGAAAGAAAGAAAGAAAGAAAGAAAGAAAGAAAGAAAGAAAGAAAGAAAGAAAGAAAGAAAGAAAGAAAAGAAAGAAAGAAGCAGACCAAGGCCAACTTACTGCAACCAAAAGAAGCTATAATCTTCCTTTCAAGCTATGTGACTGCCTCCTCAACCAGAGTGATTCTTTGGGCAATCGTTACTCTGCCTCTTTCAGCTGCAGGCTGGCTCAGCTTCAGACAAATATTGCAAGATCACTGTAGACAGGAGCAAGTTAGTATACAAATTACTATCATCTCTATTATCAGTAATAACTTTTGCCACTAAGTTCCCTAGGAGCCAAACCAACTGGTCAACCAGAGAGGGTTTGGGATCTGAAATGTTAGGGTTTTTGTGTTGGTCACTCCTCTGGGAGGTAGACACTGCGTTTGGTTTTAACGACGGTACTACTCGGGTAGCAGTAAGTTATGTCTGAGGCCGTACGATTTTGTAGTATATCATTTCTCATAACTGAGACTTCATTATTTAATAGTGAGATGCTTGTGTGACTGACACTAAGAGGATATAATTTGGATATCGTTTGGATATAATTGGTTAATGCCTCTATACGCCATAGGAAGCTTTCCATACCTACTTGTGGAATGAAGATAGAGGTTAGGTGATTGTACCAATGGGACCATGTTCAGCGAGATTGTAAATGCAAATTTGTAACAGAAGTAAGATTCTGAAAATGGGTGAGGAGTTTAACTTTAAAAAACCCTATAATTCTACTGAAAGGGAGGACAATGGTTCTTAGAGATGATAGACTAACACCATCTGTACTCCTCATTTTTGCCATATTAATAAACTTCTATTTCCTTTTTTTTTTTTAAACCACTTGTCCTTGTTTTCATTCAGCTTCAGGAACAAGTACCAAACTTTTGGTAACGATACCATTTTAGAGATTGCTAGGGAACACAGAACAGAATTGTTATTTTTGACTGCAATAACTCTAGCAAAGTGTAGAGACTGACATATAATTTATTTTTGTTCTTAAGCTTTTAGGAAGCACAAAACAATGAATGTCAGAAATCATTGCGTAGGGTAGATTTCATATGAATTCAAATATGTACTTTCCTATCTACCTTAGTATTTCACATTTACTGGCCTGTAATTTTTGACCAAAGTATATCTATTTTCAAATTACAGCTTGCAAAATAACCCTTCACTTATTAAAGACAAAATTATGATACTCCAACTAGCTATATCCTAGACCAAATTTCTCTGCCCTTTTTTTTGCCACTTGAACATAAGACAGCCACCTTTTCAGTACTGAAAGCACACTTTCTTTTAAAGCTATAAATCTTCTGTATTAATAGAATCCCAAACATTCCATAGTGGTGGCTCAGCATGCTGAAATGTGAGCTCAGAAAGCCCATTTTTATCTAAACTGTTTATTCTGATTTCCAGCAGGGGATACTGAACAAGGGGCCACAGTTCAGTTCCTGAAACTGTGGTCCAGTGAGGGAACCACAGGGAGGTGAACTGGCAACTTTCTGAATGCCAGGGAGACAGGGCAAAGGGTTGTTCCTGACATTTTTCAAATGACTTTCTAAACAGAACTCTTGTATTCAAGTTTTTGAAGGGAGGTTTCAGTAGTTACAGAGGTGGGGATTTTGCTGTTAACATGGTGGGGGGAAGGATTTAGTGAGAGGATCAAGAATGAGAAGGAAAGAGAAGAAAGGGAGACAGAGGGAAAAAAAAGTCAGGTACAGATGAGTGAAAAAATGACAAACTACATTTGTTATCAAAGTGTCTCACTTGACAGCTTATACAAAAATCCAAAAGCAACACCTTAATACAATGAGCTTTTTAAAATATACATGGAAAAAAGTCATTAACCTAAATATTGAATTTTATCTGATGTAGAGTCCACAATAGGGAATCTCCTCTGAACTTCATAGGGATTAAAGAACTCATTTACTGGCCAGGTCATTCTAAACATTGATATGAGGCTTGGTGCCCATAGCACAGTGGTTACGGCGCCAGCCACCTGTGCCGAGGCTGCTGGGTTCGAACTCAGCCCAGGCCAGCTAAACAACAATAGCAACTGCAACAGGAAAATAGCCAGGCATTGTGGTGGGCACCAGTAGTCCCAGCTACTTGGGAGGCTGAGGCAAGAGACTCGCTTAAGCCCAAGAGTAGAGACTCTGTCTCAAAAAAAAAAAGTATACAATTTGGCCTATATTTCAAAGTTCCATTGAGCCAAAACCTACAGTTTGCAGGGATCATGGAACAAACCATGGAATAATTAAAACACAGTTGTTTTCATGGAGGCATTCCTGGCCAGAGCACTCCTTTGGTGCTACTTATACTCTGGTCTACCCCTTTTGGAAAAGCTATGCCTGTATAAAATCATAAGTGGAAGGCCCACGTGTACGGGAACAAACATAACCAACCCAAGTTCTCTCAAAGAAGATGAGTCCCGCTATTGAAAGAGATTTTTCATCTCAAAAACAAATGAACAAACAAAAAACATGGGTTTAGTACAAGCTTCTTTCTACAGTGCACTCCAGGGAGATGAAATTTCTGGCTATATCTTTACCTGGTGATTTTGTCCATTAGAAAATATGCTTATTGAAAGATCCCTTCAACCCAGATGGAGAGGCCCAGGCTGGGTACTACTGACTAATTCACGTGTGGCAGCACTGAGGGGTGCAGACTCATGGATCCAAATGTCTCACCTTAAAAGGAACTTCATGTCCTCACTATAAAATGGAAATGAGCTGATCAACACTCGTGTGCACATTCGGTAGTAGGACTCAACAGAGAGCAAGCAGGTGAGAGTAGGGGGAAGGGCATGGCTAAATTCACATCTAAGGGTACAAATGCACACTATTTGGGTCAGGGGCACAGTTGAAACTCTGATTCAAACTGAATAAAAGCAACTCATGGCCTGGTGCGATGGCTCACGCCTGTAATCCCAACACTTTTGGAGGCCGGGGCGGGTGGATTGCTTGAGCTCAGGAGTTCAGAAACCACGCTGAGTAAAAGGGAGACCCCATTTCTAAAAAAGGTAGCTGGGCATTGTGGTGGGCCTCTGTAGTTCCAGCTGAGCCAGGAGGATCACTGGAGCCCAAGAGTTTGAGGTTGTTGTGAACTCTACCAGGGTGACAGAGTGAAATTGTCTCAAAACAAACAAACAAACAAATAAATAAACAAAAAATGAAACAATCAAAAAAACAATTTATGTAACCAAAACATTTGTACCCTGGTAATAGGGTCTTCTGAAATATATATATATATATATATATATATATATATATATATATAAAATGGCTCAACTCAGCAAATAGATTGTGACTCTCACCAGATCTCTCTGGCTCCTGTTTGCTGATCCTTCAAACCAGGCTCTAGAAGTGATGACAGCTGAAAGAGATACCCAACACTCTGGGCAAGGCCTGGATACAGGTGAATGCTTATACCTATTTTCTGACAGCCATCATAATTATTGTCCTAGGGATATTAATAACTGTTACCTTTTTTTTTGGTAGAGACAGAGTCTCACTTTGTCACCCTTGGTAGAGTGCTGTAACGTCCTAGCTCACAGCAACCTCCAACTCCTGGGCTTAGGCGATTCTCTTGCCTCAGTCTTCTGAGTAACTGGGACTACAGGCGCCCGCCACAACGCCCGGCTATTTTTTTGTTGCAGTTTGGCAACAAAACTGAACCTGCCGCCCTCAGTACAGGGAGCCAGCGCCCTGCCCACTGAGCCAAAGGCACCGCCCAAAAATTTTTTATGAAGAGTCGGATACTTACCTTAAATATCTGGAGGTCTTTTGAGAGTTAAGATGACTTCCATAACCTCCTTTCTCTGGTTTGCCCTCCTTTATGTCTTCATAGCCCTGTGGCCCACTGTTGCCCATTCTTACAGGGGGCCCAAAGTTATGAAGCTGTAATGAGTTACTACGGGATGACTGTTGGGTGTGTGGCTCTCACTGCCATGGTGACTGTCCTTCTTCCAAGCTCAGGACTTGAGACAGGTATCAGAAACAGCTCAGCATCCTTAGTACCAGCACAACCAAAGACAGTCACTAAAAATGAGTTCTTCTTTCACCATGAAGTTCAGAGGGGACTCCCCTGTGGGTGCTTCACATCAGATAAAATTCCATTTTTAGCTTATTCACCTGTGCTTCCTTGTGTATCATAAAAAGCTCATTGTATTAATGTGTTGCTTTTGGATTTTTGTATAAAATACCAAGCAAGACACTTTGATAAAAAATGTCGTTTACCATTTGTTCACTCACCTGACTTTTCTCCCTGTCTGCCTTTTGCAGGACCAGCATAACTAAAGGTGGCCCTTTAACAACGCTCTAAAAAACAAGGTTCATGAGGAAAGCTTTTCAGTGGAAGAGACTAGATCATTAGCTTCTGTGTAAGTGTCATCTCGACTAGAGGAAAAACCAATGACAAGAACATTCCTCCAGACCACAACCCATTTCGTCAAAACAAACTAACACAGATTTGGGGTGAGGTTATTTGGCTCATGCCTTTGTTTGGCCAACTTAGTCAGAATGTCAGGAACGGAAAAACCATACCAGACACCATTGGCCGTACAGCACGGAAGGTATGGGCTGGACACCCAGAGCGTGGTGTGACAGCACCGTCACTTCACGGAGGGTTAACTGACATGCCTCTGATTAGACAACGGCCTGGTATGTTTTTGGCCAGCCCCACAAGGAACATGGCAGGGCTGTGTGGCATCAGCTTATTGCCATGGTTACCTCCAGGGTCATTTGGGAGGTGGACTCTGCCTCGTGCTTGGGCATAAGAACAGGTAATTTCAACCCTGCCAAAACCAGCAAATCTGTTACCAAAAGTTGGATACTTGTTTCTGAAGCCAAATGAAGAATAAAGACCAGTGGTTTGAGCAAAAAGAAAGAGAAATTGCCTGAATTTCCCAGCAAATGAGGAGGATATGAGACTTAAAGAAACATCATCCTCCACTCCCTTAAGTAGAAATACAGAGTTTTTAAAGGGGACTTTCGACTGCAGATTATTGCTGTTTATTAACTGTAACATCTCCAAAGACGACGGTCTCCCAAAATCTGATTTCTGTCCAGATGACTCTGTTGAGCCCTCTTCTGCGATTTAAGATCCGCGAAAACAATGACAAAGAACACTCCTCTGTCCTGATTACTGGTCTCTGACAAAGATACCAGTTTTAACTTCTCAAAAAGGATAAGGAATCTTAAAGAGACAACTCATAAAACATTTTACTCTTTTCAGACCCTTCCTTCTGTTACAGTGTCACTAAAAATGTTTCAGTATTGCATTTCAGCAACGAAGTAAAAAAATATTCCCATGTATTCTAACATACCCTTCTTGGAATCTACTGCTGGAAGTCATATTCCTCCTATAAAGCTCTCTTGGCATTCTACTTATATACCCTGTATCATACTTAGGATGTAGATTGTGTTAGGATGAGAAGCTTCTCTCCCCTGCTAGACTGCTAGCTTCTTAAATGACAATCCCATGATTCGTGAGCTTTATGAGTTATGTTGGGCCTGAATTTGGCAAATTATTTACCAAAATGGGAATATAGTACAAATCTCCAATATCCCTTTTTAATTGCACAGAGTTGCCAGCCCACAATCTTGAGCAGACGTGTATCTTCAATTGTAGTGTTAGAAACAGTGGGAAGGCAAATGAGGAGAATGTCAGATACTATGACCGGATTGCATCCCAGTTAATATGCCACAGATTCAGGTTTCTGCAACTCTAAGAGGAAGAGCTCAGAAGTATAGAACAAAAACGCTCAAAAATTCATTTTCAGAATCCAGTAAGTCTACTTCAGAAAAAATATAGATAGCCAATTAGGGATAGTCTTGAGTCTATATTTATGTACACACACATGCATATGTATATAATTTTTAGAATAATATATTGACAGATCGAAGTTTTGTTTACTAACAAATAGTTCAGTTAACATGGGCAAGAATCTAAGCATTTTCCGAAATATAATTTCCTAATGATACAAATCATGTGGACATTATTTCACAGAATAATGTAATTAAAAAGAGTATGATGACTTTGTAAAGATATAGATCTATGTTAATGCATCAATGTGATGAGATGTATCCACTAAGCTTTCCATCTTCTCTCTCTTTTGTTGTTTTTTTTTTCAGAGTCTCACTTTGACATCATAGAGTGCAATGACATCACAGCTCACAGCAACCTCCAGCTCTTGGGTGTAGACGATTCTCTTGCCTCAGCCTCCCGAGCAGCTGAGACTACAGGCACCTGCCACAACGCCCGTCTATTTTTTTGTTGCAGTTTAGCCAGGGCCGGGTTTGAACCCACCACCTTTGGTATATGGGGCCAGCGCCCTCCTCACCGGCGCCGCCCTCTCTTTTGCAGATGGAAAAAGGGAGACACAGGAGTTGGGGGCTGCGTCCCCCACTGCCTCTCCTTCACTGCTGCACTTTCTTCCGGGAACTGCTTTGCAGGAACTTTTACTTCTCTTCTTGTGACAGACTTTAAATACAGTGGAACTTCTCTAAGTTGACCACCCAAGAGACCATAAAAAAACTGGTCAACATACACAGGTGGTCAACATAGAGAACTAGGCCTGCTGTACTGATATGTACATGGGGTGCATATTTGGTCTAAGAAAATTAGGTCAACTTAAGGAGGTGGTCAGTGTAGGGATGTGGTCAATGAGGGAGGTTCTACTGTACTACTTTTATTTAGAATTGTATTTTTGCCTTTTCTAGAAAACAGTGACAACTATTTAAATTGCACAGGAACTTTATGGCCACCCTGTATATTACTAGTGTTAATTTGCCTATTTGGACACTAGTTTGTGAACTTTCTCAGGATAAATACAATGGCTTATTCATTTTAATATAGTGGATTTAATGGGCTATAATTGGAGGAGAAATAAATTTATAGAATCTAAAACTAGACATCAGACTGTTCACATACCAACATAGGGCTTTTAAGACTGAATATAAGTAAATTCAATAATCTGGCCCATCCTTGCACTACTGAGAACTGAAAGAGTAGTTGGGGGGCCCTAAAGCTGTGTAGTTTTCCTTGGTGTGGTCAGTGTTGAACTGGGATTGAATCACAAGTGGGAATAACTGAGGTGGGGAAAGGAGGCGGATTGGGGAGTAAATATGCTCCTTCTCCTGTTACATCCTCACGCCCCCAACTCTGTGTCCTTAGACCTGTTCCTTAATCTCGGAATCTGAGGGCCAGAGAAGAGGTGAGGCAGGGTCGGACAGTCTACCCGTTCTTCCAGGAACCTAAATTTAGTCAGACTAGCATCTGTGGTTGAAGGAGTAAGGCAGTACTTAGTTTGAAATATGGACGGATTCATGAAGCCAAATCTTTTACATCAAACTACCTTGTTTCTCTGAAGTAGAATAAGGGAAACCTCCAGGCCCAAGATTTGCTCTGTATCCCAGTATGTTACTATGGGGGGATTCCAGGGTAGGCTGGGTTTGAGAAACCTTGTTTGGATATTTATTTGGCCCAATGTCAGAGAGTATGTGACATAGCACTGCCATTTTTTCCACTCTTCTTAAGAGCTGGTTACTCTTTGCAGCAGGGGGAGAAGTGGCTTTACAGACATCTTTTCTGCAGCTCATTTAACCGTCTCAGCTGTTCATTCTCACCTTTGCTGCTCTTCGGAATTTAGGCTGCTGAAAGTGATTCATTGACTTATTGTTACCATACTGTTTCAAATTTGTTATTGGCTCTTTTATTTCTTTAAATGACAGATGTAGATTTGGGCAGGGTGTGTGTGGTGCTCCACCCAAATCACGAAAGTGGCCGGTTGATTTAATCCATCACTGGAAACTTCCACCATATTGAAGGCACGGGAAGCCTTTCTCTGCCTGTGCCCATCACTCTGCCTCCAGGGCTCCTAACCAAGCTGTTCAGATAGGAATGTGAGTTAGTCTGGGCAGGAATTGTAAACCTATGGGTGTTTTCTGTTATTAACCACAGCATGTACATCCTGTTTCAGAGTCTTATTTGAATAAATGTGTGTGTTCACTTGCTCTAGTTTCCTATTTCCTTCCCAACTAAAATAAAGTGGCTGACACCAGAGACTAACAGCTGGAGAAAGACGAGAGAGGTGGGGCCACGTTTCCTTCTGCGTCCCTTGCTTTGGGAGTGTCTGGTCTTACGTCACACACTGAAAATATTTGTGCCTGGGTTCATTTAATCCCAAAACAGCCTTGTTCACTCTTCTTCAAACACAGCATTTCATATAAATTAAATTAAATCCTGAACTTCTAAATTCAGAATTCCCACCCATTGATTATTACTTTAAAATAACCCAGGTTTATAATTCTGTCCAGACTAACTCACATTCCTGGCTGCAGAGGCCTAGTTGGAATGTCTAGCCTTAGAAATTCACATTTTGTACAGTTATTTCTATCTCATATATTTAACCCACAAACTGAATATAGTTGAAAACAGCAGCAAGCCTGCCTCAAATTGATGACAGGCTGAGGATATTAACAAAGACAGAGGAAAATCACAGAGGCAGAGAATAAAGACTTACAGATACAAAATACGAATCGGTAAAAAGGAAAACACCTCAGATTGCCAACCGCCGTTAATAAAATTGTGCAGAATTTTGTACATCTCCAGAGATATTTTTTAAAAATTCACTCAAAAGTGAATTTTAAACTCAGAGTAACAGATTTGGTATGTGTGAATTATTCTTAGATTATAAATATCCAGGATATTTTCTTGTGGTTTCTAAGAAGCTAATTTATATGATGCCTAATGTAGCATGTAATATGCGTCTGTATAAGTGTGTGCAAGTATTACGGTAAATACTTTACTTGTTTATGCCATAGAAGGCAAGTTTAAAATAAAATAGTCTGAAGAAAAGGGACTAGGAAGTTCAGGAATCCAATAATATAATTCCTTGTGGCATAGCATGCCAGTTAATTTAACAATGAATTAAATAGTTAAAATATAATTGAATTGCTATTTTTTTTTGGGAAAAGCACTATGGAACTTTCCAGGAATAAGAGCCATAAATTAAAACCAAAGGATGCTGGCCATACATATCTTGGGGAATAGAGGAATAGAAGACATTGGAATCAGAGATTTAGCGACCTAAACGGTGCTGGTAAGAATATGACCAGGGACTTGCCGTAACCTTGCAACTACTTGCAGGCAGTTCCCTGCACCAGCAAAACAGCAAACAAAAGGAAAATAAAAACAAAAATGAAAAAAATAAGCAGGCCTCCAGAAACTTCCTTTAGCTTACACCCACATCATTGCTCTAGGAACCAAGCCAAGAGGCTGCTTGTATAATGGAAAGAGTCTTTTCCTCTCCTTATCTGTGGCGTCTTTGTGTAGGTGATTTCTACCCTTGCTCATAAGTGGCATATTATAAATGCAACACTGTCAAAGACAGACAAGTAAGTCAAATTTTAAATTTCTAGTCAGAAGAATCCCTTTGGCTATTTGAAACAATGCAGAGATAGCTGTCGTTCATGGAGAATCCTACATATTTAGCTTCTTCACTTTTTCACTTAAAAAAAAATCTTTTTAAACCTTTAATCTCACTATTTATTTTCTGCACCATAGATCAGGATAGTTCTTGTACTGAGTTCTGGATGTTTCACATAGGTGACTTAGTGAGTAGTTAGATGAAGCTGACAGTACAAACAACAGAGATTTTTGTTTTCTACGTCCAAAGCTCTGTTGTAACCTGAATTGTGTAGATCGCCAACAGATAAGGCTGCCTTTTCACTCAACATCAGATAATTTATTAATAGCAATTTAGGAAAATGGTAATATGTTTATGAAGTTATGAAATGCATGTACTATTAATAGACAACATGTCACCTGTTGCCTTACAATATGGCATTTTTGAGAATTGTGGCAGAGTTAAATACCAATTTCTCAAAATACAATTCTGGGAATATTTTGAAATATTCCTGTACTTAAACAAAATTATTTCTGTGAACCACATTCACTGATCAGACTGCATTCTTTTCTTTCTTTTTTTTTGAGACACAACCTCAAGCTGTTGCCCTGGGTAGAGTGCTGTAGCATCACAGCTCACAGCAACCTCCAACTCCTGGGCTCAAGCGATTCTTCTGCCTCCACCTCCCAAGTAGCTGGGACTACAGGTACCCACCACCATGCCCGGCTATTTTTTTGGTTGCAGCTGTCATTGTTTGGTGGGCCCAGGCTGGATTCGAACCCGCCAGCTCAGGTGTATATGGCTGGCGCCTTAACCGCTTGAGCCACGGGCACCAAGCCAGACTGTATTCTTTTCTAAAAATATTTTATAAATTGAGAAGTTAATAATGTTACTAAAGTGTAGATGGTTCACACCTTATTCCCAGCACTCTGAAAGGCCAAGGCTGGTGTATTGCCTGAGATCAAGATTTCAAGACCAGAGACCTCCATCTCTAAAAATAGCCAGGCACTATGGCAGGTGCCTGTGGTCCCACCTACTAGCGAGGCTGAGGCAAGAGGATCACTTGAGCCCAAGAGTTTGAGTTTGCTGTCAGCTATGATGCCATGGCACTGTATTGAGGGAGACAAAGTGAGACTCTGTGTCAAACAAACAAACAAAGAAACAAACAAACGGTGTTACTAAAGTGAATGTCTGCTATAGAAAAGAGAAGATAAAAATATACTTGCATATTGTTTTGGTAATGAAAATTATAAGGAGAAAACAGATCCCACAAGAAAAATCATGTGATTTCAGTACACATTGTAGCTGTCTCTTTTCCTAAGAATTTTAACAGCATTTCAGTTGTTTTTTTCTTCACTTTGACTAAGAAGTGGTATTCATTAAATGTTTATATAAGAATATGAAAACAATCAAACTGAAGATTAAAATCTTTTTAAGTATTAGTCCTGTATTTGAAGTGAGCAATGATAGCCTTAATAAAACTACTCAAATGATCAGATCAGACATTGAACTTAACTTTTCTGTAGCTTATACACATATAACACAGCAAATACCTCACAGAAGTGTTCCTTCTCTGTGATGAAACCTGGAAGTGTGCTGGAACTATAACTTCCAGGGATATGTGGTAAATATCCAAGGTAACAATGGGGGGAAAAATGTTGATACTGTTGCTACTTTCCATTGAGAAAGCATTCTAGGAAAATTTGACCTAAGGAAAAAAATAAAAAGGAGGTGGTGGTTCACAACTGTTAATAGTTTTTTCTTAGATTACATGTGATGATTACTTTCCATTAACATATACTCTAGAAGTGAGTGAAATTGGTATAAAGAATAAAATTGGAATTTGACTATTCCAGTGATTCTGATTATATTGTGGAGGCTAGTCCATAATTCTAGAAGACCTCATGATATACCCTTCATTTACAGGGTTGTTAATACATTCATATGCATTCATGATTTGAAGGATGTGAAGGTGTATCAGTGCTTTGATGTATGTTGTTGAGAAAGACATCTTCCTTCCCTCAAGTTGCTCAGAAACTGAAGAAATCAACTTGTTGGAATAATAATAAAATATTACAACTGTGGGGTGATTGGAAACTTCTCTTTCTCCCAAAAGTTTGGTGAAGGATCAACTCACAATTAAGGCAGAGTAATTAAGAGAGAGAGGTTTATTTACCATGTTCATGGGGAGAATGACAGAGTGATTACCCAGAGTGATATCCCAACAGGATTCAGATACTTTCATACTTGTCTTTCGGGGGGGACGGAGAAATTGAGTATAGGTAATTCTGTTTCAGGGCAATAAATGGCTGCTGGGGAGGATAAATAGATATTTGAGAGATTGAAATATTTGGGATGGGGGGAAACAGATTGACTTGTAAGTTAACCTGAGACACAGGTATTATGTTTAAAATTATTTGAGCCCGATATGGTTGCATTCTTGATTTTCTTTCCTACAACCTATTGAGATAACTAGAGGGGAAAGGAAGGTTATTGTTCTTTTGCTGGGTCTGTTTATGTAAATAGAGGGACACCCCCTTCCAAGACCTTGTTCTCCTCTAAGGGCCTTTAATTCAAAATATTCTTTATGCCAAGGCATCATATTCTGGGGTGAAATGCCCTGACATCCTTCACTAGAGCTATAATGCTAGCATTCGGGTTCTGTAGGAGAGATTATAGAACTCTAAATGGAGAAAATTGCTTTGTGCTGGGTCTTGAAGGATGTCCAAGAATTTTCCTAGATTGGAAAAAATTTACGTTAAGGGGCTAATACAAGCCAGCATTTATTAAGAATAACTAGATGTTAGCTAAAAAAGGGTGGATACCTACATATGTTTGACAAACACTGAGTTAAACAAAAGCAGAAAGAAATCTTCTTGGTGGACGTTAAAGGATTCAACACTTGTCCCCCGTGTGACATCAGAAGGATGAGCTCAAGGGGTTTGGGGAAAAGGAAAGAGAATTTTATTAATTTGCCACAGATGAGAAGGATGGGACACTCTACCTCAAAGTACTGTAAGAGGAGAGTCTCAGGACAACCAGAAACACAGACATTTTAGAGGACGGGTTTCAGCTTCAGGGGATCCTGTTTAACTAGAATTAATGGTCGCGACCTACCCCATCTCCTGGGAAAACAATCTCTCCCATGACCTCCACCCAGACGATTTCATTGACCCATCTCCAGTGGTACAAAGAACAGGAGACACTCCCCAGCCCTCTTATTACTGGCCTCTGGCAGAGATGCAGGTTTCATTTCCCCAAAAGAGAGGGAGGGTTTTTAAAGAGTCAGCTTGTAAAAACATTTTATCTTTTTTCAGGCTGAAAAAAAAAAAATTCTTAATTTTACCCAGAATTGTCAAAAAGTAAGTGTTTCTCTAATTTTCTTGATTATAAAAATTCTCTGTATTGCTTAACAAAAATACAGATTTGTATTTGTATATCACAAATACCACATCACATGTATGATTCGGAATCTTCCTTTAACTAGTCTTGAGAACCCCTGACTTTTAACAATGCACCGGCTGATTCTTATATGCTTGTTTAAGTGATTATACACTCAATATATTCAGAAGAAGAATGTGGTATATACCATTTTGTGAATTTACCTAGCCCTATAACTTTTATATAAGTAATTCTTATTTACATATTATACAATAACTGTTGTCCTAAGAGCACAGCATGTTTGAAAATATGAACACAAATATAAAGATGTGGCTAACAGAAAAGCTATAATTTATTCTATGAATCCTCAGAAATCAGTATTCTTTTTTTTTGAGACAGAGTCTCACTTTGTCACCCTTGGTAGAGTGCTGTAGCATCATAGCTCACAACAACCTCAAACTCTTGGGCTCAAGCTGTACTCTTGCCTCAGCCTTCCAATTAGCTGGGACTTCAGGCACCCACCACAATGCCCAGCTATTTTTAGGGACAAGGTCTCTCTGGCTCAGGCAAACCACCCCTTGGCCTTCCAGAGTGCTAGGATTACGCTGTGCCCGGCCTCAGAAATCAGCATTCTTGAACACAGGGTGGTGGGATTTAATGCTGAAGTATTTTGGAGCTACAGAATGCAGACTTGCCAAGGTGTCTACGTTTTATTGTAAGGTTGATAAGGAGCCCATAGAGATTTTTAAAGCCAATAAAATCATTCATCTCCAAGCACTCTTTTCCTCAAATTATTCTCTCTTCTATAATTTTTATTATTTTAACATACTATACACCACCTATTAGAAATCCTTAATTGCCTTCAACTCCCATTACATTTCTTTTTTCATTCTTCAACATCAAATCAATTATGTAGTGTTGGCATTTCAATGTCAAAAGTGTTTTTTTTTTTAAATCTGATGTTTCTAATCAACCTATACTAGTGTCATTTTATTCATACCTATCTCTCACTTAGATTACTGTGATTATGCTTTAGGCACAATCCTTCAATCAGTCATTTTTCATGCAACTGTGAAAATTATCTTCTTATAATACAGATCTCCATTCAATTATTCACTCAGTTACTTTATTTTCATATTCAACAAACATTCATATAACACCTTCTGTGAACTTAAATTTGCTTTTGCTTTTTTTTTTTTTTTGGCCAGGGCTGGGTTCGAACCCGCCACCTCCGGTATATGGGGCCAGCACCCTACTCCTTTGAGCCACAGGCACCGCCCTCCTTTCACTTTTCTTTTCAGGCTGCCTTATAGTAAATGTGAGCCACATTTATAGGTGACCCACTGCAAATGTGTAAATTCATTAGCAAATGAATTTGAGCACTGGCTCACTCCAGTTTGTACAGATATCTTGTTTTCTTTTTCTATTTGTTCTCATCACTGTTTTGTATTATGATGACTCCAGAATCATGTTGTGCCACCAGATAAAGCATGTACATTGTATGAAGTTATCCATGCACCAACATGATTACATGGGAATGCTTTGGGGCTACCTATAACTATTAGATCTTTGGCGAAATGGGAAGTAATATTTTTTCTTTGTCCCTTCAAGCACCGTGGGGCATTCCCAAGTGGATGACAGTTCTGGAACACACCTGTTAGATTCTCTAATTTCAAACAAGTGGAAGTCCTGAGCTGTCTTTTTCTGGACTATGTAGAGAGTGGGGCTGGGGTGCTACAATACAGGTCATCAAAATGAGTGATTTAAGGGGAAATATTCAGAGGTCAAATCAAAACCAGAAGTTCAGTTGAGTATGAATGTTATTTGTCAACTTCAAGGGAGAAATAGAGGAACAAGATGTAAAGACCATGGATAGGAATTTTTTAAAGTTTTGAATCGTGAATGAAAAATAGACCCTAAAAGAATTTCTTGGCATCTGAGTGACCTTGAAGAACAAGGAAGAAGAATAATAGTAGCAGTTCTCAACTCAGTGATTAAAGTTGACTGTCAAGGATTGCCTGCTCGACGAAACCCAACAAATCGGTTATTGCTAAACTTGATTCTGAAGCACCCTCCCAAACTAATTCATCATATACTAGTCCCATATTCGTGTATTTAGTACTTACGAGGTGCCAGGAGCTGAAAACGAAAGCAATGAATGAACTGACTCTCTACTCTTAAAGAATATTTCACAGATATCAGAGTCCAAAAAAATAAGTACAACAAAATTAATTTAAATTCATGTAATAGGCTGGGTGCAGTGGGTGGCTCACACCTGTAATCCTAGCACTCTGGGAGGCCAAGGCAGGTGGACTGCTTGAGCTCAAGGAGTTCCAGGCCAGCATGAGCAAGAGTGAGACCCAGCTCTACTTCAAAGAGAAAAAATGAAAAACTAGCTGGGCATTGTAGCAGTGCCTGTAGTCCTAGCTACTCTTTGAGCCAAGAGGATCCCCTGAGTTTGAGGCTTCTGTGAGCTACGATGACAGGGCACTCTACCAGGACAACAGAGTGAGATTCTGTCTCAAAAAAAAAGAATTCATATGATGAACATATTATTTACAAATCATGTGGGGATAGACAATAGGAATGCTGTAAACACCAAACACAATATGCTAGTGATTTATATCTCTGAAGAGGCTATTGAAGCTGAGTTTCAGTGCAGTCTTTCCTCGGAGGCTTTTTTAGATGAAACAGGTTTACATTTTTCTCTTTCAGAAAGTTCTGTGAACTAAAATAAAATCTTAAGGCTCCCCTTAAGCAGCTACCTGACTGGACCCCCTCTTGGCCAAAAGGCTCCCTAAAGCTGAGCTGCTGGCCAAGAGAAAGGAGATCTGACCTGCCTCATCGCGCCCCTCCCCTGCTTAGAGACGCCCTCTGTGACTCCCTAACAGGTCCAAGGCTGTGCAAGACCTCCCTGCAGGTTCTCAATGTGCATAACAAACCACTGGAGTCTGTCAGGTACTTTGTCTCTAATTAATAGGCCCTTTATCTTAAACATTCCTTTCACCAACTCTTGGTCTTTTAAGCAAAGCTTACATTTTGCAGCCATTTACCAGTTAAAGAATCTTTAAACCCCCCTCACCTGTAAGCCCTCTCCACTTCCAAATGTCCCTCCTTTTTTAGCCAAAGCACTGTGTTTTCCAGGTATTGATTTATGACCTCACCTGTAAGTCCTGTCTCCTCCAAAATGTATAAAACCAAAGTGTAACCCCACTACTGAGCGTCCACCTGCTCAAGGCTTCTTGGGAGTGGCTCTGGGTTACGGTCCTCAAATTTGGCTCAGAATAAACCTCCTTTAATTGTTATACTGAGTATCCCGAGTATGGCTTCTTCTTTTCAACAGATAGTTCTTTAGGTGCGAATGCTCATTCAGTTAGTGAGGTTTGTTCAATGAGCCTCATTAGCTCTGGTTTTGCTCCATCCTGCATTCTCTGTCTTTATTACACAGCCTATTTTGGAGGCATAATTGTCTTCAAAGCAGGTGACTCATTTCATCCCTGGCCAACATACCAAGCATTCTTCATGGGAGCTCATAATGTTTAAAACCAAAACCTTTGGAAGCAAAGCAGATCACATACGTACTATCTGCCCTAAACTTCGGAGTCCTCATCAGGACCACACAGTTGTGCAGTGGGTTAGCTACTTATTAGCAACTCTATAAATACTTTTTGACTCATCAACTGTGTGGGGGGTTTTATTGTTTGCTAAATGTTTGCTTAGTCTTATTTCTCCTAATGGAATGTAAACAGTGTGACTGTTCAGGGCAACATTGTTTTCTGGATCTGTTTCCCCTTAATTTTCTGTTCTAAAATGTTCAGAAAAGGAGGGAAAACAAAACTTGTTATCTTTTACTATGATAAAATTGACAAAGAGATCTTGAAATCTGTGTTCAGATCTGTTGAGAGAAATTGAATGGATATAAGTAGTTTTGTGGGGAAAAAAGTTAAAATTTCAGGAAATAAAGCCAATTGCAGTTTGGAATTTTAACTTTTTTTTATATTTCTTTTTTAAAAACTATTGAAAAAAAGAAGGGTAATGATGAAAGAAAGATAGGATTTAGAGGAGTCAGCCGCCAGCACGGAGGCTCACGCCTGTAATCCTAGCATTCAGGGAGGCCAACACAGTCCATTGCCTGAGCTCAGAAGTTCCAGATCAGCCTGAGTAAGATCAGATTGAGACCCCAATCTCCACTAAAAGTAGAAAAATTAGCCTGGTGTTGTGGCAGGCACCTGTAGTCCCAGCTACTGAGAGGCTGAGGCAAGAGAATCGCTTGAGCCCAAGAATTTGAGGTTGCTATGTGCTATGATGCCACAGCACTCTACCCAGAGTGACAGAGTGAGACTCTGTCTAACAAAAAAAAAGAAAGAAAAAGAATTAGAGGAGTTAAATGAGGACCACATCATTCATAAAAAAGAAGAAGGAAAGAAAAATATGATGTATGCTTGAGATAGAGAAAGAGAAGAAAGACCTTTTTATCAATTCTGTTACAAATCAAGACAACTGCAAAAGAGCTTTGTATACATGGGATGGGATTTTGACTTGCATTATAAGTGACTTGCTCCTATACGTGAATGATAAGATAGGGATTTATATATTGTGCAATTAGAAGTAGTAATTTTAGAGTTGGGTATTTATCATCTAATTTTTTTTACAAAGAAGTAGACACTGAAACTGACTAGATTACATTGCTTGCTCTTGATCAGTGCCCAAATTAGCAGCAGAACTATGTCTAAAACGCTGATCTTTTGTTATCCATCCCAGCACACACATATCACTAGCTTTTGGTACATAAGAATTGTTATTAATCACATTTTACTTTACCGAGATAAAGCGGATAGTGCTGCATGTCAATACCACTGGCCGTGTGGCACTCTGACACAGTTCAACATTTTGAAGCATAACCTCCCAAAGGGGGCAGACCGAAAACCACACTTAAAGGTTTTTTTTTTTTTTTTTTTTTTTTGTGGTTTTTGGCCGGGACTGGGTTTGAACCCACCACCTCCGGCATATGGGACCGGCACCCTACTCCTTGAGCCACAGGCGCCACCCCACACTTAAAGGTTTTAATATATTGTTCTATGATTGGAACACTATCAAGGGAGTTTTTTGGCTGGGTGCGGTGGCTCATGCCTGTAATCCTAGCACTTTGGAAGGCCGAGGTGGGCAGATCCCCTGAGCTCACAAGTTCAAGATCAGCTCAAGCTAGAACAAGACCCCATCTCTCTCTCTCTCTCTCTCTCTCTCTCTCTCTCTCTCTATATATATATATATATATATATATATATATGCCTCACTTAGTCACTCAGTCGAGTGCTGTGGCATCATAGCTGACAGCAACCTCAAACTCTTTGGCTCAAGTGATCCTCTTGCCTCAGCCTCCCAAGTAGCTGGCACTACAGGTGCCCACCATGACGCCCAGCTATTTTTTGAGATGAGGTCTCGCTCTGGCTCAGACTGGTTTCTTTCTTTTTCTTGTTTTTTTGTAGAGACAGAGTCTCACTTTATGGCCCTCAGTAGAGTGCCGTGGCCTCACACAGCTCACAGCAACCTCCAACTCCTGGGCTTAAGCGATTCTCTTGCCTCAGCCTCCTGAGTAGCTGGGACTACAGGCGCCTGCCACAATGCCCCGGCTATTTTTTGGTTGCAGTTTGGCCGGGGCCGGGTTTGAACCCGTCACCCTCGGTATATGGGGCCGGTGCCTTACCGACTGAGCCACAGGTGCCACCCGTCAGACTGGTTTCTAACCTATGAGCTCAGACAATCCACCTGCCTCGGCCTCCCGAGTGATAGTATTACAGGATGAGCCACCGCTCCCGGCCATGACTTTCTCCTTAAGGTCTATCTTTTTTGGAGGATTTGCTGTAATATCATACAAATAAAATTAATTCAAGGAAAAAGACACATGCAGCCCAGTCTTCCTCTCAAAGTAAGAAAGTGCTATGAAGATGTAAAATAGCAATTAACACTCTAATAATTTTAATTTTCCTGATACCAACCCCATCCCATGTCTTTCTTCCTTCTTCTCACTGGCGTACAGCTCACAGTTCTGCAGTGCCGTCCAGCTCACCGCCTGCTGCTTCCCCAGCACCGTCTCATCTAGTGCTCATGGTCAGTCTTTGACGTTAGCTGTTGTTATAACCACCGTGCTGTAGACACGGAAACTAAGCATCAGAGTAAATCGTTTTCAGAATTCATTATATTCATTGTGCATCCATGCAAATCAGCATTTTGCTGATAATTTAATATGATGAGAAAATACTAATGAAAAAATCGTCATTAAATAAACCCTGCAGGTCGTAACCTACATTAAAGGAATCAAACTTTCTTCCTCAAGTATTTCAAAATTTCCACAAAAGGCATCCACTAATTGTAACAATATGATTAGGCCCATAATAATTTTTATTGTCTAACAAAATCAACATCAATCCTTCATTACATTCATTGCCACCCACCTACCGCTAATTTACTTATGATCTTCAATTAACGTGTGAACAGCTTATTTCTTAGTAAAATAATCAATGTTTTATTCTTTGTTACTGTTTTCCCAAAAGCCGTCTGATTTCCTATCTTCCTGGGTAGTATGCAAGATTGAAAATAACTATCATTTCTTGAGTAGACGGGTTTTTTTAGACAGAGTCTTACTCTGTTGCCCTGGGTAGAATGCCTGTGGCGTCATAGCTCACAGCAACCTCAAATTCTTGAGCTCAAGCAATTCTAGGGCCTCAGCCTTCCAAGTAGCCGGGTTTATGGGCACCTGGGACAACGCGGGCTATTTTTAGTAGAGACGGGGTCTCACTCTTGCTCAGGTTGGTCTCAAACTCCTGAGCTCACGCAATCCACTCCCCTCAGCCTCCCAGAGTGCTAGGATGACAGGCATGAGCTACTGGTGTAGTTAGTTATTTTGTGCTAGACATTTCATAAAACACTATGCATAGATTAAACCACTCAATCTGATAACATCCCTGTAAAATGCATATTATTTAGTGTCCACTTTTTTAGCTGAGGAAACTGAGAATAAGAGATGTAAAATGAATCATCCACACTTATGTCAAGTAAATGGCAGAGATAGAACCACACAAACCCAGATGCTTTCCCATGCTTGAGAGCTACTAATCTTGCTTTTCTTACATTGAAGAATGTGTGATAACTTTAACCTCTATGGCCTGAAAGAAAGCGACTTAGTACTCTTAAGTCACTGGCTCTACCTGCTACCCTCCTCCATTATTTATTTTAAATTTTAGGATCACCTTCAGTTCTTGGTTCTGTTGTTTATCAGCTAATTGTTATACAGAGATAAATGACAAGTACACACTTTTGGTGGCTCCCATTAGTCCTTTGGAGAGTATTAAAAAGGTCTGAGCATTCAACGAATAAACCAAAAATATACTTAGTGGTGAATTTACAATTCTTTGGGTGTAAAGAATCTTGAAATTTTAAGGCATTATATTTTTACATCCCAATTAAATTCATACTTTGGAATTTATAAATAGAAAAAATGTTTCAGGCTAAAAATTATTTTTACTTACTAAATGTTGCAAATGGTCCTCTTTTTATTCTATGGAAGTGGACCTTTTTGAAGATGGGCTGCATTTGAGTTTTTAGGTAGGGGATGCCCTGGCATTTATCCAAAACACATTTGAAAACCTGAATTACCTCCTTATCTTATTGCAATGACTTCTGAGTCTGCTAAACACTTTCAAAGGTCCTAGGTTTAAGAGTAAAATAGGAAGATTAAAAAATGTCAAGTGTTATGAAGGAACTAAATGGAGTAACCAAAGGGAAAGGACCATCTAGGAAAAAGCACTTTCTTAGGCATTGTATTTTCTTTTCTGTTTTTTTAATGCAAAAAACACATTTCATCACTTTATCTCATTTCATATTTTAGTGAATCATTGCCTTCAAGTAGTAATCTTTCTGTTCTCCACATTCAGTTAGGTATAACTCATGATAAGAATAGTTTTAGCATTGATGACATTTTATTGAATATTTTTCCTTGTATTGTTTTCTTTGTCTTGGAGAGGTTGGCTATGATCACACCTGTGACTCCTTCATATGTATTCTCTTAAGTAGAATAACATCCGTTGCACACTTTTATGTTTCTAGAAATTGTTTTACTTGGATAAAATAAAATGTTATGCTATACTCTGAGAATACTGGGGATTCAAAACTGCAAACACAGATGTACAAGGCTGTAAATGTTCTTACATGTGAGCATTCTTCAGTGACAAAGTAATTCGTGGTAGGTTCCTTTAAAGATTATGCTTTTTCTGTGTATACACTTAATATTTTTGCAAATTAAATCTTGCACATCAAAACTAAAGTGTGTAAAAAGATAGAAACATTCATAATAATAATTACAAATAAGGCGTTGAAAATATTTATTGTAGATAATTTCTTTTTTATTGCATTGAAAATATTCATGTTAAAGAATGCCTTTAGGAGGCAGATGTATAGTAACAAGGAAGCTACTGAAGTTAGACCCAGAAAATCTGGGTAACCATTTATTCCATTTACTAAATGGATGATCTCCGATTGACTCTTCAATGTGCATAGCAGAGGCGTCTTGCCAACTTTCATAGGATTAACTAGACGTCATATGTGCATAAACCTCTTGTGGACTGTCTACATTTTTTGCTTTTTGTTTTGTATCATTATTAAGAACAATAATATTCTTTTCAATGAAATAATTTTCTAAAATTTGTTATTTTTGTTGAGTTGATACTAAGTTTATTTCCAAATTTTTCTCTGCCTGGCCTCAGAATGGTTATTTTGTTCTAGCCAGTGTCCTATAACCTTCCCACACTGTTAAGTATTGTACCTGTTATGTTACTCTCTTTGTACTAGTACCAAATATCCTAAAGTCACATTGCCTGTCTACTAACAGTCACTCTACACTTCCTGGGACGAGTTTTGTACTTCTATTTTAACTTTATGGATTTGGGGGGATGATTTAAAAAAATAACTTAGTGGATTTAAAAAAATTATTAAAAATAATAGTCATTTTCTAACACGTAGTCAATGTAACTTAATTCTTTGTACCCTCAATGAATCCCAAACAATAAAAAAGTGGGATAAAAAATAATAATAGCAAATTTAATAGAAGACACAAAAATAATAGAGAGTCCCAGGTACACTTCATCCACTTTCCCCTAATGGTAACATCTGACATAATTATAGAACAGTATTAAAAAGAGAAAATTGTTATCAGTAAAATCCCCAGAACTCATCCGGATTTTATCAGTTTTATAATACAGACCCTTAGATATTTTGCATGCATATTTATATGTTAATTTACCAAATATATAGATGTATAACTACTGTATAGATACAGAACTATTTCATTGGCACAAAAATTTCCCTCAAGATATGTCTTCATAATTACAGCCATTCTTCTGCCTTGTTCCACCCCGTTCCCTAACCCTTGAAAGTCACTAATCTGTTTTTATTCTTTATAGTTGCATCATTTCAAGTATATTATGTAAATGAAATCCTATAATATAACCTGTTTAGATTTACATTTTTTCTCAATAGAATTTCCATGAGATCCACCCAAGATTTTGAGTGTATTAATAGTTCATTCATTTTATTACTGAGTAGTATTCCATATGAAATCAGCACATTGTGCCCCATAAATGCATTAATGTATACATGATCTCTGTGTTTATGATCTAATAAAAAAAAAAGAAAGATATTTGGGTTATTTCCAATTTTAGGTCACCACAAGTAAAACTGCTGTGAGTACTCGTGTGCACATTTTCGTGAGTATATAAATATCCATTTATCTGAGAACTATCCCTATGTTTTCCTCTTATATGTTTTATGGTTATAGGTTCCGCCTTTAAATACTCTATTCATTTCAATTAATATATGTATAAAAACAAGTTTTAGATTGCCTTTTTTTTTTTTTTTTTTGCAGATTTTGGCCAGGGCTGGGTTTGAACCCACCACCTCTGGCATATGGGGCTGGCGCCCTACTCCTTTGAGCCACAGGCGCCACCCAAGATTGCCATTTTTTGACCTATAGATATCCCCTGAGCCAGCCAGACTAGTCTCCTCAACAAATTCTTCTTCCATTGAACAGCTTTTGCACTCTGTTTAAAAATAAGTTAAAAATAAATGTGTGAGTCTATTTGTATTTTCTTTAACTGTGCTATTAAACTATGGATCAATTCTTGTGTTAGTACTACACTGTCTGATTACTACAGCAATAGAGTAAGATTTAAAATTGGCCAGAGATTTACCCTACTTTATAAACTTTATTAATCTTTTTCAAAACTGCTTGGAATATTTTACTTCTCTTGTCTTCCCATACATGTTTAAGAGTAAGCTTTTAAAATATCTACAAACTACATTATTGAGATTTTGATAGGAATTGCATTAAAACTACAGTTTGGGGAAAACTGACATCTTTACTGTGATGAATTTCCGAGTCATAAAAGAAAACAGTCTTTTCATTTTTAATGTCTTTTTTCCTCATTAGTATTTTATAATTTTTAATGTACAAATAATACATATGTTTTGTTAGATATAACACCTATTTTAATTTTTGAGTGATTATAGAAGATGTTGCTCTTAAACTTGGTATTTGTGTGTTTATTGCTAGTATGTGGAAATGTAATTGATTCTTTCTTATTTCACGTGATCTTGCTGAATCATGATTGATTCTAAGAGATTTTGAGGGGTCTACAATGTCATCTGAAGCAGACAAAATTTTATAACCTCTTTTCTAATTTGAATGTCTTTTATTACCTTTTTACCCTTCGTTAACCAGCCAGGAGTTCTAGTGCTATGTTGAAGAAGAGGAATGAGGGCTGATACCCCTGCTTTATGTCTCATTGGGAGGGGGGTGGTGGCTTTTAGTCTTTGCTATTAACAATGATCTTAGATATATTATTGTTTTTCTTTTTAAACTACATTTTCAAATATTGATTTTTGCTTTACTTTGGGCGTCTGTTTTATATCATGCAAATATTAAGAATTCTTGTTCTCAAGTTTCAGATGTGAGGATGATGGAGAGTCACCCACCTCGTGACAAAACTTGTAGTTTGATTTGCTTCCAGATACGTGGTGGTTCCCTAGTTTCAAATGAGACACCACACAGTAGAGTGGTTAAGAGTTTTGCCCACGAGTCAAAACTTATCTTGTATTTATCTTGAAGCTCATATCACCCGTTTTACCTCTCCAGGGAGTTAAAAAATTATTTTCTGATTCTGGGAAAGTTTGCAACAGTTGCACTTGCCGGACTATTACTGCACGACAAAGGTTGGGATCTATTATAACTGACGTAATTTGGGTCGGTTATCTAAACTTGAAGGATAGGAGAGTGAAAAATATAACTCTTTACTCTGAAGAAAGAACTTTGTTCAGAATTTCCTCTAGTGGAAGAATGGAAATCTCTATTCCTTCAAAAATCTCCCAAGTACAGCATTATAGCATATATGCTTATACGTGTGTGTGCATATGTATGGGGAGAGAAAGAAAAATTCCTTAAAATTTATTGAATTTATAATTTTATTGAAGCTTCAATAGGGTTTTTAAATACTTTCTTGTAATTTGCATATGTTCATCTTCAGAGTACAGAGATATGCATGGTTTAGATAAGTGGTGAGAAGATTTTCTAATTTATTTATATATTAAATATGCTTATGGTTGTAGCATCTCCTTTCCTCAGGAAAAAACTACTGCTATAAAATGTCTTGAAAATATATATTATTTTTTTCTCTTTCTTTTTCCTTCTCTCTCTCTTTGTAGTTTTAGGATGTAATTTTTAAAGTCTCATTTAATTATGTTCATGAGAAAAGTTGTTAACTCAGAATTGGGATACCGTATTTGATTTGTGATAATACAAAACTGTAATCAAAATATCTTCCGGATAACATGTCATTACCTTTGGTGAATTATGGGCTGTTCCTCTGGCTGGAGGTTGACGTTGAAACTCATAAGGTCTGAAGACTTTTCTCAAGGCTCTCAGATTCTAATATGCACATGAAATTTTTTTCCTCAAGGTAAATATTTAGTAACTACAAGTGGAATTAAATAATGCTTGTCATAGTATTATAAATATGTGGAAATATAGCAGAAAATATTATTCACCTATTATAGACATTCTAATACTACGTGTAATTGCTGTGTGGAACATTCTAGAAGGCATTTTTAGAAATCAGAAATAACTTTTGTGGTCATTTTGTCTCTCCCACTAACAACAGAGTGAGATGATATGGCCATGCCCTGCACCTCCCCTCCCCAGAAAATAATTGTGTGCCCTTGGAAAAGAAAATTAATTTTGTGTGTCTAGTTACTTTAAAAACTTTGAAAGTTGAACCATAAAGTCTATTTTTTATTTTCTTCAACTGGACCATGAATTAAACTTTGTTTAAAGAAAATGTTTTTCTGCCATATTTAATAAATCTGGAAAACATCTAGAGACTATCTGGAATCTCATAAGTCCTCTGATTTTATGACTTAATTTCTATGTTTCACATCAGTTGGATATTTAGAGCTTTAAATATTTAAAAATGAAAAATGACATCCCTTCTATATTTAAAAGATATAGTCACCAAAGAAACTTGACAGAATTATAAAGTTAAATGTAAACAAATTCACTTCAGAGGTGATGTCTTTTCTTCCTGTTTGCTAATATTGTATGCTCAATAACAACACTCAGTGAAGAATGTTTTCAGATATTTACTTTATTTTATAAATGTTGTGCTAGAATGCAAGTAGATTACTAATACATTCTCAACAAACCTGCCATAGTCTTCCAGGCTGGGCCTCATATTCTGGATCTTTGCTTTCTAGAAACATGGTCAGATGCTCTTTGCGGCTCCACCAGTGTTGGGTGGGCCCATGAGATGAGTGCTTGTCAATACATGGTGAGGGGAAGTGACGTGTTTCATTTCTGGACTGAAGTATTTATTTGTGGGAGCTCTTTCCCTCTGCTCCAGCTAATTACAGCTTTTGATATAGTGATTTCCCCATAAGGGTATGTCACAGAGTGAGATGATGTTAGAGAAGCCCCAGCCACCTTATGACAGACGCGTAGCCTGAGTAAGAATGAAAGGTTCTTTCCATTTAGGGACCTTCCTTCATATAAACTGCTAAGGTTTATCCATTGTTTATTACTGTAGCCTAAGCTAGACTAGTATTAACTCTCCCACTTTAAAGACGAAAATACACTACACAACTAGTTATAGGAAGAATTGTGACATAAACTCAGGTCTGTTGCCAGAATGCATGTTTTTCCTTACAACCTACAGTGTCTCTTTGGATCCCACATCTTTTTGCACAACTCTGGACTTTTAGTCAGTATGCTTCAGAGCCCTTGTGACTACCTCAGGTGTGTTGCTATAGAACAGTAAGGGCATTTCTCTCAGATTGCATTAAATGTGTTATGTATCTAAGGCTCAAATTCATAACTCTGCTACTGTTATGATTTTGCAGAAGGAGAACATTGGAAATTATGTAGAACAACATTTCATGGTTTTGATGTTGCATAACTCCCAGATGCTAACCATATAAAGGAGCCACATAAACAATTGCAAATACACAATAGAGGGTTTTATTTAAAAATGTGAGTCCTGAGAACATTCTCCCACTTGTGCAAATTCTTGAATTTTTCTTTAATTTGGAATAATTGTTGGCATCCAGAACTTAGTTATAATGTATGATCCCAACATTTTTGTTTATAATGACATTTTCATTTATAATGACATTTCAAGATATTCATTGCTCTTTTTATTTATTTTCTATTAGAATTAGAAGTTGAAGGAAAAAGTAGATATTTTCTGTTACATCAGTCAACTTAGTTTATATATAGTCTTTATTCATTTTGCACTAAAATATTACGGTACCCAATGGATGTTAGATGTCACTTAGAATAAATAATGATGCAATTTTTATGATATTTTATAAAAGAAAAATCTTACATAGATCCAGTACCTAGTTTTGTATTGTACCTCTAACTATGGGTTTCACTAATCTATGATGTGTTTTGATTTTTAAGCAAAGTTATTGCCTTTATTTGCACAAGAACCAATAAGAGGTCATTAAGTATATCTCAATTTAAGATCCAGAGACAAGAGAGTTAATTCTCAGTTAATATGCTAGATCTTCCAAGAGGTAAACCAGGTGAAGCACCAAAATGTGTATACCCTTATAATATACTGAAATTTAAAAAAAGAAATGATAGCAGTCTTATAAACTGTAGCGTAAAAAAAGTTGCAGAACCCATACTTTCTGATGTGATTTAAATAAACTTGAAACACAAGTAAGCTGTGCTATGTATTGTTTGGAAAATGTATGTGTGTTAAAAATATAAAGAAAGGTCTGTGGCTCAAAGGAGTAGGACGCCAGCTCCATATGCTGGAAGTGGCAGGTTCAACCCCAGCCCCACCCTGGCCACAAACTGCAAAAAAAAGAAAAAAGGAAAGAAAGAAAACAATTAAACAATTTAAAATAGTGTTTTCAACTGGTGAAGAGACTGGGATCTAGGTGACTGCTGACTTTCCTCCGTTCCACAGTCTCTCTCCACAGACATTTGTAAGGGTTGCTGCCTCATCTCCTCAGGCACTCACTCAATTATCACCTTCTTACAACCAATCCTTTAAAATTTCTATGTGGGGCGGCGCCTGTGGCTCAGTGAGCAGGGTGCCGGCCCCATATACCGAGGGTGGCGGGTTCAAACCCAGCCCCGGCCAAACTGCAACCAAAAAATAGCCGGGCGTTGTGGCGGGCGCCTGTAGTCCCAGCTACTCGGGAGGCTGAGGCAGGAGAATCGCCTAAGCCCAGGAGTTGGAGGTTGCTGTGAGCTATGTGATGCCACGGCACTCTACCAAGGGCAATAAAGTGAAACTCTGTCTCTACAAAAAAAAAAAAAAATAAAAAATAAAATAAAAAATAAAATTTCTATGTGTGTGAAGTTTGCATAATTTTAAAAATTTCCTTGTTTCATTTATTTGTTTGTCATCTCCCTTAATTTCTAGAATGTAAGCAGTATTAGGACCAGGGATCTGCTTGCCTTTCATCTTTTTATTTTTCTCTGTATTATCCATGCTGTGTCAGTACCAGACCCATAGTAGCCTTTATTTTGAATGAATTATTGCTAAAATTTCTGGTAGGGGGATAGGCATTAACTTTGCACAAGTATTTTTTTTTAAAAAGGAAATATGTATTAAAAAGAGAACTATATGAAATGCTTAAAATCCATTGATAGTTGTGATGATTTCAGGAGAAAGGCCCCATCACAAAGGTAACAGTACATAAAAGCACCCAATGAGCGTGAGTGAAGTGAAGGGACTTCACACAGGTGATGTAAAAACTCATGGGAAAAAGAAAAATTCTAAAGTACCTTTTAAACAACCCCGTACTCTAGCAAAAGATATTGCATGCGGCATTTTAAAAGTTTCTTTTAGCTTTATGACTTTACCTATAAGGTATATGTGAAGTATTTCTGCTAAGTACAAGCTTTTTTCTTTCTATAAATAGATTATTTTCTTTACTGCAAAGTGAAAAAATGTATTTAGTCAGAGTATTTTTTCTTTGCATTTGTTGTTTCAAGAAGAATCATAGTCCCCCCCTCAAAAAAAAAATACATACAGATAGATACATAAAAAACCAAAAGTGTAGGCTTTGTTGATTTTAAGTATGTACTAATTTTGTTTCCTGGAATATTGACACAGACTAATCAAAAGGACAATTTTTTTTAAAAATGCAAACTTAAGAGAATAGGAATAGAGCCTTTAATTTTCCTCATTGATCCTTCCATAATACTAAAATATTGTTTTCTTGAATATACTAAATCTATGTAGAATGTAATCTCCCTGAGGGTAGAAATTTGGTCCATTTTGCCCACTGGCCCTATTTGGAAGTGTTGATGCTATAGCTGCTGCATAACTTACCAGTCTCCCAGGGATCTAACCAACAAATATTTATCTCTTACTGAGGTTCCAGGAGGACAGTGGGCCATCTATCTGCGGTTCTGTGGGACGCTGCTGGTCCTGCTGGACTATATGTATTTTCTCAGGTCAGGTGAGGAGATACAGGGAAGGAGCAGCCATTGTCAGGGAAGTCTTTTTTGGTAAAAATAGAGGGCATGGCCAGTATATTTAGTAAAGCATTGAAAGCTTCTGCTTGGATGAGGCACACAGCAGGATCACTCACTATTCTTTGACACAATAAGTCACATGGAGTGCCGAGTTGCATTCCACCAACAAAGACACACAGCAAGTCAGAGCAGGACAATTTACCTGCGGAGTAGGAGAGGGTAATGGGAGATGGTAAGACCATCCACCATGTGAGTATAACCGAGGCAACGGAGAAATGTCTGCCACATAAATGTCTGTTGAGGGAATATTATTAAAATTGATCAAGATTAGGAAATGCATTTTATATATGTATAAATATAGTTTCTGAATTAGAAAAAAAAACCCAAACCTACTTCTGGTCTACCACAGGGGGTCTTCAAAGTTGGGTATGAAACCGCCTGGGATGTGTGAAAACTTTTCAGTGAGTCTAGTGGACTCCACTAGTATCAAGGGACTTGATAATCAAATTCTTAACGTCCAAACGTTCCCTCCCTAATATCGTTCTTTCTACTGAAGTATTTTTAATCTGCTAACTCTCTTTTCTCAATACTCTTCTCACGATTGCCCACCTATCATACTGTAAAAGCATACTCTCTACCTATGGAGAATCTTTTCAGCCCAAGCTGTCAAAATCTCCAGGGCACCAAAGAAAGGAGTGTGTTTCTCCGTGAAAGCAAGGCTAAGAGAGCTGCCCGGAGCTGCCTGGAGTCTCTGTATAACACCCATTCTGGGCAAGGTTCCACGCCATTGCCTCTTTTTGTTTCATTTTGCCTTATAACTACCTAGCTCAGGATTATAATTCAAAACGAAGAAGGTTTTCATACAAATATGTGTATTTGGATTAAAATAATATATATGCAAATTTGAATTAAAAATAAACTCGGGTATATCTGACACAAAGTGAAATGTATTTGGCTCCTTGGTTTGACAATTGACTTTGCCAACTGGATCATAGTTAGACATTTTTCATGAATTGAATGAGTTTATATGTTACTCTGAAGATACAGCAAAATACAATGAAAACTCTAAAGTTTGCAAGATGCAATGTACAGGAAAACATATTCTACACTACTATTTAAATAAGTTTTTATATCAAATTTAAAATTAATGAATATTTCAAAATTCTTTTATTTGGTACACAAGCAAAATTGTTTAACCTGGACCATGAGGACATGTAGATATTGAAGATGTGTTTTGTCTAATTGATGATTGTAAATGTTAAAATATATTGTAACATATAAAATATATTGCATATGTGTGTATACATCTATATTTATATAACTTGCAAAAGGTTAAGAATTTCTAATGAACTTCTAAAACCTCCACACACACAACCAAACATGTAGGTTTTGCAATTGATACCTTTCAAGGTTTTATTTTGACGAGCTGTTATAAGTGAAGGTCTCTTAGTGACTGCAAAATAAGCACAGGAAACCCAACATAATGATAAGGCTCTGAATGGCATAATGGTTATTCATTTGCTCTTAAATTAGGGAGTCCCTCAGTCATTCATAGAGTCTGCATTCACACATGGGGAACCACAATTGAGGAAATAGAAGGGATTGCTTTGAGGGTGTAGAATAAATCATTTCAAGGCTGTAATAATTGAATTGCTGGGCTCAGTACCACCTGTTTCAGTTATCAGAGCAGCTGAGGTGAAGGCACAGTTGAACACAATCAGCCGTCTGAAGATGAGGTATATATGAAAGAAATGCCGGCTGTAAAGAAGTCTGAACTCTATGTTATAAAGTTGATTGGCTTAGGCTGTAGAATTCCTTTTTAAGTTACACAACAGCCTTTTTGTTGCAAAGGTTGTATTTTCCTGTAACCACTATGTACTAAAATAAAATCTTAAGGCTCCCCTCCCCTGAAGTGGCTGACTGGACCCCCTCTTGGCCAAGGTATCCCTAAAACTGAGTTGCTAGCCATGAGAAAGGAGATCAGACCTGCCTCATCCTGCCCTTCCTCTTCTCAGAGATGTCCTTAGTGACTCATTAACAGGCCTAAGGCTATGCAAAACCTACCTGTAGGGCCTCAAAATGCATAATAAACCACTTGGATCTGTTAGGAACTTTGTCTCTAATTAACAGACTCTAACCTAAGCATTCCTTTTCACCTTTTTGGGCCTAAGCAACTGTATGTTTTCCAAGTATTGATTTATGACCTCACCTGTAATTCCTGTCTCCCTAGAATGTATAAAACCAAAGTGTAACCCCACCACCATGAGTCCACATGCTCAAGGCTTCTTGGGTGTGGCTCTGGGTTATGATCTTCAAATTTGGCTCAGAACAAACCTCCTTAAATTATTTTCCTGCATGTAGCTTCTTTTCCGTGGACACTACCTTCCAGTGAAGAACTAGGCACCTTTCCTAAATTTTAAAACGCAAACTTGGAAGTTATGTTATTACTTCTGTATACATTAGTCAGAACTCTAATTCTGATGATGTTCTAGTAATATAATGACTTATCTACAGAATTTTAATATTTACAGATAAAGGGAAGTTCTTGGTTAATAGCCTATGTGGCTAGATATTCAGATGATTTCCAAGTGGTTGTTGTAAACAATGAGTACCACTGATAACATTTCACTTCATTTTGAACAAACCCCAGAAACACTAAAACTTCATAACAAAAGATCATGGTATGATTTTTAAGTGATAGGTAGGAAAGGATTTGGGGTCCCTACTAGCAGTAAAGACAAGAGAGTAAAGTCCTTCTACCGGTACTTTTAAAAGCCACCCTCATTTGGTTGGAAATTTGACTTCATCTCCTCTTCCTATATGTTTTTCTCTTTCTATTTAACCAAGTATTTCATTTAAAGAAAATATCAAGCATACAATTATTCTGAATGTAAAATTGAATTTGATATTTAAATATATTAAGTGTACTTTCTACGTCAAAACAATTCCATGAGCTATTGACCCATAGAGTAGGGAAATGAGTGTGTTTACTTTGCCCTGATCGAGGGATTAAGCTTTTCAAAATTAACTCTTTTCAAATTAGCATGTTAACTTATAAGATAGTAGATCAAAAGACATATTACTTTAATAGCAAAGATTTTTTAAATGTATCTGATTTTTATGAAATTGTAATTAAGCTAACTGATCATTTTGAACGCAAATACATAGAAAAAAATGACTATATGTGCTTGCCCTTCTTTACTTGACATTTTCCTATGCCTAGGGTGTCCCAAAAGTCACTTGTAATGTCTCCATACATAAGGAAAATGTAGTTTTCCTATAGTTCAAGGTAATTTATTTATACTTATTTATTTATTTATAAGAGGAAGTTTTAAGGAAACTTGTATAAGTTTTATTTCAGCTGGTGGAGCTTACAGCGTAGAAGAATTCAAAATGGCCACACTCCCCAACTGGCTTGGTCTTTCCCTTTTTATCTCCAGTCAAAAAGTTCCAACCCATAGGTACCTTTCTCACTGGTCAGTTTGAATCAAACTGGAGATGCTGTTCCAGCCCCCACAGAACTATAGGATTTCACAGAAGTGAAAATTTCCAAGTTTCAGGAAGTTAAGTCTACAAATTCCCAACAGCTGAGTTACCAAGGAGAGGACTTGCAGGTGTATCCTTGTGGTCTCATTGACAAGACCTAATCTCCTGAATCTCAGTTTTACAGGCTCCTCTCTCATTCCCCCCCTTTGAGACTCCATATATATTTTAATTTGGGGTCTCAATATCAGTTTGCTTCTGCAGGAGCTGGTATTAATCACTTTTCACATTCAACTTTACATTACTTTTTTATGAAATCTAAGGCACAGAAACATTTCTCATCTGTCCTATAGTTTCTTTCCCGGTTCCTTCTGCTTTAGCACCCTCACATGGTGCTATAGGCAGTAAACTTCAGAGTTATCTGGCTGGGCTTTCCTTTTTCCCTGATCTGGACCAGGACTCAGATTTCAGGGACTGTAACTCCTCTTGGTTCTCTACCCAGACCTTAATTTTACCATGGTGGTGGGCTAATATACATACAAGTTTTGACTTTTCCCTGTGTCACACATAGAGTACTGTATCTGAGTATGAGCACGAGCTCCCCTCTGGGTGCCTTCACATTCACAGAAGCTATAAAGGAGTCACCCTTTGTCCCATCTCAGTTGTGTGGGTACGTAGCTAAGTGCTTGGAAGCACATTATCATGTTAACCACTTTAATGGCAACATAGTATTCAATTTTGTTAATAATGCACTGTTATTAACAGTTAATAAGGTACACTGTTTACATCCCTCCTCCCCTTTTCCCAAAGTCCAATTAAGACAAGTCCCAGGAGGAGTTCAGGCTTTAGCCATGCATCGGCCAGTCAGCTCCCAGGGAGCTGGAGCAGGGCATGTTGGCCCTCTTAAAGTTACTTTTGCTTCCCATGGGGAAGTGAAGCTTTCTTCCCATGGGACAGGAATCCAGGTGAGGATTCCTTCCACTTTCACTGCCAGGTATGTGGTCAGGATGATGGTGTAAAGTCCTTTCTACCTAGGTTTGAGGGGGACCAAGTTCTTATCCTTGATCTAGACTTGATCCCCTTGATCAGTGGTTCTCAACCTTTCTAATGCTGTGGCCCTTTAATACAGTTCCTGTAGGTCTTAACCCACAGGTTAAAAACCTGTCAATCCTCCAGAGGGAAAAGATGTACAGACATAATAGACTAAAGAGAACATGGTTAATTACCCAAGTGGAGATCTTTCTTGTTATTCTTCTAGGGCTTCTGTCTATTCAATTCAATGTCTCCCCCCTTAGTAACTTCATACAATGGTTTGGCTGTCTGTGTGTTTCACCCAGTCTTTCACAGAAATTCTCAGGGCCTTCCTCTGGCTTCTTTCCTCAGCCACCTTGCACATGTTTGTGGCTTTCTGGCTCCCTTACACTGACAGGGAGAAAGTCAAAACTGGGTTCAGTGTAAGAGAATGAAACCATTTATTAGTTACCTACAAACATTTACAAGTTGTAGATTTTGAGGTTAAGGTTTAAACAATGAGAATATTAGTTTTCCTACTTACAGACTTAGCACAGTTCTTAAGATAATACATAGTTTAAGATTCCCCACAGAACTGATCCAAAATTCTGCACAATTTGAGTGACTATTCCTGAACATCAGTTGGGTGTGGGGCCACATACAAGACTGTATTACAGTTGCATCATATACTGGGAAATTCTCATTCAGGTTCTAATTTTTCCTGAGGTGTCCATATAGACAAAGCAGATAAAATTTAATACTGCACAAATTTTTCCAGTGCAGCCAATAGATGACCTTTGTTGAGCCTTAAGGCTTCAGAGCAAACATAACTACTGTATATAATTCTATACTTTTTGGCAAGTTTCTTAATTTCATTTAACAGATCAGTTTAGCAAAACAGGTATGTCTCCTTTTATGACCTGACATGCAGACAAGGCTGGAATCTGGTACAGGTGGGCCACAGTTATTTTTTCTTTTGAACCATTTCTCTCTCTTTACTAAAGACAAATTATAGCAGACCTAACTTAGTTACCAAAATAAACTGTACCTTCAGTATTCTGGGTCTGATTATTTACATAAAGTGCAGCAAGAATAATTATTAGCCAGCTAGGCTTTTCTTCCCTTTAAAATTGGCTTTGCTGGAACATTCTATAAGGAATCTGAGGTTAGACTTAAAAGCCTTCCAGAAGCCCAGGTTTTATCTGTGCCATCAGATAGCTGTATGCATTGGGTAATTGCTCTTCTCTTGAAGTCCCCAAGCACATTCTGATTTCCAGACCTGTCAGAAAGCAACCTTTGTTTCTTACCACAGATCAGGAAACGTTATTGATTGTTATCTGGTCAGTTTTTCCAAAGGGCTTTCTAATTGGCCTTATAAAGTCAACCTTAATTTCTTAATGCAGTCTGGACACCTCTGAAAATGTTATTCCAGTCAATGCCATGATAAAATAACCAGGGCCTTCCTTCATCATGTCCTATAGAACTGAACAGATTCTTATTGAACTTATTCAAATAACTGTATTGTCAGAAATTAAGAATACTTAAAAATGGCTTTCAAATTACTGAGAAATCAAGGAGAGAGAAAAAAATAAATGTTTCAAATTCTGCCTATAAGTGCATACATTGCTGAAAAGCTACAAATACCTCAAAAGATAGAAAATGGCTTTCTTGACTTCTGGGAAACAGAACAGAAAGAATCAGCAATGTTTCAAACAAACAACCATAACAAACCAGCCCAGTTCCATGTAACTGATTTCTGTTCTATTTGAAGTTAGGTTAGCAATATTCATGGACATGTTAGCTTTCTAATTAAAGTTCTAGAAATTTGCTTTTAGTCTGAAGGTATTTACTTTCCAAAGACATCAGAAATTTGAATTTGAGAGAATTAATCTGCCGCACCCTCGGCACCAAGCCGCAGCGAGGTGGCGCTGTCCGCGTTGTAAAACGACGGAAAGGAGGTCTGTGCTCCCCGGAGCGAAGCCCCCAGCACCCCCAGTGTGCGCAGCGACAGAGATGTTGCCCAGCATGCTGTTTTTTGTCGCATTAACCTAAGGGTATGGCTTTCTGTTACAGTGTACGTGTATGTTAAGCTGAATGTCTGTTTGTCCTGACAAGTAAGCAATAAGTCTTGTCAGAATGAACACAATGATAGTTGATCCAGAAACAGCACTAGAAGTATGACTGTGCCAGACTCAGTGGCTCCAAGTAAGCCTGCACAAAAGCAAGTCCCCACCATAAACGCCAGTGGGCTAAGACAATGCAGGCACAACAAACAAGATGTTTAAACAAGATGTTCCAGCACGATATACACCATCACCACCCACAGTAAAACTTTCCTTAAAAAACATCTTACTTCACTTACTTTTTAGTCAATCAACTCACAATGGAATAATCACATATGATTAATAATAAACACTAAATAAGAACATATATATAATCAACATGAAATTAACATTTATATACCATAGAAGAACTTTTAAACAAGTTATACCTTTACTATTACTTAAGTTTAAATATAAGAAGTTGCAGTATGTTAGCATTCCTCAGATAAGAGAAAGCAAGCAGGTTTCACTGATAACCACTAACCTTTGTTCCCCTTAAGGACAGAACATTGAGAAGTAGTAATGGATAACTACCCACATTTGCAAACTTAAAATATAACTTGTAAAGGTCAGCAAGTTGTAACAATACTTTGTGTAACCTGTAATGCTTTGTGGAAACTGTATAAAAACCGTACTTAAAACTCAGTAAAGCGCAGCTGCATACTTCACCCGTAGTGTGCCAGACTGTCATTTTCCTGTGTCGACCTTTCAACCAACCTGACTCCATTTCCCTACTTTCCCTCGGACTGAAGCCCACCGACAGGGTGGTCCGCGGCATTAATCCACCTCTCCTAACAATTCTTTTGAAGGACACACTTTGAAATCATCCAGTTTAAAAAAAAACAAACAACAACACTTTTTGATATGAATTAAAATTATTACTGACAATATACACTCAAAAAGACCAATATAATAATGTTGGAACATACGTATAAACATAACTCACACAAAATTAATCACCATTTCATATTCGACAATGTTTCCTATACATTTTTAATATACAAAATAAGTCTAATATGTCTTTTTCAGACTTTCAATGGTCTTGATACATCAAAAAGACCAAATTTAGAGTTTTGATTTTGGAAGGTTTGTCAAATATCAAAAGCTTAAAACATTTGTTTAAACAAATGTACAAGCCAAAAAATTCTAAAGGAAATATATAGTCAACTGGTTCATATGTAAATTCCTTCACAAATTCCCTTTTATGAGCTTCATTTAACCTGCACAGACAATCTACAAACATTCTAAACCTTTTGCATTGCCCTGTCTTTCACTTTCTTAAATAACCATTTTGTTTTAGGACAAAATTTACCACACAAGATCCTTTTCTTACAGAATGCCATTTACCTTTCTGTATTTTTCTCTCTCAAACAACAACTTTTTATAAAACAGGATCATAGTTTACTATGAAGTTAATTATTCACTTGGCTAAACTGATAATTAGAAGGTTTAAAAGGTAAGGATCTTATTCTTTGACAAAGACTCAGTTTCCCAAATAATTTAAACAACCAAATTATTATATTTTACAAGTGAGATATATTTTATGAGTATAACATTGATACAGGATTTTCCCACTCAGGGCTAGACAGGGAACTCCCACTTTTCAGGCTTAGGTGAGCTCAGAAATCAGACTCCCATCTCTAGATGCAAACGTGCTGTAGGCCACACGCTCTGAGCCCTAGCAAGTTCACGAACAAAGCAGCCCAAAATGTTTTTGGATGGCTCCACCCTGAGTAGAGAGCACACACCCTAATCTTCAACGAAATCTCATTTTATCACTGATCTGTAGCCCATGGGCTCAATTTTCAAATCCCTGAGACCAAGAACTCACTGAAGAGATTCCAGTAACAAAGCCGTAACACAGTCATCCTGTTGATGTCTTTTCATTTTCTCCCTAAGTCTCACATGGCCACATGGCCACCAAGGTCTAGACCTATGTCTGAGACAGAAAGCAGAAAACCTGGAACTTCCAGTTTCTCTCAGAATAGCCAAAGGGCAAAGTTGGAGTAGGGAAGAAGGGGCCACTTACATAATCATTTCACCCTGTGGAAGGTATCTTTATTTACAAAAATATTCATTGCAAAATTTTACAAAACATTACCAAAAATTCTCTACATGTTGGCCATCTGTTTGTAAAATTTTGTAATGAATGTACTAAAACTTTTGTAAATTGACCACCCAAAGGACTTTAATGAACTGATCAAAATATGGGAGTAGTCAACAAAAGGAACTTGGCCCAGGGTATGGTCTGTGAAAATTAGGTCAACTTAAAGAGGTGGTCAATGTAGGAAAATATTCAACTAAGGAGATTCTATTGTAAATAAAGGCATATTTAGCTACAATTTCCCATCTTTTGTGTGTATGGAGACTTTCGGGGCACCCTGTAGTCTGTGTCCCAGTAGGCTGATGATAATGGTCTTTATCACTCAGCCCCCTTTCACTTTGGCTTCCAATTAGATTGGGTTAATTTAATCACATTTAACTTGGACACTATGGACATTTTAGGCTGCATAGTCCTTTAATGGGTGCCCTGTGTGTTGTAGGATGTTTATCAACACCTCTGGCTTCTACTTACTGGATGCCGACAGCACCTGCTCCCCCAATTGTGACAATCAGAAATGTTTTCAGACATTGCCAATGTGTACTCATTGTGAACTGCTGGGGTAATGAAAGGGAAGCAATAGGAAATGCAAGCAAAAGCTAAGAAAATAATAACATGTGCAGTGGATATAGCATAAATAAAATTATATTTTTTGAAACACATAGCTTAAAATTATTATAGAAATGCTAATTTAAATAGCTAGAAAAGAATAATTTAACTACTTCTAGATTGAAGAAAAGACAAATCTTTAAGGTGATACATATCCCGCTTACACTATTTGCTCCTTACAAATTATATGGATATATAAAATTATCACAGGTGCCCTAAAAATAGCATATCTATTACATGTCAATAAAAAAATGCTAACTTCAAATTTATCTTGTTTATTTTAAATTACTGAACTGAAAACGTTAAAATTCTGTCATATTGCATATCAGAGGAAAATTGCTAGAACCATCCCTCACCCCCTTTTTTTTTGAGACAGAGTCTCAAGCTGTCGCCCTGGGTAGATTGCTGTGGCGTCACAGCTCACAGCAACCTCAAACTCTTGGGTTTAAATGACTCTTTTACCTCAGCCTCCCTAGTAGCTGAGACTACAGGTGCCTGCCACAATGCCTGGCTATTTTTTGGTTGTAGTTATCATTGTTTGGCAGGCCCAGGCTGGATTCGAACCTGCTGGCTCCAGTGTATGTGGCTGGCACCCTAGACGCTGAGCTACAGACACTGAGCCTAGAAAAAACACTTTTTAATCCATTAACAAGCATTTGTTGAATACATATTATTGATTGCCCTAGTACATCATTCAGTAAATGAAGTAAACAAAGAAAAAGTCATTGCTTTCAAAAAATGTGCAATTTAGGGGGAATTTTAAATGTATTACAGAATTTAGATCATGGCGTGTTATCTAATATGTTTTATACAATGACTGAAGTTGGTAGTTGATTTCTCTAGCAAGGTAACAGGCCAATCAGTTGCTAGAACACAGTATCAGAGTTTTGGCTCTGCAGAAAGAAGAAAGGGTTAGACAAAACTTAATGCAATAAGATAGATATCTGATCCTAGAAAGTACCTACCTACTAAGATAGGCCTGACATATGCAATAAAGTTTTCAGTTGAAATCTACTGCTTAGATGGCTCAGGGGAGCTTAAAAACAAATCATGAATATCTACACAAGGTTACAAAATGAATTCCAGACCCTACACTTTAGTAAACATAAAACTTCCAATACACTGCCATATTATCTAGGTTCATATACAAACCATAGTGTAAATGAGTCCATGGATAGAATTAACTATAGTGAAACTTGAAGATGAAAAAACAAGGGCTAGTTTAATCATTCATTTATTCACATATTTAACTTTTATTTCATGACAATTTGCTAGATAACCAACAGCATTCCAAATGCTGAGGCTATACCAGTAAATAACATAAATACTGCACTTTGTCCACATTCATAATGATTACATACTGATGCACATAGATTGGCATAAATCTTCCATTCACTGGCATAATGCTTTTCCTGAGGAAAAAAAAGATAATAAAAAGAGATCTCAGATAAAAATGTTATATTAGAGTTTTTGAATTTGTTCTAATTTTCTCTCAAATAATTTCTGATTTCAATTTGTTTTCATTGTTCTTTTGTATTTTTGGACTATATGAAGTTGTTATATAAAACTCTAAAATAAAGAAAATGAGTTTTTACTACTAAGAATTGCCTTAGCTATACAAGTTTTATCTAGTTTCATAAAAAATGAAGAACAATTTTATGCCAGTTCTTCAAAGTAATGATGTTGGTATTTGAATGGGGATTGCATTGAATCTATAGATTGCTTTGTGTAGAACAGACGTTTAAACAATTTTGATTCTTCCCAGTTAAGAGCATGGCATGTTTTTCCATGTTAATGTTTTTTACTCTTTCTTTTCTTAGGGTTTCTTAATTCTCTTTGTGGAGATCCTTTCCTCTTTTGTTAGGTATATTCCTTGGTATTTTCTTTCAAACTATTGTAAAGGAAATTGTGTCCTTGATCTACTTCTCAAGTTCGCTGTTACTGGAATATACATAGGCTACAGATTTGTGGACATTGGCTTTATGCCCTGAGATGTTACTGTATTTCTTGATAACTGGTGTTTTGTAAGTATAAGATTACATCATTGGCAAAGAGTGAGAGATTGACCTCCTCCGCACCCATTTATATAACCTTATTATTCTTCTCTTCTCTGATTTCATTGGCTAGAACTTCCAGAACTGTGTTGAATCCTAGTGGTGATAGAGGACAACCTCGTCTGGTTCCAGTTCTAAGTGGAAAAGCTTTAAGTTCTTCTCCATTCAGTATGATGTTAGCTGTGGATTTGTCTTAGATGGCTTCAATCACCTTAAGAAATGTGCCACTTATGCCTATTTTCATAAATGTTCTGATTAGAAAAGGATGGTAAATTTTGTCAAATGCTTTTTCTGCATCTATTGAGAGATTAACAAATGTTTCTTCTGCATCTATTGAGAGAATAGTATGTTGTTTTTACTTCTATTGCTATGGTGAATTACATCTATGAATTTGTATAAGTTAAACCAGCATCCCTGGGATAAAGCCTACTTGATGGTGATGTATAATTTTTTTCTAATGTGTAGCTGTAGTCAATTGGCTAAGATTTTACTTAGTATTTTTGCATTGATATTCATTAGTTAAATTGGTCTGTTTTTCTCTTTTTTAGTTGGGTCCTTTCCTGGTCTTAGAATCAGGGTGATGTTTGCTTCATACAACATGTTGGGGAATTTTCCTTCCTTCTCAATATTTTGGAATAGGTTCTGCAGTATAGGTACAAAACCTTCATTTTTGAAGGTTTGATAGAATTCTGGTGTAAAACCATGTGGTCAAGGGCTTTTTTTGTTGGAAGATTTTTTATTGTTTATTGTTTCTTCAATTTTAGTGCTTGATATTGGTCTGCTCAAGAGATCTATTTCTTCTGGTTAAGTCTAGGGAGATGGTGTGATTCCAGGTATTGGTCTATTTCCTCCACATTGTTAAATTTGTATGCATAGAGTTTCTTGTAGTAGTCAGAGATAATCTCCTGTATCTCTGTAGTATCTGTTTTTTATTGCCCCTTTTTCTTTCTGATTGAGGTGATTAGAGATTTTACTTTTCTGTTTCTTGTTAATCTGGCCAAAGGTTTATCAATTTTGTTTCTCTTTTTGAAGAACAAAGTTTTCATTTAATTAATTTTCTGAATGATTCTTTTGTTTTCAATTTTATTTATTTATGAATTAATTTTGGTAATTTCTTTTCTTCTGCTAAGTTTGGGATTGGATTGCCCTTCCTTATCCATTTCGTTGAGATAATTCATCAGGTTGTTGATGTGCTCTAGAGAACTAGACCTATGACTAGAACTACCTAAGAGAACTAAGAGTGAAACCAGTCTCATATGCCATCTGATCTTTGATAAGCTAAACAAAAGAATCCCTATTCAATAAATGATGCTGGGAGAATTGGATAAATATGTCATAGACTGAAACTGGACACACGCCTTTAACCACTTACAAAAATTGACTCAAGATGGATAAAAGATATAAATCTAAGACACAAAAAACTCATAATGGGAGTTTTTCCTAATGGGAAAAACTCTTAATGATGTTAGCCTGGGGAAAGATTTTATGATGATGACTTCAGAGGCAAAAAGCAACAACAACAAAAATAAACAAATGGAACTTAATTAAACTGAAAAGCTTCTGGACACTGAAGGACATAATAATTAAAGCAAATAGACAACCTTTAGAATGGGAAAAGATACTCACTTGTTACAAATCTGACAAAGGCTTGGTAAATAGGATCTATAGAGAACTTAAATTAATCTACATCAACAATAAAAGAGCTAACAATACCATCTACCACTGGGCAAGAGACATTAACAGAATCTTCTGTGAGGAAGACAGATAAATGGTTAACAAAAATGAAAAAATACTCGTCACCCCTAATCATTGGAGAAATGTAAACCAAAACTACCCTGAGATATCACCTAACTCCAGTGAGAATAGCCCACATCAGAAAGTCCCAAAGTTGCAAATGCTGGTGTGGATGTGGAGAGAAGGGAACACTTTTTACGCTATTGGTGGGACTGCAGACTAACAAAGCCCCTTTGGAAAGAAGTATGAAGAATCGTCAAAGAACTCAGATAAGACCTCCCACTTGACCTAGCAATCCCACTACGAGGCATCTACCCTGAAGAAAAAAGATCTTTTTATCATATGGACATTTGCACTAAAATGTTTACCATAACTCAGCTTATAATCACCAAGATGTGGAAACTACCTGAATGCCCATCAACCCAGGAATGGATTAACAAACTGTGATATTTTTATACTATAGAATACTATTCAGCAATAAAAAAGATTGAGAACTTTATATTTTTTGTATCACTTGGATGGAGTTGAAACACATTCTTCTTAGTAAAGTAGCACAAGAATGGAAAAGCATGTATCCAATATACTTAATACTAATATGAAGATAGTAGACAATTAAATGGATGTCCACATAAGAGAAAAACTCAATTTAATTCAAATTGGGTTGAGGGGGAAATGAGAGGGGGAGAAGGGCAGAGGGGGATTGGTGTGCTCCCACTTAATGGACATAATGTAGGGCAACCTCTTGGGTGTAGGGCACAACTACAAGAAGGATTCTACCTAACAAATGCAAACATTATAAATGAGTTGATTGTACCATAACATTAACCTTAAAAAAGAAAGAAAGAAAGAAAATTTGTATTTTGATGTTGTTTATTATTATTTTAGTGTTCTTTGCATCTCCTAATAAGATATATTCTAGTGAAAAGCCAGAATTGTGTTAAAAGAAAAATTTTAGACACATTAAATTTAATAAGAGTTTATTTTAGCAAAGAGTAATTCATGAATCTGGCAGTACTCAGAACCTGAAGAGGTTTACAGAGTTCTGCCCAACAGCATAACCAAGGAGCTACTATAAGCCAGATAGAGAAGCAAAGTTGAGAAATCACCTAATTGTTTACAGCTAGGCATTTGCCTTATTTGGGTATGGTGTGATCAGTTGGCTGCCTATGATTGGCTGTAACTCAGCTGTTTGTGATCGACCAAAACCTGGCTATTTGTTACAAACAATACAGTATACTCCTAAACTAGGTTTTGGTTAGATAGTTAGCTAGATACAAGCAGGGCTGATAACTGATATAGTTAAGCTATTTTTGATTGTTTTGGGTCAGGCTGACCTGGGCTATTATGGGAATGAGACTGATTAAGACCTTGCAGACGGGTTATTACAAAGATCTTGCAGGTGGGTTATTTTTGTTAATTGAAACCCTAGGAGACTTTCAAGAAGTAGCTGATACTCTTCGAAGTTGTGTGTAAAACCCCAAACTGCACCCTCCATTGAGCCTGCAGTCATCAGGAAGGCTCAACTATGCAAGTTGTTAGTAGTTAATAACTTTTCCTTTCTTGCTAAAACTCTACTGGCTCTTTTCAATTATTTCAGCTAGTACCTCAAGCCACCACAGTGCTCTAACAGTGTGTTTACACACTATATTAGGCTGAACATGTTTTTTTTGCTGCTGTTTTTTTGTTTTGTTTTTTTTCCCCTATAGGGACTCAGGGTACAGAGATAGTCTCAGGCTAATGGCCTCCTGTTTGTTTAATTTAAAAATATGAAATAGAAATATGTGTATTGCAGCTTAGGTATTAGAGCCTTCTGGGTTTGAATCTTGAGTCTGCCACTTAATAATGGTGCATCCTGATACTCATGTGTCCAGAGAAATAGAGTTGGGAGCTGAAATTGTTGAGAAACCAGATTGAGATTGAGTTGCTCTGTTCCTGCCAGAACAGACTCCTGTAAAAAGTCCAGACATATCAGGAAAATTTGGGGTACCAAGAAAAAATCAGAATTTTTAAAAATAACTTTTATTTTAATAGCCAAACCTTTCTCTCTTTTTTTTCTTAGTGCTTGTAGTAAGAGCTTTAAAAAGGGGATAAGTTGTTTTAGATGTTGTAGAAGTGGGATATGTTTCCTCTCTGTTATCCATTTTACAACCTCATTGAATTCTACTTAGTGGGTACCTCAGGAAAGTTCCCAATGCATTAACAAAGAAGTGAAAGTCTCTTTCTGAAGGTGAGGTTCTCCAGGCCAGCTCATTTATTTTGTGGCAAAGATTACCATCACACATCCATGGTTTTGTTTGCCTGGAGTCAATTCCTGTGGTTCCTGTAGTTGGAAGACAATCAGAAGAAATGGGAAAGACAGATGTTGTTCAGGAGTAACTATCATTCAGCTGCCGCAGCTTCATGTGTTTGAAATCACATTGTGGTTTTTTTCAGTTTGATTTTTATTTTCTATTGGCCTCAATACTGGCCACTCTTACTGTGAAGCTAAGGGCAATAAAAAGCGGCGTTCCTTAACATCACATTGCTTTAATGCCTCCTCGTAATTAATGCCATCCAAATCTTTCAAAAGAAGCCACATATTGTAATAGTAATCAGGAAAAGTTCCCAGTTCAAGGTCCCTTACAGATGTTAAAGAAGACCGAGGCCCAGAGTTTCACTTGCTTTAAAGAAAGATAAAACGCATCCTCCTTAAGTATTTATAGATAATTTTTAATAGTCATGCCAAATAAGCCTGAGATATCCCACATGAAGGTTATACACAGAAAAAACCCCGCTTCTAAATCCTTTTGTTGCCAGGAAGTTTCTCTTATCAACAGAATTAATTCTAACTCTAATAGCATAAACGATGGAGTAAGGGCCATATCCAGGCTTTATTCACTATTAGCTATGAGAGCTCAAACACATCACCTAATCTCACTGAATCCTGTTTTTTGATCTATTAATTTGTAATTGTCAAAGGGGCTGCTACTTTACACTAATTGAACACTCAAGCGTTAACAAATTTTGTTTTGTGGATGCCAGCAGAAGACACAAGACTAGTGGGTTTGAGGGGAAAAAAAAGACACTTTATTACTCATAGCCATAACAGTAGCCAGAAAACCCTAATTTTCTTGCGCCAGTTCTCTGAGCCTCAGTTCCAACAGAGCGCTGCAATTAGGAATTCTGAGAATCCAGGGGTAGAAGGGATTTTTGCATTGACATCTACTTAATCATCCAGCATTCTTCTTCTTATTATTATTAAGAACAGCACTGTAGGCCTATTCTCAGTTTTTTTCTTTTATCTCTAGATACAGAAATAGTCTTGTTCAATCTTTTCATATATTTTACCAAAAGTGGTTGGGGAATTTGCCTATTTTTTTTTCAAAAAGAAGAAATGCTCAGAAGGTCTCAAGATTTCTTAAAGACTTTCAAATTTACCAATATCCATTCTCCAGAGGTATCTGGTCCTCCTCAGATTCTTTGATATGAAAGTTTTGCTTGCGGGCTTCCTCTCTGCAGACGTAGGTTTTATTTTTCCCGTCTTCTAAATCAAGGACCACTTTCTGTCTATTTTTTTGGGCATCTTGGATTTTAATGATCTGACATATTTGTTGTAATAGCTACTTTCTTTCTAGCTGTCTTTGTGCGTTAATGTCTATTCTGTGCCCTAAATCAATTTTCAGGAGAAAGTGCAGCTTAATAGAAAAAATTTCGACAAGGATGTTTTTAGAGGTCTGTGTTCTGAGATAGTGCAAGCATTTTTATATTCTTTCAAGTCCTAAGTTATTAGTTTATAAATGCAAAAGTAACATAAATGTTTCTATGACATTTAATTATTTTACTTTTTTTTCTTTCCTGGAGTTAAAAACAAACCAAACTTGTTTATTTTGCAGTGGAGACCTTGTGACACATATACACATTTCTAAACCCTTAAATAACTACACTTCTTTAACTTCAGAGTGAAGTTGATGGCATGGGATCTTGTGTAAAATGCTTGTTCTGACTTTTCCTGTAATTGACTACATTGTTTGGTTTCATTTGGTATTACACAGACTAAAATGATTTGGGTGCAGCAAAAATAATATGTAAATGTAAGAAACTATTTTCAAAAGATTGTACATAATTTAATTTTTAAAAAATGGTTTCATTTTTATTCAATTAATCACTTTGGTTGGTTTCTTTGCCTATGTGGTACTATCCAACTCCTTGATAGTGTTATATTCTTCTTAAAATATGAAGATCCACCCTAAATTCAAGGCCTTTAAAAGAAATTTCCCAAGGACACTGCTCTCTGTTCTCATTCATTCCATTAACATGTTGTATACCAGAATTCTGTCAGCTTTTAAATTTTATGCAAAATTCCATTTTAATAAATATCGTGGTAATGTGCAGTTCTTCAATAGGGAATATTTTCGTGTTCCAAAACACATGGAAAAAAAGTGTGTGGCAGTTCAACTATTATTTTCCTGACTTCAATATAGTTATCTGTATTAAATGAAAATTTCTGTGCACCAAGTGTATTCATAAATCCCTGCCTACCTAGAGATAATTTAAATGTAGATACTGTCCTTAAGTAAAGTACTAGGTATTGCCGATAATTGAAGAGAATAGAAACTGTAATTTCGTATCATGCACTTTGAATTAATACTGCAGATTAAACTATATGTTGTATGTGCCTCATTAAGACTACTGGCTGCAATGCAGTTAAGATTAGGGTAATCGAGAGAATAAAAAGCATTGGCAGTTCAATTAAGTCTAGAATATGAAATGGGTAGAACTGAGCCATTAAGTAAACCTAAATCTAAATTCCAAAAGATCTGTAAGATTTTTCACAAGAGCTTTGGGGAGGAGGAGTGTGTTCAAATATTTTTCTATTTGTTCAAAGGCAATATCCATCTAAGAACAAAACTCTTTTATTTCAAGAATCGATTTTTAAAATTCTATCTAATTGACAAATACAGATTCTATATCTTCAAGGTGTAGAATATGATGATTTGATATGCATGTCCATTGTATGATTATTACCACAATCAAGTTAATTAACACTTTCATCAACACTCATGCTGCACATGAGATGCTCAGAAATTACTCATCATATAACTGACGGTCTGTACACTGTGACCAGTGTCGCCCCAATTCCCCATCCCTAGCTTCTGGAAACTACTCCACTACCTTTTTCTATGAATTTTACTTGTTCAGATTACACATATAAGTGAGATAATGCAATATTCGTCTTTCTGGGTCTGGTTTATTTCATGTAGCAAACATTCTCCTGGTTTAGCCATGTCTTTGCAAATGGCAGGATTTCCTTCTGAGATACATATATACTTTGTATACTGAGATATATATATATATTTGTGTATATATGTATGTGTATATATACATATGTAGTATGTATAGTGTATACAATAGGTGTATACCAAGCATATTCATAAATATAGTGTATACAATAGGTGTATACACTATACATACTACATATATATATACACACACATATGTACACTACAAATACTTTACCCTTTCATCTATCAGCACTTAGGAAATTTTCACATCTTTGCTCTTGTGAATAATGCTGCAGTGAACATGGGAGTTCATGTGGCTCTTGAAAGTACTGATTTCATTTTTTTCGAACAGATATCCAGAAGTGGGATGGCCATATCATATGGCAGTTTCATCTTTAATTTTTTGAGGAACCTCCATACCATTTTCCATAACAGCTGGACCATTTTACATTCCCACCTACAGTATGCAAGGGTTCACTTTCTTTTTTTTGACATTTTTGCCAATGATTGTTATCTCTTAGCTTTTTTATAATAGCCATCTTATCAGCTATAAGGTGTTCCAAAACACATGGAAGAAAGTACACAGCAGTTCAAATAGTATTTAAACTCAATATGCTTTTGATTTGCATCTTTCTAAGGATTAGTGACGTTGAGCACCTTTTCAGGAACCTGTAGGCCTTTCGTATGTCTTCTTTGTAGAAAATGTCTATTCAATACTTTTCTCCATTTTATAATTGAACCATTTGTATTTTTTTTTTGCTTTTAAGTTGTATGAGTTTCTGGTGTATTTTACATATTAACCCCCATCAGATATATGGCTTGCAAATATTTTCTCTTCTTCTAAAAGTTGCCTTTTCATTTTGTTACTTGTTTTCTTTGCTGTGCAGAAGATGCTTTGTTTGACATAGTCCCTCTTACCAATTCATATTCACAGCTTCTCCTTTAGCTTATTAAATACGTACATTTGGCCACCCTTCTCAGTATAAATTCCCGCTTCTGTTGCCTTTCCCCTGAAGTACATGCCCTGGGCATCTGCCTAATGCTATGCCTTTCCAGCCTGTCAGAGAGGTCACATAGCAGGCTGCAAACTTTTATGAGAAACAAAGCTCTTCTTTCCAAATTTATGAACGTTGACATTCTTCAGTTGACACCATTATCTAATTCAAGAATATTTTCATCACTTGAGAGAGAAACAAAATATCTGACAGTAGCCAGTCCCCAGTCTCTCCATACTCCAGCTCCTGGCACCTGCTAATCCACCTCCTGCCTCTATGAATCTGCTGATTCTGGACATTTCATATAAATGGAATCATAGTAGATGTGGCCTTTTGCAACTGTCTTCTTTCACTTAGCATAATGCATCATTTCTTCATTCTTTTTATGGTTGAATGATATTTCATTGTATGATTATAACACATTTTGTTTATCCATTTGTCAGTTGATAGATATTTGAGTTGTTTCCACTTTTATAAATATTCATGTACACATTTTTGTTTGGACTTATGTTTCGATTCTCTTGGATATATACCTAAAAGTTGAAGTCCTGGGTTACTTGGAAATTCCTTGTTTAAATTTTCAAGGAATTGACAATTTTTTTTCTAAAAGGGTAGTATACGATATGTTCCCACCCAGCAACGTGGTTCCAACTTCTCCACAATCTTGCCATCATCATATTTTCCATTTTTTGGATGATAGCCATTTTATTAAAATGTTATGTACCTCACTTCCAAAGAAGAATTGATAAAACTTGCATATGGGAGGAAAGAGGTCAAAGATAACTTTGACAATAAGTGACTTGGAGAAAGAGTGGTAGTGCTATTATTGACTGCAGAGCAGCAAGCAGGCGTGATTTGGAAGAGGAAAATGATTATTAGACTGTGGAAGATGTCTCATCATTTGTAATAGCAGGATGAAAGATTAGAAATATAATCAGAGCTTATGATAAGTTATTATCAGAAGTGGTAAAATTAAAGCATAGAATCTGGTGCCACTGGGTCTGGGTTTGTGCCCAGGCCCCAACGTTTACTGTCTGTGTAACCTCCAGTATCTGATATAACCTCTTTGGTCTTCACTTTCCCTATTGTGAAATAGGTACTTCAGTAAGTGTATGTGCCTCAAAAGTTGTTGTGGGAATTAATTAAGTTAGTACATTACATGTGAAGTGCTTGGGAATGTGTCTCTCACATAATAAACTTTAAGCACTTTCACTATCACGAGTGTCCTGGCTTAGACAAAAAATAAGCCTTGTCTCAGCCCAACTGAGATGTGTAATACCCCCTTCTGTTTTTACAGTGAGCCTTTGAGGCTTCCATGGAATCCTGAAACAACCCTGGCAAAGTGCTAAGAATGGTTAAAGGAGGAATACGTTGCTGTTGCTTTTGCTTCAGCTAAAACTTGAAACAGGTAAAGAAAATTACTGAAATGAGGATATTTTGTTCATGTAATAGTTAATTAACAAATTCTATAATAATAAAATGATCAATGTTACAAGTTATTTGAAATTATTATTTATCAGAAAAATTTACTGTTTATATTTTGATAAATTTGTCCCAAAGACCCAGTTTCTTCATCTGTAAAATGTTGATGATACATACGTTTTTAAATAGTTGTAAGGATTGAATAAGATAGCATATGCAGGCTTGGTGCCTGTTGCTAAGTGGTTAGGGCATGGGCCACATGCTCCAGGGCTGGTGGGTTCAAACCCAGCCTAGGTCTGCTAAAAACAAAAAATAGCCAGGTGTTGTGGTGGGCGCCTGTAGTCCCAGCACTCGGGAGACTGAGGCAAGAGAATTGCTTGAGCCCAAGAGTTTGAGGTTGCTGCGAGGTATAATGCCACAGCACTCTACCAAGGGTGACATAGTAAGACTGTGTCTCAGAAAAATATATAAATTTAAAAAAGGTAGCATATGCAAAAAATCATTTAAAATTTAAAAATGTTATAGAAAATGTAGGCGGTTACTATAATAAACTGGATGTCATTCTTATCAACAAAATGACTAAACACTACTTTTATTTCTCTAAACTATCATTTATGAATAACTTTTCTAGAAGTATAGAATTTTGTAATGACTACTGTCAAAAAACAGAGAATAATAAATGTTTCACTAAATAATTAAATTACCATCTGATCCTGCAATGCTTCCTCTGGGTATGGACCCCAAAAGAATTGAAAGCAGAATCTAAGGAAATATGTGCACACCCATGTTCATAGCGGTATTAATCACATTAGCTAAAAGGTGAAGGAAACACAAGTGTCCGTTGATGGATGAGTAGAGAAGCAAAATTAGTTTTATATAAATATATATACACAGTGGAGTATTATTTAGCCTCAAAAAAGATGGAAACTATGAGAAATGCTACAACATGCATGAACTTTCAGGACATTAAGCTAAGTGAAATGAGTCTGTCACAAAAAGACAAATATTGTATGATTCCACTTAGATACAGAAAGAAGTCAAATTCGTAGTCGTGGAAGTAGAATGGTTGTTGCCAGGGACTGGCAGGGGAGATGCAGAATTATTGTTTAATGGCTGCAGAGTTTCAGTTTCTCAAGATACCAAGAGTTTCAGAGCTGGATGATGGTGCTATAAATATATGAATGCAGTTAATATCACTGAACTATAATCTTAATAGTTAAGATGGTAAATTTTTTTTTGTTTGTTTTTTTGTTTTTTTGTTTTTATTTTTTATTTTTTTTATTTTTTATTTTTGTAGAGACAGAGTCTCACTTTATGGCCCTCAGTAGAGTGCCGTGGCCTCACACAGCTCACAGCAACCTCCAACTCCTGGGCTTAAGCGATTCTCTTGCCTCAGCCTCCTGAGTAGCTGGGACTACAGGCGCCCACCACAACGCCCGGCTATTTTTTGGTTGCAGTTTGGCCGGGGCCGGTTTTGAACCCACCACCCTCGGCATATGGGGCCGGCGCCCTACCGACTGAGCCACAGGCGCCGCCCAAGATGGTAAATTTTTATGTTAGGCCTATTTTATTGTAATGATTTAAAGTGGAGAGAAAACTGAAAGAGAAATTAAAATCTGTGATGCTTCTTCCAATTCTATTATTCCCATGCTCCATTATTCCACCAAAATAAATGGTTAATTTTCTTTTTTTTTTTTTTATTTATTTTTTATTTTTTTGTGGTTTTTGGCCAGGGCTGGATTTGAACCCACCACCTCCAGCATATGGGACCGGCGCCCTACTTCTTGACCACAGGCGCCACCCAATGGTTAATTTTCTTAAAAGTTGATTGTTGGCTGCGAGCGATGGCACACACCTGTAAGTGTAGTACTCAGGGAAGCCCATGTAAGTGGATTGCCTGAGCTCAACCTAAACAAAAGCAAGACACCACCTCCATGAATAATAGAAAAAAGTAGCCATGCATGGTGGCATGCACCTATAGTCCCAGCTACTTGGGGGGCTGAGGAAAGGGGATCATTTGAGCCCAGGAGTTTAAGGTTGCTATGAGTTATCATGCCATGGCACTCTACCCAGGGAACAGAGTGAGAAATCTGTCTCAAGTAAAATTATATATATGTTTATATATATAATATGTTTTATATACATGATACATTAAATATATATATATATATAAAATTAAAAGGTGATTGATAGTTCAAAAATCAGGTAATGCTGATACTGGAACTGATCTAGATTAGATGGTCAATATGGTGCTTGCAGTATGTAAACTAAGTTCTAGAAAGGAAACTGCTTTGCTTATAAAAGATGCACGTAGTTGTTATTGTTGTAAGAACAAAGGGAACAATAAATCAATGTTGCAGATGGGCTAAGACTAAATGGGAATTTAAAGAGCCATATTATCAACAAGTGAAGTGGGATCCATGTCCAGATGCTCAATTAGGGGATCAATGTCTCAGTCAACTAAGAGGTAGTTTAGGATAAGTAGGTTTGAGAACTGGCTTTGGATTCCTGTTCTACTTTTGCTCTACTGGTAGACTACTCTACCAGTGTAATTTTATGACTTTAAGCCTGTCACTTAACCAGTTTGTGTCTCCATTTCCTAATATATAAAATGGAGGTATATAAAGTTATCTACCCAGTGAGTTGTTGCAAATTTTAAATAAGATAATATGATATTAACTGTAATATGTATATTAGGTATAGAGCAGTTATACCTAAAGGAAGTTCTCACCATGGTAGTTGTTACACTGTCATCACTCATAATTTTAGATAGCCAAGTATAGTAACTCTAAATTATGATTAATGATTAAAATATCCATTGGTAATATCCATAATTATCCATCAATGATAGGGAAACAGGGAGAGAACAAAGTTCAGATTGGGAGTGTAAAGGGAGTATAACGAGATCCAGATTAGAAAGTGAAATATACATTGATAATCAATCTTCTGATTATAAACAGAGGAGTGAAAATGGAAGTTCTGTGGTATAGGAAGAAACAATTTTTGGAGCATAGTTATTTTAGAAACGGTGAACCTGGAGAGGTCATCAATGAATAGAGATGGCTTTCGAAACCCAGAAGCGGTCTTACAGAATCTGTACTCCTGTGAGCGGGAGTGAGAATTAGGATGGGAGCAGATGGATAAAAAAGCACCTGAGAAGGAAGTAAGTAAGTACTGCCATTTTGCCTGCAGTCCTGGTGAAGACCTGGAAATGGCTTTGCTAGACACTTGGTTGCAGAAGCCTGCCACCGATATGAACAAACCCTCAGTGTCCCACCCCAGACACTACAATGTTAGAAAAATCTGTCGTTCTGGCAACATATTCACTGTGAAAATCATACTGAAGGCCATTTAAGTCAGAATGGTGATGGTATAGTTGGGCCTGTTCTATTTCAGATTCTTTTAAAAGAAAAATGGTAAATATAGGAGGTATAAAACGGGTGATTTGTAACTATATAGCTATTGCAAGAAATGGCTCAGTGGGTAGGGCACTGGCCCCATATACCGAGGGTGGTGGGTTCAAACCCAGTCCAGGCCAAACTGCAACAAAAAAAAATAGCAGGGAGTTGTGGCAGGCACCTGTAGTCCCAGCTACTCAGGAGGCTGAAGCAAGAGAATAGCCTAAGCCCAGGAGTTGGAGGTTGCTATGAGCTATGTGACGCTGCAGCACCCTACTGAGGGCAACAAAGTGAGACTCTGTCTCTACGAAAAAAAAAAAAAAGAAAGAAAGAAAGAAATTTTTCTTTCTTTGTGTATTGTTACATTACTTACATTAACTAGAGATGGATTTTATCATTTCTTAAACATTTTCTAAACTTCTGACATTTAGTAGATTTTCAATTAATAACTGACATGTGTTCTTGAAATGGTCACCAAATGATGAGCTGTAGACTAAACAGAAACGGACTGGAATTATGACTTTTGTTTAGCTGAATTGACAACTTAAGTTTTTGGAAAAAAACAATCATCCTGACAACAAAAATATAGTATGATATCTATTGTCATTCACTTTTGCTTCTTAATTTTAGTTAGAGGTTGGGAGAACATCAGACTAGCAGTTTAGAACCTTTTGGAAACAACAAATTTGTATCACGAGAAACTGTATAGAACAGATGGCATTCCTCCCACTGAGTGATTTTGACATGAAGAATCTTTAAGTTGAAACCCAACAGAATAGTGAATTAGAAATATTGTTTTCATGATCCTCAATATTCCATTTTTATTTCCTCTACATAAATTGTTTTCTGCCTATTTCTCAGGCCAAGGAGAAACTGCATCTAATCAATCTAATTAGAAACTGGCAGGTGGCGCCTGTGGTTCAAAGAAGTAGGGTGCCAGCCCCACATAATGGAGGTGGCGGGTTCAAACCCAGCCCCGGCCAAAAAACTGCAAAAAAAAAAAAAAAAAAGAAAGAAACTGGCTATATTTGCCTCACCTTGCTGCCTTCCCATTTTGCCAGATACAAACACACACATTTTTACAAAAGGAAGAAAAAGTGAAAGGCAATTATCGCTAACTAGCTTTATTTAGCATAATATTTGCTGTTCTAAGAGTTCCAAATAGGTATTATTACAATATTAAATTGTTTATTGTCCATCATCTTATTTCCTTATACATATGAATAACAATTGCTTCTTCTAAAATACAAAAATTATTGGTCATTTTTCAGTAACCAAACTCTTAAGAAGCTAATCTACAGTTTATCTATGTTTAAAATTAATTTTATAGAAGTAAATTTCACCCATTTATGCTTGCAACAGATTAAAAACAAACTAATTTATTTCGGTGCTGTCAGGCATCATGTAAAACAAATCCAAAATAGTGACACATGTTTAACACTCCTCATAGTAAGAGTTGAAATAATTTTTTAATTTAATTTTTTAACAGATTTTAACATTAATGGAACAGAATAATGTATGCTTAGAAATTCAAATAAATCTTGTAAGTAGGATTTATAAATACACCTGTTGCCCATCAATATTGGCATTTGACTACCATGAGCTTGCTGGTTGTTGGCATATTTTGTTGACTATAGTGCAGAGGTCCTCAGACTTTTAAAACAGGGGGCCAGTTCACTGTCCCTCAGACCATTGGTGGGCCGGACTATAGTTTAAAAAAAACAAACAAACTATGAAACAAAAAAAAAAACAAAAAACTATGAACAAATTCCTATGCACACTGAACATATCTTATGTTGAAGTAAAAGAACAAAACGGGAACAAATACAATAATTAAAATGAAGAACAAGTAAAGTTAAATCAACGAACTTACCAGTATTTGAATGGGAACTATGGGCCTGCTTTTGGCTAATGAGTTGGTCAATGTCTGGTTCCATATTTGTCACTGCTAGTTGCAACAAGTGACGCAAGTGTGCATCAGTTAGTCCCGAGACTGAGAGGAGGAGTTGACAGAGAGAAGGAGGGGAGTCAGAGAGTGCCGCGCACATTCCACGTGTGCGCATTGAGGTCCCCGGACCAGTTGGCTGCTAAGCAGGACAGGCAGCGGTGGCAAAAACACCTGGCGGGCTGGATAAAAAAACACCTGGGGGGCCCCATGTGGCCCACGGACTGTAGTTTGAGGACCCCTGCTATAGTGATTATTGAAAAATCATTCTCAGTCGGTTAAACCTTAGAGAAAAGCCAGTAGTCATTTCATATTGTAAAGAAATGGAAGATAATCCTCTGGGGTTCTCAAGAAATGTTAACAACCTTTCTTTTCATCGTCTTTATCAGGAAGATGGTGTTGAAAGAGTTCTCCTGAGTCTGAAGCATGAGAGGAAGGAAGTAATGTGTCTGATATGGTCCGCGTCTCCACGTAAGTGAGTATATTCCTAGAGTAAATTTTTAATTTTTTTAGGTTTGTATTTTTTTCTTTTTCTTTTTTTAGTTTCTCCTAATACAACCTTTTTGGAAGGATGTATCGAGAACCCTCAAATAAATCAAATTAGACCTCCCATTTGATCCTGCAATCCCATTACTAGGGATCTACCCAAAGAAAAAAATCCCTTTATCATAAGGACATTTGCACTAGACTGTTTATTGCAGCTCAATTTACAATTTCCAAAATGTGGAAACAGCCTAAAAGCCCACCAACCCAGGAATGGATTAACAAGCTGTGGTATATGTATACCATGGAATACTATTCAGCCACTGAAAAAGATGGGGACTTTCCATCTTTTGTATTAACCTGGATGGAAGGAGAACACATTCTCCTTAGTAAAGCATCACAAGAATGGAGAAGCAAGAATTGAATATACTCAATTCTAATATGAAGGCAGTGGATGAGCTGAACTAATATGGGGGCGAGAGGAATGAGCAAGTGAGGGAGAGGGAGGAATGGTGGTTCATGGCGCATGGCACACCTCTTGGGGGCAGGACACAATTATAAGAGGGACTTTATCGAACAAATGCAATCAGTGTAACTTAATTCTTTGTACCCTCAATGAATCCCCAAACTAAAATAATAATAATAATAATCTCATCCTATGTTGGTAAAGTCCTAGGTGTAGTTTAGGATGTGAACTTGCTGAGCATTTTCTCTGATGTTTCACCTAAATCACACTCCACCTGGGAAGCAGGGCTATGATGACGCCCTTCCTCCATCACTGTTTATTTTATTATTAAGGATTAATAGGAGGGCACCTATGATCAGATTACATGACTTGCATTTGTAAGGTAGAGTCCAAAGTCTGAGTTGCAGTTGAGTCCTTCCCGCCACCTCCCACGTGCTCCATAGTTCTTGGTCTTCTGAATTCTTCCCTCAGAGATGCTTTCATTCCTTCTCACAGAAATTAACCTGAGCCCACAACATTCCTTCTTTAATCTAGTATCTACCAGTCTGACTTTGAAGTTGAGCTTTTCTCATTTAGGCTTTGGCACTTTCTGGGAAATATTTGGCCACATTCAACTACAGTCATGCATCCCCTAACAACTTGGAAATGTTCTGAGATATGCAGCATCGGGCACTTTTGTCATTGTGTGAGCATCACAGGGGTTACACAAACCTGGACAGTGTCGCCTAGTACACACCGGGGCTCCTAAGCCTGTTACTGGGCTGACACTGTGGCAATTGTAACGCAGTGGCGAACATTTCTGAGCCATTGACTAAACTACCATTATGAGACACGTGACTACATTCATTTCTTTCCAATACATTAATACATTAACAAATTATAATAAAATAATTCAGAATTTTTTAAAATTAATGCCATTTGTGATAGGAAGTGAAGCTATCCAGAGACATTTTATTGTAATATTATTCCCACTCATACTTAGGCAGAGGAGTATCAGCGGAAGTTAGTAATAACACTTAACACAATATATTGCCAAATACATCTGCATATGGGTAACACATTCAAACAGGAATAAATTTTAATAAAGCAGCATTTGGTATTGCTTATCTATTCTACCCACACCGAATACTGGAAATTTAAGTGATTTCTAATGCTTTTATCTGTAAGAACCTCTAAAAGAATCCTTCTTTTTGGACTTCTCTAAAAATGAAATGATTAGAAAACATTATGAAATAAACCCTATATACATTGCTTAACAGTTACATATAATTCTCAGTTATCCTGATTACAAGTGCCTAGTATTTAAACAAAAGCGCTTATCAGCTTGTTTATATGTTCTGTGATCGTGGAGCCTTTAACTTTTATAGAGATGTAGGAAATATAAAAACCAGAAGGAACTTTTTATTTTTTTTCCCCCATTTGCACTATTTGCAAAATGCTGACATTACTGTTCTCTATTCCTCCTAAATATGCCTCGCATTTACACCTCCCTGGTATAGATCTCTTTTTCTGTTTCTCTCTGTAGTGCTAAGAAGGAATTTAATGATCGTGACCTTTCAGAGGAAAAAGAACAACTATCAATTTAACACATATTCAAGAAACTCCATGTTTATGTGGTCATTAATTATCATTTGATGGCAATTAATGACCACAGTAATATCTGGAATGGAAACAAAAGGACAAATACAAGTACTTGGGACATGGTTTAGCACATGTTAAGCACTATATAGAAAGTATTTATAAATAAATAAATATGGGCAGGCCAGCTGCCTTGCAGACTATATCCCTTGAGCCATGTAATTAATTACAGCTTGCCTGTACCTTAAAAATATTCTCTTTTCTTTCTTTCTTTTTTTTTTGAAAAGTAAATTTATTTCATGTTAATGTGAGGGTACAAATAACCAGGTCAAAATGTTTGACTTTGGTAGGTAGAGTCCTTCTCCTGCTTATGTCCCACACACAAAAGGTGTCCCAAACACCGCGACCCCATGCCCATTCAGTGAGAGCACCACAACCCTCTCTCTCCCCTGCTACTCCTCCCTCCAACTTGAATTGAAATGAGTGCAAATGGACAATGCTCAGAATGGGAAAAGATATTTGCATATTACAAATCCACCAAAGGGTTTATAACTAGGATCTGTCGAGAACTCAGATTAATCAACAAAAAAAGAGCTAACAATCCCATCTATTACTGGGCAAGAGACATGAACAGAACCTTCTCTGAGGACAGATGGACGACTAACAAACATATGAAAAAATGCTCATGGGAGGAGAACGATCAGAGCAGCTCCTGGTTCAGACTCTGGATTTGGGATTTAGAAAACCAGGAGAGACTAAGAGCCAGAAGTCCTCACAGATGTCTCTGCCAGAGGGGTGACACTGCGTGCTTTTGGAGGAGCCATAGAAAAGTGCTCTGCTCTGCAGGCCCCGGAGCACCTGCCCTCCTTGTTTCTGAAGCTAAGAGGATATTTTTTCTAGTGAAAAATAGAAGCTCCCCTAGTCTCTCACTTCCTTTCTCTCCTATTTTCCCCTGGCTTCCCCTTCCTCTATGATGGGCTCCATCCACAGGTGGTGGAACAGTAGATTTCTGGAACTTTCAGGTTCTCAAGCATATCCCCACACTACCTCCACTGTGCCCCAAGCATCCAGGCATCTGCTCAGCAGGGTCCCCTTCTCTTAGGGACTCTCCATCCCAAGTCCCTGCTTTCTGCCCCTAGAATCAAACATCCTGTCATATCCCTGGATGGCTCTATCCAGAAAAACCCCAGATCTTAGAGGGGACCAGCAGCGAACTCAAGGTGGAATCATTCATTGCCATATTCAAGGCGAGGCCTCCTAGAAGACAGGGGCTGCCTCAACTTCTTTTTCCTTCCTGGCTGTTTGTTCCGCTAGGTCCTCAGAGCCTTGCTGTATCAGCCCCACTGTCCCAATTTTCTCTGTGCAGCCAAGGCAGTTGCCTAAAATCTCTTGTGCACAAAGCTGAGATGCTTCTTCAGAATCCAGTTTGGCTCTCTCAGACTACATGGAAGATATTTGGAGGGAATTGTAAAGAGGAAGGAATTTTCCCAAGGCTCCAAGTTGGCATCTCTGCCCATCCCGTAAGTAGTGAACTAAATGCATTGTGGGGGAAAAGGCTTCCTTCATATTTATATTCTGGGGTAGAAATAAATTCTGATTAACCTGGACATAACTTCTCTTCCCCTGCTCTGACACAGCAGCACCCTGGACCAAGGCTTCTCGGCCTTTCCTTCTCATTCCCTCTGAGAAGGGGTGGGGAGTGGCTGGCAGAGAAACGCATACCCTGGTCTGAAGAGAAAACCTTGGGCAACATTATCTGGAGTGTGAGGAGCAGGAGAAATCTCTGTCCTGAAGTAACGGCCAAAATCGATCTTATGTTATATTCTTACATTAAAATATAAAATAAATCAATAAAAAAAGAAGAAAATGCTCATTGTCTCTAATCATCAGAGAAATGTAAATAGAAATCACTCTGAGATGTCACCTAACCGCAGTAAGTTTAGCCCACCTCAGAAAGTCTCAAAGCTGCAGATGCTGGCGTGGATGTGGAGAGAGAAGGGAACCATCTTACACTGTCGGTGAGACTACAAACTAAAATACACTCTTTGGAAAGTATTATGGAGAATCCGCAAAGAACTCAAATTAGACCTCCCATTGATCCTGCAATCCCTCTACTAGACAGCTACCCAGAAGAAACAAAATCATTTTATCATAAAGACATTTGCACTAGATTGTTTGTTACAGCTCAATTTACAATCACCAAGATTTGCTTAAGAGTCTTAGAAGAAGTAAAATAGACAAATATTGGAAAGAAAGAGATAGGGAGAAGAAGAAAAAAAAAACTTCTGAGAGCGCAAGACAAGGTGAAATGAGTATCAAAAGAAATTACTTCAGAGGACCAGGCGCTACCGGCAGGTCCAGGCTTGAGACTGAGAACAGGTGCATGAACTGGGATTGACAATCAGTAGATTATTGGAGGCTTTCTGGAGCCTGGGTCTGTCAAATGGATAGAAGCAGATGCCAGACGCCATGCCGTTTCCTGAATCAGTCGATAGTGAACAAACAAAGCCAGTGAATATGGATTCTTCTTCTTTAAAAATCTGCCTATGAAAGAAAGGAGATCGCAATGTTATATTAACAATGTTTATCAGACTAAAGTGACCCTCTGTGCACAGTGCATGCTGCGGGGAAGATATTCAAGGAAGAAAGATTAGAAATGTAAGAGGATGATTAGGGAATGGCTAGAGTTGGTCCTGATTAATAGAGGGGACAATGAGATTCATGTGGAAAGTTTCACTTTGGAATCAAAAGAGCTCAAACCTTTGGGGCTAAAAGGAGAAAGAGGTAAATACAGAAAGGATTGGGATCAATTAAAAATATGACTTTGAGGGCCTTTACTGGAGGATCCATCGCCCAGAACCATGGCAGGAAAGATCTTCACAAAGCAGAGGGGGTGAGGAGAGGAAAGGCTTTGGGTGAGAGAGAAGCATTTGGATTGATTGCTGAAGAGAATACAGCAAGCGTATAATTAGAGGTGAATGTAAATATTGCCAAGTAGCTACAGGGACTTAGCTGAGACTGTGCTAAAGAAGACAGATTTCATCCTAAAAGTCACTTCCTCAAATAAGTCTTAATTGATCAAACTCCTAGGAAATGTCTAATTATTCCTACTGTATTCTGTCACTGTGCCTTGTGACAGAATAATTATTAAATATTAAATATTAAAATAATTATTTTTATTGTATATGTGACTCCCTTAATATAATGCAATCTTTGTGAAGGCTCTTTTCCTTTTATTGTTGGGGATTCATTGGGGTACAAAGAACCAGGTTACATTGATTGCTTGTGTTAGATAAAGACTCTCTTAAAACAGTATTCTGCCCCCAAAAGGTGTTCCACCCCCCAAGACCTCCCCACCCCCACCCTCCTTCCCTGTCTCTGCTCTACCCATTCCCCACCCCCCACCGTGTGCTAGGTCATTAATTGTCCTAATATCAGAATTGAGTACATAGGATTCTTCTTTCTCCATTTTTGTGATGCTTTGCTAAGAATAGTGTGTTCCACTTCCATCTAGGTTAATACGAAAGATGTAAAGTCACCATCTTTTTTAGTGGCTGAATAGTATTCTGTGATATATATATATATATATATATATATATATATACACCACAGCTTGTTAATCCATTCCTGGGTTGGTGGGCATTTAGGCTGTTTCCACATTTTGGCAATTGTAAATTGAGCTGCAATAAACAGTCTAGTACAAGTGTCCTTATGATAAAAGGATTTTTTTCCTTCTGGGTAGAGAATGCCCAGTAATGGGATTGCAGGATCAAATGGGAAGTCTAGCTTGAGTGCTTTGAGGTTTCTCCATACTTCCCTCCAAAAAGATTGTACTAGTTTGCAGTCACCAGCAGTGTAAGTGTTCCCTTCTCTGCACATACACATCAGCATCTGTAGTTTTGAGACTTTGTGATGTGGGCCATTCTCACTGGGGTTAGATGATATCTTAGAATGGTTTTGATTTGCATTTCTCTAATAATTAGGGATGATGAGCATTTTTTTATGTTGGTTAGGCATTCATCTGTCTTCTTTAGAGAAGGTTCTATTCATCTCCCTTGCCCTGTGATGTAAGGGATTTGTTAGCTCTTTTTATGTTGCTTAATTTGAGTTCTCTGCAGATCCTAGTTACTAAGCTTTTGTCTGATTCAAAATATGTAAATATCCTTTCCCATTGGGTAGGTTGTCTATTTGCTTTGGTTGTTGTCTCCTTAGGTGTCCAGGAGTTTTTCACTGTAATTAAGTCCCATTTGTTCATTTTTGTTATTGTTGCAATTGGAAGGCTCTTTTTTGGTCATCTGCATACACACTTTTAAGACCTGGTGCATAGATATTCAGTAATATGTTGCTTTTAATAAATGCCCTTTACTTTTTGGAAGCACTATGTGTTTAGGAAGTGTCTACTGCAAGTCTGTGGCTTTAATTCCAGGTGAAGCGTCCATCCTGATTCTAGCAAAAGCAATTTTGTTATGACCAAATTAATAAACCCTTTCCCTTTATGTGTCCTACATGTCCTCACATGTCCCCCCATCATCCGTTCTGCTCATTTGTTTCTTGTTTGCAGTCTGTAATTATTCTTCCATCTCGAACGATGAAGCACTTCTTTCTTTTTCCTTTGCAATTATCTTTGGGTGCAACTCTTGATGTTTTTGATGGGTGTTCTGTTCTGCTTCCTCTCATGGCCCATGTGATTCAGATTGACCTAGGAGATTAGCCCAGAGATGAGCACTGGGTCTGGATAAGACCAGACAAGGACAAGAAATGAGCAAGGAATAAAAAATTAAATCAAGCAGGGTGGCATCTGTGGCTCAAAGGAGTAAGGTGCTGGCCCCATATATCAGAGGTGGCGGGTTCAAACCCAGCCCTGGCCAAAAACTGCAAAAAAAAAATAAAAAATAAAAAATAAATCAAATGGCTTATTAAAGGTCAGGGATTACTTAAGTTGGCACTGGAGAAAGTCTAGAAGATGAAGGGATTAAAGAGGTGTATAAAGTTGGATAGAAAGTAAACAATGTTAAAAGATAAGTTATCTTTTACAAGAATAGATATTGATGGAGAACCTCATTGTCCTTTTCCTTTGAGCATTTATTGGACAAATACTATAATCCATAAAGAAATTTTATTTTATTTTTTGACACAGAGTCTCACTATATGGCTCTTGGTAGAGTGTCATGGTGTCATAGCTCACAGCAAACTCAAACCTTTGGGCTCAAGCCATTCTCTTGACTCAGCCTCCCAAGTAGCTGGCACTACAGGTACCTGCCACAACTCCCAGCTATTTTTTTGTTGTAGTTGTTATTGTTGTTTGGGAGGTCCAGGCCAGGTTGGCCCAATGTATGTGGCTGGCTCCCTAGCTGCTGAGCTACATAAATTAAATTTGAGATCAATGCAGCAGTTTTATGTCTAAACTTGGACTCTTTTTTTTATACTAATTAAAAAATAGTTCAGTTCAACATACATTTGTAGAAGATGAAATTATATAATATTTGCTATTTTTCATGATAGAAAACCTTCCATATGTCAACTAGTAAGCTTGTGTCTTTCTTTTGTTTTTCTTAATTATGTGCAGAAGAGTCTATGCTGGCCGCCTTTTCAGATCATTCTGTGATCAATTTTAGTACTTGCTGCATATTAGCAACTCTTCCAAGTGCCTCACCAAAGTCAACTTATTAAATGACACGACCTAGCATTCAAATTTTTTTTTAGCAATTTATATGAATATTCTAAATAATGATTCTCCTGGAACATATCTGTTTATAATTTGACTTAAAACTAGACATATAAAAAATAAATACATTTAAGTAGTGATCAATGAATGCTTCCATGGTAAATGTGTTGATATTTACCTTCAACAACAGGCTCATTGAATCCATTTTGGCAAAAAAAGTACATGTCTAAAAAAATTCACCTATTTCCTTTAATTATGCACACATGTATAACTTCTTAATTAAACAAACTTTTACTGAGCGTTTTCTATACAAAAGCAGTGCACTCAGTGATTAAAATAGAAGATTGGAACCAGTTTGATGAAATTATTTCAAATTGTATATAAAACCAGCACATTGTACTCCATCCCCCCTCCCAAAAAAGAAGAAAATTGGATATTATGTTCATACTTAAGGAGTTTATAAACTAGATAGGCAAAGGACTTTGATAAAACAAGAAGACGAATGATGACATAAAATACACACAAGCTTGAAAAAACAAGCTCCACGTACACATAAAAATAAAGCTTAGGGTGTATTGAGTAAAACTACAGAAAAGGGAGCTTTGAGATGGATATGTATGTGCCGTTTAGGTGGTGGAATTCTTTACCAACATATAAACCAAGAGGTATAGAAATATGGATGGACTGCAGGTGGATCCAGCTTTACCTGGGCAAAAGTGACATGTTAACAACTGTTAGCAGAAAAGCACTGTTGAGAGAATGTAGCCTCTGAAGTAAAAGGAAACTTTGTCTACTAGTTTCCAGAGGAAAATAGTCTACCAGTCCTACATTTTTTTGTTTGTTTTACTGTTTCTGAAACTTGATTGCTGTAAGAACTAGAAATATCTTTCATCTCCAGCTGGCAATGAACTATATCCCGTTTTCCAAGTTGGATTGCTATAATCCTCCTTAATGAGTCTACCATAGCTCACTTTCCAGAGCCTCCAAATGGATCAGAAAATAGTCCTCAGCCAGAGGAGCAGTAGAATGCCATGGTCTCTTCGTCCTAATGCAACAATTTTTATTCAGTAGTTGTTGCTCCTTGATTTCTGTTTTGAGTAGGAGGTGTTTTGAAAGATTACATAAAAGATGAACCCATGACTTTCGTCTTCTCTCTATCAAAATAAAAACACGAAGTCTATTCTTAGGGGGAGAAAAATGGAAGGTCCCACAATATTGGCCTGGTATAATCAGGAAACAGTGGTCATATTTTTACAGATGACATCATGTGATGTCTACTCTGACTAAAGAAATATTTGTGGGTCTTAAATATTAATAAATGAATTATTGAATGAGGAAGTGGTAAACGATCAGCTGGGGTGCAAGTTCTGAAATGTTGTGACGTATGCTATTCTTAACAACAATAATGTATGAACTTAAACTTTCTTCTCTTCTTTCAGGAATGTTGTTAAACTTGCATTCCATATAAGCAAGTCTGGTATTAATAACATTCCATAATAGACTGAAAATGTCATCTAAATAAATATCTCATGAAAATCTAGTTAAAATAGATACTCATAGCCTTATCTTAAGAAAAACAAGTGTTTGTATTTGTTTGTATTTATTACAATTAATTGAGTATTTCCATAGGGTTAATGGCATTAGAAGCGAATTGTGTATAATTATAATTTTTCCTTATTCAGACATTCAGGGTAAATCACTGATGTCAAATTATGCCATTTGGCCCTTGCAGCAGCTAAATGTTACAGAAAGAGGAGGTCAGAAACAGTAGATAAAAAACGGCCATGATGTGGGTGTGGAATTTTGTCTTGGAGCAGTATTAATACAATGTGTGGTTTCTGAATTTTCAAGGACTTCCAGTTAATTTTTCTTCCATAGTAAGATTGAATTTTTGTGGAAACTGCGGGTATTCCTGGTGTTTTGAAACAATAAAAAAGCAATTTATAAAAGGAGTGGTTTTATAATTTTACACATCAGACCAAGTGTAGAAGATAAAATGTTCCAAAGGTGAGCTCAGCAGTCTTAGAGATGCCTGCAAGCTGGCTCTTCAAACCAACCTTGGCAAAGCTCAAGTTACAACTACAACAAAACAAAATAAGAAAACAAAACACAGGTCAAAATTCAGATCAGCCTGAATTTCACAGGAAATTCACAGGACCAAAATGACACTGATTGAAATTTAAAGTGGTGCAGGAGTGGTCAATTGTCAAGGAAACTCTCAGTGCTCACAAAATGACAGTTTTAGATCACGCACTTCAGAGCTTTCGAAATTTCAAACTTATTCATACAGATAGAGCATGTTATACCCAAACTAAATAGTCACATCTTGAATATTTTAAATCAGTTATTAAAGCTTTTTCAACATTTTTTAATGTAAAATGATAATTCTCTGACAACAAAAATGGTCTCCTGGTTGTGTTCATTTTTGTGAGTTAAATTGGATCAGCTCATTTGCTTCAGATTTGTTGTTACATAGGGTTACATAGTAACCTTTCAAATATATAAAATTCAGATCAAGTGAAATGTTCAAGGCTACATTGTTACTAAAGGATATAGTTCATCTCATTCTCATATCTATTTGGTGAAAATGTTGGATGAGAGGAGAACTTAAGAAAGAAGAGAGGGAGGGAGGGAGGAAGGAAGGAAGGAAGGAAGGAAGGAAGGAAGGAAGGAAGGAAGGAAGGAAGACCTTAATCCACATGTTAAAAGTCTGGTACTAATTTGTCAAGGACCATGTATGTGGTAAAGCAGTAAACCAAGGGTAAGAATTGAGATTCGGGGAGAATATCACGTTATTGTTGGACATTTACAATATTTTGGTAACCGTCAGCTGAGCTCCCTTTTTACATCTTGGTGGGGGGTAAAAGATTATCTCCACTGAAAAATCTGGCTTTCCCAACTAGTAGAAAGCCATGTGACCCTAAGATCCATGAATCAGAAGCACCCAATGTACACTTAATTTTGCACCATGGCTCTCTCCTCTTCCTTTCCTCCCCTCCCCACCCCTCCCCTCTCTTTGTCTTTCTGGTAGCTGCAGTAGCAATTTCTGCACCACCAAATTCCCCATACAGAAGGTTTTATAATTTATTTTTCAGTTGGGAGCTCACATTCCTTGGATCTTTGTGGGAATTCTTTGAGGCCTGGGTAAAGGATGTGTTCCTCTGAGAGGTTACAACACAGACTGTTTCCACAGGCACAACCTTGGTCATAATAACGTGAGAACTGCCAAGAAATCAGTGGGTCTAATCTGTTAAATAGTGCCTTAAATAGGCTTGTATTTAAAGAGCCATTAGCATGTCTTTTTGGCATGAGTCCTGCTGGTCAGTGATCCTTACTAAAGGTTGAGGATTAGACTCATTTAATAGAACTTCAGAGGTGGGAGCAAAAAATCCTAGGCAAGGGGAGGACAATGGTTGCCAATATGCAGTTTCTGATATTTAATAGAATTTGTTGCCTAATTGAAGTCTTTTCTTTATTTGTCACATTTATAGAAATATTTCCTTCAGTGTGAGTTTTCAAATTGAATTCAGTGTAAATTCTATCTGAAGATATTTCCACATTGATGATATATCAGAAAACAAATTCGTCCACTTTTCAGAAACCCATTTTTTGTACTTCTCTTTTAGAGAAGGTCTATAAGAATTCAACTGGAGTATTTTACTAATGAATGGAATTGACAGGGCATATGCTATCCTACTGCAAAAGTTTTCCAAAATGTTGTAGTACAAATATATGTCCCAGGCAGTGTGTGACCTCTAGGTCATCCCACACCTTTATCAACATTTAGACTTTTCAGCCTTTTCCATTTGAGCCTTTGTAGTTTTAATTTGCATTTCCTTAATGAAGCTGAGCCTCCTCGTATGTTTGTGGATCACTTCATTTATAAAGCGCTTGCTCATTTATTTGCCTATTTTTAATTGGGCTATCTGCACTTCTTTCTTGGGGGGGGGAGTTCTTTACATACTTGATACAAATTTTCTGAGATGCTGGGCAAAACTTGTATTTTGTGCCTTGATGCTGTTTAGTAAAATTTTCTGATTTTATTTCAGTAAATTCTTTGCTATGTCAACTAGGGTTTGAGTTTTTGTGCCCTTATTTTAGAAATCTTTGCCTGGGCGGCACCTGTGGCTCAGTGAGTAGGGCGCCGGCCCCATATACCGAGAGTGGTGGGTTCAAACCCAGCCCCGGCTGAACTGCAACAAAAAAATAGCTGGGCGTTGTGGAGGGCACCTGTAGTCCCAGCTGCTCGGGAGGCTGAGGCAAGAGAATCACATAAGCCCAAGAGCTGGAGGTTGCAGTGAGCCGTGTGACGCCATGGCACTCTACCGAGGGCAGTAAAGTGAGACTCTGTCTCTACAAAAAAAAAAAAAAAAGAAAAAAGAAATCTTTGCCTATGTCTGAAATATTCTCTCACAATCTGCCAACAACTGATTTTGTGTAGGGTATAGAGATGAGGGGAAGATTTATTTCATTCCACATATACCTGCAGTTAACTCAGGACCATGTTTTGAAATAAATGAATAAATAAATAAATAAACAAACAAACATGTCTATACTGTTCTTCAGTGCCACCTTTATCTTAAATAAAATATTGTTTTACGTGCATTTATGTCCTTTCTGTTCTATTCATGTATTTGTTCCAATACCATAATATCCTAATTTTTAAAGTATTATAATAAAGATTGAATCTGTAAGAATTGCATTTTGTTGTATAGGTTTGAATTCGAATATACATTTTAGCATCATTTTCTCCATTTTTGACAAAATAACAATTTTCATGGGGATTGTCTTGGATCTGAAGATCAATTTTACTGGAATTTACATCTTCATAATATTGAAACTTCCAATAATTAATAGGTTAAATCTTGATTTGGTTGGTTCTTTTTAATTTCTCTCAACAATATCATACTGCTCATGGTAGAGAAGTTTTACACATCTTTCATCAGACTTATCTCTGTGTATTTATTGTTTTCTGAAGCATTTGTAGATTAAACATATTGTAAAATTCTGGTTTCCCAAATGCTTGCTCTCAATATATAGAAACATGATTGGTTTAATTATTTATTTCTGTATCTTGTTTATTCATTAATGAGGTAAAGTGGTTGCTTTTTATTTTGTCAACATTACATCATTAGAGTAAACCATATATTTTATAATGTATTAACTTGTTATAAAGTGCTAGATTTGTTTGCTAACATTTTGCTTAGGGTTTTTATATCTATGTTCATGAGAGATGAATTATTCATTGTTGCAATATTTATGTAAAGTTTAATACCAAGACAATGCCGACTTATTAAAATTATAATACAAAGTGCTTCTTTTTTTTCCTTACTTCTTAGGAGGTTTTGGTAAGTTATGTTGTATATTATTTCAATGTTTGAAAACTTTACCAGTGACACTATCTGGGCCTGGAGATTTTTGTTGGGACTTTTGGTGAGGATTCTATTGCTTTGTTAGGTTTAATAGATGTTCTGTGTTTACTCATGTCAGTTATAATAAATTTTATATCTTCTAGTAAATATTAATTCCATATAAATTATCAGAATCATTTGCTAATAGATGCTTATATCTTCTTATTATCTATTTAATGCCAAAAGTATTTATAATGATGTCACTTTATCACTTATTTTATTGATTATTTATGCCTTTCTCAGCGGTTTATGAAATGTATTTTTTTCTTTTCTTTTCTTTTTTTTTTTTGAGACAGAGTCTTATTTTTTCACCCTTGAACAGTGCCATGGAGTCTCAGTTCACAGCAACCTCAAATTCTTGGGCTCAAGTGATTCTCTTGCCTCAGCCTGGGACTACAGGTCCCTCACAATGACTGGCTATTTTTCTTTTTTTTTTTTTAGAGAAGGGGTCTTACTCTTGTTTAGGTGGGTCTTGAACTTCTGAGCTCAAGCAATTAGTGTGCCTCAGTCTCCCAGAGTGCTGGGATCGCAGGTGTGAGCCATGGTGCCCAGCCTGAAATGTATTAATCATAGGTGCTATAGGGGGTTGTTTGTTCCCCCAAAGCCTCATATTGAAATTGTATTCCAATGTATGAGAAGGGGCCTAATTTTTAATCAACTAAAAATACGTACTAAAATTTTTAATTAGGAGAGATGGCCCTAATAGAAGGAAATACTCCTACAGATAATCATGAAACAAATACGTGAGGTGCATGGAAAAGAAATGCTGAAAAATCCAAGGGATATGGAAAGAGAGGCAATTTTTGCCTAAATATTTTAAGCAGTTCCTTAGATGGGAAGATAGAAAACGAGTAATCGTATCTGAGCTTATTATCTATGGGATATTCTTAATTATACCTTGTTTCCTCCTAACCCACAGTGTTCAGTCCTTTACAAACAATCACTTCACTACCTTTATAAGTTGAATATTAATGAACCAAAACAAACTGCTGGAGGTATGGGAGAAAAAAACTAACGTAAATAAGACGGAAAATCAGTATTCTGACTGATTTTACAAGTTGAAGACAAAAAAAGAACTAGGCACAGATGCTATAAAGCAATGTCAGGTGCACTTGCGTTTATGAGACATAAAACGTCTCCATCTTATTGTGCATAGATGGAGAAGGGGCGTGAGAAGCAAATTATAACTCTGGACAAGTGAAGAACTTGCTTTGGAAAGCTCAATTAAAAATTAAATAGCGAAGCAAAAAATACATCTTCTGAATTTCATGAACATCACAGATGGTATCAGCAGGAGTTATGTCAATGGAAGGGAGTCAGAAAAGCTCCCCAACAGGTGGGGGGAGTGACGGAGAGAGGTGGAGTGGAAGCCATGGGACGGGGCAAGAAGCTCAAGAGAAACTCGACAATGAGGTCAAGTGCAGAAGCCAAAGGCTGGCACAGGGTTAAGGGAAGACTGAAGTATAAATATTTATAATAACTATTATATAGCACATTCGTGTTACACACATACATGTATTTATATATATATGAATAATGAGATAAGTTAGTAGAATGGCTAAAGGGGCAGAAGAAATATACTAATAAAACCAAATCACTAATCTCTAAATAAGCAGAAGTCAATAAGGCACAGCTTTAGACAGAAGGAGGAGGCAGGTAGGAAAGATGGATTTAATGGCTGTTTCTAAATCATGAGGACACATAAGGGAGCAAGAAGGAAATAAGAAAGTTCTCTTTGGAAACAATCTAGAAAGCTAATCGATAATACACAAAATGGGAGAAAATATTTACAAACTATACAGCTGATAAAGAGCTAATAACCAGACTCTACAAAGAACTCAAGGAAATCAGCCAAAAAAAAAAAAGCAACCTCATTAAAATGTGGCAAAGCTAGGTGTGGTGACTCACACCTGTAATCCCAGCTCTGGGGGACCAAGGCAGGAGAATTGCTTGAGACCAGGAGATCAAGACCAGCCTGAGCAAAAGCAAGACCCTGTTTCTACTAAAAATAGAAAAAAATTATCCAGCTGGGTCAGGGTGTGCCCATAATCTCAGCTACTCAGGAGTCTGAGGCAGGAGGATCTCTTGAACTCAGGAAGAGGCTGCTCTGAGGTAGGCTGATGCCATGGCACTTTAGCCTGGGAAAGAGAGCAAAACTGTCTCAAAAAAAAAAAAAAAAGGGCAAAAGACATGAACACAAGCTTTTTGAAAGAAGGTAGACCATCAGCTAATAAACATATTAAAAATGCCCAATGTTACTAATCATCTGGGAAATGCCAAATAAAACCACAATGATATATCATCTTACCCATGTTAGAATGTCTTATGTTAAAAAGTCCAAACACAGAAGATGCTGGTGTGGATGCAGAAATAAACGTTTATATACTGTTGGTGGGACTCCACATTACAACAACCTCTATGAAAAACAGTATGGAGATTTCCTCAAAGAACTAGAAATAGACCTGTCACTCAATCCAGCAATCTGACTCCTGCGTGTCTCCCAAAGGAAGAGAGGTCATCCCCTCAGGAGGACAACTGCACTGGAACGTTTACTGCAGCTAATTCACAATTGCAGAGATGTGGAATCAACCCAAGGGCTTATCAGTTCATGAATGGATTAACAAAATGTGCCATATGCATTCCATGGACTACTACCCATACATAAAAAATGGTTAATTAATGCCTTTTGCAGCAATTTGGATAGAACTGGAGATGAGTCTCCTGAGTGATGTATCTTATCAATGAAAATCAAACACCACGTGTACTCACCATTAAATTGGAAGTAACTGATGGACCCACATGTGCACAGAGGGAAGTAAAACGCAGTGGAAATCAAGCATTGGGGAGGAAGGAAAGGGCAAAAGCCTCCCTAACAGATATGGTGAACACTATTTGGGTGATGGGCATACCTATAATCACAACTCAGCATTACAATGGTGACCTCTGAAACCAAAAACATTTGTATCCTCTTAATATTTTGAAATAAAAGATAATAAAATAACAAATATATTAAGGAAATTTCAGTTGGAGAATTGTTTCATTTATTCATTAGTTTACTTATTTTAAAATACCTAAAGATATATTGAGGCATTTAGGCTAGAGAAAAATAGTTTTTGAAATTGTGTATGAATAGGCATTGCTTTTGATCTTAATAACAAAGGTTTATAGATCTGGTCTTGGCGAATAACTGCAAGGAATATTTATTACGAATGCTAATACTTGTCAGCATGTGTCTAGAACATGTCAGGCACTTTATATTTATTAATTAAGTAGATACTTAGATTTTTATCTTACAGAGAGGAAACTAAGCCAATAGTTAGCAGTGTCAGAATTCACCCCCAGATTTCTCTCAACCTAAAACTGATGAATGTTTCACTTTGTCACGTGTCCATGCAATGAAGATTAGAATCCAAACTTAGACATCTGAATTTTGATGTTTAAAGGCACCTTAAACCAGGAAGTACTTAAAACATTTCTCCACTTTTGATATCTTTTGATATTGTGAATCTAGTAGTTACTTGTTAGTTCACAGTATTCCTCACTGCCTGATCATACTTATTTTTTTCTGCTATAGCACATTTAGCCCTTACCATTACACGTAAACAAGCAAGGTTATGTGTTTTAAAGTTTTCATCAATGTGATCATCGTGGTGCAGTTAACCAAAAACATGAGATCTAGCCATTGACGGCTCAATAATCAGATGACAGAGTAAACTTTGCCACAAAACCATAGTTTGGGCAATAGAACCCAGGATATGATGCATGTACATGATAAATGCTGTCAACCAGACTTTTAAGATAAGAAAAGTCACAAAAAGTCATCATAGAAGGAACACCCAGGAATTTCTTTCTGAGTTTCTGGTGTCTTTGAGCTATCTTTTGAAATTGCACTCTATAGTTAGAATAGTAAATCCCATTAACAGATTTTTTTTATTCACTTAGGTTTACAAAAAAAGAAATCTATTGTTAAAAAAATGTTTCATTTTATTTTATACAAATTATATAAATGTGCTTCCCGTTTAGAAGAATGTGCTATTTAGGGTCAAATACTAGAGTGAAAAAAACAATATTCTAAGACCCTCGATGCCTTGAGATACTTTAAGTAGTCCCATAAAACAGGTAATTTAATCAACCAGAATCAATTTGAGTAAACTGCCCTAAAAGAAAAATTCATGTATATTATACAATGCATGTGGGATTTTTTTTGTTTGTTTGTTTTTGAGACAGAGCCTCAAGCTGTCGCCCCTGGGTAGAGTGCTGGGGTGTCACAGCTCACAGCAATCTCCAACTCCTGGGCTTAAGCGATTCTCTTGCCTCAGCCTCCCAGGTAGGTGGAACTACAGGTGCCCGCCACAACGCCCCGTCATTTTTTGGTTGTAGTTGTCATTGTTGTTTGGCAGGCCCAGGTGTATGTGGCTGCTGCCTTAGATGCTTGAGCTATAGGCACCGAGCCCATGCAATTATTTTTAATCATTCATTAATATATTAGGAATTATATATATATTTTTTCTTTTTTTCTTTTTTTTTTTTTGAGACAGTCTCACTCTGTCACCCTGACTAGAATGCGGTGGCATCATAGCTCACAGCAACCTCAAACTCTTGGCCTCAAATAAACTTCTTGCCTCAGCCTCCCAAGTAGGGACTACAGGTGCCCGCTACAACACCTGGCTATTTTTTGAAGATGGGGTCTCGCTCTTGCTCAGGTTGGTCTCTAACGCCTGAGCTCAAGCAATCCTCTTGCCCCAGCCTCCCAGAGTGCTGGGATTACAGGTGTGAGCCACTGTACCCAGCCTACATATATGTTTTCTAAACTATTGTAGGTATTCTTTTATTTGTATACAGTTTTAGTAACACTCATTTATAGAAACAATATTAATACTTTTAATTTAATTAAATATTAATATATTCTTGTATTACAAGATTGTAATTTTCAAGCCACAATTCCACCTTCCTTTTCTAAAGCAGTATACAATATGTATCTACTTAGTTACTTTAATAATATTAAACCCCATTATTCCATGGCGTTCCACAGAATTAGTTGGGTACATGCAACTCTGGGTTGTTGAAGTGTTAATAGATCCATTTATCACGGTTCTTTTTATAAACTTAGTTTTATGTTTATTGGATTTATTTTCCAAGATTTATTAAATATCAAGGTAGGTCATAAATCATCTGTACTAAATAGCTGAACAAACTCAGATCTTGACTACTGATAAAGGCTATTAATTAGCCAGCTATGTCTTCATCAATTTTGTACATGCATGATAATTTTACTTAAGGAAAACAGAAACTATAAATTAGCAAGGAACCACTTTAGTGAAATTGGGAAGGCTTTGGAGATAAGAAGAGCATGTGAGTCCTCTTCTGAGCCCAGCAAGAGCCTACACCTGGAACGCCCAGTGGCGGAGTCTGCAAAAGCAAAGAGAACAGAAAACCAAAAATGAAACAAATCTAAAGAGAAGCAAACCATAAAACAAAACAACCAGCACAACAAAAGACACTTACATATAGACTCTGCGTCCAAAGTAACCACAACTTGCTATCAAATTAACATCTGCAATCCTAGGAATAGAATTTCTTGATAAAAGAATGTCTTAGGGGCGGCGCCTGTGGCTCAGTGGGTAGGGCGCCGGCCCCACATGCCAAGGGTGGTGGGTTCAAACCCGGCCCCGGCCAAACTGCAACAAAAAAAAGCCGGGCGTTGTGGCGTGCACCTGTAATCCCAGCTACTTGGGAGGCTGAGGCAAGAGAATCGCCTAAGCCTAGGAGTTGGAGGTTGCTGTGAGCTGTGTGACGCCACGGCACTCTACCAAGGGTGATAAAGTGAGACTCTGTCTCTACAAAAAAAAAAAAAAAAGAATGTCTTAGACATAGGATTAAAGTGCCTTCCCACAGAATCCACCTTCTCAGACCTATGTTACTGGCAAACTATTGAGGGAAAGCCCTTCTGCTGGGACTAGAGGCATAAAGGAGACAAGCATATTTTTCTACACCTGGCCAAAAAAGAGGGGAGGGGAAATGGTAAAAGAAAGGTGGAGGGAGAGAGGGCAGGAAAGGGGGAGGGAAGGGAAGGGAAGGGAAGGGTAGAAGGAAAGACAGGTAACAGTCATGCACGTCTTATTTTTCCAGACTTAGCATCATCCTAAAAGACTACATCCCAGTTGTGCTTGGCGTAACAGTGGCTGCGCACCCTCACTGGCCGACCAGCACAGAGTTGCTTTGGCAGCCTCGGGCCCTGTCTTCTTTCAGCTACCATATCTCCTTTGGCTGACAGTAAGAGCTACAGGTTTGGAGCTCTGCCCCTCAGAAGCCAATATCTCTGGTATAATAAGACCAGGGAAAAAGATGCAATGATTTCTCTTGTGCCAGTGACAGAGAAGAGGATTAGTGAAAATACCATATAGCAATCTGAAAATGACTTCCAGCTTGAAGCTATCTGCTCTTCTGTTCTTAATTTAATACAAGATTCCTGTCAACAAATATCAGTTGAGAATGTAACTTGTGCTAGGCATAAGTTTTAGGTGCTGAGAGTTTATTCAGCATTAAACAACAGGAAAGGAAATCCCTGGACTCCTGATAAAACTTAACATTCTGTTGAATTTGCTTTAGGCCTGTTTTATAGAAGATTCCAGCTTTTTTTTTTCTTTTTTGGCTTCTTTTAGATATATTTCACATGCCATGAAATTCATTCATGTAAAGTGGTCAATTCGATGGTTTTTAGTATTCTTACAGAGTTGAATCTAATTTCAGGACATTTTCATCACCTCCAAATGAAAACACAAACCATTAGCAGACCTTCCCCTTCCCTCTCCATCCTCCCAGTTCAAGGAAACCTGTAATATAATTTATGTATATATAGATTCGCTAATTCAGGGCACTTTATGTAAAGGGAATAATAAAATATTCGATCTTCTTTTCTTTAACATGATGTTTTCAGGACTTACACATATTGTAGCATGAATTTGTATGAAGCTATCTGCTTGTACAACTATTAACGTCAAATGAGACTTGTTCTAGTTTATGCCCTTTTTGTAGACTTTCCCACACTCCATAAAAAAGTTCTAATTGAACTCTAATTGAACATAATGCTTTGAATGAGATGGCTTAATTTTAGAACTTTCAAAACATTTTAGAAAATGTCTCATCAATTTATGGATAAGAAGATGTCTGCAAAAAAAAAAAAAAAAAAAGTGGTTTGCTGGCAGTGCTTGTGGCTCAAAGAAGTAGGGCACAGACCCCATATACCAGAGGTGGCCGGTTCAAACCCAGCCCTGGCCAAAAAAAAAAAAAAAAAAAAAAGGTTTGCTGAAGATCTCACAGAAGAATTAGGACAAGAAACTCTCTTCACACTCCTGGCTTGACTATGTCTCACAAGGCTTACTTGGTGTGGGTTTCGATTATCTTCTACTTATCTTTAAGTTCTGCAAACTCTTTAAACTGAAGAAAATGATTTAATTTCTTTCAGTTTACAGACTATTGGATTTTCCTATAAGAATAGATTTTTATTTGTTTCTCTTCTGTAATGTGAGAAAAGAAACTATATAAATCTATCAAATAAGGTTTTCTTGCTCATACCATGAGGACCATTTTATATTATTCTTATAAACAGTATTACAAAAGTTAACTCAGCCATAAAGTTGCACACCTCATAATTTTCTCTAGAATTTTCTCTCTCAATTTAATGGGCCACCCAGTGCATAAATTTTTAAAAAGTAGCAGCCAGTAAAATAATATCAATCATCTGTATCTATCTCTCTATATACCCATCTATTTGTTTAGATTCCCTGAAATCATACATAATATGATTTTTAAAAAATCATATTCAATACAGCTTGAGATTACAATGTTGGAAAACAAGATTAAAGTTTTTCACTTTTTTTAGAAGCTACAAAAGCTTTTTAGATTCCAGATGAACTAAATATAGCAGAGTATATGTCATCTAAACAGCATCCACAATTTTTTTGAAAGTATTCAGTTTTCCTTAAGCCCACATTCCTAAAGTAAAAGATGTTCTTTAGCAACTTTATATCAGATTACCCAGAAGTAACTAAAGAAATGTCCTTAAATTGTCTTGAACTTTATTTACTGTGTCTTGAAGTTTTCTTATGGTCCTTATAATATTTTTGTATTTTATTTTCTGTATGCTTTCCAGTGTGGTAGCATTTAATTTTATTTAATTTCTTTCAACTAAAACCTCTCTTCTCCTTTTTCCAACAACACCAACCACTAGAATCCTTAGTGCATATGTGTTATGTTTGGAGTTTTCTTTCTCGGAGTACCGCAATCTAGTGCAGGCCCCATGCTCAGAGTTTGTATTTCAAACTTACACCTACGTCTGCAGAGTGCTGCTTGGTATCTGCCTCAACCTGTGTGTACTCAATTACTTACGTGGCTTTCATTTTAACTGACTTCCTACTTCACCACTGAAGACAGAACTTGAGTAGTTTTAGGAATTCCATCTAAATTAAATTCAGAATTGCAACCTTATAATTATACTATTCAAGAATTTTTAAATTTGAGAAGGCCTAATCCACCACTGAATATCTTGACTGTCATGCTGATCATTATGGGAGGAACCTACTTGGAAGCTTCTAACATAATATGAATATTATTAATGTTTTCAACAATCCTTTAGCATTGGCTTTCACACCATGCTTGCTTCAGAACCAAACTCTTTGTTGGGATGTTGCAAAAATTCATAACACTGTATTACTGTGGAACTTTTTCATTGATTTTTAACATATCTGACCTGAATATTTTATACAATCCATAGAGAATAGAATCTGGTAGGATGAAAACTAACATTCCTGAGTATTTGTACTCCACCCCGTGTTAACTACTCCAGAGTCTGGTGGCATCAGTCATTCAGTTCCTCCCTACCACACCCTGAGAGAGCCACAGTTTAGCACATTTTAAAACTCAGTGACTGCGAGTTCACCCTAGTGAAACGTTAGTAGAGCACGAAGATGCCTTCCAGTACTGACAGCCCTCTTCTGGAATGCAACAGCAACCAAGGTTGATTAAATTATCTCTTGCCCTTTGTGAGATACCTTGTGTAATTGAGAAAAGGCGTGGAGTCTTCATGTATGGAACTTACGACTCGATTACCAGAACCCAGAACAGTGTTAGAAAAATTAAGGATTACCATCAAATATGTATTGGATTAGTGGAGAAGAATAAATGGCCTTATCTAAACTGACACAATTACTCTGAATAAAACCCAAAGTATTACACTTGCCTGGAAGGTCCTATCATGAGCTCATCTCACGAAGGTGAAACCAGCCTGCGCTGCAGAGAAGCCCTGAGTGAGCACGTCCGCCAGGGGTCTGTGGCCCCCAGTGCTGTCAGTGCAGTGCTCCTAACATAGTCAGGGCCAAATCACTGATTCTCCAATGAGCTTATTAATGGGCCACAAGTAAAGGAGAAATTTAGACAAATTGAGAAAAGCATGTGGATTTTCTTAGATTTCACTCTCAGGAGTGAATTACTCTGCTCAGAGGATTTATGTAAATGAAAGCTCTGATTTTAGAAGGCAGGCAAACTCTTATTTTTCAAAAGTTTATTTGATCCTTTCATTGCATGGTTTTCCTATTTATGAGATTGTATAGTTTTTTATGCTGACTGTAAGACAAGGAAAAAATAATAAAGCACCATGCTATCAAGTGGCTTCATTTGCAAACAGCTTAAAGGCAAACATAAAAATAGAAACCCAAATGCAGACACATTTTGAAACAATACTGTGTAATTATGAGTGAGCACAAGTAGGAGAGAGTTTCTCTGCTGTATATCAAGTAGCAAAAAATAAGTTCTGTCTGGAAAGTTCATTTTATTATGCAATATATTTTAGGGAGCAGACTGTAAATATAGAGTCTAGATACAAGTGTTACATAGATGGAATTTTTATTACTGTGAAATCACTGCTTTAGCATTTGCATACTTAAAAATATCATAGGACAAAAATTTTTATAGCATTTAAAGTTACTCATTGTTTTGATCTCTAAATTTTTAGTCTTAAGCTTAAGCCTATTCAAAAGTATTCTGAAGTCATTTTAAATAAATACATAAGTATACAAATTATTGCTTTGAAAATGCTTAGTTTTTTTTGTTGTTGTTGTTGTTTGTTTGTTGAGACAAAGTCTTATTATGTCGCCCTTGGTAGAGTGCTACAGTGCCGTAGCGTCACGGCTCACAGCAACCTCAAACTCTTGGGCTGAAGGGATTCTCTCGCCTCAGCGTCCCAGGTAGCGGGGACTACAGGCACCTGGCCCACAGGGCCCGGCTATTTGTGTGTGTATGTGTGTGTGTGTGTATGTGGTTATTGTCATTGTTGTTTAGCAGGCCCAGGCCTGGTTCGAACACGCCAGCCTTGGTGTACTTGGCCGGCACTCTACCCACTGAGCTACAGGAGCCACCCAATGCTAAATTAATTTTTAGTGGTATTCTTAATTTTTTTAGAATTAAAAACATTTTTGAATTATTTAGATAGTATGTAATTCTATTAACACACATTAAGGTTGAATATATAGGGTAAGAGTCCAAATAGAAAGGATTAAATTAAGCCAAAATAGATATCTTAATGCTTACATCTTTCATAATTTTCCTGGTACCTTTCTTTCCAATTGTTCGCGCCTGACAAAGGGAATCGTCTTCCTTAAACTTTCTGGATTAAAAGCCAATATGATCAGTTTTCCAGCCTCTTTATTTTTTTGTTTTGCTTTTTTTATTGAAGTTGACCCAGTGATTCGCATTAATGAAGGTGGTTCTACAGGCCGTCCTCCGCTCCGCTAAACCTCTCACTTTTGGCAGCAGAAAGCAGAAAGTGAACCCTTCATAGTTCATCATACCCGGGGTTGTGTATCTTCACCTTCACTTCTATTACTTTTGTTCCCATAAACACACAAGCAAATTTCTGCTGGAAATTCAAAGGAAAAAGGAAAAATTCAAAGGAAATTCAAAGGAAAAAGCCTTTTTGCCTCTGATTGGCTAAAATCAGAGAGCGCATTTGAAAAATAATATAACTCATAATCCACAATCTTGAAAGAGATGGTGATACACCAGAAGGCTGAATCTGCATCCACAAATCTCCGGAGGATAGAGAGGTGTACGAATCCAGCAAAAGGACATTTCACTGTAAACATTCTGCAGGAGAGGCCGAGAGAGATTTGCTTAGCAGCCATCTAGTCACCCTCTCCCTGCGCAGACACTGCCTTAGGGCTGCAGACACCTCAAATTCCAAGCTCTTTTACAGTTCCTATTCTAGTGGGAAAAATGTACAAGACTGACCAGCAATTCGTCAACTGCCCTTGAGAATCGCAGTTAGTATGACAATACTAATATCAAACATAATCGTAACTGCCCTTTTTTTGAGTGTCTGCCTTCCATCAAGCACTGAATCATATTTTTAACCAAAGATAGGAAAGATAGTAAGTGGTAGAGTCAGGACTGGACTCTTTGGTCTGTCTCAGCCTGAAATCTAAGCCTTGTAACTTTCTTATGCTGCCTTTCAAAAAGAGCTGACCATTTGAGGTGGAAAACAGACCCTTTCCTAAAAAAGAAAAAAAACATTGCTCATTTCTAGAAATACGATATCTAGAGGCAGTATGACATTTACACACAAAAAGACTTAATAGCATTGTGGTTAGGAACAAAAAATCTGGAGTCAGACATTCTGTGATGAAACCTAACTCTGTCACCAATTAGCTGTGTAATCCTGGAGCAACCGCTTAACTCTGCTCTACCCCCATCTTTTCTTCTATAAAAGGGAGTAGAACTGTATCTCTTTCTTTGGCTTCTTATGAAAGAAGAAATTAGTTAATACAGGTAAAGGGTCTAAGGATAAAAATCAATAAATATTGACTATTGTTATTTTTATTGGTGTATACTCTTGGGCTATTTGAACAGACCCAAAGCGGGCAGTTTACTTTTAAGAAAATTATTAATTTGTTGTTCTGTCTCTCCCTGCAAATTTCAGTTTCTTATATTTCTGTGCTTTTTCAACTCTGAGTAAATATTGGTCACTCCTTCATATGTTTCTTCTTTTTCTGTTCAGTGCACTTTCTTTTCTTTCTTTCTTTTTTGCAGTTTTTGGCCAGGGCTGGATTTGAACCTGCCACCTCCGGCATATGGAGCCGGGGTCCTACTCCTTTGAGCCATAGGCGCCACCCATGGATTTTCTTTACATTTTTAATCTTATATTCTTACTTCTCTCCTATTACATTCTTTAATTTCTGTATTTTAACTTTCTTCTTCCTTTATCCCCATTTCAAACTTTCAATGGTGATTTATAATGCACCCTACAATTTTTACATCATTTTTCTTTTTCTTTTTTAATTTATTTTGTATGTGGCTGGTACACTAGCCACTGAGCTACAGGTGCCGAGCCTTGTTTTTCTTTTTTTTTGGAGACAAAGTCTCACAGCAACCTCGAACTTGTGGGCTTAAGCAATTCTTTTGTCTCAGTCTCCCAAGTAGCTGGGACCACAGGCACCAGCCACAACGCCCGGCTATTTTTGTTATTGTTGTTGTAGTTGTCATTGTTTTTAGCAGGCAGGGGCCAGGTTCAAACCCACCAGCCCCTGTGTTTGTGGCTGGCACCCTAACCACTGAGCTGCGGGTACCTCGCCCACAATTTTTTCTTATGTTGAGTCTGCAATTCCTGCTGTTTAATCTGCATTTTATAATTTTCCATTTTTTAATCTTATATTCTTACTCTTCTCCTAGTATATTCTTTAATTTCTGTATTTTTACTTTCTTCTGCCTTTGTCTCCATTTCAAACTTTTGATGAGGATTTATAATGGACACTACAATTTTTACATAATTTTTTCTTATATTGACTCTCCAATTCCTGCTGTTCAATCAGCATTTTATAATTTTCCTTTTTTCCCTTCCTTTCTTCACAGTACAGCATCCAGTACAGTGCTGTGCCCACAGGCAGGCTGGGCTCATTTGTTGATGAGGAGACTGAGCCTTGCATATCATTATTTTTATAACTTTATATCTCCCTTTCTGAAGAAGAGGTGAGGAAGAGTATGATTCCCTTTGTTTTGTGCCTTTTTTTTCTTCACTTCATTTCATTTTTGGACTCAGTCTTTTCCTGTAAGAGTCTTATGATATTGTAGTTACATCATCATATTATATTTTATCATAAATACTGTATGTTCTTTCATTTTAGGAAAAATTTACTTTGATTTGTATGAGCTCTTTTTACCTTCAGATCTTTTTTTCACTGTCTTTTGGACATACGACCAAGGAACATGAACATTTTCTGAACTGTAATCAAGTGCCAAGGTGGGGTAGGTTCCTCTGACCACTACATTGTTATGAACAAAACTCACACCATGATTTTCCCTCAAATGACATCACAGGGTTTTCTGTCCAAAGCATGAATATCTTTGGATAAAGGAGGCAACCAGAAGTGAAAATAGATGTAGGAAAATTATATATCATACTTTGTAATGTTTGTAGTCAGCACATTTTCACCCAACATCTGTCCCTTAGATGTAGTCACACATCTCTAATAGTTGGGTGTCCAAGCACAAAATACTTTGAAATGATTGATTTAAAATCAAAGGACTTTGATGTTCCATGGAAATAAGAATTTTTACTTCAGATGTGATCAGCCTATTATAATTCTACTTCCATTTGAATAAAATTATATTCAATGTATCATCTAGGTACTTTTTATTAACATGGAAAACACCTGCCTGCAAAGTCAACATGAAGTATTAAAGCTACTTTCACAGTGTTGGCTGCAATGTGTCACTCTGTGTATTAACCATCCTCTCAATGCTGTCCTAGAAAAAAAAGGACGGTAAAAATGACCAACAGACATCCCCCTCCACAAGGAAAATCGGCAGGGTCTTGCCAGGCTGTCTCGTTGCCTGCTATCTGAAGCATGGTCCTCAGACTAGAATCAACAGCGTCTCCTCTTGACCAACACTTGCCAAACCTGAGTGTGCTTATGACTCAACCTCGACTCAGGAGGACATCTTAGTAAGCTTCCAGTTAAGGTTCTAAAAAATCAAGAGTAACTAGTGTTGGTGTTATATTTTAATTGCTACTCACAGTGATGTTATTTAATGACAGTAAAAAACTTCAATTTGTGTATCTGTGAGGTACTTTGAAAGTAGAAAATATTCTGGCTCAGCGCCCGTAGCACAGTGGTTACAGCACCAGCTACATACACAGAGGGTGGCAGGTTCGAACCTGGCCTGGACCAGCTAAACAACAATGACAGCTGCAACAAAAAATAGCAGGGTGTCGCAGCGGGAGCCTGTAGTCCCAGCTACTTGGGAGGCTGAGAATCTCTTAAGCCCAAGAGTTTGAGGTTGCTGTGAGCTGTGATGCCATGGCACTCTACCAAGGGTGACATAGTGAGACTCCGTCCAAAAAAAAAAAATTTGTTGAATATATATTCATGAAACAACATTCAAAAGTTTAAAAACTTCTTATAAGAAGAAAGTGTTAACAAAGTTTTTGAAGGATAAAAATCACTGTGGAAAAAAATCAAAGGGATTTTGTCAGGCTCTTAAAAGAAAATACATGTATTCACTGAAAAAACGATCCACATAATGTTGAGGCCATGATTTAATTTAATTCAACATTTCACTTGATAGCCACATCCTGCTAATGATTAATTTTTTATGAATTCTTAAAGAGTTTGAAAAGAAGCACTTGTTTTCAATTGTGAATGAGCAGCTTAAATTCTTTCCTTCACAAGGAAAAAGCTAGTAAAATCAAAATGTTTGGCAGTCATTAAGTTGTCAAAAACTTTGAAATCTCTGTCTTAATACATGAAGAATGTGCAATTGTTTTGACAGTTCTACTCCCCACTCGGAACGAAATAGTTGTTTTTACTACCTGATGGATTTAATACCTGGGTAGGTGTGGCATATCCTGCTAGGCGACGTTTTATAAAATGAGATATTGGTGTGTCAAAATATTTGTAATATGCTCATATGTAGGAGATGTTACAGCTTTTAAGAACTGCAATAGTCCTTGGAAATTGAAAGGACTCCATTTCTTACATTTTACGAAGGGAAAATCAAAGGTCCAATAAAGCTAAATGATTTAACTAGGGTTCCACTCAGCTAGTAAGTAGCAAAGTTAGAAAGAAAGCCCAAATCTCTTGATGTGTAAATTTTTTTTCCATATAATTTTTTTTTCCATAATAGTTTGAATTTCAACTTGTGCTCATATTTTCAAGAATCTAAAAAATAACAATAATAATAATGATAAATGGGTACAACATAAGAAAAAAAAAGTCCACATCAGAATTACATATTTGCTCAATTTTTGTTGTTTCTGTTTAAATGGGATTAAAAATAATTATAATAATATGCATTGACAGTTGAAAGAAATAATTCTGATGGTCAGTTTCCAAATAAGGAAAGTGATATATGTATTGGAAGGAACTTAGCTTGAAAAATTAGAGGGTATAGTGTTCAAGTAGGAAAATAAAATCAGAAATTCAATGCCAATTTTAAAATGCAGACATTATTTTTCTTGTTTTGAGTGTAATAATTAAAACAATGTTCACATAATGAAAACTATGACGATTCTGAATTCTCACCTGCCCCTGTAGAAGAAAATCCCAGGCTTTTCCTCAGTATACCCAACTATTCATAGGGACCCCACCTTCCTTGCCCTGGCACATTGAAGATGGTGAATTCATCCTTCTCCTTGATGACCTGCTAACCTGGCCAGCGACTGAGATCTCAGGGGACTTCAAGTCAAATTTATGCAGCAGTTGGCCTCTCTGTGGTTCCTCATTCTCTACCTCTGAAATTGCTCCCCTGGCTAGAGTTCAGGGCAGTTCAGGTACCTGGTCATGAGCTACAGAAATTGCCACAAAGCTGAAGCTCTGTGTCTGGCAGAAATAAAAGAAGCCGGAAGTTAAGTTGGCTGTAAGGAAAGGCTTTTATCAATGAGGCTGCTCATTCTTTGTGGAAAAACCCCTCCCGGTGTTAGGTTCATTAAGGAGATTCCACAGAAAAAAAGAATTTCCTTGAGTTTTTAAGTACAACAGCTTTTAAAAAATCATTTTTCAATGTGCTTGTTTTTCATTTTTTCAAAATTGTCCATAATCATAGATTAGATTCTAGCATAAACCACAATTATGCTCAAATTCAACCCTCTCTCGGACCATGGCAGGTGGGAGTTCCCCATCCAAAATCTCTTTTCCACATTAGAGAATACCTTCCCTGATAGCAACCTCAATGGAACCCACCCTGTTATTCAAGACGTTTTAATAATCTTCAGTCTCAAAGAGGAAGTATATGGTTTCTCTTCCTTTGCAATGAGAAGTCTCTTTGGCTCCTAGATAAAATTTTGGCTGTAAATATGCTTGGCAGTGGAGTACTGTCTAAAGCCACACACCACCAGTACACAAACCTTAGGCTCTTGAAATGCTCAAGTATCCTGACATAATTCTTTTCAGAACAGTATAAACACATATTTTGCTGACTTTTGTCTATATAACTAAAGAGATGAGGAAACACATATGAACAGTATTTGAACAAAGTGCATTACTGCTAACTTTTAAATATCAGTTCCATGTCTGGAAAAAATTTAGTATCCAGTACTCTTTGCAGATAGATACAGTCAAGGATAGAGCTATAGATAGTTCTTTAGAACCCTGAAAATAAATTTCAATAATTGATAGCAAAAGAAACCCAGTGAAAAGTGAAAGATGAATATATAACTATTATGAACTTTTTTCCTTCACTGATTGATTCACGCATTCAAAAAGTTTTAATAAGCATCTGCCCTATCATACTATAGAAAAGACCTTTTCCTTTGATTCAACTTCTCCACGTGCATACTTTTAACTATGTATACTTATCTCTTTGTATAGCTAAGCATTTCAAATTCTCATTAATACTTCTATGCAATTTAGGAAAGCTCGATTCATTGACCTTTTGTAATAGACTAGAGAATGCATTATTGTACCCTTACGTAAGTATTTTTTAATCTCAAAATATTTCCACATCTTCTCCAGTTATTTATATTCAAAAATATATTTGGCACCTGGCTGATAGCATCTTTCATCAATGACTTCATGCCTTGGAAAACTGGGCATGATTTCATTCATTCAATAAGTATTTACTGAATATTAATTATTGCTATGTACTGATCGAACTGCTGGGATTCAACATGGAGCAAGACGCCTGCAGGTATTAAAATCAGGATTCAGAGACTCAGACACTTCTCTGGCCCTCATTGAATTACGAATCTTAGTATTCTGTAGGATTTATAGTGGGTGTTATGCAAATTTAAAGCTAACCATAGTCTCTGAGCAGTTTTGTGTGGAGTTTTGGAATGTTTTTCTCCAACAACACAATTCTATTTATATCAGGGAAGGAACATAATGATTACGCAAACAAGGAGAGATAATTTAGAAGATACTCTGAACATGATTTAGATGCCTACAACATCAGTTTAATGCATTTTTGAGAAGATAAAGAAGACTTTACCTTCTAGCAATTGAAGAAATTCACTCCTTCCGGTGAGTTAAACAAATGGCCTTATTTTATTTGCAATGGTTAGGCGTAGGTTCCAGCTAGAGTCAGAGAAAATTGTTAGACGTTTATAATATATAAAAGCAATGGTGATTATGGAAGAGTTAATAAAAAGTAATGGACATGAAAGATCTACTTGTCTCCGTCTTTATTTCTTTTAGCTCGCTGCCCAGCTCTGTAAGGCAGGGACCACCCTTTACAGGCACCAGTTCTTGGGCTCCTGTGTCCCTGGACTTGGATTAGGCTGAGCCAACAGAAGGCGAAGCTCCGCCCTCTTTCCCTGGCGTCTCTAACACAAGCTCCTCCCTCTTCCGTTGACGTCTCTAACAGGAGCTGCTCGCCTTCTGCGGCTCCAGCCTCCACTGAACAAGCTGCTGCAGTGCGAGCTTCTGCCCTCTGCCTTGTCGCTCCAATCTAGGGGTGAAGGCAACATCCCACCACTCCTGCTCTCCAGCTTTCCTCACTCTCCCCTGGTTGATTCCCCAGCTTCTTCCAGTAGGTACAGGATGAATTTCCTGCATTGAATTCCCTCTTATTTATGACTTTGAAGGATGTTTCTGCTTCCTGAGTAGATGCTGACTGATACCCATATGTAACATAGTTGATGTTTCTGGATTACTATGTTCATGCACTAATGAAGGATTCATTTAAGTCCAGGGTGCAGTTGTCAAAAGAAGCTGCAAGTGGATTTTTCTCTGGCTTGTACATTAGATTTTCTTGGTTTAGCAAAGAAAAACTCACTCCTATTAGCTTAATCCACAAAAAGGCTTACAAATAGAATCGTGTATAATTTAGTACGCTTAGAATAGTGTGAGAGAATAGTTTATTTAGTTGATACTTTTACTTACTTTCTATCTCTTCAGTCATATAAGGTCCTTGTATCTGCAGTATTTTTATATTAAGCTATTACAGCAAAATGGAGACATAATTCAGAAGCCTAGAGGTTGAATATCCACAAAATTTGTGGGTATGAGAATGATTGATGTAATCGAAGATAGAAGGGAAGAAATAAAGCAATGGCTATAACCTGACTCTGTAACATCATGCATTACCTTCTTAGCAGTGACTTAACAACGTACCACAAACCAGGTGCCAGAAACTTAACTGTCTCATGGTTGTGGATGCCAGACGTTGGATATGAAGGTGTTGCCAGGGCTCTGCTTCTTTTGGAGGCTTAGAAGGAGAATCTCTTCCTGTGCTTTCTCCTTGCTTCTCAAAGCTACTGGCAATCACTGGAGTTCCTTGGCTTGTAGGTGCATCACTCCAATCTCCAAATTTCCCTCTTCTGATAAAGACACCAGTTATTGGATTAGTGCCCACTCTAGCCTGACCTCATCTTCACCCATTGATACCTGCAAACATCCTGTCTCCACATAAGGTCATATTGTGGGTTCCAGGTGGACATGAATTTGGGGACACTTCAAGCTAGTACACAACAGGAGCAAAGGTAACTTTTCATGACAATAAGTCCTAGTAGCTGAAAATAATCTGAGATGGTCTTTTCCATATAACTTTAATTATAAAGAAGTATATTTAGTCAATCAGCTGAAAGTCATTTATTGAGCATTCCAATAGTGTAATCCTAAACTGGATATATAAAATACATTTTAGATATTAAATATGGCCCCTCTGTTTAAAACTAAAAAGTGACAATAAGACTTACAGAGAATAAAAGCATTTATATTAACCATAAGATTTATCTTTTACATGTATTTTTCTATTGTGAAGCTTGGCACTAAATTAAATTGAATTTTAAAATTCCTGATTAACCAAGTAGATAATTGCTTAAGTCAAATAGTCTACAAGTACATGTGAAATGGGCAGCAATCAAAATAAAATTCTCTTAATAATTTTGTCCCGGAAGAGTCTCTATTCTCACTTAAACATGATACTAATATCTTCTTAACGTTGCTTTTATATGTGAAAAATGGTTTGGGTAACACTAATAATAACCAAATAGTATTATGGTGGTTAGCCTATTATCCCTGAACAATATTTCATTCTTTGTATAACTGTTTTTTAAAAACTGAAGAAAATATTTTAAAATTTTATAAAATATTTCTAAATAATCTTTTCATGTTAATATTTTAAAATAACTGAAATAACTTAAAGCTGTTAAATGTATAGTTTCCAAGTTACTTTTGTTGAGATTTTTCTTTGAACATAAGTATGCTAATTTGTAATTACAAATATTTATGACATTATTGACCCAGACTTACAAGATTAGAGTTGTAAAAAGAACAATAGTAAAACTATACTGATCTGTTTTCAACCTCTTCTTTACCACTCTTAAAATACATATCCTGATGGCTCACTGGCCACATGCACCAGGGCTGGTGGGTTTGAGCCTGGCTTGGGCCTGTTAAAACAAAAAAATAGTCAGCCATTGTGGCGGGTGTCTGTAGTCCCAGCTACTAGGGAGGCTGATGCAGGAGAATCACTTTACTGTAGGAGTTGGAGGTTGCTGTGAGCTGTGACACTACGGCACTCTATGGAGGGCGACATAGATGAGACTTTGTCTCAAAAAAATAAAATAAAAAATAAAACAAAAACCAAAACAAAACAAAATAAAACATTTCCTCATAACTAGTTTGAAAAAATACTGATTATTCTTCACATCTATCTAGCGATAGAACTATATATACAGAAAAGAGCCCTGGTTTTTCTTGGGTATTTGTGTTTGGGGAAGGATTCATCTATATGCCAAAAGATGCCAAGCGATTCCAGAACATAGAAAACAAGGAATGATTTTTTCCTTAAAGCCTTTGCAGGGATCACGACCCTGCCAACACCTTCATTTGGGACTACTAACCTCCAGAACTTGCTTTAAGTCACCTGTTCATTGCAGCCTTAGCAATCTGATGCACACTTTAAAATTTTTGCACAAGAGAAACAAAACCATATGCTCACACAAAGCTGTGATCATGAATGTACATAGCAGCTTTATTTGTAATAACCAAAAACTAGAAACAAGACAAATGTCTACCAAAAGATAAATGAATGAACTAATTTTGGAATCCATTATACAATGAAATACTAGTCAGAAGCATATTAAATGCATGTACTATTGATATCTGAAACGACATCAGTGAATCTTAAAATAATTGAGTAATAACATTCAGGAATTAAAAAGTATATATGATATGGTTCCCTTTGTATAAAATTATAGACAATCCAAAATAATATATCATGATATCCAGCAGATCGGTGGTAGCCTAGGGAGGCCTGAGGAGGATAGGGAAGGATAGGAAGAAATTCAAAGGGTCATGAAGAAATGCTTGTGGGTGATGGAAAAAGTTCATTATCTTGATTTGTGGTGATGGTTTCATGGCTGTGTACATATGTCAGAGCTCATTAAATTATACACTTTAAAATGTGCTGTTTATTGTATATCAATTATACTTGAATAAAGCTGAAAAAATTGAATTCTCTGGGATGAATGCCACGAGAAAGAAAACCCCAGAGATATTTTGGAGAAGCTCTGGGGAGGTACCTCAGCCAGGCTAAGGCTTGGAGGCATAAAAATGCTACTTAAAGAAGAGGATTGAACCCTGAAGGAGGACTAAAACTTATCTGGAAAACTGGACTTTGTTAGTTGGGAGGACATCCTAGCACGCAAAAGCAAACCACACAAAGGTACAGAGGCAGATGGCTTTGGAGGACTTCTGCAGTCTCAAGTACTTCACGGAGGCCGAAGCAAAGCCTGTGAGGCGAGAGATGGGGGGAGACGAAGTTAAAGAGGAAGCCAGGGACGATGTACACAGGAGACCTACATTCCGTTTTAATGAGCTTGAATTTTTTCTTGGAAGTCATGGGGAACTTTCGAGTTTTTTAAACGTGACATGTTCTATCTGTACTCCTTTAATAAAAACAGTTCTGAGTGGAAAACTAACAAAAAAAAATGGCTTATTAGTCATAGTTAATATAGGCATGTCTGAGGGGAAAACATGGAAAAGTTTTGTCATTGATTATAGTTCAATTTTGTTTATTCTGACTACAGTTCTTTGAAATCATTGCATTTGTTTACAGAACATTCCACTGGTGTCCTGGAGCCAGCCTTTCAGTAATATAAACATGGCCGATATCACATTACAGAGATTTTTTATTTTAAAATTTAGAATAGTTTTCTGTAATCTGGTTCTTAAAGAAATTGTTCTTTTTTTTAAATCTTAAATGTCTCTCTGCAATTACAAACCTCATTCCCTTAACCTCGACCTGAAGAAAATACTAGCACAGTATAGAAGAAATGGCCCTTATAAACCCTTTCTATTCACATTCTGGCTAATTTCTCCCTCTAATTGTCTCACCCTATCATATTTAATGCTAATGCCTGTTATATGTTCTTTCTTACACTCAAACATATACAAAAAATTATCCCTACTTCTGGAGGATTTGGGTACCATTTACATTTATAAAAATGGCGTTACATATGCAACTTTGTCTTTCTCACTTAGCACCACGGACTTTGCTGTGGGACATACGTTTCTACTTGTATTAAAAAATTAAAAATATATACCTCCTGTTTTGCATAAGAATTATATGCAGTCCTAACTTTTAAATGGCTAAAGTTTAAGTTTCTCTCCAGATTTGATTCTTGACAATTACATGTAATACCTGCCAACTCCATCTGGTAAAGACCAAACTAAGTTTCTATCTTGGATATTTTGAGAACAATGTCCCTCCCATCTTGCAAATACTGTACTTAAATGATGAGTTTTTATAAGCCGGATGAGTTTCTTCTTGCTTGTGCTTCCTCAAACTCTTCAGGAGTTCCACACCATCCTTTCCAAAATTCATGGGGAAAAAATTCCTTTAGTTTATATTCTCGTAAACCACAGGGCCTGCGTTTTCTCTGTATTAGCTTGAGTGCCCTGTAGTGTAAGAGTGAGCGATTTCATGCCAAAGGCTTCCTGGCACACTGCCTTCGGATCTACACAGATAAGTCATTCTCAAAGGGGGAAGCCTAGGAAAAGTTCAACAGTTTTCACTATAATAACCAATCACAGAATAATAAATTATAAACCAAAATTTACTTTTGTATTTAGCTCATCGAGTTAGACTGTGCCGAAAAGAAGCTGCCGTTTAGGCTGTGGCCACAAATATAAATGATCAGTGAACACACATCTGTGTGTAGCTGCCTGTCGTAATTCATATACTAAAATGTCCTTCTTATAGTAGACAGGTCATCCAAGCTGATTTTTATTTAGAGACCATTTAGTATAATTCAAAACTAAACAGCCACTGCTGTGAGTCATGTTAATGGAACATCACTGCTGAATTGTAATAAATAAAATTCCCACAATTAAAAAAAAAACTTCATTTGTGAGACATTTTTACTTTGAGATCCCTTTCTTCGTGAATATGAAAAACAAGATAATAGCTTCCAGTTGAGAAAAGAGTTAGTTGGTCATACTTCCTTCCATTCTCAAGCTAGAAATCTGTGTTAGCAAGGCTCTTACGGTTCCATGCAATGCCGAAACATTTCAGGTAACTCAAATAATTGAGTTATAGTACTATAGTATAAAAAAAGTATGTAGAGTGTATAATGTGAGTTATAAGTATTATAATACCCTGTTTTCCCGAAAATAAGACATTCTCTGAAAATAAGACCTACTTACAGGAAAGATAAGACGTCCCCTGAAAATAAGACCTAGCGCATCTTTGGGAGCACACCTTAAAATAAGACACTGTCTTATTTTCTGGGAAACAGGGTACATAGAAAAAAGAAAAAAAAAATTTCAACCTCAGGTAGAAGCTTCACAGAGAAAAACCTAGCAACCAACCCTCTCGAGAAAAGTACTTATGTTAGTATAGTCACTGTGTACAGTAGGTTTAGTGCATTTAGACCTATCAACATGGAAAATGTAAAATAGCTCAGGTTTAAGATTCAGGTGGCCCTTCTGCTCTGAATAGCACAGGACAGGATTATAATGACATAATTCGGATATGATCATATATGCCAACAGAACTACCTGGAGATATTTCTTCAGCTGAGGCATATAGTCAGGGCAATTTCACTTAAAAAGGGCAAGAGGTAGTAGATACTTAATATCATGTGGATAGAAAAATGCTTCATTACCATTATACCTTTGACAATAACATTTCCAAATACAGGATGTCCATCAAGTTCATGTGCAGTTTTAAATAGCGTGTGCATGCACTTCACGGACACCCTGTATAAGCTACATGTTACTAAAGGCCTGGATCCGTCAGCAGGCTCAGTTGTTTTGACTTGAAGACAAAAAGACCTATAGGAAAAGGATAGCAAATATTGGTGAAAATAATCAGTATATTATTGAATGAAATTAGTAGGAAATTTTATTGAGGATCAAGCTGCTATTTACGATGACATACTCTTAGGAAAGAGCTCGCTATATCACCATGAGAAAGGATTCTAGTTTGGACTTGTGAAAAATTTAGATGTAAGCACCAATGTAAGATGTTTAAGATGAACAATCTGTAGACCAGTGACCAAGAGGGTTCTTAGTAAAGGGAAATTTATAAAGTTCAGAGAATAATTATCCATAGCACATCTATTAATTATGTGACCTTCCAAACCAACTTTTAAGGAGATATTTTTTGTACTTAATAATGCAATCACAGTAAATGATAAAATGTTTACATTGACGTGGATGGAGCTGGGGTTTGCAGAACTCCTTTGTTTGATACTCATGAAATCCCTGAGAGGAAGGCAAGGCAGAGCAGCACAGAGGCTCCGATTTTCATCTCTAAACGCTCTATTCCTGGCATCAAGAAAATGCTCAATAAATGTTTGGTAAATTGATAATAAGGAGCTTAGGAGGAGAGAATTGAGTAAAGTCAGACCAGTAGTAAACCAGAAATGATGTTTGTTTTTCAAACCTATGCTTTCCATCCTGTGTCCTTTTCCTTATTCTGAGTACTAATAGTAATCCGTAACTGTTGTATAATACATAATGGCTTTTAAAGGACAATCTTACAGCACAGTTTAAACAAATTTATTTTGTAATATTAAAAAACAGAGATGTTTTACATAAATCCCTATATGAATATGATATTTCAATTTACCCGAAGGATATAGTTACATTGAAACTCCCTGTAAGTAGTAAAGCATCAGGTGGGAATAAAATCACAGATGCAGACCCTAGCTACATTTTTAAATATGCCAATATCCCATCCTACTTTACGTGAGCCTCCAATTCGGACAATAACTTGCAGTGGAAAAAATGATTTCATCATAGGAAGGCCTCTGGGTGCAAAAGCAGTGTAGGTTCAGAAACTAATCTTTTTCCAAGTAAAAGAAACATTAAAAATGCCATTATATAAGACAATATTTCTAAAGGTGAAGAATGCATTGAAGAAATAGTTTGTTTATATTTTTTTAGTACTTGCATGTTTACATTCTTTTTAAAAACCTAAAGGATGCTATGTTATTTTTCAAGGGCAGTCTAGCCAAAATCCCTAGGCAGAATTTCTTAATTGTGGCCCAGATACTTCTTACATGAGAATCACAGCAAGACTTTGCTACGTGAATGTTCCTGAGTCCTACCACAAATCTATTGGTTTAGAACGTCTGGAGATGGGTGAAGAAGTCATTTGTATTTTAAATAAATTATCCAGGGGATTCTTATATACCTTAAATTTGAGACATTGACTTTTAGGACACCTGCTTTCCCTGTCTCTGATATGGAATTGAACATATTTGCTGTGGTAGGACTAGCCACTCAGAGGACAAAATCATTGAGGCCAGAAAGAATCATATAATATCCCTTGAACATATGTTCTTTTTTTTTTTTTTTTAATTTTTTTTATTAAATCATAACTGTATACAATGATATGATTATGGGGCATCATACACTCACTTCATAAACCATTTGACACATTTTTATCACAGTGGTTAACATAGCCTTTCCGGCGTTATCTCGGTTACTGTGCCAAAACATTTACATTCTACATTTACCAAGTTTCGCAAATACCCCTATAATATGCACCACAGGTGTGATCCCACCGATTCCCCTCCCTCTACCCACCCACCCCCTTTCCCACTTCCCCCTATTGTTAAGTTGTAGCTGGGTTATAGCTTTCATGTGAGAGTCCCAAATTAGTTTCATAGTAGGGCTGTGTACATTGGGTATTTTTTCTTCCATTCTTGGGATACTTTACTAAGAAGAATATGTTCCAGCTCCATCCATGTAAACATGAAAGAGGTAAAGTCTCCATCTTTCTTTAAGGCTGCATAGTATTCCATGGTATACATATACCACAATTTATTAATCCATTCGTGGATCGATGGACACTTGGGCTTTTTCCATGACTTAGCTATTATGAATTGGGCTGCAATAAACATTCTGGTACAAATATCTTTGTTATGTTGTGATTTTTGGTCTTCTGGGTATATGCCCAGCAGAGGAATTACAGGATTGAATGGCAGATCTATTTTTAGATCTCTGAGTGTTCTCCATATATCTTTCCAAAAGGAATGTATTAATTTGCATTCCCACCAGCAGTGCAGAAGTGTTCCCTTTTCTCCGCATCCACGCCAGCATCTCTGGTCTTGAGATTTTGTGATATAGGCTAGTCTCATTGGCGTTAGATGATATCTCAAAGTAGTTTGATTTGCATTTCTCTGATGATTAAAGATGATGAGCATTTTTTCATATGTCTGAAGGCCTTGCGCCTGTCTTCTTCAGAGAAGTTTCTCTTCAAATCCCTTGCCCAGCCTGCGATGGGATCCCTTGTTTTTTTCTTGCTGATGCGTTTGAGTTCTCTGTGGATTCTGGTTATTAAACCTTTGTCAGAGTTATACCCTGCAAATATCTTCTCCCATTCTGAGGGCTGTCTGCTTGCTCTGCTTACTGTGTTCTTAGCTGTGCAGAAGCTTTTTAGTTTGATCAAGTCCCAGTAGTGTATTTTTGAAGCTGCTTCAATTGCCCGGGGGGTTCTCCTCATGAAATACTCACCCAGACCAATTTCTTCAAGGGTTTTCCCTGCATTCTCCTCTAGTATTTTTATAGTTTCATGTCTTAAGTTTAAATCTTTAATCCAATGAGAGTCTATCTTAGTTAATGGTGAAAGGTGTGGGTCCAATTTCAGTCTTCTGCAGGTTGCCAGCCAGTTCACCCAGCACCATTTGTTAAATAGGGTATCTTTTCCCCACTGAATGTTTTTAATTGGCTTGTCAAAAATCAAATAGCGGTAAGTAGCTGGATTCATCTCTTGGTTCTCTATTCTGTTCCAGATATCTACTTCTCTGTTTTTGTGCCAATACCATGCTGTTTTGATCACTATCGATTTGTAGTAAACTCTGAGGTCTGGTAGTGTGATTCCTCCTGTTTTGTTTTTATTTCTGAGTAATGTCTTGGCTATTCGAGGTTTTTTCTGATTCCATATAAAATGAAGTAATGTTTTTTCAAGATCTTTAAAATATGACAGTGGAGCTTTAATAGGGAGTGCGTTGAAATTATATATTGCTTTGGGTAGTATGGACATTTTGATAATATTGATTCTTCCTAGCCATGAGCATGGTATGTTTTTCCATTTGTTAACATTTTCAGCTATTTCTTTTCTTAGAGTTTCATAGTTCTCTTTATAGAGATCTTTCACGTCTTTTGTTAGGTAAATTCCCAAATATTTCATCTTCTTTGGCACTACTGTGAATGGGATAGAGTCCTTAACTGCTTTTTCAATTTGACTGTTGTTGGTGTATATAAAGGCTACCGATTTATGAATGTTGATTTTGTAACCTGAGACGCTGCTGTATTCCTTGATCACTTCTAGGAGTTTTGTAGTAGAGTCCCTAGTGTTTTCCAGATACACAATCATATCATCTGCGAAGAGCGAGAGTTTGATCTCTTCTGACCCTATATGGATACCCTTGATCGCCTTTTCTTCCCTAATTGCGGTGGCTAAAACTTCCATTACAATGTTGAAAAGCAATGGAGACAATGGGCAGCCTTGTCTGGTTCCTGATCTGAGTGGAAATGATTCCAATTTAACTCCATTCAATATGATATTGGCTGTGGGTTTGCTGTAGATAGCCTCTATCAGTTTAAGAAAAGTCCCTTCTAGACCAATTTTCTTGAGTGTTCTGATCATGAAGGGATGCTGGATATTATCAAAAGCTTTTTCTGCATCAATTGAGAGAATCATATGGTCTTTGTTTTTTAATTTGTTTATGTGCTGAATTACATTTATAGATTTACGTATATTGAACCAGCCTTGAGACCCTGGGATAAAACCAACTTGGTCATGATGTATAATTTGTTTGATGTGTTGTTGGATTCTGTTTGTTAGGATCTTGTTGAATATTTTTGCATCTATATTCATTAGTGATATTGGTCTATAATTTTCTTTTCTTGTTGGGTCTTTTCCTGGTTTGGGGATCAGGGTGATGTTTGCTTCATAGAACGTGTTGGGTAGTCTTCCTTCTTTTTCTACATTTTGGAACAGGTTGAGTAATATAGGTACTAATTCCTCTTTAAAGGTTTGGTAGAATTCTGACGTGAAACCATCTGGTCCCGGGCTTTTCTTTTTAGGGAGGTTTTGTATAGTTGATGCTATTTCTGAACTTGATATGGGTCTGTTCAACATTTCCACTTGATTCTGGTTAAGTCTTGGAAGGTGGCGTGCTTCCAAGTATCGGTCTATTTCCTTCAGATTTTCATATTTCTGAGAATAAAGTTTCTTGTAATATTCATTAAGGATTTTTTGGATTTCTGATGAGTCTGTGGTTATTTTGTCTTTGTTGTTTCTGATTGATGATATTAGAGATTTTACTCTTTTTTTCCTGATTAGGTTGGCCAGAGGTTTATCTATTTTATTGACCTTTTCAAAAAACCAGCTTTTTGATTTATTGATCTGTTGTATTATTCTTTTGTTTTCAATTTCATTTAATTCTGCTCTAATTTTGGTTATTTCTTTTCTTCTACTGGGTTTGGGGTTGGAATGTTCTTCCTTTTCCAGTTGCGTGAGATGTCCCATTAAGTTGTTAACTTCCTCTCTTTCCGTTCTCTTGAGGAAGGCTTGCAGTGCTATAAATTTCCCTCTTAGAACTGCCTTTGCAGTGTCCCAGAGGTTATGATAGTTTGTGTCTTCATTGTCATTTTGTTCCAAAAAATTGGTGATTTCTTTCTTAATCTCATCTCTGACCCAGCTATCATTCAGCATAAGGTTATTTAACTTCCATGTTTTTGTATGGGTATGCAGATTCCTGTTGTTACTCAATTCAAGTTTTATTCCATGATGGTCCGAGAAGATGCATGGAATAATTTCTATTCCTTTAAATTTGCTGAGGTTAGACTTGTGACCTAAAATGTGATCAATTTTGGAGTAAGTTCCGTGGGCTGATGAGAAGAATGTGTATTCAGTTTTGTTGGGATGCAATGTTCTGTAGATGTCTGCTAAATCTAAATATTGGATGGTTAGGTTTAAATCTAAGATTTCTTTGCTCAGCTTCTTTCTGGAGGATCGATCCAACACTGCCAAGGGAGTGTTGAAATCTCCGACGATTATGGAGCTGGAGGAAATCAAGTTGCTCATGTCTGTTAGAGTTTCTCTTATAAATTGAGGTGCATTCTGGTTGGGTGCATAGATATTAATAATTGAGATCTCGTCATATTGAGTATTACCCTTAACAAATATGAAGTGACCATTCTTGTCCTTCCTTACTTTTGATGGTTTAAAGCTTACTGTATCTGCAAATAAAATTGCAACACCTGCTTTTTTCTGATTACCATTTGCCTGAAATATGGATGACCATCCTTTCACCCTGAGTCTGTATTTGTCTTTTAAGTTGAGATGTGACTCTTGTATGCAACAAATATCTGGCTTGAGTTTTTGTATCCAGTCAGCTAACCTATGCCTCTTTAGAGGACAGTTTAAGCCATTCACATTGATGGAGAGTATTGATAAGTCTGGTGGAATTTTGGGTATCGAGTTTTTCAAAGGTCCAGTGGACATTTTTAATCCTTTCGCCAGTGTGGAAGTTGGAGTTTGATCCAAAGATTCCGAGTGAGTTTACTTTTGTGGTATAGGATTGGGTTGGTCATTGTGGAGGATAGGTCTGAGAACATCCTGAAGAGCTGGTTTACTTATGGCAAATTTTTTCAACATATGAATGTCATTGAAGTATTTAATTTCTCCATCATAGATGAAACTCAGTTTAGCTGGATACAAGATCCTGGGTTGAAAGTTTTTTTGCTTTAGGAGATTAAAAGTTGATGACCAGCCTCTTCTTGCTTGAAAAGTTTCAGCAGAGAGATCTGCAGTTATTCTAATATTCTTACCTTTGTACGTTATAGTTTTCTTTCGCCGAGCTGCTTTGAGAATCTTCTCTTTCATGTTAACTTTAGTGAAGCTAATTATGATATGTCTGGGAGATGGCTTATTGGGGTTGAATCGTGCTGGGGTTCTGAAGCTGTCTGCTATCTGAATTTCAGATTCTCTAGGCATGTCTGGAAAATTTTCTTTCATAATTTCATGTAGAAGGGCCTCTGTGTCCTTGGCAGCTACTTCATCAGTCTCCGAAATTCCTATAACCCTTATGTTGTTTTTTTTCAAATTATCTGAGAGCTCTCTGAGTGAGTGATCCGTTTTTGCTCTCCATTTCTCTTCCTCTTTGAGAGATTGGGAGTGTTCGAAGACTTTATCTTCAATGTCAGAAATCCTTTCTTCTGCTTGCTCCATTCTGTTACTGAGGGATTCTACTGTATTTTTCATATCTTTGAGGGCTGTAAGTTCTTGTTTCAGTGTGTCTAAGTCTTTGGTGGTTTTGTCTTTAAATTCGTTAAATTCTTGAGACAATTTTTGAATTTCTCCTCGAATTCCTAATTCCATTTTATTAATCTTGTCTGCAAACCAAATTCTGAATTCGACTTCTGACATCTCAGCCAGTTGTTTATGAATGGGATCTTCAATCACATCTGCCGTATCTTTTCTTGGGGGGGTTGATCTATTCTGGTTATTCATGTTACCAGAGTTTTTCCGCTGATTCCGCCCCATGGTTTACTCCCTTTGGTTTTTCCCCTGGGGTTTTATCGAGGGCCCGTACAGTGTTGTGGCCTGAGAAACTGGGGCCCTGTCTGGTGTGGTGGAGCAAAGTGGTTCTGTCTTGTTTTCAGCTGGTTTCTGTTCGATCCTATTGCAACTTCTACTCTGGCTTGAAGTCTCAGCTGTGTGGAAAAATCAGCAATTAAGTCACCCCGCCTGCCCACCTCTGGCCCCAGTTGGAAAAGGAGAATCAAACCTTCCTACAATCGCACACCCAGGGCACCGCCTGAAGAGTCCTCAGTCTATTAGCCCAGTTCAAAAGGTCCGAATCAACTGTCTCAATCGGCACTTGTCTCGGGTGGAAGGGTTCAAGAGGTCTCTGGGAACTGGATCACAGGGGCCTGGTGACTCCTCTGACACGGCTCACCCCAGTGCAGCATGGAGTCAGGAGGAGCCACCCAGCAAACAGAGCAGTCTGGGAAGGTTGACGTCTCCTTCCCCACTTTGCCCCTCCGTCGGACCCAGTCACTGGTATCTCTGCAGATGGCTAACCCAGTTGCCTGCAGTGAACAGACACTCCAGGGGTTTGCACCTGCCTGAATCGCAAGGAAGTCTGCCAGGCCCCCGCAGACTGCCGCTATCTAGCAGGAGGAGATGGGGCCTGACATCTTTGAGTGTTTGATGCAGGTGATGGGAAGGAGGTGTTCACTCAGGCTTAGCCCCGTCCCTGATGCATGCTGCTAACAGAACAGAACAGAACAGATAACTTTGTGGGGTTCTGTCTCTGTTCTTGTCGTCGCCTACAGGAGACGGGCTGTTTTGAGTTCAAACGTCTTTGCTGCTGGAGAATTGCGTCTGAACACCTCTCTGGGTCGGCCCCGCCCTGGAGGCTTCCGGGTTTGTGAGCCGTGTCACCGGTGGCCTCCTCTGGTTGCCCAGGGAGACAGGGGGTGTGGCCTCAGAATATCCAGAAGTGAGCGTTCTGCCGTTAAAGAAAAAATGGCTGTTGATCTACCTCCAGGGAACTGCTGCTCTGGTGTGGGCACTCAGGCGACCCTTTTCTCCTCTGTCCCACGCCCCAGAGTCAGCACTGAGCGGCCGCAGTTTGTGCTGGGTCCACACCCCTTAAGAGATCCCCCAAGAATCAGAACTCTTGGGGGATGGGCCTCCAGACCCCGATTGGGAGTGGGGCGGGGGGAAGCTAGAGTTTCATTCAGTTTCACGCAATACTACCGTCCGGGGAGGGCTCCTGCACTGCACCGCAGGGAAGTGCCGCCAAGGCTTGATTTCCCCTCAGCAGAGTGCCCTCTCCTCGCTCACGTATCCCAGAGTCAGCGCTGACCTGACGCAGCTCAGGCACTGTGCACTCCCCTCGAGAAATCACCCAAGGAGCCGAACTCCTGGGGGATAGGCCCTCAGACCCCGAGTGAGAGTAGGGGTTCTCAGCTCTCAGCGGAGAGGCCAGAGTCTGATTCAGTCTTGGGCCCCGTATGCCTGGGGAGGGTTGCTGCACTGCACCGCAGGGAAGTGCCGCGAGTCGTGACTCAGCCCGGTGCCCTCTCCTCACTTGCGCGCCTCAGAGTCAATGCTGACCAGTCGCAACTCGGGGACTGTCCACTCCCCTTGAGAAATCACCCACGGATCCGAAGTCCTGGGGGACAGGCCTCCAGACCTCAGTGGGCGGGAGGGGAGCGCCGGGGATTCAGGGTTGCTGGCAGAGGATTCCCAAAGTTTTATTCAGCCCTATGTCCGGCAGGAGAACGCCACGGCACCCCAGTAGGGGAGGTAGGTCCAGTTTTTAGAAGGTCTCTCCCGTGGAGAGACCGTGGAAATTAAAGGGCTCTAATTTCTGCCCGCTTGTTCAATTTCTGCCCGCTTGTTCAATTATGGGGCTCTAGAACCGGTCTCATGGGGGAGGGGGACTCCCGTCCGCTTGGTGGTGGATTTTGTACCTTTTGTTTGCATCCTTGTGATCACAACTTGCCTCAGCGGTGTTGATGTGCGTTCTTCAGCCTTCTCTCTTGGTGAGGCTCAAGTCCACCAGGATACTTACTAAATTCCTGTCCCTTAACTCTCCTTCTGGACGGGAGCCTTTGTTGAAAGCTGGCTTCAGTCCGCCATCTTGTCTCCCCCTCCTGAACATATGTTCTTATAGGATGGTGCAAAAATCACTGAGCAATGTATTCTAGGTATGCAATTTATCCTTACTTCTGTTAACTGCAAAATTTTTAGTATTTAATGAGATGGTTTTAGAGAAATTAATTTTGGAAGGGCCAACTTCTGTTTTTAGAATATCAAAAACACATTTGAACATGAGACATATTTCAAAAGTGTCTATCTCACTGACATGTGTATTTTAAGTTTACATTAGAAAAAGTAAGCTATTGGACTGGCTGATTCTAAACAAAAGAAAGTAAATCACATTTATGTATATTATAAATAACTTTGAGTGCAATAATTTGTATATTAAAAAGCAATTTAGAAAACAGTATATAATATTCTGAATTGTATAAAAATATAATAGATAACAGACTTTCAAAAACTGTACATGATACGATGATTGTGGATAAATGTAACTTTAAGTATTATATCTGTACTTAACAGATTTTCCAAAATGGGCATGTATTGCTTTTGAAATGAAGTGATAAAGTCTGTTTTCAAAAATTCATTTGCATGTGTTAGTAATAAAAGTTTAATTACTTGATTAATTTTATATCATGTATCCACTCAGTTGATATTTACTGAGAGTGTACTCGGCCTCAGCATTTACACCTGCTTCTGCAGTGGGGTAGTGAATAAGACTGCCATAGCTGTAAAGCTTACAGTCTAGTGGGAGAACATGAGAAATTAAAACAAGCAACTAAGATTTCATGTAAAAGGTGACATAGGACAGATGGCCAGGAACATGAAACAAAAGTGCTGAATCCAGGCAGAAGGAATTAAGAAATGCTTCTAGGAAGTAGAGGTCACTTAGGTGAAATTTAAATATTAGTAGGGGATAGCCATCTGAAAGGAAAATTGGATGAATCAGTACAGTACTTTAGGAACTTACAAGCCATTTACTATGGCTGCTACTTACAGTTATTGTGTGTCTGTGTGTATTTAAGGGAGACTGAATATGTATAAATACGTAGAAAGGAGAAGAATATGAGTTGAGAAAAGAAAAAATTACCCCAGTGTAGTGGGCCACACCTGTATTCCTAGCTACTTGGAAGGCTGAAACAGGAGGATTGCGTGCGCCTTATAGTTTGGGGTTACAGTGACTTATAATCACATCACTTCACTCCGGCCTGGGCCACAGAGTCAAATACCATTTAAAAAAATAAACATGGGCTAGATAATGAAGACCTTTTCATGTCGTACTCATATATTAAAAATTCCTTTCTAAGTATAACAGGAATCAATTTATAGGTTTAAATGTTTTACAATGATATGATCAAATTTGTGTTCCTAAAGAAACATGCAAATCTGATGTAAAAAGTTAGCTGAAAAAGATAAACCAGGAGTGAGCGAGATTAGTTGTGAAAGAGTTACACTGTAGAAACCAGTTGAGAGGCAATAGTGACAAAGAGTAACACAGCAGCAAAGAACATGAAGAATGGAAATCATGGGACTTGTTAATGTTTTGAATTTGAGGGTAAAGGAAAATAAACAAAGTTATGTCTTTATTTCTGGCTTTGGAAACTGAACAGATACGACTGTAATGTACAAATGTGGAAGCGTCAAAGAAAGAGGCCTTTGATGGTTGGAGGAGTGAAGGAAAGGTGTGAAGTTCAGTTTGGAAGATTTCTTTATTTTATTTTTTTTTAATTTCAGATTAAAATTTATACCTGATACAGATGATTAGGTTGCATTGTTTGAATTTGTTAGGTAAATTCCAAGTTGTAGTTGAGCCCTTCACCCAGGAGATGTGCCTTAGACACTTACGCTGTGCCCATTAGGGGAGAGCTTGCCTCATCCCTCTCGCCCCCGCCCTTCTCCCTTGACATGAGGCGCTTGTGAGAGATTCAAGTGGCAATGTCCTGAAAGCATTTGGATGGACTTGTGTCTGGGGTAGAGCTTTGTTATAGGAAGCATCATGATATCAGACAGCTTTGAACCTACACAAACTACATTTTTATCAATCTTCCATGAAAGTACACAGAGTGAGATGGAGGAAGCTCAAGACACAATTCTGAGATGCCGAAAGCACATTTGGAAGAACCTTTAAAGAAAACTGAGAGGTAGGAATTCAGGAGACAAGTCCGCTGATGCAAAACAAAGTAATTTAAGATAAAAACAGTTATATTGTTAGATACTGCTGTAAGGCAAAAAAAAGTAAAGCACTTATTAGTTTTAGCAACAACAGAGCTGTTGGCTTATGTTAATGAAAGTAGTTTTGGTCCCATGATACGTCACACAATAAGAACAGAAGATTGTGCTGGGTCAAGGAATGAACGGAAAGTGAGGAAGGAAAGTGAAAAAGTATGGCTGTGAAGGAGAAAAGCGTCACATCAGCGTGTGTACCCGTGTATGATGACTTTTTTTTTTTTTTATAATGGTGGTTGTTCAGCTTCTGCAATGCTCTGGGAATGAATCAAGTAGAGAGAGAGACAGATTTAAAATATAGATGTGAAAAAAGAGCTACATTAGAAATATGTACCTGCAGTGTTGAAAAACAACCCAAAATAATAAAAATTAAGTTTCTGGCTGAGGTTTATGGTTCATGCCTTTATTGTTTGCTTGTTCTCAGATTACTGTTAAGTGTGCAAATGATCAGGTTACCCTGTGTGCGTTTGTCAGGTATAGTCCAAGTTGTAGTAGAGAGCTTGCTTCACCCAGGAGCTGTGCCTTATACCCTTACATTGTGCCCGTTAGGTGGGAACACAACCATCTCCCTCACTTTTCCTCCCTCCCTCCAACTTGAATTTTATTGTGTTTTTCTCTGAAATAGGTGTATAGTTGTTTATCTACTCATTTCATATCAGTATTAAATTGGACTCGCATACCATAGTTGATTCATCCATTTGTAAGTTGATGGGCAGTTGGGTTGTTTCCACATCTCGGCGACTGTGAGCAACAATAAATGTTCTAGCAAATGTCCTTATACTAAAATGATTTTCTTTTCTTCTAGGTAGGTAACTTGAATCCCAGAACTTTGGAAGGCCAAAGCTCAAATCCCCTAAGGCCAGGCAATAAAGGAAGCCCTGACTCAAAAAAGAAAATAAAAGAAAAGAAAAAAAAAATATTAGTCTGGTGTGGTGGCCCAGGCCTGTAGTCCCAGCTACTATGGAGGCTGAGGCAGGAGGATTACTTGAGCCCAGAAGTTAGAGGTTACAGTGAGCTATAATCACACCACTGAATTCCAATCTGGGCTACCGAGCCGTACTACATTAAAAAAAAAGAAAAGCGTTAGGAAGTAATTTTTATCAGAAAATATATAAAATGAGGCCAAATTTACAGTGATAGTTTTTATACATTCAACTGGGGAGGGGGGCAGCCCTATAATACATTTGCATTACTACTTGTATGTATTACAACAGTCCTGAAAACATGGAAGTGTGGAAGGAGGTGATTGATTTAGTGAACCAAAACTGTAAAATCTCCCCCAGAAAGTTTACCCGTCCTCTCATAGGTAGTATATTTTATTTACAGACCAATGATTGGAAAAATACTAAAGATATTATAACAATTTCTGCACAACCATCTTCTTACTCATTATAACCACATGTAATCTTAAATCCATATGTGTGTCATCAACCTCACTTCATTCCTCTTTTCCTAACAAAACTTCCTTGGCTAACCTCCCATAAAACTTTCCAATTTTCCTTTAGGCTTGTTTGTACTGTGGTTTTGCTAATAAATAGCGCATTCACCAACTACAACACAGCAGCCAATTCAGAAAACTTTGGACTTCTTGAATGTAAAAAAAAAATATGCATATGGTATGTTCACTATGAGGTGAGTGATAAAAGAAAGTTGGCAGGCTAGTTATTTTTAAAACTCTGATTGTGAATATGAAAACAGAATTCAATCCACGTTATCCTTGGGATTTTTGTTTGGCTTATTAATTAGTATGCATACCGAATTATACTTACTGCCAGGTGCATTTGATTATATAAGACAAAAACAACAAGCATTTTGTCATCGTATCAGTGAATAAGAAGACGGTAGAATATGAACAATTAATATGCTTTTTAATATTTTCCTTCAATCATCTCAAACTCTGCAACTAGACCTGGGGGTAAAAAAAAAAGAAAGAAAAAAGAAAAAAATGAGCCAACATCAACTTAAACTACCCCAACATGCTGCAGAACACGAAAATAAATAAAGATAATAAATCCTTTGGGGCTTGGGGTCAAAATAGTGATGAGGAGTTAAATTCCTCCTATGTATTTTTTAAGTTATGTAATTTATTTTGTCTTTTCCATTCCTTCCTTAAAAAACTCCCTCTCATCAAATATGAAAACCTATTACTTAGCTATAGACAAGCCTCGGAACTAAAAAGGAAATCCTTTTGGTAATACTTTTCCTATTTAATCACTCTCTTTTAGAGAGTAAAATAAAAGAGCTACAATTCCATCTTGGGAAGAATTGGTCTTTATTCTTAAATTATTGCTGTTTGTAAAGATTTGGTCAAACAACCAAAATGTGAGCATAAGGTATTCAGGAATCGACATCTGTTGGCTCCGCTGCTTTATTCAAAGAGCATAAAAGAGAGCTTGGCAAAGAGTAGAAGACAACAAAAATTGTCAGAATGAATGAATTCACTCTATTAATCTTCATTAAAGCAACTGCAGGTTTAAGTTTAATTTTAAGCATTGAAAAAGTTAACGATACAAAATTGGAAAAGGAGAATATGAGCAAATGATGATATAATACTTGAACAAGTTCTCCTGAAACTCACTTGTGATCTTTGATCTTGTAAAATAGTCATTTTAGCTAATTCAGCATGATTTATATATGTGCATACATTATCTTCCTTAACCCTGATGATATTCTGTGAGATAGGCTTATTATTATTCCTTCAAAAGATGAGATGATTAATACTTAGTGATGATATACTCCCATTAAGTGGTCAACTTTGGCATCAAATCTGGCACTACCAAACTCCAAAAACCACAATTTGGGATATCTTTGAATAATCTGGCCTTTCGTTTTCAAAGTGAAAATCTCACATGATAGGAGGCAATCATCTGATTTACCTTATATCTTCATAATTTGACAAACCAAACTATACTGCCCAATGGTCTGTTCTAATCCACCCAGTCTAGTTTGTGATGAACTTGAGTCTTGCATTGAAGCCTCTGAATTTCTGGTGATGCAATACAAAGAAAGATAACTTTTTATAACTTTTAATCTTCTAAGGTGTTTCTTACCTTTCTTCTCTTTTTCTAAGTTATGAAGATAGTATTAAGGAAGCTTGAACGGAGACGTTTGGTTGTTTATTGCTATAAGACTTATGTGACTGACCTCCCAGCTGTTAGCTGCTCCTGACCTATTAATTTAGACTTTTTTTCAACTTTATTTACTCCCAGGGGGAAGAAATACTAATATGAGGCAGAAGGGTGCCTATCACAGAACATATCAACTGATTGGAACAGAAGCCAAAAACTTCGGTGAATGTCACTTATGCAGCCCACCCCAAGGAGTGTGGGTCCCTGTGGAGGGAGACTTGACAAGGGGCTGCACTCTGCTGTCCTTTTCTCTGACGGAAGGCCCTGAAAGGGTAATTGCTGGGATTAGGGGTGCTTATTGGGACCCTATCTTACCACACTTGCACCTACCTGGGCTTCCTGAAAGACATCAGCCTAACAATGGAGACAGAAAAGCTTTACCAAAACCAGAAGTAAAAAGAGGCAACCTGAAAAAAATCAGTCCATCAAGCTGAATTGTTGGACTGTTAAACTTACAAGATTAGACCATGAAAGGAAGGAAAATAATATAATAATATATTTCAACTGTGGTGGGTGAGACAAAATATATTTTTTCCGCTCTCTATGCTAAAATGGTTTATAAATTTGATCATATTTATGACTGCAGAGAAGTTTCCTAGGCCTTAAAACTTTGGGAAGTTTTTGTGTCTTTGAAATATGATTTGGGGGTTTTTGGATTATTAGGGAGAGGCAGAATTCTGAGAATGTATAAGGGTTTGGGGTGGCACTGACTCTCATTCTTTGGTGGTTTAATGTTGCCTTCTTTAGAGAAGACGCAATTTGTTTGCAAAACAGATGAAACAATCCCTTTCCTTATTTCGAGTATATCTGTAAACTGATTGCAACATTTGCTCCCACTAGGGGCTTGAGATGTGGTTTCTACATAAAGGGGGAGGTTTTCTTTACTCTGGGTCAGGATGATGAGGGAGAGGTTTAAGGAGAGTATGATTATGAGGTAATTCTGGACTACCACAAAGGAAGCAGGAGGAAATGGGTAGGAGGGTCTGCTCTCCTATTTTCACAATGAATGAGGTCCTGAGCCACTGTGGTCCCTCCCTCACCAAGGCCAGAAAGAAAAAGTTGCGCATTGACAAGACTCCTGCCCTTATAAAGAGCCCAGAGTTCTGCCTTCTCATTCAGTGTGTGTGCATATGTGTGTGTTGGGATGAAGGCATGTATGTATAACTTATTCAACACAAAAATATTTATTAAGTGTATACTATACCAGTGTTCTAGTCACTTGTAATATGTCAGCAGATCGTGTTTGGCAGTTAATCGTTAATTTAACAGGACTGTCTTAAAATAAAGGAAACCCACCAATTGATATTTTCCATTAGAAACCCAATTTAAGAAGCAGTTGTAGTCAAGCAGATCTGTAGGCAAAATAGTTTAAGATAAAAATAACTAGACTCGGCCTACTGAATCCATATTTAATTATTAATCAGCTTCTTTTGGGGGAGGGTCCATCACCTTAGTATTGTCCAAATGTTCCAAATTATTTGAAATTCTAATAATTATAGGGGATATAATTTAAAAAACTTTTCCACCTCAATTTTTCATATACCTGTAAGAGAAACTAAGTCTTGGGCATTGTTGAATGAATGTTTGTTCAATGAGTATTAGGATGCCCTGAGTCTTATAGACTGAAGGCATGTCCTCCAAAATTCATATGTTGAAGGCCTAACCCGCCACGGGACTATATTTGAAGATAAGACCTTTATAGAAGTGGTTAGTGTTAAGTGAGGTCATAAGTGTAGGTCCCAGAAGGTAATAGGAGTGGGCTGATCTGAGTAAAAACCTAGGGAATAGGTTGCAAAGGGAGATCAGAGTATCAGGAATTATTTATTCTTGAATGTTGACCTGATCAACTTAATTAGGAACATGATTAGGAATTAGTTTTCCATATTTAAAACCAAGTCCAAGTTGTTAGTTTTGTTCCACTGAAATCAAATGCTGTGGTTGAACAACAGTCAAAGTGTTCAACTCACTTTGGGCATTGAGAAGATTTTAACAAAGTGACCAGAAGTAAGCATCTCAATTTTATCTGAAAACTAATAACCACTCTGGTAGGAACAAAAGTGGCTAGAGCAAATAATTAATGTTGCAAAAATGATATTTCTTATTAAAATTATTCTTGAAGACTATTCTCAGACTTGTCTTGCTCTCGGGTATCTTTACCTTACTTTAATTTTTCTCTGACTAGCCTTATTTTACCCTATCTTTAAAAAATTATGGCATCTCGGTGCCTGTGGCTCAAAGGAGTAGGGCACTGGCCCCATATGCTGCAGGTGGTGGGTTAAAACCCAGCCCCAGCCAAAAACTGAGAAAAAAAAATTATGGCATCTTTTATGTCTCATGTAAAGCTCTCTCAGACCACTTTAAAAAAAAAAAATTAAGGTGAGATGTGTGATCAAGGTCATGAATTTGTCCATTTTGTAATATGCTATTGGGTTAGGACTTACATGTGGAGTAGGTAGCAACTACTTATTGGCCACAGATGATTGGCCACAACATACTATTTCTTTAGCAATGTATTTCTTGGGCGTAAGCATTATTTCCTCCAGTCAGGTCAAATAAAATGCAAATACATAATATATTAAATCTATCATAACTTCCTATCACCGTCTAAAACTGTTACATAGAGACCTCTGGGTCTCCTGGGGACAAAGGCGGGTGCCCCAAGCAACTGCCACACCTGGGTAAGGAAGGAACGCCCTGCCAATCTGCCACTCAGAACTCAGCCTGCCAACTGCAAAAGGATGCAGAGGTTCCCCAGACAGCAGGCCAGGCCACTCAGGTACAAGAAGGTCTGGAAGGTGACCTAGAGCAACCTATGGCTAATTTTCACAGCATTAGCTTAAATCTGCATTGTGGTTTACCTCTACCCCCCACACACCAGCTTTCAGAAGGACTCATGGGAGAGCCACATGTGCAGTAGACTCAGGTCTTGTAACTTCCACCTGTCAAAGTGGTTCAAAGGTGATGTTTGAACCATGAGGAGGGCCCGGCCTAGGCAATAAAAACAGGATCCCAGACCTGTTATGACAGGGAGCCTGTTTGCTGTCTGTAGCAAACTGAATCTTACTTTGCTCAGTAAACTTCACATCTTGCTCACCCTGCTTTCCGTGTGTTTGGTCATTCTCCAGCCAAGAGCATGGGAAAAACTCAGAACAGATTGCTGACCTGACCTAATCAAATAACTTTCCTCAATAACAAGTGATTGAAGTATCTACACCCTTCTAAGGTTTCATTAGCCTGCAAATATTTAAGGGTAAGGAATAGAAAGACAAAAGTTTATACTACTGGATAAAGTACAGAAAGGGAATTTAGGTATACATACGACAGACCGCTTGCATCAAAATTTTTCCAGCACCAACTCTTATCTATAATTTCATCTTCTTTTTTGTCATTTTCCCCTAACAAAATTGTGAATTTCATTAAGGGAAAAATGACTGTGAGATAAATATTATTTTTACTGAAGTATTTATGCCCAAAGAAATTCAGAATACATGCTTGTTTTAAAATAAGTTTTTTGCTTTTCTGTATGATAAATAAAATATTGTAAACAACATACTTATAATTACTTACATCTGTGTTGCTCTAAATTTCTTTTTATGTTTGGGGTTCATTGAGGGTGCAAAGAATTAGGTTACACAGCTTGCATGTGTTAGGTAAAGTCCCTCTTATAACTGTGTCCTGGCCCCAAGAGGTGTGCCGTACACCAGACTCACCTTCCTCCTCCCTCCGCCCCTCTTCCTGCTCCCTCATTCCCCCAACCCCCACCTTGTATTCATTTGAGTTTTTTTACCTAAATATTGCTCTGAATTTTATAATAAGTTGCCATTACTATGTGTCTTAGCCTACAGGGGTCGTGATAACAGACTGGGTAGCTTAAGCACCAGAAATTTACTTCTCACAGTTTTGGGCCTAGATGTTGGATAATTGATTTCTGGTGAAGACTCTCTTCCTGGCTTGCAGACAGCTGTCTTTTGGTTGTATCCCCACATGGCTTTTCCTGTGGGGGAAGAGAAAGAGAAAGAGAGAGAGAAAGGGAGAGAAAAGCTCTCTGGTATCTCTTTATATAAGGATACTATCCCATTAGATTGGACCTACACTTATGACTTCACTTAACATTAATCACTTCTAGTAAAGACTCTATCTTCAAATATAGACCTGCTGTGGGTTAGGCCTTCAACATGCGAATTTTGGAGGACACACTTTCAGTCTATAACACTGTATAAGTGTTGAATAAGACTCAGGGCATCCTAATATTCATTGGACAAATGTTCAAAGCTGCCCAAGACTTAGTTTCTCTTACAGTTATGAAAAAAGCTGAAGTGGAGAATATTTTTTAGTTACATCTCTCATTATTAGAATTTTAAATAATATGGAACATTGGAAGAATATAATGACTACTCCTAAGTTTAATGGATCCTTCCCCCAAAAGAAGATGGTTAATAATTAAATATAGATTCAATAGGCTTGGTTATTTTTATCTTAAACTATTTTGGCTACAGATCTGATCAATTACAACTGCTTCTTAAATTGGGTTTCTAATGGTAAATATCAATCAGTGGGCCTCCTTCACTTTAAGACATGCTTGTTAAATTAACAATTAACTATCGAGCATGATTTTTTTTTTTTTTTGGCAGGGTGGGGTGTGGGGGAGGAATGCAATCTCTCTTTCTGGTTTTCATCTATTTTCCCTGTAGGGCATGGGAAATCAGGCCTTCCAAACCCCAATATTCCACTGAGTGCAGAATTGCTCTTATTCCACATGAAATAAGAGCAATCCCGAAGTCCTCAAGTCCCCCACTGCAAAGTACAGAGCTATCAGAAAGTTGAGAGGAATTGGCTCACCTGGACCCTCTATACTGATACATGTGGGTTACCTGAAAATCCCAGTAGAAGCTGCTAAGTACCAAATAGAAAATGCAGTTCAGTTCAGAGTACCTGCCCCAGTATCAAAACTCAAGGTGAGGCCAGGTTTACTGGTAAAAGTGAGGGGCTTATGGTTCCATAAGAGCAAAGAACGTATAAGTTTCACTAACTCAGGTCTCCATAGCAGATACTAGTTGAACAGTTGGTAACCAGTAAGCCAATGAGATCTCAGAAGAAGGAGACCCCTTACCTTTCGTCTCCAAAGCTCATAAGCTTCTACCTATGCTCAAACCATCATGACTATGAAAAAAGAACAGGATTAACTGATTCATCTTCACAAGGACTTTAGGGAGTATTATCTTTTCCAAATGAAGGTGGGAAAATAGTGGTTCAGAGAGATTAACTTGACCATCTTCAAATAGCAAATAAGTGTTAAAGGGTCTAGTTTGCTCAAACATAGTACTGAATTTTCTCATTTCTCCACCTTCCAGAAAAGACAGTTACTATATACTTGTATCATATGAAATTATTGGCTTAATTTAAATCTAGAAATTAAGACCATGCTTAATTATTTTTAACGAAGTCAAGAAAATATTTTCAGAGGCAATATGTTCAAAGTTAATCTTAAAGAATAAGTTTTCAATACATGAAAGAAAAGAATTCTAGGAAGCAGGAAAATGTTGGGGTATTTAAAGTCCCTCCACTGGACAACAATAAGTTTCTTTTTAAAAATTTATTTTAAAGGCTTAGATAAAAGTCTATAAAAAATACTTTTAGTATATTTAACATTTTTAAAGTTATCTCTTTGCTAAGAAAGAATTCATGAAGGCAATGCTATTTATAATAATGATATAAAAATTCCTAGAAATAAATTTAAGCAAATAAATGATCTCTACACTACAAAACACGGATGAAAGAAATTCTAAGTGACACAAAAATATGGAAAAATATCCTATGCTTCTGGATGGAAACAAACTAATAGTGTCAAAATAACCACATTGCCCACATCAATTCAATCCCTATTAAAATACCAACATCATGATTCACAGAATTAGAAAACAAACCTAAAATTTATATGAAACCAAAAAAGAGCCAGAATAGTCAAAGCAATTTCCAGCAAAAAGAACAAAACCGGAGGCATCACATTACCTGACTTCAAATTATATTACAAGACTATGGTAGCCCAAACAGCAAGATACTAGTATAAAAGTAGATACATAGATCAATGGAACAGAATAAATAACCAGAAATAAAGCCAAATACGTGTAGCCAAACTAATGTTTCACAAAGCAGACAAGGGGACACACTGGAGAAAAGACACCCTTTTCAATAGATGGTTTTGGAAAATAGAATCACCACATGCAGAAGAATGAAACTGACCCCATCTCTCACCATAGACAAAATGCAACTTAAGATTTATTAAAGACTGAAACATAAAACCAGAAACTATAAACATACCAGACTAAAGCTTAGGGAAAAATTCTTCTGGACATTGGTCTAGGCAAAGAATTTACGACTAAGACCTCAAAAGCAAAGGAAAGTAGACAAACGGGGCTTAATTGAAAAGCTTCTGCACAGCCAAAATAATACTAATACTAATAATAAAAATAGTCAATAGACAATCTGTAGAATGGGAGAAAATATGTTCAACTATTCATTCAACAGAGGACTAATACATAGAATATACAAAGAACTCAAACAAACCAATAGTAACAACAATAACAACAAAAACAATCCCACTGAAAAGTAGACTAGGGAAATGAATAGATGCTTTTCAAAAGAAGACAAGCAGGTGGACAACTGGTATATGAAAAGGTGCTCAGCACCACTAATCATAGGGGAAATGCAAAGTAAAACTACAGTGAGATATCATCTTACTCCAGTCCAAATGGCTATAATCAAAAAGGAAAAAAAAAAATAACAGATATTGGCAAGGACACAGAGTAAAGGCAACTCCTATACATTACTGGTGGGAATGTAAGTTAGTACAACCTCCGTGGAAAACAGTATGGGGATTTCTTAAAATAGAACTACCATTTGATAAAGCCACTATGGGGTATCTACCCAAAGGATAAGAAATTAATACATCAGGGAGGTGCCCGTAGCTCAGTGGGTAGGGTGCCAGCCACATACACTGAGGCTGGTGGGTTCGAACCCAGCCTGGGCCAGATAAAACAACGATGGCAACAAATACATAGATACATTGAAAAATGAAAAATAAAAGAAATTAATACATCCAAAAGATACCTCCACTCATATGTTTATCACAGCACTATTGACAATAGCAAAGATACAGAATCAACCTAAGTGTCCATCAGCAAGAGGAATGGATAAAGAAAATGTAGTCTACTTAGGCATAAAAAATGAAACCATGTCTTTTGCAGCAACCTAAATAGGCCATTACCACAAGTGAAAAAGGCCAGACATGCAAAGTCAAATATCTCAGGTTTCGTTGGTAGGTGGGTGCTAAAAATGTGTAACTTAGATTTAAAGAGTGGGAAGATAGACAATTGAGACTCAAAAGGAGGAGGGTAGATGATGGTAAATTAGTTATTGGGCATAATACATGTTATTTAGGTGATAGATATACCCTGACTTAACTACTGTGCAATCTATACATGTAACAAAATTGCACATGGACCCCACAAATTCATACAAATAAAAAATGAATATGTGAATTCTTTACAATAGATCATTTATTTATTATTTATCTATTATTTATATTTTAATTTTCATTCTTAAATTAGTTTTATGCATTCAGGATGCCAGTAATATACGTTGGCAAAATTGCTTAGAATGAATTTCTCTTATATGTAGGATAAAAAATGTTCATCAGTTTCATAGCACTCCTCATAAAAATTTCTGTGGGATATGGGATTTCAAAATTTAAACTATCCTATTTCTTTTTCATTCTTGGAGAAAAATATAACTAAACTTGTTTTTCATGAGTTATGTGCAGTTATTACTGGCTTATTCATTTGTCTAAATGCTTCCATTTTCTATTAACATCTTTTTAAGCATCACCAATTGCTATAGAATTTCATAACTAGCTCAGTGCTCTGATGCAACCATAGTGGGGTTTTGCTGCATTTGTTTTCTTTAAGGTTTAGACTTGCAGAACCTACAGTCAAATCAAAAAGGTGAGTTTTCAAGAATATTTTGTGTAAAGCATCAATTCAAACAAAAATCCCTGGAGATAAACTCTTGCAGGTCCATATGTAGAAAGGTCTTTGAGAAACTGAAAAGTATTTGCTCAGAATCAAGACAGGGAAAGAAAACTCTGAGAATAATAACAACATTCGCATTTTCCGAGTGTTAAATAACTCAGAACTAAACAGTATATCCAAAGAAGAAGATGGGATGTATGTTAATTACTGATAATAAATTAATATTTCTGATCATATGTGGATACAAACTTAGAAATTCGCATAAAAAAATGACAAAACAAGAAAGTAAAGCTTAGGCAGAATACCATGAGAAGCAATACTTTACAGAGTCAAGTACAAAGAAAAGAAACAGAATGTCTTTTCCTATTTCAAATATAATGCAAAGTTAATGGTGTAGCAAAATTAACTGGTAGCCTGACTTCTATTTCAGATTAATGGGTGGCTTGACCCATGATAGACAGATCATGTACACGTGAAATATTAGAGTCAAAATGCACCTGTTAACACACGAGCAAGTTAAAGTCTAGACTGATTAATATAACAAGTATATATTCAAAACATTCAGGTTTCAGACTTGCAGACTGTTGGAATGTTTTCATTCAGTGACTTACTATTGAAATGTGTTCTTGCAAAACTTATGTTCTAACTAGGGCCTCAGACACTTAAATAATTACAAAATATGACAAATATTTTGATAGGGGTGCCTTTTAGCCTAAGAAATAGAAAATTATTTCTAGGTGGGAGATAGTGAAAGCTTCCCCTCCATGTAACCATCATTTAGCTGGATCTTAGAAAATAAAATATACTTGTCAGCCCCAAAGAGGTAGGGGAGGGTATAGCATTAATAAAAATATAGAAGTGTAGGCTGGAGAGCAAGATGGCAGCCGAGTAACAGCTTCCTTGCATCTGGGTACCATGAGTCTGGGGAGATTGGACTCCAGGCATCTCTGGCTGGTGGGATCTGCCTATCATCACCCCTGTGAGGATACAGGGAGTCAGTGAGAGACTTCTGGACCCCAAGAGAAGGACTAAAATAGTGGAAACTGGCAAGTGTTCACGTGTGTTCAATTGGTCTAAACCTGCCTGCAACTGTAAGTTCAGTAGCAGCAAGACTGCAAACAGGAAAGGCCTTACCTGTGAACTGTTTTGGTGTCTTTGGACTTGGTACTCCGTTGAACTGCCTTGGGGAGAGCCTGAGCGGGAGTGTGGAGAACTTTGGCCGTTGTCTAGGGCCCCAGACTGAGCTGCTGAGCCAGATGGAGCTAATAGTGTTTGGCTGGGCTGCAGGGAGCCATTGTGAGTGATCTGCCCCAGCAAGCTCCACCCTCAGGGTTGCAAACCTAGAACCGGGTGGGAGCTGGTAACCTAGCGACTGAGTAGCCTAAGGGTGGGATCTGAGCTGCCTTAAAGCCCTAACCCTCAGGGGCAGAGTGAGACCGGTTCTGGCACACTGGGTAAGTGGATAGCCACTTCAGCAGTGATTCCAGCGACAAGCACTTTCCTGAGAAAGCTTCTGCTCAGCAAGTTTACAAGTTCAAAGTGCCTTTTAAGTGGGCTGAAAAGAGATTTAGAGTGTCTACCTGCTGGGGTTTGAGAAATCAGCAGCCTCCAGTCATATCAGAACTGTGATTAACATCTCATACCCCAGAAGACCACATGTTGCCCAGACAATATTCAACAACATATACATACTGCTTTTTTTGGTTGTCTTTTTTTTTTTTTTTTTTTTTTGGTTTGGTTGTTTTTTTGTTTATTTTGATGTTATTGATCTTGTTTTGTTTTTTAATTTCAACCTTTTTGGTACAGATCTTTTTACTTTCTCAATTTTTCTAGTTTAATTATAATTTCCCATTGCTGCCTTTTTCAATAACTAGAAATTCATTTTTGCTAGTGTAATTCATTTTTGCTAATAATTTTTCTACAATTATTGTTTGGTTTTTCACCCAATTTATCCCGTAAAGTTTTCTGTTTGCTTGTTTTGGTTTGATTTATAGCATTTTTGTCTTTCCTCTCTACTTGGTGGACATGGGGTACTGTGTCTGATCAGGTAAGCAAAGAGCTGCTGACCTCAAGGGAACCACCCAACTGGGCACACCCAGGAAGTGTTTTTTTTTTAAGGTTGTGTCAAAGTACCCTACTATACACCTATATTGCTCTGTCTCCCTCTTTCTGTGCCTCTCTACTTTTTGTAATATTCCTTTTACCCACCCCCTCTCCTTTCTCTATATTTTCTTTTTCTTTTCACTCGGTCCTCCTTTCTTTCATCCTTTCTTGCTCTTCAACCTTCTCACCCTTCTGGTCCTGTACGAAAAGGACTCATTGAACCATTAGTCCACAGGCACGAGAACTTAAAGAGCAAGAGGAAGTGAAAGGAAAATTAGGGCAAGGAAACAGACAAAAGAAATCACTCATGAGGAAGAATCAGCAGAAAACTCCTGGCAACATGAAGAACCAGTCCAGAACAACCCCGCCAAAGGACCATGAGACAGCTACTGCAGAGAATTCCACCTATAAAGAAATGTTAGGAATGACAGAAAGGGAATTTAGAATACACATGTTGAAAACAATGAAAGAAATGATGGAAACAATGAAGGAAACTGCTAATAAAGTGGAAAATAACCAAAAGGAAATCCAAAAACAGAATCAAATAAGAGATGAATGATATGAAGAATATAAAAAGGGTATAGCAGACCTGAAGGAACTGAAACAGTCAATTAGGGAACTTAAAGATGCAATGGAAAGTATCAGCAACAGGTTAGACGATGCAGAAGAAAGAATTTCAGAGGTAGAAGACAAAGTTCTTGAGATAACTCAGATAGTAAAAGAGGCAGAAAAGAAGAGAGAGAAAGCAGAACGTTCACTGTCAGAATTATGGGACTTTATGAAGCGTTCCAACATACGAGTTATAGGAATCCCAGAAGGGGAAGAAGAATGCCCCAGAGGATTGGAAGCCATACTAGAGAATATTATAAAAAAAAAACTTCTCAAATATTACCAAAGATTCTGACACACTGCTTTCAGAGGGATATCGGACCCCAGGTCACCTCAACTCTAACCAAGCTTCTCCAAGACACATTGTGATGAACCTGTCCAAAGTCAAGACAAAAGAAAAGATTCTGCAAGCTGCCAGCAGTAAGCGCCAGTTGACCTACAGGAGCAAATGCATCAGAGTGACTGCAGACTTCTCTAATGAAACTTTCCAAGCAAGAAGACAATGGTCATCTACCTTTAATCTACTTAAACAGAACAATTTCCAGCCCGGAATTCTGTACCCTGCCAAGCTAAGCTTAAAAATTGATGGAGAAATCAAATCATTTATGGATATACAAACATTGAGGAAATTTGCCACAACAAGACCAGCTCTACAGGAAAAAATTCAACCTGTTCTGCACACTGACCACCACAATGGATCAGCAGCAAAGTAAGAACTCAGAAATTAAAGGACAGAACCTAACCTCCACACTGATGCAAAAGATAAAACCAAGCAATGGACTCTCACAAAATAAGATGAATAGAATACTACCACACTTATCAATTATCTCGATAAATGTTAATGGCTTGAATTCCCCACTGAAGAGACATAGATTGGCTGACTGGATTAAAAAAAACAAGCCATCCATTTGCTGTCTACAAGAAACACACCTGGCTTCAAAAGACAAATTAAAGCTCCGAGTCAAGGGTTGGAAGACAATTTTTCAGGCAAATGAAATTCAGAAGAAAAGAGGAGTTGCAATATTATTTTCAGATACATGTGGATTTAAAGTAACTAAAGTCAAAAAAGACAAAGATGGTCATTTTATATTGGTCAAGGGAAAACTACAACAAGAAGACATTTCAATTCTAAATATTTATGCACCCAATTTAAATGCTCCCAGATTCTTGGAACAGACCTTACTCAGTCTGAGCAATATGATACCTGATAATACCATCATAACAGGGGACTTTAAGACTCCTCTTACAGAGCTGGACAGATCCTCTAAACAGAAATTAAACAGAGATATAAGAGATTTAAATGAGACCCTAGAACAACTGTGCTTGATAGACGCATATAGAACACTTCACCCCAAAGATAAAGAATATACATTCTTCTCATCACCCCATGGAACATTCTCCAAAATTGATCATATCCTGGGACACAAAACAAATATCAACAGAATCAAAAGAATTGAAATTTTACCTTGCATCTTCTCAGACCATAAGGCACTAAAGGTGGAACTCAACTCTAACAAAAATGCTCGACCCCACCCAAAGGCATGGAAATTAAACAATCTTCTGTTGAATAACAGAAGGGTGCAGGAAGAAATAAAACAGGAAATCATTAACTTCCTTGAGCATAACAACAATGAAGACACAAGCTACCAAAACCTGTGGGATACTGCAAAAGCAGTTTTGAGAGGAAAATTCATTGCTTTAGATGCCTTCATTCGAATAAAACAGAAAGAGAGCACATCAACAATCTCATAAGAGATCTTATGGAATTGGAAAAAGAAGAACAACCTAAGCCTAAACTCAGTAGAAGAAAAGAAATATCCAAAATCAAATCAGAGATCAATGAAATTGAAAACAAAAGAATCATTCAGAAAATTAATGAAACAAGGAGTTGGTTTGTTGAAAAAATAAATAAAATAGATAAACCATTGGCCAGACTAACGAGGAATAGAAAAATAAAATCTCTAGTAACCTCAAACAGAAATGATAAAGGGGAAATAACAACTGATCCCACAGAGATACAAGAGATCATCTCTGAATACTACCAGAAACTCCATGCCCAGAAATTTGACAATGTGAAGGAAATAGATCAATATTTGGAATCACACCCTCTCCCTAGACTCAGCCAGGAAGAAATAGACCTCCTGAACAGACCAATTTCAAGCACTGAGATCAAAGAAACAATAAAAAAATCTTCCAATCAAAAAATGCCCTGGTCCAGATGGCTTCACTCCAGAATTCTATCAAAACTTCAAGGAAGAGCTTATTCCTGTACTGCAGAAATTATTCCAAAAAATTGAGGAAGAAGGAATCTTCCCCAACACATTCTATGAAGCAAACATCACCCTATACCAAAACCAGGAAAAGACCAAACAAAAAGGAGAATTTCAGACCAATCTCACTCATGAATATAGATGCAAAAATTCTCAACAAAATCCTAGCCAATAGATTATAGCTTACTATCAAAAAAGTCATTCATCATGATCAAGTAGGCTTCATCCCAGGGATGCAAGGCTGGTTTAACATACGCAAGTCCATAAACGTTATCCACCACATTAACAGAGGCAAATATGAAGATCATATGATCCTCTCAATAGATGCAGAAAAAGCATTTGATAAAATCCAGCATCCTTTTCTAATTAGAACACTGAAGAGTATAGGCATAAGTGGCACATTTCTAAAACTGATTGAAGCTATCTGTGACAAACCCACAGCTAATATTTTACTGAATGGAGTAAAACTGAAAGCTTTTCCTCTTAAAACTGGAACCAGACAAGGTTGTCCTCTGTCACCTTTAATATTCAACATAGTGCTGGAAGTTCTAGCCAATACAATTAGGCAAGACAAGGAAATAAAGGGATTCCAAATGGGAGCAGAGGAGGTCAAACTCTCCCTCTTTGCTGATGACATGATCTCATACTTAGAGAACCCCAAACACTCAACCACAAGACTCCTAGAAGTCATCAAAAAATACAGTAATGTTTCAGGATATAAAATCAATGTCCACAAGTCAGTAGCCTTTGTATACATCAATAACAGTCAAGATGAGAAGCTAATTAAGGACACAACTCCCTTCACCATAGTTTCAAAGAAAATGAAATACCTAGGAATATACCTAACGAAGGAGGTGAAGGACCTCTATTAAGAAAATTATGAACTCCTCGGAAAGGAAATAGCAGAGGATATTAACAAATGGAAGAACATACCATGCTCATGGATGGGAAGACTCAACATTGTTAAAATGTGTATACTTCCCAAAGCAATCTACCTATTCAATGCCATTCCTATCAAAATACCAACATCGTACTTTCGAGGTTTGGAGAAAATGATTCTGCGTTTTGTATGGAACCAGAAAAAACCCCATATAGCTGAGGCAGTTCTTAGTAATAAAAATAAAGCTGGCTGCATCAGCATACCAGATTTTAATCTGTACTACAAAGCCATAGTGGTCAAGACAGCATGGGACTGGCACAAAAACAGAGACATTGACACTTGGAATAGAATTGAAAACCAAGAAATGGGGCAGCGCCTGTGGCTCAGTGAGTAGGGTGCCGGCCCCATATGCCGAGGGTGGCAGGTTCAAACCCAGCCCCGGCCAAACTGCCCCAAAAAAATAGCCGGGCATTGTGGCGGGCACCTGTAGTCCCAGCTGCTCAGGAGGCTGAGGCAAGAGAATCGCGTAAGCCCAAGAGTTAGAGGTTGCTGTGAGCCGTGTGATGCCACGGCACTCTACCGAGGGTGGTACAGTGAGACTCTGTCCCTACAAAAAAAAAAAAAAGAAAACCAAGAAGTGAAACTAACATCTTACAACCACCTAATCTTCGATAAACCAAACAAGAACATACCTTGGGGGAAAAACTCCCTATTCAATAAATGGTGTTGGGAGAACTGGATGTCTACATGTAAAAGACTGAAACTGGACCCACACCTTTCCCCACTCACAAAAATTGATTCAAGATTGATAAAGGACTTAAATTTAATGCATGAAACAATAAAAATCCTCAAAGAAAGCATAGGAAAAACACTGGAAGATATTGGCCTGGGGAAAGATTTCATGAAGAAGACTGCCATGGCAATTGCAACAACAACAAAATAAACAAATGGGACTTCACAAAATTGAAAAGCTTCTGTACAGCTAAGGAGACAACAATCAAAGCAAAGAGACAACCTACATAATGGGAAAGGATATTTGCATATTTTCAATCAGACAAAAGCTTGATAACTAGGATCTATAGAGAACTCAAATTAATCCACATGAAAAAAGCCAACAATCCCATATATCAATTGGGGAAGAGACATGAATAGAACCTTCTCTAAAGATGACAGATGAATGGCTAACAAACACATGAAAAAATGTTCATCATCTCTATATATTAGAGAAATGCAAATTAAAACAACCCTGAGGTATCATCTAATCCCAGTGAGAATGGCCCACATCACAAAATCTCAAAACTGCAGATGCCGGCATGGATGTGGGGAGAAGGGAACACTTTTACACTGCTGGTGGGACTGCAAACTAGTACAACCTTTCTGGAAGGAAGTATGGAGAAACCTCAAAGCACTCAAGCTAAACCTCCCATTTGATCCTGCAATTCCATTGCTGGGCATCTACCCAGAAGGAAAAAAATCCTTTTATCATAAGGACACTTGTACTAGACTGTTTATTGCAGCTCAATTTACAATCGCCAAAATGTGGAAACAGCCTAAATGTCCACCAACCCAGGAATGGATTAACAAACTGTGGTATATTTATACCATGGAATACTATTCAGCCATTAAAAAAAATGGAGACTTTACATCCTTCGTATTAACCTGGATGGAAGTGGAAGACATTATTCTTAGTAAAGCATCACAAGAATAGAGAAGCATGAATCTTATGTACTCAATTTTGATATGAGGACAATTAATGACAATTAAGGTTATGGGGGGGAAGCGGAAAGAGGGACGGCGGGAGGGTGGTGGGGCCTTGGTATGTGTCACACTTTATGGGGCCAAGACAGAATTGCAAGAGGGACTTTACCTAACAATTGCAATCAGTGTAACCTGGCTTACTGTACCCTCAATGAATCCCCAACAACAACAACAACAAAATAATAATAAAATATACAAGTAGAAAAAACAAGCTCTAACTAAAAAAAAAAAAAAAAAATATATATATATATATATATAGAAGTGTAAAAAAATATATATATAGAAGTGTAAAAAATGCCACCTGCTCAGGAAATCACTGGGGTGAGTAACAGGTGCAATTGTGAAGAATATTTTGTCCTTTGGCTCTTAGTATATCATCAACGAAAATGAAGATTTTTTTAATAGGGTAAAGCTAACAAGACACGCCAGCATCTTTTTCTTGGCACCATTGAGAAACAGCCACTAACTTAATCATTTTGATTCACTCCTTCAACAAGAACAAGGTAATTTCATGTCAACACAAGAACCGAATAACTAATAACACATACATCATGTCTATCAATTGTATATATTGTCCATCTCAACCCTTAGGGGTAAACCAACCTCAAACATCAAGAAATAAAAACAAAACTTTGAATCTCCAGTAAATCTATCCCTTACTCATACTGTTTATTTATTTTTTATTTTTTTAAATGATAATTTTTATTTTTTAATTTAAAAACTTTTTTATTAAGTCATATATACATAGATCATGAATACATTTATTGCCTTTATGGGATTCAATGTGTTGATTATTTGTACAAATTGGAGTGCTTACATCCTACTAATTAACATAGCTTTCACCTCATTTACTTAATCACAGTGTTAAGACATTTGTGTTCAGTACTTGATAGATTTGACTTGTACCCTTGCAATATGCTCCATAGGCGAGGTCCCACCATTTACCCTCCCTCTATCAAACCACCCCAGTCCCTCCCTATCCCCCTCCCCTTCTCTCCTTCATCCTGGGCTATAGTTGTGATTCATCTCTCATATGAAAGTGTAGGATATTATAAATTGGTTTTATTAGTAGTACTGAGTACTGGATATTTTTTTTTCCATTCCTGAGATACTTTACTAAGAAGAATATTTTCCAGTTCCATTCACATAAACATAAAAGAGGTAAAGTCTTTATCTTTTCTTAATGCTGCATAGTATTCCATGGTAGACATATACCACAATTTATTAATCCATTCATGGGTCAATGGGCACTTGGGCTTCTTCCAAGACTTGGCGATTATGAATTGAGCTGCAATGAACAATCTGGTGTAAATATCTTTGTTGCCAAGTGATTTTTGGTCTTTTGGATATACACTTAGTAGAGGAATTGCAGGATCAAATGGCAGGTCTACATTTAGACCCCCTCAGTGTTCTCCAAACTTCTTTCCAAAAGGAACGTACTAGCTTGCATTCCCACCAGCAGTGCAGAAGTATTCCCTTTTCTCCACATCCACGCCAACATCTGTAGGTTTGGGATTTTGTGATGTGGGCTACTCTTATTAGAATTAGATGGTATCTCGGAGTAGTTGTGGTTTGCATTTCTCTGATGATTAAAGATGATGAGCATTTTTTCATGTGTCTGTAGGACATGCGCCTGCCTTCTTCAGAGAAGCTTTTGTTCATGTCTCTTGCCCACAATGAAATGGGATCACTTGTTCTTTTCTTATTAATAAGTTTGAGTTCTCTGTGGATTCTGGTTATTAGACGTTTGTCGGAAATATAACCTGCAAAAATCCTCTCCCATTCCGAGGGCTGTCTACTTGCTTTACTTACTGTATTCCTGGCAGTGCAGAAGCTTTTTAGTTTGATCAGATCCCACACTCTTTAGCCTGCATCACCAACTTCAGGTAGTGATCCCCAGAATTCTTCTTGAGTAAATGTTCTAGTCACCTAGTATCTGTTTAACTGATAATCTAATTCCTCATCATCTAAATTGTTATGAGAATTCGTGGTCCTATTAACAAGAGTGCAAAAGAAACTCAGGGTGAAACGGGAAGTTTCTGTGAAAAGTCAGCATCATTCCAGATGGATGGACACAAAGCCTGGAATCAGTTATTCGGGTGCCCTGGTGCTCTGGAGAATTTCTAAAAGGCTTACAAATAGAATCCTGTATAATTTATTATACTTAGAATAGTGTGAGAGAATAGTTTGTTTGGATGACACTTTTACTTACTATTTCTTCAGTCATATAAGGTCCTGTATCTGCAGTATTTTTATATTTAAGCTATTACAGCAATACCGAGACATAATTCAGAAGCCCCGAGGTTGAATACCTGGGATGGCTCACCTAAAAAGAGACTTACCACTTTCCATAGAGAGGCAGCTTATATTTATTGAATACCTTTATCCCAGGAACTGTTCAAGGTTCTTCAGAGCCATTTTGGTCTCATGGGAGTTTATATTTCATTAGTGAATGATAAAATTAAGAAAATGCTGCCAAGTGTGGACAGTCTTACAAATCACCAGTAGCATCCAGAGCTATAAACAGCCAGCAGTAAAACCTCACCTCCCCAATTTAACTCTACTTTTGAAGGGTCTTCTTCAAAAGTTTTGGCTAAATACTACCCAGTGTGATACATTTCCAGGAATCTGTGAGCCTCTTTCTCTTTCACACTAAGATAGATTTTCCATATCCTGAAACAAACAAACCACTAGACTTTGACAGCAGGGTAAACTTTGTCTTATAAAGAGTTAATCCGAGATGCAGACCTCTACGTTGGGGCAAAATTCTCTAAAAAAGGTGCACCTGGTGGTATAAAGGCCAAGTTTTCTGACATCATTGATGCCTTACCTCTGTGGTATTAGCTGTTCTTGTCTTAAATGAACTATTTATTTTGCAGTTTCCTCCCCTGCGTTTTATTCTTCTTAAGGGAAGAACTGTATCGTATTCACCTGTGTGTTTTTAGGTCCTCGTGCTGTGCTTAGCACAAAATAGCTGTTCAATGAGTAGTCATTTCATTGGTTAGGAACAAATATTATAAATAACATACCATTATTCTAGAACAATCAACATTATGATAGTAAAAAATTATAATCAATCTCAAGATGTACTTAGCAGACTATTACACAGCCATTGAAAAGGGACATGTGTATATATAACATAGCTACATGCAGGCACACAGGTGTACCTCTTTTAGGGTATTTGCTTCTTTCTCGATATAAAAAACATTTTTACTATCAATACATCGCATTTAAAGTTCTATCCCCCAAATTTAAAATTTTTAAAGGTTAGTTATAAAAAGTCCAGAAAACATTGTTATTATCATCAATTATTTTTAGGCAGTGAGATGATGGAATATATTATTGTATTTATTTTGCATTATTTTAGTATGCATTTTACTATTTTAATATCTATAAGCTGAAATTGGAGGTTAAAAATTAAACCAATTTAAGGCCAAGACATATTATGTGAGTATTTATTTATTTATATTTATTTATTTTATGGCCTGGTTGACATTAAACTTATTAATGACAGTTACTTTCTGGCATGTTAGATAAAAAATATAACACAAATACAGAGGAAAGAGGAAAAAGGTAGAAATGGTACAAAAGACATGAACAATGTAAGCACTACTGCTTTACTTAAAATCAAATACTTTTCAAATATTCAACTGATTAACTAATTTAAATAGTGTTCTCAGGAACACAAAAATATAGGAAAGAATTTTAATCCCATGTACTCTGCCATTATGATATTCGTTCCTTACACTCGAAATGTTCAAAATATTTTTACCATCTCATTTTTTTTCTCATTACTTTTGTAAATTTGGTATTATGCCAACAGGAACATCTTCCAGCTGAACAAATAGAATTCTTCTTACTTCGCTGGAATATTGAAATGTACATTGAAATAATTTGAAAATAATTTACAATTTTGGCTCAAACCTAAATAAGATTTGTTTTGAACAATTGCCAATTCTTCTGTACCTGGTTAATGACTTTTGGAAAGATGTGGTGCTTCGTTCATGGTTTCCCATTGCTCTCGGAATCCATAAATCAGAGCAAGATTAATTTAATTCTTAATTTTTTTTGGCATGCCTAGAAAGGAATGAAGCCCTGGGTGGAATCATTATTATTCTTGTACTCCATATCATTGAGGAATGGGAAATCACTCAAATATCAATATAATCACCAGGATCTCCTAGTTCAACTGTAGGCCTCGAATATGGTTCTATTCTGTAACATTTAATCATTCACATAGCTTAAAAAACAGGTCTAGCTAAAGAAAAAATAAAAATGTTTGCCAGAAATACATCTGGAAACAATGTTAACCGCGTGAATTTCTAAGAGCAGACTCTTATAGGAGAGGTATATTTCCAAATGGAAAAGCATAACTTCAAACTCTTGCTGTTTCATTTAATTTGTTAATGTTCAGTAACAGTTTCATATCGATTGTAAGTTTGGGAGAGGCAAGTTCTGCCATTGTATACTCAAGTTAATTACAGTTATGGATTTGGGTTTCATTTTTTGGTACCATCCAGTTTAAAAAGAGCTAAATGCAGAATGTCGTTTATGGAACTCATGTACATAACAGACTGAGGTTGCTCAGTACGTTCCTACCGCGGCCAGTGGAAATGCTTCCATTTCTCCCTAGAGTGTAACAAGAGAACCCTTTTTGGGCTTTGAGGCTTCAAATGAAAACCTCTTCAGTTGTCTCTTTAAAAACAACTATCAAATAACTTTTTGGTATGTTCCATTTTTTTCTTTTCTACTCAGAATTGTTCCTTTACTTATGTCTTTTTTATTTAGGTTGACATTCAGCCCATATCTGTCTCCTCAGCTGGTACCAATTTGATTCCTGGGTTCTCCAGAACATTATGTGCTTCGATAAGCCAGCTGCCCACAGGTCTGATTTTTGACAATTTACTGACCTTATCAGCTGCTGCTGCCTGTCCCATTCCAAACATGTGGGCTTTCACTTACCTGGGTATTTGCATATGGAGGATACTCTTGTTTTTTGTTCTTCGTTTTTTTTTTTTTTTTTATATAAACAGTTCAACATTTATTTATTTATTTATTTATTTTTCTTTTGCAGTTTTTGGCCCCTAGGGCTGGGTTTGAACCCGTCACCTCTGGCATATGGGGCCAGTGCCCTACCCCTTTGAGCCACAAGCGCCACCCCTGTTCTTTGTTTTTTTAGAGCACATTTTCTTGTGATTATTGAGAGAAATCTCTGATAATTTCAATCAGTGTTAATCTACAGAATGTTATTCTTCTCTGGTTGCTGAACAAAATAAAAACAATAACTAAAGAGTAGGCAAGGGAACCGAATAAAAGCCACAAACTCCATCTATCAGTTAAACCTTATGTTCACCTCCCGTGCAACTTTGCCTCGTATCGGAAGGCAGCGATCCTTCTGCCAAACAAAGGCCTCTGCCAATCAACCAACTCTACACTCTCTTGCCTATGACTTAAAAATTTTTTTCTCCATTGTAATTTCCCCTACATTGTTAACTTTTATTCTTCCAAATAATAATTTTTATTATTAAGTCACTTCCGATTTTAAAAAAGAAAACCTTTCTCTTGATCCCAGATCTTCAAATCTCTCCTCTTTCTCACAGTACAGATATTTAAAAGAGTTGCTTAGACTTTCTCTCATGAGTCAAGTCACCTGTCAACCCTCAAGCTAGAATGCTTTTAGCTGAAAATGTAAAAAAAAGTTAACAAAAATAAGTGTTTTTATTACCATATCTAAAATAAGGCTATAGTTGGGTGCTTCCAGAATTGGTTCATCTGGTGGTTTAGCAATAGCAGGACTCTGGTTTCACCTGTGGTTTCCCCTGCTTTTGTTTCGTAGTTATAAGAAGCTTTCTGCAGGTCAAAGCATCAAGTCCCTATAAATCAGTGCTTAGAGAAGAAAGAAGGAGTAAGACTTTTCCATAGGAAACTCTCTTTCTTCAAGGAAGAAAATCTTTCCCAGGAGGCCCCAGAACGTTAACATTTAACTGATTACATGGTCTTGGCTATTTGGCTGCATGGTTTACCCCAAATGAATCATCAAAAGGGAAAATAATCCCAATCTTATCTTTCTAGTAACCCTAATTGCTCACCTAACTGATATTTTAGTCTAAATGTCCCCAAAGCTCCCCAAATTTAAGAAGAGAAAAAACTGAATGTAAACACTGAACTCATTCTTTTCCACCTTGGTCTCTCTGTTTCCCATCCTACGTCGATATGAATACACGTACAGAAAATTTCAGCATTATTAATAATCCACTATGAGTCTGTTACTTAAAAAAATATATTTATCATCAATACTACCTATTAAAATGATGCATGTCACAAGTTTAATGTTCAGTAAATAAATTATTACACTTTTAATTATCATAAATTTCCTTTTCAAGCTTTGAACTACTGATATTAACAGGATAGCCAACATGTAGACCCAACTATAGCCTTAATAGAGCCACATCAAATGTAGCTGTAGATCTTTCACTTGTATGGTCTCATGTAAGCCTCAATACCACCCTGGAAGAAAGTTATCATTATTTCTATATCACATATAAGAAACTAAGTGTCTGTGAGCCTAAATTTAGGAGCTAAAAACACTTCAAATCACAAGTGTCTTTAGATGCTGAATTGAAAAAGAATAAAACTAAAAACCTATTCCAGTTCCCTTCAGTCTGGTTTCACTGAGTAACTTAATGCTGCATTAGCTCTGGAATTTACATCTTTTTTTAAGCTCAGTGGGTAACTTGAAGGCCTAGGTAGACAAAACCCTCTATCATCGCTTCTCTGGCCATAATTCTGTGGAGCAATTGTCCCCTTGTGAGGAAGGAAGTACATAACATGAGGCCCTTGATTATCACCTGCTACCTTGCCTCTGATTGTCAGTTTGGGTAGCGTTTCCATTATGTAAGCCCTCAAATTTCTACTCCCTCAAGCATTATAAAAAGAAGGACTTAGGCAAAATGACCTAAAAAAATCTTTTCTTTTATTCCTATTTCCAGATAAGCCAGTTTCAACTAAGAATTTCTATTTCTTATAGGTTCTTACTAAGTGAAAAATGTAGCCAACACACTCCAATATTCTAAATTTTTCCTTTAAATTCTTGATTCTGCAACTTCATTAAGATCATTGTCTTCATTCCACCATCCAATAGACAACGTTCCAATTCACTGTTTTGCTATCATGAATAAGATCTTCCAATCTCTTAACCCCAAACATAGGGCACTTACCTACCTTCCACGTTATTTCTACTCATCCGATTTCAAAATTTAAAAATTTTAAAAACTCCTGCTTCTACCATTCTCATATTCCGATATCAAAACCGGATTCAGTGAAAATTATTTCGTTGAAGTACTGGGTATAAAAACCAACCCAAGATGGCTTAAGCAAAAAGAAATTCCCAGGTTTATATAAATGATAATTTTAGAAATAGGGCCTCCCTCCGGCACAGGTGAACACTAGACAGAATGCCTTTAGGACTCAGCTTCACAGCTTTTTTCAGCCGGACCTTCTCTGAGTGACGGTCACATGTGGCAGGGAAGTAGCTGCGGTGGCGCCAAGCCTGGCAGCTTTAAGGCACGGCCTTTTAAAACCTGCTTTACTGCATCATATCATTTTACATGTGATTTTTATCCTTTACACTTTTGTGTGATTATTAACAGCAATAAAAAGAAAACGTGTTTTCAATTCATTCTTGTACCTGTCAACTGCAAGAGAGAAGGCTTTCACACTTGTTAACACGCCGTAATCTAAAGGAGACACGTGAAAGAGAGAGTGAGTGAATCTCTCATGCCCACACATTTCAGAGGAATACAATTTATTGAAATAGAAAAAAACCCTCAATCTTAGCATAAAGTTTCCCAAATGGGATAAAAAGTGAGTAATAAAAAGGGTTCTAAAGGTAGAACTGGTAGCAAAAAAAGAAACTTAGATGCTTTGGTTGGGTGCTGGGCATTATTAAAATTATAAAGGTATAAGCAATATACCAATAAGCTTGGACATTTAAGTTGGTGAGCTCCTCCTAGAAAAAGTGCCATGTAGCTCCTTGCTGAATATCCCCATAGTCACCTTCGGAGTACTTGTGCAGACCTTCTGGTGATGTAGTAATATTTAGCAATGAGATTTATACCACTTTTTCCACAATGTTTTTTTGACCTCCTACAATGGCAGCTCTAATGGTCATACCAGGAAAAGAGTTCCAAAATTGTTTTGAAGGGTGGAGTAGGTGCTGGCGTCTGAGCATAGCTTTCTAAGGGAAGGTGACCATAGTGATATTCAGCAAAAAGATATGTAGTACTTTTTCTAAGATGAGTTTGGGAACTTAATTATCAGATCTTGTATTTTTATCAATACACTTAAGACTTCCTTTGAGAAGAAAAGGCCTTTAATTGGTATCATTTTCTCATTTCCTTATTAAATCTTCCTTCCTTCCTTCCCTTCTTTCCCTCTTTCTCTCTCTCTATTTCTTTCAACAAGGTTTCACTAGTCATCACCAGTGCAATGATGCTGTAACAGCAACAATAGCCTGCTGTAATGTCAAACTCCTAGGTTAAAGTGACCCGTCTGTTTCAGCCTCCCAAGCAGCTGGGCTACAAGTGAGAGCCACCAAACTGGTACAACTTTCTTTCACCTTTTTTTCAGATACAGGATCTATCTATGTTTCCCATACTGGTATCAAACTCCTGACCTCAAGCAGCACTTCCACCTTGGCTGCCCTCAGTACTGGGATTATAGCTGTGAGTGCTGGGATTATAGCTGTGAGTGATGACACCCAGCTGAGAAATTCATCTTGAAATGAATTAAACTTGGAATGATTTTGATTACAACCATGGTTAATATGGAGAGTTTCAGAAAAGTTGGAAACTCTAAAAGTTGCTAAAGCATTCTGAAACTGTTTAAGCTCTATTGCTCTTGATTCATGGAGTACCAGAACTAATTAAATAAGCTATTTTTCCAACCAGAAGAATCTCTAAATCCCTAAGCAGAAGAACTAGTATTTATACAAACATGTACAGTATTCAGGACATCTTCAAGTCCCTCAAAATTGCAAATGATAACATTGTATTGTGTTAAAATTTTGTGATTTATGCATTGTTTCTACTTAACTGAAACAGTACATATTTATATTCCAAATATTTTAGTTTTTCATGAAAAGGAAGTTTTCAAACTTTATTTTAGGACTGGCTTTACAATTTATAACATCTGAGAAACTTCATATGTTTCTCTTTAATGTACTTAAAGAATTTAAAATTGTCTTCAGTGAATGCCATTTTAATAATAAATAACATTTGATAAAAGAAAATAATAAATCACACTATAAATTCTTCTCTAGCTTTCTATCCCTCATGTGATGGCCACTCAGCACAGAGCTGCACATATACTGAATGCTGTAAATTTTTGTTAAATATAGATCAGTAATTCAATATAAATGGGAAAAAGGTACATGACATGCCTCCAATTTTGCCTTTGTAACTATTGAGCCTCTATCACGTTAGACAATATTCTGAGAGCTATAAATGTATTAGTGAACAAACAGTGGATTGAGCACTCAGAAAGTGGTGGGATAAGATACAAGAAATGTAGGCCGGGCACAGTGGCTCATGCCTGTAATCCTCGCACTCTGGGAGGCCAAGGTGGGTGGATTGTTTGAGAACAGGAGTTTGAGACCAGCCTGAGCAAGAGTGAAACAGACTCTTGCCTCTACTAAAAAATAAATAAATAAATAGAACTAGCTGGGCACTGTGGCAGGCACCTGTGGTCCCAGCTACTCGGGAAACTGAGGCCTGAGGATCACTTGAGCCCAAAGAATTTGAGGTGTGATCTATGATGACACTGTGACACTCTAACCAGTGCCACAGAGTGAGACTTTGTCTCAAAAAAAAAGAAAAGAAAAAGAGAAATAAGAAATCTCACAATACAATGTGTTAGATGTTAGACTTAAAGCAATGTCTAATTTCTTGTTAAATTTCTCTTTTTTTCATAGGAAGAAAAGCAGTATAGATTTCAATTGATCAAAAATGGCTCCATTTAGAATAGATTTCCACTAGTATGAATCAGTCATCTTAAAGATAGTTTCTCTTAATCTAAAAAAGTTTTCACATATTTATTATAATGTGATGGTGCTGTTTCACCAGAAGAATAAGTTGCAATAATCATAATAGTGATTTCTTTATTTAAGTAATGCATATTGGTATTGTTGTATGCTTTATCATTTTTTTTCCATGCATCTTTTAGTGTTGCCATAGTTACTTTAGGTTGTCTAGGAGATTTATATGACTTTTTTGAGAACTGGGTAAAATCTTGAAATTTATATGTAATTTCTGAAAATGTAATTGGGAAATTGGCACAGAGCAAAATATTGCCTTATGTTGTGCTATGTCTAATATAAGAAATAGGAAGTAAAGAGGGATAGTTAGATTACGGGAACAATAGCAACAATAGCCCGCTACAGAATTAGCGGTCAGAAAATCTGTGTTTAAAACTTACAGAGACTTTTTTTTTTTAACCTTTCACAATCATTTCTAATCTCTCAATGGCACTTTCTCATTTACAAAATGGAGAGAATATGGCTCTGCGCTCATAGCTCAGTGGTTAGGGCTTTGGCCACATGCACCAAGGTTGGTGGGTTCAAACACGGCCTGGGCCTGCTAAAAAAAATAAAAACAGAGTATCTGGGCATTGTGGCAGGTACCTGTAGTCCCAGATACCAGAGAGGCTGAGGCAAGAGAATCGCTTGAGCCCAAGAGTTTGAGGTTGCTGTGAGCTGTGACGCCACAGCACTCTACTGAGGGTGTGAGGGTGACAAGTAAGACTGTCTCAAAAAAGAGAAAAAAAAGGAGAGAATATACCTGGATTTTTTGAATGAGTGTTTTATAGCATTGTTTAGAAATTTTGAATTTCTATATTTCAATATTTCCATTTTGAATGGACTTACTGAATAAATGATATCTAAAACTCTTTGCAAATTGTAGAAATTATTTATAACATTTTATCACTTATATCATTGCAGCTTTATGTTGGTTTTATAAACCTATTTTGTTTAATCACTTAGTTAATCTATATAGTATCTTTCTATGAAAATGAAATATAAATGATAGCAATGACTTTTTATCAGTGAGATTATGAAATGGAATACAAAGAGAACAAGTCGTATCTTGAGAAATTATTGTGCCACCATTTGTACTGTACACAGTGTGTGCCATAGACAGAAAAAGAAAGAAAAGCACCACAGTTTTGTGTGTGTCTGTGCCTCCCTGAAGGATACGTTGCTATTTTAACATTCTCAGGAAAGAGACAAGCCTAACATTGAGAAATGGATGTCTTAGAACCCACTGTCCTAACACCACTTTCTTCTCTGCTGGGATTGCTATGGGTTGTTGAGGAAAGACCAACTATTTGCAACTTTCTACACATAGGCTTTTTATTCATTCATTCATTCCACAAATATTTGTTGAGCATCTTCTATAGACCCACATTCTAGCCAGGGAATAGAGATGAATAAGACATGGTTCCTGCCAATAAGTAGCTCACAGTCTGAAAGTGAAAAAATAGTTCATACGACTATTATTTTTTGAGGTGATTTTTTGACTACCATCTAGAATCCCTACTGGAGCAGACACTGCATTAAGGATTGTCAGGATAGAGATGCAAGTCTGTTAGAAACAGAGGCATTGGACAGGCCTGGCAGCTCACACCTGTGAACTCGGCACTTTGGGAGGCTGAGGCAGGAGGGTCATTTGAGGCCAGGAGTTTGAGACCTTGCCTGAGCAAGGGTGAGACCCCATCTCTATAAAAAATAGAAAGATTGGCCAGGACTGGAAGTGAATGCCTGTGTTTCCAATTACTGGGGAAGTTGAGGGCTGAGATACTACTGCACTCTGCCCTGGACAACAGAGGGAGACTATGTCTCCAAAAAAAAAAAAAAAAAAAAAAACCCAAACACGCACACACTAAAGTGTGCCACTCCTAAGCCTATATTCAGGAAACAGTGAAGAGGTAGAAAGTCTTGGTCATAAAACTTTTTATTTAAGTTATCTCAATGGTTAAGACCTGTTCTATAAAATATGTGATATCTGCACAATAAAATAGACATGCTTAACCAAAGAATGCTGTATATTTCTTTCTCTAATGAATTTTGAAAATATATTGTAAAATTTTGGGATGTAGCTTCAGAAAAATTTTAAGAACAAAATAGATCACTGGAATGCCAAAATAATTGAATCAAAGGCTGCTTTCCTTAATTCCATTTGGTAGTTTAGGTTTCAGAGTGTTGGTAATTATTATATCAATGACTTCTCAATATTATTACTCTCCATTAATTTAAATAAGCAACAAAGGACAGCTCAGGTAGGTGTTTGCTGGTGAATGTAGAAAAGGCATTTGTCTGTGTATTTATATCGGGTGGAAGAATCTGAATACTTCTCAGAGAACCCGCAGATCAGCAGCTTGGTAATTTTAATCCTGAACTTTTGGAAATGATCCTAAACTTTCTATAATGGTTTCAGTAAGGTTTCTTCCCAAGATTCTGGGCAACAATTCTCTCCAGTCAGGTACACTGGACCTCGCTGTGAGTACTGGGAAATAGCCCAAGGAGAATAAATTATAACCTTAACATGTAAGCCAAAATATACACCAGTCTAAAATACTGCTTTGTGATGTTTGGCTCATGTAAAGAAGGTATACCCTTGCAGTTCACTGGAAATAAAACTAAATTACATGTTTAGGTCATTTTCTGATTAATTCTAATTTCCAGGTGAGCAACAACCCAATTATAGTCGTTTATCTTAGTACCTGCTTCTTCGTGTCCCTCTCCAAAATACTTCTCTTCTACTTACCTTTGACATCAGGATTCTAACCTGAAATCTCTTCTCCTTAATTCTTGAGCTCCTGAGTGATAAAGTAGGTTTCCTAGGTTGGGGTCCTTAGGTGCATATCCTGACAGTATTAAAAACTGTATCTATATCTATTTATATCTATCTAATCTATCTGCTAGAGAAATAAGAAAAAAATGAGGCCATGTAAGGATCCAATATCAAGTAAATCCAATCCCATGGAAGGTGTCTTTGGCTCGACCTTGCAGGAGAACTCTGGAGATCAGATCAATCACTCATCAGAGCTGTCTTTACCAGAAAATAGAATATTAAGGCCTACTAACCTGTGGTTGTTTTTGGGCTGTCCTCAAGGGGCAGTAATTCCCAGACACTTATGATTATCAAGGAACATAGACAGAAGTAGTTCTAAGAGCTTGAGGCTGTTTCTCCATTAGGAGATATCCGTGCTGTCTGGTGGAAGCCTCGTGGGGACCTGTGCACACGAGAATAGTAAAGAGATGCTAAAACGATATGTGTCAAGTATTCATAGTGTCTTCCTCATACAAGTAACTGGGTTCAAGGATTTAAAAATATTTTTTAGATACCAGATAATCAGGATCTAGTCCAGCATTTATGACTAATTAACCATGACATTGATTCATATGCTCAGCTTAATTATTTCAACTCTCTGATGTGAGACAGCATGAAAGAAAACCAACATGAACTAGTTTAGCCAAATAAAGAAGAATTTATCAGTTCATACGGTCAAACCCCTGTGTTGGCTGAGGATAATAGATTGCATTATAGATCAGAGGAACCCTGGTTCTATATACCAACAAGGATCATCTTTCTCTCTCATTTCTACTTATCTTTGTGAGCCAGATTTACTTTCTTCCATATATGGAAGATGATAGATGATATTGGTTCCATCAATTCTTGATTTTAAGCCTCATGATTTCACACTTCTTTTATCATGGTTCTCATTTTAAATTGCATTGAAGAAATAACTCTAATTGGCCAAGTTTGATGAAAGAATTTACCTCTTACACAATACCTGTGGCCAGACAGTGAGTTATCACATTTGTCCTCCGTGGGGCATGCATTCATCTTTGAGAGAGAGCTCTGTGGCCAGTAAGGTGAGGTCATGTAAAATTAGGGCAGTTCTATTTGGATACCATGATTAGAAAAGGCAAAGCATAATTCCCAGAAGTAAAAAGTCAGGTCCAGGAAAACAGAAAATAAACTGAGCAAAACAAAAATCTGTCTATGCCATTCTAGCTTTTGATTTCCTAATTAAAATGTGGTCAAAATAGTTGCTACATCTATTTCACAAAATTATCCCAAGTATTAAATATGAAAATGTCTTCAAAAGTGTTTTACTCATTATGAAGTTTTGCTAGTGAGTATCATATACCACTCACATGGATATTGAATCTTTTCTCATACCTGTTCATGCAAAGTATGTTTAAGACCTTAAAGGCTTCTATATTTTAGTAAATAAAACTCAGCTTTCTTTTCCCTGACAAATTTGGAGCTGTAAATCGTGATAGCATCCAAATTTTTTATTAAGACATATGAATATTCAATGTGGGAACAGAAAGGAGCAGATAGTCATCTCCTGATTTTTACAAATGCTATCAGACACATTATATTGACAGTTAGGAAAAGCATTAGGCCATCAAATTCTTACCTACTATAGTACTTTCCTTGAAAAAAGTAATCTCTAGGAAGTCCTGTTAACAATTCCTTTCTTCTGAAAAGCAAAACAAAAATGGAAGAAAGAAAAAACACGTAATTTGGATGCAGAGTTTCCTTACTTCCCTTAATCTCTCAATTTAAAACAAAAGCCTTCCCCAATGTCACCAGTCACAAAGTTTGGTTCAATGGCATTCAGAGGCTTTACTGAATATTTGCTGTGACCTGACTACTAGTTACTTCGTTCAGACAGAAAAATGAAGACACAATTCTAATCCTTAATGACCTCATTGCTAAGTAGATAAAATGTAACATTCTCCCTTTCAATCTGCCATCTTTTAACCTTTTATACCCCATCGTCTCTTTTCCAGATCAATGACATCACGGTTATATTACGGCATTAGTCTTGTGATTAGTTTTTATGTCTCCAATTTTTGTACCATATATAGCATTTCTTTTAAGAAAACAGAATTCTATGGCTCTAACATTTCAACAGGATAATGTTTATTTACCTATAGACTTTTAGATGTGTAGGGAAACTTACAGTGCTTGCACTAAAATCAATTCAACTTTGGATAAATTTTACTCACGAGTAAGGATAACACTTAATAGGCTGATTTTTTTAAAAAACCTGGATGGTAGATATAAATTACGGGAAGGTCTGTAGCCTTTAGGTTGTAGCACTGAGGTACAAAATTAAAATTTTCACCAATCATAGAAACATAAGGAGAAACACAAAATGAAACAAAATTGAGTGTAGATGAGTAAAAACTAGAGACACTGAAGGCTGGAAGATCAGTTAGGAGGCTGAAGCAACTATCTAGGCAAGAATTAATAGTCGTTCAAATCTGAAAGATGGCAATGAAAATGGAAAGAAAAGTGCAGATGTGAAAGACATTATGAGAGATAAATTGACAGACGTGGATGCAGGGGCCAAGCCAGAGGGATATGTGAAAACTATTTTGAGGTTTTCGCTCTGAGAGAATGGTGGTACATACTATGACCAGAAAAGAAAAGTCAAAAGGAGAAGTAAATTTGTTGAAGTTTCCTGAGTAGGATTGATGTGTTCTGTTTTCAACATGTTCAATATTGCTGAACTTAGCATGTATTGTTCTCCACCATTTACCATGTACCTGGTAACAACAAGTACATTTTCCTTTGGGAAACCACTGTTCCTTATTCCTCAGCTGACTTTTCCCTTCCCTATAGGGATGGGCCATCAGTCTCTCAATGAAAGCATTGCACTTCCTGGACCTGGTGATTAATTCAGGGACATACATGACCCAGTTGGAGGCGATATTACAAAATGAGATTTTTCTCAAACAGTTGACAGATCAACAAGTACTTTTTCCATTGGCTTCCTGGCAGTTAGCCCTGTGTGGCCGGTGAGAGTAAAGACAGATGGCAAAAGACAATGCTAACAATGGAAGGGCCTGGCCCCGATGGCATCCTTTGAAGCCTTGGTTCCAGCCTCCTTCCACATTTTCAGTGAATGAGGCAACAAATTCTCTTTGGGCTTAAATAAGTTGAATAGAGAAACTTGGGCAATTAAAAAAGCCATGGTGCTTTCTTTATAAAAGCAATATACAAGAACAAAACTCCTTGTTTAAAAACAAATCGGGTGAAAGAGAGAAAAAGGACAGGAGGAAAATAAGAGCTTCCTAGAAAACTAAAATCTTATTATTTATCAAAAATACATATTTGCCCATCTGTTTAAGCTGAACATCTGTTGAGTTTTTTTTAAATACTTTCCTTATACCTCTAAGTACATGTCCTGGTTCTGTGGGCATGTGCATGTGCTAGACTGTATCATTACATTTATTTTATATTGTAATCTCCCTCTGAATCCATAACCAAGTTCTTTGACATGTGTTCTCTCATAAACCCACAAATTACTATTGGAGGAGTAATAGTATACTCCCTCTTTGGAGTTTTGACATTTCCAAAGAGTGCCATGTCTTTATTTGTGCCTTGTCTTTTCCATTACAATTTGAGGGAAGGAAACCCCGGAATCAAGAGGAGAAAGGTAAATGCTTGAGGAACCAGCATCATCAGCACGTAGGGCACTCTTCATCGGATAGCTTCTTTAAAAAGCAAAACAGACCAAAGTCTATAGTTTTGATTAAAAAAAAGGGCTGGTTCTTATGTATTTCAAGATATGCTGTTCTTTCATTATATGAAATACTAGTATTCTTTTAATTGATTCAGTTTTCTGCTTAAGTAAATTATTTCCTTGCAATCTAATGATGTGTGTGAGTATGTGTGTGTGTGCATTTACACATAGTTACACATAGTTGTTTAAAGATGAGGGTACCATTCTGAGAAATGTGACATTAGGTGATTTTGTCATTATGTGAACATCATAAAATGTACAAATCTATAAGGCACAGCCTACCACACACCTAGGCTGTATGGTTACAGCCTATTGATTCTAGTCTGCAAACCTCTATAACATTACCCTATTGAATACTGTAGGCAACTGTAACACAATGGTAAGTATTTACGTATGGAAATACGTAAACATACAAAGGTACAGTACAAATATGGAGCCACAGTCATGTAAGAGTTACTTTATTGAACAAAATGTTCTGTGGTGCAGGATTATCCCAGAATAGATTAGTGAAGACAAATATATATAAAGAAAAGCTTCTGCTTTTACATATTTGTCCCAAATTTATATATTATTATATATTTTAATATGTATATTTTATACTAAAACAGATCTCCTTATTTATGGAATTCTATTTTGGCAATAAAAGAATAGTAATAAATGCAGTTCAATTGTTTCTCAATATATTATCTTTCTCTTCTCATTTTCAGTCCAAAATATCACTCAATAATTATTTGGGGGATACCCAGTAAATTAGGAAGTTAGCATGTAATAATTCCCAATTATGTTTTCAGCATTGTAAGGAATTCAGAATAAATATGGTAGGCCACCCATAGCTGACCACCTCCCTGCATGGACCACTTCCTTCAGTTGACCCAATTTTCATAGATGCGACTTGCTCCGCATGTGTGTGTCAGCACAGCAGGCTTGTTTCTGTGTGTTGACCAATTTGGTACAGTCCCTTGGGTGGGTAACTTCCAGAGGTTCTACTGTATATCATAAAGCTTCCTTATTACAGAGTTTAAAATGTAGTAATAGAAAGTAAGTATCAGAATTAGGCAGTGCTGAGCTGGGGGAGAGGCAGTGGATTGCTGGTTTGGCAAGTCCCTAATCTGCAGTAGCCAAGACGAGAACCAGCAACTTTTTTAACTTTCCTACTGACCGTTCCAGGTTAGCATGTGCAACATGGATTTCCTGATCTTTCCTCCAATGCTCCCACCCCCAGCAAAATCTGCCTGTTGCCATCTTAATCTCTGACCACTCTCCTGTCCTTTTGCTCATTCTTAGTATGATAGACCACTCTACTACGCTTTCTCTTATACTCATATCTAATCTGAAAGGAAACCTGTGGATCTACCTTTGAATTATCCCCAGACTTCAATCAATCCCCACTCACAGCAATCTCTTGACCCTCCCTGATCCGAGACATCACAGCCTTGTAAGTGTTACTGAAGTTACCTTCTAACTGGTCATTACACTCTGCCATATTCCCAGATAATCTTTTTACAATATAGTAGCCAGTTAACCTTCTAAAACATATCAGATAGCCAGGCACAGTGGTTCACACTTGTAATCCTAGCAACTTTGGGAGACTGAGGGAAGAAGATTGCTTTAGGCAGAAGTTTGAGCTGATCTGAGCAAGAATTAGATCCCATTCATAAAAAGAAAGAAAGAAAGAGAGAGAGAGAGAGAGAGGAAGGGAAGGGAAGGGAAGGGAAGGGAAGGGAAGGGAAGTTAAATTACCTGGAGTAGGGTGCACACTCCTATAGTCCCAGACACTGGGGAGGCTGAGGCAGAAGGATGACCTGAGCCCAGGAGTTTGAGGTTGCTGTGAGTTATAATGAGCCCACTGCACTCTAGCCTGGGTGATAAAAGGAGAGAACCTACCTAACAAAGAACACACACAAAAAACAACAACAAAAATCCCACTATGTCAGATAACGTCACCTCTCTGTGCAGTAATAGTGAAAGTATTCTGTAGCCCTTCACTTCTCTACAGGATATGCTGTCTCTTTTTTTTTTTTTTCTTTTTTTTAATTTTTTTATTAAATCATAACTGTATACAATGATATGATTATGGGGCATCATACACTCACTTCATAAACCATTTGACACATTTTTATCACAGTGGTTAACATAGCCTTTTGGCACAGTAACTGGGATATGCTGTCTCTTGACCTCTCCTGCCCTTCACTTCTCTACAGGATCCGCTGTCTGTCCCACCTCTCCTGCACTTCACTTCTCTACGTGATCTGCTGTCTCTCCAACCTCTCCTGCCCTTCACTTCTCTACAGGATCCGCTGTCTCTCCGACCACTCTTGCACTTCACTTATCTACAGGATCCGCTGTCTCTCCGACCTCTCCTGCCCTTCACTTCTCTACAGGATCCGCTGTCTCTCCGACCTCTCCTGTCCTTCACTTCTCTACATGATCTGCTGTCTCTCCAACCTCTCCTGCACTTCACTTCTCTACAGGATCTGCTGTCTCTCCGATCTCTCCTGCACTTCATTTCTCTACAGGATCCGCTGTCTCTCCGACCTCTCCTGCCCTTCACTTCTCTACAGGATCCGCTGTCTCTCCGACCATTCCTGCCCTTCACTTCTCCACAGGATCCGCTGTCTCTCCAACCTCTCCTGCCCTTCACTTCTCTACAGGATCCGCTATCTCTCCAACCTCTCCAGCCCTTCATTTCTCTACAGGATCTGCTGTCTCTCCAACCTCTCCTGCCCTTCACTTCTCTACAGGATCTGCTGTCTCTCCAACCTCTCCTGCCCTTCACTTCTCTACAGGATCCGCTATCTCTCCGACCTCTCCTGCCCTTCATTTCTCTACAGGATCTGCTGTCTCTCCAACCTCTCCTGCCCTTCACTTCTCTACAGGATATGCTGTCTCTCCAACCTCTCCAGCCCTTCACTTCTCTACAGGATTTTCTATCTCTCCGACCTCTCCTGCCCTTCATTTCTCTACAGGATCTGCTGTCTCTCCAACCTCTCCTGCACTTCATTTCTCTACAGGATCTGCTGTCTCTCCGACCTCTCCTGCCCTTCATTTCTCTACAGGATCTGCTGTCTCTCCAACCTCTCCTGCCCTTCACTTCTCTACATGATCTGCTGTCTCTCCGACCTCTCCTGCCCTTCATTTCTCTACAGGATCTGCTCTCTCTCCAACCTCTCCTGCCCTTCATTTCTCTACAGGATCTGCTGTCTCTTGACCTCTCCTGCACTTCATTTCTCTACAGGATCGGCTGTCTCTCCGACCTCTCCTGCCCTTCACTTCTCTACAGGATCCGCTGTATCTTGACCTCTCCTGCACTTCACTTCTCTACATGATCTGCTGTCTCTCCGAGCTCTCATGCCCTTCACTTCTCTACATGATCTGCTGTCTCTCCGCCCTCTCCTGCCCTTCATTTCTCTACAGGATCTGCTGTCTCTTGACCTCTCCTGCACTTCACTTCTCTACAGGATCCGCTGTCTCTTGACCTCTCCTGCACTTCACTTCTCTACATGATCTGCTGTCTCTCCGACCTCTCCTGCACTTCACTTCTCTACAGGATCTGCTGTCTCTCCAACCTCTCCTGCCCTTCATTTCTCTACAGGATCCGCTGTCTCTTGACCTCTCCTGCACTTCACTTCTCTACATGATCTGCTGTCTCTCCGACCTCTCCTGCACTTCACTTCTCTACATGATCTGCTGTCTCTCCGACCTCTCTTGCACTTCATTTCTCTACAGGATCTGCTGTCTCTTGACCTCTCCTGCACTTCACTTCTCTACAGGATCCGCTGTCTCTTGACCTCTCCTGCACTTCACTTCTCTACATGATCTGCTGTCTCTCCGACCTCTCCTGCACTTCACTTCTCTACATGATCTGCTGTCTCTCCGACCTCTCCTGCCCTTCATTTCTCTACAGGATCTGCTGTCTCTCCAACCTCTCCTGCCCTTCACTTCTCTACAGGATCTGCTGTCTCTCCAACCTCTCCTGCCCTTCACTTCTCTACAGGATCTGCTGTCTCTCCGACCTCTCCTGCACTTCACTTCTCTAGAGAATCTGCTGTCTCTTGACCTCTCCTGCACTTCACTTCTCTACAGAATCTGCTGCCTCTCCAACCTCTCCTGCCCTTCATTTCTCTACATGATCTGCTGTCTCTCCAACCTCTCCTGCACTTCACTTCTCTACAGGATCTGCTGTCTCTCCGATCTCTCCTGCCCTTCACTTCTCTACATTTTCTGCTGTCTCTCCGATCTCTCCTGCCCTTCACTTCTCTACATGATCTGCTGTCTCTCCAACCTCTCCTGCACTTCACCTCTCTACAGGATCTGCTGTCTCTCCAACCTCTCCTGCCCTTCATTTCTCTACATTATCTGCTCTCTCCGACCTCTCCTGCACTTCACTTCTCTACAGGATCTGCTGTCTCTCCGATCTCTCCTGCCCTTCATTTCTCTACAGGATCTGCTGTCTCTCCGATCTCTCCTGCCCTTCACTTCTCTACATGTTCTGCTGTCTCTCTGATCTCTCCTGCCCTTCACTTCTCTACATGATCTGCTGTCTCTCCAACCTCTCCTGCACTTCACTTCTCTACAGGATCTGCTGTCTCTCCGATCTCTCCTGCCCTTCACTTCTCTACATGATCTGCTGTCTCTCCGCCCTCTCCTGCCCTTCACTTCTCTACAGGATCCGCTGTCTCTCTGACCTCTCCTGCCCTTCACTTCTCTACATGATCTGCTGTCTCTTGACCTCTCCTGCACTTCACTTCTCTACAGGATCTGCTGTCTCTCCGACCTCTCCTGCCCTTCATTTCTCTACAGGATCTGCTGTCTCTCCGACATCTCCTGCACTTCACTTCTCTACAGGATCCGCTGTCTCTCCAACCTCTCCTGCACTTCACTTCTCTACAGGATCCGCTATCTCTCCGACCTCTCCTGCCCTTCATTTCTCTACAGGATCTGCTGTCTCTCCAACCTCTCCTGCCCTTCACTTCTCTACAGGATCTGCTGTCTCTCCAACCTGTCCTGCCCTTCACTTCTCTACAGGATTTTCTATCTCTCCGACCTCTCCTGCCCTTCATTTCTCTACAGGATCTGCTGTCTCTCCGACCTCTCCTGCCCTTCATTTCTCTACAGGATCTGCTGTCTCTCCAACCTCTCCTGCCCTTCACTTCTCTACAGGATCTGCTGTCTCTCCGACCTCTCCTGCACTTCACTTCTCTACAGGATCCGCTGTCTCTCCGACCTCTCTTGCACTTCATTTCTCTACAGGATCCGCTGTCTCTCCGACCTCTCCTGCCCTTCACTTCTCTACAGGATCTGCTGTCTCTCCGACCTCTCCTGCACTTCACTTCTCTACAGGATCCTCTGTCTCTTGACCTCTCCTGCACTTCACTTCTCTACAGGATCTGCTGTCTCTCCAACCTCTCCTGCCCTTCACTTCTCTACAGGATCTGCTGTCTCTCCAACCTCTCCTGCCCTTCACTTCTCTACAGGATCTGCTGTCTCTCCGACCTCTCCTGCCCTTCACTTCTCTACAGGATCCTCTGTCTCTTGACTTCTCCTGCACTTCACTTCTCTACAGGATCTGCTGTCTCTCCAACCTCTCCTGCCCTTCACTTCTCTACAGGATCTGCTGTCTCTCCGACCTCTCCTGCCCTTCACTTCTCTACAGGATCCGCTGTCTCTTGACCTCTCCTGCACTTCACTTCTCTACAGGATCTGCTGTCTCTCTGACCTCTCCTGCACTTCACTTCTCTACAGAATCTGCTGTCTCTTGACCTCTCCTGCCCTTCACTTCTCTACAGGATCCGCTGTCTCTTGACCTCTCCTGCACTTCACTTCTCTACAGAATCTGCTGTCTCTTGACCTCTCCTGCCCTTCACTTCTCTACAGGATCCGCTGTCTCTTGACCTCTCCTGCACTTCATTTCTCTACAGAATCTGCTGTCTCTTGACCTCTCCTGCACTTCATTTCTCTACAGAATCTGCTGTCTCTTGACCTCTCCTGCTCTCACTTCTCTACAGGATCCACTGTCTCTCCGACCTCTCCTGCCCTTCATTTCTCTACAGGATCTGCTGTCTCTCCAACCTCTCCTGCCCTTCACTTCTCTACATGATCTGCTGTCTCTCCGACCTCTCCTGCACTTCACTTCTCTACAGGATCCGCTGTCTCTCTGACCTCTCCTGCACTTCACCTCTCTACAGGATCCACTGTCTCTCCGACCTCTCCTGCCCTTCACTTCTCTACAGTATCTGCTGTCTCTCTGACCTCTCCTGCCCTTCACTTCTCTACAGGTTCCACTGTCTCTCTGACCTCTTCTGCACTTCACTTTCCCCCTCACCACAGTGACCTCTTTGTTGTTGCTGGAATACATCAGGTACAATGCACCTTAGCAACTTTATTCCAGCTCTTCTGTTTTTTTGGAAGACTCCTTTCTGGCTGTCTTCAAGTCTTTGCTCAATATGACTTCTTTAATAACTGCCAGATATTCTCATTCCATCTTCTTGACACTTTATTTCTTGATAGCACTTGTTGCTTTCTTGAAAAATGCAGCGTAATCTGTGTATTTTATTCCTTGTCTATCTCCACCCGTGCTGACACAAGCCCCAAATGGCAGCAGTTCTAATCTCTTTTGTTCACTGACTTATTCTAACAGCCTAGAACAAATATTCAATAAATATTTTTTGAATGAATTAAAAGGATGTGGCATAATGCTTATAGAAGATAAGGCGGAAGTTCACATTATCTTATCTTTCATTTAAATCAAATTTTGAACATTTTATAATATTTGATTTGTTCAATACAGAAACACCGAGGGCACATAATATTATTATCCCACTTTAAACATGAGGAAATCAACTGAAGCAGATTTCCCAAGATCACATAATCTATAGGTGATCAATTCAGGATTGGAACCCATGCTATCTGAACCAGAGCTAAGAGTGTTTGATAGTCTGCCATGCAGCCTTCATTGAGTACCTTTGGGCAAGTCTTTTATACTCTGTGAGCTTCTTTTCTTTCATTGGTTAAATGAGAATACTCAGGACTCTCACACGTCACTGTGGTGAGAGGTAGAGACATTTGTTATAGTTTGGCCAGTGATAGGAGGTTATTAAATAAAAATAATATTCTAGTTCTTCCTACATGATGATTATAATATGAAATGCCTCAGCCAAATTTCATTTTCATAAAAGGGGTCTCTGCCCCTAAAAGATGTGAGAATGAAGTCAGGGCTCAATGCAAAGATCTGAGAATCATGCTCATCAAACTTTAACTTAGACCTGATCTGAGGCTAAAATGTCAAACTAATTTCTCGAAGCTCAGACTACCTCTAGCTAATAACAAAGTGTGGTCTCTTTTTTAGAGTATATCCTTTGCGTATTTTCTTGGTAGGGAATTCTGTATCACAGACCTTGGAGCAGATACAGAAGTCCCCAGTTTCTATTTCACCCTGCCACTTACCCACAAGGTAACCTGGGTATGTCAACTCTCTATGAATTACTACAAATGACATTCAGACAGCTAATGCTGTCATGGAGCTGACTGTGTTCTAGGCACTCCCCTGTACATTAGCTCCTTACAAGGTCCAAATAACTGTCAGTTTAAGAAAAAAAGACATCAGACATCTAGGGTAGATTTCAACAGAAAAGACAAGAAGAAAGATCTGGGTCGAAAGCTGACTCATGAAGGACAGACTATTTGGATAAGCAGAGAGTGAAGATGAAAGCATTCCTGGAGCAATGACAGCATGACTCTGAATTAATAAACACGCACTGAGCACAGAGGGTGAGGCACCTGCCATTGTTGTGAGCATTCCAAATAGTCAAGTAAGGCCTGAGTCTCAGTAGAAAGGAGTTTATGTATCTTATAGTCTAGACAGAAACACAGATAAGACATTTAGTCATTAATGGGGGGCCAAATGCAACAAATATTATAAAAGAAACTCAACAAAATGTTTGGAAAAAAGGAAAGGGAAAGAAAAACATTTTTTTTAAGTGGGACGTGAGAGATTATTTTTAAAAGTTAACAATATATAAATATGAGAGGCAGGCAGAATTTTGCTTAATAGGGAAATTTTAAGGACATTTCAAGTAGAAAAACAATTCAAGTGTAGGCAGAGTTGGTTCTGTAAAAGAGCGAACGGCTCAAAAGTAGAACTCTATGTAGAGTACCCAGGACAAAAATGAGGCATGTGTACAAAAGGATAGAGTTTTGCTAGTGTTATTTTAAGTCCAGTTAATTTACTCCAACATGTCAATTTAATGAGAAAAATAATTGGTGAATAAATGACCAATACCTTTGTGTGTGGGGAGGAGGGTAATTCCAGCCATTGTACACATGGGAGCAACTCTGAGGGTAACTCAAGAACCTGGTGACATTTTCTTTCTCTTTTCTCTCTCTCCAATTTGCCACATCCTAAGGACTTTACTTTTAGGAAAACATGGCTAGAGTCATTGATCTCACGGTAAAGCAAATTTATTCTTAAAGCACAAAAGTAAACATGGTAACTTTAATTAGCTCTAAGAAAACATATCCTACATGCCCCCTCCCCCTAAGTGCATTTGAGGCAGTTCAAGGTCTGGGCTTGAGCAGATGGATTTCAGTTCAAGTAATTACAAGCTGCAACATAATTTCCTTAAAACTACACACATACTGGACAAATACTTATTTGTGGTTATAGAGTGGGTAACGTTACTATAAAAATAGTAGCACACCTTATAATAGCACCATATGCCATAATTTACCTTTGCTATATCTGAAGTGTCATATCTTGTTCCAGACTTAATATTTAGTAACTAGCAATTTAATGGACAAATCTCTAGCCTAAGCAACAGAATAATTAGAAGAGGCAAGTCCCCCCTCTTCACATGGAAAAAATATAGTAGATCATATAAAATGCCTGAGGATCACACAGCAGAGGGAAGTAACTTTTAGTCATGAAAAATGTAGGGCAATTTTCAAATAACTTATAAAGCAAGCAATGAACTCAATGTAGATTTGCAGAAGGGTAATAATGGATCATAAATGGCAATAGGCTTATAAATGTCATGAGCCTACTCTCAGTTTGATGTACCAGGTCCTCTGGAAATAGAATTAAAAGCCAATTATTTTGTAAGAAAAATGTAGTAAAAATCACACAAGTGAATGTCTGATGACAAAATATGAGTTTTCTGACTCAATCTTCGGAAAAAATTAGCATTGCAGCAATTGTTCTTCTGTTTTTTCACTATTCAAAAATAGGCCTCAATAACAACAACAATAATACTAAAAGAATTAGTATTCTAATGTTAATACATTAGACTTAATGTTAATCAACATTAACAACATCCTATGACCTATGCTATAGAATTTATTGAGCTGTTGGGGTTGATTAAATGAACCCCAACAGTGATTGAACCAGAGCCCCCCCAAGTATTCAGTTATTTTAAAAATAGTTTTTTGGGGGGTGGGGGTATTCTATTCCATCAGAGTAGATTGAAGTCTCTGGATACCATTTTAGCACAGAGCAAAGAGTAAGGGTCCAGAATTCAGGTCACTTCAAAATGCCAGAGCTCATAAGACTCTCTCAGAGCAAAAGTGATTTCTGGCAGTTCTGGCTGTTTATGTGAAATCCATCAGTTAAGGTGTCAAGGACAACACTTTCTGAGCTTTTGAAAACGCTAACATAACCTAAAAATGTACTGGGGACTCGCATATGAGAGTCATCACCTACATAACATAAATTAGTACATGCACAATCTATTCCCAATATTCCCTTATTTTTCATTGCTTTGCCATTCATCCTTCTGGTCAAAAATTGGAAAAGGGAAATTCACAAACCTAGCTTCTATCACAAGGTCTAGTATTAAAAATATTATGGAAGGAAAGCAAAACACACACACAGAGAATGTTTTTCTATGGACCATGCACACAAACCACTTCAGGGAGACAGTAAAGTTAACATTTGAGTAGAATGAATTAAGGATGAAAGCTGGGGAGAAAGAGTCAGAAAATATAAATGAGTTTTCAGTAAGCATTGCTGTGAGGAAAAGGCAATAGGGGGCAGTGCCTGTTGCTCAAAGGAGTAGGGCACCAGCCCCATATACCGGAGGTGGCAGGTTCAAACCCAGCCCTGACCAAAAATTGCAAAAAAAAAAAAAAAGAAAAGACAATAAGGTAGCAGTTAGATTTGGGAAGGTAGAGAATTAAAATGGGAATTAGTCAATCTAAAGAGAAAAAAAGAAGATTGGTGCCAATATATATCAACCTTTAAGACATGGAGTCAACTACTGTATTTGATAAAGTTTAAGTCTAGTATCATCTCTTTTCTCTATAAACTAGAAGCTTGTTTATTATAAATAAGAAGGACTTTTGGTTCAACATGGTGGATGAAACACAGAAGTTTAATCTCTCTTCTCTACAAAACCCAACTAAGACTACTATAAAGGAATAAAAAGTTCATCAAAGGGCAAATATAATGAAAAACAGACAATGGCAGGAACGTGATCAAGAAAATAGAACTTTATCACAGAAGAGAGGTAGATAGGACCCTTAGAGTGATGTGTATAGTTTTAGAGAACAACTAATCTAAGAGATCTCGGGACTGATGATATTGTAGATTTTTTTTTTTTTTTTTTTTTTTGTAGAGACAGAGTTTCACTTTACTGCCCTCGGTAGAGTGCTGTGGCATCACACGGCTCACAGCAACCTCCAGCTCTTGGGCTTATGTGATTCTCTTGCCTCAGCCTCCCTAGTAGCTGGGACTACAGGCGCCCGCCACAATGCCCGGCTATTTTTTTTTTATTGCGGTTCGGCCGGGCCTGGGTTTGAACCTACCACCCTCGGTATATGGGGCTGGCGCCCTACTCACTGAGCCACAGGTGCCGCCCGATATTGTAGATTTTTTTAAAAGGTAGATACAGAGCAACAGACATATAGATAGATACATGAACTGAAAGATTATTTGATGTCTTTAGCCATTTGGTGATGAGTTTTAAAATACTTTCACAGTTAAAGGGAAATTAATAGTTAGTACCAAGAAACTTAAGCAAATGTAATAATGAAGTGATTATAACCATGAAAAATCAAAGCTATTCAAGAAGAAAAAGTCACTATAGTTCACTTTGTGATTCTAGTTAAATAATATTTACATATAGTTATATAAACACTGAATAGTTATTTAAACAAAAAATTTGATAAATTATTTTAGAAGTGTAGTGTAGGGGAAGAGTGTGTGTGTGTGTGTGTGTGTGTATCTATGTATCAGTGAGAGAGAGAGACACACACAGAAAGAAAGTGCTTTACAAAGATCATCAGAATATACTAAAAAGAGAGGGCGGAGACAAGATGGCTGACCGAAGCCAGCTTTCCACAGAGGCTCCCATCCAGAAGGAGAGTTAAAGGACAGAAACTTAGCAAGTAACCTGGTGGATTAGAGCTGCACCAAGAGAGAGGGTTGAAGAATGCACATTAACCTCGCTGAAGCAAGCTGCGACCCCAAGGATACAAACAAAAGGTACAAAATTGACTGGGGTGGGTTCAGGTTGGGGTGGAGGTGGACTCCTAAGGAATGGGGTGGTGGGCTAGAAAAAAAAAAAAAGGTACAAAATCCATCACCAAGCCGACGGGAGTCCCCTTCCCCATGAGAATGGCTTGGAGTGCCCCACAAACAAACAAGCAGAGTTCAAAGGTCCTCCCACTACACTCCACGGGAGAGACCCTCTAAAAACTTGACCTACCTCCCCTACTAGGGTGCCATGGTGTTCTCCTGCCAGGCATAAAACTGGCTAGAACTGTATGTATTCTCTACCTGCAATTCTGAGTTCTCAGCACTCCCCTCCACTCTCACTCTATGGTCTGGAGGCCTGTCCCCCAGGAGTCCAGATTCTTGGGTGATTTCTCAAGGGGTGTGGACAGGGTATAGACTGCTGCTGGTCAGTGCTGATTCTGCAACACGGAAGTGAGGAGAGGACAGTCGGCTGAGAGGGAACCACATTGAAGCAGCAGTCCCTTGAGGCGCAGAGCAGCAGCCTTTTTTGGCAACAATAGGGCTCACTCCCTGATATTCCAAAGCCACACCCTCTGTTTCCCTGGGCAACCAGAGGAGGCCGGGCATCTTCTCAGGTGGCAACCACCTCAGAACAGATCTGGGATGGAAACTCAGGCTCCATGAGTAAAGAATTTGCCTGAGGCAGTACTGGCCTGGGTGGAACGTGAGGACTAGAAAACACACACACAGAGCTGGGAAGTTCCCAGGGTAGGGCTGACCCAGAGGACCACTTTACTGAGCCTACGACGCACCCGGCCCTCAGGGGATAGTCAGCCTATAGACAAAGGAAGGCAGGAGGCTAGAACTGACAGCTAAACCAATACAAACCTGCAGGAGCAAAGACAGGGCCTGAGGCACAGGCCCTGGGAACTCAAAACAGCTTCTCTTCTGCAGGGGCATTTAGGAGGGACAGAAACAAATTTCCACAAAGTTGTTCTGTTCTGTTCTGTCAGTAACATCAATCATGGGTGGGGCTGGAACTGAGTGAACATCCCCCAGCCTCCATCAAGCGCCCGAGGTTGTCAGGCCTCACCTCCTCCTGCTGGATAGAGGCAGAGCGCAGCAGCCTAGCTGAGCAGATATAGATTTCCTTGTGATTTAGGCAGGTGTGAACCCCTGGAGTATCTGTTCACTAGAGGCACCTGGGTCACAGCCCTGTGGGGCTATCAGTGACTGGGTGTGACAGAGGTACAAGGTGGGGAAGGAGGCATCAACCTTCTCAGACTTATTTATTTGCTGGGTGGGTCCTCCTGACTCCACGGAGCACTGGAGCAAGTCATATCTGAGTTGTCACCAGACCCCTGTGATCCAGTTGCCAGAGACCTTTTAAACTCTCCCACCTGAGACAGGTGCTGACTGAAACAATTGATTTGGACTTTTTGAACTGAGCCAATCACCCGAGGACTATTTAAGTGGTGCCCTGGGTGTGTGGTTGTAGGAAGATTTGATTTTCCTTTTCTAATTGTTGCCTGTAGCGGGCAGGGTGACTTAATTGCTGGTATTTCTCCACAGTTGAGGCTTCAAGCCAGAGTAACTATTTCACTAGGGTCGATCAGAGACCAACTGAAAACAAGACAGAACCACTTAGCCCCACCACACCAAACATGTCCCCAGTTTCTCAGGCCATAGCACTATATGGATCCTTGACAAAGCTCCAGGGGAAAAATCAAATGGTGTGAAACATTCATGGGGCAGAATCAGCGGAAACACTCTGGCAACATGAATAACCAGAATAGATCAACCACCCCAAGGAAAGATAAGGCAGATATAACTGAAGATCCCATTCAGAATTTGGATTGCAAACAAGATTAATAGAATGGAAGAAAATTTGGAATTAGAAATTTGTGGAGCAATTCAAAAGTCGGAATTAGAAATTCGAGCAGAAATTCAAAAGTTGACTCAAAAATTTAACAAATTTAAAGACAAAATCACCAAAGATTTTGACTCACTGAAGCAAGAATTTGCAGCCCTCAAAGATCTGAAAAATACAGTAGAATCCCTCAGTAACAGAGTGGAGCAACAGAAGAAAGGATTTCTAACATTGAAGACAAAGCCTTTGAATGCTCCCAAACTCTCAAAGAGAAAGAGAAATGGAGAGCAAAAATGGATCATTCTCTCAGAGAGCTCTGGGATAATTCAAAGAAGGCTAATATCCGCCTCATTGGAATCCCTGAAAGGATGAAGTGGCCTTGCAAGGCACAGAGGCCCTTCTCCATGAAATTATGAAAGAGAATTTTCCAGACATGCCAAGAGATTCTGAAATTCAGATAGCAGACAGTTTCAGAACACCAGCATTACTCAATCCTAATAATATATCCCCCAGTCATATCATAATTAACTTCACTAAAGTTAACATGAAGGAGAAAAATTCTGAAAGCAGCCAAATGTATCTCAATGCCACTTCATTTTTTACTCCAATCCTCAATAACATGCAATATTTTCCCCTTGTGATTGCCACTAATTTTTTTTATTTTTTCTGCATTTACTTTACCTTATTTTATATTTGTTATATTTTCATTTCATTCTAAGTGTCTTAATCTTCAGACCGTGTTCCTCAGTTTGCCTCCCTTGTAGTTCCTAACAAAGCATTTGCATGAATTGCAGACCCTTTCAGCTGTGTGAAACTAAATTGACATCCTACTTTGTTTTTAAAAGAAGAAACATCACACAGGTTGAAGTAACTTATACTACTCAAATACCACTGCAATATACTAGTACTTCATGTAACTCAGTTAAGAAAAACAAAATAAAATTGAGGGTCTAAGTGTTTTCCTTTGGATATTTTATCTTACTGTTCTCTTCATCAGTGTTGTGGAAGAAAATACTTTTAAATTTTGTTTCAAAATTGCATGCATCAGCACATATTAGCGATTGTAATGGAATACAATAACTATAAACTTTTATCACTAATTATAGGTTCCTTGTTGGTTATAATCTCTTTGAAAAAATAATAAAAAGCAGGCTTCAGCTACTGTTAAATTTAAGTAGTTTGTGGCAATAATAACACATGCCATTTAAAGTAAAATAATTGAGTTTTAATCAGCAATGACATAATTAACTATTAGATACATCAATTTCTATTTTTGAAAATGACTATTAAATGTTGGGCTATTAGAGTAATTCCAGGAACTCTGAAAGATTTTCATATTTATTATCTTACATAACTCTCACAGCAACAGTGGCAACAGGTGATATTCATAGAATACACATAGCACTTACTATATACTATAATCTCATCTGAGAGCTTTTTACACACACTCGGGCCCTAAGCTTCACAATGACTCTATCCAGTAGGTACTAACATTACTTTCATTTTACAGTTGAGGAAACTGGAGCACACGTAGGTTAAATAACTTCCCTATGATCATACAGCTAAATGATGTAATAAAATTGTAATACACAATCCAGAAATCTATGCTTTAATTGCTGCATTAAAAAGATATTTTCATATTACTATCCTCATTCTTTACATGAGCAACCTGAGGCTTTAAGCTGCTATGCAGGTAGAACTGACATAGAACAAGTCCAGCCTGTTCAGCCAGGAGTGGTGGCTCACACCCGTAATCCTAGCACTGTGGGAGGCCATGGCAGGTGGACTGCTTGAGCTTGAGACCAGCCTGAGCAAGAGTGAGACCTAGTCAATACTAAAAAAAAGATACACTAGCAGGGTCATGTGGTGGGCGCCTGTAGTCCCAGCTACTCGGGGGGCTGAGGCAAGAGGATTGCTTCAGCTCAAGAGTTTGAGGTTGCTGTGAGCTATGGCACCACCACACTCCACCCAAGGCCACAGAGTGAAACTCAAAAAACAAACAAAAAAATAAAGTCAAGCCTTGTGCCACAGATCTAACATAAAAAAAAAAAAACTCTAATATTTAAAATATTGAGTTAAGACAGTAACACAAAAAGTCATATTCTATACCTTAAGTCTGTGGTTACATTTTTAATTATTTATGTGATTCACTCCACATTCACACATTTCTATACCTTTCCACAGATGTTTTAAGGAATTTTAATCCATTTTCCTTTTTTAGGTCTTTTATGTCAATTAGAAGGCAAACGATTCTCAAACACTGACTCACTTATTCAACTGGTATTTTTGCATTTGGATAAAGTTTACTTTCATAAAAATGTCCACAATTCCCTTTTAAAGTATACTAATTTTTTAAACTGAATGTTACTTACTATTCTGTGCTACGTGTTTTGCTGTATAAGTAGGCCGTTGCCATGTGCAACTTCAATGGATTCTTTCTGATGCCCCAAAATAAATCAAATTATACAGCAAGCAGGGATATCACTTAAGTCTATGTAAATAAAGATATAAAAAATTAAATACAAGCTGTCATTTGCCTTGTGACTATTGAAAGTCAAGCCATTCATGTTGTTCCAAATAAAACTCCTCAGAGTCACAGTTTTTTCTAAGAGGGTGGTAACTTAGAATGAACACTTTTTAACAGGGAGAGAAAAGGCCTTTTGAAGAACTGGTCAGGCCTATGATTCCTCTTTGCTTCACCATGTCCTAGACCTGCTCAGAAGGACTACAGGGCTTTCTTTCATCAGCCCGTACACACTGAGAGTAACTTCAAAGTGAATTGTCACAATGGTGTGCAGTAGTCTGTGAGTACATGAGCCTAATATGGAAGCCACTCAGTGTGGGGTTTAAGGAAGTTTTCTAACAGACAAAGTCAAAGGCATAACACCTCAAAGACTTTTTTTTCTGTATTTTTTATTAATCATACCACGATCTCTCAAGGAACCAGTCTGGGGAAGTCTGGAGTGTTCCTTTTTGTGAATTTATCCTCATCTTCTGAAATATCTAATCCACCACCAACATCTCTGGAAAATCCCCATCTTTATCAACCCACTTGGGAATGGTTTGATAATTTCTCAGTGAGTCCTCCTGCCTCAAGGTCCCCTAACCTTTGGTGCATTCCATGCAACAATGACAAATTAACCCTCTAAATTGACAGTGTATGTGGTGGAGAGTCCTTGCTCAAAACACTTCAGTTGTTCCCCAGTGTCCAAAGTACCAGTTCCAATTATTTATTGTAAAAGGAGAACTCCCCCTGCTCACTTAAAACAATCCTCCATTCTGTGAAACTCGTCAATACACTATCTTCCATTCCTCCTCATCCCACCATCCAAAAAACTCCAACCTTGATAACTTATCAAATGATTTAAATCTCATTACTTCTTCTGGGACCACTTTAAGTGTTAGTTCTTCCTGAAGGTCTTTGCTAAGAGTGCCAGACATCAGGAATTTTTCAGCCTCAGAATTCCTGTAGGTTTTCCCCTCTATTGCTCATTTATTTGGTACTTGAAAAATGTTACTTTTTATTGTTAATTTTATTTATGTTTTGTGTGTCTGGATTGCTTAGAAATTCTTCTGCAGCACTCTCTGTGTTTACATGTGGTTACATCCCCAGCCCAATGCCCCCAAATGGAGTTACTAAATGATAATTTAATAACCTAAGGACAACTGGCCTTGATTTAAGCTATTGTTTATCATACTTATGAAAGTATGTAAAGGAAGATAAAAAAAGGCTTGACGCTTGTAGCACAGTGGTTACAGTGCCAGCAACACGTGAGTTTGAGCCCGTCCCAGGCCAGCTAAAAAAAATGACAACTGTAATAAAGGCATTGTGGCAGACACCTGAAGTCTCACCTACTTGGGAGGCTGAGGCAAGAGCATCACTTAAGCCCAAGAGTTTGAGGTTGCTGTGAGCTGTGATGCCAGGGCACTCTACCAAGGACAACATAGTGAGACTGTATAAAAAAAAAGGGGGGGGGAGGGAAATAAAAAAGATCTGTTAAGAATGTTTTCAGGTAAGTCCACTATTTTGTAGAATATTGACTAGATGACATCTAATATCCGTATCAGTCCAATAATTCATAGTATTTCATATATCCAAATACATTAGAAATGCTAAAAGTGATGAATCTAACCTTTATACGTGTTATATAAATGTTATGCAACATATTCAATCAAAAAATGTTAAGCCAATTCTATATGAAAACCTAAAAGAAGAATGAGGCCAAATCTCTAAGGAATTTAGCCTTATGGGAGATATAAGCCACACATAAAAATACACTAAATTAACAACAAAAATAATTTGGTAAGAGGTTTAACATGAGGAAGAAACAAAGTGTTTTAGCAATTCCTTGAAATTTTCTAATTTACTGTAACATCTGGTCTTCATGGAAACTGTCTTCCTAGCTTTAAATTTTCTTTTATTTTTATAGCAAATATCTAATAATCTGTGAGCTTGATTCAATAATAAAGCCACCCACTGGAATAAGATTTCTAACATTCACAATTATCATCCCTACTGGAACCCTTATATCTCAATACTTTACTAAACCACAATTACCATACAAACACAAATATTTGTTGACTCAACACAAAATCTTGTGATTTTTCTCATTCTCAAGATAAAAATAAAGGAGTAGGGCGCTGGCCCCATATACCAGAGGTGGCAGGTTCAAAACCCAGCTCTGGCTAAAAACTGCAAAAAAAATAAATAAATAAAAATAAATAAATAAAATAAAATAAAATCTGCAATAAACCTTTCATGTTTTAAAAACAAAACAAAACAGGGGCCGCGCCTGTGGCTCAGTGAGTAGGGCGCCGGCCCCATATGCCGAGGGTGGCGGGTTCAAACCCAGCCCTGGCCAAACTGCAACAAAAAAAATAGCTGGGCGTTGTGGCCGGCGCCTGTAGTCCCAGCTGCTTGGGAGGCTGAGGCAAGAGAATTGCGTAAGCCCAAGAGTTAGAGGTTGCTGCGAGCCGTGTGACGCCATGGCACTCTACCGAGGGCGGTACAGTAAGACTCTGTCTCTACCAAAAAAACAAAACAAAACAAAACAAAAAACCATAACATGTTCATTATTTTTACTACTTTTATTTTTGCACTTTTAATTCTACTAATGCATCATTACTGTTCAAAATAAGCTTTATGTCATTTGATTAATATATGAAACATGTATAAAAGCCCAAGTTTTTTATTTGGTGACAATATCTCTTTTCTTCTATAAAGTCTAAAATTGCTGGATTTATTGTGTATTTACATTCATATTTAGATGATGCCTCAAAATGGAACATAGTATTGAGATTGACTGCCATCACTGATGAGAGGGAACTGATTGAGGATGGTTCATTTTATCTTGTGTAATTTGGCAGGCAACAATTTGAATATAAAATAAGTGATTTTCAAAAATAAAAGCTACATTTAAAAATATATATTCTCAAGCTAATTTAGCAAAATACATTTAATTTCCATTTTAGACAACAAAAACTGAGGCTCAAAAGGACAGGAAGTTCATTTATGTTAACTGTTATAACCCCTACATTTAGAAAGTGGTTAGTAAATATTTCTTAAATAAGATATAAGAGAAGAGAAAAGAACTCAAGAGAAAAAAGAATGGAAAGAAAAAAGAAGGAAGAAAAGAAAGAAGAAAACAATGAAGAAAGGATATTTAATTAATTAGGGTAATGGCAGTTGGTAAAACAGATAAATTTCAAATCTCTGTGGCTTACACAATAGAGGAAAGTTTATTTTTCTCTCTTGTGGAATCCTTCAGCAAATCAAGAACACTTTGGTCCTAGAAGTGATTGAAGGATACAGGCAATTTTCATCCCATATCTGCCATCTTCATCAAGTGGCTTCTGTGGAGGAGAGTTTATATGGTTCAGTCCTTGTACAGGGGTACACATCACCTTGACCACATTCCAATAGGTTTGGTGAAAAGCTACCCAGGATTAGCCAGAGGAAGTATGTAAAAAAAGAATTGAAAGGAAGGAGGTAAAAAAGAAGAAGAAAAGAGAAGCTCATTTACCCCAAAACACATAGCTATTAGACACCAGATAAGATTTGGACTTATCTTATTCACCTCTTGAATTCCATCCAAACCCAAAGATTAGCTCCAAAGTAGCTTGCTTCTCTCAAAAGCATCAAAACTAGAAGATGCTACTACTGGAAGATGACTGTTTAAATAATTGCTTACTACCAAATTATTGATAACAATAACATCAAATCCCCATCTTTTATTGAGGTGGTTAATACTATATATTATATACAAAATCCAAAACTGGAATGAATTTATATTAAATTTTCAAGCATATGGTTAGCTTAGAAATAATTTGTAGAACACTCAGTAATATTCTTTTGTTCTATTATGCACTGACTCACATTCAAATAGGTAGTTGTCACAGTTCTGACTATTGTTTTTACCACAGAATGTAGGTGAGATACACAAAAATATTAATTTATTGTGGTTGACATTTGACTTTAAAAATAAAAACAGAGTTATTGGACAAAAGGTGATTTCTAATCAAATGAAGGAATGTAGAGTTGAAGTTAATTTTGAGTTAAGATAATGAGTTTTCTATTTTATATGTTGCTTTATAATAGTGGAAATTCAGTCGCTCTTTGTATTTGGGCCAAATATGACCAAAAAAAAAAGAAAAAGGAATATAAGAAAAAGGATTCATCTCAAACTCTAAGTTAACAACTCCATTTGTATAAATAAAGATTTCCATAGTAATAGATTTCAAGATGATTCATCAAGACTTTTCCTTTTTTTTTTTAATTGAGACAGTCTCACTATGTCACCCTTGATAGAGTGCTGTGGTGTCACAGCTCACAACAACCTCCAAGTCTTGGGCTTAAGTGATTCTCTTGCCTCAGCCTCCCAAGCAGCTGGGACTACGGGCACCCGTTTCAACACTGGCTTTTTTTTTTTTTTTTTTGTAGGGATGGGGTCTCACTTTGGCTCAGGCTGGTCTCGAACCTCTGAGCTCAGAGCAATTCACCCTCCTAGGCCTCCCAGAGTGCTAGTATTATAAGCGTGAACTACCACACCTGGCCTTCTTTTCTTTGTGGATCAATGTTGAGGACAATGACATTTTTGTCCATGTAAAAAACCATGAGAACATAGCATCTCTGTATTTAATACAAAAAGGATTTCTTGATAAATTCAATAATGTCTTATGAAAAAATAAAACATTAAATTTCTATTCAGTTTTTTGAAGTAGACCAAAAATAAGGTAGCCTCTATGACTTTTTGGGACTTACGAAATCTTTCTATAAAAATCACATGATTCTACTGTCTCAGATGGTATATTGTATAAGTCATTGCTCCATATACCTTGGCAATAAATGTTGTGATTTCTCATACTGAATTAATATCATCTTAATAGGAATGGCTATTTTAACCACAAAAAAGTAGTAGTTAATAATTACTCAGATAAATTCAATTTTCCTTTCTCCCTTTTGCTCTTCCTTCCATTTTTATTTATTCGGATCACACCAGTCTCTGTTTCTCTTATCCATCTTCCCTACCAGCAAAAATATTGTATAAACACATACACAAATGCACGTTTGTGTAAGCCATGATCCTACAGCTAATCATTTTATGTGCCTATGAAATATTGATCAAAATTAGCATTCATTCATGTCATAATGAGAGAAAAAGAGCCAAGTTGGCTATTATTTAATAGATGGCTATTATTTAATATCACTTTAAGAAGTTGGTCATGGTTATAACTGAAACACATTTAAAAGAGTGAGAAGAGAGGAGACAGTGTAACAATGAAAAATAATAAGTGTGGACTTAAGGAAAAGAAGAGATTAGTGTACCATTTACCAAAATCAGATGTCAGAATAAGATTTGGTCATATCATAAACATCACTTTTAGTTAGTTGAAATCAAATGTATTAAATGGGCAGTTTTTAATATAACTTACTTGGAAAACTCAAGTTAATCCTGTTAGGAATGTTCTAACAGTATCTACTGTCAGCAGCTATTTTCTGAGATATAAAGTTAGCTCTCTGAAACTAACTTGTAAATATGCTGCTTAAATTGTCATGTTACACTTAATGTCTATGCATTTAAAAAGTCTGCTAACATTTCATTCAACGTATCTATTTTCAGTTTTATTGAAGATAATCATCTCTTATAAGCAATCACCTTTGCTCTCAGAAGCTTGTGATTTAGCTGTCGAGCAAGGAAGATAGACAGACAGACAAGAGAAAGGAGGGTGGGGAAGTGAGAGAGAGGGGATGAGGATGAAAAAATAAGGACAGAGTAATGAATTTTCAAAAACTTTTATTTTATCACTTCAAAGGAATAATCAGGATAATGTAATCAATTTTTAATAGACATACAGACAGGATCAGCTACACAATTTGTGGATCCTTTTTCAAAATAAAAATCTAAGGTTCCACTTAATGTCTATACATTTAAAAAGTCTGCTAACATTTTGTTCAGCGTATCTATTTGCAGTTTTATCGAAGATAATCATCTCTTATAAGCAATCACCTTTGCCCTCAGAAGCTTGTGATTTAGCTGTCAAGCAAGGAAGACAGACAGACAGACAGGAGAAAGGAGGATGGGGAAGTGAGAGAGAGGGGATGAGGATGAACAAATAAGGACAGAGTAATGAATTTTCAAAAACTTTTTCTTTAATCACTTCAAAGGAATAATCAGGATAATGTAATCTAATTTTTAATAGACATACAAACAGGATCAGCTACACAATTTGTGGACCCTTTTTCAAAATAAAAATCTAAGGTTCTTTGCACAAAAAGTATTAAGAATTTCTGTTGATAGAAGAATCTTAAACCAAGTGTTGTTGGACTCTTCTGAGGCTGGGCCTTGTGCAAATGCATAGGTCACACATCCATCTGTGAACTTGGCCTGTACACAGGACAGACGGTTACTCACAGGCCTGGATGTTTTCATGGATCAGATTATACTAATTTTCATTGAGATTTCATTCTCCTTCTGGATCCACAGGGTAAGAGAGTATTTATCTCAGTGGATCACTCTCTAGATGTTTATGGCCCGTCATCTCTGGGCTATACGTAAGTAGTTTTGGTAGAAGAAAAAAAAAAAAAGGTCAACATTTAATGAGGAATCTCAGTCCTATTTGTATAATTAGACTTTTAAATATATATAGAGAGAGTGGCCATAAAGTTTGTGTGCAATTTAAGATGGTCATCCTGTGGCAGCGTGTATAAATTGAAAAATAAAATAATTATATTCTTTCTGTCAAATTATTGTGTCCTAATTTTTTGCAGCACATTAAATAGTGTTTGTACACTTTTTTTTTTTTGAGACAGAGTCTCAAGCTGTTGCTCTGGGTAGAGTGCTGTGGCATCACAGCTCACAGCAACCTCAAACTCCTGGGCTTAAGTGATTTTCTTGCCTTAGCCTCCCAAGTAGCTGGGTCTATTGGTGCCCACCACAACACCAGCTATTTTTTGATTGTAGTTGTCATTGTTGTTTGGCAGGCCTGGGCTGGATTCAAACCAGTATATGTGGCTGGCGCCCTACCCACTGAGCTACAGGCACCAAGCCTGTTTGTACATATTTTGAATGGCCCTTTAATTTATGTTCCGTGAACTTTTATTTGTCTCGAGCCAAAAATATATTTATTTCTATAACATGTACTACTTTTTAAAGGTCAACGTTTTAGATTGGGAATATTCTGGGAAGACGTCTGACAATCATTGAAATCTCTGCTGTTCTTCCCTCCTTTAAACTGCTGATACATTCGTTGCCTGTACCAGCAGCATATTCTGGTTCCTGTCAAAATTATTTTCTTTTCCATATTATAAACTCCTGGAGGGTATACACATGTCTTTCTCTCTCTTTTTCTTTCTTTTTATTTTCGTGACATCTACCATTGAAAATACATGTCTTAAGTATTTTTATAAGATTCAGGACACCTGACATGGTATCTTAAAGATGGTAGCAGCTCCATATAGATGTCTTCAAATCAGTGAAAGTTGGGTTTAAATGTCCTGTACTATCTTTTATAAGGAAGATCAAGAAGGTCAATTGTACCATCAGCATGCACATAGACTCTTGGGTTACATGACTGTGGTTGGAATGTGATGAAAAATGATCACTTTTGTTCCAAAGATTGAACTTAGTTTGGTTTTCTGGACATGCCCAACTGCAGAAAATTAAAGTATTGTCTTTCTCCCAATCTTTTTATATCCCCTTGAGCTTTTCCTTCTAATTATTTCTGCATTGGAAGGAAAAGCAAGAGATTTTCTGTACGTACAGTAATTTATACAGAACATTTTGGTGAAGAGAAGAGGAACTTATTTAAAATTAAAAATTATTAATGTTTACTTATATCTATTGTGCATATCCCATAATTTAGTAATTTTGATATTAATGTTTTCTATTAAAGTGTTTTGCTGTCCTTATCTTGAAATGCAAGTTTTCAGCCCTAAATCTAAAGGGAATTAGAATTTAAAAAATCATCCAATATATAAAGTCTTCCTGAATACGTATTTTTAAATGGATATAAGATCATAGTTCTACGCTCCTTTAATTAACAATTTATTCCTCCTTTCTTTCCTTTTCTCTTCTTTACATACTTTCTTCCTTTTTTTCCTTACATAATATTTTATTTTTTTAAACTTGAAAATTACTTTTAATTTTTTCAAATTGTTAAGTACATATTATTTTTACAAAATAATATACATTTTTAAGTATACCGAGTTGAACTTTCTTAAATGACAGCTAAGTTAATGACAGCTAAGCAGTCTTCCACCATGAAAAGGATCCCCACTTTGCCCAAGGCAGAGGAACATATTGAACATACATGAGTATGCAATCAGCAGAATCCAAACTTTAGGAAATAAACAGGTTAAATGACCCTAGTTCTGTTTTTTTTTTTTATTAAATCAATAGCTGTGTACATAATAATTTAAATCCAAGTGCCATTCCTTAAATCCGAACAAAGCAGACATCTGTGAAAAGTGAGGCAATGGCATAAGATGCCGTCAAGGGGGCGCTGTAGCAGCCAGACATGAGATGTCAGAGCCTAAAAGAGCTTCAGAGCACAACCGATGGTGGTGGTCGGGGTTGGGAGAGAATGGAGTGACAAGGATGACAACAGACGATTAGTTGCATATAGTGAGGCATGAACATATGAGCATATTGCGGAAATTGGAAACATAGTGTCTCACTGTTGGAGACAGAAGTTACACATCAGAAAGGGGATGTAACATAGTAGACTCTGTATCAGGCTGAAATGGATGCTCTTGTGAACTTATGGTTTTAAATGCATAGAGGTATATGTAGATGAGGATGTGTGGGGTGTGTGTGTGTGTCCCCGTATTTTGCTAGCTCTAAGAAGGTCTGAGAGCAGCCATTGCAGTAATAAAGGCTACACTTAAAGCCTATATAGCTTAGTTTCTAAACACCATTCTCCATTAAAAGGAACCAGAACTCCACGGAGACGTTGCTGAATCCAAAGCTCGCTATAGCTGGTAAATTATAAGATAAACTACAAAAATTTTGTTGGGTCAGAAAGAAGCAAGTTCTTACACAATCACCGGACATGTCAAAAGGACAGACTGCCATCTTCAAAGGGCTTCTGTTGGGCAAATCTGAGGCAGTTTGAACATATGTATAATTTTGAATAGCAACAGGTTATAACCTATTAAATAAAACAAGAGTTTGTGCTAATAGAGATGATTGGTTCATGGATTATACAGAGAGGAGGATGTAAGGGAGGACGGACAGAGAGGAAGCTGTGAAAGCTTCTCCTCATGGTAGAATGACACTACTCTATGTAGGAGGAATATTGGAGTTATTGAAACAGCTGACAGATTCAAATACGATTTGTGAATTACATTATAGCAATGTTATTTTATTGATGGTTATGCTAATTTTCTGATGCAGTTGATTGTTTTTTTTTACATAGAGAATGCCCTTATTTTTAGAATAAGGCCAATAAACAGCTAGAATGACAGGCATCATGTCAGTGCCTTAACACTCAAATGATTGAGGGGATTTAAAAAATATTCTTTCTGCTATTCCTGCAATTTAAATGTCAGTTTTATTATATGTCAAAGTCAAAGAGTTAAAAATTCAGATTAAAATACCAAAAATGACACCTCTTTTGCCTTAAAATCCATCTCGATTCCTAGGTAAGCATCTGCAGAAAATTAATGTAACTTTCATTACAAAGATGGTATTTTCACTTATCAGAGTGCTAATCTGTAAGATTCATGAAATGTCATCATGTTTGAGATTGGAAGCATCAGAACTCAAATTCCTTCTGTACCTGTGGTTGTTCAAATGAATATGAATTAGTTAGGCTGTTGTTAATTTAACAATTTATGCATTTTTACACTGCAAAAGTCAAGTAATCTGCCTGGCGTGGTCATGACGATGATGAATAGCTAAAATGAACCTGACTTTACAGTCACCTTTATTCCTTAATTGACTGAGTCATATAGTAATTGTCCATACTGGCTGTCAGAAAAACAAAAATATGAATCCATCACCACATTTTCTAGCTGCTGATAACCTCTCAGACTCTTTCTACATTTAATCCATTACATCTTTATTGAACGGCTACTACATTCTTGATCTTTTCCTAAAAATGTTAAAACATCCTAAGAATGTTAAAATAGAGAGGGAATCTGCTCTCAAAAAGGTTCTAGTTCTGCTGGGGAGAGAAAGTTTACACAGTTCCATGAAAAAAAATAAAAAGCTTTGTCTTTAATTTTATTCAGGAATTATAAGTATAGCAGAGGTTCCAGTTTGATTCTACAATTTAGCATGTTTTGGCATTTTTATAGAATTGTTGCAAAGGTATCAATTTCCATGGGGGTTTTGGAGGGGATGCCTAAGGAATGTAAGAATAGATTTCATCTGTTTCTTTGGAATTTTTATTTTTCTGTAATTTTTGAGTGCTTGATGAGAAAGGAGGAAAAACAGAATGTAATATGAACACAGGTTTGCCAAAATTTCTGATGCCACAATACACCCAGGGAATGTTGTCAGGCCGTATGGAGACAAAGGCTGCAGGAGATACTTAGTGCTTATTTCATTTCACTGTGTGGTCATGGGGGGAAAAACAAGAGGTTTAGACAGAAACGCGGCATAAGCTGCAAGAGTGGGGCCGTGTCTTCCTGGTATCAGGTCAAAAAGAGCTCAGCTTTGCTACATCAAAAACCCTCAGCTTGTAGTGCTGCTGCAGCATTTTGTTTCCCCGTCTCAAAGTGTCAGGAGACAGAGCCCATGTCCTGGCCAGTGACACTGCAATTGCATTCTCGGCAGCCGCATCGATGTCACATGATTTCGAGCGGTTTTGAGAGCAGCAGAGGTCAGTCACAGGCCAGAATGAAAGGACATGAGGAAATTCATTTGAGAGCATGTCTATCACCCAGGAGAACTAATATTTGGATGGGGCCAGGAAATCCTGCGTTTGGAAGTGGGGCATTGAAAACTTAAATGATATTTAATGGTGATAAGATATGATGTCATCATAAATTATAAGTGTGTGTGTTTATACATGTGCTCTGTGGATATGTACCCTGTTTTCCCGAAAATAAGACCTACTTACAGGAAAGATAAGATGTCCCCTGAAAATAAGACCTAGCGCATCTTTGGGAGCACACCTTAAAATAAGACCCTGTCTTATTTTTGGGGAAACAGGGTATCTATAATAGTTGAAGATAATCTAGAATCACACTCTCTTATAAGCTACATGTGAGGGGAAGCTACATGTACATTTGTCTATGTGTGTGGGTGCGTGTGGGCATGCGTACGTGTGTACGTGTGTGTATGCATGTGCTTGTGTGTGTGCATGTGTGCGTGCATGTGTGTGCATGTGTGTGCGTGTGTGTGTGTATGTTTTCTACACTATTACCACTGCATTTTGCCATGTATAACATGATCTCACATTTTCAGCCTTGACTTTCAGGGAAAAAAAATCTTTTGTTTTAATTTTGTAATTCAAATTTGTATTTGTTATATTTAGGCACTTGGATATTTTTTGTATTATAAAAGAATTTTAGCATTTTTTTAAACATACTCTGGTACAAAAACGATTATGCAGAATAAAGGCGGTCCAGAGTGTCCCTGGGTGGCTCTGCTGCCAGGCTCTTCAGCATATTTAATAACTGTTAGCTTAAAGCTTGACATGAACAGAAAGTGGCTTTGATATTTTCCAAGAGATTTTCCAATAATTTTTGTCAAAATATCTGCTGGGTTGCTAGCTCCTGCCTGAAGTGTATGAAGAGTTGTCCTTTTTTAGCTGAAAATGCTTTCTTTGCAAGTTTGTCATAAGTTTGGCAAAATTGATTACCACGTTTCATGGTATTATTTTGTATACGGACATGGTTATTGCTCTCTAGGGTTACACTTTTAATGCATGTGCATAAATAAAAAAGTTAAAAACATGCATGTAGACATGGAATTTATACTACCAACATGTAATGCACATCTTTTTTTTCCTCAAAAATTTGGGCTCCAACGTGCACTGTATATGAGGCAAAACTATGCATTTTCGCATGCAGTTTACTAAGTTAAATATTAATCTGGCTGGCAGCTCTTTGAAAGACAACTCCTATTCCATTTCAGTCTACACGATTCAAGTGGACCAGACCCAATCTCAAGACTCCATGGCTGAGTACAAGATCTAGGTCTCTCCAAGCAGCATACTCCACCCCTCCCCAACCCTGTTCTCAATCACTCATTGATTCAGAAATGAGCAATTACTCTAGCTTATTCATCAAACTCTCCCTGAGATTTCAGCTGTAAATATCAGGGGAAAAAAAGCCTTTTTTTCCTAAGTACTGCTAGCCGTGAGTTCTTTGGGGGATACAAGCCCAGAGTTTGTGTTGACTATTTCTTTTGTCACATAGACGCTAGAGAAAGGTACTGACAGAGGACATCACAACCAAGGCTAGAATATTCTGTGTCACACAACCCACACAATCCCATGACCCTTTCTGATTAGACCAAAGTGGGCATCTGTCCAGTAGGCACTCAGCCTTCAGTCACACTTGAGATGGCCTAGAATATGGAGGTTTGGGTCAAGTGACTGAGCCAGCAATGGTAATTTGAATTACGAAAAAAAAAAAAATAAATAACCCCACAAATTGTTACAAGAGCTAAGGCTACGAGGATGTACACAGGGTCTAGAAGGAAAGAGGAATTGTGGCAGGCCAGGAGAGAACGTAAATTAGGAGTAAACAAAAAGGCCTGAGATGGGGAACCTGTGGGCTTATGGCCACGTATGGCCTTCTAGGTCCTTAAGTGCAGCCTTTTGGCTGAATCCAAATTTTATAGAAAAAATATTTTTATTTTTATGAATACATTTTTGCTTATCTTTTATATTTTTAGTTTTAAAATGACTGTATTTAAAACACCAAAGGATAAAATTAGTTGCAATGAAACAATCCTCCCAAATTGACCGGCACAGTTGCAACATTACTAAGCCACAAAGGCTAAACTGATGGCTGCTACACTCATGATGTAGTTCTCACTTCTCCTGCCTTGCTGGTGCCACCACCGCGTGAGGTTGGTTGGCAAGTTTATGGGGGTCAAATACTCCAGTCTGTTATCAGCTTTTGATGACAGTGCATTCTGTTTTTGTTTGAAGTGGAATTTGTGAATAGTCATACAGTTCAAAAGTATTCTTAAATTCTGTGTGCTTCACAGCCCTTGATGTCCAAGAAAACGAAGAGAATGCTGAAGAAGAGAACTGATCTTTAAATGAAGATTGGGAATCGCAGTATTATCTTGTTTCTGTTAAAGACACGATGACTTGCTTGCTTTCTGATACTGCAATATCAACATTAAGGAAATTCGATGCTCATCAGCAGTGTAATACTCAAAAAACCCACAAATATTTTAAATAAAAGGGAGAAGCACAAGAAGTTGTATTGTAGAAACTAAAAAAATGGAAAGCCTTGTAGCCTCACATCAGCACATTAGGTGAGGTCCCCCCAAATACCCTTAATGAGTATAATTGTGATGGATGTGTTACTTAGTTCAATGTAAGCATTTCACATTGTATGTCAAAGCAGTACCCTTACCCCATAAATGCATCAATATACAAAGTTATGATTTAATAAAAAATAATAATAAATAAATGAAATATGGAAAGCAAAAGCAAAGGCAATTCTTTTAAGCAGCAATTAGACCCGGAAATAATTTCACTAAAGCAACTCATAAAGTAGATTATGAACTTGGGGAAAAAAGTAGAAGCCATTCAGTGCTGCTGAAATTGTGAAAGAATACGTTTCAAAAGTGATAGGATGCTTAGACCCCAATAACATTTCAAACTACAAACAACTGCCTTTTCTCGGAGGACCAGTAACTGGCCAGCAGCATGAATTAGCCTTCAACTTAACGGAACAGCATCATGCAATACTCCAGAAGGAAAATATCTGTTATTCAATGGCCTTGGATGGATTGATTGATACTACTGAGTCAGCACGGGGCTTTATACTTGATTCAGGTCATAACCAAAGATTTTCTTCTCTATGAAGTGTTACTGGGTTTGGGCACTCTTGTGAACAGAACGTAGAGAACAGATATCTTCAACAGCATTCAAAATAAATGTCATGAAGTTGGACTGAATTTTGGAAATTTAGTGAGTGTGTGTACAGACTGTGCACCTTCCGTGATAGGAATCCATGAAGGTTTATTGCACAAAAATGTATGAACAGACCCAGACGCTCGCATTTCTTTTCATTGTCTCTTGCATCAGAAAAATATCTGTGCTGGAGTTAATATTTTCAGTGACCTTTGAAACAAGTTGTAACTTTGTTAACTATATTTGTGCAAATGCAACAGGGCATTGTCAGTTTTATAACATGCTAAAGTTGAAAGATGAGGTGTTCAGAGTGGATGTGCCATATTATTCTAAAGTGTGTTGGCTACTGCAGGGACAGGTGTTAGATGAAATTTTATCCCTGGGAGAACAGACAGTTACAGTCTATGAAGAACAGAATCAGCCATGTGAATTATTGAAAGAAGGGTTCTATATTAATGCAGCATTTCTGTGTGATACCATGTCAAATCAGAATGACATAATTATTTCTTTGCAAGGTAAAAATAAGTCTATCTATGATAGGCAGCAACAAAATCCAAACATTTTGAAGCTCTCTTTTTTTTAGAGATAGTGGGTTTTATTGTCCTCTATATCATTATTGTGCATACAGAAGGAATTTAATAAATAATAGCAGAATAACAGCAAACACTTATGCAGTGCTCACTGTGTGCCAGGCATCACTTTACAGACTTTACATATGTTGACTTATTTAATCTTTACCATGCCAATGTGAGGAATGCACTATTATCCCATTTTACAGATGAGGAAACTGAGACAGAAAGATTGTCACACAGGTGCCAAGTGGCTCAGCCAGGGTTTCAACCCAATCGCCCTGGCTCCAGTCTCTACTCGCCTGCTCTGCTGCCTTTGGTCATCTGCAGAATGAACTGCTCCTATGTTTTCCTGTTTGTCACTTTCCCTTGGACATCTCTCCTCCCCACCAGCGTGTCAGCTGCTGAGCAGAGCTGCAGGCGAGCTGGGTAGCACTGGCCCATCTCGGGAGGTGCTGGAGCTGGGCCAAGAGAAAGAGAGATGTGCCTTACGGGGTTTTGCGAGTCCTTGTTGGTGCTCCTCCACCTTCCAATCCCAAAGGAACCTGGCAGTTCCTACAACATCCAGGGAATCTTTGTGTCTCCTCTTCCTACAGAGAGACAAGGCCGGAAGAGGCCTTGGAGAATTTATGCAAATGGATCCTGGATTGTGATGTTCATGCTGAGTGCCAAGGGCTCACTGAGATATGCCAAGGTCAGACCATTCCCCACGTCCCAGAAGCAAAGACCTTTATCTCCTGAGGTTCTCAAGAGATACCTGCCCATTTCCCTCCAGTTCTGGAATGTTCCTTTTCCTTGTCTGGCTCCCTCAGCTTACCTGCCAGGAGCTCGCCCTTGAGTTTCCAGTAACTGACAGATGATACAGTGGAAAGGAGAAGGAGGCTGTGGAGTGTGGGCAGCTGATGTTAAATTCTCCATCTCTCACTGACAGCGTCAGACCACGGCAACACTGACAGGCCGAGTGCAGAAGGGGCTGAAGGTGGATCTGGGGATCCCTTTGGAGCTATGAGACAAGCTGAGTGTAGAGGTCACATTCCTCAACAAGCAGGTAGGACAAGATATTGTTCTGCCTGGGGACGAGACAAGAGGCCTTGAGAGGGGAGCCAAGTCTTAGGATTTGACTGGAGAGACATCCACCTCTCCAAAGTTAGTCAAGTGGAGTCAGGGAAACAGAGTGGAGAGGATAGAGGAGGGTCCGGAATCCCAGCCCAGCCCATACTCTTCTGGCCCTTCCACTTGACCAGTGTGAGACGGTGCTGGAGTTTGAAGACATTGTGGGAGACTGGCACTCTCCAGCCTCAGGAGCAGCCCCTGCAGCGTTTTCCCTGTGCAGCTCACGAGCTGCTGAAACTCAAAGCTTGTGGCTGTTCCCTCTCATCCCACGTCAGGCAGGAGCCTGGGGATGCAGCATCACGTGGCCCAGACTCAGGGCAGGCGGAGGCTCCCTGAAAGCTATCTTTTAAAAAAATACTTGTTCTTTAAAAGAAATTTTCAGATGAACATTTTCCCCAGTTGGCAAAGGTGATTGATGAGTAGGATGATATATGTGAATCATCTGAAGAATATAAAACTACTATAGGCCTAATAATTGGAGAATACAATGAAAAAATCACTGACTTTGGGAATCATGGCCTCACAGTCAAATTAGCATTTCAACCTCACCTAGTTGATATCACCAAGGCACTTAAAGAACTCCAGATGGAATTGATTGAGGTCTCAGTAGTTGAGATTTTAAAGCCATTGTTAGATGCTAAGAAAGATCCAATTGAAATATGGAAAAAAACTGCATAAATACCCATGCCTTTGGCAACATGCCTAAAAAAAGTTTCTTACTTTTCAGCCACTTACTGCTGTGAATGTAGATTTTCTTGCCTTACACAAATCAAGACACCCTTAGCATCACAAATGATTGTTGCCCACCTAGGGCATCAGCTAAAACTACAGACCTCCATGCTGCAACCAAATATCCAAATGCTTTCCAACAAAAAGCAGACACAATAAAGCCATTACAAGGTTAGTTAACTTTAAAATTAACAAAAACTTTTGATTTTTCAAATTATTAAATGCATGGTAATTAGATTGTTACAGTATAAAGTACATTTTTAAGCTTATCTAATTGAAGTTTCTTGAATGTGGCCTTCTTTGATTAAATAATTCATTAAATTAATGCAATCTTTCTACATGTGACGGCTTCCCACCCTGGGCCAGGGGTAAGAGGCCGGAGAAAAGCAGGAAGAGAGGCCGTTTGCAAAGGAGAAGAAAAGTCAGGGTAAGGGTCATCTCTAACAATGATGAGGTGTTTAGACAATGTCCCCGTCTCTTTTCCATGTATTTTAAGTAGATTATCTCATTTCATATGATGACATATTTCAAATATTCTTCCAAATCTCCTGCGTTCATTTATTTCTTCCTCTCCTTATTAATTTAATTAATTAATTTGACCTCCATATGAGACTATAGAGGTAATAAAGGAAAAAAAGAGGCTTTTAATATCTTGGAGCTTATGCCAAATTATCTTTTATTCTTAAAGACCAACACACTACCAAGCATACTATATTTCTATTAACTATTGTAGAAGATTGAGTGAAGTAACTAGAAAAGATATGTGTTTATTGCACATTTGGCCCTGCTCTAGAGCCCCAGAGAGTGTGTGAGCTTCTCTCCTTGATACACTTTCCCTCCTTTAACCCACGCAGCTGCCCTATGAGACAGGAATTAACTAAGACCAACATCTGGGTTTTCTAGTATCTAATTCTGATTCGAGAATACCTAGAATTGCTTTTTTTTTCCTTTATTGATCAAAGTGGCCCATGATAGGGTAAAAATTATATGACAATTGCAGAGATTTCCTTCACTTGTTGGGCACAGTGATCTGTAATCTCATCACTTCGGGAGGTTGAAATGGGAGGATCACTTAAGCACAGGTGGTAGAGGTCACAGTGATGTATGATGGTACCACTGTATACTTGGGTGTTCCAGCAAGATCCTGTCTCAAAAAGAAATGAAATAAGGAAGGAAAGTAGGAAGAAAGAAAGGAAGGAAATAATATTTATATTTTCAGTGCTACAGATTTTGTGGATTTTTGGTAGAGAGAGATCTTTGAGGAAAACTTTGGCATTACCTTTCATAGTAATTATATAAATGACCTTAGTTATAAATGATCTTAGTGATTTTTTTAAAAACATAGCTACCCTGTTTCCCCGAAAATAAGACATCTTCCGAAAATAAGACCTACTTACAGGAAAGATAAGACGTCCCCTGAAAATAAGACCTAGCGCATCTTTGGGACCACACCTTAAAATAAGACACTGTCTTATTTTCAAGGAATCAGGGTATTAGCAGCAAAAAATCATTATATGTTGATTATCTTGATTGTAATTAAAAAATTTCTATACTTCCAATTTTCTAAAAATGTCCTCAGAATTTTAACTAATTCATTAAATCAACAAACAATTCTTTTCATTTTAAGTAGCTTAAATGGCCATTTACAATTTAATTCTGAAAGTCTATAAATCTATTGTGAAAAACTTAAATCACTGATAAAACCTATCTTCTACTGATTAAGCAATTCTACATTTAATAATAGTTATGGATATTGTATGCTCAGAATATTACTTACTAACATTAATTTTTAGTCAGTAAACTAAATCTCCTATTAGGTAAAATTGATTGTTATTTAATTTAAAAAGATTAGTTTTTATTTAATTGAGCATAATTTTACATTTATTTTAGTATAAATTACACGAAGCATCATAACTTGGCAGGAAATTGAAGATAGTAGGAGATATATAAATCTTTTTTTTGTTGTTAAAAGTTTTTGGCCGGGGCTGGGTTTGAACCTGCCACTCCGGTATATGGTCTGGCGCTCTACTCCTTTGAACCACAAGCACCACCCTAGATGTGTAAATCTTTATTAGACATAAAAGTACTACTAGAATACTTTACATTCTGTCCAAAGATTCTCTTCTCCTATGGTATATGACATATTTATCTGAGTCGAAGAAATCAACATTTCCCGAGATAGAAGAAGACTTTGCTATTTCAATGGTAAGGAAAGGAGAGGCTTTACAATTTCTATGAGGGAGAGTTTTCAGGAAATTTAGTATAAAGAAAGACATTGCGTTATAAGTGATTCCACCCACAAATCAATAGCTCCACTAAGTTAGTGTGTTTTAAGCACTTCCACACATTAGAAAAAATGATGTTACTCCAAACCAAAGTGGTATTAATGTAATTATTACAACTAAATACAGTATTAAATTTTTCATGAAATAAGACTGATTTTGCAAATCAAAGTGGGGAACTATGGAGCTATCTCTCTTATACTCTGTTGGTGCCTTTATATCCTTTTATTATATTCATGACCATACAGACTGGAAAACCCCAGCAACTAAGTCACTTTAAGTCCATTTATCTTAACGGTGGATTTGTGGTGTACAGTTTTCTTTTTTTAGCATTAACTACACCTATATTGAGATACACAGCCCCCCAAAACCATGGAGTATCTGTTTTGAGGTACCATTTCCCTAAAACACAAAGTATATTTTTCTTCTGAAAGAGCTATCTGTGCCATTATTTTCTGGAATCCATTTCTTTCTATATTTTGTAACTGGTTCTAACTGTTTCCTTCACACATACAGAAAATCATTTTTTTAGATTTATTCATTCATCAATAATTCTTAGGCTAAGAGTTATTTTATAAATATGCTAATTCAGAATACAATTTCATTTCTGGACACCTGCAAAAAATGGGTCCGGGTACCTCCCAAGACCCATACCAACTATCCAAATGTACCCATTTACATACTACTTGTGGATTTACCAAGTCAACTTTGTTATTCATTATCAGAATCAGCTTTCATACATGAATAAGTACAGCTCCAAGATTCTGGGTTCCTTCTACCTTCATTCAGCCTCTCTAAACACCTGCTTTTGGGGTAGAAAGTGTCACATTAGTATTGGATAACTACCAGTGTGCAAAGGGTATAAGGGAACAATAACTTTGAGATAATGAAACACTGTTTTGTTTTTGTTTTTTTACCACAACAAACAGATTCTAACCTGTAGTTGTCATCTAAGTGTTACACATTCTTAAAATCACAAAAAGCCAAGGAGCCCCTCTGACCGTTGTGATCCAACCAGCAAAACAAACACCACCCAAAAGAGATGTCACATCAACCGTGTATGTAATTGAAGTTTTCTCAATGCAAAGAATGATAAGTTAGTGACGTGTAAATATATAAATATATGTATTTGCTTGATTGAATATTTCTACAATTTATGTAGAGATCAAAATATCATATTATGTATCCCATAAATATTACTGGGCAGTGCCCATGGCTCAAAGGAGTAGGGCGCTGGCCCCATATACCAGAGGTGGCGAATTCAAACCTGGCCCTGGCCAAAAAAAAAAAAAAAAATATCTATATCTATATCTATATCTATATCTATATATATATATACACACACTATTATCATTTGTCAATTAAATAAGTTTAAAATATACAGAATGTTTATAAAGTTCGTGTACAATTTTAAATTGTACACTATTTTAAATTGCATATGAACTTTATGGCCACCCTATATATACAGCTGCCATATTTAAACAAGTAAAAGCAAGTGGGATTAAGTTTCACAATATATTTTATGTAATTCCAACATTTAAAATATTATCATTTCAACATGAAAACATACTTTAAAGTTAATAAGATATTTTGCACCTCTTTTTTTAATACCACATCTTTGAAACCTGGTGTATAATGTACATTTACAGAACATCTTAATTCATATTAGCCACATTTATAGGAGCTCAATGGCGACAGGTGGCCAGAGGCTACCCTATCAAACTGTTTAGGCCTAAGCCTTTACTTGACTTACTGGGTGTAAAATTAGGAGTAGAAAGATAAGAAAGTTGAACTTCTTCCAAGGCTGAATTTAAAATTTCTCCACAGTCCAGGAGAATGGGGCTTTCTTAGAAATTATATTGAAATATATCATTTATAAAGTATTACTTGTAGTCCTATATTCATTTCTATCATATATGTGAATTATTTGTTTACCAGGAAATGCTAAATAATACAAATTTACATTTTTGTCACCCTACCCTTAACTGGATATTTGGAAAATTTCCTTCAGGCTATTTCTGGAAGCTCCTGAAGAAAACTCATGAATATTATTATTTTTTTTCTTTTTTTTTTTATTGTTGGGGATTCATTGAGGGTACAATAAGCCAGGTTACACTGATTGCAATTGTTAGGTAAAGTCCGCCTTGCAATCATCTCTTGCCCCCATAAAGTGTGAGATACACCAAGGCCCCAACCCCCTCCCTCCTTCCCTCTTTCTGCTTCCCCCCCATAACCATAATTGTCATTAATTGTCCTCATATCAAAATTGAGTACATAGGATTCATGCTTCTCCATTCTTGTGATGCTTTACTAAGAATAATGTCTTCCACGTCCATCCAGGTTAATACGAAGGATGTAAAGTCTCCATTTTTTTTAATGGCTGAATAGTATTCCATGGTATACATATACCACAGCTTGTTAATCCATTCCTGGGTTGGTGGACATTTAGGCTGTTTCCACATTTTGGCGATTGTAAATTGAGCTGCAATAAACAGTTCAGTACAAGTGTCCTTATGATAAAAGGATTTCTTTCCTTCTGGGTAGATGCCCAGTAATGGGATTGCAGGATCAAATGGGAGGTCTAGCTTGAGTGTTTGAGGTTTCTCCATACTTCCTTCCAGAAAGGTTGTACTAGTTTGCAGTCCCACCAGCAGTGTAAAAGTGTTCCCTTCTCTCCACATCCACGCCAGCATCTGCAGTTTTGAGATTTTGTGATGTGGGCCATTCTCACTGGGGTTAGATGATATCTCAGGGTTGTTTTGATTTGCATTTCTCTAATATATAGAGATGATGAACATTTTTTCATGTGTTAGCCATTCGTCTGTCGTCTTTAGAGAAAGTTCTATTCATGTCTCTTGCCCATTGATATAAGGGATTGTTGGCTTTTTTCATGTGGATTAATTTGAGTTCTCTATAGATCCTAGTTATCAAGCTTTTGTCTGATTGAAAATATGCAAATATCCTTTCCCATTGTGTAGGTTGTCTCTTTCCTTTGGTTATTGTCTCCTTAGCTGTACAGAAGCTTTTCAGTTTAATGAAGTCCCATTTGTTTATTTTTGTTGTTGTTGCAATTGCCATGGCAGTCTTCTCCATGAAGTCTTTCCCCAGGCCAATATCTTCCAGTGTTTTTCCTATGCTTTCTTGGAGGATTTTTATTGTTTCATGCCTTAAATTTAAGTCCTTTATCCATCTTGAATCAATTTTTGTGAGTGGGGAAAGGTGTGGGTCCAGTTTCAGTCTTTTACATGTAGACATCCAGTTCTCCCAACACCATTTATTGAATAGGGAGTCTTTCCCCCAAGGTATGTTCTTGTTTGGTTTATCAAAGATTAGGGGGTTGTAAAATGTTAGTTTCATTTCTTGGTTTTCAATTCGATTCCAAGTGTCTATGTCTCTGTTTTTGTGCCAGTACCATGCTGTCTTGAGCACTATGGCTTTGTAGTACAGACTGAAATCTGGTATGCTGATGCCCCCAGCTTTATTATTGTTACAGAGAACTGCCTTAGCTATACGGGGTTTTTTCCGGTTCCATACAAAACGCAGAATCATTTTTTCCAACTCTTGGAAGTACGATATTGGTATTTTGATAGGAGTGGCATTGAATAGGTAGATTGCTTTGGGAAGTATAGACATTTTAACAATGTTTATTCTTCCCATCCATGAGCATGGTATGTTCTTCCATTTGTTAATATCCTCTGCTATTTCCTTTCTGAGGATTTCATAGTTTTCTTTATAGAGGTCCTTCACCTCCTTTGTTAGGTATATTCCTAGGTATTTCATTTTCTTTGAAACTATGGTGAAGGGAGTTGTGTCCTTAATTAGCTTCTCATCTTGACTGTTATTGGTGTACACAAAGGCTACTGACTTGTGGACATTGATTTTATATTCTGAAACATTACTGTATTTTTTGATGACTTCTAGGAGTCTTGTGGTTGAGTCTTTGGGGTTCTCTAAGTATAAGATCATGTCGTCAGCAAAGAGGGAGAGTTTGACCTCCTCTGCTCCCATTTGGATTCCCTTTATTTCCTTGTCTTGCCTAATTGTATTGGCTAGAACTTCCAGCACTACGTTGAATAGTAAAGGTGACAGAGGACAACCTTGTCTGGTTCCAGTTCTAAGAGGAAAAGCTTTCAGTTTTACTCCAGTCAGTAAAATATTGGCTGTGAGTTTGTCATAGATAGCTTCAATCAGTTTTAGAAATGTGCCACCTATGCCTATACTCTTCAGTGTTCTAATTAGAAAAGGATGCTGGATTTTATCAAATGCTTTTTCTGCATCTATTGAGAGGATCATGTGATCTTTATTTTTGCCTCTGTTAATATCGTGGATAACGTTTATAGACTTGTGTATGTTAAACTAGCCTTGCATCCCTGGGATGAAGCCTACTTGATCATGATGAATGACTTTTTTGATGATAAGCTGTAATATATTGGCTAGGATTTTGTTGAGAATTTTTGTGTCTATATTCATGAGTGAGATTGGTCAGAAATTCTCCTTTTTGTTTGGTTCTTTTCCTGGTTTTGGTATCAGGGTGATGTTTGCTTCATAGAATGTGTTGGGGGAAGATTCCTTCTTCCTCAATTTTTTGGAATAATTTCTGCAGTACAGAAATAAGCTCTTCCTTGAAGGTTTGATAGAATTCTGGAGTCAAGCCATCTGGGCCTGGGCATTTTTTGGTTGGAAGATTTTTTATTGTTTCTTTGATCTCAGTGCTTGAAATTGGTCTGTTCAGGAGCTCTATTTCTTCCTGGCTGAGTCTAGGGAGAGGGTGTGATTCCAAATATTGATCCATTTCTTTCACATTGTCAAATTTCTGGGCATAGAGTTTCTGGTAGTATTCAGAGATGATCTCTTGTATCTCTGTGGGATCAGTTGTTATTTCCCCTTTATCATTTCCGATTGAGGTTACTAGAGATTTTACTTTTCTATTCCTCGTTAGTCTGGCCAATGGTTTATCTATTTTATTTATTTTTTCAAAAAACCAACTCCTTGTTTCATTAATTTTCTGAATAATTCTTTTGTTTTCAATTTCATTGATATCTGATTTGATTTTGGATATTTCTTTTCTTCTACTGAGTTTAGGCTTAGATTGTTCTTCTTTTTCCAATTCCATAAGATGGCTTGTGAGATTGTTGATGCGTTCTCTTTCTGTTTTTCGAATGTAGGCATCTAAAGCGATGAATTTTCCTCTCAAAACTGCTTTTGCAGTATCCCACAGGTTTTGGTAGCTTGTGTCTTCATTGTTGTTATGCTCAAGGAAGTTAATGATTTCCTGTTTGATTTCTTCCTGCACCCATCTGTTATTCAACAGAAGATTGTTTAATTTCCATGCCTTTGGGTGGGGTCGAGCATTTTTGTTAGAGTTGAGTTCCACCTTTAGTGCCTTATGGTCTGAGAAGGTGCAAGGTGAAATTTCAATTCTTTTGATTCTGTTGATATTTGTTTTGTGTCCCAGGATATGATCAATTTTGGAGAATGTTCCATGGGGTGATGAGAAGAATGTATATTCTTTATCTTTGGGATGGAGTGTTCTATATGCATCTATCAAGCACAGTTGTTCTAGGGTCTCACTTAAATCTCTTATATCCTTGTTTAATTTCTGTTTAGAGGATCTGTCCAGCTTTGTAAGAGGAGTGTTAAGGTCCCCTGTTTTATGGTATTATCAGATATCATATTGCTCAAACTGAGTAAGGTCTGTTTCAAGAATCTGGGAGCATTTAAATTGGGTGCATAAATATTTAGAATTGAAACATCTTCTTGTTGTATTTTTCCCTTGACCAATATAAAATGACCATCTTTGTCTTTTTTGACTTTAGTTACTTTAAATCCACATGTATCTGAAAATAAGATTGCAACTCCTCTTTTCTTCTGAATTTCATTTGCCTGAAAAATTGTCTTCCAACCCTTGACTCGGAGCTTTAATTTGTCTTTTGAAGCCAGGTGTGTTTCTTGCAGACAGCAAATGGATGGCTTGTGTTTTTTAATCCAGTCAACCAATCTATGTCTCTTCAGTGGGGAATTCAAGCCATTAACATTTATCGAGATAATTGATAAGTGTGGTAGTATTCTATTCATCTTATTTTGTGAGAGTCCATTGCTTTGTTTTATCTTTTGCATCAGTGTGGAGGTTAGGTTCTGTCCTTTAATTTCTGAGTTCTTACTTTGCTGCTGATCCATTGTGGTGGTCAGTGTGCCAAACAGGTTGAAGTATTTCCTGTAGAGCTGGTCTTGTTGTGGTGAATTTCCTCAATGTTTGTATATCCGTAAATGATTTGATTTCTCCGTCAATTTTTAAACTTAGCTTAGCAGGGTACAGAATTCTGGGCTGGAAATTGTTCTGTTTAAGTAGATTAAAGGTAGATGACCATTGTCTTCTTGCTTGGAAAGTTTCATTAGAGAAGTCTGCGGTCACTCTGATGGATTTGCCCCTGTAGGTCAACTGGTGCTTACTCCTGGCAGCTTGCAGAATCTTTTCTTTTGTCTTGACTTTGGACAGGTTCATCACAATGTGTCTTGGAGAAGCTCGGTTAGAGTTGAGGCGACCTGGGCTCCGATAGCCCTCTGAAAGCAGTGTGTCAGAATCTTTGGTGATATTTGGGAAATTTTCTTTTATAATATTCTCTAGTATGGCTTCCATTCCTCTGGGGCATTCTTCTTCCCCTTCTGGAATTCCTATAACTCGTATGTTGGAACGCTTCATAAAGTCCCATAATTCTGACAGTGAACGTTCTGCTTTCTCTCTCTTCTTTTCTGCCTCTTTTACTATCTGAGTTATCTCAAAAACTTTGTCTTCTACCTCTGACATTCTTTCTTCTGCATGGTCTAACCTGTTGCTGATACTTTCCATTGCATCTTTAAGTTCCCTGATTGACTGTTTCATTTCCTTCAGCTCTGCTATATCCTTTTTATATTCTTCATATCGTTCATCTCTTATTTGATTCTGTTTTTGAATTTCCTTTTGGTTATTTTCCACTTTATTAGCAGTTTCCTTCATTTCTTTCATTGTTTTCAGCATGTGTATTCTAAATTCCCTTTCTGTCATTCCTAACTTTTCTTTATAAGTGGAATCCTCTGCGGTAATTACCTCCTGGTCCCTTGGCGGGGTTGTTCTGGACTGGTTCTTTATGTTGCCTGGAGTTTTCTGCTTATTCTTTCTCATGAGTGATTTCTTTTATCTGTTTCCTTGCCCTTTCCTTTCACTTCCTCTTGCCCTTTAAGTTCTCGTGCCTGTGGAAGTTGCGGGCGGGTTTAGATGGATTGAACACACGTGACCACTTACCGGTTTTCCACTGTTTTAGTCCTCCTCTTGGGGTCCAGAAGTCTCTCGCTTACTCCCTGTATCCTCTCAGGGGTGATGATAGGCAGATCCCACCAGCCAGAGATGCCTGGAGTCCTATCTCCCCAGACTCACGGTGCCCAGATGCAAGGAAGCTGTTACTCGGCTGCCATCTTGCTCTGCCTCTCTCCAACTCATGAATATTATTAACTACCACTGTTTTCTTTCACATTTCTTCTACTCTTCTCTGTTTTTCTTTTAAAGGCATTTTAGCATACGTCTTGTTTTTTGTATAACATGGTAGAAATTAAAGTTTCTGGAGTCAAACAACATTAGTACAACAGCCGCCTTTACTACCAATGAGCTGTATGACCTTGCAAATCAAGTGTTTAACCTAAGTTCTCAATTCTCTCCTCTGCAAGGTTCAGGATCTATATAAACAGGCTGTGGAGACAATCAAGTGAGAGGATGAAATAAAATTACTTAACATAATGATTGGCAGTTAATTTGGGCTCAATAAATTATAGCTTCTCTTCATAGATCTGCTCATCAAATACACGAATGACAATATTGAGGTATAGATAACTCTGAAGAAACTGAGGTGCCTCTGTGAACAACCAAAGCAATTACTGCTTATTGTCCGCCCAGTCTTTTTTTCAGCAACCCCCACAGTAATTACGGGGTGGCACCTGTGGCTCAAAGGAATAAGGCACCAGCCCCATATACCAGAGGTGGCGGGTTCAACCCCGGCCCCAGATAAAAACTGCAAAAAACAAACAAACAAAACCAACAACCCCGTAATTATGACCTTGTTTTCCAATAATTATGACCTGGTTTAATTAATCTGAGATGTCATCCATTCTAAGACACACTGTCAACTGAACAATGAGACAATGATTTCTTTATTATGTAAAATTTTATTTCATACTACCTTGAAAAGGCTTTTGAATTTCAAATGTAGACTACTATATATTTCACTTGTGCACACATAAATATGAAAAGCAAAATAAGATATTTCTAAGAGTTCTAACATTTGAAGTCCTACTGTTTTGGTTTCTTTTCAGAAAAAAAAAAAAAACAACTTTTTTTTTGAGACAGTCTTTTTTGGTCACCCTTGGTGGAGTGCTGTGGTGTCTTAGCTCAAACTCTTGAGTTCAAGTGATTCTCAGCCTCAGCCTCCCACATAGCTGGGACTACAGGCACCTGCTGCAATGCCCAGCTGTTTTTTTTTTTTTTTTTAGAGACAGATTCTTATCCTGGCTCAGGCTAGTCTGGAACCTGTAAGCTCAGGCAATCCACCTGCCTCAGCCTCTATAATCTCAGCTGAGATTATAGGCGCAAGCCACTGCACCCAGCCTCTTTTTAGAAAAGGGGTGGCGCCTGTGGCTCAGTGAGTAGGGCGCCGGCCTCATATACAGGCGGGTTCGAACCCAGCCCCGGCTGAACTGCAACCAAAAAATAGCCGGGCGTTGTGGCAGGCGCCTGTAATCCCAGCTGCTCGGGAGGCTGAGGCAGGAGAATCGCGGAAGCCCAAGAGCTGGAGGTTGCTGTGAGTCCTGCTGTGACATCATGGCACTCTACTGAAGGTGGTAAAGTGAGACTCTGTCTCTACAAAAAAAAAAAGAAAAGAAAAGTTGAGGTGAAATTTATAGAACATAAATTAAATATTTAAATAATGTAATTCAGTGGTATTTTGTATACTCACCAGGTCATGCAACCCCACCTGTATTAAGCCCCAAACATTTTCATCATCTCAAAGACAGTCCCTGGACCCGTTGAGCATCATTCTTCATTGCCGCCTTCCTCGGGCCCCTGCTTTCCCTTTCTATGGATTTACCTCCTACCTGTGACCTTTGGAAGCTGGCTTCTTTCTCTTGGTGAAATGTTTTTAAGGATCGTCCACATTGTGGACAGTAACTATGTTTCATTTCATTTTTTGTGGCCGAATAATAGTCCATTGTAAAGTTCTAATCTTTTGAATTACTTTTCAACTGAGTAATGAGTCATGAGTTTCTCAATTTTCCCACATGAACATCATAACCTGTGCCTTCAAGACCATTGTTGAGGGGCGGCACCTGTGGTCAAGTGGATAGGGCGCTGGCCCCATATGCTGGAGGTGGCAGGTTCAAACCCAGCCCCGGTCAAAAAAACAAAAAGACCATTGTTGATGCAGTATCACATCAAGAACTCTCCATAAGACCCTTTGGAATGCTCCTCTAAGCCACTGAAGGTACAACCTTCCAGCTTTGGTGCTCATTCTGTGACAATTACAACAATGTCATAATTGCTATGTGATGTGTCTATTTTGTTTAAAACTGTACACCAAAAAAATAAAAATCTTGATTGAATCATTCTACAATGTGTGTGCACATGCATATGTGTGTGTGTTTGTATACCTACATGTATATCAAAACATCACATTGTAACACATAAATATATATAATTATCAATTAAAAATACATTTAAAAAATGATTGCAACAAAATTGCATTTTGTTTTCTTGGAGCCGTTTCTCTTGTCGCCCTCTGTTTTCCCTGCTCTAGTTCACTGAACGTTGATTTGGTAAGGTCCTGCAAGCTTGTTAGAGTCCACCCAATGTTACAACAATAGGTTTGTTTAGAAATGTTGTCTTTGGAGATTTTCAAAAGGCTCAATCTCCAGTGTGGGACAGAAGCATAGAGAAATAAGCTCAATGGCCAACATTGCTAGGATGAGCACAAAAAGAGATTTTGAGCCTGCCCGTTAATTAAGGAAGGAAGACCTTCCCTTCATGGTTCCTTTCAATATGGCAGTCGCTCTCAAGTCCTGCTGTGGCGCTTACGCTGGAATTTAGCACCTCTGTGGTACAATGTATCCTCACAAGCCTTTAGTTTTCAGTGCCATTCTGAGATGATTGGCCTCCAAGATTTATAGGAGAGAGAAAGAGGGTTGAGGGCTTAACAGTCTGTTGTACAAATTCTTAAAGCAGTTCTTTTAGTCTCAGCACTACCACTCAGCTAATGTAGGTGCAGTATCGTGTCCTGGCATTTTGTTAGCAGCTCAACTCAGAATACTTTTCACGGCATCCCCTCCGCCAGCACTTGCTCATGGAAAGGACACACAGGAGCTAATAGGATTTGTTTTCTAAATTCCAAAGATGTGTTGATATTTTTCCACTCTTGCCCTCTCTTCCGTATTCTTTTTCTCTGTTTCTCTTGATTACAGTCCACGGTTGTGGGTGGCTGGAGTCTGCCCAGAAGCTCAGGGTAGAAGGCAAGACCAGCCCTAGATGGGCCACCATCCCATCACAGGACTCACTCACACCCAAACCGTGCTGATGCACCAATTCATCTAATGAGCACATCTTGGCATGATTTAGAGCTGTTAAAGTGTTTTTTAAAAGAGTGAATATTAGAATTAATGAAATAAGGCATTCCATGTAGTTGTCTAGAGACACACGCACAAACGTAAACACACGTATTACCTATGCATGCTGTATCATAATGTAAAAAGTACTTCTTACTGTGGATCCAAATAAAAAATTCAAAGTATCCCCTTTAACCCTAGTTTCTTTTCCTGTAGAATGAGTTCTAAGATAATTCTGTCCTACATATTCTCTATAACATTGAGCACCTAGGTATCTAAGTGCTCACACCATGATGTGTGCATCAATTTTAAGGAGAATATCTGTTTGAGTATCAAACTTTAAGCTAATGCATATGTGTTTCTGAATTTGCCTTATCTATTCGACATTGTGTTTTTTCCTTTTTAAACTAGCTCCCAAGTTGAACAAAGATAAGTCTCTATTAAATAATTTAGAACATCAGATAGAACAGAGTTATTGTTCAGATTTTTCTAAAATACACACACACAAACTGGTTAAAATACTGTGTACATAAAAATTTAAATAAACCAGATGTATGGCTTTTATTTTATTTTATTTTATTTTTTGACCAGGGCTGGGTTTGAACCTGCCACCTCCGGTATATGGGGCCAGCACCCTATTCCTTTGAGCCACAGGAGCCATCCCCCCCCCTTTTTTTTTTTTTGAGACAGAGTCTCTTTGTGTCACTCTCCGTAGAGTGCTATAGTGTCACAGCTCACAGCAACCTCAAACTCTTGGGCTAAAGTGATGCTCTTGCCTCAGCCTCCCAAGTGGCTGGGACTACAGGTGCCTGCCACAATGCCTGGATATCTTTTTGTTGCAGTTGTCATTGTTTTTTAGCTGGCCCAGTCCTGGCTTGAACTCGCCAGCCTCCATGCATGTGGCTGGCACTGTAACCACTGTGCTATGGGCTCTGAGCCAGATGTATGGCATTTTGATGATTTCTTTAAAAAATCTACTTTATGGTACAAATTGTTGCATATTTCCATTAAAATTATTACAAATAAATTATAGCATATAAAAGGGCAAAGGAAGAAAGGATTTTAAAAGAATTTAGTCCAATAGCATTAATTTACAAATAAAAAGTGACTTCCCATGATAAGAATTGCCTTATCAAAGGCCACCAAAGTAATAAATTGCTGTCATGGCTACAATATCGGGGGACTGACTAGGACTTCTATCCATTTAAACTTCAGCGTTTCTGATACTTAATTTTTAATTCCTTGCTTATACATTTTTAAGATTACTGTCATGTAAAGTTAATAAACATACCAAAAAATTTAAATATTATTTATACTTAACTATCCAATTTATCTAATATACTTTGGTTTTTTACTTTTTATATAGTTTACTCTTTTAAATATAAAAGTACAATTAAAATTTAATTTCATAGCTTAATGATGGTTAATGCATCACATTATAAACAAGAAATGAATCAGGTTGCTTAAACATGAGCTTTATTCTAATAAAGCTTTGAGAAATAAATTTGAGAAATATATGGTTTCTTTGCTCACTTCTCCACAGACCGTTCTTCTCTGAAGCATTAAAGTATATGTTATACTTTATATTTTTCATTCAAATGAAAATAAAACATTCAACTTAATGTGTCTCTCACTTGCTACGTTATTTTATATTTTACTTTGAATAGAATTTCTATCCTGGTTTATTTATTCTTTTTATAAAGCTCTATTCCTGTTTTCACACATAAGGCTGAATTATTTCATCCAAAGTCCTGAATGGAATCATACAAATGTAGCCATCTCCAAACATTTGCTGCATGCAGCTGGATGCAGGCAGTGCAGACTGGCCTTCCAGAATGCGCACACGCTGACAGGTCCTTCTGAAATGAATAGAGCTATTCATGAGAGTGGAGAGCGGGACCTGTGCAGACTTTGAAAGAACTGTTGTAGCAGGCATACGTATTCTACCATATTTACCATCTTTATTTGTGGAGTGCAAATCTTTCTGTCCAAAGGTTTACGTTTACTACATTTAGACTCTTATTCATTATTTACCATTTCACATTCCTTTTTTTTTTTTTCTGGGAAATGATAGTAATTTAAATATTTAGCTTACCCTTCATATGAAAATAAACAGAACAGTTAACACACTCCCAGATGAACTAAAGGCAGCAATTGAAACTGACAGTTGAATTCATAATTCATTCATTTGAATATATGATTTTGAGACTTTTTAAATGGGGTCAGATATTTCATTCTTGTGAAAATTCATTTGTTAGCAGTATTTTGGAAGTTTTTCAGAATAGAGAGAGATGTCACATACCATGGAACAAAAATTCTACAAATTTATGAACAATTTTTTTTCCTAAAAGAATGGATACATTTAGATGTATGTGATCGAATGATATTAAGACCCGAAGAAGGATTTTTAAAAGGGGGTTCTTATTTAAATATATGTAGGTGTCACTGGAGTGGGTTAATTATCTATTTTTTTAAAAAAGAAAATGGAAACTTTAGGCTAGTATCCTTTCCCCGAATTTCACTTTATTTTATTATTTTCTGTTTTCCTTTCTCCGTTCCAACCAAGTGAGTAATTAATCAACCTTCAGTAAACAAAGTAAATACTGTAGGGATGGTGGATTTTAGATTCTGAGCTAAATACCTCCAGTAGGCCCATGGCTCCCACTACTGACACTTTTTTGTATCTTATGAATATCTTGTGTTAATGATCAACTGCAATTTGATTAAAAGGTGCCAATTAATGATCTTTTTGGAAAGTTATCATTATATTTTTAGCAAATTTTATCTTGATGTGATTAATAAAAACATGCTAAATTATCAAATATTACTGTTCTCAATATTTAAAATCGTCTTGAAATGTAAGTAAATTTCTCTGAAAAGACAAAAGGAAAATGTATAATGGTACCAGGAAATGAAAATGAATAGGGTGTTTTGAAACCACAACTATTTTGTGTAAATAAACTTCTTGGTGTGTGTGAGTAAAATCCACTTTCACAAACTATTTTATTTTACACACAGCCAGGAAATAATTTTTCTTTGCTCTATTTTCTAGAAACAAATACCTTATAATCAATTTTTCAGATAAGATTTATTGTAAATAATTGTAAACTGTTCTAGGTCTTTCTGGGAAATGAATCTTATTCTGGGATTCCAACTTCACATAACTTAGACCTCTTTACATTGTTCCAGGCTATTAAAGCTTTATTAATTTTAAAGTCTGTTTTTTTTCTTCACCTTGAATAGTTTCTATTACATTTTCTTCGAGGCCACTGTTTCTACTGTTTTTCTGCAGTATCTACTGTGTTTCGGACTCGTTGTATTTTCATTTTACGTATTACACCTTCAATCCCAAAATTTCCTTTTTCTTCTTTTTGTAGATTCCATATCTTTATTGCTATTCCTTGTATTTTTCATTCACTATGTCCACTTTTCCCTTGAATCCTTAAGCAAAATTTTACATCTGTTTTAAAGTCCTTGTCTGTTAATTCCGATATCTGTATCATTGCTGTAACTGATTCAGGATTCAGACAAACATTTAAGAAACAGATAAATATATTAGGAGAGCCTTTCTTTGCAGCTCTCCTTTCTCTTATCCCACAAATCCCAGCTGCTCAGCATCTCTGAAATACAATCTCTGCCTCAGTGAGACCTTGGTCCTCCACTTGGGCTCCAATTCCATGTATCATGGTTTAAAAAACTGCTCCCATAATATGTATATCATGTGTAATATGATATATATACATACACTGCATCTTTCTCTTCTCTAAGGATCAAAATACAAGGTTATCTTTTTCCAATGTCTCTAAATGATTCCTTAACATATCTTGCTCATTTTAAAGGTTCAATGGGAGCCTAATCCTCTAACAATTACAGTGTCAGCTGGACGAGAAGTCCATCAATTTTAATTATAATAGCTACTGCCAGTTTAATTTACCAAAGAATAAAACAATTCATACTACCATAGAAAAACAAATAAAAGTGTTCATTTTTCTAAAAATTCTTCATTGAATTTTCTATCTATTTATAGGATCCTCATTGCATTCTAACAACTAGTCTGATCTTATTTTGAAGACACCATTATTTTAAAATTGTTAAAATATATATTCAGTTTCTAGTGCATACAATTTTGCTTAGTTATATTCTTGTGTATTTATTTACCAATTATTTATAAGCAAAGATGAAATAGTATCCAAGACTGCATTATATACAGTTAATAAGTATTAACTAATAAGCGATTTCATCTGGATAATTTATGTGCTAATTTCTTTATGAGTAAATGAAATAAGACACCTTTGAAGTAATTAAAAAAAATCCCCACTGTAATGCCATTTGATTTAGTAAAGTGATGATTTCATATGAAGTCTACCACAGCTTCCAAAAGAACCTAGCGATACTCCTAAGAATTGGCTTAGCCACTGGGAAGAACTGACAATTCTACATAAACGACTATATTTGAAGTAATAGTTTGTGAGTCACTCAGTCTACTATAATATGTAAGGGTTATCTTTTTCTTTAAAAAATATTTTGATTAAACTTGGCTGTAGGAGTAGAGTCTAAATTAATTAATATAAAAATTTGTCCAAATTCTGCTTTGTGGTAGGTATGAGCTGAATAATTGTATCTTGTTTCCTGATTTGAATATTTCACTTGATTTCATAGTAACCTTCAAAACTATTTATTCACAAAATTTACTTACTCAATAGTAATGTCTCATCTGGGACACAAGTCAAATCATTACTGTCAAGTAATGAGCCAGATGCGATTTAAATGTATGAATTTTCTTTGACAGATGCCTCGGATGGGCATTTTTATTCAAGCTCAGACAGCTAAAATTATGATAAAATAACATAAATGATAAATATGATTCAATAAGCAATCTCACCTATAAAATTCTCAAACATATAAAACGATATGCCTGGAAAGACATACGTTAAAATAAAAATACTATAAAAGTTAAATATGACATATGTGAAGCATTTCATTTTAACAAACACATTATGGCCAAAATGATCAAAAAGATATGGTCCTTCCCTCAGTATAGGTTGATGAAAGATACCACTGTTTTACCAATAACTATAACAATATCTCTCAAGAATACACTCATCTAGTTTCCATTTGTTGATAAGTATTTTCATTGGATATAGAAAGAAAATCAACATTAGCATATTTCCTTGTGGAAACAATTCCATGAAAAAATTAATGTTTGCTCTGTACCCACCCCCAAAGAGGTAGGAGTCAAAGCATGCCAATGGAGAAAAAAAATGAATGCTATTAAAATTTTTGAATACCTTTTCAGTCCGCCATTGTTCCAATTGTACCATTGACCATCAAAATTATTTTAATTAATTTCTTTAATCTTCACAAAAACCCTACAAAAAATTACTCTCCTAATTGAAGAAGATAAAGTGGGCTGAAGGATATCTGTAAATTATACAAAACTTCCAAATAATAACCAGTAAAACTTAGAGTAAAACCAAAACTTGTCTGCCTCTTAGGTTGTGTACACTAGAAAAAAGAGACTGAGAATTGAATCCTCCTAGAAGTTGATTCATTGAGGGTACCTACAGAAGAGCAAATGAGGGAAGCAGGAAAGACAAGAACGTTCATTCCAGTGGCACGGACTCTCCCTCTTTTCTGAGGGAAATTGACCCCAACTACCCTTATTAGACTTTGGTTGCAATATTAATCTACTTATAGGTAAGACTGGGAAGAGATGCTGGGTAAATCATCTGAGTATCAAATGTATAATTCCTTGCCCCTGTTATATTGCAGCAATCGTACCTCCTCACAGTGATCAAGTTCAGTTACTCCTGCCAATAATTTCTTTTTGTCTCTTCTATTTTACCTTCACATTGAGCTCAAAGTCAACAGGTGGAAGCTGTAGCTTTCAGAGTGGTAGCACTCTATATAACCTGGTAGAAACAAGTGTCCCACTTTAAGGAACTGAATCTAAAACCAGAAAGCCTACAGTTTCAGGGACAGAAAGCACAAATTCCCCAAAACACATGACCATGGGGTCCACTGGTTCTGATACATATGGTACTATCCTGAGACGCCATCCCAATAGCATTGAATAACTATGAGTCAATACTCACAGCAGTTTGAAAATGAGAGCACTGGCTTGGAAAAAGAGGTATCAAAAGAGTACCAACAGCATCTGCTACAGTCTTAGGTCTACTACCATTTTAGCTGCATTTCATGTTCTTTTTGAAAGAGAAAGAGAATGTTGAATATCAAATGAATCAATGAATATTGCAATTTTCTTTTCCCTAACTTTTCATTGTATCTTGAGACTGTGGTGGACAGATAACTCTTCTCTCTCTCTCTCTCTCTCTCTCTCTCTCTCTCTCTCTCTCTCTCTCCCCCTCCCTCTCATTCACAGCTCTTCAGAAGGAAAGAAGATAAGCCAAAGGACTTTCACATACTCCTGGACCTGCTTTAGATGACAAGATATTGGACTATAAGAATCAGGCAGATGCCAGGATTGGATAACACTCTGGGATTCTTTGCAGAGTGTATTTTGGTTGTGCTTGGATTGTGAGTTACTAGGAGCAAGAGCATGAATTGTGGCTGGTCCTCCAAAAAACAATACCCGCTGATATTGTTTATCTAGTACCCTCCCTTTTAAACTGTGCTCTGTGACCTTCCTGCTACTTCAAGCCAGTAGAATGCAGTGAGAGTGATGTTGTGAGGACTTCATACCCAAACCTTAGACATCACAGCTTCTGCTTTTACTCTCACCCTAGGCTGTCAAATAAGTTCAGACAATCTACTGCAAAGAGATTGGAAACAGGGCCTCCTTGAAACTACATGGAGTTGAACCAGAAAACTCAGCTGATGGCCCTCAGAGACCCCAGGCCTGAGACCCCAAATGTATGATTCTAGATGAACTGGCCCAGCCCCAGGTTTCCAGACCTTCCTAGTTGAAGTTATTAATAAAATAGGCTATGGGGCAGTGCCTGAGGCTCAAGGAGTAGGGCGCTGGCCTCATATACCAACCCTGGCCAAAAACTGCAAAATAAATAAATAAAATAAAACAGGCTATGAAATAAGCCACCTTGCATCGTCTAATCCTCATGAACATCACACGGGGCATAGACAAGGTTTTCCTGCCCTGTCATGTCTGAATTTCTGGTCCATGCAACTGTAAACAAATAAAACAGCCTTTTCTTAAGAAAGAAATGAATATGGTGACTCTCAAGTGAAAAATCATTAGGCAGGTCAATCCTGAGTGCCACCAGGATGTCGTGGTGTCATGCTGCTGATGTCATGGTGTCATGCTGCTGATGTCACCGTGTCACGCTGCTGATGTCACGGTGTCATGCTGCTACTGTCTTCCATGCTAACTCCCGTACTGAGTTCTGACTTCAGTGCCAATCCTTTTTATCTCTAACACATTTTTAAAAGCAGCTATAATAATGTGCTTGAATGCATAAAATACATTTTATTTTTGACAGAATCATCTCAGCAATAGAAAACAGAATGCTGATTTTTTTTCTTTTTTTAGAAATCTGTTTCCACTTTCATTTTGCAAAGCCTTATGGGAATACATTTCTCCAATCTGTATTCCAGTAGCCTTTTTGTATTTCCCTGTAGCTATCTCAAAGGCAGTGACAGCAATTTAAAAGAATAGGGCAGAGTATAATGATACACATACTGTATGGTTTCATAATATTATCTTTTAGTGGTTTGAAAATTACTATATGTGACGATAGGAGTCACCTTACTGATGACTCTCCCTTGCTTATGACTGTGTAAGTGAATGATATTAGTAAAGGTGGGACCTTCCTCCTTGAATTTTGTCTGTCATAGTTTCATAAATATGAAAATGAATATTTGTGATATCTTAACTACAAGCATTCCTTAAAATCTGCTTTCTATGCCAAGACAGTCATTTTCATTTTATCGACTATTTTGGTTATTTCTTGGAAAATATCATAGTTTATTTTCACCATACTTCCTGTTATCTACAAAGCTTCTGCGGATATGGAAAAGTTGAATGAGTTGAATTTGAATACAACAATGTAGACAGTTAGCAGATTTCTGCTATTGAAATTGAAATCTGGTATGGAAGTTTGGCTTTTTCTGCAATGACATTACAGTAGTATTTTTCAAGTAAATATTAGTTAATATTGCCCATAGCAGAGTTAAATGTAAAGTAAAAATTATCTTATGGACTTAAAAACAGAATTTATAAGAAAGGAACTATTTTACAACTAAATATATAATTTATATACATTATACTTAATAAAAAAATCTTTTATAATTATTAGAAGATGATTAAGCATATATATATATAGGCAATAACACAAACCTGATATTTGTAATCCACAGTATGAACGCTCACTAAACATAGTAGCATTTCTTCCTCCTTGGGTCAGGGGAGGGGCCTGCAAACAAAAAGAGATAATGTGTATATCTTGACAATCAAAAAATAGAGAGTGCTGGCTATGTGACACTTGCAGGATAGCAGTGGATAAAACTGGGCCTGAATTCTTTTGGAAGAAGCCAGATAAATATGAAAATGAATATTTTAAGATAAATATAATGAAGAAAATAAAATAGAGAGAGAATACTGAGGTGGAAACAGCATTTTAGTTGGAGTGATCAGGAGAGTTGCTTGGAGGAGGTGAGGAAAACAAAACTGAGTTCTGAATGGTGAGGAGAGAGATGTGTAAAGATGAAGAAAAAACATTCCACTCCTAGGGCTGTGAGGAATAACTTTAGCAGGTGAAGACACAGGACGACAGCCAAGGGAGCTCTGGCAGAATGAATCAGAGGAAAAGAGAAAGAGAATGAGGCAGAGAAGAATGAGTGACAAGCCCTAGGTCGTCGGCTTAAGCAATTGCCGTGTACTTCAATGAGAACTGTTAGGGAGAAGGGTGCTTGTGTTCAGACAAATCTATACTTCATGTAATCTTTAAATTCTACATTTATGCAAAGAATTCTTACTCCATCTGAAGTTACATCATAGGGAAGGAAGTCAACATTTACCAAAAGAAATAAGAAACATTCAGTATAGAAGAACCACCTAGAAAAATCCATACGTGAACTAGTAACTGAAATGGGACCTCCACCTGGAGTTATGAAAGAAAAAAGAAATTCTAGCACAAGGGACATGGAACGAGGATCCAGGGTCACACTTACATTGAGCAAATACTAGAAACATTCTCTCTGGACATGTTCAATTCTAAATTGAAAAAAAAAAAGAAAAAAAGTGAAGCTTCATGAACATTTTATAGCACAAGGGAAAAAGAACATTATTCTAAACATTCCAAATAAATATATATTTCTGAACGTTGTCATAACCTATAGAAACCAAATGTTCTAGAAAATATTCAGTCTACTGAACAAGATGAAACATATGCCTTTATGAAAGAGATACTGGGATTCATAAGAAAAAATTAATTTAGAGGAAAAATAAAGAATTTAGAATTGGCTAAAATAATGTAAGATGAATAGGAATTTTAAAATTAATTGCTAAATTGTTATGAAAACAAAAAAGGTAGATTTGGCAGTCTTCTCCACATGAAATACAAAAAAACATAATAACAAAACTGTAAGAGAAAAGGAACAGTAGAGGACAGATTAGAATTACTAGTCTAAGGAATATGAGAATATTTCACCCTGGCAAGAAATCTGAATAACTGAGAGCAAGTAATAACCAAATGTTAAATAGAAAAAAAATTTCCTGAGCTGAAATATTATTCAAGTCTACGCATCAAAAGGACTAGCTTCATAAACCCCAAAACATAATTAAACAAATGACTCAAAACAAAGTATTAGCACCCAAACAAGGAGGAAAAAAAAGTGACCTCTGAAGGAACAAAAGATGGGCTGTTCTCAAATTTCTCTTCTACATAGCTGAATGCCAGCCGACAACACAGATTGTCTACAGAATTTTAATGGAAAAAGTTTGTGACCTGAAAATTCCACATCAACCAATTTATTGTTCTAGAAAGAAAGCAGCAAGACATTCCTAGGTTATAAGGACTTGGAAAATAGCGAAGCCAAGTGCTCTTTTTTTGGAAGAGAAAAAGAATCACTGATACAATTCAAATGATAAAAGTATAAATCAGAAGAAAAGTACCAATGACGATCACTGAGACGACTTAAAAATATTCGATTAATGGAATTGAGTATGAAACAAAAAAACCTTCAGCGAATTCTCTGAGCACCTGCTATGTGCGTGAACTCATCTCCGAAGAGGGGGAACAAGAGTAAACAAAGCAGTCTGTGCTCTGCTTTTCATCCGATGAGAGTGGTGTCAAACAAAAGCCAGAGAATGTCAGATAGTGATCGGGACTCTGAGAAACTAGCCAAGGGTCAAGAAATGTAACAGGGCTGCAGTTTTGGCAAGGTGGGCATGAGAAGGCCTGTCTAAGGAGCTGGGATGGACTGAAATGAGAGAAGGAGGCTTTTAAAGGTCTTCCAAGAGATTTTTGGAAAGTTCTAAACACTTGAGATGGGAGAGAGCTTGCCAGCAACAGCAGGGAGGCGACTGTCAGAGAAATGAGAAGGCCAGTGATAGAAGTCAGCAATGACAAAGTACTCAGATCACTCTTCAGTCATGTAAGAATTGAGGATTTTATTCTCAGGCAGTTGGAAAACTAATGGAGAGTTTTAAGCAGAGAATTAATAAAATGTAATTTAGCTCTAGAAAAGCTCCCTTGGCAATTATATAGGAAACAGACTATAAGGTGTCATTGTTACATGCCCACCAATTAGAAAGGTATTACAACAATTGTCTTTATGATTACATATTAATAAAGAGTGTTGGGTGGGTCTTGCCCAAAAAGGAAGATGTGGGTACTTTAACTTCAATATGTGCCTGAGGTTTAATTTACTATACTTGGGTAATTAGAGAAATACATGTTCAAGTGAACATTTGTTAAACTTAAACACAAGTACTAGTAGAATTTTAAAACAGGTTGCCTAAATTTCCAAACAACTATTGAAGATAAAGTAAACAAAACATGAATCCTACTCTCAAGTACCTATAAGGGCTAAACCAATTGCAAAATAAGTCAAGTCAGGCTAGTAGAGACTAGTTGAGGATGGGTATGGACTATGTTAAACTAGGTAGTGCCCCCGCCTCTCCAAAGCAGTAGAAATTATTCATTCTCACACAATGTATTGCCAGATCTCACAGTTTATCAAGAAAAGATGGAACTCTGAGATGTATGAATGTGTGAATGTGTGAGCTAATATATAGAACTCATCCCTCATCAACAAAAATAAATAAATAAATAGTTAAAGAAATAGACTTGAGTTTTGGACTGTTGGTTGTCAAAATCAGTTCTAGAAAGTAAAAACAAAAGAGAAAGAAAAACAACTCCAGGAACATAAAGGAAGCACAAAAATCAGAATGCATCCAACAAAGTTAAAAAGTCAACCCTTATTCTCCTGCTTAAAATACTAGCATGAGTCAAGGTTCTTCAGAGAAACCAAACCAATAGATGGTAGACATATTTACACACATAGGTAGGTAGGTAGGTAGGTAGATCCCCTTTTGCACCTATACCTTATAACACACAAAGAGATTTATACCTAAAGAGTTTATTAGATGGTATTGGCTCACACAATGATGGAGACTGGGAAGTTCCGTTATCTGCCTTCTGCAAGCTGGAGACAGGAAAGCCCGTGGTGTGTTCCAAGGCCTGAGAGCTGAAGGGCCCGTGGTGTGGAAGCCATTTTGAGTTTTAAAGGCCTGAGAACTACGTGTATTGAGTGCAGCTAAAAAATGCTGTTCCAGCTCCCACAGCCAGGCAGAGAGTCAATTCAGTCTTATTCCTTCTTTTTGTTCTACTCAGTACACTGAATGATGCCACCCCCATTTGGGAGGACCATCTGCTTTACTACATTCACCAATTCAAATGCTAATCTCTTCTGAAAACATCGTCACAGAGACACCCAGAAATAAATTCTAAACAGATATTTGGACATCCTGTGGTCCGGTCAAATTAACACATAAAATTTCTACTTTCTACTTTTAGCACCTATAAGGGGCTAAATTCTCTAATTACTTTTATTTTATTTTATTTTATGGCATCTGGTATATGCTTTTTCTTTTTTATTGATTTTTAATTAAAATACATAATTGTACAACGTGATGATTTGATATTCACTGTGGAATATTTAAATCAAACTCATTAACATCACCATCACCTCCCTTGCTTATTTTTTGTGGTAAGACATTTAAAATTTACTCTTAATTAACTGAAATATACCCTTGCATTGTGCACATTAGTCTAATTATTTTTAGAATAGCTAACATAATGAGTTTTTTTTTTTACAATTCAAAAAGACTTTTTACAAAATTTTTGTTTTTATTAATTATACCCCCACTTACTTTGAAAAATGAGATAATGCTACAAGATTCATCTGAAACCAAACCAAAGATTAAAAATAAAAATGTGGATAAAATTAAATTCAGTGCTGATGACGCTTTGGAATGTTACCATAAGATACATTTTTTAGCAAGGTCAGTAAACATCAAAAGTAATTGTTCACTCATCAATGAGATACTGGGTAAATGATCCTATACTTCAGTTATCACAGAACTCAGAAAAGGGATGTAAAGCTTGTTATAAATAATTAAGACAGCAAAAGAAATTTATAATAGGGAATCAGCCAAGGGGAAGGTAAATGGTGTGTTAAAGAAGGGCCACTGTTAAGGTGAGTTTTTCTGGTGGCCTTAAAAATGACTTTTCCATACAGTAAGAAAATTTGAAGTTAACTGAGTTTTAATACATTACATGTATTAAAGTTATCAATTCAGAAAGTTTTTTTCTCTCATATGTTGAAGTTTGTAACGGGCCGAATAATCTCTTTCCTGAAGATGTGCACATCCTGATCCCCAGACCTGGGAATATAATACATGCACGTCAAAAGAGACAGAATTATCAATCAAGAGAAAGAATTATCCTGGATCATCTAGTGTCCCCATATAATCATACATTTCTTATAAGAAGGAGGCAAGAGGATCAGAGTCAGAGAAGTGGGTATGACGTCAGAAGCCAAGGTTGCAGTCAGAGAGAGATCTGAAGATGCTGTGCTGTCGGCTAGAGAATGGAGACGGGGACTATAAACCTCCATGCAGGTGGAAAGCCCAGGAAAACAGGCTGTTCCCTAGAGACTTCAAAAAGAAGGAAGCCTTGACAACACTTTCATTTTAGCCTCTGAGACCCATTTCAGAATTCTGACCTTGAGAATTGTAAGATAATAAATTTGTGTTTATTAAAGCCACGACTTTTGTGGTAATTTGTTACACAAATATCAGAAAACTCATGTGAAGCTCCACTTAAAGATTTTACTAATCTGGCAAATTTTACGTGTCACTTTCAAAATAATATTGGATTAATCTAAGAGAACTTTGACATTATCCATTTAGAACCTACTTAATGAAACTATCATACATAAATGTAATTGCACTTATAAATCCAATGCACTCTAGTTTTAACTATTTAATTAAACTGTGTAACAAATCCTCTAGATTGAAGTAATAAATGAATCCCCTCTGTCTTACTTGAATCTTTAATCCTCCATTCCTACCAAAAGCCATTTTAGTACTTAATTGGGTTTGTTACTTACTATTTGGTTCTATCTTAACTTCTCTTCAAATTTTTTCCATCTGGCAGGTCTAAAACATTCAGATATAGTTAAATGATGGCCATGGATTCAAGGACATTTTTTTGTCTGTTTCTGGCCCTAAAGTCATTCATTTGAAGATTTAAGTAGTAACTTTGGAAAATCTCCTCTGACATATTTTGAATGTATATTATTTTTTGTCATTCCCTTTCAAATGAATAAAGTTAGGATTCAAATACCTCATGACATGGCAAAGAATTTAAGTAGAGCACCTGAGTGAGGGAGTGAAAACCATGACAAGCTCAAGGCATAACCAAAGATGGGGAATAGTGGAGTGGTGTTAACAATTAGACCTTCCACTTCCAAGCATTGATGAGTTTGAAGTGTAAAGGTGGGAAAACTTTTCTGTTTCCCACCGACAGCTTGGGGTTTTGAGGTAACAGAAACTGCTATGGAATGAATATTTACATCTTCCTCAAATTCACATATTGAACTTAACCCCCAAGATGGTATCTGTAGGTGGAATATTGAGGGTGATTAGATCACGAGGGTGGAACTTTTATGAATAACATTAGTGCTCTTATTAAAAGGATGCAGAGAACCTCCGTATTCTGTTTGCACATGAGAAACAGTCTGTGAACCAGGATGCAGGCCCTCAGGAGACATAGAGTCTGCTGGGGCCTTGATCTTGAACTTCTCAGCATCCACAACTATCAAAAACAAACTCCTGCTGTTTACAAGCCACCCAATTTATGGTGTTTGTTACAGCAGCCCAAATGAACTGAGACAGAAACACTGACAACAGCTGCTGCTCATTCCAAAAGTCCGTCTTGGCGGCTAATAGGCGCACCAGTGAACCCACACTGTAATGAAATCCAAATTCAAGCCCTTCCTGCTAGTCCAGAAAGTTACAATAAGGATTCTAAAACCACTAAACAAGAGGCATATCATCTGTCTAAGGAAGAAAACTAAATTATAAAATCAGCAAAAATACAATTGTGCATAGAATGAGTATGCCTAGCACAGAGATTGAGCTACCAGAAATGCATAATAAGAAATAATGGGCTCAGCCAACCACCTGCTGAACTCTACATTATCCTTATTAGAATTGCTCTACATAAAGTTACTTCCACTAAAGTGGACTTATGCCCCTGAGTTATCAAACTTTTTGTACTCTTTGTAAATATTTGTATGGTATTTATTGTATCTTTTTCTTGTGGAAGGATTATCTTGGATTGTCCAGTGGTGGCTTCTTCTTGTAAGGAGGCAGGAGGATCAGAGTCAGAGAGAGATTGTGATGTCAGAATGATATCCAAATTATGACAGCATTGCTTCAAACTGAGAGACATTCTAATGTGACAATGTGTTTGCAAATTCAAGACAAATGTTTTAAGCACATAATTGGAAAATGCCACTAAGATATTGTTAAAAAAGAAAGGGGTATCATGTTTCAACACTCCTAGACCGTTATGTATTCAAATAAATTTGATTTATTAGCAGTTATGATTATGAAATAACCATTTGTGCTATTTAATGATTTTTATTTGAATTCTGCTATATCAGATATTAAAGGTAGTACCTTAATTTTATCCTTGTAATATACATCTCTATTATTATACACATCTAACTATACTATGCCTATTTAAGCAAATTAAAAAGTCATATTAACATCAGATTCAATAAAAATCAAACCAAAAGCACTAAAGATAAAAGATTTTATGTTACAGATATTTAAATTAATATCAAAACTAAAATATCATCAATCTTCATATTCTTAAAACCTATAAAATATAGAAGAAAAAATTAACTTTCAGTGAACACTTTTCTAATGGCATTTTTAGTCCTATGTCAATAATAAAAAACCTCCTCAAAATAGAGTTCTACAAATAAGGTTAAAAAGTGGATAGTCTCCAAACTTCCTATAATATCCTCCTCCAAAATCAGAAGAAAAAAAAGAGAAAGAAACTTCTTTTCAAGTATTCATAGAACATAGAAAAACTCATCATACAGCATGTACCTGAAAAAATTTCATATAATTACAAGAGATATGATATGATCCATTATTTTAAATTATTTATGAAAATATTAAGTAACTAAGGATAAAATTAAGAAAGATCTGGAGATTAAGAATTTTTAATTTCAAAGGTGAAATTAAAAATAATATATAACATGTCATTTTAATCTATGAAAAGAAAAATATTACCTATCAAAGTTTCCATGTTGTAATCTGTACTAAAATGTGAAGAAATAGAATGATATAAATTACCTAAATAGAATTACCTAAATAGAATGATATAAATTACCTAAATATTCAACTCACTCAGAATAATAATTTAAAAATAAACCCCAAAGAAAACATGAATATGTGCAAATGAGAATAAAAACAATGATATAAATTAGTAAATAAAAAACAAAGAACAAATAAAACCACAGTTTTAAAAAATAACATAGACAAATGCTCTGAAAAAAAATCATATTACTTTTGCTTAAAGTAACAAGAAAGAAAAAGGAATGTCTATAAGTATGATCTTTGATGGACTTGGAGCTGCATCACCCAGATCGTCCCTCCAGGAAGTCCTCTCTGCCTTGCCGTTGGGAGATCTGTCAATGGAAGACTTTCAGCTATCTGCTCCTTCAGAACCTCCTCCACAAAGGGCAGGCCTATCCCCATGTCCAATGACTGATCACAAAGAAAGGATAAAGTCCTGGTTATTCAATGTGAGATGATCTGAAGGACCATTTTTAGCTCAGAAGCACCACATTAGGCCAGCGAGGTTCTCAGGTCAGCACACGAGCCTGACTTCTGCCCAATTCTGCCTCCTCTCCCTGCCTTCACAGATATTGATCCCAAAGGCATTCCCTAATAAATGTTCTGAACACAAACCTCTGACTCCCCCAAATCAACTTAGTTCAGAATTTATAACATATTTGTGTCAACTTTTTATATAAAAAAATCATACCAATTACCATTTTATGCTAACATATATTGCAATGCTGATTTCTAGTAAATACGTCCACTGCTATCCCAAACTGATTCACACAGGAACAGAAAGCTAGTAAAATTATCAAATAACTGCCCACCCATACCTAAAAGCCTCCAGGAGAGCATTTCAGTTCATTTTATTAACATTTTTGGAAATACAATCTATTAGTATAGACAAAAACAAGTTTTAAAACTACATAGTTTAATTTATGAAGCTAGTAAAGTATATAAACAACCATGAAAATATGGAAGTAAGAAAGAAAATAGATTGGGGTCTTGAACACAAAGCCAGGAAGATAATAGAAATGTTTGAATTAAATCACGTATATGATAATAGGAAGTAGTGGAGCCTGTGAGTGACTCAAATGTGTAAACCCTACATTAAAAAATCCTGAAAATTAATCAAATATTAATAATAATAACAGAAAGAAGAAGAATCAATAACATTTTTTGAAATGACACTATATGAAATGCACTTTTTTAGGCACTTTTATTTTTATTCTTTTTCAGGCAGAGTCTTACTATGTTACCCTCAGTACAGTGCCATGGTGTCAAATCTCAGAGCAACCTCACACTCTTGGGCTTGTGCTATTCTCTTGCCTCAGCCTCCCAAGTAGCTGGGACTACAGGCGTCTGCCACAATACCTGGCTATTTTTTTCTGCAGTTGTCATTGTATTTTAGCTGGCGTGGGCTGGGCTGGAACCCACCAGCCCTGGTGCATGTGGCAGGCACCCTAATCACTGAGCTACAGGCACCAAGCCTTTAGGCACTTCTAATGAATTAAATGATAAATATGTTAAGAATAATTCATTGATGCAGCTATTACTTTTATCTTGATTTTGGAGATGATAAAATGGAGGGAGAAAATGTAAAGTACTTTTGTCAGATGATATTAGAAATAGACTCAAATTTTGAAATTGAAGCAGCTTCAAAAATACACTACTGGGACCTGATCAAACTAAAAAACTTCTGCACAGCCAAGAACACAGTAAATAAAGCAAGCAAACAGCCCTCAGAATGGGAGAAGATATTCGCAGGTTATGTCTCTGACAAAGGTTTAATAACCAGAATCCACAGAGAACTCAAACGTATAAGCAAGAAAAGAACAAGTGATCCCATCGCAGTCTGGGCAAGGGACTTGAAGAGAAACTTCTCTGAAGAAGACAGGCGCATGGCCTACAGACATATGAAAAAATGCTCATCATCTTTAATCATCAGAGAAATGCAAATGAAAACTACTTTGAGATATCATTTAACTCCAGTAAGATTAGCCCATATCACAAAATCCCAAGACCAGAGATGTTGGCGTGGATGTGGAGAATAGGGAACACTTTTGCACTGCTGGTGGGAATGCAAATTAACACATTCCTTTTGGAAAGATGTTTGGATAACACTTAGAGATCTAAAAATAGATCTGCCATTCAATCCTATAATTCCTCTACTAGGTATATACCCAGAAGACCAAAAATAACATTATAACAAAGATATTTATACCAGAATGTTTATTGCAGCCCAATTCATAATTGCTAAGTCATAGAAAAAGCCCAAGTGCTCATCAATCCATGAATGGATTAATAAATTGTGGTATATGTACACCATGGAATATTATGCAGCCTTAAAGAAAGAAGAAGACCTTACCTCTTTCATGTTTACATGGATGGAGCTGGAACATATTCTTCTTAGTAAAGTATCTCAAGAATGGAAGAAAAAGTACCCAATGTACGTAGCCCTACTATGAAACTAATTTATGCCTTTCACATGAAAGCTATAACCCAGTTACAACCTAAGAATAGGGGGAAGGGGGAGAAGAAAGAGAGGGAGGGGGGAGGATTGGCAGAGGGAGGGTGATTGGTGGGATTACACCTGCAGTGCATCTTACAAGGGTACATGTGAAACTTACTAAATGTAGAATATAAATGTCTTAACACAGTAACTAAGAAAATGCCAGGAAGGCTATGTTAATCAGTGTGATGAAAGTGTGTAAAACGCTCTATAAAACCAGTGTATGGTGCCCCATGATCGCATTAATGTACACAGCTATGATTTAAGAATAAAAAAATAAAAAAAATAAAAAAAATTTTGAGCCCAGGCAGTCTGACTCTAGAGTTTTCTACTTCTTATCTCAGAAAACTTATTCCATAAATATTTAAATACAGACACACATACACACACGCATTTCCTTAGGGTGGATCTTTCCCACAATATCTTCACAATATCTTCATAAGTATAAGAATAAGTATACTTATGTATAAAAATATGCTAAAATATAAAAATAATTTTAATCCAATCCAGCATTAATGTAATTATCCTCCACTATAGATAGGAATTTTTCCTAAAGACATACAGTTTAAAATTAGTGCTTGAAGTAGTAAATCAGTTATAATTATCAATAAAACAAAAGAAAAGAATCAGTGTCTCCAACTGCATTATATACATACAAACCAGAAGCCATCAAATGGATAAGAGAAAGAACAAATAAATACAGTTCAAGCCCTCATTCCCTCCCTTTAGGGTGGGAAAGACGTCTTAAGAAACACAACATTCCAAAATCAATTCAAGAAAAATCGACAATTTGTCTATACAAAAGGTACCACAAATAAAGTTAAAAGACAAAAAATAAATGAAAAAATTAATATTTGTAGTAAATATAGCAAAGGATGAAAATAAATATATTAAACAATTATGTAATAAATAAACATACATAAATACAGTATATGGTGTATGGCATATGTTACAATCCATATGTATATATAATAGAAATATAAATTCTACCAAGCAATGACAAAGCATTAAACACCTAATCTTGGACTAGTTTCACCCAGTAAGCAAACCAGGCAATAAAAAGCATGTGTGCTCCTATTTTATTAAGTAACACAGGAATGGAATCTGAGAAGTGTGTAACTAGTATGTGGACAAGCTGTGCTAGTCACACATTTCTTAGGAAGCATCTCAATATGGTATTGTGACTAATCCAGGTGTTTTTGCCAAAATACCAGAGTCTGAATCATAGGGAGTATCCCAATGTCAAATTCTCCTTTGTCTAGCCCCAAATTAACTTCTTTGGTTCAACCTCATCAATATCCTTCACCACATGTTTTTTCCTGGTCCTTGTTGGTTATGTTATTAACGAGTTGCTTCAACTTTTTGGTGTTTAAGCTATTATTTTTCTGGAGCTGGGACAATACTTTCCTAGTCAAACCATGTGAACTGATTCTGGGGCAATAAGGGTTGGGAGGTTATCTTACAAAGCACCTGCTTTTAGGTGAGGGCACTGTGTAACCTCCGGGCAAGAAAAAGGCCATTTTCTTCCAGTAATTTGGAGAGAAATACTTCTACTGATCTGGAAGTTTCTGATCAATTTGTATGTTCCATATTCTGGAGACACTTACTCAACTGTCCTCATCCCAGGCTTCAGAGTCTCTCTCTTATCTTCCCAGTGTCTGGCTTTTACGTGAGAGACTCTTTGAAGCTGCACCTCAATCTTCTTTGTGAATCTGATAACTTTACAATTAGATGTTGAGCCTTAATTTCAGCACAATTCTCTCTCTCTTTCTCTGTTTTTCTCTTTCTCTCTCACTACACACATGCATATATACACATATACTTTGTATATATATGAAAGTCTCCTGTGTCCCGAGAATTATACCCCACTTAGTACCTGCCACTTGCAGTGGAATTCCTTCTGCCTTTATAATGGTGAATAATCTAGCTATGAAGTCCCATTCTAAAGCTTCGTATTCTACATTAATTCCTGGTATTCATTTAAGGCTTTATCTCACCTTAGTGAAACTTTTGGTCCTGGGGACTTTAGCTTTCTCAGACTATTAGATTGTACAAGCATGCTTCCAAATGTATCTCCTGAGATGAGAACTAAGGAGCACCAGACTAGGAACCATCACATTGTTTCTGCATGCTGCCATCAGAGCTCATACAGAGGTGGTCACCCTAGTAGTAGCTGGGACAGAACAAGTACCTGATATCTCAGGATGTATTCGATGTAATGAATAGAAACTGGCACATAAACAGATCTTCTACAAGGCATGTGTAGCAAATCACTACTAATGGCCAGTAAATGTACCTTGTTACATGAACAAGTTCACTATCAGAATAGTATACTGTTAAAGAATAATGAGACATCATTTATCATCCCTCAGATTGGCAAGCATTAAAAAGACTAATGATTTCTAGTATAGATACAGGTGTATAAAAATCGTTCTTCCTTACTGACAACTCTATTCCACGGAAAAGACAGCACAGCATCTAGTGAGTAAGAGGCAACTTTGCAACATCCTGCCTCCCTGCACTTTTCTGTCACACATGGAACTTAATTCTCCTCAAGGGAGATAAGTTTAATTAACTTATCTAGCTCAAACTCCGAAATAACATGCATGGTCCTTCCCATCATGTTCGAATATTATTCCTGGATTCCACTAAATTATAATTTAAAAAGATAAGTTATCTGTTTCCTGCTCCTCACTCAGAATACATTGGTGAAGCAGAGGCAACACCTTTGCATTAAAATCTTTCTTTTGCAAAGAAAATGTAGGGACACCTACCTGAGAATTACCCCTAAAAAGAATGGCCTTCTGCGGGTCTCGCATTGTAAAGCATCTTTCCATGGACCTCTGCAGAGGAACTTCCTCCTCTGTTGTTTAACCTGAGCCCTAACCAGGCCTTCTGAGTAGTTCTTCCACGTTCATTTTGTTCTCTGGCAAAATCTCAAAGCTTTTTTCATGTCAGACTCATAGTTTTTCTAGCAATACAAATACAAAGCTAAATAGACGGTAATCAATTTGCTTGTAGTCATTTTCGTTTCCCAGCAACTTCACAGAAAACTATTTCCCACACATAGTTGCCCAGTTGTTTTTTTTCCTGACTTCTGCACCTAAATGCCTCTGTACCTAACTTTGTTATAGCTGCCAGGTTGAGACATCTGAAACAACAGGCTGGGACTGAAAGGAAACTATTGCTCTGATCCCTACCCCAAGTCTGAACTTCTTTGCCTGAGATATTTTAATGGGTTTTTATAGCCCAACACTTATTTCAAGCTTATTTTCAGTTGTTTGAGGGAACAGATATGGGTGGTTATTTGAACCCTACAAGATTTAAATTCTTGAACTTTCTTGATTTTCTTTTATCTCTTCTCTTAAACTCTCTGCCTGAGTTCATCTGATTTTCTAGTAGTACTAATTATTACACACCGTAAATTACAACCAGTACATAACAGAGTTCTGGATTTTTCTAATTTCTTCCCTTAGGACTACAGGTGCTATTGGTACTTGGTCTATATTGGTAGTTAGATCAGGAAGTAATTCGTCAAAGGCCTAGATCTCATGTAGCAGTCTCCATAGTTTTAGTCTTTAGCACCTAATTTCTTCTGTTTAACACAGAATGTTAAAACAGTGTCACATATTTTGTTTCTGTTATCAGAGGACTTGATTTCAAGGCACTATTTTCTATGTTATTTGGGATAACACTTATGTTGTAGCAAAAAAAAAAAAAGTTAAAATTTCAATACTTTAAACCAATAGATGCTTATTTTTCACTCCTGCAACAGATACTCCTAATCAGGGTGGCTTTTCTCCACGTGGTGACTTATAACTGTAGGCTCATTTCGTCTCGTACCTGCATCATCTAGGTTTTAGTAGATGAAAAAGTATAGAGGATGGAAAAAGCATGCCGATTTTTTAAAACCTATACCCTTGAAGCAAAATACATCCCTTTTGTTTGCTTTTTATTTGCATCAACTCTTGACAATGCCTTGATGCAAAGGAGACTGAGAAATAGAGTCCTTGGCTGAACAACCATTTCCCAGTGACAATTCTGTATAAGAGGAGAGGAAAATGAATTTTGTTGGTCAGAAGTCATCTCAGCCATGGATAGCTTTTGTAAATTCCATTCTCCAAATGTTTCATTAAAAGAAGAAACCATGTCTTATCTGTCTTTTCATTATTCTCTAGTTTTTTACCTTGAATAAAAGGCAGGAGATTTGAATAAAGTATTAAAGATTCACTTTTTAAATTTATCTGATGTCACCAATCGTGGGTATCTGTGCATAGATGAACACATGATTTTCATTTCTGCCAATCATGCATTACAAAATATATGAACTGACCTAGTCCTTTAAAGACATCTGTGTTAGTAGAGAGGGAAAGGGCTTTGAGCAAGATCTCTTTGGTTTGAACTTGAACCCTAATTTGTTTTATTTTATTTTATTTTATTTTATTTTTACATATACATGTATTTATTAGGTTTCCATTTTTTGCCTTCACAAAATTAAAGAGGCTTAAAATTTAATAACAATACCAATGTTTAAGATAAGGACTAGAAATAAAAACCTCATAAAGAACGAACGAACATAAATACATTCAGAAGAGAAATCAGAGAATTGCTGCATCGAAATATTAAACAACAATAATGATAATAATAATGCAAAGAAAGTAACCTTCACATTGTCAAATAAGATGATGTCTATTATAGAATGCTTTGACTCTGAGATTCAGTACAGAGTCATCAGTTAACTTATTATTTTTTTTAAGTCTCAAAAAATAGAAAACTAATATTTATAAATAAAAGTAAAAGATAATTTCAAAAACCAGATCATGCCAAATCTTATGGAAAATAGAAAAAGAAGAAATATTTCTTTTTCTTTTTTTTTTTTAATTTTAACTTTTTTTTTTTTTTTTTTTTTTTTGGTTTTTGGCCAGGGCTAGGTTTGAACCTGCCACCTCTGGCATATGGGACCGGCACCCTACTCCTTGAGCCACAGGTGCCACCCAAGAAGAAATATTTCAAAGTCACTCTACTTGATCTGTTGAACCCTAATTTGAACCTAAACAAGCAGTAATGCCAACGGTAAGACATTTAACATATCTGAGCTGTTTCCTCATTTTTTAAGTGTGGGAATAACACCTAAATGGGGTAGACTTTTTTTTTTTTGAGACTTCGTAAAGTTATCAAAGGTGTTTTACACATAATAGACATTCAATAAATGACAGAAATTTTTCTTTTAGCATACATTTTTAAATCAAAAACAGAAAAATTAAACTAGAATAAAACATAAATGTTTTCTAATTAATATGAGTGCTCGCCCAAGCAGAACTCTTTCCACATCTTACTGTGGCTTTTAAAAAATTAAACTCTGAGTGATAAAAGAAGTTTCCTGCTTCTTGAAGAACCTAGGAAACCATAAAGTTTCCATCTGTTATTTCTAAGTCTATATTTAAGAGAATTCTACATTTGCCAAGTCCAAATGTCAAATTTAACATTGCCTTGCATCGGCCAAATTTGACTGGGAAGGTAGAGAAAAAGTTATGCAGTCATCACAGAAATAGTGATACATAGCCTGGAATTATGTTGCTCTGAGCCAGTGAATATGTCCACCTTTCCACTTAAAAAACAAGGGGGAAAAAGAGACGAAGAGAAAAGAAAAGGAAAATTGCCATAGAAGAGTGAGACCACTGAGTGGAGAGGACTTATTTACCAATTAGAGTTTTTCACCACCTATCAGTCATCATTACATTAGGTAACAAATGCAGTCAAATGAAATCAATTAGGTTTTAATTTCCCAGATTTGTTCTTATTTTGAAAAGTTTCAAAACCACACAAGTGTAGGATAAAACAGTGTAATCAACACTCACCTGTTTTTAGGTGCACCTGTAAACGGTTCAAAAGAACCATTTAAAAGATGCAGACATCATGATACTTCATGTTAAATATTTTACCATATATCTGAGAAGAATGAGAAAATTTTTCAACATACTAATAATATCATCACGTTTGAGACATTTAGCACTGACTGAGTAATATTTTCTGACATAGTTCACATACAGATGTCCACATTGTCCCAATAATGTCTTTATGAATATTTTAACTTTAATCTAGAATCTAATCGAATATCACTTTGGATTTAGATATCAAATCTTTTTATTCTCCTATATCTGTTTGTCATCTTTTCTTTTCTTTTTCTTCTTCTGCTTTTATTTTTCGTGACATTGACTTTTTTTTAAGTACGGCCAGGTTGTTTAGTAGGTCACTTCAATCTAGAATTGTCTAATTGTTTCTTCCTGATTATATAGCATTGACTATGTACACTACTTTGTTAAAAATATTTCATAATAGATATTATGTATTTATTTGCATCATATCAAGAACATAGAAATTGTCATATTTGCTCAGTTTTGAGATTTCTTTTGAACATTAGCTTGAGCTCATGTCCGTCAAATTTCTCCATTATAAAGGAACCTTTTCTCTTTATGATTAATAAGTAATCTGTGGAGTAATACTTTGACCTTATGTAAATATCCTGTTCCCAACAATATCCTTAAGCCATTGATTTTAGTAAGCATTGATAACCTTTGCCTGAATTATTACAATGATGCTTGCAAAAGGTAATTTTCTATATCTTTCATTCCTCCTGCATTTATTCGCTGGAATTCTTCTATGAAAGAGCGCGTTTCCTCCGGCCTTCCTACCTCATTCTGGTAACACGATGGATTCAGTAATATTTTTATTGTATTTTAGTACATTGATATAATCTCGATGCTAAATTATCCCACATTTGGTTAGTGTGAACCCTTTCTAAGGAGGCTCTTCAGTTATTTTAATGTGTTTCCATCAGCTTATGAGAATTTTCTGCTTTCAAGTTTTATTTTTAATCTGGTTTTAATATTTGAAATTTCTCTTTCCAGGCACAGTAGCTCGTGCCTGTAACCCTAGCACTCCAGGAGGTCAATGCAGGTGGACCAATTGAAATCAAGAGTTCAAGACCAGCCTGAGCAAGAGTGAGGCCATCTGTCTACTAAAAAATAGAAAAATTAGCTGAGCATTGTAGTAGGTGCCTGGAGTTCCAGACACATGGGAGGCTGAGGCAGGAGGATTGCTTGAACCCAGTCTGAGGTTACTGTGAGCTAGGCTGATGCCACAGCACTTTAGCCTGGGACACAGAGTGAGCCTTTGTCTCAAAAAAAAAAAAAAAATTCCTATCACCACATTTGTTCTTTTATGTTTTTTAAGTGAATTGAATTATTGGGACACAAACCTGAGTTAAAGGCTGAATCTATAATACGCAAACTGTGCACACTCATAGGTAAGTAACAAGTCCTCGGCTGGGCACCCAAGCTCAGTGGCTAGGGTGCAGGCCACGTACACTGGGGCTGGGAGGTTTGAAACTGATCCAGGCCTACTAAACAACAATGACAACTACAACAAAAAAATAGCCTAGCCTTGTGGCATGCGCCTGTCATCCCAGCTACTTGAGAGGCTAAGGCAAGAGAATTACTTAAGCCCAAGAGTTTGAGGTTGCTGTGAGCTGTGACGCCACAGCACTCTACCAAGGGCAACATAGTGAGACTCTGTCTCAAAAAACAAAATAAAAACAAAAACAAAAAAACCCCAAATCCTCTCTACCTCTCAATTATTCAATCTCTAGTATAAAAATATATAACATATCTACCTCCTAATATTGTTTGGAAAGATTAATATAATACATGAACAGCATTAGCAGTACCTAGTATTAAATATTTAATTAGTTATTCCAGAAATATATCATAAGCTATGAAGTAGTCAGTGAAAAATTGCAACTTCAGAAATACTCTCTTTTATCTCCTTTAGTAACATTTATCTTTTTATATCAGAAATACTCTTCTTTATCTCCTTTAGTAACATCTATCTTTTTATATCAGACGTTTCACGGTCATTCTGTCCCAAAGAACATTTGTTTTATTCACCTAAAAAAAGCGTGAGACTCACAGCTGATCTTCCAAATTTTGACGGCATTTTCTATTTTCTATTCCACGGTATGTCACTAACATTTATTTGACAAATGTCATCATCTAGCTTCACCATTTGATGCAGCCAGGAAAAGTAGGTCAGTTAAAGCAACCATAGACTGGCTTATTGTTACAGTGGTTTGATTTCCTAAGAGCTAAATCTTGTGGGAATTTTGGAACATTTCTGTGGAATGACCAAATATTTTCTTTCAAAATCAATATGTGTTTCAGTCTCCATCATACAAACAGAATACAATATTTTGAGGCATCCCATAGAGTCTGGCCCAATATGTAAAGTTATCTTCAGTCAATTAAATGGAAATAGGTGTGTGTGTGTTGGTTTTTTAAATGTCCCTTCCCAGTTCTACTTCACTTAATTCCTCATCTCTCAGTAAGCACTTTAACTGGAAGTTCCAGGAAGTTAGGAAAATCAAAAAAATATACGATTCTTATAATAATGGAGTATTAGTAGAAAGGGTCATGGGTTTTCTTCACACATATTGGCTCTTAAGCCATTCCAGGCTAACTTTCAAGACCTGAGAAATAAGATCACAATCTTTATTTCCATTCTTTTCTTTGATGTTTTCATGATCCATTTTGAATTGTAGTATTTAATGGATGATTCTGATCAAGGTATCACTTGCATGGCTCTGTGTATTACTTCTACAAACACACAGCAATAGCAGTAAAAGACAAAGTTGGTAATCCAGTGAAACACAGTTATTAAAGAAAAACACAAAATGGTTATCTGGGAGGGAATGACAGACCCAGCAGGCTTCAACATTGAAGGCAGTCCAGGTTATCCAATCATATGATAACAATGTGTAATAAAGATTAAAATTCTCCATACATATGAGAGATCAGAGGCAAGATCACTCGTTAATCATACAAAAAGACTAGAAAAAGGGGGGCATTGCTTTATTTCCTTGAGCTGCATTTTCATGGGAATTTTTTTATCTAGAGTGGTGAGAAAAGATACACCCAGACTCGTAACTCAGCAATTGAATCAACTACCCACTATTTATATGATCGTGTTTTGGTATTTCTCAATATTAGAGCAAGGCAGAAGTCCTAAAACATTACACAAGATGATACTGTAAGTTTCCAAGAGACAAGTAAAGGAAAACAGAAACCCCCCCAAATCTTAAATATGGAGAGAAATAAAACAAACAAAACTGAAACTGAAAACTTCTACTCACATGGATCAACAAAGCAAAATATGAAAATTCCATTAAATATTAAAAAAAATTGCCAAGGAATGTGGCCAAGAAAGTTAATAGTCAAAATATGAACCCATTCCAGATGAAAAGAATCTTTTTTTTTTTTTTTTTTTTGAGATAGAGTCTCACTCTGTTGCCAGGCTAGACCTCAGCCTAGCTCATAGTGGACTCAAACTCCTAGACTCAAGCAATCCTCCTGCCTCAGCCTCCCAGGTAGTTTGGATTACAGGCATGCACCACCATGCCTAATTTTTCTGTTTGTAATAGAGATGGGGTCTTGCTTTGCTTAGAGTGCTCTGAAACCAGATGAAAAGAAGCTATAGAACACTCCAAAGAAGATTTCTCAAAAGCAAGTTCAGATAAGATTGATCAGAGAAATAAACAAATAATTTCTATTAAAAACAAATTTTAAAAAGCAGTATAAATAAAGCAAAATAGTGAATATGAAAAAGAAACAAAGGAAATATTAAAAACAAAAGATTATCTTGGAAAAAATCTTGATAGCATAAGTTTTGCATAATAAAGACCATGTAATTTAAAAATTAGTGTAAAAAATTGACCATGTTCATAACATAGAGAAATAAGAAGCAACTGTGAGAATTATATGAACAATTAAGAAACTTCAATTATTTAATAATAATTCAATAGAATTCTAATGGGGAAACAATTGGATTTTAAAGAAATAATGAAAGAATATTTTCCACAACAATGAAAGACCTAAATCTTAGATTGTAATAAAATTTAATCATTAAGTGCATTGCATGAAGCTGAATGTAACCTAATAAAGTTATCAAAGAGAAAAGATATTTCCCACAAAGAGCTGAATATTAAGCCTGAATATAAAGTATCAAGAAATAGATCATCCACTAAGCATTTTATATCCAGTTAAACTACCATAAAGTGGTAAATAGGATCAATAAAGACGTCGAGAAGTTTCAATCACATCTGTAATATCTTACATTTTAGCCAATTATGAAAAACAAATATGAGAAAATTTTCAGGATCTAATAGAATTTAATGTGGAGCCTGCAGGCATTTATTATGTTTTTTGTCCTTTTTCTGTATAATTGAAATATGTCATTCTACTTTTTAAGATGAAAGGAAATGCACACCTTCATACCCAACCTAAATCTTATGATTATTATTAAAATTATCTTGTTTTTATAGAAAGTATGAAAAGGTAGACAAGTAGTAATTGCTTACTACATCTGTATAAATTCTCCTGATAAATGAGAAATTCCCCTGTATTTATAATCCTGAAAATGGGCCTCTGAGTCTCAACAACTTTTTACAAATATTGATTAGACGAGTCCATGTGGTAGCTGCTGTTCCAGATGTTGAAGAGAACAGCAAACAGACAATAAAACATTTTTCCTGGTGGAGCTTTCATTATAGTGGGGAGAGGCAGATAATAAAATAAGTAAACTGGGTGCTTGTTTGAAGATGGTGCTTGGGAGGGGGGAAAAGTTAAATAGGGTAAGAATTCCAGAGTAGGAAGCTGCAGTTTTAGATCAGGTGCTCAAAGAAGAGCTCATTGTAAAGGCGTTATCAAAGTGAAGGTCTGGAGGTAGTGAGAGGGGCAGGCCGGCACACAGTGAGGGCAGGGATGTTCCTGGCAGAAGGAGCAGCAGGTGCTTCAAAAGACATCAAGGACGCCAGTGCACCCTCAGCATGGCAAGTCGGGGGGCAGACGGAAATGAAGACAAGTGCCCTGGAGACGGTTACAGGCTGCGTGAGGATCTGAGGTTTTACTCTTGTTTAGACTGGGATTCTTTTGAGGATTCTGAGGCATGATCTACAGTTTTAAAAGCTTCCTCTGCGTCCCGTCACAGTATAGGAGAGAAAGATTAGGGGCACAGAGATAAGAGAGAAAACTATCGCCATAACCCTGCGGAAAATGATGGTGCCCTACAGTCCTGGTGAAATAAGAATTTGAAAATACATCTGTAAATGTGTTCTGAAGTCCTTGGAATCACAGGCTCCTTAGTGGTGAGTTATTTTGTGAACCAACACATGGAATATGAAGTCAGAGCGAGCCGTGGTAAGGAAAGCTATGGGATGCTGGTACTTGTAGGTGTTGGTACACGAGCGTGTGTATTAATGGTTTAACCAGAGAAAGGCTACATGAAAAACGGGGAACTACCTTCTCTGATGTTCTTAATCTGAAATCTTTGCAAAGAATTCTGAAAAGTTTCATAGATGTGCCATAAAATGAACAAAAAATTATGAAATGCTGAACTAAATGACTCTTCCTTCCCGTGCTGTGATCTGTCTTTCCTTCATTCGGATACGGTCGTTGGTTTCTGACAAGGTAATCAGCACGGCTTGTGGACTTTTATGAGATGGTTTATGTTACTGGGAAAAAGTCCTAGGGTCTCTATAAAATGGAGAAAATGATCCCTTGTTGGCTAAATGCTCATTGTACTGACCAGTTTCACACCTTCTGAAAAGGCCTAAGGAAAGTTTTGTAAGTGTTTGGGAGTTGCTGTTTTCAAGTCAAATATCACAATGCCTGGCTAATTTTTCTATTTCCTGTTGGTTTAATTAACCAATGCCTGGTTAATTTGTCTATAGAGATGATGTCTCTTATTCTTGCTCAACTTGTTCTTGAACTCCTGAACATCAGCTTCTATGTGCACTGACAACTTTCACACTTTGCTTCTCTACCCTTTGATAACCCCAATGCTCGTGACTTGTTTAACAATAATACTAAAAATAATAACAGCAACAACACAACTCTTTATGCTGGTCTTTTTCCTATGCTTTTTATACATGATTTTTTAAAATAGATGAAATTAGCCAGTTTCTAATTTAGAGAACCAAGGGCTGCAGGAATAAAGTGATTTTCCCAAGGTCACCCAGCTTAAGAGACAGTTGTCAATACCAGTGACCTTCTGCACTGTGCTGCCTTTACCTTCAGTGACCTTCACTTCAGTGACCTTCACTTCTTCTGTGTATCTTATCCTGGTTTATTTTTTTAGTCAACAAAATTATATGGCTTAATATTCACTTTCTATTGGTCAGAAACAAAAGCCATTGTAAGTGTCATGGCAATAAGAGGCTTAATTTAGTAATTAATTGGAAATTACACAAATGTAAGAGCAGCTAGGAGAGTGAAGCCCTGGAAATAGGGAATTCGAGGATCAGAGAAACAGTCACTGACCATGCTTCATGAAGCCCTGGCCTGAGTGTGAAAGTCCAACCTTGTGAGAAAATCCAAGCAACTGTGCTCATCAGTCTACAAATGTGGTTGGCACTTGGGATGTTCATGGATAGATCAGAGGAAACCACCTGGTCTGTGGGTACCTCTACCTCTTCCTGCACAAAGCCAAGGCCATGGTTGTGAGCACTGAGCCAGTGTGGGTCACTAGGACAAGGGTTCGGAAGACACCTTGACTCAGAGTAAGAGAAGGGTAAGAACTTGCTGAGGTACTGCATTTGACCCTTACGATGTCTGGCCACCACAGCCTTCCAAAAGCAATGGTCTTTGTTTCCCTTCTACCCTCCATACTTTGTAGGTGTTCCTGTTTTTGAACACAGAATATAGAGGAATCTGGGAAATAGACTTCTCACTTAGATAATAACAATAATGCCAGTTTAACAACATTAATCCCAACTTCGTGTGACTTAGTATGCTAACTTATCTATTACTTAATTTTGTAAATTAAGAATATTCTTTGATTTCCAAATATTTCAGATGTAGCAATCAACAAACTTAGTCTATTTTTGATCTTCTTTTTCTTTTCTGACCCATGTTGTAAATGGTCAACATTTTTCCTGTAGTAGAACATATGAATTTCATGTTATTTGACACTCTCACCTCCACCTTTCCTTAAAGTCTTGGTCCATAGTAAGACATGTTCAAAGGTTATGACTTTGACATTGCTTTCTAGTTATCTCTTGTGTAACTGACATTCACCAGCAAGAAGTTTCCTCAACAAGGGAGTTTAGGAGCAATACCCCTGAGTGCTTTATGTCCAAAACAATTTATACTGGATTCTCACTTGCAACATAACTTGGTTGGACATATAATCATTGGCTTACATATTTTACCTTGCTCATCATGTAGGTCATGCTCCACTTTTCTGATATTGAAAATGGCTAAAGAAGGCTTGATGCCCATAGCACAGTGGTTACGGCACCAGCCACATACACCGAGGGTGGCAGGTTCAAACCCAGCCTGGGCCAGCTGAACAACTGCCATAAAAAAATAGCCGGGCATTGTGGTGGGTGCCTTTAGTCCCACCTACTTAGGAGGCTGAGGCAAGAGAATCGCTTAAGCCCAAGAGTATAAGGTTGCTGTGAGCTATGAGGCCATGGCACTCTACAAGAGTGACAATAGAGAGACCCTGTCTCAAAAAAAAAAAGAAAGAAAATTGCTAAAGAAAAACTGAAAGTCTAGTTGATTTGTTTCATTCTTTTCTAAATGACTTGTTGACTTTTTCAAAAGATTTTTTTTTTTTTTATCTCTAAGGACCAAATAGCTCCTTTAAGACTATGTCAGTATTTGCCATTTTGGTTCACCTGGTCCTGGCAAATGACATCCCTTTTCAAAAACACAGATCCAAGCTTTCTTTCATTTCAGGAATATTTTCTTAAATTACATGTTTCTGTGTTCTGTTCTATTACTCTGGCTTTCTTCTTGGGTAACTGCAATGACGTGCATTTGCTCTCCTTTGCCTTTCTTTTGCATCTAACTGCCAGTAGGATAAGTTTCACTAAATGCATATTTTGTTTTACTGGATGGCAACACCTAAAACATGGCAATTAAAGACAAAGTCTGAACTAAAACATGAGAGGACACAAGAATTGAGGGGTTTTTTTAATTGGAAAATCCAGAAAGGAGTAACAACCATCTAAATGGACTAGACAAAGCCAAAAACAATGGTTCTGCCTGTTACTTTATTGTGGGGAGGGAAGGGATAATGTGATGAGAAGAAGCAACGGAAATTTCAGGAATATAATTACAGTCTGATTTTGAAGGCAGGATTTCGGGTTGAAAAGACCTCAAGAGGATGACAGGGAGAAAATCTGTATAGAAAGTAATCCAAATTCTCAATCAGCTACCCGACTTTGCACAGCCAGGTGAGTACTTCTTTCCCTCCACATCTTGACATAATTATGGATAAGCTTCTGCTTCTCAAAACACTGTAGTTTAGTCTCTGTTGTGTTTGAACAAGAGGCCATTTAAACTTGAGACAATAGGCATAGATGGAACTGGGGACCTCGACCCAAATCAGCAGGACTCAGTAAAATTGGCCATTGTGTGGGCTTTGGCAACCTCATTCAGGGTTCTGAGTGTGCTCTTGGCTGAAGAATGATGAAACACAACAAAATAAGGCGAGCACGAGGTGACATTTATTGTGTGGGGAACAAGATATAGAACAAGATCCAGGTTTACAGATCAAGAGCAAGATATGTATGCCAAGATGATGACCAGACATAGCAAAGAAAACGACTTGCTTGTTTTTACAGTGTCCAGAACAGGCCGTCTGTGTGGTTCACATGTCACCTTCACCATAGAACCACCTTGAAGAACAGTTAACAACATGATAATAAGCCTTAGCTTATCCTAAGTCACTTTCCAAATTCCATTATACGCATGCTGCTCGGCCCATCTCTCACTCTCTCTCTCTCTCCTCAAACACATGCACAGTTATCAATAAACTTTTTAGTGCCCTATTTATACATATGGACAGATAGCTGCTAAAGACAGAGACCAAAATTTTAAGAAAATAAGGCATTGTGGCAGGTGCCTGTAGTCCCAACTTCTCAGCAGGCTGAGACAGGAGGATCACTCGAGCCCAAGAGTTTGAGGTGGCTGTGAGCTGTGATGATGCCATGGCACCCTACGCAGGGTGACAGTGAGAACGTGTCTCAAACAAACAAACAAACAAACAAAAACACAGAAAAAGAAAATATGGCAACAGAGTAAATCAAAACAGGGAAGGGTCAGAATAAAGTTTAAAAATAAACAAAATTAATATTCCACAAAATAATAGAACAGTTTTCACTCATACCTTAAAAACTGTTTTTAAGAGAAGGGAAATGAATACAGAAACACTCTTACAAACTAAAAATACCCTATATCCATAGAAATGGTTTCAGTGAAGACATAGAATGTATTTTATACCTGATGAAATCACTCAATAAACTGAACAAAGAAAAAAATACATAAACCAGGAAGCTTCACATCTAAATTCAATACTCAAATATTAGTCGTCTCAGAGAGAAGTCAGAAATAAATATTCACCAAACAATATGATGATAGTTCCTGGAACTAAAGGGCATGAATTTCAGGTGGATGGAGTCTGGTACATCCAGTGAACAATCTCCTAATCAAAGTAGTTTTCCATTAAAGTTACAGAACATCTAGAATAGGGAAAAAGTAAGATCTGGAAATTTACAAAGATCAAAAATAGTTGACATACAAGGGATCTGGAATAATTATGGCATTGGAGTCTTCAATAGCTACAGTGGATCCAGAAAGAAAATGGGCAAAACCTTTTAAAATTCTAACAAATTTTATATGTAATATTAGGGAATTTTATTCCGAGAACCAGAACAACACATTTATGACATAAGAGGAAAACTTATTCTAAGGATTTGGCTCACTGGGTCACAAATTTGTGGTGGCTGACAAATCTGAAATCCAAAAGGCAATTTAGAAATTCAGGTAAGGGCTAAAGTTGCGATCTTGAACCTGAATTCTGCAGGGCAACAGGCTGGAAACACAGGCAACTTTATTTTGTTACAATTGTAAGAATTCATTCCTGTTTGGGGGAAACTCAGTGTTTGCTCATGACACCTTGGACTGATTGAATAAAACCCATCCACATTATGGGGATCCTTTGCGTTACTCAAAATTAATTGAATTAAATGTTCATAACATCTAAAAAATATCTCACAATAATATCTAGACTGATGTTTAACCAAAATACTGGGCGCCATAGCCTAGCCAAGCAAACAAAAAAAAATTGTTATACATATTCCAAATATCAAAGATGCATGAAGGTATAATAAAAATATGTTCTCTCACTTAAAAATACATCTCCAATACTTCTTTCATGGAAGAAATGCATAATTAAACAAAGAAGAAGAGGATGACATGATACCAATAAAACAAATATCTCAACATGTGAAAGAAACAAAAGCTGGTGCTGAAAGAAAATCTTTTACCTCTTTTATGTTTACATGGAGGGACCTGGAACATATTCTCCTGAGTAACGTATCTCAAGAATGGAAGAAAAAGTATCCAATGTACTCAGTACTTTTATGAAACCTACTTATATTTACTCACACTTTCTTATGAAAGATAGAACACAGCTATAGCCCAGGATGAAGGAGAGAAATGGAGTGGGAAGGGAGGGGAGAGGGAAGGTTTGATAGAGGGAGGGTAAAAGGCGGGACCACACTTATGGAGCATATTGCAAGGGTACAAGTCAAATCTGTCAAGGGTAGAACATAAATGTCTTAACACAATAATCAAGTAAATGAGGCGAATGCTATGTTGATTGGTTTGAAGTAAACAAGTCAGATTGTATAAAAAAAACAACACATTGTACCCCACATATGCATAAATGTATTCATGATCTATGTGTATTTGACTTAATTAAAAAAAAAAAGATCATAGCAGATCCTCAGGCTTAATATTATGCAGGCAAAACCAGAACAAGAAGACCGAATATCCTCACCTTCCAAAAGTGGATCTAGAGCATATGTGATACATTTCAGTTACAGAGGGGGAATTTGTACTTAGGTCAGAAAGTTGTCCTGAACTTTTTATAGGCACACAGAAAACCAAAGGTACAACCTCAAAGCAATAATTATCAAAACAATAGGGTTCAGGAAACTGTGTGTGCAGAAAATGTTATATATGATTCAACTGTAGAACATTTTGACTGTACCTCAAAATATACTCAAAATATCACCAGTCATGATTATCATTATGTGTCAATTTGACTAAGTTGAAAGATGCTCAAACACCTGGTGAAATATTATTTCTAGATGTAAGCATGAGGACGTTTCTCGAGATACTTGCATTTGAATTGATAGATGAATAAAGAAGGTCCTTACTCAGCAGTGTGGGCAGGCACATCTGCTCCTCTGACATTAAAGGTCCAAGTAGAACAAAGAGATGGAGAAAGCAAGAATGAATGTCCTTTCTCTCCTGAGCTGGAACACCCATCCTCTCCTGCCCTTTCAGATATTGTAGCTCGGGGCTCTTAGGTCTTCAGGAACCACCTCCAACCCCTACCTTTGGTTCTCAGGCTTTCAGAGAAAAGTCTAAAGGAGAAGAAAATAGCCATTGCAGATAGTCAAATCTGAAGTATGTAGAGGGAATTGGATAACAATTGGTTTTCATTAGACATTCTGTAAAGCAATTGACTTTATATGCTATTTGTATCAATTTCATTTAAAAATCTGAATTTTACATATGATTCTGAGATATAGTATTATAATAATCTTGAATTTTAAGTCTGAAAGATGTTCAGAAGTTCCCAAATCCTAGGGTTTCTTTACAAAAAAGTATATGAAACTTACAAATATAAGAACTTCATGTGTGTTTTCTTAGAGAGAGGGTGCAAAGCTTTATTGAATTTTAAGATGCTCTATGACCCCCCCCAAAGATTAAGTTCTATCTAATTTTCTTCTTACTTTCCCTAAGATTCACAGTAGTCTGCTCGCAATTACACAGATATTCTTATAAAACTGGAACTAGAGCTCAGGTCTCCTAAATCTGCTAGTTATTTTGAGGGTCAGGTATTCTTTTGATCAAAAATGTAACATAACATTGCACGCTTCTCTAATGTATTTAAAGAATTCCTTACAAATATAAAGACAGAAAAAAATATAAAGACAGAACCTTTTAGCTTAATGATAGGTATATCATGGTTTTTATTTTCCTCTCATTCTTTGTGTTACTTCCAAGTTGACTAGATTTGCGTGATCTCTCCTGGTTGGTTTAATATACTGTCACATGTATTGTGACACATGGCGGCCAGGAGGAGATGACATCATTTATGACTCAAAGGGGAGAGGAAAACCAGAAGCTTGTAGCTGGATCCCTCCTAGACTCTACCTTATCCTTCTCCTCCTTTTACCAATGTTCTGTATCCTTTCTCTATAACAAATGTGTCATAAGTTTGTAAAACTGTATAATGAATTGTCAAAACCAAGGGTACATTTGCAAATCTCCTGAGCTTGCAGTTGGTGTCACAAGTAAGGGAAGTCTTGTGTCTCTCAGACTTTGCAGGTTGACAAAATTTGGAAACTATGTAAGTAATTTTTTTCCCTGTGCCTTTATCCTATTTAAATTCATTTATTACTCAATAAAAAGAAATTAGAGGAAGAGACACTATTTCAGTCTCACAAAATTTAATAGCAAGTATTGTGCCTTATATTATCAATGTCCTTCTATATTTCTTGTCCTCCAAATTTAGACAAGATGTTATAAGAACTTCATGATTCACAAACAGAAATTTTATTCCACTTTACTTATCAAACGTGATTGGTTGAGTGACTGGAAAGGTGCTTTCAATATGATACAAACATGTTTTGAAACAAAAGTAAAAATAGAGGTGGGAAATAATATTATCACAACTTATACTTAATTGTTACTTTGTAAGAAAATCGGTTTGCTCTTATATACAGATGTGAGTTAAAAACAATGGACTAATGTGCTCTAATAAATAAAATATGATGATGCAGCACTGCTAATTACTGTAACAATAATACCGTAATTCTAATTTATGAATTTAAAAAGTCTCAGACACTCTACGGTGGTGAGTAAATAAGCAATGCCTCCATAAACACTGTGATAAACCTCACAGTTGACCTTGCTAGGCTGGAATTCTTAATAGGACATGGAATATGTGTGTTCTTAGGCCAGACCAACAGGCTGCAGTAAAAGTCTTTATGAATAATAACATTTGAAGTACTTCTCACAGAATGGAAAGAAAAATATGAATGTTGATTTTGGCAGCTAACAGCATATGCTTAAGCACCGATATTTCAGTGAAGAGACAGACAAAATCATAACTAAACACACTGTATAATTAAAACCAACCTAATGTTCTTCATAGCTCTTTACATCTGGAACATTTTGCCAAGACAATCATTTCTTATAAACTGAACAAAGTAATTAGTGCCTACACTTCAAGCAGCATAATAAATTTCTTATTTACACTTTTTTTAAATTAAAAAGCTACAAAAAATGCATAAATTTCATATCTCAGAAAAGGTTAAGTGAAAATGGCAATCCTTTGAATGCTTATTGCAAGGCAGAAGATCATATCATTTACTCTACCAAATGACTCAGGTAGCTGAGAGCTCATTGGTAGATTTCATGATTAGAATACTCAATGTATGCCACAAAAACTAAGTTGTCATAAACTTTAGAAGTCCTCACAGTCATAGATTGTCAGAGGCTAATGTCTGGCAAAAGGCAACGTTCATCTTATGTTTTCGACACAATATATCCCATAAAGATCTATTAAATAAACAAAAGATGTCCTTGAATGGCTCCTGAATGCTAAAAAATGGAAATGGTTGGAGACTTTATCATCAACTGGCTGAAGCAGGCGCCTGATTAACTCCAAGGCTGGGTCAGATAAGGTGATGCTTCCTTTGAGGAGCAGTGTTGCTATGCACCCTACGGCTGCCATTTAAACAGTGTTCACTCAGTGACTTTCCCTGGAGGATGCTACTAAGAGTTCAAAAGGGGATGCAGGCTTCGTGTGGTCCCCTCCCACAGACTTGGTTGTTTGTGCAAAATAGTTGCCTTGCCAAGGGCCTCCCTCCCAAAGATTCTGATTTCCACTTATAAACCTGCTGTTCCATTTTTTCAAGGATAAAATACTCATAATATCAGGAAAATATTTTTAATCAAAGCAGTCCATAGTTCAAATAAAAATAAGTATTTAAAATTATACCTTATACTGTACAATAGGACCATTAATTAACAATACTAAATGTCTTATTTCACTACTGTAAAATATTTTAAAAAGTAGAATATTAAAGTATTAACAAAAATATTATGAAAGGACAAAAAATGTAGAAGGAAGAAATTGATTCAAAACTGAGCCTGCATGTGTATAATCAATTCATGGTTATGTCATATATATAGAAGTCAGATATTATTTGAATATTCAATTACTCGTGGTTAGGGGATAGAAGAAGAAACACCTATTTGACAGTCTACAGTTCATCATTCTCAAAGAACACTGAATGTAGATTAAAAGGTTTGAACTCCTACTTCTTTAAATTACACGCTGTAATCACCTGAACAATTTTACCACAAATAAATCACCTGTAAAACGGAAGTTTTATTTAAGTGTTCTGTAATTTTGGAACTGTATTATAATAATTCCCTCTCATATCTTCAGACCTTAGAGAAGAAATAACTCACAGAGTAAAATAACCAGATTGAATAAAGTAACCAATTTAGCTATTGGAACTGAATATATCATGTTCTACAAAATTACAGCTTTACCAAGACTGGAGTCCATTCCCCAAATTAACCCTCTATTAGTTTGTAAACTCTCATCGTCAGCCCCTCTTTATTCAAGCATGACTAAACTCAACTAACATTTACTTGCTATCTTGGACTCCCCCCAATGTAGATACTGTTATCTCTGTTCTCAGAGACTTTCCAGTGGCGCTAGGAGAACCAACGTATACTGAGGAACCATGGAGTCATTCAGTTTATAGTAATTAGTATTATACCAAACTGAGTCACAATATTTAATAAAATATTAGTATGCCATTGACCTCAGGATAAAGCAATTGTTGTATCTCTAGAAAATAGTAAGAGTACCTCATAAGTGTAGTGAAACATGTCAAGGAATAGCATTGTCCATTCATTCCGTCATTAAACATATTTATTGAGTGTCAATGTGGAGCCAGGTACTCCTCCAAGAACTGAATATACAACAGCAAACAAAAAATAAAAATACATAAAAAATAAATTTTTATCATTACGGGAATTATATCCCAGACCTAGTTTATAGTTTTCTCCTTTATCCTATGTCTAAGTCTTCATCTTCTTCCTTCACCGTCTCTTCCCTAAGTTTTACAAACACCCCAGTCTGGACCTATCATGATAGTACCACATATTTCTAGCAGTAATAAATTTTTAGCATGATTTGTATGGCCTGGGATATTTCTGCTTAATTTAGTTTAAATTTTTGTTAATCCAATTTAAAATATCCAAATTAGTACAGCAGATGTACCATAAATAGATAAATTTATAGAACAGAGAATATTTAAATTAAAAATAAATCACTGTGGGGGAGTAAGAGAGGTGTAGAACCGCAGGTGCGTTTCCATGGGCCATATTGCTGTCTGTGTAACCCTCAGCCAACCTGCAAAGGTCTCAGTACTGCTTCACACACCAACCCCCTTTCAATTTGAAATTAAGACTATAGGCTCCAGAAGGACATAATCCATTTGCAGTAAATGATTCAAAATGGATCTGTTCTATAGTTGCTGTTTAGGAACTAAATTGCTACAAATAATAAGATGTTCTCAGAGGCTATTAAAAGATTTTTTAAAATACAAATTTAACAATAGTACTAATTAATATAGAAATGGTAGGACATACTTAATCTACAAAATAGCTAAAACTTTCACAGTCAAGGTAATTTAAATTCATGTTAAGACCTTTCTATACACTATCATACATAAAAGTTTGATGTCATTTCATAGATGTAGGTATTACTTTCTGTACAACTTTTTAAATATCATGTCTCTTGAGTCTGCTCATCAGGAGCCAAAGTGTCCAATGTTACATGCAGATTCCAAAAATCTGTTGTCATCTAAAATATCTGAAGTAAATTTAGCATCTACCTCACACATGCCAAATGATCACCAGAATGAATTGATAATTGATAATGCAACCTGGATGCATCCTTCTTTCCTCATGATGCTGTGTGTGTATATTTGAAGTTGCTCCTGAGTCAAGGGAAGACTCCTCCCAATGAAAGGTGAGTATTTTTTCCAGAAACCAAGTAAGCCACCATCTTCTTTTGCTACACAACCACAATTTATGGAAATTTTACCTGTAACAGAGGTATCCTGGGAATGCTTTTTCATGAAATATTGAATGCTATCTATATACCTGTTACCACTACCAAATCACTAAGTTTTCTTCCTCATAGATACAAAACAATTGATAAATACACAGAATTACATACTCCAGAACTTGTAGAAATAAAGGTTTTGGTTGATGTGGGGTGATGCATTTTTAAGATGCTATCCCACAAACTAAAACAGTGCACATAACTTGAAAAATAACAATTTTTAAACATTTTTAGAAGCAGACATGAAATCCATTTTTTCACTTATGGTTATTAATTCTACTGTTTTTAGGCATTTTCTTAGGAAAAAATTGAGAGGGACCCATTTTCCATTCTTCTAATTCATCTTCTCAAGGTATAAAGAACTAAGTAGGGTATTTATCTTGAAAGACTTCGTAGCTGGGTCCACTGAGAGGATCATATGGTCTTCATTTTTCTCCTGCTGGTACGGTGAATTATGTATGAACTTGTATGTTAAACAAGCCTTGCATCTCTGGGATGAAACCAACTTGATTATGATGAATGACTTTTTTTTTTAATGTGTAGCTATAATCTATCGGGTAGGATTTTTTTTTTTTTGGGCCGGGGATGGGTTTGAACCTGCCACCTCCGGCATATGGGGCCAGCGCCCTACCCACTTGACCACAGGTGCCGCCCGGGTAGGATTAAATAATTAATAATTAAATAGAAATTTTAAAAGTATTTTGTATCTTCTTGGGAAGATGTATTCAAATAATTCTAGAAAGATTAGAATTATAACATGATAGCTTTGGAGAGCACCAATGCAACATAAAATTCCCTTCACTCTGATTGTTGTCGTTGATATACAAGTAGAGGCCTATGGTGGCCATGCTTGCTTCAGATGCCCATCTCCACGGTGGCCTTCACATATCAAAGCTATAATGGAAAACTGATACTTCTAGTTGAGATTTTCCATCAAGGAACTTAGAATGTTGAATTGTGAGATAAAGGGACAGAGAATTATTTTGGGATACAACTTGTTAATGTTCTGGCTTGAAAAGAAAGTTCTAGTGTCTCTGCTGTCAAGTTTGTGAAGCTGTCCTTGTGTCAATCCTTCCTAAATTCCTTGATCCCATTGATTGCCAACTTTCTTCTCTCAATAAATTCCACTTTGTTCTTGGCTTCTGTAACTTTTGACTAAAACTACCATCAATGTAAAGATTCTATTCCTGTCAGTGGAGGGAAGGAGGGGGGGCGGGGCCTTGGTGTGTGCCACACCTTCTGGGGGCAAGACATGATTGCAAGAGGGACTTTACCTAACAAATGCAATCAGTGTAACGTGGCTTATTGTACACTCAATGAATCCCCAACAATAAAAAAAAAGTCTAAAAAAAAAAAAAAAGAATTTTTTTCAGTTTTTTAAAACTTTAAATATTATAATTTATATTATTTATAAATTATAAATAATTTACAATTATTATAATACATATTATAATATATAATATAATTATAATATTTATTATAAGAGTTTTTTTTTTTATTGTTGGGGGATTCATTGAGGGTACAATAAGCCAGGTTACACTGATTGCATTTGTTAGGTAAAGTCCCTCTTGCAATCATGTCTTTCCCCCATAAAGTGTGACACACACCAAGGCCCCACCCACCTCCCTCCTTCCCTCTCTCTGTTCCCCCCCCATAACCATAATTTTCATTAATTGTCCTCATATCAAAATTGAGTACATAGGATTCATGCTTCTCCATTCTTGTGATGCTTTACTAAGAATAATGTCTTCCACGTCCATCCAGGTTAATACGAAGGATGTAAAGTCTCCATTTTTTTTAATGGTTGAATAGTATTCCACGGTATACATATACCACAGCTTGTTAATCCATTCCTGGGTTGGTGGGCATTTAGGCTGTTTCCACATTTTGGCGATTGTAAATTGAACTGCAATAAACAGTCTAGTACAAGTGTCCTTATGATAAAAGGATTTTTTTCCTTCTGGGTAGATGCCCAGCAATGGGATTACAGGATCAAATGGGAGGTCTAGCTTGAGTGCTTTGAGGTTTCTCCATACTTCCTTCCAGAAAGGTTGTACTAGTTTGCAGTCCCACCAGCAGTGTAAAAGTGTTCCCTTCTCTCCACATCCACACCAGCATCTGCAGTTTTGAGATTTTGTGATGTGGGCCATTCTCACTGGGGTTAGATGATATCTCAGGGTTGTTTTGATTTGCATTTCTCTAATATATAGAGATGATGAACATTTTTTCATGTGTTTGTTAGCCATTCGTCTGTCGTCTTTAGAGAAAGTTCTATTCATGTCTCTTGCCCATTGATATAAGGGATTGTTGGCTTTTTTCATGTGGATTAATTTGAGTTCTCTATAGATCCTAGTTATCAAGCTTTTGTCTGATTGAAAATATGCAAATATCCTTTCCCATTGTGTAGGTTGTCTCTTTGCTTTGGTTATTGTCTCCTTAGCTGTACAGAAGCTTTTCAGTTTAATGAAGTCCCATTTGTTTATTTTTGTTGTTGTTGCAATTGCCATGGCAGTCTTCTTCATGAAGTCTTTCCCCAGGCCAATATCTTCCAGTGTTTTTCCTATGCTTTCTTGGAGGATTTTTATTGTTTCATGCCTTAAATTTAAGTCCTTTATCCATCTTGAATCAATTTTTGTGAGTGGGGAAAGGTGTGGGTCCAGTTTCAGTCTTTTACATGTAGACATCCAGTTCTCCCAACACCATTTATTGAATAGGGAGTCTTTCCCCCAAGGTATGTTCTTGTTTGGTTTATCAAAGATTAGGGGGTTGTAAAATGTTAGTTTCATTTCTTGGTTTTCAATTCGATTCCAAGTGTCTATGTCTCTGTTTTTGTGCCAGTACCATGCTGTCTTGAGCACTATGGCTTTGTAGTACAGACTAAAATCTGGTATGCTGATGCCCCCAGCTTTATTTTTGTTACAGAGAACTGCCTTAGCTATACGGGGTTTTTTCCGGTTCCATACAAAACGCAGAATCATTTTTTCCAAATCTTGAAAGTACGATGTTGGTATTTTGATAGGAATGGCATTGAATAGGTAGATTGCTTTGGGAAGTATAGACATTTTAACAATGTTGATTCTTCCCATCCATGAGCATGGTATGTTCTTCCATTTGTTAATATCCTCTGCTATTTCCTTTCTGAGGATTTCACAGTTTTCTTTATAGAGGTCCTTCACCTCCTTTGTTAGGTATACTCCTAGGTATTTCATTTTCTTTGAAACTATGGTGAAGGGAGTTGTGTCCTTAATTAGCTTCTCATCTTGACTGATATTGGTGTACACAAAGGCTACTGACTTGTGGACATTGATTTTATATCCTGAAACATTACTGTATTTTTTGATGACTTCTAGGAGTCTTGTGGTTGAGTCTTTGGGGTTCTCTAAGTATAAGATCATGTCGTGAACAAAAAGGGAGAGTTTGACCTCCTCTGCTCCCACTTGGATTCCCTTTATTTCCTTGTCTTGCCTAATTGTATTGGCTAGAACTTCCAGCACTATGTTGAATATTAAAGGTGACAGAGGACAACCTTGTCTGGTTCCAGTTCTAAGAGGAAAAGCTTTCAGTTTTACTCCATTCAGTAAAATATTGGCTGTGGGTTTGTCATAGATAGTTTCAATCAGTTTTAGAAATGTGCCACCTATGCCTATACTCTTCAGTGTTCTAATTAGAAAAGGATGCTGGATTTTATGAAATGCTTTTCCTGCATCTATTGAGAGGATCATGTGATCTTTATTTTTGCCTCTGTTAATATGGTGGATAACGTTTATAGACTTGCGTATGTTAAACCAGCCTTGCATCCCTGGGATGAAGCCTACTTGATCATGATGAATGACTTTTTTGATGATAAGCTGTAATATATTGGCTAGGATTTTGTTGAGAATTTTTGCGTCTATATTCATGAGTGAGATTGGTCTGAAATTCTCCTTTTTGTTTGGGTCTTTTCCTGGTTTTGGTATCAGGGTGATTTTTGCTTCATAGAATGTATTGGGGAAGATTCCTTCTTCCTCAATTTTTTGGAATAATTTCTGCAGTACAGGAATAAGCTCTTCCTTGAAAGTTTGATAGAATTCTGGAATGAAGCCATCTGGGCCTGGGCATTTTTTGGTTGGAAGATTTTTTATTGTTTCTTTGATCTCAGTGCTTGAAATTGGTCTGTTCAGGAGCTCTATTTCTTCCTGGCTGAGTCTAGGGAGAGGGTGTGATTCCAAATATTGATCCATTTCTTTCACATTGTCAAATTTCTGGGCATAGAGTTTCTGGTAGTATTCAGAGATGATCTCTTGTATCTCTGTGGGATCAGTTGTTATTTCCCCTTTATCATTTCTGATTGAGGTTACTAGAGATTTTACTTTTCTATTCCTCGTTAGTCTGGCCAATGGTTTATCTATTTTATTTATTTTTTCAAAAAACCAACTCCTTGTTTCATTAATTTTCTGAATGATTCTTTTGTTTTCAATTTCATTGATCTCTGATTTGATTTTGGATATTTCTTTTCTTCTACTGAGTTTAGGCTTAGATTGTTCTCCTTTTTCCAATTCCATAAGATCTCTTGTGAGATTGTTGATGTGCTCTCTTTCTGTTTTTCGAATGTAGGCATCTAAAGCGATGAATTTTCCTCTCACAACTGCTTTTGCAGTATCCCACAGGTTTTGGTAGCTTGTGTCTTCATTGTTGTTATGCTCAAGGAAGTTAATGATTCCCTGTTTTATTTCTTCCTGCACCCATCTGTTATTCAACAGAAGATTGTTTAATTTCCATGCCTTTGGGTGGGGTCAAGCATTTTTGTTAGAGTTGAGTTCCACCTTTAGTGCCTTATGGTCTGAGAAGATACAAGGTAAAATTTCAATTCTTTTGATTCTGTTGATATTTGTTTTGTGTCCCAAGATATGATCAATTTTGGAGAATGTTCCATGGGGTGATGAGAAGAATGTATATTCTTTATCTTTGGGATGGAGTGTTCTATATGTGTCTATCAAGCACAGTTGTTCTAGGGTCTCATTTAAATCTCTTATATCTCTGTTTAATTTCTGTTTAGAGGATCTGTCCAGCTCTGTAAGAGGAGTGTTAAGGTCCCCTGTTATTAGGGTATTATCAGATATCATATTGCTCAGACTGAGTAAGGTCTGTTTCAAGAATCTGGGAGCATTTAAATTGGGTGCATAGATATTTAGAATTGAAATGTCTTCTTGTTGTATTTTTCCCTTGACCAATATAAAGTGACCATCTTTGTCTTTATTGACTTTAGTTGCTTTAAATCCACATGTATCTGAAAATAAGATTGCAACTCCTCTTTTCTTCTGAATTCCATTTGCCTGAAAAATTGTCTTCCAACCCTTGACTCGGAGCTTTAATTTGTCTTTTGAAGCCAGGTGTGTTTCTTGCGGACAGCAAATGGATGGCTTGTGTTTTTTAATCCAGTCAACCAATCTTTGTCTCTTCAGTGGGGAATTCTAGCCATTAACATTTATTGAGATAATTGATAAGTGTGGTAGTATTCTATTCGTCTTATTTTGTGAGAGTCCATTGCTTAGTTTTACCTTTTGCATCAGTGTGGAGGTTAGGTTCTGTCCTTTAATTTCTGAGTTCTTACTTTGCTGCTGATCCATTGTGGTGGTCAGTGTGCAGAACAGGTTGAAGTATTTCCTGTAGAGCTGGTCTTGTTGTGGCGAACTTCCTCAATGTTTGTATATCCGTAAATGATTTGATTTCTCCATCAATTTTGAAGCTTAGCTTAGCAGGGTACAGAATTCTGGGCTGGAAATTGTTCTGTTTAAGTAGATTAAAGGTAGATGAGCATTGTCTTCTTGCTTGGAAAGTTTCATTAGAGAAGTCTGTGGTCACTCTGATGGTTTTGCCCCTGTAGGTCAACTGGTGCTTACTCCTGGCAGCTTGCAGAATCTTTTCTTTTGTCTTGACTTTGGACAGATTCATCACAATGTGTCTTGGAGAAACTCGGTTAGAGTTGAGGCGACCTGGAGTCCGATAGCCCTCCGAAAGCAGTGTGTCAGAATCTTTGGTGATATTTGGGAAATTTTCTTTTATAATATTCTCTAGTATGGCTTCCATTCCTCTGGGGCATTCTTCTTCCCCTTCTGGAATTCCTATAACTCGTATGTTGGAACGCTTCATAAAGTCCCATAATTCTGACAGTGAACGTTCTGCTTTCTCTCTCTTCTTTTCTGCCTCTTTTACTATCTGAGTTATCTCAAAAACTTTGTCTTCTACCTCTGAAATTCTTTCTTCTGCATGGTCTAACCTGTTGCTGATACTTTCCATTGCATCTTTAAGTTCCCTGATTGACTGTTTCATTTCCTTCAGCTCTGCTATATCCTTTTTATATTCTTCATATCGTTCATCTCTGATTTGATTCTGTTTTTGGATTTCCTTTTGGTTATTTTCCACATTATTAGCAGTTTCCTTCACTGTTTCCATCATTTCTTTCATTGTTTTCAACATGTGTATTCTAAATTCCCTTTCTGTCATTCCTAACATTTCTGTATAGGTGGAATCCTCTGCATTAGCTACCTCATGGTCCCTTGGTGGGGTTGTTCTGGACTGGTTCTTCATGTTGCCTGGAGTTTTCTGCTGATTCTTCCTCATGAGTGATTTCTTTTATCTGTTTCCTTGCCCTAATTTTCCATTCACTTCCTCTTGCTCTTTAAGTTCTCGTGCCTGTGGACTAAGGGTTACAGGACCAGAAGGGTGAGAAGGTTGAAGAGCAAAAATGGGATGAAAGAAAGGAGGACCGAGTGATAAGAAAAAAAAAAGAAAAATAGAGAAAGGAGAGCGGGTGTGTAAAAGGAATATTGAGAAAAAGAAGAGAGGCTCAGAAAGAGGGAGACAGAGCAATGTAGGTGTACAGTAGGGTACTTTGACACAACCTTAAAAAAACCCCACCTTCTGGGGGTGCCAAGTTGCGTGGTCCCCTTGAGGTCAGCAGCTCTTTGCTAACCTGATTAGACACAGTACCCCACCTCCACCAAGTAGAGAGGAAAGATAAAAATGTTATAAATCAAATCAAAACAAGCAAACAGAAAACTTTACGGGATAAAATTGGCTGGAAAAAACAAATAATAGCGGTAGAAACACTAAGAAAAATGAAGTTCTAATTACTGAAATAGGCAGCAATGGGAAATTATAATTAAACTAGAAAAATTGAGAAAGAAAAAGGATCTATATGGGAAAGGTTGAACTTAAAAAACAAAACAACAATCAACAACATCAAAATAAACAAAAAAAAAACAACCAAACCAAAAAAAAAAAAAAAAACACAACCAAAAACAAAGCAGTATGTATATGTTATTGAATATTGTCTGGGCAACACGTGGTCTTCTGGGGTATGAGATATTAATCACAGTTCTGACATGACTGGAGGCTGCTAGTTTCTCAAACCCCAGCAGGTAGACACCCTAAATCTCTCTTCAGCCCACTTAAAAGTCACTTTGCGCTTGTTCACTTGCTGAGCAGAAGCTTTCCCAGGGAAGTGCTTGTCGCTGGAATCACTGCTGAAGTGGCTATCCACTTACCCTGTGTGTGAAAACTGGTCTCCCTCTGCCCCCGAGGGTTAGGGCTGCAAGGCGGCTCAGATCCCGCCCTTAGGCTACTTGGTCACTGGGTTACCAGCTCCCACCCAATTCCAGCTCTGCGACCCTGAGGGCGGAGCTTGCCAGGGCAGATCGCTCACAATGGCTGCCTGTGACCCAGAGCCAAACACTATTTGCTCCGTCTGGCTCAGCGGCTCAGACTGGGGCCCTAGACAAAGGCCAAAGTTCTCCGCACTCCCGCTCAGGCTCTCCCCAAGGCAGTTCAGCTGAGTGCCAAGTCCAAAGACACCAAAACAGTTCACAGGTAAGGCCTTTCTGGTTTGCAGTCTCGCTGCTACTGAACTTACAGTTGCGGGCGGGTTTAGACGGATTGAACACACGCGACCACTTGCCAGTTTTCCACTGTTTTAGTCCTCCTCTTGGGGTCCAGATGTCTCTCGCTGACTCCCTGTATCCTCTCAGGGGTGATAATAGGCAGATCCCACCAGCCAGAAATGCCTGGAGTCCTATCTCCCCAGACTCACGGTGCCCAGATGCAAGGAAGCTGTTATCATAAGAGTTTTTTAAAAGTAATACTGGGTGGACATAGAGTTCGTGTGCAATTTGAAATAGTTTAATATAGTAAATTGCACACGAACTCTATGTCCACCCTGTATTTGTTAATACATGAAAAAGTTTTAAAAGATTTTAATCAAGATTATCTTTAAACACTAAAATTCACCTGTAATATTGTATAGACCACAATAGACATGAGAATTCCTTAGGAAAGGTAAAACTGAATCAAGCAATAAATAAATAAGTATTCTAAATCTTGTTTTAACATGAGTTTTGGGAAGTCTTGAAAATTACATATAGATCCACCCCAAAATAGGAAAGAGATCTTCCATCTCAGACAATAATGAGGCTAGAATTAAGATTGAGTTCAAAATATTTAGTGCCACAGAGAAAATATAAAATCAGGAGCAGAAGAGAAGAAAATACTGAATAAACTTTGGGTCATATATGGGACATAGAATGGGGGGGGGTGCAAGCAAGAGAAATAAGTCTATAAGTGTACCGAGTGAACATTAATTCATGGAGTGGCAGGAGCCAAGCACAGTTTGGAGAGAAAAATCCCATATATAAAAGCAAATAAAAATAGAAAAAATAAAATAGCAAATGCATGTTATTAAGAAAAGAAACAGAAAAAGGAAACACAATTTTATTCAAATAAAAATAAGAAAAATGCTTAAAAGATCTAATATTCATTAAATTCTTGCTATGTTTCAGAGAACTTTCTCAGAATTTAGCAATCAACAACTTAATCAGATGGGCAATGTTATCCCCATTTGATGAGTGAAGAGACTGAAACTCAGGCAAGAAAGTTGTTACAAGATTCCATAATTAGTAAGGAAAGATTCAAGGTGTAGCTGACTTCAAAATGTGTGTACGTAAACTGTACGTTAAACCTAATTTGTATCTGTAACTTTGAAATGAGAAGTAAATGCATTAGAAAAATCAATTTATTGGGCAGCACCTGTGGCTCAGTGAGGGCTCAGTGAGGGCGCCAGCCCCACATACGGAGGGTGGCTGGTTCAAACCCAAACTGCAACAAAAAAAAAAAAAAAGGAAAAATCAATTTATTTTAAACTTATAGGTTACATATATTCATATTTCCGCATGTGTGTGTTTGTATCGCACACAACACCAATGCAAACAAATTTTCATTCCTTATTTTAAAACACATTTCATCTGCTTTATGCTTCCACCCACTGGCTGGTAAGAGACTTAATGTCATTGATTTGGAAGTCTTCTCACGACAGTAGATCCATAGGCTCATCACAATTGTGGACTTTTACCATAACAGAAAAGCAGGGAAAGTGCTTGGTCTACGCTGTATGTTATCGCATGACGGTTGCTCTTTTCTCCACACTGACACTAGTTTGGAATTCTAATAACTACCATATAGCTGGTGGCCTTCCAGCTTCAGAGTGACTGAAAGTTGCCTCTTAAATGCCCCTCCTCTTTTCATACCCTCATCCCTAGAAGCCTTCACTACTATTTTTAAGTATTAGAATTCACGACTGCAAGGGAAGTCTGCACAAAATGTCTAACTTCCCTTCTAGCAAAGCAAAGTAAACACCCTTTACATTTTCTTAAAATTCTGGACCACTATCTCTAAAACACTCGTCTGTGTTTTTAAGCAGTACCCTTTATAGTCTGACCTCAAGTTCAAATTTCTCTTAGGAGTTTTAATTCTGCATAGTGCCAAGGCTACCCCTGAAATGGTAAATAAAGGGGTGGTCTATGTGCCCAATTGTTGGGATGTTATGGGTTAGTTCCACAGATTAATGGAATACTGGAGTGACAGTCGGGTCTCCATCTGTCCCATCTGGCAGAGTGTGAAATTGGGTCACTAAAATCATCTTTCATGCCTGACTCCCTCTTTCCTGGAGTGAACAAACACTTCTCCCTCATTTTCTTCTCTAATGCGTTTTTAAAGTTGAAAACAGTTGAAGGGAGGGGTTCAGTTTCCACCATGCTGAGCTCACAGTGGAGACTGTACTCAGAGCAGCCCGCCCTGTGCCTGCTCACCCTGGGCCTGAGCCAAACTCCCTGGGTCTATGGCTGCTGCGGCCAAGGCCAAGTCTCCCCAGCCTTCATCCTCAGAGCCAGTGAGGAAACCTTCTCACTAGCACTCTGGTTAGTATTTAAAAAGCTGACATGAACAGAAGCTTATTCTAAACTACTCAGACATTCAACCACAGCACTAAAAACTTTTTGAGACTCAAATATTTCTAACTCAAGCCTTTAATCCCATTTCATCACTGTTAGTATTTTTAAGACCTCAGATACCTTCCATTCTTCTGTCAGTGAATCTTTTCCAAATGGTCTTCTCAATCAATCCAAAGTTTTATTCCCTTCAAAAAACTTAGTTTGTGGGATTTGGTATTACTTCACCAGCAGTGAAGGCTTCCCACATGTCGTAAAATTGTACCTCATGTCTAAATATAATCAAGTTCAAGGAACGTATAAGTTTCCATAGAATAAGACAGAGATCCCTAAGTCATTAGATCTGAATTTCAGTTAGAAACATACTTTTCACTGTGTTTAATTATATAAATTTATATATGTTTATAGGAACATAAAAGTATATAGAACATAAAAATACAATACAGACTCCTGCTATAACCAATGCAATCAAATATTTCCATTCTCTTCATTTGCCATTAGCAAAAGTGCTGTGATTCCCCAGACTGATTTCACAATTCACTAAAGGATCCCAAAGACGATTTAAAAAAATACAACTTCAGGTCACTGGGGACATTGTCAAGGGCAAATTCTCTCACATGAGGATGCTTAAATCATCTTAAATTTAAAGTCTGAGACAGGGTATTTAAATATCCCCCTCTACGCCCCTCATTTCTCAGTAGTCTCTTGGAAAAAACAAAGAAATTCTGTGGAAAAGGCTCATTTGCCTTTCCTTACTGAACATCCTGCTTGTCACTACATACCCATTCCCAGTTTTTATAACATTTTATGAGTGCCATTCCCCCTGTATCTCATCTCAGTCCACTGATTCTCCAAACCCACAGGGTTTTGTGAAAGTTCCACTACCCATTAATTCACCAACATAGTAATTGCCACTGTCACAACATTCCCTACCTTGAATTCTAAGTATTTTAATTAAAATAAACATATGTTGCATGAAGTTTTTTAATAGTCCCCAACTTGTCCCATATATAACTGGTATTAATTTTGCCCCATAATACTAAGGTCTAAGAAATTTAATTTTGATTCATCATGCTAAATCAAATATCCTCCAGCCCTCTCCAGAACTTACTAACAGCAAATTCAGTTTTGTCAGTATTGGAACTCTCCCACGAAACAGTAAAACATTCCGAGTTTACATCATGCCTGGGAACCAGTCCATCCCGATCTTCTCCTTACCATTGTTCCTTATCTTCTCACCACTACAGTTGAGCAATGGCGTTGACAGTCTCTCAGGCACTGGTTCTCTTGGAGTCAAACCAAACTCTGGTTCTTGGTGCTGACCATCAGACAGCACACAGCAATCTTCCGGCCCACTCCCAATAAACAATGTTTGCTATCTGGACACAAGTTCCACAGCAGGAGAAAATATTGAAGCTACTTTAGTAAATCTCAAGTAACTTCATACTTGCCGACTAGCCACGTCTTCTGCTCCATTGAAAACTCACATTCATTGCCCACCTCTCTGGGATAACGCTGCCTTGGAAAAGCTGTTCATTGCTCTCTTGACTGTATCCCTTGTGAGAACTCAGACTGTTTATAATGAGGATTTCTGAATTTTAGGGAATAGAATGGGCATAGAGAGAAAAGATGCTTTATTTTTTCTTGATCAGAATCCACAGAAGCAGGGCAACCTCAGACAGCAGATGTGTGTGTTTGTGTGTGTGAGAGAGTGAGAGAAAGCAGACAAGGAGATGATGGGAAAAACAGAGATTCCTGTTACAAATTCTTGGTAAGCACTTACAACTACAGTCTTTTGAGTGTTAGGGGAAGCTTAATAAGACAACATACAGAAAAGTTACACAAACTCTTTGTAAAGACTTTACTTTCCCTTTGTTTCATTACAATAAAACAAAATTAGAGATTATTATTTATTAACTTAATTTCTAAAATTGCATGCACAGTTGAATAAACATAAGCAAAAACAATAAAGTAGAGTATATAGGTTAATACCAAGAGAAGAATTTTAAAATTATTAAAATTCTATTATTCCAGAATGAAAGACTGCTTTTATGTATCTATTTAATTGTAAAATATTAAATGGTTCAACTGTTTTTGTTACATGGCTAGCTTATATAATGCTTGAGTCAAGGCTTTTAATGTGCTCATCACCACAATAATGTTTAACTGTACCCAACAGGTGAGTTTTTTATCCCTAACACCCTCCCCCCACCAACCCTCCCACCTTTTTCTCTTCTTGGTTTCCAATGTTCTTTATATCTTTGTGCCCACCTGTACCCATGTATTACTTTGAAAATGTGGTGTTTGTTTTTCCATTCCTGAGATACTTCATTTTAGAATCATGTTATCCTGTTCTACTCAAGTTGCTGCAAAAGACATTATTCCGTTCCATCTGATGGCTGAGTGGTACTCTATGGTATATATACAGAGGATGCCAAAATAATTATACGCATTCTAAGAAAGAAAAAAAGGCATTATATTTGTAATACTCATGTCTGACTTCTGCAATGATAAGGTATTCAAGGTGACTTATATTCATCTTTTTATTAGTATATATTGAGTGCTACAATTTCAATACAGTTTGTTTCTTTCTTAAAATGTGTATATATTTTTTGGCACCTTCTGTATATACACATTTGTTTTATTCACACATGAATTGATAAGCACTTAGGTTGAAAGTGAGAATTGTGCTGTGATAAACATTCAAGTGCAGGTGTCTCTTTGATAAAATTACTCCTTTTCTTTTGGGTAGATACATAGTGATGGGATTGCTACATCAAATGGTAGGTCTCCATTTATTCTTTGAGGAATCTCCATTCTGTTTTCCATAAAGGTTGTACTACTTTGCAATCTCACATCAGTGTACAGGTGTTCCTTTCTCTCTGCATCCATGCCAAAATCTACTTTTTTTCTTTTTTTTGCTTTTTAGTAATGGCCATTCTGACAGAGGTAAGGTAGCATCTCATAATGGTCTTAATTTGCATTTCCCTGATGATTAGTACTATATTGAATATTTTTCATATATTTCTTAGCCATCTGTGTACATTCTGCAAAAATTTCTGTTTATTTCTGTGTATTTTGCCCTCTTTAATCTTACTGATTTTTTTTTTTTTTTTAGTTCTTTGTAGATTCTGGATATCAGCCCTATGTGGGAGGTATAGTTTGCAAATATTTTCTCCCATTCTGTAGATTGTCTGTTTGCACAGTTGTTTACATCCTTTGCTGTGCAGAAGCTTTTTATATTTTGTTAATGAAGCATAAGCATTTAACCACCTTTGCATCTTTGAGACTTAAAAAGTGGGCTTAGTCTAGATTAGAACAATCCCAGCAACAAATAAATTGGCAGGCAATCCTGTTTTCTCATGTCTAAGAAAAGCATGTATCCTTAGCAACAGGAAGAACTGATTTAAAAAAAAGTGAGATTTAATAAACAGATGAGTGCCTTCCTCCTTCTGGACTAAGATAATGTGTCACTACTGACATCCTATGACATGGAGAAGATACTACAAAATCAATTGCAGGAATAATTACTTTTCTTTTCATGCATTGCAAAGAGATAAATTAAAATTGCCCTACTTGATAAGTTGCATTACTATTCTTACCACCATGTGTATAATAGTAAAGAAAATGCAATGTAATGACAGCGTTTCCCTCATTTTAACAAACAAAAGAATAAAAGAGAAAAAAATTGAACTCTCAGTAAACTAAAGAAATTAAAACTTGCTTTTGCTTGCTATAGCAATTTCAATAATATAATCCACTCCATCAATAGTTGTTGGTTTTTTTAATTCTTCCAGGTTAACTTTGCAGTGGTTTTTCTGAGTTTCTATTTCAGCTTAAGTTTGCTCAGATTTTTAAAGTATTAGTTTTAAAATTATTGAAAACATATTTGATTTTATTATGGATGATCAAATTTTCATGGATGTAAGTATGTACAAATACACACAGATGAAAGAAGAAAAAATTGAAAGGAAAAGAGAAAAAAGGGAAAAATGTTTATCTTAGAGTGTATGTCAAAGGCTCAATTATTCATGCTACTGTTTTAGTTCTTTTTGAGTTTACATTAGCTGTGCTAATAATTATTTGGCAATAACAAAACAATCCCCAACATCTTAGTGGCAACAATCTTACAACAACAAAGATCATTTGGCAATACTTAGCGGCAACCATCTTTCCACAACAAAGGTTTATTTATTGCAGATGTTATTTGTCCTTCATGGTCCAACTGTACCTTGGTGTCATAATCTTTGTTGCAGACTCAAGTTTAAAGTAGAGCCCTTTCTTGTTTTTATGTAAGAAGAAGAGCAATACTGGTACATAATACATACATACACAATACAGCAGACTTCCACATCACTTTCACTCTTATTACTCTAGTTGGACATAGACACGTGGCCAAGGCATGCTATAAACAGGGACAAAGCAGAGGAAGATCGTCTCTCAGGGAGAATCTTTGCAAATCACATTGCCATTGGCCATAATGTATTCATTTTCTCTATCCGAGTACGGGACTAAACAATTACGAACAATAATGCAATCTGACATTGTGACAGAAGGAAAGAAATCCTTTTATCATAAGGACACTTGTACTAGACTGTTTATTGCAGCTCAATTTACAATTGCCAAAATGTGGAAACAGCCTAAATGCCCACCAACCGAGGAATGGATTAACAAGCTGTGGTATATGTATACCATGGAATACTATTCAGCCATTAAAAAAAATGGAGTCTTTACATCTTTCGTATTAACCTGGATGGAAGTGGAAGACATTATTCTTGTAAAGCATCACAAGAATGGAGAAGCATGAATCCTATGTACTCAATTTTGATATGAGGACAATTGATGACAATTAAGGTCACAGTGGGGGTGGGGGAAGGGGAGAGCAAAGCAGAGAGAGAAAGAAGGAGGGAGGGATGGGGAAAGGAAGAGCAGAGAGAGGGACGGAGGGAGGGGGGTGGGGCCTTGGTGTGTGCCACACCTTTTGCGGCAAGACATGATTGCAAAAGGGACTTTATAACAAATGCAATCAGTATAACCTGGCTTATTGTACCCTCAATGAATCCCCAACAATAAAACAACAACAACAAAAGAACTTGTCATAAAAAAATAGAAAATGACAAACTCTTAGAGAAGTGAAAGAGATTAGTGATTATCAGGAGATAGTCATGGTGGGAATAGAGGTGACTATTAGATTAATATAAGAGAGTTCCCTTTATGGTCATAAATTATTTCTTTTTCTTAGTTTCATAAATATGCACACACAATAAAATTGGGAAGAAATACACACACAGGGGTGCATGTAAAAACTGGGAAAATTTTAATAAAATCTACAGTCTATGGGATTATACCAAGAGAAATTTAGTGGTTTTGAGATTACATTGATATGACAGTTGGATGGGATATAACCATTGGGGAAAGATAGGTGAAGGTAGGTGGTACTCTACTATTTCTGTAACTTCCTGTGAATCTATAATTATTTCAAAATAAAAAGTTGAAAAATGTAGAGGTTTAACAAATTAAACGTTCTCAAACACTTAAAATTGACATTTAACCAAATTGATAACAAAAGAAATATACAGAAGACTCAAAAAGTTGGCTCCCTGAAAAGAAACAAAGCTGACAGAGCTCCTGCAAGATCAGCCGAAAAGAGAAAAGAATGGACTCCAATAAGCTCAGTAGAAATGAAAAAGGATATATCACAATTGATGCCACATCAACACAAAACATCATCAATGAATACTTCAAAAACCTCTATATGCCTCAAGGTTCTGAAGTATTGTTGAAGTTACCTGCCACTTGCCAAAATTATTTTGAAATCTTCTGTGTTGTCTTTAAACTCAGGAATAATTTGTTTGCTAACAGTTAATTTAAGCATTGCTATTATTTATCAAAGTACCAAACTGTTGCTCAAACATTAATGTGATGCTGACACTGTAAAAGGAAGCTGAGTTTATGCTGTGCTGCCAAATACCACCTAAAGCATCTACACTGCTGTTTAAGAAGCCCCAGGAATAGGTAACCCTTTCTACATTCTTAAACAAAAAGGACCCTTTAAAAAAGAATTACATGAAAGGTAATGCCTCAGACTTCATTTTTTTGGCCAAGAACTTTCATATTTGACCCTTACATTAACCTATGGTGCTGTGGCTGAGAAAGTATATTCATGTCCATTTAAAAATAAATGAGAAAATTGAGACGGAGAATTTAAATGGCGGAGCATAAAGTCAGAGCCAAGAGCAGAACATATTTTCTGACTCTGAACCCAATGCTAATTCTATAATCCTTAGTCACCTTGAGAAGAATATAGTCTAAAACCGATTTATCTTGCATAACATTCAAGAGAATTGATTTGTGCACATACCAAAAAGCAGATATCTTTGCAGGTCATCCTAACATGTACCCTGAGGCCTGTATTATGTAAGTGTGCACGTATCAAATTGCTAGGCCATTATACAGATGTATTTTTCTTTATGCTGACAATGTTACTGTTTGTATGTAAAAGAAGGAAACTGAATTGCTCAAATTTGTTAAAGAAAGAAAAGATAAGAAAAGGAAATAAAAGCAAAAGAAAGGGAAGGGGAGGGGAGGGGATGCGAGGAGGAGAGGGGAGGAGAGGAGAGGGCCTATGTCAGGGAGGCTATTTTACAAATCATCCGGGGATTCTTTTGGCTATTTACTTACTCTTTAGAACGTCAGTGACCAATTACTCTGAAGAACCAGCTAAAAATGAGCGAAGACTCAATTGCATTCTTGCTCTAAGGGATTACACTCTGGTAAACTTTGTGAGATGCTAACCTGCCTTAGTTCTACTCGCTGAATACTATGCTCATTGCCACAGATCTCTGGCTCTTTCAGAGGGTCTACCTGCCCAGAGCCATTAAGAAGAAGATACATATATTTTTTTAATTATTGACTTACCTCTTTGACTAGAGCCAGAAGCTTTGAAAGTAGTTGTTGATAACAAGCCTGTAGCTGATGGGCAACCTGAACATTTGACTGAATTTTCCACTTGGACTACCTCAAAGGCATTATCATGCTAGTTTCTGGTTCCAATGAAGACAGACTTCCTGGAATATTCTGAATTGAATTCTCTTGGTCTGCTGGGCACAGAAAATCTTGCCAAATTAGACCTGAATTACTGGACTCCTGATTTATAAAAACCAGTTCAGAGTAGCATATTAGATATCCACAACCTTCTTTCATATCTACTGATAGTAAAAGTTGCTTATTTTTCTTTGATCTTATTAGCGAAATTTCCTTTGAAAAAACAGAAAAGGAGTAGAGATGATAATAAGCGAATGAGATAAGTAGGCTGACTTTGAAATTTTTGGCTTAGAACCCTTTTCCAGGAATTGCATGTTTGTGTTTTGTCTGTTTTGACTTAATAGCCAAGGTGAGCAAATTAGGAAGGAGAGAACTTAATCCTTTTTCTCACAGGGCCTATAAATGCCAATTTATTTTCACATATTTCTAGCAGATGAGATTTCACTGATAGAGAGATCTACTAATCATGTTTAACTTTATATTTTTAAGGGTACCATTCACTGCTTCTGTGAATAAAATTCGTTACAAAAGCCAAGGAGAACACAAGTGAACGTTGCCTTAGAGACATGCTTTGAAAAGTGGGTTGATAGTTGTCAGGTTAAACCATGATTCAAAAGAGTAATTTAGTCATTTACAAACTCCTGAATATTGAAATAATCTAAGGATATTAAAAAAATACTGATGCCTGCGTTCCATGGGAAATCTGAAATGTTGAGTAAAATTCAGTTTCTTTTTCTCATTGACTATGGTGTGTGTGTGTGTGTGTGTGTGTATACCACATTTTGTTATATCAGTCATGAAGTGATGGGCACTTAGGTTGAGTCCACATCTTTGAAGTCGCGAATTGCACTACAATAAAATGTAGTGTTGTCTTGAGCAAGACAGTTGACCTCTTTGCACTGCTTTTCCCTTATCTTTGAAAATGAAATATTTATAATAATTTCTATATCTCTGATAGGAATGTTGTGGAGATTAAATGAGATACTTGGTGGGAGTCATTTCATAAAGTATCAAGTTACATATGAAGTGATGTACATGTATAAATGTGAGTTACATGTATATGTGTGTGTGTATACATATATATATATATTTCCAGACCATACATGGTGTTATGAAGTTCAGATGAAAGAGTATATGTGAATATGCTTTATGCATTATAAAGACAGATATAAGTACGAGGTATTGTCATTACCATTTTTGACAAGTCACACTGTAGAAAATTTTATGAAAGTACATGACCAAGGAAAAGTGAAGAATTAAAACTACTGCACTATATTTTAAGTTTCTTCATCTTCACCTCCACTTTGATCCAAATATGTAAGCAGGTATTTCAATTTCAAGGTGAACAAATAGTTTCTGTTTGTCATCATCAGGGAAAAGTCACCTTATGAGAGAAGACTTCAGCCGTAAGTTTTTTTTCCCCTTCACTTCAGAGTTACATTTGGGAAAACATACCTCAGTCAAATTCCAGTGGTTCCTAAGACGGGCCATTTGTGTAGGTGGTGCGATCTGAGAAATACCAAGAGACCCCACCTGCCAAATATATCTTTCCTCAGGGACATTCCTGGAATTCTCATCATTAAAGACAAAACAAAGTTTCTTTCAAAATGCACAGAAGCATTAGCATATCATGGATTCATATAACAGTTTGACTAGAAAATGAATAAAAAATACCTTAACATATTTTCAAGATGGAAAATGAAGTGATTATATTGTCATCTTTGCTCTGGTAAAAATGGTTTTCATTAGCACACAGAAATCAGTTGAGTTGGTCTACATTAGTCAGCCTTCTTACCGGCAATCAAATTGAACACACACTACTGGCCCTGCAGCTTTGTCACCCGATTCCTTACCAGCCTGTTCAAATCTTTATAGATTCCACATTTGATTCTTCACAGTAGGACTTAGAATAAACTTAAGAGAGATTTTATCACATTTTTAGCAAACACTAGTGAAATTTATAGGAAGAGCATAAAGTTCAGATCTTAACCTAAAAAGAATTGCAAATAGAGAAGCATCAATCAGTATGTATAGAAAAATATGCAATTAAAATACCAAAATGAAGCATTGAAGTATTTTCCCCACATCCTGTGAAATATGATGTTGGTGTGTGATAGGGATTGTGTTCAATCTGTAAATCACTTTGGGCTGTATGGACACAGTAAGAATATGGATTCTACCGATCCACAACCTGGTATGTTTTCCATTTGTCTACGCCATCTGTGATTTTTTTCATCAGCATTCCATAGTTCTCCTTATTGAGATCGTTCATCTCCTTGCTTAAGTGTATTCCAAGGTATTTAATTTTCTTTATAGCTATCGTCTGTGGTATTTATCTTTGAATTGACTCTCAGCTTGACTCTTACTATTATACAGAAATGCTACTGATTTGTGTACACTGATTTTATAACCTGAGACTTTGCTGAATTTACTTATCAATTTCAGGAGACTCCCAGTGAAATCTAGATGCAAGATCATATTGTCAACAAAATGTGACCGTTTCACCCCCTCCTTCCCAATGTGGATACCCTTTATTTCTTTCTCTTATTTGATTGTTCTGGCTGGGACTTTAGTACTTTATTCAATACTATGCTGAATAAAAGTGGTGACAGTGAGCACCTTTGTCTTGTTCCAGTTCTTCTTTTAATTTTTATTTATTTATTTTTTTTTTTGAGACAGAATCTCACTCTGTCACCATGTTAAAGTGCCGTGATGTCAGCTGAGCTCACAGCAACCTCAAACTATTGGGCTCAAGTGGTCCTCTTGCCTGAGCCTCCTGAGTCGCCCAGGACTACAGGCACCCACCACAATGCCTGGCTATTTTTTTCTATTTTTAGTAGAGACAGGGTCTCACTCTTGCTCAGGCTGGTCTCAAATGCAATCCACCCACGTGAGCCTTTCAGTGTGCTAGTACTATAGGTGTGAGCCACTGCACCTGACCCTGTTCCATTTCTAAGGGGGAATGCCTTCAACTTTTCCCCATTCAGTATAATTTTGAGTTTGTCATTTATGACTCTTATAATTTTGAGATATATTCCTTATATACCTAATTTGCTGAGAGTTTTTATCATGAAAGGGTGCTGGGTTTGATCAAATGTTTTTTTCTGCATCTATTGAGGTGATCACGTGTTCTTTGATTTTGTTTCTGTTTATGTGGTGAATCAGGCTTATTGATTTACATATGTTAAACCATCCTTGCATCCCTGGGATGAAGCCCTCTTGATCATGATGGATGTTTTTTTCTATGTCCTTTTGAATTTGCTTTGCTAGTATTGTATTAAGGATTTTTGTATCTGTTTTCATAAGGGATATTGGCTGGTTTTCCTTTTTAATTGCATCCTTTCCCAGGTTTAATATCAAGGTGATTCTGGTTTCACAGAGTGATTTCACATGGATTCCTCCTTCTTGATGTTAGGGATAATTTCTGCAGTACATGTACCAGCTCTTCTGTGATGGTTTGCTAGAATTCCACCGTGAATCCATCTGGTCCAGGGCTTTTTTGGTTGGGAGATTTTTTTATTACTGTTTCAATATCCCTGCTCATTATTGGTCCATGCAGGAGGTCCATTCTTCCTGATGGAGTCTTAGGAGGTGGTATGTTTCCAGGAATTAATCTACTGCCTCTGTTTTTCAGTTTATGTACCAAAAGATTTTCATAGTATTCACAGATGATACTTTGTATTTCTGTGATATCACTTTTTTTGTTGTTGTTGTTTGTTTGCAGTTTTTTTTGGCTTGGGCTGGGTTTGAACCTGCCACCTCCAGCATATGGGGCCAGCGCCCCACTCCTTTGAGCCACAGGCGCTGCCGGGTATTGGTTTTAATATCTCCTTTTCTCTTTCTGTTTAAGCTTACTTGCATCTTTTCTCTTCCTGGTTGTTTTAAAAAGAAGTTCACTGATCTTATTTATTTTATTAAGCAACATTTTTTTTTTTTGTTTCCTTGATCCTTCAGATATTTTTTTGTTTGTTTTCCATTACATTTAGTCTGCTCTGAGCCTTGTTATTTCTTTTCTTCTGCTGGCTTCTGTTTGGCTTCTTCTTCCTTTTCTTGTTCCCTGAGACATGATCTTAGTTTAATTTTTGATCTTTTGGTATTTTTGATTTAGGCATTTAAGCCCATCAATTTCCCCCTTAGCACTGCTTTTGCTGAATCCCATAGATTTTGATTGTTTGTGTTCCCTTGTCACTCAGGTTGAGGAATCTTTTGATTTCCATGTTAATTTCATTATTGACCCCATAATCATCCAACAGCAGGTTGATTAATTTCCATGACTTTGTGTAAATTTCAGTGTTTCTCCTGGAATTTATTTTTAGTTTTACTTCCCTGTGGTTTGAGAAGATACCATGGTATGATTTTGATTCTTTTGAATTTTTTGAGACATGTTTTGTGACCTAAGATATGATCAATCTCAGAGAATATTCAATACTTTTCGTGTAGAATGGTCTGTAAATATCTCTATGTCCATTTGTTCCAGTGTTTATTTTCTTCTTCAATGCTCTGTCCCTCTGTCAGTGGGGTATTGAACCCCCCCCAAATTACAATGCTTTTATTTATCTTTTTGCTTAAATCTAGTAGACTGCCTACAGAATGGAAGAAAATATTCACAAACTATATATTCAGTAAAGGACTAATATCCAGAATCTACAAAGAACTCAAACAAGTCAGCAAGAAAACAAACAACACTATTAAAAAGTAAACAAAAGACATGAACAGTGTCTTAAAAAAAAATAACACATGAAAAATGCTCAGGGTCACTAATCACCAGGGAAATTCAAATTAAAACCACAATGAGATATCACCTTGCCCCTGTCGGAAAGGCTATTATTAAAAAGTCCCAAAACAATAGATTCTGGGATGGATACAGAGAGAAAGGAATGCTTGCACTCTGTTAGTGGGACTCCAAATTAGTATAAACTCTGAAGAAAACAGTATGGAGATTCCTGAAAGAACTAATGTCGAACTGCATTTAATCCAGCAATCCCACTACTGGATATCTACCCAAAGGAAAACAAGTCTAAAGACACCTGCCCTCCCATGTTTATTGTAGCACAATTTATGACTGCAAAGATGTGGAACCAACCTAAGTGCCCATCAATTCATGAGTGATTTAACAAAATGTGATACACACACATGGAATACTACCCAGACATAAAAAGAAATTAATCAGTGTTTTTTGCAGCAATTTGGATGGAACTGAAAACCTTTACCCTAAGTGAAGTACCTCAAGAATGGAGAAACAAATACCCCATGTACTTTCTAATTATTTGGAATTAATTAATGGGCACAAGTGGGCACAGGGAGAAGCAAAAGTCATTGGAAATCAAGAAGTGGGCATGAGGGAGAGGGGGAGGTATAAAATCTACCTACCATGTACAGTGGTCATTATTTGGGTGCTAATGGGCCTGACTTATGCAGTATAAAAGCTATCCAAGTAACAAAAATATTTGTACCCCTTTAGTATTTTGAAATTTAAATAATTCCAAAATTTAGAGGTTTTTGAGAAGGAATAATTTGATGTTATAAAAACATCTTTTTAAATTATGTCTTACACTTATAAACATCTACTTTGTATTTCATGCAATTCTGGGAATCAAGGGCAAGGTTTATGTCTATCTTTAGTACTTTACCTTCAGCAAAAGTACCTTGCTCTGAAACTCCCTGAGAAGAATCACTTTAGACCAATTTAAGCGATAAGGACTTTTTCTCTCTACCTAAAATATACGTTTAGTAGTCTCTTTCTGGAGACCCCCTCCTATATTTCTTCACATGCTCAAAAGCTGTATTTGTTCTAACTTCACTGCTACCTTGGCTAACTCAAATGTGCACTTAACACCTTTTCCCATGATTCATATAGCCTATCATCAACTGCAAAACTTACTCAAGAATCTAGTGCACATCCTGACATGTATCCAGACGTTATTAAAGAAGTAAAGTCATGTAGTTTTTTTGTTTGTTTTGTTTTTTGCTTTATTTTTAATTTAGGAGGCATTATACCCTTGCTGTTTTCCGGCTGTCCAAGATGCAGTACAAATTGCTCTATCACAAGGCCCTATGTGACAAATTCAATGATGCTCACAACGTTGCTGGTTCATTGGAGCCCCTATTGTGATTCACAATAAGAGATTTATACCCTAATACCACAAGATTTTGAAGCAACCTTTTTCTTTAGAAAATACCTGTTTTTCTTTTGAAACAGTTCTTGGTTGATTATTAAAATGAGGACAAGACTGAACGGCTGACCTAGGTTAAATGACCATGTGATTTGAGCTATCCATCAAAATTGCATATTCTATGATGAACCCACATCATCATAGAACGGTGGCATTCCTTAAAACACCTCCTTTATTGAATGGAAATTATGTATATAGAAGGTCAGACTAAAGCATCATGGGAGAGGGAGCTTCACCCTTCTTCTGGCTGCTGCCATATTGAGAGGTAACAGTCACGATAATTAAACAACTCTTTCTATATATAAAATCCATTAATTTGTGCACATAAAATGGGTGAATTTTATAGCACAATGAAAAACAGCACAAAACCTATAATGTGTGCAAATTTAAAAAAATCATTTAGGGGCCTGTAAAGCCCAGAATGAAATGCAGAATGTTATGAACAAATCTAAACGCATTACAAATGTATGAACCAAATTCATGGAAAGGGGCTAGAGAAAAAAGTAAGGATGTAAGATTTTAGAAAGGAGTAGAGACTGGAGTGGAACTGTATTTTCTTGAAGGCAAAAAGAACCATAGATGATTACTGTACACTCTAGTTTATAAAATTGTTCTTAATTGATATACTGGTTAGTGATTCCCTAAGCATAATATGTGTATACTGGAATGGGAGGATTAAGTAAAGGGAAGGCCTGTGGCAGAAGCCAGGTTTCTCACCATTGGAGTAGGTTACAGATAAGCAATGGGAAAAGGCTATAGTGGCCCATGTAGTTGGAGTAGAGTTGGAGATATCAGTATAAAATCATTGCTAGCTTAAGATAGATGCATATGGCTGCATTTACTATATACAAAAATGTAGGAATTCAAACTTTTTATCTACATCAGTGTTCTTTGAGAATGATGAACTATAAATTTATACTGGATAAACCTGACAAACACGAGCTGGTCAGATGTCAATTTTAACATCAACAGTACATACCTTAATATAATAATGTAAAGAGACTCTCATTTTACTTCTATGATCTTCCTCCCCCAAACACATTTCCCTAGTGTACCTGAGGGATATTCTACAAAATAATCGACCAATATTCTATAAACAATCTAGTTCATGAAAAATAAGGTATGTCTGAGAAACTGTCAAAACCAATAGGCACATAAGGAATCGTGAAAGTTTAATGTAATATGGTATCCTGGATGGCATTCTAGAGAAAAAGAACTTTAGGAAACATTTAAGGAAATATGAATAAAGTAACCTTTTCTAAGATATTAAATTTATGCATTTTTTCTTGTAACTTTTTAATTTAAAAAAAGTATAAATAAGAAAGCTATTATGCTGCTTGAAGTCCAGGCACTAATTATATTTTGATGAATATTATTTATATACATATATATACACAATATACTACATTTAAAATACTGTTTGAATCTATTATGCTATTTCTTTCAAACTTGAGCATAAGTTTTATGAAGTCTAATAGCGTTCACTTGGGATTTTCAAGAATAAGAACTAAGAGCTGGGTGCAGTGGCTCATTCCTATAATCCTAGGATTCAGGGAGGCCAAAGCAGGTGGATTGCTTGAAGTCAAGAGTTGGAGAACTGCCTGAGCAAGAGCAAGACCCTCATCTCTAAAATAATAGAAAAATTAGCCAGGAATCATGGCAGGTGTCTATAGTCCCAGCTACTTGAGAGGCTGAGAGAGGAGGATGTCTTGAGTCCAGGCATTTACGGTTGCTGTAAGCTAGGTAGACACCAAGGCACTCTAGCAACCACAATAAAATAAATATTGCAACAAAGCAAGTCACATGAAAATTATGATTTCCTAGTGCATATAAAAGTTATATTTATACTGTAGTCTACTAAGTAGTTCAATAGCACTACCTTAAAAGGCAAGTATACAGTTATACTTTAAACAAAAAATACTTTATTGCTAAAAAATGCTGACGATCACCTGAGCCTTTAGATAATTGTAATCTTTTTGCTGGTGGAGGGTCTTGCCTCCATTTCATGCCTGCTGACTGATCAGGATGATAGTTGCTAAAGGAAAGGGTGGCTATGGCAATTTCTTAAAATAAGATCATGAGTTCTCTGTGCTACATGATGCTATCAATAGCATTTTATCCACAGTAGAACTTCTTTCAAAATTGGATTCAATCCTCTCAAACTCTGCTGCTACTTTATCAACTACATTCGCAAACAAGCTTTTGTTGTCATTTCAACAATGTTCACAGAATCTTCACCAGAGTAGTTTTCTTCTCAGGAAACTGCTTTCTTTGCTCATCCATAATAAGCAACTGCTCATTCACACAAGTTTTATGACCAGAATGTAGCAATCCAGTCACATTTTCAGGCTCTGCTTCTAATTCTCTTCTTATTTCCACCACATCTCAAGTTATTTCCTTCAGTGAAATCATGAACCCCTCTAGGTCATCAGAGATGGTTGGAATCAACTTATTTGAAACACCTGTTCATGTTGATATTTTTATCTCTTCCCATAAATCATGAATGTTCTTCATGGGAGCTAGAATAATAAATCCTGATATTCAGAAGGTTTTCAATTCATGATGCCCATATCCATCAGAGGAATCACTATCTATATAAACTATAATTTTACAAAATGTATTTCTCAAACAATAAAAAATGAATGTCAGAATTACGCCTTAATTTATGGGCTGTAGCATGGATCTTATATAAGCAGGCATGAAAACAACAATTAATTTCCTTGTACTTTATCTTTTCTGTTTGAGACAGAGTCTCACTATGTCCCCCTCAGTAGAGTGCTGTGGCATCAAAGCTCACAGCAACCTCAAACTCTTGGGTTCAAGGGATTCTCTTGCCTCCCAAGTAGCTGGGACTACAGGCACCCGCCACAACACTGGCTAAGTTTTTTTTGCAGATGTCGTTGTTGTTTAGCAGGTCCAGGCCAGTTTCGAACCCTTCTGCCTCCACGTATGTAGTCCAGCGCCCTAAGCACTGAGCACAGGAGCCGAGCTGTCCTTGTACATTTTCGTCAGAACTCTTGGGTAACCAAGTGCATCGTCAGTGATGAGTAACAGTTTGAAAGAAATCTTTTTATCTGAGCAGTAGTTCTTTTTTTTTTTTTTATTGTTAAATCATAGCCATGTACATTAGTGCAATCAAGGGGTACAATGTGCTCCTTTCATATACAATCTGAAATATTCTCATGAAACTGTTCAACGTAGCCTTCATGGCATTTTCTTAGTTATTGTATGTAGACATTTGTATTCTGCCTTTAGTAAGTTTTTCCTGTACCCATTCTGAGATGCACTGTAGGTGTGGCCCCACCCATTACCCTCTCTCCACTCTAACCTCCCCCCTCCCTTCCCCTTCCTTGGTCCTTTCTCCATAGTCTTGTGCTATAGTTGGGTTATAGCCTTCATGTGAAAGCTATAATTTAGCTTCATAGTAGGGCTGAGTACATTGAATACTTTTTCTTCCATTCCTGAGATACTTTGCTAAGAAGAATATGTTCCAGCTCCATCCATGTAAACATGAAAGAGGTAAAGTCTCCATCTTTCTTTAAGGCTGCATAATATTTCATGGTATACATGTATCACAATTTGCTAGTCCATTCATCGGTTGATGGGCACTTGGGCTTCTTCCATGACTTAGCAATTATGAATTGGGTTGCAATAAACATTCTGGTACAGATGTCTTTGTTATATTGTGATTTTTGGTCTTCTGGGTAAAACCTAGTAAAGGAATTATAGGATTGAATGCCAGGTCTATTTTTAGGTCTCTAAGTATTCTCCAAACATCCTTCCAGAAGGAACATATTAGAGTGAATTCCCACCAGCAGTGTAGAAGTGTGCCCCTTTCTCCACATCCACGCCAACATCTCTGGTTTTGGGATTTTGTTATGTGGGCTACTCCTACTGGGGTTAGGTGATATCTCAAAGTAGTTTTGATTTGCATTTCTCTGATGATTAAGGATGATGAGCTTTTTTTTCATGTGTTTGTAGATTGTGTGTCTGTCTTCTTTAGAGAAGTTTCTCTTCAAGTCCCTTGCCCATCCTGAGATGGGATCATGTATTCTTTTCTTGCTAATATGTTTGAGTTCTCTGTGGATTCTGGTTATTAGACCTTTATCCAAGGTATAACCTGCAAATATTTTCTCCCATTCTGAGGGCTGTCTGCTTGCTTTACTTACTATGTTCTTGGCTGTGCAGAAGCTTTTTAGTTTGATCAGGCCCAGTAATGTATTTTTGATAGAGTCCTCTTCATAAAATATTCACCCAGGCCGATTCCTTCAAGAGTTTTCCCTGCATTTTCTTCAAGTATTTTATAGTTTCATGTCTTAAGTTTAAATCTGTTATCCAGTGAGACTCTATCTTAGTTAATGGTGAAAGGTGTGGGTCCAGTTTCAATCTTCTACAGGTTGCCAGTCAGTTCACCCAGCACTATTTGTTAAATAGGGAATCTTTTCCCCACTGAATGTTTTTAATTGGCTTGTCAAAGATCAAATAATGATAAGCAGCTGGATTCATCTCTTGGTTCTCTATTCTGTTCCAGACATCTACTTCTCTGTTTTTGTGCCAATAACCATGCTGTTTTGATCACTGTCGATTTATAGTACAGTCTCAGGTCTGGTAGCATGATTTCTCCTGCTGTGTTTTTATGCTGAGTAATGTTTTGGCTATTCAAGGTTTTTTCTGATTCCATATAAAATGAAGTATTATTTTTTCAAGATCTTTAAAGTATGACAATGGAGATTTAATAGGCATTGCATTAAAATTATATATTTCTTTGGGTAGTACAGACATTTTAACAATGTTGATTCTTCCCAGCCATGAGCATGGTATGTTTTTCCATTTGTTAACATCTTCATCTATTTCTTTTCTTAAAGTTTCATAGTTCTCTTTGTAGAGATCTTTCACGTTCTTTGTTAGGTATACTCCCAAATTTTTCATCTTCTTTGGCACTACTGTGAAAGGACTAGAGTCCTTGACTGTTTTTTCGGTTTGGTTATTATTGGTATATATAAAGGCTACAGATTTATGGGTGTTGATTTTGTAGTCTGAGACATTGCTGTATTCCTTGATCACTTCTAAAAGTTTTGTAGTAGAATCCTTAGTGTTTTCCAGATATACAATCATATCATCTGCAAAGAGTGAAAGTTTGATCTCTTCTGACCCTATGTGGATACCCTTGATCACATTTTCCTCCCTAATTGCAATGGCTGAAACTACCATTACAATGTTAAAGAGCAATGGAGACAATGGGCAACCTTGCCTGATCTAAGTGGAAATGATTTCAATTCCACTTAGTCTGAGAAGATGCAAGGAATAATTTCTATTTTTTTAAATTTGCTGAGATTAGATTCGTGGTCTAGGATGTGGTCGACTTTGGAGTATGTTCCCTGGGCTGATGAGAAGAATGTGTATTCAGTTTTGTTGGGATGAAATGTTCTGTAGGTGTCTGTTAAGTCCAGATGTTGAATAGATAAGTTTAAGTCTAAGATTTCTTTGCTTAGCTTCTTTTTGGAGGACCTATCCAGCACTGCCAAAGGGGTGTTCAAGTCTCCAACTACTATGGAACTGGAGGAAATCAAGTTGCTCATATCTGTTCGAGTTTCTCTTATAAATTGAGGTGCGTTCTGGTTGGGTGCATAAATATTAATAATTGAAATCTCATCATATTGAGTATTACCTTTAACAAATATGAAGTGTCCATCCTTATCCTTCCTTATTTCAGTTGGTTTAAAGCCTATTGCATCTGCGAATAGGATTGCAATGCCTGCTTTTTTTCTGCTTTCCATTTGCCTGGAGTATAGATGACCATCCCTTCACCTTGGGTCTATATTTGTCTTTTAATTTAAGATGTGATTCTTGTATGCAGCAGATATCTGGTTTGAGTTTTTGTATCCAGTCAGCCAACCTGTGCCTCTTTAGAGAACAATTTAAAACATTCACATTAATGGAGAAAAGTTCTCCTTCACAATCTCATGGAGAAGAGACTGTGCCTTGTGAAGCCACTTCGTCGCTTTCGGGGATCCCTATAAGACGAATATTGATTTTCTTCGTATTATCCCAGAGCTGTCTGAGAGAGTGATCTGTTTTTGCCCTCCATTTCTTTTCCTCTTTGACAGTTTGGAAGCGTTCGAAAGCTTTGTCTTCATTGTCAGAAATCCTTTCTTCTGCTTGCTCCATTCTGTTACTAAGGGGTTCTACTATGTTTCTGAGATCTTTGAGTGCTGTAACTTCTTGTCTCAATGTGTCAAAATCTTTGGTCATTTGGTCTTTGAATTCGTTGAATTCTTGAGATATCTTTTGGGTTACTGCTTGGAATTCTAATTTGGTCTTATTTGCTATCCAGATTCTGAATTCGATTTCTGACATCTCAGCTATTTGTTTCTGCATGGGATCTTGTGCTGTGTCTGCCTCATTGATCCTTGCGGGAGTTGATCTACTCTGATTATTCATATTGCCAGAGTTTTTCTGTTGATTTCATCTCATGATTTTTTTTCTCCATTACCTCTGGCCATCCTCAGATTTGGGGAGGTGTCTCTCCAAGATTAGACCCCAGCAGGATCACTCTATTGTTACTGGATCTTTATAGGGAGTGACCCTGTGTAGTTCCTCTGGAGCTGCCCCAGCCAGGGAGTTCTGGTTGTGGAAGCAGCTCCAGAGTGTGACACACCCGGATCCAGCAACAGGGTGGGAGGTGGTGTGCACGGTTCTGGGAGTGCCTGGCACCCAGTGACTTTGGCACTCACCCAGAGATCCCAAGGCTCCAGAAGTCTCTGGCCAGGAGAAGGGCTCTGCACAGAGGCAGGGAGGGCTCCAGAGGGCATGTGGCAACCAGAGTCCCTGGCCAGATGACTGGGCTGGTGTGGAGGCAGGGAGGGACATGAGGGAGGATGTGGGGTTGCGCGGCTCCCAAAGTTCCTGGTCAGGGCATGCAGAGGCCCGGCGGGCGCGGGTCACGGGTTGGGGGTTGTGGCGCAGCTCTTACAGAGATCCCAGCGGTGCCAAGCCCAGGAGTTTGAGGTTGCTATGAGCTGTGATGCCACTGCACTCTACCCAGGGCAACAGCCCAAGGCTCCAGTGTGCCAAAACCAGTCTAATTCTGCCCCTGAGTGTTAAGGCTATAAGGTAGCTCAGTCCCCGCTTTTAGGCTGCTCAGTCACTAGCTTACTAGCTCCTGCTTGATCCTTGCTCTGTGACCCTGAGAGCAGATTTGCCGGGCCAGTTCTCTCACAATGGCTCCCTGCGGCCCACAGCCAAACACTATTAGCTCCATCCAGCTCAGCAGCTCAGTCTAGGGCCCTAGATAATGCCCAAAGTTCTCCACACTCCTGATCAAGCTCTCTCCAAAGCAGTTCAACTGAGTGCCAAGTCCAAAAACACCAAAACAGTTCACTGGTAAGGTCTTTCTGGTTTGCAGTCTCACTGTTGCTTGTACTTACGGCTGCCGGCGGGATTAGGTTTATTGAACACACGCAAACACTTGCCAGTTTTCCACTGTTTTTGTCCTCCTTTTGGGGTCCAGAAGTCCCTTGCTGACTCCCTGTATCCTCAAAGGGATGATTATAGGCAGATCCCACCAGCCAGAGATGCCTGGAGTCTTATCTCCCCAGACTCACTGTGCCCTGTTGCAGGGAAGCTGTTACTCGGCCGCCATCTTGGATTGTTCTCTCCTGAGCAGTGCTGTAAACTGGCATGGTGTTATCCAGGCTTTGTTGTTCCATTTTTAAAGTACAAGCAAAAGTTGCTTTAGTATAATTAATAAAAGACCTAAGAAAAGAGTTTGGGCATTCCTCTGGTTTAGCCTCTGGTTTAATGTAATGCTGGTTTGACCTTTATCCTGACCGTTGAAACGTTTTCCATGTCAGCAAAAAGGCTTATTTGCATTCTTATTACTGATATATTCACTGGAATAGCACTTTAAATTTTATTCAGTGACTATTTTATATTCACAAGTTGGATAACTGTTTGGCGTAAGAGACCTAGCTCTTGACCTATCTGAGCTTTCAACATGCCTTTCTCACTAAGCTTAATCATTTCTAGCTTTATAATTAAAAGTAAAGTGAGAGATATGCAACTCTTCCCTTATAAGCCATTGCAGGGTTATTAATTGGTTTAATTCCATCATTGTTGTGTATAAGGGAATAGGCAGGCCCAAAGGAAGGGGAGAGTGGTAAGAGGATGGTTGGACCAGTGGAGCAGTCAGAACAGACACATTTATCTGTTACATTTCTCATTTTAAATGAGCCCAAAACAATTATAATAATATCAAAACTCACCAATCACACATCACTCAATATAGGCCTAATAATAATGAAAAAGTTTGAAACATTGTGATAGTTATCGAAAGGTGCCACAGCGACACGATGTGAGCACACGCTGTTAGAAAAGTGCTTCAAATCTCCAATTTGTTAAAAAAAAAAAAGCAATATCTAGGAAGCTCCATTAAGTCTCTAAAATGAGGTGTACCTGTATATATTTTCATACATGTGGGTTTATTGAAACAAAGCATATGAAGCATTTCTCTAAAATCTCATAATTTCTAGTTTTTATATTTTTTAAAAAATTAGTATTATATAAAGAGAAAAAAAATTTTAGTATTACTTCCCTGCCTTGACTATTAAAAGAGCTATTATGTTGTAGCTAATATTCATAATATATATGGCTAGCTATTTAAGCACCCTTTTTTTCCTGAACTGTCCTGAACACAGTAAACCTTCTATTTCATGTTTCTTAAATTTCTGGATTTATTTAAATAAAAATGTAACCCAGCCAAGTAAAACACCAGTTTGGTAAAACTGAGTTCCAGCAAAAAAACATGAGACAGTTCCACACATACAAATGAAAAGGGACTGGTAGACTCTAAGCTTTATTTTTCTCTTCACTTAACTACTAATTAGGAGCAGTGGCTGTAAAACAAAACCTAAAACTATGTAATAGAGAAACTTAAGATTTCAATTCCATTCTTCTAGGAATAAATATGCTCAAAATACCTTATTCCTTTCTTAACAAAATGAAAAAATCTGGTCTCCAGATTGACCTACTTATCACATATGTTTGCAAATGTCACATTCCTCTTCTTCTCTTTATGGTATCATCATGCTAAAGATGAAATGAGGTCTAATTCTCTTTTTAGAGTATAATCCACTTGAAGGAAGAGATCTCTTCAACTTGCACACCAACAATCGGCACTTTTGTAATAACTGGAAAATACACTGAAAACCCTTTCCTGAGTTGCTGTGGTTGTTCTCTAAATAGCCCAGTTCTACTCAAGACAACCTAATCAGGCTGGGTGCGGTGGCTCACACCTGTAATCCTAGCAGTCTAGGAGGCTGACGCAGGTGGATCTCCTGAGACCAGCAAGACAAGACCCCATATCTATTAAAAATAGAAAAACTATCCAGGCTTTGGGGCAGGGGTCTGTAGTCTCAGCTACTTGGAAGGCTGAGGGAAGAGAATTGTTTGAGCCCAATAGTTTGAGTTTCCTGTGAGCTTTGAAGACTCTACCCAGGGCAACAGAATGAGACTCTGTCTCAAAAACAACAACAACAAAAAGACAACCTAATCAAATAATTGGCAATTGACTATTTCTTACCTTCTCCTAAGGAACAGTTTGACCCAAGGCTATTCTATAGCTTTCACAAAGGAGAGAAATCACAACACCAAAGTCTATGCTGTCATGGCCCAAAGAGGCTGAGGTTTGTTTTCTGCCAGGTATTAATAGTTCTCATCTTCCCACATCTATCTCCATTCATTGCCATGCCTGAAAAAAATGCAAAAATAAATGGGTAAATTCACTAAACTTCCAAAAATATTTTACAATTATTCATTATCAAGACCAACAAGACAGTATAAGAAGCCAGTAAAAATAACCAGTGCTGATGGTTCCTTAGGTACATATCACTACAAATTCCATGGGCCTACATATAAAATTTTTACTGAGATGTTCCTTCAAAATATTTTTAACAAGGCCCTAACCCAGTTTTAGTGCCTTTATTGTTTATAAAATATTAAAAGATATACTTAATGTAAACTTATCAAATGAAGGCATTAAAGTAGAATGATTTTGAAGTATTTCTTCTTTTTCTATTGTCTATGAGATTTGGCATGATCTTTTTTTTGAATTAGTCTTTTACTTTTATTTGTAAATATTGGTTGTCTATTTTTTGAGACTTTGGGGAAAAAATAATAATAAGTTAACTGATGACTCCATACTGAACCTCAGAGTCAAAGCATTCTATAATAGACATACTCTTATTTGACAATGTGAATGCTACTTTCTTTGCATTATTATTATTGCTTAATATTTTGATGCAGCAATCATCTGATTTCTTTTCTGAATGTATTTATTGTCGTTCATTCTTTATGAGGTTTTTGTTTCTAGTCCTCATCTTAAACATTGTTATTGCTATTAAATTTTAAGCCTTTTTAATTCTGTGAAGGCAAAAGTGGAAACCTAATAAACACATGTATATGTAAAAGAAAAGAAATAGATTTTTCTAATAATAAAATTCCTAAGGAAAAAAAAAGTAATGTAAATCCAACTTTTTGTTTACACTTCATGCAGATCTACATCATTCTTTCTTCTCACCAAAATGAAATGGTCTCATGTACAGAGAAGCAATACAACGTTTCATGGCATGTGAAGAAATAGTGTCTGGATAAGGGGAGATTTTAACTCCTGCCATGGCTTTTTTACTGGCATTTACAAGTCTCTTAACCTGTATGTTCCTCAGTTTTCCGATAGTTAAAATAAAGGTACAGTGTTAAATGACTTCTCAAACATTTATAAGTTCTGGAGTTCTGGACATGTTAGAAAGATCATAGTAAATAAATTCTTGATTAAGCCAAAAAGAATTCCTAAGGAAAAGAGAAAGTCATCAAAAGCAGTAAAAGAATTACTGTATTTTTCTTTTTTGTTAAATTCTCTTTCTCTCTCTCAACAGGTCTCATCACCCACCTCACCATAACCTCAAATTTCTGGGCTCAAGAGAGCCTTCTGAGTAGCTGAGACTAGGCTACTACCTACCTGGTAGCACGTGCTACCATGCCTAGATTTTTTTTTTTTTTTTTTTTGCAGAGACAGAATCTGGCTACTTTGTCCAGGCTGATCTCAACCTTTTGGCCTCAAATGGTGCTCTCGCCTTTGCTCTCAACCTGCCGAGATTCCAGACATGAACCATAACGTCTGACTGTACATTTCTACTTAAACAATCAATAAACGGAAAAGAAAGAGAAAAAAAATCAATAAATAGGAAAAGGTCAACTAACATATACTCTTTGCTTTTATAATAAAATAGTGATAAAGTAGAATTTACTGAATTAAAGGAAAGCATGTAACTCTCTTATTTGGAATGTTGATTAAAGCAGCTTTCTTCTAGGATCATGTCTTATATTCAATTAAGAAGATCTTGTTTCCCTAGTTTAAATTATGAGTTCTTGAAGGACAGGAGCATTTTTTTCTTCTTTTCCCTTTCGTCACCTGAGTCACGACCATGGGATAAGACCATTGTTAGTCTGTTCCTCCACAATGGAATAAAAAACACCCTGTCTGACATCTCCTATTGAATGCCTAGTAGACATTTTAAATCTAATACAGACATGTGGTTACTTTGCTTGCCAACTGAAATAGTTTTCTATTATTGTGTAACAAATCACAGCAAACTTAATAGCTTGAACTATGCCTATTTAGCATCTCACAGTCTGTGTAGGTCAAAAACCTACACATAGCTAGGTTTTTGCTAATTCTTTGCTCAGAATTACATATGGCCCAAATCAAGATATTTGCTGGGGCTATGGTCCCAGCTGGAGCTTTGAATATCATACAGACTTCTTTGGCTTTTTGAGAGAATTCAGTTTCCTGTGGCTATATCAAGAAGAGCCCCATTTTCCTTCCATCCACGGGCAGCATCGGCTCTCGGCCATCCTCAGGTCTTTGCTAGGTGATCTGCTTCCTCTCCCAGCACATCAGTGTGCTTCTCCCTTGAGGCCAGCAGAACAGCCTCTCTGACATTTCACCTTCTAAAGGACTACACGGTAGGCTCAGATCCACCCAGGATCACCTCCCTATTTATGAACACAAAATGAATTGATTGTTAACCTAATCTTGGGAGTGGAATTCTGTCATATTTATACACACGGTTCACAAGCAACATCAGGGATTAGACAGGGAATGCCTACAAGGCAGGAATCTCGGCGACCCCCTTAGCAATCTTTTCACCACATCAACCTGTCTCCAACTTTCTCTTCTGCGTCTTCTTATCATGAACTTATTTAAGCCAACAACTACAAATCTTGCATAATCCTCTATTTCTCACAACCTACAATCAAGTGATCTTGAAATTCTGTTAATTCTACCTCCAAAACATAACTTGAATCTGTTTATGTCTTGTTCTCTCCATTAATTTCCTGTGTAATTCTTTCTCCATGAAAAACAGAATGACAGTTTTGTCTTTTTTTTTTTTTTTTTTTTTGTAGAGACAGGATTTGGCTATGTTGTTCAGGCTGGTCTTAAAACTTCTGCCCTCAAGTGATCCTCCTACCTTAACTTCTCAAACTGCTGGGATTATAGACACGAACCTTAAAATTGAAATCAAATAGTGTTATCCTCCTTTGGTTTACTTCATATTGTAATTAAAAGTCAAACTTCTGGCTTGGAGCTAGTAGCACAGTGGTTACAGTGCCAGCCACATACACTGAGGTTGGCGGGTTCAAACGCAGCCCAGGCCAGCTAAAAAAAAAACCCAAAATACAATAAAAAACAATGACAACTACAACAAAAAATAGTTGGGTGTTGTGGTGGGCACCTGTAGTCACAGCTACTTGGGAGGCTGAGGCAATCGCTTAAGCCCAAGAGTTGGAGGTTGCTGTGAACTATGATGCCACAGCACTCTACCGAGGGTGACATAATGAAACTGTCTCAAAAAAAGTTAAACTTTTAAACAAGGCTTTACAAGGCCATACTTCAGGTGCTATTGTTTTAATGCATGCTTTCCAAAATTCATGTGTTGAAACTTAATCCCCATGTTGGTAATAATAAGAGGTAGTGGCTAGGGCCTTTAGGGAAATAATTAAATGATGAAAGTTCTGCCTTCATCAATTTATTAAGAGACTTCAGAGACAGTCGCCCCTTTTTCCCTTTTCTTTTGCTTTCATCATGTGAAGACACAGCATTCATCCCCTCTGGAAGATGTAACAAGGCACCATTCGGAAGCAAAAAAGCAGCCGTCGCCAGGTAACACATCTGCTGACACTGTGATCTTAGACTCTCCTGCCTCCGGAAGGGTGAAAACTAAATTCCTGTTGTTCATAAGTTACCCAGTCTGTAGTGATTTTGTTACCACACCACAAGTAGATGGAGACAGAAGACCTCTCTGAAGGAGACTACTTAATATTTAAATGTCTACAGGAAATGATCCTGGTAACCATCACAGGGGCGAGAGTGTGCAGGTGGAGAAGAGAAATGCAGAGATAGTGACACGGAGACAAGCCTGACACATCTGAGGAGCTGAAGGAAGGGCAGTCAGACTGTCACCACTTACAGCGGGGGTGGGGGAGCAAGGAAGGGTGGTCAGACTGACACCACTTACAGGAGAGGTGCAAAGAAGGGCAGTCAGACTGATACGGGGTGGGTGGGTGCAAAGAAGAGCAGTCAGACTATCACCACTTACAGTGGGGTTGGGGCAAACTTTCGAAAATGATACTCATTTTCGAAAGAAAGGAAAGACATCACGTACCCAGCACAATGTAATTAGCATTGATTTCTCCTGACCCTGGTAGAAGTTTAAGCTGCTCGTGTCACGAGATACCTTGTGGGTGGGTTCTTTGGATATCTTCAGTCACTAAGGACGTACACCAACAGCTCCCTGGATGAGAAGACATCTCTACTGGATGGATACTTTTGATACTTTTCCCCATTGTTTACATCCTTTTGTTGTGGTCTCTCCTTTCCCGTTTAGGCAGCAGTCAGAGCAGGTCTCAGAACTCAGCAGACTCTTGATTCTACAGCCCACATCTGGAGCAGAGGAAACATGCAAGTTGAGTTTAGTCTCAGGAGGAATGGAGGCTACACTCTCTGCCATGCGGCCGCAGCTGCTTTAGCCAGACTTTGTGTTCACATTTCTTAGCTGTAACACAGACACCTGTGAGTCTCTCCGTCCCCCACGCTGCAAAGGGCTCTTGGCAAGTTCTATCAGTATTCTTCTTGACATCTTTCTCAATTGACTTGTAGATGGAAAGAAACCCATTCCTGTTTATGGGGAACTCATAGTACTCTGACAAATGTTTTCAACTTCCTACTTTCTAGCTGAATTATTAATCTTTACTATGAAAACACTGACCTTTCCAGAGCTGATTTTTAATTACTTCATGTAGTTAGTACATACATTCTATTATAGCTCTTTTAGATAAGAGGAATATAGTGCAGAGATTTCTCTTAGTATCCATGGGGGCATTGGTTCCAGGACCCGACCACAGACATCAAAATCCACCCTTATGTAAAATGGTGTGGTATTTGCCTAGAATTGAAGCACATCATCCTGTATACTTTAAATCATCCCTAGATGACTTACAATACCCAATACAAGGTAAATGTTGATGTCAATAGTTGTACTGTAGTTTATTTGTGTCATTTAATTGTTACATTGTTATTTTTTACTTAGTGATTTCTCAAAAATTTTTGGTCACTGGAATCACTGGATGTGTAACTTATGGATATGGAGGGCCAAGTGTATAAAAATTAAAGTCCTTTCTTAAATATAACAGGACAAACTCTGATGCTATTTTGTTAGGGTCCATCTCCTGGCCCTGCCATTTGCCAGCAACATGACCATGGGCAGGTTAGATAGACATTTTGTGTCTTAGTTTTCTCATCTACAAAATACAGAAAATAATAGCATAAATCTCACAGGGTTACTGTTAGAATTAAATTAACTACATCCACATTCTTATACACAATCCTTTATATACAAGCATATATACAGGTCCAGTTGTACATGCACACACAGAGCTAGGCATGTATATACTTATATATATATATATAATATACCAGTGCTTATGTATATACATATGTATACATTCATAGTCACTAATAAACATGATATATATATATAGGCTTGTCACTTACCTTGTTTTTAGTCTATGTATGACTTAAAATTCAGAAAATTAGTCTCATTTTAAGGTGCAAAGATGCATAAATAACAAAGTAACAAATATATCTATAGAGAAAATATTAAGACACAAAAGGCCAGAAAAACATATAATCACAAAAGAAGAGAAAATAGATTTAGAAATGAAAAATATGATAAATTATAAGTAAACTATATGTGCTGTAGGTATAAGTATGTTCCAAAAAATGTCTGAAATGCATGAATACAAGCATTGAAAACAAAAATAAAAAAAGTTACCTGCTGTCTAACAAAACAGACTTTATTGTAAGTTCTACTCTTCCACTGAAAAGGTCATTATTATAATAATATTAATACTTATTACTTTCAGTGATCAAAATGTATTCATTACATTTTTTGATTTGACTTACCTTATCTCATTTGAAGCAAAAGGTATTTCACGTTGCATTGTAACATTCTTACTCATTGTTAGGTGTGAAAAAGCTGAAACTAAGGAACATGGCGAAACTAAAATAAGATGACCAGTAAACAAAAGTGATGGAGTCAAGAAAAGCACAGTCCTGGGTGGCGTTTGTGGCTCAAAGAAGTAGGGTGCTGGCCTCAAATGCCGGAGGTGGCAGGTTCAAACCCAGCCAAAAACTGCAAAAAAAGAAAAAAAGAAAAGCACAGTCCTCCAGCAAATCCTTATCCAGTGATCTTTACCTTATTAGGCATTGCTCCTTAACTAAGGTACAAGAGCTTATCAATCCATCTATTATCTGTGATTGCTTAGCATTTTGTGAATTCTTTATAAGAATTTAAGAACTTAATAGACTTTTAAGTTAAGCTCCGATCAAAATTCTGTTTTATCTATAATACCCTTTACTATTTATTCAAAGTGAGTGATCCTTCCTGGCCCTGGGTGAAAAACTGGACAGATACCATTATTTTCCAGTAATATTTCCTTAGGTAATAGTCTATGACTCCTTGAGTTCCAAATTCTATCTTATGCAATAATTATAAGTACAATCTAAGTTATCAATCAATGTTTCAATAGCCCTTCTAATTAGGAGTGCTCATTCCCAAAACCAAGGCCTGCCTGCCTCAACACAGCTTTGTATTCGACCCTTTTTCTTCACACGTCTACCTCCTTCCTCACTGGGTAGTTGCTTTCTCAGACCTCTTAACAGTCGAAGTAGACAGGAGGAGCAAGAGAATGAAATCATTTTCCCGTGGCTGATCGTGCTATGTTCTCTGTGCTTGATTTATTCTCCTGTGGGACGTTCTTGTGGACTAGATTTGGGACGGCATTTCACTCTCATGTTTTGATTCTCCCCTTTCAGCCTCTCATTTCTCTAGCGATCCCTCCACACACTCTCACTCTATTGCGGTACCTTTGACAATTCTTGTTGATCTCCTGGTCAGTTCTCAGAATAGCTACTGTCCAGCTATCTTGCCCAGCCCACTAACACAGACTTTACCATAACAACCTCTAGGAGACCAGATGGTCTCAAAGGAAACACAATATTACCCTGGCCCTGCACCAAGAAGATAGTCAGCCCCTTCTCAGCTTTAAATGAACCAGGTGAATGTCTGAATCCACACTGAAAGATGTCCCAGTGTCAGGAGCTACATCTAAAGCTGTCTGGGTGGTCTGGTTGAAACCTACTCTTTCCAAGGACACTTCACCCTTCTGGGAGGAGAAGAAAGATGAGGTTTACGTGCCTGTTTTGCTTGTAGACGTTCTACTCACATCACTCGCCTTTCTCTTCACTCTGATGGCTTTTTATGTCCTGGAACTATCTGAGAGTTTTAAAACTCAGAAATCTGAGTTTCTAGACTTTCTTTTCAATATTCAGTAAAGGAGCAATGGGTGAGATCTTTTCCATATGAATTTCAAAGCTATCGTATTATTACTTCAATAAAAGTTTGAGGAGTCTTGTCTCAACAATCTGTCTACATTTATTATTTCCTGTTTCGTAGTATACATATTTGTGTATGTCACAAATAATATATATGTTTTATGTCACCTAATAAATTACAATCTTGTTATAAAGAGATACTGTGGTTTACTTATGTACATATTCTTCATTATATATAAAATTGAATCTGTACATAGATTAACATGGAATATTAACCCAAGGCTAGCGTTTAGGTGTGGATGGAATATGATTCAGCATAATCATTTGTTTGTTTGTTTATTTAATATTTTGGAGATAAGAGTCTCACTTTGTCACCCAGGCTAAAGTGCCATGTTGTCAGCCTACTTCATAATAGCCTCACATTCCTAGGCTCAAGCAGTCCTCCTGCCTCAGCCTCCCAATTAGCTGGGGCTATAGGCATGAGCCACAACACCCAGCTATTTTTTTCTATTTTTAGTAGAGATAGCGTCACATTCTTGTTCAAGCTGGTCTCAAACTCTTGAGCTCAAGCAGCCCTCCCACCTTGGCCTCCCAAGAGTCCTAGGATTATAGGTGTGAGCCATTACACATGGCCCAAAATTTTTAATTTAAAAATTCTCATTTCACCATTTGATTGCTAACTGGATGACTATGAACTTGTGGTTATACTCTTTAGGCATTGGATTCTTTATCTGCGAAAAAGACTGTTTCATTGGATGACAGTAAAATAAGTGAGAATTACATAAAAATAATAACTAACTTCGCTATTATTACTGTTATTATATTTCTTATTATCCACTTTTAGGATAATAGATATGGTCCAAAATAGAAATATACTAGTATTCATTTTACAAATAAGTTTATGATTAAGTAAAACAAAAGACTCTAGGAGAGAGAGTCTTTTGAGCAGAGAAGCCCCGACCACAGAGGGAAGAGCAGTTTTAAGGATACAGAAAGGAAAAAGGGAGGGGGAGTTGGGCGAACTGCTGGGAAGAGCTGATGGGGGATTAGGGAACTGGACAAGGTTTGATCTCTAGAATCAGCAATTGTCTGAACAACATTAAAAAGTAATTGTACCTTTATTATCAGAATTATAGGGTTGGTTATTTTGCAACCATTCCTTATACACATGTGATAAAAAAGGAAGATTAGATGGAAGGAAGGATAGGAGGGAGGGGAAGAGGAAGAGAGGAATGAAAGAGAATGAAAAAAAAAAGATTCGTTTGAAGAATAATAAAAGTCAATACATTTTTAAATGTTTTTCTTTTTTAATGTTCCTCTAGCTTGAAAATACTAGTAAACTGAAAGCTATAACCCAGTTACAACTTAACAATAGGGGGAAGTGGGAAAGGGGGGTGTGGATAGAGGGAGGGGGATCGGTGGGATCACACCTGTGGTGCATCTTACAGGGGTATTTGCGAAACTTGGTAGATGTAGAATGTAAAGGTTTTGGCACAGTAACTGAGATAACGCCGGAAAGGCTATGTTAACCACTGTGATAAAAATGTGTCAAATGGTCTATGAAGCGAGTGTATGATGCCCCATGATCATATCAATGTATACAGTTATGATTTAATAAAAAAAAACACTATGAATTCAAAATTAAAAAAAAAAAAGAAAATACTAGTAAAGTGGGTGAGGAAAAAAGAAGATGAATGTCATGTGGCTTATAATTGCTCTTAACATGATTAGTCATGGAAAATGTGATAAAAAATATGTGTTGGCTTCAATATGTACTCTAGGGCAGCGTACATGGTGGTTTGCTACCACTTAATCCAAAGGCCAGTCCCTAGATAGGCTTCATCTATCTTTATTACCAATCAACACCAGATATTTGTTAATGAGCTTAAAGTTGAATTGGATTTTGTTGGTGACATCATGTAAATGGACTAACAAAACTATTAAACAAACATTGCATACAATTTTTATAAGATTCTATAAATCTTACTTTTTTAATAAATATCACCCTAGGCTAATTCTCAAATGGTCCTCTATTTAGCCAGTGACTTAGGAGGCTTATGGATGATCTGAGTAGAGAGCTAAAATATTAATTTGCCCACATGAATGTTTATGCCAGGTATTATCAGAGCAATAAGACAGAGTACTGGGATTTTATGGCCTATCAAACAAGGTTGGGAGTGTTTTGTGTCTGTTGATGAAAAAATGTCTATGTGTGTAGCAGAGTATGTGTTTTCATGGCGACCTGAAATCATGGTTGAAGGAAGCTGATTATATCCTTTATCTGCTTCTAACAACTGGTAGCCATATATATTTTCTGTGTATTACCAATGTGGTTTCAGTTTCCATCAAGAAAACCTCAATATACAACAGAAGTTGCAAAAAAAAAAAATCGTGAAGGTATATATTTCTTGGCAGGGAATCATCTTTAAGAAACAACCTTGCAACTAATAGGTGAAGTAGCTTATTAAAGCCTAGATGGCTTAATAGGAGAAAAGGATAAGAACAGATATAGCAAGATAAGTGCTGGAAGGCTGAGGGGAAGTAGGAAAAAACATGGTTTATTTTAAGAGATGATTGTACTAAGACATTCCTGCAAAGGACTTAGAATATTCATTTCTTCTTTTTTTCTATTTTTTTCCATTTTTGCCCATCGATCAGACTGAAGAATGTTTGCTCTGACAGCAATAACTATTGAGAATAGCTTGGTTTTGGGTATAGATAGACAAGAACCTAATTGCAGTAGAAGATGTAAGGTTTAAATGTCTACAGTGGCAGGATTTATAATTAACTCTGGGATGTGCTGGCTTACGCAACAAGAGCAAGTGGAGTCAAGATAGTAGCTTGCAGCAAACTATAAACCTGCCAAGGTTTGAGGTACCACTAAAGGGCTCCAAGTTTCAATGTCAACTTCAATGGCGTTCAAATGAGTTCCTAGGACAGCAGGGATAAATGATGCGATAAAACTAGCTAATTTAGGTTATCTGGCAGACAACTTAAATCTTTTCCTTTGAACTCGTTTATTATTATAGGTGTAGAATATCTGACTTCCAGTTCCTAAAAGTTAAGTGTGAAAAATTACTATTTTTCTATAAATAAATTTCATTATGTCCTGCCATTTTTGCAGGTAGTAGTAATAAACTTGGTCAGTTCAGGGTAATCTAATCATTTCAGTTACTCACACCTCACCCCCACTACAAACACCCCTCTGCTGAGGTTGCATCTAAGCTTCAGGTACAGTCAGGAACTAATAACAATGTTTCAGTCAGTGATGAATGGCGTATGTGACACTGGTCCAATAAGATTATAATACTGTATTTTTACTGTACCTTTTCTATATCTACTTATATCAGGTACACAAATACCTACCATTGTGTCAAAACTGCCTATAGTCCAGTGACATGTGGTCCGTGTTTATAGCCCAGGAGCAATAGGCTATTTGTTCAATACCATGTAGCTTACGTGTGTACTAGTCTATATTTGCTTGTGGAAGTCTACTCTGCAATGTTTGCACAATGATGAATCATTTCCTTTTTTAAATTTATTTTTCATTTCCAAGTATTACAGGTGTACGTGCATTTTGGTCACTTAATTTGCATTTGTCCATTTTAAATCAATATCAGAAGTGTGCCCTTCACCTGGAATACAGATCGCTCCCATGAGGTGCAATGCACCTGTTAGGTGTGAATTTACCCTTCCTCTACGCATGTGAATTCCACTGAGTTTTATTTCCATATGTGCACTAATAGCGCATTTCTTATAAGATAGCCCCATCCTTAAGTGAAACATGATTGTATTTAAGAAGGTATCAAACAATTAGGAGGCCTTCTCAGTGGTCACTTGGAAAGCACAAGCGCTGAGAATACGGTGGAGTCTGTCAGGCTGGCGGGGACATGACGCAGCTGGTCTGGTCGGTTGAGGTCCTGCCTGACCTTCACCTCCGGTGTCCCATTCTTACTGTTTTGTAAACTTAGCTCCCACTCTAAAGGTGCAGTAGTTCAGGTGGATTGATTTAGGAGATTAACTCTTGAATTGGAATGGTGTAATAGGTCACAGAGTTATGCCGATTACTATTTGGAACAGGACTTGGTGTTGTCTTTGCTTTGAACTTTTATGTATAAAACTGTAATTTTGGAAATGGAAGAACAGAACAGCCTTCTGACAAATAAAATGTGGTGGCCCTCCCCCCGTCTCTGCATATTGGCTGACGGTGCCAGGCAGGCCGACCCTCTTTGTCTGATAACTACGTCACACTAACTTTCATAGTGCTGTGCATATTTTCTCCTCGTGTCTGTCACCGATGTCAGCTGCATCATCCTCCTCTCTAATGTCAGCCATCCTCCACTTTGTTGGTTCTCTGTGCTACTCTCAGCTCCATGAAAAAACATTCTGCTGCTCTCTATGCTTTAGTAATGGAATAAGAGATTCTAAGAGGCCATCCCAAGCCTGGATCTCAGGCCTCACCCGTTTGTAACTTTTGTTCTTCTCCATACAGGGCAAGGGACACTGCTGGAGGTAGGGGAAGAGCAGGATGATATAAAACTTAACATCTAAGTTCCATTAGGCAAGCGCCAGTTCTCTTAGTACTAGAAGCCTAAGCTTGAGAATTTTGTTCCTGGGTGGTGCCTGTGGCTCAGGGAGTAGGGCGCTGGTCCCATATACCCAGGGTGGCAGGTTCAAACCGGACCCTGGTCAAAACTGCAAAAATAAATAAATAAAAATTTAAAAAAAGTAAGAAAAAAAAGAATTTTGTTCCTAAAATTATTCTAATCTCAACCTAGGTGTTGGGGAAACAAAGTCCTCAGGAGCCCTTCTCAAGTGATACGCCAATATCTAAATACCCTGCAGCTTCTTGTCCTCTTCCCAATCCCCCAAGTTTTTCTTGGTAGGTTTGAAAAACTGGTTTTGATAGACAACGCACATAGGTATGATTAGACCTGGGCTTTCCCACAGCATTTACCCTTTCACATGTATGCGTTTCCAATGATTTTTATCTTTGCATTTGTGCTTTTGGAACTCAAAAGACAATGTTTGGTTTTATTATTGTTTCACTTTTTCATCCTTTTCATCCTTTTCTAAGACACAGACTATTGCTTCCTGCTGGAATTGGGGCAAGGGCTAGTGAAAAGTGGGGGTAGGAGAAAGAATGCCATGGACACCAGAAGAGCCGGAGAAATATTTTAAGATATGATACTGCCATGGGCGGCGCCTGTGGCTCAGTGAGTAGGGTTCTGGCCCCATATAATGAGGGTGGCGGGTTCAAACCCAGCCCCGGCCAAATATATATATTACACTGCTACAAAATGATTAGGTAACCATTTTTCTTAGAGAAGATTTATATAATTTAATTTCATAAATAGTTCCATTATTTGCTATTTTTTTTTTTTTTTTTTTTTTTTGGTTTTTGGCCGGGGCTAAGTTTGAACCCACCACCTCTGGCCTGGCCTATGGGACCGGCGCCCTACTCCTTGAGCCACAGGTGACGCCCAACCATTATTTGCTTTTAAGGAAAAAAATAAACTAGTGTTTCAGTAACAAACAAGTCTTCAAGTTAGGACAAAGTTAAATACTGGGTACATCACCAAAATTGGGGCAATTATCAGCATTGGTGGAAAGACTAAAAGAGAAAAGATTTAGTCTTTTGCCAAAAGATGTGCCAAATAAGCTTTGCCTAATTCATTCGTGATACATAATACCATCCCAACTTTCACTGGCTTTCTCATACATAAACAGAGTACTAAAATTCCCACTCAATCTTTGAAAGATCTGACCAAATAAAAGTTCTGAGAATGGCTCTTACTTTATTCTCAAATATTTGCATAAATGTATGAAATACACCTGCTGTTATTGTAATACAAGTATGATGATCAATATGCCCAAATTCTTTCAAATCCAAGATAGTCCATATTTTCACATAGAACTCCTTAAATGATTTGAAAATTTAAAAAATTTTAAATTACTAAGTTATGTAGACCCACCTGAAATAGTTTAGAAAAGATTCAAGATAAAATTTTCAAGTTAGGCTATATGTTTAAGTATAATAGATATGTCACATTTTTTACCTTGTATCTCTTCTAAATTGAATGTATATATTTATGTATTCACACACACATACCCCAGCTAATATTCCCTTTATTTTATAGATTCTAATATCAAGTTTTAATTAAAGAAAACTTGAATACTGCTCTTCAAAAACACACGATACAAAGTAAGACCTTGTTTCAGTGGTTCTGTCGTCTGCTATTCAGAAAATCTAGAAAAAGAGCTGCAATGTGAGTCAAAGTCAGAACACTGAAATTGATTCATATTTCACAGGGCTCCGTAGAACCCGGGTCTAGATTGCAGCTCTGAGCCACTAGCCAGCTTTCCCTGCATTTCCATGATAGGCTCTGTCTTCACTTTTTAAAAAACTAACAGGCTTCTTGTGGGTGGGATCAAATGACTGCCCCTCTCCCTTCACCTGTGAAATTTCAGAGCCTATTTGAAAAGGGCCATTGTTTCCCAGGAATGCCAGTCCTAGTCCAGGAAAGAAAGTCTTCATTTCAACAGGAATTTGGAGCCTGCCTGAGAAGGCCAGCCAGTTACGTGGTAAAAACTGTGGCAATTCATTCAACTTCTGAACAGTTACTATCTTGGCCTTAACTTGCTTACTTTCAACTCCTAAGCTTTATGACTAATATATTTTTTTCCTTTAAATCACAGGGACGTGTGTGCGTCTGTGCTTGCATGTCATGGCAGAAAAAAGTAAGTGTGTCTGAAGTGCAGCGTGCGCAGGGCAGTGAGCTGATGAAGGAAACCTCTCCCGAACAGTGAGCTGCAGCCGTGAGCAGGAGACATAGGTTCCTCTGTTCCAATTTCTGCCCCTACATTTACAGCACCTGAGTGCATTCATGTGAATAAGCTTGTATGTTTAACAAGCATTTTGAAATAGGTTCCCAGTAAAAATATATTTGTACAAGAATACAAAACAAAGATACAGTACTTGTATTCAAAACCTGGACAGAAGGCCCCTGTCCAGAACACATTAAAAATCATCTTTAAAGTAGAATTAGGACTTGAAGGCTAAAGAATCCATTGCTTTAGAAAGAATTAAGGGGGAAAAAAGCGCCTTGACACAGTGGTCCAGAGTCGAATTTTTCTTCTTGGAGTCTACAGGGACTAACAGTTTTACTATCTAAAGTTCCTTCTGTTTAGAGTTCTCTCACATTTTCTGCAAAATGACTTGGAAATACTCCAAAATTTGTTCCTTCTACTAATAAGATATTTAAGCTCACAGAATCCTTGTTAAGAAAATCTACCTCTGCGCCTCAACAATTCCAGAACTTCATCCAAGCATTTAAATTGACTAAAATATAAAAAGGAAAAGGAAAACAAAGATAATAATGTCCATGGGCTTGAAAGCAAAGCATTTACACGTATGTGTGTTTCTTAGTAGAAAAGGAAGTAGTGAAGCCAGCACAGCTTCAGAGTAGGATTTTGGAAATGATTTTTCAAGGTAAGGACAAGCAGTCTTGAATAGAACCTGACATTAATAACTACACTCAACATCTAAAGACTTCAGAAAGTTTCTTTTTTTTTTTATGATTCTGATACATGACAGATTTGATCTTTTATTTAACAATAAAATATCATTCATTTGTGGTGCACGACCATGGAACTATTATTGTATTTTCCCAAAGAGAAAGTACAAAAATTAGAAAACAAAGTAAAACAGAGGCTCATTAACTCAAAAGAGGACATTTTTAAAAATTCTCTTCTCCTTCGTCAGATGTTTCCTGTGATCTTGTGAAAAACCTGATGTTGTGACACATTATTAGTCGTTGGACTTGAGGATAGATGGTGCACAAAAGCAAGCCTGTCCTTTGGGGGCCTGGTTTTGAATCAGTTTCAGATGACAGAAAAATACTCTTTTGTGGCTGCTAAAGTTCAGGAATGAATTCTGGCAGTCTTACCCAATTCCCTAAAGCAGAGTCCACATTACCAACATCTAATTGGCAGGCTTTGCTTGTAACTCCCACTAGGGCCAGGGTAATGAATGGATTTAGTGAAGGTGTTCTGAGTCATCTGTACAGTGGCTGGTCTGGGCATTAAGGCTGTTCCTTATAACTTCCCTGGATATGTTGCTCAGGGAAAGAGAGTGGCCTGTGTGCTTGGATAACAGCGACAAGACATGGCAGTTTTATTAAATTGTAGTCCCAAAGAAAGTTGTTCTTTTCATTTGATCTAGAATAGCAAAGAAATCTTAGGAAAGAAAACATATTCTAGTTGGACCATTTCATCTCCTAATTTCCATTCCAAACCCTTTTTACATTTGGCTTGAAAATCCAGCAAACCGTGATTGAATGTAACTTCCTTCAGGCCTACTCAAGATTATTCTTTAGGCAGTGAGGGAAGAAATTAAGCTTATTTCTACCTAGAAAAGCCTCTAAGGGTTTATTTTCATTACTGAGTAACTTTTATTCCTTATATTTGAGAGGGAGCACTTGTTTACTCTAACTTAGCACATATCAATATCATAAAATATTTAATGTTGATTCATTGTTTTACTGTTAATTCTTTAAATCATTGATGACAAATTCTATGTAAAAAATATTTTCATATCTGCCTTTTTAGTAAAGCTCCACCAGGCTCCAAAATGCAGCAATCAAGATTGAACATCGACACCTTTAGCGCCAGTAATATGGACTCACTGAAATTTAGAGCATAGGAGAATAGTTAAGAACAAAAATAAAATGGCAGTCACGGCAAAAAGTAATGAGTGATTTCTTAGTGTTGCAGAAAATACTCTCAATTTCTACCAAGAGACTAGTGATAAAGTAACATTGTTCATTTTCTTGGCAAACATTTTCAACACTGAATCTTCTTGAGCACATCTCTAAGGCATTGCAATCTGAAAGTCACCTGGAGTTATGTTTTTGGAGCATTTTCAAACATATGTTACTTTCTTTAGCCCCTTCCCTCTTCTAGAACCAAAAATCCCCACATTTACTACACTCCATTTTTTTAGATAAATAAAAAGATAAAATGAAAATAAAATGGAGACTCTGGAACAAAATCCACATTGAAAAGTTAGGTGCTTTGAACTTTCTCATCACCTTACCAGGGTTTCCGCAGGGGCAGTCTAAAAGACAAGTCAGCAATGTGTGACTGCATCCTCAAACAATGGCTCCTTCACAAGTGGCTCTTTAATTGATTATGGCTGTGTTTATGCAAGCAGAAGAGAATTTACACAAAATGACAGATTCTCTTCATTTTGAGGGCGTTTTACTGGCCTTCATGCCAAGGGTGGTTTCTGTACTGAGTGGTCCTGCTCCTTTTTACTACCTATACCCACCTGGTTACCATCTGGCTTAACGAACATTAAAGACAATTACTTTATATATCATTTTGTATTAGAGTTCAGCCTCAGGATTTTTTTCCTTCTCAGTGGGCAAAATTCACACTTTCTAAGGTATATCTCATGTTCAGAGAATCTGAACAAAGTCTAGTTTCCTTCTGTCTCTTTGTTATAGTTTCTTATATTCAATAGTATAGAAAAGAATTAAATAGAAAATTATAAGAACTTAATTTATCTAGGTCCCTGTTCTGTCATTCTGCTTAGGAAACTACAGAGATGGGAAGCTTGGAAAATCCTATGATTTAGCTAATCCATTTAAGTAGTAATATCTACTTTTATCATTTAATTACATTAAAACTATAATTTTAAAGTGTGTTATATTTCTAGAATGTCTTAATACCAGGCAGTGTTATGGTTTTTCTTGTGATTTGGGGAAGAGAGAAATTAAAATTCAGCTATATTAACCTGTGCATGCAAAGGCTTTTCATTTGTCTGTTAATAGTGCCCTCTACAGGTCACTTATACAACAACTTAAAATCCCTAAATAGCTGCTCTAGGATCAAAGGCTTATTCAGTGAAAACTATTGGGTAATTGTAACACTAAATTGAAAATATCTTAGACTTCAATGCCAATTTATATTTAAATATTTAAACCCAACAAAAAATTAATGGTATCATAAATATCGGTGAACTCTAATTTCAAATCAAAATACTACATGACAAGGTCTTAGCTGATTCAGTCAGAGATTTAATAAACTTTGAAGAAATAGTTTAGAAGCATGAAACCTAAAGTGTTTGCTAATGTTAAGCTTTTGTTATGAAAAATTAAGAATGTAACTTTATAGTATGACTTCTTTTTCGAAACTGTGTGAACACAAAAGTTAATATAAAAGAATAAATCTGTCTTAGATCATTGACAGTAAGTTTTTCCTTGTTCATCAAGGACTTTTTAAATAAAACAATAGTGCAAATGAGTAGTCATGGAATTTTCTGACTTATAGCACTAAATTTTGCAGTTTTATTAACATGTTATTAATTCATTGATTTTTAAATGATAGTGTACTTTCATAAGTCCACAAGAGATAAAATATCTGTTTGAAATATTAAATTTGATAATTTTATTTGAATAAGCTGGAAAATATTTCAACATTGCTTAAGTCACAGTTTGACACTCTTATTCAAGACACTCTTATTCAAGACATCCAAGAAATATTAATCAATTCAATAAGTAGGCTTTTTCATTTTAAAGTTATTTTTCTCTAGTTAAACTAGATGTTGCAATGAACACCTGGAAACTATAAAGTAATAAATCACAACTTGCTGACTCAAACTCCTTATCCTTCCATCTACTTTTTGATAACCTTTTATCACACTGGGCACCCAAATTAACTAACATCTCTGTGTTTTCTTTATCCATGGTCCTACACTTCAAATACTCTCTTGTCAAAACCTTATTCTCCTCGATTCTCTTCCATTCATGCCACACGAACAGATCTACAACCCTCAACAAAATCTTGTTACTGTGGGTTACATCAGGCAGGCCTACTTGCAGATATTGGAATTTGACAATTTAGGAATATGTTTAAGAAATATAAATATTCTGCAATAAAACTAGTTAAAATCTCTGTATCTTGAAAATGATAAGACAGGGTTTGAATACTGTTGGCTTTCTGATGTTGATTTTAGTAAGAAATGAAATCTCTGGGCGGCACCTGTGGCTCAAAGTGGTAGGGCGCCAATCCCATATGCTGGAGATGGTGGGTTCAAACCCAGCCCTGGCCAAAAACCACACACACACACACACACACACAGACACGCACACTAAATAAATAAATAAATAATCAAAAAAAAAAAAAGAAATGAAATCTCGCTCTGTCAATTATTTGCTAAATACCCCTTCTAATCCTCATTTCCTCTTGTATAAAATAAGCATAATGATGTCTGAATCATAGAATAGTTGATACGATTGATTCAAAAAGCACTTACAATAGTGTTTGGCACAGATTAGTGCTTTACGTAATAAAATAAACGACTCAGAATTTTGAAAATTCTTGGAAGTACTCTTCCTGTTTTATGTCTGCTTCCAGTTTTGCCCAATACATTTGGAATTGTATTTTTATGAATCCAATATGAATTTTACTAATTATATCATTAGCTCCAAAGTGTAATTTTTAATTAAATATTGAGAATGATAAAATATTATCCATGCTGGCTCGGTGCCTATGGCTCAAGCGGCTAAGGTGCCAGCCACATACACCTGAGCTGGTGGGTTCGAATCCAGCCCAGGCCCGCCAAACAACAATGATGGCTGCAATAAAAAAATAGCCGGGCGTTGTGGCAGGCACCTGTAGTCCCAGCTACTTGGGAAGCAGAGACAGGAGACTCGCTCGAGCCCAGGAGTTTGAGGTTGCTGTGAGCTATGATGCCATGGCACTCTAACCAGGGCAATAGCTTGAGGCTCTGTCTCAAAAAAATATATATATATTATCCATGCTTTTCAACTTTAAATTAGGCATTATCTCTTCATACCCATTATGATAGCTACTGTTGAAACAAAGAAAAGATAAGAAAAGAAAAAGAAGAAAAGAAAAGAGAAAAAAAGATCAAGTGAAAAAAATAAAAAAAAGATCAGGTGTTGGCAAGCATATGAAAAAATTGAAACTTTTATGTGCTCTTGGTGGGAATGTAAAGTGCTATGGTTGCTAGGGAAAACTGTATGGATATTTCTCCAAAAATTAAAAATAGAATTACCATATGATTCAGCAATCCCATTTCTGGGTATATATTTGAAAACAGTTAAAAGTAGGATCTTCAAGAGATACTTGCATATTGTATTTATGACACCATTACTCACAACAGCCAAGAGTACAGTTAGCAGAGCTGCTAGGCTCTTCCACCACGTAAGTCACCATCCACGAAGAAAAGGCTTTCACCAGTCACTCAGGCTACTAGTGCCTTGTTGTTGAACTTCCTAGCCTCCAGAACTATGAAAAATAAATGTTTCTTGCTTATAAGCACTTAACGTATGGTAGTTTTGTTATAGCAGCCTCAACAGACTAAGTCTCTCACTGTTTTTAAAAAAAAAAATGGAAATGTCATAATCTATTAAGCATATTAAGAGTTGCTTGTCCTTGGGCGGCGCCTGTGGCTCAGTCGGTAAGGCGCCAGCCCCATATACCGAGGGTGGCGGGTTCAAACCCGGCCCCGGCCAAACTGCAACCAAAAAATAGCCGGGCGTTGTGGCGGGCGCCTGTGGTCCCAGCTACTCGGGAGGCTGAGGCAAGAGAATTGCTTAAGCCCAGGAGTTGGAGGTTGCTGTGAGCTGGGTGAGGCCACGGCACTCTACCAAGGGCCATAAAATGAGACTCTGTCTCTACAAAAAAAAAAAAAAAAAAAAAAAAAAAAAGAGTTGCTTGTCCAACAAAATGTTTACTTCTCATAAACTTTGATATTTTCTATCATATATTTACGTTATTTTGGTTAATGTGTACTGGTAATATTACTTGGTATTTGTGGGGGATTGCTTCTAGACATCCAGAGATATCAAAATTCTTGGATGCTCAAGTCTCGCAGTTGGCCCCCAAGTCTGCTAAAAGTCAGCCTCCATATCCACAGGTTCCATATCCCATGAATATTGAATTTGGGATCTATAGTAGGTTGAATCTGCAGATGAAGAGTCCACATCTATGGAAGGCCAATTGTGTCTCACTATTAATTTTAGCCTGAACACTCAATGTCAAAGAAAAATTAAATAAATTTTTGGTCTGATATAAGCTTTTGTTTCCTTTAGAAGAGTAAGGTTAATGTAATCAATAAAAAACCTTTTAAGAGGCTCTGCACCTGTAGCTCAGTGAGCAGAGCGCCAGCCACATACACCAAGGCTGGTGGGTTCGAGCCGAGCCCAGCCCAGGCCTGCTAAACAACAATGACAACTGCAACAAAAAATAGCCAAGCGTTGTGGCAGGCACCTATAATCCCAGCTACTCAGGAGGCTGAGGCAAAAGAATCGCTTAAGCCCAAGACTTTGAGGTTGCTATGAGCTGTGACACCACAGCAATCTACCAAGGACGACATAGTGATACTCTGTCTCAAAAAAAAAAAAATTTTAGGAATAAAAACACACTGTATCATAATAAATTTAGCGATAAGTGAAATGCCAACATATATTCAATGACTATAAATTATAACTATTACTTGTTTATTTATTTTTAATTTTTTTTATTGTTGGGGATTCATCAAGGGTACAGAGAACCAGGTTACCCTGATTGCATTTGTTAGGTAAAGTCCCTCTTATAATTGTGTCCTGCCCTGAAGAGTTGTGACATAAGTCATAGTCATTGGTGTTTTAGTTTACTGTGCTTACTATAGCTAAGCACTAAAAACTGCATAACTTAAAAAAAATAGAAATTAATCCTTTCATAGTTCTGAAGTCTAGAAGTCTGAGATCAAGGTGTCAAAGTGCTGTGCTCCCTCTGAAGGATCTAGAAAAGCATCCTTCTTTGTTCCTTCTAGTTTCTGATGGCTGCCAGCAATATTTGGCATTCCTTGGCTTGTGGCTGCATCTTTCCACCTTCACTGTTACATAATGTTCTGCTGGTATGTCCTCACCTGGCCTTCCTACAGAAACACCGGTCATGGAATTTAGTTCCTACCCTAATTATAACTTGCTCTTAATTTATCTATCCTGAAGTGAGATTTTTCTCCAGCTGTGGACCTATGAACTGGAGAATGTGTCACTTTCCCAAATATAAGAGTACAAGAGGGATAGTGTAGGTATTACTATTACAAGGAAGAATAAAGAAACCACTAGTCTAAAGCTAGTTTACAACACAGAAGGAAAAGTTCCATGAGGTTCTAAGATCTGAGAATAATTTTCTTTCTTGGTTTTCCCTCTGTATCCAAGGAGTGTGGCAGCCTTACTCTTTCAACCTCTCTTCCCTCTGGGAAGCCCATTCCTTTCCTGCTTGTAGAATCCCAGTCTGACAGTCTTTCCCATTTAAACCTATTTCTGCCCCCCCTTCAGTCTAGGATTACAGTGATTCTGTTGGTAGACATTTTCAAAAATCTTGTTGGTATTCCATGGATGTCAAGGGAATTCATGCCATTAGACACTGGGTTTATAAGAGTTTCTTCTTGGATACCATGATCTGAATGTTTATGTCACCCCAAAATCACATGTTGAAATTCTCACCTCCAAGGTAGTTGTATTAGGAATTGAAGTCATTGGGATTAGACTGGGATTGATGCACAAATAAAAGAGGTTCCAGAGAGAACTTCACTTTTCCATCATGTGAAGGCACAATCCATGAAAAAGAAAGCCATCCTTCCCAGTTGTCAAATCTACCAGTGCTTAATGGTAGACTTCCCAGCTCTGTAACTGTGAAAAATGGTTTTCTGCTGTTTATAAGCTACCAAGTTCATAAGCTTTGTTATAGCATCTGAAAAGGACTGGGATATTAAATAATCTCATCTCTATTCTTGGCTTCTGCTGAGATAATTGATAGGATCTATATGTCACCTATTCAAATGTTTCAGCTAAAGACTGTTCATCTGTATCTGTGTTGGTCTCCCCAGAGCCTGAGTTAGCATCTTTGCCATATGGATTAACTGAGAATCTTGTGAGTCATCAAGTTCTGGCTCCTTCTGCTTAATAATTCTGTCCTCAGTTTATCTCTTCTTCACACATTTATGATAAGCAGCTAGGAGAAGCCAGCCAGGCTGCTTATAATACCTTCTCACAAATCACCTCAACTAAATATTCAAGTTCATCTTTTTCAAGTTAACTTTCCACATAGAAATAGAACATAATTCAGCCAAGATTACTGCCACTTTATAATGAAAATTGCCTTTCTTCCAGAGTCTAATACTATGTTCTTTATTTCCATTTGAGCTTTCACTAAAATCTTTAACATTCATATTTTTATCAACAGAATTTCAAAACATTCCAGGATTTTTCTTTCATGTGCCTCAAAATTCTTCCAGCCTCTACCCAGTACAAAATTCCAAAGCTACTTCCATGGTTTTAGGGATTTGCTCCTGTAGCACCCTACTCTCCATATAAAAATCTGGATTAGTGTCCTAGAGTTGCCACAGGAAAGAACCGAAGTTATTTCTGGACAAGAATTCTCAGGAGGGCGGCACCTGCGGTTCAGTGAGAAGGCACCAGCCCCATATACCAAGGGTGGTGGGTTCGAACCCAAAACTGGCCAAACTGCAACAAAAAAACAGCTGGGTGTTATGGTAGGCGTCTGTAATCCCAGCCACTCAGAAGGCTGAGGCAAGAGAATTGTCTCAAGCCCAAGAGCTGGAGGTTGCTGTGAGCTGTGATGCTAAGGCACTCTACTGAGAGCAACAAAGTGAGACTCTGTCCCTTAAAAAAAAAAAAAGAAAAGAATTTTCAGGAAACCCTGATCAACCAGTATAGTAGTTGTTAAACTACTAAGATATTTCAGTTCTATTTTATAGAAGTAAAAATAATAATTTTTAAAGGAAATGTTTGTTACATAAAATATCAATTATTTTCTTTACAACTTATTAAACTTTAGTCATAATAAAACATCTAACTTTTTATTATAATTCTAAAGTCAACTAGAATATACATGATACATAATTTTTCAAAGTTCTTTTGAACGAATAGCCCATGGAGTAAATACATCTGCTCTTGTATAGTGCAAGTATCCTGGAAGGAGAGATATTGATGGAGATTGGGTGATCTGACAACAGTAAGGTTTGCCTGGCATTTGTATGATCCAACACACTTGAGTGAGGTAAAATGGGGATAAAAAGTATCTAAAATAGATTTTTTTCACAATGTAATGAAGCATATCCTATGTCCTTTAACCAGCTTTTTTTTTTTTTCTTTTTTCAATCCATACCTTGCAAGGAATAGTTGTTTCTTGTACTTAAAGAAATTTTCAGGGCTTGTCATAAAATCTGATTTGACCTAATGTTCCTATAAGGACATCTATTGTATAAGGGATATTCTTACTGTCTGCTAAAGACCCATTTTTGCAACATAAGATTTAAGCTGTAATGGATGAGCTTTCAGCAAGGGAAGGAAATCAAATGAGCAAAAGCATTGAGGCACAAGAGAACATTGTTGAAAGAAGAGCAAATGGTACAAAGTGTCTGCATTTGAAGATGCTGTGGGAGAATGTGAGGCCCAGATTATCAAAGGGAACTAGGCAGATGTTGCAAGGCAGAAGACAAAAGCAGCCTGTTAGGTCATTTTTAGGAGGCCTGAAATGAGGCAATGGCTGTTAAGAAAGATTTCATTTAAGAGTTATTAAGGGTCAGAATTAATAAGATTTTCTGCTGAGGAAATCAAATGGGGAAAACCTCTAAAATTAACTCAAAATATATGGTTAGGGTAGCCATGTACACTAACAAAGATGAGAATTGGAAAAGCATCCTTGACATTTTCAGGGCGCATGGGCTGTGTGTATTTCTGTGCATGTATATGGAAGAGAGAGAGAGTGTTATTTGAGTCATCTTTTGTATTATGACCCAACAGGTATATTAGTGTTCAAGAAAAGAGGCCCCAGATATTTGACATTAATTACTAGAAATCATTCAGAAATAATGGTGAAGTCTTTTGTCAAGATTCAGATAACAATACAATTGGAAAATGGGATAAATCTTCTAAAGGGCGACACAAAGACATGAAAGCTCATTCATCTTTCACCTTCAAAAGTTTGGCGTTGAAGAAAAAACACTAAGCACAAAGCTGTATCATTTGAGTTCCAGTCCACAACTTGCTAGTTTTGTGACCTTGAATTGGTCTAAGGCTCAGTTTTCATATCCATTAATATGTGTTTCTTTAATCTCTCTAAAAATTATATTATATTAATTTTTTTTTCTGAACTAGACATTATTTTTCTCCAACTTGGGTTTAGGAGTCCTGCTCCATATTTTCCTAGGTGGATTCCTTTAAACTTGGATGTGGAATTAGACATCTTTCAATATCGTCCTTCATTTAATTTCATTCTTCAAGAGCTCAATAATTAGTAGCAAATAATGGATTATAATTGCTTTTTGTATACCATTGGTGCTCATAAAACTAAAAAAATGCATTTAATAGGCTTCAAATTAATACACATTTGAATTTTTCATTGTCAGTAAAATATAAATATACTAATTATAAACTTTTTAATGACATGCAAAGTTCTATAAGACATACAGTATTTATTATGCCTTACAAGTAAACACATTTTTCTGGAGGCTGTCATTCTTTAGAACTTTATTTTTTGAAGCATCCAATGTAGTGTTTATAAGAGGTGAAGAATTATAAAAAGAGGATGATGAAGCTATACAGCTGTGAATAGACTTTACTTTCTCAAATCTATATTAAGCTTACAGTTTTGTCAAAAAGCCTGAAGGATTAATCCATGTTTAGTTCAAGCTTGTAAGAATTGCCATTTATTTCCTGGTTCATTTAAAATTCTGCTTAGGTTCAACACTCAAGAGTTTCTGTAAAATCTTCATTTGTAATTCAACATTTTAAAAAATCATGTTATCAAATGTTCTTACCAATTTCAATTTACAGAAAAATTAAATTTTATAAGAATAGACATGAAAATTTCCAAAGCCTGTTTTCAGCCAATGTCCTGATGTCCACACTATTTATGAGTACTAATAAGAAACTTTAAAATGTCCTGTAATGATTATTTTTATATTCTATTTCCTCAAAGACAGAAAGCATTATGAATATCCAGGATAAGCTATTCAAAATTTTATGAAAATTCAGGATAAGCTATTTAAGGTAGGATGATTTAGTTCCAGCTATATGTGATAACATTTTTGAATAAAACATTTTTGAAAAGTTAAGTGAATTTTTCCATTTTTATTAACAAAGTGTAGACCTAAGAGGCAACATATCAGATTTAAGTTCTTCGCACACATTGCTTGGTGAAGCAGATTGCATAAATGGCCAGAGTTCTTTCCAATTCTTTCCATCCCATCTCTCCATTCCTTAAATCTAGGCATGGCTAGTGACTTACTTTGTCCAGAAGAACAGGCCAGAATTACTGTTGACCAAGTTCCAAAAACAGGCTTCAAGAAGCTCTGTAACTTCTGCTCTTAAAATTCCAATGCTATTACATGAAGGAACTCTGGCTATAGTGCTGGAAGATTAAGAGACGATGTCAGAGGCTCCAATAATCCCTGCTTTCTTGGTCGGCACTATTGTAAATGAGCCAGTCCTAGACAATCCACCAACTTATCACAGACACTGTGTGAGCTTTGTCAAAATTAACCAGGTGAAACTTACTAAATGCAGAATATAAATGTCTGAACACAATAACTAAGAAAATGCCATCAAGGCTGTGTTAACCAGTTTGATGAAAATACTTCAAATTGTATATAAAACCAGCGCATTGTACCCCATGATTGCATTAATGTACACAGCTATGATTTAATAAAAATAAAAAAATTAAAAAAAAAAAATAACCTCACCTGGCCCAGACCAGCAGCACTACCCAGCTGAAGCCAGCCCAGAATCCTAAGCAAAATAAATAGTTGTTTTAATCTGCTAACTTGTGGGATAATTGGTTATGAAGAAAAATCTAACTGAAAAAGTTAATTTGAAAAGCTTTATCTTACAGATTTCATATTAACAAAATGTTGATAACTATAAAAACTCATGGAAAGAGCTCTTACTCATGCAGAAGTGGGTTTGGTGATGGTTGTTTAGATATAAATCCTTCCTACAATGATTTCATCTTCCTTTCTCCCTTAAAAGACTAGATTTTGGTTTTCAATTTAGGAATTTCTCCTATACAGACTTCAGAATGCAGAATAATGCTACTCAATACTAGTCACATATCAGGCTTAGAAAAATTAGTCCTAAAACAACATATTTGTATAGGGTTCCACTCTTATTTTAAGATTTTAAGTGGTCATATAAAACTCTCCAGATATTTCAATATGCTACATTATAATATAAGCAATCATATGATCTGTTGTGGAATATTTTAGAATGAAACTACCAAATGAATGGCACACAATTCCAAAAGGGACTAGAAGAGTGCCATTAGAAAAAATATAACTATCAATCTATGTCTACACCTGTTAGTGGATTTTGGCTGCACTAATGTGAGGCATTGCATCCCTAGAAGTGCACCATTTCTTTTTTATCTGTGTTTACATTTTCAGGTACTCATTGAGGTCAGCTGTGTAATGATACGTCTTTAATATATCCCAGAGTTGAGACTCGTCTTCTTTCCCTGTAGGACAAAGTCAAGGACACAGACCTGTGCAGAGGATACCAGGTGCAGGTACAGGAATGTAGTTGTAAAACACTAGAAACACATTAAACGTAATGTTCCCATCACTGTGATAATGGTCTCAAACTTCCATTTTGTCTTCTATTTCATGTGGTGCAGAATATGAAATATGAGACAGAAATCTCAAACTCTATGCAGGATTTGAAGACAAAAGGACTTGCTTATGCAGCTCGTAGTGTTTCTATCAGTCATTTCTGAGATTGAGAAACTACCACAAAATCCTATGACATCTAGGAAAAGTGGAGTTTTAATATTAAATTGTCCTTATAAATTTTCATTCACTACCTGATGTTTGTGGATTTATACTGCAGAAATTCTATCAAAAACTTCATCTGATATAGCTGATCTGGTGAGAAAGCTACAACAGGGCCTTCCATAGGCATTATCATCTATAACCTAAGTTAAAATTGGATACTATGAATTATTAATGACGGATGAACTAATTATATAACCTCACATGTGCATTATTTGGTGGTCTTGAAAATATCTCCATTTAATTATCAATAAAAAAATCCTGTTTTCCCCTCTTGGAATTTCTTTCTTATTTATTTATTTATTTGTCAGCCATCAAAGGGAAAATGGGAAAATATAGAACCAAAATGCTTAGTTTATTAATTATTACTGTATTTGACCAAAATCAGCAGGAGACATTGAAAGACTGAAAATCAATTTGGAAAACAAATCAGGCAAATATTAGCCAAAGTAATATATAACTGAAGCAATTACAAGTAAAATATTGCCTTTAAGGTTAAAAAATAAATAAATAAATATATATAGGCAGCGCCTGTGGCTCAGAAAGTAGCCCCGGCCCCATATGCGGAGGGTGGTGGGTTCAAACCCAGCCCCGGCCGAACTGCAACAAAAAAATAGCCGGGTGCTATGGTGGGCACCTGTAGTCCCAGCTAATCGGGAGGCTGAGGCAAGAGAATTGCTTAAGCCCAGGAGCTGGAGGTTGCTGTGAGCTGTGTGATGCCACGGCACTCTACCAAGGGCCATAAAGTGAGACTCTGTCTCTAAAAAAAATAAAAAATAAAAAATAAATAAATATATATATATATACACACATATATATATCCATGATGCTAAATAAAATGGGTAGCTAAATAGTAACAAAAATTTTAATTCACCAAGATTACATATTTCTAAACTTTTATGCATCTGACAATATGGCCCCCAAATAAATCAAAGTACTTTTAATAGAACTATATGAAAAAATATCAAATTTTCTATCAGAGTGGAAGATTTTTTTCACACATATATGAAATATGACTGATCTATAAAGCAAATTTCAAAAAATCTAGAAATATTGATAACATGTGTACCACATTATCTGATCACAGTAGAATTAAGTTGGAACTAAATAACCTCAAAATAACTAGAAAGTCCTTATATGTTTATAAATCAAGAAAAATACTTCACATTGCTTCATAAGACAAAGTAGAAATCTGTTAAAATAAAAAAAGCTGAATTAATTAAAATTACTGTATTAAAACTTAAACATATAGTCAGAGTCATGCATAGAAAACCAGTGATAGTCTCAATGTGCATACAGGAAAGACTGAAAATCAAAAATCATGGCTATTTAGGGAAATAAAACATCAAATTATACAGAATGTAATAAATATAAAACTAAAAATTAATGGAACAACAAAATAGAGGAACAATGTAGAAGATGTTTTTTGAAAAAAAATAATATGATCAATAAAATTCTTATCAAATTGATCAAATAAAAAAAGAGAAGGCCCAAATAAATAGAATTAGAAATGATGTAAGGATAAATCTATGTATACTTCTAGTATTAAAATTATAAGAAAAGGTACACAAATAGGGATTTATGTCAAAAACTTTGAGAACATAGGTAAAAAATGGATAAAATTAGTAAAACAAATAAACATATAATCTGAATCTGTCTCAAAAAGAAATAGAAAAGTTCTACAACCATTTAAGAAGTTAGATAACAGCTAAATCGTCTAATATAAAAACTTGAAGTTCAGATAATTAGGCCAACATGTTCTACCAACCATTCAAGAAAAAAAATAATTCAAGAAAAAAAATAATTATCATCTTCTTACTATTTTAGGTCTAGCAGTGGTTCTCAACCTTCCTAATACTGCGATGTATTTTCATTGGTACAAAGGGGTCATGACCCACAGGTTGAGAACCACTGGAGTGAAAAGAATAGAGAAAACACTCCCAGTTTCCTCTATGAAGTTACCTAAACCTTGATAATAAAACATGACAAGGACAGTGCAAGAAATTAAGCTGGTTTATGGTTTATAATACTACATTTCCAAAATTGTAAGCAAAATGTATCCAAAATGAATTCTGCAATATATCTTAAAAGATCAAATATTGTGATCAAGTTAAGTTTCCCCCAGCAGCACAAAGTTATTTTAACCTTGGGACTAAGTGGTTCAGACAAACATTCACCCTAGAGACAACTTAATTGTGCATTAGGCTTTGTGTTCAATGATTTTGCATATCATAGCTTAACCTAATCTACCTTAAATATATTCAGATCTTAGCTTACAGTTAGACAAAATCCCACAATTATACTCTTATATATATCACAAAGCATGTTTTTGGTCATAGGGATACAAAAATAATGTTCTTATCATCATTTTTCCTAATACTCAACACCTGAAAAAAGTCCCAGTGCCCATCAACAGAAATTGGATCATCTCTCCCATGGCCTGTATGGAGAGGGATATGTGTGATGTGGATACCTAGTCTTCCTGTCATCTTGGATGAATCTTTCTTTAGCATTAGTGATGTTGCAAGAGGGGTCACTGCTGGTGCTTTCCTAGAATATAAGAGAGCTCTAAAATCATCAACCAGCATTTGAGTTATTTTCCTATTTTTATCTTTTTCCTTCTAGCTCCTGAAACCAGCCAGAGCTGTCCAGGCATCCTAAATCTAGATCAGGGCCCCTGTGAACCTTGGTCTTTGTTTCTCCTATCTAAACTTCCATCCTGCACCTTGATTAGATGGCATGAGTAGCCTGGAACTTACAGTAATACAACTGAGCCCTAGTTCCTGAAAGTCAGTTAGCAAATGGATCGCTCCTACTGACTGAACAGTATTTGTTTAATAGTATATTGTGAGGTGAGCCTCAGAATTGTGTTTATATGATAATTTTTGATAAGTCACTCATGTCAAATACAGGTCAAGTTCAATGCTGTGGGCGACTATTAATCTCTCACTAAACATTGGTCTTGAATACTCTATGTGGCCCTGTGAGTGGGCAATCATTTGTACATGTTTTAATCGTAGGGCCAACTTTGGTCAACACCACCTAAGAAAGATGGGGATAGCAGCCAACATTCTTTGCTCTGTGAACCCTGCCGCTGGCACCCAGAGTGTCACTTCACCCTGTCTTCAGACTCCAGTTCATTCAAGAGCTTTTGAAACTAGAGCTCTGTGATGCTAATAGACTCTTCTAATCAATCTTATCTTTGTCTTTAATCCATGTACTCAGACATATTCTTCTAGGTAAATTTTAAGCCTTGTTAGGCAAGGAACAATCATTACACAAATGGGAACAATTTTCTCATATGGCCCACAGGCCCCTTACCTTTCCTCACCAATCTTAACAGCACATATAGGCTGAGATAACATTTTAAGAATGCAGTCATTATAGCCAAAGAGTTCAAGTGAAGACAGGATAGAAAGTGATTTGTTCTATGTTTATGCTATAAAATTCCAAATGGTAAATTCAACAGACTAGAAAATAAATTACCATTACTTTTCCCGCATGCTGTGAGACTTGCATGAGTGTTATCACCAGTGAAATACTTCGAGGAACTTAATACAGTATTCACAGCTGCATGATGGAGGACACGTGATCACAATTAATGACTAACCAACAATAAATTAAGGGTATTGGAAATTCAGAGGCAAGAATCTGCATTGTTTGAATACAAATAGACTCCTAGGACCCAAGGAATTATGAATAATAAGTTTTGCTGCCTTTTTCTTATGATGGGAGATATAAACTTACCCAGGTATTGCATTTCTGACAATAAAGAACTAAAAAAAAATGGTTCCTAAATCTAAAAAGAAAGAAATAATGCCTAAACACGATGAAGAGTTTTCATTTATAATGATTGGCCATAAGCAAATATGTACATGCTTCTTCTCCATCCACTAACCTAAATCTTCATCAATAAATCACCATCATCCTACTTTATGATGTGAGTCTTACAAATTCAGGTAAATTAAATTATTTATTTTAGTGGCGAGTTTCACCAAAAATATTTTCCTGGTACCCCCTTCATCCTAGCAGTGGCTATACTTTTTGGAAAAGGGGCAGAAGATGAGTATAGACTGGAGAACAGTAGAGTTAACAACTATAAAAAAAAAACTCATTCCTCATAATTAAAATAGACATGTCTTCAGTGCTTACTAAGAAATTTGAAATACAAAAAAGTCAAATAATTTGCTGAGTGTCATACAACTATTAATGTAATTGTTCCTCTGTGCTGTATTGGGTAATTTTTAGAACTAAAACAAATAACATCTATTAAGAAGAGTTTATTTCAAAAAGATAATTCTTAGAGTCAGAATCCAAAATGAAATACATTCCAACAACAAATCTCTACAACTGTATAATTTGTCTTGTGATTCTTCAAGTTTTAGAAATTTTCCTGGCTTTCTTCCCTTTAAAACTAGTTATTTAACAATTGAATGCAAATTTGAGTGTATCCATATCTAGTTCCAAAGAAGGGGACGTAACAATGACTTTAAATTTGAATTTGCTGCCATCAGTGAGAAAAGGTCCACTGAACGCCAATTTACAGAGTAGGGTTAATGTGGTTATCGGAAAACTCATTAAAGTAAATGCTGATCTTTAATTGTAATTATCCAGTTAAACAGATCAGTTGGAACAGAGCCATTCTATTAGCTGTTCTAGTAAAAACAAATGCAGGCAGTAGGGAATTCAAAAAATGTAATCGATTTTTCTATAATACCCAGGTTGTTTTTTTAAGGGCAGATAATCCCCATTCTGGCCAATCATAATACAAGGAGCTTATATAACAATAGCTAACATTTAGATAATGCTAATCATCAGACACTGTCTACATGTTTTACATATACATATAATATATGGAATGTAATTCTTTTATCATCTTCATGAAGAAAATATTATTATTACTATTTTCATTACCCTTTTATAGAGGAGACAACTGAGAGAGGAAGAGTCAGTTCTCTAAAGTCACATACTTTTTAGTGGCAGAGTGGAATTTTCACCCAACCAATCATACTTCACTGTCTATGTTTTAATCCCAACACGATGCAACCTCTCTGAATGGTATAGGTGTGAAGAGCAGAGGCTCTGGAGTCAGGTTGCCTGAATTCAAAATCCAGGTTCACTACATCCAAAGTATGTGACTTGGAGCATAATTCTCTCAGCCTGAGTTTCCTCAGCTGCATAGTACAATGACACCTTATTCAGATACTTACCAGTGTTAAGTAGGGTAACCCATGGAAAGTACTTAGTACAGTGCTACACAACTAAATATTTAATCAGTATGAGCTATGATTACGATAATGAAGTAACTCTTCCGTTTTATTAGATAAGTAGATAAAGTGGATTCAATGAGGGATAGCCTATTTCTTTTGTAACATTACATGGGCAATAAAAGATCAACCAATATGTAAGCATTTTATATTACATATCCTTAAACTTGGACTTACGATTTTTAAAAACATGCCTGAAAATACTCTACTATTAGATTGCGGAAATTATAATGTCATAATACTTCATCTAATCTGAGAAGCTGTTGATTACATGATGACCAACTACCTCTTGCTTTTTCCCTTACAATTTTATTGAAAATATGATGTTGTTTTGTTCAGATGTATTTTTAATATCTAGTACATGAGAAAACTTTTAGTAACAGAAATGAGTTCACTTATTAAAAACTTTGTTAGAGTTTGACTCTGATGTTTTTTAACACATACTGTTTCCTGTGCTGTCAAAATCACTGGTGGAACAGCGTTTCTGAATAGAGTGCTGTACTGTCGTCTTGAAGACTTTTCTTTCAAGTCATTGACACCCATTCTGAAAGTCATGAAGCTGTTGTTTTTCTATTTGAATAAGATCATTCTTTTATTTTATTCATAATTCAATTACATTTTGACTGAAATTTTAGCAGCTTCTGTTCAAAGACCACAGAATGTTTTTTAACAAATTGATATTCCAATTTGTTAAATAACTCTAACATTTTTTATTTTTTTATTAAATCATAACTGTGAACATTAATGCATTTATGGGGTAAAATGTGATGATTTTATATACAATTTGGAATGCTTACATCAAACTGGTTAACGTAGCCTTCACCTCTTTTACTTAATTGTTGCAGTAAGACATTTATGCTCTATTCTTAATGGATTTAAGAACAAGAATTCAACATTAAATACATTCCAACAAAAATCTTAACATGAATTTAACATGTACAAATGGTGAGGTGCATACAGTAGGTGACGTCCCACCGATTACCCTCCCTCCACCGGGCCTCCCCCCTTCCTTCTCCTTATGCTCATCTTCCCTCTTTTATTCTGGGCTACAGTTGTGTTTTATCATTTGTATGAAAGTGAGAGTGATTAGATATTGGTTTCATAATGGTATTGAGTACATTGGATACTTTTTCTTCCAATCTTGAGATACTTTGCTGAGAAGAATATGTTCCAGTTCCATCCATGCAAACATGAAAGAGATAAAGTCTCCACCTTTTTTATGGCTGCATAAGCACCAGAATGTTTACTGCAGCCCAATTCATAATTGCCAAGTCATGGAAGCAGCCCAAGTGCCCATCTACCCATGAATGGATTAACAAATTGTGGTATATATGTCTAAAAATTATTTTACATGATGCATAAATTTGGTCATTCCAGCCTCTCTTTGCTTTAAAATTTGTTTAATCTATTTCAACAAATTTCTCCTGCTTCAGGTGTAGCACTCAGCATGTAGTCACGGCAGGTGTAGTTCCAACAGACGTAACGTAATGAGCTGAGTAGAATACAAATGGCTATGCCAAATTTCCACATGTACAGGCACTGACTCCTGTGACATAACTGACACTTGGTTGATAATTGTTGTAAGATGCATCCTAATTTCAGATATGTTAATACTTGGCGAAAATAGATATTTTCAGTCTGATAAAATGCAGGACCTTAATTTACTACGTTGCTTCTCTGATTTCATAAACACATCTGCCACATCCTTGCTGTCACCACCTTCACTATTCACAGCTCTCTCGTTCTTTCTTTGCATACTTAACAGTAACATTCTTAAGATTCCCAAACTTCAGGCTGTACCTGTGGCTCAGTGAGTAGGACGCTGGCATCATACACCAAGGGTGGCGGGTTCAAACTGACCCTGACCAACAAAAAAATAGATAGCTGGGCATTGTGCCTACAGCTACGGTTGCCTGTAGTCCCAGCTACTCAGGAGGCGGAGGCAAGAAAATCGCCTCAGCCCCAGAGCTGGAGGTTGCTGTGAGCTGTGATGCCACAGCACTCTACTGAGGGCAACAAAGTGAAACTCTGTCTCAAAAAAAAAAAAAAAAAAAAGATTCCCAAACTTCCTGAAAAAGAGATAGGTAGCTTCTTGGCACAGTGCTACCCAGAGAAAGACTGTCTACTAACCAGCCTGCAAAAAGACAAAGATAAAAGCTTGAGAGTTGTCTTTAATCAAAAGTCGACCTGTTCTACTTCGTACTTGTATTCAGTTCTCCTCAGCACATTCTCCACCAGGGGTGGGGCAATTTTTCTTGTTGAAAAGCCACATTAATTTAGCTGTATTCAAATAAGGCCATATTCAAGAAATTTTACTTACTATACTTTAAAATATATATTATTGTAAAACATCAAACTACTATGTACTTAATATCAAAAAATTAAAAAAAATTAATTTTAATGTTAATGAACCTTTTAATGACTTTGTTGTGTCTTTCTGTTGGAAAGCATTTCAATACCTGGTTGCAACATGGACGTCTTCAGATTCAGTTCCTCCTCGAGATGGGTATGAGTCATTTGTGACATTGAGAGCATCTTGAATTAGGTTAAGTAGGAGAATGTAGATTCTCAGCAATGAGTGGTTGAAAAGCAAAAAAAGCACCTTTTGGGCATGCTGCCAAAGGCATGGGTATTCTGCTACATACTTCCATATTTCAAATGGACCTTCCTTAGCATCAAACAATGACTTTAAAACGTCATCTACTGAGAGCTGAATTGATTCCACGTGTAGTTCTTTAGATGCGTTGGTGATATCAACCAGTTGAGGCTGAAATGCTAATTTGAATGTGATGCATCCTTCCCAAAGTCAGGGAACCATTCAGTATGTTCTCCAATTAATAGGCCTATAACAGGTGCATATCGTTCACATGATTCACACACATCATTAGGGCTTACCACCTGCTCATCAGTGACCTTTGCTAACCGGAGAAAATGTTCACCTTAAATCTCCTTTTGAGGGCGGTGAGCCATGCTAGGCGGAGATAGCTCAGGGGAGAAAGACCTAAGCAAAGGACCAGGACTGGCGGGAGGTACATAACTGAAAAGAATCTCTGCCCCACTATTGCGATCAGACCAGATGCCTTCTTCTACTTCACCAGACCAAGGACATGACCTAGAGGCCTGTGCTTTTTTCTGACCTGGATTAAAAAAACAAAAGTCTTATTAATCCCAACAGCTGTCTCAAAGCAGAGTTAGATGGTGGTACAAAGAAGAAATACTCATTTGCAAAGAAAAAGGCCTTTGCCCTTTTCGTCAAAACCAAAGAAGTTCCAGCACAAAGGAATTTTGAATGTAAAGAGAGATGATGGAAATGCTGTCAGCAACTCTTCACAGACCAGACCAGCATCCGTAGACATGTGGCAACACAACATGCTGATAAAATTTACCAACAGACTGCTGCTATTTTAAAGCAGCTGGCTGCAGCACTGAGCATCTCAAAGAGTCTTCTGTCTGCAGACCAAAAAACCCTCTAAAAGAGTGCCTTACCCTTAGCCATGAAGTATCTGCTTGGCTTCCAGATATGAGCAGCTTTAGCCCTGATGAGCTGGTAAGTGGCCAGGGCAGTGATGACGGTGAAGTGCTGCTGTATTATTGCTACTGTGATCTGGAGAATCACTACTGGACATGTGCCTGGCAGACAGCTCTGTGTCAGCACCTGCACCTCACAGGCAAGGGACGATTCCAGGGCTGCTTAGCCCCAGACATCAGGAAATTCAGTTACTTCCCTAGCTACATTGACCAAAATCTGGAACTTTTCAGAGAGAAGAGGGTGCTGATGTACTGCACTGGGGGCATTCGTTGTGAGCGGGGTTCAGCCTACATCAAAGCCAAGGGAGTGTGCAAGGAAGTGTTCCAGCTCAAGGGTGGCATCCACAAGTACCTGGAGAGTTTCCTGATGGTTTTTACAAAGGAAAGTTGTTTGTTTTTGATGAGTGTTATGCCCTGTCCTACAACAGTGATATAGTGTCAGAATGTTCATACTGTGGAACCCAATGGGACCAGTATAACCTCTGCTTAAGTCTCCAATGCCGCCAACTCGTTTTGACATGCCCTGCCTGTCAAGGACGAGGAATCACAGCCTGTTGTGTCACATGTCAAGACAAAGGGAGCATAAAGGCTTCAGGAGCTCCCCAGGACAGCTTTAAAGAAGAATGTGAATGTACCGCCTGATGGGCATGCATACCCAGGGAACTCTCACAGTAGTTATGTCTCCCTGTGAGCCCAGAACCAGGGCCCTGTTGGTGAGGATGGGCCATGGCTTGTATGAGCAGCACATTTAGCCTTCCGCATGCCTTCAGTAAAAGTAGGTTTGTGGTGACTATGTTTAGAAAAGCATCAAGGCTGCAGAACAGAGAGATCAGAACTTTCATGCTGGCCCGAGCCGCCGTAGCATAGTACTCACCATATTGAGCACCTGCACTACTCAGGAGGAAGGGAGAGGGAGTCAGATGTTGACCACTTACCTGAAGCATTCTGATTAAGAAGATGCTAGAGCACAGAAAAAACGTAAGCTATATGGGGCCACAGAAGGGATGTGGGCAGAAAGCCTTGGGCCTAGTGACCAGGACAGCCCTTTCTCTGCCATGCAGCAAGCTATTAGTAGTCCTTGTCAGCAAACCTGTCTTTCCTGGTGGCAATCACGTGAAAGCTGTGGCCCTGGAGTGCACTTGTAAACCAGGCCACCTCAGTCACCTCTCACCCCTACCTCTGTCTCTTCTCTGCCAGCTGTGGCATTTGGCCTGCTTCTGCTTTGTAGATAGGAGTCATCCCTTGGTATGCACAGGGGATGATTCCACGATGCCCGAGAAATATATACTGAAATCTGAGTAGACCCCTGCACTGCCCACAGTCAGCTTTCGTAACTTGAGTATGCAGAAAGTCAGCCATCAGTATACCCATCCTGCAAATACTGTATTTTCAGTCTGTTCAGTTGAAAAAAAAAAATCCACAGGTAAATCGACCACATAGTTGAAACCTATATTGTTTCAGGATCAGCTGTACAGTTTATTGGAGTAACCATCCCCATTCCTTTACACAGGATCTATGGCTGATTGAGTAGTTGCAACAGAGAACACGTGGCCTGCAAAATCTGAAGTAGTTATGGTGTGGCCCTTTATAGGAAAGTTTGCCAACCCCTGGTCTTGCAGCTTGTCTGATGGGGATAGCCTTGAAAATGTGGTTCCTCTTCATTTTTTATTGATTTAGTTTCTATGAGAGATTTCCCCTAATAGCCCCGCTTTTCCCAAAACTCACTCTAGCTTTTAATTATTCTCTTAGATTCAAATAAGCTCAATGACACTGACATTTGGGTAGCATTTTTAGATCACCTGGGATATAAGACACATTCTTGGTGAGGTCATTCAGAGTGTCACAGTGGCTGCCCAGCCTTTTGGCAAGTGTCCTGAGCACATGTCCCTGTCACACAGGTCCTGAGAAACACATACAAAGCCATACATAGACCAACAAATTTATCATTACATTGCAGTTTCCAGTGATGCAGAATGCGGCTGCCCTTGTGTTTCAAGGAGAAGCCGAGTGGGGATGGTCATCCCTGCAGCATGGTGCCAATCCCGGGCCAACCTGCAGCCTCAGTAGACACCCTTCTGCAGTGGTGAGGCCCTGGCTTCACCTCTAGTCCCCTGTACTCCTGTACTGCCCATGTCACTATGGTTCAGTGCGCAGGACTTTTCCTTTTTCTTTTTTCTTTCTTTCCTTTTTTTTTTTTTTTTACTAAATCATAGCTGTGTACATTAATGCAATCATGGGGTACCATATACTGGTTTTATAGACCATTTGACATATTTTCATCACACTGGTTAATATAGCCTTCCTGACATTTTCTTAGTTATTTTGTTAAAGACATTTATATTCTACATTTACTAAGTTTCATATGTACCCTTGTAAGATGCACCACAGGTGTGATCCCACCAATCAGCCACCCTCAGCCCATCCTCCCCACTCACTCCTTCTGCTCCCTTTTCTCCTTCCCCGTATTCTTAGGTTATAACTGCTTTATAGCTTTCATATGAAAGCCATAAATTAGTTTCAGAGTAGGGCTGAGTACATTGGATACTTTTTCTTCCATTCCTGAGATACTTTTCTAAGAACATATCCCAGCTCCATCCATGTAAACATGAAAGAGGTAAAGTCTCCATCTTTCTTTAAGGCTGCATAATATTCCATGGTGTACATATACCACAATTTATTAATCCATTTGTGGATCGATGGGCACTTGGGCTTTTTCCATAACAAAGCAATTATGAATTGAGCTGCAATAAACATTCTGGTACAAATATCTTTGTTATAATGTTATTTTTGGTCTTCTGGGTATATACCTAGTAGAGGAATTATAGGATTGAATGGCAGATCTATTTTTAGATCTCTAAGTGTTCTCCAAACATCTTTCCAAGAGGAATGTATTAATTTGCATTCCCACCAGCAGTGTAGCAGTGTTCCCTTTTCTCCACATCCACGCCAATATCTCTGGTCTTGGGATTTTGTGATATGGACTAATCTTACTGGAGTTAGATGATATCTCAAAGTAGTTTTGATTTGCATTTCTCTGATGATTAAGGATGATGAGCATTTTTTCATATGTCTGTAGGCCATGTACCTGTCTTCTTCAGAGAAGTTTCTCTTCAATTCCCTTGCTCAGCCTGCGATGGGATCACTTGTTCTTTTCTTGATAATACGTTTGAGTTCTCTGTGGATTCTGGTTATTAAACCTTTGTCGGAGACATGACCTGCAAATATCTTCTCCCATTCTGAGGGCTATTTGTTGCTTTACTTACTATGTTCTCGGCTGTGCAGAAGCTTTTTAGTTTGATTAAGTCCCAGTAGTGTATTTTTGAAGCTGCTTCAATTGCCCAAGGGTTCCTCCTCATAAAATACTCACCCAGACCGATTTCTTCAAGGGTTTTCCCTGCACTCTCTTCTATTATTTTTATAGTTTCATGTCTTAAGTTTAAATTTTTAATCCAGTGAATGTCTATCTTAGTTAATGGTGAAAGGTGTGGGTCCAGTTTCAGTCTTCTACAAGTTGCCAGCCAGTTCACCCAGCACCATTTGTTAAATAGGGAATCTTTTCCCCACTGAAAGTTTTTAATTGGCTTCTCCAAGATCAAATAACGGTAAGTAGCTGGGTTCATCTCTTGGTTCTCTATTCTGTTCCAGACATCTACTTCTCTGTTTTTGTGCCAGTACCATGCTGTTTGACCACTATCGATTTATAGTATAGTCTGAAGTACGGTAGCATGATTCCTCCTGCTTTGTTTTTATTTGTGAGTAATGTCTTGGGTATTTGAGGTTTTTTCTGATTCCATATAAAACAAAGTATTATTTTTTCAAGATCTTTAAAGTATGACAGTGGAGCTTTAATAGGGATTGCATTAAAATTGTATATTGCTTTGGGTAGTATGGACATTTTAACAATGTTGATTCTTCTGAGCCATGAGCATGGTATGTTTTACCATTTGTTAACATTTTCAGCTATTTCTTTTCTTAGAGTTTCATAGTTCTCTTTATAGAGATCTTTCACGTCCTTTGTTAGATAAACTCCCAAATATGTTATCTTCTTTGGCACTACTGTGAACGGAGTAGAGTCCTTAACTGTTTTTTCAGCTTGACTATTGTTGGTATATATAAAGGCTACCGATTTATGAATGTTGATTTTGTAACCTGAGACGCTGCTGTATTCCTTGATCACTTCTAAGAGTTTTGTAGTAGAATCCCTGGTGTTTTCCAGATATACAATCATATCATCTGTGAAGAGCTAAAGTTTGATCTCTTCTGACCCTATATGGATACCCTTGATCGCCTTTTCTTACCTAATTGCAATGGCTAAAACTTCCATTACAATGTTAAAGCACAGTGGCGACAATGGGCAGCCTTGTCTGGTTCCTGATCTGAGTAGAAATTATTTCAATTTAACACCATTCAATACGATATTGGCTGTGGGTTTGCTGCAGATGGCCTCTATCAGTTTAAGAAATGTCACTTCTATACCAATTTTCTTAAGTGTTCTGATCATGAAGGGATACTGGATATTATCAAAAGCTTTTTCTGAATCAATTGATAGAATCATATGGTCTTTGGTTTTTAATTTGTTTATGTGCTGAATTATACTTAGAGATTTACGTATATTGAACCAGCCTTGAGACCCTGGGATAAAACCAACTTGGTCATGGTGTATAATTTGTTTGATGTGTTGCTGGATTCTGTTTGTTAAGATCTTCTTGAATATTTTTGCATCTATATTCATTAGTGATATTGGTCTATAATTTTCTTTTCTTGTTGGGTCTTTTCCTGGTTTGGGGATCAGAGTGATGTTTGCTTCATAGAACGTGTTGGGTAGTCTTCCTTCTTCTTCTATATTTTGGAACAGGATGAGTAATATAGGTACTAATTCCTCTTTAAAGGTTTGGTAGAATTCAGACGTGCAGCCATCTGGTCCAGGCTTTTCTTTTTAGGGAGGTTTTGTATGGTTGATGCTATTTCAGAACTTGATATTGGCCTGTTCAACATTTCCACTTGATTCTGGCTAAGTCTTGGATGGTGACGTGCTTCCAAGTATAGATCAATTTCCTTCAGATTTTCATATTTCTGAGAATAAAGTTTCTTGTAATATTCATTAAGGATTTTTTGAATTTCTGAGGAGTCTGTTGTTATTTCATCTTTGTCATTTCTGATTGATAAGATTAGAGATTTTACTCTTTTTTTCCTGGTTAGGTTAGCGAAAGGTTTATCTATTTTATTGACCTTTTCAAAAACCCAACTTTTTGATTTATTGATTTGTTGTATAATTCTTTTTTTTTCAATTTCATTTAATTCTGCTCTAATTTTGGTTATTTCTTTTCTTCTACTGGGTTTGGGGTTATAATGTTCTTCCTTTTCCAGTTGCTTGTGATGTCCCATTAAGTTGTTAACTTCCTCTCTTTCTGTTCTCTTGAGGAAGGCTTGCAGTGCTATAAATTTCCCTCTTAAAACTGCTTTTGCGGTATCCCAGAGTTTCTGATAATTCGTGTCTTCATTGTTGTTTTGTTCCAAAAATTTGTCAATTTCCTTCTTAATCTCACCTCTGACCCAGCTATCATTCAGCATAAGGTTATTTAACTTCCATGTTTTTGTATGATGTTTTGCAGATTCCTGTTGTTACTGAGTTCTACTTTTATTCCATGGTGGTCTGAGAAGATGCAAGGAATAATTTCTATTCTTTTAAATTTACTGAGGTTAGACTTGTGACCTAAGATGTGATCGATTTTGCAGTATGTTCCATGGGCTGATGAGAAGTATGTGTATTCAGTTTTGTTGGGATGAAATGTTCTATAGATGTCTGCTAAATCCAAATGTTGGATGGTTAGTTTTAAATCTAAAATTTCTTTGCTCAGCTTCTTGTTGGAGGATCAATCCAACACTGCCAAAGGAGTGTTGAAATTTCCAACTATTATGGAGCTGGAGGAAATCAAGTTGCTCATGTCTGTTAGAGTTTCTCTTATAAATTGAGGTGAATTCTGGTTGGGTGCATAAATATTAATAATTGAAATCTCATCATCTTGAATATTACCCTTAACAAATATGAAGTGACCATTCTTATCCTTCCTTACTTTTGTTGGTTTAAAGCATATTGTGTCTGCAAATAGAATTGCAACACCTGCTTTTTTCTGATTACCATTTGCCTGAAATATGGATGACCATCCTTTCACCCTGAGTCTATATTTATCTTTTGAGGTAAGATGTGGTTCTTGCATGCAGCAAATATCTGGCCTGAGTTTTTGTATCCAGTCAGCTAACCTGTGTGTCTTTAGAGGACAGTTTAAGCCGTTCACATTAATGGAGAATATTGATAAGTTTGGTAAAATTTGGGGTAATGAGTTTTTCGAAAGTCCAGTGGACATTTTTAATCCTTTCATCACTGTGGAAGTTGAAGTTTGATCAAAAGTTTCCGAGTGAGTTTACTTTTGTGGTAGAGGATTGGGCTGGTCATTATGGAGGATAGGTCTAAGAATATCCTGAAGAGCTGGTTTGGTTATGGCAAATTTCTTCAACATATGAATGTCATTAAAGTATTTAATTTCTCCATCATAAATGAAACTCAGTTTAGCTGGATACAGGATCTGGGTTGAAAGTAGTTTTGTTTTAGGAGATTAAAAGTCAATGACCACCCTCTTCTGCCTTGAAAAGTTTCAGCAGAGAGATCTGCAGTCATTCTAATATTCTTCCCTTTGTGGGTAATGGATTTCTTACGTCTAGCTGCTTTCAGAATTTTATACTTCCTATTAACTTTAGTGAAGTTAATTATGATATGCATGGGGGATGTCTTATTCTCGTTGAGGTGTGCTGGTGTTCTGAAACTGTCTGCTATCTGAATTTCAGAATCTCTATGCATGTCTGGAAAGTTCTCTTTCATAATTTCATGGAGAAGGGCCTCTGTGCCTTGCAAAGCCACCTCATCACTTTCAGGGATTCCAATGAGGTGGATATTAGCTTTCTTTGAATTATCCCAGAGCTCTCTAAGAGAATGATCCATTTTTGCTCTCCATTTCTCTTCCTCTTTGAGAGTCTGGGAGCATTCAAAAGCTTTGTTTTCAAAGTCAGAAATCCTTTCTTCTGCTTGCTCCACTCTGTTACTGAGGGATTCTACTGTATTTTTCAGATCTTTGAGCGCTGCAATTTCTTGCTTCAGTGCATCAAAATCTTTGGTAGTTTTGTCTTTAAATTCGTTAAATTCTTGAGAAAACTTTTGAATTGCTCCTCGAATTTCTAATTCCAAATTTTCCTCCATTCTATTAATCTTATTTGCAATCCAGATTCTGAATTCAATTTCTGACATCTTGGCCAACTGTTTATGAATGGGATCTTCAGTTACATCTGCCATATCTTTCCTTGGGGGTGGGGGGTTGATCTATTCTGGTTATTCATGTTACCAGAGTTTTTCTGCTGATTCCACCCCATGATTATTTTACACCATTTGACTTTTCCCCTGGAGGTTTGTTGAGCACCCGTACAGTGGTATGGCCTGAGTAACTGGTGACCTGTTTGGTGTGGTGGGCTAAGTGGCTCTGTGTTGTTTTCAGCTGGTCTCTGTTCAACCCTAGTGAAACAGTTACTCTGGGTTGAAGTCTCAGCTTTTGTTTGTATCCTTGGGGTTGCAGCTCGCCTCAGCAGGGTTGATATGCATTCTTCAACCTTATCTCTTGGTGTAGCTCTAATCCACCAGGTTACTTGCTAAATTTCTGTCTTTTAACTCTCCTTCTGGATGGGAGCCTCTGTTTAAAGCTGACTTCAGTCAGCCATCTTGTCTCTGCCCCCCACTTTTCCTTTTTCATGACAAGCTTCTCTCTGCGCAGTGCTCTGTAGCTCTTTGGCCTTGTCCTTTATCATAAGATTTGCTGTAAGTCCTCAAAGCAACAAACAGAAATACTGGTTTAACTGGCACTGTGGCTTTTTGCTGGATTCCAAGAGATGCATATGATGTTATAAAGGAAATATGGAAAATCACATTTTCAGAACAATCATCCTGGGGTGGTTTGGCTAGGATTTCTTAATTCTTTAACATCTGGATTTTCTTCACCATTGTCCCAAGAGACTTAATTTATAGCCCTAAGATCGATGGTGATTTGTCTAGTAAGTGATGAGACAGGTAGCTGAAGACATACTTGATCATGCTAAGTTCCATAGCCATGATGGACTGAGATTTATCTCTTGCTGTCCACGTCACATAAACCATGTGCCCACTGTGCATTGTAGAAAGGGGTTTTCAAGTATTTGGCATAGGTTTTCACATCCAGTATAAGGCTGGCATTCAATAGGAAAAAGCTGCCTGAGTCCAGTATTAAATTGTAAATAAATCTCAGATGTTCTTAACACTCAGGGTCACTTTTGTTGCCCGAGATTGGTAAGGAAAGAATGGATTTTGAAACTTGAAATATCATCTTTGACTTTTTCTGTCACTTTCTCATATCTAGCAAAAGGAATCTTGTGTTCTTTGTGTCCTGGCAGAGCTCTGTGGCTTCAGTCTGTCTGTCTTTCTTGAGAGGAAAATTGTGTTCTTGATCCAGTAATCAATTTGGGAGCTTTAATTTTGAAGCTTTTAAATTTTAAGGAGGGTTAATAAAGAATGGTTATTCTTTCTGTTTGCTAAATAGCTAAGATCAAATCTATAATAAAGTCTTTTATACTTGGGGGGGGGAATCTCCTTTTGAAGAAGTGTCTTGGGAAAAAAAAAGCTTGGTTTTAAAATGCTTGTTTTTTTTTTGTTGTTGTTGTTTGCCACATATCATATACAGACTTAGTTTTGCCCTTCAAAGAAATATTCAAGCAATTTTGATTTGATATATCACACAGAAATGACACATTCCTACAGAAATCTTCCTTCATTAATTCACACTGCTTATTCTGTTCTTCATAAGCCTTATCTGTTCTCACAGAAATAAAATTTTGGCTAACATTTACCTCTGGCAAATCCACTCGTACTACTTAATTTTTCAACTTTAGCATGTTACAAAACCAACAATGACATGTTGCATTTGCATGAATATATTGTTAATAATACTTATAACTTGTTGTAAAGTGTCACTTAAAATATTAGCTTTAGCTAATATTAGCTAATATCTAGCACAGCAATTTTGCTGATGCAACATACAATGAAAAGAAATGAGAGCCTCTGGACTTGTTAATACGTTTTTTAATCTGTGCAATAAGCCCTTCATGTTTTCCTGTCATGAAAAGTGCATCTGTACATACACTCACTGCATTTACTACATTTGCTCCAACTCCACTACATTCATTTGAAAGTTATTCACAATATTTATTCCCCATGTTCTGTTCCCAAGAGTGCCCAAAGTCAGTAACTCTTCATAGCAAAGAAAATGTGTTATAACCCAGATGAAGTATAATACCTGGGTCAGGTCTGTAGTATCAGTTGATTCATCCACAGCAACTGAAGGATACAAATTTTCCTTGTCAAGCATAGCATGAAGTTATTCTGTTAAATTGAAGCCTAGTTTGCACAGCTGATCAGATATGGTTCCTGTTGAACGAGGCAGTTGTTTATGCTTTGAAACATTGTCAGGGTCTAAGCATCCTAAACTTTGACAACACATTCTTTCACAATTTCTACATCACATGGTTTTCCTTTTATTTTCCTGAGTGTATAATCTGCTTTATAAGTTTCTTAGTGGCATTATTTCCAACTCTTACTGCTGCTTAAAAGAATGGTCGTTGCTTTTGCTGTAACTTTTATATTTCGACAATGCAACCTCTACTTTAAAGTATTTGTGGCCCTTATGAATGTTATAATGCAAATGAGCACTGAATATTTTTTAATCTTGATATTACAGTATCACAAAGCAAGCAAGTCATTTTATCTTTAGCAGAACAAGATAATATTGCTATTCCCAATCCTCATTAAAAAATCTGTTTTCTTCCTTCAGCATTCTCTTGGTCTTCTTTTACATGATTGGCTGTTACTCAGATGGAATTAAAAAGTACTGTCAAGCTATGCAACTATTTACAAATTCCACCTCAAATGGAAATGCAGTGCACCTCTGTCAAAAGCTGATAACAGACTGGCATATTCATCCCTTTTAAACTCTCACCAACCAGCCTCATGTGGTGGTAGTGGCGCCAGTCAGGAGGGGGAGGTTAGAACTAGACCATGAGCTATATCAGCTGTCAATTTAGCCCTTGTGCCTTGCTAATGTTCCACTTGTGCCAATCTGGGAGGGTTATTTTATTAAAATGTACTTTACTCTTAGAGTAAAAATGAAAAAAATGAAATGAAAAAAATTTAAAAATGAAATAAAAATATAAAAAGTAAACCAATTTTTTAAAATAAAAATAGAGAAATTTATTCTGTAAAATTGGTACTCTGCCAAAAGGCTGCACTTAAGGATCTCTAGGTCCCATGGGGACTTAAGGCCGTAGATTCCCCACCCCTGTTCTATACCCCTCAGTGAATTCAATTATCCTATGTTTTGAAGAAATATTAAATACTATATGAATATGCCCAGTTCTGTCTAGATTTCTAAGGTAATAAAAATAAGCTTCCTATCAGAGGTTCAAGACTATATTGCTAATTTCAAAAATTGTCATCAGTTAGTCATCAAATCTTCTGTTTTTCACTGTCAAAACTGGTTTACAAGGATTAAGCAAAGTTCAGAATTAGAATTCAACTGTTTTTATTCATATCCACCATAAAAACAACTATAATTTTTTTGGAGAGCGACCATCATCATCTGGATGGCTATCCCTTTGGAATCTTTACCCTCATATCCTTTGCTCTAATTTTTAAAGTTTCACGTTAATACTATTTGTTTTCTGAATATGCCACACAGAAGCAATCAAAAGGCAGTATAATTTTTCAAACTGGCTAAACAACTTAAAGATAATAGAGCCCAGAGATTAAAAAACAAAAAGAAGATTCTAATTAAAACTGAAATCTCAATTTCATTGAAATCTTTAACAAGCTTGTTTTTTTTGTTTTTTTTTTTTTTTTAACAAAGTCAGTCATTCTCTTTCCTTAATAAACAAAAAGGGAAAAGAATCCCCAAGACTTTGTTCTTAATTACATTTTTAAGTGTGATTTTTTTTTTAACTTATATTTTGTTTTATCTCTGGTATATTATTTCTTGCAAGTATTTAAAAAATTTTACTATTTAAAGTATTTAAGGTACTTTAAGGAATTTTAGAGATTAGAGGAAATATATGAGGTAGATGTAGTTTATTTATTGATACATCTAAATATGTTTATTGCATAGTATTCTGCTGTTGGTTGTGAGAAACTAAAAATATATAATTCTAAAAAGCTAACATAATAATTAAGTAAATGAAGTGAAAGATATATTAACCAGTATGATGTAAGCACACCCAATTGTATATGAAATCAGCACATTGTACCCCATAAATGCATTAATGTATATGTGATCTACCTCTTTATGATTTAATTTAAAAAAAAAGAAAAAAGAAAAGGCAAGAAGATGAATTGTATGATGCAAAATGTGATTAGATGCCATTTCAAGGTCACTGTATTCCTTTAAAAATTAAAAGACCTTATTGCATATATAGGGCTATAACTGTATAAATCGCAGTTGGGTTTGACTTCATAACAGAGATCCACTTTCAGTGACCTAAGGCATAGGTGCTCCCTTTTTCACCTGGAACTTCCTAGGGCAGCCTAGGAAACATCTTCATTTCTATCAAGAGAAGGAGCAAAGGATTCACGAAAGATCATATTGGGAGTGCTTTGTAGGCCAGACCTGGAAGGAGCACAGATCACTTTCATATTCCACTAGCTAGAACTCAGTCACATGACCACTCCTAGCATCAAGAGAAGCAGGGAATGTTTTCAGCTGAGAAAGAAGAGGACGTTGTGGTTTGGGCTAGCACTTAGCAGATGTGTCACCTTTCCTCAGAGGATTTTTGTGATTATTATGATGGAACACTTTCCAATTTCTGATTCATAGTAAGAACACTCTTGTGTCTGCAGTTATTTTTATTTTTTTATTTTTTAGTTCTTTTTGTTGGCAATTACTATTGTCAATTCTTTCCCCATATTCAAATTCCTGTTAACTAAGAATAACTGTCTTATGAAAAGTATCTTTAAAAGAGTAGGTCCCTGTTTCTGTTGTTTCTCCTGATGTTGGGATCCATGGTAATTCACTAAAAAGAGTTAGTTGACTAAAATATACATTTAACTTTGTATAAAATTTCTCTACTTCCATTGAACATAGTATTATATGCCTATGTAGGTCATTAATTACCTATCAAGGTAATGGATAGGAGCAGCTATGTCTTCGGTCACTGAAAGTGGATCTCTGTTATGAAGTCAAACCAATCATGATTTATAGAGTTATAGCATGATATATACAATGAGGTCTTTTAATTTTTAAAGGAATACAATGACCTTAATTATTAATTATTAGATAATTAAGCATAAAAAACTCATTACATATAAATTTTATGATAAAGTAGAAGATAAACATAAACTGATCTTTGATAAATTAAACATTTTATTTGTAACATATACAATAGCAGTTTAATTTGTTATTCCATTCCATGACATTTTTATGTAACAATTTGGAAATGAAATGCCAAAAGTAGTGTAACTAAGGTAGATAAGATAGTGAAAAAGAATTCATGAGAAAGTTTTCCCTATTAATGTGAATTTGCAGTTGATAGCAAAGTACTAAAAAGCTCCATTTACTTAAATGCTTATCTTGTTAAATATGACTGTCCTTGGAACTTGTGATTAAACAATTCCCGGCAGCCGTTCAATATGGAAATCAGTGTAACTATATCTTATTTTATCCCACTTAAAAATACAGCATTATAAAGTTTTCACATTGTATTCTGAAATCACAAACCATTAACTATCTCAGCATGCTATTAAATGGTGCATTTCAATTCAGAATGCAGCTCTAATGATCTCTTAAATGAACTTATCTTAAGTAAAAAATTAAATGGTAACCAAGAGCATTTGTTTGGTAAACACAATATTTTCAGTATGTTATTAAAAAGAAGAGAACAAGAGCGGCAATCACTTTTTAAAAAGTTTTTTAAGTTATAGAAACTACACATGACTTTTGAAACTATAATTTTAAAGGACCAACTATAATATTTTAAAAAGTAGCCTCACTATTTAACAAAATGGATAATAACTGATGTTAGGCAAAAGTAAAGGAAATATGAGTAGGTCACCAAATCTTATGTACTATCAATGACGGTCATCCAAAGACCACCTTGAGCACAATTACAGTTGAACGCATTAGGTTTATTACTTGTTACTTGAGAAAGAATACACTATGGAGAAATTGAGGGACATTTTAGTGAGGGGGTGTTAGAAAGGACTTTGCGCATACAATTTTGGGGAGAATCAAGCAGAGATGGCCTGAACTGGCTTCTGTTAGATCATGGGGACAATTTTAAGATTGGATATCTCAGTAAGTTTTATCTATAGAAACAACAGACTAGAATGAGGCTAAAGCTAAAATTGGTAAAGAAGCAACAGTCCTGTTAGCTGTGAGAGGGAAGTGTCTTCAATCTTTAGCTTCTCCATTGTTCATGTTTTGTGTTCTTTAAACGTGATGACAGCACAGGCCTGCTTTTGTTTTGCTGCATTATGGTCAAAGAAGCCTTTTCTGCTGTTTGTGTTCTGTGAGATTGTTCTATGTTTAAAAGGAGAACAAGGAGACATGGCTGGGATCGTCCATTCAGTGCAGAGGAACCCCCAAAACCTTGTTGAAAGCACCAAGCCAGCTCCCCCCCACCTCGGCCACTGCTTTTCTTCCTCAGTATTCACTTATGAAAACAACTAATGGATTTTAACAGAGCGAGCATATATATGGTGGCTTCGTTTTTACTAAATTTTGTACTGTATTATCGTTTATATTGATGCAGATGTGCTGCTAAGTAATATAGCTAGAGTGAATTCAATATTCAATTTGGTAAATTCATTTTTTATTACAACTAATAATGTGATTTAAAAGAAATCTAAGTTTGAATAATATTGGATGGACTACCGTTTTATACTTTGGATCATACAGGGGAAATTTTATCATTGAGTTAATATAATAATACAATAAAATCTGAAAGCACAGATGGAGAAAATAAAGCAGATATGGAGATGAAAGAACTGGATTTTTTATTTGTTTTGGGGAATCAAGACTTAGATGACTCAAAATACTAAAGTGCATTTGGGGTAGCAATAATTAATGGCTAATATTTATTAGCATTATAAGTCAACTGAAAGGGGCCAGGGAGGCACCTAGATAGGAAAAAGGGAGCACAAAGGTTCAGACCAGGTTTATTGAAAGGGGATGAGGACCTGCCTGGGCAGGGCAAAGATGGTGTCTGCCCTGGGAGCAGTTAGAGATCCTTTCACATGGGGCTGTAGCGGGTGGGCAAATTCCACAGTTTGCCCAGACAATTTTGGTGGGTTAGGGTCCTTGGGAGCTAAATTTCTTTGGGGGTGGGGCTAACCAGGTCCTCTGTGGTGTCCCTTGTTGGGACGGGAGGAGCAAGGTTTGCGTAGGGCCATATTAGCCCCCACCCAATGTCAATAATATTAATTAACATTCTGGGTTCTCATTATAAACAAAGTTGCTGATATGCAGTAACTCATTTACTCCTTTCACCAATAGGAGGTTAGTTTGTTCTAGAACTAGCCCTATTTTACAGATGAGGAAAAAGACAAAGTATATAATTTACTTTAGATGTTCCAGGCTAATATTTAACAAGCTTAGACATGTGAGATGAAAACACATCTGTCTGACTTCAGAGCCAACCCTTGAATCTCTATGCTAATATTTCTCCTTCTGAGGAGTTCCCCCTACAAAGACCATCAATCATAGCCTTTAAGATGATGAGGTATCAATATTTAGAGTGGATATCTAGCATGAAGACACAGAGAGTACACTGCTAATCATTGATGAGATAATTACTTCAGGCTGGATAACACAGTGCAATATTAGTATAAAGAGCAAAGAGGTCCTCCAATATCGTTGAGACTTAAATTTGATTTTTTTTTTTTTTCTAGTTTTTGGCCAGGGCTGGGTTTGAACACACCACCTTCAGCATCTGGGGCCGGCACCCTACTCTGTTGAGTCACAGGCACCGCCCCTTAAATTTGCTTTAAATAACATTATAAGATGGCATAAGAAAATATCTACAGAGTCACTAATCTGAAAGAATTCATCAAGTTATTTTCAGGCTATATTGAGTTTATAGAATAAACATAACTGATGCAAACAAAAGCAATTATTAAATTATGATCTTGATAAATAGACCTTTCACTGAAAGGGCCAGCACTTTTCATGATCTGCTTCTATTTCATAAAGCAAAGGTCTAGTTAAGATGAAAATACAAACCTAGATTTCTTTTCCTGGAATTGAAATTAAATTTCAACAAGGTCCATGTTCTCAGGACTATTATTTTTCCTTAGTTCATCACTAGACCACAAGTAAAAAGAATTAACAGAAACAAAGTTGTAAAATGATATATTACTATAATCCTTCCAGAAAGTTGGCAATAACTTGGGGAAGCTCAAAAGCTTTAAAAGTCATACCCTGTTTATTTAGTACATACTTCTAGAAAGCTACCAAAAAAATAAAAATCTAAAATGCAAACCAAAAGTTTAGTAACAAAGAAGTTCATCACATCAATATTTATGATGCTGGAAACAAACTAAATTAGAAATAGTAGGAGAATGGCTAAGAGCTTCATATATTCAGATAATTTAAAATGATGTGTCATTTATAATTTGTCTTCATTTAAGCTTTATTGAGGTATAACTGACAAACTAAAATTATATATATATATTTATGGTACACATCTTGATGTTTTGATGCACATATATTGTGAAACCAATTACCACAATCAATCTAATTAACATACCCATCACCTCATAGAGTTATCCCTTTTTTGTGTGTGTGTGGTGAGAACACATAAGATGTAGGAAGTCTTTATGCTATATACATGAAATATTAAAAAAGCAAAATGAGAATGTACATGATCATAACCACAAAAATGCATACGCAAAGACTAGAGAGATACACAGAGTAATGGTGATCAAAAATATATAATAGGAACTATATATTATTTAAATACATCTTAAAACTTTTCTTTGATTTCATTTTTAATAATTATCCTAAATATGTCTATTATTTCCTTTCCTACACACTCATTTTCTAAAATCTTCTGTAACAGACCCTACAATGCTTTATGACCTTCTCACCCACCACCTCCTTGTGTCAAACTATAAACCATAATCCAGCCCAAAGCCAGTCAGCCCACTAGCAGCCCAGTAATACATCTGAGTCTTTCAAGCATTGAACTGTGTCAGAGATATATAATCAATTATTGATGCTTAGCAATCATAATTGTTTTTTTTTCTTTATTAAATCATAAAGAGGTAGATCATGTATACATTAATGCATTCATGGGGTACAGTGTGCTGATTTCATATACAATTTGGCATGCTTACATCATACTGGTTAATATATCCCTCTACTCATTTACTTAATTATTGTGTTAAGACATTTATACTCTGTACTTAATTTATAGTTGTTACTGGAGGTTCCAATGGGTATTGTACAGTAAGTGAGAAGATGGTAGGAGAGAAAGAGAAACGGAATAGTTAAGCAGGCATGAGCAAGGTAGAAAATAGATTTTAGAGTCCACAGGGCTGCTGGGAATGATAGAAAGTGGTTTCAGTTCTTGACATCCCAAATCCAGTCTCCATGATGCCCAACATTACTCATTTCAATTTTTTGGAATGTGATAAACAACTCTTTTTCATTTGAAATAGTACATATATATATATGTGAATATTAAAAAAACAAGTGATAGAAACACCAGTTGGCAAAATATACATTTCAATTTTGTCCCTGTGACTTTTTTATTTTGATTTCTGATGTTATTCTTTTATACAACTAGTTGAAATTCCACTTAAAAGCAAAGATTGAACCAGAGCGAGTCCAAGCCTAAGAAGTATCACAGTGAAGCTGCCTCTGAGGCGTAGTGTCCATGTGCAGTGACTGGGAAACCGACTACTCCAGGAGCCAAGGACAATCCCCATCTGATAGCCAGCATGGAAATAAGGACCTCTGTTCTACAACCCTGGGAACTAGACTCTGTCAACTACTTGAATGAGCTTGGAAGTAAAATCTTCCTGAAGATTCCCCATAAAAATCCACCCAGCCAACACAATGACATTCGGCCTTGTGAAATCCAGAGGAGAGAAACCAGCTTAGCCAATCTTGACTCCTGAACTATAGAATTAAGAAACAATTAATTTATGTTGGTTTAAGCCACCACATCTGTGGTAATTTGTTGTTGCTGTAATAGAAAATGAATATATCCCCTTAGACCATCTACTCCCCACCCCACCCTGGTTGAGCTCTCAGATGACTTAAAGAGTCCCAACTAAGCCTCACTCAGTTGCTGATCTATAGAACTACTTGATGTTTTAAGGTTCCAGGAATATGGGTCATTTGTTAGGCAAAAATAATTAACTGATGCAGTAATACATAGTAAATACCAAGAATTGGAGTCTGTAATACTAAAAATCTAAAGCAAATGGCATTGCTTTTAGAATTGGGTGAAGTCTGGGCCTTGAAAAGTAGACAGGAAACTATTAGTGAAGGCTGAAAAAATGGTGAGGAAACTACTACAGGAAGCTAGACACAGAAACCATGTGCCTTGATGATATATCCCAGGGAGAGCAGGTTTAGTGAAAAGAATACGATCACATTCCTGAGAAACAGAAACATGTAATAGGAGTGCAGACAGAAAAAGCTATGTGTAGAGAAGATGGACGGATAGTGTTTGAAGAAGTAGACTAGAGACCAGGGAAGAATGATTCAAGCAACTTAAGTATAGGCCAGACAACAGCTTGTGAGAAACTGGACGATATGTACTTCATACTTCAAAACTATGTGTACCATTTAACTTATAATTACACTTTTGGCAAATTATTCTAAGGAAAACCACAGCACTTTTTTTAAATAGCCACAGAAAATTTCAAAAACAACTTAAACATTCAATAGTGTTGATTAAATAAATGATGACACAGCCACACTGTGAAACCACCATAAACAAGACAGTTATATTCATGAACTCATCCTAGAAAAAGTGCTACATACCTCAAAGTTGAAAACTTACTGCAGTCACCAGAAGGCCCAGGGGAGTACTCAAAGATGACCGTAGTGATATGACACAATGAGGCAGGTAGCACTTTTTCTAGGATGAGTTTGTGAACTTAATTGTCAGACCTCATGTTTAAAATGGGGTTCAGAATATGCTACACCCACACGCGGCATCATGACCCTTGAAGAAACAACAGAAGGAAGAAGGTCACCTACCTTCCCCCTCTCTTCTTCCCTGAAGTGGGCCATAAAACCTCTCAGACCTTCCCCTGGAGTAGGTCAGAAGACCCTCATTCATCAAAAAACTCCTCCCTGTACCTAATGGAAGAAATGTTCTCATCTCTAAAGACACAGAGGTGCCAAGAGGAATCCAAACAAGTCTTAATAAGCTCTCCCACCCCCAATTTATTACCATTAGGTCATACCCTTTGCCCTCTAACTGTACATCTGTACAACTCATTTCCTTGTTTCTTTGGGTCTTCATTTCTGCAGGCTCCAAGTCACATAAAACTTGTATTAAATGATTTGTATTGTTCAGCTGTCATTTACTAGAAGGATTTCATCTGTGAACTATGCAATGGGTGAGGAAAAGATACTACTTTTCCCCACATATAAAATTATAGATTGACAAATATGTATACCAGAAAAAATTTTTGAAAGTGCATACAATGAAAATGGAATCATTCATACATTCCAATGAAAATGGAAATCATCAGAGTAGTAGGATAATTGTTGATTTTTATTTTCTCCTTTCATTAGTATTTTCAAATTCTTCTATTATAAATATATGTAATCTAAGTTTTTTTCACTTTAAATTAATAAAAAAAGTATTCTCTTGACCTAACATTCAACAGTGTATTAGCAACTTAAGAAAAACCATTTTATTTCAATTTGAGAGCTCCATGGAGTTGACTAAACAAGAAAATGTGAGCACAGAACATGACCAGTGCCTGACACCCAGTGACTGAGTAAACACCGGTTAAAAATTTTGGCAAGGGAGGGTGATTTCTACATTCTAGCACATAGCATTTGATTCCAGTTGCCTTCAGAAAGTCCTCTTCCCTCTCTCAATCTCAGTTTCATTGTCTTGAACTTAGGAGTAGGAAATACCTACATGCACTTTATCAGACTGTAAGGAATTGAGTTTATAATTTATACCAACTCCAATTCCCCAGGCTGGGCTTAGAAATATTTCTGATGACTGAATAAAGGATCAGAGAGAGCAAACCTATACAGCCCTTACAAGAAGCTTGGCTGTGAAGGGGTGAGTGTGATCTACGTACTGAGAACTGACAGAGAATGTTTTCGAGACAGGAGAAATTTAAGTACATTCACTTACATTCTGGAGAGAAGGAAATAGTGAAGAGTGAGCAAATGAAAATATGAGACATGTCAATGCATTTCTGAAACTACATCCTTGATGAAATGGGAGTGGACAGGACTTAGATCATAGGGAAGGCGCTTACCTGGGTCATTCTTCCTGTGAAATATGAGGTGAGGATGGCCACCAAGTGGAGGACTCAAATCCATAAAAAAAGATTTTTTGGAATGTCCCACCTTGAGCGAGCTTCTAGGTAAAACTTAGAAAATATCTATTTTTGACTCACAAGTTTGTAAGCATCTACTGTCATTATTATTAGCATTCCTGTTCTCCTTGGTATATTAACAAAAGCAATCCTACCGCTTTGGAAAGAATCCCTTTCTAAAGGGGCACTTGGAAAGACAGTTCATTGAATTAAAAAAAAATAAGAGAAGACATTTACTTGCTTGAGTAGTGTTATTCAAACACCTTACCCCAAATTACTGCTAACTCTCAGATATCCTTACACAATTAAGCCTCAGTAATTTGAATTCTCACTTCATATAAACACTAGTTAACACAGGTAGGCGTTTGTTCTCTTAGTACTTTAAATTAACATTTTGAACACTCTAAATTTTTTGAGTTCCGTAAAAGGAATATTTTTAAGGTATTTTTGGCAGGTGCTTTGGCTAACTTCACTGAATCTATTCATTAATACAAGGGAGCATTTTCCACTGGTTGCAGACCAAACTGAAGGTAAAATTTACTGGGTAAACATTCCTGTTTACTTGTCAATGGTAAACTATTTTATTTATGGTTGATCTAGCTTACTATACACAATAGCTTTGTGTGATAAATAAATTAATAAATAACTTATAGGAGCCAAGATAGATGATAATAAGCTAACTACGTAACATTGTGAGGTCTTAAAGTGAATTATAATTTATGTAGTTGTATTCCAGTTATTGTTATCATTGCATCATCACCACCCTCATCATTTTTCTTTCCTGTGGAGTACAATATTCATTGTTCACGTGTGTGTCTGTGTGTAGTTTTGTTTTGTTATTCTTATTCTGTGCTATGTGGTATAAAAACATATTTTTTAATGTCAAAAAAAAGTCTGCAGAAACTCCTATGGGTAACAGTGATTTAAAAAAGAGGAAGCATTTATATTTATCTACACTATAGAAAGACATGCTTCCCGGGCAGCGTCTGTAGCTCAAAGGGGTAGGGCGCCGGCCTCATATGCCAAGGATGGTGGGTTCAAACCCAGCCCCAGCCAAAAAACTGCAAAAAAAAAAAAAAAAAAAAGAAAGAAAGAAAGTCATGCTTCTGGAGAAAGGGTGGTGTAAGTGTGAAACATCTTACAGAAAAAGAATATGGTGTTGGAATAATCACTATATATGACTTAAACAAACAAACAAACATAAAAAGACCATTGATGTTCTGTGTTGAAAATGGTTAATGAAAATTCATGAAAAATAAAAATGCATTCCACATAGCTAAAAACGAAGATCTCAGCTGTGTATTGAAAGTGCGGATCTGTCTGCTGAAGTTACTTTGTTACTTAGTTAAGGAAACGTATTATTTTTTTTACCATGTTAATGGTATGTCATGTTTTTTACTGTTAAGTACTTAGGTGTGAAAAGGTGTAAGAAAATGACTGTTTTCTTGGTAGCATATAAATTCAAAGTCAAGAGTGATGGTGATATTAAACAATCACAGATTGTCCACGTGTGTAACTGAAATAGTGACACCATTTCTTACTGATGATTCAACGTACACAAACTAGTTCATTCACAAAATAAAATAAAATATTGTATGAAATTGCCTTTGGGATATGTATATAACGTGTATATTAATTATAAATAAATGTTGTGTTTAAACTTGGATCCCATCCCAAGATACCTCATCCATAAGCAAATATTCCAAAATCTGGAAAAATACAAAATCTGACATACCTCTAATCCCAAGAATTTCAAATAAAGGATACTTAAATGTGCATGTCTATGTGTGTGTGTGAGTGCACACACACCAGTTAGATATATATATATATACACACACAAACATATATGCACACCAGTGAGTGATATATGTATGTGTATTTGTCAAGCAAGGAACTAGATAAAAACAATGTTCTAGGCTCCGTGCCTGTAGCTCAGCGGTTAGGGTGCCAGCCACATACACTGGGACAGTCAGGTTCAAACCCGGCCCAGGCCTGCTAAACAATAATAACTGTAACAACAACAACAAAATAGCCAGGTATTGTGGCGGGCGCCTGTAGTCCCAGCTACTTGGGAGGCTGAGGCAAGAGAATCGCTTAAGCCCAAGAGTTGGAGGTTGCTGTGAGCTGTGACACTATGGCACTCTACTGAGGGTGACATAGTGAGACTCTGTCTTAAAAAAAAAAAGAAAGAAAAAAAAAGTTTGATTCCTGAATATGGTTATTTTTCTTTGATACGTACTTTGAACATAAAACCAACAATGTACAATAAGAATATATTTAAAGCACATCTAGACAGGGTAAATTAAGATGTAGGTTATTTTTTATTTCATTAGCATTTATACTAATTCTATGAATATTCAGAATTCTCTAATTGGAAAAGCCATAATGAGATAATTTTCAGAACTCTCTTTGGTTTTTACTTAGAAGTGAATACTTTCAATAATTTGCTATCTTACTCTTCTGTTACTATTTCTAATATTCTTGATTTTTACAACTGACAGCTCTAATTCTAATTCTTTTCTAATATATCTTATCTATTATAAAAAATTAATAGCAGTCCAATAGTTGGACAAGCCCACAAAGATTTTAAACATCTTTGCCGTCAGGGGCTCTAGGAGAGTGGCTGCCGGCAGTACTCTTAAATTGAGACATTTAATGTGGAAATCCTGTGTGATTACTTAATGAATATGTAAATCTAAACCTGACTGGATATACTTAGTGCCAGATTCACTGTAAGATTCAGCTTTCAATAAAAATTTAAAAATATAACAATGATACCGGAATTTTGCTCTTCAGTAGGTCCTTGGTCTCTGGGATTCAAAGAATGAACCCAGGGACCACACATCAGGTTAAGATAGGACTTTTATTAGAAATTCGAAAGGAATACAGAAAAGCACCAGAGCTTCTGGAAGGGGAAAGAACTGAAGAACTCAGTCGGGAGCCTCCGCGTGGGCTCTTTACTCTAGGGGTCTTAAGTGGAGGGCATTGCACATAGCTGGCAGTTTGTAGGTGGAAATGAGTACATTAACAAATAAATGAATATAGTTCCTCCTCCACCAGGGCGAGGTTATCATGTCCTTTATAGTCTTTATCCCTGAGAAGAGATTAGGGTGTGTGCTCCTACCCAAGGTGGAACTATCCAAAAAACCATCACAGGCTGCTTTGTTAATGATCTTATCAGAGCCCAGAGAGTGTATCCCAAAAAGGCAGTCTGCTTGTACCTGGGGGTCTGACCTCCAAGCTCACCTGGGCTTAGAGAACAAGGGCTCCCTGTCTAGCCCTGAGTGGTGGAATTCTGTATGAACAACACAGTCATAGCCAACCATTATTAAATTAAGGTAAAGTTGATGATTTATTCATTATAACAATAGTAGCTGACATTTACTGAACTCTTCTGAGCACTTAACATAAATTATTTCATTAAATTCTCACAGCAATTCTTTAGTTTGACATTATAATTACTTATATTTTGAAGATGAAGTTTAGAGAAATGAAGCAATTTCACAGGAACACAAACTGATAAGTAAGAGATGTCTTTAAATCTTTACGCCTGTTTGTAGCTTAATATCTTAACCATAAATCTGCTTTTTTCAATTATCAAATATTTTAGGCAAAAATAGACCTGATTTTTTCTAAATAAATTAAAACAACCTTAATTGCTTCATTTGTTTATCTAATACATATTAATTGAGGAGTTACAATGTGCAAGAGGTTTTGTAGAAATCAAGGACAAAAAAGATCTGAAAAGGGAAGACATGTTCCACCGCCTCCAAAACTCCTTCATCTAGGCAAGTTTAATCAACACATTCTGATTGACTGAGTGGCTGATCAACGGAAGTGGGCCTGCCCCGCCCATCTTTCTCCTTCAAGTTTCTGTTTTTCTAATGTTTGCTTGAAAACCATAAAAGACGTTTCTGGAATTGCTCATAAACTAGACATGAACTTATATAAATGACTGAAGAAATCACCTATAGCTAAACTAAATCAGTCAGTTCAGATTCTTTTGCTTGCAAGTCATAGACAAATCACTTGGATATTTGTAAAACAATTGGATGTTGTAAAAACAAAAGATCCTGGTTAACATGGGGGCGGCGGGGGAGGGGGGGTAGATGGATTCCAAAGGACAGACACTAACCTTCACAGCATAAATTTCTAGGCTCTGCTCCCTTTTGGGCCCCTGATCATAGTTCATTTCTCCTTTAGCAAAACGCCTCACTACTACTTCCAAGCCACTAAACATTTCAAGTCCAGTATTGAATAAAGGACCTCTTGGCATTTTCACAACAAAGGTCCTGAAGTATACTTTCATTGAACCATGTCTGCTCACCAATTGAGACAAAGTCAGTGGTTAGATCATGATTATTTCTCATGCTTATATAGTCTGAAGCAAGGACAGGTAATACAATTCAAAAAGTGTGCTTGAGAAATAATGAAGGAGGGAAAAGTTCCCTATACATGGGATAACCTTTTATTGTGTTGATTTTTTATATCTATTTTGACTGCTCAGAGACTTTTGCAACTTATTATTATTTTGGCTACATTTTAATTTATATAGAATAGGCTGCCAGTTTGCTTAATTCGAGATAATTGTGTTACTACTGAAAAACTATACTTACCGAAATCTTTTATTTAACAAATATTAACTAAATACAAGTCTTCTTTTCATTAGGAATACAAAGAAATTAGTCAAAAAGCGTGTTCAAACCCGGCCCTGGCCTGCTAAACAACAACAACCATGACAACAACAACAACAAAAATAGCCGGCGTTGTGGCAGGCACCTATAGTCCCAGCTACTTGGGAGGCTGAGGTAAGAGAATCGCTTAAGCCTAAGAGCTTGTGATTACCATGAGCTATGACGCTACAGCACTCTACAGAGGATGACATAGTGAAACTCTGTCTCAAAAAAAGAAAAAAGAAAAGAATGAAATTAGCCAAAAAAGTGCAAAGGAATATAAGATAAACTGTTTTTGATCCTGAAAAAAATAGCTGTTTTTTGACTTTAAAAAGTGTAATAAATAATCTAGCTAAGACTTTCCAAAATCTGCTTGTCTAAAAGTAAAGGTTTGTATAGCTTGATTGACAGAAGCAGAAGAAACCTTTTAAGCTTGTATTTTCATTTTTTTGAAAGTGCAGAAAAATTATTTTAATGGGCCTTTGCTTGTGAAAAAGTAAAGCAAAATCCTACTTGGGGATGAAAAATTAAAAAGATAAAAAGTTACCAGTTTTATATAATACGGTAAATGCTTTTTTCCTGTGAGAGAAGCAGTATTAATGCTGAATGTTTCCTTTATGAAATGGATCTTAGCTAAATTTAGATTAAAGATAATATCTCTGAAAATTATTTATTTTGAGGAGATACGATATCTATTTTTCTTCTTATCCTTATTCAAACAGTTATTCACAAGGAATGAGTCAGGACAAGATATTAGATAAAAATGAGAGGCAAAAATTGACCTTAAGCAGATCAAGAGTCTCTGTAAGAGCAATACACAATAAATGTTTGGTAAATGTTGCTAATAATTACATTGTAATAAGAATGTTAATACAGTTTAAAAGTTTTTTTTTTGCAGTTTTTGGCCAGGGCAGGGCTTTAACCTGCCACTCCCAGCATATGGGAGCAGCGCCCTACTCCTTTGAGACACAGAGGCTGCCCAAAAGTTTTATAAAGACATGTGAGTAATAAAGGAGTTGTTAGAAGACTCTATCAATAGTTTATAGGGTCATATCTTTTGTTTCATTTTGTTAACTAATACAGAAGTTCAACAACAAATATATATTACCTTTAGAAAATGGAAATGTATCCTTTCAGCCAAGTTATAATTGTTTTTAAAAATGTGAGTACTTAGAGTGACTGAGTCCAGGATATTTATTTAAACACATACTTGAATCATGTCTTCTCATTATAATAGTTCATCTCATAAAACTTCCCTCAAGTTGGATATAAAATAATCGTATGAGTCAAGTTTGAAAGTGAAATTGGAGATGGAGTAGGGGGAATAAATAAAGAGGAAGTAGGTGCCAATGAAAGTCTCACGTAATACAAGTCTTCCCACGATTTAAGAAATCACTATTGAATGTTTTATTCTGTGTTGAAATCACTTAACCTAAGAAAGACTATCAGTATGTTTGAATCCCTGCCAACCTTGTTAATGGTAGCATTTCAGCTATGACTGGGTTAACTTGAAAAAAACCAATTTAATTACTAAATTGAATAATTTATATTCCTTTTATTTTAAGACATTCTAATCAAGTAGATAGTTAAGCATTAGATAATCACCTTTCTTAGCAAGGAGAGGTGCTATGGTCTGAATGTTGTGTCCTGCCCCAAATTCATATGTAGAAATCCAAATCCCCAAGGTGTTGGTATTAGGAGATGGGACCCCATCACGAGTGGATTAGTGCCTTATTTAAGAGACCCCAGAGAGCTGCTTTGTCCCTTCTACCATAGGAGGGCACAGTATGAAAGAACCTTGTATGAACAAGCAAATGGAACTTCACCAGACACTGAGTCTGCTGGGATCTTGATCTTAAACTTCCCAGACTCCAGAACCATTAATAACAAGTTTCTATTGTTTATAAGCTACCCAGTGTATGTTATTTTACTATAGGAATCTGAAAGGACTAAAGCAAGAGGAAAGGATGGGAAAAAGTATTTTCTTTAGCAGGTGAAAGAAAATGAACCATGTTTCTTTCTTGCAGCCAATAACATGCCACATTAAGGCACAAAAGAAAAAAGAATATTAAAAATTATTTTTAAGTCTACTTTAATCAGTAGCTGATTTCTTTAAAAAGTAAATAACAAAATAATTATTTCTAACTATTAGTATAATGAAAACTATAATCATTGTCTTAAAGTACTATTATTCATTTTACATGCCCCCCAATTTTAATATATTTTGGTAAATTTAACCACCAAAGCATAAACATCTTTTCAACCAATTCTAAATAATTTATATTTACAAAATTAATTTTAATAATTAAAAATATGATCCTTTAAAGGCTTATTGCCTAATTTGTAGGCTCCTTAACACTTTATTTTTGTTCTTTTAAAATAGAAGACATTTGATTATTTTCCTTAAAAAAAGGTCAAGTTGGAGTGTTTCTATTCCCATGATGGTACATTGAGAGTTGAAAGAGAACCAAAAGGGACGTAAACGTCACATCAACGCAGAGTAAACAGTGATAAGAAAAAAAGACCAAGTTCTTGCTTAAGAATGAGGAATATGGGGTCAAAGTCCCAGCCAAAATCAAAATATATTTTGGGATTAACACATTGTTGCGGACTAATACCCTTCAGCACATAAAGGATTCGAGGTTGAAAGAATAAGAAAAATCTGTTCATATCGAATATATATGTATGTATTTTTTATTAAATCATAGCTGTGTACATTAATGCAATCATGAGGCACCATACACTGGTTTTATAGACCATTTGACATATTTTCATCACACTGGTTAACATAGCCTTCCTGGCATTTTCTTAGTTCTTATATTAAGACATTTATATTCTACATTTAGTACGTTTCACATGTACCCTTGTAAGATGCATTAAGAGATCTTTCTAAACACCTTTTTTTTAATAGAAAAGTATGAATATAATATGAAGAGCCCAATGGAATAAAAGAAGTGCTAAAATGTGTATCTAGGCACCAGAATAGAGCACATGATTCAATGAACAGAAATAAAATACAGGCAATTCTTGTTTTATGATTGAATTTCTGTCCTCCTATCATCCTGCTCATTTAGAAATCATATGTAGGATGGTTTCCCCAGTTTGAGACGCTCATTCTTCAGTTTCTGAAGGCTTAAAGCCTTGCTTGGGACAAACCTGCCATCTAGTGACTTCAAGTAGTAACTACAGAATGTGACACTAGCCCAGAGCATTCAAACACCTCTGCACTACCTCAAAACTTTAAACTACTTTTTTTTAAATTCAATGAATATTTATAGAATTCCTATTATGAACTGTGATTTAGAGATACAATGATAAGCAAAAATTCACATGGTTCCTAAAAGTACAGCGGAGAAGCTATGTGAGTCATCATTATTCAATCACCAATTACACGTAAACAATGTAACAACTCCTACAGCACCAACTCTCTGCCATATTAATTCATCTAATATTTGCAACAATTCTATGAGGTATACATATTGTAGTTTCTATTTTACAGATTTGAAAATTGAGGCACACAGATTAAGCAACTTCCCCTAGGACACATAACAGAGCAGTAATACGAACTACAGATACTGACTCCAAAAATCCCTGCTTTCAGCCACGCCTGAATGTAAAGCTGAAAATGAGATAAATGCTATCAAGATAAATATATGATTGGACAACCGTCCTAGGATGGGGAGCCTGTGGACTTCTGTTTTCAAAAGTGTTCTTTTTTAAGCACCAAGAGAGGGAAGAAAAGCTTTTTTCCATTGCACCCCTTTTAATACAAAATTTGTTCTGTAAAAATTTGGACTCAGTCAGAAGCTGCGCTTAAGAACCTAGAAGGCCACATGTGGTCTGAAGGCTGCAGGGTCCCCACCCCTAGGTGGCCAGAAGATAAAACAGAAAACACGACAAAGGCCCTAACGTCAGACAGCCTACATCACAAACACTCACGCATTTATCTATATTAATCTAGGCTGTTATGCAGGGTGTCCTTAAAGTTCATGTGAAATTTAAAATAGACAACTAATTGTATTTACAAGAAATACTAGCTGTATTTACAAAAAAAATAATAAGGCAGGGTAAGTGATAAATGATGAGTAAGTGAAGAAAAATGTTATTTGCAAAGAAATCATAAAAGTCCTCTCTGAGGAAAGGACATCTGAATAAAGACTGAATAAATGGGAAGGATATGAGTAACTGGAAGAAAAATGTTAGAAAGCAAATGCAAAGCATGTTAGGAGGGATTTTATTTTGTGTTTGGCAACCTCATCCCTATTGCAGCAAAAGTCACCAAAGGGAAGTGCTCTTGAAGCAGGGCAGGAGGAGGTGAGATTATAGAAGTATCTTGAAAGGATTTAGATGACAAGATAAAGACTAGATTTTATTCCACCTGCAATGAGAAACCAATTAAAGGTTTCAAACAGGGAGTCAAATGTGCTTCTTTCCCATGCTGCTTACTTGTCTTAGTCACAGCTTTGGTAAGCCCACACGATAACTCCAGCAAAAATAAGTGAAAACAATTATCTGTGGAGAGCTTTTTTAAAGAATAGGAAAGACCCAGTGCTCAGACAACACAAGACTCTAAGATCACCAACAGAATGAAAGCAGCGTATAAAGGAAACTACCAAGAGATTAACTAAATTATGGGTTCATTGCAACAGGAGATTCACACTCTCCAAGCCCACTTTGTGCATGTGGCAATCAGCTATTCAATGAAGTCACGAAACCTTCAAAACTGCTTTATTACATGGAGACCCAGCATTCTGCATTAAAAGACAAGGCTTAGGAGTTTTTCAAAAGGAAAAACAGACAAACAAATAAACAAAAAAAAATGAACACAAAGAATAGAAGCAATTGTTGAAGGCCGCTGCTTCATCAGATGTGTCTGCATTGAAAGCATCATTCTTTGTGGCTAACTGCATTGCTAAAGCCAAGAAGCCCTTTGCTATTAGTGAAGAATTGATCCTGCCTGCTGCTAAGGACATTCGCCCTGAACTTTTAGGAGAGGCTGCAGTTCAAAAGGTGACGGTGAAAGCTATGTTGATTGGTTTGATGTAAGCACATCAGATTGTATAAAAAAATCAACACATTGTACCTCACATATGCATAAATGTATTCATGATCTATGTGTATATGACTTAATAATAAAAAAAAAGGTGACACATGTTCCTCTTTTGGCTCGCACCATAACTAGAGGAATTGATGAAATAGCAGAGGATATTGAGGTGTAATTGTTAGAAAGGATTAATGAGTCACTGTGGTACACAATCCAGGTTGACAAGTCTACCAATGTTGACAAAGCAAAAAATACTTGTTTTTGGCCAATTTATTTTTTAGGAGCATGTGTAGAGGAAATGTTATGTGTAATTTTGTTGTCAATGAACACCACAGCTGCAGAACTATATCTTTGAATGATATATATGGGAAGAACTGAATTGGCCATTTTGTATTGATGTAAGCATGAAGGGAGCGGCTGCCATGACTGGACGGCTTTCTGGTTTCACTACTTGGGTCAAAGAGCTCGTTTCTGAATGTGAGTCAATGCGCTGTGTCATCCATAAAGAAATTCTGGCTCTCCAGAAAAATGTCACCTGAACTAAACATTATACAGGATGTGATTAAAACTGTCAACCACATTAAAGTACATTCCCCTAGCTAATGTCTGTACGTGTATCTGTGAGGAGGCCGACGCAGGGCACGTGCATCTTCTTACATATACAGAAGTGAGTTGGATTTCTAAAGGTAGATCACTGGCTAGAGATGGGAGTTACAAGAGCCACTCCAGAGATTTTGTTTTAGAAAAAGTCACCATCGGCAGCATATTTCAATGACATAAAATTGATTGCAAAACTTTTGACATATTCCATCTATTCAAAGACCTTAATCTGTCACTTCAAGAGAGAACAATGTGTTCAAGTTGGCAGACAAAATAGCTACATTCAAAGCCAAACTGGGATTATGGGCATAACAAGTGAACATACGGATTTTTTGACAATTCAAACATAAACAGATATTTTGAAAGAGACTGAGCCAGGGCCTTCTTTCTCCCAGCTGGTGCCTGATCACCTAACTCAGCTTTCGAAAGAGTCTGAGAATCACTTCCCAACCACAAAAGACCCCAGAACTGGGAAAGAATGGATCTACCACCCATTTTTAGACAAGCCTGGTGAATAGACTTTGTGTTAGAAGAGGATCAAATGATTGAGACTGCCAGTGATGGTAGCCTTAAAAGTATGTTTGAGACAATTTCAAATCTCCATACATTCTGGATTAAAGTCAAGGCAGAACATCATCAAATTGCCAGAAAAGCACTAAAAAGGCTGTTTCCATTTCCAATATCTTATCTTTATGAGGCTGGGTTTTCTGTAGTGAGAGCAACCAAAATGAGATTACAGAGTCGACTGGATATAAGCAACAAATTTGGGGTGTCACTGTCTCCTATTATGTCCACATGGGTACATCTAGTTGTAGGAAAACAATCTCAGAGCGCCCCTTGATTCTGCATTATGGTGAATTGTATAATTATTTCATTATAGATTATAATGTAATAATCATAGAATTAAAATGCACAATAAATGTAATGCACTTGAATCATGCCAAAACAATTCTCCCACGCTGGTCCATGGAAAAATCACCTTCCATGAAACTGGTCCCTGCTGCCAGAAGTTGAGGACCAAAGCCTTAAAGGACAACTGAAGTGATTCATGTATTTGGTGAGTGACTCTTTTCCCAAAGGAATTCCCCAGCAGGAAGAGAAGGAGGTGGTGATATAGGGAGGAAAAAACCTGCTACCTTCACTACTACAGGTTTTCTGGGCTTAGAGAAGTGTAGAAGTGTAAAAGTAAAATCAGTATTTAAAATTTGACTAAAAGTAAATCTTAGTTATAAAAACTTTTTTTTTTTTTTTTGTAGAGACAGAGTCTTACTTTATGGCCCTAGGTAGAGTGCCGTGGCCTCACACAGCTCACAGCAACCTCCAACTCCTGGGCTCAAGCGATTCTCTTGCCTCAGCCTCCCGAGTAGCTGGGACTACAGGCGCCCACCACAACGCCCGGCTATTTTTTTTGGTTGCAGTTTGTCCGGGGCCGGGTTTGAACCCGCCACCCTTGGTATATGGGGCCGGTGCCTTAGTGACTGAGTCACAGGTACTGCTCTAAAAACTTGTTTTAAAATTCAAAATGAATAGAAAAGCTAAGGGTTATGGAAGAGAGGGAAGAGTATATTTGAAGCTGTGAAACAAAGGATATTTTGTTTTTGTTTTTTTCTGGTAGGTCCAGCTGATTCAACCATTCCTCACATTGGTTATATATAGATGTTTTTACTTCTCTAAGATAGGTTTAAAACAGAATTTCTGGGTCAAAAACCATATATTTAAGTAAATATTTACTTTTCTAAAAGCTACAATAAAAATTTCCTCTCGTATACCATTAGATTTTATAGCTTTGTAAAATGTTTTCTAATTTTATAGTCGAGAATGACTATCTTCTTCCAGGGGTCTAATGGGCCTTCACCTTACTACTAATGAGGTTAAACAACTTCCCGTATATTATGGGCTAATTAGATTTCCTTTATTTGAAAATTACCTGTTTATATTCTTTATACTTTTTTTCTGTAAATTTGTCTCTTTTCCCAATTATTTTCTTTTTTTTTTTCTAATCACTCATTCTTTTTATTAGCAATCATTGGTATTCTTACCAGTACTGTCCTAATGTAGTCTTTTTTTTTATTGTTAAATCATAGCTGTGTACATTAGTGCAATTGCCTGTACCCATTCTAAGATGCACCATAGATGTGGCCCCACCCATTACCCTCCCTCCACGAAGACCTCCCCCCTCCCTTCCCCTTCCTTGGCCCTTTCCCCATAGTCTTGTGCTATACTTGGGTTATAGTCTTTATGTGAAAGCTATAATTTAGCTTCATAGTAGGGCTGAGTACATTGGATACTTTTTCTTCCATTCCTGAGATACTTTGCTAAGAAGAATATGTTCCAGCTCCATCCATGTAAACATGAAAGAGGTAAAGTCTCCATCTTTCTTTAAGGCTGCATAGTATTCCATGGTATACATGTACCACAATTTGCTAGTCCATTCGTGGGTCGATGGGCACTTGGGCTTCTTCCATGACTTAGCAATTATGAGTTGGGCTGCAATAAACATTCCGGTACAGATGTCTTTGTTATATTGTGACTTTTGGTCTTCTGGGTATAAACCTAGTAAAGAAATTATAGGATTGAATGCCAGGTCTATTTTTCTCCAAACATCCTTCCAGAAGGAACGTATTAGTGGGCATTCCCACCTGCAGTGTAGAAGTGTGCCCTTTCCTCCACATCCACGCCAACATTTCCGGTTTTGGGATTTTGTTATGTGGGCTACTCTTACTGGGGTTAGGTGATATCTCAAAGTAGTTTTGATTTGCATTTCTCTGATGATTAAGGATGATGAGATTTTTTTCATGTGTCTGTGGATCGTGCGTCTGTCTTCTTTAGAGAACTTTCTCTTCAAGTCCCTTGCCCACCCTGAGATGGGGTCACTTGTTCTTTTCTTGCTATTGCATTTGAGTTCTCTGTGGATTCTGGTTATTAGACCTTTATCGGAGGTATAACCTGAAAATATTTTCTCCCATTCTGAGGGCTGTCTGCTTGCTTTACTCACTATGTTCTTAGCTGTGCAGAAGTTTTTTAGTTTGATCAGGTCCCAGTAGTGTATTTTTGATACTGCTTCAATTGCCTGGGGAGTCCTCCTCATAAAATATTCACCCAGGCCGATTCCTTCAAGAGTTTTCCCTGCACTTTCTTCAAGTATTTTTATAGTTTCATGTCTTAAGTTTAAATCTTTTATCCAGTGAGAGTCTATCTTAGTTAATGGTGAAAGGTGTGGGTCCAGTCTTCTACAGGTTGCCAGCCAGTTTACCCAGCACCATTTGTTAAATAGGGAATCTTTTCCCCACTGAATGTTTTTAATTGGCTTGTCAAAAATCAAATAACGGTAAGTAGCTGGATCCATCTCTTGGTTCTCTATTCTGTTCCAGACATCTACTTCTCTGTTTTTGTGCCAGTACCATGCTGTTTTGATCACTATGGATTTATAGTACAGTCTCAGGTCTGGCAGCGTGATTCCTCCTGCTTTGTTTTTATTGCTCAGTAATGTTTTGGCTATTGGAGGTTTTTTCTGATTCCATATAAAACGAAGTATTATTTTTTCAAGATCTTTAAAGTATGACAATGGAGCTTTAATAGGAATTGCATTAAAATTATATATTGCTTTGGGCAGTATGGAAATTTTAACAATGTTGATTCTTCCCAGCCATGAGCATGGTATGTTTTTCCATCTGTTAACATCTTCGGCTATTTCTTTTCTTAGAGTTTCATAGTTCTCTTTGTAGAGATCTTTCACGTCCTTTGTTAGGTATACTCCCAAATATTTCATCTTCTTTGGCACTACTGTGAAAGGAATAGAGTCCTTGACTGTTTTTTCGGCTTGGTTATTGTTGGTATATATAAAGGCTACAGATTTATGGGTGTTGATTTTGTAGTCTGAGACATTGCTGTATTCCTTGATCACTTCTAAAAGTTTTGTAGTAGAATCCCTAGTGTTTTCCAGATATACGATCATATCATCTGCGAAGAGTGAAAGTTTGATCTCTTCTGACCCTATGTGGATACCCTTGATCGCCTTTTCTTCCCTAATTGCAATGGCTAAAACTTCCATTACAATGTTAAAGAGCAATGGAGACAATGGGCAACCTTGCCTGGTTCCTGATCTAAGTGGAAATGATTTCAATTTAACTCCATTCAATACGATATTGGCTGTGGGTTTGCTGTAAATGGCCTCTATTAGTTTAAGAAATGTCCCTTCTATACCAATTTTCTTAAGTGCTCTGATCATGAAGGGATGCTGGATATTATCAAAAGCTTTTTCTGCATCAATTGAAAGAATCATATGGTCTTTATTTTTAAGTTTGTTTATGTGTTGAATTACATTTATAGATTTACGTATATTGAACCAGCCTTGAGACCCTGGGATAAATCCCACTTGGTCATGGTGTATAATTTTTTTGATGTGTTGTTGGATTCTGTTTGTTAGGATCTTATTGAGTATTTTAGCATCTATATTCATTAGTGATATTGGTCTATAATTTTCTTTTCTTGTTGGGTCTTTCCCTGGTTTGGGGATCAAGGTGATGTTTGCTTCATAGAATGTGCTGGGTAATATTCCTTCTTTTTCTATATTTTGGAAGAGGTTTAGTAGTATAGGTACTAGTTCTTCTTTAAATGTTTGGTAGAATTCTGACGTAAAGCCATCTGGTCCTGGGCTTTTCTTTTTAGGGAGATTTTGTATAGTTGATGCTATTTCAGAACTTGATATAGGCCTGTTCAACATTTCCACTTCATTCTGGATAAGTCTTGGTAGGTGGCGTGCTTCCAGGTATTGGTCGATTTCTTTCAGATTTTCATATTTGTGAGAGTAGAGTTTCTTGTAGTATTCGTTAAGGATTTTTTGAATTTCGGAGGGGTCTGTTTTTATTTCATCATTACCTTTTCTGATTGATGAAATTAGAGATTTTAGTCTTTTTTTCCTGGTTAGGTTGGCCAAAGGTTTATCTATTTTATTGATCTTTTCAAAAAAACAGCTTTTGGATTTATTGATCTGTTGTATAATTCTTTTGTTTTCAATTTCATTTAATTCTGCTCTGATTTTGGTTATTTCTTTTCTTCTGCTGCGTTTGGGGTTGAAGTGTTCTTCTTTATCCAGTTGCTTGAGATGTTCCATTAAGTTATTGACTTCCTCTCTTTCCGTTTTCTTGAGGAAGACTTGCAGTGCTAGAAATTTCCCTCTTAGGACTGCCTCTGCAGTATCCCAGAGGTTCTGGTAATTCGTGTCTTGATTTGATTGTTGTTTTGTTCCAAAAATTTGGTGATTTCCTTCTTAATCTCATCTATAACATCTATCCTTTGGCATAAGGTTGTCTAGCTTCCATGTTTTTGTAAGGGTATGCAGGTTCCTGTTGTTATTGAGTTCAACTTTTATTCCATGATGGTCTGAGAAGATGCAAGGAATAATTTCTATTTTTTTAAATTTGCTGAGGTTAGATTTGTGGCCTAGGATGTGGTTGATTTTGGAGTATGTTCCATGGGCTGATGAGAAGAATGTGTATTCAGTTTTGTTGGGATGAAATGTTCTGTAGATGTCTGTTAAGTCCAGATGTTGAATGGCCGAGTTTAAATCTAAAATTTCTTTGCTTAGCTTCTTTTTGGAGGATCTATCCAGGACTGCTAAAGGGATGTTAAAATCTCCAACTACTATGGAAGTGGAGGAAATGGAGTTGCTCATGTCTGTTAGAGTTTCTCTTATAAATTGAGGTGCATTGTGGTTGGGTGCATAAATATTAATAATAGAGATCTCATCATATTGAGTATTACCTTTAACAAATATGAAGTGTCCATCCTTATCCTTAATTATTTTGGTTGGTTTAAATCCTATTGCGTCTGCGAACTGGAGTGCAACGCCTGCTTTTTTCTGCTTTCCATTTGCCTGGAATATAGATGACCATCCCTTTACCTTGAGTCTGTATCTGTCTTTTAATGTAAGATGCGATTCTTGGATGCAGCAGATATCTGGCTTGAGTTTTTGTATCCAGTCCGCCACCCTATGCCTCTTTAGAGGACAATTTAAACCATTCACATTGATTGAGAGTATTGATAAGCCTTTTGAGAGACCAGTGGACATTTTTAATCCTTTCGCAACTGTGGAAGTTGGAATTTGATCAAAAAATTTTTGGGTGGGTTTACTTTTGTGGTGGAGAATTACGCTGGTCTTTATGGAGGATAGGTCTAAGAATGTCCTGGAGAGCTGGTTTAGTTATGGCAAATTTCTTGAACATGTGAATGTCGTTGAAGTATTTAATTTCTCCGTCATAAATGAAGCTCAGTTTAGCTGGGTACAGGATCCTGGGTTGAAAGTTATTTTGTTTTAGGAGATTAAAAGTCGATGACCATCCTCTTCTAGCTTGAAAGGTTTCAGCAGAGAGATCTGCAGTTATTCTGATATTCTTCTCCTTGTAGGTAATGGTTTTCTTTTGTCTGGCAGCTTTCAGAATTTTCTCCTTCATATTAACTTTAGTGAAATTGATTATGATGTGTCTGGGGTATGTCTTCTTTGGGTTGAGTTGTGCTGGAGTTCTGAAACTGTCTGCTATCTGAATTTCGGAATCTCTTGGAATGTCTGGAAAGTTCTCCTTCATAATCTCATGGAGAAGAGACTCTATGCCTTGTGAAGCCACTTCGTCACTTTCGGGGATCCCTATAAGACGAATATTGGTTTTCTTCAAATTATCCGAGAGCTCTCTGAGAGAGTGGTCTGTTTTTGCTCTCCATTTCTCTTCTTCTTTGAGGGTTTGGGAGCGTTCAAAAGCTTTGTCTTCAATGTCAGAAATCCTTTCTTCTGCTTGCTCCATTCTGTTACTGAGGGATTCTACTGTGTTTCTCAGATCTTTGAGGGATGCAAGTTCTTGTCTCAATGTGTCGAAATCTTTGGTCATTTGGTCTTTGAATCTGTTGAATTCTTCAGATAACTTTTGGAATTCTAATTCAATCTTATTTGCTATCCAGATCCTGAATTGAATTTCTGACATCTCAGCTATTTGTTTGTGCATGGAGTCTTGTGCTGTTTCTGCCCCATTGATCCTTGGGGGAGTTGATCTACTGTGATTATTCATATTGCCAGAGTTTTTCTGTTGATTTCACCTCATGATTGTTTTTCACTGTTGCCTCTGGCTGTCCTCAGAGTTGGGGAGGTGTCTCTCCAAGATTAGACCCCAGCGGGATCACTCTATTGTTGCTGGATCTTTGTGGGGAGTGACCCTGTGTAGTTCCTCTGGGGCTGCTCTAGCTATGGAGTTCTGGTTGTGGAAGCAGCTCCGGTTTGTGACACACCCGGATCCAGCAACAGGGCTGGGGGTGGTGCGCATGGTTCTGGGAATACCAGGTGCCCCGTGACTTTGGCACAGAGAGCCCAAGGCTTCAGCAGTCTCTGGCCAGGAGAAGAACTCTGCGCAGAGGCAGGGAGGGCTCCAAAGGTCACGCAGCTACCAGAGTCCCTGTCCAGATGAACGGGCTAGTGTGGAAGCTGGGAGGACACAAGAGGGAGGATGCAGGGTTGCGTGGCTCCCGCAGTTTCTGGTCAGGGAATGTGGAGGCCCGGTGGGTGCAGGTCACCGGTCAGGGGTCGCTGCACAGCTCTTATGGAGGTCTGGGCGGCACCAACCCCAGGAGTTTGAGGTTGCTATGAGCTGTGACGTCACGGCACTCTACCCAGGGCATCAGCCCAAGGCTATGGTGTGCCAAAACCGTCTCACTCTGCCCCTAAGGATTAAGGCTGTAAGGCAGCTCAGTCCCCGCCTTTAGGCTGCTCAGTCAGTAGGTTACTTTGACCCACCCAATCCTTGTTCTGAGACCCTGAGGGTGGAGCTTGCCAGAGCCGTTCTTTCACAATGGCTTCCTGCGCCCAGCTCAGTGGCTCAGTCTGGGGCTCCAGACAATGCCCAAAGTTCTCCACACTCCTGCTTAAGCTCTCCCCAAGGCAGTTCAACTGAGTGCCAAGTCCAAGAACACTGAAACAGTTCACAGGTAAGGCCTTTCCGGTTTGCAGTCTCACTGCTGCTTGTACTTACGGTTGCTGGCGTGATTAGGTCACTCGAACACAAGCAACCACTTGCCAGTTTTCCACTGTTTTTGTCCTCCTCTTGGGGTCCAGAAGTCCCTTGCTGGCTCCCTGTATCCTCAAAGGGATGATTATAGGCAGATCCCTCTGGCCAGAGATGCCTGGAGTCTTGTCTCCCCAGACTCGCTGTTCCCAGTTGCAGGGAAGCTGTTACTCGGCCGCCATCTTTAATCTCTAGATCCCAATTATTTTCATAACAACATACTTTCTGACACTTTGTCATTTTTCCATAATTTAATTTTTATATAAGAAAAGGTCGTCTGGCTTTATCTTCCAGAAGGAGAACTATGTATGCCAGTACCATTTATTGGTGTAAGCATTTTCCCTAGGCATCTTCTGAAATGTTTAATACATTTCAATTCCTTGGTTGACTAATAAATATTTCAATGTATAGGAATGTTTCAATGTTTGTATACAAGAAAATAGTCTTGCAGGTTTCATACATTTAAAAAATGTGTATGTTAAACAAATGGATACCTAATTATAAATGGAGTTAAGAAAATATTTTAGATCAGGGATATTTATCTAGTGCTACTTCCCATTGCTGGGTTCCATGGGAGAACAGCAAACTTGCCTAAGTTATATCCATTATAAAAGGTTGATTACTCCAGCATGAGCCAAAAGTTCATATAAATGCAATGTCTGTTAACTTATTTAGGTAGTAAAGGCAAGGATAAACCTACAAATGACTGTAAATGAGATCCACACAAAGTTATCAACAAGTAACAAAGCAGAGTATTGACATTTTATTAGGTGTTTTTTTGCACAGAAATATTTAATTTGGTTTCTTAAGGTTGTCACACAAACAAATGAATATACATAGTATAATCCCAGGTTGTTAGCAGGACATATTTTATTTTCTTATGCATAACACAGATTTACATGTTTTAACATTCAGTGATCATTAATCTATTTGTAAGGCACTATTTTTTTTTTTTTTTTAGTATTTTTTTTATTTTTTATTTTTCCAAATTAATACGAGGGTACAATTTTTAGGTTACACTGTTCTCACTTCCAGGGTAAAGTTCCATTTGTAGAAGAGCCCCCCACCCAGGGGGCATGTTATACACCCTCACAATGTGCACATTAGGTGAGATCACGCCTCCTGCCCTCTCTCCTTCTATCAAACACCCTCCCTCCCTTCCCACGCTTCACTCCTCCCCTGAACTGCACCATATTAGTGTTTTATTGTTCTTATGAGCATGTAATTGTTTCTATATTGGTTTCATATTAGCATGTAGTACATTGTATACTTATTTTTCCATTCTTGTGATACTTTACTAAGAAGAATGTATTTCAACTCCATTCGGTAAATGTAAAAGATGTAAAGTCTTATAAGGCACTATGTTAATGCTTGAAAGATACAGAGCTGAATATAGCAATTCCTTCTTCAAGGATCTTGCCAGTTATGAGAAAATTATATGCATAATTAATAGGAAAATCTATATAATAGATAATGCTCACTGCTGTAACAGAGATGAAAGCTACCATAATAATAACTGAGATTAAGACATAAATTCTGCCTTAGGGAAAAGAAAATTATTTGACAATTTTTATTTTAAGTCTCCACGTTTGGGGGGTGGCTTATTACATAGCAAACACCAAAACACTGAAAGTTCTAGTCTCCAGTCTTTCAGCCCCTGCAATAGGGAAAATACAGAAAAAATCCAAGAGGCAGGGAAGGCACTGACAATTTAGTGAGAAGGTCCCATTTGAGTACAAATGGAGCTAACCATGCAGGTATCTGTAGGAAAAGCATTCCTGAAAGAGACAAAAGCAATTGTGAGAAATCTCAGTCAGAGCTCTGAAGAGTTCAGTAACAGCCAGGTCAGTGGGGCCAGAGGAGCCCCACTCTGGGGAGCACAAGAGAGGAAGTCAGAAAAGCAATGTATTGGTAGAGTCATATCATTACAGATGTGATGAATTTCAGCTTTCTTCTTGTTAGGACTGCTGGAGAGTAAAGAGATGGCAAGGAAGTGGCTAAGAGTGGACAGCGGGAACCAAATTGCAGCCAGGAATTCTTCCCTAGTGGGAACATAAGTAGTAAAAAGTTCCCAGTGACCTATAACTGACCTAGAGCCCATTACCATCTAACTAAATCTTTGATGTAATCTAATTACAGCCCCCAACCTATCAATCACTCTAAAAGCAGGAAAAAAACATCAATCCTGCCAGGAAAAAGATGGGACAAGCCAGTGAGCTTATAAAGGGCAGAGGATGCTCAGACTCAGGGTCTTGAGTCTCCACTCCTAGAGTCTGACCTGTTCCTTTGTCTACGTATTTTCACTTCCTTTTAACTTTCATTCTTTCCTTTTCCTGTAACATACTGTTGTGTAGGAATGCTTTGTGTTTGTGATCACTCCATCATTAGCTCAACTCTGAAGCAGTACTCATCCTTGATACTCGGAGCCTGGAGAACAGGGAACATCCAGGAAGATCTTACACTCTTAAGAGGAAAAGCCACTGCAGAATTTTGAGGATTCCTCACAATCATTGTGGCTGCTGTGATAAAATGATACCTAAGAAGTGTATTTTTAATCTTGATAGAATGGACTTTGCTATGATAAAAATTAAACCTGAACTATCAGTGACTTTACTGTAAAAAGTTATTTCCTACTTCTGCAAAGTTTGGTGTTGCTTGGGGGTCAAGCAATTCTGCAGGGAAGTTGTCATTCATGTGGTGACTTGGTGTACTAGGCTATGTTTACCTTGCAGCTCTGCTGCCGCAGAATGTGGCCTCCATTCATGATCACTGCTCTCACACCCACTCTTCTGTGCTAGTCTGGAATTGAAACGTGACATTTTCACTGACACACCATTAAACAGAATGAATCACATAGCCCTACCTAAAAACAAAGAAGTTGGGAAATGTCAAACACATGAAATACTTACCGTGCCTGTCCAGAGGACAATGGCAAAAGAAGGAGAGCACCCATGAAGCTATTACAATATTCCAAATCATCCTGGGCACAGATGGTAATGACAGTGGGGTAGAGGAAAATGGTCAAATAATGAATATATTTTAGTAAGAAAAAGGAAATTTTCTGAATGACAAGGCATGAGTTATAAAAGATATAGTGGAGTCACAGGTGACTGAAATAGAAAAAACTGAAGAAGTTGTGCAGTATATCAAGAGCATAGTTTTAGAGATACTACCTTTGAGAGCTTATACAAAATGGAGAAAATGTCAAGTAAGCAGTTCACTGCACGGATTTGATGAGTTTAGTTAGGGAAGAGGTACAGGCTAGAGATGTATTTTGGTAGTCATTAATATATTGATGCTTTTTAAAGCCATGAAACTGGATGAGATGACCTGTCTGGTATATGTAGGGCAAAAAGAGAACAGACCATGCCCTGGGAAATTCTGTTCTTGGGAGGTCAAGGGGATGGGGAGGAACCAATAAAATAAACAAAGAGCAACCAGAATGATGGGAGAAACACCTGGCTCAAGTGTGTTACTTAGCAAGCCAAATAAGGAGTCTGATTACTTTTCATTGTTTTTTTTTTAATTTTGTTTTTTTTATAGCAGAGAGTAAAAAACTGTGTTTAGTGAGTGATGCTTACAGATCAAGTAGGATGAGATCTGAGAAATGACCTTTGGATTAAGCAATATGTGACCTCAAGGAGGGAAATTTCAGAATAGTGGGAGGGAACAAACCTGATTGGAATACACTAAACAGAATATGAGAGAAGAAAATTGGAGACAACAAATAAAAACCACTGTTTCTAAGAGTTTCTTATTAACAGAAAGAAATGGAATGGTAGCTAGAAAATGAAAAAAGAGAGTTTTTGTAAGATTTTTTGCTTTTGCTTTTTTTTAACAGAAAAAGGGTAAATGGTATTATATGTACATGGTGATGAGAAAGACTAACGGTATATGAGAAGGCAGGGGATGTAGTTCCTAGTTCCCAAGTGAGAGTTTAGCTTTAACCAAGGATTATAAATACAAGCAGGATTCTTAGGTAAGACAATCCTCTACCACATAGTTCAGTTTTTTTTCCCCAATAATATTTACAAACAAGGTCATCATGTAGGAGTCAAGGTGGAAAAGAGGATTCATGGTTACAAGAGAAAGGAACAAGTATAGAGTCAAAGACTAAACTCATGCAGAAGAGAAAATAAACTAGAACAGTAGAAGAGGTGGTTTATTTTGGAAACCAAGGGAAGATGGTGTTTCAAAAAGGAAGTGGTCAAGCGCGCCAAGTGCTGCTGAGAAACTAAAATGAGAACTAGAAAAACCCACTGGTTCAGCAACATGGAGGTAACTGCTGACCCTAGCAAGAACTACCCTGTGTAGCTGGGCGTTGTGGCGGGCGCCTGTAGTCCCAGCTGCTCCGGAGGCTGAGGCAAGAGAATCTAGTAAGCCCAAGAGTTAGAGGTTGCTGTGAGTCGTGTGACGCCACGGCACTCTACCGAGCGTGGTACAGTGAGACTCTGTCTCTACAAAAAAAAAAAAAAAAAAAAGAAAATTGGAATATAACAAGAAGTGAGGTGGCATCTTGGGGTGCTATGAAAAAATTAACAAGACAATAAAGGCATCATGATCTGAGAAAGTTTAGGAAGGTCTGGGCTAGACCAAGAGAAGAAAATGAGAAAGGTGTTTCTCAGATCAGACCACACCCACTTACACTCAAACATGAAAGAGATTAAAGCACATTATATTTTAACTTCTTGCAATCCCTTAGGTTGAGCTTGGTTATTAGGGGAGGGTAAGAGAAAAGACCTGAATGGAATTGACCTTGACACTTCAAACTGACTTGTACTGTTAGTACCTGAAAGTAACCAGAAAATTATGAAATCTGCCCGAGATATTGCGAAAGATAAGGCAGATTTAATTAAGTGCAACTAAAAGCAATTAAGTGGAGAGAAAATTTTATCATGTTACTTTTCCATTTAGTTGTGATACCTCAGTTATAGTAGATAAAGATCATATATTCTACTTGATGACCTATATAGCAATTCCTGACTTCTAGGAGGTAATGGCAAATATAAAAGTGAATTCCTCCACTTGTTCATTCATTGAACAGGTATTTGTAGAATAGAAACTATGTGCTGAACATTTTACTAAACATAAGGGATGAAGGGAGGATATGAGGGCAATCTGGCTGTGACTTCTATCACCTCTTGATCATCATGTGGATTTTGCTGATCTGGATGAATAGTTAGGGATCCCCTTCCTCTCTCACTGTTTTGTCTGTATCCATACACTGTCAAAGTGATGACCTTACCCATACAGGAAGATTATTCTTTGCTAAGAATATACAAGTAGCAGTCTCCCTGGTAGAACTTACAAGACTGGGAAAAGCTTGCAAAGGATAGTGTTTAAAACAGCGTGACCACTCCAATCAGTTTATATCATTACTCTGTCTCTATCTTTTTTCAATGTACTATTATTCTCTGAAACAAATTTTACTTACATGTTTAAGTCTGCCTTAATAATGTAACCACCAAAAGGGTAAGGACTGTCTTGTCCTTGCTCTTCTCACCTACCCGATGTTGGCATGCCCCATAGATTTACACTGGGCCCCATTTCTCTAGCTACACTCTCTCAACTTTGTGTATAAATACCATACGGGTTAATGACACAACTAACCAGTGATGCCATATACACACGTCCAACTGCCTACTTGAAATAGGAATACTGAACAGATACCTTAAACTTAATGTATGTTCCTCCTTCCCTACACCTTCATTATAGTTTCCTACCTAGTTACACTTTAAGCAGTTTCTCATGCTCAGTAAATGGCATCATCTTCTACAGATAGCAGATAGTTTGAGGCTTAAGCCAAAAATCCAGAATTTACCCTTGATTTCTATCCTTCATCTCCAAGCGCCTATCAATTCTACTTCCAAAACACATCTCAATTCCAGCTTTCTCTGCATGCCTACTTTTCAAACTATTTCAAGCAGTGATTTCTTTTTTGCTTGAGCTTTTACAGTAGTTCAGTTGGTTTTCCTGCTTCTAGTCTATTTTTCATATTGCAACCAAAGAGAAATTTTCATACTTAAAATTTGATAACCCCCACTAAACACACATACATTAAGAAATCTGTCAGTTTCCAGTTGATCTTTAGACAATCAAGGTTGTGAATAAGGTCCACCTGGTATGGTTCTGCCTACTTGATATTTTTTTTGAGGGGAATTTCTCATGTGTTTTCTAGTTTGTGTTAATGTCTGTCCATCTCCTGTCCCCAAACAATGCTTCATGAAAGCAAAACTTTGATGTACTGTTCACTGCTACATTTTTAACTTCTATCCAAGCAGCAAGTAAAAAGAGCAGTAAAAGGCACCCTGGTTCTGAAGACTATAGCAGCTGCACCTAGGACAGTTTCTTGCCTTAGAATTCTCAGGGCCCCCTCTGTATTGGGTAAAGGATACACACTTCTGACCGTCCTGAGATGATTTTTGTCTTACTCTATTGAAAATGTAGGCAGAATATAAGCTCAGAATCTAGACCTCAATCAGAAAACCAGGAGAAAAATCCCAATTCTTCCATTTACTAGCTAGGTAACGTTTTTTGTTCTTTTGAGACAATCGCACTCTGTCACCTGAGCTAGAGTGCTAAGGCGTCAATTTAGCTCTCAGCAACTTCAAACTCATGGGCTCAAACGATCTTCCTACCTCAGCCTTCCCAGTAGTTCACATTACAGGCGGCGGCCACCCCGCTCAGCTGATTTTTTTCTATTTTTAGAGAGACCCACCTCAGTCTTGCTCAGGTTGAGATAGGTCTCTACTAAATCAGTCTCTAATTCCTAATCCTCCCACCTGCTAAGATTACAGGCATCAGCGACACCGGGCCCTGAGTAGTTGCGTAACTTAACAGCATCCTCATCTGTAAAACGGGGAAAAGAGTACCTACATGTATATATGCATAATTTATTTAGTGGGGTGCCTTGGAGTGGCTGCTAATTTTGTGCAATAAACCCGGACAGGGCGCTATCAGGCTGTTAAATGCCCATTGATTCAAGGAAACAAAACACTGCCTATTTCAACTTTTGTCTCTTATACGTCTTCTAATGTGCTGGCTAAAGAACGGGCTGTTTTTTTCTAGATTTAACCTCCCAAGACTGTAGAACACACCCGGTATATCCCCACCCTTCGCACCACCTGCCAGCCAGATGAGCTCCCAGAGAGCTGAGCCGGGAGGGTCAAGAGCCCCGCCCCACACCGCTCGCACATGCGCAGTAAGGAGACGTTCTGCCCTTGAGCTACGGCTTGACATGAAGTTCCTGCTTCCTTCTTTGACAACTTTTGTTAATCCTCTTGCATCGTTGAGCCAGTTTTTGTTTTGCTACCTTTGGAACTCACATCACTTTGCTTGCTATCGCTGTACCCAGCGCTCCTCTCTTGGAGCCGTCTCTGAAGAGGCGTGGCTGACGGTGGTGCAGGTCTCGCGAGAAGACGAGTATCTGTCACGGTATTTACTTGTTTCCAGAATCCTTAGCGCGAGGCGGAAAAAGCGCTGCTTTTGCTTGGCTTCTGTTGATGGTGCAGTTTTGAATAAGGCTTCTTACCTGGATTTTTTTCTGTTGTTTCTTCAAGGAAAATGGCAGCCCCCGAGCAGCCGCAGCCCTTATCTAGGGGATGTGCGAGCTCCACTTCGATTTCTTCGCCCCGGGGTGACCGAACCCTTCTGGTGAGGCACTTGCCGGCCGAGCTGACCGCCGAGGAGAAGGAAGACTTGCTGAAGTACTTCGGGGCGCAGTCAGTGCGCGTCCTGTCTGATAAGGGGCGACTGGTAAGGGCCGCCGCTCCCGAGTCTCCGGGGAAGGCCCTTGGATGGCGACCTGGGGGAGGCGAGCGCCTATAGAAGGAAGAAAGGGAAGATGGGCGGTAGCTTCCCCATCTTTCCCTTTTTGCATCAAAATACCTTGTGTGCGAAGGGGATTTGTCATCGGCTCCAAGTGTAGATTAATCGCAGCACTGCGGAGAAGGACAAGTGAGGACGACAAAGCAGAATGAGAAATAGCTTAGTTGTATTCACTTAATTCACTTCGTTATAGTCCCATTCTGAGAAGCTCTCAACTCTTAGGCATTTGGGGGTTTTTTAGACTCTGAGTATTCTTGCAAATAAATATGCAGCAAAGGTTTTTTTTTTAAATCTTGCTTCGTTTATAAGCCAGTGTTAAGTAATTAACCAAAATAGAGGATAAACTGCAGTAGTCAGTACTATGTGAGTAAATCACATATAAGATTTCTATTAGATTTTTGATAAAGAGGCTCGTCATAAGAAATTGTTGATGACCGGGAGGGCGCGGTGGCTCACGCCGTGATCCTAGCACTCTGGGAAGCCCAGGCAGGTGGATTTCTCGAGCTGAGGAATTGGAAATCAGCCTGAGAAAGAGCGAGATGTTTCTCTACTAAAAATAGCGTTGCGGCAGGCACCTGCAAGTCCAGCTACTGGGGGAGGCGGAGGCAGCAGAAGGATTCTTTGAGCCCGAGAGTTTTAAGTTGCTATGAGCTTTTTGATTCAGGGTACTCAACCCAGGGTGACAAAGTGAGATTCTGACTCAAAAAAAAAAAAAAAAAAAAAAATTGTTGATTGCATCCTTTAGGAAATAATATTCTAAGACTGTTGGAATTTACAGAATTATTTTGTTTTAAACCTAAAGATATTTAGATGGATTGTTCTTCATTAAAATAGTAATAGTGATAGTATTTCTGCAAAATGGCGAGTAATAGGGCAAGACATAATGGTTTTAAGTCTCCCCAAATTGATTGTAGTGTTAATGCACAGCAAAAGTTGATAGTCACAGAGTTAAAAGACCAATTTTGGTCAGTGTTAAGTGTTGTATTTACTGGCAAGTACAAATAAAAGATTCAACATGTATATAATAAGTACACTTAATTACATCATTTTGGGTCAGATAGACAAAATAGAATGCATGGTATATTACTCAAGCAACTTTCAATAAACATTGGCAAGAACTCTTCCATGTCATAATGATTCATTTATTTTTGACTTTTATTTCTTTTATGATGGATTAGTCCTAGAATCTTGTTACAAAGATAAGACAAAGTAAACATACACCTTCAGGAATGATTTTTTTTTTATTGGTGGATGTTTTTAAAATTTGCATTGTGATCTATAAAGGAAAGTGTAAGATCTGTAGGTGTGTCATAAATGAGAGCTTGTGGTATATTTTTAGTGTACGGTCTGTAGGTGTGTCATAAATAAGAGATTGTCGCATATTTTTAGATGGTTAAGCATGATCCCGGGTGTGTAGTAGAGGTTTTTAAACTTCTGGTCTGTTGAATTATTTGCTTATATAAAATGTGCTATGTGTGCACAAACCTTTGTATTTAAAAAGTTTGCATAGCTTTCAGCTCAAAAGACTCACCCCCAAAATCTTGAAAACCACTGGATCACATTGAACCACTGGATCAAATGATTAGTAATCATTTAAGTGGTCTGTTTTCCAACCTTCTCTCTGATTTTATTAACGTGTCAAGTCACTCTACTGGTAAAATGTGAAACTATTTTTTTAAAAACAAATTATATTGGAAGTAATATTTATCCTAACACCTTGACTATTTTTCAGAAACATACGGCTTTTGCTACTTTCCCTAATGAAAAAGCAGCTATAAAGGTATGACTTTTTTTTTTTTTACTGTCAAAGCTGTCAGTAATATCCTATTATCTAAACTTTGTTCAAAATGGGAGGCAAGTTAAATGGTACTTTTTAAAAGAAAAGGGGTTTGTATTCCAAGAATTTGTCCAACAGGCTACATTTGATTTATTTGTTGGCAAACCTGCCCAGTATTTAGGCATTGGGACATAGAATTAGCTGCAAATGGCCTATAAAGCAAATTAAAATTGACTGCATCTGTAATTGAAAGCAACAAGTTTCTAAATGAGAGAAAGATGTATAACCATCTCTGTAACTGTTAATAAGGCAAGATGTTATAAGTATTAAAAGGAGAATAAATATTTTTTTTAAAAGCCAGAGAGTTATTCACAAAAGCAAGCTGGACCTCTAATGATTAGTTAGATTTAGAGAAGAATACGGGAGGAGATTGGCCTTCCAAGTTTGGAGAATACTCAGTATAGCTGTGGGGCATGGAAATTCATAAGTGGGGTAGGAATGAAGGATTGAAATGGAAATAGGAATTGAAAAATAGATTGGATCTAACTTTAGATGTAGATAATCCAGTAGGGGACAGAAAATTAACAATGTAGGTAGGAGTAGAGAGTTTGCAGAGAGTAGCCAAAAAAAGACCTTTGAGTTGATAAAAGAGGATGAGATTTAGTAAACAAGTCAAGCAGCTAGATTTAGATAAACACAGGAATAGTTAATAGGTGGTAACTGATGGAACATAGAATATGTGGATGCATATGCTAGTAAATGGGGAGTAGGGTGGGAATCCAAATTTCTCATCATGTCACTTTAGCTGTCTCAACATGGGAAACAAGGTAATAGGCTAAAGGAATGGGAGAGGAATATTGTGAGGTTAAGAAACAAGGAGAAAGTAAAAAATATTTTTAGATATTAGAAAAAATGGACTAAGATTGAATTATGTAATTGTATAGCACCATTAAGGGCCATCCTGAGATTAGTGATTGTGGTTATAAATTTAAAGTGAGATGGGCAGATCTGTTATGATTGTTATCTAGCCATTTTCAACTGCTTGAATCTAAGTAGAGTTGACAGAGTGTTGGTTAACCAGATTCTTGTTTTGCTAAGTTACAGGAAGCAGTGCTTCAATAGTAATAAAGCCCTGGTAGCCTGAGATTAAAAATAAATTAGAAATAGTCAAGGAAATGTTTACAGCATTAACCAAAAAGTGTAAATAAATTATTTTTGTCTATGGTCTCTAACAAATCAATTTTGACATAATTATGAAATATTTACTCTTCTTAGGCATTAACAAGACTTCATCAGCTGAAACTTCTAGGTCATACTTTAGTTGTTGAATTTGCAAAAGAGCAAGATCGAGTACATTCTCCATGTCCCACTTTAGGGTCTGAAAAAAAGAAAAGGTATGTAGATATTAGGTTTCCCTAATATTTTAAAAGTGGTTTTTAAGTCAGTTGTACAGTTATTGGTTTGTTTTTAGGCTCTCAAGTAAATAATTTGAAACAGTAATGACTCATTTATTAAATCTAGTACAGTAAAACAATACCTTTAATTCTGTTCCTCTGCTAGTACAGTAAAATAATATCTAATTTTGCTTTCTAGTTGTGCATTGTTGATTTATTATTAGGGATTATAATATAAAGCAGGAAGGGAATAGACAGAAACAAATTCAACCTAATTATAAATGAAGGGATGGTAAGTATAAAGTCTTCATATTAGAAATAGCACAATATCATGAATGGGCATGACCTTTGAAATCAAAGACTGATAATTTGATTTCCAGCGGTTACTGTGTATTTACACCTTCACAGGTTTGCTTTACTCAAGTAGTTCTCAAAGTGTGGTCCTTAGACCAGCAGTATCATCTGGGAACATGATTGAAATACAGACTCTTGGGCTTTCACCTAGTCTTACTGAATCAGAAACTTAACTGTGTGTGTGTGTGTGGTGGAGGTGTTATGGTAGCAAAATGTTGGGAGCAGTGGAGGAAGGCTCTAGAAACCTTAGAGTTTTAATACTCTCCAAGTGATTGTGGTATGCATAAAAACATAGAATACCACTATTTGATACCATGTAAACTTCAATTCTCTTTTTGGTCAATGAAAATTATCCTGCCATCTTCATAGGCTAGCTGTGAAGAGTAAGTAAAAATGTAAAGTACCAGTGTAATAATAAGAATACAGACGCGATTCAGAGAAGGTTAATTGTAATTCTGTTTCTTTCTGTTGGTGTTTGCTTGAGAAATTCTTGTAATTTTTTTTTAATGAAATTATTTTTATAAGGCCATTTTTGAAAAGATAATTTATCTTTATGAAATTTTTCTCTTTCTAAAGCTAAAATCAACTTTGATTCTGTATGTCTTAGGTCTGATGACCCTGTGGAAGACGATAAAGAAAAGAAAGAACTTGGTTGTTTAACAATAGAAAATGGAATTGCACCAAATCATGGGTAAGCATTTTTGCATTATTTTTTGTTCTTTTTCTTTGTGTTTATGTATATTGTTAATAAAGTAATTTTTTAAATAAACATATTTTAATATGTCATGTATACTTTTAATATGTTGAATAAATATTTTCACCTATAAATTTGTCACTGAATTCAGTTCCAAGAATCTAGCTACTAAAATATACAGGGCTGTAAGATAAGCTCTAATAAGTAATAAGTCACGTAGCATTTAATTTTTCTTTAATGCAATCAGATGGCAAGTTTTTTTTTTTTTTAAATGTACTTAGTTGGATCTTTTAGGAACAAAGTAAATCTAATAATACTATATCATAAGCAATTTTGTATGTTACTAGATTACCCAAAATGAGTATCGATATGAAATTATTAAAACATGATAAGCATTTAAAAATTCCTTTTTATATTTTAGGCTGACCTTTCCTCTAAACTCATGCCTCAAGTATATGTACCCACCACCTTCTAGCACAATCCTCGCAAACATAGTAAATGCTTTGGCAAGTGTGCCTAAATTCTATGTTCAGGTAAACAGAATGAAAGTTATTTTCCTCAAATACTTATTTGTGTAGCCTGATAGTTAATTTTCCATGCTTATTCTCATATTTATTTACTTATTGTGTTAGTGTTTAATCAGACTGCAATTCCATATAGGCAATGAAATAGTACTAGTTTTAAGTTCTGACTTTTATAAACTATCGTATAAATCATAGTAATAAACATAAGCTGGTTTGCAAAATGTTACTTCTGGGAATTTTCTTGTTTCTTTAGAATACATTTTTAACACAGACTCTCCAAGGAAAAGGTATAGTGGACTTCTCAGCAAGTGCTTACAAATATTGGCAGTAATAAGATACTACTTAGAAGTATAAAATGTAGATGATGTTTATTTTCTTTATTATACTTCTCCACGTTTCATAATTTCATGATAATCAGGGGAAAAGATATAAAAACATTTCAGTAGGTTTTATATTGCAAGCACCTTAAATTTTTAGTAGTGAGAATTATTGTACTTGTGAAAATAATAGACACTTTAGTAATGTTGATATGACTACCTATTTTATGTTGCCTGAGAGTAGAAAAGCAAGAGATGGGACTTCTTTTATAATAAATTAATCAGTAGTGTTATGGGAATGTTTTTAGTACATAAAATATAAGATGTGAATTGAATCATTTTATATTATATGATTTTAAGTGTCTTACCACTTTAAGGTACTTCATCTTATGAATAAAATGAATTTGCCCACACCTTTTGGACCAATTACTGCACGACCTCCCATGGTAAGAAATCTCTTAGAATTTTCAAGAGTCAAAATTTCTCTTCCTGAGTAGGATTATTGACACTAAATTACACAAATGTTTTAACAACCTCTGATGTACGTTGAAAATAAGGAACAAATGTAAAGTAATATGATAATAGGAAAGCTGAGATCTCAAAGTGGGGAAAGCCAGAACATGAAAGAAATGGGTTTGGAAATAAAGGCTATTATCTCTTCTGGTATTGTTCAGTTCTTTAATTTGAATAACTTTAGGTATTTTGCTATACTACTCTTGGTATATAATAGCAATGCAAAATCATTTTGCATTCTAAAATATAAATAGAGAATTTTCTTTGGGGTTGATTGCTTTTCTAATGTAATTACTATTAGCTTCATAATTTTTCTTTGTAACCTCCAACACCTACCCCATCTTTGGTATGTTGTGGTGTTTATTAAGGTTATACTGGCTGCTGTTAACAGACAAAACTTAAATTCTTAATCATTTAATAAAAATTATTTCTTACTTGTATTAAGTCCATTCTAAAGGAAGGGCAGAGGGATATTCTGCTTTACTGAGTCACTCAAAAAACCTAACTTGTTGGGCAGCGCCTGTGGCTCAGTGGGTAGGGTGCCAGTCCCATATACTGAGGGTGGCGGGTTCGAACCCAGCCCCAGCTAAACTGCAACAAAAAATAGCTGGGCATTGTGGTGGGTGCCTGTAGTCCCAGCTACTCAGGAGGCTGAGGCAAGAGAATCTCCTAAGCCCAAGAGCTGGAGGTTGCTATGAGCTGTCATGCGATGGCACTCAACCCAGGGTAACAAAGTGAGACTCTGTCTCTAAAAAAAAAAAGTATACCATCTTTCCCAGGAAAATGAAGGCATTACCACACTGATCAGGACGGAACTGAGAATTATATGGGGGAGTTTTTTGCACTTCCATTCCACTGGCAAAAACTGTTACTTGGTAAAATGTAACTGTAGAGTAGGTCTAAAAATTTTAGTTCAGCTGAATGCCAAGGAAAAAGAAAGAAATTTTATGATTAGCTAGTGGTCTGCCACTGTAGGTGTTCCCTGAATATGTGTAGAATGTGTAACAGAACATTATGAGATAGAAATGAGATTTAAATATTCAAATGGAAATGGTTTGTCTATATTCTATAAATATTATAGATTGGCATAGCTTTTTGTATTTTTCTTTTAATTAGTATGAAGACTATATGCTATTGCATGCACCTCTTCCACCCACATCTCCTAAGCCACCTGAGGAACCTCCTTTGCCAGATGAAGATGAGGAGTTATCTAGTAAAGAATCAGAATATGAGAGCAGTGATGATGAAGACCGACAGAGGTTTGTAATAGGAAGTTATATTTGTTTAGATTTCAAGAAGCACAGAATGTGGGAAACAGACTCTTGCTCTTCATAAATTTTGCATCTAATTCTTCATAATTTGGGATCATTAGAATTTACCTATCCTCAGTCTCCCAATGTCTTAAGTGTGTATAGTAGCTATAAATTGAGACCTGAGAATAGATATGAAGATTTGAGGGAAAATTTTTGAATTATGCATAAGTTATTTGTTTTTGAGATAAAGTCTCATTCTGTTGCACAGGCTAGAGTACCATGGGATTAGCCTACTCATAACAACCTCATACTTCTGGGCTCAAGTGATCCTCCTGCCTTGGCCTCCCAAGTAGTTGGATCTACAGGCACCTGCCACAACGACCCAGCTATTTTTCTATTTTTAGTAGAGATGGGGGTCTTGCTTTTACTCAGGCTGGTCTCAAAGTCCTGAACTCAAGACTTCCTCCCACTTCAGCCTCCCAAAGTGCTAGGATTACAGGCATGAGCCACCATGACTGGCCATGTGTATAACTTTTTAGATCAGTGGTTCTCAACCTGTGGGTTGCAACCCCTTTGTAACAATGAAAATACATCGCATCATTAGGAAGGTTGAGAAACACTGTTTTAGATTAATGATTATGGTATTATAAAATAGAGCCAAGCCTGATTATTTATGGATTTGCCTATTTGTAAAATTTATTTATAAACCCCAAATCATTATTTGCAGTACTTTTACAGTCTTTCATGGACATGAACTGTGGACACATAGAGTGTGTTGAAGAATTTGAGTCAACTGATGCATAGGTTTCCAGATGAGGTCAAATAAAGTGATCCTGTCTCTTGTGTCAGTTCTTGTACTAGAAACTAGTATCCTTTTCACTGTCTATAGCACCACCTTTTTCACATTCTCAAGTCTTTTGTTTATGATTCTGCTGTTTAAAACAGCCCCCAAGCATAGTGTTAAAAGTGCTGTCTAGTGTTTCCAAGCTCAAGGTGGCTGTGACGTGCCTTATGAAGAGAAAATACATCTACCGTGTTTCCCTGAAAATAAGAAATCCTCTGAAAATAAGACCTACTTACAGGAAAGATAAGACGTCCCCTGAAAATGAGACCTAGCGCATCTTTGGGAGCAAACCTTAATATAAGACACTGTCTTATTTTCAGGGAAACAGGGTATTAAATAAGTTTCTTTCAAGGCAGAAGTTTGCTGTTAACTGTGAGTTCAACATTAACAAATCAACCAAGTATATTATTAGATAAGGCGTCTTCACACATAAACACATGAAAAGCCAAGTAATGTATTGACCAGATGATGAAATGTGGTAAGCAGAGGCTTCTGGAAACCTAACCCTGCATTTCCCCAATGCAGTATTCACTATGTTTGCAGTGACCATGTAGAACATAACTACTGTGAATAATGGGCACCAGTTATATTCCTGTTTTGACACTATATTCCCCTGGACTCTATTTACTTTAGAATAACTTCTAGAGCAGTTCTGTACGTTTTTATATAAAACTATTCATAGTTTTCATAGTAATCACAGCAGATGTGTTATTCTTTGTGTTGGTTGTTCTTGATAATCTACATATATTGGTTTAAAGATTCTTGCAGAGTAGTTAAGTTGTTAATTATGCTCAGGTATGGCTTGATGCCTATAGCTCAGTGACTAGGGTGCCAGCCACATACACTGGAGCTGGTGGGTTCGAATCCAGCCTGGACCTGCCAAACAACAACAAAAATAACCAGGTGTTGTGGCGGGCGCCTATAGTCCCAGCTACTTGGGAGGCTGAGGCAAGAGGATCGCTTAGCCCATGAGTTAGAGGTTGCTGTGAGCTGTGATCCCATGGTACTCTACCTAGGGAAACACGGTGGCATTCTGTCTCCAAAAAAAAAAAAAGAATGCTCAGGTATACAATGCACAGCCTCACTTAGAACAGGAATTGCCAGTGAATATCTTTATAGGTCCAAAGATAAGTATTTTTGATTTTGTGAGCCAGATGATCTCTGTTGAAGCTACTTAGTTTTAGGAGAGCAGCCATGGACAGTACCTAAATGAGTGGGTGTGGCTTTGTTCCAACAAAACATTATTAACAAAAATAAGCAGGTATATGGATTTGGTCCTTGAGCTATGGTTTACCAACCGTTAGTGTACAATCCTGTGGTGGGCAAATGATGGAAATCTTAGGTAACTGTGCTCAGAAGTAATGTAGAGAGAAGTGGTTGACATGAGTCAGCACTCCAGGTGAGTCAGCACTCTAGCAGAGACTCTGGGTGACATACGAATAATCAGAAGCAATTTGACTATTGAAGAGCATCTGTCTTAAACAGAGATGTTTAGGAAATTGGCAGTCTCTGATAGATGGTAACTTTAACTTGTTAAATAAGCATGTACCATTGTACGAGTTGTACTGGGTTGATGGCTTAACCTTTGTGAATTTTACTTTCTTTATGAAACTAATGGTAGTAATTAGAAATGTAGACTGGCCAAACCTTTTTGTTTGTTTATTTCATTTTGTTTATTTAGGTTTTCATGTAGGGATATAGTGTGAATCCCACCAATAATTCATCTTGAGTCATGGGAGAGAACATAGTCCTTGCACATATCAACTTCTGATTTCATGCTTCTCTATTATCTTTTGGAAATGTAACGAAACCTAAAACAAAACAAAAAACCTAAAATAGTATAGGTTGAGCACCTGTAATCCAAAAATTTGAAATCCAAAATGCTTCAAAATTCAAAACTCTTTGAGCACTGGTGTGCCATCAAGTGAGTTGGGTGGCTGAGGTAGTAACACCTTTGCTATCTGAGGATTCGGTTTACTCAAACTTTACTTCATGTATAAAATTATTAAAAATACTGTATAAAACTATCTTCAGGCCATGGGTATAAGGTAATGTGAGACATACATGAATTTCATGTTTAGACTTAAGGTCCATTCAGGGGCAGGGAACCTGAGACCTCAAGACCACATGTGGCCCACTAGTTCTCAAGTGCAGTCTCTTGACAGAACCCAAACTACACAGACCAAATCCCTTTATTAAAAGGATTTGCTCTGTGAATTTTGGGTTCAGTGAAAAAGTATATACTGTATATCGTATCATTTTGTATATGCAAGTATTCTAAAATCCAGAGAAATCTGAAGTCCAAAATACTTCTGGTTCCAAACATTTCAGATAAGGGATACTTAACCTCTACTATTTATTCAGCAAATATTTATTGATTATCTAATATATGCCTGGAACTGTCGTAGAGGCTTATTATACACTGAGTGAATAATTGGTGGTTTTTGAACTCCTCTGTGAAAGATTCAGAAATGCCTAAACAAGATTTATCCTTATTATTAAGTATTCATACTCTTAGTGGGGAAAAGCTCTGTACGTGATATCAATTTTTACTTTCTGATTGCTGGTTGTAAACTCCTTTGGAGTAAAGTACAATACTTGAGAATTTTGATCTCATATAGTTTAAGTTACCTTATTTATATGATTGCTTTGTGGCAATTATGTATAAAATGCTTTTAAAGGGAGTGCTCCAGTCCAGGCTCTGTTTAATAATTAGAATATGAATCAAAATAAGGTTTTTTGAATATCGGTCTAACAGGGAACAACAAAGTCACATAGATGGTATTATTGTATCTCATTCAGTTGTTTGACATGAATTTCATCCATTTTATTTGGACTACTAAAAGTTTATAATGAAACATTTTTTTTTAATTGGTAGGTAGTACTTAAGTAAATTCTTAACTCCTTCAAAGTAAGATGAAAGCAAGGCGAATTAGAATTTGAGCTTTTGTCAAATTGATTATCTCTTAATTGATGGTTCAGAATTTTTTTTATATATATAAATATAAAATTTATAAAAATTTTTTTTATATATAAATATCTTTTATTTTTATTTTTATTTTTTGCAGTTTTTGGCCAGGGCTGGGTTTGAACCTGCCACCTCTGGCATATGGGGCTGGCGCCCTACCCCTTTGAGCCACAGGCGCCACCGATGGTTCAGAATTTAATTTTCATACTACTTTAAATTGCACACGACCTTTATGGCCACCCTGTACTTATTTCATATTCCATGTAAGATAAGTAAATCATATTATCTGTCAATTTGTATGCCAGAATTCAAATTTAAGTTTAACAGAAACAGTGGTAAATAGCTTTGCTTCTAAAGAGGAAATCTTGTTTACCTTCCCTTGCATCAATGTAGAATGAACAAACTAATGGAACTAGCAAATCTTAAGCCCAAAAGACCAAAAACAGTAAAGCAACGCCATGTGAGAAAAAAGCGGAAGATAAAGGATATGTTGATTACACCTTCGTCTGCTTCCCACAGGTAATTTTATTTAGAATTATGAAGTGAAGGTTGTCTGTGTGCTTTGTTTACTTGCTTAACTCATGTCATTTCTCAATTTGGCTTTTGTTTCCTCTCAGTCTGCTTGGTTCACCTTTAGCATCCGATTTGTCAAATTTACAAGTATTCATAATTCTGTCACAGTTGATCAGTGTTCGATTCTATAAACTACCCTAGGTCTCAGAATTTACTTAATTTTACCATCCTGTTTTTATATCCCACTTAACTGCCTTTCTTTCATTTTTACTTCTTTTATTTCTCCCTGTCTTGCTCTCGTCCCCTCCCTTCGCACCTTTTTCTGTAGGTTCCATACGTTTCTATCCATGGTTGCCTTTTCTAAATTTATATTTCTTGTTAATCTCATCATTTTCATGGTTCCACTTGTTGCAGCTAATAAATACCAAATTTCTAATTCTAAATTTAATCTCTGTTCTGAGATCTAAAGTCTTTATTTCCACTTTCCTTTTTACAAATTCAGAATGTCTTATAGGCACTTAAGATATTGTCCAAAATAAAACTCACTTACTTTCCTTTTCCTATTTCTTTCTTCTTTCTTCTCCTGCATTCACAGTTTAGATAATAGAATCACCAGTGGGTTTGTATAAAATTACTTAGTTTCTCCCAACTCCATTACCTGATGTCAGACATTTTTCAAATTTAAAGTACTCACCAAATAAAAATTCACATATCTTAACTTGGCACACAGGACCCACAAGAGTACCTTTAAATATTTATTGAATGTGTGCTAAAGTTCTGTCTGCAATATTGTGTATGGTTTGCAGCATGCTTCTAAAGCTTAATGCTACTTGTATCTTTTTAAACAGTGAGTTAATATTCTTATAGGCAGTAAACCATTGCATTAGCAATGATAATACATAACATAAGAAAAAGATATAATCCATAAACTGAATGGTCATGAGAAAAGAGAAGTTATAGCCAGTTGAGAAATCTGGAAAGGTTTCTAGAGAGAAGAGACATTTGAGCTGGCCCTTGAAAGATGAGAGGCAAAAATTAGGCAGGGTAAGGATATTCTATATGAGGGGAAAGTAAAAGGGAAATTTCCAGAGGTGAGAAAATTTGTTGAATAGGAATAAAAATGATGAAAGGGAAAGCTAAATAGATGTGGATAAATTTGCTTTAAATTTTAGGTTGGGGACTTTGAATTTATTGAAGCCCTTGCGGTGCTATTGATACTTAAAAAATTAAGACTTCCTTTCAACTGTATTATGTCATGTCATGCAACTTCACACTAAATAAATAACACCTACTTAGTCCATATTTCATTGAATTGAGTGACCCCTAGGGAGGCTTACACCCATGAGCCCTCCCCAGGCACAGAGAAACAAGGGTGTGGTCCCTCCTAAAGATCTTCATGGGCCTTTATTCAAGTCAGGTGTGAGAAAATACAGCACAGCTAAAAGCTTCAAAGAGAAGGTAAAGGTTACTAAATAAGGAGTTTATGTTAAGTTGCACGATTGAACTCTTAACACATTCTGTTTACTGCACTTCTCTCTTGTCTTATTCTTATCACTGCTAAATATGACTTAGGGCTGGAAGTATGCTGTGTCTGGTAAGTATTGTTTTCAATACTCAGGGCCAGCAATGATCCTTGGCTTTTGCCCAGATCCCTTTGTCTGCAGTGCCTGGGACTTTTAACCCTACGTTCTGTCCTTCAGTCACATGATAAACTTCCTAGAGATATGATTTGGGATGAGGGTTAGGGCCATAGCTATACAAGAATGTTATTAGATATAAACTAACTTTACACTGTATTTTGGATATTTTGTCATAGTCTAGAAGCTGCCAATGAAGTGATTATTTGTTGCAATGCTTCATTTGAAGTGTATTGCTCTTTTTTCTTTGAATCTCTAGCAGTGTTGAGTAATAGAAATAACGTGAGCCACATTAAATTTTGTAATAGTCACATTAAAGCAGTAAAAGAAACAGATGTAATTAATATTGATAATTTAACTCATTATATCCAAAATATTTTTTTGCGTATAATCAAATATAAAAATTTACAGAGATAGTTTGTTTTTATACAATGTTAGTTATGTCTGATATGTGTGTTATGCATAACATACTTAACATACTAAGTGCTCATTAGCCATATATGGCTAGTGGCTACTCCATTAGATATCACAATATAGTGCATTAAAAAGCTTATATTAAACATAGAAGAACTATTTATGCATATTTATAAATACCCTAAGTTTTAGAATTAATAGTCATCAAGTCCTTTCTCTGTCATTTATAGTGTGACTTTATGCAGATTAATATCCTTTAACCGTAGTATTAATCTTTAACTTAGGAATTTAGTAATACCTATATTTGAGCATTCGTGAAGCTTTGTTGGAGTATTAAGTCACTTCATGTAATAACTACCGTATAGAGAATGCTTTTTCAGTGTTAGCTTTTTTAAATTTAAATTTAAAATAATATTTTACTCAGGATTTTATCTGCAATTACAAACTTAACACTGTGATTGTTTTTAGCAATTTACATCCAGTGATGTTGCCTTCCGATGTATTTGACCAACCACAACCTGTAGGTAATAAAAAAATTGAATTCCATATATCTACTGACATGCCAGCTGCATTTAAGAAGGATTCAGAAAAGGAACAAAATTGTGAGGAAAAAAATGGTAAGGATATTTTAGTTCTTTCATATTCTGAAATCATCTTTTTGTGTTTAGAATTCTGTGTTTTCATGTAATGTTCTTAGTAATTGTCAATATTTAAAATATGTTTTTAGCTCTTCCTCAATATCATGGACTAATATCCATTTTCAGTTTTTTTATACAATAAAAATTGATGCTAATTGGCAAGATTTTCACTGTTACCTTTTGCTCGTAGTGATTTTTAGAGTGAAATGTAGTGGTTTTTTGCTGTACTTAAAATAATAGTAGAAGAGTTTCTTGTAGTGACTTAATTTTTCTTTTCTTTATTTTATTTTTTTAATTCTTTTGTACATAGATCATAAATACATTTATGCCCATTTCAGTGTGTTGATTATTTGTACAGATTGGAGTGCTTACATCATACTAATCAGCATAGCTTTCATCTCATTTACCCATTTGTAGCATTAGGACATTTGTGTTCTACACATGATAGAACCAACTTGTACTTGCAATGTGCTCCGTACTTGTGGTCCCCCTACTATCCCGCCCATCCCTTCCCCACCTCTCCCCCTCCCTCCTTCATCATAGCCTAAAGTGTGTTTCATTTTTCATATGCAAGTGTGAGTTATTATAAATTGGTTTCACAGTAGTGCTGAGTACATTGGATACTTTTTTTTCCATTCCTGAGAAACTTTGCTAAGAAGAATATTTTCCAGCTCCATCCATGTAAACATTAAGGAAGTAAAGTCTCCATTTTTTCTTTACTGCTGCATAATATTCTGTTGTATACATATACCACAATTTATTAATCCATTCATGGGTCGATGGGCCCTTGGGCTTCTTCCATGACTTGGCAATTATAAATTGAGCTGCAATGAACTATTTGGTGCAAATATCTTTATTGCCAAATGATTTTTGGTCCTTTGGGTATACACTTAAAGAGGAGTTGCAGAATCAAATGGCAGGTCTACATTTAGATCCCTGAGTGTTCTCCAAACTTCCTTCCAAAAGGAAGGAATGTACTAGCTTGCATTCCCACCAGCATTGCAGAAGTGTTCCCTTTTCTCCTTTTCTGTGTTTTGGAAAAGATTAAGTAATATAGGTACTAGTTCCTCTTTGCCCAGGGTGTCTTCCTCATGAAATATTCTCCCAGACCAATTTTCTCAAGTGTTTCCCCTGCACTCTCTCTAAGAATATTTATAGTTTTATGTCTTAAGTTTAAGTCCTTTAATCAGTAAGAGTCAGTTTTTGTTAGAGGAGAAAGGTGTGGGTCCAGTTTCAATCTTCTACAAGTTGCCAGCCAATTCATCCAGCACCATTTATTGAATAGGAAATCTTTCTCCCAGTTTATATTTTTAATAGGCTTATCGAAAATCAAATGACAGTAGGTGTCTGGGTTCATCTCTTGGTCTTCAATTCTATTCCCATACGTCTACCTCTCTGTTTTTGTGCCAGTACCATGCTGTTTTGATCACTATCGATTTATAATAAAGTCTGAAGTCTGGAAGCGTGATTCCTCCCGATTTGTTTTGATTTCTGAGTAATGTCTTGACTATTCGAGGTTTTTTTCTGTTTCCATATAAAACAAAGTACTATTTTTTCCAGATCTTTAAAATATGAGAGCAGTGCTTTAATAGGAATTGCATTAAATCTGTAAATTCCTTTAGGTAGTATAGACATTTTAACAATGTTGATTCTTCCAAGCCATGAGCATGGTATATTTTTCCATTTGTTAACATCTTCAGCTATTTCTTTTCTCAGAGTTTCATAGTTTTCTTTATAGAGATCTTTCACGTCCTTAGTTAGATACACTCCCAGATATTTCATCTTCTTTGGCACTATTGTAAAGGGAATAGAATCTTTGATTGTTTTTTCCCCTTGACTACTGTTGGTGTATATAAAGGCTACAGATTTATGAGTGTTAATTTTGTATCCTGAGACATGACTATATTCCTTGATCACTTCCAGGAGTTTTGTAGTTGATTCCCTGGGGTTTTTCAAATATATAATCATATCGTCTGTGAAGAGTGACAATTTGATCTCCTCTGGTCCTATTTGGATCCCCTTAATTGCCTTTTCTTGCCTGATGGCAGTGGCTAAGACTTCCATTACAATGTTATAAAGCAGTGGGGACAGTGGGCATCCTTGCCTGGTTCCTGATCTGAGTGGAAATGTTTTTAATTTTACTCCATTCACTATGTATTGGCTGTGGGTTTGTTGTGATGGCCTCTATCAGTTTAAGTATGTTCCTTTTATACCTATTTTCTTAAGTGTTCTGATCAAGAAAGGATACTGGATATTGTCAAAAGCTTTTTCTGCATCAATTGAGAGAATCATATGGTCTTTGTTTTTTAATTTGTTTATGTGATGTATAATATTTATGGATTTACGTATATTGAACCATCCTTGGGACCCTGGGATGAAACCCACCTAGTCATAATGTATAATTTGTTCGATGTGTTGTTGGATTCTGTTTGCTAGGATCTTATTGAATATTTTTGTATCAATATTCATTAGAAATATTGGTCTATAATTTTCTTTTTTGTTGGGTCTTTTCCTGGTTTGGGTATCAGGGTGATATTTGCTTCATAGAATGAGTTGGGAAGTATTCCTTCTTCTTCTATGTTTTGGAAAAGATTAAGTAATATAGGTACTAGTTCCTCTTTAAAGATTTGGTAGAATTCTGATGTGAAGCCATCTGGTCCCGGGCTTTTCTTTTTGGGGAGATTTCTTATAGTTGATGCTATTTCAGAGCTTGTTATAGGCTTGTTCAACATTTTCACTTCTTTCTGGCTAAGTCTGGGAGGGTAATATGTTTCCAAGTATTGATCTATTTCCTTCAGATTTTCATACCTCTGAGAGTAGAATTTTATGTAGTATTCAGTAAGGATTTGCTGAATTTCTGAGGAGTCTGTTTGACCTTTATCATTTCTGATTGATAAAATTAGGGATTTTACTCTTCTACTTCTGGTTAGGTTAGCTAATGGTTTGTCTATTTTATTGACCTTTTCAAAAAACCAACTCTTTGGTTGATCTGCTGTATGATTCTTTTGTTTTCAATTTTGTTAAGTTCTGCTCTAATTTTAGTTATTTCTTTTTTTCTGCTGGGTTTAGGGTTGGAAAGTTCTTTCTTTTCCACTTGCTTGGGATGACCCAATAAGTTATTGACTTCCTCTCTTTCTGTTCTCTTGAGGAAGGCTTGCAACGCTATAAATTTTCCTCTTAGGACTACCTTTGCTGTATCCCAGAGGTTCTGATAGTTCATTTCTTCATTATTGTTTTGTTCCAAAAATTTGGCGGTTTCCTTCTTAATCTCGTCTATGAACCAGCTATCATTTAGCATGAGGTTATTTAGTTTCCATGTTTTTGTATGTATGTGGAGATTCCTTTTGTTACAGAGTTCAACTTTTATTGCGTGGTGGTCCAAGAAACTACAAAGAATGATTTCTATTCTTTTAAATTTGCTGAGGTTAGACTTGTGACCTAATATGTGATCAATTTTGGAGGATGATTCATGGGCTGATGAGAAGAAGATGTATTTGGTTTTGTTAGGATGAAATGTTCTATAGATGTCTATTAGATGCAAATGTTGAATAGTTAAGTTTAATTCTAAAATTTTTTTGCTTAGCTTCTTTTTTGAGGATCTATCCAACACTGCCAGAGGAGTGTTGAAGTCTCCAACAATTATAGTGCTGGAGGAAATCAAATTGCTCGTGTCAGTTAGAGTTTCTCTTATAAATTGAGGCGCATTCTGGTTGGGTGCATAGATGTTGATAATTGAAATCTCATCATGTTGAGTGTTGCCCTTAACAAATAAGAAGTGACCATCATTGTCTTCTCTTACTTTGATTGGTTTAAAGGCTATTGTATCTGCGAATAAAATTGCAACACCTGCTTTTTTCTGATTTCCATTTGCCTGAATTATAGATGACCATCCCTTCACCCTGAGTCTATATTTATCTTTTACGGTAAGGTGCGATTCTTGAATGCAACAGATGTCTGGCCTGAGTTTTTGTATCCAGTCAGCCATCCTGTGTCTCTTTAGAGGGCAATTTAAGGCATTCACATTAATTGAGAGTAATGATAAAACTGACAGAGTTTTGGGTATCGAGTTTTTCAAAAGTCCAGAGGACATTTTTAATCCTTTTGCCACTATAGAAGTTAGAATTTGATCAAAAGTTTCTGAGTGATTTTACTTTGGGGGTGAAGGATTGTGTTGTTCATTATGGAGGATAGGTCTGAGAATTTCCTGAAGAGCTGGTTTAGTTATGGCAAATTTCTTCAACATGTGAATGTCATTAAAGTATTTAATTTCTCCATCATAGATGAAACTCAGTTTAGCTGGATACAGGATCCTGGGTTGAAAGTTATTTTGTTTAAGGAAATTAAAGGTTGATGACCACCCTCTTCTAGCTTGAAAGGTTTCAGTGGAGAGAACTGCAGTCATTCTGATGCTCTTCCCCTTGTATGTAACGGTTTTTTTCTTACACTTTCAGAATTTTCTCCTTCATATTAACTTTAGTGAAATTAATTATAATATGTCTGTGAGAATTTTTATTTGGGTTGAGTCGTGCTGGTGTTCTGTACTGTCTGCTATCTGAATATCCGAATCTCTGGGCATGTCTGGAAAATTCTCTTTAATTATTTCATGAAGCAAAGCATCTATATTCTTTGCAAGAAGCTCATCACTTTCAGGTATTCCTATAAGGCGAATATTAGACCTCTTTGAATTATCCCAGAGGTCTCTGAGAGAATGATCCGTTTTTGTTCTCCACTTTTTTTCCTCTTTGAGTGTTTCGGAGCGTTCAAAAGCTTTGTCTTCAATATTGGAGATTCTTTCTTCTGCCTGCTCCATTCTGTTACTGAGGGATTCTACTGTATTTTTTAGATCTTTGAGGGCTGCAAATTCTTACTTTAATGTTTCAAAATCTGTGGTCATTTTGTCTTTAAATTTGTTAAATTCTTGAGACATCTTTTGACTTTCTGCTTTAAATTCTAATTTCATCATTTACTCCATTTTGTTGATCCTATTTGCTATCCATATTCTGTACTTGATTTCTGTCATCTCAGCCATTTATCTGTGAATGGGATCTTGTGCTGTATCTGCTTTATCGTTTCTTGGGGAAGTTGATCTATTCTGATTGTTCATGTTGCCAGAGTTTTTCCGCTGATTCCGCCTCATGATTGTTTTTCACTGTTGGCTAGGTGGTCTGGTAAGGTGAGATTGGATTGGGGTTTCCTGGGGTTGTCGTTAACCAGCCCTTTGTTAAGGATCTGAGACTGATGACTACAGCTTTTTCCCCTTTAGCTTTGCAAAAGACCTGCACAGTATTACAGTTTGAAGCTGGGGAAACCTGCTTGGTGTGGTGGAGTTAGGTGGCTCAGTCTTTTATTCAACTGGTTCTTGTCCGGTCCTGGTGGATCAGTGACTCTGGAGAAGTCAGTGACTCTTTAGCTGTGAAGAAATACAATCAGTTAAGAAACCCCACCTCCCCAGATAACAACTGGAATGGGAAAAATCAACTTTTCCTGTTACTGCACAACCAGAGTATCTCCCTAGACAGTCCTTGGGTAATTGTCCCAAGTTAGGGGTTCCAAACCAATTGACACTGTCAGTACGAACTCTCAGATGGGAGAGTTTGAAAGGTCTCCAGCAGCTAGATAGCAGAGGTCTACTGGCTGCTCAGATTTTGCTCTCTCTGATGCTCTACAGAGTCAGAAAGGCCTGCCCGGTAACACAGTAGGATCAGGGGGCTGAGTCTCTTTCTCCACTTTGTTCCTTTTTCATGCCTAATCACTGGTGACCCTGCAGGACTGCAGTCCTATTTCCTCCAATAATGTGAAGTGCCAGGGCATAGCGCCTGTCAGAGTCTAAGGAAGGTCAGTGCCCCCACTGTGGGGCCACTGCCCTCGGCTACCAGCCAGCTCTGAGAGCTGAGGCCTGTCTGCCTCAGGTGTTCAATTTCCACTGGCGAGTGTTCCACTTGGGCTCAGTCTAGTCCTGGGGGTACCAGGCCTGCAAATGCTTATCTCCCTCAGCCACCCCGCCTTTGTCCCTGCCGCTCTGCAGCACCAGTATCCCTATAGAGTGACTTCTGGTTTCCTCTGGCAGTGCACAGAGATAGGGGGGTGTTTTTCCAAGATTGGACCCCAGCGTGATCACTCTATTGTTGCTGGATCTTTGTGGGAAGTGCCCCTGCACAGTTCCACTACCGCTGCCAAAGCCAGAGAATTCTGGCTGCAGGAGCAGCTCTAGGAGCGTGCTGCACACGCATCTGGCAGTAGGACTGGGTACACTGCAGGATTCTGGCAGTATCCAGTGCCCAGTGACTTCAGCAAGATCACTACTCCATTGGCGATTCTGGTCGGGCGGGGGCCTGACGCAGAGGCAGGACAGGCTCAGCATGCAGCTTCAGTGGTCTCTGGGTGGGCAGGGTGCAGCGCGCAGCTTTGGTGGACTCCCAGTGGGTGGGATGTGGTGTGCAGCCTCCACAGTGAGGGCGGGTGGGGCACGGTGCTTGGCGCGGCCTCAGTGGTCTCCAGGTGGGTGGGGCATGGGTGCAGCGTGAGGCCTCAGAGGTCTCTGGGTGGGGGGGGGACTGACCAGGCAGGGGGCGGGGCACTCGTTCAGGCAGGCTGGGAGAGGGGCGCTGCTCATGAGCCTCCTCCCTCAGTCTCTGTGGTGGTTAGGAATCTGGTTTATCTGGTTAGAGGGGAAGGATGGACTGAAAGTTCAGAATGGCAGGGAAAATGTAAGTTCAGTTTTTCTGCCTGGTAAGAGAATGATCAGAGTCACTGCAGGGTCCCTCTGGAGGAAGAAGTCCCCACTTCTTACTGCTCTCACCCGTGGGTTGAGACAAGAGGTCCTCAGTTCACTAATTGCCTGAAGAAATCCCACAGGAGCAAACGAAGAGTGAAAGGAAAAGGAAAAAAAGAAAAGAACCCGCAGCTTTCTTGGGGTAGGGGTCAGGCATTTTTCCTTTTGGTTGAGTTTTGTACCTGGAGATTGTTGTCTTGGAATCGCAGCTTGCCTCCGCAAGGGCGACCTGTAGTTATCTCTCTTCTCTCTCCGTTGGGCTTCCTGTTTTCAGGTCAGTTGGATACCCTCTGGACGTTATCCTTCTCTCTAGATAGGAGCCTATGTCGGAGGCTGCATCCAGTCGGCCATTCTGCCCCTCCTTGTCCATGACTTAATTTTTCATTGCTTGTTTAATGTGATGGTCTATGTACGTGATACGTAACCATATGTACATGTATAAGTATATATATAATTGTCCCATTATTAGAAAACAAAACAACCTATCTTATATGTTGTATATTTCATGTAACTATCACAGAGACATGGAAGATTGTTTGCTAAAGATATTGTTAAGTTAAAAATAATACTGATTTTACACATTTCTTTTCCTTATTTTAGTCATTAATTTAATATTATAGTGTTCTTTTTTTCTTTAAATCTTTGAAATTTCAGAAATAATACAGGTTTATAGAAATATAATCAAAACAGAAACATATAAAGTAAACTTTTTAAAAAGTTTACCTCTCTCCTCTGTCCTACAATTTAGAGATAAATACTATTAGTAATTTGGTATAAATAAGTATGTATGTGTGTATGTCCTTCCAGACCTTATCCTGTACAGGTGTAAACTTATTTTTGTCTTTTTTATCACTCACTCAATAATGATTCATTGAAAGTTTATTTGTTTGTTTGTTTTGTAATGGCTCCACAGACAATTTAGGTATGGTCTCGTCTTTTTCAGAGGTTACAGTCCAGTGAGGGTAGTTAACTCTTAGAACATAAAAACATATACTTTATTTTTTTTATAGCTTCATAATAATCCATCATATAGTTATGTCAATCTTTTTTTAATCATGCTCTATTTATAGAAGTTGAGGTAGTTTCCATTCCTTTACTATAACAGAAAATGCTAGAATATACATCTTTATATATCTTCAAGTACATGTGCGAATGTACTATAGAATTCTACTAAGTATTGTAAATGTTGTGAATGAAAAACTATAGCTAGTCTTAATTCCTGTCTCTGATGGTTAGTGAGAATACATTTCCTTTTCACATAGCTCCTTTTTTACTTGTTTCAATAATTCTGTTTCTCTTTTTGTAAGTTTTTTTTTTTTTTAATCTCATGGCTAGTCACACCTTTACATTCTGTTTTTGATGCCTTTAGGCCACAGGAATTCTGTTTGTACAAAAGGTATTTTAGTTTTTTTTATGTTTTAAGGAGACATCTATAATCCTAATTTGAATTTTTTAATTGAGTGAATTTTTTAAGTACTTGCTTTTCTTTACTACTTAAAGGTCAAGATAAGGATTTCAAGAGGGTTGTTAATGGTTTTTTTCTGTTAGTGTTCCCAAATGGAAATGTCATTTTATGTTGTTTATTCCAGTGTAATATGCTTATCTTAATCTTTTAAGTTCTTTAGAAGGCTGAAGGTTGTGTCACAGTATTCTGAGAAATATTGTGAAATCTTCATAATGTATGAATAATCTTGGGAAAACACATCTCATTTTCAGAATGCCTTTTTAAATTATATAATTTGTTTAATTAATTGAAAATTTATTTTTGTCACACAGTTATTAATACTTCAGAATGGGTAGGTTAAACAAAATATCTGTTGCTGCCCCCCAAAGGATGCACACTATCCACCTACTGAACATTTTCATCAGGTGCCTTTCTGGTACTTCAAACTGAATGTGTTGAAACTGGGATTATTTTCTTTCACATTTCAGGCCCTCTAATGAGCACCACCAAGCAACCATTTGGCTGTTAACTGTTGTATGTGGCTGTTCTTATGCTACAGTGGCAGAGTTGCAGTCATGACAGAAACCATATGACCTGTAAAGCCTAAAATACTGTTTGTACCTTGATAAGTGCATATGCCAGTTCCTAGAACATTGAGAAACACCAAAGCATTTTAGTCCCGAAAAATAACTGATAAGATTAAAAATGGAGGGAAAAATCCCCAAAAGCTATTTTGATAAGTGAGAGATTTTTAATAGCTAATGTTAATGTTGAATTTAGATTTGCCTGCCACAGAAGTTGATGCACCCAGTGTAGGGTTTGGAAAAATCTTTCCCAAACCTAACTTGAACATCACAGAGGAGATTAAAGAAGACTCTGATGAAATGCCATCAGAATGCATTTCTAGAAGAGAGTTGGAAAAGGGCAGAATTTCTAGAGAAGGTAAGGTCATAAAAGAAGCAAAGCATATATTCTATTTTACATTTCTTTCACACTATAGAAACAAAATAAATTCCTTCATACCTTCATATCATTTACCTTAATTTTAGGCACATACTTTAAAACATCTCCTCAGGTAATGTTTTTAATCACCTCTTATTTTTTAATACTCACACTTCATAGGGTAGAATGTTTCTTTCCATATGTTTCCAGTCTATATTTGTTTGGAAAAAATATTTTATTTTCATTTCTTAAACTTTTATATGGCATTTAAGATAGTGTATGTGTGCCACAAGTTTGCAATTAAATATTCCACATGTAGCAGATAAACTATCACAAATACTGTGTCTGAGATACATACAAAGTATGTAAAAAAAAATCCAAAAAAAATTATGATTAAATATCTGTGTTTTGGGATTTTATATAAAATAATGTGATAGTTTTTTACTTGAAGGATTATCAGTGTTTTAGTATATTTTACAAAAATAGAGGTTTTAGATTGATGTGTAACACAAAATTTTCCCTACTAAAATAGGAACTAGGCTTCCAAGTAATAATTTGACCCAGAATATCTAGTTGTCAAGAACAAATTACTGGCATTAAACAGGAGGAGCTATAAAGGGGTTTGCAGGACATCGTTTCTGTGAAATACCTGATTATTGTGTTTAAGTACTTCATACTTACATTCGAATATGGAGGTGACTGTTGGTTTGAGAAATTCACATTAAGCAAAGTAATTATACAAATCATTAATGACAGACATGCTTTAGTATTTCTAATAAAGCAGTTCATCTCAACAGACCATTAATAGTAGGTATTTTATTGGGCAAATTTAAGTTATTTTAGGTGTTTGAAATTTGTAAAAGAAAAGTTAAAATTTTTTATATAATCAATTCAGATTTTTCCATGCTTATTTTTTATTTCTTTGGTTTTTTTGTTGTTGTTGTTGAGACAGAGTCCCACCCTATGCCTCTAAGCAGAGTGCAGTGGCATCGTAGCTCACTGCAACCTTAGACTCGGGCTGTGGGCATCCCGGTGCTTCAGCCTCCGGAAGCCGCTGGGATTACAGGCGCTTCCCCACAGCACCTGTAATGGGTTTTTCCATTTTTTTTCATGAGTCAGGGTCTCACTCTCCTTCAGGTGAGCCTCGAACTCCTGAGCTCAAGCAATTCTCCCTCCTCAGCCTCCCACAGTGCTGGTATTACAGGCATGAGCCACCACTCCCGGCATCAATTCAGATTTTTAATGACTATTTTTTATCCATTTGTAATATTGTTACTAATTTCTATGGTTTTAACATTTTCATAAGGCTTATGTTGTATATTTAACAGTTATTTTTGAATTTTAATATACTTTTTTATTTTTAAAATTTGGCGAAAACATTTTATTATCTTTGTTTTGTTTTTAAACAAGAAATGGAAACACTTTCGGTTTTCAGAAGTTATGAACCTGGTGAACCAAACTGTAGAATTTATGTCAAGAATTTAGCTAAACATGTTCAAGAAAAGGTAAGTTGAAATTTACAAGTTGCTTTTTTTTTCTGCATGTAAATGAAAATAATTTGAAGGTTTTTATGGCTGGGTGATATGTTAATGTCTGTGTGAAACCACCTTTAAGAGTATTTTTTTCTTTTTTACTCTTTAGGTCATGCTATATTATTCTTAAATATTTTCTTAAATTTTTTATTAAAATAATTTCATAGCTTGGTTCTCTGGCAGTAAACACTAGGAGTTTGAGTTATGTATTAACTTCTTCAGGCCGCCCTAACTAAGCATTGATAGCTCAAGTTGAGCAGCTTGAACAATAGAGATACATTGCCTCAGGGTTCTGAAGGCTAACTCTGAAATCAAAGGTTGGTTTCTTCTGAGGGCTGTGAGGGAACTATGTGCTACTCCCACAGCTTCTGCTGATTCGCTGGCAGTGTTTGGTGTTCGTGGTGTGGTGGCGACATCACCCACATTTCTGCCTTCATCTTCATAAAGTCTTCTCCCTGTGTGCATGTCTATGTCCAAATTTCCCTTTTCTTTAAGGCCACCAGTCAATACTGTATTGTCACAGTGTGACCTCAATTTTTGTTTTGTTCTTTTGTTTGTTAGGGGGTTTTTTACATTTATTTCCTGTCTTCTTGTTGGAATTCTAGGACCTTAAATATATTTTTGGAAGGTATATTGACTTTTCCTCAGAAACACAACGGATCATGTAAGTGACAGTGATAATCTCAAATTATGTTTTGTTTTTATCTGTTAAGAATTTACCCTTTTTATAATCTCAACATTTGTAGTTCAGTGGTAAAAATGATATGATCTGTACTGTTGCATGTACAGTTGATCTTTTTTAGATGCCTAGAACAAGTTGAGAAACTTGTTCTGTAAATGGGCAGATAATAAAAATTTAATATTTTTATTTTATTGCAGACCATACTGTGTCTGTTGCAACTACTCAGTTTTATAGTTGTAGTGTGAAAACATCTATAAATAATACCTACACGAATATTCATGGCTGTATTCTGATAAAACTCTTCACAGAAATAGATCTTGTGATTTCTTTTTTTTTTTTTTTGAGAGAGTGTCTCACTATGTCGCCCTCCGTAGAGTGTTCTGGCGTCGCAGTTCACAGCAACCTCAAACTATTTTGGGCTTAAGCGATTCTCCTGCCTCAGCCTCCCAAGTAACTGGGACTACAGGTGCCTGCCACCACACCTGCCTATTTTTTGGCTGTAGTTGTCATTGCTGTTTGGCAGGCAAGGGCTGGGCTTAATTGAACCCGCCACCTCCTGTGCATGTGGCTGGCGCCCTGCCCCCTTGAGCTATAGGCGCTGAGCCAGATCTTGTGATAATTTCCTTGTTCCAATTCCCCCTCTAAAGCAGTAGTTTTCAGACTTTACATCTCAAACTTATAAACATTACCTCAACAGCTTGGTAAAACAAGTTTTCTAGGTCCATCTGAGAGAGTCTGGTTTTCTAGGTTTTATGAGCAGGGACCGTTGAATTTGTGTTTCTAAAAAGCTCTTGGATGATGCTGAAGCAGTTGGCCCAAAGACTGTACTTTGAAAACCATTGTTTGAATGATTCATCCAGGAATATATAGCAATGAGGCAAAAATTTTTTCTTCTTACTCTGGCAGTAAATTCTCACCTTTTAATTGGACTGCATGAATCCAGGGCAGTCCAATTTTGTAAAAGCAAAAAAGAGGACGTGATTAGTGTTTGAAGCCCTTATATCTTGGTTGTATTAATTGGTTTTTGTTACTTGAGCAGATAGTAACAATGTGACAAAAAGAAACTTTTAAAAGTTAGAGATATGAAATAAAAAATTAAGCTTGCTTTTATAATTGCTGGTAGCATAATTTTAAATCACATAAATACATTTACGATAGTTGAAAAGTAGATAAAAGTGCATTGTCAAACTCATTACTTGTTGAATAAATTTTAGAATAATACAAAATATAATTTTAGAGAGTACAGTCATTTTTATTTTTAAATAGTAAAATTTTAAACTGTTAAATACATTTTCATTTTATCAAAATTGACATTTTTTGAATCAAAACTACTTTTTATTTCTTGACTTCTAGGTTTGATATACGCTTAATGAAAGAAGGTCGTATGAAAGGACAAGCTTTCGTTGGACTTCCCAATGAAAAAGCTGCGGCAAAAGCCTTAAAGGAAGCGAACGGTTATGTTCTCTTTGGAAAACCCATGGTGGTTGTATCCTTTAAATCAATCTATTATAATTTATAGGAGAAGAATATAACTGAAACTAATTTTTATTATCCTTTAAAAATTTCAACAATTGGCATTTTAGCTTAAGATAATTAGTTACACATGCCTTAATTGAGTCAGATGACAGGTAGTTTAGATTTTTATTGGAAGATGAAGGAACTTCAGTAGCATGAGGTTGTTACATTTCAGCCATGTTTAAACTTTTCACTTGTGCAGCTCAAAACTATGTACTCATGCTAAGCTTAAAAGACTTAGTATATAGAAGTCCATTTGGAATCAGTAAGTAAAGAACTCACTGTGGTTTTATTTTATTGTAATTTATATTTTTACTTGAGAATTTTAATAACCAGAATAAATCTTTGAGTAACTATTTTGCTTTGGTGATGCATTTTGCAAACTAGAAATCAGTGAGATAGGTAAAGAAGCAGGTGTAAAAAAATGATGACTGTAAAGAAATGAGTAATTTTTTATTGCCCCTCTACATCATGAACAAGTAGGAGGCATTGAAAGTAAATTAAAAAACTTTATTTCTACCCTACGTTACAAAGGTTTTAATAATAAGTTAGAAATTATTACTTTTATGTTTGTGAAGGAAACCTTAATTTAAAATATTAGCAATTTGCTCGTTCTGCCAGACCAAAACAAGATTCTAAAGAAGGAAAAAGAAAGTGTTAAAAGTCAATAAAGGTAAGCGGGATAAAACTTTATAAAAAGACAAGAGTATTTCTTGAGATAAACTTAAAGGAAGTTAAAATCCTGATAGAGTAGTAATTCAGGTATCTCTTAAGTTTTTTTAAAGGAAATCTGTGTAATTTCCATTAAACTTAAAATTATAAGTACATAATAGAAATAATTTATATGTAAAAATTAAATTTGGATAATTTTTTAGGAGGAGTATGTCTATTCTTTATTTACTTTTTTAGCTTAGAGTAAATTAGTGGTTCTTAAACTTTAACATATATAATAATCACTTGGAGAGGTTCAGAAAACAGTTTTGCTAAGCTCCTCTCTTCTGAAGAATTTCTGAGACAGTAGGTCTGGGATGGGGTCCTCAGTGACAATTCCATTTTTCTCCTGCCTGAGAGTTTCCCAAGATTCTGGATTTTCACTGCTGACATGGAAAAGTGTCTAGCCAGGCAGGACAAGTTGGTCACCCTTGGTGACACTTGAGAATTTGCATAACTAATGACTGTCTGAGGGAATTGATGAGGTATCTGGTCTAGGGACCAACTACACTTTGGAAACTCCTCAGGTAAACACTTAAAGCTAAATTTTCTAACTTAAAATTCTACAATGCTGAATATATAAATTAATTATTAACACACTTTACAAAAATATATGGAGATAAATCCTTTGTCTTTGAAACAGTTTTAATGAGTATTTACATAATTTAATAATTAAAATTGTAGAATTAAAGATTGGTGTTTTAAAATTGGTGTTACTTTAAGAAATGCTTGAAAATATATTGTTTAAATCTTTCTCTTTTTGTAAATTGGAAGAACATGACGTAAATTGGTCAAAATTGCTGGCGTTTAGCTTAAAGAAATCATGAGAATTTTGCTTAATGTTTAGTCCCTCATTTAGATACTTGAATATTTGAATTTTGTTGTATTATACTTGGGTAGTCAGACCTCTTACGAGTATGTTAGAGGAAAAATTAAATAATTTCAGTTTATATTTAAATCATTTATTTACAAAGCTAAAGCTGAAAAATAAGAGAAAATTTAAACTGCATTCTGCTGTTCTTCTTTAGAAGCATTCCTGCGTAAATACTGCTGTAATACTGTCATGCAAAGTGTATCCTTTCTTGTCGTATCCTTTTGGGGGCAGTGTTTTTTTTCTTCCCCTAGAAATGTTTGTCCCTCCTCCACTGTTGATCCAGATTAAGCAATATTTTTATACTTTATTCAGATGAAATATTTCTAAAATTATTTGTGTAGATTGAACAAATCTTTTATGTGTTTTTTAGATTTGTTGATTTTTTTTATACTGTCCTTTAGGTTATATAAAATCTCCAGGGAAAGTTAGTGAATCAGGTCAACTTACTTGAAGAATGTATGCATTTGCTTTAACTCAGAGTATGCTCTTGTTTCTTCCATTTTGTGTATTTACTACACTTAATTCAATATTTTTGTGTTATGGTCGATCTGGTTTAGGTGTTTTATATAATATGTGGTTGTATTTGATTGGGTAAAGGAATTTTGTTTTTAAAAAGTATAATTAAATTAAAGGAAAATTAAAATAATGGATTTCTCTGTAAATTCTTTTTTTTTTTTTTTTTTTTTTTTGTAGAGACAGAGTCTCACTTTATGGCCCTCAGTAGAGTGCCGTGGCATCACACAGCTCACAGCAACCTCCAACTCCCAGGCTTAAGTGATTCTCTTGCCTCAGCCTCCCGAGTAGCTGGGACTACAGGCGCCCGCCACAACACCCGGCTATTTTTTGTTTGCAGTTCAGCCAGGGCTGGGTTTGAACCCGCCACCCTCGGTATATGGGGCCAGCGCCTTACCGACTGAGCAACAGGCGCCGCCCTCTCTGTAAATTCTAAGAAAGAATAGCAGACCTCACATCTGAGGTCTTATTATTGAAATCTCCTTTGACATAGATAACAAGTAGAAGAGGTAGAAGTATCTTTGTTTTTTTCTTTTTCTAAACAAATAAGAAAGAGTAAGAAAAGAATAATAAACTCAGGGTAGCACATTAAGTGAAAAGAAATAATCCTGGTAGGTAGTAAAGAACAGGCTATCCAGACAGGTTGACCAGAACTTTATCCAGAAGAGTGGTTCTCAATCTTGGCTTCACATTGAAATGATCTAGAAACTTAAAAACGATGTCTGATTCTCTCCATCAGAACTTTACTTGGTTTAGAGTGCAGCATGGATGCTGGAAACTTTTTAGTGTGATTTTAATGTTCAACCAACAAGAATACCAAAGAAGGGTTTTTATGTAGAGAGATTCCCTAGACTGTGTCTTAGAAATAATATATCAAAATTTCTGGGAATGAGATCCAAGGATCTAATTTGAAAGTGTTTTCCTTAATAATTTCTTAGGACTGATCCAATTTGTATAGTACTTTGAGTAAAATGGTCAGGTACCTAATACCGACTTAGCTATCTAAACTTTTATAAGTAGGAAAATAAAGGTTTGGAACATCTACAATTCTTTGTGAAAACTATTACTACTATGGAAACAACTTAATGTTCTGTTAATAATCATTATCACCCTAAAAATACAAAAGGCTACAGATACTGAAATTGCAAGCATTATTTTTTCCATAGGCACAGTTAAAATTTTTTTTTAATGTTATCAGTTTGTGTATAAGCTGTTCATTTAGATAATTAAATTTTGTTAACTGACATGATTCACTAATTTTCTAAATATCTGTTTTAGTTATTTTTAAACTAATGAACTGTTTTGTGATTATGATTATTTTTAATGGACTTTTATGGTGTTTTAGGTTCCTTTTGATTCTCATCTTTCAAGTGCTTTCCAACTTTGAGGGGAAGAATTTGACCACTTGGACTATGGAACTGTGCGTAACAGCTTTAAGAGTGTATTTAAAAATTAAACTATTATGAATTTAAATCAGATTTTTTTAAGTATATGTCTTGTAATCTTAACGATTTTCTGCAAATATAATAAATTATTTTCTGTTCAATAAAGTGTTTGAAATTTTTCTTGATGTTGTTTTTATACATCTTGGAAAACATAACCCATTAATTACATAAAATTTTTATTAAGATAATTTTACAATACTATAAATTTTCTTTTATAATTGCAAATATCCTTTTATTCTAACCTGAATACCAGTGCACTTACTTTTTTTTTTTTATAGTAATCTTATTTCTTATAATTATTTCAGGTTTGTCTGCATTTGAGCTTTGTGGAGGTTTTTGGTAGAGGATGATTTATCCCCATATAGGAATTTGTATCCTTGCCCTAATTTTATCTTTCATTTTCGTACCCCTCAATCTGTCATTTGTCAGAACATCATTCAAAAGTAAAATTATTTCCCACATGATACATTTCTTTCCCTAGGGAAATGAGTTTCAGTGTATGTAAGTAGAACAGTTCAGTATTTTTTATGATTTGTTTTTATTGACACTTTCCTTCTGTACTAACAGGTTCTCCATAGAGTTACTGCCTAAAGTTTCAGATCTTCTGTGAAAATGCTGTTATGAATCATAACTTAATTCACTTTTACTTAGAATATTGTGAAATGGTGAGAGTAACAACATTACAGATTAGGAAATAAAACTATAGAGATGTGTACCATGGAACAAGCCAGTGTTTAGGTATCAAATAGGTAAGGAACCTCTGAAGAAACTGAGAAGGATTAGCTAGAAACTGAATGAAGAAAGCATCTCAAGCAGGAAATGAGTAATCAAATATTAATACAAATGTTAACTCTGTTGATGAAGCAGGGAAAGTGAGTTCTTAGGATAAAGCATTGAATTAAGCAACATTTGTGACCTTGACCTGGACATATGGATGGATGGCAGGATTTAGAGAAGGTATATTAGAGAAAAACAGAAATCTACTATAGTAAGAATTAAAGACAATTCTTGCTTTCAAGGGGACATGAGAAATGTATTGTTCTTGGAGGGTGATGTAGTATCACGGAGTTTGTTTCTTTTTAAAGATTGAAGATAGAATAGGTTCGTATGCTAATGGGATTGATCCAACGAAGAGGAAGGGCAATGCCGGAAAAAGAGAGATACTGCTGGAGCCATATATCTGGTATATCAGTAGAAGGTTTAGTTTTAAAAATAAGCACACAGGTAGCTAATTGGTTATAATAGGATAAAGCATAGATTATGTAGGTCTGGATGTTTGTAGTTGGCTAGACAGCAGGAGAATGTCAAAGTTTTGTTCTATTTTCTCAGTGAAATAGGAAGCAAGATCATGAAGAAGGAGGAAGTCATGAAGGATTGAGGAAAGAAAAAAGATGAATAAAACAGAACTAGAAAAGTAGGAGTGTAAACGTACCCTTAGAAGGAATGCTAGGTAGTTTCTAAATATAACTTGTACTTGCAGGCTGAGGGTGGTAGTTTAAGTGAGATCAGTCCCTATGGTTTTTTCCCCAATTCAGCATGGGTGCCCGTCACTTAGTAGGCACAGAGTTAAATGTAACCAAAATTGAGATTTCCCTAGGTGAATATAAGAAAGTCAAAAAGAGGGACATGGAAAGCAGTCTATGTCAGGAGTGAAGTGAGAGAGGAAAGAAGGCTGAGACAGTGGAAAATGGTGTGTTCAATTGTAGGTGGCAGTGTGGTTGAAAATGTTTTGAAATTCTTTACTTAAGGTAGGAACTAGAAATTTGGGGGGTTGAAATAAGAGTCGGGTGACCGAAATTGGGACTATCTGAGAGAGTACAGTACTTAATTAAGGCTTACAAGTTTGTTAATGTGTCAACTGTAAAATTTTCCATCCCATTTAGTTTCTTTTGCTAATACATATAAGAAATGGGGACCTCAGGAGGACAATCCAACAGAGTCCTGTCCTCAGTAGGATAGTCCATGTGTCAGATACCTGTGAGGTCAAACTGTTAGGTCTTAGGAGAGAGTTCTTACCCCAAGTACATAAGCTACTGTATATTCTACCCTGACATTTCCTGAAAACAAACAAACTGTAGTAGAGATGTAACATTCACATAAAAGCTAGTGGAAAATCTTAAGAAAGAAAAATCACCAAGCATTGAAAAAGAATCAGGAAAGAGACCCTGAATGAACAAACAAAGATTTATCACAATGAGGGAGAAGGCAGAGATAAAATGAGACTTTAGAACATCTGTGATTAATATACAAAGACTTGAAGCAGTTTCATCCATTAAAGTATTAATGAGAAATTAGAAAAGGAGTATTTGACTCTACAAGAAGAAATTTTAATTTTTTTAAATTATAAAACAGCACTTAACATAGTATTTGTATATCAGGATGTTTGATATACAGAAGTTCAAGAAGAAAACCTAAGTAACTTTATGAAACTTTTCAGAACTTAGGAAAAGAAACACAAAATTCCGTTATATATTGTTTATGGAAGCATAAGATAAAAACAAGCGTGGAAATGATCATACTAACTATGGACAGTGTATGGAAAGGAAGGATGGAGGGGAAGAAGACTGAGGTTGGGTGAAAAGCACTGTGTATATTGTATTTTTCTTTAAAAAAGATTTAAACTCACTTTTTCCCACATATTCATGCCAATGAAAATAGCATGACAGTTTTTATTTCTGATCTCATATTTACACAGCAAGTATATTTTTTTTTGTTCACAAATACTGGTGCTCATCCCTACAAATACAGTTGAAATCCTGTTGAATTTGGGAGTGTCCCTATGATTTGCTTTGACAGGGAAATATAAGCAAAAATTACTTGTGGACTTCTGGATTGTTAAAATGTGTCAAAATGAAGTTTATCACAGGATAGAGTCTGATAAAAAGATTCTTCTTGTTGATCTGAGATGAACATGAGAAAGAAACTTATTTTATAAACCACTGGAAAAAAAAATTTTTTTTTGTTACTGAGCATAATCTGTTCTATCCTGGTTGATAACAGCCACTAAGTTTCTGTAAGTTCTTTAATTACTGTAAGACGTTTCCCTTGGGACTAGAAAGTCTAGAGATGAATGAATTATACAGTCAGAGAATGTTAACAGTAAAAGACTATTGAGATAAATTAGTTCAGTAATTTCCACACCTTAGGTTCTAAGTAACCAGTACAATTTCCAAAAAAAAGATTATATAAAATATATTTCAATATAGCATATACCTAATGAAAGTGATTCCCCAAAGATTAATTTTTCAATTTATTTTTTATGGATAATTTATTTTTACCTTTTAAGGCAATCATAGAAAAACGTTTACTGAGGGAGATAGGGAGATTATTAAGTACACGTTCCATATTTGTCATATTTTAATCTTTGTAAACATAAAATCATATTCATAAATCATGGTAAAAATAAATTACATTTCTCTTTTAGAATTTGACTTGAGGATAAAGAAAGTAAACATATTGATTGCCTAAACCAAAGAGAAAGGTCTTGGGAAATGTCTGTGGTGGATAGTTGAAAATACCTGGGAAATAGTGAGACCTGTTATACTTTCCCTCCATGACTCAGGAACTATTTCTAAACTAAAGAAACAATGTAACCTCATTGCAATTTGAACCACATTTGTTAGTAAATACAATGAGAAGCAACTTAAGGCATAGGACCATTTGGGAATTATTGTTTCTCCACTTCCTCTGGTATTTTGTTTTATATACTTCCAATTGTGCAAATAACTTGAGCTAGCAATGAGTAATTATGAAAGCTAAACAAAGTATTTCTAAAAAACGGGATGTAAAAGTCTGTGAGTTCCTTTATGTGAATTCAACAAATTGTTTATTTGCATATTTGTGTGCAGTTATTTGTTAAAATAGTCCAGAAATAACTAAGAAAAATAGTAAAGGTATACTCTGGGGAATCACTTTCAACACATGCATACCAATTGGGGGGTATTCTGATATTACAATCTCTGAATCTTCCTCATTGGCCTATAGTATGGAGTACAAGAATTTTTGTATATCACTGGGTATGAGGGTAAGCTTTAGCTTTAAAATCAAACTGACCATATATGTCATCTTAAGCAAGTGAATGAATGTCTTTGAATCTCAGTTTTTTCATCTGTAAAGTGTGGGAAAATGCTCACTGTTTGTGTGGGATGAAGTATTGCACATGAACCAGTTTAGATAATGATGTACAAACAGTGATTGTTAAGTATGTACTCCATATTTGTCATATTTTAATCAAGGTAAACATGAAATCATTGTAACCATCAAAGCATTGTATAAATAAATCAGATTTCTCTTTAAAAAAATATATCTCAATATAAAAAGTAAAGAAATTTAACCTTAGAAAATAAAAAAACTATTAATAGGTTTTTCTGTTTCCTCCTCCCTTCTCTCCCTCCCTAACTCCCTTCTTTTCCCACTTAATCTAAAGCTAATCTTATTTTATTAAATGAGATGTAAGGATGAAACAAGTAGCAGTTACAGTCAGCACTTCAGATTCATCGGTTCAGCAGTTGTGGATTCAACCAACTACAGGTAGAAAATACTCAAAGAGAAAAAAGGATGGTTGCATCTGTACTGAACATGGATAGATTTTAATTTTTCTTATTATTTCCTAAACACCACTATAACCACTCTTTACATAGAATTTACGTTGCCTTAGGTATCATAAGTAATGTAGAGATGGCTTAAGGTATGCCAGAGGATGTGCATGGGTTATATGCAAATACTACATTATCTGAAGGACTGGAATGTTTGTGGATTTTGGTATTGTCAGTGGGTCCTGGAACTAATCCCCCACAGATAGAGGAATAAAGAATGACTGCACTTAGTTACACCTTAAAAATTTAACAAAACTTTGAGTAGTAAAAATATAGATACACACTACATACGATGGTGGCCTCATACAGAAATACTGTATTTTTACTGTACTCTTTCTGTGGTTAGCTATGTTTAGATATACAAATGCATTGTTACAATTGCCTGCAGTATTTAGTCTAGTAACATGCTGTACAGGTTTGTAGCCTAGGCTCAATGAGCTGTATATAGTTTCCAGGTTTGTGAGAGTGCACTCTGACATTCACACAATAATGGAGTCACCTGAGCACATATTCCTCAGAACATATTTCTGTCATTAAGCAAAGCAAGATTGTACTTAGGAAAAAAAATAGTGCAGGCATACCTTTGCCACTACCCTAATTCTTGGCAATATTCATGATATCTTAAATTTTTCTCTGGAAAAACTATTCACAAAACAAGTGCAAGACTAGGAGAATATACTTGCAATGTGTAACAAGAACAAGAATGTAAGAACTCCAAGCATTCCATAAAAGAAAAAGAAATCTAAAAAATAGAAAAAGGAATAGGGACATCTCAAGAGGAAATGCAAATGCTCCACCACCACCCCCCCCCAAAAAAAAAAAAAGTGTAATGATGCTTAGCCTTGCCAGTAATTTGGAAAATGCAAATTGAAATAAATTATTTTACATCTGTTAGGAAGCCAAACATCAGAGGCTTGGTGGTATCAATTTGTAGTCAGAGTGTTGTAAAAGATTACTATGATATATTATGTTACTACTAGAGACAGTACAAATTGTTATGTATGGACAATTTTGCATACTATTAAAATGTGCTTTTTTTTTTTTTTGTGGTTTTTGGCCGCGGCTGGGTTTGAACCCACCACCTCTGGTATATGGGACCGGAGCCCTACTCCTTGAGCCACTGGCACCGCCCAAAATATAATGTGCTTTAATTTCTACTTAACTACATACAGAAATATTCACCCATTTATACAAGGGGACATGAACACAAAGCATTTCTCATAACAACAAAATCTTTGGAAATGAATGTCCATTACATTGAAAAGTGGCTAATTAAAATACAGAGGACAGTAGCCTGCTATGTGTCAGCCCAGTTAGCATATTCTCTGTTATCTTAATCCTTTAAAAGACTTGTGTTCTGACCCTGTATTAGATAATTGTAAAAAGAATGTGTTCCTTGTATGTACATTTGGTCAAGTTAATTAAACTTGTTCAAATCTGCTTGTTTTTATTCAAATCTAATAATTACTGAAATTGTATGTTAAGAATTTCCCATTGTGCTAGGTGTGGTGGCTCATGCCCTGCACTCTGAGAGGTTGAGGCAGGTGGACTGCTTGAACTCAGAAGTTGGAGACCAGCCTGAGCAAGAGGGAGACCCCATTTCTACTAAAAAATAGAAAACTTAGCTGGGTATTTATCGTGTTGGGCACCTATAGTCCCAGCTACTCCAGAGGCTGAGACAAGAGGATGGCTTGAACTCAAGAGTTTGAAGTTATTGTGAGTTATGACACTAAGACACTACCCAGGGAGACTGAGTGAGACTCCGTCTCAAACAAACAAACAAACAAAAAACTCCCATCGTAAGTGCAGAAGTAGTTTCCCTATTATTACTATTCTGTACATAAACACTTGTAATGGTTGATTTTCTAGTCTGAGTCAAACACTTAAAAGTATAATCATTTGATCTTTGCCGTTAATTTGGCCTTAGTTCCATAAAGCCAAAGATCTGATAAAGCAACTGTAGCTTTCCTTTAGAATTTGCATGGTTTATTGTGACCTAGGTTTTTATCTTTACTGTTTTTTCTATTCCCATTTTAAAAAATTGTATCTGAAAATGTTTATATTTTAATGTTAGGGTGAAAGAAAAGCAGGCCTGACTCCATTTTGTTGGAACTCTTATTCCTGATAATCAGTGGGAAGGCAAAACAAGCCTGAGTCCATTCTGTTGTTTTGTTACATTTTATATAACCGGTTCATCTTGCCTCTTGCCTCTGTGCCCATTGTATTGTATTTTAAAAAGAGAGGAAGACATGGGCAGCGCCTGTGGCTCAAAGGAGTAGGGCACTGGCCCCATATGCCAGAGGTGGTGAGTTCAAGCCCAGCCTCAGCCAAAAACTGCAAAAAAAAAAAAGGAATACAAACAGAAAGCAAATAGCAGAAGAGGTACAATGTAAACAGAAGTGCAGTGTAGCAAATTGATAAGGGCTGGAACTACTGGCAGCAAACCGGGAGCAGGGGAGTGAAAAGTGTATGGCCAATCTGCTGTTGTGGAATTCAGATTAGATGTGTACAGATCAGATCTGGAAAACAGGAGCAGGACTGTACGGCTGCATATTGACAGGAAGAGGTTATGGAAAATCTATACAATTCTAAGTCCAGCAATATTTTTCCTTACTGAAGAGAAGGCAAAAACAACTGTGAGATTTGTGTTACTTTATGATTGAAAAACACTGAACTGTAGGTTTGAAAGATTGTTGATTTAAAGACATCAATGTGGTAAGTTATTTTATTTTATTTATTTGAGTATCATATGGTTGGTTCCCTCACACCCTGCCTTTTGTCTGGAAGTGAGTGGTTTCTGTCATATGATTTGATATAGTTCCAAGTTTCAGAGTCTATTTTAGGCTTGTTGACAACTTATGTTTCAGTGTCCTGCAGAACCAAATGTACTATTTACACTGGAAATGTGTCTTAGCCTTGGCTCAAAAGGTCTCTCTGATCTCAGAGATCTGGTAGGCAAACTCGATTTTCTTTTCCTCTTTTCTTTAAACTTCGCAAGTGACTTACCTTGAGCTCAAGTTTATTTCATTCTTTTTCTTTTATTTATTTTGAGGAAGGGCTGATGGGTAAAGGTTGACTGTTTCAAGAAAGCTGTGCATAATTCAGTGTAAAACTCAGAGGAATTACACTGAATTTTTTCAGTAAGAAAAACCACTAAGTTGATCAACTGGTATAGTAATATTACTACCTACAGCTTTAGAATATTGAAAAATGGGAAAATAGAAAAACAAGTCAAAACTTTTGGACATAAATGTTAATGATAAAATAATGTATTTAGATGTGAAATTGAAATATTTCTATTAAAATATGTAATGATGCTTCTATAAAATTACTTGCTAAAAAGATAATTATGAGGCATTTAGGCTAAGAACCATGAATAAGGAGAACATAACTTTCTTGGTCAATGCTAATTCATTTGCATGTTAAAAAATCTCAGATATAACATAAGGCTACTTTGAATAGGGGAAAACTTTGTAAATAACTGATGTTAATATAGTTAGAAAGGAAGTTATAGAAAGACAAGTTTTTTGGAGGTTGCTTACTTTTTGCTTAATATTTAGTAGAACTCTTTAAGTCATGACTTTGGTATGATTTAAGTAGACTTCAAGCTAAATGACTAAATTTAACACTAAGTAATGTGTTAAGAAAAGTCCTGAATTTACACTAGTCTTGGTAATATCATTTCATATTGTGGACATAATAAAATAACAAATACCTCTTATGTAATATTGATTGGAAAAAAATACTGTTGAGAGCATCCAAACAAGGAAATTTTGAGTTAACAGAATTTTCTTCTTGACATTGGTTAAGATTTATTGAAAATTCTACTATAAATACTCCTTAAGGACTATTGTTTTTTGGTAGGATATTATCAAATGTCCTATTTCATACTTTTTTTAAAATTAAATTATAGCTGTGTACATTAATGCATTTATGGGGTACACTGTGCTGGTTTTATATATAATTTGAAATACTTTCATCAAACTGTTTAACATAGCCTTCACCACACTTTCTTAATTACTGTGTTAAGACATTTATACTCTACACTTAGTAGATTTGACATGTACTCTTGTAAAATGCACCATAGGTGTGGCCCCACCAATTACCCACCCTCCGCCCATCCTCTACACTCCCCTCCCCTCCCCCTCCTCTTTCCCCTTCATCTTGGGCTATAGTTGGGTTATAACTTTCCTATGGAAGTGTGGGTTATTATATGTTCGTTTCATAGTAGAGCTGAGTACATTGAATACTTTTTCTTCCATTCTTGAGATACTTTACTAAAAAGAATATGTTCCAGCTCCATCCATGTAAACAAAAGAGGTAAAGTCTCCATCTTTTTTAAGGCTGCATAATATTCCATGGTGTACATATACCATAATTTATTAATCCATTCGTGGGGCTATGGTCACTTGGGCTTCTTCCATGACTTAGCAATTATGAATTGGGCTGCAATAAACGTTCTGGTGTAAATAAACACTCAGACGAAGAAAAGTGGAGAGCAAAAATGGATCATTCCCTGAGAGAGTTGTGGGACCACTTCAAAAGAGCAAATATTCGCCTTATAGGAATTCCTGAAGGAGATGAGACTGATCCAAAAGGCACAGATGCTCTACTCCAAGAGATAGTTGTGGCTATTTCATACTTTTAAAGAAGTCCCAGAGTATCTCATTTGGCCCAGTATGGTAACCATTTCAGCTTTAGAGTAAAGGGATGTTCCCTTTTGTAGCGCAATCTAAGAAATAGGAGATACTAGCAATAGGGCATTGGTATTAACAACTATGGATAGCTGGTCTCAGGATAATTTGTTTAGGGTAATTATTCTAAGAAACAGATATAACAATTATTTCAAAACCTTATTTATTTTTTTTTATTTCAAAGACATCAAGGATTTGTTTGGTTTATAGCTCTTCATATTGCTTGCTTGAGTTGAAAATTAAGATAAAATGAAAAAATATGTGACACTGCATGGCCCTTAGTAGAAGCTCATTATATGTTTGTATAAGTTCACCTATTCTAGGATGCTAATAAAATTCCTTAAATTTCTGAAAATTAGCCCTTATTATGAAACATCCTAAATACATAATGAAAAACACTGATTTGTTATTAAGATCAATTCATGAAAAATAAATTAAAAACAAATTCAAGCATAAAATATACAGTACATGCATTTTGAAGTGCAAAATATTTTAAAGATCAATTCAAATAAAATTTATGTTATCACTTACTTTTGGCTGTTGTGTAACTCAATAAAATTTTGTCATTTGCATTCAAAAAAAGAACAGTTCAGAGTTAACAGATGAGGCAGTAATGAAAAGTATAGTATATTTCAAAACCAACATAGACTTGCCAGAAATTCTTTAGAAGAGGAAAAAGGAAAAACATGGAAAAAATTACAGGGGAATATGTTGCTGAATAAGTTCCTTTTCATGTCTATCAATTCCTACATGTGGAGTGAAAATAATTCTGTGAAGCAGAAAGTGTTATTAGAATTTGGAAAGAGTGGAATGGAAAGACAGATTAGCCAAGTGATAATGCTGTGTGTCCCTAAAGTCACCCCTAAAGTCCCTATATGTGGAGAAATGGGTAACTGTGGCTTTATTTACAAAGCATTAACAAAATACTCCCTCTGTGTTGGCCACCTCTTTGTAAAAATACAATTTTTCCTATGTATGACGACTTTCGGGGTGACTTTTGGGATACTATAGAGTGAAGGTGGGAAGAAAGTATAAGTTCAAGGCAGTTTTTTTTTTTTATTAAATCATAGCTGTGTACATTGATATAATCATGGGGCATCATTCACTAGCTTCACAGACCATTTACCAAGTTTCACATATACCCTTGTAAGATGCACCGCTGGTGTAATCCCACCAATCCCCTTCCCTCTACCCACCTCCCCCCATTTTATTTTAGCATTTGGAACCTTGACTCAATTATGAAGTTCAACCCCTGTCTCTTTTCAATAAATTTCCAAAACCAGGAACTTAGAAGTTGTATGTTACAGCCATTTATTGAGAAATAAGGCAATGCCAATTATTTTTCTAGGTTCTAGGAATATTACATGTGAAGTCTAACTTTAAGAAGATTGGTCCAGAATGGTGGACCTGCAAACAATTAATTACAAAATGTATTGACAACATAAATCAAATATAGTTTAATAACATCATATAAGTTAAAAGTCATGCAGCTGAAGAGTTGACTATGCTTGGGAATATAATGGGAAGCTTCATAAAGATGTGACCTCAACGTAATGTGGAAGGCAAAGTAATTAGCAGTTACACAAAGGTGGTAAAAGGAGTTCACAGGAAGAAGCAAAGCACTGGGAGCATCATGGAGGTATCAAATCACATGTAAAATTTGAGGAACTTCTATTAGTTTTGCCATGGGAGGTGTTCACATGGTTGCTGAGGAAAGGACCTAAGGAAACCATTAGAATTGATAAAGGAATAATTAAGAGTCATAGCATTCTTGATAGCTTTCCCCAAAGCAGGTACTTCGTTTTCCTCATGTTAATAAGGAAATCACCGCCAAATACCCCTATCTTTAATATTTTTCTTTTTCTCATTCACCATTTCTTTATCCATAACCTACTACTTTTTACCTCTGAAATACATCTTATCTGTGCCCTATTTCACTCGCCTCTTTCCTGGGTGACTTTGATAGTCTCTACACTTATCCTCCTATGATTTTATTTCTTCCTGGAGGTAAGAAAGATTTTCTTTTAAAATGTTGCAGCCTTCCAGTTCCCCTTCTTTCAAAGGCTCTCTCTTCATACTCTCTCCAAGACCTTACGTGATCTGGCCTGCCTCTCTAACCTCACCCATTTACTCTCTGCTTTATCACATATACTTTTGCCACATTGACTTAATTTTTTAAACTTTTTTGTGTACTTTTAGTTTTTTTTTTCCTTCCTCGAGCTTTTGCTCTTAATTTTTTATCTAGGTTGTTCTTTCTCTTGATCTTAAAATGACTGGATCCTCTACTCCTTTAAAACATAGCATAAAGTCACTTCCTAAGGGATGTCTTCTGTGAATATTCAGTTTAAATACCTTGACAGTGAAGTCCCCCTCTATTTTGTTATACTTTTATTTCATACTACAGTAGAACTTCTGTAAATTGATCAACAAAGGGACTGTAACAAACTGGCCAATGTAAGGAATGAGGCCTACTGTACTGACATGTACCTGTGGTGTATGTCGGGTCTATTAGGTTAAGATTAGGTTAACTTAAGGAGGTGGTCAGCTATGGAGGTTCTGCTCTAGTTCACATTGCTATCTGAAGTTTTTTTTTTTTTTTTTAGAGACAGAGTTTCATTTTGCCACCCTTGGTAGAGTGCCATAGCATCACAGCTCACAGCAACCTCCAGCTCTTGGACGTAGGCGATCCTCTTGCCTCAGCCTCCCAAGTAGCTGGCACTACAGGTGCCCTCCAGAACACGTGGCTATTTTTTGTTGCAATTTGGCTGGGGCCAGGTTTGAACCCACCACCTTTGGTATATGGGGCCGGTGCCCTACTCACTGAGCCACAGGTGCTGCCCTGCTATCTGAAGTTTTTATCAGACCATTAGTGTTATTGTTATGTATTCATGCATTCTTCTTTCCCTCCTGACCTGAGAACAGAAACATGCTGTGTTATTCATCTTTTTATCTTGAACAACATCCACAGTGCTTAGCAAAAAGCAGACACTCACTTTATACTTACTGAATGAATTAAGTTTTCTCATCTATATTATTATTCCCTCTCATAGGATATCACTTACATTAACAAAGAAAAGGGATGTGAGTTCATTTATTTGCTGTTTTATCTCACTATTACCACACATCTTACTGCTATAGCTGCTATATTAAGAAGAGGTTTAAAAAAAGTCTGTTTCTTCAATTCATAGGCATTTTAAATTCCAGACAGTTTCTTAAATCTCAGTGTAGAAATTTAAATAGCCAAAAGTTTAGATTGGAGGTGGAAAACAGCTGAATCTTTTACATAATGTTTCTTTTTGAGTGGAAATATTACAAGCATTGCAAATAGATAGATAAAGCAGTATTTTTGATTCCGTGAACTCTGAATTGTTGTTTTCCTTCTGTTAGTGAAACATCAGAAATAAAATCTAATCCTAATTAAATACAAGAATAAGGACTGTTTGCAAACACATAATGCCACACGTTTGAAAAGTTAGTATTCTCACAATAAGAAAACTAATTAGCTTGTTTTCATGGGAGATTTTTTGAATCTTCACCTGTTAATATGTATTATTATTGATAATCCTTTTCACATGATGAATAAACAGTTTGTCCTCTATGTATTTATTCATGCTAATATTTACTTTGTAAAATGTGCTTCTTACAGGAGTATAAATAGTTTCTGAAAAAGATACTGACAACTTCAAAGCAAAATGAAGTTCCTTCTGTTGCTTTCAGCCATTGGGTTCTGCTGGGCTCAGTATTCCCCAAACACTCAAAAAGGACGGACATCTATAGTCCATTTGTTTGAGTGGCGCTGGGTTGACATTGCTCTTGAATGTGAGCGATACTTAGCTCCCAATGGATTTGGAGGGGTTCAGGTAGGTATTATTCATAGTATAAATTGCTGCATTTACTATGCCAGCAGTAAATGATATTCTGATCAGTATATATCAAGCTGGAGCACCATTTGACTTCATATATAAGTACTCTGAGTAAAATAGTATTCTGAAGAAGAAATAATTTGTTCTTGGCAATTTGATATGTTATGTCTGGTATCTTTCTTCAGCAGGAACTTTCCAATGTGCTGTTGATATTTTCAAGAGGTTGAAAAAGAAATGCAGTTGCATATATAGTCCAGGATTCAAAAATAATTTTATGTTATTGATGAGTTTCTAGAACATACGATGTAAAGTAAGGCAAAATTTGATGTTTATTAGGACTGCTTTATTTGTAGGTCTCTCCACCCAGTGAAAATGTTGTAATTAATAGCCCTTTTAGACCTTGGTGGGAAAGATACCAACCAATTAGCTATAGATTATGCACAAGATCTGGAAATGAAGATGAATTCAAAAACATGGTGACCAGATGTAACAATGTTGGTGTAAGTAAATTCAAATTTCCTTTAAAAATTTTATATAGAAAGTAATTTCTCTTGTTTTTTGCTCCTTTTGAGCAGAAAGTTTTCCTATTTTGAATTATATCATTTTACTTCATACTTTGGTTATAACTCAAAATGAACTGTTGCTTTATGTTCAACTTCTATAAATTTTTGTGTGTGTGCCATTTATCTACTAAAGAAGAGATAAGTTCAAATTTAAAATAGAATTTACTTATAAAGCAAAACATCAACTTTTAACCCTTGTAACTATCCACATTTCCTGGAAACACTTTTCTGGCTAGGAATTGAAAATTCCAATTAAAATATTTGCTGTCATTTTTTATGGCTTATATCTCCATCCATAATTCCTGGGTCTTCTTATCCATAAGTTTTTTAATAGTGAGTAGCCATGTTCTCATTTTAGTGAGGAGCATAACGAGAGACTCATATCTACCTTTCTTTCTTCAGATGTTAAGTAGACAGTAGACGTTAAGTGCTTCTTCTGCTGGTAACCCACTGAAATTTCAAAAGTCAATAATCGCTCTTAGCAACTGACTTTGACCACTGCCAAATAACTCTTCACATTTACTCCTATTTATAGTGGCTTCTGGTACTCTCAATTTGTCATTTCTGTGAATGTTTGACCAGGTGGCTAGAATGGATATAGGTTTCAGTTCACATTCCTTTCCCACTTGACTTTTGGTATTGTAGGAAAATAAGTTATAAAATAATAAGGAAATATTTTGGAATTTAATGAACATGCTCTGATCTTTAATGATGCTTTAGATTTCTACCTTTCTGTAAGTCAAACTGAAGTAGACACTTTGCTTTCCAGGTCCATATTTATGTGGATGCTGTAATTAACCATATGTGTGGAAACGGTGTGAGTGCAGGAACAAGCAGTACTTGCGGAAGTTACTTCAACCCTGGAAGCAGGGATTTTCCAGCAGTCCCTTATTCTGGCTGGGATTTTAATGATGGTAAATGTAAAAGTGGCAGTGGAGACATTGAGAACTATCAAGATGCTTCTCAGGTAATCTTAAAAAAAATAGTGACTGAATAAAAAGCTATCTGTGCTTTTAATTATAAATATGTAGCTTATTGAAGTCCAATTTAATTACTAGTTTACATCCCATAGGAAAACAGCTTACTATGTCTAAATGCTTAAAAATAAGACTCGAATCAATATTCAGAAAATCTGCCCTAATCAGGCCAGACGAGGTGGCACACACCTGTAATTCTAGCACTCTGGGAGGCCAAGGTGGGTGGATTGCTTGCCCTCAGGAGTTCAAGACCAGCCTGAACAAGAGTGAGACCCCCATGTCTACTGAAAATAGAAAAAGTAGTTGGACATGGTAGTGCATGCCTATATTGCCAGCTACTCAGGAGGCTGAGCCAGGAGGATCGCTTCAGGTCAAGAGTTTGAAGTTGCTGTGACCTATGATGTCAGGGCACTCTACCCAGGGTGATAGAGTTAAACTCTGTCTAAAAAAACCTCCCCTAATCAACTAACAAGCTAATTTTATTTCTACATTCTCCATTTTTGCTAGAAAAATATTCAAAGATGTGCCCATAGTAGAATGTTGATATCCCCAGTGCTCGATGTAAATACGTCACTGTAGAAATACCTATCGAATAAGTGGATGCACGAATAATCAAATGAACTCTCAGGTGAAAGATAACATGTTATGAATCAATCACAAAATTTTTACCTCAACAGGTCAGAGATTGTCGTCTGGTTGGTCTTCTTGATCTTGCACTGGAGAAAGATTATGTGCGTTCCAAGCTTGCTGAATATATGAACCATCTCATTGATATTGGTGTAGCAGGTTTCAGACTTGATGCTTCCAAGCACATGTGGCCTGGAGACATTAAGGCCATTTTGGATAAACTGCATAATCTAAATACAGCTTGGTTCCCTGAAGGAAGTAAACCTTTCATTTACCAAGAGGTATGTCAACATATATGTATACGTGTGTGTATATAAATTGATACTTTATTCATTATAAAATTAATGGGAAATTTAATTAAATGTGTAATTTCTGTAAATTATTGTGCCAAGTCGTTTATATTGTGCTGTGTTCTTTAGCTTCCTTTTATTCAGATACAGTACATGTAATTCTTTATCACAGGAGGTGCTATGGAAGTACAGAGAATTTAAGTTACAAACTTCACTGTGGCATTAACATCCCTCCAGAGACCATTATGGAAGACTGAGAATCTTACAGCTGTTGTTATCTCAAACTGATCCATCTGAGTTTAAATCTTGGCTAGACTACCATTAGCTATGTTAGTTTTTAATTAACCTCTCTGTGCAACAGTTGTTCATGTGAAGAAAGGGGCTAATGATAATGGCTATGTCTTTATTTTCTTTAGAGAATTAAATTAGTCAGTATTTGTCAAGCAGTGAGAAATGTCTGTTGTCAGGCAGATAGTATATTAATGTGAGCTGCTGGTATTACCAATTAAGGGCAAGACTAAAAATTAGATCAGCATTCTCACACGGAAACAGGATACCTTGTAATTATGTTTCTTTTAACCTTATAGCATATATTTTATCAAAATAAATAAGAATTGTGGTATAAGGAAAATGTTGTTTTCTATATAATATTAATATTTTGGTTAAAATTATTTCAAGCTCTTATGTGAAATGATACCTTTTTTTATATTTCTACTAGGTAATTGATCTGGGTGGTGAACCAATTACAAGCAATGATTACTTTGGAAATGGTCGTGTGACAGAATTCAAGTATGGTGCAAAACTAGGCACTGTTATTCGCAGGTGGAATGGAGAAAAGATGTGTTACTTAAAGTAAACAAAATTCATTTTTTTTCCTTTAAATTCTTTCATAGGTCTAGTAGTCATATTACCCCAATATGATTATCTTTTTAGAACTTTTTCATTTAGATAACTGTCAAGGAGTCAGTTGTTAATTTAAATGTTACAGTGTCCCAAGCCCCAATTGATCATCTTTTGCATTTAGAGTGTCAGGTGCAAAAAAGTGCCCCTCAAAACTTAAAGTATTACCAAGAGATTTTAGTCTATGAGTATGTTAGATTTGACTAATGTTTGCATATGGTCTTTCCAGGTTATTATTAACTAATCATACTATTTATAAAGTACCCAAAATGTGACCATACCATAGAATGCACGTCTTATATTAATTAATTAATTTGAAATACTGCAATTTTTATAACAATACAATATTGAAGCCTTATTTTAATCGATTGCAATTCTGTATAATCTGATGTAGATGTTGACTCTTCTAAAGTCCATCTAAATTACAATATGCTGGAACCTCTAAAGAACAGTTTTTAACAAAAATCTTATAGCTATAATATGAATAGGATACAAGTAATCCATACATATATCCAAACCTGGATTGTATTTGTAGATTTTGTGTGTTTGTATGTTTATACAAAATACTAGAACCTCTGTAAATTGATCACCCAAGGGACTGTAATAAAGTGGTCAATATACAACAATGGTCAACATAAGGAACAAGGCCTACTGGACTGATACATACACGTAGTACATGTCCAGTCCATGAAAATTAGGTCAGCTTAGGGAGATGGTCAGTGTAGAGAGGTGGTCAACTATGGAAGTGCTACTGTGTACACAGGATATACACATCCTACGGAATAACCATTTACTTAGGATTCAATCTTAAGACGCTATAGGGAAAGAGAGGTGCTCATTTAAGTCCCTCTAAAGCTATTGTAAGAGAGCATATAAATGTATATATTATTTTCAATAGGAACTGGGGAGAAGGTTGGGGTTTCATGCCTTCTGACCGAGCGGTTGTCTTTGTGGATAACCATGACAATCAACGAGGACATGGAGCCGGAGGAGCTTCAATTCTCACATTCTGGGACCCGAGGTAGGAAATAAAGTTCTCTACTGTTTTTACCTGCCTCTTGATGATGGTAGAACTATCCTAGTTTTCTATGATAATATCATTTTGTGACTTTCAGACTGTATAAAATGGCAGTTGGGTTTATGCTTGCTCATCCTTATGGATTTACACGAGTCATGTCAAGCTACCGTTGGCCAAGATATTTTGAAAATGGAAAAGTAAGTTTTGAAGTTGTTCAAAATATCTTTTTCTCAAGATAAAGAAGGAAATTTTGTTCTAATTTAACATAAGTCTATTACGTATAATATGTATTCATCAAATATTAAGTACAAACCTGATGCAGGACTCTAATTTTAGTAATACAGATAATATTAAAGAAGTAAGATTCATATTCTCTATTGCCAAAGAGTATGAAAGCTGTTAATAAACAGCAAACAAACCCCCACTCTCAAGAGAAAATACTTAAATATAAGAGCAAGGTACATGTATAGGTAGTAAAATGCACTTCTAATAAATACCTACCCCATAGGGTTGCTATGAGAATTACACACACTAGCACTTGTAAAAAACTTAAAATACCAACTGACCATAGTGAGATAAAAATAAATATTTGTTAAATATGTTTTTAATAAGTTGTATGATATGCAGAGAAATTATTCATTTGGGCGAAAATACTTTACAAGAGGAAGGAAATTACTTGTATTAAAGAATAGAAATTTACAGACTATTCCAGGAAAGGTAAGAATGAGAAAAATACTGTGAACTATGCCAAAGACCTTAGTCTGACTAGCAATTTTAAAAAAGAACTGAGAAATAATATTATGAAGATACTTTAAAAACTCATAGAAGGTTTTATTTTTAAACTGAAGATTTCAGAAGCAGCCATCATACTGAAACTTCACACTTAAACCAGAAATTTCTCAGCCCTATAAATCAGACAAACATCTATCTAGATTACTTTTAATTTGATAAGTTTGTTGCTCTGTGCTGTATATATTTTCTGTTAGCTTTAACATTTAAAACATGTCTGTTTATATCGAGTCAACTTTATATAATTTCCTTTAATAGGTCTTATTTTTGATGTTAGGAGTCATGACTATTTCCATTTTCCCTTTTTCTACGACATTGTTACTTACCAAGACTTCAGCATGCTAAAAACTCTTAGATTTGTTCACTATTCATCACATGATATGATTGTTAAGATAGACACGATGATGCTCCTGGATTTACTCTGTTTTTTTTTTTTTTTTTTCCCTCTCTGTGAATATCTTTAAAAGTGCTGGTAAGAAGAATATATTATTAAAAATTCAGTCAGTTTTCTAAATAACATTGGGACAGGTGAATTAGTACATTTATCTAAAGGAAGTAGGAAAGGCACTAATATTTATTTAGCACTTACCACTTTCAAAGCATTTTCCTATATATTATATAATTTTTATAACATCCACGCAATATCCCCATTTTACAGATAAGGAAAATGTAGCACAGATAAGTTTTCTTAGCTAGTAGTGATGGAGACTAGGTTTTAGTCCTAGTGTTTCTGACATTAATGCCCTTGCCATTTCAATGACATTGCCCTGCTTGCAGTGATTTTCCAGAAACTAAATGAGAGAATAAAACGTCGTTACTCTTGTTTAATATGTTGTTAAAGAACCAAAGGATAGAGAGATGATGAGGACTCAGAAAAAGGCTGTAAAAGTAATGACGATGTTAGAGTCTAAATAAAGACACCATTGAGATACAAGTAGCAGGATAGATTGGTTTGGTGTAATGGAAAGAGAAAAGATGAATACATGTTAAAATATTCGAGTTTTTTTTCCTAATTAAGGATGTTAATGATTGGATTGGGCCACCAAATGATAATGGAGTAATTAAAGAAGTTACTATTAATCCAGACACTACTTGCGGCAACGACTGGGTCTGTGAACATCGGTGGCGTCAAATAAGGTAAGAATATTTGTTCAGAGATATCCTCTAATAATAGTAAAATTTGTTTGACATTTTATTTCTAACATTTCTAACTGTCAGTATATTATATGATACTGTGCTTTCAGGAACATGGTCATCTTCCGTAATGTAGTTGATGGCCAGCCTTTCACAAACTGGTGGGATAATGGCAGCAACCAGGTGGCTTTTGGAAGAGGAAACAAAGGATTTATCATCTTTAACAATGATGACTGGTAAGAAGATGTCCATTAAAAATAATGTTATATACTAGTATGTTCTTGGCTTATTCTTTTCATTTCTACTGATTTACATTTTTTTGATTCTAAAAAGTCTTTAATCAATGGAGTAATAAGATACAGAAATCAGGAAAGGGCATGAAGGAAAATGATGATGGTTCTTATTCTTTTACTCTCCTATTTTTATAAGGGCTTTCTGTTGTAAGTAGAGTTTGTTTTGTGTACTCTTGCAATATCATATGCCTGTATACCTACAATGCACATATATATGCTTGCACACATAACTCCCATGAAATATGCAAAGTATTTAATATGAGGATTGTGAAATTATTAAAAGAGCATGTCTTATAGCCCTGTGTTGTTTTTTTTTAAACCATGGAAATGTGCTGCCTCAATATCTTTTTTTTCTAGCTCTTTTTCTCAACTATTCCTCTCTCTGGGTCTGTGGTATACTATCTTCATTTCTCTCTGTCTTTGTGAGAAATATTTTTAAAGCATGTGTACAAGGAATATGTATCTATGGCTAATGATCTGCCTCAGAAGATAGGGAATTCTAGTTCTGAAACTTCACACTACCGGCCTTTCATTTGTGGTGCTTTTATCCTCTGCCTCTAGTGTAATGGTCCCTCATATCAAACTTGGAAGAACTCTTTGCAAGCAGGTGAAATGTCTAAGTCCAAGGCCAATTCCATTCTCTTAGCTCAAATCTAACCGAAATTAAATTTCACTATCAAAAAATAAAAGAATAAATGGCAAATTATTTCTCTTCCATGCCAAAGGAGACTAAGGCTAATTTTAAAATTTCTTTTCTGAAAGGGAAATCCAAAATGAATTTATATGAGACAGCTGTATAGTCAAAACTATGTATTTCTTCACAGAAATGCTAGAATAGCTTTTACTTCCAGCCCAAATTCTTTCTAGGTTCTTAAAAAAACATTTTTGAAAAAATGATTCCTTTAAATTCTTAAGGTAATCTATATTAATAGTCTTAAGTTCAGATGAGGACAAATTTGAAATATTTATGTCTACCACAGTGAGAACTTTTAGTCAAAGCATGGCAAATCCTGCAAATCTTTACTAATATTCTTTAACTTTTTTTTTTTTTTTTGGTGATATTCACTACTGATTAGGATATTGTATGTGGGTCTTCCGTAAGGTTGCTTTTGGCCCTGAAAAAGCTATTTGCATCCACAGGAGAGGTCTTCGTGCTTGGATTTTCTTTTTATTGAGACCTTGACTGCTTAGAGTTCCACAACACAAAATTAACCTGTGTATTTGATTTACAGTTTGGCTGTATTCTTGCTTTATGTTGTGTTGAATTTAAGTTACATCTTAAATTTTATTTTACAGGTCATTATCTTTAACTTTGCAAACTGGCCTTCCTGCTGGCACATATTGTGATGTCATTTCTGGGGATAAGATTGATGGCAATTGCACAGGAATTAAAATCTATGTTTCTAATGACGGCAATGCCCAATTTTCTATTAGCAACTCTGCTGAAGATCCATTTATTGCAATTCACATTGAATCTAAATTGTAAAATTCAAATAAAATAGCTATGCTCAAGGACAATAACCAAGTGTGTTTCTTTCCTTACATATAGAAATTCTTACAATTCATTAATTTTTAGTAAAAGCCATAATAAAAAATCAACTTGAAAAACTCAGAAAGTCATAATCACATACACTTATGTAATTAAAAGTTAATTACAATAAAAATGTATGTTTTAGAAGACTGACTTTAACCTATTTTTCAGAGGAATTTCTAGGAACTCAGAGAGGCATCTTAATAAACACGTTTGTCATCATTAATGCCATTTACCCAGCTCTAAATCCTGTCAGTCTTCTACAGAGTATTTCTATCAATTAATTCGGAATAGCTGATTTTATGTTGATTCCCATGCAAAGCTAGCCCATTTGTATGGTTTTCACAACATGAAACTACTTTCATGGTTAATGGGAGTTGAAAAATAGAAGAAACCTAAATTATACAATCTACTTCATTATATTGAGCTCACTGGAATCTACACTTTCTCTATGGTCTTGCCTCTTTTTCCATTTTTTTGTTTTCCTAATGACTTTGACTTACACTTGTATGGCTTTCTCTTCCTGTCATAACCTCTAATATAGATGTTTATTTAGAGCTTTCATGACACCATGTGCTTGAGAATTTTTCCTAATCCTCTAGCTGTTCGTTCTCCTTCACCTTGATTTAAGTATGGCATTTGGGCTCCCACCTAGGTCTTCAGATGTGTATAACTCTCACTTGTTTTTCTTCTGCTCGAATGAGAACTCAGAGGCCATAAGTCAGAAATTCTCTCTTCTTTTCTCCTATAAACTTATCTGTCCCCATCTTGGACTTCATCTGCTACTTGCATGAATCTAGTGAGACAGAAGACACACAAACAAGAGTTGCATGAAGCAGGCTTATTACTTACAGATCGGCATCAAGGCATAACAGAAACCCACGACTCTACCCTCAGATTAATTTGAATAAAGTAAAAAAAAAAAAAAGAGTTTTGGTGCCTGTAGCTCAGCAGATAGGGTGCCAGCCAGATACACCAGAGGTGGTGGGTTCAAGCCCAGCCCAGGCCTGCCAAACAACAATGACAACTGCAACAACAACAACAACAACAACAACAACAAAATAGCTGGGCATATGGCAAGCACCTGCAGTCACAGCTACTTGGGAGGCTGAGGCAAGAGAATCCCTTAAGCCCGAGAGTTAGAGGTTGCTGTGAGCTGTGATGCCACAGCACTCTACCCAGGGTGACAGCTTGAGACTCTGTCTCAAAAAGAAAAAAAAAGAAACCCAGGAGTCACAATAAGCCAGCCTCGAAATCAGAGATTTTCAACCAGTTTCAAAAATTAAATTATTTTTGAAAGAAATTCAAAGCATACTAAGTATATCCTTTATTCATTTATTTATTTATTTATTTATTTTATTTTTGCAGTTTTTGGCCGGGGCTGGGTTTGAACCTGCCACCTCAGGCATATGGGGCTGGCACCCTACTCCTTTGAGCCACAGGTGCCACCCTCTTTTTTTTTTTTGATCAACATAATTGAAGTGTGCTGCTATGTTTAACTAGAGGTTCAAGTGTTCTGTGAGATAAAAAAAGGTTGAAAGACGCTGCTCTAAAGGCTCAGAAAAGTCACTCAGGGTGGGTGGGGTCTCACTTGCATGTGTCCCATTTACACCACTGGCAAGGGACCAAAAAAAGAAGCCTGTTCTGGGTTTTACAATTAGAGATCGCCTGGTGCACTGGACTAAAGCAATGAACATCCTGGTCTGGGAGGAATAGGAACACAACCTGGGCTGTTTTCCCCAATTTCTTTGTATCTTAGGATGTTGCATTCCCAGCACATTCTACAGTTACTCTTGAGAACTACAGGTGAGAAACAGTGAAGAACTGGCTGAGTCCAAAGCCATACGGAGAACTGTCCTGCATTCGCCCCTATCATTTTCTTCTTTCTGTCTTGATAAAGAAAGTATAACTCATTCTACCAAACTCCATTTTCTCCACATGTGTTAATGATACCATCTCATTTTTACCTCAAGGGCTTTATTTCCTAAATTATCCTCCCTCCTTTGATTTAGCAATCTTTCCCTTACTGTCCTTTTAGTCCCTTCAGATTACATTTATTACAGTCTTCCAACTAAAAAATCCATGATTGTTCATATATTCTTCCAGGTACAACCCTTTTTTTGCCTCCTTTCTTATTCAAACATCCATATTTTCTTTACACAGTCTTCATATCCTCAATTTCAGCCATTTTTCTTGTCTCTTTACTGTCCAGTTTCCATCATCATCACTTCATTTCATCTTCTCTTGTCAACATCATCAATGACTTGAATGTCACCAGTCCAGTGTACTTCTCCATTCTAATCTCACTCTACTTCACAGTAGTACTCAAGACGATGGGCCACTCTGTCCTCCTCTCTTCCTTTGGCCACTGTGACTGTACTTTGCTGGTTTCCTTCTGTGTCACTGGTTACTCTTTTCAATTTTATCTTTACTGGATCATCTTGTATCAAATTCACTTCTTTTTGTGTCTTCTCTTCTCCTAGTGATTGCCAAAACATCCATGGATCTAGAAAAATCCTTTTGCGTAAAGACTTGTATCTTTAATGCTGATAAAGTCCATTTCTTTGGACTCTAGCTTTACATTTCTAACAGATGCTTGTTATTCTCACTCCATCTTTCACAGACATCTCAAATATAACAGATCCAAAATGGAATCCTCAATTTTTTCCTGGCACAAAACTTTTACTACCCCTCCTTCTCGCTGCTTACTTCAAAACCTCAGGTATTTCCTTATTTTCTCTTCCTTTTGCTCAACAGCTTTTCTTATCCCCCTAGCATGACTTATTAAACGTATTTTCAAAATATCTCTTGATCCCTTCTTGATGCTCTTCTTTTGTATCATCTGTCACCTTCATCCAGGTCACCTTTATCTCTCGCCTGCATTCCAAAACCACAATACAACTGGCCTTCCATCTCTACTATTTTACTCTCCCAATCCATTTTACTAAAGGTCATACAATTATAGTTATAAGCTTTCAATCAAATTACAACTTCTGTGTTTAAACTCTCAAATTTTTATTGTATTTAGAATAATTCTATCTACTCATGGTTGCTGACAAAACCACATATTATCATACCTCAGCTCTGTTCTTTTCCCTTGACAACCCCATACTCTTCATTTGGTTGAATATGCCATGTTATTTTTAATCCTTGGAACTTTTTTGAGTGGTTCCCCCCACCAGTTTAGAATGCTCTTCACCCAGTTCTTAGTATGACTGGCTCCTGTTCTTTATAAGAATTCTCTGTCTTAGTGACTGGCATCACCATTTATTCAGTCCTCCAATCCTGAAATCTGGGTCTCCTCTTTAAACCACCCACTTCTTTGGTATCTCCTAGAATAATCAAGCACCAAATCCTTTACATTTTTGCCTTCTAAATATTTCTTGACTATGTTCTTTTCTCTCTCTACTGTTATCTTATCACCCTCTTCTTAAATGACCCAAAATCTCCTATGTTACTTCCATGGATATGAGAAAAAAGCCCACAGACTCCTGAAAGGATGGTTGGTCCTGATAGTGAAATAATAGAAAAAAAAAAAAAAATCACTCTTTTTTTTTTTTTTTAAATAAGGGCTAAAATCAATCTCTTGCTCTGTTTTGGCTCTTGCTAGCAGGCACCCTGTGAGTTCTGTCTTCACAAACCACTGAAAACAGCACACAGAAAGTCAATGAGAATTTTTCTCTTCACATTTACCAGCTCCTTGACTTTTAGAATTTGTTCCTATCACCCCAAGGGTTCCTGAGTCTTCCCTGGATGAACTATAGAGTATGAGTGTCTGGCCTCAGACTTTACCCAAAATGATATTGTAGGGCAGAATCAACAACAGGATCAGAAACACCTGTGACAGCTCTTTCCAACAGCAAGGACAAATAGTTATTATCCTGCCAGAGAAAGAGTGGATATAACATAAGTAGTACCCTGTGAATTTGGCTGCAAATAGTTTTTTTCTTTTTTCTGTTTGCCCCCCAAATTCACCCAGCCACCTGACCTCAGCACAGGCATATCTTCTTTCTTTGGGATGCCATGATGCCCCACTCTCTCTTCTTTTAAGAAGATAAAGTTTATACTTTTATATCCTAATCTTAGTCTAGAAAGATCTTTCTCATCCCACGAGCACCTACTGAGCTTTCTACCCTAAGAACTCTCAAAGCCACTCTTTACTGTTTATAACAAATGCTTTAGAGTAGGTAAGCAGGGAAAGTATGCTATGTCGATCTGTTTTGCCCCTAAACAAAATTACCAGTATTCCTCATTTTCCTCCTCCTCTCTAAAAGGCAGGTACAAAAATATCAGCTAAACTTACTAAGGGCTGGAACTACCTCATACCAGTCTCTTAAAATGTCAGAATTACATTCTTCCTTTAATATAAGAGAATAATAAGAGAACCCCTTTAAGAATTTCCCAGCAGTCAGTAAGGGGATAGAGTTGGGTGCCTGCGACATGGAGATAGTGATGAAGATACACTTTTACCTGAAGCAGAAGAGAAAAAATGAACTTTATGGACATGTGCTGGTGAGCTTCAAAATTAAAAGGATATTTGAAAAGGGTTTTATAATGGGGTATTGGTATTTATACAAAGGCTAAAGAACTTGTCCAGGAAAGTAAAACATCAAGGTTGCTTATTAGTTGAAATTTTAACTTTTGGAATCCCTTACAAGAAGTTCTCTTGATTATGGAGATGTTTACTTCTGCATAAATATTCACGTAGCCCTTCCTCCAACCATTCCATTCTCTACCATGCAATCAGAGTGATCTTTTCAAATAATCACCACTGTAAAGTTTCCAAAATCCATCAATGAATTACCACATACATTAGGATAATGACTGTGAGGGTGAAAGGAAACTTCCCCTTTCCACCAAAAGTTCGCTGAAAGATCAACTCACAATTAAGGCAGATTATTAAGAGGAAGAGGTTTACTTAGCATGTGCATAGGGAGAATCACAGAATGATTACCTAATAACCCACTGGGATCCAGATGTTGTTGTATCTGCCTTTTAGAGAGGAGAAGGAAGAAATGAGGAATATCAATAATTTTGTTTAAGGGCGATAAATAGTCGCTAGGGAGGATGGATAAGTACTTGGGAGAACAAATGAACGTGGGGAACAGATTGACTCGTGAATTAATGTAAGAGGCAGATATTACATTTCAAATGTTGCATTCCTCATGGTCTCTCATACAATATATTGAGATAAGGGAGAGGAGAAAGGAAGTCCATTATTCTTTCCATGGATTTATCTGGTTTATGCAGATGAAAAGAAAGCCCCTTCCAAGGGCCTATTGATTTATATAGGCCTTATTCAAAATACTCTTTAGGGATATTTTGCAACACATTGCAACACATTGGAAGAGTAAGAGTTGTCTCTGGCCACACATTAAATACAGAAACACTATTGAAAGCTGATGACCAAAAGAAAAGGTCTGTGCATACTTTTCATGATATTGACACCAAGATAAGCAAAACTGTTGTCAAAAAATCTACATGTGTCCTGTTGATTCAGGTAGGGCTGAACAGAGACCCCATTTCCTGGGTCCAAGCAGACTCAGAAACTGGTTTGATCAATATTCCATCTAAGCTGCCACTCCTGAGGAGAGGTGAAATGCTCCAAACAAGACCACATTCATATACAATGGCAGTTTTAAAATTAACTTCTGCCCATAGGCCTCGGGCATGAATGGTTGTGACATATTTTAAACATATATTTCCATATCCACAAAATCCTCTGCCCACTGCCAACTCAGACCCCCTTACTGTGCCAGAGATGTTATTTTCCTTATCCTTTTATCTATTGATAAAATTTATCCTTTTGCTTACTTGTGGTGGTGTGTGAATTTGAATTTTTGAGATGAAGGATCCAGCAGAGAAATTCCAATAACTCAAATTGGACATCCCTGTGACCAAGGATTAATATTTTGGGGTAAAATTTCCTGAGCTCCTTCAATACCAAAGGGTATTTTTTTTTGTTTTTTTGAGACATAATCTCAATCTGTTACCCTGGTAAGAGTGCCATGGCATCATAATAGCTCACAGTAACCTCAAATTCTTGGGCCTGAGCAATCCTTTTGCCTCAGCTTCTCAAGCAGGTAGGACTACAGGTGTGTTCCATTACACCTGGCTAAGGACCACAATTCTTAACAGAACTATTAAGCCTCATCGGAAGACTCACCTCATAGATCTCTAACCATTAACTTCTGATCCCTGGCTGTGCTAACCTTTTAGTTACTCCAACTCAGCAAGGATGTTTTTAGTTTCTCAAGTTGAATACAAGTGAGCTATGCCCCTAATAAGTCAACAAAGTATTCATAAAATAGTATTAGGAAAATGATGCCATGATGGTCTGGATTTATGAAATTTGAAATCAATTTTTGCAATGTTCCTAGAATTGTATAACACTACCTTGTTTGTAACAACTAGTTAACAACTTTATCCTTTTTGTTTTGTTTTTTGAGACAGATTCTGCCCCAGGCTAGAGTGCTGTGGTGTCATGCCTCACAGCAACCTCAAACTCCCAGGCTCATGTGATTCTTCTTTCCTCACCCTCCCAAATAACTGGGACTACGGGTGCCCACAACACCAGCTATTTTTTTTTTCTATTTTTCATAGAGACAGGGTTTCGCTTTTGCTCAGGCTGGTCTCAAACTCCTGAGCTCAAGCAATCCATCGCCCTCAGCCCCCAGGGGTGCTAAGATTACAGGCATGAACCACCACATCTAAGGATTTGTTTCTTTTGATTTTTCTTTTATCTACAGAACTAATTCTGCCTGTGAAACTACTGAGTTATTTTTCTTCTCATAAAATGGAAAATAACTATTTATGTTGAAAATTATCATTGCTCATGATAAGACTTTGATTTACAAGTCAAAACTACACCAACAAGCTTATTATAATAATGTGATCACAGAGGATGGTTGAGGCATTAGCTCAGTGCCTGTCCAAAGTAAGGTCAAGTTTATGATTACCAGTATTGTTATTATTACCATTCAGTTTCCACATAAAGTGCACCTAGCTTTCAGATTGATGTGTGATAAAAGCTCCAAAAAGACACATTCAAGAAGTGATCGCTTTCTATGTTATAAAGAGAAAAATGAGGGCGGCACCTGTGGCTCAAGGTGTAGGGCGCCGGCCCCATATACCGGATAAAAGCTTCCAAAAAGACATATTCAAAGATCACTTTCTATGTTATGAAGAGAAAAATGAGGGTGGCGCCTGTGGCTCAAGGAGTAGGGCACCGTCCCTGGCCAAAAAACTGCGGAAAAAAAAAAAAAAGAGAGAGAGAAATGAGACAGTTTTTAAAAAGGATTCAACAATCTCTAATCATTTAAACCAAAGGTTTTAGAACATCTGTGTTTTGTTCCTTTGGACATATGAAAGTAAATCTCTTCTATCATTCTGAAAGTGACTAGAAAAAATTCCAGGATCTTTCTCAGGACTAACGTAAGTGAGTCCACTTTTTCTTCTGTTTTGTTTGCCACTGCAAATTTCCTACAAAGAAAAGGGCAAATATCTAGGAAAAAAATCTAAGTATAATAGATGTAGCTTATAATATGTTGAGGAAAATCATAAAATTTTAGAAGAAGTCATTTAAAAGCTATAATGAAAATAATACCTAAAAAAAAAAAAGAGGGGAAGTGATATTAAAAGACCTTCAAAAAGTATTTCACAAGAAATTGAACAGATAAGCAAATACATGGTCTGTTTGCTTTTTTTGTCCTTGAACATAAACTCCAAGTAGGAAAAAAAAATGTGGCTCAGAGCCACTCACGTAAACTGGTTCTAGGTAGAAATAGGTGTATTAAAAGAGTTTAGGTACAAAGACCAACACTTGACTTTTGAATAAGAAGTAGTATTTATTACATCCTTTTTTTTTAAAAAAACATTCATTTTATTTTATTTATTTATTTTTTTATTAAATCATAGCTGTGTACATTAATGTGATCATAGGGCACCATACACTGGTTTTATAGACCGTTTCACACATTTTCATCACACTGGTTAACATGGCCTTCCTGGCACTTTCTTAGTTATTGTGTTAAGACATTTACATTCTACATTTACTAAGTTTCACATATACCCTTATAAGATGCACCGCAGGAGTAATCCCACCAATGACCCTCCCTCCCCTCCCTTTCCGCCTTCCCCCTGTTCTTAGGTTATAACTGGGTTATAGCTTTCATGTGAAAGCCATAAATTAGTTTCATAGTAGGGCTGAGTACATTGGATACTTTTCTTCCGTTCCTGAGATACTTACTAAGAAGAATATGTTCCAGCTCCATCCATGTAAACATGAAAGAGGTAAAGTCGCCATCTTTCTTTAAGGCTGCATAATATTCCATGGTGTACATATACCACAATTTATTAATCCATTCGTGGATCCATGGGCACTTGGGCTTTTTCCATGACTTAGCAATTATGAATTGGGCTGCAATAAACATTCTGGTACAAATATCTTTGTTATGATGTGATTTTTGGTCTTCTGGGTATATGCCTAGTAGAGGAATTATAGGATTGAATGGCAGATCTATTTTTAGATCTCTAAGTGTTCTCCAAACATCTTTCCAAGAGGAATGTATTAATTTGCATTCCCACCAGCAGTGCAAAAGTGTTCCCTTTTCTCCACATCTGCGCCAACATCTCTGGTGTTGGGATTTTGTGATATGGGCTAATCTTACTAGAGTTAGATAAAATCTCAAAGTAGTTTTAATTTGCATTTCTCTGATGATTAAAGATGATAAGCATTTTTTCATATGTCTGTAGGCCATGCGCCTGTCTTCTTCAGAGAAGTTTCTCTTGAAGTCCCTTGCCTAGCCTGCAATGGGATCACTTGTTCTTTTCTTGCTTATATGTTTGAGTCTCTATGGATTCTGGTTATTAAACCTTCGTCGGAGACATAACCTGCAAATATCTTCTCTCATTCTGAGGGCTGTTTGCTTGTTTTACTTACTGTGTTCTTGGCTGTGCAGAAGCTTTTTAGTTTGATCAGGTCCCAGTAGTGTATTTTTGAAGCTGCTTCAAATGGCCAGGGGGTCCTCCTCATAAAATACTTGCCCAGATCAAATTCTTCAAGGGTTTTCCCTGCACTCTCTTCTAGTATTTTTATAGTTTCATGTCTTAAGTTTAAATGTAATCCAGTGAGAGTCTATCTTAGTGAATGGTGAAAGGTGTGGGTCCACTTTCAGTCTTCTACAGGTTGCCAGCCAGTTCACCCAGCACCATTTGTTAAATAGGGAATCTTTTCCCCACTGAATGTTTTTAATTGGCTTGTCAAAGATCAAATAATGGTAAGTAGCTGGATTCATCTCTTGGTTCTCTATTCTCTTCCAGACATCTACTTCTCTGTTTTTGTGCCAATACCATGCTGTTTTGATCACTATCGATTTATATATTTACAGTATAGTCTGAGGTCTGGTAGCATGATTCCTCCTGCTTTGTTTTTATTTCTGAGTAATGTCTTGGCTATTCGAGGTTTTTTCTGATTCCATATAAAATGAAGTATTATTTTTTCAAGATCTTTAAAGTATGACACTGGAGCTTTAATAGGGATTGCATTAAAATTGTATATTGCTTTGGGTAGTATGGACATTTTAACAATGTTGATTCTTCTCAGCCCTGAGCATGGTATGTTTTACCATTTGTTAATATTTTCAGCTATTTCTTTTTTTAGAGTTTCACAGTTCTCTTTATAGAGATCTTTCACGTCCTTTGTTAGATAAACTCCCAAATATTTCATCTTCTTTGGCACTACTGTGAATGGAATAGAGTTCTTAACTATTTTTTCAGCTTGACTATTGTTGGTATATATAAAGGCTACCAATTTGTGAATGGTGATTTTGTAACTTGAGACGCTGCTGTATTCCTTGATCCCTTCTAAGAGTTTTGTAGTAGAATCCCTGGTGTCCTCCAGATATACAATCATATTATCTGTGAAGAGTGAAAGGTTGATCTCTTCTGATCCTATATGGATACCCTTGATCACCTTTTCTTCCCTAATTGCGGTGGCTAAAACATCCATTACAATGTTAAAGCGCAGTGGAGACAATGGGCACAGTTGTCTGGTGCCTGATCTGAGTGGAAATGATTTCAGTTTAACTTCATTCAATACGATATTGGCTGCGGGTTTGCTGTAGATGGTCTCTATCAGTTTAAGAAATGTCCCTTCTATACCAATTCTCTTACGTGTCCTGATCATGAAGGGATGCTGTATTTTATCAAAAGCTTTTTCAGCAACAATTGAGAGAATCATATGGTCTTTGTTTTTTAATTTGTTGTTTATGTGCTGAATTATACTTATAGATTTACATATATTGAACCAGCCTTGAGACCCTGGGATAAAACCAACTTGGTCATGATGTATAATTTGTTTGAAGTGTTGCTGGATTCTGTTTGTTAGGATCTTGTTGAATATTTTTGCATCTATATTCATTAGTGACATTGGTCTATAATTTTCTTTCTTGTTGGGTCTTTTCCTGGTTTGGGGATCGGGGTGATGTTTGCTTCATAGAACGTGTTGAGTAGTCTTCCTTCTTTTTCTACCTTTTGGAATAGGTTGAGTAATATAGGTACTAATTCCTCTTTAAAGGTTTGGTAGAATTCTGATGTGAAGCCATCTGGTCCGGGCTTTTCTTTTTAGGGAGGTTTTGTATGGTTGATGCTATTTCAGAACTTGATATAGGCCTGTTCAACATTTCCACTTGATTCTGGCTAAGTGTTGGAAGGTGACGTGCTTCCAAGTATAGGTCAATTTCCTTCAGATTTTCATATTTCTGAGAATAAAGATTCTTATAATATTCATTAAGGATTTTTTGAATTTCTGAGGAGTCTGTTGTTACTTCATCTTTGTTGTTTCTGATTGATGAAATTGGAGATTTTACTCTTTTTTTCCTGGTTAGGTTAGCCAAAGGTTTATCTATTTTATTGACCTTTTCAAAAAACCAACTTTTTGATTTATTGATCTGTTGTATAATTCTTTTGTTTTCAATTTCATTTAATTCTGCTCTAATTTTGGTTATTTCTTTTCTTCTACTGGATTTGAGGTTGGAATGTTCTTCCTTTTCCAGTTGCTTGAGATGTCCCATTAAGTTGTTAATGTCCTTTCTTTCCATTCTCCTGAGGAAGGCTTGCAGTGCTGTAAATTTCCCTCTTAGGACTGCCTTTGGGGTATCCCATAAGTTCTGATTATTCGTCTCTTCATTGTTGTTTTGTTCCAAAAATTTGTCAATTTCCTTCTTAATCTCATCAATGACCCAGCTATCATTCAGCATAAGGTTATTTAACTTCCATGTTTTTGTATGAGTATGCAGATTCCTGTTGTAATTGAGTTCAACTTTTATTCCATGGTGGTCAGAGAAGTTGCAAGGAATAATTTCTATTCCTTTAAATTTACTGAGGTTAGACTTGTGACCTAAGATGTGATCGATTTTGGAGTATGTTCCGTGGGCTGATAAGGAGTATGTGTATTCAGTTTTGTTGGGATGAAATGTTTTGTAGATGTCTGCTAAATCCAAATGTTGGATGGTTAGGTTTAAATCTAAAATTTCTTTGCTCTGCTTCTTATTGGAGGATCAATCCAACACTGCCATAGGAGCGTTGAAATCTCCAACTATAATGGACATGGAGGAAATCAAGTTGCTCATGTCTTTTAGAGTTTCTTTTATAAATTAGGTGCGTTCTGGTTGGGTGCATTGGTATTAATAATTGAAGTCTCATCATATTGAATATTACCCTTAATGAATATGAAGTGACCATTCTTACCCTTCCTTACTTTTGTTGGTTTAAAGCCTGTTGTATGTGCAAATAAAATTGCAACACCTGCTTTTTTCTGATTACCATTTGCCTGAAATATGACCATCCTTTCACCCTGAGTCTATATTTGTCTTTTAAGGTAAGATGTAACTCTTGTATGCAGCAAATATCTGGCCTGAGTTTTTGTATCCAGTTGGCTAACCTGTGCCGCTTTAGAGGACAGTTTAAGCTGTTCACATTAATGGAGAATATAGAGAAGTCTGGTAAAATTTTGGGTATCGAGTATTTTGAAAGTCCAGTGGACATTTTTAATCCTTTTGCACTGTGGAAATTGGAATTTGATCAAAAGTTTCTGAGTGAGTTTCCTTTTGTGTAGAGGATTGGGCTGGTCATTATGGAGGATAGGTCTGAGAATATCCTGAAGAGCTGGTTTGGTTATGGCAAATTTCTTCAAAATATGAATGTCATTAAAGTATTTAATTTCTCCATCATAACTGAAACACAGTTTAGCTGGATACAGGATCTGGGGTTGAAAGTTATATTGCTTTAGGAGATTAAAAGTCGATGACCACCCTCTTCTGGCTTGAAAAGTTTCAGCAGAGAGATCTGCAGTCATTCTAATATTCTTCCCTTTGTAGGTACTGTATTTCTTATGTCTGGCTGCTTTCAGAATTTTCTCCTTCATATTAACTTTAGTGAAGTTAATTATGATATGCCTGGGGGATGTCTTATTGGGATTGAGTCATGCTGAGGTTCTGAAACTGTTTGCTATCTGAATTTCAGAATCTCTTGGCATGTATGGAAAATTCTCTTTCATAATTTCATGGAGAAGGACCTCTGTGCCTTGCGAGGCCACTTCATCACTTTCAGGGATTCCAATGAGGCGGATATTAGACTTCTTCAAATTATCCCAGAGCTCTCTGAGAGAATGATCCATTTTTGCTCTCCATTTCTCTTTCTCTTTGAGAGTTTGGGAGCTTTCGAAGGCTTCGTCTTCAATATCAGAAATTTTTTCTTCTGCTTGCTCTACTCTGTTACTGAGGGATTCTACTGTGTTTTTCAGATCTTTGAGGGTTGCACATTCTTGCTTCAGTGCGTCAAAATCTTTGGTTGTTTTGTCTTTAACTTCGTTAAATTCTTGAGATAACTTTTGAATTTCTCCTCTAATTTGTAATTCTGACTTTTGAATTGCTGCTCGAATTTCTAAATCCAAATTTTCCTCCATTCTATTAATCTTATTTGCAATCCAAATTCTAAATTCGATTTCTGAATATCGGCCAGCTGTTTATGAATGGAATCTTCAGTTATATCTGCCATATCTTTCCTTGGGGGGATTGATCTATTCTGGTTATTCAAGTTACCAGAGTTTTTCCACTGATTCTGCCCCATGATTGTTTTACACTGTTTGATTTTTCCCCTGGAGCTTTGTCGAGGACCCGTACAGTGCTATGGCCTGAGAAACTGGGGACCTGTTTGGTGTGGTGAGGCTAAGTGGCTCTGTTTTGTTTTCAGCTGGTCTCTGTTTGATCCTAGTGAAACAGTTACTTTGGGTTGAAGTCTCAGCTTTTGTTTGTATCCTTGGTTTCTCAGCTCGCCTCAGCGGGGTTGATGTGCGTTCTTCAATCTTCTCTCTTGGTGCAGCTCTAATCCACCAGGTTATTTGCTAAATTTCTGTCCTTTAACTCTCCTTCTGCATGTGAGCCTCTGTGGGAAGCTGGCTTCAGTCTGCCATCTTGTTTCCCTATCACATCCTTATAACTGCAAATTTGCCAAATGCAGCTTTATTTTTTGTTTAATATTTTATTGATGTTTTTGAATCATAATGTAAATGGCCCCTTCATTGAACAAATCTTAATGACCCTTATATAATCCTCTCCCTTAATTAACTACTTGACCTTTGGCATTGTTTCTCAAAGGTGGTGAATTTTCTTCAAGATGAAACAGCTGAGATTCTGAAGGCTCCCGAGCGTATTCCTTCATGCTAAGATTCACCATCTCCCATAATCTTCCCCCGATGCATATATTCCTTGTGGGACATACCATAACTTTCCCTAAGGCACGTGGATCCACCTTTAAAAGCCTATGATCCCTGTGAATGGGAGTAAAGGGCAAGTTTATGGATTTGAGGCACCTTCTTCTTCTGGCAAGAAGTTTGTTGTATTAAAACTTCCTTTCTTCTTTGGAAATCCTCAATGTGAAACCACCCTTACTGATTGATGAAGGAGTACAAGGTGAGAACTAGAGTAAGGACCCCCAAAACACTGAGAAAGAATAGGGTTAGCTAAAATAATGACAGTAGTCAAATTCTGAAGGAATAGCCTTGGCTAAAATAATGACAATAATTGGCCACTGTCCCCTTGTTTGCTTCTCTATAATTGCTACTCTAGAGGGCACAGGTGGGAGCTGTAAAGAGTTTTAACTTTTCCCTGTAAATAACATCACCTGTTTGGAACATAGTGGTAGTTTTTGAGATGTCTTTCAGGTCCTGCATTCCAAGGGATTGACTGACCACACAGGCCAAGGAACTGACTCAAGTGGTCTTGGACCTCCCCACTTAAGGAACTGCACCAGGGAATTGGCTGACCTACCCAGACAGAGGCCCATAACAAAGGATTGATAATTCCACCACAAAACCAGCCAATTAGCAGACCCTGATTGCCTAATCCTCTGCTCACCAAACTTTTTTTAAAACCCTGTCTCCCTAATTCTCAAGAAGGAGCATTTGAGAAATTTCTCAAATATCCCTGTTCAGCACCATCTGGAATAAACTCTTTCTTTGCTGTGAACTCTGCTGTCTCTGGGTATTGGCTTTCTCTTAGGCAGAAGGCAGATAAACCCGGCTGGGCAGCCAAAGTTATCTCAGTATTTGAATTTTTGTACAATGAGTAACTGACCTAGATTGAAAGCCCTTTGCTGTTTTGACAACAATGAAATAATTATATTTTCATAATCAATTTAATTAATGAATAGCTTTGAAAAACCCCTCTGAACCTGTTTCCTCATCTGTAAAATGAAAATAATATATGTTATACACTATTACACTTTGTTATATTAAATATGGAATTATGTATAATATGTTAAGGACTATTTCTGGCTAAATACATACTTCCTTGTATAGTCAGTAAATATGTGCTACTTATTCTCAATATTGTGGTCTGGTAACCTTATAATTTCCTAAAATCTAGCTTAAAGAAGAAAACAAAAATCATGCAGTGTCAGAATTGAAACAGAAAGTAATGTTGTATTTTTGATTGAAATCTTGCCACAGTCCATCCATGTGGTATTAGCTGAAAGCTAGTTGACCAAAAATTGTTCTGTTGAGTTTGGCATTGTTTCTAATTTAGTTCTAAGTCATGGGGTTTGTAGGAATGTCTCTGCCAGCATATTCTAATCAGGCATCCTACTGCAGTCTAGGGCCACAAATAAAGATTAAATAAATCTGTATGTTACAGTGAAAACCCACATCAACCAATCCAGCATATACTTATTAATTTACATCACTCTTGTTGGAGTTTTGAAACATATTACTTATTTTAATGTACAGAGGATAGCTGGGAAAGCAAAATACAACTGTATGATATGTTAATAAAGATACAGGGTAATAGCTAAAGTGATGCATAATAAAGGATGGAAAGTCGGCTGTTTCGTTTCAAAAGGAGAAGATAGTGCATGTCTGAAATAGTCTGAGAAAGCTTTGTGGAAAAGGAAGGGCCTGATATAGATCAGGGAATTTGTAAGAAAAAAAGAAAAGAGGAAAAGTTATTCCTAAAAGAAGAGAAGATATGACAAAGGTACAAAGGAATGAAAGACACTGAGTGGCAGGGGACAGATCCAATGATTTATGAGACCAGGGAGGTAGATTTATGAGGTACTAGCGGAAAATACATCGGAAAGGTAGAATGGGACTGACAATCCATTTTCTGTCAAGAATTTCCTATTAAGTTTGATATGTTCATTCCTGCAATGCCATTTCTGAATATAAGGCATATCTCTATGATGCAAGATAATTGTGTTATCATTGGTCTGTTCTAGGAACGAATTTTCATCCCTTTTATTAATATTGATACAGAATTAGTTTATCAAGTTTTAGTGTACATTACCTTTATCATTTGCATCCCTTCTTCCCATAGCCTCCAGCTTTGTAATTTAATCTAAACTGAATTCCACTGTCATCCATTAGGCCATAGTGAGAAGGGACACTGAGAAACTGGCTTCACGAGGAGCTAGGCGTCAAACCCGGTCTGCTGAAACTGGAAGTCTGGAGGGCCCTGAGAATGTGTGTATGAGGTAACCTAGGTAACCAATGACCAATAGAAAAGGGTAAGGACGTTGGAAGACACGGAGAGGCCAATGAAAGACTTGCAACCAATTTCAAACGGAAGGAAAGAGGGTATTTATACCCCTGCAGGCCACTGAGTCTCCTCCCTCACCTTCTCTCCATCATGAGAGGGACATACTTCCAACTCTTTATTTCCAGTTTCCATTCATTTGTACTTTCAATTACCACCATGCCTTGGTTGAACTTTCCAGCTCAGCTGAGTAAAGGAACCAGGTCAACTGTGTTTGAGAATCTGGGACCCCTGACCGCTAACAGATAGGTCTGCAAATCTCTGACTGGCTTCAGATGTGTATGAACCTGTATTTGTCAATCCTCACTCCAGGCTTCTATTGTCATGTGTTGAAATAATTATTTCTGAATGACAACCTGCTTCCTGCTTACTATTTTTATGCCATTGGGGATAGAAATAATAGAACTATCCCTTGATTTAACTGTCAGTCAAATGACAACTCAAGCATACTATAAAATTAAACAAAGCTTCACAATCTGCCAGAAACTCATGGTTTTAGTGATACCACTGTCCTTAAAGAAGTAACATTAAAAATAAAAAATTTTAAATCAAATAACGAGTTTTACTATACTACATTAAAAATTAAAATATAGAACAGCATCCAGCAAAATATCTTAAAGGGGTCCACAGTATGCCACTCCAAAATATGCCACTTTGGCATAAGATTCGAGCTGAAAGCAATTACACTTTCTGACTCCCCCCTTTCTAAAAAAAGAACATAAATTTCTATTTGTAAAGGTGTCTTTATCTAGCATCCCTAGAAGGAAATGACTACAGAGAAAACTCTTAGCAGCCAGCGATTCTTACTGGAATGACAAATCTTACTGAGTCACCCTTATTTACCCTATATTTCCTCCTGGCACCCAGAAGCCCTCTACCTCTTTCCCCTTGTTTAGCTTAAGATCCAAGCCCCACTTTCTAACTCTCTTTGAACCATATTTCTTGGTGAACTTCCATGAGTATGTATGTAATTAAATGTTTTTTTCTCTTGTTAATCCATCTTTTGTCAGTTTAAATTATACGATTTCAGCCACTTACACTAAAAAGGTACAGGAAAGTGTTTCTCCTCCATTCTAGTTAGGCAACCACCAGGGGTCTTCAGGGTGAGCTGAGTTTTTGGGACATCTGACCAAGCTAGTAAATGTAAAAATGTTTACTGAGTCAGCTTCGCAGATGTCTGTGTGCAGTATCTAATGGGATGAGGACTGCAGGAGTCAATTTCCTTTTCTTTTCCAAATTTAGATTAGCAAGAGAAAAACATTTATAAGAATTAATTCTTTGGATTGCAACTCTGTTACATTTCTTTTTGAGAATTCATTGGATTTCAATCCTATGCCTCTCAGGGACAGCAATTTCCTTCCTTCCTCCCTCCCTCCCTCCCTTCCTTCCTTCTTTCCTTCCTTCCTTCCTTCTTTCCTTCCTTCCTTTCTTTCTTTCTTCTGAAAGCTTGGCTTAGCTTTTTGCCTGGCAGTAGGGTAGAAGTTGTATCTGTGAACGCAGCAAACCATCAAACTGTGGGCCCAGAGAATATGCAGATAGCCACATAGAAATACGTGTTGCATGCCCTTTGAAGCTGATGTTCTGCTGACTATTGTCAGCTCTTAAGGGGTTGGTTTAGCTTTGGTGTGTGTGTGGTAACTCTGTATCATAAGGGCCACACACTTTTTGTACCCTTTGGGGAAGATACTTCTTGCTTCCATGACTACCGACATAATTAAAAAGATTCTTTTCTCTGTTGCTGATTTTTATCAGTCTGATTCACAAACCCCTGCCTTGAACATAGAAGGGTAGAGAGTTTTTTATCCCCTCATACAATGAAAATAGACATTTACAATTTTTATTGGAGAAGAAAAACATGCTTGGTATAAATATTTTCTGCCTTTTCTTCTGAAAGTAACAAGTCAATGAAGTATTTTGTATCCATGTTACAAAAACAGCTTTAAAAAGGAAGAAAAAAATAGCAAGAGGCACATCAGTAGAACTTCTTCTGAGAAAGAGAATATTCTCTGAAAAATGCAGTTTTGTTTCATAGATGTTTAATTTTAGAAATAAAAAATTCAGTATTCAGACTTAGAGATTTCCCTATTTATAATACCTTTTCCTGTATGCTGAGTTCAGACTAATTGAAAAGGCAAACAAAAAATAAGAAAGATAGAAGCCAAAATGTCACTTTTGTTAAGAAACTAATGTAGGAGAATACTTTTTTCTTTCTTTTTTTTGGCCAGGGCTGGGTTTGAACCTGCCACCTCTGACATGTGGGGCTGGTGCCCTACTCCATTGAGCCACAGTCACCACCCAGAAGAATACATTTTTTTTTGTATTAATGGGCAAGTGTGTTCCTAATAGTAAACTAAGAATCAGATGGACATTCTTAGCCAATGGCCTGACCTGGATCAGGGCTTCCTGGACAGGGGCTGGGCCTTTCTAGAAGAAAAAATCAGATTCTCTTTATCTACCTATAAATTGCTGCCAGGAAGGAGATGGACTACATATGCCCGGTATCTCCTTCCAAACTCATCAAAGAAATGTTAGCCCACTCCTTCTAGTGAGTGAAGGGGCAGACAGATTCCAGAGTATAGTGTAAAGTCAGCTATTCCTCAAAAAAAAAAAAAAAAAAAAAAATGAGTAGAGAAAATCATCTCCTCCATGCTTTTGTGTATGCTACACAAATAAATAAGAATTCTTTTAAATTAAAGTTGACTTTTTTTTTCTTTTTTTTTTTAGAGACGGAGTCTCATTTTGTTGCCCTTGGTAGAGTGTTGTGGAGTCACAGCTCACAGCAACCTCCAACTCCTGGGCTTAGGTGGTTGTCTTGGCTTCAGCCTCCCGAGTAGCTGGGACCACAGGCACAGCCACAATGCTCAGCTATTTTTTTTTGGTTGCAGTTTGGCTGGGGCAGGGTTCGAACATGCCACCCTTGGTACATGGGGCAGGTGCCCTACTCACTGAGCCACAGGCGCTGCCCTAAAGTTGACATTTTTTAAAAGAGAAAAAGAAGAAGAAAAAAAGAACATGAGAAAATAATCTCTGAATTATAGTTCTTTCTCTATTTTTTCACTTTCATTTACTAGCAACATTTTGATAGAAATTCAGACATTGTCCTAAGAACTGACTTGCTTTGGAGTTTCCATCCCATGCCCCATGATTGTCTTTGGTCTTCTTCATCCTTTTGAATCTTCTGTCCCTGTGCAGCATTTAGACATTGAGAACTTATGGAGAGAACACTTTGCCATTTTACAGTTTTACACTTGCATATTATTCCATTAAACTCTTATTTCATTTTTACTTCTTCATTTTCTTTTTTTTTTTTTTTTGATTGGGCTGAGATTTTTTTTCTTCTCTTTTTGTTGTTGTTGGCTAATGTGAAAAAGTAACATGCCTACCATTCCCAAGAAATAGTAATTTCAATTATATATACTCTTAGTAAGTACAAAATGGACTTTGACTATGTCAACACTTGTAATCCTACAGAGCTTTCATTCTTCCACAGAGTGTTATGCTTTGGCTGAATACATGCGGACTGGGTACATCACGGAAAGTCCTCTAGGACGTGTAATTATGAATGCATGTTTAAAGCCTCTGTTTACTTCCTGTGCAAACATTACATTGGTCAAAGTCAGACTCAGGTACAAGCCCAATAGCAAGTGGGAAAATATACTCTGTATACTCGAAGGGTAGGAAGTGCAAAGATATATGACAAAAGACATGGATATGTAATTAGTTAACATTGACAGACTAAAGGTGCGGAATAACTGCGCAGGTTGGCTCACATCTGTAATCCTAGCACTCCAGGAGGCCACCGCAAGTGGACTGCCTGAGCTCAGGAGTTTGAGACCAGCCTGAGCAAGACCCCATCTCTAAAACTAGCCAGGCATTGTGACAGATACCTGTAGTCTCAGCTGCTCAGGAGGCTGAGGCAAGAGGATCACTTCAGCCCAGGAGTTTGAGGTTGCTGGGAACTATGATGCCACAGCACTGTACCAAGGGTGACAAAGTGAGACTCTGTCTCAAAGAAAAAAAAAAAAAACAAAAAAAGAAACCACCCATGTTGTCAAGGCACAGTTGACCCATTTCTCAGTTTTCAGGACAGGAATAGGATGTATGCTGGAATAATCAAGACGTTCCATTCTTCACTCACAGAGTTCGGTTCAGGGTCAGCCTTCCGGTTTTGACTCCAACTGTTCTGAAAGAGGTTCTGGGAACTGTTGAGAAATGGGTGCTTCCATTTTCTCTGACTTTGCTGATCTAATAGGAAGAATGCTTTGCCTCCACCTGGAACAAAAGCCTGCCTGAGAATGAAGCCGTGACATTGAGAAGCCAAGAGATGGAGAGAAGTGTCCTGAGTTTTTGTTTTGTTTTGTTTTGTTTTTAGCTTCTAATTCCAGTCTGAAGTCATCTGTGTCCCTGCACCTCTGAGTCATAAAAGCTAACAAAGTTTCTCTGGTCTTTCTCAATTGTCTTTTTCTAACTGTATTAGAGTTGATACGATTGTAGCTGTCACTTGAGAGCCAAAGCATTCATCCTAACCCCAATTGCTTCTACTTGTTCTGTAGTTTTCCTCCAATATCCTCTTTCTCTGGACTCACTTTTGTCTTGTCTGGTACACACACGTTTTCTCATGTTCCAAGTATCATCTATTTCCAACTGTGATCTTAATATTTCGCCATGTCCCGAACACATGATTAATTTTTATTGTTTTTCTGAAAGTGGAGACTTGTTGAATAAAATGTGTTCTTTAACCATCAGCTTTGTTTCCTCCATCCAGATCTCAGTGAAAATGTGTCCCAGGTTTTCTATGTTTTGTTGTATATCTAAGATTCTGACAATACATAACATTATAGAACTGGAAGATTGCCTTGACAGTCTCCCCAGTTCTCGATTCCTCCTGGGAGACCAGGTACCATGTCTGACATATGAATGTATTCCCCAGAGCCATGCGGCACCAGCCATTTCCCTCCCTTACATTATGACTGCACAGGTGTCTGCTAAGCCACTCTGTGAAACACCTGTTTAACCAATGCTGGCCACCAGCCCCTTCCTTGTAGATCCTAATTCTTTTTGTAAAAAGGCCATGCTATATTGAAGCCACCTGTCCATAACAAAGCCTCTAAGAGAACTTGTGTACTTATTAATATGTGGGAGTGCTTTAGATGTCGAAGCCCTGATTTCCTTGGGAAAAATATCGTTTTCCCCCAACAAATCAGTGTTGTTTTTTAATCCAAAAGTATCACAAAGGGTTTGATTAATGTGCATAGTTTCTTTCTCTAGGGGAATTTGCCAAAAATCATGGGGGGGGCAATATTATAGGACACAGAATCACCCCTTTCCATTAACACTTAATCGAGTTTTGTCTTTCTTTCTTTATGAGTTGTTTACGCAACATTTCCCATTCTCATAAGGGGAAAAATAAACCCAGAGATCTTGTTCCTTTCTGTCCTTCCTTGTTAGTTGAATTCTGTCAGGAATACAGCTTCTGATCATGCTGAGAATCCCACCATGAAAACATCAAACATTTCTTATGGGATATATTGGGCTTTATGAATTCTTACAAGCATTAAACAGAATTCTAGGAGACAACCTAATGATCTTATTCTCGGAACAACAAATATCAGGTTAAGATCATAGATGCTTAACATTGAAATAGAACGAAGTAGCAAGCAGGAACACTTCAGAATCTCAATAAATCCATCATTAGCTACTAGAAATTAGAGCACTGTAAGAATTATTTCAATAATCAAACATTGCTAAGGTCTGAATATTTGTGTTCCTCCAAAATTTCTAAGTTGAAATCTGAACCCCTGCGGTCATTGTGTGAGGGGGTGCGATCTGTAGGAAGTGATTAGGTCAAGGTTGAGTGACCTCTTCCACTAAGTAAGGACACAGCAATAATATCCCCTCTATGATCCAGGAAGTGGAGAAGTGGGCCCACCACCCACTGAATCTGCCAGTACCTCAAACTGTAAGAAATAAATTTTTTTCTTTTTTTTTTTTTTTTTCTGAGACAGGGTCTCACTTTCATGCCCCTAGTAGAGTGTCGTGGGATCATAGCTCACAGCAACCTCAAACTCCTGGGCTCAAGAGATCCTCTTGCCTCAGCTTCCTGAGTAGCTGGGACTACAAGCCCCTGCCACAAGGCCTGGCTAGTTTTTCTGTTTTTAATAGAGATGGGGTCTCATTTTGCTCAGACTGGTCTCCAACTCCTGAGCTCAGGCGATCTACCTGCCTGAGCCTCTCAGAGGGCTAGGATTACAAGTGTGAGCCACCACACCCGGCCAGAAACAGAAACTTCTATTGTTTATGAGCCACTGTTGTTTACAACATTTTTTTATAGTGGCCCAAGCAGACTAAGACAGACATATTATTTGCTTCCTTTTTTGACTTTCCAGAATTGCTGCTTCGGACTCACTTTAGCACCTAGATTTGCTCCCGGAGTTCGCTGGCACACACATGTAAATATTTTAAGTACCATGTTTCCTTCAGTCCCCCAAACGTATCTGTTATTTTATCAAAACATAAAAGCACTTGTTATAATGTTTAAATGTGTTAACACTTAATATTTTGAAATATACCTGTACACTTTAACTCTGCACTTTATTATTATTTAATAACTTACCTTATCATTCTTGAACCCAAAGTTTTTCACATGATGTTGCTTTATTTGGTAACATTTGTGATTGTTTCCAAAATTCAGTTGCTACTCGATGCTGTGGGGAAGGAAAGTAAGTCGCGTTAGATGATTTGGTGAAACCCTGTCACCGAGGGACAGCTCTGATGCTCTGTGACACAGTAGAGGACTGAATCCATTCTGTATAAAGAACTAACATCTGGTCCAGATGAGCCTTCTAACGGTGTCCCAATAAAATAGAAGCCCCAGAGTCACTTTCTCTACGTTTACTGCCTTGTAGTGGATATTCTGCGATTGTACATTATCATTACTGTCTATTAATATTAACTTCAAAAGAAAATGGCATATTGAAATTGAAGAGGGATATTGAGACTTTGCTAAGGAAGACAGCTTCTGCAGATGCAATGAGGTGTAAAATGGAACTTCTGTTCCTCATGGTACATTTTATATGAATGGTTGTTACTTTAGGAATTCTGCATAATTCTATCTTAGACACTTGTATTCCATCCATGTCAGCCTCTCTGTAATTTAATTTGACGAGGGCATGTATTTCCTGTTCTCTCTTTGTTTCTGACACGTGTTATTTTGCTGAGTATTTGCTATTCCTGTTCCAATAGCAGATAGTCTTTTTTTCTTTCAATTCATTGAAAAGAATGCTTAGTGTCATTAGACATAAATGACACGGTATAAATGTTTAAAAAGCTGCTATTGTAATGGAGATATACTAGTTAGTTCAGAGAATGCAAATATAACGTTAAAATATTTCTATCACATATTGGCAGCAGTGCTACGCAAGCTACAATGATAGCTGCAAGTGTAGAAGATGAAATAAGTACAGTCTTTTTTTTTTTTGTAGAGACAGAGTCTCACTTTCTGGCCCTCGGTAGAGTGCCGTAGCCTCACACAGCTTACAGCAACCTCCAACTCCTGAGCTTAAGCGATTCTCTTGCCTCAGCCTCCCGAACAGCTGGGACTACAGGCGCCCGCCACAACGCCGGGCTATTTTTTGGTTGCAGTTTGGCAGAGGCTGGGTTTGAACCCGCCACCCTTGGTATATGGGGCCGGCGCCCTACCGACTGAGCCACAGGTGCCGCCCTACAATCTTTGCTCTAAAAGACTTTTTGCTTAGTGGAAACTGGCCAGTAGTGTCTTAGACTCTATGAGAATTTTGCATTTGACTCTCTTGTTAATTCAAAATATATAAGAGGATTAATTCAAACTATTTTTAAAAAGAAGACTTATATAGTTTAATGTGGTATTATTCACTGTTTCCTTGAAATGAGTTAAATTCCCTATCACTCCCAAGAAAATTGACTCTGTTGATTGTTTCAAATAGTTAAAAGTGAATCTAAAGATTGGTTCTGTTTTTCTTTTTTTCATACCTTTTTACTTTTCAAATCTAAAACAATATCAAAAAATATATAATCCTTTGCTTGTCAAAAGCTCCTTACATCTTTCCAAAATCTACTTAGGGCCTTATAAATTTTGAACTGACACACACACACACGCACACAAAATCAAACAAATGAATTTGAAGCAAGTAGTTCTGTAAACTTCTTCAAGTCAGAGAAATTTTAGTTACAGCAATAGTCAGGTTTTGAAAAATATTTATTTTCTATGTTTGAAGATACAAAGTAAAAGTCTTTCTACTCCGATTCCCTCTTTAATAAAGACAGGCTAATAAGAAGAGCAAATAATATAGAAAAATAACCCCTCCATCTACAAAAAAACTCAGCCCAGGCACAGTGATTCATGCCTGTCACCCGAGTTCTTTGTGAGGTAGAGGTAAGAGGAGCACTTGAAACCAGGAGTTCAAAACCAGTGTGGGATGAGAACCTATTTCTACAAAAACTTTAAAAGTTAGCCAGGCATGGTGGTGCACACCTGTAGTTCAAGCTATTCTGGAATCTGAGTCAGGAGGATTGCTTGAGGTGTTAGAGGTTAGAGTGGGCTCTGATCTCTCCACTGCACTGGAAACTGAGTGACAAAGTGAGACTATGTCTCTGAAATAAGTAAACAGACAAACATGAGATTTACAGCCCAAATAATAAACTCGAAGGGCCAGCAGAGAAATACCAATACCAATATAATGGAATTTGGACAAGTATAACACAAATAGATTTTGTACAGGGCACCATCTTCTTAGAAACTTTGATGTCTCTAACCTTAAAACATTTGATGTCTCTACCAAACATTTCTTACTTTGAATAGTAAGCTGCTAGAATGTGGTGGGCTTTGGCATTAGACACAAATCTGCCTCCTAATGTGAGACCAAAAAAAGCCACAAGGGAAATCTGTCTTTTCCGAAGTCAGTGAGATTTGCCAGCAACAGCAAAGAATATATTTGAAGATCAGCTTGGAAATTGTTGAATGAAGTCCAGTCAGGGGCGTGAAGAAATAATTAAAGCAGTGACTCTGCAATCTATTTGCCCTGTTTATTGGCAAATGCCCCAGGAGAAAGACTAGAAGGCAGATGACCTAGTCTAATATCCTTGTGAGGATAGTAGGCAGATGATCTGGTTTAATATCCTCGAAAGGGAACACCGATATTTGCTAGGAGGAGATCTTATCTCCGTAATAGCTTTTGCAGGCTGTCCTGGCTATGAATTACCTATAGTTAATAAACTCAGCATCTATGAAGCATTGTGAATGCATTGTAAATTGCAAATTACACTCCGAGGTGTAAAATGGAGATATTATATAATTCAAGTGCTTCTGCTATGTGAGGTCACCCCACGAACCTTATTTAGAGACCTGACCTAGGGTTCTGAGTCAGATGTGTACATCTAAAGCAGGAACATGGGACTCGGGGAGCTGCGGCTGACATCTCAGGCCTTTCTCTGCTTTGTCTGAAGCTCTTGATTGATGGTTTTCACAAAATCATTAGTAAAGGTTAATGAGGGAATAAGATTCGTGATTCATGTGTGTCTGGTCTGACAATCCAATTCTGTGTGTTTGCTCAAGAGGAAATAAAATGCACTTTCACGCCACAAAGGAAACACAACAAAAGAAACTTGTAACATAACAATGCTCATAATGAGTCATACATGTTTTCTTCTCATCCTGAAGAAATATACAGGAACAGGAAAAGGTATTTGAAAGAAAAGGAATGACCTTACAGCAGACTCCAGACACAAAAGGTTTGATAAGAAGACTTTTGAGACAATATGCACACAAAATTATCTTCCCCGGCTCACCAGCCCACTTCAGTCTCAAAATAAACACACAAAGCTTTAGCTGGATTAAGAGATCTACTCATAATAAGAACGAGGGATAATAAAAAAGAAAACCAGATAGGACCCAGGGTAAGAAATTAGAAAAGGAAAATATGGAAAGTAAAACTGGAAAATACCTGTATAGAAAGGATTATAGTAAATATTGGCATAACTTACACTCCTGGAGATGCCTAGGAACAAAGAAATGGGGTAGGGAATGCTATTATCAGTCAGGCGGTAAGTGCCACCATGGACCCCTGTGACCTGCTCTGCAGAGGACTCTACCAGTGCCCATCACTGTCACAAATCCTCCAGAGACACAGGCAGTGGTGCCCATATTCTCGAAGAAAAAGCTACTGCTGTGCTCTCCCAAGATCAGGGCTAATACTCCCCTAATCTTTTCCAAGCTCCAGATCTTGCAGCCACTACTGTGCACATCTATGCCTCAGAAAGAGCTACAGAGGCACTGTCTCAACACGTGGGTGAGTGTTGCAGATCCCAGCTCCCTGGTCACTCCATGCTATGCCTGCAGCACTATACCAGACCACTGCTGGACAGGCATGTCCACGACCCAGTCTCTGGAGTAGCAGTAGCCATCACATGCTTGTGATCACCCAAATTCTGCAGCTCTGCAGAGCACCCACTGTCTTATACATAGCAGCAAGGGGAACCTGTGTCCAGGATACTGGTGTCACTTCCAAACCCTAAGGCCACAATCCCTGCACCGTGCTCATGTTCCAGACTCCAGCTCTTGGGCCACTACATAGGCACTGCACACCAGACGTTCGTGCAACTGCTACTGTAAACTAAACCAAGAGGAATCTCCACAGTCGTGATTTTCTCCAGGGAAAATAGGAGATGAGGAGAATCCCAGCAGCTTTCACCACTGGGAAGTCCAAGATCTTCACTGCTAACGTGTACACTCACAACTCTGGCCTTGGAAAACCCTGGTAACAGCAAACTCAGCTGACAAAACTGCACGAAGACGATGCAGTTGTGACCTTATCAGAGGCAGAAATGTCACACCTCCCTCAGCCAACGCCCATGCAGTCACATACAAGGGCAGGTCTTTTTTCACTAATACGAGTTCATGAAGACCAAAAGAGGTGACCTCTCCACCAAATGTGCAGATATCAATGCAAGGGAAGAAAAACCGTGAAAAACTAAGAAGACATGTCATCACTAAGGGACTTCATACTCAGTCCGAAGATTACATTAACTAACCCCAAAGACGTGGATATATACACATTGCCTGACAAATCATCCAAGGTAATTATTTTAAATGATATCAATGAACTACAGGAGAACACATTAGGTCAATTGTTTTAGCTTCCAAATAAGAACATGAAATATTTGTCTTTATGTGCCTATCTTATTTCACTTAACATAATGGCCTCCAGTTCCATCCGTGGAAATGCCGCGATTTTATTCTTTTTAACGGCCAAGTAGTGTTCTATTGTGTATACCTACCACATTTTCTTTATCCCTTCATTTTATTGATGGACATTTGGGTTGATTCTATAACTTTGCTATTGTGAATACTGCTGCAAAAAACATGGGAGTATAAGTAATGCCTTTGATATAGTATTCTTTTCCTTTGGAAGAATGCTTAATAGTTAGATTTCTGGATGGTATATAGTCTTATTTCTAATTTTTTGAGAAATTTCCATAGTGTTTTCCATAGTGGCTATACTAATTTACCTTCCCACCAACAGTATATGAGTTCCCTTTTTCTGCATTCTCATTCGTACGTTATTTTTAGTCTTTTTATTAATGCCATTCCAACTGGGATAAGGTGCATATCATTGTGGTTTTGATTTGCATTTGCCTAATGATTAATGATGTTAAGCATTTTTTAATATATTTATTGGCCATTCTTATGAATTCTTCTGAGAAATGTCTATTCATGTCCTTTGCTGAGGGCAATAATTTTCAAATTAGAATTTTTGTATCCAGCCAAACTGTCAATCACGATTTGTGGGGGAGAATAGACATTGATCATATGAAAAAACCTAAAAAAAGTTTCTATGTACCCTTTTTACCCAAAATGAGTACTTAAACCCAAAAGGAGGAAAGTAAGTTTTATGGGATACAGAGAACTCAAAATTGAAGAGAGGCTAACAGAATTATCAATATAATGACCAAGAAAGTTGTAGGACAGTAGGGTTCTAGAAGCTAGAGACAGACCAATAAATATTGGATTATGATGATAGTGGGTTTTGTGAAAAAGACCTTTTTTTAGAAAAATAAAACAATGTTGATATGTGACAGGTTTGACCACATGAGTAATTTGAAAAATCTTTTGCCAAGCTACTGAACACATTACACTTAGTAAAGCATCACAAGAATGGAGAAATGAGAATCCTATGCATTCAATTCTGATATGAGGATAATTAAGGTCCTAGTACATGGTGGGGGGTGGGGGATGGGGAGAGCTGAGAAAGGGAAGGAGGGAGGGGTTGGGGGGACAAGGTGTGGTACACCTTTTTGGGGCAGGGACACAATTATAAGAGGGTCCTTATCTAACAAAAGCAATCAATGTAAACTGGTTCTGTGTACCGTCAAGGAATCCCCAACTAAAAAAAAGAAAAGAGATGTAAACGAAGACTTAAAGATACTAAGCAAATAAAAATTTAATTTTATTAAAAATAAAAACTGTGGTGTAAGAAAAGTCATGAAATACAATTATGTGCTGCATAATGACATTTTGGTCAGTGGACTGTATATGTGATGGTTGCCATGCCATGTAACATAAGTACTGTACTATTTATTTGTTGTTGTTGTTGTTTTTGAGACAGAGCATCAAGCTGTTGCCCTGGGTAGAGTGCTATGGCATCACAGCTCACAGCAACCTCCAACTCCTGGGCTCAAGCAATTCTCCTGCCTCAGCCTCCCAAGTAGCTGGGACTACAGGCGCCCGCCACAATGCCCAGCTATTTTTTGGTTGTAGCCGTCATTGTTGGCTGGCCTGGGCTGGATTCAAACCTGACAGCTCAGGTGTATGTGACTGGCACCTTAGCTGCTTGAGCCACAGGCACCAAGCCAGTACTATTTAGTTCTGTATAAGTTACACACTCTATGATGTTTGCACAATGATGTAAACACCAAAATACATATTTTGGAACATATCCCTTGATGGATTTGTGGAGTGAAAGATGGCTGTACTGGTATAATATTGAGATCAGGAAGAAATGCTTACACAGTTGTTACACTGAAAACAGTAAATTTGAATTTAACAAATAAAACCATATTGGGAGCATAAGAAAAAGAGAACACTTGAGTGTGAGAGATATATTAAAGAGCTTGATTGTAATTTTCTAAATTTGGAAATCATACATAATATCTAAAACAAAGAGGGTTGGGGGAGAGATTGATTTTCATAATAAATATCTCTTGGACAAAGTAGAAAAATCCTTATTTTTCATCTTGAATTTGTTCATGAACATGAAAGATCACCTAACTTAGAGAGTCACAAGCAGTGCAGGATTCGAACTTGTAGAACTGCTATTTACTACCGTCGCCATTTTTTAACTTGTACTCTTTTGTAGTTAAAAACAAATAAGCAAACAAAGGAGATAATGAATTGTGTACAAATACAAGGAATTCTAGCAGTGTTTCAAGTTTATATGATGTTTTGCTGTTTTTCTTTTTAAAAATATTAATATCATTCTTTTCCAAAAATTTTTTCTCTATTTCAGCTTTTTTGAAGCCATAAGCATTGATTATGTGTCTGTTGCAAATCTATCTCTGATCGAACCCTGGGGTGTCCTATTAACATTTTTAATAGTCACTCCATAGTGTAACATTGGAAATGGGTATCTGGGTCCCAGTGCACCTCGGGGATTTGAAGAAACATGTATCTGCAGTGTGACCAACAGGATGGACAGAGTTGGATTGCCAGCAAGTGTGGTAGATCTGCACTATGGCATTTGGAAGACACATTTGTTTCAGAAGAGAATGTGGTGTGCCTGGTACAAAACACTGTGCTAAATATCTGTTCTGTTTTCCTTGGGCTATGGGGAAAATTAAGTTCACTGTCTTTAAGTTCTTATCACCTATCTTTGACTCTAATTTCTCTCAACATTTAGCAATGATTGATATATCTGCAAGGAAAGTGAAGTTTAGGGCAGTACAAGGCAAATGTTGCTGGCCCCTCTGCTGGAACTTGAGTGGAAGGAGCAGCATTCTTCAAAAGTATGAAGGTGATGAGCAGGAAAGTGAGTGATGGACCCAGAGCTAGAGGCAATGAACTTGAGTATCTCCATGGTGGGCGGACCACTCGGGAATAGATGCTAGATATATGTTCTTCTTCAACATACACCAAAAGAAGGTGATGCTGATGTTTGGAGGCATATTCAACTTATCACTTCCAAATTTGACTTAAAATCAGTGAAAGCAAGTGAAAGCAAAATGGGTATACCCCTGTAATACTCTGAATTAAAAAAAATGTCTGTAAGGATTTTGTATTCTCCCTTCCTCTTGTATGCCTCAAATAATACCTCATACCATTTTGTTTTTTATAGAGAACGGCACACATAGGCCAATATGGGGGTCCTAGTGTGAGTCCTAGAATCCCAGAATCCAGGGTTTAGCTGAACTCTCCTAGAAGTTTAGGCAAAAATGAAAGTAGGTCCCAGAAGGTGTCTGTTCCCTTGACCTTCTATCCTCCATCAAATTAGTTGAAGTAGATGAGAAGCATGTTTCTATCGTTTAGCTCATCCTTGGGAGATTTTTAGAGTCAAGTCTACATTTTAATACATGAAGTTTTGAATTTTTAAAATATGGTAGGATTTATTCTGAGAAAAATAAATGATTTATTCTGGGAGTATTGGCTGCTCATACAATTAAATTACCTGCATTATGTGAATAGTTACATGCTGATAGGTCAGGTGCACCCAAACGCTTCCTGCTGCCAAGTCCATCATTTCATGTCACCCAGAAAAATGCTGACATATTGCCAATTAGGACAAGTCTTCCTGTCACCCCTGTCCTATATTCTGTCGCTTTGAGATGAATGCTGTGCAAGTATAAACCAATATGTTAGGACCCATAAAAGAGCTAAAAAAAAAAATGTTAAATATAATTGGGACAGTGAGTACAGGACAGGCAAGGCTGCATCCCACATTTCAAGAGATTTTGGAAGAAAAATTTTACATGAAAAACTGGCAACATCTCCCAGGAGGAAAATATCTCACGTAGTTATCTAAAAAACTACTTAAAATTTTATTATCGTATTAGTTGTTTATATTAATAACTAATATGATAATTTGAGAAAATCCCATAAAAAAAAGTGTTCCTGAGAAAAATAAATGCTCATAACTATTGAAATACCTATTTTCATCTAAGTATCTACTAAGTCCTTAGCACCTAACATGTCTGATACAAAACAGGCTTTAAATAAAATTTAGTTGAATGAATTAATGTAGGACTAATTAAAAGAAAATGTAGCCCCTCATTATATACTAACACATGACCTCTGGAAAACAACTCACATGCAAATCAATATGAATAAATAGCATAAGAATAGTGATAATTGCAATGGGAAAACCATATTTTTGCATAGGTAAAAGTGAAGATTTTGGGTTGAGACATATCTGAGTTTAAATTTAATCTCCGTTAGTTGCTTTATGGTAGTGGGTAATTTACTTAACTTCTCTGCTCTTTAGTATTCTCGGCTAACAATAGTAGGTAATACCTAATTCACAGAGAAGTTGTAGAAATGGAGTAATAAATAGAGCATAGTGCCTACCTTAATGAATGCACAACACATTATAATGATTATTCCAATATAACCTTCTTATGTTAATGAGAAAAAATAAGTAAATAATATAATTTCATAAGTTGAAGTAAATATGAACCTGAACCTGATTAATTATTTCAAAAGATACTTTTCTAAGCATCTCTGAGTCTCTTTTTTTTTGCAGTTTTTGGCCGGGGCTGGGTTTGAACCCACTACTTCTGGCATATAGGGCCCACGCCCTACTCCTTTGAGCCACAGGAGCCACCATTTTTTTTTTTTTTAAACATCTCTGAGTCTTAGATTTTGTTAAGGTAGATGTACCTACATAAAAACTGACTACATGGAACTTATAAATTTTATTTGGCAATTTTATTATTATGCAGCACTTTGAAGTATAATTTGAGAGAGTAACAAATAGTAATTATATCTAACTTTTATAATGTAAACTCACAAAGAACAAGTTGTCTACGAGTGGTTACTATCAGCTTAAATATTCAAAGGGAAACTTGCTAAAAGTCTTCTAATTAAATAACTTGAACTTTTATCATTTAATGAAATAAAGAAATTCTTTTAGTAAGTTGTCTAAATAATGATTACACTTACTTGGAATATCGACGTCGTATTGGATGATAGGAAGGACATTGGAATGAAAATTGGGAGGCTCAAGTTTATTGTTTATTGGTTGTGATACCAGCTGACTATGTGATCCTGGGAAAGTCATTTCCCTTTGCAAATCTCAGTACTGGAAGAGCTGATCTTTAAGGTGCCTGACAGGCCTTGACTTCAGTGGAATCTACTTTATAACCAAGACATAATCCCCAAGCCATAGAAGTTGGATAATAAGACAAAGAGTTATGTAAATGTAGAAATCTGTTATTTTAGGGTGGTGCCTGTGGCTCAGTGGGTAGGGCACCAGCCCCATATACTGAGGCTGGAGGTTTCAAATCCGGCCCCTGCCAAACTGCAACAAAAAAATAGCCCGATGTTGTGGTGGGTGCCTGTAGCCCCAGCTACTTGGGAGGCTGAAGCAAGAGAATCACCTAAGCCCAAGAGCTGGAGGTTGCTGTGAGCTGTGATGCTACGGCACTTTACCGAGGGTGACAAACTGAGACTCTGTCTCTAAAAAATAAAAATAAATATAAATATGTTATTTTAATCTGGCATTTGAATATTCTCATGGACAAAAAGCTCCTCTTTGAGAAGATAGCTTGAAAAACCACTAGGAAATAGAAAGTCAAACTCCAAGAAAAGATCTTCAGAGTAAACATGATCTAGGTCTATACTAGAAAGGAAAAGATCCTTTTTCTTTTTCTTTTTTTTGGAAAGGAAATAAAATTAGGGACTAAGAGGGAAGAGAGTTATGTAGAAAAGCAAGTGAGACATTGTGAGGTGACTATGAGTCCATGAACCCATTCCTTCTCTACAAACCATCAGCAGAGATTCTGATTTTCAAAGAAAATGAAGTTGGAAATTTTATTTCTAATTTTTTTTTTTTTTTTTGAGACAGAATATCACTCTGTTGTCCTGGGTAGAGTGCCATAGCATCACAATTCACAGCAACCTCAAACTCTTGGGCACAAGCGATTCTCTTGCCTCAGCCTCCAGTAGCTGTGACTACGGGTGCCAACCAAAAAGCCTGGCTAGTTTTTCTGTTTTTAGTAGAGAGAGTATCTCACCCTTGCTCAGGCTGGTCTCAAACTCCACCTGCCTCAGCCTCCCAGATGCATGAGCCACCATGCCTGACTTGAAGTTGGGAATTTTATAAAGTCTCATTTAGCTTTTAAGGAGCAAGCAAACCTTAAATGACATAAGGATTACATTTTGGGAGCCTACACAGAATTGCATGAACTAAGTCTTTGGACTCTATTGCATCTTGAACCCATAGTAACAAAGTACTGGACACAAGGAACAGGGTAGGAAAATTGAGTCAGTTCTTTAAAAAAATGGCTTGAAAGTCATGTGACTATTGTTGGTTTGTGGTTGGCCTACACAGCATAGGTTAAGGGATGCCTTGAAAGTTCATATTTCACCTCGTTCTAATAAAGACGTTTTCTTAAGAGGTTATTTTTGCGTGAAGGTGGTCCATAATACAGTTGTTTGAATGGATTAAAGACTCCATTATGCTTCATCCATATTGTGTTGTTATATTTATATATTGAGCATTAGAGCTCCAGCGAGGCTACATCCAGCTAGTAACTAGGGATGTTTCCAAAAGTGCCTCCAAATGGCATAGGAGAAGAATGCTTAGAAGTCTAAAAGCTGAAGAATGAAAATAAACAATATACAGGGATTCAACATTAGACATGTTCCCAGAAAAACCAATGTTTCAGTTTCCGTCACCGATTTCATGACAACATCTGACTGGGTAGTGTCAAACTTCACTGTCAAACGTCTGGCGGTTCATGAGCAGGGAGGAGAGAAGACCACTTTATTTGTGTTGGTTCGAGTGAAACTACGATATAGATATATATCTGGTATATCTATGACTTAATAAGAAAGATAAAGAACATTAGGGGGGGAAAGAAAACACTGAGCCTTCAATGTCGTTTTAGCAAGGAACATGACTTTTTTTTTTTATTAAATCATAGCTGTGTACATTGATATGATAATGGGGCATCATTCACTAGCTTCACAGACTGTATACCGAGTTTCACACATACCCTTGTGAGATGCACTGCTGGTGTAATCCCACCAATCCTCTTTCTTCTACCCTCGTCCCTCCTCCCTCCCCTCCCTTTCCCCCTTCCCCCTATTCTTAGGTTGTAACTGGGTTATAGCTTTCATGTGAAAACTCTAAATTAGTTTCATAGTAGGGCTGAGTACATTGGGTACTTTTTCTTCCATTCTTGAGATACTTTACTAAGAAGAATATGTTCCAGCTCCATCCATGTAAACATGAAAGAGGTAAAGTCTCCATCTTTCTTTAAGGCTGCAGAATATTCCATGGTGTACATATACCACAATTTATTAATCCATTTATGGATCGATGGGCACTTGGGCTTCTTCCATGACTTAGCAATTATGAATTGGGCTGCAATAAACATTCTGGTACAAATATCTTTGTTATGATGTGATTTTTGGTCTTCTGGGTATATGCCCAGTAGAGGGATTACAGGATTGAATGGCAGATCTATTTTTAGATCTCTACGTGTTCTCCATATCTCTTTCCAAAAGGAATGTATTAATTTGCAATCCCACCAGCAGTGCAAAAGTGTTCCCTTTTCTCCACATCTGCGCCAACATCTCTGGTTTTGGGATTTTGTGATATAGGCTAGTCTCACTGGAGTTAGATGGTATCTCAAAGTAGTTTTGATTTGCATTTCTCTGATGATTAAAGATGATAAGCATTTTTTCATATGTCTGAAGGCCGCACGCCTGTCTTCTTCAGAGAAGTTTCTCTTCAAATCCCTTGCCCAGCCTGAAATGGGATCACTTGTTCTTTTCTTGCTAATGCATTTGAGTTCTCTGTGGATTCTGGTTATTAAACCTTTGTCGGAGACATAACCTGCAAATATCTTCTCCCATTCTGAGGGCTGTTTGCTTGTTTTACTTACTGTGTTCTTGGCTGTGCAGAAGATTTTTAGTCTAACAAAGGACATGAAAGATCTCTATAAAGAGAACAATGAAACTCTAAGAAAAGAAGTAGTTGAAAATATTAACAAATGGAAAAACATACCATGCTCATGGCTGGGAAGAATCAACCTTGTTAAAATGTCCATACTACCCAAAGCAATATATAATTTCAATGCAATCCCTATTAAAGCTCCAGTGTCATACTTTAAAGATCTTGAAAAAACAATACTTCGTTTTATATGGAATCAGAAAAAACCTCGAATAGCCAAGACTTTACTCAGAAATAAAAACAAAGCAGGAGGAATTACGCTACCAGACCTCAGACTATACTACAAATCAATAGTGATCAAAACAGCATGGTATTGGCACAAAAACAGAGAAGTAGATGTCTGGAACAGAATAGAGAACCAAGAGATGAACCCAGCTACTTACCGTTACTTAATCTTTGACAAGCCAATTAAAAACATTCAGTGGGGAAAAGATTCCCTATTTAACAAATGGTGCTGGGTGAACTGGCTGGCAACCTGTAGAAGACTGAAACTGGACCTACACCTTTCACCATTAACTAAGATAGACTCTCACTGGATCAAAGATTTAAACTTAAGACATGAAAGTATAAAAATACTAGAGGAGAGTGCAGGGAAAACCCTTGAAGAAATTGGTCTGGGCGAGTATTTTATGAGGTGGACCCCCCGGGCAATTGAAGCAGCTTCAAAAATACACTACTGGGACTTGATCAAAGGAACACGACTTTGATAAGATTGGGAAACTTGTTGGGATTTTGTTAGTGAAAGGTAAGGAGAATCTCAACAATGCTATGAGGATAGAAGTAAAGAGCCTGATCTTGAACTTGTGAAGGAAGTGTAATTAAGAATGTTTTCTGAATGGAATATACATGGTGAAGAAGGAGGATTCATGTGTGGAAAATGTTGGAGGTGAAGGAAAAGTGGAATGAAAAATAAGGAATAAATAATAAAATATTGAAGGTGAAGGAAATGGAATAAATGTGATAATTCAGATTTGAACACAAGTTTCCAACTAGTGATATTCAATGGGCAGTTAGATGTGTAGATTTAGACTTTATTAGAAAAATCATTACTGTGTATATGTTTTTGAGAATTTTCAATGTACATGTCTCAATATAGTTGAGGCTGTTGAGCTTTATTTACATGTAATATGTGAAAGAGAGAAGAGGGAGAGAAGGAAGAGGGAGGAAGAAATGGAAAATATGGGAATCAAAACACTGAAAGGGTGGGCAAAGATCTAGGAAAGGGGACATGAAATGGCGACCAAGGTGAGAACCAGGATTTATCATTGGAACGAAAACAAAGGAGCAAAAACTAAGCATTAGAGGTGGCATTAGAGGTAGAAAGATTGAATAAAAATAATTGGTTACCTCGCTGTTAGTTACCTTGGTGATCTTGGTAATACCTAGTAAAGTGAGCAACTGGAAATCTCCTATCTGAAAATCAAATGAGAAGATACACATTTCAAATAATAATTATGTTTAGATATCTAAATATTAAATTCAACCAGAACTTAGGAATATTTTGAAAATAATACAGATAATATGGGCATTATAGAACTTAAATATCTTTGCAGGAGAAATGTATATATTTAGAAGGACATTAGTAGAATTTTGAAAACAATGTGGTTTTTAAAATACCTTAATTTAATTTTATAAATTTTTGATAGTTTCTGTTTTCACAGTCTGTGGCGTTTTAGATTTTGAAGCTTTGTAGAATTGCTAGCTGAATTGAAATAGATAGCTTAGGTTCTCTGATTTCCATTTAAATGCTCAACAACCTGTCACGAGGAAGTAGTTTTGCATGGTTTATATCAACTTTAAGAGATTTGCAGCTGTGCTATGAATACATCAAATTATACTAAATATGGCTTTCAAAATTAGTTTCTGCTATTACCTGGACAAGCTAGCAGAGAAGGAAATGGTGTCTAGATACAGGATGCTAATATAGATTTGAACATGTGATCTATTGAAATAAATCTCTGCATTAAACAGAAGGGAAAAATTACAACTGTTTATTTACAGATAAAACCTAATCAGAATAAAGAAGAGCTGAGTTTTCAGGTTTGAATATTTTATTTCAGAGCAAGATATTTTTATTAATTGACAGAGAAGTCACTCCGAGTTCTTAATGTTATCTTTTTAATTTTAGATGATTTCATATGGAATTATATTAAGAAATCGATTGTAGTGGGAGGGTAGAATCCAGAATCATAGAATGTTAGAGAGCAGGATGATACTTTGGCTATCATCTTCTTAGCCCCCAAAGCCCTGTTTTTCAGGGTAAAAAAAAAAAATTATGGTTTAAAAAGGGAAAGAGAAACAAAGAGCCTAGGAAAGTAGGTCTAAGTGGGGTGTGCAGCAGGAGAGTTAGAATGAGTAGGTGTTGGCTTGTGAATATTGGATGAATGTCGGGTGTGGGCCATCAGCAGTAAGAGGAGGTTGGCTAGAAAAGCGAGGGAAGAACAAAGCTCAGATACCAGAAGAAAACTGCAAGGCAGTAACAGAAGCAACTCCAGTGGGTACAGGGTAACCTGTCAAGGACAGCTTTGACAACTGCCAGTTCCTACTCTAGAATCATTGGATTTTATAAAAGGTTAAGTATCTCAGGTTGTAAAATTAAGAAAAAACAAGTTGGTTGTTATCCATTATTAAAAATAGATGCCAGAGCTCATGAAGTTCACTCCCCCCATGAAATTGTACATTTATGACGAATACTTTTGCCAAATTAGAGAGTGACAGAAAGAGGTCATAATTTCCCAAGGGTAAATTAGCATAGTTATGAAGATATTTATAAGTTATTTCTCCTAAGCAATCTCTTTATCACATACAGCTTATGAATATTAAAAGCCAACTGAATTTCAAAGAAGAAGAGAAAACGGGTTAAATAAATTGAAATCTGCCTTTATAGGTGGCTCACTATGTAGTTATTAAAGAGTATGGACTCAAGGAGTGTATAATGAGTTTGGAAAAAAGATAATTTTTTTAAGAAACAGGAAGCAAATGTTCTTTTATCTTTCTAGAACCAGAAATAGAAAAAATTGAAAGCAAGGTTAAAAACAACCTGCTATGATCCCACTTGCTAATACTGATGTTTTATTTCCTTGTATTTTCCAACTTTTAATACTTCTTTCTACCAATGACTATTTATTATTATTATTATTTGAATTGTTATTTTATTTTATTTATTTTTTTATTAGTATTAGATCATAGCTGTGTACATTAATGTGATCATGGGGCACCATACACTGGTTATAAACAGTTCGACACATTTTCATCACACTGGTTAACATAGCATTCCTGGCATTTTCTTAGTTACTGTGTTAAGACAATCATATTCTGCATTCACTAAGTTTCACATGTACCCTTGTAAGATGCTATTATTATTATTTTTTAATAATAACTTTGCACTTGTCTCAGGCAAGCTTCAGTCAAGAGACAATAACTACACTAGTATTTTCAACAGGATGAATTTAATATGAAGTGTCACTTTCCAGGTTAAAGGTGGTTCCTTTGAGTATAATGGTTAGAAGCAGCAGAAGGCAGCTTCCATTTCTAGGGCTGAGGGAAATTTGACAAGGAAGAGCCTCAGAACTTAAAGGAGGCTCACCCCATGCCCCGAAGGCCACTGTGATTCATTCCTCCCAGGAGATAGCACACCGGCTAGGGATTCAGCCTCTCTCTGCCCCTTCGATGACTGTAGTGAAGAAGAGATTTGCTTGAGGCTGTTTGCCCTAAACTTGAGAACTGCTCATAAACGTGGCCAAAAAGAAAATTTATGGAGGCTTCCTGGACACACCAGAGCATCCCCACTGAAACAGTGAACGCTGCAGGGTCTCACCACAGTTCCAGCCATTCGCTGCTTGAGGGAGGTGAGGCAGGTAGGAAACATGAAACTTCTTTCTTCCTTTTCTAGTCTTGTTCTAAGCAAATCAGTGTGCCCTTACGGATGTGGAAGACATAGACATTTTGTTGTAATTCTAGTCTTTTATTTGTTTATTTATTTAAGACAGAGTCTCACTATGTCGCCCTCGGTAGAGTGCCCTGGTGTCTCACACTCACAGCAACCTCCAACTCTTGGGCTTAAGAGAATCTCTTGCCTCAGCCTTCCAAGTAGCGGGGACTACAGGTGCTGGTCACAACATCTGGCTATCCTTTGGTTGCAGTTGTCAATGTTTTTCAGCTGGCCTGTCAGGTTTGAACCCACCACCCTCAGTGTGTGTGGCTGGCACCATAACCACTGTGCTACAGGCCCCAAGCCTGTAATTCTAGTCTTATAGTGTCTTTTAAATAATTTCTACATATAAGCTGGAGTTAATGCAATTATTAACAGCGATATCTTGAGTTAATGTCTGCTATAGACATCACGCTCGTAACTTCATACAATGACAAGACTCTTCTCGGTCAGTGGTCATTGGTCTGCTGGTTTCATTAAGACTTGACTGATGTGTTTCACAAATGCAAATCTGCTATATGTGTATCATTCATTGCTTCAAAGTCTTCGGTGATGTCCTGCTGAGTCTTAGTAAAGACGCAAATCCATAGCTTCGCCATCAAGCTCTTGACCAGATTACCGAACAATTCTTACTTCATGCCACGTTGTCCATGTTTGTGTTGCATTTCCATTGGATTTCTTGTACGTACTTAAGAAGATCGTGCTTTTTTCCAGTTCAGAGCGTTCACAGAGCGGGTCCTTCACACCCACCCCACTTCTCTTTTCTCTAATACTGATTAGTTGTGTGATTAGTGGTTTAGCTTTGGCCTCCCAGTATATTGGTGACATTATTTACTCCTAGACACCCCTCTTGTTTTAGTCTTACTTAGCAACTTCATTGTTATTTATCAACTTGAAGGATAAATAGGAAGGTAGGAAGAGTGAGCTTGGGTGTCATCAGCAGGTGGCCAACCAAAGGAAGGAAAATTGACACTAAATTTGCATATTTTAAACATATGAAGTTAAAAAAAATTAAGATTTAGGCCACTCCTCTGAGGAACTACACCACCATACAACGCTATTTTATTTGTTGTTACATTACCAATGTTCCTGATAGAACCATGTTCAATATTTAGGTTTGAAAATTGTCAGTTAAATCCTGAAATTTTAGTTTAAAATTTATTCAGTCTTTTCTGAAATTGGCTGGTGAAAAACTGCACAGACTTTTCCGTATTGAAAATACTGATTCTTGCATGGAGCCTGGATTCATTCTCTTTTGTTTTTCCTCCACTCGTTCCCAGTACTTTCCAAAAAATTATTTTCTTTTGATAATTTACTCTTACCATTTTATTTCTCATTGCAAATGATAAATATATCACCCATGTACATATATGATATTTAGAAAAGTATAAATATATACACACAACATCACACACTTGCATGCAAAAATCCCTACTTTTTTTTTTTCACTTATTAATCATTATTTAACATCTTTACTATGTTATCTTCACAGTGGCTTTTATTTTCTGGAAGAAGATATAAGAAGTTTATGAATAATTACTTTTATTCTCAAAGGAATATAATATGCTGCCATAAATCTAAACTATAATTCTGTTAACGTGACCTAGAGGCCAAGCTGGTAGTGCATGTTTGCTATTTTTAGCAACCTGCTGGTAATGTTGACGCTCGGAAAGAACTAAGAGCAGAAAATACAGTTTTGATTCCATTTTGATAACAAGATTGCTTTAGGTGACAGCATAGATTGTGAGCAATGTGAAAACAGAGCATGGCGTTAACTAGAGAGACCCCCCACACGTGTACAATTGAGACTAGAGGATCTACAGTCTTGAAATTCAACTCTGTCAGTTTTGACATTTACTATTTCATGCTACATAGTAACTTTTTATAGAGAAATAACTAATTTAATAATCAAAATGCACCTATTTTATAATCATTGTTATAGGTTTCTTAATTAATCAAATTAATTTTACTTTGGCATTATAAATGTGTCCAGAATGATCTGTTTTAATTTTACTATATTTGATTTATATTGCCTTGGCTCAATCATTGTACCTCATTCGTGTGTGGTATACGTGACACAATATTCTTTTCTATTTGTGAGCAGTTAAACAAAAAAGAAGCAACACGAAAGCACATTGCTGTGTGCGTCTTTCTAATTTTACCTCTTTCTGTTGCCACATTTGATCTGATGTTCACCTTGAAAGCTTATCTAGTGATTTCGCATGACACACAGGATTTTGAAACCTACAATCTTTGTTAATTTTTAACTTCTAAGTAAATATTTCTCCACTTCTGTCCTTAAAACACATTGAAATAAGCTGTAACTTTATTTTGACCTAAAATTTCTATATTTTACGCATTGTCTTTTTACATTTAAATTTTTCTATTGACAGAAATAAAGCTAGATATTGAATAAAGGATAGTATATTGTCTGACATGAGTGAAAACCAATACAAACAAAAAACAAACTATGGGGAAATCCAAATCAAATTGGTTATAACCAGCCCTATTTCTTTACCCTGCAGGTTTATTTTACTGTCTTCTTAGTTTCCAGATTTTTTAATTTTTTCCTTGCTTCTGGCTTATAACTGTCTTTTATCATCAAGGAGAAAAGTGGCTCATCAATGTACGAATTTCCAGGGGACAAACGTTCTATATTCTCACAATGTATGTAATGAGGAATTTCTTCTTCAATCCCTCTCGTTTCCACTTAATCTATCCTAGGGGTAAAAATTTCTTTTTAATTTTCCATTTACAAATACCAGTGGGTTTAGGGAAGGCATTTATGTTTAGTAGACTAGAGGAAAAATTTCCTCTTAGATTATTTTAAAATTATGATTAAGGATGAATCATCAAGTAAGTCAATGTCTCAAAAATACTCATTTGCTATAGAGTATGAGTCATAATTTTCTTCAGGGCCAATGATAGCTGAATTTTGTATCTCCAGTCTAATAAAAGAATTCCAAGAAATTTAAAATATGCTGGAATTAAGAGCACTGAAGAAGGAATTAAAAATGTAATTCAAATGAATATTTATTACTGTTATGCCTATACTGGGTCACAGAAAATAAGAAGATTCTTAGTTTCGAAGAAACTTAACATTTCTAGGCAGAAATAAAATAAATAGCTTTTTGCCCAAATATCCTATATTTTTTAACTCTTGGTAATTGCTTTATAAAAATAGTTTGGTTACTATATTAGACATTGTGGAAAGAGATTGAATTACAAGACTGTTTATTGGGGGAGAAGAAAAAATAATTAGTTAAGATTTTTGTTGATATTCCTTCCTTTTCCTCCCTTCCTTTACTGCTGCATGATTAGGGCCATGCAGTCAGCTGGTAGTCAAGTCTAATCTCATAGGCACGTTTTCGAGTTGGATTTTAGGAAAGGGGAATGGGAAATTTTTTTTGCTTTAGGTTGAATTTTGTCCAAGTAATTTGAACATTTACAAGATAAATATACTTGTTATTCCACTTACTGTCTAGTAGGTAGCCAATATTAATTACTGGTTTTAATGGAAGCACATGCACCAAAACTTAACAATAGTTTCCAGATCATTATACATTCCATCATATACATGTTAATTATTCAATAAATCAAAAATTTTCCTCTAAAGATAGCAACTGCATTTTGGAGAAAAAAAATCAAAACATTGAAAATATTAAAGTGTTTCTAAAGTGTTCATTAGTACAGGCCCTGGTACAGAAAGAATCCCACTGTGTCTATCCTTTTCATGTTTTTTTTCTTTTTTTTTTTAAATTGCAATTGAAGTTTTCTAAGAAAATTTGGCATCTTTAATCTCTGGAAAGTGGAGCAGGAATATAGAGTAAAAACAAAAACATGAGATGATGACATGAAGAAGTGCCTGCCCTCACTAGCCTCTGCTAACATATTTCTTCCATTCTGAATGAAGAATTGTGAGAGAATATAGAAATTTGCTCTTCCTCAGACTGCCTTCATCGTTTGAGTACCCTGAAAAATGCCATTTTCTCCTATTCATAATAGCTAGTTAATTTGCCAATGTTTGTTTCTTGAGATAGGTTTTGTCAGTCTTTTTATTTCTTATGAATTTCTCAGAAGCAACGGGAAAAACTGATGATTTTGTTTTTACAAATTTCTTTAAAGCTTAGAAAAATCTTTTAAATATAATAGCTGCTTAAAAATGTTAATGTTTGATAGTCTAATGTTTAGCAAATAAGCTACACTTGACATTTTTTCCCTTCAATATACAATTTTAAATGTCCTAAAGATCAAGTTCAAACTACACTTGACATTTCTTCTTCAATATATAATTTTAAATGTCCTAACGAGCAAAGTTCATTACTTTTCTCTTCGTATCTTTATATGTTACAGGTCAATAGAGTTGGTTAAAAATAAGGAAATATGGAGCAGAATTATATTGAAATGTCTTTGTCACAAGGTGGCGCTGCTGTTTCAGATATGGGGCTATGCCTCGAAATTTTTTTGAGGGTGGCTGATTTTTTTCAAATGTTTAAAGTATTTTGAAACTACATCATACTACCTTAAGGATCTTAGATTTCAGATCAATTTTTAAAGAGAGGCATCACAATTAGTATTTCCCATTAGCTACATTTCTTTTTGCAAGCTTTTTTTTCTTTACGTATTGAAGTCTGTGAAATTCCCTGTTTCAAGCGTCCAGCTTTGATTGAATTTAGATATCCTAATCCCTATCTAAAGCCCTTTGGGAAAAAACAATCAGGCAGACCTAGTTCAGACCATAATAATTCTATTTTTGACTTTCATTTCTTTAGTGACTGGTTCAGAAAACAATTGATTTCATATTACTAAATGTCATTATTAGGATGTGGAAATCAACTTCCATTAATTAGTTATCAGGTTACTAACCATTATTACTTTTCACAAAGAGACAAATTGGAAGATTCCAAATTGGCATTCTGGAAAGAAGTTATTACTAAAATACATTTCATACGCTCAAAGTGGAAATCAAACTGAGTAAAATAACACCCTATGCTCTTATTCTTTGTGATAAATATTCATTTGGGTTTATTTTCACTGTATATATAATCATGATTCTATGGTGATAATTTTAATTACAGTGTATCGCTTTTGCATAAAAACATTACTCTTAGAATAATGTATCTGAGCTACAGAAGCCAAAGGTAAAAGAAGATACTCATTAAGCAGACTAGAAAGACTAATAAGAATAAAGTTTGCCAAAGGCAGTCACCTTCACAACTGTAAAGAAAAAAGAAAAATACCACAACAAGCTTCCAGCCTGAAGTTACCAAGCGATATAGAATTAGTATAAAAACACAGCTTTAGAAAGAATAGCACAACAGCTTTTAACCTTAACAAATTGTATGTTCTTAAGGAATAATTAAGTTAGGTTTCAAACCCTAAGTGAACCTGCTTTCCATCTATAAATAGCTTGTGTGTTTGTCTCAGATTTAGCACAGGATTTCGTTGTGCTAACACACACAGACAGGACGCCAAGCTCTTGCAGGTGTATCTTCTGCCTACAGTGAGCCAGCCTTCCAAATAGTCTTATTATTAGTAGTTACTTGAAGTAAGAAGAAGGAAGTGGAAGAGAAGAAGAGAGCATAGAGTTCTAAATGAAAATCAACAAAATAAACCCGAGCCTCAAGTTAGAGGACAGAGATTCCTGCACTCTTGTCATCTGATCAGAGATCGTCTTCCATGACTATCCCTGGCTCTCTACCCTGTACTCACGTGGTCCCTATTTACTGGTGTGTTGCCTGTCCCCTGCACTTGTCTATAAACTCCATGGGAGCAGAAACATTGCTTTGTTCACTGCTGCAAATACGGTGTCTCAAACACATAGCATAACATGTGTGGCAATATATATTTAATCCATGAAGAAATGTATTTTCATGTATCATGGACATAGAGATGTGAGTGCTTCCTCTCTCCCATAACAATAAGCAAGCATCCCGTAGTAGAGATGGATTTTGGTGCTATTACTGGACAATGCCTGAAATATGGCTCTATCTAACTGACTGAAACTTTTGGATATCCAGCATTGTTTTTCTCCAACAATCTACACATATGAGAAGAAACTTATGAGAACAGCATATGAGAAATAGGTCCAGGTTTGAGGACCTATTCAGAAACTCCATCCTCTTATTTACCTGAGATTATTTTATTTTCAGAATCTGGCCATGAAGCTGAGATCTACACATATGAGAAGAAACTTATGAGAACAGCATATGAGAAATAGGTCCAGGTTTGAGGACCTATTCAGAAACTCCATCCTCTTATTTACCTGAGATTATTTTATTTTCAGAATCTGGCCATGAAGCTGAGATCACCAACTCAGAGTTTTAAAACTGGAGAATGCTTTCTCCCTAGGGATAGCTGGCTTAGTGCCACAGCTGAGAAATGACTGAGATGGATGCAGAGAGGTGTAGCTAGTGTGAGATAAAAGTTTCAAATTGGCATAGGCTTCCACAGGCTTCCAAACTTCCTCTCTACAGGCTTATATGGACAGAGTAAGGGGATATATAGTAAAATAACTTGAATTCTTAGATTATTATTTAAATACATTTACATGTTTTATCATTTACTTCATAATATATCCATGTTTCTTTTAAAATAAAAATAATGTTGTGGTCTCCTTATTGTAAAAGAAAAATGCTTGAGGTTGCTGCTTTCTCCCATGGCTTCACATCCCTCTGATACATTGTCTGTGAAGAGTATTTGGTTTGATAAATGTGGACTAATCCACCATACATTCATCTATTTATTCAATCACTGATGCAAAATTTGTTGATCACTTGTTAAGTTCCAAGTACTGTGTCTTATGCTTGGGAAACAAAGATAAACAATACTAGTTAAAAAGTAAAACTTATAAACAAGTAAGTACAACGTGTTAAGTCTAAAGATGGAGGTGACACACATTTGAGAATGTGGGTAGATAGTTGAGCCGGAGTTAGGAGGATATTTTCTTAGAAACAGCTTCCCAGATAAGTAGGGTTCAACCAAAGCAAGAAAAGCAAGAAACAGAAGGGGAAGAGTAGAAGAGGTATCTAGAGAAAAACTAAGCATGTTTACAAATTCCTCCTCCACATGCAGATTCACATGTTATTAAGAGTTTGAACCAGAATATTCCTAGAAAATATTTAAATGGGCACTGTCAGACTCTGCCAATTACTGCAAGAAATTGGAATAGAACTCCAAGTTCTAAAGGGAAAATGTGGCCCAATGGAGACCATGGTTTTAGCTTTGATTTGAAACCCTGAGCTGAGCCCAGCCATGCTGTGTTGGAGTGTTGAATTATGGAGCAGACACAAACTGCTATGGAACTTTACCTAAGAAATGCCAACAATGTAACCCGAACATTGGTACTCTCATATTAATCTGAAATTAATAACCAAAAAACAAACAAAAATAAATGAATTTTGTTTTAAGCCGCTGTGATAATTCATTTTGCAGCAACAGAAGTCTAATACAGTCAGGAAGACCACTCTGAATAGCTAATCTTTACCCTCTTCCTGGCAAGTACAAGTACCTTATTTTTCTGATTATAAAAGCAATACCTGTACACTTAAAAACATGTGTCTAGGGTATAGAGCACACCCCACAAGTGAAAGTCTCAACCACACCTTGAACTTTACCTAAAAAACACAAATAATGTAACCCGATCATTTGTACTCTCATATTAATCTGAAATTAAAAACCAACCAAACAACAAACAAAACCAACAAAAAAGAACTTGTATATAGATATTTATACAGAAGTAAATATAAGCCAGTGTAGTTCTAATGTCTGGCCCAGGGCCATATTGTATGAATGACGGCTCCTTGAATTGTCCAGTGTGGTATCCTAGAGTGATACCTGTCTCATCAGCATTTGGAGATTTTCTCCCAAGTTTTTATTTGTTTGTTTCAAGGAAAACAAAATACTGAAGAAAAAATATATAGCTCCTGTATAGTTATATATTCTTTGTCTTCAGTGAATGCAATTTGAGAATTTCCCCAGTTTCATTTAAATTTAGCAATGAAAAAGAAGCTTGAGGAGAAACACCAATAACATTAAAATTGTAACAAAGTAGAAATGATCAGAATCCTATTTTTATAAATAAAATATTTTCATTTCCTATACCTATAAAAGAGTCAAAAAGTGAGATTGCAATAAAATTCAATAAAAATGCATCATAGAAATTGTCAAATGGTGAAATGGCCAAATGTGAATGAGAAGGAGAAAGTGGACAGAATTTAGAACTAGCTATTAAGAGATCGGAAGGCTGGAATTCATTCTATCACTCACAATTCAGAATGTCAACATACCAGAGTTGTTAAATGCAGCCCTCACCACTATTGGTTACTCTCATTTATCCCGCTTTTCCCCCTACTTGAGTCATGGGGAACAAAGCCAGTTTTTAATGAGAACTTATAATATAAGAGATTATGATATATAATTTTCTTGCAATTTTTTATAACTAAAAATTTCCAACATGAACAAAATAATAGAGAATAGTATAATGAACCCTGTTTACTCATTTCCCTGGTTTAGCCATCAGCATTCAAAAACTTACTTTTGTGTATTGCCTTCTCCCAACTTTTTTGTGCTGTAGTAATTTAAAGCCATTCTGACATAATGTTATTTCTACTGTAAGAACCACCTAATTTTGTTAGAAATTTCAAATATGTCTTATTGTGGAGGGAGGGGCAAGATGGCCGACTGGAGGCAGCCTCTGACAGAAGTTCCTGTCCAGAGGGAAGGATAACATCCAGAAAGTACCCAATTAAGCTGAAGACTGGGAGCCCAGCAGAGAGTGAAGTGTGATAACTGCAGGTCACCTCTGTTGAGGCAAGCTGTGACTCCAAGAAAGCAAACTTTGGGTACAAAATTCATCTGAAAGGAAAAGTGTCCATCTTCTCCCCGCCAGAAAGCTTTTTTTTTTTCCTTTTTCTCACTCTATAGGGTTACTGGTGCTGCAGAGGGGTAGGGGCAAAGGGCATGGTGGTTGAGGGAGAAAAGCATTTGCTGACTTGTTACCCTCAGGATTAGACTGAGTCCAAGTAGAACACTCGCCAGTGGCTATTGAGCACCCGAGGCAAGCAGGCCTCAGCTCCCCCAGCTGGCTGGTAGCAGAGGGTATTGGTGGGGCCACAGGAGCATTGACCTTCCTTTGACTTAGACAGGTGCTAAGCCTTGGCACATCTGCTTATTGGAGGGAGCAGGATTGCAGCCCTGTGGGATCACCAGTTACTGGGCATTAAAAAGGAGCAAAGTGGAGTACACCTCTGCCATCTAGTTGCTGGAGATCTTTCGAACTCTCCCACTTGAGAGTTCATATTGACTGGGTCAATTGGTTCGGAAACCCTAACCTGGGCCAATCACCCATGGACCCTCTTGAGTGGTACCCTGGTTGTGTAGTAATGGGAAGGGTTGATTTTCCTCTTCCAATTGTTGTCCATGGGAAGTGGGGTGTCTTAGTTGCTTGTATTTCTCCACAGCTAAGACATAACCAGAGTCACTGATCCACTAGGATCAGACAAGAACCAGCAGAATACAAGACACAGCCACCTACCCCCACCACACCAAGCAAGTTTCCTCAGCCTCAAACTGTAATACTGTATGGGTCATTTGCAAGGCTAAAGGGGAAAAAGCTGCAGTCATCAGTCCCAGATCCTTAAAACAGGGCTGGTTAACCACAACTCCAGGAACTCCCAATCCAATTTCCCTTACCTGATCACCTAGCCAACAGTGAAAAACAATCATGAGGTGGAATCAGTGGAAAAATGCTGGCAATATGAATAATCAGAGTATATCAGGTCCCCCAGGGAATGATAAAGCAGACACAGCACAAGATCCCATTCATAAACAAATGGCTGAGATGTTACAAATTGAGTTAAGAATTGGATAGCAAATAAGGTCAACAAAATGGAAGAAAAGATGGAATTAGAATTCAAGCAGTAATTCAAAAAATGTCTCAAGAATTCAATGAATTCAAAGACAAAATTACCAAAGATTTTGACACATTGAAGCAAGAATTTGCAGCCCTCAAAGATCTGAAAAATACAGTAGAATCCCTCAGTAACAGAATAAAACAGGAATAAGAAAGGATCTCTGACATTGAAGACAAAGCTTTTGAATGCTCCCAAATGCTCAAAGAAGAAAAAAAGTGGAGAACAAAAACGGATCATTCTCTCAGAGAGCTCTGAGATAATTCAAAGAGATCTAATATTCGCCTTATAGCAATACCTGAAGGTGATGAGGTTGCTGCAAAGGATACAGCTGCTTTACTTCATGAAATAATCAAAGATAAATTTCCAGCCATGACAAGAGATTCTGAAATTCAGATAGCAGACAGTTTCAGAACACCAGCATGACTCAAGCCAAATAAAAATTCTCACAGATACATAATTAACTTTGCCAAATTTAATATGAAGGAATTCTGCAAGCTGTAAAACATAAGAAAACCATAACTTACAAGGGAAATAACATTAGAATGACTGCAGATCTCTCTGCTGAAACCTTTCAAGCTAGAAGAGGGTGGTCATCAACCTTTAATCTCCTTAAACAAAATAACTTTCAACCCAGGATTCTGTATCCAACTAAACTGAGTTTCATCTATGATGGAGAAATTAAATACTTTAATGCCATTCACATATTGAAGAAATTTGCCATAACTAAATCAGCTTTTCAGGATATTCTCAGACCTATCTTCCATAATGAACAATCCTCCACCACCAAAGTAAACTCACTCAGAAACCTTTGATCAAATTCCAATTTCCATAGTGGTGAAAGGATTAAAAATGTCCTCTGGACTTTCAAAAAACTCAACACCCAAAACTCTATTTGGCTTATCATTACTCTCAATTAATGTGAATGACTTAAATTGCCCTCTAAAGAGACACAGGTTGGCTGACTGGATACAAAAACTCAGGCCAGACATCTGCTGAATTCAAGAATCTCACCTTACCTTAAAAGATAAACATAGACTCAGGGTGAAGAGATGGTCATCTATAATTCAGGCAAATGGAAATCAGAAAAAAGCAGGTGTTGCAATTTTATTTGCAGATACAATAGGCTTTAAACAAATTGAACTAAGGAAAGATAATGATGGTCACTTCTTATTCGTTAAGGGCAACACTCAACTTGAGATTTCAATTATCAACATTTATGCACCCAATCAGAATGCGCCTCAATTTATAAGAGAAACTCTAACTGACATGAGCAACTTGATTTCCCCCAGCACCATAATTGTCGGAGACTGTAACACTCCTTTGGCAGTGTTGGATAGATCCTCCAAAAAGAAGCTAAGCAAAGAAATTTTAGACTTAAACTTAACCATTCAACATTTGCATCTAACAGACGTCTACAGAACATTTCATCCTAACAAAACTGAATACACATTCTTCTTATTAACCCATGGATCTCCTCCAAAATTGATCACATCTTAAGTCACAATTCTAACCTCAGCAAATTTAAAAGAATAGAAATCATTCCTTGTATTTTCTCAGACTATCATGGAATAACAGTTGAATTCAGTAACAACAGGAATCTGCATACACATACAAAAGCAGGGAAACTAAATAACCTCATGCTGAATGACAGCTGGGTCATAGACTATATTAAGAAGGAAATTACCAAATTTCTGAAACAAAACAATAATAAAGACATGAACTATCAGAACCTCTGGGATACTGCAAACACAGTTCTAAGAGGAAAATTTATAGCTTGCAATGCTATAAGAGAATGGAAAGAGAGGAAATCAATAACTTAATAGGACATCTCAGGCAACTGGAAAAGGAAGAACTTTCCAACCCTAAACCCAGCAGAAGAAAAGAAATAACTAAAATTAGACCAGAACTAAATGAAATTGAAAACAAAAGAATCAGACAACAGATCAACCAAATAGTTGGTTTTTTGAAAAGGTCAATAAAATAGATAAACTGTTGGCTAACCTAACCAGAAGTAGAAGAGTAAAATCCCCAATTTCATCAATCAGAAATGATAAAAGCCAAATAACAACAGACTCCTCAGAAATCAACAAATCCTTAATGAATACTACAAAAAATTCTACTCTCAGAAGTATGAAAATCTGAAGGAAATAGATCAATACTTGGAAACATGCCACCCTCCGAGACTTAGCCAGAAAGAAGTGGAAATGTTGAACAAGCCTATAACAAGCTCTGAAATAGCATCAACTATAAGAAATCTCCCCCAAAAGAAAAGCCCAGGACCAGATGGCTTCACATCAGAATTCTACCAAACCTTTAAAGAGGAATTAGTACCTGTATTACTTAACCTTTTCCAAAACATAGAAAAAGAAGGAACACTTCCCAACACATTCTATGAAGCAAATATCACCCTGATACCCAAACCAGGAAAAGACCCAACAAGAAAAGAAAATTATAGACCAATATCTCTAATGAATATTGATACAAAAATATTCAATAAGATCCTAGGAAACAGAATCCAACAACATATCAAACAAATTATACACTATGACTAGGTGGGTTTCATCCCAGTGTCCCAAGGATGGTTCAATATATGTAAATCCATAAATAAAATACATTACATATTGCGTGCCACACCTTCTAGGGGCAAGACATGATTGCTAGAGGGACTTTACCTAACAAATGCAATCAGTGTAATCTGGCTTATTGTACCCTCAATTAACCCCAACAATAAAAAAACAAACAACAACAACAAAAAAAAGCAAAGACCATATGATTCTCTCAATTGATGCAAAAAAAGCTTTTGACAATATCCAGTATCTTTTCTTCATCAGAACGCTTAAGAAAATAGGTATAGAAGGAACATTTCTTAAACTGATAGAGGCCATCTACAGCAAACCCACCGCCAATATCATATTGAATGGAGTAAAATTGAAAACATTTCCATTCAGATCAGGAACCTGGCAAAGGTGCCCGCTGTCTCCACTGCCTTTTAACATTGTAATGGAAGTCTTAGCCACCACAACCAGGCAAGAGAAGGCAATCAAAGGGATCCAAATAGGACCAGAGGAGATCAAACTGTCACTCTTCGCAGACGATATAATTATATATCTGGAAAACGTCAGGGAATCAACTACAAAACTCCTAGAAGTGATCAAGGAATATAGTAACATCTCAGGATACAAAATTAACACTCATAAATCTGTAGCCTTTATATACACCAACAATAGTCAAAGGGAAAAAACAATGAAGAACTCCATTGCCTTTATAATAGTGCCAAAGAAGATGAAATATCTGGGAGTGTATCTAACTAAGGACGTGAAAGATCTCTATAAAGAGAACTATGAAACTCTGAGAAAAGAAATAGCTGAAGATGTTAACAAATGGAAAAATATACCATACTCATAGCTGGGAAGAATCAACATTGTTAAAATGTCTATACTACCTAAAGCAATATATAGATTTAATGTGGTCCCTATTAAAGCACCTCTGTCATACTTTAAAGACCTGGAAAAATTAGTACTTCATTTTATATGGAAACAGAACAAACCTTGAATAGCCAAGACATTACTCAGAAATAAAAACAAACTGGGAGGAATCACTCTTTTGTCAGACTATACTATAAATCGATAGTGATAAAAATAACATGGTACTGGCACAAAAATAGAGAGGTAGATGTATGGAACAGAATTGAAGACCAAGAGGTAAACCCAGACACTTATCATCATTTGATTTTTGATAAGCCTATTAAAAATATAAATTGGGGGAAAGATTCGCCTTTCAATAAATGGTGCTGGGTGAATTGGCTGGTGACCTGTAAAAGACTAAAACTGGACCCAGACCTTTCTCCTCTAATAAAAATTGACTCTTAAAGGACTTAAACTTAAGACATGAAACTATAAAAATTCTTAGGGTGCAGGGGAAACACTTGAAAAAATTGGCCTGGGAGAATACTTTATGATGAGGACACCCTGGGCAATTGAAGCAACATAAAAAATACATTACTGGAATCTGATAAAATTAAAAAGCTTCTGCACTGCCAAGAACACACTAAGTAAAGCAAATAGACAGCCCTCAGAATGGGAGAGTATTTTTGCAAGTTATATTTCTGACAAAGGTCTGATAACTAGAACCCACAGAGAACACATACTTATTACTAAGAAAAAAACAAGTGATCCCATTTCATTGTAGGCAAGAGACATGAACAGAAGCTTCTCTGAAGAAGACAGGCGCATGAACTACAGATACATCAAAAAATGCTCATCATCTTTAATCATAAGGGAAATGCAAACCAAAACCACTCTGAAGTACCATCTAACTCCAGTAATAGTAGCCCACATCACAAAATCACAAAACTACAGATGTTGGCATAGATGTGGAGAAAAGGGAACACTTCTGCACTGCTGGTGGGAATACAAGTTAGTATGTTCCTTTTGGAAGGAAGTTTGGAGAACACTCAGGGATCTAAATGTAGATCTGCCATTTGATCCTGCAATTCCTCTTCTACGTGTATATCCAAAGGACCAAAAATCATTTGGCAATAAAGATATTTGCACCAGATTGCTCATTGCAGCTCAATTCATAATTGCCAAGTCTTGGAAAAAGCCCAAGTGCCCATTGACCCATGAATGGATTAATAAATTGTGGTATATATATAGACCATGAAATACTATGCAGCATTTAAAAAAATGGAGACTTTACCTCTTTTATGTTTACATGGATGGAGCTTGAAAATATTCTTCCTAGTAAAATATCTCAGGAATGGAAAAAAAATATGCAATGTACTCAGTACTCCTGTGAAACCAATTTATAATCACTCACACTTGCATATGAAAAATGAAACACAACTACAGCCTAGGATGAAGAAAGGAAGGGGAGGGAGACGGGAGGGGAGGGAGGTGGGTTGATTAAGGAGAGTTAGTAGGGAGACCACACCTATGGAGCACATTGCAAGTACAAGTTGGATCTATCAGGTGTAGAACACAAATGTCTTAATGCTGCAATTGGGTAAATGAGGTGAAGGCTATGTTGATTAGTGAGATGTAAGCACTCCAATTTGTCAAATAATTAACACATCAAATCCCATAATGGCATAAATGTATTTATGATCTATGTACAAATGAGTTAATAAAAAAATAAATAAACAAAATGCCATGGCCCATAGTTAGGAAGAATATAAAGCCACAAAGCTGTAATGTTGAAGAATTCTCACACCAAATTTCTAACAAATACTTCAATTTTTTTCATATTAAAAATATGTCTTATCGTGCTTGTTGAAACTTCTTTTGAAGATAGCACAGTATAATAGTCATTTATACACATATGAAATGTCTAAAATTTTTTTTAAAAAACATGATACAGCCTAGCTTTTTTGTTTTTTTTTTTTGACACAGAGTCTCACTCTGCTGCCTGGACTATAGTACAATGGCCTCAGCCTAGCTTACAGCAATCTCGAACTCCTGGGTTCAAGCAATTCTCCTGTTTCACTCTCTCAAGTAGCTGGGACTGCCGGGGCAGGCTACGATGCTCAGCTGGTTTTTCTATTTTTAGTAGAGATAGGGTCTTACTCTTGCATAGACTGGTCTTGAACTCTTGACCTCAAGTGATCCTTACTCCTCGGCCTCTGCAAGTGCTAGGATTATAGGCATGAGCCATTATGACCAGCTATTACAGCTCATTTGATTTCAACAAAAATGTATTAGTGCCTCATATTGGGTTAGAAGAATGTCTGGATTCCAAAACAACTTTCTAATTGGTTATAAACACTTACTCATAAGTAAGTCACTAACCCTGAACAGTAAGCACTGTGTTAATTAGGGATCCTTTTGTTGCAACAGCATATATCAAATTTAGATTAGCTAAACAATAAGAAGAAGTTTATTTGAAGGATATTGGGGATATCTAATGGAAAAAACGTACATTGGTACCAGGTTCAGGAACTCAGTGTTCAAAGACCCGAGTTCTTGTGGAGTTCTCATCCCTACTTCTATCAGATTTAGCTCTCTTTTTTTGTTTTCAAGAATCTTTTTTTCCTAAATGGTTGAAAACATAGCTAAAACAGTATTATAATTTAGAGTTTATTGAAATCTAACAAACTTCAGAGAGATATCAACTTCAGAAACAATCAAATGTGACCAGAGGTGACATTGAATAAGAGTGTGACAGTAAAATTCATGTGGATGGAATGGGTGAAATACAGTTCCCAGTAAGGCTCAGGGAGGGGTTACTGTATAAATCATTGCATTCCTATCCTTTACAAGAACTAAGCGATTTTATGTGTAAAATGAAATTTCTGAATTACATGATTGCAAAGTTACCTTCTAGCTCCTCATATATGTTTCTTTCATATGTTCACAGGACGTTTGTTAGTTTAGAAGGGCAGGAGAAAATATAAATAAATCATAAATATCCTGCAATATGAGTTTATTCAAAGTTCAAGATTATGTTTTTTTTTTTTTTTTTTGTAGAGAGAGAGTCTCACTTTATGGCCCTCGGTAGAGTGCTGTGGCCTCACACAGCTCACAGCAACCTCCAATTCCCGGGCTTAAGCGATTCTCTTGCCTTAGCCTCCCGAGTAGCTGGGACTACAGGGGCCCGCCACAACGCCCGGCTATTTTTTCGTTGCAGTTTGGCCAGGGCCGTGTTTGAACCCGCCACCCTCGGTATATGGGGCCGGCGCCCTACCGACTGAGCTACAGGCGCCGCCCCAAAGTTCAAGATTATGATATGACAGTTTTAAGCACAAATTTTAAGATGACAGGCCATTACTATGAAACTTTAATAAGGGAAGAAACCAAAGCAGATGATTTCATTTTGCATTAAGTATATCTTAGCTGTGTTGTCACGCTGGCATTTCCCACCCATGGAAATTATAGCAAAATAAATTAAACCAAAGAACAAGAAACACTTTGTGTATAAATGAAGAACTTGTTTTTCATTGCTGGTATTTCATATTTTGAAGTACCACGCTGATTAATTTTATACTTATTTTTAAACATCTTTGCAAGCTTGGTGCTTTTAATATAGCCTAAAAACTATCAGATTTTTCATCTTGAAATACCAATATGCACATTTTATTTTATTTAATTATTATTCAGAGAACGTCAAGTGAGCATGTTGGGCTCTAACTAACATAACACATGTATACCTTCAATGGAGATAATATTTATCTTTATTTCTTCAACTTTTAATTCTTAGAATAAAAATTTCAAACATATACAAATGTAGAGAAAATAATATAACAAACTCTTGTGGACTGTTACCAAGCTTCTCTATACAAGTTAATTTTGAAAAAAATCTCTAAGAGATAAAGATTCATATCTTTTAAACATAATATTAGCTCATCAAAAATAAATAATATTTTTTAATATTATGAAAAATCTTTTTTTTTTTTTTGAGACAGTCTCACTTTGTCACCCATGGTAGAGTGGCATGGTGTCACAGTTTACAGCAACCTCCAACTCTTAGGCTTAGGCGATTCTCTTGCCTCAGCCTCCAGAGTAGCTGGCACTACAGGTGCCCACCACAATGCCTGGCTATTTTGTTGTTGTTGCAGTTTGGCCAGGGCCGGGTTTGAACCCGCCACCCTCAGTATATGGGGCCAGCGCCCTACCCACAGAGCCATGGGTGCTGCCCGAAAATCTGGTTTTTGATCAAGCAAGTCTCATAAATGATTGTGTCCCCTCAAAATTCACATGTTGAAACTCTAATCCCCATAGGATTTAATTTGGAGATGGGCCCTTCAGGAGGTGATTAGGTCAGAAGGGTAGTGTCCTTATAATGCAATTAGTGCCCTTGTAGGAACAGACACGAGAGAGCTTGATTTCTTTCTCTATAACCTCGACCGTGTGAGGACACAGTGAAAAGGAGGCTTTCTGCAAATCAGAAGCTGTCCTTCATTAGACATGAGATCTGCTACTGCTTTGATCTTGGACTGCTCAGCCTCCAGAAATGGGAGAAATAATTTTTTCTTATTTAAATCATGTCTTTGTATTTTTGTTATAGCATTCCAACCTAACAAAGAGAATGCATTTTGCAGTTGACTCATGAGACAAATTCGGTCTATAAATTGCAATTTACTGATTTGTCTCTGACTATGGATTTGTTTACCTGTTTTTGAATTAATATAAATAATGGAATAAGACATCATGTAATCTTTTGTGTTTGCCTTTTTCATTTGATATAAATCATTTGTCTTCATTTTATTATCTCCAAATTAAACAATTTAATTAACCATTTTATTCTTAGACCATTTGGGTTTTTACTTGAGGGATTACAAATAACACTGTAATAAATATTGTTAAAGATGTTTTATATTCCAAAATATCTATTTGTCTTATGTATATTTGGCACCATTTAATATAAGGACATCCTTTCTCCACTGCACTGCAGAGTCACATTTTATGAAGGAATTAATTACCTGTGTGTGGGCTTCCTTTTAAATTCTCTAGGTTGATTCATTGGTTTACGTCTAACTACTTTTGTAGTAATGACATCACGATTTAATGATTGCTGCTTTATAATGAATACAGATATGTAGTAGTTTAATTCTCAAATTCTATTCATCTTCCTCACTATTTTATTGGTTACTTTTGTCCAATTTAATATTAGTTTGAATATTTCTAGCGAATATCCTGATAGGACTTTTATTGATTTCATTTAATATTTATGTCAACTTCAGAAGAATTGCTATTTTTATCACACTGAGTCTTTTAATCCATGAGAAGGCCATATCTTTTTCTATATTTATTTGTCTGATAAATAATTTTTAACCTATCAGTGTACAGATGTTACACACCATTTGATTTATTTCTAGGTATTTGATACTATTATGAATAGAATTGTGAAACAATGTGTGTAAGAATTTTTACTTCTGGGTAGGTACCTAGTAATGGGATTGAGGGTTCAAATGGAAGGCTTACGTTTTGCACTTTGAGGATTCTCCCCGCTTCTTTCCAGAGAGGCTGTATTATTAGTTTACAATCCCACCAGCAGTGGTAAGTGTTCCTTCTCTCTACATCCATGCTAGAATCTGCAACTTTGAGACTTTGTGATGTGAGCTATTCTCAACAGGGTTAGTTGATATTTCAGTGTGGTTTTGATTTGCATTTCTCTTATGATTAGTGATGATATGCATTTTTTCATGTGTTTGTTAGCCATCTGTCTTTTTTGGGAGAAGGTTCTGTTCATGTCTCTTGGCAAATGACAAATGGGGTTGTTTGCTCTTTTCATGTTGATTAGTTTGAGTTCTCTGTAGACTCTGGTTATTAGGCCTTTGTCAGATTCATAACATGCAAATATTTTCTCCCATTCTGAAGGCTGATTAAGGGGAAAAAAATCTTTATTTAATAAATGGTGCTGGGAAAACTGTTTAGCCACAGGTAAAGGACTGAAACTATACTTGTACTTCTCTCCATTGAGAAAATTGACTCAACCTGGATAAAAGATACAAATCTAAGATACAAACAATACAAACTGTAGTAGAAAATATAAGGAAAACTCTGGACAATATTGGCCTGGGGAAAGAATTTAGGAAGAAGATCCTATTGGCAATTGCAGAAACACCAAAAATAAATAAATGGGACATGATCAAGCTAAAAAGCAAAGGACACAACAATTAAAGTAAATAGACATCTTTCAAAATAAGAAAAGATATTTTCCTGTTACAAATTTGACAAAAGGCGAATAACCAGAATCTATAGAGAACTCAATTAATTAAAAAATAAAGAGCAAACAACCACATTTGTCTTTGGTTAAGAGACATGAACAGAACCCTCTCCTGAGAAGACAAATGGCCAAAACAAACACATGAAAAACTCTCATCACCTCTAATGGTCAAAGATGGTGAGAATTACCTATCAGTGTACAGATGTTGCCTCAAGGTAACTCCTAACCCTCATGTGATTCGACCACATCACAAAGTCCCTAAATTGTAGATACTGGCATGGCTGTGGAGAGAAGGGAACACTTTTACACTGTGGGTGGGATTGCAAACTAAGATAGCCTTTGTGGAAAGAAGTGGAAAGAATCCTCGAAATAGACCTTCCATTTAATCCTGCTATCCCATTACCACATATCTACCCAGAAGAAAAAAATTCATTTTCTATAAGGATATTTGCACTAGAATGTTTATCACAGCTCAGTTCACAATTGCCAAGATGTGGCATCAACTCAAGTGCCCATCAACTCATGAAAAGATTAATAAACTGTTGTGTGTGTATATATATATATATATACCATAAAATACTATATAATACCAGTTATATATATATTATATATACCAGTTATATTTATATATATAAAATAGTTATATATATGATATATATATATATAACTGTTATAATACCAGTTATATATATGTGAAATATATATATATATCCGGTGTGTATATATATATATACCATGAAATACTATTCAGCAATAAAAATGATGAAGATATTACACTGAATGTTTATCACAGTTCAGTTCACAATTACCAGGATGTGGAGTCAACCCAAGTGCCCATCAAATCACGAAAAGATTACTAAACTGTTGTATGTATATATATATATATATATATATATATATACACCATAAAATACCATAAATATATATATATATAAAACACTATCAGCAATAAAAATGATGAAGGTATTACATTTTTTGTATTAATTTGGATGGAGTTGAAGAACATTCTTTTTTTTTTTTTTGAGACAGAGTCTCACTATGTTGCCATTGGTAGAGTGCCATGGCATCACAGCTCACAGCAACCCAAATTCTTGGGCTTAAGCGATTCTCTTGCCTCAGCCTCCCAAGTAGCTGGGACTACAGGTGCCTGAAAAAACGCCTGGCTACTTTTTTTTTTCTTATAGTTGTTGTTGCAGTTGTCATTGTTGTTTAGCAGGCCCAGGCCAGCTCGAACCCACCAGCATTGGTGTATGCGGCCAGTGCCCTACTCGCTGAGCTATGAGCTCTGAGCCAGGAATATTCTTCTTAGTAAAATATCACAAGAATGGAGAAGCAAGTATCCAATGTACTCAGCACTAATATGAAATTAGTAGATAAATATGGGAATAGATGGTCTGAGACTCCATGGGCCCTTCATAAGCCTGGATAAAACCCACAGGCAGGCCACCCCTGTGCTACTAATTGCTAATAAAGGTGGCTAAAGGTGTCCCTCATGATTTCTCCAGCACCATTTCCCCTGCTGACCCCTGTCCAGGTTGGGGTCCACTAGACACCCAACAGATAAACAACTACACTCCCATAATAAAGAAAAACAAAATTAAATTTGAGTGGGGGAGAGGAGGGAAAGAGAAGAGATGGGAGAAAGATTGGTAAGCTCTTACTTAATGGGCACAATGTAGGGGCATACAATATACCCTCCTGGATGAAGAGCTCAACTACAACTTGAACTTTACCTAACAAATGCAAACAAAGTAAGCTAATCATTTGTACCTTCATATTAATCTGAAATAAAGTTAAAAAAGAATTTTTAAAGAACGCCTCATTCTATTTTCCAGAAAAGTGAAATTGACAGTGTTCCCCCATTTTGTTAAGTCATAAACATGTTCTTAAGTAATATCATAGGCATGTGAAAGCCAACTTGTTTAGCACATGTTTATATTTTTCTCTTTAGCTTCACTGAGGTATCATAATAAGTAAAAAACTGTGTATGCTCAAGTCATACAATTTGATGATTTGATATATGTATACAATGTTTGACAATTAAGTTTGTGAACTTGCCGCTGTGAGCGTATGTTTGTTGCACTGTAAAAACTATTTCATAACCTTGGTAGAGCAGCGGCTCACATTGCATTTGAGTTGACATGTGCTGGTGTCTTGTTAAGTGTCATTCATTATAGTTGTTGTGTGTTTCTGTGTGCTGTCACAAGAATAATGAAGCCTGATTTAGAACAACAAACAAAAGTTAAATTTCTTGCTAAATGTAGCAAGAATGGAAGTAAAATCAGGGACATGTCAGTCCAAGTTTAAGGGGATAATCCCATGAAGAAAATGGCAGTGTGCAAATGGATTAAATGTTTTTCTAAGGGGAAAGAAACCATCACTGATGAAGAGAGGTCATGGTGTCCAGTAATGAGCAGATTGATGAAAACATTGCAAAAAATCCATCAAATTGTGCATCAAAATCATCAACTGACTGTGAGAAGCTCAGACCAAGTAAACATCAACAGAGAAACAGTTAGGAATACCTTAACTGAAAATCTTGGCATGAGAAGGGTGTGTGCAGAAGTGGTCCTAAAGGAACTCACTGATGAACAAAATCGAAAGAGAGTCAAAGTTTGCCAAGACATTTTGGAGAGGCAAGGTGATGTTTTGGGCCATTATCCCTGGTGATAAAACCCAGATGTACCTGTATGACCCTGAAACAATGGAAGTCAGCCAATTCTCCATAATCAAAATAACCCCATTAGTCCAAATCAGGAGTCACAATGATGATTCTAACTTTTTTTGGTATCAGAGGTATATTTATTCATTATAAATTTGTACCAGCTGGACAGTTAACAACATTTATTATTTGGTAGCGCCGAATATGAAATAGATAATTTGAATAGGCATATATCTAAATTAAGGAAATCAAATTCATAATTATAGAACTCCCCCAAAGAAATCTCTAGACCTAGAATACTATCAAATTCAAAAATAATTAACATTTATTCTACACAATCTTTTTCAGAAAATAGCAGGCTACATCCAATTCATTTTTTGAAGACAGTAGTATGCTGATTCTAAAACCAAGGACAACACACACACACCCCCCACACGACACACAAAACTACTGTCCTATATTCCTCATAAACATAAATATAACAATACTCAATAATATATTAGCAAATAGAATTCAGCAATACATAAAAATAATCAAGGAGGAGTTTTTCCAAAGATGCATAGCTGGCAAAATACTTGAAAATCAATCAATATAATACACCATATTAAAGATCTAAAGAAGAAAAAAACATACGAACATATAAAATCAGGACAGAAAAGGATTTTGAAAAGTTCAACATCTATTCATTATAAAAACTCTTCAAAAATACTAACGGGGGAACTTCTTTAACTTGATAAAGAGCATATATAAAAAGCTACAGCTAACATATACAATGATAAAAGATGGAATGTTTTCCCCCTAAATCAGAAAGAAGGCAAGGCTACCCACTTTCATTATTCTTATCCGTCATGTGTTATAGGGTCTAACGAATGCAGTGAGGCAAGAAAATATGTTTAAACAAGGAAGGAAATACAGATCAGAAAGGAAAAAAAGAAATCAAATTGCCCTTATGTGTAGATAGCCTGATTATAAATATAGAAAATCCCAAGGAAACTACAACGAAGCTTCTAGAACTCATAAATGGGTTCAACAAGGCCATAGGATACAAGGGAACCACACGAGACTGAGTTGTATTTCTTCATCCTGACAATGAACAAGTGGGGAACAAAATTAAAAATATACCATTTATAGCTGGATAAAAATAAAGAAACACAGTTTTAAATTTAGCAGGACATGCCTGGGATTTGTGTTCACAATGCTAGTGAAAGAAATGTTTAAAATCTAATAAATGTAGAGACATACTCTATTCATGACTCGCGATGCTTAAAATCATAAATCTGTCATTTCCCCAAATGGATAAATGGGTATAATGCAAGTCCTGTGAAAATTCTAGCAATGCACTTAGTAGGTATAGATGAAATAGTCCTAAAATTTATATTAAAAGCAAAGGAATTATAATAGCTAAAAGCTATGTTGATAGAGAAGAATGAAGTGGAACAAACTATTTGACTTGGAGACTTTTTATGTAATATATTGGGAGAGTTTGGATGTTTGTGCCTTCTAAACCTCATGTTGAAATTTGATCCCAGTGTTAGAGGTGCGGCCCGTGGAAGATTTTTAGATCCCGGGGATGAATCACTCCTGAATGGCTTGGTACCCTTGCTCATGTAACAAGTGAGTTCTTCTGTGGGTTCCAGTGAGATGGATTGAGGTTCTTCTCTCTCCATGTGACACACCTGCTGCTACACCTTTTCTTTCTGCCTGGATTAAAAGCTTCTTTGATTGGAAGCCCTCCCTAGAAGCAGATGGTACTGCCAAACTTCTTATGCAGCCTGCAGAGGTTGAGCCAAGTAAACATTTTCTTTTTATAAATTACCCATTACCATGCGTTCTTTTATAGCATGAGAAATGGATGAAGAGATATGTTAATCATGACTGTGGTACTAGTGCGAGGATGGACATATTTAATTTCTAGAATCCAGAAATATATAATGCACATATGTCCAAATGATTTTTGACCAAAGTATAAGGCAATCAAATGGAATAAAAACTGCCTTTTCAACAAATGCTTCTGGAGCAGTGGTTCTCAACCTTCCTAATGCCTCCCAATGCCACGACCCTTTAATACAGTTCATGTTGTGGTGACCCCCAACCATAAAATTATTTTCGTTGCTACTTCATAACTGTAATTTTGCTACTGTTATGAATTGTAATGTGAATTTCTGATATGCAGGATGTATTTAGGCGACCACAGTGAAAGGGTCGTTCGACCCCCAAAGGGGGCGTGACTCCACAGGTTGAGAACTGCTGTTCTAGAGCAAATGAGCATGCATGGGTTAAAAAAAAAAAAACAAAACTCAAAATGAATCTGAGGCCTAAATGTAAAATGTAAATATGTAGAACTTTTATAAAAGTAGTAGGAGACAATATTCAAAATCTAGGGCTGGGCATAGAGTTCCTAGATATAGTATCAAAAGCATAGTTCATAAGCACAAAAATTGATAAGTTGGGCTTCAGTGAAATAAAAAAAAAATCCTGTACAGACAATGAAAAGATGAGCTAAATAAAGAATGGGAGAAAATATCTACAAATCACATGTCCAAAAAGGGAGTATCTTCTAAAATAAATAAAGAATAACAATGGTTAAAAAAAAGTCCAATTAGAAAGCGAGAAAAAGACATGTGAAGAAATTTCATCAAAAAGGATATAAAGGAGGCAAATAAACACTGGAAAAGGTATTCAGCATCATTAGCTATTAGGAAACTGCACATGGAAATGACAATGAGGTATGTCCATGTATGTATTTATGTAAAAATAGTGACAACACTAAATGCTGACAATGAGGCAGATAAACAGCGTCACTCATCTATTCCTATTGGGAACGTGAAACACAACTGACCATGGACCCACCATACTATTCAGCAGTTGAACTTCTAGGCACTTATCATAGAGAAATGAAGACTTTTGTTCACACAAACTCCTGTACACAATGCTTATTTTAGGTTTACTTCTAATCATAAAATACTGAAAACAATCAGACTGTCCTTCAGTGATTGATTCAAGTGGTATGCCTGTGCCATGAAATACTGCTTAGAAACAAAACGTAATAAACAGTTGACACAGGCAGCAACCAGTAAGAACTTCCAGGAAATGCGGCTGAGTGAGAAAAGTTATTTACATAACATTATTTAAATTACAAAATAATAAAGAGCAAATTAGTGTTTGCCAATATTTAGGGAGGGAGAAAAGTGAGTGCGGCTTCAAAAGGGCAACAGGAAGGAATGCGGTGATGATAGAACTATTGTACACCTTAACTATATTAATGTTGATATTTGTTTGTGGTACTGTATTATAGTTTTGCAAGATGCTACCTTTGGGGCGGCTCCTGTGGCTCAAAGGGGTAGGGCACCGGTCCCATATGCCTGAGGTGGTGGGTTCAAACCTGGCCCTGGCCAAAAACTGCCAAAAAAAAAAAAAAAAAAAGCTACCTTTGGGCAAAATTTGGTGACAGGAATACCAAATCGCTTTACAACTGCATGTGAATCTACAACTATCTCAAAATAAAATGTTTCGTAAAAGAAAAAAAAACAAAAACCCGACAATAGGAAATCTCTATCTTTGAAAATGAAACCTGTTTTTTTCTTTTTAAACTTTAAAAATTATTGTGATTATTATTATTTTAATTTTATGAAGAAGCTACGGAGTACAGGAAATCTCTTTTTATTCTATAACATTCATTGGTTCTTGTCCTTGGTGGGGTAAAAGTCAAAACTATTTTTGCATCTACTAAGGAATAACATTATTACTAAAGAGGTTTAGAGTTTTGTTTTTCCCTGTTGAATAAAGGTGAGAAAAAGGTGATTCAAATGAATTAAAAATGAAGGGCATTTTCTGTATGTTTATAGTCTTCTGTGGAGTACAGAGAACACCACAGTCGCAAAGTTTTATTTAGTAAATAGGTCACTGGGAATATTGTACCTCCAAAACTGAACTGCAAAATCATCTGCCTTTTTTTCTATTACATTTTAGACATAGAGCATATTATGAAATTCTATTTGCATCACTAAAAGTAGTTTGCTAATTAGTCATTTTTTAAATACAAAAACTCAGAAAGGAGGACTCGTAAAATCTCTTTGGAATTTATCATTGAAAATGTATTTAGAAACTTATAAGTATAAATTAGAATTAGACCATTGCATTTTCATAAATTTAAGATTCTTCAAATTATGTATAGAATAATGAATCAAAACATAAAATCTCTTTCCACTTTTTTATTTTATGTTGGAGCCTCAAACGAAATGATTTTTCTGGTGTCATAAGGCTAGGGGATGTCAAAATAATCTTCAGACAGAATGCTTTTATTATCTATTTTGGAATTATTTATGGATCCAGAATTTTCTAGTGTCTACCAGCATTATGGATATATTTTTGTATTGTTTTATTAGAATGTAACATACATCTGAGAAATTTTCCTTAGTTTCTTCTCTTAATTTTGCAAATTGAGCAACGTTTTGAATAAAACATTCAATAACGGAATGAATTATCTTCATTGAGGTACGCAGAAGATGGTCATTGTTTTTAAGTAACAATATTTATAAAATGCTTAGTGGGCTTGTCTTGATAACTTTATTATGCTTATTAGTTTATTTCCTGTTTCCAGATTTTATGTTATGGTGATAAAATCATAACAAAAAAAAAGATTGCTCTATAGGTAAAGTAAGTGCGTATGTACTTGGTTTAGGGCTATATCAATTTCAATAGGAAGGAATGTTCCAGAAAGGTAAAATAGTTGCAGAGAACTAAAGGGTAAGTAAAAGGCAATTTCCTAGGAGCGTTTATACTTTTTCATTCCACCTGTTCTAAAGATGAGGTGAAAGAAGGCTGCCAAAAAGCTCTGTAAAACAGTGAGAAACTTTGGAAGGCAAAGACACTCACTATTTAGATGGCTCTCTCTGTTAAACTGACTGAAGCTAATCAAAGAGCAAAACTCAGTAGGACTTTTCTTCTTTTCTAGCTCAAGAAAAAGCTTTTTAAGAGCAGCATTTTCCACCTTTTCATGATCAGGCAAGAAGATAGATGAGGGCATTGTGGTAGTTTAAGCAAAGGAAATCGGTGGCTCTAATAATTTTCAGAATATTTACTTACCATTAGCTTCTTCCTGTCCATCAATAGCTTCTCTCCTATCTTTACCTTGAATACTCCCTATGATTTTCAAAAACTTTAATTGTGAAATAATTTTAGACTTATAGATAAGGTAGAAGAATGGAACAAAGACTGCACCTGGGGGAAGTGTTGAATGTTCACATTTTATTATACCCCATTTGCCTCATTCTCTTTTTGTCTTTCTCTGTGTGTGCATGTGTGTATGTAAATGTGGATATATGTTTTTTCTGAATCTAGAGTAAGTTGTCATTTTACCCATTATTCTGTATATTTAATAAGCATTTCATAAAAGATGAGAACCACAATTCTCCTAAAGAATAAAGATCATTAAAATCAGAATACTGTCATTAATACAATACTACCAACACATTTACAGGTTCCATTCATATTTTGCCAATTATCTCAATAACTTTTTGTAATAAAAAAAAGTTATGCTTGTTTTTGTTTATGCCACCAAACAAAGTTCCATAGACAGGGTAGTACATTTATTCCAGAAATTTATTTCTAATATTTCTGGAGGTTGAGAAGTTGGAGGTCGGGGCACAAGCATGGTTTGGTTTCTGGCGAGGCCTCTCTTTGGAAGACTGCTATTTTCTCCCATCCTCACATGTCAGAAAGAGAGCTAGAGAACTCTTGGGGGGGAGCCTCTTTTATAGGGCACTAATCCCATTCTTGAGGGCTCCATCCTTATGACTTAATTGTCTACCAAAGGCTCTACCTTCTAACACCATCACATTGTGGGTTAGGATTCAGATATATAAGTATGGGGGGGAAGGAGGGAACAAACATTCCACCCATTGCACTATCCTTTGGGGATCCCATTCAGGGTGGCACATTGCATAGTTATAATGTCTCTTGAGATCTTTTAATGATTCCTTAGCCTTTCCTTATCGTTCATGACATTTATGATTTTGAGAGTACAGGCCGTATCTTTTGTAGAGTGTCCCTCATTTATGCTTATCTGATTTTTCCTCATGATTAAATTCAGTTTCCGCATTTGGGGCAGGAATATCACAGAAATGATTGTGTTTTTCTCATTACATTTTATCAACACAATGTTGATTTGTTCCATTACTAGTGATAATAGTTTAGCTAAGGAGGTCTTTTCTTAGTATTATCCATTGTAAAATTACTCTTTCACCCTTTATAATGAATAAGTATTTTGTTGCTTAGTGTATACATTTAGTATACCTATGTAAATATCATTGCCTTTAGCTAATTTTTGTCCACTCACTTTAATATTTATTGATGATTCTTTCTTACTTGAATAAAGTATTATTATAATGGATCAAAAATGGTAATTTTATGATTCTTTTGCCTTTATTTGTTGCTATTTAAATTTAAGAAGAGATTACCACTTCCCTTTACTTATGTATATAAATATATATGTATTGATTATCATCATAGATGATCTCACCTTAAACCTGTCTGGAGTGATTCCTCACACCTAGGGAGGAGGAAACACCACATCAATCTACCAATCGGAACTTAGCATGCCCACTGCAAAAAGATGTGGAGGACTTTGCAGCCCATGGGCTTACTGAGAGGTACAAAGAGTCTTGAAGGTGACCTAGAAAATCCTTAAGGCTAATGATTATGTTATTAGCTGAAATCTACATTGTGATCAACACCCACTGAATAGGCTTTCAGAGAGGCTCATGGGAAGTTGGCATGTTCAATAAGATTCTTGTTCCAAGGTGACCCCTGAACCACTAGGTAACCCCAACTACTACCTTGGTATAAAATATAACCCTAAGCCATAACCAAGGCCTTTTCTTTGTCATGACACTGGAGGCCCAGAGAACATACCTTGCTCAGTAAATCTTCTTACTCAGTGTAATCTACCCTTCTCCTTCTAAATACACTTTCACACTTGCCTTATTTTGGAATGTCTGATCATTCTCCATCTAAGAACACTCCCAAGAAGTGAGGATGCAGACAGCTTCCTAAAACCCTGACATTTTAGGATGCAGGTAACTGCCTTCAAACCAGACCTATCTTTTGGAATTTCTTACTAAAATATATCTCTTGCCATAAATTTAGGATTAAATGATATATAAATAAATCTAAGTTCTTGATTATAGGATGGTTCTGTAGATGGAAAATAAGCCATACTCAGTAAAATAATTGAAGGAGGTTTATTCTAAGACAAATTTGAGGACCAAGACCCAGAGCCACACCCAAGAAGGCTTGAGCAAGTGGACTCATGGTGGAAGGTTACAGTTTGGTTTGGTACATTTTAGGGAGACAGGAATTACAGGTGAGATTATAAATCAATATGTGGAAAATATACATTGGTTTGGCCCCCAAAGGTGGGACATCTGAAGGGAGAGGTGATAGGTGGGCTTAAAGTCTCTCTGGTAGACAATTGGCTGAAAGAGTTAGGCTTTGTCTAAAAGACCAGGAGTCAAAGAAAAGGAGCCTAATACAAAGGGTCTGTTAATTAGGGATGAAGTACCTGACAAACTCAAGTAGTTTGTTATGTATATTGAGGGCCTGCAGGTAGGTCTTGCATAGCCTTAGGCCTGTTAGTGAGTCATAAAGTACATCTCTAAGAACGGGAAGGGCATGATGGGTTCTGATCTCCTTTCTCAGGGTCAGCAACTCAGTGTGAGGGATTCTCTTGGCCAAGAGGGTGTCCAGTCAGTCAGCTGCTCAGGGCAGCCTTAAGAATTTTAGTGCATAGTTCCACAGACCCAGATCAGTAATGTTAAAAGAGGATACGGGAGTACATTTAGACAGCTTATTATGTACCAGGCAGCGTCCCAATCCACTAGCTCATTTATGTGTAGAACTCATTTCATTTTCAAAGAATCTTATCATTGGTTTTTATAACAATTACAATCACTTTACCTATGAGGAAAGTCATGTACAGAGGTTAGGTAACTTCCCCAAATTTGCACAGGTAGTAAATGTTAGATCTCAGAATCAAACACAGGAAGTTGAGAATGAGTCCAAAGAAGCCCTGTCCACCAGGATGATACTGTGAACTAAAATAAAATCTTAAGACTCCTCCTAAGCAGCTGACTGACTGGACTCCTCCCTCTTGGCAAGAGAATGCTGAAGACTGAGTGGCTAGCCAGGAGAGAGATCAGACCTTAAGCCCTCTCAGCCTCTTAGAGACTTCGTTGGTGATCCACTAATAGGCCTAAGGCTATGGAAGACCTACCTGCAGGTGCTCAATATATATAACAAACCACTTGAGTCTGTCTAGGTACTTTGTCTCCAATTAACGGACTCTTTATCTTAAGCATTCCTTTCCACTGACTCCTGGTTTTAGACAGAGCCTAACTTTCAGCCAATTGTCATCAAAGGAATCTTTAAACCCACCTATAACCCATAAGCTCCCTACTTAACAGATGACCCACCTTTTTGGTCCAAACGAATATTTGTTTTCTATGTATCGATTTATGGCCTCATCTGTAATCCCTCTTTCTTAAAGTGTACGAAACCAAACTGTAACCCCACCACCATGAGTCCACTGCTCAAGACTTCTTGGGTGTGGCTCTGGGTCATGGTCCTCAAATTTGGCTCAGAATAAACTTCCTTTTATTTTACAGAGTGTGGCTTCTTTTCTGTCAACAATACGAAGGATAAATTTACCTGGTACAGAAACTATTTGTTTATTAATGGGAAGACAGGAGTTAGAATTTAAGCAGAGATCCTGATAAAATGATCTCACCAGTCCATTTTTGGAACAAATATGTATTTCTCTCTGCTGGGCCCTGCACTGGGCACTGAGGTACAGGAATGCATCCGATGTTTGAATTTATAATTGCAAAGAAGGAGAAAACAAACACAGGTAATTGCAGTGCAATATAGAGCATGCTATCCTAAGAGTAAACCCACTGATAGGAGAATACTGTATGAGAAATGGTCACTTGACAGCCTGGGGCAATAGGGAAGAATTTAAAGTAACCAAAGGCCTACAGTATTAGTATATAGGGGGTAAAAATCTGCACCTGGAGGTGGTAAAGCACCTTACCTTCATAATATAATTTGTGCTTTACATGTATTTTCTTTGCAATGCACTCTACAAGGATAGGAAACTTTCCCAAAATTAAGATGTCAGAGCTCTCTGAATTTAAAGGGCCTGATTTTCCCATTTTAATTTAATACTATCTCTTTACTATAAAAAAAGTTAAATTGCCACATAAGAGAAAATGATTTGTTTACTACTTTGAGATGTTCAGAGAAAGACTAAGAGGCTTTTACATTTTCAAACAAGGAGCATTTTTGAAATAGTTACTACAATTTTATTATTTATAATGGCAATAGCATTTTGCATTTGAAGAACAATGAATCTTTTTGGTACACACAGCTCTTTCACTTCACTTATCTCATTTTCTAGCATAGGTTATTACAGACCAGGCAATATTATTCTCAATTTAGAACAAGAACACAAACATCTGAATATATCACAAACTTAAATCATTCAGATACATCTTAAGCATATTTATTGATGCTTTTGCTCAGATCCAGATTTTTTTAGGGTATTATTCTGTTTTTGTTTAACAGATCTGATGATTTTTATTATCATTTTTTAAAAATAAATTATTTGTGATCAGAATATAAATAAAACTTACTTTGAGTTTTTTGAAAGCAACTGCATCTAAGGATTAATTTTAATTGAAGCATAATTATTTCTTTATTAATAATTTCAACTGATTATATTTTTATAGACTAACTTGAAATATTAAATATTAAAAATGTTTTAAAGTAACACTTTGCTAGACCCCTAAAGACATAATTTGGAATGTGTAACAAACATTTTTTGAATATCCTATTGTGGACATTCACATTGTCTTATGGATTTATGGAATACAACGTTCCAGGGATTTTTGCTAAATGAATAAGTTTTTCTAGTGTTCTTTTTTTTCTCTATGTACTACTAAATTATACGAACATACAAAGGAGAATTGTTCAAACACTTCTTCTGTTAATACTAAATTTATTTAAAATTGAATATGACCTTGCTAATAGAAAATCATGATAAGATGTTTTTTGATATCTTCAGAGTAAAATTAATGTAAATTTCACAAAGGGCATTTTTTTTGGCTTTTTAATATTATTTTCAACATTGATTCTTGTTACCCTTAGAATTTTCAAATAATTCATTCTTAGAAATAAGGAATTTATAATATGTTTCCAATGAGATTTCATAAAGTGATTATATAGCTGAAAATGATCATCAGGTACATATTTCAGCAAAATACCTGATCATTTTGTTAGCTAATTAAGATTGCCTCACAACTGTCGGTATTGTGATCATCACCTGTATTAGGTAAAGGTTACAATAATTTGCAGATCTAGCAAAAAAATCTACATCAGATAACCCATTTAGCTACGAATCTCCTTACGTAAAAAATTAGGAAAAATACAGCTTACATCATCAGGAATTGCATTGGCACATTTTTCTACCTTAGTAGGAAAAACAACAACAAAAAATTTGAATTAGACATTTTTAAAACAATGCAGAGTAATATTTAGAAGACGAACAAGACTTTTATGTAAAGGCTTTTTTACAAAATAAATTGCTGCAGTAATCTATTATTGTGTATGAGCACCTCCAAACTTCAGAGACTTAAAATAACACTGATTATTTTTGATAAGTCTGGATGTGGGCTGGACACTGCTGGATAACACTGATTATTTTTGATAAGTCTGGATGTGGGCTGGACACTGCAGGATGTGTTACTGCTCTGTGCGATGTAAGTGAGATTACACGTGTGAGGCTTCCAGTATGCCCCCTGAGTATCAGGCGAGCTCTGTATTTATTTCATACATTAGTGATATAGTCACAAATCTCAGGAAAGCAGGGCAAACAATCCCTTCAAGGTTCTTGCTGTGCTTGCATTCCTGCTAACTAGATGAACTCTACAGCTGATTACATTAATTGCAGGGATTTACTCCTTACTTTTTATTGCTTCAAAGTATAATGGTCTTAATGTAAACCAAGTCTTGATAAAGAAAGCCAATGAAAGGCCGACTCAAGGACCAAATCCTAGACCCACAGTCACACACCACAGATGTGATGTTTTAGTACTCTGACAGCCTTGTGTCCAAACAGACTCCTCTGGCCCAATCAACATGACAGAAGAAAGGAGATCCTTCTGCTTATCTGATCCAGAGCAAGTCTTCCAGAGTTGGACAAAATGCAAACAATTTACATTCTTCGCAACCAAAAACCAGTCCCTCAGAGCAAATAGCCGTGCTCTGGTAGAAAGCAGTTCAAAGCCTCCAGCCACTACTGCACCGCAGTTTCAAGGGGCGGGAAGATATACAAACACCAGGCTGCAGAAATATTAAAGTGACAGGATCTTTCACTTTGTGCTCAGAGTCCGGATAATCAGCCCCAATCAAAATCCCCTTAACTGTCTCCCTTTGTCTAGTCTTTGTTCTCTATTCCTAATAATATTTATAATCTGCAATTAATACTTGAGTATTAGTTTCAAACTTATAAAATCATTATTACTAGCAATGCAAGTACATCAGATATGACTCTTCCCTTAGGTCTTCCCATGTGCACCCTTCAATATCCTTCAGGTCCTTTCCACGTGATCCTTAATGATTTAGCAGCAATCTACTCTGAACTACTATACGGCAAAATAATCTGTGAGTGGAAGCATTGCAAAAGGATAACTCCAATTGTAAATATTAATTCTCTGCTGTCCCGTGTTCGTAAATGTCCCATTAGTTATGTGCCCTGTACATGTGCTTTGCCCATTGGTGAGATAGAAAGAAGAAAATCATACCAGATACTCCCATTAAGATTAAAAAACAGGAACAAGAAGTAAAAATTCCAAAATCTGCTGAGGCACATGCTGCTAATTCTGCTTGTTGTAAGGGGCAGGGAATGTTTCTTCATTAGGCCCATTTTTTTTCTATTTGGTAGTGGTTTACCATGGCCCTTGGCACAACCCTTTGAAGTGTCCATTCTGTTTCTTTCTTTCAGTAAATAAATTGCTTTTCCTTGTAACTGAGTAACTTACTTAGCCTATTTCCCGCTGTGGAAAGTTGAGGGACTAAATAGTTTTAAATTATCTCTGTCCCTCTTAGTCTAACCTAACGATTCTATCAATATACACTTCCCTTTAAAACTTTGTGGGCTTTCTACACATCAGATTGTAGTCCATTCCTTTAGATAAAAGTTACAGTGACATATATTTTTAAGACAAGTTTCTCTGCACTTTGGGATATGAGTCAACATGCTTTGAGACCACATACTTAAAATTCTTGGGAACCTTTGGTCTTGCTGACAGGGTCTATAAGGAAATACCTTGAATCTTTCTTAGGTTTTTAGCATTATTTTTTCTTGCATTCACATATTTGATTTAATCTTTAACCTAACATTACATTTTACTATATTTTATTTTCACGTGAAAATAAAATCTGTATTAAAAAAATCTAATAAAATCTGTATTTTATTTTCCCCTGAAAATAAAATCTTACTTTGATAATCTTCTTTCAACAGCTAGTAAGGCTAGGGATGGTAAAACAATTATATATTTTAAGTCAGTCTTCGTTGAAAATAGTTTTCATTAAATGCTACTCGAAGACTAGAGTTTTTCCTTCATTTCTGTCTTATAAAACCTTACTATAGGCAAGTAAAATCAATTGACACTTTTAACATCTTGTGTAGATGTTAAATTTCCTTAGTCAGAATTACAAGGTCTTTATGTAAATATTGGACCTTATAAGTTATTAAGGTCAATATTCTCATGAATTTTTCTATTAATACTAGTTCCACACTTTCTACACCTCCAAGAGCTATTTTCTCACTGCCCTTCCAGCTGTCACTAACAACTTCCTTGCTAACTTCAGGCTTTCATCAGCTGTATACCCCAAACCAAAGCCACATATTTGATGAGTGTGATGACAGCATCCTCTTTTATGTATTGCCAGTTTCTATTTCAGTTATTTATTTTTGAGAAAAAAAACATTTAGTGACTTATATTTACAAATATTTGCAATTTCCTATGAGTTTGTGGGTTGACTGGCATCATCTAGTTGGTTGCTCTGCTCCCTGTGACATAAACAATATCAATTATGTGTCTCCATTTAAGTGGGAGCTTGACTCGACTTAGGACAACAAAAGGGTCTCATCCTCTTACTCAGCCTATTGACTTCTTTACAATGTGAGGCTGAGTTCCAAGAGAGTGTTACTGAGAAACAGACTCCAATATGTGTGAACTTAACAAACCTCTCAGCAAAGCTCAAAGGTGGAAGAAATTATATACAAGGGCACAAATCCTGGGAGTCATGGTTCATTGTGAGGATAAAAAAATTTAACAGTCTCTTATATAAATAAATGTATAAATTTAACTTGTAAAATTCTTGAGGTAAAATATTATTCATATTGGTATGTTTTATTCCATATATTAATATCAGGATACATAAATCTTATAATGATGCAAGAATAAAATGATAATAGTTTTAATAATATTTGTGCAATTTTACCAACCTATATAATGAATATAAGGAAATAACTACAAATTTTATAACTCAGTAATATACCAAGGATTAAAATAATTCCTAGGAGATTTAAATGACTATCAGTGTTATTTATAACATTGTTATATACCCACATAACCAGAGAGGTCACAAGAGAGAAACTTGAAGAGGAAGGTCCTAGTTCAAACACATTTATCTTAAAAAATGTCCGCATTTTCAGATTTTATTGTTTTGAGAGAAAGCTTTTCTTCTTGTACCATGGGTTCTTGATGTTAGGTTAAACACCTAATCGGAGGTAAAATATACTTTCTGGAGTTTAGTGTTTAGATTTAATATAAATATACATGAGAATTTCTTTGACATACTGTTAAAACTAATTATAATTTTTTTATATGCCTTATAATTGCATATAAATAAATTAAGCTTCACAGCTTTGTGCTTCTCAAAATTTTCCTCTCCAGTATCCCAATGATAGATGAGGATGTACATCTCCTAGAAGGCTTGTGAAGCCTGTGGTAGCCCAGCGATACCCATCTCATGGTATTCACAGCCTTCTGAGTTTGCACCCACACTGTACCAGGCTTGGTCTGTGTGAGCAACAGATACATCAGAAGTGATGAAATGACGACACTCTTCAGATTACATCATAAAATACCCTATGCCTCTCTTCTTGGGCATTCTTTCTTTTTTTCTCTCTCATCACAACGCAGGATCATGTGGTAGGGAAATGAAGCCTCCTGCCAAAGGCTATGTGAATAAAGATGGAAGCAGATTTTTCAACCCTAAATGAATGTTCACTACAGCCTTATGGGAAATTTGGGACAGAATCACCCAGCTAATCCACCCACCGAATCCTCAGGAGCTGTAAAATAATAAATTGTCATTTTAAGCTCTAAATTTTAGATAACTTATTTTTTGCCAACAGCTAGTATACAGACATAAAATAACTTTGCCTTCCATTGTGTCACGAAATTACATATAAAATTTGTTTTTAATTATATGTCTAGTTTTAATGTACCATGTGTTCATCATCATTATCACTGGCCTGTCATTTTCTTGTTGTACCTTTGTCTGGCTTTGGTATCAGGATAATTCTGGCATCAAAAAATGAGTTTAGAGATGCTCTCTTCTCTCTGATTTTTTGGGAAGAGTTTAAGAAGGATTGGCATTAATTGTTTTTAAACTATTTGGTAGAATTTTCCACTGAAATCATGTGGTTCTGGCATTTTCTTTACAGAGAATTTTTTGATTCCTGATTTAATTTTCTTACTTATTTGTTTGTATTTCCTATGATTCAGTCTCAATAATTTGTATGTTTCTAGCAATATTTTTCTACAGTATCTTTTTTGGTATTTTTTATATATTTTGGCGTATATTGACAATATTCTTTTGTGATTTTGTGTTTCTGTGGCATCAGTTATAAAGTCTCTCTTCTCTAATTTCAATTGAGTCTTCTTTTTTTCTTAGTCTAACTAAAAGTTTTCCATTTTTTAAAATCTTTTTAGAACACTAAATCTTGGTTTCATGGCTCTTTTATATTTTGTTTCTTTCTCCCTCCTTTCTTTATGATACATTGTTTTTGTGGTAAATGTGAACTGTACTCTCTGACCATTGTTAAGTTTACTGTTTAGTGGTGCTCAGCACGTTCATATTGTTGTACAACTATCACCACCTTCATTTATGAAACTTAGTTTTCCATAGCACAGAATTCTTGGTTGACAGTTACTCTGTTTAAGAATACTAACTATGGGACCCCAGGCCCTTCTGGCCTTTAAGTTTTTTGCTGGGAAGTCTGCTGTAGTCTGATGGGTTTTTCCTCTGGATGCACTCACTGTGAACCCAGGAGAGGAGTGGGTCCTTCTTGAGATTAGCTGAGGTGGGAAGCTGTGAAACACAAAAGCCACTCACACCTCTTTTCAGTAATGACAGTGGTCTTTGTTCTTTGGTGTACAAAAGTGCCCGCCCATCGGTAGCAAAGGTGTTGTAGGAGGCTGAATTCACTACATGCAAGGCTACCAAACTGGCTGTGAGCTGTGGCTAACATGCTTTAGCAGGTGAAGTGTGGTTGGGTCAGGGACTTACTTCCAGGAAGGGTAAGCTCCTTGCAGAAAAGACAGGCATCTCACAGCCTAGGGAGAGGACGTCTTGCCCTAGCTTACCTCAGAGGAGGTGGAAGCTTGCTGCTGCTTTTTAGAGGGAAAGGAGTGAGCCCCAAGCTCTAAGGGAACCTGGATGTGATCAGCATTCTGTCAGGGGGCAGCTGTTCCCAAATGGCCTGGCTTAATCATTTGCTGTGGAATACTTGCTAGTTTCAAGGGGAAACAGCGAGCCCAGGTTTGATAGACACCCTTTCGGAGGTGGGGCAGCTCACCAGTCCTGAGCAGAGATGGCCTTTCATCCACAGCTGCCTTGGCAGCCGTGGGTGGGGAAAGATAACAAGAGGAGAAGGCCCCAAATCGTGGGAGCATCTTCACTGTCAAGGGCACAGACAACTCTGGATCATGAGCCAGGGACTCTTGGGTACAGGGGAGTGTGTATTCCACCTTTCCCTGTGGAATTTGTGACACTTGTGGCACTTCCTAGTCTCCATAGGGCAGCCTGCCCAGTGGGTCAGAAGGCCAAGAACCCTTGTGCTCTCCTATGTGCCCATTACTTAGCAGTTGTCAGAGTCCAAGCAGGCACTAGGGAATGTGTGGGATTCAGCAACAGGGAGACCCAGGGCCTGGGGAGAGGTGCACAGCAAATGCTGTGCCTGCCACCTGAGCTCAGGTCCTTGGTCAGTGGAAGTGACCCTGTGCTGTTGGCAGCCTCGGGTTCTGCTCCTGTGAAGTTCTCAGTTCGCCAGAGGAAGCAGCATCTGGATACATCAGGGCAGAGGGGGCTCTCCAACAGATCGCGAGCTGGCCACATGTGTTTGGAGAAAAGTGTAAACACTTCCACCTACCCTTTCCAGGAGGCTTCAAATTCTTCAGGGTTTGATCTTCACAAAAATGTTGGTCCTTCTTGTTCTGCTCACCATTTCTTCCTGTGGGATCTCTAGTAAAGGTAGGCTCTGGTGCCTTTCCCTCAGTATATCACCTGGGCTATACTTTCTCACCTGAAACTCCCTCCTCTATTTGGACCAATCTGATTACAGGTGTCTCTGGTCAGCCATCTTACCTACCTACTGCTCCTGAGACTTCTCGGTTGTTTTAAATTCTTCATCTAGGAAGTCTGCTATCTGGCCTTATCGTAAGGATAGTTTCTTTCTTTTTCTTTTTGAATTGACCATATTTTCCTGTTCTTTGCATGATCTGAAATTTCTTTTTCGCTGAAATCTGAACATTTGAATTTCTAACAATGTAGAAACTCTTGAAATCAGATTATCTTTTTTCTCCAGAGCTTGCTGATTTTCATTTTTGATTTTAGATTGTGGCAGAATTTGTTTGTGTTGATGAAAACTGTTGTGTAAACTTGCTTCTTTTCATGTCTTTTTTAAACCTTATGCCTTCCCTGGGCATTCGTGACAGCTTTCTAAATTTCCCATATATACTTAGAATGTTCTAGACTTTAAACATCTGAATCCCAAAATGGGGGAAAGAGAAAAATAGAGGGGAACGAGGGGACAAAGAAAAACCAGAATCTTCAGGAAGTTGTTTCAGCCCCAGAGGAAGGGGCTTGCAACGGGAGTGATACAACAATGGTTGCTTCTCATGTGTCTGAATGTCTAACATCAGAAACAACAAATAGCATTCCTAACACAATTGACCATTTTCAGAGGACAGAGTCCTTTTTGGCCACCCTGGCACCCACAAGCTGCCTCTAAGCTGCTCCAGGAATATGTACACAGCTGCCTGCCATGTGGCTTACTTCCTGTCAGCTAAAATTGACTGAAATTAACCACCGTTTATTTTACCCAGGTCTTCTCCTGGAAGTTGTAATCCTTCAAATACACTCCACATTTCCAAAATGTTTGATAGTTGTATAACACAGATTCTGCCAGAGTAATTGTTGTCAAGGTGGGGAGAAAAAATTTAGGTATTTTTCACTCCACTGCTATGCCTGAGTCCTCACCCCCTCTATTTCATTCATTTTTGCTTTCATCTTTTTTTCTTTCTTCTGTTAACTTTGGGCTTATTTTGGTTTTCTTTTTCTATTTCTTTGAGGTATAAAGTTATTTATTTGACATCTTTATGTTCGTGTTTATCACTAGAAAGTTTTCTTTTAGTACCGTATTTGCTATCTCCTATATTTTGGTATAATTTATTTTCATATTTCTCAAAAAAAATTTTTATTAGTTTTCCTTTGGATATATTCTTTGACCCATTAGGTTTTAGGAGAGTGTTGTTTAATTTTTTCACATTTTTTAGTTTTCCAGTTTTCTTTCTTTTGAACTTATGACCACAGTGATCAAAAGGTTGCTTGATATAACTTTAACCTTTTCAATTAAGTTTTATTTTGTAGCCTAACATATGCTCTGTTATGGACAATGTTCTGTGATTATAAATGATGGTATCCTCCTGTACGACGTGATCTGTATATATCTGTTAATTTGGTCAACAGTGTTGTTAAGTCTGCTCTTTATTAATTTTCTGTCTGAATGACTTATTCATTGCTGAGAGTACTGGAGTCTCCTATATTATTGTATAGCTACCTATTTCTAACATTAGTTCTGTTAATATTTGCTTTAGATATTTAGGTGCATTGATGTTAGGAGACTATATTTATAATTGATATGTCTTCTTGATGAATTGCCCCTTTTATCATTATATAATGGCTTTCTTTGTCTCTTGTGATAGTTTTTTGACTCCAAGTTAATTTTGCGTAACAGTATGGCCACTCCTGTTCACTTTTCGTTATGTTTACATAAAATATCTTTTCTCATTCTTTCACTTTCAGTCACTGTGTGTCCTTAAAACTAAAGCCATTATCTTATAGACAGCTATGGTTGGATCTTGTTTTTCAGCCAGACACTCAGGTCTTTTTATTAGAGAGTTTTATATTTAAAGTAATTATATTTTAGGTAAGAACTTCCTTTTGTCATTTTGTTAATTATTATTATTATTATTTTTTCTCCATTTTATACTTCTTTTGTTCCTTTCTTCTCTTGCTGTCTTCCTTTGGGATTTGATTTTTTTTTTTTTTGTAGTGGTATGCTTTAATTCCATTTTCTTTACTTTTTTTGTATATCTGCTGTAAATCTTTCTTTGTCATTACCATGGTGCTTACATAAACCTTCTTATAATAGTCTATTTTAAGCTGATAACAATTTAACTTCTTTCACATACAAACATTCTATACACTTACTTCTCCTTACACACATGCATTTTATGTTACCTTCCGCCTTTCAACCTTTATAATAGGATTAAAAGTGATTTGCCTACCATTATAGAACATTAGAATATTCTGTTTGTATATAGGTGTTTGCCTTAGACAGTGAGTTTTATTCTTTAATGTAATCTCATATTACTATTTAGCATCCTTTTATTTAAACCTGAAGAACCCCCGTTAGCATTTTTTATAACAAGTCTATTACTGAAGAAATCTAACAGCTTCAGTTTGTTTGGGAAGGTCATTATTTTGCATTCATTTCTGAAGAACAGACTTGCCAGGCACACTATTCTTAGTTAGCAGGGTTTTTGTTTGTTTGTTTTCTTTTAGCACATTGCATTTATTATCCTACTCTCTCTTTATCTACTATTTAGCTTATTCTCCATAAGATAAATTGGTCCTCCAGCATAATTTACCTTCTTTATCCTGGTAAAAACATTGAAATTCAAATAAAAGTATAAACTGAAAAATACTTTGAATTACGCTTAATGAGAAATATCTTTTCTGCCTTAAAGAAAACTATAGTTTTTGTTTAAAGACCAAAAAGGAGACACAAATAAACAGATGGAATCTTCCAAAGCTTAATCATAAATCCAACGTAATTCCAAACAAAATCTTAAAGAGGAGGTGGCATAATGTAATTTATAAAAGCTGTGGCTCTAAGTCAGATAACCTGAGCTAAATGTTGACTCTAACACTGGCTCTGTGACATATCACAAATACTTAACGACTATTTAGCAAAATAAACAAGACAATCAAACTTAAGAACATCATTATTTTTACTGAGATGAATCTATCCTAAAGATGTATATACAAAGTTAGTTATTGCACTGTTTATAGCAGCAAAACAGTAAAAACTATTTAAATTTCCATTACTAGGACAATTGTTAAAACCATTAAAAGATCGTTTGTACCATAATATACTATACAGCCATTAGAAAGAGTGTTTTTTATTATGTATAATGACATGAAAATTACCCATATTACATTGTAAAGTGGAAAGAAAGCTAAGTACATATCACGTTGAACATCATGATCAAATTTTTATGAGTGATAATGAATAACATTTGTAAATGATCCCCTGTGTGTGTGTATATACACAGTGAGATAGATCTGACTTCATATGAATAGAAATCTTCGTATGAAGATTTCAAATATAAAAGTTAAGAAGGGATACCTCTGAGTAGAATGTTTGGGAGGTATAAGAAAAGAGAGTTTTACTTTTGCTATTTCTGAATTGGAATTTTCAGGCACAAGCAATAGAAAACCAAAGAAAACTTTGCTTAAGCAATAAATATACTGGCTCATTTAGTAGGAAAGCTAAAAGAAATCTGGGTATTTGGGTTGATTGAGTCAGTGGCTCAATTATGTTATCAGAGAACCACGTTCTTTCCTTTTCTTCCATCATTTCCTGTCCACGTCACTTCTCATGGTTGTCAGATAACCGCCAAAAGCAGCGAGGACTCTACCCTTTTTCAAGAATGATAGAAATTCTCTCTCATTTAACAATTAGTATCCCAGGGCAGCGCCTATGGCTCAGTTGGTAGGACACCGGCCCCATATACTGAGGGTGGCAGGTTCGAACCTGACCCCTGCCAAACTGCAACGAAAAATAGCTGGGTGTAGTGGCAGCACCTGTAGTCCCAGGTACTTGGGAGGCTGAGGCAAGAGAATCGCCTAAGCCTAGGAGTTGGAGGTTGCTGTGAGCTGTGATACCAGAGCACTCTACTGAGGGCGATAAAGTTAGACTCTGTCTCTAAAAAAATAAAAAAATAAAAAAAAGTACTCCAGAAGTCCTATTTTTGTGTTTCAAGGCTAAAATTTGATGACATATTGAATAGTTAGCCAATCACCGAAGGGCTTTTGGCACTGAACTTCAACCAGGCAGGCTCTTCCCTTGATGTGGAGTCAGATCCGTTGGTTGCTTCCAGTCAACCAACATGTTAGCCATTGTATTGTTTACTGTTGTTATTGTACAATAAGCATGTATTACTTTGTAGATTAGAATAAACTATTAGAAAGAATATTATGAATATTGATGATAATTTTTTGCATGTTTGACATTCATGCAATAGATTGTAACTATGAAAGTCTGCTGGCTGGGTATAGAGGCTCACACTGCGATCCTGGCTCTCTGGAAGGCTGAGACAGTTGCAATGCTTGAGCTCGGGAGTTGGAGGCCTGTCTGAGCAACAGCAAGACCCTGTCTCTACTAAAAATGGACAAAATTAGCTGGGTGTTGTCGTGGGTGCTTATTGTTCTAGTTACTTGGGAGGCTGAGGCAAGAGAATCACTTGAGCCCAAAAGTTGAGGTTGCTGTGAGCTAGGATGTTATGATGACACCATGGCACTCTACCCAGGGCAACAGAGTGAGATTCTGTCTCAAAAAAAAAAAAAAAAAAAAATCTGCTAAAATTGCATGATTGCAAGAGGGACTTTACCTAACAATTGCAATCAGTGTAACCTGGCTTATTGTACCCTCAATGAATCCCCAACAATAAATAATAAAAAAAAATCAGCTAAAATTTTACTTAAACCTAGAAAATAGTTCTGAAATGTCTTAGATTATTATAAAAGGGAGTACAAGGCAGTAGGTAGAGATATTTATATGGTAGAAATAACGATCTTTTATCTTTTGCATTGTGTAAGATAATGCTACTTTGACAACTTCTCTTTCTTTTACAAAATAGGGAGATGTCACCATTATACTGTAGGTTAAGAATTTCTAATCCCCAAATCCAAAATCCCAAACCCTTTGGTCACAATCAGATAAGAAATATTCCACCTACAAATCCTATAAAAACCTGAGGAAGGGGCGTTTTAAATGTAGAAAATAAAGATAGGTATGTAAAGTAAGAATTTTCATCTCATCATATACCTATCTGAAAGTCCAGACAGGAGTCAAAAGAAATCTTTATTCAAAGATAATAAAAAATAAAATAATTAAAACAGTACATTTTTGAATGATTACATAAAAGAAAAACATAATTTCAGTGGTAGTGAGGAAATTCTGTCAATTAGAATTTTTAATGTCTAAGGGGTAATTTTTAAAAATATTATATCTTTCACTGAGAGTGATAAAGAATAAAATTTTCAAGTTGAGAGGGGTCAAAGTTAGTCACAAAATTTTCCAGATAATATATGTGTATAACACTAGGCAGTTGTTTAGAAAATTTGTTTGCTGTCTTCTACAATAAAGTAAATTTTCATGGATTACTTACGTATATCCCACCGCCAAACGATGGCTTTATTAAGAAAAAAAACGAAACAAAAAACTTCAGTTATAGTACTTTAGAACTGAATTTCTTAGCTCATTGGCGACTGTCAAATGTCAATCAGTAATATTTTTGTATGGAATACAAATAAATAAAATCTAAGGGCTAAAGTCTGATTTCCCAACTTAAAAAAGCAACATATAATAACAATAATAAAATAAATTTAATCAGCTTTCACTCCCCTAAGTAGCCTTTTGTATCTAAAAGCAAGATGAAGACTTTTCCCATGATGGAAATTTTCTTTGGTTTTATAATAAAAAATAAAAGGAAAGAAACCTTTAATTTCAGATTCTGATTTCTACCTCTGCTTTAGTCTGAGCATAGTTTAAAAAGAGAGCATAATTTCAGAAAGACTGAATCAATCAAATTCCAAATCATTTCTTAACATCTAGATTGGGGCAATCACGTGGTCATTTTTCTACCTGCTTGGTGGCTTTTTTCTCCACAGGGCTCTTACAGGGACCCCTTTTAGATCCACTCCCTACACTGTAACTGCTGTATGCTAGCTATTCTGTTTCATAAAATCCTGAGAGTATATATATCACTCCGTCACTGGGCCACCTGTTAGATCTAGAAAAGGTTTTTTTGTTTGTTTTTAACGCGAGCCTCTGAAGTGACTGGCACGGAGTTTAGAAAGAACTTTTTTTTTTTTTTTTTTTTTTAGAAAGAACTTTTTAAAAGGGAAGTATTGAAAATAGATTTTTAAAGTAGGGACTTTTAAAAGTGATGCATTTTTCTACATAATATATATACATTTTGTAGGAAAGTGAAGAAGTCCATTTCTCAGACTTGCTCAGGAGCACCCAATTCCTGTGCTCTGGCACGATCTGAACAGTGAGCTGAAGGAAGCCAGCTCCCTCCGCCTTTTCTCAGGACAAGCAGTGTCACGAGCAGAGCAGGTGCAGACCAGGCAGAGCCGCACGCTCAGCGGCCCGGCCTGGCCACTGTGTACAGCGGCCTAATGCCCCCTGGATTACTACCCAGGTGATAGGCCCGTAAATTCAGGAAACCAATGGCTGATCCTGACTTCTATTTCTAGCCCGTTCAACATTTTTTTAAACTGTAAATTCTCTGAATTAGATTTCCTTTCTGCTTACCTAAAGGGGTTTGGGGTCCCTAGAAGAGCGCGTCTTGGTGAGAGGAATGAATCTGTGTCTGGGGACTGAGGAACCCTGGGAGGAGCCCCCTGAGTAAACCTCGTCCGTATTTATTATCATACAGCGGGAAGGGGTTGACAAAAGCTGCCTGTCCCACCTTAGCACTGACAGGGAGGACATGGAGAAGGTCAGATAGAACATCTCCAGCTTTGTTTTTGCAAAACCGCAGACCTTGAGCACGACCTCTGCCTCCAGCATCAGGAGACCTTTGGAGCCTAGAGACTCTTCACCGTAATTATTATTGCCACACCTCACCTGTACAATTTCTCTTGCGGGCCAGCTTTCTGATCTCCTGCACACGCACAGCTCACATGCCGTTCAGGTGATTCTCCAGGACTCTCAAGCAGGAAGCGAGTCTTATTCTAAAGATCAGGGCTCAGTTTTCCCTATACTTAACATGTGTTGAAAATATTTACTTTCTGTCCTGAATCAGAACTGATACGGTCTTGTTTTATTCCTTGCTTGCCTTTCTTTTACATTTTTTTTTTTGTCTTCCTTCTCCTACTATCTCTTTACCAGCTAGTTCACTCTTTCATTAATTCCTGTAATGGTTAATCATACTTACTCTTTAAAATTTTGCATACTGTGCCCAAACATGTTCATTCATTAATGAATTAGGAAATGTGTCATGGCAAGTAATTTTTAAGGTACTAGAATATAAGGATAAGAACATTACTAACAATAGAATAATAAATAACATTTGTTAAGCTCCTATTATGTGTCAGGTGCTATGTGCAGCATTTTAAGTATGCTGATTTTTAAAAAAAATTTTACTAGTTTAATTTTGTTTGTTTTTTAATAATAGATAGATACTAATCATTACTTCCCATTTTACACATAAAGTGACCTAAGATGAAAGAGGTCAAATAACTTACCAAAGGTTACATAGAATTGGAGTTGGTTGGATTTAAACCTATGAAATAGGACTCAATAATTCGAACCCTTAATTAATACTCTTGAATCTCTAATATATAGAGGATGCCCGAAAATGTATAAACATTTGTACAAAGGAAAGACCTGTATTAATTATTATAATGCTCATGGGCGGTGCCTGTGGCTCAAAGGGCCCCATATGCCGGAGGTGGCGGGTTCAAACCCAGCCATAAACTGCAAAAAAATAAAAAAATAAGTAAAAGTAAATAAAAAATAAAATAAATAAATTATAATGCTCACATTTGACTTCTGCAATTATAAGAGGTGCTCAAATGTGACTTGTATTCTTTTGTGATCTGTGTGTATTATTTCAATTTTAATAGTTTTTTCTTTTCTTTAAATATGTATACATTTTTTTGCACCCTCTGTAGCTAGTAATTAGATCCATAAAGAGATGGATGATTATACTTGATAATTTCTTTCCTTTTTTTTTTTTCTCCAGAGACAGAGTCTTTTGTCACCCTCAGTAGAGTGCTATGGCATCACAGCTCACAGAAACCTCCAGCTCTTGGATGAAGGTGATTCTCTTGCCTCAGCCTCCCGAGTAGCTGGGACTACAGGCTATTTTTTGTTGCCGTTTGGCTGGGGCCGGGTTAGAAACCACCACACTCAGTAAATGGGGCCAGCGCCCTACTCACTGAGCCACAGGTGCCGCCAGATAATTTCTATGATACAGCAGCAGGACCAGAAAAGACATATGTATGAAGAAAGAGTGACTTACGATCTGAGGTATAAAAGATTAATAAAAGTTAGGGGTACCAGAAATGATAAAGGATGAATTTTTAGGTAGAAAGAAGTAGACATACTAGAAAAAAAAAAAGTGACACCAGAGGGAGCATTATGGAGACAGTATGGGGATTATTATGGATGAAGCTTCCTGAGAAGGGATGGAAAACGGATCAAGGGAGGCAGCAAGAGCGGACCATAAATGTCAGGTTTACACTCATGGGAATCAAGCGTTTTTAAATGACGGCCACAGGATTCTATTGCCACATTTACAAAACTCTGAAGAGATTGTCTATGACAAAGAGAGCACTGTGGAGCAGTGTGGACGATTTACAAGTTATTCAGTGAAGTGAAACTGGGAGATAAAACAGGAGGCAGTTGCAATAATTCAAGTTTTAATAATTTGTATCTTAGGGATTCCAGAATCTAATACAAATACTGGCACTTATTATGAAAACAATCGCTATTTACCAATTTGAATTGAGCCTGAACAGCCAGAGGATCAGAAAGGTTTAGTTACTTTCCAAAATTTACTTAGCTATTTGGCAGTGGATAAGAATTTGGCAGTGGATAAGTGGATAAGAATCTCATCCCATGTTCCATCTTTTGCCTTAAATAGAATCAAGGGGAAAAAATTTGAATACATACTATTTGCAATATGAAAAATTTTTATATGTGTTCAGAAATATACTTCAAAAACATACACGGTATAAAGGTATGGATAAATATATTTTATAATTTATTGCCTTTTTTTTTCTTACAGTATTCCTATTTTCTGAGCTCATGACCTCAAAATATTTAAGTTCTACTTTGCCAGGGATCTCTGATGTGACTTTCCTCAATGCCTATCCTCATTCTTAAGTCTATTTCCTATTGTCTAAAGGAAATGAGTAAAATAGATAAAGAAGTATGAGCTAAGGGGAAAGAATACTACCACAGTCAATAGCTATTAAGACATGCTATTAGAAAGTTGATGTAAAAAATACACATATTATTTTCTTATTAAAAATACTAAGAGGTAGTTCTTTGTTATTGTGCCATGGCAATATTAATATTTTCTTTTCTTTTCCTTCCCCATTAACTGTTTCCCCCTGAGAGACAGCCTTTTCCCATGAGATCAGAGATTGACATTTCTGTGGACTTAATCTATATGTCTAAGGACACTTCAAAGGTTAAGTAAATTCTTTTGCTAATGCCGTGATCACTAAATTGTAAATGCTAGAAGCTTTAGGATCTTACAACTTTGGGCCCTTAATTTTGAATAAAGATTCTTCCACTGCTGTGAAATATCAGATGCTGCACACACAAGGAGGCTATAAAAATCTACAGTATGAGATTTATCAGAACAGGTTTTGTGAAGATTTGGCTTGTGAACTGAAGCAGAATTGATCTAAATATATTATAACATGGCAGATATACTTACGTAATGTTTTTGTTTAAATTTAAATATAATAAACAGTCCAATTTCCTTATTTTCAGAGAAAAATCTAGTACATCTATTTGGAAAGGAGATTTTTCAATTTACCTAAAAATCATGTAAGCATACAATTTAGAAATGTTGGTCTTCAGGAAACTGAGGTGTTGTCTCTGATAGATTACCTTAAATGGATTTTATATTTTCTCATCTATTGACTGATTTGGAAGTGACAAAACAAAATTAAAACAAAGGGAATCAAAGTACTTGTTATAACTGAGCATCAGAGACAGGGGCCTAGGGTACCACTGCCTAACAGTGAATGTTATTTTGCAGTTAACACCTGGGTTGTTCTATTTATAGAAAGACATCACAAGTTTAAACACAGAGGAGAATGGCTCACAAATCCAATAAAATTTAGAATGCATGACTACCGGCAATATCAGGGGATTTTTCACCCAATATATTTGCCAACAAATCAATAACATGAGTAAAGCCTTCTGCATTGTGGGCAATCAAATGTTCACTAACAGGTACGATTGCCTACATTAATATAATCCCAGAAGTGCTCTGTATGTTTCAAAGCTAATACCATGGAGGTTTAAAATTCACATGTGAAAATCTGGAGGATATTTCTTAATAATAGTTTAAATGAAAGGAAATTATATGAAGATTTTGAATTAAATGCTCCCACACCGAGTGGGCTCAGTCAGTTTAAATCGCTCTCCTATCCAGATGACATGTTTCCCATAACCTGTATTTCTTTGCCCTGCAAAGAAAGTAGCAAGTATTTAAAAAATATATTGCTTGTTTCACTAAAACTTAGGAGTGTTTCTTAAAACTAATTGTTATAAGAATTGTGTTATATATCATGCATCACTGAAATAGTTTTCATCTCTCACATTTTCAGAGTTAAATCAAAAATCACTGCCGATCAGAAGCCTGCCTAGACTCTCTGAGGAAAATTAATGCCTTCTTCCTTTGTTTATACTCTGTTTTAGCATTATCACACTACTTTGTAAACACTCATAAGAACCCGATGCATATTTTACTTAGTGAATGTGAATGCCATGTCAGGTAGGCAACAGAGCATAGGAACAACATCTTCCATGTAGCTTAATTGTGGTACTGGGTCTTTATTAAATATGCTTTTACTCTGAAGGTCAAGGTTTAACATGGAAGATCGCCACGCAGAGAAAAGCCATGTTATGATTGCATTTAATCTGACACATTCACAATGTATCAATGTTCTAATATTGTGCTCTGCTCTCTAAGAAGATTACCAATACTGATATCTGAAACTTTTTGAATTGCTATTATCTACCAAGCACTGTACCCTTAAGAAAATACAACTGAGTAAAAAAAGACCTCCTACTCTCAGAAAATCTTTAAACTTATTAAAAATGTATTCAACATGTATCATTTATTTCTTGTTTCTGTTGAGTAACTGATACCAAAATTTCAGCCCTTTTCCACGAGGGTACATCAGCATAATGAAGACAAGTGGTTTGAAGAAAAGGAATGTTTGTTAATTGGCTGGTGAATGAGGAGGATGCATACTCCCATCTTAAAATGCCATCATCCTGTGTATAAGCAGAAATACAGAATTTTTTTTTTTCTTTTGCTGTTTTTGCCCGGAGCTGGGTTTGAATATGCCACCTCCGGCATATGGGGCCTGAGCCCTATTCCTTTGAGCCACAGGTGCCGACCGGAAACACAGAGATTTTAAAGGGAGAGTTTTCAGCTTCAGGATGTTGCTGTTTAACTATTGTTGATGGTTCTGATCCATCCCATCTCCAGTGAAGACAATCTTGTGGCTTCTGTTCAGGCAATTTATTGAGCCATCTCCTGTGATACAAAGAATAAGGAACACTCCCTGCCTATCTGATTATTGGCCACAGTCATGGATGCAGGTTTTTAGTTCTCAAAAAGAGTAGGAGGTTTTTGAAGAAATAGGAAACATTTTTACCTTTTTTCAGGCCATTCCCCACTGTCATCTTTTCCCACCCATATCACTGGAGAAGGGGCAACGTGCTCATCATGCTACTTGCTCCTGAATAAGAGTGATGTTGTAGATGGAAGGTTTGTACTTGTTTATGCTATTGTAAAAAAATAAAGAATTTTAAAAGTACCAGGTAGAAAAAAATCATAAGCAACAATTACAACTATGAGGATTTTCAAGGCAAAATGGAGGAGGCTTACTGTCACCTTGCACACTCTGTGCAAGACAGGGCTGGATTAAAAAGAAACATAAGACCTCTGAATGAACTATTAGTACCCTGTAGATAATCCAAGAAACCAGCTTCTGCAAATTCAGAAATCATACACAGAAATATTTGCACCAAACAAGGTTTAGGATAGCAAGCCCAGCAGTCAGGTAGATCAGCAAAAGAGGCAATTGGGGAAATCCTTACTAGAAGTTGTGTCTTCATCCTACAGACACAACAAATAACCATCAGAATTTTCAGTTTTATTTCTTCCTAAACAGATACTTTAGATCATTTAAAGGCTGGCTGATCTCCTAGGGATGGGGTCCTCTTCTTCCATAGGGGTGTCTCTTTACTGGCATGATAGAACCAAGGCTTTTACTCATGACAATTTCAGTGAGGTGGAGTCATTAGAGGCACTTCATAAGGTTCCTTCCACTTCTCTGCCTCTACCAGGGGTGGGCACCTGAAAGAGGCAAAATCATGTACATGGTTAATACTTGATCTACACCTTTGATACATTGCTTTACTCTATTATGTTTTATTTATGGCTATATTACCATACTTTCCTCAGGATGCTAGGGAGGGGCTCTCATAAATTATTTCTTAGGGGGTTAAGCCTGCTTGTAGTGGCTACCCTTATTTGGAGTAGGGCAAGTAGCAACACCTTTCCCATTTTAGATAAGTCTCCTGCATCAATTACAGGATGCATGTAATTTCCATTCTAGATGAAGGCCTTTGCTTACTTGCTGGGTTACCTCTGATATAAAGAGGGTCTGTTATCAGTCTGTATGGAGGAAAGGAGCCGATGAATACACATATCTTGATGGCCTGTGGGATCATTGAGTTTAGAGTCCATATAAATGTTTATCTTTTTTCTCTGGATAAGTTCCTGTCAGGGAAAGATCCCAACCTGGCTTTGGCATTGGTTGATCTGACTAATCCATGCTGCTAGAGCAGACAGCCTCCAGAGCCTCTAAACAGTCATGCTGCAGAGGCTCATTCTCTTCAACTGGTATCAGAGTGGCAGGATTGAGAACAGACACGGTCTTTAATAACAACTCACCAGTGGCTGCTAATCCTCAGAGGCACGGACACCATCCTCTCACCATGCTGTTCAGTGGCTTGATGAGTAGGCCACGTGCTGTTGGCTCGCCCCCTGCACCTGCACTAAGATTCCAAGGTTCATGCCTTCTTTTTCATGACCATTTAATTTGAATTCTTTCTGCAAGGAAGGCAAACCCAACGTGGGAGCTGTTATAGGTTCTGCTTTAGTTTTTCAAAGGCATTCTGACCATTTGTGGTCCAGATAAGGACCCCCACGTCTGTCTCTTTAAAGGCCCCATACAAAGGCTTTGCTATTAGTCCAAAGTTTGAGTGACAAAATCCTGCCCTTCTTAGGAATCCACCCAATTGCCATGTTCTTCCTTGCTAATTTTGAATCACAGGTAAGTAAACTGCTATTTGAAAATCTGTCCAATTGCAGGTTCCAGAAGTCCCCTGCCTTCTCCACCAAACAGGGCAGGAGAGGCTTTTTAACCCCCTGAGGCAGCGCAGACCAGCAGTGCCATGAGGCCACTCTAGTCCCAGGACCCTGACATTCGAATGCAACTGAGAATAATTCATTGTCGCTTGTACAGCATCATCACTGGCAGGCAGATCTCGCATGAATCTATTCTGTTTGCCCTTGGTATTTATTGCCCTTTGAAACTTTGTGTTGATGTTTCCATGACTCTATATCTTTTCATTCAGGTCTGAACAAATGTCACCTCCTCAGAGAAGCATTTTATGATTAATCTAGCTAGATTGGCTCTCCCTCTTTCCTCTCTCCTATATCCCATTCTCTATAACATTATTTCATTTCTACCCTCCAAAAAGGAGTATCTAATTTTATTTAATTTTTCTTACTTTTAAAATTAAGAAAAATTGAATTTTATTATTTTTTTCTCCTTTCATTATGATATATGGTTGCTCTCCTCATATACCATGTATAAATGGTAAAACTCAATGCTTAAAACAAGGCTTTTTCAGTGAATAACTGAATCTGCTACTTTCAGTGCTGCTCCATGCAAGATGAATTCCAATGCCCTTTGGATGGCATTTAAGGAAATTAGAGATATTTTGTGCCCAAATATATTTCTTTGCGTACTTTTGAGATAGGTGCCATGAGTCTCACAGATAGAAATAAAACTGCACAGTTGTCTTCTGTGTGGGTGTATGTGTGTGTGGGAGGGAATTTATATCAGTGGAGAATGTAGCCAGGTCTGTCCTCCCCGGTCGGGAAAAGATTAATTGACAGTGTGACAACTTTAAGGTCTGAAAAGAAACATTTACTGTCTATTGTCTCTGAGGGGTACTACATTTAAGGTTTCATTGACATAAAAGACCATCGTTGCTGGCTATCCAAGCCTCTTCCTCCCTCCTGCCAAAAATCTGTTTTTCTGTTTTTAAGCCTTCGTTCTTTAAAAACTCTGTGCCTCCTTAAAGAGTGAGTCATTTTGTGAGGGTCCTTGTGGATGTACATTAAAATGAGTTTGTACGTTTTTTCTTTTATTAATCTGCTTTATTGTGAGTTGATCTTTCGGCAGACCTTCAGCAGCAAAAGGGAAGTTTCCCCTTCATCCGATGTGAAAAGTGAAAATTCCCCCAATGCATCTCCTTTCAATTTCCCTTAAATATGCCTGATTCTCACAATTCTAAACCACGTGTAAACTACTGACATAACATGCCAACTTTGATGCAACCTGCATTGAAGAAAGGTATTTCCTCATGAGCTAATATGTATTTTCTTTTTTTTTTCTTGCAGTTTTTGGCCAGGGCTGGGCTTGAACCTGCCACCTCCAGCATATGGGGCTGGTGCCCTACTCCTTTGAGCCACAGGCACCGCTGGTAATATGTATTTTCTCCTTCTTTACTTTGTTGTTAGACTTATTGTCGGGAACCAGTCCCAATACGCTCTGAGTTTTTTTCTAGTGGCTTGTGGAGCAGAGAGGCCATCAGAAGTACAGAAAAATAGGAAATCATAGACAGGCATGAGGCAAAGAAATGGTTTTTAAAGAGCAGCGAGGGATTCAGGAGACAGCATACCTATCTTTGTGAGGCTTCTAGGATGCCGCCTCGATTACCAGGTTGGTCCTGTATATATTTCATTCATCAATGTTTTAATCATAAATCTCATGAAGGTAAGACAAACAATCTCATCATGGTTCTTGTTGTGCTTGTATTTTTTTTAACTATGTTAATTGTATGGATTTCCTTGATACTTTTATTGTTTTGAGGTATTATGATCTCAATATAAACAGAGTCTGGATAATTAAATAGTCTAAGAGTAGGACTTCAGGGAAATAGCCCAGTCGGACTAGCTTGCAAATCACACATGTGATTTTTTAATATCCTGAAAGCCTTGTGTCCAGACAGATAGACTCCTCTGACTAAGTTAAGGTGACAAAAAAAGAAAGAAAGAGAAAAGAGAGAGAGAGAGATTTTATCTCCTTATCTGTTCTGAAGCAATTTTTGTTGTGTTCCATAAAGTTTAAACATTTTATATTTTTCTCCAAAAACACTCTCTGAGAACTAATAACCTCACCCTACCAAAAAATCTCTATAGAGATGTATAGCCGTGGTGGCCACAAGCACTATAGAGAAAGGGAAAAGTTTTCCACGAGACAACCTTTAAAATTTTAAAAGGGACAGGTCTCTCCAGTACTAAAAACTAGGGTTTCTTCTCAAGTCAAATTTTCTCCTATTTCTGTTTTTCTTTTGTCTATAATCCTATTTAATTTAATTTAATTCTTATTTTATTTATGACTAATAATTAAATATTAGTTTTAAACTTATAAAAGTATTATTACTAGTAATATAAATGCATTAAGACATAACTCTTCCCTTAAATATTCCCACATATGCCCTTTAACTTATAAGGCCCTTCTATCCTCTGTGTGGTCTTGTTAGGTAGATAGTGAGGGATTCCAGCTCTTGTAAGGTCAAAGGTGGGTGCCCTGCTAATCTGCAAAAAAATCCAGGGAATTCCCTTGCCCAGGCTCATGGGGATTTGGAAAGTGACGGAGAGTAATCTAAGACTAATTATCATGTCATTAAATGTTCATCAGAGTGGTTCAGTGGTGATGTCTGAACCTCACAGAGAGCCCAATTCTGATACTATAAGATTCCTGAGGACAATACCCAGAGCCTCTCATATGGCAGAGAGTCTCTCCTTGTCCGTAGTGAACATATTCTGCTCTTGCTCTATAAATCTATCTTGCTTTTCCTCAATCAACCTCGTTTCTTGCTTGCCTCGCTTTTAGTGTGTGTGGTCATTCTTCAGGCAAGAGCACACTAAAAACTGAGATTAGGAACTTGCTGACACTTTGCGTGCGTATGTCCACAGTGTCTAAGACCCCTCTCCCTCTCTCCCTCTTCTCTTTTCATGAAGTATTGTGTGTGGGATTGCTTTGTAACTGCGGCCACTCTGTCATTGGCTTGACTCAGTACCAGTGCTCATTCTAAGCCCTGGAAACTGGGGGACCAGGGAAGCGCTAGACAGGCCTGACAGTAATACCAAAGATCACTAATCACACATCAGCCTAAAAGATAAAATAGTGTTTGAAATACTGTGAAAAATGCCAAAATGTCACATAGAGACACTGTTGGAAAGATGGTGTTGATGGACTTGCTTGATACAGGATTATTGCAGACCTTTTCTTTGTAAAAAACACAATAAAGCAAAAATGAGGTATATGTACATTTTTTTATTTTTTTCTGGTTTGACCTCCTCACTTGATTTCTGGCACCAGCCATCATATTCAAATTCTTGCCATTGTAACAAATAAGACATAAGTTTGTTAGGCCTAAGCTATAATAGAAAAATATCAGTTAACTCTTGGCAAATCCCTGGTCCGCAAGCCCTCAACAAAATGGAGTAAGTCTGGTTCGTTCCCAAGATAGATGGTACTCACTAACTTCTTGCTTGACTAACTCCCCTGAGAAACGAACCGGGAAGTAACAACTATCTCCAGACTGACCTTTAAGAAATACCAGGTGGGTTGGGCGGCACCTGTGGTTCAAGGAGTAGGGCGCCGGTCCCATATGCCGGAGGTGGCGGGTTCAAACCCAGCCCTGGCCAAAAAACCACAAAAAAAAAAAAAAAAAAAAAAAAAAAAAAAAGAAATACCAGGTGGGGAAAATATTAGAACAAAGATGTATGACATACAGCTAATTAACCACAAAATTCTGCTTCTGTACAATGCTTGCTTGCTACCCCACCCAAATGCACCTGGACAGCCTGGGTGCCAACCAGGATGCAGACCAAGCCTTAAAAACCTGACCCCTTAAGCACTTGCAGCTGCTCTGAGAAACCCCATGTTGGAACCCTGAGGCAGTCACCGGCCGGCTCTTCAATAAAAGGACTTTGCTATAAATTTGACTTGTTTGGCAGTGTGCTCTTTGTGGAACTCCTGGGCACAACAACTTAGTTTTTATGGATATTTCTAAGCTTAAAAATACTCAGGCTTACAGGAGGAACTCTATCTAACAAATGCAAATATTGTAATCCAGTTGTTACATTAACCTGAAATAATAAAAACAGACAAACAAACATAAAACCTAAAAGAAACAGTATCTATTTATTAATTAAAAATTAAAATTTTTTAAATGTACATGTATAAAAGTGTTTTGAAAAGTGAATATTGGGTAAAACAAGCTTCAGATAAAAATAAGAAAATGTTTTAATTCTTCCAGGGAATATTCTTTTTTACATTTAGAAATTTTGAAAAGAAATATTTAGGAGTTAGAATTCTGTGCTATTTTTTTTAGCATTTGGATGGATGAGGTAGAAGTATTGGTTCAATGCCTGCAATACTAACTTTTGTTTTGCTGTTCAGAATCACACTTTGCAAGACCAGCCACTGAGAGATTGTTCCTAAAGTATATCTAAAAGTCTAAATGTTTCCTGCTGTGCTGAGTGCACTAATTTCCATTACTTTATAGTGCCTTCCTCTTGGTAATTTCTGCAGATAACCACCTGTAGAAGATCAGTGTTACATTTATGAATTAATAAAAGAAGCTGTGTATGTAGTTTTCCATTCTTCTCCCCCTAAAAAGTATTTTACTCCTGCTGTTCAATACCTTGTGAACATGCGCTATTCTGTAAATATAAAGCAAGGTTAAAAAGAAAATTAAACAAGATTCATCTGGAAGCATCATAAGTTAGTATCATACACCAGGTGCATAGTTTCCAAAGCAAAGTGATTCTAAGGGAAAAAACTACTTGATAAGCAGCAGAACTTAAAAAAGGACAAGCCGATGACAGTGCATTGAAATTTAGATAAAAGTTCACAATGTGATAGTGCAGGAAGAAATGGAGAAGTAGTGAGATAAGATGGAGCAAAAGGAAGGAAAACCAGACAGAATAAGGAGAAAAAAAAAATTCCTAAATATACAGCCTGTTACAGTGCCAAATATTTCCCAAGTAGTACTGGGAACTATGTGCTCTGAATAATTTCAAAGTACAGTGGGAAATGTTATTGAAAATAAAAAGCAGTGGCAAAAATTGAATGATCAAGGAGTGAGAGTATAAAAGAAAAAAAACAAACACAAATTTATACAGGTAGGTGATTTTGAAGATGACAGTTTATTAATTTTTCATTATTAATAAGAACAACTATAATATTTAACATTTATAGAACATTATAAATTCTTAAAATTCTTAATCAACCAAAAAGAATGTGATTTAATCTTCATAGATATGCTGGAAAATGAGATTTACAGTCGAGTCTCTGATGAGACTGCAGCTCCAGATGATACTAGGTGAGCTCCTTAGTGGAAGACCCAGTTCACCTGTGCCCAGACTCCTGCCTTATGGAACTGAGATAACGTGTATTGTTTTAAGCTGCTAAGTTTGTGATAATGTTATGGGGCAATAGAAATATAATTCAGGGGGCGGCGCCTGTGGCTCAGTCGGTAGGGCGCCGGCCCCATATACTGAGGGTGGCGGGTTCAAACCCGGCCCCGGCCAAACTGCAACAAAAAAATAGCCGGGCGTTGTGGCGGGCACCTGTAGTCCCAGCTACTCGGGAGGCTGAGGCAAGAGAATCGCTTAAGCCCAGGAGTTGGAGGTTGCTGTGAGCTGTGTGATGCCATGGCACTCTACCGAGGGCCATAAAGTGAAACTCTGTCTCTACAAAAAAAAAAAAAAAGAAATATAATTCAGGCATTAATGCTTAACACAAAACAAAGCTGTCTGAAAGATGTTAGAAAGATTATTTAACTAATAAATATTGCATGGAAATGACTGATACCAAGGAACTTTGCTTAATGTTCCATATGCTCACCTATCAGTAACTTTGCAACCTAAAACTTTTCCCGGAACACGTCTTTTATTTCTGTCTCTAGTTGAATTGGGCTTGTAGCCTCTCCTCTCTGTTTTCTCAAAGTCTTGCTTTGGCTTTTGGGAAATAAATTAAAAAAATAACTGGTTGCATTTTTAGGGTAAAAATATATCGAAGGTTTTTTTTAACATAGGAATAATAATCAGATAGTAATTTAGGAGAATCTCAAGTTTTGTCTTTTGTTCTAAGTGTTATCTAAATGTGCTTTAAAATGTCTTGTCAACAAAACAAATAAAATATCTTGTTAATGAATGCTATATATAAATGAAAAGCATATAGCTAATATCATATTTGATGGTGAAAACTAAAAGCTTTTCCTCTATGACCAAGAACAAAGTTCTTTCCTTTTTCTATTCAACGTAGTGCTGGAAGTCCTAGTCAGAGCAATTTGGCAAGAAAAAGAACTAAAAGGAATTCCAATAAGAAAGGAAGAAGTAAAATTGTCTATATTTGCAGATGACATGAATTTATACAAATAAATTCTAAAGACACTACCAAAATCTTTTAGAATTAATAAACAAATTTACTAAAATAGTAAAATATAAGTCAAGATGTGAAAATCAGCTGCATATCTATATATGAACAATAAGCTATCTGAAAATGAAATTAAGGAAACCATTCCCACTTATAATAGCACTAAAAAGAATAAAATACGTAGCTATAAAGTGAACTCGGATAATTAGATACTTGTATACTGAAAACTATAAAACAGTCATGAAGGAAATGAGACACAAATAAATAGAAAAAATAAATCCTGTGTTCATGGATTAGAAGGCTTAATATTGTCAAAATGTTTGTCCCAGCCAAAATGATCTACAGATTCAATGCAATCCTGTCAAAATCCTAAAGGTATGTTTTAGAGAAATAAAAATTGAAAATACCAAAGTTCATATGGAACCACAAAAATCCTTAATATTCAAAACAATCTTGAGAAACGATAACAAAGATGAAGGCATTACATTTCCTGTTTTAAAAGTACATTGTAGGCTAGGCACAAAGGCTCACGCCTGTAATCCTAGCACTCAGGGAGCCTGAGGTGGTTGATCACTTGAGCTCAGGAGTTTGAGACCAGCCTGAGCAAGAGTGAAACCCCACAACTCCTAAAAATGAAAAACTGAAGCAAGTGGATCACTTGAGCTCACGAGTGTATGCCATGCCACTCTACCAAAGAAGACAAAGTGAGACTCTGTCACAAAAAAATAAAAAAAATACATTGCAAAACTATCATACAGAAGACAGTATGGTATTGGCATAAAGACAGACATACAGACCAATGGAAGAGGACAGGGATCCCAGAAATCAGCCTATGCATATGTAGTCAACTAGTCTTTGGCAAGAGTGCCAAATTATACACAGTGGATAGTCTTTTCTACAACAAATATTGCTGGGAATACATATCCACATGCAAAAGAATGAAATTGGATCCTTATTTTATACTATACACAAAAAATAACCCCAAATAAATTAAAATCTTAAAATACTGTATAAGACTGGAACTCTAAAACTTCTGGAAGAAAGCTTAGAGAAAAAGATTAATACATTGGTCTTGGGAATGACTCCATGGATATGACACCAAAATCATAGGTAAATAAAAGCAAAAATAAACAGTTGGGACTACACCACACTAAAAAGCTCTGCACAACAACAGAAAACAATAAAGGCAAAAGGAAACCTGTGAGATAGAAGGAAATATTTGCAAATCATATATCTCATATGAATTTAATTTCCAAAATTTGTCAAAAAATTTCTATAACTCAGTAGCAGGAGTATGTATATTCACATCAGATTTTTTAAAAAAGGCTACAAATCAGAGATTGTAAAAAAAGACCAGAAGTCCCACTCTATAATGATAGAAAGACCAATTCAGCAAGAGAACATAATATTTATAAGTATCTATGCACCTACTATCAATGCTTTCAAATATATAGCAAATATTTCTATACCTAAAGGGAGAAATAAAGTGAAATATGATAGTGGTAGGGGATTTTAACATTCATAACTCTGAGTAATGGATAGATAATCCAGACAGAAAATCAACAAAGAAACCGTGGTTTTAAATTACATACTAGATATTATAGAACATTCCACCCGACTGCTACAAAATATACATTCTTTTCATCAGGAAATGAAACATTTTTCAGAATAAACCATAGCTGAGGCCACAAAACAAATCATTGCAAATTCAAAAAATAGATAATAAAATAGAAGTCATATCAAGTATCTTCTCTGATCACAATGGAATAAAACTAGCAATCAGTAACAAATGGAACCTTGGAAAACACAAAAACACTTGCAAGTTAAACATCATGGTCCTAAATGAATAAAGGGTCAGTAAAGAAATTAAGATGGCAATTTTATTTGTTTTTGAGAAACAGTCTCACTTTTGTCACTCTGAGTAGAGTGCTGTGCTGTGGCATCATAGCTCACAGCAACCTCAAACTCTTGGGCTCAAGTGATCCTCTTGCCTCAGAGTCCTGAGTCTGAGGATTATGGGTCAGCTTTTCTATCTTTAGTAGAGACTGAGCCTCGCTCTTGCTCAGGCTGGAAAACAAATTTAAGATGGAAATTAATAAATTTCTTGAAAGAAATGAAAATGGAAATAGAACACACCAACATCTATGGGATAAAAGAAAAGCAGTGATAACAGGGACAGGGGAGTTTATAGCAAAAAACACCTAATAATATACTTCAAGGAACCAGAAAAGCAAGATAAACCAAACCCAAAATTAGTGAGAGAGAAAATAATAAAAATTAGAGCAGAAATAGATGAAGTAGAGAAAAAAACAAAAAAAAAAATACAAAATACCAACAAAACCAAAAGTTGATTTTTTTGACAAGATAAACAAAATTGGCAAAACTTCAGCTAGACCAAGAAAAAAAGAGAGAAGATGCAAGTAAATAAAATCAGAAACAGAAAAGGAAACACAGCAACTGAGATCTCACAAATAAAATGACTCGTTAGAGATATTTCACCCGCCTACTATGTACGTGCCAATATGAAAATTAAATGTTCACTTATGCTACCTTTATTCCAAATGGATAGAAATTGCTTTGTTCTTTAACTGTTATTATTAAGGTCATAAATATATAGAGAGCTCATATTTCTTAAACCAATCACTTGTAAGTATTTTGAAATCAAATGAATAGAGGAGGAAAAAAGTAAGTAAAAATTAACATCATAATACTGTCTTAATCATAATTTGTGTTAATGTTTCAGGCAAGTCTTTACATTTGTCTATAGTGTATTTTTATTAAGAGGGAAACAGAAGATGCTGGTTTATGAGTCAGTGCAGTATTTTTTTGCCAGGTAATAATGCCAGATAACTGGAGGTTTTTCTGCTCTCACAAGGACAAACATAGCTAAGCATACCAATGATCTGATAGAGAAGAGAGCAGGGAATACTACGACATACCCACGGAACAAAGGTTCTGTGATGTCAATGACTGAGCCTTAGGAATGTGGAAGACACTGACTAGAAAAACAGGAGATAAACTTTACATTAAAATTTTTTACTTAGGACCCAAGACATGCATATGTATGTGTGTGTGTGTGTGTGTATATATATATATATATATAAAATATAAATTTTTTTTAATGGAGTATTAGGAATAAGTGGTGGTGGTATTGATGTGTGTTGATGTGTGTGGGTGATGAGGAGTCAATGTTAGGAGATCTGTATTTCTTCAGATAGTGACAAAAAAGAACTAGCTGTACCTTGGCCTTAGATGGCTGTGACCTTGGCTGTTACTGTTACTAAAGAAAATCATTCTCTCTGACTCTGAAATGAGAGAAAATGTTATATACTGTTCTTTGCACCATGGCAATAATAACGACAATAACAACAGTGATGATGACAGCCACTATTTATTGAGTATCTACTTTTCGCTAGTCCCTGTGGGATTTTTATATTTTTTCCAATCCATGAAATCAACAAAGGAGATAATATTAGCCCTATTTCCCATCTGAAGAAATGAAGGCTTAAAAACTTTAGAAAACTTATTTAAAAATGCACATTTAGTAAATGTAGACCCAGGAATTTGAATGAGGTTTCTTGGGTGTGCTATGAAACTGATTCTGATAATTAATCCCTGTTTCCATTCATAGTCAAGTTCCCTGAAAAGAAGTCCCCGTTGAGTGTTTTCCATACACAGCCCATTCAGTCCTCAGCCCACTGTAATGCAGCTTGTTGCCCCCCCATTGTGAAGTTTCTATAACTGAAATCATCGGTGAATTCGTAATTGCCAAAACAAATGAAAAATTTTCTTTGTTATATAGCTCACATTTTCCTAAGTGTTTGATACTGTCACTTACCCTAATTAAAATTCTCTCCTCTTTTACCTTTTGTGACCTTAATTATTAACATTTTTCTTCTACGTCCATGGCCGGTCCTGGCTCACATGTTTGGGTTCTTCTTCCTCTGTCTCACATTTAAGTATCAGTTTGTCCAGAATTCTACCTTCAGCTTCCCCTTCCTCCTTTCTATAGATTCTTTCTGGAAGATGATACCCAACTTTGCCCTCAATTGTTAACTTGGCCAGTGAAGGTACCTCCTTACATTCTGTGTGGCCGATTCCCCTCACCAGCCTTGACCTGAAATCTATTCAGGGGCGTTTTCTAACCAAACTCATGATCCTGTTCCTACACCCACAAGTATGTGTCTCTAGGTTTCTTTATTTTATATTTAATGTTTATTAAAGGCTTAAAAATGAATATTCAATGAATGGAATTTAATCTTTTAAAGTATTTTTTCAATCTGGAAATTAAGTGATATTGTCAAATTTCTTTCTATAGCATGAAATAACTTCTTTTAGAGTAATAAACTATAATCTCGTGGACTTGAAGATGACTTACATATCTTTTCAAAATGAGCAGTTATTCTTCTCAAGGTTCAGTTTCAGGCAAAATTATTGAAAGTATGTTTTTTTTCTTGATTTTCTTTCTCAAAACTTAAACTTTTATTTTAGTGCTTTAATCTCCAGAAACATGGTGCCCTCAAAAGATCCCTTAACAATTGTGATAGGCCTCTAAACAGATGTATCTGTTAGCAATTGCATAACACTCAAAAATGTGTGAGAATCTTGTTTTCTCAGTTCCTTATCTGCAGTTAGGTTGGAGTCGTCTCATCTTGGCTGAGTTGGCTTGATCTGACTCTAAGGTATGGTTGGGTCCAGGTCCACTCCACACATTCCAGTCCTTTGAACCAGTAGCTGACCAAGCCTTATTCATTTCATGGCAATTTGTCAGATTTGAGGAACTATGAGTGCTATGAATGTAGCGAGAAAGAGAACAGAAATCGAATCATGCTGTTAGAGACTCTTCACAAAGAAGATATTTGTTCTGGACACTGAAGAATTAGAAAGTAGAACTAGGTGACTGGCGAATGAGGGAAAAAAGTCTAATTATTCATAATAGGGTGTAAGATTATTTATACACATATTAGCTTAAAATAATTTATTATGTTAACTTGGAGAGGAGTTTTAACAAAAAAAGGGTGAAAACAATAATCACAACTTACAGAAATGACCATTACAGAATTTTTCAAGCAGGCAGTCGGCCCCTTCTGGCACTGGAATAATGCGTATTAGAAAGTGGGCAGCGTGTTGAAGTAAAGGACACTCAAAGGCAAACTCATTGCCTGGGGCCTGAATAAATTTTACTGGTGCAATTGGTTTATTCTGAATAATGTGGTATTAAAAATTTGAACTAATAGCGTAATATAGGGAGAGTTCACATACACTTCCAAGTTTCTGGAAATGCTGGGTCTGTATTCTACATGATAAGCATTGGCTGAATCTGTGGGTGCTATGTTAAAAGGTATGTATACTTCCCAGGTGCGTTCAGCTCCCACAAAGTCCTGTCATCCGCTTACCCAGCGATGGACTGACAGTTCCCATTGTTCATCTAGCATGGATTATTGCTTTTTCTGGTGGGAAAGATACATTTTTCTGTACTCTATGAAAAATGTATGTGCGAAAGATAGCAAGAAGCTGTGTGCCTTAAGCAAAATGGAAAGAAGAATATTTGTGAAGGCTATTTCTCTATTTATTATGAATGTAATTGAAATGCTATATTGGAAGTTGGTAAGAGTGAGAAATCCTTATGAGAAGGTTTTCCAAAAGATTCATGATCTTTTATGCTTTCTATTGCTGCCACTGATGCACATAATCCTTAGGACATAGTATCATAGTGTAGCATTAAAAAATTCCCCCATACTAGTCACCCAAAACTGAGAATCCCAAATCCCATTTCAAAAAAATGCATTATTGGCCAGATATGGTGGCTCACACCTGTAATCCTAGTACTCTGGGAGGCTGAGGCAGGTGGATTGCTGAGCTCATGAGTTCGAGACCAGCCTGCACAAAAGTGAGACCATGTTCTCTACTAAAAATAGAAAAACTGAGGCACGAGAATCACTTGAGCCCAACTTGAAGGTTGTTGTGAGCTATGATGCCTCAGCACTCTACCCAGGGTGACAGCTTGAGACTCTGTCTCAAAAAAAAAAAAGTGCATCATTATCCTCTTTAAGCCCACCTCCCTACTAAAAGGTCCCTGTGTTGAATTTTTAGCCTATTCAAACAGAAGAGAAACTCAGCGTGGAAATTCTGGGCTAAGGCTATCCTGACAGTGCCTTTCCTCATTTCTCTTCTTAGAGCATCAGCGTCAGAGATAGGAATTGTTGGTTTCTGGGGGAATGCGTTGTATGTTGGACCTACTTGACAGAATATAAAGAAATGTCTCAGAATGAGCCAAATATTTAATATCCAAAAAAGGTATACAGTCTTAGGAAGTACGTGAAAGTTCCCATTCAAATTAAAAATCTTTAGGCTTTGGCAGAAGAGATATTTATGTAATCTCCAAAGACAATGAAATGCAAAGTTCAATGAAGCAATCAGCCTGGATAGAAGCTGTAGGCCTCTGTGAATAGCTGCAGATGGGTCCAGGGACATGATAATCTATAAATACAGTTGACCTTTGAAAAACACAAGCTTGTGCTGTGTGTGCGGTGTGTGCACTTATGCATGGAATTTCTTCCACCTCTGTCACCCCTGAAACAGCCAGACCAGCCCCTCTTCCTCCTCCTCCTCAGCCTGTTCAACGTGAAAAAGATGAGACAAAGACTTTTATGATGCTCCGTTTCCACTTAATGATAGTAAATATATTTTCTCTTCCTTGTGATTTTTGTAATAACATTTTTAATCTATCTTAATTTATTTTAATAATACAGTAAGTTATATGGAGGTATAACATAAAAACATGTTAATTATTTCATCAGTAAAGCTTCTGGTTATGGTAGGCTATTCATAGTTAAGTTTTTGAGAGGTCAAAAATTATATGTAGATTTTCAACTGTGCAGGGGTCAACACTCCTAATCCCCACATTGTTTAAGGGTCCACTGTTTGGAGCTTTGGAAAGTTAATATTTCAAATTAAAACAAAAATATAAAAGCTTCTTAGTGGGGAAAGGAGAACACATTTTTCAATCTTAGATTTAGAACTGAAAATTTAAAAAAAGTAAGAAACTAAAACTTACAGCCTTCATGTTCTTCTGGTAAAAAAAGAGAATATTTGCTATTTGTCCCTGTAACTTGAAGAGAATTGACCAACTAGAATTAAAGGTAATCATTCCATTTTTAAATTCTTGTAATTTTAAATTAAAGTGTGTCATCGCATAACCATTTTGGGCTTATGCAGTATTTTTGAAATTTTACTAAGTTTTAGAATATTTAAGAGAATTCTAGTTTCACTTTATAAGTTTAATTTATTAAAACTATGAGAAATATTTACCCCTTGGGAAATTTTTCAGACAACTCAACAACATAAGAAAATAATTTATTAGAGATTTGTGTTTTAAAATGTTTAAATATTTTTAACTCTACTTATACGCGAGAAAGACCTTGAAAATTATTTGAGAATATGCTATATATTTCAAATGTGCTGAATATTGTACCATGTTGCCTGCCTTTTAAAAAAAAGAAAAAAATCAGGGTGGTGCCTGTGGCTCAATGGAGTAGGGCGCTGGCCCCATATGCCAGAGGTGGCAGGTTCAAACCCAGCCCTGGCCAAAAACTGCAGGAAAAAAAGGCAAATAACCTGAACTTAAAGGTTTAAAAATGAATTGTTTTTATGATGACACATTTAGTAATTTGGATATTTTAAAAGATCAAAGTAAACCTGTGAATCCGTTTCTATTAATATAAATAAAATTTCTCCTGATGGTACAAAAACAAAAATTAAATATTCTACAAAACTCACATCAATGTTAAGAATAAAGTGCATGTCCACATAGGATAGACTAAAGGTCTAGATGTTACTTTTTGAGACTTATGGGTTTTGGGTGTGTGCTCAGAATTCTTACATTCTGTGCTCAGAATTCAATAACATTCTTAATGACTGTTATTAATTAAAACTTGGCAAAATTAAAAAAAAAACTTCAGTGTAATATTAGTGTAATATTTTTAGTGGATTTTGACTCTGTGGGGTTCTACCTGTGAATTTTTAGGGGTCCGTTGTAGTTTCTGTACATTCCATAGTGGAGTTTAAACTGATTTTCATTCCTTTTTCTGTATTTGTATACATTTTAAAAATGTCTTACAATTAGCACAACATAGGTAAAAACATAATTTATTAAAACATAATATTAATTAAAAAGCATACTTTCCCTCACAGCCTTCTTGACGATAGGACATAAAGCCATGAGTTGTGGGCCTTAACATTTTCTAGGACATTAAGGATTGAAAGTGTATCATCATTAAAGGGAAAAAGGAGCTGTGTGGCAAGCATGTTCTCTCCTGTGATAGAGCTCAGGCTGCAGACTAATTAGACACCCAGCATACGCCTCCCTATGGTTTCATTTTCTCTATATTGGTTTCATTCTTTTGTCAGAACTTGGTAGATGCCTTCTTTTGCAGTTAAAATTCTCCTTTTGAAGAAACTGCGTTTAATTACAAAATTTAAAAAGGGAGAACAAAGAAACCATACCTCTCATCAAGTCACAAAAACCTGCAGCAGGCGGTCCTAGCTGCATGGTCGTCAACCTCATGCAATGTGACGTTTGCCAAGGACTCTGAGTGCAATCCTGCTGAACTAGACTGCAATTCTTGTGTCAGCCCTGTCCTGTAGTGCAAATCAATCATCGAGTACCCTTTGAGCTCTTGTGGACATTTAAGATTCCAAAGCTTAAATCCCAACTACATTTACAGAGGAGGCAGGGAGAGCGGTCGCTCTCCAGTCCCGTACTCAATCCCAGCACGATATGCAGTAATGACCTGTCGGGAAAGGAGACTGTGCATCCTCACACTGTGAAATATCCTGAGGGACTTTCTTTATGAATTTGAAAAAAGATTCAGCAGGGCTCTAGGCAAGAAATCAGGCACACAATTTCAAAAGTGTGTCATAATCTTTTTAAAAAATTTCAGGGAGTATCATCACCTTGGTGTGTTTTCATGTGTCCTTTTAAAAAATTATAAAAATGAAAAGCATGGCCTGAAACGGTCTCCCGGCCACAAAGAATATCGTGTCTTTCTTTTTCAAAGTTTATGGTTCAGTCATTTATGTTTTTAGCTCAGCAAGGGGCTCTTTGCCTTTTAAACATTCATTGATTTGCTTTTATTTTTTGCCTGTTCATAATATGATAGCAATTGAATAGCTGATATGTGCACATTAGTCATGGTGCAGAATTTACTCAAAGGCTAAAAATAATAGCATTTCATTTCTTCTAGGTAACCAGATGGTCTTCAACATGCTTTAGAAGAATAGCACTTCTATTTTGGGTAGAAAGGTCAACTAGGAAGACTTTCTCCCAGGAAAATGGACACATACATTTTATAAAATAAAAACTTGTGTGTAAATTTAGAGGGGGTATAGATTTTTTTTTTTTTGAAGCGCAGTTTTCCAGGTTGGATTGGGATAGGGAAAGCGGACTAACAAAGAGTTTAGCATGTAGGGTATTTTTTTAAGAGCAACACCTATGGAAACAAGGGCAAGAATGCAGGATCGGGCAGAGGGTAGAGCTGTTATGCAGAAGCAACAAAACTTCGGGCAGTCTCAATCACATAAAGGCAATGACATTCAAGAGCTACACCGGCCTCTCCAAGTTGTCCGGGTTGGACTCTCTTTGCAGAGATCAGCCACTGAGTGGGTCACCAGGAAGGAGTGTGATTTAGGGCACTCTTGTGGGGCAGAGGCAGTCCCTGAAGGGGCTGAGGGTGAAAGCCTGTTTACCGATAGCTTTCACACTATCTGGGGTAACAAGGTTTTCTATGAATGGGATGTGGACAGCATATCACAGGGTTGATCTTACCCACGGTATTAGAAACCCAGACCTAGAATTATCAACTTCCTTTTTTTATTGTAATAAATTTCTGATTTCATTTCAAAAATTTAATTCACAAATTAAGATAGACAATTTGATTAATATAGTTTATGCCTTACTTACACATTAATATAGGGTGTTTTTTTGAGCAGGTACTTAACTTACACTTTGAGCTACCTCATCTTTTATAGACACTTTAACAATTATATTTTCATTTAGCAAATGATTTCAAACAGATATTAAAATAACAAATAAGTTTTTAAAATGCAGAAAGACTAGACCTCACCCCTACCAAACTTGGTGAATACAAAAAAGGAATCTTGTTTGTCCTGATTTCATTTTATAGTTACATGACTGACAGGCATAGAGCAAAAATAGGAATAGGTAGAAATAAAACAGATGGCATTGCCCTCCTCATTATAGAAAAACAGCTGAAATAAAAACAAGATGAAAAATGATAGTAACATACTAGGGTGGCGCCTGTGGCTCAGTGAGTAGGGCACCGGCCCCATATGCCGAGGCCAAACTGCAACAACAAAAAAATAGTAGGGCATTGTGGCGGGCGCCTGTAGTCCCAGCTACTCGGGAGGCTGAGGCAAGAGAATCGCGGAAGCCCAAGAGTTAGAGGTTGCTGTGAGCCGTGTGACGCCACGGCACTCTACCCGAGGGTGGTACAGTGAGACTGTCTCTACAAAAAAAAAAAATAAATAAAAAATAATAGTAACATACTTCTCACCCAAAAATGTAATTGAAGTAATAAAGGTAATCTCATTGTTAGAAATTTTCAGCTTAAGTTGTCTCTGAAATATTTTTATGCCTAAATCTAATTATGCAAGGGGAGCATACTATTTTCAGCATGCCATATTTAATTTTCTAAAATGTCTCTGTTCAGTAAGGCCCTGAAAGGATGAATGATAGTCTGGCAGGTTTTCAATAAATAATGATCATTTATCAGTAAAGAGGCTTATTTTCAAGAGATGAATAGCCAGATATAGCTGTAACTTTAATTTCCAAATCCCCAAGACAAAATATCAATGCTAGAAATCATAAAATGATTTGGAGGGCAAACTAGCGTGGGTGGGAGTTAAAGAGTGTGAGAGCAGAGCAGATGCATTTTATTTTCAACAGGCTGTTTTTGAAGTGGTGTAGCACACACAAGGAGAGAAACATGAAGTAGGTGGCTGGCAATAGGTTGCAGCTCAGGGGAAGGGTCAGGCTTGCTTGAGCAGGCATGTCTACTTTCTTACTCCTGGGTTAGAAAGCATGGCTGCCAAGTTTCAGACAGAAGGAGTTGGAAGAATGAGTCAGTCAGCTAGAGAGCAGGCAGTTTTGTGTTGGGGAAATTTGTGTGTTTTAGGACCCGAAGAATTGCCCAGAGTTTAGTTCTGTCACTGGTTGTTTAACCTTGAATAAATCTCTCTGAACCTCAACTTATCTGTTATTAAAAATGGGAATATCAAAACTTATTTATACTCCCTTCAAAGTGATTGGGTTCAAACATGATAATACATTTGAAAGTATTTTGTGAATTCAAAGCTGCTATTCACCTACCTAATAATATCATGAAGAGTGCATATGGGTAGTTGTTTGAAATATTTAGGTTTGAAAGAGAAGGAAATTATTCACTCATTCAGTAAATACCTGTTGCATAAGGCCCCAAATTAGGTACTAGATAGACAAAGATAAATAAGACCTGGCTTCTTCCTTTTCATGGCGTATATGTCCTATCAAGAAGAATAGCACAGGAGCATGTGTCTAGTACAGCGGATGGAAGAATAAGCAAAGCTTGCTATAAGTGAACAAATGAGTAAATGAATGGATGCACACAGAAGCATGTAGTCCAACCTTAAAGTTCCAATAAAGCCTTCTGGGAAGAATCTGTTATATGGCCTAAGTTATTTGTCCGATAAAGAAGGAGAGATGAAAAGTAGCAAATCTCAAGACCAGAGTGTGTCAAGAGAAAATGCTTAAAGAGAGTTGGCAAGCAATGAGCCTGGGGGTAAGAAAGGAGGAGGCGGTGGTCAGATGACCTATGTTTGTTCAATCACTTGAATTATTATGACCAGATAATGGTTATGAGAGGAGGAGGAGGGTGATCAGGTTTTCGTTTTTTTTCGGGCAGTGATGTGGAAGTTCAATTTGAGGGAAAGGAAATTGGAGTCTGAGAGACGAGCTTGAAGACGACAGCAATAGACCAGGTGAGAGATGATGGGGTCTTGAATTAATTAAAAAAAAATGGGATTTAAAATGCTGGTGACTGGTTGAAAGATGAGATGAAAGAGAATCAGGAAAGAAAGATGTCCCCCTGGTGTCTGAACGGATAGTTGTATCAACTGTGTAGATAGAAAATGGCGAGGAAGAACAGGATTAAGGGAGAAGATGATTTTTATTTGTGTTTTTGAATTATGCAGTGTCTGTATTGCTTAGGCAGGTATGTATAGCAGGAAGTTATATATATCAATCAGAAGCTCAGTGGATAGAATCTCTTTGGGTTCCAATATAGATTTGGGAAGCATCAGCAGTTAAAAAGGTGATATAGACAAATAGCATGAAATAAAATAAAGTAATTAAGATTAAAGATTTAAAGTAGAGTCTGGAGATTGTGAGAGGATTGGTCCCACCTGCTGACAGTCAAGCCACAAAATGTCCAATAGATTTGGGTAATATTAAGGTGGTTGTCACTAGCCATCAACATCTCTCAGCTGGGAGTACCTTAATCAACCAATCAGAATAGGTTTGCAATTTAGGCTTTTTGCACAGCCAATCAAGTGCCTCAACAACTTTTTGTAGAAATTTCCTATTAAATTTATGTGTTTGTCTGTGCTTGTCTTATGGGAAACTATTTGCCTGAGCCTTAATTCAGTATACTTGAACTACAATTCTTTGTTGCCCAATTACGTAAGTGGTATTTCCTTTGACCTGTGTCAATTTTTGTTTTAGTTAAAATAGATAGATGATAGGCTGGGTGCCATGGCTAAAACCTGTAATCCTTGCATTCTGGGAGGCCAAGGAAGGTGGATTGCTTGAGCTCAGAAGTTCAAGACCAGCCTGAGCAAGAGTGAGACCCTCATCTCTACTAGTTTTTCTAAATAGAAAAAACTAGCCAGGCATGGTGGTGCCTGGTAATTCCATTTACTCGGGATGCTGAGGCAAGATGATCACTTGAATCTAGGAGTTTGAGGATGACACCACAGTACTCTATCGGGCAACAGAGTGAGACTCTGTCCTAAAAAAAAAAAAAAATCAATAAAAAATAAACAGATGATAAATGATAGGTGATGGGTAGATGAATTTAAATAAATGTTTTCCTAATGGTACTCCTAGTTCCTGGAATAGTGTCTGACCTGGTAGTATTCAGTGAATAGTTGTTGACTAAATATGAGAAAAATTACAGTTGTGATAATAAAGATGCGGGCTCAGAGAAAGATACTAAGCTCGAGCAGAAGCAAAGCGGGTGGAGGTGGAAGAACAGTAGTGTTTAAGGTATAAAGGAAGGATCTCAGAAGAGAAACAATAGAAATGCAAAGAGAACTGGGTAAAAGGTGAAATGATGGAAATCAAGAATGAATAAAGTCAAGAAAACAAAAATGATCAATAATTTTAATTTCACATTTCTCCACTTCGTATGACAGTAACGGGTGGTCCATTGGAAGCTGCAGCTGTGGTAGAACTAGAAAGAGGACCTGGCTCTTCTCTGAACCCTCTGATGACTATGACTGGCCCCTTCCCCATCATGTGAAGAGAGGGTTAAAGAAAACTGGAGTATCACACAGAGAGAAGCAGAAACCAATTCACATGGTAAATAAAGTGTTATTCCCAGCAGTACCTGAAATCATCTATACTCTTGGGCTAATAAATTATGCTTTTTGTATGAGTTAATTTGAGTTCTTGACACTAATGATGCAAATAATCCACATTAACACAATGCCTAAAACTGGACTCTTGATTTTTGTACCTGAATCATCTATCTAGTTGCTCAAATCAAAAACCTGGAAACTGGCCAGGTGTGGTGGTTCATACCTCAAGTCCTATCACTCTGGGAGGCTGAGGCAGGTGGGTTCCCTGAACTCAGGAGTTGAGTCCAGCCTGAGCCAGAATGAGACCCTGTCCCTACTAAGAATAGAAAAAACTAGCTGGGCATTGTGGTGGAAACCTGTAATCTCAGTTACCTTGGAGACTAGGCAAGAGGGTTGCTTGAGCCCAAGAGTCTGAGGTTGCTGTGAGCTACAACACCATGGCACTCTACCCAGGGTGATGGAGTAAGAAAACAAAACAAAACGAATCACCTGGAAATTGTCCCTCTTCTTCACTTATTTTCTTTTCATTATTTTAATTCTACTACCAAAAGATTTTTTCAACTTATTTTCCTAAACATACCCATTGTTTTACCCCAAGTCAAGTCAAGTCAAGTCAACAGCTTATTTCTTTCAGCCTCTAAGGTAACGTAATAGTCTCTTAATTGTTTTCCATTTCCATACTTGTTCATTTCTAGTATTTTCCACATAGCAGCTTATTAATTTTTTTAAGACTGAAATTAATATTACCCTTTCTTTCCTTGAACATCATTATGCTTATCCCAGTCTGTTATCCCCTTAACATTTGGTCCCTCACAATTTCTCCACCCTTATCGCATTCATCACTCACCTTTGCTTCCACTACACCAAAAATCCTCTCCAAATTTAGATACATTCATGTCTCTGCAGTGTTCTTTCTTTCATGTGGTGATTCTCATCCATTAAATGTAACTTTCTAAAATAAGACCCTAAAAACACTATAATCCCAACAGTTTTCTCTTTTTTAATTATTATTATTATTATTTTTTTTTTTGCAGTTTTTGGCTGGGGCTGGGTTTGAACCCACCACCTCCAGTATATGGGGCTGGCGCCCTACTCCTTTGAGCCACAGGCGCCACCCTCTTATTTAATTTCTTAGCACCTCACATTCCTTTCATAATTGCTGTGTAATTATGTTGTTGATTAATTATTATTTTTCTTTATATATTCTTTTCTTTGTCCTTTTCCTGTTTATTATAGAAATAATAATGATTAGCCTTCACAGAATTATGATGTCTGTAAAGCAAGGGATCCTGTTTCTTATATTTACTTCTTTATACCAATGCCTAGCTCAAAAAGAGTAGAAGGAATAGATAATAATACTCATTTTCATAACTAGATTTGTATTAATTAGTTTGCCTAACTAGATTAGCTTCTGTAGACATAGCCTAAGGGAACATAGAAAAATAAAGGAATGTCTACTTTTAAATATGCCATTTAACCACTTAATAAAACTGTCCCTTACTCTATTTTGGACATTTGAAAAGTTAGGCTGTAAACATTTTATAGAATTTCCATCCTTTGAGTTAATTCAAGAATTCTAAGCTTTGTATTTTTATGTATTAACTATTAGCCAGTTGTGAAAATAAGCTTAAGTTAATAAAAAGCAATTGATTAATTTTTGATCTTGCTAATATATAGGCTTAAAAATCTCTACTAATATTTATCCCACAGGTTCAGTTGAATGTTGTTATTTCATTCCTTCATCATCACCCCATGGAAAAAATCTGATTTGAAGGCAGCTTTAGTTTTTTTTTTTTAGAGACGGAGTCTCACTTTATCGCCCTCAGTAGAGTGCTATGGCGTCAGCACTCACAGCAACCTCCAACCCTTTTGTCTCAGCCTCCCGAGTAACTGGGACTACAGGCGCCTGCCACAATGCCCGGCTATTTTGTTGTTGTTGTTGCAGTTTGGCTGGGGCTGGGTTCAAACCTGCCGCCTTTGGTATTTGGGGCCAGTGCCCTACTCACTGAGCCACAGGTGCCACCCAGGAAGGCAACTTTAGTAATTCATCTGAGCTTCTTGTTTTACTAATTTCTAGGATACGAGTAGAATGTTTATATTAGGGTTCTCCAGTATGTGTGTGTATCTCCTACATATTATATAATGAATATACATATATTTCTATGTATTATAAATGTTATAACTGGCTTATGTATAAATGATATACATATAATATTTAGAGTATTTAGACATATATATTTATTAGGAGGAACTGGTTTACATGGTTTTGGAAGATGAGAAATTCTATAAGCTGCCTTCTGCAAACTGGCAACCCAGAAAAGTGTGTGGTTTAATTCCGTCAGAGGCTTAAGGCTTGAGAACTAGGGGAGACAAAGTTGTAAATCCCAGTCCCAGGTCAAAAGAAAAAAAAGGTGTTGCAATAAACAGAAAGGCAGGGAAAAGGAAGAATCCCTCCTTCTTCCTTTGATCCTACTTAGGCTCTCAGAAGATTGGATGATGTCCAGCCTTATCCAGGAGGGCGATCTGCTTGAGAGCCCACCCGTTCAAATGCTGATCTTAGCCAGAAACACTCTCCCAGATGCACTTATAACCAATGTTTAGTCTGGACACCCAGGGCCCATTCGAGTTGTCACATAAAATTAACCGTCACAGCGTGCATCCAGAAACTCTCACACTCTTTAAAGACGTGCATTCATCAGCTAACACACCTCCCAAACTTCACGGGTCTTCGTCATTCTACTTTGGCTCTTTCCTCTCACTGAGCTAACCCTTCACCCATGATAATTCATCCTTGTTAATAACCCCACTGATTTCGACTCAGCAAATCTTTATGGACATCTGTTACAGGGTGAGCACATTGTAGCAGTTACAGAGAACAAAAACCGCATTAGAAGTTGTATTTTGTTCATAAAATTTATCCTCTGTTTTAGAAAAACTAAAAGACAAAGAAAGGTGAAATATGTAAGTGTTAACTTATATGCATGAATGGAATAAAGATGGGTTGCAACAGCTGAGGAGGCTGTGTCTTCCAAGACCCAGCTAGGATTGGGTAAGTTAGGGAGCACGCAAGGTGAATGGCATTCTGTGAGGCAAGACTATTTGGAAGGCTCTGAAGGGAAAATGCCTATGGGACATTCATGCAAAGTGGGATGCTGACCGTAATAGAGCAGAAATGTGCCCGCCGGCTCTATAGCAAAATTAAAATAGTGTCCTGCCTCAGGTGGGAAAACACCTCTGTGAATGAATAAATGATGATAGTCATAGGTTTTCTGTTTGAGTAAAGGATGGATGAATTACTCAATAAGCAGCTTGTCTATAGAAAAGGTTGGATTTCTTATCATATATTCTCCATATTGAGATGAAAGCATTTGCATAGAAATGAATTGATTTGAGAAAGGGCAGAAAAGGGGAAGCGACAGAGAGAGTTGATGGAACTGGTAAGAGAGCACAGAGGAAAAAATCCTTGTGGATTTGTCTAATAAGACTCTATTCCCCTTATGATATTTAATGCCTTTGGTAATTTAACTCACGTGGCCTCCTCACATCCATGTCATTTTAGATAAGAAGGGGAAAATACGATTTTAAGAGGGGAGTAATGACTATTTTATATAAATAGATCATTCATCCCATGAAGTTTTAAAAAAAGTTATATACATTGACATTTGAAAATAAGTGGACCATCCCCATTTTAAGAAAACTCAAGACAGATCTTAAAAATGGAAATTTCTCTTCTGTACTATCTGAGTTTTTTTAAGTGTTTCATTTCTTTTTATTTTTTAATATTTGAAGTTTTCAGTAAAGGTATTTTAAAGGACACCTATTTTTTTCTTTCTAGCCAGTGTTTCTAATTGGAAGTAAAGCTTTGTGGGTTTAGAAAATTACATTTTGCAAAAGAAATTATCTGGGCTTTTCATACCTTCTCCTTTTTATCCTTAAATAAATACACATGTTTGTTATTGTATCTCCAAGGAAATGTTGTCTAAGAGTTTTAATAAATGTTTGAAAACAACAACCCTCCAATAAATTTGGATGTGGTAAAGTAAACAAAATCAAATGTTTTCTTACTACAGGACCATTGGATTTCATAAACGATATTAATGTGCATTGTGAATCTTCAAAAAGTGGTTTATTATCAAATATTTTTCAAAGTCGTATATTTCAAGACTTTTTAAAAGAAAATTCTTGAAGAGTTAATGCTCTGCAGAATATAATACTAAACTTGTTACTTAAGGAAAGAGCTAGGTAGAAGCTAACACTGGTCAATTATTCAGGTAAAGTTTACATTACAAAACCTTGAGATAAAAAAATTTCAAGTAGAAACACTTTTTAAAAGGCTTTAATACAGAGTTATTTCCTTTCTAAGCCCTTAAATATTTTATAAAGCTTTAAGTTGGGCAGTATATAAAAATGGTTAAGAACTAAGTTTTGGAGTCAGATGCCTTTGAACTACAAGTTTATCAAGAACTAAAGTATGACATTGGGCAGGTTACTTAGCTCTCCAAGTAATGATTATAGACTACATATCTCCAAATGTGGTCAATAAGAACACCTTCTAGGACACACCAAGATTAAATGAGATAAGCAACAGGCCAATGGTACAGGGTTCCCCAGTCAGGGCTGGATGTGAGCTTGGAGATCAGTGTCATAGCAGACTCCATCCTAGGCACACATGTACTTGCAAAAATCAGGCTGACCAGTATCTCTACTGGGCCACCACTCTTGAAGCAAGAATCACATCCTAAACAAGAGGTTGGTTCTACTAGAGCAAAGAACACACCAAGTAGGACCACCTTTCTGCACAGGGAGTTTTAAAATTAACTTCTGCCCTTAAACACCTGGCACCAAATGGTTATGACTTTCCACCTCCCCAAAACCCCTGTCTGCAGGATAGGAAAAGCAGCATGTAAACTCCTAGACAGAGGCCCAAATGCTCAGGAACTTTCCTTTGGTTTGCCGAAGGCTCTATCTTTCTTCCCTCCTTATCTACCAATAATACCTGTCCTTCCAGAGTAATTGCACGAGGTCCATGGATACATTCTTCAAATCTCTGAGACTCCAGCTACATGAGTACTACACATAACAACTCGTAAAACTCTATACTATTATTCTTATACTGAAATTTATTATATTTAAGAAGGTGTGAGGGCGGCGCCTGTGGCTCGAAAGAGTAGGGTGCCGGCCTGATATGCCGGAGGTGGCACATTTGAACCCAGGTCCAGCTAAAAACTGCAAACAAACAAACAAACAAAAGAAGGTGTGATTTGGCATATATAAACTTAATTATTTTTAACTGTCAATTAAAAGTCAATTTGAAAGGGAAGATTTAAATAGAAGTCTGCAATTACTCTGGATCTCCTATGCGACACCATTTATTGAATTGCAAAATTCAGGAAACATCTCCCCATGGGGTGGGGGTAGGTAAGTTATAATCCACAAAAAATACCTTGTAATAGAAATGATTCATCTGCTGTGCAATCTCAAAGCATAGACTTTATATTTAATGGCATTAAAATAAATTCCGATATCTGAAATCCCCTAATAGAATCATATTTTATTTATATAAAAGCTTGTCTAACTTCTTACCGTGTTCTGTAAGTAGCACTCTTCTATCATTAGTTGCAAGGGCATTACACATTTAACTTGCCAATAATGGTACAAGAAATACCTTTTGAAAGTGTAATGGAGTGTCAGAGTGAATATATATACACACACAGTATATATATAGAATGTCAGAGTGACTCTATGTATACACACAGTATACACACACACACATACATGCACATACATATATACACTCTGGACTTAGATGCATACATATAACAAACGTGTGTGTGTGTGGGTGTGTGTGTGTGTGTGCATGCATCTAGCCCAGAGCAGACATATACAGCTTAAAAGAGCATCAAATAAAATATGTGACAATGTTTTGTATATTAAAACAATTTATGCATATTTGTTAATTTCATTGATAATTATAATTTTTGAATTTAAAAGGACCAGAAACCCATATTATCTCAGTAAATGATGAATTACTTAAGGATACAAAAAAAGTAAGACAAGCTTCCTACTCAGGACTTTCCAGAAAGAACAGGACACTATTCAGGTGCAGTAGTAGTTTGAATAACCTAATTCAATGTTTTTTTCATTAGTAGAGATGATGGCATTCGTGGTTCATATTCTAATCTTCTGAAATTTTTCTTTTAATACATTCAACCACACAACTGATTCCTTGTTACTCACAAACGCCACAAAGAGAAGGAATCATTGGTTTGACCAATCCCAGTCTTAATATAGCATACCCAGGACACATAACTTTCAATTTGTTGATCACTTATTTCTTAGGCATCTAATGTGTAGCAACCACTTTTCCTGGAAAAGTTTCCTCAGTGGGGAGGGAGCAAAATAGCATGACTACTACCTCATGGAGTAATCTGGTAGTTCAGACAGGCAGCTGAGCAAGGAGACAGCATTGGGAAGCATAAAACATAGCGCTAGATGAAGCATGGAAACAGCTGGGGATTGTTGGACACTCAGGGAATCTGCAATTTTTGTCAATGTGACATGTTTTGATTATACTACTCATACAAGACAACATGAGACAAATATGCCTTTTATTAAAAATCTGTAATAGTAAACTTTTTCCTTTCAATTTAAAATTGCAAATATAATGAATAATGAGTGGTAGATAGTGTGAATTGATTTGATTATTTAATTGAATTCTCTCAAAGGAGTAAGGTTTTACACTTACTTCTTCAACAGTGTTTCTTACTATTTTCCCCGAGTCTAGACTTTATACTACAGGAAAATGGCTACATGTACTTGTTTTAGAGCAAACACTATCTCTACTCTATGTCCCACACATGCTAAATTTACAAGGAATTCCTCATCTCATGATTTTATGTCTCTGAACATTTTTCCCTTTTCTTTTCAATTTTATCATTCATCAAATCCTTTCTCCTCACATCCCTTTTTTCTTCACTTGACCTGCGCTAAATCACCTATTCAACCATTTTTTTTGTCTCCCACTCATTTTCTTTGGGATAATGTTTTACAACATGTTAAAACCTTACTGATAGTACTTATGCATGAATTAAATAAATATTTCATTCAACAAATATTCACTAAATACCCTCAATGTGTCTGATGCTAATTTAGATACTATGGAACCAAACAAATACCCTCAATGTGTCTGATGCTAATTTAGATACTATGGATCCAAGAGTAAAACAAATTAAATTGAATGCAATAAAAACAGATGAACATTCCTCTCTTCTCTTGGTATCTACCTTCTAGCAGGGAAAATTTAATACACAAATATCAGTGTACAATGAATATAATCTTGCAATACTTGTCTTTGAGTCCATTGATTAAAGCAATTCAACATAATTTAGTTTCAATTTAGTAGGAAGTGATATACCAATTTTCTTTCGGTGCAAATACTCACAGGATCACAGCTTGTCACTTTTGTAAATGGTAATGTAATTATTTATGATCCTTTCTTCACAAGATCTTTTGTTGATCACCCGCTATGACATATGATAGATGAGAATTTATCCTAATTTTTCAATTGATATTAAAGAAAAAACAAAACAACTAAGCCAGCAGGGCTGTTTTTGTCTGTTCATCAGAAACAAAAGATATTAAACTTGTGTTTTCCTAAACTTTGAAATCTTATCTTTTCTTTCAAATTTTTACATTTAATGGTACTTGTTTCTGCTTTACCAAGCTAATTCCTGTCACCTAGACTGGGTGACATACTTCAGATTTTGAAGATTTTCCTCACAAATTTGATTTTCTTTCTTTTTTTTTTTTTTCTTTTCTTTCTTTCTTTCTTTTTGCTTTTGCTTTTGTTTTTGTTTTTGTTTTTTGAAACAGAGTCTTAGTCATCCTGGGGTCGAGTGCCATGGTGTCATAGCTCACAGCAACCTCAAACTCCTGGGCTCAAGTAATCCTCTTACCTCAGTCTCCTGAGTAGCTGGGACTACAGGCACCCACCACCCACCACCCACCAATATGTTTGGTTAGTTTTTCTATTTTTAGTATTTCTTTGCTCAGATTGGTCTCAAACTCCTGAGCTCAGGCAATCCACCCAACTTGGCCTTCCAGAGTGCTGGGATTATAGGTGTGAGCTACCCCGCCCACATATTTTCTTGTTCACTAGTCTTTGGCCATGATGGGTAAAGCAACATGCTATCAAGCTTTAAACACACTGCTTTACCCATCATAGCCAAAAGTTAGTGAACAAGAAAATATTTGGCATCTAGACATCTGTTGAGTGTCAATTTGGAGCTCATATTTTATGACTTTTCCCCCAGTTTTATAATTAAAGATGGTTTTTAAATGTTCAGCTGATTTGTTAATTGGGTCTTACTGAAGACTGAATTGTTCCCCTACTCCCCATCTAAAATATATATTAATTCCCTAACCTGTATTTGAAGATAAGGCCTTTCAAAAGGTAATTAAGTCAAAGTCAAAATGGTGAGGCACTAACCCAATAGGACTAGTGTCTTCATCAGAAGAGAAAGAGACACAAGGAGTGTCTGTGCAGGGAAGAAAGGCCCTGAGAGGACGCTGCCAGCGGGAAGGGATGCCATTCAGAAACCAACTCTGGAGAAACAGTGATTTGGAACTTCAGGCCTCCTGAACCACAAGAAAAGAAATCTGTTGTTTAAGTCACCCAGTCTGTGGAATTCTGTTATGTTAGCCTGAACAGACTAATACAAATCTTTTATTTTAAATTTACTTAAGAATGTATCTTGAAGTGCTAAGATTTTTCACTACACCGGTCTAATTTTATTCTGGGGGAAGGAGCCTGAAAAAGCGTAAAGATATTATTATGTCCAACTTATTCAGAAAATCAAAACCCAGAGACATCGTATACACCTCCTGTTGCAATACCAAAATCTTTTATTCCTGTAGACGTCTTCCTTTCTGAATCTGAATGTTTCTTCATCATTTTCCTATCTTGCTTTGCACTTTTCAATGTCCCTGCATAACTACCTCCCTCCCAGATCAACATTAGTTTGCTGCTTTGAATGAAAACATTCAAAATAGTTTTGTCTAGAATATTTAAAGTTTCACTTTCTTATCAATTCATTAATTGATTTGCTTATTCAATAAATATTAAATATGTACATTTAACTATGTACCAGTCACTGGGAATACAGAAGTGAGAAAGAAGCAGCTATTCTCTACAGTGTTCACATTTTGTTGGGTCAGGCTGCATCCCTGTTGTATCTTTTTATAACCTTATCTCCTCTCCTTTTAATAACACCAGCCAGATTGAATTAAAGGTCACCCTAGAGGAAAGTGAGTAGAAAGTTAATATGTGTGTGGGGGGTGAGGAGAAGGTGTTTTATACAGGTATAATATGGTTGCAAAGTCTGTCTGATGAGAGGACATTGGATCAGAGGGCATTGGATTGGACTTTGGACCTTTTCTGAATGAAAGGAAGCGGGGAGCCTGGTAAAAGTGAAGGCAACTTGATTCTAAACTGAGGCAACAGGGAATAGTTCTTAGACTAAGGGGACCTTAAATTGTGATACCTAAACTGAATGCCTGACCAATTATATCTAAAGCTCTGGAACTGGAATGCGGGCATCAACATTTTCTGTAGGTGTTTCCAATACCCGTCCAAGGTGGAGAATCACTGTGTTTAATATAAATGAGCTTGTTATGTTTCAGAAACTGAAAGAAGGTTGATGAGGCTGATGCAGATGAAGGAGGAAAGGGAAGGAAAGGACAGTAAATGAGAGATTATGGGTCATAATAAATTGTTTGGATTTTATTTTGAATGTGATGGAAAGTCACTGTAGGTTTTGAGCAGGAGGCATTCATTACATATTATAGTAGTGCTGACCAACCAAGGGACAGTGCCAAACTGGTCCATGTGTGGAGGTGGTCAACACAGGGAACTAGGCCTACTGTAGTGAAACACACATGTGCTGCATGTTCAGTTTATGAAAATTCAGTCAACATGAGGAGATGTCAGTGTAGAGAGGTGGTCAACTTTGGAGGTTCTACTGTATTCCCAAAAGCGAACTTTGCAGAGGGGTGAATTGACTACAGGCGTATGAGGAGAATAGAAATCAGGAAATACATTGGACACAATTAAAAAATATGTTTATGATATAACAACAAAGGTAGATGAGATCTGATACTAAGTTGAATATTATTCTTTTGTTAGATTGCCCATGTTTTCTCAAAAGATGGTTTTAGAATAATATTAATGATGTATTACTTTGCTAGGGCTGCCATAACAAAATATCATAGAGCAGGTGGCTTAATTAACATTTTTTATTTTCTCACAGTTTTGGAAGCTAGAAGTCCAAGATCAAGGTCTGAGAAGGGTTAGTTTCTCTAAGGCCTCTTTCCTTGTCCTGAAAATGGTCATCTTCTCACTGTATTTTCACATTGCCTTTCCTTTGTGAGTGACCCTTCCTGATGTCTTCTTCTCAGCCCAATCTCTTATTCTTATAAGAACACAGATTAAATTAGGCAGCACCTTAATAGCCTTATTTTTAAACTAGTCATTTCTTTAAAAGCCTATTTACAAATACAGTCATATTCTAGAGTACTGGGGATTGGAGCTTCAATCCGTGAATTTTGAGGGGAACACAATTCACATTAATATTTGGGGTTCTGAGATTTCACCATTCTTACATGTATTTTTAAACTGCAGACTCATTTCCTCTATGAGTCTTCTATTACATTCTTCTTTTTACATACTCTGATGGGGTTCAGGGTAATCAGATGAGGGGTCTTGGCACCAGGAATGAAGGGGTTTGACACAAAGTCTGTGTCGGGGACTGAGGAACTCTGGGAGGAGCCCCCTGAGTAAACCTTGGTCCATATTTATTATCATACAATGGGAAGGGGTTGACAAAAGCAGCCTGTTCCACCTTAGCACTGACGGGGAGGAAATGGAGGTCAGACAGAACATCTCCACCTTTGTTTTTGCAAAACCGCAGACATTGAGCACAACCTCTTTGAGAGAACTTTGGACTCTAGAGACTCTTTACCATAATTATTGCCAACCTCGCACATACAATTTCTCTTGGAGGCCAGCTTTCTGATCTCCTGCACACACACAGCTCACATGCCTTTCTGGTGATTCTCAGGTCTCTCAAGCAGGAAGTGAGTCTTATGTTAAAGATCAGAGCTCAGTTTCCCCTTCATACTTTATACCTCCTCTGATGAAGGTAATGTCTTAGAAAAGTACATCAGGAGTTTTGAGGTATGGTTGGAAAAATAAAAACTAAACACGAATTTATTTTGATTACGTTTAATATTTGTAGAGTAAACAGTAATATAATTTGAAATATAATTAGATAATAAATGTCTCAATGGTATTTCTAAACTATAGATTCAATCAATACTTTTATTAATTTTTCAGTATGTATAGGCTACCAGAATGGGAGAGAGAATTATATAGCACACAGGAAGAATACAGGAATTGTGGTCTACTCTTAGCTATATGAATAAAAGCTTCTAATGTTTATGTAATATAAGGTCTGTAGGAAAGTGAGAAATCAGAGTATTTTACATCTCAAGTCTCAGTACAAAGCCAGTAACTGAAAAGTTCACTTTACTAATTAGCTTGCTATCCTGGCTGTGCATTTATTATGTGGATTAGATTTTTGGACAGTTCCCGGCCCCACATCCCCCTCGCCTTGGTGGAAATAAGGCTCCTGGTGGCTCCAGGCTTCCAAAGTTCTTACATTTTGGGATTTTAATGAAGAGGATTCTTTTCTACTCCCTTATTAATATAATACATACTTTCAAGGTATTCTGGCTCTTTGGGGCCAACTGATGTATTGGTTTCCTATTGCTATTTGCTATGATCTGAACATTTTTGTCTCCTCAAAATTCATGTGTTGAAATCTAACTTCTAAGGTGATGGTTTTAAGAGGTGGGGTGTGATTAGTTCCTGAGGGCAGATCCCTCAGGAATGGGATTATTGATGTTATGAAAGACCCCAAAGAGCTTGCCAGCCTCTTCTACCATGTGAGGACACAGCAAGAAGGGGCCCACTATGAGGAAGTGGGTCCTCCCCAGACACGGAATAGGCTAGCTCCTTGACCTTGGACCTCCCACATCCAAATAAATTTCTCTAGTTTCTAAGCAAATAAAATATAATAATAAGGTATACTTTTTATTTGTATAAGGAATTTATTTATTTATTTGTTTATTTATTTATTTATTTATTTTGAGACAGAGTCTCACTCTGTCACGCTGGATAGAGTGCTGTGGGCATCATAGCTCACAGCAACCTCAAACTCTTGAGTACAAGTAATCTTCTTACTCCAGCCTCCTGAGTAGCATATAAGGAATATATAAGGTATTTTTATTATAGTAGCTCAAATAGACTAAGACACTGCTTTAACAAATTACTACAAATCAAGTGGCTTAAAGTGACATATGTATTACTTACATGGGTCTTACTTGTCTAAAATCAAGATGTTGGCCAGGTGGTCGATGGCTCATGCCTATACTCCTAGCACTCTGTCTGGGAGGCTGAGGTGGGTGGATTGTTTGAGCACAGGAGTTGGAGATCAGCCTGAACAAGAGCAAGACTACATCTGTAAAAACAGCTCCGTGTTGTGGTAGGTGCATGTAGTCCCAGCTACTCGGGAGGCTGAGGCAAGAAGATCACTTGAGACCACGAGTTGAAGGTGGCTGTGAGCAATGATGGCACAGCACTCTACCCAGGGCAACAGAGTGTGACTCTATCTCAAAAAATAAATACAATACAATACAATACAAATCAAGGTGTTATCAGGGCCGCATTTCCATCTGGAGGCTCTACAGAAGACTCTATTAGTTTGATTTTTCCCAGCTGCCAGAGGCTGCTTGCATTTCTCTTGCAGCCTCTCATTCATCTGCAAAGCCAGATCCTCACTGTGCCTCTATCCCCTGTCTCTTTCTTCCATTTTAAGAAGGCTCGTGATTACACTGAGCCCACTTAGATAATCCAGGGTAATCTCTCTATTTTAGTATTTAGTATTAGTACCTTAATTTCGTCTGTTACATTAATTCCTCTTTGCTGCACATTCATAGGTTCCAGAAGGTAGTGTACAAGCATCTTCGGGAGGCTGTCATACCCTGTTTCCCCTAAAATAAGACATCCTCCGAAAATAAGACCTACTTACAGGAAAGATAAGATGTCCCCTGAAAATAAGACCTAGCACATCTTTGGGAGCACACCTTAAAATAAGACCCTGTCTTATTTTCGGGGAAAGGGGGTATTACATATCATACACGGCCATCTCTTAAGGGAAGGATGATGAAGTATCATATTTCACTAGGTCTGAGTCTTATGTCTGTACCTACAAAAGGAGGATAGAGAAATTAGGAAGCAGTGAAAGGGAAGTTTATATTTGTTCTTATAGAAAAAGAGAATATATGTTATATGTAGATGTTAGGAAGAAAAATAAAGCATGAAAATGATTTCAATGGTATGGGAGAATTTTTCCTCCACTAATGTAGCCATCATGTCATTCACACTCTAGAGAATAAAGATGATTGACAGTTCTGAATGTCATGTGATGATTTACTTGAAAATGGATAAAGGGCAAAATGAAATAGTGGTCTCAAACCAGGTGAAAATGAGGATTTTAATGGTGGATGGGAGGGAAGGAGTCTTGCCAGTAGCACAGTTTCACAGTCTTTTTTCACTCTTGCCAGAGGGCATGTGGGGTGTGCAGGAGGGAGGTTTCATTTGGAGCATGTGGAGTTCTTGGATCCCTCTTAATTCCTGCCCACAGATAGGTGAAAACCAATGAGGTGCGTTTCCTCTGGGAGCACTTGGAGACTGGAAGATCTCTGTTGAAATTCACAGCATGCAGAGCTAACATGATTTATTTCCATACGTGTCATTCTGATGACGGAGTAAAGACTGAAACAAAGGTTTAGGGGGAGGCACAGGAAGTCCTGCTGGTAAACAATTTTTTTCTTTTCTTTTTTTTTTTATATTAAATCATAGCTGTGTACATTAATGTGATCATGGGGCACCATACACTGGTTTCATAGACTGTTTGACACATTGTCATCACACTGGTTAACATAGCCTTCCTGGCATTTTCTTAGTTATTGTGCTAAGACATTTACATTCCACATTTACTAAGTTTCACATATACCCTTGTAAGATGCACCGCAGGTGTAATCCCACCAATCTCCCTCCTTCTGCCCACCTTCCGCCTTCCTCCCCTCCCCTTCCCCCTTCTGGTAAACAATTTTTCAAATCCATTTGTGGGACTAAAATTAGAAGCCATAATGATGTGAAGAAAATGATAGTGATAAAAAGTTAAGAAAATAGAATCAATGCCATCAAAACATAGGTTGTTATGTTATTGCTACAATCTGAAAAAAAGAAGCATACACTACATTTTCTGTTGGTTTCTCGTGACAGAAATGGCCCTCAAATTAGCTTCATTCATTTACTCATTCATTCATCCATTCATCAACTACTTATTGAAAGCCAGGCCTGGTGCTAGGGTTTAGGACTCTAATAGTGATCCAATACAAGTGAAGATTCTGTCAAAGCAGAGCTGACTTTCTAGTGGGGAAAGTGATTATAAAAATGTCAGATATAAATTAGAGAATTCACATTGTTATGCTTGTTAAGAAAGTGAGCTGTGAAAGAACAGCTGACAGGTTTAATTAGGATGGGCAGGAAAGGCCTCTCCTAATGAGTGACATATGAGCTGAACTTAGGAACACTGGCCTATATTAGAACATGCAACTGAAATAGTTATTTGAGAGGCTGGTTTTCATGCACACAAACTCCCCGTCACCTTGTCTTTCTCTCTCGGTTCATCTTGTCTCTACCTGGTATTATTCCGCAGGGAAACACACATAAGCAAGATAGATGCTAACTACTTTGTATCTGCACTGTTCAGGCAGAAAGAGAACTCCTCTCTAAGAATTTCCTTGTCTTTGAAGGAATAGTATACTCATCCCTGAAGCAATTCCTGGGGACAGGAGGATGGTATCTTTGGCCAACATGGGTCTGGGGCTGTTAGTGGAATTGGGAATGGGTACATAATGAAGAAATGCTTCAGGAATGCGGAAGTGAGTGGAGAATTCTGCAAAGGAGCTAGACAAAAGAGGACGGGGAGTTGTGGTAAGTAAAAAACAAGCAAACACATCACCACCACCACCAACAAGCTGTAATGCAAAATATTGATTGTCTAGAAAATATAGAAAAAATATTCTATATACCTGATGGCAAAAGATGATTACCCTAAATAAAAGAAACCATCAATTTTAAGGGCAGAAAAACATATGTGTATTAAATGTAAGACCAATGACAATGATCTGCTAAGAATTATCCAGACATCATCATTAAATATAATTAGGAAATTATATTATGCTATCTTAACATATGCCTCCTTTTCCCTTGTAAATTTTACTTAAATGCATAGAAATCTGTATTATAAATAATAAAATCGTAGTATTAAAGTAAACTATAAGTAATATTAGAACATGTCCTTTAAAATGAATTCCAAGTCCACATAACCTGATGAACAGGCACTTTGGAGACCACTGGCTATGAGAGAGAAATTAATGTTATAGAACTGAACTTGGGAAATGAACAAAGAGACAGGAAATATGGAAAGAAAAACAAATCCATTTTTGGCAGGGGTGGAAGATGTGGTGGTGATGTGGAAGGACTCCCTATTTCTCATACGTACAAGGTTGAATTCCAGCTGTAAATGTGTTTGTGGCTTTATTTCAAATGTTCGATGTGTGTTTGTGTGTGTGCATGCACACATGTGTGGCCCTATGTGTTTATTTGTTCCTTAAACAAGTATTTAATACATGGTGCTTTGCCCAGTTCATAGACTGTCACATCCTTTGTCCTGGTCATGATTTACATTTAGACAATTGGAAGAGTTGGTAATTGTTATAGATAAACAAGAAGAGCCTGGAATTTAAAGCGTTTTTGCACTAAATGCATCTGTGTATCTGTATTTTGATAAGCCTATGTTCTCTTTTAATTTTTTAAAAATGTCATACCTTAAGGATGGGTACTTTTAAACTGGGAATGTTTTTTGAGTTGATCTGACAGCCAAGTTAATTGAAATGTTAAAAGACCTCAATTTTCAATGGGAAAAAGAAATTTTTCAAGAACAGCCGTGTCCTTCTTAAAAGAGAGATCGCAAAACAAGTGAGACATATGATGGTGGCCATTAGAGAGAAGGATGAATGCCAGTTTGTGAAGTGCTGCTTCAGCTGTCTCTGGAGACGAGCTGCCAGGAGCACTCCAAGAGGAAATGGGAAATCAGACATTTGTATGTGAGCAGCGTCCACCATGTTTGCTCTGAGCAGAGAGCACCATATGAAGCAAGACAGCAAAGGTGAAATCCAACAAGATAGCCTACTTTATTGCCATGGCAACCTCACCCTGATGAAAAGTAGAAAAACAATAAAATATCTTTAAAAAAAAAAAAAAAACAACCCACAACTCTATGCTATGAATACTCTCTAAATTGAGGCTTTAAAGATGCACTCATGGCAAGAACTTGACATTTTTATCATTTGGTGATTCCTTATAACAAAGCCATGGGTGCTGCTTTTGGGAAATGCTGATTTAAAAAGCATTGCATTTACTAAATTATTTAGTTTATCCTGTTGCTAAATTCAGATTTATATGTGAAAGCTGTACTTTTAGATTAGAATCTTTAGTGTCATTGCAGAGCTCAAAGCACTAACATCTCTCCTTGATGCCTTCTGACAATCTTCTCCCATTGTGTTTCATATAAATTGTGTGTTCAATAAGAAAAGTTCCATGACATTCTGATATTTGATTAAAATTGAAGCTATATGTCATTTCCCTACATTGGATTCTCAAATTTTACTCATTACTTTACAAAAAAATGCTCTCTCTTCAACCTGCTGTGTTTTGGTACACAGCTCAGTGCGGAGGGACAAGATTTCCTTTCTTCTATTCTGAATGTATTTCACAATCACAGCTTCTCCAATATTCCCAAATTTTATGGAATTCTGAATTATTACTATGAGAGTTTTTATTCAAGTAAGATCTCCTGATTTATGGAAAAAGTCTGAAAAAGCTTCTCCTTTTTAAAATCAGCTTCATTAAAGTAATCTATATTCAATAAAATCTGCTTTTAAAGAGTGAGTTTTTAATAATGTATACAGTCATATAACCATTATCATGACCAACTGCTTTGCAATATGAATATCAATTTTGTATTATGGTGCTTTGTTTAGAAATGTAAACATGCATGTTTGACTTATTATATAACCTCATTTTTACTGGCTTGGTTTTGGTAAAATATAGAAATGTCGTGTCATATTCTGCCCCCGATTCTATTATTGTCATAAATATTGCATCTGTATATGTTATAAACTCAACAATAGGGTGTTATAATTTTGATTTAAGTAATACATGTCTTTTAAACAAATTTTAAAAATTACTAAAAATATTTTAATTCATATTTATGTACCGTATATTAACATTTCTGGTCTTCTTTGTTTGTTCTTGTGAATTTTAATTACCACTTGATAGCATTTTCTTTCACCCCGATGACCTTCCTTTAGCATTTCTTGCAGTGTATTTACGATACTATTAAATTTTTAAATTTTTTATTAACTGGCAAGATCTTCATTTTACATGCATTTATAATCTCTAGTTACATTGCATATCAAATTCTTAATTGGTAGGGTTTCATTTTTCCTCAGCTCTTTGAATATGCTACTTCAATTTATTTTCTCTCTATTGTTTCTGTTGAGAATACAACTATTAATTGTAACATTGTGATGCATGTTATACATTCTTATAAAGTTTTTCTTTGATTATGGTTTTCAGCTGTTTGCCTCTGATACACCCAGGTGTCTCTTTATATTTGTACCATGTGGGAGTTCGTTGAGGTTGTTGGATCTGTAAGTTAATGTTTCTCACGAAATTTTGAGGATTTGGGGCATTATTACTTCAAATATTTTTTCTGCCTTTTATATTTCTCTTCGCCTCCTGGAACTCTAGTTCACATACATTATGTTGAAATGCTTGCTATCGTCCCACGTACTACCAAATATCTATGTATTTTTTTCAATCTTTTTTCCTCTTCATTTTTAGATTTTAAAATTTCTGTTGCTGTATCTTTGAGCTCAGATATTCTTTCTTCTGCCATTTCATATCTTTTGTTAAAAAGCAGATATTTGAATTTTAGCTAATCTACTTTTCAGCTCTAAGATTTCCATTAGCTTCATTTTTATATTACGATTTACATTTTTCCACTGAGATTCCTTATTGCCTTGCTTATCTGGAATATATTTGTTCTCTGATTATTTGAAGACATATACCTTTCATTCTTTGAAAATATACAAAATATCTACTTTTTAAAAATACAGAGTGATCATAAATTTTATGTGCAATTTAAAATTGCACGCTATTTTAAAGTGCACACATACTTCATGGCCACTCTGTCTGTCCACAATCATATATAGGCATCATTTAATGCAGTGAAGTCAATTTCTGTGGGCTGTTTTGTTTTACTGTTTATTGTTCACTTTCTTATTTCTTTGTCTAATGACAAAGAAATTGGGATAGCTGTGCATGCTAGAAAGCAGATTGGATACCAGTGCATGCTAGATACCATATTGTAGCTCTTTGTTTCTCTTTTGTTGTCCTGAAGGCTGGTTTTTGTCTGTCTTAGTGGACAATCATTTTGCCTGCGCTCAAACTGTGAAATACGCTTCCACTGTGGCACGCAGCTGCTAATGGACTCTTTCAGATTTTTTATTTTTGTAGTTTGTTTCCCTTGGGGCATCCCTTATGTCTGCAGAGATATTAGTAAATGATTTTTTGCTGGAGATATGCTCAGACACCTCCAGCTAACACTGTAAGTTTTCACCTGGACCACCCCGGTGGTGTGTGAGTTGAGGATTGGATGTGAAGGCGCAGCCAGTTCACTTCTCCCCAGGCTTTCAATTTTCACTGAAAGCTCTGGGGTCTCTTGAACATTCATAGTTTAGCTGCCAGCAAAGGATATTTGAAAAATTTATTACCTCAGTTCTCTTCTGGTCTGTTGTTTCCAAGTCTTCCCACTGAACTTCTACTCTCTCTTCTGACCACCTGGAATTGAGTCCGTCATAAGCATCAGGTAAGCTGTGGGGATGCGCCAACCTAAATGCTAAGACGGAAGACTTCTGGGCAAGACTCAGTTTTTAACCTAATAAAGTAGCACTTTCTTTTTCTGAGTAAATATTTGTCAAGGTGCTGCCAGAGTTTGGTCATTTTCTAGTGTACTATAATATATGTTAAAAATGTTGACTAGCTTTACACATTTTTCTTTTTTCTGATGAAGAGAATTGTTCACACTCTTCCTACAGTCATTTCCAGAAGAAGAAGAAAATAATTTTAAGTTAAAATGGAAAACACATTTGGATAGTTAATACATTTTAAAAACTTCTAAAACAAGCAGACAAACAAAACTCTTCTATGAGTAGTAGTATAATTATTACAGGAAGGTTAATATAATTCCCAGGGGAAACATTTAATATAAACCATCAGAACAGTTAGAACTTTTAAAGAATTCTCTTTTGCATTCAAGTGTTCCATAATTTAAGAAAAGATCAATTAATGTGGTTCGGTGCCTGCAGCTCAGTGTTTAGGGTGCTGGCCACATATGCTGGGCAGGCACGTTTGAACCCGGCCGGGGTCAGCTAAACAACGACAACTGCAACAAAAAAATAGCTGGGTTTTATGCTGGGTGCCTGTAGTCCCAGCTACCTGGGAGGCCGAGGCAAGAGAAATGCTTAAGCCCAAGAGTTTGGAGTTGCTGTGAGCTGTGATGCCACAGCAATCTATGGAGGGTGACATAGTGAGACTTTGTCTCAAAACAAACAAACAAACAAAAAAACAGATCAATTATTGAAATAGAAATATATTCACCTTATATAACCAATACAATATTATTGATATTATGAAATACACTATTTGTACAATGTAACTCTTATGGCTTTGAAGTCTTTTTACTAAAGCTGGACATACATGAGACTTCTGTTTCTGCTAATGAGGGAAGTAACAAAAATTCACCTTCAAAAATTATTGATAATATATGCAAGCATAAAATTTCCTTTTCATATTTATTAAACATGTCTAGACACAAACCTATTATTATTTTTGAGGAAAATAGAACTCTATTTTAAGAAAATACTACATCGTGATAAAATAGTCGTAGTCTACTTTTATTAGGTGTTTACTGTAGAATAATTACTATGCTACACCCTTACGTGGGTCTTATCATTTGATCCTCTGTCACCCTATGGTGGGTGCCATTAGCAGAAAGCCTAAATGAGGACTTCAGAACAGTAGCACTGCCTTCCTGTTGCCCATTGTTAATATTTTGGGAACAAAACAAAACAAAGCCTGTTGTACCTCTTGTTTTCTTTCTGTACATTGGCGATTGTTTAAATTACTCACAAAACGTTCTTGACAACTAATTTCAAAATGGCCTTAAAATGTGCTTTTGTCCCCCCTCCTGTTAGTAACTCTTGAGTGACCAATAATTACCTGGTGATTGATTTGAGCAATGATGCAGACTTTAGCAGGAAATATATAATCTGAATATCCTTTATTTGGAATTCATATGACTAATATGACTGCCTAAATTTCACAGAAGTGAGGTTAATAATAACTGTCAAAACTGCTAACTTTTGTACTTCATTTCCTGACTTCTTACTTCAGTCTGTTGATACCTTAAAGTAATAGACCACCTTAGCCTGATCAATCTACTTCCTCTTCCCCATTTTTAACTCTATTGGCCTAAACCCTAGCACATTGTTTTGCAATTCTGGGAATACTTACTTCATTTTTAGTTAATTAGTTATTTATTTATTTTTTAATTTTTTTATTAGTTATTTATTTTTAATCATTTTAGAAAAAGTGTGTCGAATGTGCAGAGAAGCTACTTGAAATGTCCACTTTTCTTGTCTTCCCTGGATAAAGCTCTATAGAGAATGAGATCATTGAAGTAAGAATGCCAACTAACAAGGTAAAAAAAATAGCACTTTATAATAAGAATTTAAACATTATCTTCTTTATTGATATCTGATTAAACCTCTCTATATAATTTACTCCACTGTTTAAATTTATTACCATCTTATATAGGCCCTACCTCTTTTATCTGTTGTTCTAATATACGTCTCACTGGCTTCCATTCCTTTCAATGTTCTACTAGTCAATCTCCCGGGATGACACCTCCATCTCCCCAGCCTCTCACCATCTCTAAGTTTCTCAAACATTCAAGCTAAAGACGTAGGTCTGGTGTTCTATGCCTTTCTATATGGCCTTTTACCGTTCGGGTTCTTACTTAACTAGAATTTTTCCTATGGTATCAAATCATTTCTTTCATGATGTCTCCTATATTTGTGTAATTTTCTTCATCTCTCTGCCAGTGTTCCATCTTCAAGTAAAGTCAAACTCCAGATTCATCTCCCCTAAGAATATTTCTCCAGAAAAAAAAAAAGATTTGTCCCAGTTTTGCTGTACCCTTTTCAAAATGTAATGCAGTTTATAAAAATGTTTAACATATAGGATCTTATTTAATCCTTTCTGGGGAAGTATCATTAGCTATATTTTATACACGGAGAACTGGGTCATATGAATTTTTTAAACCAAAATGTTGGTAACTGAGAGAAAACTTTCTCAAATCCAAGTCCTCTCTCTTTTATGACCAGCCATTTCTCCATGATGCTACTTTTCTCATAATCTAAGGGGCTCCTGGACAGTGAGGTAGAATAGCACACCTGGGAAATTCAGTTAATGCAACTAGAAATTACTTTATTCTTTTGTAAAATAGACTTACATGAACACAATTGATTAGATTGTGGAAGGATTTTATGTTAATAATAATACTTAGATTTCATTAAACAACTATGATGCCACAGCACTCAACCCAGGGCAGCCGAGTGAGACTCTGTCTCAATAAATAAATAAATAAATAAATAAAGTGCAGTTAAACTAAGTCTTATCAGATCACTTTTCTAGTGGTTTCCAAACCTACTCCACCCAGAATTACATTCAAAATTCTCATCATGGTTTACATGTCTGCAGCTTACCTGTCCCCTTGCAACTGTGACTTGTCCCTTTACACGCATTACAGCCACACCTGCCTCTTTGCTGTATCAATCATAGGAAATTGAGAATTTATATCATTGTACTTAGAACACTTTTCCCTAGATGCTTCAACACTGGTGCATATCCCATTATGGTTCACATTTGTATCATCCTGTAAGACTTTCCAAATAAAATTATTGTGGATAGTAGAATGCTGTAAATACTTTCTTTTATCCTTTTGATTTTTCTTTTTAATGCTCATTACAAGCTGAAATGTTACAAATTTCTTTGCTTAGTGATTTCCTGGTGGTCTCTTCACAAATCCATAATAGCAGCCCTGCATTCCTGTAGCCAAATGATGCTTGGCACACTGTAAGCAATAAATAATTACACGTTGGATGATTGAACAGATCAGTAATGAATAAGTGAACAAACAGCTAATTGAACTTAGAGGTGGAGATCATTTTTCTTGCATTACAGGCGAGGAGTCTGAATCCAAAGTGCGTTACCTGCACTGAATCTGCTTGGGTTTGAGCTCATGTTTCTGTGACCGTAAACCCCAGTTCGGGCTGTACATTATAACAAAGTGCTCAGTAACTGGTGCAGTTACTCTGCAAGAATACAGAATTTAGGTTTTGGTTCTGTTTACTACATACATATGATACATTGTTAATCTTTACCAGTGATGAACAAGTTTGTACTGACTTTCAAAATTTATTTTAAATTGCCTATATTTAACTAACATCTGCTCTAAGCGGCGACTAGCACATTACATGGAATTTCTTAATTAAGATACATGTATACATTATGCTTGTTTACTAAGGATTTCCAGACTGCCTGCCACGTGTTCCCCATCTATGCTCATGACTCCTTCCCTACTTCAAGTGCCTGCTCAATTGTCCTTCCTCTAATCTAACCTTACTCTGCCCCTCTCTTCTAACCTCACTCTGTTCCTCTATTCTAACCTTACTCTGTTCCTCTCTTCTAACCTCTTTTTCTCTCTTCTAACATTACTCTCTCACTCTATTCTAACCTTACTCTGTTCCTCTATTCTAACCTTACTCTGTTCCTCTATTCTAACCTTACTCTGTTCCTCTATTCTAACCTTACTCTGCTCCTCTATTCTAACCTTACTCTTTTTCTCTCTTCTAATATTACTCTCTCACTCTATTCTAACCTTACTCTGTTCCTCTATTCTAACCTTACTCTGTCCCTCTATTCTAACCTTACTCTGTTCCTCTATTCTAACCTTACTCTGTCCTCTATTCTAACCTTACTCTGTTCCTCTATTCTAACCTTACTCTGTTCCTCTCTTCTAACCTTAGTCTGTCCCTCCATTCTAAACTTACTCTGTTCCTCTATTCTAACCTTATTCTGTTCCTCTATTCTAACCTTACTCTGTTCCTCTCTTCTAACCTTACTCTGTCCCTCTATTCTAACCTTACTCTGTTCCTCTCTTCTAACCTTAGTCTGCTCCTCTATTCTAACCTCACTCTGTTTCTCTCTTCTAACATTACTCTGTCAGTCCATTCTAACCTTACTCTGTTCCTCTCTTCTAACCTTACTCTGTTGCTCTATTCTAACCTTACTCTGTCCCACTATTCTAACCTTACTCTGTTCCTCTATTCTAACCTTAGTCTGTCCCTCCATTCTAACCTTACTCTGTCCCACTATTCTGACCTTACTCTGTTCCTCTCCTCTACCCTTACTCTGTTCCTCTGTTCTAACCTTAGTCTGTCCCTCTATTCTAACCTTACTCTGCTCCTCTATTCTAACCTTACTCTGTTTCTCTCTTCTAACATTACTCTGTCACTCTATTCTAACCTTACTCTGTTCCTCTCTTCTAACCTTACTCTGTTCCTCTATTCTAACCTTACTCTGTTCCTCTATTCTAACCTTACTCTGTTTCTCTCTTCTAACATTACTCTGTCACTCTATTTTAACCTTACTCTGTTCCTCTCTTCTAACCTTACTCTGTCCTCTATTCTAACCTTACTATGTTCCTCTCTTCTAACCTTACTCTGCTCCTCTATTCTAACCTTACTCTGTCCCTCTATTCGAACCTTACTTGTTCCTCCCTTCTAACCTTACTCTCTCCCTCTATCCAAACTTACTCTGCTCCTCTATTCTAACCTTACTCTGTCCCTCTATTCGAACCTTACTTGTTCCTCCCTTGTAACATTACTCTGTCACTCTATTTTAACCTTACTCTGTTCCTCTCTTCTAACCTTACTCTGTCCTCTATTCTAACCTTACTATGTTCCTCTCTTCTAACCTTACTCTGCTCCTCTATTCTAACCTTACTCTGTCCCTCTATTCGAACCTTACTTGTTCCTCCCTTCTAACCTTACTCTCTCCCTCTATCCAAACTTACTCTGTTCCTCTATTCTAACCTTACTCTGTTCCTCTGTTCTAACCTAACTCTTTTCCTCTATTTTAACCTTACTCTGTTCCTCCATTCTAACTTTACTCTGTCCCTCTATTCTAACCTTACTCTTTTCCTCTATTCTAACCTTACTCTGTCCATCTATTCTAACCTTACTCTGTTCCTCTATTCTAACCTTACTCTGTTCCTCCTTTATAACCTTACTCTGTTTCTCTATTCTAACCTTACTGTGTCCCTCTATTCTAACCTTACTCTGTCCCTCTATTCTAACCTTACTTTGTTCCTCTATTCGAACCTTACTTTGTCCCTATCTTCTAACCTTACTCTGTTCCTCTCTTCTCTTTGGAGAATGACATGCGCATAAGCTCTCTCTCTATCCCTTCACCCTACTTGATATTTCTTCATAGACCTCTTTCTATTCACTGAGAACATTCGATTACCTCCTTACTGATTACGTTGCTCAATATTTGGCTTTATCTCCAGAGTATAAATGGAGGAAATTTAGGGCTTTAAATATTTTTTTTGTTATTAAATCATATCTGTGTACATTAATGCGATCATGGGGCACCATACACTGGTTTTATAGACCGTTTGACACATTTTCATCACACTGGTTAACATACCCTTCCTGGCATTTTCTTAGTTATTGTGTTAAGACATTTATATTCTACATTTACTAAGTTTCATACGTACCCTTGTAAGATGCACCGCAGGTGTAATCCCACCAATCTCCCTCCCTCCTCCCACATTCCCCCTTCCTCCCCTCCCTATCTCACTTCCCCATATTCTTAGGTTATAACTGGGTTATAGCTTTCATATGAAAGCCTCTCTGGTCTTGGTATTTTGTGATATGGCTAATCTTACTGGACTTAGATGATATCTCAAAATAGTGTTGATTTGCATTTCTCTGATGATTAAAGATGCTGAGCATTTTTTCATATGTCTGTAGGCCGTGTGCCTGTTTTCTTCAGAGAAGATTCTCTTCAAGTCCCTTGACCAGCCTGTGATGGGAACACTTGTTCTTTTCTTGCTTATATGTTTGAGTTCTCTGTGGATTCTGGTTATTAAACCTTTGTTGGAGACATAACCTGCAAATATCTTCTCCCATTCTGGAGGGCTGTTTACTTGCTTTACTTATTGTGTTCTTGGCTGTGCAGAAGCTTTTTAGTTTGATCAGGTCCCAGTAGTGTATTTTTGAAGCTGCTTCAATTGCCCAGGGGGTCCTCCTCATAAAACACTCACCCAGACCGATTTCTTCAAGAGTTTTCCCTGCACTCTCTTCTAGTATTTTTATAGTTTCATGTCTTAAGTTTAAATATTTAATCCTGTGAACATCTATCTTAGTTAATGGTGAAAGGTGTGGGTCCACTTTCAGTCTTTTACAGGTTGCCAGCAAGTTCACCCAGCACCATTTGTTAAATAGGGAATCTTTTCCCCACTGAATGTTTTTAAATGGCTTGTCAAAGATCAAATAACGGTAAGTAGCTGGATTCATCTCTTGGTTCTCTATTCTGTTCCAGACATCTACTTCTCTGTTTTTGTGCCAGTACCATGCTGTTTTGATCACTATCAATTTATAGTATAGTCAGAGGTCTGGTAGTGTGATTCCACCTGCTTTGTTTTTATTTCTGAGTAATGTCTTAGCTATTCGAGGTTTTTTCTGATTCCATATAAAATGAAGTATTATTTTTTCAAGATCTTTAAAGTATGGCAGTGGAGCTTTAATAGGGATTGCATTAAAATTGTATACTGCTTTGGGTAGTATGGACATTTTAACAATGTTGATTCTTCCGAGCCATGAGCATGGTATGTTTTTCCATTTGTTAACATTTTCAGCTATTTCTTTTCTTAGAGTTTCATAGTTCTCTTTATAGAGATCTTTCATGTCCTTTGTTAGATAAACTCCCAAGTATTTCATCTTCTTGAACTACTGTGAATGGAGTAGAGTCCTTAACTGTTTTTTCAGCTTGACTATTGTTGGTATATATAAAGGCTAACGATTTATGAATGTTGATTTTGTAACCTGAGACGCTGCTGTATTCCTTGATCACTTCTAAGAGTTTTGTAGTAGAATCCCTGGTGTTTTTCAGATATGCAATCATATCATCTGTGAAAGGTGTAAGTTTGATCTCTTCTGACCCTATATGGATACCCTTGATTGCCTTTTCTTCCCTAATTGAGGTGGCTAAAACTTCCATTACAATGTTAAAGAGCAGTGGAGACAATGGGCAGCCTTGTCTGGTTCCTGATCTGAGTGGGAATGATTTCAATTTAACTCCATTGAATACGATATTGGCTGTAGGTTTGCTGTAGATGGCCTCTATCAGTTTAAGAATGTCCCTTCTATACCAATTTTCTTAATTATTCTGATCATGAAGCGATGCTGGATATTATCAAAAGCTTTTCTGCATCAATTGAGAGAATCATTTGGTCTTTGTTTTTTAAATTTGTTTATGAGCTGAATTATACTTATAGATTTACGTATATTGAACCAGCCTTGAGAACCTGGGATAAACCCGACTTGGTCATGATGTATAATTTGTTTGATGTGTTGCTGGATTCTGTTTGTTAGGATCTTGTTGAATATTTTTGCATCCATATTCATTAGTGATATTGGTCTATAATTTTCTTTTCTTGTTGGGTCTTTTCCTGGTTTGAGGATCAGGGTAATGTTTGCTTTATAGAACGTGTTGGGTAGTCTTCCTTCTTTTTCTACATTTTGGAACAGGTTGAGTAGTATAGGTACTAATTCGTCTTTAAAGGTTTGGTACAATTTTGACATGAAGCCATCTGGTCCTGGGCTTTTCTTTTTAGGAAGATTTTGTATGGTTGATGCTATTTTCGAACTTGGTATGGGTCTGTTCAACAATTCCACTTGATTCTGGCTAAGTCTTGGAAGGTGACATGCTTACAAGTATTGGTCAATTTCCTTCAGATTTTCATATTTCTATGAATAAAGTTTCTTGTAATATTCATTAAGGATTTTTTGAATTTCTGAGGAGTCTGTTGTTATTTTGTCTTTGTTGTTTCTGATTGATGAGATTAGAGAATTTACTCTTTTCTTCTTGGTTAGGTTAGCCAAAGGTTTATCTATTTTCTTGACCTTTTCAAAAAACCAACTTCTTGATTTATTGATCTGTTGTACAATTCTTTTGTTTTCAATTTCATTTAATTCTGCTCTGATTTTGGTTATTTCTTTTCATCTACTGGGTTTGGGGTTGGAATGTTTTTCCTTTTCCAGTTGCTTGAGATGTCCCATTAAGTTGTTAACTTCCTCTCTTTTCATTCTCTTGAGGAAGGCTTGCAGTGCTATAAATTTCCCTCTTAGGATTGCCTTTGTGGTATCCCAGAGGTTCTGATTATTCCTGTCTTCATTGTCATTTTGTTCCAAAAATTTGGCAATTTTCTTCTTAATCTCATTTCTGACCCAGCTATCATTCAAGATAAGGTTATTTAACTTCCATGTTTTTGTATGAGTATGCAGATTCCTGTTGTTACTGAGCTCAACTTTTATTCCCTGGTGGTCTGAGAAGATGCAAGGAATAATTTCTATTCCTTTCAATTTCCTGAGGTTAGACTGGTGACCTAAGATGTGATCGATTTTGGAGTATGTTCCATGGGCTGATGAGAAGTATGTGTATTCAGTTTTGGGGGGATGAAATGTTCTGTAGATGTCTGCTGAATCCAAATTTTGGATGGTTAGGTTTAAATCTAAAATTTCTTTACTCAGCTTCTTATTGGAGGATCAATCCAACACTGCCAAAGGAGTGTTGATATCTCCACTATTATGGAGCTGGAGGAAATCAAGTTGCTCATGTCTGTTAGAGTTTCTCTTATAAATTGAGGTGCATTCTGGTTGGGTGTGTAGATATTAATAATTGAAATCTCATCATACTGAATATTACTCTTAACAAATATAAAGTGACCATTCTTATCCTTCCTTACTTTTGTTGGTTTAAAGTCTATTGTATCTGCAAATAAAATTGCAACACCTGCTTTTTTCTGATTACCATTTGCCTGAAATATGGATGACCATCCTTTCACCCTGAGTCTATATTTGTCTTTTAAGGTAAGATGTGACTCTTGTATGCAGCAAATATCTGGCCCGAGTTTTTGTATCCAGTCAGCTAACCTGTGCCTCTTTACAGGCTGTTCACATTAATGGAGAATATTGATAAGTCTGGTAAAATTTTGGGTATCGTGTGTTTTGAAAGTCCAGTGGACATTTTTAATCCTTTCACCACTGTGGAAGTTGGAATTTGATCAAAAGTGTCTGAGTGAGTTTACTTTTGTGGTAGAGGATTGGGCTGGTCATTATGGAGGATAGGTCTGAGAATGTCCTGAAGAGCTGGTTTGATTATGGCAAATTTCTTCAAAATATGAATGTCATTAAAGTATTTAATTTCTCCATCATAAATGAAACTCAGTTTAGCTGGATACAGGATCCAGGGTTGAAAGTTTTTTTGCTTTAGGAGATTAAAAGTTGATGACCACCCTTTTCTGGCTTGAAAAGTTTCAGCAGAGAGATCTGCAGTCATTCTAATATTCTTCCCTTTGTAAGTAATGTATTTCTTATGTCTGGCTGCTTTCAGAATTTTCTCCTTCATATTAACTTTAGTGAAGTTATTTATGATATGCCTGGGGGATGTCTTATTCAGATTGAGTTGTGCTGGGGTGCTGAAACTGTTTGCTATCTGAATTTCAGAATCTCTTAGCATGTCTGGAAAATTCTCTTTCATAATTTCATGGAGAAGGTCCTCTGTGCCTTTCGAGGTCACTTCATCACTTTCAGGGATTTCAATGAGGCGAATATTAGCTTCTTCGAATTTTCCCAGAGCTATATGAAAGAATGATTCGTTTTTGCTCTCCATTTTTCTCTTCCTCTTTGAGAGTTTGGGAGCGTTCAAAGGCTTGTCTTCAGTGTCAGAAATCCTTTCTTCTGCTTGCTCCACTCTGTTACTGAGGGATTCTACTGTATTTTTCAGATCTTTGAGGGCTGAAAATGCTTGCTTCAGCGCATCAAAATCCTTGGTGGTTTTGTCTGTAAATTCATTAAATTCTTGAGACAACTTTTGAATTTTTCCTCGAATTTCTAATTCCGACTTTTGAATTGCTACTCAAATTTCTAATTCCAAGTTTTCCTGCATTCTGTTAATCTTGTTTGCAATCCAAGTTCTGAATTTGATTTCTGACATCTTTGCTAGCTATTTATGAATGGGATATTCAGTTACATCTACCATATATTTCCTTGGGTGGGGGTTGATCTATTCTGGTTATTCATGTTATCAGAGTTTTTCTGCTGATTCTGCCCTATGATTGTTTTACACCATTTGCTTTTTCCCCTGGAGCTTTGTCAAGGACCCGTACAGAGCTATGGCCTGAGAAACTGGGGACTTGTTTGGTGTGTTAGGTTAAGTGGTTCTGTCTTGTTTTCAGCTGGTCTTTTTTCAACCCTAGTGAAACAGTTACTCTGGGTTGAAGTCTCAGCTGTGGGGAAATGCCAACAATTAAGTCATCCTGCCACCCACAGGCAACAATTAGAAAAGGAAAATCAAACTTTCCTACAACCACACACCCAGGGCACCACCTGAATAGTCCTCAGGTGATTGGCTCAGTTCAAAAGGTCCAAACAATTGTCTCAGTCAGCACCTGTCTCAGGTGGGAGAGTTTAAAAGGTCTCTGGCAACTAGATCACCCGGGTCTGGTGACTACTCAGACATGGCTTGCTCCAGTGTTCCGTGGAACTATTCACCCACCCAGTGAATAGTTCAGTCTGGGAAGTTTGATGCCTCCTTCCCCACCTTGTACCTCTGTCACTCCCAGTCACTGATAGCCCCACACGGCTGTGAACCAATTGCCTGTAGTGAACAGATACTTTAGAGTTTTACACCTGTCTGAATCACAAAGAAATCTATTTCTGCTCAGACAGGCCACTGTGCTCTGCCTCTATCTAGCAGAGGGAGGTGAGGCCTGACAACCTCGGGTACTTGATGGAGGTGGGGGATGTTCTTTCAGTTCCAGCCCCGCCCCGGTTTGATGTTGCTGACAGAATAGAACTGAACAAGTTTGTGGGAATTTGTTTCTGTCCCTGCTAAATTCCCCTGCAGAAGAGAGGCTGTTTTGAGTTCCAGAGCCTGCGTCTCAGGCCCTGTCTTTGCTCCTGCAGGTTTGTATTCTGTTACCTGTCAGTTCTAGTCTTCCTTTGTCTATAGGCTGACAATCCTCTGAGGGCTGGGTGTGTCTTAGGCTCAGTAAAGGGGTCCTCTGGTTCAGCTCTGCCCTGGGAACTTCCCGGCTCTGTGCATGCATTTCTAGTCCCCGCACTCCACCCTGGCCGGTACCACCTCAGGCAAACCCTTTACTCATGGGGGCCTGTGTTTCCGTCCCAGATCTGTTCCATGGTTGTTGCCACTTGAGTAGATGCCCAGCCTCCTCTGGTTGCCCAGAGAGACTGGGGGTGTGACTTTGGAATATCCGGGAGTGAGCCCTATTGTTGCTGAAAGACGGCTGCTGCTCTCCGCCTCGGGGCACCGCCACTTCGGTGTGGTTCCCTCTCAGCCAACTGTGCAGCAGAATCAGCACTGACCAGCTGCAGTTTAGGCCCTGTCCATACCCCTCGAGAAATCACCAAGAATCTGGACTCCTGGGGAACAGGCCTCCAGACCTCACTCAGAGGGAGAGTGGAGGGGAGTCTGGGAGCTCAGAGTTGTAGGTAGAGAATATATACAGTTTTATACAGTTTTATTCCTGGCAGGAGAATGCCGTGGCACCCTAGTAGGGAAGTTAGGTCCAGTTTTTGGAGGGTCTCTCCTGTGGAGTGTAGTGGGAGGACCTTTGAACTCTGCTTGTTTCTTTGTGGGGCACTCCGAGCCCTTCTCATGGGGGAGGGGACTCCCCTCTGCTTGGTGATGGATTTTGTACCTTTTGTTTGTATCCTTGGGGTCACAAGTCACCTCAGCATGGTTGATGTGCGTTCTTCAACCTTCTCTCTTGGTGCAGCTCTAATCCACCAGTTTACTTGCTAAATTTCTGTCCTTTAACTCCCCTTCTGGACGGGAGCCTCTGTGGAAAGCTGGCTTCAATCAGCCATCTTGTCTCCACCCCAGCTAAATATTTGAATTGTTAAATACAATTTTTATATTGTTGCTATTAGTCATTCATTCATTCTACTAATGAGCTGAGATCACTGGAGCAAGCTTAGTACCATAAACTAGTAGAAACTTTATGTTGTGTGAGGAATGTATTTATTCACTTCCTACAGTTTTACTTAAGAGTCTAATATATGCTAGGAACCAAAGTAGGTGTTGGGGTGAAAGAAAATAAACAAGTGCAACTGACTAAAATTTATTATAAGAATAAATTGTCCCAAACACTTTGTAACTTAGCTTCTAACACAGACATGGTTTGTGGCAGACCTTCTTCTTCCATTTTCTCTAGGAAACAGACATGCAATAAAAAGAACAGCAATAAAATAGCCACATTATTGAGATTTTGGTTTATAGGTGTGAGACAAAGCCCTGGGCCAGTGTTTTGAATGCATTTTCCACCTGCTCTGAGATCCAGAACTTCTCTGGGCAATTATATCACAGGATGGAACTTAAGAATGCTGAATGCAAGGGACCTAAATTTTTTAATGATAGATAATTAATCATTTTTACGGAATTGGAGTAATAAGTGTAAATTAGCATTGGCTACTAAAGCTTTTTTCAGGTAAGTGTGAAAACTGATAAAATAATACTGCATAGGAGGCCACCTGCTTAAGGCAGTCTAACTTCCAGGCCATGGGAGGCCAGGTGTTATGGAGTTTATACCATTTCTAGTCCCCTTAATAAGACCTTGCATCACTTAAGGATTTTTGGAAGGAACTCTTTCTTATAAGAATAAAGAGTACATATTTTCTGTGTGTGTCCCTTTTCCATAAATCCTCTGGGAACGAAGCATGGCAGAAGTGGGTACCTAGATAGGAAGAACTATGGCCACTTTCACCTCCAACATCAGTCTTACCTGCAAAGCCCAAAGGTCACTATATATGCTCAGGTAATTTGGACTCAACATGCAGACTCACATAGAAAAGAGAAATTAAATTGAGCAAGGATTCCACCTTGAGTGGTACTATCTTTGAACAGATTATAGGTGGCATCTGGATAGGAATCAGTAACCTTTGTAGGCTAGGAATTCCCTCCCAAATAGGCAAAGCATGGCTTTCTAGTGTAGGCTTAGGATTCTTTGATAGGCTGTGTTAGAATCTCACTTTGAAGGCAAGTGATCACCTTATTTGACATACTTAGGGGAGTTATTTGTCTAATAAATGACTTGGAAATAGTTCTGTTTTAAAATGTTCTGAAAAGCCACAGCCATAACCATTTCACCCAAATGCTCTCAAATGCTTGCTATAGTTTTCTTTTCTTATAGTAAATGTAAAAAGCAAAACAAAACAACCTAATACAGAAAATATTAATTGACCACCACATATCCACAGGCTGATTTGCCACCATCTGTCTTGACTAAACAGCCCCCTAGCAAAACTACATCAATGAAGACTTTAGAAACTTAGATTCAGTTATGGGAGAGGAGTGATGTAATTTATCAATAAATAGATGAAGTGTCGTGAACTAACTACCACAAAATAAGAGTTCCTAAACTAATGTGAAGAAGTAAAAATTAGGATCAACTCAAGCTCAAAGGGGGTGTGCGTGTATGAGTGTGTGTGCTGTGTGTGTGCACGTGTGCAGTCAAGCCTGAGCTTGAAATGTCTTGTGTGTCTAGAAATTAGATCCTCCTGCCAAAGTTGTAAGAACCTTTGTGAGAAGATCAAGGAACACAATTATAGGATATAGTAAAGGAGCAAAAACCATTGCTGAGGAAAATAGCACAGCCTTGGAGATGTATCTAATCAGTTTTAAAAGAGACTTTGCTACTTCATCAGGACAAATGCTGGGAAAATGCAGAGATCTAGTGTACAAGTTTTAGCCAGAAATACATGATAGAAGACAGTTTCTTCCTAGATACCCATGCACGTGGACTTAGGCAGCACCATGAAAGATAGTTTCAATTTAAAATGTTTGGAGCTTGATTTTCATTTGTGACATGTATGAGAGAAACAGAATGTTAGGTCAGGGGACCCTCTGTATTCATCTACTCAGACTGCCATCACATACAACAGACTGGATGGTTTAAACAGCAAAAATGCATTTTCTCCTAATTGCTCTGGCTAGGTGTCTCACTACTGTGTTAAATAGACGTGGCAAAATATGACCATCCTTATTTTCTTCCTAATCTTAGAGGAAAAGCTTGCAGTCTTTCATCATTGAGTGTGATTAAACTGAGCTATTTAACATGAACTTGCTATAGTGAGGTAGTTTCCTTCTATTTTTAGTTTGTTATTTTTTTTGAAGAAACAGTGTTAATCTTATCATCTTTTCAAATTTTTTTGCATCATTTGAGATAATTTTGTGGTCTAGTTTTTCCTTCATTCTGTTAGCATACTACCTTGATTAATTTTCAAATCTTAAAACATCATCGCATTCCTGGAATAAATCCCACTTTGTGTATAATCTTTTTAATGTGCTATTGAATTTACCTTTTTAGTATTGTATTGATGAATAGTTTGTTCATCGGAATGTTTGTCTGTAGATCTATTTTCTTATAGTTTCTTTGTCTGGCTTTGGGATCAGATTAATACTGCCCTCATGGAATGAACATGGAAGTATTCTCTCCTCTTTAATTTTTCAGAGGCATTTGAGGGACATGGGTGTTACTTCCTTTTTAAATGTTTGGAAAAAAATCACCAAAGAAGCTATCTGGTCCTGGGCTTATGTTTGTTGAAGATTTTTGAGTACTGATCTAATCTCCTTATGAGTTATAGGTCTCCTGAGATTTTCTATTCTTTGTGATTCAGCTTGGTATGTTGTGTTCCTGTAGAAATATATCCATTTCATCTGGGTTATTAATTTGCTAGAATGTAATTACTCATAGTACCCTCTTGTAATCCTTTCCATATCTTGATAAAGGGTAGCAATACTCCCTCTTTCATTTCTTATTTTATTTATTTGAGTCTTTCCTTCTTCTTAGTCAATTTAGCTAAAAGTTTATCAATTTTGTTGAAAGTTTCAAAGAACCAACACTGGCCTTCATTCATTCATATATATATATTTAAAAAAAATACCTATTTTGATTATCTATGCTCTTATCTTTATTATTTCTGGCCTTGTTTTGGATTCTTCTTTTTCTAGATTCTTAAGGTATAACATTAGATGTATTAATTGGAGGTCTTTCTTCATTTTTAATGTAAGCATTTATAACTATAAGTCTCCCTCTCAGCACTGCTTTTGCTGCATCCTATAAGGGTTTTGGTATGTTGTGTTATCATTTTCATCTGTTTCAACTTATTTTATAATTGCTTTTGTGATTTCTTCTGTAACTCATTTGTGGTTGAAGCGTGTGTTGCTTCATTTTCATATATTTGTAGATTTCCCACTTCTGTTATTGGTTTCTAGTTTCATCCTATTGTGATCAGAAAGAAATTGTACAATGTAGACCTTTAAAAAATTATCGGAACTTGTTTTGTGGCCTAATGTATGGTCTATCACGAAGAATATCCATCTGTACTTCATGGAAATACGTATTCTGCTACTGTTGTGTGTAATGTTCTTTATACACTTGTTAACTTCAATTGGTCTATCATGTTCAAGTTTTCTTTGTCCTTATTGGTCTGATATCTGGTTAATTTTATTTGAAGTTTCATTTATACTAGTTATATGAAGCTTGTTTTTCTAAAACATTTATTATGCTTAAAACTAATAGTGGTAAACAAACCTTATTGGAAGAATAAATATGTGATAAATTTTCTGAAGATGACATAAAGTTCTCTGAAGTTTGGACTGCTGTAATTTAAGATATGAAATTTAAAGTGTCAAATGTTGGTAATTGCTGTAGGATATTTTGTGCTGGCTACGATGCCAGACCTTGTGCTACGTACATTATTGATATTTCATTGTCTTCTTTATGATGGGGAGGAAAGTGAGATTTTAGAAATTAAGTAGGTTTGCTCATGATCAAGCAATAAGGAAGTTGACATGGAAAGGATCAAAACTCCAGTCTGTGACATGAATGCTTTATTTTATCACCGAACTACAATTTTAAAGTAGTTACAAGCATGACTCTTAAAGAAATAAACTCATGCTGCAGATCTTATTTAATTCATTAATTCTCGAGGGGACAATTAAGATTGTAAAAGTAAGGGAAATCATATTGAGAAGGTATCACTTTATAGACAGTTTGAAGAAGAAAAATATTAAAATAAAACCTGCAGTGCTAAATAACTAATTTCCTACAAAGCATTAAAAACATAACTTTTGGGATTACTTTTCTCTTACATGTATAAATCTACAATTTAACATGTAAATTTTAAATGTTTAAGCTCTGACTGAATAATAAAAGGAAATCTAACACAAGTAAATTTTCTTAAGTAATTCCCTGGTATGACATTAAAAGGATATGCTTTGATTTGATTTGATTCTTTTTATTTTCAAGATTTGTACAATTTATCTCTCTAAAACAATACATTATAAATTATAGGAATTTTTTTCTTAGGTTTTAAGTTCTCTGACGCAGACATTTTGGAAAACTGATATGGATGAAATAGCAAATTGAGGCTGATTCCGTGAATGGAGCCTTTTTCTTTTTTTAAAGTTTTTGGCTGGGGCTGGGTTCGAACCCACCACCTCCGGCATATGGGGCTGGCGCCCTTCTCCTTTGAGCCACAGGGACCACCCATAGAGCCTTTTTCTTACCTGTGGGGCTCCATTTTCCAATTTAACACGTTGACAGCCACACTGTTTTATTATGCAAATAAAATAAAAACTTCAAAACAACATGATCGTAAAACATACATCAATAAAAAAGTAAATATGAAAACTTGAAAACCAGCAATGTAAAAAATAATATGAAAATTTGAAAAATAGTACATAACTGATGTGGAATTTAATGTTTTAGTGAAATTGCCCACAGTCTGTCCCTGTTAGCAGCAACGTAAACTAGATTTCAAGTTCAACTTACGGTATTTGGAACATTGCTTATCCCTGGGAAACTGCATAGTGGATTTGGTGGTTAGATTTTCTTTTTTCTTTTTTTGGGGGGGAGGGTAGGAGTTAGATTTTCTGAATTGTATAATATTTTTCACATTTAAAAAAATTAAAAAAATTGTGTTTATAAGGTTCTATGATGTGTTTATTTCATATGATTGTCAAATACTTCATGCATTTTGTAGGTCTCAATGGTAGCTCATGGATGTTGAGTGCAAAACCTTTAATATGTATATTAAAAATATGTCAGCAACTTGGACACCAATTGTTCAAGTTACAATCGATATTCTTCCCACATCATACATTTGGATCATACGTAGTAGAAATAATGAAGTTGTAGGTCATAGAAATAGGGCATTTCATTTAAGGCAAAATAAAAATATTGGACTGATGAATAGTCAATTTATATTTTATATTGGGTGAAATGAATTAATGTTTCTTAGCCAGCATCACAATTGAAGCTAATTCACCATTTTACTAAAAAAAATCACATATCTAGAGATTCTTTCTGAGCTAAAATAATTTTACAAATCTGTGTTTAATTAGCTTCATCTCTGAATATGCTAGCAACAGAGAAAGAGTGGACTGGCCTGTGAACTCCATGAGCTTCTCACTTTACAAGTGGTCCAATAAGAGCAATGTTTTGCATTTGCACAGCTGATGTGAGGCTGTTGGAATCTCCTTGGCATTCCATGCCTGCTTTCTGGGTTAATGGAGGGCTTACATGTTTAAAACTGTTTCAAGTGAGTCTCGTTTTACAGGCATTACACCAGGTTAAGCAGAGGGTAAAAGAACAAAAAAATGTAATCTTATTCCATATAATTCAAGAACACTCAATTATCTGGGCACTCTGAGATCATTATTTTATCATTTTTAAGGGTATGCAGTTAATCGAAGGATAAAGTGGATTTGAGTTAGGCAAAATATGTTTTTACAAAATTGCTTCTCTATGATGATTCCTGTTGGTATTCGAAGTTTTTCAAAGAAGTTTTCCCTCCCTAAAACTGTGTTTCTAATTTCCACTTTAAAATTTTGTTCATATACTATTCCTCTAGTTTGCTCATTTTAACAATTACTATATGATATATTTTAGTAGCTGCTTTGTTTAGTATTTGAACATTCCTTCAATACTTTCTCCCACCTGACTGACCATACCTTATTTTTCCCAGTATAATATTGTATTCTTCACTATTCCATGACTGATAGCATCTTCCTTGGTAATTTCATAATTATAATAAATTAGGGATGATAAAGCATGAAGATTTTTCCAGTAATCCCCTATAATCTTGTCAACAATGATGATAAATATTTTTAGAGGTTTAGGGGGTTTGTGATTTTCATATTTGTGAAAGCAGTATTTAGAACAGTGCCTACTCATCAGGAAATTAAGGGCTACTAGTGAAAGTAGCCTTTACTACAAACAAAATGATATTGTTAGCAGATTTAGTGTTGATAATATCTTATTAAAAGTAACATATTTATAAAAAATAAATGGTTCTACCTCTCCATTATTTTTATTGTATTTTTTTAAATTTCAAAATACAAGTACTTTGGGTTATATGGATTGCTTTTGAAATGCTTAAGTCAGGATGATTAATGTGCACATCACTCAAATAGTGTTCATCGTACCTGTTAGGTAGGCCTTTGCCCATTCCCTCATTTCCCTGATATCTCACTGATGGCAATGGTGCCACTGATTTTCACTAATATTATATTATAATGTTGACATCATTATAATAATTTATTATTATGCTTATGAGCTTTCTATCCTCAGAGTTGAGTTTCTATAAAATATTCCTACATTTTTATTATGTAGTGACTGACCAAGACAGACTTGAAATAATGGTATTTGTCTCATTTGACTTCTTTTTTTTTATTTGTGGTTTTTGGCCGGGGCTGGGTTTGAACCCATCACCTCCGGCATATGGGACTGGCGCCCTACTCCTTGAGCCACAGGCGCCGCCCTCTTTTTTTGTTTTAACTTTCTAAATATTTCCAGAGTCCATGCACTACTCTGCATACTTACTGCTATTCTTCCAACCAGGCCATCATTATCAAACACGGGGTTGATTACAACAATTTCCTAACTGCTGTCTCTTTCTCCTGGTGAGACCTCTTCTAAACCTCTCTTCATTCTGTACCCAGAGTGACCTTCCAAATTCCACACTTCTGATCAGCTTAGTGCTCCCCATAAAACAGTTCAATGACTTTTCCATTAAATTGGAATGAAGATCTGGCCTCTGGCCACATTTTCTCTCTCATTTTTCTCTGCCCTACTTTTACTGTACTCATCTCTAGCTTTGCTAAACTCTTTTTATTAGCTTTTTTTTTATTTAGCCGTTTCTATAGAGCTCCTCTGAAGTAACCATCCGTATAGTGAGAGGTGGAGATACAGTGATAAACAAAGCAGACAACTTTCCTGTCCTCATGAAGATTCCTAAATGATAGATAGACATTCAAATACATAATTAAAATGCAAAGAGTATGAAGAAAGTATTGGGTATTGGCTTTATTTAATGATAAAACTTATTCCTGAGGGGAGAGGGTGGTCTTCCATTTTTTCTGCATATATTTGTATAAGAAGTGTTCTCTTCTCCTCTTCCTCGGATACTCTTTACTTCTCACTTGCCTAATCACTCTTCAGTTAATGATTTTTTTTGAGTTATTAATTTTTACATAGATTCTTTTCTTAGACTTCAATGACTGGTGTATGTTCCTATGTTATTTGCATTTTTCAAATCATAACGAATTTCTTAACATTTGTTTAATGATCACTTTATGGGTTCTGTGATGGCAGGTGTATATATATATATGTTTTAAATTGCTGTGTCCCTTTTGCTTTTGCTTTAGAGTGGTCTTTGGTACAATTAATTTTTTGAATGAATTTATATGAAGATATATAAATGTCTTCTACCTTTTCCCACTCTTTCATTCTTTTTGGACATTGAACATTATGTTAAGGCTGTCACCTGCCTAGCAACAAGGAAAAATTTAATACATATTTGTTTATTAAATGAAGAAAGGCATGTGAATATGGCTCTACCTTTTAAAGAATGTTCTTAAATGCTAAGGATATAATATGTTACTCATTTAAAATTTTCACATGAGCTTATTTACCATCTATTAATACATAGGCATTAAGTATATGATTAATAATTCAGTTTTTTTCCTACCAATCCTGACTCTCATTTACCTAGTTCTCCTTTCTAAAATAACTGAATGCTATTAGTTACTTGTGTTATTTTTTTCCCCTTGTTTTTCTGTTGAGAAAGAGTTCTACCCTATGCTCTGAGCTGAGTGCAATGGCATCAGAGCTCACTGCAACCTCAGACTCAGGCTGTGGGCATCCTACTGCCTCAGCCTCTGAAGCCGCTGGGATTACAGGCACTGGCTGCAGCGCCTGGCTGAGTTTTTCAGTTTTTTTTATGAGTCCGGCTCTCATTCTCTCTCAGACAAGCCTTGAAATCTTGAACTCAAACAATTCTCCCTCCTCAGCCTCCCATAGTGCTGGGATTATAGGCATGAGCTACCGCGTCAGTGTTACTAGTGTTAATGAAGCATTTTAAATAGTTTTATATTACCATGAAATCCATAAAGGTCAAATAAAAAGAGGAAAAGCTCTCTTTTTATTCTTTTTTTTTTTTTTTTTGAGACAGAGTCTCACTTTATTGCCTTTGGTAGAGTGTTGTGGCATCATATAGCTCACAGCAACCTCCAACTCCTGGGATTAGATGATTCTCTTGCCCCAGCCTCCCAAGTATGTGGGACTACAGGTGCCTGCCACAACACCCAGATTTTTTTTTTTTTTTTTTTTTTTGTTGTTGTTGCAGTTTGACCGGAGCTGGCTTTGAACCCACCACCCTTGGTGTATGGGGCCAGCACCCTACTCACTGAGCCACAGGTACCACCCCAATAAACTCTCTTTTTGTATATTTATAGTCAATTAAATATTTTATAATCAATATTTCTAATTATAGATATAAAATGTGCCTAGTATTTAGACTAGATTACTGTTTTCAAGGTCCTTTTAAATCCTCTCATACAAACAGTGTTATACACACAGAAATTTTACCATTTCTTCCATTTTGCAGGAGAGAAGAGATTTAGTTTAATGCTATTTTACTTGCGTAAGTTCACATGTATAGAGATCAAGAACCTAAGTATTCTAATTTCAAATTAAAAACAAAATCCACTCCAAAGTGTTGCTATTCACTTAAAGGATTATATTATAGCTCAGTCAACACAAGCCAGAAACAGTCCTTGAACAGTCCTTACATGGATTCAGCTAGCCTAGACAGTTCTTGAAAATGATCTAAGAACTCAAATTTCCTCAGTGGGGGATTTTCCTTTGGTAAAATAGCATGCAAAACAATTTTAGATTTCAGTTTAGCTATGTAGATATTCATTTTGCTTATCTTTAGAAGCATAATTTCTTAACATATTGGCATGTTTTATGTTAATAAAATAAAAAGCAATTAGGAAAACAAAAATCCCTCCGACACACTTAGATCTGCCAACAGCTTGTCCCAGTGCTGGCCCGGAAGTCAGTCCAAGAAGTTGGATATTTCCATTTTTCTCTTCTGAGGAAGCTAAATTGCCTTATTTCAAGCAGTTCAAAATTACACTGGATTGTCACCAATCACAGAGTGTGTTCACAAAAACTCTCTGGAGTGATCATTATGCTAAACAAAATGCACCAGCAGCTCTTGGAGAGCCATTGGTTTCAATGAGCCTCTCTTTATGCTCTTTACTGCTATTCATTTTGTACAGGATTTTCTTCTTAGAAAAAAAATCTAGACACTTCTGAATTCCAAATATCAGGTACAGGTCCCCCTTACCCTTTGAAAACCCCAGTAGAAGTCTTATGTCTCAAATTTATATCAGACGGGTTATTAAGAAAGTGTGAGACAGATTGGAAGTCACCGATAATTCTTGTTTTTCTAAGGGAATATAATTCAGGATATTTTGCTTTCTTTCTCTTTTATATTGTCTTTCTCCAGAAAAGAAATTGGTACTAAACACCCTCACTGTTTAAGTAATGGGGACACAAACTTTAATAACCTTTATTTCATCAGTTTAGTATCATTCTCATCAGCATTATTTTATATATAATATAGACATAGAGTTCATATATTTTAGTATTGAATATGCTATAAAATGATGAAGTTTAGTATTTTTTGGTTTGATAAAAAAACCTGTAAAACATACTCTAAAAAATTATATTAAATAGAATAAATCAGCTCTGCATCTTGTACACCAATCGAGAGCATAGAAGAATTAAGAAGTCATGTAATTATTTTCAGAAAAATTGTAAAAGACTTGACAATTTGATTAATAAGTGTCAGTATCCTTTATTTCAATTTCTGTTGGAATCTAGCTTGTGTCTAGCAGATAGTAAAGAACTAGATAAACGCTTGTTGAATGAATAAAAGAATAAAAGAAAGAATGAATGACTTTGGCCACATGTCACATTGTTGGTTGCTGAAACCACAAAGCCGAGGCACTCATGAAATTTAATGTTTTGGTTCCCATCACCACACATGTGGCATTATCTGACTTCTGGAATACCACAATCATTTCTTAACTGTTTTCTTTAATTTTACTCTTGCCCTTGATTGGGGAACATAATTGAAAATAAAAGATTCTTCCAACTCAGAAAACCTCTTAACAAAGCTAAAAGAGAAAGAAACCATTTTATTATGGAACAAACATTAAACAGAATGTGTTGCAAATTATGGTCAATCTCAAAGACAGAAAGAAATCTCACAGCTAAGCAAATACAATCCATTACACATGTTCTCAAGGTAAACAATAATGAGTCCTCAAGTAAGAGGTCTTGATAGGGTCATTTGTCATGCACAGCACACGCTAAATTAATTTAGTAGTGGGGGTGACCTTCCAGTTACCTAACTAGCTTTATATAAAGAAAAGTCAAACTCCAGATTGTTATGATGAAAGGATGTCTTATACCTATGGAATTTAGTTTCCTACCATCCCTAACTGGGAGATAGGGATAATATCTGTTTATTTACATATTTATGTATTTATTTATTTTGATGAGTACCCATCAAATAGATGATTTCTATTTCCTTGAGAAAGACATTCCTGGGTTATAAAGCTGGGGAAGTCTTATTTAGCTTTTAAAAAGATTTACATACATTTCGAAGATACAGTGAAAGAGCTTAGCAATACTGTTTTATAAGCTAAATGCTCTAAGAAAAGGGGAAGGGGACTCTCTTCTGTTATTTTCAACAGAGAGACGTAAGCCTCTTATTTTTAATTTGTGTCTGCCCTTACACCCCTTTTAATCCTCACACAGAAGCTAGATAGAGCCTTCAAAATATCAAATGTGTTTTCAAACTTACTTTATAATTTTCTATCTCCCCCAGAATGGAAGTGGAAAGTCTTAATGTAGTCCACAGAGTTCTACATTATTTCATCTTCTTTTTCCCCTTCCCCACCATCCTCTCTTCTCTATGATCTCATCTCCATCACTCTCTCTCTGTTCGTTCTCCTCTAATGTTCTTTGAACATGCAAGCATCCTGGGCTTCAGCCTTGGTAACTGTTGTTTCTTCTCTCCAGACTATTCTTTCCCCACATTTGTTCAGAGCTGCTCCTTCACTTTCTTTTCTGTGGTCAGACACCACTGGACAAGTAAGGTCTTCCCTGACCAGGTTATATAGTACAGTAACCCTCTTCCCCACATCTCTTATCCCCCCAGCACTACCTTCTTTAATTTTTTCCATAGCACTTCATCATCATTGGATTATGTGTTCATCTTTGTTCCCTTCAGCTATTACTGCCAAATAATCACACTAGAATTAGTAGCTTAAATAAGGATAATCTTTTTATTAATTCTCCTGCTGTCCTTAAGCCAGGATTTCAGAAAGGGCATTGCTGGGTTATTCTGGCTCTAGGAATCTCATGCAGTTGTAAAGATATAGTGGTGGCAGCTGAAAGAGCAGGGCTGAAGCAGCTTAGGGCTAGCCTGGCAGCTCTCTCTCTTTCTTCCTCATGTAGTATCATGACCTTCCCATATGAGCTCTCAGTTAGGACTAGTTGGCTAGTTAGCTAGATAGGATCAAGGTGGATGATGGATGCAGTTAGGCCATTTTGGACTGGTCTGAGTCAGGCTAACCTAGGCTATTATGGCAATAAGACTGATTAAGACCCTGCAGGTGGGCTGTTATTAAGACCCTGTAGATGGGTTATTTTCAAAAACTTGAAGGAGGTCATTTTGAGAACAGAGTTAATTAAGACCCTGGAGGACTTCTAAGAATCAGATAATACTCCTGAAAGTTGTTGTGTAGAGGTTGTGTAGTCCCAGCTACTCAGGAGGCTGAGGCAAGAGAATCACCTAAGTCCAAGAGCTGGAGGTTGTTGTGAACTGTAATGCCACAGCACTCTACCAAGGAAGACAAAGTTAGACTCTGTTTCTACAAACAACAACAACAGCAACAACAAAAAACCCTCAGAGGCTGTGCTTTCCATGGTGCCTGCAGTCACTAGGATGGGGCTGGCTCTACTTTTCCAGAGACTGATATCTCCAAGAGCAATAGAGATGGTAAGTAATGCCCAAAGCCTGGGAGATGCCTTGTGCAATGGTAGAAGTGAATGATGGTCCATTATGACTTTGAAGAGATTTAGGCAAGCTTTCATGGCCTAACCAGTGATTCCTGAATACTGGATTGATGTGAGATTCAAATTTAGCATCTCATGATAAAAGTATGCAGTGTGTGGTTGTAAAGAAGAAAGTATATCCCGGTGATCCTGGATACCCCCAAAGCATCTTATCACTCATGTAGCAAAGGATGTGTTACCCAAGTAAACCCAAGTAATGGAGCAGGACATTTTGGCACTACCAGAAATGCTGGAGTAAAGGATGATTATTAATAAGACACAATAATGGAGGTGCAAATTTCCTAATGATTGGCAAAACAATGACCCATAAAATGGTGCAGGTTTTGAAAATGAGGTGTTTTGAGAAGGAGCTGAGAAGAGAATGACCACATCAATATCTAAAAGGAATTTATAAAGCTTACCTGCCCTGTTCATATGCACCCAGGGTTTATGTTTCTATAGTTAGGGCAAACAAAATTGGGCCTCATTCTGCGAGAGCAAGCAGGAACTCTGAAGAAGATTCTTGAAATACTCTCAGAGGGACCTTAACCATGATAATTTTTGGCTTATTCCTTAAGATCTTGGATTATCTCAATATTTTTCTTAAGGTGGTCAAATTTTCTACCACCCAGCCAGAGGTAGTAACCTAAAAATAAGACTCATGGAGGAGTGTGCAAGGTCCTGCCATTCCAGGTGTTAATAAGTCAGGTGGTCTTCTGTTCTGGAATACCACATCCTGAAGCTATTTACAGACAGTTATGTTGCCCCAGTGAATTATTAAGGACATATATTTCTAATAAAATAATACCAGCAAACTAAAAAAGACTTTTGAAAATAAAACTCCTGCTGCACCAATACTCCCTATATTCCAGGGTTATAATATAGGATTACATAAAGATTAATTTAGAATGCCCCAAAACAAAGACTGACTGACTCCCTCAAGGTGTGTGAAGCAGACATAAAATGGGATTGTCCTCATATAGAACTAGTGCGCCCTATAGGGAAGGAGGGCCCAGTTTGATCTCTATAGGTAATGCTGTCAGTGTTCCAGCCCCTGATTGTTTTGCCCAGATATACCCTGTGAGGTTATAAGTAGTTGGTGTGCCATGTGCACTTTTATCTGTGATAATGGGGTTTGATCCATACAAGATCCACTACGTTAAGTGGTAAGAGCTTTTCACTTGTTCAGTCACATTTAGGACATATCCAGTAAGAGGTATGGTTGATTAAATTGGCCACTTGTCCAACAGTGGGAGCCAAAGGGTGATGTAAACCAAAACTCAAAGGGAAAATGTATAAGAAGCATCATGATGACTTTTCTGATTGTCGTTTGAATAGGAGTTTGATATTTTCCAAAGGTTCACAAGAACAGGCAGGGTCCTGGCTGTGATCCTGAGCAGTGGATAGTGGCTTGAGTGTCACTCAAGCCTTGGAAGAAGGTTCACAGCTTCCCTCGGGAATGGTGGATCCAGCTAGGAGGTACCAGGCACCTTGAAGGCTGTGGAAATAGACATCAGTCCTAGAAAAGGCCCCTCACAGATTGGCTGTAACTGAGATTGGGGATTATTATATTTATGGACTCGTACAAAAACCTGGGTGCCTGGAAGAAAAAGAGGTTGAACTTCTATTGTATTTGGTCTAGAAACTTCAAATTCAGAAGTGGCTTGTTGGAATTTATAGAGAGAAATAGCCCATTGATAAAGAGCTAGGGATTCAGGAGCTATTGAAAATCCAGTTGGAGAAAGGGTCACCAGTATAAAATTCCAAAGGGGCTGAAAGTTGAAGCCCATTCTGTCGCAGTCCTGATCCTTAACAATACAACAGTTAAAATTTAAAGCCACAGCTGATAAGTTTCCTAAGTCAATTTCATAGTAGTTTGTTTTAAATATTGACTTAACCCTCTACTTTTCTTGAAGACCGAGATCGCCAAGAGCCCTGGAGATATAAGTAAGGCTCAAAGCCTTGGAGATGCCTTGTGTAGTGGTAGAAGTGAATAATGAGCCATTGTCACTTGGAAGGGATTTAGGTAAGCCAGAGGGAGAAAGGATCTCATTTACCAATGACTTCTGAGATTTTTAATGTTCTGTTTGGAAAGGCTTCTATCTCTTTCTAGCTTTTGTTTTTATTGGATATTGTTTTTGATGTGGAAATTTGGTGCGGTCTTTTAATTTGGCAATTACTGGTTGGGCACAAAATCTGGTCTCTGTGTGGACAGACAGAATATCATTAATTTTGGGGAAGTGACCAGCATCACTCAAGTCTTAGAATAAACTCCTGCTGTACCAACACCCCCAGGGCAGGGACAGCAGGTCCTCCTCTCAGCTCCAGCTGCGCTGGCTGGGGTGCCACCTCCTCTATCAGTATTAGTCTAACTGGCCAATGCAATGGTGACCTCTAGGTACACTTGGGACAATTCAACATGTTTTATTTGCCACCAGCCAGGACATTTTGCAAAGCAGTGCTTGAACTATAATCGCCCTCCCAAAACTCCATGTTACAAATCCAGTGAAATGGGACATTGGGCCGTAATTTGCTGCCCTGACTAGGGAGCTGGTGTGACAAGGGAAGCATTGTCCTCTGATGGGGCCCAGGTTGTTATGAAGGTTGTTCATAAATACTCTCTTTTTCAGGAGGCGGAGCAAGATGGCAGCCGAGTAATAGCTTCCTTGCATCTGGGCACCGTGAGTCTAGGGAGATAGGACTCCAGGCATCTCTGGCTGATGGGATCTGCCTATCATCACCCCTGAGAGGATACAGGGAGTCAGCGAGAGACTTCTGGACCCCAAGGGGAGGACTAAAACAGTGGAAAACCGGCAAGTGGTCGCGTGTGTTCAATCCGTCTAAACCCGCCCACAACTGTAAGTTCAGTAGCAGCGAGACTGCAAACCAGAAAGACCTTACCTGTGAACTGTTGTGGTGTCTTTGGACTTGGCACTCAGTTGAACTGCCTTGGGGATAGCCTGAGCGGGAGTGCAGAGAACTGTGGCCGTTGTCTAGGGCCCCAGTCTGAGCCGCTGAGCCAGACGGAGCTAATAGTGTTCGGCTGTGGGTCACAGGGAGCCATTGTGAGCGATCTGCCCTGGCAAGCTCCGCCCTCAGGGTCACAGAGCTAGAATTGGGTGGGAGCTGGTAACCCAGCGAACAGGTAGCCTAAGGGTGGGGTCTGAGCCACCTTGCAGCCCTAACCCTCAGGGGCAGAGTGAGACCAGTTTTGGCACACTGGGTAAGTGGATAGCCACTTCAGCAGTGATTCCAGTGACAAGCACTTTCCTGGGAAATCTTCTGCTCAGCAAGTGAACAAGTTCAAAGTGCCTTTTAAGTGGGCTGAAGAGAGATTTAGGGTGTCTACCTGCTGGGGTTTGAGAAACTAGCAGCCTCCAGTCATATCAGAACTGTGATTAACATCTCATACCCCAGAAGACCACGTGTTGCCCAGACAATATTCAATAACATATACATACTGCTTTGTTTTTGGTTGTGGTTTTTCTTTTTTTTTTTTGGTTTTGTTGTTTTTTTTGTTTATTTTGATGTTGTTGATGTTGTTTTGTTTTTTAAGTTCAACCTTTTCCATACAGATCCTTTTTCTTTCTCAATTTTTCTAGTTTAATTATAATTTCCCATTGCTGCCTTTTTCAATAATTATAACTTCATTTTTCCTAGTGTTTCTACTGCCTGTATTAGGTTTTCCACCCAATTTTATCCCGTAAAGTTTTCTGTTTGCTTGTTTTGGTTTGATTTATAGCATTTTTGTCTTTCCTCTCTACTTGGTGGAGGTGGGGTACTGTGTCTGATCAGGTTAGCAAAGAGCTGCTGACCTCAAGGGAACCACCCAACTGGGCACCACCAGAAGCTGGGTTTTTTTTAAGGTTGTGTCAAAGTACCCTACTGCACACCTATGTTGCTCTGTCTCCCTCTTTCTGTGCCTCTCTCCTTTTTGTCAATATTCCTTTTACCCACCCCCTCTCCTTTCTCTATTTTTCTTTGTTTTTTTTTTTTTTTTTTTTTTTTTTTCTTATCACTCGGTCCTCCTTTCTTTCATCCCTTTTTTGCTCTTCAACCTTCTCACCCTTCTGGTCCTGTAACCCTTAGTCCACAGGCACGAGAACTTAAAGAGCAAGAGGAAGTGAAAGGAAAATCAGGGCAAGGAAACAGATAAAAGAAATCACCCATGAGGAAGAATCAGCAGAAAACTCCAGGCAACATGAAGAACCAGTCCAGAACAACCCCACCAACGGACCATGAGGTAGCTACTGCAGATGATTCCACCTATAAAGAAATGTTAGAAATGACAGAAAGGGAATTTAGAATACACATGTTGAAAACAATGAAAGAAATGATGGAAACAATGAAGGAAACTGCTAATAAAGTGGAAATTAACCAAAAGGAAATCCAAAAACAGGATCAAATAAGAGATGAACGATATGAAGAATATAAAAAGGATATAGCAGAGCTGAAGGAAATGAAACAGTCAATTAGGGAACTTAAAGATGCAATGGAAAGTATCAGCAACAGGTTAGACCATGCAGAAGAAAGAATTTCAGAGGTAGAAGACAAAGTTTTTGAGATAACTCAGATACTAAAAGAGGCAGAAAAGAAGAGAGAGAAAGCAGAACGTTCGCTGTCAGAATTATGGGACTTTATGAAGCGTTCCAACATACGAGTTATAGGAATTCCAGAAGGGGAAGAAGAATGCCCCAGAGGAATGGAAGCCATACTAGAGAATATTATAAAAGAAAATTTCCCAAATATCACCAAAGATTCTGACACACTGCTTTCAGAGGGCTATCGGACCCCAGGTCGCCTCAACTCTAACCGAGCTTCTCCAAGACACATTGTGATGAACCTGTCCAAAGTCAAGACAAAAGAAAAGATTCTGCAAGCTGCCAGGAGTAAGCACCAGTTGACCTACAGGGGCAAATCCATCAGAGTGACCGCAGACTTCTCTAATGAAACTTTCCAAGCAAGAAAAAATGGTCATCTACCTTCAATCTACTTAAACAGAACAATTTCCAGCCCAGAATTCTGTACCCTGCTAAGCTAAGCTTAAAAATTGATGGAGAAATCAAATCATTTACGGACATACAAACATTGAGGAAATTCGCCACAACAAGACCAGCTCTACAGGAAATACTTCAACCTGTTCTGCACACTGACCACGATAATGGATCAGCAGCAAAGTAAGAACTCAGAAATTAAGGGACAGAACCTAACCTCCACACTGATGCAAAAGATAAAACTAAGCAATGGACTCTCACCAAATAAGATGAATAGAATACTACCATACTTATCAATTATCTCAATAAATGTTAATGGCTTGAACTCCTCACTGAAGAGACATAGATTGGTTGACTGGATTAAAAAACACAAGCCATCCATTTGCTGTCTGCAAGAAACACACCTGGCTTCAAAAGACAAAATAAAGCTCCGAGTCAAGGGTTGGAAGACAATTTTTTAGGCAAATGGAATTCGGAAGAAAAGAGGAGTTGCAATCTTATTTTCATATACATGTGGATTTAAAGCAACTAAAGTCAAAAAAGACAAAGATGGTCACTTTATATTGGTCAAGGGAAAAATAAAACAAGAAGACATTTCAATTCTAAATATTTATGCACCCAATTTAAATGCTCCCAGATTCTTGAAACAGACCTTACTCAGTCTTAGCAATATGATATCTGAAAATACCATCATAACAGGGGATTTTAACACTCCTCTTACAGAGCTGGACAGATCCTCTAAACAGAAATTAAACAAAGATATAAGAGATTTAAATGAGACCCTAGAACAACTGTGCTTGATAGACACATATAGAACACTCCATCCCAAAGATAAAGAATATACATTCTTCTCATCACCCCATGGAACATTCTCCAAAATTGATCATATCCTGGGACACAAAACAAATATCAACAGAATCAAAAGAATTGAAATTTTACCTTGTATCTTCTCAGACCATAAGGCACTAAATGTGGAACTCAGCTCTAACAAAAATGCTCGACCCCACCCAAAGGCATGGAAATTAAACAATCTTCTGTTGAATAACAGATGGGTGCAGGAAGAAATCAAACAGGAAATCATTAACTTCCTTGAGCATAACAACAATGAAGACACAAGCTACCAAAACCTGTGGGATACTGCAAAAACAGTTTTGAGAGGAAAATTCATCACTTTAGATGCCTACATTTGAAAAACAGAAAGAGAGCACATCAACAATCTCACAAGAGATCTTATGGAATTGGAAAAAGAAGAACAATCTAAGCCTAAACTCAGTAGAAGAAAAGAAATATGCAAAATCAAATCAGAGATCAATGAACTTGAAAACAAAAGAATCATTCAGAAAATTAATGAAACAAGGAGTTGTTTTTTTCAAAAAATAAATAAAATAGATAAACCATTGGCCAGACTACTGAGGAATAGAAAAGTAAAATCTCTAGTAACCTCAATCAGAAATGATAAAGGGGAAATAACAACTGATCCCACAGAGATACAAGAGATCATCTCTGAATACTACCAGAAACTCTATGCCCAGAAATTTGACAATGTGAAGGAAATGGATCAATATTTGGAATCACACCCTCTCCTTAGACTCAGCCAGGAAGAAATAGAGCTCCTGAACAGACCAATTTCAAGCACTGAGATCAAAGAAACAATAAAAAATCTTCCACCCCCAAAATGCCCTGGTCCAGATGGCTTCACTCCAGAATTCTATCAACCCTTCAAGGAAGAGCTTATTCCTGTACTGCAGAAATTATTCCAAAAAATTGAGGAAGAAGGAATCTTCCCCAACACATTCTATGAAGCAAACATGACCCTGATACCAAAACCAGGAAAAGACCCAAACAAAAAGGAGAATGTCAGACCAATCTCACTCATGAATATAGATGCAAAAATTCTCAACAAAATCCTAGCCAATAGATTACAGCTTATCATCAAAAAAGTCATTCATCATGATCGAGTAAGCTTCATCCCAGGCATGCAAGGCTAGTTTAACATAAGCAAGTCCATAAATGTTATCCACCATATTAACAGAGGCAAAAATAAAGACCACATGATCCTCTCAATAGATGCAGAAAAAGCATTTGATAAAATCCAGCATCCTTTTGTAATTAGAACACTGAAGAGTATAGGCATAGGTGGCACATTTCTAAAACTGATCGAAGCTATCTATGACAAACCCACAGCCAATATTTTACTGAATGGAGTAAAACTGAAAGCTTTTCCTCTTAGAACTGGAACCAGACAAGGGTTGTTCTCTGTCACCTTTACTATTCAACATAGTGCTGGAAGTTCTAGCCAATACAATTAGGCAAGACAAGGAAATAAAGGGAATCCAAATGGGAGCAGAGGAGGTCAAACTCTCTCTCTTTGCTGATGACATGATCTTATACTTAGAGAACCCCAAAGACTCAACCACAAGGCTCCTAGAAGTCATCAAAAAATACAGTAATGTTTCATGATATAAAATCAATGTCCACAAGTCAGTAGCCTTTGTGTACACCAATAACAGTCAAGATGAGAAGCTAATTAAGGACACAACTCCCTTCACCATAGTTTCAAAGAAAATGAAATACCTAGGAATATACCTAACAAAGGAGGTGTAGGACCTCTATAAAGAAAACTATGAAATCCTCAGAAAGGAAATAGCAGAGGATATTAACAAATGGAAGAACATACCATGCTCATGGATGGGAAGAATCAACATTGTTAAAATGTCTACACTTCCCAAAGCAATCTACCTATTCAATGCCATTCCTATCAAAATACCAACATCATACTTTCAAGATTTGGAAAAAATGATTCTGCATTTTGTATGGAACCGGAAAAAACCCCGTATAGCTAAGGCAGTTCTCTGTAACAAAAATAAAGCTGGGGGCATCAGTATACCAGATTTTAGTCTGTACTACAAAGCCATAGTGCTCAAGACAGCATGGTACTGGCACAAAAACAGAGACATAGACACTTGGAATCGAATTGAAAACCAAGAAATGAAACTAACATCTTACAACCACCTAATCTTCGATAAACCAAACAAGAACATACCCTGGGGGAAAGACTCCCTATTCAATAAATGGTGTTGGGAGAACTGGATGTCTACATGTAAAAGACTGAAACTGGACCCACACCTTTCCCCACTCACAAAAATTGATTCAAGATGGATAAAGGACTTAAATTTAAGGCATGAAACAATAAAAATCCTCCAAGAAAGCATAGGAAAAACACTGGAAGATATTGGCCTGGGGAAAGACTTCATGAAGAAGACTGCCATGGCAATTGCAACAACAACAAAAATAAACAAATGGGACTTCATTAAACTGAAAAGCTTCTGTACAGCTGAGGAGACAATAACCAAAGCAAAGAGACAACCTACACAATGGGAAAGGATATTTGCATATTTTCAATCAGACAAAAGCTTGATAACTAGGATCTATAGAGAACTCAAATTAATCCACATGAAAAAAGCCAACAATCCCATAGATCAATGGGCAAGAGACATGAATAGAACTTTCTCTAAAGACGACAGACGAATGGCTAACAGACACATGAAAAAATGTTCACCATCTCTATATATTAGAGAAATGCAAATCAAAACCACCCTAAGATATCATGTAACCCCAGTGAGAATGGCCCACATCACAAAATCTCAAAACTGCAGATGCTGGCATGGATGTGGAGAGAAGGGAACACTTTTACACTGCTGGTGGGACTGCAAACTAGTACAACCTTTCTGGAAGGAAGTATGGAGAAACCTCAAAGCACTCAAGCTAGACCTCCCATTTGATCCTGCAATCCCATTACTGGGCATCTACCCAGAAGGAAAAAAATCCTTTTATCATAAGGACACTTGTACTAGACTGTTTATTGCAGCTCAATTTACAATTGCCAAAATGTGGAAACAGCCTAAATGCCCCCCATCCCAGGAATGGATTAACAAGCTGTGGTATATGTATACCATGGAATACTATTCAGCCATTAAAAAAAATGGAGACTTTACATCCTTCGTACTAACCTGGATGGAAGTGGAAGACATTATTCTTAGTAAAGCATCACAAGAATGGAGAAGCATGAATCCTATGTACTCAATTTTGATATGAGGACAATTAATGACAATTAAGGTTATGGGGGGGAACAGAAAGAGGGAAGGAGGGAGGGGGGTGGGGCCTTGGTGTGTGTCACACTTTATGGGGGCAAGACATGATTGCAAGAGGCACTTTACCTAACAATTGCAATCAGTGTAACCTGGCTTATTGTACTCTCAATGAATCCCCAATAATAAAAAAAAAAATACTCTTTTTCTTACTAAAATTTTACTTCCCCTTTTCAATTATTTTGGTGACTACTTTGAACCACCGTGCCACTCTAACATTTTGACAATCCAGCCAGGAGAAAGGAAGTGAAAAAGGAGAAGGGGAAGGATCAGATTATTAGCCCATGTGGACTAATGCCACCTACTTGGCCAGCACTGGGAAAAATAGAATGTAAAGTGGGTGAAGGAAAAGTCTTCTGGTTTCCTTCCTGTCTCCTCTTCTTTCCTCCATTGACTTCCTCTTCTATTTCATCCCCTGTTCCTTTCTGTTTTCCATAAAAACATGTACACAAAAACCCTGTTCCTGAAGATCTGAAATCCTGCAGGGATCTCTACATAAGCTTCCTGTTTCTATCCCTTCCTCTGCCAAATTCCCTTTGTACACGACTAGCAAGATTATCTGCCTAAGACAAAGCTCTGACTATGTCTTAAGTTTTCTTTGAAGGACATTTTGTGTGTTATGTTACCCAATAAAAGATACTCACATGCCCTCGGTGGTCAGGACACGCCAGTCCCGTTCTGTGGTTCCTCCTGTCCTGCTTACTCACACGGAGACCCTGGGCCACTCACACTTCACTGTTCACTTCAGCTTTCCTCCCCTCTCTGATGATGACAATGTCCTGTATTCCTCCTTTTTTAGAAAGAACAACTTGGGTCCTTATCCTGGTGTAAAATATATATATATATATATATATATATATATTTTTTTTTTTTTTTTTTTTTTTTTTTTTTTTTTTGAGACAGAGTTTCACTTTGTCACCATCGGTAGAGTGCCATGGCTCATAGCTCACAGGACAGCGATTTCTCTTGCCTCAGCCTCCTGAGTAGCCAGGACTACAGGCTCCCGCTACAGTGCCTGGCCAGTGCCTGGCTATTTTTCACAATGGTTCTTGCTATTGCTCAGGCTGGTCTCCAACCTGTGAGCTCAGGGCAATCCACCACCTCGGCCTCCCAGAGTGCTAGGATTGCCGGTGTGAGCCACTACACTGGCCTTGTAAAATCTTTCAAACTGCCTCTTTCCTATCTCCTTTTACTCTGGTTTCTAACTGATTTATTGCCTTGTGAGGTCAGTTCTGTTTTCTTTTGTTCATGTCTCTGAAATGAACTTGATCCTGTTGAAAACCTAGCTTGACTATTACTACTAGTAATAATTAAGTCACTAACATTTATTGATTTCATGCATTATAAACTGAAATATAATACTTTATTTTTTTCTACAGAGGTTTCATAAGAGAAAACATTTAAAAACTTTTGGTGTAGCAAAAAGCAACTTAAAAGGGTACTTGCCCTGTTTCTTAGCTGTCACAATGGAAATGTCTGGGGTATTTCTACTCTCTGACTGGTCAGCCTAGAACTGTATTCCAGGGGCAGCCTAATGCTCTGTTCTCTGGCTGCAGCTGCAGCATAAGGAGGGGTTCTCAAGCATTCATTTCTGAAAACCATGGGGTTAAGAAACCAGCTGAAAGTCCTTTTGTGTCTGTGGAATTAAAGGCCACTAAGCTCCTGCGTCCTGCTGACATGACATCTCCCAACCTCTCAGCCAGGAGGGCTGAACTCTGTGGAGTGCACTCAATGGATCGACTTCTCAGTGTGGAATTGTTCTTACTTTAAATCAAGTAGCTTTTGCTGTAAGGAAATGGAAGCCTCCTCATTCTATCCCAAGGTAGCCCCGAGGGAAGAAAACATTCCCTGGGATACCTGTAATCTCCAAAGTCATCATTCCATTTATTTATTAACTTTACTGAAACTTGTTTTTCCTTGTAAAAATATCCATAATATGTGTTTGTGTGCTAAAACAATATTTTGCTTAAAAATTGCATTACTATTCAATATATGTTTGCTGTGCAGATATATAACACACAAGTGGTTATGTAGCTATAATATGAATTTATTAGAATGGCATAGGATAAAAGAAGTAGGTGCTACAGCAAAATGATATATTTGTAAAGACATTTCAATGGAGCATTAATGAGGAGCACACACGGAACTTTTTTCTAGGCTTGCAAATATTGATCTATAACACACTCTGAGAAATTTGTAACTCAAAGGTGGAAGGAACTGAGGGACTATCCAATTCAAACTCCCTGTTTGACACTCCTTCCTGATGTATCCATTTCTTTGCACATCAGCGAAGAAGCTATTGTCTGTGACACTTCCGTGAACAGTGGTATACATTCAACTCTGGCTATCCAACAATATACCTGGTACTGCAGGTAATCTTAGGAAGACAGAGGAACATTATGCAACTTGAAACTTACTAACTTAAGGATTGCAAGAGAAAAGCATAACAACTATTCTTACCTCAATTTTCAATCAGAAGAAATTGCAGGGAAATTTTGTGTGTGCAGCATAATTTTCAACATTTTACCATTTTCATTAAGGCTGAGTAATTTTAAAATGGGTCCTTGCATTCTGGCTAATATAGCAGGAGTTGTGCTATTACAGCACCGTCTGTAGCAGCTCAGAGGCCAAGGCCTTCGGAATAGGTTCAAAATTGATTTGATGAGTCATTTGAACATGAGGATTATATTTCACCCAAGATGTTAGCTCACATACTGTAGGCAATTGATGTTCTAGTTTAATATAGAAATTCCTCAGACTACTCCATTGACTCTCAATTAGGGTTCACCAGATTAGAAGTTCCCTAGGACACTTCATTAATTCCCAATAGGGTGTAGCAGTCTAAATCGTTAAAGCATTCAGTAATTCTGTTTTCTCATCTACACAATGAAGACTAGCTAGTCCTTGGCATCCCTCTATCCATAACACCTCAATGCAGTCATCTCCAAGTAATTCTGAGCCTTGCACTTGATAACACATGAAGATTCACTATGAATTATTGGTATACAGAACTCTTATTAATATTTGCTGAATTAATGATTTTCTGCAGGAGAATAACCCAATTATGGGCATAACAGCACCTGACCATGAGCAGAGACCTTTGCTCTATCCTAAGTTGTGTTTATTCTGATTTTTACATGTCTGAAGACTGTATGGGGTGCAGCTATCAAAGGACCACTTGAACAAGAGGTAGCATAACTCTTGAGAAAAGTCTGGATCTAAGCAGAGGGCAAATGTGTCCAAGTTAGATGCCTTAAGGTCAGAGGGCTGTGAATATTTTAATGAAGAACTTTACTCTGTGTTTTACTCAGATTGTATATATTCTCTGTCTCTCAAAATCTTATCCAGATCCCAAGAAGTAGGATTGGCAATGAATGTGGAAAGAATGTTTCCAAGGTAATGTTCTAGATTGAATATACATCGAATTATTCTCTCTTTTAAAACTCCACTAAAACTCCAATGAGGACATTGCAATTTTTTTATTAATTTTTTTTATTAAATCAGAACTGTGTACATTAATGCACTTATGAGGTACAATGTGCTGATTTGATATACAACGTGGAATGCTTACAGCAAACTGGTTAACATAACCTTCACCTCACTTATTTGTTGTGGTAAGACATTTATACTCTTAAAAGTTTCCAGGAATGGATTAACAAGCTGTGGTATATGTATACCATGGAATACTATTCAGCCATTAAAAAAAATGGAGACTTTACATCCTTCATATTAACCTGGATGGAAGTGGAAGACATTATTCTTAGTAAAGCATCACAAAAATGGAGAAGCATGAATCCTATGTACTCAATCTTGATATGAGGACAATTAATGACAATTATGGTTATGGGGGGGGAAGAAGAAAGAGGTATGGAGGGAGGAGGGTGGGGATTTAGTGTGTGTCACACTTTATGGGGGCAAGACATGATTGCAAGAGGGACTTTACCTAACAATTGCAATCAGTGTAACTGGCTTACTGTACCCTCAATGAATCCCCAACAATAAAAAAAAAAAAAAAAAAAAAGTTTTGCCATGGACCTCGGGAAGAGCTGCATTGGGACCCACGATCAGCACCATCCCAGACCTCTGGAAGAACCACGCCAGGACCCGTGATTGGCACCCACCTGGACCTCTGGAAAAGCTGCGTGGCAACCTGCGATCAGGACCCTCCTGGACCACCGGAAGAGCTGTGCAGGGACCTGTAATCGGCATCCTCCTGGACCCTGGTAGCAGCTGCGCTGGGACCCTTCCAGACCCCTGGAAGAGCTGCGCCCTCCCAGACCCTGGTAAGAGCTGCACAGGGACCTGCTACCATGCCCGCTGGGCCTCCCCATGCCCTGACCAGGAACTCAGAGAGCCACACAAACCCACGTCCTCCCTCCTGTACCCTCCCTGCTTCCACATCGCCAGCTGGTCTGGCCAGGGACTCTGGTAGCCACATTCCCACAGGAGCCCTCCCTGCCTCTGCACAGAGCTCTTCTCCTGGCCAGAGACTGCTGGAGACTTGGGCACTCTGTGCCAAAGTCACTGGGTACCAGACACTCCCAGAACCGTGTGAACAACCCCCTGCCCTGTTGCTGGATCTGGAGGTGTCACACTCTGGAGCTGTTCCCACAACCAGAACTCACTGGGTGGGGCAGCCCCAGAAGAGCTACACAGGATCACTCCCTACAAAGATCCAGTAACAATAGAGTGATTCCCCCCGGGTCTAATCTTGGAGAGACACCTCCCCAACTCTGAGGACGGCCAGAGGCAATGGTGAAAAACAATCATGAGATAAAATCAAAAGAAATACTCTGGCAATATGAATAGTCAGAATAGATCAACTCTCCCAAGGATCAATGGGGGTAGACACAGCACAAGATCCCATGCACAAACAAATAGCTGAGATGTCAGAAATCGAAGTCAGAATCTGGATAGCAAATAAGACCAAATTAGAATTCCAAGCAGTAACCCAAAAGATGTCTCAAGAATTCAACGAATTCAAAGACCAAATGACAAAAGATTTTGACACATTGAGACAAGAAGTTGCAGCCCTCAAAGATCTGAGAAACACAGTAGAATCCCTCAGTAACAGAATGGAGCAAGCAGAAGAAAGGATTTCTGACATCGAAGACAAAGTTTTCAAACGCTCCCAAACTCTCAAAGAGGAAGAGAAATGGAGGGCAAAAACAGATTACTCTCTCAGAGAGCTCTGGGATAATTCAAAGAAATTGTCTTATAGGAATCCCCGAAAGTGATGAAGTGGCTTCACAAGGCACAGAGTCTCTTCTCCATGAGATTATGAAGGAGAACTTTCCAGACATGCCAAGAGATTCTAAAATTCAGATAGCAGACAGTTTCAGAACTCCAGCACAACTCAACCCAAATAAAACATCTTCCAGACACATCATAATCAATTTCAGCAAAGTTAATATGAAGGAGAAAATTCTCAAAGCAGCCAGACGAAAGAAAACCATCACCTACAAGGGGAAGAATATTAGAATAACTGCAGATTTCTCTGCTGAACCCTTTCAAGCTAGAAGAGGATGGTCATCAACTTTTAATCTCCTAAAACAAAATAACTTTCAACCCAGGATCCTGTACCCAGCTAAACTGAGTTTCATTTATGATGGAGAAATTAAATACTTTAATGACATTCACATGTTGAAGAAATTTGCCACAATTAAACCAGCTCTTCAGGATATTCTCAGACCTATCCTCCAAAAAAGACCAGCATAATCCTCCACCACAAAAGTAAACCCACCCAGAAAATTTTGATCAAATTACAACTTTCACAGTCACAAAAGGGTTAAAAATGTCCACTGGACTCTTGAAAGGCTTATCAATATTCTCAATTAATGTGAATGATTTAAATTGTCCTCTAAAGAGGCACAGGTTGGCTGACTGGATACAAAAACTCAAGCCAGATATCTGCTGCATACAAAAATCTCATCTTACATTAAAAGACAAATATAGACTCAAGGTGAAGGGATGGTCATCTATACTTCAGGAAAATGGAAAGCAGAAAAAAGCAGGCATTGCAATCCTATTCACAGATGCAATAGGCTTTAACCCAACCAAAATATGGAAGGATAAGGATGGACACTTCATATTTGTTAAAAGTAATACTCAATATGATGAGATTTCAATTATTAATACTTATGCACTCAACCAGAATGCACCTGAATTTATAAGAGAAACTCTAACAGACATAAGCAACTTGATTTCCTCCAGTTCCATAGTAGTTGAAGACTTTAACACCCCTTTAACAGTGCTGGATAGATCCTCTAAAAAGAAGCTAAGCAAAGAAATCTTAGACTTAAACTTATCCATTCAACATTTGGACTTAACAGACATCTACAGAACATTTCATCCCAACAAAACTAAATACACATTCTTCTCATCAGCCCATGGAACATACTCCAAAATCAACCACATCCTGGGCCACAAATCTAACCTCAGCAAATTTAAAAAAAATAGAAATTATTCCTTGCATCTTCTCAGACCATCATGGAATACAAGTTGAACTCAATAACAACAGGAATCTGTATACCCATACAAGAACATGGAAGGTAAATAATCTATGCTGAAGGATAGATGGGTTATAGACGAGATTAAAAAGGAAATCACCAAATTTTTGGAACAAAACAACAATGAAGACACAAATTATCAGAACTTCTGGGATACTGCAAAGGCAGTCCTAAGATGGAAATTTATAGCACAGCAAGCCTTCCTCAAGAAAACGGAAAGAGACAAAGTTAATAACTTAATGGGACATCTCAAGCAACTGGAGAAGGAAGAACACTCCAACCTCAAACCCAGCAGAAGAAAAGAAATAACAAAAATCAGAACAGAATTAAATGAAATTGAAAACAAAAGAATTATACAACAGATCAATAAAACCAAAAGTTGGTTTTTTGAAAAGGTCAATAAAATAGATAAACCTTTGGCCACCCTAACCAGGAAAAAAGAGTAAAATTTCTAATTTCATCAATCAGAAGTGGTAAAGATGAAATAACAACAGACCCCTCAGAAATTTAAAAAATCCTTAATGAATATTACAAGAAACTTTATTCTCAGAAATATGAAAATCTGAAAGAAATCAACCAATACTTGGAAGTATGCCACCTACCAAGACTTAGCCAGAACAAAGTGGAAATGTTGAACAGGCCTATATCAAGTTCTGAAAGAGCATCAACTATATAAAATCTCCCTAAAAAGAAAAGCCCAGGACCAAATGGCTTTACGTCAGAATTCTACCAAACCTTTAAAGAAGAACTAGTACCTATATTACTAAACCTCTTCCAAAATATAGAAAAAAAAGGAATACTACTCAACACATTCTATGAAGCAAACATCACCTTGATCCCTAAACCAGGGAAAGACTCAACAAGAAAAGAAAATTATAGACCAATATCACCAATGAATATTGATGCAAAAATACTCAATAAGATCCTAACAAACAGAATCCAACAACACATGAAATAAATTATACACCATGACCAAGTGGGATTTATCCCAGGATGTCAAGGCTGGTTCAATATACGTAAATCTATAAATGTAATTCAGCACATAAACAAACTAAAAAATAAAGACCATATTATTCTCTCAATTGATGCAGAAAAAGCCTTTGATAATATTCAGCATCCCTTCACGATCAGAACACTTAAGAAAATTGATATAGAAGGGACATTTCTTAAAGTAGTAGAGGCCATCTGCAGCACACCCACAGCCAATATCATATTGAATGGAGTTAAATTGAAATCATTTCCACTTAGATCAGGAACCAGGCAAGGTTGCCCATTGTCTTCATTGCTCTTTAACATTGTAATGGAAGTTTTAGCCATTGCAATTAGGGAAGAAAAGGCGATCAAGGGTATCCACATAGGGTCAGAGGAGATCAAACTTTCACTCTTCACAGATGACATGATCGTATATCTGGAAAACACTAGGGATTCTACTACAAAACTTTTAGAAGTGATCAAGGAATACAGAATGTCTCAGGCTACAAAATCAACACCCATAAATCTGTAGCCTTTATATATACCAACAATAGCCAAGCCGAAAAAACAGTCAAGGACTCTATTCCTTTTATAGTTGTGCCAAAGAAGATGAAATATTTGGGAGTTTATCTAGCAAAGGACATGAAACATCTCTATAAAGAGAACTATGAAACTTTAAGAAAAGAAATAGCAGAAAATGTTAACAAATAGAAAAACATAACATGCTCATGGCTGGGAAGAATCAACATTGTTAAAATGTCTATACTACCCAAAGCAATATATAATTTTAATGCAATTCCTATCAAAGCTCCATTGTCATATTTTAAAGATCTTGAAAAAATAATACTTCATTTTATATTAAATCAGAAAAAAACTAGAATAGCAAAACATTACTCAGCAATAAAAACAAAGCAGGTGGAATCACGCTACCAAACCTGAGACTATACTATAAATCGACAGTGATCAAAACAGCATGGTATGGGCACAAAAACAGAGAAGTCAATGTCTGGAACAGAATAGAGAACCAAGAGATGAATCCAGCTACTTACCGTTATTTGATCTTTGACAAGCCAATTAAAAACATTCAGTGGGGAAAAGATTCCCTATTTAACAAATGGTGCTGGGTGAACTGTCTGGCAACCTGTAGAAGATTGAAACTGGACCCACACCTTTCACCATTAACTAAGATAGAGTCTCACTAGATAAAAGATTTAAACTTAAGACATGAAACTATAAAAATACTTGAAGAAAGTGCAGGGAAAACTCTTGAAGGAATCGGCCTGGATGAATATTTTATGAGGAGGACTCCCCAGGCAAGTGAAGCAGTATCAAAAATACATTACTGGGACCTTATCAAACTGAAAAGCTTCTGCACAGCCAAGAACATAGTAAGTAAAGCAAGCAGATGGCTCTCAGAATGGGAGAGAATATTTGCAGGTTATACCTCCAATAAAGGTTTAATAACCAGAATCCACAGAGAACTCAAATGTATTAGCAAGAACGGAATAAGTGATTCCATCTCAGGGTGGCAAAGGACTTGAAGAGAAACTTCTCTAAAGAAGATAGACGCACGATCTACAAACACATGAAAAAAACTCATCATCCTTAATCATCAGAGAAATGCAAATGAAAACTACTTGAGATATCACCTAACCCCAGTAAGAGTAGCCCACATAACAAAATCCCAAAACCAGAGATGTTGGCGTGGATGGGGAGAAAAGGGCACACTTCTACACTGCTGGTGGGAATGCTCACTAATACGTTCCTTCTGGAAGGATGTCTGGAGAACACTTAGAGATCTAAAAATAGACCTGCCATTCGATCCTATAATTCCTTTACTAGGTATATACCCAGAAGACCAAAAATCACAATATAAGAAAGACATCTGTACCAGAATGTTTATTGCAGCCCAATTCATAATTGCTAAGTCGTGGAAGAAGCTCAAGTGCCCATCGACCCACAAATGGACTAGCAAATTGTGGTACATATATACCATGGAATATTATGCAGCCTTAAAGAAAGATGGAGACTTTACCTCTTTCATGCTTACGTGGTTAAGCATGGAACTTATTCTTAGCAAAGTATCTCAAGAATGGAAGAAAAAGTATCCAATGTACTCAGCCCTACTATGAAAGCTAATTTATAGCTTTCACATGAAGGCTATAACCCAACAATAGCACAAGAATATGGGGAAAGGGCCAAGGGAGGGGAAGGGAGAGAGTAAGTCAGGGTGGAGGGAGGATGGGGTAGGATCACGCCTAAGGTGCATCTTAGAATGGGTACAGGCGAAACCTACTAAATGCAGAATACAAATGTCTACATACAATAACTAAGAAAATGACATGAAGCCTACATTGAACAGTTTGATGAGAATATTTCAGATTGTACATGATACGAGCACATTGTACCCCTTGATTACACAAATGTACACAGCTATGATTTAACAATAATAAAAAGTTTTGCCATGTACCCTTGCATTGTGCATATTAAGTGATATTCTTCATATTCTTCTTACTAAAAGACCTAAATTGACAAGGATAGAAGTATAGAGTAGAGATGACTGTATAAAACAAATTTGAAATCTTGGTAATGTAAATGAAGGAGAGTAAACTGACATAGCATCCAAATAGCCAAATCTGACAATGGCAATGAGGAGAGGGGAAGTCACTTTGATTTACAAAGCAGAATTATCAAAGGCCTCAGGAACTGAAACAGCCACTCTGGCTGGACTGAGATGACCTGGATATGAGCTAAAACATAGGGGCAGAAGTCAGATCCTTACGTTCTCTCATTCTTTACTCCTAAAAAGAAATCTGAACTTTTACTAACTAGAGACAGTTTAACAGACAGTCTTGAATTGAAGGATCTGAATGATACAAACTTGAAGTTTTTTACAAAAAAAAAAAGGAAAATTAAATGTTTTCTTTTTTTTTCATTCAGAATATGAATATAAAGAACTATCAGCCTTCTTTTCTTACCTGTATCACTAAGTGAAGTCAACCAGATTTTGACTCTCTAGGCAGGACTTTTGAAGATTGTTATCTGAGAAATCTCATCAGTCTCAAAGATGACATCAATAGTATGGAGTTCTCAATTAAATGAAGCAACATGCATCCTGGTTTGTCTGGCAGGGTTTCCATTTATGTATATTGCATTTACATATTATAAACAACTCCTCCTTCATCTCAAAAGGTCAATGATTTCCATGGTTACTCCATGCTTTATTTAAGTTGACAAATGCTCAAACCTAGAAGTCATTTTTTAATCTTTTCACTCTTCATCATGAGCCAGGAATTATAAAGCTTCTCAATACATTTTCTCATATGAAGATTGAAACACACACACACACACATACAAATTGGTGGGGAGAAAAAAACTAAAAAGAATAATTGTTAGCTATATTTTTAAAGAGATAAGATAACTCATTACACAAATCGATTAAAACAAGATGTTATTAAAAAATTCAAAGGAAAAAAGTCTTGGAAATAAAAAAAATGTAGAAATAAAAATGATTCAAAAGAAGAATTCAAAAAGGAAAAAGGCATTTCCTAGAAAACAGACAAGAAGAAAGGAACCTTTATGTCCCTATGTTCCCATACTTTATAAAGCCAGAGAGAAATATGAAACTTTATTAACTGAAATACGTTCAACTGATGACCTCCCCAAAAGATAGGAGAGGTTGAAACTACAGAAAATATGGTAATACTAGAAGATGTATTCAGGATATCAACTTCTGAGTAATAGAAATTACAGGAAGATAAAACTTAGGAAATAGAAATGATGGTTTTCTTGTATAAACAATTATTCAGGAAAAGAACAAAATGATATGAGCTTCCATATTGAAATGACCACTAGGTCCCCAGCATAAAGAATGAAATATGAAAGTCATCCATTATAAAATTTCAGACCAAAGGCAACAGCTGCTTTTAGTTTTAGTAATTTACCATGCATTAGACCAACCCTCCTTCTGAGCATAATTAGAAACTCTATAGAAAATCTACATAAAATGTAAAATACTTGGGCAGGGAATTGTGGGATCTGGAGTACTCAGAAAATCTGGCAGTTCCGCTTAAGGGAAGAATTTCCCTTGGCCCTAGAAACTCCTTTTCTTGTCAAGAGAGGACTAGCCAAAACAGACTCAGAGTAAAGCTCTTAAAAGAACAGACTTAAGAACTCTATCAAAAATAGAAAATAAATGTCTCAATGCAATAATTAAGTAATTGAAGTAAAAGCTATGCTGATTAGTTTGATGTAAGTACTCCCAATTATATAAAAAATCCACACGTCGTACCCTACAAATGCATAAATGTATTCATGATCTATGTGTATATGACTTAATAAAAGTAAAAAAAAATTAAAAAAAAGAACAGACTTAAGAGCTAACACACATACCCAGCAAGAAATAGATGTATGTTTGATTTCTATTTTTATATTGTTCACAATGCTATATACGTTTTTTCATCAGGTGTAGTAAAATGGATATACAATATTACAAAAATATTGGGAAGAGTTACTTTGTTTAAGTTCTGAAGACTTGGGTAAGGAATAAAGTGTCTTGGGGTCTGAGTAATTGACTTTACAATGATCTAGCAGAGGGGGACTCGCCTCACTTGGTGAGAATACATTAGGGCTCTGGTCAGCGGCAGGGGTAACATGAGCATTCGGAATATCAGGAAACTGTGTGAGCAGCGCTGAGAGCTTATGGCAGAAGTGGTGCCTTGCGTGCCGAAGCCACCTCTGAGTGCATCACCACAGGGAAGTGTAACTGTGGGGGAGAAAAAGCAATAGCCTTGAATCTAAGGGGACTTACCACTGCTTATGTGGCAGGCACGGGAGCAGAAGGATGAAGCAGAAAATGTATTTATATTTTGCTTGGATTTAACTTGTAAACAAGATTCATAGAATCATAGAGTTTTAAGATATTCATATTGTTCCATATATTTTGCGCTGCCTTAATCATAAAATGTTGACTCAAAATTGAAGATCTGTAAAACTTTCCTTAAATCATACTGAGCTGTATAAATCTGTGAGATATAATTTTATTTTGTTCTGCATCTTGGGAACTGAAATTACGTTATTTCTTTCTACATCCGTATCCTCATTGTCTTCTTTCTGAACGGAGTATCGATTTGTTTTTCAAATGACAAACTGAAGTTCCCAGATTTTAACCTTATACAATTGTGACTTAACCTAAGATTTAAACTAAGTCTTGACAGTAAACATAAAAATTAGTTAAAATGATTTTACATTGATTTTTTAAATTAAGCACCTTTCATCAGTTAGCATTGGGAAGAGTTGTAAGCAAAAGTGACATTTAAGCAGAAATGTTAGATGAACACTCATATGGGAGGAATTAGAGTTAGAATAGATTTGTTCTCACAGGTCTTGACACAGAACAAGTCTGTCTGTAAGAAAGTTTGCTCTGAGTTGTAGTTAAATGAGTAGAAAATAACAAGAAGGTAGTGAGTTTTAAATAAATATAAATTTATCTAATTTCACATAATATCCTTAATTTAAGATCGCATACCTTCTATGCTTTTGGTGTTAAAAGTGTCTTTATAAAACCATGATAAAAAAAATAGTCTTATTTTGGTAACAAGATTCAAATTCGGAACCTTCAGATGTGATCATTCATTCAATTCTAAAACTATACTTTCTCATCAGAAAAGTTACAGAATTATTATGGAGAGTTATTTTGTACTCCATGGTACAACCTAAGTTGACTTTTAACAACGTTTACATTATTTACTTCATTTTTTTAGAGGTAGAACCTCAAGAGGAACATCATCTGCTGGCAGGTACACTTAGGTTTTAAATTAGAATGTTAAAGTTTGAACAGAAACTTCGTAAGCAACCAATTAAAAACATTACTAACTCGTGCACTCCAATTAGCTAGGAAAGGCAGGGATTACTGTATTCAGATTTGAATTTTTTTCTTCTTGTTCTACCAAAATAGAGGAGATGTAATTCAGTGCTCTACTCTTTTTTTCCCCCCTGTTCTAATTTAGGTAGCAATGGCTTTAGCTGGGCTGCTGCTTTCCTATAGTAAGGTTAACCTTTCATCTATTACTGTAATTCCTTCAACCAACATTGCTCCTTCCATTTTCTCTGATTGAAATAATTTTGTTTCTAATAATAACAATTATTTTAATTTTAAAATCCCCCGATGACATTTTTGAGAAATAGTTACATTCAGGAGTAGATGGAAATCTTCCTGGTGAGTGATGAGAGGAATAGCACATTTTCACGTGGGTAGAGGATATTTGACTGTTTCTATACACTGCTTTATACACACACGTCATATGTATACATACATGTTAAAACGAAACAATTATTTCACAAATATATTTACATATGTATGTAAAATCATTATATGCCTATATGTAAAAGCAGCAATAACACAGTAGGAATAGAAATTTTCAACTGTTTTTTTCTTTTTACAATAAAAGTTTTTCTCATGAGAAAGAGTACTGGCACCACACTGCATTTTAGGAGAATTTTCCCTTGTTGTTTGTGGACATTTGAAAACCCAGCATCTGCCCATCAATAACTCAGTACCAGCAATTCTGTCATATTGCTCCCATCTAAAATACGAGCTGGGTAAATAGCAACATAATTTCACCAGGATTGCTCCATGAGAAAGACTCTGTTGGAAACTTGTTAAAATATCCCAAAGAGAAACAACATGGGAAGAAAATAGCTATTTTAGGAGGTACTTCACTTCACTGAACAGAATCTGCATTGCACATGTGCTCCCAGAAACATGAACCTTGCTCTGATTCTCTCTCCTTTTCTTTGGGTTAATAGAAAAAAGTAAAAGGGGAACAATATTTTTTTCATTTAGATTTATTTCTCAAGGTTATAAGAACAGACTAAGCTCCTTGTCACTTCCATGACTTCCCTCACTGTCCACTTCTTTATTCTCTGGGTGGAAGAGTTTAGCTCCTGTTCTCCCACAGAAACCTGTTAACATCTATCAGAGCATTTATCACACTATTAGAATATTCAGTTTGTGTACGGATTTCTTCACTTAAAATTGAGACTCCTTGAGCATAAGCATTATGCCTGAGTCACATTTGTGTTTCCAATATTAGCATAGTGCCCGAGACATAATAATTCACAACCAATGTTACTCACAGAAGCATCCATCAGCGAGCGACGATTCCACGACTGTACTCAAGCTAAAGTTTTCCAGGAATGCTTTTGAGTATGATAATAATTTTTCAAGTCAAATGTTTAGATGTTTTAAAAAGTCTAAGTAGTTCACCTCATATCTATTGATTTTAATGAATTACTTATAAAGATTAATATGCGTATTCCTTCTTCTTAATGTAAAACAAATTCAGAATATTATCTTAAATTCTCTTGAAAGGCTTTTTTTGAACTGGGTTGTATTTTTAAAAGCTAATTTTTTTTTTTTTTATTGTTGGGGATTCATTGAGGGTACAATAAGCCAGGTTACACTGGTTGCAATTGTTAGGTAAAGTCCCTCTTGCAATCATGTCTTGCCCCCATAAAGTGTGACACCCCCTCCCTCCGTCCCTCTTTCTGCTCCCCCCCCATAACCTTAACTGTCATTAATTGTCCTCATATCAAAATTGAGTACATAGGATTCATGCTTCTCCATTCTTGTGATGCCTTACTAAGAATAATGTCTTCCACTTTAAGATTAGTAAGTAGAGAAACAACATTTTTAGAAGAAGGCAATATGAAGACTGTAAATTGAATATTTAATGATGGAAAGAAAATATCTTATTCCGATGCTTTTCACGGCTATGTTAAAATTTGTCCTGAAGGTGGCAACATTGAATAATGTTCTGCATATTTTTCTAAGTAAAGCTTTTACGGCCTATTTTAATTAAAGTTTTATATTTTGAAATAAACATCTTTCCTCCACCTTCTATTTATTTGGTGCAGAAGAAAATATTTCATGGATGTTTTATTTTTTTCTTTCAGTAACCTTGAATGTACATGTTGAAAGAAACCATTTACAACTTTGAAGAATAAAAGTTAACCTAGATAAGGTTCAGGGTGACTCTGCTGAAATTTCCAAGTGTAAGATCAGTTTTAAATATGACACGTTTCCTGCCAAGCAAATTTATACCAATAGATGTATTTAACAATAAGTATAAATCAGTGCTTATTCTTTTGAGGTGAAAATCTTCTTTTCCTGCTATATTTATTCAAATTCAGCAGAATATTTTTAGTATTTAATGTAATTTGTTCATAAAAGAATACAGACAGTTTTAAAGGATTGCTTTAATAACAAATGACAAAAAACAAATAACCACAACCGATAAAGCAAATTCTGCAATCAGCAAATGCTTGTAAATTTACTGACAATGCAATACATTTGATTATCACAACTGGGCGTGTATGTATTCTTTATTTTTTATTTTATAGGTCTTCGCTACTTGGCTATACTAACTCATAATCATCCAAATCTTCAAAACTCTACTATGAAGTATAAAGTAGCAAGTAACTGTTACAGAGGTTAATTGACTTGGGTAAGAATTGCTTGTCAGTGGCCAAGCCATAAATGAAACTTTGTATCTCTTATCTGTAAACAGTGACAACTGCTAAGGGTTATAATTCTGTCATTATATTTATAGACAGTCTAATCTCTTTAGATTGCTTACGGGAGATAGGCTAAAACCTGATTTCATGTCATTTTATTTTTGTATTTTGTTATGTATAGGATTTATGTTTTGGCTTATAGCTTTTTAGGCTCTATGTACTAGTAATACTTGCAGTTAGAGGTTTCTAATTCATTACCTGTCAACCCAAATATGCATATTCCTTCCTATTCCATATTGTAAAACAAATGCAGAATAGTGTCTTAAATTCTCTCAAGAGGCTCTTCTGAATTGAAATGGATTTTGAAAGGTTAATTTCAAATTAGCAAGCAGAGAAGCCACATGGTCAGATGAAGACACTACCAAGTCATCATTGGAGCCAGGTGTGGGGTGTGAGGGGGAGTGAAGAGCTGGGAAGTACGCATGCGAGCCTGGTGTGTGGGGAGCTGAGAGGAGCCTGGACAGGGCCTGAGGCAGCAGGAAGCAGATGGAGCTTTCTGACAGGTGCAGTGAGAGCGCACCCCAGGCACTGCGCGCACAGGTTCTAAGGATTCCGTACATGCATACACTATTAACACGCTGAATACACTCCAATATCGTAATCTGCCGAAGCTGAATTTCCAGATGAAAAAATCAAGTAGGTAGCATGTTCTAGGGTATAAATTTCCCTGTCGCTATGTCTTGGAGGGGCATTTTCTTTTTTTCTTTGTCATCAGGCTTGGCTTATAGATTTTTTTCTGATATTCTTGCCTCATGCAAGAAATTCTCTCTCCTCTCTCAAGACAAGCAGAAACTCCCTGAGACGCAGAGTTCATAGATGGCCCTAATCTTGGGCTTGTTCATGATGTCAGTGATCAGGACTCTGGACCACAACTCTACAACTGGAAATCCACAGACTCACAAACTCTACCCCTGAACAGAGACCAGTTACTCAACCAGTTTCCTTTGTTCATTACACACTGAGAGCTACTTAATTTCTGTAGGATGTGTCCCATATTGTGTTAATGCGAAGACAAAAAGAGTTCTTGAAATAAATGTATGTTTTTAAAATGATGACTCTGAAGAGTACACTTCTCAAAATAGGATTAATGTAGTTTTGATAATAAAAATAACTGTAATTTCTTTTGAAGGGAAATAATCATGCAATATTAAAATTTGAACCTTTGTTCCACTACACTTAATTCTAAAAAGCTTATTGAATCTCAGCTTATTCACTTGAACTTAAATAGACAATAAAAGGAAATGAATGGATAAACAGATTTGTAGACATGTCTTCTCTGGTTATCTTTGGCCTTTTAGTTCCTTAGGGAACATTCCATCATTTAGTAGTCAAGAATAAATAAAACTTCCAGAAATTCTCGATATAGAACTATGTAATAGCATATATGTGGCATGACTGGCTCATTAACAAAATACACACACATGAACACACCCGAAAACACACAGACACACAGAGACACACCCAAACACACCCAAACACACACAGACACACACCTTGCTGCAGGACAGTGAATCACTTCCTCATGAATCGCCCCCTGTAGACATTCATCATAGCCTTTGTCACAGGGTATTATAATTATTTATTCACTGTCCTTTTTTCTTATTTTACTGTAAGCTATATGTAGCTGAGGCTTTCCTCCTCTTCTTTATATTCTCAAAGCCTCACATGGTACAAGGTTCATAATAAGAGATACTGAAGAAACATTTATTGATTGACAGGTTGAATAAATGAATCTTCATTGTAAAAGTCTACCACATGAGTTCACTATGATGGCCGATGAGTATCTCTGTAAGGAGTTTTTTTTTTTTTTTATCATGGTAATCTGGTTGGTGGGCTGACAACTTTTCCTGAAATTGTGCCTTAACGGTGTGTGTGTGTTTTTTTTTCATATTGTTTGCAGTAATTAAATAAGTAGACAAGGTTGATGTTTCCATATGTTGAAACAGCACTTTTTTCAGCACTTTTCCTCTGAAAGTAGTGGATTTGAAAATGTTACAACATATCCCAGCATTTTAAGTATCTGGAAATATGAGTGTGTCCTTTTAATTTTATTATTATTATTTTTTTAGAGTCGAAGAGGAATAATTATTGAATAATAAACAACATTTGTGTAGAATTTTCTGCATTTTAAAAATAATTTTTGCATTGCAAGGTTTCATTTACTGCAAGTAATGGGTATCCAACTCAAACTAGTGTAAGCTGAGAGAGAATTTATTGATTCATGCCAAATAACATCTAATTTTAGAAACAGCTGAATTTACAGATACAAATGAAGTTTCTCTGTTCATCATCTTATCCAGCTTCCTATTGAATTAATTTAGTACCCCCAACTGGCAGGATACATATGTAAAAATTAACTCTGGCAGCCCTAATCTCGTATATACTTATGGCAGTACACCCCTGAATTAGGTCTCAGTGAATGATCTGATTCTGTTGGCTAGTTGTGTCCCCTGAGTCAAATTATTGTTTATACATAGAAAGAATCTTCTCATTATGCTGGCCTGCGTTGTGTGGTCTCAGTTCACCAGTGACTCATAGTGAGGAGTCAGTGTCAACCACACCTAAAACATATGGAATGGGTTTTGCACAGTAGAGTTTTTGTGAAAAGAAGGAAAAGAAATCTTCAAGTGTGATAAGCCAAAAATTGTTTATTTGAAATTTCAAATCTGTTATCTAATTTATATCATTCATTTATTAATTTAGTTCCTATATGTGTATGTACCACATACATATGGAATATATACGTATAGCCTGTCTACTGAGGACCAAGTATTGGCATAGACCTTGGACTTAAAAAGGAAAAAAAGACAAGTTCTACATTCTCCAGAATTTTCCTTTATACTTCGTTGTCCTCTTTTTCTTCTTTTCTCTTCCTTTGCGTAGTGTGTCTTCAGCTTTTCTAGACCAAAGGGTAGAGCTTAACTTTTAAAAGGCCCTGACTTTTAACACAAGGTACGTTTTTCTCTCTCTGAATGGCAGAATCCTGGGGAAGGGAGCTCACTTGCTCAGCAAAATCCTGTGCCCATATCTGGACCAATCCATGGCTTTGGGAGAAAAAGAACACTATAAAAAAATGTTTTTTCTGTCACTAACTGTAATTCACTGAAAATCAGATGATCAGATAATCAAAAGAACATGTTCCTTATGAAAGAATCAAAGTACTTTTAGCCATACTGATGTTACTATAGCTATCTTGGTTCTTAATTTGCTTATAATGACCAAAAAAGTTCAGCTGTTCTGTGGTGAATGTACTCCACTCTTCCCAGTCAGAATTGTTTAGCACACACACAAAATAGTTAAAACGATATCCCTCAAGACATAGATAAAGCAGGTAATTCCTTGTACCACATGATGAAACTGAGGTAGAGTTCCCCAAATATGCATAACAAAGCCAGCATTCAAGCAAGGTCTGCTTTACCTTAGCAAATTTGTTATTTCCTCTGTTTCAAAGATTTTAAATTGGTAGGTCACAAATAACTTTGGATAACAGACATATTTTGCTCATACAGTGTTGAACCGAAGATAATTTATTTTTAAATTTATACAAGGACAACAAACAAAGAATTTAAAATTTTACCGTGTATCTTCTCAGAACACAAGGAACTCAATTCCAACAAAAACATTCAACCCCAAACAAAGGCATGGAAATTAAACAACCTTATGCTGAATGACAGTTGGGTGCAGGAAGAAATAAAAAGAAAATCATTGATTCCCTTGAGCATAACAATGAAGACAAAAGTTACCAAAACCTGTGGGATACTGCAAAAGCAGTCCTGAGAGGAAAATGTATCACTTTAGAAGCCTACATTTGAAAAACAGAAAGAGAACTCATCAACAAACTCACAAGCCATCTTGTGGAATTGAAAAAAGAAGAACAACCTAAGCCTAAACCCAGCAGAAGAAAAGAAATATCCAAAATTAAATCAGAGATTAATGAAATTGAAAACAAAAGAACCATTTGGAAAATTAATGAAATAAAGAATTGTGTTTTTTTAAAAAATAAATAAAATTGATAAATCTTTGGCCAGACTAACTAGAAATAATAAAGTAAAATCTCTGGTAACCTCAATCAGAAATGATAAAGGGGAAATAACAACTGATGCCACAGAGATACAAGAGATCATCTCTAAATACTACCAGAAACTCTATGCTCAGAAATTTGACAATGTGAAGGAAATGGATCAATATTTGGAATCACACCCTCTCCCTAGACTTAGCCCAGAATAAATAGAGCTCCTGAACAGGCCAATTTCAATTCCTGAGAGCAAAGAATCAATAAAAAATCTCCCAGCAAAAAAATGCCCTGGTCCAGATTCATTCACATCAGAACTCTATCAAACCTTCAAAGAAGAGCTTATTCTCATACAGCAGAAATTATTTTAAAAAATTGAGGAGGAAAGGATCTTCCCCAACATGTTTTATGAAGTAAACATCACCCTGATACCAAAACCAGGAAAAGGCCCAAACAAAAAGGAGAATTTCAGACCAATTTCACTAATGAATATAGATGCAAAAATTCTCAATAAAATCCTAGCCAATATATTATAGCTTATCATCAAAAAGGTTATATACATCACAATCAAATAGGTTTCATCCCAGGGATGCAAGGCTGATTTAATATACACAAGTCCATAAACATTATTCACCATATTAACAGAAATAAAAACAAAGACCACACGATCATCTCAATAGATGCAGAAAAAGCAGTTGATAAAATCCAGCATCCTTTTCTAATTAGAACACTGAAGAGTATAGGCATAGGTGGCACATTTCCTAAACTGATTGAGGCTATCTATGACAAACCCACAGCTAATATTTTACTGAATGGAGTCAAACTGAAAGCTTTTCCTCTTAGAACTGGAACCAGACAAGGTTGTCCTCTGTCACCTTTACTATTCAACATAGTGCTGGAAGTTCTAGCCAATACAATTAGGCAAGACAAGGAAATAAAGGGCATCCAAATGGAAGTAGAGGAGGTCAAACTCTCCCTCTTAGCTGATGTTATGATCTTATACTTAGAGAACCCCAAAGACTCAACCACAAGACTCTTGGAAGTCATCAAAAAATACAGTAATGTTTCAGGATATAAAATCAATGTCCACAAGTCAGTAGCCTTTGTATATGGTGATAACAGCCAAGATGAAAAGTTAATTAAGGACACAATCCCCTTCACCATAGTTTCAAAGAAAATTAAATACCTAGGAATACACCTAACAAAAGAGGTGAAGAACCTAGGAATACACCTAGAAATACCTAGGAATACACCTAACAAAAAAGGTGAAATCCTTTTTCCATATCTTGAAAGTACAATGTTGGTATTTTAATAGGGATGGCAGTGAATCAGTAGATTTCTCTATAGAGAAAATTATGAAACCCTAAGAAAGGAAATAGAAGTGGATGCTAACAAATGGAACAACATACCATGCTCATGGCTTGGAAGAATCAACATTATTAAAATATCTATACTTCCCAAAGCAATCTACTGATTCACTGAAATCCCTATTAAAATACCAACATTGCACTTTCAAGACATGGAAAAAAGGATTCTGTGTATTGTGTGGAACCAGAAAAAATTCCGTATAGCTACAGCAGTTCTTAGTAATAAAAATAAAGTTGAGGGCATCAGCATACCAGATTTTAGGTGGTACCTCAAGGTCATAGTAGTAAAGACAGCATGGTATTGGCACAAAAATAGAGACATAGACATTTGGAATTGAATAAAAACCAAATAAGAACATACAATGGGGGAAAGATTCCCTAGTCAATAAATGGTGCTGGGAGAACGGGATACTCACATGCAAAAAACTGAAACTGGACCTACACCTCTCCCCACTGACAAAAATTGAATCAAGATGGATAAAGGATTTAAATTTAAGACATGAAATTATAAAAATCCTCAAAGAAAGCATAGGAAAAACACTGGAAGATATGGGCCTGGGTCAAGACTTTATGAGGAAGACTGTCATGGTAATTGCGATAACAACCAAAATAAACAAATGGGACTTAATTAAACTGAAAAGCTTCTGTACAGCTAAGGAGACAACGACCAAAGCAAATAGACAACCCACACTATGGGAAAGGATATTTGCATATTTTGAATCAAACAAAAGCTTAGTAACTAGGATCTACAGAGAACTTAAATTAATTCACATGAAAAAAAGCCAACAATCACATAGATCAATGGGGAAGAGAGATGAACAGAACCTTCTCTCAAGAAGACAGACAAATGGCTAGCAAACATATGAAAAACTGTTTATCATCCTTAATTATTAGAGAAATGCAAATAAAAATCACCCTGAAATATCATCTAACCCCAGCGAGAATGGCTCACGTCACAAAATCTCAAAACTGCAGATGCTGGCGCAGATGTGAAGAAAAAGGAACACTTGTACACTGCAGGTGGGACTGCAAACTAATGCAACCTTTTGGAAGGAAGCATGGAGAAACCTCAAAGAACTCAAGCTAGATCTCCTGTTTGATCCTGCAATCCCATTACTGGGCATCTATCCAGAAGGGGAAAAAAAAAATCTATATCCAAAGGACACTTGCACTAGACTGTTTATCACAGCTCAATTTACAATCTCCAAAATGTGGAAACAGCCTAAATGCCCACCAACCCAGGAATGGATTAACAAGCTGTGGTATATGTACACCGTGGAATACTATTCAGCTATTAAAAAAAAAATGGAGACTTCACAGCATTTGTATTAACCTGGATGGAAGTGGAACACATTACTCTTAGTAAAGTATCACAAGAATGGAGAAGCATGAATCCTAGGTATTCAATTTTGATATGAGGACAATTGATGACAATGAGTGACATGGTGGGGGGTGGGGGAAGGGGAGAACAGAGAGAGGGAAGGAAGGGGGGTCAAGGAAGAGCAGAGAGAGGGAGGGAAGGTCTCAGTGTGTGACACATCTTGTACCCTGAATGAATCCACAACAACAACAACAACAACAACAATTTATTTTTAAAGAGTAGATTCAGGATTAATATGGTTGGATTAATGTCTGCTATATCTCTGTATGTTGTCCTTGTTCTTTGTTCCTTCTTTTTGTCTTTTACCTATTTCCATCTTTGGTGGTTTTAATTGCACATTTCATATGATTTCATTTCCCCTTTTTTGTTAGTGTATCAGTTATACTTTTATTTTAGTTTTACTTATTTTGATGGTTGCCCACAAAATTGCAATATAAATTTACAACTCATCCAAATTCACTTTCAAATATCACTTTTCTGCCTCACGGGTATTATGAGCAGCTCATAATTACAACATGATCTGAAATTCTCCCTTCCATCCCATGTATCGTTATCATTCATTTTACTTATATATAAGCATATATTTAAATAGACATATATCTTTGAATAAATTATTGCTATTGTTATTTCAAACAACGTATTATCTGTTAGATTAAACGGAAATTGGAATTTTTTAAAAATTTGACCTTTACATATTCCTTCTTCAGTAATCTTCTTTTCTTTATGTAGATCCGTATTTCTCACCTATACTATTTTTCTTCTCTCTAAACAATTTTAAATATTAATTGATGATATATTGCCAACAAACACCATCAACTTTTGCTCATTTGAGAAAGTCTTCATTTCACCTTCACATTTCAAGGATAATTCTATAGGGTAAGGAAGTCCAGGTTGGTGTTTTTCTGTTTTATGTTCTTTTATTTTTTCCTCAATCCTTTAAATATTTTACTTTACTATGTTTGGTATTACCTGGTTTCTGCAGAGAAATTGGATCTCTCATCTTTGTTCCTCTGGAGGTATCACATCTTTTCTCTCTGCTCTTTTTCAGGATTTTTCCTTATCTTTGGTTTTCCATAGCCTGATAATAGCATGCTTACATGTAGTTATGTGTGAGGTTCTTTTTGCTGTTGTTATTTTTTATTTCTGTATGCATTTATCCTCCTTGGTGTTCTCTGAGATTCTTGGATCTGTGGTTTGGAGTCTAACATTTAATTGTGGAAATTCTCAATTATTGTTTCAAATATTTTTTGTTTATTTTTCTCCCTTTTCTGTTTTTGGTATTCCTATTATGTTCTGATCTTTTTTTTTAATTTGTTTTTTTCTGGTTTTAGTCTTTGTTATTTTTACTTTTCAGTTCTGGAGTTTGAGTTTTGTTTTTTTTTTTTTTCCCCTCAGCTTTGTCCAGTATATTAAGCTTGTCAAAGACACTTATAATTTCTGTTACAGGATTTTTGATCTTTAGCACTTCTTTTTGTTTTCTTCTTCGGATTTGCATATCTTTCTTTAAATTGCCTATCTGTTCTTATATGCTGTCTACTTTATCCATTAGAGCCCTCACCATCCAAAGGGCATTGTTTTAAATCCCCAGTCTGATATTACAATATCTCTGCCATATCTGGTTGTGATCCTGGCTCTGTCTCTTCCAAATGTAGTTTGTTTTTTTTTTTTTGTTTGTTTGTTTTTTTTTGCCTTTTGATATGCCTTCTAATTTTTTGTATGATAGCCAGACATAATGAGACATGATGGATTGGGTGAAAGAAAAGGCTCTAATTAAGTGCTCTGGTGTTTTTCAAAATACAATAGAACCTCCATTGTTGACCACCTGCCTACTGTGACCTCCTCCTGCTTTCATAACACTGGCCAGGTACCACAGTTATGCATCAGTACAGTAGACCTGGATCTTTTTGTTGAACACCTCCTTATTTTGACCAGATAGTTGTAGTCCCTTGAATAGTCAGCTGACAGAAGTTTTACTATACTTCCTTTTCCCTTTGCCAGAAGCTAGGAGAATTCTCAGCTGTATCCTGTGAGAATGTGGTCGAGCCCCTAGAGTTGAAATATGTGAAACTGATCCTTTCCTGCAACTGGGTACTCTCGAGATTATCCACCTTGAGCCTCCGGTAATTTGTCAGTCACACTTCAGTTTTCCTACCTCAACATTGATTCCCAAGTAGGTTTAGCTTGTGAGTTTCTGCTCTGTTACGTTTCTGCGTATGTGACTGTCGCACCAATTATGGCAGCAGCAGTTTGCTGTGACCTCATGTCTGTCATAGATACATGAAGAGTTCTTGATATTTTTAGCTTATTCCGTTTCTTACTTTTAGTTAGGGTGCAGTAGAAATTTCTAAGATTTTTATTAAAATTAAAAAAAAATTAAAAATTAAAACCAGAAGCCCTAATTTATTTTTAATTTTTAATATTCAACTTAAAAAAAAAAAAAAAACTAGAATATTGGTGTAGCACAAGTAGGGCCAGAACAAAAGCATTCTTACATGCAGGAGCTTGAAACTATTCAGACTCACCTTCTTCCCTTCCGCGGTATCAATGCCAATATATTAACTACCATCCACATGCTGTTCAACCTAGAGTGGAGCTGTGGGAGGCCTGTGAGCTCAGGTTAACACTGATCAGCAGTGAGGAAGCTAAAGACAAGGTTTTACAACAATTAGCAGAGAAAAAGTATACACAAAGTGACCTTCTGATTATTATCAGCATAAAGCAAAATAAAAAAATAGGAACTGAAACCATCCTAGGAAAGATTTTTCTTTCTTTCTTTATGTATATAATAATATATAAATATATTAAATATATTAATATTCAATATTGATATCAAATACATATATTTAATATTATTATTATTTTAAGACAGAATCTTATCATGTTGTTCTGGGTTGAGTGCTGTGGTGTTGTCATCATAGCTCAGAGCAATATCAAACTCCTGGGCTCAAGTGATTCTCTTGCCTCAGCGACCCAAGTAGCTGGGACTACAGGTATGTTGGTCCATGCCTGGCTAATTTTTATATTTTTAATAGAGATGAGGTCTCATTTATTCTCAGGCTGGTTTTGAACTCCTGAGCTCAAGCAATCCACCTGCCTCAGCCTCCTAGAGTGCCAGGATTACAGGCATGAGCCATTGCACCCAGCTTATCTCCTTTAAATAAATACTCAACTCTCTTAACAGTCTGCCAAGAGGTACAAAATTTAAACCCCCAACTGTTTCCCATTGTGTCACCTTGCTCCCGACTCCAATTAAATTTTTTTATCACTTGCTGGGACTGATTTTCAAAGTATTGGATAACTTAGCTAGACTTCAACTACTTAGATCCTTTACCACAAACAACTTTTTGTAAAAGAAAATAAGGTAAAAAAAAACAAAACTCATATGTGGAGCTAAAACAACTGTCAAGAAAAACAGCAGGTCCAATTTTAAGAGCATTCACCACTCACATGTATAAAGTGAATGCTTTTTCTCTAAGAAGTAAGTATAGAGCAAGATATTTCCAGAAGATCATGTTAAACCTACCTTAAGATTAAGAAAATGCTACAAAAGCTATGTTAACTAGTGTGATGAAAATGTGTCAAACGATCTATGAACCAAGTGTATGGTGCCCCATGATCATACTAATGTACACAGCTATGATTTAATAAAAATAAATAAATAAAATAAATAAAAAAAACAAAAAAACAAAAATGTGGATTCAGATTTCAATACTTTTGACATTCTTGTTCTAAAAATACACAGGGTCTATATTAGTCAGGCTGTCATACTTTGAGTGAAATGAAAATAATATGGAACATACTCATTTACAGAGCTATCCAAAAAAGAAAAAAATATGGCACACCCCCATTTGGGAGGTATAGGTTACCTATATTTTCTGAATTTTTCTCATGATAAAAGTTAACAGGGTTAATAAATACAGAATAAATACTCTTCACATTGTATTTTGTTACAATCACATATATCAAACCATTTCTCCTTCACTGATATTAACCACAATGATTATATGGTTTATCCAAAGAAAATCTAGTTTCATCTGTCGTTTCAGTATTATCTCTTCATCATGCTTCTAAGCAGTTTAGCCATAGAATTTGGCATTATTGTGTAGTCTTACTTCAGACATAACTCTAGAAGACTGTGCTAGACATGTGTGTCCTATGTGATCAACACAAGGGAGTGCAGTTACGCTGGTGCAATTCAAGATGCATGATGTAACTTAAGGAAAGGTTCTCAATATAGTTAAAAGCCATTTTGTGTATGGCAAAAGATGGGAGAGTTTTCAGGGGTAATAACACAAACACGTTATTTTCTCAAATGAAGAGATTTTCCAGAAATTATTCATAAGGATATACAAATAGTGATAATACTGACTGTAAAGAACAAGCATTTTTTTCCCCTGGGATAAACACTAGCCTTAAGTATATTTTAAAAAGTACTCTCCTATTCTTACTCTAACTTTGAACTGTTTTCGCTACGTTCCTGCATGTAGACACGTTACAAGTAATTATTGCAAGATGATACACCTCATTTCTGATAGTTCACAGTGATTAGCTAATGGATAACTTGGGCATAGACACATTTATGACCTATTGGAGATGCGAATCTATAGCTTTTAAAAAATGGAAATGATGGGTCAAAATTGTGACATATTTGATTTAAAATTTTGATAGCTACTACAAAATGTTTTCTCAAAAGGCTTCAAGAAATGATATTTTTAACATCCCTGAAAGACACTGTCCATTTACTCACATTCTTAAAAGTCTTTGATGTTATCAATAATTAATTCTAATTTTTTTTTGCATATTGACTGGTGAATATTATATGCTGTTGCTATGTTAACTTGTACTTCCTTGAACAGATTAAGATCGAACCTCTTTTCAGGTTTATTGGCCAGGCTATCTGTGTTCGTCTTTCTTTTATGAATTACCTATTTATATTCTTTCTTAATTTAAAAGAGATTGTTAGTCTTTTTCTCTTTGACTTAAGAAAGACTACATCTACACTGTTTGAAAATGCCTCTTCTCTGCATGAGATACTTATTTTGATTGTCTTATAGGAATTAAAAGTTTGAATGAGACTTAGGTGGTTTAGATTATCTTGATTTTAATTGTAATGCTAAGAGTTAGTCAACTATCACTTTCGTTTTCACAGCTCTTCATGGTCCAAATACACTATGGCCCTACAAACTTGTGCTTTATGTCATTTGGTGACAGCTTACTTAGCGAATGCTGTGATGAGGAAGAAGTATGGGCCCCTATTTTGTTTGTGTTAAAGGCCAAAGGAAAGGCCCATGGTGACCTCTTATTTTTTTCCCTGAAGTACCATATCCCAAATATTTTTTAGAGGCATAAAAAAAACATGGTTTCTTATCAAACAGCCTTTATTAGGGGATTTTCAGACATTTAAAGTGTTTTGATCTTGAGATAAATATCTACCTTTCTGTGGTATGAATCATTCCAATTTCTCATGGGAAGAAATAATCATTATGTGGGTTTTCTGTTTCTAAATACTCATCAAGAAGATTTTCTCAAGAGTTTCTCATTCCATTTTCTTTTTTTTGTATAGAAAGCTAATTCCTATTTTATGATATGATTTATACTTTTTTCTCATGTCTTCCTGCCTCTTAACTATGAAACTTTTTAAACTACCAAACTTTTAAGTTTGGAATTCATTAGCCTGTTTTGAAACTAGTTCTGTGAAATTGTAGTTCTGCTTAAATGCAATTCATAGGATGACATTCTGAAAATGAATCTAGATCAGGGAATATTATGCTGAAGTTAATTTTGTCCCTAATTATTCAAATAAAATGAGCTTAAAAACTCAAAAATATTGTTCAAATGTAAAACAAAAGTTTCCTATTTTGAGTGTAACTATCTACTTTCTTTGAAAACAGTGTTTTGTCTAGAGTAGGTTATATAATGCTATAAATTGTTCTTTATTAGTAAAAGGATCTGCTTCAGAATATCCTTTCTGACACTGATTTTCAAATTTTTTTATAGAGGTTAGGATTAGGACAAACTCAGAATTTTATAGATAGAGCAAAATTTGGACTAGAAACCATTGTTTATTGAATATTTCTACAGGGTAGCTGCTCTGCTAAATGTTTTAACATAATGTTACTGAATCCTTGCAGAAACCCCATGAAATAGATATTAATATTTCTTTCCTATAGATGAAGAAACTGAGGTTAAGGGAAATAAAGGTACTTGCTCGGGGTTTCATATGTAATAAACATTTGATTTCATATTTGGTTCTCTCAACTACTGGGCTTTATTCTTTTCCCTGCTTAGTGGAATTATAATGGAAGTGTGTCCACTACAAGGGAACTTCCTAGATTCAGGTGGTCTAAATTTTCTCCATCTTTCAAACTGAACGCGCTATGTTTGTAATTTATGTTAAATTAGCCTCCTTTTCTATGAAGAAAGTGATATTTGTTCTAGCATGATTCGTGTTACTTACACATAGTTTTTGTTAACCAGGACATTATTATCCATATACGTTTTAAAGTTGAATTGCTTAAATAAAAAAAAAAAACCAGTTTTTCTTGTATCACACTATCATATGAAGTATACTATAGTAAATATTTATAGCACAATACACAACATATGTCATACACAAGTGAATATATATAAAATATATGTTAGTCTTTATATTAACTAAACATACCTATTAATGTTATTAATGTAAAACATACCATTAATGACATTTAAACAAAAAAAATCTACTGCTTCACTCTGTATGTTTTATTTTAATAGCACTCAGATGAAAAAATTTAAAAACAAAGTTCTTACAAAATCACACACATGTATATACATATATATTAGAGAAACTTATCATTTTCTCTGTTTCTTATGATGAGTTTTTCTTTTTTTCTTTTTCTTTTTTTGTAACTTTCAAATGATTCACCATGATACATAGGATATCTGTCCTGGAGTACAGCAAAGGATTATTTTTTGACAATTGAACAGCTTAGGAAGTAGCAGGGATTCAGAACCAAAAAATAGATCACCAACCTCCAGAGCAAGAAGACAATAGTGCCTTGTTGCTAACCTTGAGCTTGTTCACAGAGCAGGTTCTTACCTTTTCAAATATCAGCAATAAATGATCCCTGGTAAAAGAAAGAAGATAGTGATCAAGGCAGGAAAAAAAAAAAACTTTTTGCAAAAGTGAAATAATGAGCGATTTTCTCACTGGGACATAGGTTTATGTGTTGAAAGGATTTTTTAAGTCCTCTAACGTATCCTTCTCATGGTTCAGAGATTTATATCTTGTATAATTAATTTAAACGTACTGTATAAAAATATATTGCCTACATAATTGCAACATAAACTGTTTCGGTGTTTAATTTTAGAGTTTTATTTTTTATTTATTTACATTTTTTGCTTTCGTCCTTTTCTAGCAGATTTTATGCCTTAAAATTCATTTTTGAGGAATACAGTGGTCACTAACCCTTTATATCCTCAGCTAATTCCTCCTGCTATAGGGAAATAAATTATAAAATTTATTGATTACATTATATTATTTCATTTCCTGCGATTAAAAAGAAATGCCTTCTATAGAAGTAAGGCAGAGCATTTTGGGGGGTCTTTGGCTTACTGTATCAGGGTTCCATTGTGAAACCTTTGAGGTAAGTAGGCACACAAAGATGTTTTAAGTTCTTTCACCAATTGAATGATAAGACATGAAAAGATATATGGTAGAACCTCATAGGTGACCATTTCTCTGCATTGTCCATCTCCTTAAGTTGACCTAATTTTCATGGACCAGACAGCTACCACCTGTATGTATCAGTATAGTACACCTAGTTCCTTAAGTTAACTGGTGCTGCAGTCCCTTGGGTTGTCAGCTTAGGAAGGCTCTACTGTTTTTCATTCAGTTCTATTTATTAAGAAACTGAATGATACTGAGAGCTTTGAGCATTTTCATTTACATTTATAAGCTACTTTTTCACTTTACTGTGATATAATTTACATACACTAGGTTTTGTCCACTCAAGTAAATCATTTAATGACTTTGAGTTGTTTTCATTTGTGAAACCCCTCTCCTCTGTCAAGGTAGAGAGTGTTAACATCACCCTCAAAGCAATTCTCCAGTCCCCTTGCGTCTGTCCCTCCCTCTGCCCCCTGCCCCAGACAACCACTTATTTGCTTTCTGTCACTGTAGGTTATGTTTTACTCTATAGAATTTCATAATAATGAAATCATACATTATGCACCCTTTTGTGCTTGAGTTGTCTCACTTAACATTATTAAGATTCATCCATACTGTGTGAATCCATGCATATACAAATAATCACTTTTTTTTTCTATCATTGAGTAATATTTCATTCAAAATGCCCCACATTTTATCTTTCTTCCTGTTGATAAGCATTTGGAAAGTTTACAATTTGTGGTCTGTTTATAATAAATGTCATAAACATTCCTGAACAAGAGATACAGTTCTGTTTCTCATAGGTGTACCTAAAGTAGAATGTGGAATATCTGGTTGTTAGGAAAGTGTGTTTATCTTTTTAAGAAACTGCCAAATAGTTTTCCAAAACAATCATAGCAGTTTTTTTTTTCTTTTTTTTTTACAGACAGAGTTTTACTTTGTTACCCTGGGTAGAGTGCTGTGGTGTCACAGCTCCTAGCAACCTCCAGCTCTTGGGCTTAGGCTGTTCTCTTGCCTCAGCCTCCTGAGTAGCTGGGACTACAGGTATCCACTACAACACCTGGCTATTTTTGTTATTGCAGTTTGGCCGGGGCCGTGTTCGAACCCGCCACCCTTGGTATATAGAGCCAGTGCCCTACCCACTGAGCCACAGGCACTGCCCCAGTCATAGTTTTTTTAACTGCTATCAGCAGTGTGGGATATTAAAGTTTGATAAAACAGCAGATCCACTTACTCCATATCCTTGTGAACACTTGTTTATTGCCAGTCTTTTTCATTTTAGTAAGTATGTAATGTACAGGCTACACTTACATGATCAGAAAACACTAATGCTTAGGGATGTGCATGTGTGTGTGTTTGCATGTGGTTATGAGTGTGTACTTGATAAGGGGGCCGTGATAAAACTATTAAATTTTAAATTTCTTGATCTTTAGTGATTCATCATGTTCTTATTGGGGCAATTTTTTTTCTTTTTTGTGGGTGGGGAACTGTTTGATGGAATCTTTACTACATTTTTTAGTGGATTTTTGAAGAGCATTCTTTATATATTCTTGTCCGAGTCCTTTGTTAGACATCAGTTTGCAGAACTCTCTCTCCATTTTAGTGGATTTCACTGTAATTTTCTTAATAACTTCTTTCAGAGAGAAATTTCTAATATTGATAGAGTCAAATTTGTTAATTTATCATGGTTTGTATTTTTTTTTCTTACTAAGAAAATGCCTGCTATAAGTTGCAAAGAATTTTTTCCATGTTTTATTTAGAACTATCATAATTTTAGATGTTACATTTAAGTTTATGATGCTTTTTATTTTATTTTAGTTTTGAATCAGAAAATGATTAACGTGCATGTTTAATATAGACAACCCAACACTTTTTAGCAAAACCTTTCCATAGTAAATTGACTTAATCACCTGTCAAAAATCAACCTGTATGTGATGTACTACCATTATAATTCAGCTTGAAATTTTTGGTTTTTCTCTGATTTCTTACTTGACCTATGGATTATTTAGAAATTTTGGTTAATTTTCATGTATTTGGCTTTCTTCTAGATATTTTAATATTTTAATTTTTATCTTAATTTCATAAATTAAGTTAATATTGATAAATACAAAATGTCTGCATGGTAGAGACATATCAGATATTATTTGTTTTCACTGATTATTTTCATATAGTTATTCTATCAATAATTGTGAGAAGGATGCTAAAATCTCATGATGTTTGGGGAATTCTTTCTTCAATTTTGCTAATTTTTGCTTTAAATAGTCATATAACATGAGGCTCTGTTATTCTCCGCTAACACATATATGAAGGAAGACTATGCTTTCCTAAAGAATATGCAAAAATGTTTATCTCAATCATCTTTGTATTTTAATTATTTAACCATGTTATAGAATTTTGTTTTGTCTATTGCTTTTTTAGAAGATACTCTAGGAATAAATTATTTATTCTGAATAAACTTATCATAGTTTATTTTGAGTTAACATTTTATTACTTTCTGTGAAAGGTAGAAAATCCTATAGCGATAAAGTATTATTTACCTTCTTTTCATCCTTAATGAGGTAGTTATTATATGTGTTATATGGGAGGGACAATGTTATAATTTTTCCCTAAACAATTCTTCGTACTTCAAAACCGTTAGAAGATAACTTTTGAAAATATTTTCCCCGATATTTACATTTTTAATACCTTTCATTCATTCATTCTTGAAGATTAACATTTCCCTTGGTATCACTTTCTCTCAGCTTGAAACATATCCATTAGCATTTTTTTGGGTAGTGCCCTTGAATTAGCAACAAAATCACTCAGTTTTTCTTCTGCAGAAATTGTCATTATTTTATTTCATTATTGAAGGTTAGTTTCACTGGTTTTAGAATTCTGTGTTGAAAGTTTATCCTTTCAGTGCCGAAAGGTTTTAGATCCCTGGTTAGTTTGTGTTTTTTTCTTTTTTTTTTTTCCAATAAGACGTCTATGTACACTTTGATGCTGTAATATTTTCTTCCTTTATGAGATGAGTAATCTTCCTCTAGATTCTGTTGTTTTCTTTGTATCTATGGTTTTAGTAGTTTGATTAGAATGTATCTTGCATGGTTTCCTCTAGATTCTGTTTGGAGTTTGTAAAGCTTCTAAAATCTGTTAATTCACATGTCTCAATAGAATTCAGAGGTTTTTGTCATTATAGCTTCAAACCCTCTTTCTACTCCATTCTCTCTCTACTTTCTTTTTGGAACTCTCATGACCTGGAGTTTGTTTTGCATAGTTCTTTTTATTTATTTATCTTTAAAATTTTGTTATTTCTAAAGGGACTGAGGGCAGACCAATGAGTCTCACTCATCTTCAGGTTGCACAATTTCTATTACTCTGTTTTCAGTGTTAATTGTTGATCATTCATTCTTTCACCTCCTTTCTGCTACTGAGGTGATATAATGAATTTTTATATATTTTTTAATTCTAAAATTTCCTTTAGGTTATTTTGTATAATTTCACATTTTCTGCTCATATTTCTTATCCTTTTATTAATTATGGGTAAATTTTCTTTAAACTCTGATCACTTAATACTTTATAATTAAAGATCTTATCTAAAAATTCCAATGTCTGCTTCATCCCTGTACCACCATTTGTCAACTATCTTTTTCTTTGATAATGAGTTCTATTTTCTCTCTTCATCTGTAAAGTAATTTTGGATTGCTTTCTGGACATTTTTATTGCAATATCATTAGACTCTGGACTATGTTACAAGCCTCAGAAAGAAATTTAGATTTTGGTTTTCGCATACATTAAACTTGATTAAAACTGAGTTCCATATTCAATGTAATATCCATTCAACTTGATTAAAATCAACATAGTCTTAGTGGGTTGCACTCAGGTCTCTTTTTAAACTGCTTCCACGTTGCTCTGCATAGATGTGGCTGTGCTGTCAATTAATAACTCGAGCAGAGGTTTTGTACATACATAACCTGTGGTTTCCATTCTCAGTCTCTCTCCTTTGCAAGGTTGCTCCCCATTCTCCTGTTGCCCAGATTGTCCCAGGATTCTTTCCTTGGTTTTTTCAACCTGATACAAATAAAAATTTCTCCTTTAATTTTGACTCTTCAATTCCATCAATGTTTGTTGATGCTCTAAGAACAAACCACACATAGAAAACTTCACCTTTACAGATCATTTCCTCAAGGTTTCAAATTTCCAGTAAAAATTTGCCCACTTTGTTTTCCTTTTGGAATCCTCAGATTTGTTTTTTTTTTTTTTTTTCAGAGTTCATCGTTTTATCTTTAGGAAGAACAATTTGTTAGATGCTTACTTTCGATAAGCCAAACACCTATGTATGTTGTGATTTTGGAAGAATTAAAAGAAAACTATACCAAGTAAGTCAATAATAATAATTCTTTTAACAATAATAACAATGATGTCATACAGCAATTTCTCAGAAAGCCTAGGGAGGCGTTTGTCCTTTTTGCTTGGTGCCTCTCTCTACTGTTACTATTTGAGTAGATTGAATTTCCATTGTGATTGTTTTCTCATTCATACCGGAGAATAAAAGTCTTGTTTTTTTCCATCAGCATGTCATCTTTATTTTATCCTGACCTTATATGCCTAGCAATTTTTCTTCTTTCTACACTGCACTATTTCTACCAATGTTTTGCCGTGATGTCTTAACAATATCAAACTTTACAAAAATAAATAAATGTAATACCTGATTAAATGTTATGGTTTATTTTTAATGAGGGTATCAAAACCTTATGCTAATGTTTTAATAAAAATGGCCTTCCTTAATCCCGACCCTATCTTTCTGAATTTCCCAAGTTGCTTTTTTAGAAGTATTGGTTTTGAGGCAATGTCTTCTGATTTTATACTACAATACCCCTTCTCATAGCTGTGAAATATTTTGCAAATTATTTAACTTCTAAAACATTTAACTTTCTTTATATATAAATGTAATAATAAAAAGTACATCATTAGTTTGGTTAAAAACATAAATAAGAATATATGGTAATTATTCTGATGTGGTAAAAGGTGTACTTTAAGATACTCAGTAATCAGTGATCTTCCTCAAGGAACTATACTTTTAAAGAAAAGCATTGTGTCATAACAGAACTTATGTAAACTGAATATCATAATTATGTTTTAAAAATAAATAATAGAGGTGTGGTGCCTGTGGCTTAGCAGCTAGGACACCAGACACACACTGGGCCTGGCAGGTTCAAACTCGGCCCAGGCCTGCCAAACAACAATGAGAACTATAACAAAAAAATAGCTGGGCTTTGTGGCAGGTGCCTTTGGTCCCAGCTACTTGAGAGGCTGAGGCAAGAGAATCATTAAGCTCAAGAGTTTTACACCAGGGCACTGTACTGAGGGTGACATAGTGAGACTCTGTCACAAAAAAATAAAATAAAATAAAAATATTAAAAAAATAATCGAAGTAAAAATGACATAGAAATAGTGTTCATCAAAATCTGATTGCTTTGTGGAACCATTTAGAATTATAGGGAAGATCTATATTTTGCATATAGGTATCTTTTACTGAAAAGGTATAATGCATATTTTATTACAGTCATTCTTTAAAGAGGTTTCGGTTATCTCAGTAAGAAGTATATTAATTTAACTGCATACTTAATTGTTGGAGAAAAATGATCTGAATGCTAATGTTTGGACATATCTGTTATTTGAATTTTATGATGAGAACCTTTAGCTGTTGCGTGTAGAATTTTCTTTCTTCTTCTTCTTTTTTTTATTAAATCATAGCTGTGTATATTAATGCAATCATGGGGTACAATGTGCTGGTTTTATATACAATTTGAAATATTTTCATCAAACTGGTTAACACAGCCTTCACGGCAATTTCTTAGTTATTGTGTTAAGACATTTATATTCTACATTTAGTAAATTTCGCATGTACCCTTGTAAGATGCACCATAGGTGTGGTCCCACTGATTACCCTCCCCCCACCCATCCTCCCCCCTCCCCTCCACTGGCAGCTATTTAAATATCATAAAGGATAAAAATCCATTGTCATTATGTTTAAAAAAGGTCAGATTTTTCTCAGCTATATTAGGGAATTTTTCTTATATTTGAAAATTATGTTAACATTAAGGATTATTTTGAGAATAACTTTATAGGTAAAATTTTATTATGGCTTTTATTGTTTCTGCTTATACATACATTAAAGAAACAAAATGAATGGCCCAAATATGTTTCTATGTTATTCGCCATTCAAAACAAAGCTAAATGTCAGACTTAAGCACTCTAAATTAAATAAAATTTTCAAAAGAAGAAACATATTTTGGTGCTACAAGGAGATTCCTTAATTAAGTTGGTGTCAATAAAATACAAAATTGTTCACATGAAAGAGTATGTTTTTTATGGTTTCTTGTGACATTTATTTGAGTTAGGTTTTTGAAAAAGTTTGAAATATAAATGAATGAAGTGGAGAGCTATAAAATGTGAGGCTTTGGAAAAACACTGGCTGGTCTACTGTTTTGTATATCGATACTGGTGAGTCATCTGCAGTCTGATACAAACTATTTTTGTTTCCAATGATCCTGTGAATTACAGAGCATATATCCATAATTCTTCATTATAGACTTTTGAAAACATTTTATTTGGAAAAATCCCTAACATTAAACATTGTAGAAAATTGTAATGTTTATTTTAGGGAATAAACAGATATCTGTGTTGAAAAGATATCTTTGGCAGGGTGTGTCTGTACCAGTACTGGGCTGACACTCTGGGAATCTGGATTTCAGAACTGGCTCTTTTAAAAATTATTTTGAAATATCTAATTTTCAGATTTAACCTTTCTCAGTATGAACTATGTCAATTTGGCAAGATGGAATTATATCTCCCAGAATTCCCTTTTCTCCATGATTTCATGTTAAGCCCTAATGAAAATTTTGCTCAGGGTTTGGAAGGCAGAGGGGCAGCAGCAGGCTATCCTGTGTTCTGAAGGTCTGGGACATGCACTTTGGCAGCTCCTATTTGTCACCTGTGATCTATTTGCTCTTCCGATTGTGAACCTTCGCTCTTCTAAGATCTCCTCTTTTACTTTCTCTAATTTCTGAGCCAGGAAAATGTGTCACTCTAGCTCATAGTGTCAGATTCTCCTACAAATCACCTGTAGCGTTCAGGTGGAAGGTTTGGACAGAGGGATGCAAGTTTCTTTCACCTTGTCCTCACCGGTTCCAATTTGTCCTCATTCTCTTTCACTTCGTGAGCAGTTATTCTTTCCAGAGGCTAGCCCAGTTGACTATTAGCAACTTTAGGAACTTACCAGACACAGGGATCATAGACTTATGTAGACGACCCCATCAGCTGTGTATGATCAACAGCAAGTCTTTATTAAGTCCTTTATTCTGTACCATTTATTGTGACTCTACTGCTCAGATCAAACCTAGGCTCCAGGTTAACTACTAGATTAAATTGGAATGTCTCAGAATATGTTACCTAGACAAGATAATGTTTGAAGACTGAGTTCCATGGCCAAATTTCTTTGGGAAATATTGTGTTCCTTTGACATCCTGTGGTGCCATCCATGGGTAGAACCCAAACTACCTAGAGGACAAAGCAGTTTATCGATGCATTCTCTGAAGTTAACGCCTCCTGTGGCACAAAGGAAGGTAGAAGGTGATCTCAAGGGACAAATGCAGAATGTCCAGCACAGACATGGAATCCCTGAGAAGCACACTTCAGATGGTCTCCTTTGGCCCTAAAATTCAGTGACTATTTTACTGATATAATAAAAAATACATACTATTTGGTCACTGTCCCTGGTATCTGGTATAGAGCTTCTAAAAAATCTCTGTAACTGCTTGAGTGATAGGGAAGATAGAGGCATCTTTTGCTATAATGTTGGTTAGGCAATTCTCCTGCCTCATCCTCTCAAGTAGCTGGGACTACAAGTGCCTGCTACAAGCCACATGCCCAGATAATTTTTTCCATTTTAGTAGAAATGGGGGATCTCACTCTTGCTCAGGCTGGTCTGGTACACCTGAGTCGAAGGGATCCTTCAGTCTGACCTCCCAGAATGCTGGATTACAGGCTAGGCCTGAGCATGATTACTTTTAATCCGCTATCTTTAAATTATACTTGAAAAGATTTCTTTACTATAAAAACTAATTTTATGTATACTTAAATCTGTTTCTGTTCTCATTTAATATAGTTTTACAATATATTTTGATAACAGATAAGTGGAGTTGCTTTAGTTCTTAACAATTTTCAAAATTCATTTTTCTCAATAAAATGTTGAATATTTTCAAGATACTCACAAAATACAGCATTAAATCTTGGCTTTACTTCTCATTTATATATGTATTATAGCTATGGTGACCAGCAGAGTATGTGCTTCCACTAAACACGAGCAGTGCAGGGGGACAGTGTGTGTTTCACGGGTGTAAGCCTTCTTTTCCTCTCCTGCTGAGGTTTCCCTGTTGAGGGTTCCAGGGCCAATATTCAACCTGCAAGTGAGGAGAGCTAGCTGCCCATTCAACAAAGTGTTGACCAAGAAGAAAAGAAAAATATTGGATACTTATTTTAGAAATACAATACGATTTCTTTCTTTCACTTAATGAACACCCCTCAAATTTAATTTACATAGTATTTTAGGGTGCTGGTCCCACAGAAAAGAATAGTCAGTCACAGGGTCCTCCAGTTAAATACTACATTCCTCCACATGCACGCTCTCACTCCTTTTGGTTCTCACTCCAGTTCCATTAGATCAGACTTTCTAATAAAGCCAAAACTCAGTAGTCACACGCCCCACACTCTACTTTCTTTTGAACTCAAGATGAGGCAGCATTTAAAAAAAAATTATTTTAAGATTGTCAAATATTTTTTAAATGAAAAAATAAATATTATGCAAATATACTTCATGTCATACTCAGAAATTAATAATAAAAATAGTCATGAAAATAGTGCAGTATTTAATCCTTTTAAATTAGGACTCACTCTTGTCACTTATTGAGCTTGGCTTCTACCACCTGGGTCTTAAAATGTCAATAAACTACCAGGGTTAAACAAATATAATTTGAAAAAAAATGTGACTATGCTTCTAAGTGCCTAAAATAACTAAGCTATTTTATAATCCAGCAGGAGTGGGACTAATACAAGAAATAGACCATGAAAAATAAAACAAATCCTCCAAGTTACTTTTTCAGTTTCTGCATATCAGAATCTCAATTTCAGACCTATTTTCTCTTAATAAGACAGATAATTAGCAGTTGAGAAAGATTTCTTCCATTTGGATTTCTGATTTTCTTCAGCATGAATGAAGTGTTACAAGGATTATGTTTATAAATATACCTGACGTGCATTATAAATACACACATGCACACACATTGTGCATACTTCTCACTCATTAACATTTGCTATACAGTGTGGTTGGTAAAATTTAATTTAATCTGATTCATTTTCATCAGAATACATAGTGTCTTGATGAAAATGAGTAGGAGAGATTATTCATTCAAAACATTTGCTGCCCAACGACTTTAGGCCATGCCTTGCTAGAGTAATCACTTTTCTTCTTTCATTTAGGACAAGCCCTGTATTATGCTTGTCCCTTATGCAAAATTATGTACAGCTCCCTCTTACACTTTCAATTGTCCTAGTTTGGACAAACCATATGGTCCAACTAAATAATGGCCCATGTGGCAAGAAACAATTAAATGCATAAATAAGAAGCCTTATATCTGGTAGTCAAAGATGCTAAGTAGTGTATGGGTGATATACATTAGATTGATGGATTCTGTCCAGTTCAGACCTCCATGTGGAAAGGATATATAAGCTGACAACTGTAGCTAGCAAAAAAAAGTCAGGAGAAAAAAATGGAGGAAGCTAGCTGAAATACTCTAAGAATAAAACAAGTTATCATATTTAGAGAAAAGAAATAAAACAAATATGGCTGCAGAAGACAATGAGGAAATGGTTGGAGCGGAGCTAAAATGGTTCAGAGATGCAGGCAGGTGCCACATCACCAGGTCTGTGTAAGCTGACGTAAATTCCATTGATCTTACAGTGTGATGGGGATCTATTGGAAAATTAAGCAGGGGAGAGATATAACCTATATTTTGAAAAAGCATTTGAATTAGTAAATGAAGATTGGATTATAGAGGGGAAAAAGAGAGCAGTTGGAAGTAAGACGTAATGAGGGTTTAGACTAAAGTGTATGTACTGGCTTGGAAAAAAATAAGTGTGTTCAAGAAGTTTTTAGTAGGAAAACTTGCCACGGATAAGATGGTTAATCAATGAGGAGGGTTGTGAGAGAAAGAAATTCAGTAGAGCCTCCATAGTTGACCACCAGCCTATATTAATTACCTCCTTAAGTTGACCTAATTTTCAGAGACTGGACATGGATCAGATGTACCTATCGGTACAATAGACCTACTTCCTTATGTTGACCACCTGTGTATGTTGACCAGTTTGTTACAGTTCCATGGGTGGTCAACTTACAGAGGTTCTACTCTTTGTAGCTTATAGATTTTTGGGTTGAAGAATTTGGTGCCTAGAAGACTGATTAATTGACAAGAGGAACATAGGTAGATAAGCAGATTGAGGCATAGGAAAATATTATATTCAGTTTCTATGTTATTAAATTTAAAATATCCATTTAAGACTCAACGTATGATGCCAAATAGATAATTGGATATTCAAGGGCAAAGAGGTGTTGAAGTGAAAGAGCTATAAAAAGAGATGTATGAGTTATTGGCATGTAGGTGATATGAGGAGCCACAGGGAAGAATGAGATGTTTAAAGAAAACATGAGGCTATCAGTGAATTTAATCTCCTTCCCACGTTCTTTTCCCTAGTTCCTTCGAATTTTTGTTAGCAGAATCATTCTTACCTTGTCAGAGCATATAATTTTTTTTTCTATTCATTCTACTTACTAAAGCCTGTCTTTTCATTTTAAATCTGTAGCTAAATGTGCAGCATTGCCAGTTTTCCTAGTTGTTTCTTGCTTGGCTAGAGTCTAACTGGTAGTGGTATTCTTCCTCAAGACAGTTTTGTATAAACAATATTCCCTGAGTTCTTGCATATTTAAATCATATAGGTTTTTCCTCACGCTATTTTAGAGATAAATGTTGCTGTGGATAAGTTCGACTCCTGAAGATTTTCTTTTCATTACCTTTTTGTTTGACTCCTTATAGGATTCTTTATTCATTTTTAAATTTCAATAATTATAATATGTGTTGAATCAGTCAAATTTCTCCTGATACATACTGGTATATGTATGTATTGAAGTTTCACTTGCCTTTTTCTTTCTTTCTTTTTTTTTTTTTTTGAGACAGAGTCTCACTTTGCAGCTCTGGGTAGAGTGCCATAGTGTCATAGCTCACACCAACCTCAAACTCTTCGGATTAAGTGATGCTTTTGCTTCAGGCTCCCAGTACCTGGGACTACAGACACCTGCCCCCAAAGCCTGGCTAGTTTTTCTGTTTTTAGCAGAGATGGGGTTTCACTCTTGTTCAGGCTGGTCTCTAACTCCTGACTTCTACCGATCCTCTGGCCTTGGCCTCCCAGAGTGCTAGGTTTCCAGGTTTGAGCCACTGTGCCCGGCCAACGTTCGCTATTTTTAATAACATTTCTCTTTAGATATATTTTTCAATTTTTGTTCTGTTTTATTATTTTATATTCTTCTCTGTCAGCTCTAATTTTGTGCACTTTGGCAATCTGTTTCCGTTTTGTTTCTATTATATTCTAACACCTTTAATCTACTAATTATTTTAATTGTTTCTATGTCTATTTTAAGATTTTCATCATGCTTTAAACTATGTGCATTCTCTTGTTAGTCTTTTCTAATTCAATTTTTATTTCTATATTTTTCTTTTATTTCTTCTCTGAGTTTTCAAGTCCCCCTGTTGCCTTCTCCTTTTATCTGGTCCTCACTGCCTACTAAATGCCTTCCAAGCCCACAAATATTTGTATGTTTCCTTTGTTGTAGACCCTTAGAAATGCAATTATTGTATTAGATTTTTTAAAGTTCATAATGGAATACTCGGTTATATTTCTTATTTGACTGTTAAGCTCAAAACTTATTTCAATGATTTAATAAAGAGAAAATTTATTTAAAGGAGAGATTAAAAAATAAAAGCAGGGCAATATTAAAAAAAGACTCTCAAAGAACAATGCTAGATTGATTTTTAAAAGCTTTTTTTAAGAATTAAAGATTTAGTAGAATTTGAAGCTTTATTACATTTCATACTTGATTTTTTTCACTATAATGTTTGTATTACACTGTAGTAATCTAAGGATGATGATGTCCATATTTCTAAAATGCAATCAGTTGCCATGAGGTTAAAATATATTAAGAGATATTATGAAAATTTAGATCAAACCTCTTCAATGAAACCCCCCCAGACTTTAACCCAATTCTTTGTTAGGTAACATAATGTCGAACTATTTTTGTTAATAAAATGCTACTCTAGCATATTTAAAATACCCATTTGCTGCATGTCATTACTAGAAAACATCTTGTAATTTGTGGCTGAGATTTGAAGTCCAGGACCTGAAACTGAGAGCTCAGATATTCTCTCTCTACAGCCTAGAAGAAATCACAATAAAGTGGAGTTTACAAAATATTGAGATTCATTCAGTCTCCCTGGTTTAGACATACTTTAATAATAACACATTCAGAAAATGAAGGTTTTTACAAAAAGTTATTTTAGTCAATTAATATTTTACATTTATCAAGAAGTAATTTAAATAACATAAGAAAACTAGTATAACTTGAGGGAAGCATACATGAAATGAGAAATGTGGAAATATCTCAAACATTCTTACTAAAGGGGCAAATATTAACATCATAAAAAATGTTTGTAGAGTTATTTCGATATGACGGACATTGGTTTAATGCTGAGAAAAATGGAGCATCCATCCGTGTTCTTCTAGGGAGAGTATCACCAGTAGGCGAGCATGGGGAAGGGCATTATGGTGGGTGTGATGTGGGGAATGCATAATATTTTAAAAGCATGTAAGGAACCCCTCTGTGAATACTCAGCTTCCTACTGATATTGAAATTTAGAGCTAAAGAGATAACACATAAAAAGGGTAAAATAAAAGTGCAGATGTGAATTCTAGAAGGTAGGCATGAATACAGATCAGAAGGAGACACATATGTAAAGTCCTGGAGAGGAGGGAGAGCGTTTTCCAAAGGTCACTTGTTCATAGCCATTGAAGGGCTTGTTGGAGAGTTGGGGCAAATACAGAGTGAATGAGACTGATGGCTTTGTAGCATGAATTGGGAAGTTGGTCTTCATCCCAGAGGAAATCAAAAGCCATTGAGAGGATGAGCGTAGGACAATATATAGTCACAGCTAGTAACAGAGGTGAGTAAACTGGAGCAAGGGAGTTAAGAATCTCTCACAATAACGAGTGATGTATTCAAGTAGCGAGATAGCTGTGTAAATGGAGAAAAGTGGATACCTTCTAAACATACAAGTCATGAAATAGTAGGAATAAGAGTGAGGACTGACTGATTTTAAAAGTTGGGTACATGGGGCGGCGCCTGTGGCTCAAGGTGTGGGGTGCCGGCCCCGTATGCTGAAGGTGACAGGTTCAAACCCAGCCACAACCAAAAACCACACACACACACACACACACACAAAAAAAAAAAAAAAAAAAAAAGTTGGGTACATGAAAGCCGTGCTCATTCACTGAAATTACCTTTTCAGGGAAAATTGGTTTGGGTACCTCAAAGTGCAGATGTCTGTGTATATTTATTTTTAGATATAGTTCCATATGTGGGTCTGGACCTTAGAAGAGATAACTAGAGATAAAGAGGGGGGCAGCATGGTGGCTCACAACTGTTATTCTAGCACTTTGGGAGGCTGAGTAGGTGTGAATTAACTGAATCCAGGGGCTTGAGACCAGCCAGACCCACACAGAAAGCCCTCGTTTCTACAAAAATTTAAAAATTACCTGGGTGTGGTGGAGCATACTTGTAGTCCTAGTGAGTCAGGAATCTGAGGCAGGAGGTTTCCTTGCACCCAGGAGTTTGAGGTTGTAGTGAGCTATGATGATGCCATTGTACTCTGGCTTGGGCAATACAGCAAGACCTTATCTCAAAAAAAAGAAAAAGAAAAAAAAACCAACAAAACAAAACAAAAAACCCCAAACACCAAAGTTCATCCCGCCCGCAAAAATCCAACACAAAACAAAAAATATTTGAGAGTCATCAATATCTAGATCAGTGTTTCTGAAAGGGATCTGTTGCATTAGAATAACAGGTGCTTTATTAAAAACACGTATTTGGGGACAACATTTTAGAATTTTAACAGGTGGTAGTATAGAACGTGTACTTTAAACAGTCACTTGTTGTAACATACATCCACGAATATTTGAAGACTCAGCATAGAAGATAATGGAAGCCAAGTAGTAGGTGAGACCGACAGGGGCACGCAGAGTTAGTGGAGAAGAGGAGAGAGGACCTTCACTAAAACCTCAAGATTTGCCCCCATACAGATAGGCAGTTAAGGAAAATGTTGCAAAGGGGACTGGGTGGAGGGACAGAGAAGCCAGGAAAAGTAGAAGGTTTTATCAAAATTATGGAAAGACAATAGAACTTCAGGGAGAGTACAAAGAATAATGCCAAGTCTTGTTCCAAGATGTAGTAAAACTAGGAATGGAAAACAAACATTCATCACGAAATTTGCAAAAAGTGAGTTGTTAGAGCCATGTCCCCAGAGCGAAGGAAGTTGTTGGCAGATTATGGTTGGAGAAGGAGGTGAGAAATAGAGTATGTGTTTATATATATCAGGTTTACACTAACTATAGTGCATGGGTTAAATCTGGCCCAGAACCTGTTAGTATGTGACTTGGAAAGTAAAAATGGTTTTTACATTTTTAAGAGTTGAAAAAAAAATTAAAGGAAACATAACATCTTGAGGAAACAAAAATTTTATTAAATTTAAATATCAGGGTCTCTAATAAAGTTTTATGCAAACCCAGTGGCACGTATTGGATTGTGTATTATCCATGGCTACCCTCGCCCTGCTATGGCAGAGAGGAACAGGTGCAGCAAACATCAGGTGTTTCACGAAGCCTGACATAGGTACACGGTGGCTCTTTACAGAAAAGGTTGCTGATCCCTGGAAAAGATTGTTTGCAACTTTGTGAAGAGAGGAGAGAGGTTGCTGGTTTGGAAAGGTTTTGAAATAATTAGATTTTTTTTTAATGAGAAATATTTGAACATTTTTAAACGTTATTAGAAAATGTTCAGTAGAAAGAAAAAGAAAGGGTAGACTTGACAAAATAAGATATAAGGAGGCAAAGAACACAGAATACAAGAGAGGAACATTGAAATCTCTCCTCTGCATCTTGGTGGGAGGAGAGAGTCCATGCAGGTACAGCTGAGGGTGGAGGCTGGTAGAAAAAGAAACTTCTGGAAATGAATGTAAGATAAGATATGTTCATTGCAAATTTTACTTTTGACAACTTTTACAATAAAACAAGACTCTGAAAATGTACTAATAGTGTCATAATCTCATTAAAAAATGAAATTCTGTGATGATAAGAAATATCTAGGGCAGTGCCTGTGGCTCAGTCAGTAGGGTGCCGGCCCCATATACCGAGGGTGGTGGGTTCAAACCCCGCCCCGGCCAAACTGCAACCAAAAAATAGCCGGGCGTTGTGGCGGGCGCCTGTAGTCCCGACTACTCCGGAGGCTGGAGCAAGAGAATCATCTGAGCCCAGGAGTTGGAGGTTGCTGTGAGCTGTGTGAGGCCACGGCACTATACCGAGGGCCATAAAGTGAGACTCTTGTCTCTACAAAAAAAAAAAAAAAAAGAAAGAAAGAAATATCTACATATGGAAAGTTTGTCTTCTAATTTGTTCTAGAATGAACATTTTGGGAATGGAATATTTCTTAGCCTGATATTTCTGGTTGCATTTTTCCATTAGTAACACAGCACTGGAGAATGTTTTAGGTAGCATTTAAAACTTGTAATGATAATAATGCCGTTTGTGTTTTTTCAACTCACTGATATACTGTCTGCTGTATTTCCTTTGTAGCACTTACTACTGAAAACTTCATTTCAAATTTTATTTTACAATAAATATCTTTGTGTAAAGAAATCATTTCAGGTTCTTACTCATTATCTATTTAATTTACATCATGTACAACTAAAAATCCATTAATTTGAATTTTTGAAAATGGCATCTCCCTGAATATCTTCTGGTAAAGCAGAGTAGTGAAAAATTGTATATTTTTTAAGAAATTGTTTTTAAAAGTTGTTTTTAAAATTCTAGCTAAACCAACATCTGCCACTTGAAATTTTGAAGTTTGACTTCATCAGTATCTTTTTAATAAATATTATTAACATGGTAAAGGATTAACCATTTTAGGAATATTTGTATGTCATGATTAATAGGAGTTTTAGGCCCCTATTAATCATATTTGTGGATACTTATGCTGTTATCCATTAGGCAGTTCTCTGGGCACAGATGCATAGATATTTCATTTCTACCATATGTTTTTTGTTGTTCAATTCTTCTTTATCCCTTCAGTTAAAAGATTGAAAATCCGTGTGCTCAATTGAATTGTTTTCCACGAATAGGTGTGTATTGTCTTCTCAAGCGCTAGTAGTACTAAAATATTTTCATTGCTATTGTCATCTGTTTCAGTCATGCTGAGGAAGTCTTGCATAGGAGCGATCATAAAATGCCAGACAACAAATGTAGGTTTACAGGTTGAAATAGATTCCTAGGTTCTTAGCTTCTGACAGAAATTATGTTTCCAAAATAAATATGTGCCTTAAAAGCATTTTCAGAGTCAGGTTTATAAGGAATCATTTTTGCCATGAATTTTTAGAAGAAAGAGACTGGAATTTAAGTGGGGTGTGAAGTGAACTCTTGAACAGCGATGATTTAAAATTCATATCTCTATTACGTGAGCTGGAAATAATGTTTTACCCTGCTTTATTCAGAAGATTGTGTTAGATTGATTTCAATGAGCGCAATGCCAAGATTAAACCTGTTAAAGATTCCCAGGGAACAAAACCTGTGAAGGATGAAGTAAGAGGGAACGTAAAGGATTAGGTGAGATTTTAGAATGTGATTCATGTCTGACAACTGGGGAAAGAGTTGGGAAAGAGAAGGATTGGGTAGCAAGAGTCCTCAACTGCTGTGTAACTCCATTACTTTGCTGGGCCTGCTGAAACAAAGCACTGCAGACCTGGTGGCTTAAACATCAGGAATGTATTTCCTCACAGTTCTGGAGGTTTGAGATTCAAAATCAAGGCGTTGGCAGGGTTGCGTGAGAGTCTCTTTCTTTGACTTGTAGATGGTCAACTTATTCTACTGTCTTCATGAGGTCTTCCCTCTGTGCCTTACTCTACCCTTCTAAAAAGGATACAGGGTGTACTGGTTTGGTGTCCAACCATGTATCATCATCTCACACCAATTACCTCTCAAAGCCCCTATGTCTGATTACACTCACATTCTGAGGTGCACTAGGGGTTAGGGACTTCAACATATGAATTTTGAGATGACACAATTCAGCCCATAAAAAGTTTCAAGAAAAATTCAAACAGGCCAATGGGAAACCACAATAGTTGAGCATTTCCCAGTGTGACAGTAAAGGGCCAGCATTTATACCTCTACCCTGCTCAGCCATGGGCTGACAGGACCCTGTGGGCAAAGTGGAGTAGCAAGCCCTTAGTGTTGGATTCCTAAGGGCTGCAGCTAGGGACAGCAGTCAATTGTATTCTCTATAGCAATGGATCTGAATACTGTGTTTTCATAGCTATCACAAAGACAAATCTAGCATTTGCTTTTAAGCATCAGCAAAAGATAATGTCATTAGACAATGCATTATTCATTAACAAAAATAAAGCCTCTGAATTAGCAAGGACATTTCCCTTTATTCAAATAGACATTAACAGCAGCAAAATTCATATTATAGTTGAAAACATCCCAAACTGTTTCCAAATATTATAAAATATGAAGTGTAATTGATAAAGTAGTATTAGAAAATCTATACCATATACATGCCTTTCAAACAGGGCAATGATCTGCATACTGAAACAAGAAACTTATTCATCCAGTTGCAAAATAATTTTGTAGCAAGTATGACCATAAAATCCCCTGAAAATGGACTATCTCAGACTTGGACAAGGTTTCCAAAGCTCATGCTACTTGTTGGGTGGAGGAGTGCATATCCTCACTACCCCCGATGATGGACAATTGCTTGCAATTTCCAAGCTGTTAAGAGTAGCTGCCTGGACGTGTGTGGTGGGCAGGGGGATGAGAGAGGCAGGTAGACAGTGTTTGTATGATAGATTAAGAAGGTGGAGCTCCTACGGTTTTCCTTGTCTCGCCTTCCCAAAATTTGCCAATTCATTGTCTCCTTCAGCTAGAGAAGCTGTTACTATTTATTAAGGTTCTATATTGGGTCCTTTATAAAATGTATTCTGTTATAAATAACATTGAAAAAATGCCATGGCTTATAACGCTCCTGTCAACACTAAAATAAGGAATGAACAACTATAGCTTAACCTATTCCATCTGCACTGTCAAATATTTTAAACTGTAGAAGGACATAAAATGAGTTTTAATATAGCACAAAAACCAGAGTGTACTTTAATAAGCAGAGGAGGGAGAATACAGATATTGCTTACATGATATTCATTTGGGAGATGGTTTTCATCTTCAGTTGCCGTTGTCCCAAGGTGGCAATGTTATGCTTCCTTACATCCATCTCGTCACTAGACTGACAGCTTTATGCAACTAGTGTCTATTTATTGTCCTCTCCATCTTCTTATCTCTAGCGTCTAGCCTGTTTCTCAGGCTATCATGGAGCTTCAATTTAAAAAATGCTTTTTCACTTTCAATTTCTATTTTTAAATAACATGATCCCATGCATTGATAACACATAGATGTCGTGTAATTTTTTTCGAAATAGTTATAATGATATACTTTTTATTATCATATCTATTTAATGCGTCTTCTTATTTATACGAATGACATAAATAAATAAACCTATTTGACAATGTGAACGTTACTTTCTTTGCATTACTATTATTATTATTGCTTAATATTTTGTTGCAGCAATTGTCTGATTTCTTTTCTGAATGTATTTGTCTTTGTTCGTTCCTTGCGAGGTTTTTGTTTCTGGTCCCTATCTTAAACACTGTTATTGTTGTTAAAGTTTAAGCCTTTTTAATTTTGTGAAGGCAAAAAGTGGAAGCCTAATGAACACATGTATATGTGAAAATAAAAAATAAAAATAAAAAAAAAAACAACAGAATGAATAAAAGATACATGACCTTTTTAAAAATAAATAAATGTGGCTCAGTCGGTAAGGCGCCGGCCCCATATACCGAGGGTGGCGGGTTCAAACCCGGCCCCGGCCAAACTGCAACCAAAAAATAGCCGGGCGTTGTGGCGGGCGCCTGTAGTCCCAGCTACTCAGGAGGCTGAGGCAAGAGAATCGCTTAAGCCCAGGAGTTGGAGGTTGCTGTGAGCTGTGTGAGGCCACAGCACTCTACCGAGGGCCATAAAGTGAGACTCTGTCTCTACAAAATAAATAAATAAATAAACCTATTTGGCTTCCAGTAAGCCGATACTACCTTCCACCATAACATTAAACTCTTTTTATTGTTGACTATGAAAAAATAGCTTGTACATGTTAAAATTAGAATCAATGAGTTAATTTCTTCTTGAAAGAGAATTCCATCCTGAGATCAAAATACTCGGTAATTGTTGTTTATTGTCAATTTGTCTTTAAGGAATAGTTAAAAATATACGTGGACAATTTGGAGGGCACTGTGCCAACATTAGCATGCTGCATAGATTATGTTTTAAAGACTATCGAGGGAAATATAATTCAAGATTCTGGGCCGAAAAGCATTTTATTAAAATTTTTTACCCATTGGGTACCAAAATTTTAGTGTTTCTTTATTAGGAAATATAGTAGGCTGAAAAATGCTCCTCTTAAACCCAAGGATAGCAATGTTCCAAATCCTAAAAACTGTAAATGTTATTTTACGTGAAAAATATTTACTTGGCAGATATGCTTACCTGAAGGGGGAGATAGATTATTTTGAATTGTCCAGGTGGACCTTACACACAGTCATGCATCCTTATAAGATACAAGCAGAGGATATTTGATATAAAAATAAGAGGAGGGCGGTGCCTGTGGCTCAAAGGAGTAGGGTGCCAGCCGCATATGCTGGAGGTGGCAGGTTCAAACCCAGCCTCGGCCAAAAACTGCAAAAAAAAAAAAAAGAGAAGATGGCAATGTGACTGTGAGGCAGAGATAAGAGTGACGTGGCCTTGAGAAACATGGCACCTGTTTTTATGCATTAATGGAGTATAGGGAATAAGGAAAATGTGTCTTCATTTTTCAAAAATAAAGGTGTTGAATTACTAATGGTGTTTTACTTTGTTCAAATGGACATTAATGATAGTCGCAAAAATCATGTTAAAGTCAAAAAACCCCCAAACATTATAAATTCTGAAGTATAATTTATGGAGTAGTATTGGCAAATCAGTCAAATTATACATGGCTTTGGAACAGGGCAATGATCTTTTTATTGACATAATATACCAGATGCCAGAAGCTGGAAAACCTAAGGGATTGATTTTTCCCCAAAGCCTTCAGAAGCCATGAGGCCCTGCTGACACTTTGATTTTGGCTCGGAAATACTGATTTCAGATTTCTGGATGTCACAAATGTTAGAGAGTAAGTTGTTTTAAATAACCAGATTTGTGGTAATTCGTAATAGTGCTTTCAGGAAAATAATAGAAAATGTACAGTGCAAAATTTATATTGAGAAAACTTCAGTTTTTGTGTTACTCTTAAATGTAAGTTTCAGCAAACTTAGGGCAATACATTTTCAAAATGAAAATTTTCAACACAATAGTGTCACTGACAAAATACGTTTTTCAGGTCTTTCATTTGTGAGTCAGAATATAACTAGTAAACAGAGTGCATCAAGATATTTGACAAAATAGTTTTCTTTAATCACTATCTTTTTTATTTAACCCATGTTTTTCTTCCGCAATGTTATGTGAACCTGCCAGTGAGTTTTTTCCATCCTTCAAGCGCAGAGAACTTCACTGATCTGACAAAAGAATAAGTCTTTTAAAAATGTCTTTTTCTTGCCGTGATACCTACTGTTCTTTGTTTTATCTGAATTCTTTTGAAAGTTATATCTGGCAGAGAATTAAATGTGTAACATGAATCTAAATTCTAGCAGAACAGTCTGATATTGTTTAATAGCATTTATCGTTAAATAAAATCCTTAAAAGGTGGCCTCGTGTGTAAACATTTAAAGGAAGATTTGTGGAAGTTTAGAAAGAAGAGTTGCTTGTAGCACAACCACTGAAGTAGAGAGGATGGCCAGCCAGCAATATCTCAAGAACCTTCTCAGTGTGGTATTTGAACTTTGTGATAAATATACCCCCAAGCCGTGCAGGTTCAGAAGCCTGACCCTGTTGGTTACTCTCAGTGGAGCCAGTAATAGTCAGTATAGGGTCTCACATTCTTTTTTCTCAGCTCTGAGAATATAACACTAAACAAGGATAAAAACAAAACAACTCAAGAAAAAAACAAAAATAGACCAAAACCAAAAGAAGTAGGAAAAGATAGATACAAATAAAGCAACCATCAATTATGGTAATCACTGTGCAGAAAAGTTAGGCAGGGTATGGTGGGTATGACATGATTTAGGATAGTTATTTAAAAAGTTTGATCTGGCTTGGAGCCTGTTGCTCAGTGGTTAGGACGTCGGCCACATACACCAGAGCTGGTGGGTTTGAACCCAGCCCAGGCCTGCTAAACAATGACAACTACAACCAAAAATAGGCAGGTGTTGTGGCTGGTGCCTGTAGTCCCAGCTACTTGGGAGGCTGAGGCAAGAGAATCGCTTAAGCCCAGGAGTTGGAGGTTGCTGTGAGCTGTGTGATGCCACGGCACTCTACCGAGGGCCATAAAGTGAGACTCTGTGTCTACAAAAAAAAAAAAGTTGGAAGACTGAGATTATCAGACTTCAGGAATTACTGTAAATCCGCAGTAATCAAGGCAGTATGATATTGGTGAAAGAGTAGACAAATAGACCCACATAAATATGGTGAACCGATCTTCGACAAAGGAGCAAAGGCGTTGCAATGGAGTAAGGACAGTTTTTTTCAGCAAAGTTGCTGGAATAATTGGAAATCTAATGGAAAAATAAATCTGGATACAACTTTATACTCTTTACAAAATTAACTAGAAATGAATTATAGACCTAAAGATACAATGGAAAACTATAAAACCCTTATAAGGTAACATAGCAGAAAACCTAGATGACCTTGACTCTGCCAATGACTTTCTAGATACAGCACCATGGCACAATTCATGAAAGAAATAATCGATAAACTGGACTTCCTTGAAAGTAAAAACTTCTGCTTAGCAAAAGGCAATGTCATGAGACAAAAAATATGCAGACTGGGTGAAAATATTTTCGAAGGATAAATTTAATGAAGCACTTATAGCAAATTCATTTCTATTTCAATAAAAAGAAATTCTTAAATTTCCATGATTAGACCAATAATTAGCCATTGTGTTATAGTTTCAAAAGCAATGGTTTGGGGTCTGGAATCTGATCTACCTGGGTTGCAGACTAACTACCCCATTCTGGCTCTCCACATTGACAGGCTTGTTAGCTATTCCTTTTAAATTTCAGTTTGCTCACCTGCAAAATTAGTATAGTAATCTCTTAACTCATAGGGTTATTTAGAAGTTTAATTATAGAATTTTATTTATTCAACAATTGAAAGAATAGATATATTCACAATTGCTTATGGCAGTAAACATTTAGAATATGTAAAATAGTTAACACAGAGCTATGTACTTCAAAGAGCTCATGAATTCTTATTTGTCTTTACCCTAGCTTATAAGACAGATGAATAAAACTAGAGCCACACTTTAATATTTCAAAGGAACTGTAAATCTCATGTACACCCTAACACATACATTGACATAGCTGATGTCTTATTTCTGGATGTCATACTTGGGATTTCAAAAATAATGAGAAGGTTGATTTATAAACATGAAATAAGAGGAAGGAGGGTTCATTAGACAAATTAAATATTTCTCATCACATCAAATTAGTCCGAGGCCCCATCTCTAGATGAGAATGGTCTTTCCAAAGGAATCTTGATTTCTTTGACTAGGACTTGCTTTCTTCTAAATAGCATTTAGATTTTCACTGGGACATTTACTTCATTTTACCTTTATGTCTCATGGCTCCCAGTGTCTCTTTATGTTTGGCAGAGTTTTTTTTCTTTTTTTTTTTTTTAAATGGATGTATTGTTATATCCTACTTACATTTAAAACTAGCCTCTCTTAGAGTAGATAGCCTTGGTTCTAACCCCAGGCAAATTACTTCTTTATCTCTGCAAGTGGGAATTTCCTCTGTATCTTGGTTTCCTTATCCATAAATTAATTATAGTAATTGGACTGGTTTGTTTTTATAAAAGTATTTTGTTAAGTAATGTAATGTACGTGTTGGGGTTAACCTAATACATGGCCAATATATCTGATAAAGTTGGCAGTTGCTGATGAAATACCGAGGTTGGCGGGTTCAAACCCAGCCCCAGCAGAACTGCAACAAAAAAATAGCCAGGTGTTGTGGCGGGCGCCTGTAGTCCCGGCTGCTCGGGAGGCTGAGGCAAGATAATTGCTTGAGCCCAGGAGTTGGAGGTTGCTGTGAGCTGTGTGATGCCATGGCACTCTACGGAGGGCCATAAAGTGAAAACTCTGTCTCTACAAAAAAAAAAAAAAAAAAGAAAGAAATATAAATTTTGGTAGATCCCTTCTGGTTCTGGGACATTATTTTTTGTAACTTCTGCTCATTACTTTGAATATTACTTATATGTTGACTTTATAGGTCAGCATCCAAGAGCAGTTATAGTTCCAACTAGGAATGAATATCATATTTTAGGCTCTAAAAACTAAGACACTTTTTCTTTTTTTTTTTTTTGTAGAGACAGAGTCTCACTTTATCGCCCTCGGTAGAGTGCCGTGGCATCACACAGCTCACAGCAACCTCCAACTCCTGGGCTTAAGCGATTCTCCTGCCTCAGCCTCCCGAGTAGCTGGGACTACAGGCGCCCACCACAACGCCCGGCTATTTTTTGGTTTGCAGTTCAGCCGGGGCCGGGTTTGAACCCGCCACCCTCGGTATATGGGGCCAGCGCCCTACCAATTGAGCCACAGGCGCCACCCAAAACTAAGACACTTTTAATAGAACTCTTGATTCCAACCAGTAGTTAAAAGATTAGTAGTAATTTATTTCATTATGTCTTTTACGTATTGTCTAACTTCTCACAGGCAAGAATCTTTACTTTTTCCATGAATATTTTCCAACCACATAATAGCCACGCCAGAGATATTTATTGAATGAATGGATGATTGAATGTGATAAGTTCCATGAAAAGTGCATATTGAAGTTTCATCATTCCTATATCTAAAGAATACATTTTGTTACTAACAAAAATTGCAAGCAAAGGACTACTTCTCTGGATAAGAATGATTTGCTGCCATAATTGTGAGGGCTTGTCTTGGTTTGTACTGTGTCTACATATAGAAAACCTGGGAACTTACAATACTTCACTTGCTTTGTTGCATCTTTGCAGAAGAAGAATATTCTCTCCTAGATTTTTTGTAAAATAATCATGTTACTTTGTAAAAGCAATTTTATTTAAATTTAGATCAGCCTTTTAGTTTGTGTAAATGATGGATGCTGTGATTAACAGGTGAAAGAAAATATGTGCAAGTTAATTCCCTGAGCTTAAAAACAGTCACCGTGAAGGTACATATGAGAAAAGATCAGTCATGGAAGGAAGAGGTCCTTTCTAATTTAATAATCTAGAGGACAGAATCAAAATAGATATAGGCATTCTATCTAAATAAAAGAAATTAGAAATGATTGCCAAATTAGATTTATTTTAAAAGAAAATTATTATAGTTTTGCCTTGTATTGCTGAAATATGACAGCGGGAAAAAATTATCAGCGTTCTAAAATGAATGATGCTGGTTTAATGATATTATTGTAGTTTTATTCCTGGTGTAGGGTCAAGAATAATAGACAAGGAGATTTTAAAAATTGATCAAAAAACACAGTGAGAAATTTTTGGGAAAAATAATAAAACAGTTGTATGGTAGTGAATTTAGAATGACATAAGTTATTTAGAATTGTTTTCCTCCATTTTTCTAGTGTAATTTCTTACCACACCTTCAAAAAACTGCTGAAAATATTACACTAAAGTAGTTGGCATTTCAAAGAATGTCTTATCTTTTAGAGCCCTTTCACCAAACATGCTGTTTTTTTTTTGTCTGAAATATTAACTGAAGTGGTTATCTAGGTTAAATATGAAGTAATTCAAGGCATAACTTAACCTCACCCAGACAACACTTCACTCTTCTCAGATCCATACACTTCCATAGCACGTGATCACACCCGGGCTCCATCCTAGCGGCTGTGGTTTTACAATGGCAGTGACAGTCTTTGCCTGGAGGAAGGTATGTTAGTCAGGCTTCATACAATAGCTCATACAATAGCTCTTATATTCAGAAAGGTATTTCATTCCGGAGAAGTTACTGACTTACTCTGTCTTCTGTGAACCACCAGCATTCATTCTCCTGTCATACTCTCATCCTGGCTGCCTTTAAACTTGAGCTAGATAACAAACATTTCTGGCCATGAGAATATGTCTTTGCCTGCAACCCATCCTTGTACAGCAAACTCTTTCAAGGCACAGTACAGAAAATCTCTATGTATTCTACGCAAAAAAAGGAATTTTAATATAAGTGCTTATACAGATATTAAAGAAAATAGAGGAATAGAAGATTCTAAGCAAGTCTCCTGAAATGATTAGCAGAAAAGTGGAGAACTGACCTGCCAGGGAGATTACTCTGCCAGGATCAGGAAGGTAAAGCATGAACAGACTGCCTTGAACGCTTGGGTTCAAACACACCCAGCTGTAGCTCTATATGAACCGTCAGAAATTCGGGGTATGAAAGCTGTTATAATTCTTTGCAACCATATTTTAATCCCGCGAAGCTGATGCTGCACACAGGAATTTGAAATCTGGCTTCTGCCTCTGTAAAAACTATTAATCCACAGATAAGTAGATAAAACATGGCATAGATGCCCAGTGAAATACTATTTGGCCATAAAAAAGAAGAAAATCCTTTTATTTGCGACAAAATGGAGAGAACATAATGTTAAGTAAGTTAAATCAGGCATTGAAACAAATACTGCATGATTTCACTCATATGTGGGATCCAAACATATTGATCTCATGGAAGCAGAGAAGAGAACAGTGAGTGGTTGCCAGAGCTGGGGTGCTGAGAGGAAGAAAAAAGGGTGGGCAGGTGAAGGTAAAATAATCAATAATTATGGTTAGTTTGAAGGGATAAATTCAAGAGATCTATTTTACAGCAAGGTGACTAGAATTAATGATGATATATTGTATTCTTGAAAAACGAAAAAAGCACGGATGAGTTGTCTCACCACAGAAATGATTAACTGTGGCCAGGTTTGGTGGCTCATTCCTATAATCCTAGCACTCTGGAAGGCTGAGGCAGGTGAATTGCTTGAACTCAAGAGTTCAAAACCAGCTTGAGCAAGAGCAAGACCCCATCTCTACCAAAATAAATAAATAAATAAAATAGAAAACACTAGCTGGATGTAGAGGTGGGCACCTGTAGTCCCAGCTACTTGGAAGGCTGAGGCAAGAGGATTACTTGAGCCCAAGAGTTTGAGGTTGCTGTGAGCTATGATGATGCCACAGCACTCTACCCAGGGCAACCGAGTGAAACTGTGTTTCAAGAAAAAAAAAAAAAATATATATATATATATATAAAACTATGTGGGGTATTCCATTTGTTAATTAGATAAATTAACCATTCCACAATGTGTACATACTTCAAAAAGTTGTGTTGCACATGATAAATACATATTAGAAAAAGCTATACTCCCATACTTTCAAAGATGAATATTGGACACTGGAAGGCAACTCCATAAAAACTCCCTGCTTTCCAAAGCAAAATAATGAAAGAAATACGGAGGTGGCATTTTACTTTGCTTTCAAATTTTATAAAAGTGCAACTTAGAATCTAATTTGAATCAGAAACCTACCCACAAGAAAATATGTAAAAAAGAAAGAGACACGGAATAGGTGGAAAAATTGGCAACAGTCACCTGACCATCTTCACCACAAGGATTTTATATTTTTGTCTATGATATAAGCAGATATGTTACAGAAATGGTAAATTAAAGAGAAGCACAGTGTATTACGAAAATGCAAAGGCGAGACCCTTAGTTTGCAAGGTTTTTAAGAAGAAATAAACCCTAATTGAATCATGAAGGAAGCCAACAAAGGGAGTTGGCTAAATACAGAAAGGGCATTTCAGAAAAAAAGGCACCAGGAAAGATACAGAATAACACGATACATACAAGCTACAGAAAATAAGTAATTACATGATAGAGGAGAAGTTGGAGAGGCAAGTGCCCAGGTGGAAGGTCTCATATCTTTTGCTGAGGAGATGGACCTGTGTTTTGTAAGTAATGACAACCTGTCAAAGGTTTTTCCATCCAGAGTAACAAAATCAGGTCAGGATTTTATAGATGGTACTGGCAGTAGTGGGCGAAGAGATTACATGGTGGATAAGGATGGCTGGAGGTAATGGCAGTTAGTACACTCTCGCAGTTTTCTATGAAAGACATCATGTGTGTTTAAAACAGGGATTTTGTATATACAGAAATAGAGCAGATTTTATTTTATGTATGTACTGTTCCTCCCAGTTAAGTATAAAGTTCTCATGGAAGGAATCAGGTCTTATTAAGATTTTGGTCTTCAGGATTTAGTAGACTGATTGGTACCTGCTAATCTCACCAGTTAATTAGATAGACTTGAACGTAAGAGTACTCAAAGGAAGGATTCACCAACAACACATCAAATATGGAGTTAATACAGCATTATTTTTAATTTAAACAATATTTGTTCATCAATAAAATCTTGGGTGGAGAACAAAAAAAGAAATTTTTGAATTTTAAAGAATTGCTGTAATTGTCTTCAAAAAATGTTAGCTAAAGTTATTACTGTAAATTAGTATACTTTAACATAGTAACATATTATCTGAATTTATTCATAATTTCCTAGTAAGGATTTAAAAACACTATGTAGTTTTCTTTTATACATGTCTAAGATTATCTGAGTGTCTCCATCCTGATTCATGCTGTGCCCTGAGGCAAGTAATGTAATTTCTGCTGTTATTACCTAAACTGAAAATTTCAGATAATAATTTTCATTTTTTTTCATCATAGAGAAACACAGAAGGTTAATGAAATACTCTTTATATAAGGCTTGAATTTTCTTAGCTGAAATGAAAACTTATATACCCACAAAACATTCTTGGTATGCTGTAGTCTCAGTAAACGTAATTGGCTAGTGCATTGGAAGGGATTGCTGTGATTGGGTCTTTTTGAAAAGAACAATCTGGCCATTTCTAAAAGGATATTATCACATGTCTTCATAATAAAGAAAATAAAATGAATAGGACATATGTTTCTAGGGTTTTAAGAACAACTGTAAAAATTGCCAGAAGGTGGATGAAGCTAGATAGCTGGAAAGTAAACGGTAATAACCTATGGTAAAAAGTAATGTGGAAGAATAGTCACATTACCGAAAATATCCTGCCGTACATAGTATTTTAAAAATTTGGGAATAAAAACATTTGCTTCCCATGACAGTCCTGTTTGTAATTTTTTTTTTTTCAGGTTAATGTGAGGGTATAAACAACTAGCTTACAATGTTTGCATTCGTTAGAGTCCCCCTTGTGGTGCTGCTCTGCCCCCAGCACCTGTGCCATATACCTGTACATTATGCCCGTTCAGTGGGCGCACACCGATCCCCTCCCTTCTCTGTTTTTCCCCTCCTTGTTCACCTTCTACTAACTGAAATTGAATTAAGTTTTACTCTTACGTGGGCGTGTATTAGTTCATCTACTGGCTTCCTATTAGTATTGAGTACATTGAATACTTGTTTTTCCATTCTTGTGATACTTTACTGAGAAGAATGTGCTTCAACTCCATCCATATTAATACAAAAGATGTAAAGTCTCCAGATTTTTTATGGCTGAATAGTATTCCATGGTATACATATACCACATTTTGTTAATCCAGTCCTGGGCTGGTGGGAATCCAGGTTGTTTCCACCTCTTGGCAAATGTAAATGGAGCTGCAATAAATAGTCTAGTGCAAATGTCCTTATGATAAAATGATTTTCTTTCTTCTGGGTAGAAGCCTAGTGGGATTACAGGGTCATAAGGTAGTCTAACTTGAGTTCTTTGAGGATTCTCCATGTTTCTTTCCTTAGAGGCTATATGTGTTTATAGTCCTACAGTGAAAAAGTGTTCCCTTCTCTCCATATACACACCAGCATCTGCAACTTTGGGACTTTGTGATGTGGACTATTCTCACCGTGGCTAGGTGATATATCAGGGTGGTTTTGATTTACATTTTTCTGATGATTAGGGATGATGAGCACTTTTTCATATGTTTGTTAGCCATTTGTCTTCCTCAGAGAAGGTTCTATTCATGTGTTTTGCCCAGTGATAAATGGGATTGTCTGTTCTTTTTCTGTTGATTAATTTGAATTCTCTGTAGAGTCTAGTTATTAACTCTTTGTCAGATTCATAACATGAAAGTATTACTTCCCATTCTGAAGATTGTCTATTTGCTTTAACTATTGTGTCCTTAGCTGTGCAAAAGCTTTTCAGCTCAAGTGAGTCTCATTTTTTAATTTTTATTGTTGTTGCATTGCCACAGAATCTTCTTCATAAAACCCTTTTCTAGTCCAATGTCAAGAGTTCTTCCCATACTTTTTTCTAAGATTTTTATCATTTCATGTCTTAGATTTAAATATTTTATCCATCATGAGTTAATTTTTGTAAGTGGTGAAAGGTGTGGGTCCAGTTTCAGTCTTTTAAATGTGGTTATCCAGTTATCCTAGCACCATTTTTGTTGAACAGGGATTCTTCTTTTCACTATATGCTTTTGTTTGGTTTATCAAAGACAAAGACTGGTTTCATCCCTTGGTTCTCTATTCTGTTCCATCGGTTAATGTCTCTATTTTTGTGTCAATACAATGTTGTTTTGATTAACTGTGGACTTGTAATATGACCTGAAGTCTGGTAGAGTGATGCCTCCAGCTTTATTTTTGTAACTAAGAATTGCCTTGGCTCTATGGGTTTTTTTTCTAGCACCGTACAAAATGAAGTACTATTATTTCAAGTTTTTCAAAGTATAATTTCAGAATTTTAATAGGGATTGCATTGAATCCTTAGATTGCTTTGGGTAGAATAGACATTCTGACAGTGTTGATGCTTCCCAACTAAGAGCATGGCATGTTCTTCCATTTGTTAATGTCTTCTGATATTTCTTGTCTTAGGGTTTCACAATTCTCTCTGTAAAGATTTTTCACCTCTTTGTTAGGTATATTCCTAAGTATTTCTTTTTCTTTGAAGCTATGGTGAAGGGAATTGTGTCCTTGATTTGTTTCCCAACTTGGCTGTTATTGGCACATAAAGGCTACTGATTTGTGGACATTAATTTTATACCCTGAGACTTTACTGTATTTATTGATCACTTCCAGGAATTTTATAGTTGAGTTTCTGGGATTTTCTAAGTATATGATATTATCATCAGCAAAGAGGGAGAGTTTGAATTCCATGACCTATATTTGGATGCCAATTATGTCCATCTCTTGCCTGATTACATTGGCTAGAACTTCTAGAATTATGTTAACAAATAGTAGCAATAGTAGACATCGCTACGAGTGGTTCCAGTTCTAAGTGGAAAAGGTTTCAGTTTTACTCCATTCAGTATGATGTTTGCTATGGGTTTTTCATAGATGGCTTCAATCATTTTGATAAATGTGTCACCTATAAATTATCTTCTTAAGTGTTCTTGTTAGAAAAGGATGCTGAATATTTTCAAGTGCTGTTTCTGCATCTATTGAGAGGATCATATGGCCTTTGTTTTTGCTTCTACTGTTTTTGCTTGCATCCCTTGATGAAGCCTACCTGATCGTGATGTATAATTTTTTAAAGGTGTATCTACAATCAATTACCTAAGATTGTATTGAGAATTTCTGCATCCATCACTATTCATGAGTGAAATTGGTCTGTGGTTCTTTTTAGATGGACCTTTCTGAGTTTTAGAATCAGGATGATGTTTGCTTCATAGAATATGTTGGGGGAAGGACTTTCCTTCTCAATATTTTGAAATAGGTTCTGTAGTATAGGTGCAAGCTCTTTGATGGCTTGATAGAATTCTTGTGTGAAGCCATCTGGTCCAGGGCCTTTTTTTTTTGGAAGACATTTTAATTGTTTCTTCAATTTCAGTGTTTGATATTGGTCTGTTCTAGAAATCTATTTTTTCTAGGTTAAATCTAGGGAGGCTATGTGATTTCAAGTATTGGTCCATTTCCATTTCCTTAAGAGTATTCATTAGGTAGTTCATGTGCTCTCTTTCAGTTTTCCAATGTAGGCATCTAATGTGATAAATTTCCCTCATAGGATTGTTTTTGCAGTGTCCCACAGGTTTTGATAGCTTGTCACATTATTGTTGTTATGTTTGAGGAATTTAATAATTTCCTCCCTTACCTCTTCTTTGATACCAGCTGTCATTCAGCATAAGGTTGTTTCATTTCCATTCCTTTGTGTGGGGATAAAAATTTTCTTGGGATGAGTCCTAACTTATTTGCCTTGTTGTCTGAAAAGACACAAAGTATAACTTCAATTATTTTAATTTTTTTCAGTTGTGATTTGTATTCCAGGATATGGTCATTTTGGAGTGTGTTCCATGGGCTGATGAGAAGAAAGTATATTCCTTGGCTTTGGAATGTTGTGTTCTGTATATTTCTATTAAGCCCATTTGTTCTAGTGTCATGTTTATGTCTCTGATATCTTTGTTTAGTTTCTCTTTAGAGGATCTGCCCAGTATGTTAGAGGGGTGTTAAACTCCTCAGCTATTACAGTGTTATGGGATATCATATTGCTCAGACCAATCAAGGTACGTTTCATAAATCTTGGAGCATTTAAGTTGGTCCACAATTATTTAGAGTTGCAATGTCCACTTTTTTATTGTTTCCTTGATTAGTAAGATATGGCCATCCTTGTCTTTCTTACCTTTAGTTGCTTTAAAGCCACTCATATCTGAAAATAAGATTGTGACCCCTCTTTTCTTCTGATTTCTATTTGCCTGTTTTCCAACCTATACCTGGAGTCTTATTTCGTCTTTTGAATTTAGGTGTGTTTCAGGGAGACAGTATATAGATGGATTGTGCTTTTTAATGCAATGAGCCACCTTGTGCCTCTTCAGTGGGAAAGTCAAGCCATTAATATTTATGAGAGAATTGGTGGAGTTCTATTTATCTTATTTTGTTAAAGTCCATTGCTTAGTTTTATGCTGTGTGCTATTGTGGAAGCTAAGTTTTGTCTTTTAATTTCTGGGTGTTTACTTTTCTGGTGGTCCATTGTAATAGTCAGCTAAGTATTTCTGTAGAGTACATTTTTTTTTTTTTTTTTTGAGACAGAGTCACACTTTGTTGACTTCAGTAGAGTGCCATAACATCATAGCTCACAGCAATCTCCAACACTTAGGCTCAAGTGATCCTCTTGCCTCAGCCTCTCTTGTAGCTGGGACCATAGGTGCCTGCCACAACACCCAGCTATTTTTAGAGATGTGGTCTCACTCTGGCTCAGGCTGGTTTTGAACCTGTGAGCTCAGGCAATCCACCAGCCTCAGCCTCCCAGAGTGCTAGGATTACCACCATGCCTGGCCCTATGTAGACCTGATCTTATTGTGGCAAATTTCCTCAATGTTTGCCTATCAGTAAAATATTTTAATTCTCCATTGATTTTGAACCTTAGGTTAGCTGGATATAGAATTTTTGGGCGGAAAATTGTTTTGTTTAAGAAGGTTAACTTAGGGTACTATTCTCTTGGGGTTTGGAAAGTTTCAGCACTGAAAAGTCCCCGGTCACTGGTGGAGCTGATCCTGTATGTCAACTGGTACTTACTCCTGGACACTTGAAGAATTTTCTCTTTCATCTTGATTTTTGACAGCTTCATTATAATATGTCTTAGAGATGTTCTGTTTGTGTTGAGATGACCCAGGGTTAAATACCCCCTTTAAAATGAGTGTGTTGGAATCTGTGGCAATACTTGGGAAATTTTCATTTATGATATCTTCTAGTAGGGCTTCTATTCTTTGGGACATTCTTCTTTAAGGATACCTATAATTCATAAGTTTGAAGGGTTCATGAAGTCTCAAAATTCTCTTGTAGATCATGTGTCTGTCTTCTTTGGAGAAGTTTCTCTTCAAATCCCCTACCCATGCTGAAATGGGATCACGTGTTCTTTTCTTGCTAATACATTTGAGTTCTCCGTGGATTCTGGTTATTAGACCTGTATCAGAGGTATAACCTGAAAATATTTTCTCCCATTCTGAGGGCTGTCTGCTTGCTTTACTTACTATGTTCTTGGCTGAGCAGAAGCTTTTTAGTTTGATCAGGTCCCAATAGTGTATTTTTGATACTGCTTCAATTGCCTGGGGAGTCCTCCTCATAAAATATTCACCCAGGCTGATTCCTTCAAGAGTTTTCCCTGCACTTCCTTCAAGTATTTTTATAGTTTCATGTCTTAAGTTTAAATCTGTTATCCAGTGAGAGTCTATCTTAGTTAATGGTGAAAGGTGTGGGTCCAGTTTCAATCTTCTACAGGTTGCCAGCCAGTACACCCAGCACCATTTGTTAAATAGGGAATCTTTTCCCCACTGAGTGTTTTTAATTGGCTTGTCAAAGATCAAATAACGGTAAGTAGCTGGATCCATCTCTTGGTTCTCTATTCTGTTCCAGACATCTACTTCTCTGATTTTGTGCCAATACCATGCTGTTTTGATCACTATTGATTTATAGTACAGTCTCAGGTCTGGTAGCATGATTCCTCCTGCTGTGTTTTTATTGCTGAGTAATGTTTTGGCTATTTGAGGTTTTTTCTGATTCCATATAAAACAAAGTATTTTTTCAAGATCTTTAAAATATTACAATGCAGTTTAATAGGAATTGCATTAAAATTATATACTGCTTTGGGTAGTATAAACATTTTACCAATGTTGATTCTTCCCAGCCATGAGCATGGTATGTTTTTCCATTTGTTAACATCTTCAGCTATTTCTTTTCTTAAAGTTTCATAGTTCTCTTTTCAGAGATCTTTCACGTCCTTTTTTAGGTATACTTCCAAATATTTCATCTTCTTTGGCACTACTGTGAAAGGAATAGAGTCCTTGACTGTTTTTTTGGCTTATTGTTGGTATATATAAAGACTACAGATTGATGGATGTTGATTTTGTACCCTGAGACATTGCTGTATTCCTTGATCACTTCTAAAAGTTTTGTAGTAGAATCCCTAGAGTTTTGCAGATATACAATCATATCGTCTGCGATAAGTGAAAGTTTGATCTCTTCTGACCCTATGTGGATACCCTTGATCACCTTTTCTTCCCTGATTGCAATGGCTGAAACTTTCATTACAATGTTAAAGTGCAATGGAGACAATGGGCAACCTTGCCTGGTTCCTGATCTGGAAATGATTTCAATTAACGCCATTCAATACGATATTGGCTGTGGGTTTGCTGTAGATGGCCTCTATTAGTTTAAGAAATGTCCCTTCTATACCAATTTTCTTAAGTGTTCAGATCATGAAGGGATGCTGGATATTATCAAAAGCTTTTTCTGCATCAATTGAAAGAATCATATGGTCCTTATTTTTTAGTTTGTTTATGTGCTGAATTACATTAATAGATTTAGGTATGTTGAGCCAGCCTTGAGACCCTGGGATAAATCCCCCTTGGTCATGATGAATAATTTTTTTGATGTGTTGTTGGATTCTGTTTGTTAGGATCTTGTTGAGTATTTTAGCATCAATATTTAATTAGTGATATTGGTCTATAATTTTCTTTTCTTGTTGGGTCTTTCCCTGGTTTAGGGATCAAGGTGATGTTTGCTTTGTAGAATGTGTTGGGTAATATTCCTTCTTTTTCTATGTTTTGGAAGAGGTTTAGTAATATAGGTACTAGTTCTTCTTTAAAGGTTTGGTACAATTCTGACATAAATCCTTCTGGTCCTGGGCTTTTCTTTTTAGGGAGATTTTGTATAGTTGATGCTCTTTCAGAACTGATATAGGCCTGTTCAACATTTCCACTTCATTCTGGCTAAGTCTTGGTAGGTGGCATACTGCCAGGTATTGGTCGATTTCTTTCAGATTTCATATTTCTGAGAGTAGAGTTTCTTGTAATATTCATTAAGGATTTTTTGAATTTCTGAGGGGTCTGTTGTTAGTTCATCATTACCATTTCTGATTGATGAAATTAGAGATTTTACTCTTTTTTTCCTGGTTAGGTTGGCCAAAGGTTTATCTATTTTATTGATCTTTTCAAAAAACCAACTTTTGGATTTATCGATCTGTTGTATAATTCTTTTGTTTTCAATTTAATTTAGTTCTGCTCTGATTTTGGTAATTTCTTTTCTTCTGCTGGGTTTGTTGTTGGAGTGTTCTTCCTTCTCCAGCTGCTTGACTCTATGTGGATACCCTTGATTGCCTTTTCTTCCATGATTGTAATGGCTAAAACTTCCATTACAATGTTAAAGAGCAATGTCCCATTAAGTAATTAACTTCCTCTCTTTCTGTTTTCTTGAGGAAGGCTTGCAGTGCTATAAATTTCCCTGTTAGGACTGCCTTTGCAGTATCCCAAAGGTTCTGGTAATTCGTGTCTTGATTGTTGTTTTCTTCCAAAAATTTGGTGATTTCCTTCTTAATCTCATCTATAACCCATCTATCCTTCAGCATGAGGTTGTTTAGCTTCCATGTTTTTGTATGGGTATGCAGGTTCCTGTTGTTACTGAATTCAACTTGTATTCCATGATGGTCTGAGAAGATGCAAGGAATAATTTCTATTTTTTTAAATTTGCTGAGATTAGATTTGTGGCTCAGGATGTGGTCGATTCTGGAGTATGTTCCATGGGCTGATGAGAAGAATGTGTATTCAGTTTTGTTGGGATGAAATGTTCTGTAGATGTCTGTTAAGTCCAGATGTTGAATGGTTGAGTTTAAATCTAAAATTTCTTTGCTTAGCTTCTTTTTGGAGGATCTATCCAGCACTGCCAAAGGGATGTTAAAATCTCCAACTACTATGGAACTGGAGGAAATCAAGTTGCTCATGCCTGTTAGAGTTTCTCTTATAAATTGAGTTGCTTTCTGGTTGGGTGCATAAATATTAATAATTGAAATCTCATCATATTGAGTATTACCTTTAACAAATATGAAGTGTCCATCCTTATCCTTTTTTTTTTTTGTAGAGACAGAGTTTCACTGTACCACCCTGGGGTAGAGTGTCGTGGCGTCACATGGCTCACAGCAACCTCTAACTCTTGGGCTTATGCGATTCTCTTGCCTCAGCCTCCCGAGCAGCTGGGACTACAGGCGCCCGCCACAAGGCCCAGCTATTTTTTTGGTTGTTGCAGTTTGGCTGGGGCTGGGTTTGAACCTGCCACCCTCGGCATATGGGGCCGGCGCCCTACTCACTGAGCCACAGGCGCCACCCCATCCTTATCCTTTCTTATTTCAGTTGGTTTAAAACCTATTGTGTCTGCGAATGGTATTGTAACACCTTCTTTTTTCTGCTTTCTATTTGCCTGGAGTATAGATGACCATCCCTTTACCTTGAGTCTAAATTTGTCTTTTAATGTAAGATGTGATTCTTGTATGCAGCAGATATCTGGCTTGAGTTTTTGTATCCAGTCAGCCAACCTGTGCCTCTTTAGAGGACAATTTAAACCATTCACATTAATTGAGAATATTGATAAGCTTTTGAGAGTCCAGAGGACATTTTTAATCCTTTTTCAACTGTGGAAGTTGGAATTTGATCAAAATTTTCTGGGTGGGTTTACTTTTGTGGTGATGAATTATGCTGGTCTTTATGGAGGATAATGTGAGAATATCCTGGAGAGCTGGTTTAGTTATGGCAAATTTCTTCAACATGTGAATGTCATTGAAGTATTTAATTTCTCCGTCATAAATGAAACTCAGTTTAGCTGGGTACAGGATCCTGGGTTGAAAGCTATTTTGTTTTAGGAGATTAAAAGTCAATGACCATCCTCTTCTGGCTTGAAAGGTTTCATCAGAGAGATCTGTAGTTATTCTAATGTTTTTGCCTTTGGGTGATGGTTTTTGTTCGTCTAGCTGCTTTCAGAATTCTCTCCTTCATATTAACTTTAGTGAAGTTGATTATGATGTGTCTGGGGGATGTCTTATTTGGGTTGAGTCGTGCTGGAGTTCTGAAACTGTCTGCTCTCTGAATTTCAGAATCTCTTGGCATGTCTGGAAAGTTCTCGTTCATAATCTCATGAAGAAGAGACTCTGTGCCTTGTGAAGCCACTTCATCGCTTTTGGGGATCCCTATAAGACAAATATTGGTTTTCTTCAAATTATCCCAGAGCTCTCTGAGTGAGTGATCTGTTTTTGCCCTCCATTTCTCTTCCTCTTTGAGAGTTTGGGAGTGTTTGAAAGCTTTGTCTTCAGTGTCAGAAATCCTTTCTTCTGCTTGTTCCATTCTGTTACTGAGGGATTCTACTGTGTTTCTCAGATTTTTGAGGGCTGCAACTTCTTGTCTCACTGTATCAAAATCTTTTGTCATTCGGTCTTTGAATTCATTAAATTCTTGAGATATCTTTTGGGTTACTTCTTGGAATTCTAATCCGATCTTATTTGCTATCCAGATTCTGAATTCAATTTCTGACATCTCAGCTATTTGTTTGTGCATGCGATCTTATGCTGTGTCTGCCCCATTGATCCTTGGGGGAGTTGATCTACTCTGACTATTCATATTGCCAGAGTTTTTCTGTTGATTTCACCTCATGATTGTTTTTCACCGTTGCCTCTGGCCATCCTCAGAGTTGGAGAGGTGTCTTTCCAAGATTAGACCCCAGTGGGATCACTGTATTGTTGCTGGATCTTTGTAGGGAATGGCCCTATGTAGTTCCTCTGGGGCTGCCTCAGCCAGTGAGTTCTGGTTGTGGCAGCAGCTCCGGAGTGTGACACACCTGGATCCAGCAACAGGGCGGGAGGTGGTGCGCACGTTTTCTGGGAGTGCCTGTTGCCCAAGTGACTTTGGCACAGAGAGCCCAAAGCTCCAGATGTCTCTGGCCAGGAGAAGGGCTCTGTGCAGAGGCAGGGAGGGCTCCAGAGGGCATGCATCTACCACAGTCCCTGGCCAGAAAAGCGGGCTGGTGTGGAGGCAGGAAGGATATAGGAGGGAGGACGCATGGTTACACAGCTCCCGCTTCCTGGTTAGGGCATGTGGAGACCCGGTCTTGGGTTGGGGGGTCGTGGTGCAGTGCTTATGGAGGTCCAGGTGGTGCCAAGCCCAGGATTTTGAGGGTGCTATGAGCTGTGACGCCACTGCACTCTACCCACGGCAACAGCCGGAGGTTCCAGTGTGTCAAAACCGGTCTCACTCTGTCCCTGAGGGTTAAGGCTGTAAGGTAGCTCAGTCCCCACCTTTAGGCTGCTCAGTCACTAGGTTACTAGCTCCCACTCAATCCTTGCTCTGCAACCTTGAGGGCAGAGCTCGCTGGGGCAGTTCTCTCACAATGACTCCCTGCGGCCCACAGCCAAACACTATTAGCTCCGTCCGGCTCAGCGGCTCAGTCTGGGGCCCTAGGCAATGCCCAAAGTTCTCCGCACTCCTGCTCAAGCTCTCCCTAAAGGCAGTTCAACTGAGTGTCAAGTCCCAAAACACCAAAACAGTTCACAGGTAAGGCCTTTCTGGTTTGCAGTCTCACTGCTGCTTGTACTTATGGCTCCCGGTGGGAGTGCTTTCTCTTATAGATTATATTCCTAACTATTATTTTCCCTGCATCTTAATCCAAACTTAGATATAGTTTCTCTGTATCCCCTCAGGTCACAATGGCTGATATAATAAACTAATTTATTATGGAAAAACATTAGAAATGAAATAGACCTTGTAGCACCATGTTGCACATTTCAAACTAGTTAAGAAAGTGCCACCATATTGGTTAATAACCCTATGATTCGAAATTTCAGGTAAAAATAGGGAAAAATAGCATCATTTAAAACTGATGAAGGAGAAATTTAGAGATAATAAGAATCTAGTATTGCTACTTAAATTATACTCTTTGGATAAATACTGGGAAAATTGCCTATTGACAACTACTGCAATAAATAGTAAATAATGTTCTGCATAACATAGTCTCAGTCATTTAGAAGCTCACAGTTAAAGGAAGAGAATGGGAAAGGGAAGAAAGACAGACAGACATAGAAATGACAGCAACAGGAGGCTATGAGAGCGTAATGGAAGGAAAAGTTATCAAGGAAAGTTCTAGCTAAAGATGACATTTTAGTTAAATTTTGTTGAATAAATAGGGTTTTGCTAAGAACACTTTGGGCATTCTGCACTCTTGTCATGTGCAAGCAAATCTTTCATAAGACATCTAGGACTTAGGAAAATGAGCAGTTCTTGGGATGACTGTCAAGGAACATTGCCAGGGTTATTTAGTTTCATGGTTTCAGCATCCCTTGAAAACAAATGAACATAAGTAGAAATGGTAGAACATGATATTCACATTAGACTATTTAGACCATGGGTATTGTCCTAAAAAGAAAATGGAACTTTATTCTAAGATTAAGCAATAAAGGTGATAACCTCAATTTTTGATTTATAAAAATCACCCTACCACAAGTTTGAATGGCTTGAAACCAAGACTTTACAGATAGTAAATTGTGTCCTAACTTATGAAGAATCATATGTCAGAAATTGTAACAAATAAATTATAATGACACTTCATTAGATATTCACAAAAAATTTAAAATAGTGATTTCTCCCTTTTTATAGATAAAAAAAGAGACCCATCAAGGTTAATTAAGGGACCTATGGTCAAGTGATGTGGATTCAAGAATTACACCCAACTTTCTTACAGATACTTTGCTTTTTTATACTTTAACTCTCAGTAAAAACAGTAACCTAGGACTTAACAATAAATAAATAAACTAAACCCACCAACTGAAGAGGCAATGAATATGAGTGATATGAGTAAAATGTGAATACAATGTGGCAATTTTCCTCACAGATTGAATTGTATTACTTCTAAGGAACTATTGCTTCAAGTAAAAATAATAACTATCCTTCTAAAATCTGTTAGAGAAAGAAATGGAATTACTTGAAAGTACTTTTATCTTAAAGATAATTTTTGATAATATCTGGGTTTAAAAAAACAATTTGAAGGCTTAGAAAATAAATTGTAACTGAACATGGAGGAAAAACATGGACATAAATTGAATAGTAAGGTCAGAATGCGGTTAATCAATCTGAAGTGCACTCTGGAAAAGATGTTAATAATGGCTAAAAAATGGCTGCTAAGCACTTTCAAGTATAAAGTACCATATAAGGTTAGTAATAATGATCATTACAATAGTACTTTTCAATTGGAAAGCATTTCTCATATAAGGATTTCAGAGAATTATGAAGACATTAAAACATTAGTGCTAATGACATTCTAAAAGAAAATAAATGTTTAATATTTACAATGAATAATAGAATTACCCAAACTTCTACAAAATGTGATGAAATCAGAACAACAGCTCTATTTTTATTTCTTCCCATGTATTTATAAACTTACACTGTGTCTTAAATACCAGAAAAGTTTCTTCATAAAATATTGTCATGAAAAGCAACTAGTCTTTTTTTTCAACTTTGTTTTCCCTCTCAATTACATAACGTAAAGATTCAGAGACATAGGAGAAGAAATAAGTAGAATGATGTAGTTGGATAATTATTACAAGACTTAATTATATTTTTATATCTATTTACATATCATCTTTGTTGGTTCATTTGAAAGCTGTTATGTAGACATCAAAACCATATACCCTTTAATACTTTAGCGTGCATCTCTCCAAATGGAAACATTCTTTAACATAAACATATGTTCATTATCACCTGAGGTCAGACAATTAAGATTGGGAACTCATCCTAGAAAAAATGCTCTGAAGGGTGGACTAGGTGCTGGCATCAGTGCTCAGGGAGTACTTTGGAGGACTTTGAAGGTGACCACAGTGATATTCACCAATGAGGTATGTAGGTTTTCTAGGATGTTTGTCATGGGCAAAGGTTTTATAAGACATCTAGTACTTAGGAAAATGGGCAATTCTTGGGATGACTGTTAAGGAACATTAACTGTGTTATTTAGCTTCATAGTTGCAGAACCTCTCTGTACAAAAATTAAGTTTTCTAATATAACACATATTCGATTTTGTCCATTTTTTCTTAATCTTGTTATTTATACTTTGGGTTTAAACAAGAACTCAATCAGATTCATTTATTATATTCAGTCAGAAATATAAATCAATAACAAACCAATAACCTTAAATACTGAGGTGGCATATAAACATGAACCTACTTTTATGTACATATATAGACATTTCCTAGATCTAGTTACTGAAAACATCCTGTAGCAATGACATCGTAAATGCAATGAATACCCCAAACACCTCAAGATTTTATTATAGATACAATTTTCTTCAAACCTTGTGCTTTTAAATAAACATAACCCACTCAAGCTATTTGCTCTTGGACATCAATAAAATAATAGGCTGGGTTCTTTCTTCTTCCTATTAGGTTTTCAATGACCCCTTCATTTTGCTCCTACTCAAATCTTTGATTTTTAGCTCATTTTGAATCTGTCTGGTTTAGATCATATTCTACTGATTCCACTCCCTTTAAACTTGGTGATGGAACTTACATTTCAAGTTTTTATTCCTAATCATTTACATTCTATGAGATGTTACACAGGACACATGCTATGTTCAATGATTCTAAGATATGCATATAGGCATTTTCTTTCTTTTTTTTGCCTACTTAGTGCTTAAATTATTTGCCATATTACTTGCTATAAGTAATCAAAGTTGATTGGATTAGTGGTGATAATATGGTAAACAGAATTATCTATAGGGTACATGCAAAATATCTTGTAGCCTATACTATGACCTACAACAAGCATTTTGTCTAATCACAAAATTCACTAATATACTATTTTAGGACATTTAGAGTTTAGATATACAAAAGTAGCACAGACAATGCAGAGACAGATTAGGGAAAACCTAAGAGTAATGGCAGAGGAAATATGTAGGGAAGCAGATTTAGAAAAATTTAGAGGTAAGAGCGTCTAGGTCATGGAGTTGTCAGAGAAGTAAGCATTGGGCGTCCATTTGATAAATTGATTGGGTCTCCAGAGCTACAGCTGAGCTAGTGAAATTATTGCTGAGCCTCCACAATTGCTGTTAAATCTAAAATAGCAATGACAATTGCTTTGGTTCTTCATGAGAACTGGCTCTGTAACACTTGATATATTTTTCTTTATTTTGTTTGTCTTTACTAATAAATCCTACCTCTGGAAATAACCTGAAAATAACTTTTTACCTTGAAATCTGGAAGACACTAATTGAAATAGACTCCTTAATATGATACAGATTTACGCATTTTTAATAGCTGCAACTGTATTATGCTGCTCATCTTAGAACTAAAAACCTGATTATCAGCCTCCCTAATTCTGTCTCTCAAATAAAGGAGATAGGATATTTTTATTTATTGATTAAATATTTACTGAGAAACTGATTATACTCCAGAAGATTTTCTCTGAGAGGGTATAATTCATATCTAATATGGGAAGCTATCAAATGGTTATAATTAAAATACAGCAAGTTACATTGCATAATAATCATGAGTTCAAAGCCATGAAATACACAATGAGGTGAATAACCCCTCTTTAGTGAGTCTGGAGAGAGTGAATAGGAGTTATAACATCTGTGATTCATCTAACATAAGTAAGTAGCAAATAGACATTCTGAAAAATAAATAAAAGAGACTTTGGGGAAGAAAGATATTCAGAGTTATGAAATTGTGAAAAGGGCATTTTGTTTTTGAACAATAGTGGGAATCTTTCTAGTGTATGGAGTTCATTTACAAAAGGAGTGATGCCAAGAAAAACAGGTTTCAAGTTATTTTAATGACACCAAGTTATACAGCTATAGTACTAAAAAGATCTGCCATTTTAAAGTCATTTGTACAAAAAGAGTGCAGTTTCAAATTACTTCTTGTTCAATAGCTGGCTATGTATTTTTCCAAGATTACAGTCAAATGATTACTAGTTGATGCTTATTAGTAGATACAATATTTGTATGTGTATACATGTATCAAATATGTTTTTTTTTTTACTATCTCATGGATCCTTAAGTCTCAGTTGGTTTAAATCGACTATTTGAGTACAATATTAATGGTTTTGATTAAAAAGCTCAAATGATACAGGAAAAATATTGTTAAATATGGTCTTTCATGACTTAAAATTTTAGATAGAGATTCCAAAGACAGCGAAGTTTTGGCACCTCACATGCCAAAAAGAGGTGCCAGCTACTTTATTCAGATTTTGGTCATGTGTGGTTCTAAAATGCTTTTCAGACTTTTATCCTCACATCTACTTCCAGGGTCCATGAGGGGATAGAGGGTGTTGATGAAGGATTGGTTGTGACAATTTCTCTGGAGGACTTTGTTGAAGCACCTTGAGTTTAAGCACATGTAACAATTTCTATTACTCTACAACATGACCTCTATCTCATAGCAAATGGGTTGTAAGTGGCCCAGTGTATATAAAGTCTGCTCCCTGGAACTCAGAGGAAAAATAACCACAGGATTGGTAGTGGGTCCTTGACAGGCAAGTGTAAAGGCAGAAATGATTAGAACTTCCCCCAGTAGGAGAACAGGAAGAAAGGATTGAGATGTAAGAGTTTGGCAGAAAAATGCCATTTTCTCCTGGGCCAAACTGTGTATTATGGAAAAAGTTTGGGTATGGATCACTTTGAATGACTCAGGCCTGCCAGTGTAAGCGTTAGTGGCTATAAGGAGACATAGAGAAAGGACTCATAAGCAATCAGTTGGATAATCATGCCAGAGAATAGTGTAGTGGAAAATTTTGGTGGGTGCCTCTGAAGAATTCAAAAAGGGCTGTTGAGAGTCTGAGCCATAGCAGTTAAGAATTAAAATAAAGCCAGTACATTTCAGAGAAGAGGTTGGTTGGCTTTGCCTTTCTTGTTGTCAAGAATGGAGGATCTAAAGTAATTACTATAGTATCAAGTGGAATGGAATAGAGTTTACACAGAGACTCATAAATATTTAGAACACTTGAAAGGTGATACACTAGACTGTTGAGGAGAGAATAGAGTATTCAATAAATGGTGCCTGAAAAATAGGTATCTGTAGGATGTAAAGAAAGGAATATCCCTCCCTAAAACCTAAACAAGGTCAATTTCAATGGTATATAAATGGGAAAGAGAAAATGGCATAGTCCCAATCCTGTGGTTATAACCTAGGATTATACACTTTATAATGTATACACTTAATTTGTACAGTTTGTCAGACTTCTATAAAAATCAACTCATAAAATATAATTGAAGTATTTTGACTACAATTTTCTGTTCATGTTACATTGACAATTAATGTGGTCATATGTTTTAGTATTCAATTCATGTGGTCATATATTTGAGAATATAGTATTTGCTGTTATTACTGCTATTATTAATAAAAAAGTTAGTTCTAGAAAATTTTAATACAGAAATATAGTTTTTATGTAAACAAAAATGTCATATTTGCACCTCAATGTTTAGTCTGTGCTAACTGCAAAATAATCTGAGAAAAGAAATCTATTTTAATTTATATTTTAAAGACATTTATGGGATATTCAAAGATGGGATTTTTTAAAATTGTAAAATATTGTGCTTCTGTTTGGACCTGGGTGGGGCTGGAAAATTTTAATTTTTAAAAATCTTTAAGTTTCTTAACTCATTTTCTTTAAGCTTTCGTAAAATATAATCGATGAAAGTAAACTTCAAAGTGCACAGTTTTATAATTTTTGACAAACTTACACACCTATGAAAATATAAACACAATCAAGTCAATGAATGTGTCTATCACCTCCAAAGTTTCCTTTCACCTCTTTCGAGTCCCTTCTGCAATCACTTTAAAGTTTCCATCCCCAGACAACCATTGATATTGCTGTCACAGTAGGTGAGCTTGGATTTTCTAGAATTTTTGTTTAAAACCTGGAATCATGTTGTATCTACTCTTTTATCTGACTTCTCTCATTTACCATGATTATTTTGAGATGCTGTTACTGGGTGCAGCTGTAATTCATTCTTTTTTTATGGCTGAGTAGTATTCCGTTGTATAGCAATGATACAATGTATCTATCCATTTACCTACGGATGGTCATTTGACTTGTTTACAATTAATGGCTTTTCCAGATAAAGCTGCTAGTAACATTTAGAGGGAAGCTTTTCTGTTGACACAGGTGTCCTTTTCTCTTAAGCAAACGTTCAATAGTGGGGTTCCTGTGTCATCTGTTAGGTGTATAATGTAAGTTTTTAAAGAAACTACTGAACTCTCTTTTAAAGTTGTTGCATCATTTTACATTTCCACCGGTAGTAGAGAGAATTCTACGCACTCCATACCTTACCAACACTTGATATGATCAGTTTTTTATTTTTATTTTTATTTTTAGTCATTCTATTGAGTGAGCACCGGTATCTTTTATAGGTTTCTTTGTCATTTTCCCAGTGACTAAAGATGTTGAGCTTCATTTCATGTTTCTATTTGTCATCTTTGTATCTTTCATTCTACTTTCTTTTCTTTAAATAAGCTCAGTTTGGAAAAGCCAAGACTATCAGGTACACACCTGTGGTTGAACAAGTTGGAATGTTTGCTTGTTGTAATAAAGTATCTCACAAACCATGAAGAACCATAACATCTCGGCAGGAGGGTAATCGAAAAGACTTGAAGGATTTGTACCTGCGTTATGTAACAGAGGTAGATTTCAAAAAATAGGGATTTGTTCAGAATTTAGTGTTGTCAGTAAGCAGGGACAAGTTTCTCATTGGGTATCTTAAAAAAATTACTTGTAACGCAAAATGAACAAATTAAGCCTGAATATGCAATTGTTAAAGAAGCCGCAGTCGTTTACACAGGGAGAGTTTACTCATTTTTGCAGTTAGAAAAATGTTCATATTCATACCATGAACTATATTCAGACACGATTAAGGATTTAAATTGCCTTTGTCTGGGTCTATTATTGTCATAGAAAGAACTTGTATATGTTGGCAAACTCTACAATTGTTTATATTCAACAGAACGCTAATGCACAACTATGTGTGTAAGAAGCTCCTTGCAACACCAATTCTGGTGGAACCAGACAAGCTCCTGGATGTCAAGGAAGTGCTTTCGCCTTTCCCCAAATTGTTTGTCGATATTTCAATTAGGCTATTAATTCTCATTTTTAAAATTTTTAAAAATCTTTAATGTATGTTCTTAACATATTATGATTTGCCTTTGTGTTTTAAAAGTATTTCACTAGATATGGAGTGGTAGCTTTTTCATCTTTCTACTTTAAAGACATTGCTTTCTTTTTATTCTGGATTGCACTTCTCTGATGAATAATTGGCTGCCATCCTTATTTTATTTCTCAGTATGTGATGCACTTTTTCTCTCCCATTTCTTGACTACTTTTAATATTTTCTGCTTGAGGTTTATTTAGCTGTGTGGCTCTGTGGTTTTTCATCATCCTTGAATATTTTTGAAGCATTAATTATTAACATTTTGTTTTGTTAACCTTTACCTGTCCCACATTCCAAGATTTCAACTGTAGGCTGATTAGAGTTTATAAACCTTTTCCATAACTTATTGATGGTCTGTTCCTCTTTCTTTCTCCGGGCTATTTTCTTTCTCCTTTTGGATAGCTTTGATTTACTATAACTTCAAGTTCACTTTATCTTTTCTTCTGCAGTATCTATTTTTCAAGGCAGACTTTTAAATTTTTTATTTCATATTTTATATTTCTCATCTCTAGCATTTCGATTCAGGATTTTTAGTATTTTCTTTGTTTCTACTTTACATATTCAGTCTTTTCCCTAGTTTTTTGAACAGGTGGAAATTAGTTCTAATAACTTTTTTCATTTCCTTGACTGCTATATATTAATTATCTGAAAGTGCCAGTTAATTTCATTTGATTTTTCTACTCCATATGTCCCACATTTTCCAGATTCTTTGGATGTCTTGTTAAGTTTTTACTGGATATTGGTCACTATGAATTTTACATTTTGTGTACTATAAATGTTCTTGAGCTTTATTCTGGGACATGATGAAGTTAATTGAAAATACTCTGGTCATTTGGGGTCCTTATTATATTATTTACTATACTGTATCAGTCTGGCATAGTCTAAGCCTAATTTTTCTCACTATCAGGGCAAAACATGCTGTGTATTCCACTCAATGCTCCATAAATTATGAGAGTACCTACTCTGTCTTATGGAAACAGGGGACATTAACCTCCTGTGTGAATGCCAAGGTATTTTCCTTCTAATCCTTTCAAGTGTTTTTTTCCCTGGCCTCTGATAGTTTCCTCATCTGCATGTTCTGAAACTTACTGAGGTGAACCCTTGGGGGAAACCCTGTGGAATTCTTTTCCATCTCTGTCTCCCCAGTTCTTTCATGTTCAGTGTTCTTTCTTGTGCTCTCTAGTCTCCTCAGCTTCCCTTATTTCCCATTTTCATCTCTGGAAACTGTAGGACTCCGCCTGGCTTCATCTTCCTTGACACCCTGTCTTAAAAACTCTCTAAGGCAATACGCTGGGACAATCAGAGTTCTCACTTCATTTTTTCTTCTTCTTCTTATATGATATTTGATATTGAATATTTTGAAAATAGTTATTACATATATTTTATTTGGCCTTTTCATGTTTTTAGGTGAGGAAATAAATCTGTTGTCTATTATTTCATGTTGGTCAGAAACAGAGTGATAATTTATTCTCTATTGCCTACAGATTATAGGTGCATGTGCCCATGTGATCCCTAGGAAATGAGCACTTAAAATTATCTGTTCAGGGGGCTGATAACATTAGAATATTATTGCATGTCTAACTAACACCTGCATTTACAAATAGAAGACATCAGTTCCTTCAGGCTCTGTGTAGTCCCCTACTTGGACTACTATAGTGTTAAATCTGAGGAGGGCCACTCATCCCTGATGAAAAAGAAGGTGAGCTAACCCTTTCCAGACCCCAGTTTATGAGGAGCAATGATCACTAACTGTATTGCTGGGGTTTAGGCACTACCGTTGTGCTGTGGTCTGTCACCCTCCCTTTCCCATGTCCATGGCTCTAGTTCCTAATAGCAGCAGTTCTTATGTGAACCTTCCTTCTACTTCATCCTTTAAAAAAGTTCTCCATTGAAAATAAATCCATACTTTTTAAAAAAAATATATTTATTTTTAAACATATGAAAACATTTGCAATCAGTAATCTTGTAAGGAGCTAATTTTGTAAAAAAAAAAAAAAAAAGGTTTGGAAATGTCTACTTTTTCACTCTCACTCTTAACACTCAGAACTAGAAACGCATGACTTCAAGCTAAGCCAGAAAAAATATTTTCTTTTTATGTGACTTGAGGCCTTAGTCTGACAAACTGGTTTTTATTGGTTAACCTCTCCCTTTAATCTTAATTGTTCCGTTCCATTAAGGTTAAATTTTCCCTTAGCACCTTAGCATGTCTAAAACATAGACGTCAAGTATTTCACACTTTAGTGAAATTATCCCAAGATCTATGTAATGTTTTTTGAATCATCGGAAAATAATAAAATTTGTAAGTTAAGAAAATGAAGCAATGGGACCATACATATTGATATTCTACTTTGCCGGACCACAACCATATATATTCATCTTTAAAGAGGAAAGTTCACACACACACGGACACACACAAACTTAACTTAATGTTTTTTTCTGTAAGCATTTTGTTGTATATATTCATGGCAGTTTTATATCGCAATTACACATTTTTAATTTTCCACTTGGAAGATGACTATTCTGAATAAAAATTTATTTTTGAGGCATCGTCCTCTGAATACTGTATTTAAAAAATCCAATTAACTTGCACAAATTATAGTGCTCCAAGGGCATTCTTTTTTTTCCAGAGGAGAAAACTGTAAAAACAAAAATTAATAACTACAAATGAAAAAATAGTTACACAGAGGTAATTTTTTTCCTGTTGATTTACTTCCCCCTACTAGCACAATCTTTTATAGTACATTCTTATTTCTCTATTACAAGAATTGTTAAGTGAAGATAAAAATATCCCTCTTTTTACTCCTCTCCTCCAAAAAGCTTGACAGTTATGAGAGAATATACTTAGAAGAAAACACATCTGCAGTATTTCAAGGACTTTTCTCTTCATACTTCTTATTCTAGTTGTCAAGTTTGACCATTTTGTTTGGGTTTCTAATCAGCTAAACTTCTAAATCAGTGCTTTACTGTTTCAGTTATTTCTCAAAAGCTTGTGATACTTTTAGTGAATTAAATTTTAAAATTAGGAAAAATATTCAATACGTATAGACTATGCTAACCATATAATAAAACTATTCTGTGTTTATGCTTCTCATTTTTTATGAGCTAGTCTGTTTGGAAAAAAAATACTAGAAAAATAAAAACGTTCTAAAAAGTGTTTTATTGATGGAGTTTCCCTTTGTAATCCAGGCTAACGGGCAGTGGTGCAATCACAGCTCACTACAGCCTCAAAACTCTTGGGCTCAAGCAATCCTCCTGCCTCAGTCTCCATACCGGGCAGGTAGGACTATAGACCAGTGGCAGCATGCCCAGCTAAGGACAATTATTCTATCCCAATCTCTGTGGGAAAGTCTATGCTTATCTGCCATGCTTTAAATAAAAACTGTTTTCTTTTCTTTCTTCTAAATTGAGTCCCAACTGTTTCATTTCCATGGTCCCCTTTACCACTTTAACTTAGCTGAACTTGCTATTTCTGCTGAGAGACCAGAACAGGTGCACTGAACAGCGTGAGGGACTTGGAGACTTCTGACAACTAAATATAGGAAAAAATACTTTAGACTTTTTGGATATTGGTATTTGTTATAATTATTTTCATTTTTCACAAACTCTTCGTTAATTTCTGTACTTTTTATCAGTGCTTTGAAATGCTATCTGCACAAATGCGTGTTTATGTGTGTTCCTGTGTGTGTTCCTGTGTGTTTGTGTGTGTGTGTTCCTGTGTGTTCATGTGTGTGTTTCTGTGTGTTCATGTGTGTGTGTGTTCCTGTGTGTGTGTGTGTGTGTGTGTCTTTGTATTGTGATGATGAGCTAAGACTGGCTTTGAGGTAAGAATAGAGACTGACCACAGTGACAAAGTCTTATTTGAATTATAAAAACATTGGGGCACATCAGTGTCTGAATTTTTATGTCTACCTTTATTTTTAAAAGCATGTCTATTTGAAAAAAAATACTTACGTTTGAGACCCCAGATCAATATTAGAGCAAATATGGTTTCCATTCTTTATTGGCTAATTCTAATTAAATCTCTCACGTACATTTTCACTTCAGAGTCAAGTTAAGCTGATTCTTCTGGGATATAACACCAATTATGCAAATAGATAAATGTTATATTTATTTGGATACTATCAACCTGAATTTTAGAGTACAGGACAAATAATATAACGTGCATGTAAAAGCATTTTCAGACTGTGTTCTAGATGCACATTTTCTCTTTAAAGTTTAAAATCACCCATGCTGAGACAGAGGAGAAACTATTTAGCCCATTTTATGATGAGGTTATTGAGGTCAAAGTTATTAAGCATTTTACTTAAAGTTGCCTGGTGAAGCCAGTTCTAAACTAATTTTTCTAGCCCTTGGAATTCTTTTTTCAGTAGCATAATTAATTCTTTGATTGACCTAGCATGGGAGTACGAGTCAGAAAGTGTTAACATTTGAGTAACCAAGAGCACATGTAGTGAGGAGAACTGTGTAGGAGAGTAGAAAATTACATATAAATACAGCTAATGTGTTTTGGAAAATTAAGGAGCTGGTTTTTAGTCTTTTAACTCTAACATACTGTATTTAAATGTACTAGACCAATAACTCTGGTGAAAAAGTGAAGTGATTTTCGTGGTCATGACATGATATTTGGCGTTCATCATTGTATGGCTTTGTTTATGTGCTATTTGCAAGAGTGCTTATAAGGCAATGCATATTAAATCACTCAGACATAATACTCCACAAAGAGCCTATGAAAATGGTAATGACTATTACTAATTAGCTGATCGTTGAGCTATAATTACTCCAGGATAAATTAAGCTATGAGTATTAAAGATAAGTAAGAAAAGTAATGAAGCGCTTGTGTCACAGGATTTTTTTTTTCTGTATGTAGTGCATGTAGCTGAGGACAGAGTAGGCTTGATTCGCACCCCTTCACCTCTGCCATCTTCCGTCGGTACAAAGCAAGCAAACCAGAACTTTTAAAACCTAACCTGCAAAGCTCAGCTGAAACTAAAGATTTTATTTTAGAATAGCTTTCTTGATGTTGAAGTATTATTTCTCACTGTCCGTGTTGATCCCACTCGTTTTCATCATGTTATTTTCACAAGGAAGACTTTTACGACTACCTTTGGAGAAGCACCCATTTATTGTTAATGAAGCTAAATGGAGCTCTGAAGTCTAATATTCTATAATAGTGTTGGATGAGATCAACCAAGACACATGATCATTTGGTCAGTACGAAAGTTTTGAGACAGATCGTGTTCTTAATTCCAATGAACACTGTCAATAGCCTCCTTTCCGATTCACCCAGGCAAGTATCAAATTGCTGGGCTTATCATTGCTGCTGGGAGGGCTTCCTTTGTTTCTGTCTGGGTGGATTTTACGTTTCTTGAATTTTGCATGTCTCAAAACTTTTGTAATCACCCACATATACAATGTTTTAATGATTCATAAGTTATTTAAAATTGACATCACACATGGCATTGTATGAAATTACATTAATCAATCTAATAAAAATCAAAAGCAACACCGAGTTCTCATATTAAAAACATTCTTGCTGTGTTCTCTGTGTGTGCATGCATCATTGGATAGAACATTCAGATGACAATAGAACATTCAGATGATGCTCTATTGTGGCATATGTCAGTTAATATGAAAGTTAATATAAAATGAATAAGTTAAAACTCATGAAAATGGGCATGTCTTTCAATGTCTTAAAAATTAATTTGGAAGAAGCCACCTTAACCTACAGTAGACAACATGAACCATCTAGGTTTGGGAATTTTGTGATTTTTGACTTTTAAAGCCAAGCACTGATTTGTAAAGATTCTGCTGGATTGTGTTCTCTATTTATATGTGATTCTTGGTGATTTTAATTTGAATTTCAGTCTTGCTTAAGTTTTAACTCTCAAGTAATTATGCTTTATAACACATTTGGGTCCTTAAGTTTGAATGAGTTTAGCATGGTAGATTAGTGCATGCTAGATTCATCTCACCAATTTACTAGAATCCTTCCATTCTGGCATAAGTAAAAAAAAAAAAAAAAAATGATGATGAACTTAGAATTTTAATAGACTGTAATTAATCTTCTGTAGCTTTTTTTCTAACTGTGAATCTAATGTTATCTGCTTTCTTTCTTAATTATAATATTGGTGATAACCGTGTAATTCATCATGCAAAACAGCTTTTCTGTTACTTTAATGTCACAGTGGTACAGCTGGTAGAATTTTTCTGGTTTTCAATACTGACACATAATAAACACTCTGGGAAGTTCTGCTGAAGCCTTCTATTCTTGAAAATCTAAAGAGCCCTTTTGATTTCAGCAAAGTCTAATATATTCTTATCTCTTCACAATCTCAAATATTCCTGTTTCCAGGTATACAAAGAGGACAGAATACACGACTACCTGAGAATGGGTCGTCTCGGGCTTGGTATTTCAATGCATTTGAAAGACACATTCTGTTTTGTCTGGGAAGTCAAATAAAAAAGCCAGCTTTTTGGAAAGATATTATGATCACATTTTCACACCCCGAGTCAACCTTCATCTTTCACAAGGAGACAAATAACTTGTCAACAAATTCCACGGACAAACTCATTGAAGCCAGCCCCCACTGTCTCGATATAGCTAGAGTTAACCTATGCTCTTGAGATGCTAATTAAGGGATCGGAATGTTCACTGCAGCCCTAGTAGCTGCATTTATTTAGCCTAAATGTTTGTTGTCTGTTTAGAATGTGAATGGACTGTTTTAGGAGTTGAATGAGCTACAATGAACATGTGTACCCTAATCTGACTGGATGGAATTTACAATTTAGCAAAGACACAAAAATGCCCGTGTAAACAAGGATATCATTACACATTATAATGAATGTTATTAATAACAAATGCAGAGTATTTTAGGAGAAGCTAACAGGAACCAGGAAGGCCTTCTGTAGAAGACAGATTTAATCTTATATCTGAACGATGAGTAAAAGTTAGCTAGGAACACAGAATAAAGAATATTCCAGGGAAGCAAGCACAGCATGAACTTGTTTTAATACCTGATGTCTCTACATCAGCTAGGCTCACCACAAGGCTTACGTTTCCTTTTAAATGTGCTGCGGTGTCATGCTTCCAACATTTGCTCCAGTCAAACAAACATCTGCTTCGATGTTTCTATCTATATGGGATTCTGTGTGTAGAGCAGATTGTAGATAGGCAGTTTACAATATTTGACATTTCACACAAATCAAGTGTGGAAACATTCAGTTCCTTTTATTTTAAGGCCAATACCACATTTTTGCACTTGTGTTGGAGCTATATCCCAAGGTTTGAGACAGTCAAAATGACACCGAGACCACACATTTATTTTTGTTCTTTGAATGAGAAGAATAGTGTTGAGAGAGAGCGGAGCACATGCACTTTATCATTGGAATGAAACTGGTCATTGACAACTCGGCTGTAAACACGCTTGAAAGAACACTGGTACTTCTTTAGTCTCTGGCTGTGCAGGAATAAAGCATGCTAGAAGAAGCCTGGAGAATCAAGCCTGGAGGCTTGTGAAGGTGGAGAATCATTGAGGAATACAATTTTCTTTTTCTTACCCGATAAATGAAATTATAACATTTAAAATAATTTCTACCTTCTTACATAATAATACATAAAACGTGAATGTCCTGTATTTTAAATGTTGATATAAACAGAGCACAGAGTAGCTTTCTACTTACTATTAAAAACAAACAGAAAAAAGTTTTGGACCCACAGAAAATCCTACTAATTTAATTATCCCATGTATTTAATTTTCAGGCATTGTGTAAGTCCCAGTATGGATTATTATTAATTCATTTGCGACTCTTAAGTTTTTGGTAACTACAGTCTGGGAATCATAGTTCTTGATTCTATGTCATGTACATTTTTCAGAAATAAAATAATTCATTTTTTGTCATTAAAAAAAAAAACCCTACTGGGGAATCAAACCATTGTCTGCTGAATGTTTCCCATGCTCACTTCAGGTTCCCTACCAAGAAGGTGGCCCAGCATAATGGTGCTACCTTAGAAACTCAGTGTCTGGCTGACAATAGCGTTGTGTGAATTTGCAGGATGCCTACAAGCTCCTCTTTCCTCTGGAGCCATGCTCTGACCACAGGCTCCTGTTATAATGAATTTGAGCCATTGTCAATTTCCTGATACCTGCACAGCATTGTGGGAGTGAGGTCGCCCCCTGGAAGTGCACCTGCTTTGCGTCCTTCAATACAAGCCCCAGAACAGTCCCCCACAGTCTCATACTTCATATCTGCATCAGAGGTTTTCAAAGCTACCTGTCTTCACTCGCTGGCTCCACATTTGGCATTCAGTTTTTAGCTGCTACAGAATATAAATAAATCAAAATAATTAGCTTGGTGTTCCAGGATTTACTTTCAAGAAAATTCTGAATTTCAATAAGATTACTATGATTCCCTTCTGATTTGAGAAAAATGTCTATAAGCATTTCAAATACAAGGTTTTGTGGTTTAGTGAAAATGATATTTGAGATGTCATTTCAGACTACGTTTTAAATGTACCAATTTATTTTTAAAGCTCTAAAATGTTTATGTATACTGAAAGTACATTTTGTTTATTAGAAGACTCTCCATTTGAGAATGTGCTTTTAAGATTAAAGGTTTACTCCCTTTAAATGATTAAAGTTCTCTTAGTAAAATGAGATGTAGCCTATATCTTATTCTGATTTCCCTCTTACTTTTGTTAAGATTTTTATTAAAATATACCACAAGTTATAAGAATTTTCTTTAAATGCAATGAAATAAAATGAAAATTACTCATTCTGGCTACATTACCCTCATGAGCCTGGTACTCTTAATACAATTAAGAAGATTATTCTAAAGTTTTAAATCTAACTTGTACTTTGAGAATAGTAAATAATAGTAAATAGCTTTTAAAAAGTCCGTAGAATAGAGGAATTTTTTTCACACTGGAATAGGTTCCATCATTGCACATTTATCCTTTGATTTACTGAGACATTCTCTAGGCTAACGCTGTAGCTTCATCTCACTTGTCATGTCAATTTTTAAAAAATATAACTCAGAACTTTCACCCAAGAAAACAATACAGCTGATTCATCAAAAGCATTAATCAAAGCTCATAACAACTTTTAGGATACATTTCTTTAGAATTTACAAAGTGACCTTGCATTCATTTTCTCCACCCATCACTCTAATAGCAGCAAGAAGTACGTTAAGCCGGTGTATTATCTCCATTTTTACAGATGGCTGCACTTAACTGTAAGAAGTTAGTTATTTTGGGATTTGAGGCCAAATTCTCTGAATAAATAGAATGCAGTTCATTGTACATCACCAAACCTAAATTTCTATAAATAATAAAGATTTTATCTTTATTCTGAAATGCATACCCTATTTTATAACAAAACTTACTTCACATTTATATTTTTTATTGGATTTATTTATATCCTTCATTTACTGAGCAGTATACTAGATTGTTCAAGTTCACGGACACCCTGGCAAAAGTTTAGTTTTGGGGACTAACACATTAAAATAATAGGCTGGAATGCACCATTTTCCCATCGCTGTAACAATGTAGAGCACTAAAACAACATCAAGGGTCCAAATACAAAAATTTAAACAAATAAATAATAAAGGGAGAAAGAGGAAGAGAACATTTTTCACATTGTTTGGTTATATTAGTTTGTGAGCAAGATTGTAATGTTCACGAGATTATAATCAATTTTAAATCAATGACTGTAATTATTGAGTCCATGGAAAACACAGCAAACTATTGACAGGTATTTAACAGCTCCATCAGGCCCTGTTGACAGCTGGAGAAATTAATGTAGGCTGGCATGAGATGAAAGCCAGTAGTGTTCTGAAAAGCCCTTAAGTTTGCCTTGTGTGTTATTACAGCAGTTACAATGTGACAATCAATATATATTGTCTTTATGTTGTTAGCGCACAGCTTCGGGGTTACTGCTAGACTTTAGTAGTGAAGAGAACATCGGGAGTTATTCTGAGTAGCTACTTAGGAAAAGTCTCCCCACCCACAAATCCAAATTAAAAGAAGAATAAATATCATAGAAGCAGAATATATGTGGCAAAATGTTAGGGACAAAAGGTTCATCATTTTCTTCTTAGTCTTCTCCAATAATCATAATGGCTGTCTCACCTGCAGGCACATCCCCGGCCCTTTGGGGTAAATATATAATTTGCAGTGGAGGTTGGTGACCAGATGTAGATGAAATGCCCCCGGGGACCTACAGATCTTACACATCAAAGTCAAGTGGGAACATATTTAATTCTTCTCATCTTCGTTTAGTATTGCTTTTATTACAATTAAGTCTGTAGTCAAACTTCTAGCTCATGGGTGATGGATGTTTGATATTTTGCTCATGATCTTATTTCTTTCATTTCTGTGTGTGTCAAAATGTTCCCGCCATCTACATTCTCCTCACTTAATGGAATCGTCATATTGTAACATTTGAAACTAATTCTCATGAATCATGCATTTCCACCATAGCTTCAGTGAATAATTTGTATCTATGTGCTAATGTCTTTTTAAAAACAGGCTCATTTTCCCCAAGTGTGGTTCAATGTAGAAAACTGGGACATGAATGAATATTAGCCTTAATTCACCATTCTACATTATGTGCATATTATATAGAGAAAGATTTCTTTATTATGGTTTAGTTTTGAAGAACTCTTTGCTTATATATTAGGCAATTCTAAATAGAAATTTAATTTACTTCATATTTGCAGTTATTTTTGCACATATGCTTTTCTGTCTAGGAAATTTAACTTCATAAAAGCCCATTCCCTCATTTCTGTTAAGCAACTGAAAATATAAAAGCTAATTCCTCAACATCCAGAGCTACTAAAAATAATTATTTAGGGCATTCAGCTATGTTAGTATTCTTTAATTATACATGTGGGTGCTTAAAATTTAGAGTTTTACTGATTAGATATGGCTTTTTATAAACCTTTTGTATTATGTATAGCTAGAAATAGATGTTCAAACAAAAAGTTGAGTACTGGTACTCTTATGCTATTTGGGGATATAAAATTTTTCTCTGTGGGTAACATCGTGGAAGTGGTTGAAGCATTTTGCATAACTTTACGTGGTCATAATGCCACTTCGTTGTTCTGCAACGAGAGGCATGTCTTAAATTGCACTCAATAATGATTCTTTTTCTTCCTGTGAAATAACGTTATATAAATAATTATAAGTTTTATAGCAGAGCTTCCTTTTAAGACTGGGTAATTCCCTTATATGGATACCATGCCCTTTCAATCACACATAAGCTATGGCTAGCTTTGTGTCCAAGAAGATTTGGTTTCTTTAGTGAAGGAAAGGAATAGGGTGTGTTTTTTCTTGTTTTGCAATCAGTAAATGCAGTAGAATAAAGGGCAACATTTTCAGAAAGAGAGGAGTTTCCTGTCTTCCATATTCTTACTCTTCTAACCCAGGCATAGTTAACAGAAGACAAGTCTTGATGAGCCAAGGTCACATACGAATTATCTGGAGCATAACTATCTTTGGCCAGATCCAGTCTTAGATATAAAATCACATAAGGCTGGAATAGTTCATTATGTTTCTTAATCTAGATAGGTGCTGGAAGTCACCTGACTTGGACCCTCTTTATTTCATTAATATAGGAGTTAAACAACCCACGTTCCAGTCTGTAGGTAACACCCTTGATAATCACCTCAAGACTCTCCAGTAATACTACCTGATTGTAAGAACATTCCCGAAGTCAGTTTTGTGGAACCAGAGCAGGTTCATTATCTAAGTACCTGTCAGAGTTGTGCTGGTAAACAGTTAGGATATTGGCTTATCCTATACAGAAGAACATCTCAATGCTACCAGAAAGAATGTAAAGGTTTTGGCACAGTAACTGAGATAACGCCGGAAAGGCTATGTTAACCACTGTGATAAAAATGTGTCAAATGGTCTATGAAGAGAGCGTATGATGCCCCATGATCATATCAATGTATACAGTTATGATTTAATAAAAAAAAAGAAAAAAACCAAAAAAAAAAAAAAAAGAATATAAAAGCTTCTCTATCAATAAAACAAAAAACGCAACAGAAGGTGTGATCTTTGCTTTAGATTTCCTTTTGGCAACATTACTTGCTAAGAGAGGTTGTTTCGCTTGTTTTTTCACACTAATTTTCTGAGAACAAGTTAGTTTCTGGATGTAGGATATTTAAGGAAAAGCCATTGCCTTTTTTGAGTCCTATGACCTGATACTTTGCAACAACCCTGCTTGAGGATATTTATGAGAGTGATTCTGTGACACAATTTCCTATTATTCTAGCCCCCCGATTGATTTTGCAATGAATTTTCTTTCTGCCTGTTTCTTGGACTTCTCATTAACCAGGATTCAGACAGACACAGCCAAACTTTTAGGTATATTTGAAAAATATGTGAAGCTTTTTTAAGTTGATCCTTCCACTCTTTTAGTTTTGTTATTCTTTCTATTACTCCTTTCTCCTACCCCATGTCCAATACACAGGAGACCTCTGGTTATTCCTTCATTCAGAATGCTTGGGTGCCCTACCATTTGTGCTGCAGGCTTACATTCCTGTCTCCAAACTTTCCACCCTCTGATTTATTTCTAAGTCCCTCTTTTTGGAACTTGGATCTTTTCCTTTCTGACATAGAATTACAGTGTAGTTAGTGTGTCCTGAGAATACACAGCATGGTGACACTCGGGAGTCAGCCATCTGGATTCTCCCTCTGTATTATCGTGCTAAGTACGGGTCCTACAAACTGATTTAAACAATAGAAATGCATTATCTTACTTATTGTTTGGGGGCTAAAAGTCTGAAACTAAGGTGTTGGCGGGGAAGTCCATCAGACATTGTGTTTGTGTTTGTGTCTGTCTGTCTGTAAACTTCCCGGTTTTGTAAGAGTATCAGTCATGATGAATTATGGATCCAACTCAACCTGGTATAACCTCATTGTAACTATGGACCTGATTTCCAAGTAAATTTACATTCTAAAGTACAGGAGGTTAAGCCTTCAGTGTATGAACTGGGGTGGGGAGAACACAATTCAATTCTTAACAGCCTTTTATATTAATCTCCCTGAGCCAAAGAGTTTGCATTTGTTAAAATTAGAATAATGCCATGATACACCTCATAGTGTTTTTATAAAGATTGAATTCATACCTAGGTTGTGCTTAGAATGATACATAGTATATAATAAGCTCTACCAATAGTGTATAAATGTAATATTTATGATATTAATACTTTGTAATAAAGATATTTGAAAAATATAGCAGGAGTGCCCAGAAAAGAGATCAGGAGCAGAGAGGTTCAGGCCAGGTTTATCGAAAGGGACCATACTCTGCCTGGGAAAAATGATGTGCGGGCCAGGAGGCAGTTAGAGACCCCTATTATATGGGGCCATAAGGGGAGGGCAATTCCACAATGTGCTCAGAGGGCATTGGTGGGTTAGGGTCCTTTGGTGCAAATTTTGGTTGATGGGTCTAACTAGGTGCTTTGTGTCCTTTATCTTAGGAGAAGAGGTGAAGGAGGGGGTAGTGGGAGGAGGGTTTGTGTAGGGTCATGTTAGACATCCCAGGAATATTTAGGGAAAAATTTTTTTTTTTTTTGTAAAGACAGAGTCTCACTTTATGGCCCTCGGTAGAGGGCCGTGGCCTCACACAGCTCACAGCAACCTCCAACTCCTGGGCTTAAGTGGTTCTCTTGCCTCAGCCTCCTGAGTAGCTGGGACTACAGGTGCCCACCACAACACCCGGCTAGTTTTTGGTTGCAGTTTGGCGGGGGCGGGTTTGAACCTGCCACCCTCGGTATATGGGAAAATATTTTTTACTCAAAATGGCCAGAGCTTGTAGGAGCTGTATTTGTTTTCAGGAGACAGAGTTTTGTTTTTTTTTTTTTCAATGTCAAGTGAAATGGCATTTAGGAGAGAATTATGACATCCACTTCTATAATAAGTACTACTTACATCTCTGACATATTATGGTCACCCATCATTTAAAAATCACACAGATTGCTGCCTGATCATCAGAAAAGTTTTGGTAATGTGTTCCAGTAGCTCTCAACAATCAGGTTGTGTATTTCAGGAGAGTCATGTGACTTAAATTCTTTATAGTTTATTGGAGGAAATTGCTATCGGCATTTTTTATGTGAAACGTTTTTAGATTTTAACATAAAAGTCTTACACGTACATTTCCTTACATTAATGTAGAGGAGAAAAAAAGGAACAATGCCAGAAAACTCTCCCAGGATAATTAAACTAAAAAAAAACATATTCAATACAGTTAGGATGCAAATGAACAGCATATTGCATTCTGATACAGGTGCATAAATGCTTGTACATTTATAATTTTGATAATAATAAAGCATTGAGGTTATTTTTATGCATGCATTTTCTAAAAACCCATTAACACCTCTTCCACCTCCTGCTTGCATTTTGTGTTTTATGTTGTGATATTGACAAAATGGTAAAGTTCTTGCTGTAATTTGGTTTTCACATTATTTTTAAGTGTGCTGCAAACTCATATGAATAAAGATTGTAAGGAAGATTTTTAGGCAATTAAAAAATGAGCAAGAACTCAAGGTTCTAAAGTGATGGAAAAAAGTTAAATGATGTAATAAAAAGTTCAGGCCTTTGGAAGAATTTTATATTTGTTATTTTGGCAATGGAGACTTTAACTCTTATTTGTGTTATTTTTCAACAACTTTATTGAGGCATAATTATCATATAATAAACTGAACATAAATTTTATGATTTAACAAACTTTGAATTATATGCACATACATCCATCACCATATCAAAAATGACATATCTATTACCCCAAAAGTTTCTCTGTCAATTTTTGTAATCCCTCCTTCCTGGCCTATACCTGCCTCATCCACTATCCCCAGGAAATCATTGTTCTGGTTTTTACCAATATAGGTTAATTTGCATTTTCTGAAAAAATGTATTTCTGAGTGACTGGCTATGTCACTCAGCACAATTTTGTGAGATTCTTCCAGGCTGCCTTGGATATCAATGGTTTATTCAGTTTTATTGATAAGCAGTGTAACATTTTTGGCAATATCACAGTTTCACAGAACTTTCATTTGTAATAGCCAAAACTGAAAATAACCCAACTGGGGCGGCGCCTGTGGTTCAGTGATTAGGGTGCCAGCCTCATATACCAAGGGTGGCGGATTCAAACCCAGCCCCGGATGAACTGCAAAAAAAAAAAAATAGCTGGGCGTTGTGGTGGGTGCCTGTAGTCCCAGCTACTTGGAAGGCTGAGGCAAGAGAATCGCCTAAGCCCAGGAGCTGGAGATTGCTGTGAGCTGTGTGACGCCTCAGAACTCTACCAAAGGCGAAAGAGTGAGACTCTGTCTCTACAAAAAAAAAAAAAAAAAAAGAAAGAAAATAACCCAACTGGCAGACAACAGGTAAAATATCAAACCTAAGCTCTCACCAGAAGTACCTACAAAAAGAAGCACAAAGTAAATTGAAAGCAAGTAGGAGGAAGGAAATAATAAAGAAAAGAGCGGGTGGCACCTGTGACTCAAAGGAGTAGGGCGCTGGCCCCAAATGCCAGAGATGATGGGTTCAAAACCAGCCCCAGCCAGAAACTGCAAAAAAGAAAAAAAGAAAAGAAAAAAGAAAGAAAGAAAGAAAGAAAAGAGCAAAACCCAATGAAATTGAAAACAATACAGAAAATTAATAAAATAAATACTGTGTTTTTTTAAAAAATCAATAAAATTGGTAAGCCTATAGAAAGAAGACAAAGAAAAATGGGAAGCTATACATTTCTAATATTGAAATGATAGTAAATATCACAACAGACATACAGATTTCAAAAAGATCCAAGGGAATACTGCTAACCATCTGTATAACATAAATTTGACAACTTAGATGAAATGAAACAATTTCTCGAATATTACAAACTACTATATAACTTGCATAATATGAAATCCCATTTATAACTTTAAAACTCCCTCAAAAGAACATTCAATTCAGAAAATTGCAATGGAGAATATTAGCAAGCAAAGAATTAACACCAGCACTTCCCCATCTGTCCACATCCTCTGCTATTTCCTTCTTCAGTGATTGGAAATCCTCCCTGTAGAGGTCTTTCCCTTCCTTAGTTAAATATATTCCTAAGTATTTTCTGTTCTTCATGGCTATTATGAAGGGTATTGGGTCTTCGATTTGGTTCTCAGCTTGTGAAATGTTGGTGTATATTAATGCTACCGAAGACCGTTCTTCTAAGTGGAGTATCACAAGAATGGAAAAACAAGCACCACATGTACTCATTGTTAAACTAGGACTAAGCAGTTGATACTTATTTGCACACATGGAAATACTCTTCAAAATTCAGTAGATGGGAGGTAGGAGAAGGGGTACAATACACATCATCTGGGTGATGGCCACTCTTGTAGCTTTGGCTCACGGAACACAAAAACAATTTAGCTAACCAAAATGTGTGTACCTCCATTATATTTTGAAATAAAAATAAAACTATAAATCTTTTACATCATAATAGAAAAGAATTAACAACAATACAATACAATCTGTTCCAGAAAATAGAAAAGAATAAAAAAATTCCAACTAATTTTATGAAGGTAGTATTACTTTGATAATAAAAATCAGACAAGATTAATACTACATATAAAAATGACAGACAAATATTGCCCATGAATATGGTGGCAGAGTGAACAAAGATATTCAGGACAAATCTCTGGAACTTGTGAATGTTAGCTTATTTTAGAAAAGTATCATTGCAGATGTGATTTTCAACCTAAAGATTTTACGAAGAGCAGATAATCATGTGTTATCTGGATAGTTCCTGATGTCACCACATGTTTCCATGCTGGGAGAACAGGTTAGCCACATGTAAAAGACTGAAACTGGACTCACCTCTTTCACAACTTACACAAATTGACTCATGATGGATAAAAGATTTAAATCTAAGGCATGAAATGAATAAACTCTAGAAGAAAGTGTAGGAAAAACTCTTGATAACATTGGCCTAGGGAAACATTTTATGAAGAAGAACCCATTGGCAATTGTAGCAACAACAACAACAACAACAACAACAACAAAATAAATGGGACCTCATCAGGCTAAAAAGCTTTTGCATAGCCAAAGACTGAACAATTAAAACAAACAGACAACCTTCAGAATTGGAGAAGATATTTGCATGCTCCAAATCTGACAAAGGGCTGTTAACTAGAATCTATAGAGAACTCAAACTAATCAAAAAAGAAAGAGCAAACAATCCCATTTATAAGTGAACAAGTGACATGAATAGAACCTTCTTTGGAAAAGACAGACGAATGACCAACAAACATTTGAAAAAAATTCTCATCATCCCTAATCACCAGAGAATGTAAATCAAAGCCACCTTGAGATGTCACCTAACCCCTGTAAGAATACTCCCCATCACAAATCCCAAAGCTGCAGATTCTGGTACAGATGTGGAGAGAAGTGGACACTTAAACACTATGTGTGGGGCTGCAAACTAATGTAGCCTTTTTGGAAAGAAGTATGGAGAATCCCCAAAGAGCTGAAAGTGGACCTTCCATTTGATCCTGCAATTCCATTATTAGGTATCTATGCAGAAGAAAAAAATTATTCTACCGTAAGGATATTTGCACTAGAATGTTTATTGCAGCCCAATTCACAAACACCAAGATGTGGAATCAACACAAGTGCCTACATGAATGGTTAAATAAACTATGGTGTACCATGGAATACTCTCAGGCCATAAGGAAAGATGGAGACTTTATATCTTTTGCATTGACCTGGATGGATTTGGAGAACATCCTCCAAAGTAAAGTATCACAAGAATGGAAAAGCGAGCCTCCAATGTACTCAAACTAATTTCAGACTAGTAAATGAACAACTACATGCTCACACAGGAGAAAAACACAATTAAATTCAAGAAGGTAGGAGGGAGGTGGAGGGAGAAAGGAGAAGGGATGGGCACAGTGTAGGGTATATGGCAGACCTCATGGGGGAAGAGCTCCACTACCACTTGGACTTTACCTAACAAATGCAAGCAGTGCAACCTAATCATATGTACCCTTATATTAATCTGAATTTTTTATTTTTTATTTTTTTATTTTTATTTTTTTGCAGTTTTGGCCAGGGCTGGGTTTGAATCCGCCACCTCCGGCATATGGGGCCAATGTCCTACTCCTTTGAGCCACAGGCACTGCCCCAATCTGAATTTTTTTTTTAAAGCATAAATAATATTCTATGGTGTTCATTTACCACATTCTATTTATCCATATCCAACTTGTGTTGCTTCCACTTTTAAACAATTTGAATAATGATCTTTTCAACATCCATGTACCAATGAGCTCTGCAAGTCCCCACTTTCAGTGGTTTTGAGTATACATTCAGAAGTAAAATTGCCAGATCATACGGCAACTTTATTTTTGACTTTTTGAAGAATAAGAATACTATTCTACACTGCATGTGTACCATTTTACATTTTAGAGGCACAGTTGCATTTTTGCTCAGGCTGGTCTTGAACTCATAAGCTCAAGCAATCCACCTGCCTTGGCCTCCCAGAGTTAGGATTGCAGGTGCAAGCTACTGTGCCCAACCTTTGAACATTTTTATTAACATATAACAGCTTTCTTTATCCCTTGGAACCGTTTTTGGGCTTACAGTCTAGTTTTTTTTCATATACTAATGTAGCCATTCCTACTCTCTTTTGATTGGTATTTGCATGAAATATCCTTTTCCATCCTTTCATGCCAACATACTTGTGTCTGTTTCTAAAATGACCCTCTTGTATAGAACATATGATTAGGTCAAGTTTTTTTATTTATTTATTTTTTTATTTATGGTCAAGTTTTTTTAATCCATTCTGCCAATCATCGTCTTCTGATCGAAGAGGTTAACATTTATATTTATAATAAAATCACGGTTAGTTTTATGTGTGAACTTGGTGAGGCTAGTTATTCAATTAAAAAGTGATCTGTGATATTTTACAGGTATTGTTAAAGCCTGTAATCAGTTCATTTTAAGTGAATCAGAGGATTATTTTAGATCATCCAAATGGACCTGATTCAAACAGGTTAATGGCACTAGGAAGGCAGTTAAAAGGAATAGACACTGTTTCCCTGGAGAAGGATTTCACCTAAGAACAACAGCTTCAGCTTGTATCTGGCTGTTCCCACCTGCCCTTCCTGAAAGTCTGCCCTGTGGATTTCAGACATGCCCTAGAAGCCTCCATAGTCTCATAAACCAATTCAGTGCATTAAACTTCATAATATATGAGAAATTCCTAAAGAGAAATTTCATTTTGTTATTTTGCTATTCTATTCTGTCTTATATATTTTTTTTGTTCTCCATTTACTGTGTTCCTGTCTTCTTTTTGTATTTAGTTGATTTGTTTGTAATGAAACATCTCAATTTTTTCACATTTACACTTTTGTGTACTGTTTAACCATTTTTCTTGTAGTTATTATGAGAATAATATTCAACATCCTAAAGTTATAACAGTATAATCTAAAATTATACTAATTTAACTTCAGCAACATATAGAATCTCTGTTCCTTTGAAATCTTTATTCCCATCCCTTTTAGTTTTAATGCAATATCATTATGTTTTTATATATCTTTTGTCAAAAAAATAAACAAAAAATTATTTTAATAGATTAGACCCTTAAATTATATAGCAAATAAAATGTGGGGTTACAAACCAAAATTATAATACTAGCTTTTAGATTAATAATTAAGGTTTTTTATAATAATTATGGTATTAATTAATCAATAAGTAATAAATTAATAATTAAGGGGTTTTTTTGAGACAGAGTCTCACTATGTCATCCTCAGTAGAGTGCTGTGGCATCACAGCTCACAGCAACCTCAAACTCTTGGGCTAAAGCGTTTCTCTTGTCTCAACCTCTCAAGTAGCTGGGACTATAGGCGCCTGCCACAAAGCCCAGCTTTTTTTTTGGTTGCAGTTGTCATTGTTGTTTAGATGTCCTGGGCTGGGCTTGAATCCACCAGCTTCAGTGTATGTGGCTGGTGCCCTACTCGCTGAGCTACGGGCGACAAGCCAATATTTAGGGTTCTTAATGTAATAATCTCTTAAATCATGTAGAAAACAAAAATTAGAGCTATTGATCATTATTACGATAACAGTAGATTGTATAATTACCTATGTACTTACCTTTACTGAGATATTTTTTTCCCTATGCCACTTTGATTTACGGTCTGACATCCATTCATTTTAATCTAAATGTTTCTTTATAATTTCTTGTAGAGGAACTAGTGATAACATCCTCCTTCAGCTTTTGTTTTATGTGGTAATGTCTTAATTTCTCCTTCACTTTTTAGGGACAGTCTTGCCAGACAATGGTTTCTTAGCTGACCATGTTTTTTTGTTTTTAAAAATTAGCATTTTGAATATATCAGTCCACTGTCTTCTGATCATAAAAGTTTCTGAGAAGAAATTTGTTAGTAATCTCATTCTTACTCTCTTGCTGCTTGCAAGATTCTCTTTTTGCCTTTTGACAATTTAATTATAGTGAGTCTTGGTGCAGGTCTCTTGAGTTCATCATACTGGGAGTTTATCAAACATGTTGAATATTTATATTCATGTCATTTGTCAAATTTGGAAGGCTTTCAGATATTATTTCTTCAAATAATCTCTCTGTATCTTTCCATCGGTCTAACAATGTGTACTTGGTCGGCTCCAGGGTGCCCTTCAGGCTTTGCTCACTTTTCTGTTCCTCAGATCCAATAATTTTGTTACTTTGATATTGTCCAGTTTTCAAGTCATTCACTGTTTCTTTCTTCTTCCTGTGGTGACTCTGTACATAAAATTCTAAAGGTTGTTTTTACCAATTTTGATTTGTGCATGTTTTTTCTTGTTGTAGGTGGCCTCAGTGCTGAGGTCAGCCTAACGTGTGTATTTAAGACCCTCTCAGGTCTTTTCTGAGAGTGCATCTTCCCTGGGCACATGTTCTGACTTTCTGATTTCCTTCTATTTGTAGTTGCTTATGAATGTCCTAGTCTTCAATGTGTGATTCTCAAAGGGGGAAAAGCAGAAACCTTTAGAGGGTGAAGTTGAAAGCTCTTTAAGTCCTCTGAAGTTACTAGAGCCAATGAAGGAGGGGCTGGCAATAAATGTGCCCATCTGGTTCCTGTAGACCAGCAGTTCTCCACCTTCCTAATGCCGTGATGTATTTTCATTGTTACAAGGGTGACGCAACACACAGGTTGAGAACCGCTGCTGTAGACTGAGCAAGGTGCTTCAGGAATATGTGCATTGGGTGAAGGGTAGAAGTTAAGTAGTTGCTACTGGGCTAAGAGCTGAAACGGACCAAAATTAATCACAATTTGTAGTAAAAATTCTTCTCCTGGAAGTTGCAAGCCTATAGCAGACTCTGGAATAACAAAATAGCTACAAAAGAAAGAAAGAAGAAAAGAGAGAGAGAGAGAAGGAAAGGAAAGGAAAGGAAAGGAAAGGAAAGGAAAGGAAAGGAAAGGAAAGGAAAGGAAAGGAAAGGAAAGGAAAGGAAAGGAAAGGAAAGGAAAGGAAGAAAAACTACAGCAGATTCCACTGAGCAATTATGATCTAGGTGGGGAGACAGATCACTGGTGCTTCTTACTTGCCTTCTTCCTGAACCCTCTCTCCTGTGCCCTGTGCCTTCTGAAGAAACAGAGGAGCAGACTTCTAGGAGAAGGTATAAGCCAGAGAGGGAGCCACAGTCAGAATCTCATGGAATGTTTATTGCCTCCCTGTCCTTGCTCTACAAAAAAACAAAGATTATCTTATTGTCTATAAGATTTGGTATGATCTTTTTTTTTTAATTATCTTCTATTTTTATTTATAAATATTAGTTTTCTATTTTTTGAGACTTTGGAAAAAAATAATAAGAAGTTGTTAACTGATGACTCCATACTGAACCTCAGAGTCAAAGCATTCTATGGTAGACAAACCCTTATCTGACAATCTGAATGTTACATTTTTTGTAGTATTATTATTATTATTGCTCAATATTTCGTTGCAGCAATTGTCTGATATCTTTTCTGAATGTATTTATCTTCGTTCATTCTTTACGAGGTTTTTGTTTCTAGTCCTTATCTTAAACATTGCTATTGTTATTAAATTTTAAGCCTTTTTAATTTTGTGAAGGCAAAAAGTGGAAACCAAATAAACACATGTATATGTATAGAGAAAATAAGAAAAAAAGAAAGATTATCATGATGAGAGCATTGATAGATCTGTCAATTCTTTTTTTTTATGGTGATTAATTAACTTTTTGTAACATATTTCTTTGAGTTCTTATGGGAATATGGAACAGTGCTTCTTAAGAATTTTTTTTTTATCATATGCAACTTGGTAACTTTAGTCAAATTCCTTATAACATAGTGAACCTTCATGACAAAGTTAAATTGATAATAAAAATACCCATAACACATTTTGAAGATGGACACTAAAAATATGTTTTACAGAAGAGGGAAAGTAGAATGATCTCAGATGTTTACAATCCAGATAGAGAATTGGATGGTTATGACCCAAAGTGCTAAGAATACTTGTATTTCATACATGTGTGCGCAATGTGTGAGATGTTGATGCTTTTTCTCTGTCCTAAATTTCTGTCCATACCCCTCCCTTTCTAGCTAACATGGAATTCCTATACAGCCTTCCAAACTTGAGTTAACTATCAGTTTTTCTGTCAAGTCTGTCAAGATTTTCCTGATACCAATACCTTATTGACAATATCCAGAATTCATTATTATCTTTCTTGTCTTCCTCTAGAACCTTTATAAATAATCTAGCTGGATTTATGAACAGGCTGACATTCAGTATTGATGAATTACGTACCTGCCTGTCTTCTTTAAAACATAATAGATATATTACTTCAGTGTAGATGTATAATTTATCTTTGAATTCTAAACATCACAGGGACATATAATCATTCGTTTGTCACTTGTCATTCATTTGATATTTACTGAATTTCATTTGTTACCGATAATTAATCTAACACTTACTGAATGCCTATTATCTACCAGGCAACAAGCTCAGTGCCAAGTATTAAAGGTGAAAAAACAATCAAGTTAGTTTCTGGAACATAGTGGTAAGAACAGTAAGATAGAAAGTTTAAATAATTTAAAACACAGTGTGAGATGTAACGGGGATGTAGGAATGCACAGGATAGATTAGGAACACGTAGTTTTCATCAATAAATTTTTTTGATTGTCAGTGGACACCATACATGTTGTTATTCTTTTCTTTTTTTTAATTTGATATAAGAATACTCATTGCCATAGAGTAAAAAGGGCCAAATTGTTAACAACTGAGGAGTTCTTTGGCTTCTTATGTAAGCACTGCAGAATTTTTATGAGAAATAAAGACTAGATTCTGCAATAACTAGAAAGTAAATTCTTATTTAGTGATTTATATCTTCACTCTGTAATGTATCTACATGTTTCTGTTATGAGCTCTACTCAGACTGAATTTATCTATCCATATATGTAAACATTCAGGTGGTATTTGGTATTCTATTGCTGACATCACTTTAACTTTGAAAAAGCCATGTGAAAACTAAACCAGGAGGACATCACCCTCTGAGTATTGTTCCATCTCTGTTTGTTACTGAACGGAGTTGAAATGATGGTGCCATGCCTACCAGGACTGCTTTCTCTGCTTGTCACAGTTGAGCACAAATACACTGGTATTACGAGTTTTGAGAAGTTCTGAACAATTAGTAGTCTGAAATGCCCCATAGTGTGGGTTTTAATTCAAACAACCAGGTAGTTTTAAATTCAATTCATGTTCAGCCACAGAATCCTTCCCTCAATCTACCAATTTAGAAATATCTATTGAACACTTCACTATGTGTGAAGCATTTGGGTGGTTGGCATAGAATTCTAGATAATTTAAGTCCAACTGTAGCTATTTATTTATCTAACTCATAAAGAATTGGGACACAGATTATAAAAGTATGTGATTTTTAAATGCAAATAATAGAACTTCGGCATTCTCGCCTATAAAAGTAGAGAGGTGGAGGGTGACTGAGGGTTCTGTACTCTTGTATCCTTAGGTAATTTTAAAGACAGTTTTCTAGCATTTCAGGAAAGAAATAGGAGTCCATGTGGGGCATCTGTGCATGGGAAGGTGTTTGTACAGCGACTTGAGCAAGGATTTGCCCAGGCCCATGATCCATCCACAGTGAGGATGGTGGGGCTGGGCACAGTGACTAATGCCTCATAATCCTACCACTTTGGGAGGCCAAAGTGGGAGTATCGCAGGAGGCCAGGAAATCAAGGTGAAGCCTAAGCAACGTATAGGGAGACCCCTGTCTCTATAAAAAAAATAGAAAAATTACCCATGCATGGCAGCACATGCCTGTAGTCATAGCTACCCAGGAAATTGAGGCAGGAGGATCACTTGAGCCTGGGAGTAGAGCCGGGTGTTATAGTGAGCGAGGTTGACACCACTGCAGGCTAGTCCAGGCAACAGAGGGAGCACCTATCTTAAAAACAAACAAACAAACGAATGAATGAATAAAATAAATGCAAATAATACATTTGTAATTTTTAGGTTTATCTCAGCATTGCTTTTTTTGAGACATAGATAAAATTTAACCCCGTCGCATTTTCTTGATGAAAATGATCCAAATTAGGTTACATATAACACATACTTTTTTTTCACCAAGTATAATTTCTAATTTTTCTAAACAAAGTTCCCAATATGGAAAAGACAAAAACATAGATATGATTCTAATTTAATAAGAAATTATCCCTGTTTCATTTTCTCTTTTTCTATTCAATTCTAGATGTCTGTGTCTCTATTTTTATGCCAATACCATGTTGTTTTGACCACTATGGCCTTGTAGTACAGCCTAAAGTCTGGGAGGATGATGCCTCCAACTTTGTTTTTATTACTAAGAACTGCCTTAGCTATGTAGTTTTTTTTCTGGTCCCATATAAAATGAAGAATTATTTTTTCCAAGTCTTGAAAGTATGATGCTGGTATTTTAATATGGTATTGAATCTGTAGATTGTATTGGGATGTATATACGTTTTAACAATGTTGATTCTTCCCAGACATGAGCATGGTATGTTCTTTCATTTGTTAATATTCTCTGCTATTTGTTTTCTTAGTGTTTCATAATTTTCTTTATAGAGGACCTTTACCTCTTTCGTTAGGTGTATGCCTAGTATTTCATTTTCTTTGAAGCTATTGTGAAGGGCATTGTGTCCTTAATTAGCTTCTCATCTTCCACTGTTATTGGCGTATACAAAGGCTACTGACTTGTGGACATTGATTTTATATCCTGAGACATTACCGTATTTTTTTTTTTGTGATTTTTGGCCGGGGCTGGGTTTGAACCCATCACCTCTGGCATGTGGGACCGGGGCCCTACTCCTTGAACCACAGGCGCCGCCCCATTACTGTATTTTTTGATGACTTCCAGAAGTATTGTGGTTGAGTCTTTGGGTTCTCTAAGTGTAAGATCACATCATCAGTGAAGAGGGACAGTTTGACCTCCTCTCCATTTGGATGTCCTTCATTTCCTTCTCTTGCCTGATTGTATTGGCTAGAACTTCCAGCACTATGTTAAATAGCAGTGGTGATAGAGGACAATCCTGTCTGGTTCCAGTTCTAAGTGGAAAAGCTTTGGCCACCTAATCTTCAATAAACCAAACAAGAACATACTTTGGAGGAAAGACTCCCTGTTCAATAAATGACGCTGGGAGAACTGGATATCTACATGTAAAAGACTTAAAGTGGACTCACATCTTTCTTCACTCACAAAAATTGATTCAAGAGGGATAAAAGACCTAAATTTGAGGCATGAAATGATAAAAGTCCTCAAATAAAGCACGGTAAAAACACTTGAAGATATCGGCCTGGGGAAAGACTTTATGAAGGAGACTTCTGAGGCAATTACAACATCAACAAAAATAAACAAATGGGACCTAATTAAACTGAAAAGCTGTACAGCTAAGGAATCAACATCCAAAGCAAATAGACAACCTACACAAAGGGAAAGGATATTTGCATATTTTGAATCAGACCAAAGCTTAATAACAAGGATCTACAGAGTACTCCAATTAATCAACATGAAAAAAGCCAACAATCCCTTATATCAATGGGCAAGAGAGATGAATACCGTGAATTACATTATGCCAGAGTGAAATTTAGGCTTTCATTTGTCAGCTTGAACCATAAAATGAAAAAATTGACCCAGTAAGAAATGAAAAGACTTCTCTGCATTGAAAATTGTGTTTAGATTGATTCAATGGTACATATTGAAAGGAAGTTTATCACCTATAAATTTAATAAAACTCATTCCTCAAAATGGAACTTTCACTAAGAAAATTAATATATTAGTTGGTTACTGATATTAGCAACACAAAGATAACTTGAAGGGCAGTGGCAGATAGATGATCTACTAATGGCCATATTTAAGATTCGTAGGGTGCTGAAAAGTACTCTTATTTTTCCACTCCGCTGTATTGAAAACCTGTTTATTTGATTATTTACTGATGCTTTCGATGAGTGAGTCTCAACCTTGGAATTACCTTAAAAGATATTTTTAAATGCCAGAGTCACACCTCTAGAGACTTTCATTTTATCAGTCTGGGATATGACCTGAGGGTGATGACCTTTTAAAGTTACACAGGTGATACGTATACACAGCCTAGACACTAACCACTGAATTATGTGTTTGCATCCTTAAGCTACCCTCCCCTTGCAAACCTAGATAACATTAATGAGTGGATTCTCATTTTATTGGCTAGTCTGAGATATGTTATTTAATTCTGACTGTATAGGGAACTTTATTCTCATAATAGAGATTATATTATATATGTAATATATACATATATATGTATATATGTAATATTGTATGTGTGTGTATCTATCTATCTATCTATCTATCTATCTATCTATCTATCTATCTATCTAGTATTGCCTCTGAAATCTGAATGCCCCAGAACTTGAACAACTTGGAATTTGAATGAAAACTTTGAGAAAATTTTGCCTGAATCTGAATGCTGCTTTGGTATCTGAACGTCCAACCTGTTGGTACCATGTTTTTGTACCATTGCCCCAGCACTGGGCCCACCCGTACAGTTTGTTGCTCAGTTCATTGTTGGAAGCTGTAATGATAGCATCTCATGTGATTTTTGCTGCTAATTTAATGCTTTTGTGCCTGTTATTTTTTTTTAATATATATAATAATAAATAAGTATATTTGCCATGGGTCCTAAAATGTGTAGGAAAGAAAATAAGAGTAAGAAGAAAGTTGTTAGAGCTACAATTAAAGTTAAGAAAGATCTTATCACTAAGCATGAAGGAGGTCCACGTGTGGCTAATTTTGCTAGCAGGTTGGGATGCCTAAATCAACTGTTCATACAAGTTTGAAAAATGAAGACGCCATCAAAGAAACTGATGTGGCGAAAGAGGTTATAATGCTGACTGCTAGGAGCTGAGAAGTATGGAAGAAATGGAAAAACATGGTAACCTGATGTCATCATGGAAAGTGACACCTTCCAAGCAATGATCTCTCTCCTCCTCCTCCAGCTTCCACATACACCATCATCAATTCTTTTTAAGGTAAATACAAATGTTTATATTTTTAATTGTATCAATTTACATTTTCATTTAAATATTATTATTTGTTAATATTTTACCTTAAAATCCAGTTTATTGACTGTTAAAATCATTTTGAAAATTCAAGTCTGTGGGAAACAGGAACAGATTGATACAGTTACTGTTATTTTGAAGGGGAAAATTTTTTTGCAACTCCAATAATTTGGAACTCAAATGGGATTCTGGAACACATTAAGTTTGGATTCCAAGGTATCGCTGCATATTTATATATATACTTATGTAAAATGTACATTTTTTTTTTTTTTTCAGTTTTGGCCAGGGCCAGGCTTGAATACGCCACCCCGGGTATATGGGGCCGGTGTCCTACTCCTTGAGTCACAGGTGCCACACTATATGTACTTTTATTTTCCAGGATAAATGTGTAGAAACTTCCACAATTCAGACAATTAGTATATTGTTTGGGCATGGTGGCTCACACCTATAATCTCAGCATTTTGGGGAGCAGGAGTTTGGAACCTATCCAGGCAACATAGTAACAGTAAGACCCTGTCTCTACTCAAAGTAAAACACCTTGGTGTGGTCGCACATATTCGCAGTCCTTGCTATTTGGGGGCTGAGGAAGGAGGGTCACCTGAACCCAGGACAGGCAATAGAGGAAGACCATGTCCGTAAAAAGAGAGCTAATAATTTTTTTTTTTTAGAGATAGAATATTGCCCTCAGTAGAGTGCCGTGGTGTCACAGCTCACAGCAACCTCCAACTCGTGGGCTTAAGCAAGTCTCTTGCCTCAGCCTCCCTAGTAGCTGGGACTACAGCTGCCCACCACAACACCTGGCTATCTTTTTGTTGCAGTGTGGCCGGGGCTGAATTCGAACCCGCCACCCTTGGTATATGGGGCCAGTGCCCTACTCACTAAGCCACAGGTGCCGCCATAAATTAATTTTTTTAGAAAGGAGAATAAGTTTACTTTATGGGCCTGGAAACTACTAACTCTATTCCCTTTTCTGTATCTGAGATAGAACAGATAGCACCTGATGAGATGTTCCTTGGGTATAATAGGCATTGTTTCTCAATCTGAGAACTACCTACATTAACCAGGTTGCTTATTAATATGTAAAGAAATGAACAAAGATACAAATAAATCACAGTTCTGAACATTTCACCAGAACTATTTAATTGGAAATTTTGCATATGGGGCCCAGAAATAAATGTATTTAAGGGGCATCTCAGGTGCTTTAGTGTGCAAGGAAGTTTATAATATGTATTGGCATCAGAGCTCTACCTAGTCTAAGCACTTAAACATTCAAAATACTCTTTTCTTAACTGAACTTTTCTCAATTGTATAAAGGCAAAGCATGTAGTAATATGAATCTGAGAAGAAAAGAAAACTAAATAATTGATAAAATGGGTTAAACCAGTTAAGTATTATAAATTGGTTTGCTCTGAGAAAATTCAGTGGCAAACATAAAATGAACGCAGGGCCTTGCTAATCTCTGTTAATATAGAGATTTATGGAAAAAATTAAATTTGTCTAGAGATTGTTGCTAGAACTCTTCAAATTTTTATATAACTCTATTCCTGAAAATTTCTGTGTGCAGAAAATTTTTGTATATGAAATTTTTCTCTTTTTTCCAATAACTTACAAGCTAATTATTTTTTTATATCAGAAAATGATAATAAAGAAGTACATAAGGTTGAGCATGGTGCCTCATGCCTGTAATCCCAGTACTTTAGGAGGGCAAGGTGGGACAATCACTGAGGCCAGAAGTTCAAGACTAACCTGAGCAACATAGTGAGGCACCATCACTACAAAAAATAAAATAGAAAATTTAGCTGGGAATGGTGACCTGCACCTATAATTTTTAGGTACTCAGTAGACAGAGGCAGGAAGATTGCCTGAGGCCAGCAGTTTGACATTGCTGTGAGCTATGATGATACTGCTGTACTCTAGCCTGAGTAATGGACAGCATGTCTCAAAATATGTATATATAAATATATGTATATACGCATATACAAACATATATATACACACATATATACATGTATACACACATACAAACATATACACACACATACATATATACACAGAAATATATATATATATTTAAAAGTGGAAGTATCTTCCATAATAGCATGGCTCAAACTCAGAGAGGAAAATGATACAGCTGAGACTAAATTCTAAACTAGATCCCTTTTAGTTGTTTCTACTTGATGATTATTCCTTTATTTCTCCCTCTCCCTTTCTACTCCCTTAAAATAAATCTCTAAATTCTCTTCACCAATCCAATTTTTACACAGGTTATTCCAGATCATTCTGGTCAAGGTTGCCACTGTCTTTTACCTGGACTACTTAAGGTATTCAGTTTTCCATAGTAACTCTCTCTGATTCCGTACATGGTAGGCCAATTATGTTTGCTAAAATGTAAATGTTATCCCATTACTCTTTGGCTTAAAGTATTTCCATGGTTTTCCATTATCCTAAAGATAAACCTCAAATTCTTGATAAATATATCACAAGCTCTCTATGACTTTGCCCCTGCTCCCATTTCTATTCTTATGCATGTGGTTTTCAATGTGGACCCAGACAGAAATACTGAGATTTGTATGGAATGTTGTTCTTTGTCATACAAACTGTGGAAAGAGGGCACTATTGCCATTTATTAGGTAGAAACTCAGATCTTTGGTTCCTTTAGTTGCATAGAAAGTGTGACATAATGAAATATTCTTATGGCATTATATTGATAACTAGATACCATGTAGATGAAACCTTTTATAATTGTTTTAGTCCAGGATATAAATCAATTTTAAATATGAAAACAAATTATCTTTGGCCATTGTTTTGCATGTACGTAACTACAGTGTAAATAGAGAAAAGAGCATACTTTATTTGAAACTTTACTAAGGGCTGCATACTGTTTTGAAAAGTCAGACCCTTCCAAAAGTAAATTGGTCATTCAGTTCAGGGCTCTAATTCCATCTGGAATCTGGCACATTGGTAGGAAGATTGATATTTTATAATTAACTTCAACATCTTGGTGGAGTTTGGGGAAAAGTTTAGGCTGAAATTCAGTGAACACATACACTACCACGAATGATTTAGTCCAAGGATAATACATACAATGTCTGGAGGCTGGCAAAACTGGTAATCTATTTACTACTCTGGAAAGGAAAATCCCACTGTAGAAAGTCAACTCAGGTTGAGAAGGATCAGATAAGATTAACACTGCATAGAATTATCAGAGACGACTTTATTGACTTGTTTGGGCAGAGTAGATGGCAATAATGAAGATGGCAAGACGTGTAGGAGGGAGTCACGATGATCTCTCCAGGGGCCCTCCAATTTAGGATGAAGGACAAAGGCAGGCCACCCCCTCAGCTCCTTCTCAAGACTAAGGAAGGTGCAAGGAGCCCCGAGGCAGCCCAGACAAGGTAGTGTCAGCAAGACCATCCCTGCCATTTTGAAAATCAGCAGGCAGGTGAGCAGAGACCCTTGAACTGACTGGCAGTTAGATTAGGGAAGCTGGGTTGTTTGTCCTGCAGAGATGAAACTTGTTTTCCCCTCCCTCTTTCTAAATGTGTTATTGGACCACTGTTGACAAATTTTTGCTCTATGTTCCAGATTATCCAGCCATTACTCTTCTACCCAACCTTCTGGGGGACTTGGGATTCCTTTTAAATCCCATTCTTGAGTTTTGACACCTTTGCATTTTTTCTATGGATGCTTTGTTTTAGAGTTCAACAAAAGGTTTCTGAGCAGCTGGAGTGCTGCTGCCCTGCCTCAAGTTGCCACTCAGCATGTGAGATTGTGTATGCCTTTCCAGGCTGCCCAGACTTTATTCATCAAGTTGGTGTGAAGTCTCCTTCTTCCTTTAGCAACGTCTCCCATGTTGGTCCTTAGCCCAGGTCAGGGTCCCCTCGGAACCCTGACAATGAAAGAAGAAGATCATACAATTAAATGGAAAGCAAATATGAAAAAATTTGACTCTCTTTTGCAATTTATAATCATGAATGTATATTCCCACCCCCCCAAAATGGGAAAACCTAAATAAATATTTTAAATGTGATCTTTATCTTTTAATAGAAGAATCTCTTTCCCCATGCCGTGTTGTAAAATCCCAGTGGTCAGTACTTATGTTGTACTTTGTATTGATACCTAAAGTTGTGCAAAATAAAGGTCTTCTGTGGATTACCAACTTTACTGGTGCTACGCCTCTTAAAAGGATAATTCTCTTTCAAGTTTCAGTGCAGAGCTATGTGCCCATCATCTATTCATTCCAAATACATTTTGTCACAGGCATATTTAATAATTTATTTCAAGGCTTAATCATTTAAATCTTTGAAATTGATTGAAAACAGAGGTCAGAGCAGACAGATATAGCTTTGCTCGTAGAATGCTAATATAGTTGATGGAATGTGTGGAGAATTGTACAGACTTTGAGTTGCATTTAAAGAGGAAAATAATGTAGTTTTCCTTAGCTTAAATATGCTGTAAATTTAGTACATGTACCTTAGGATATTTTTATACTAATTCACTAAGAAAGAACATGTGCATCTCTTTCAAGTGTGTTGTGTGTGGGGAAAGGGGGAAGATGGGAAAGGGAGAAAAAATTGCTGGTAAGTTCAGCAAAGGTAGAAGAACATGATTACAGAGCTTCTGAGCCATGTTTGTCTGTTTTTCAGAGTAAGGAAACTGATAGGGTCAAACCCCACCCAAACGGGGTGGATCTGCCTAAAAGAATCATCTCCCTACCCTCTCCCACCAGATGTCTCACCTAAAAAAGGTGAATGGGTCAACCCCCTACCCTACCCCCCCGGATTCCCCTCCCCCCGGGAAAGGTAAATGGGCTAACCCCACCCTTACAACAGATGTCCAACCCAGGAAAGGGAAGGTCCCAACCCCCACCTTCCTGACCTTTAAAAACCCATTCTCCACTACCCACATGTGGATTTCTCCCCTGCTGGAAATCCTACCCATCATGCACCCAGCTGGAATAAAGCAATTTTAATTGCACAAACCGGGCCTCCATTTTCCATTCATCTTACACCTTGGAATGATCTTTCATCTTTGGCTTTATAACCTTTCAGAAACTCCATAAAAGGGCACGTCTGTCCCTTCCATAATCACAGGCTTCGTCCTCTTCAGAGCCATTTAGGACTCAGTAGTATAGATGTAGAACTCTTTAAACCCACTAGAGTAGCTCTTATAGTTCAGTTTTGCTCAATGATCCCCCAGTAAAATATAGACCTTGTTGGAAATGAGGTTTATGGATAAGTTATTCTCTTTAATTTTCATACAAGGAGTGAGAGTGAGCTCAGCATCAGGTTTACAACATTAAAAATTGCACTAAAATTCTAATCCAATAACACTTAGCAGTCGTGTTTTACTTTTATTGTTTAACTGGCTATAAACTGCTGATGGTAATCTGACCAAGTTTACAAAGCAAAGCAACATTATGAATTCAGTTTATAACAGTGTGCCGCTGTCATCCCTTTTTGTCAATCCTGGTGAAATAAACGATACTAATCATATTCTTAAATCTCAAAGTTTTGTGTGAGACTTTATTCTTTCTTGAATTTAAGCCCCATACGGAATTTAAGATGTGGGCTTTCTCTTTCCGCATCTCATAGTTTTTCCCGTAAGTTGCTCTGCCAGCCTTGGTTTCCATAGGCCTCCCGTCTTCCTTCTCTGCTTCTGAGATGCCCTATTTGTAATTGTGCAGTAACAATAACAACACAGGTCTCCCCTAGCCCAAATTTCAGATTTATTGATGGTTAGCTATCCAGCCTTTGTAAAAAATATTTTAGTGCCTTAATTTTCTCATCTGTAATATGAGGAAGAAAGCATTATTGATTCTGTCCATCTGTTATGAGGTTTCAATGAGATAATGCATGTGTGAAGCTTGGTATGGGAAATGACAAATAAAACAGACAGAGGGAGGGTTGTTGTAGCTGTTTGGGGGTGATGTTATATAGTTCACATAATTTCAATTTCGTCTTTGATGTTATATAGTTCACGTAATTTATTTAGTCTTGAATTTTTCTATTGAAATTTTTTCAACAATCATACTTATGTGCCTTTACATAGAATTTAATATTTAAATAAACATAACATCTAATCTTAGTATTTTTTCTAGCTTCATGAGCAAGTGTCTTTCATTAAATGGATATGTTCTGCCATGCTTGTTTTTATGTAAAACACACAAACAAGGGGCAAGCGGTACCTCCCAAGAGTTTTAAGAATTATCCCAATGTGGATATCTATATACAAGTGCTGTCAATAATTTAAGCTGTAACACTGTTGCATTTTAAAATATGAGATACTGGAAGTAAGGCAAGAATAGATCATTTATTACAGAAAATTCTCACCATTTAGATTTTAAGAAGAAATTTCCAACAAAAACAAACATCATGAATTCTCATCTGACAATGATTTCTCCTTAGTGATTTTGGTCAAAAATATGTGAGTATTAAAAACTACTGTACACTCTTATTTGATTATTTTAATAGAATTAACTGTTTAGTGTAACGCAGCAGCTGTATTTATGCTTGTGGAAAGGACATGTGTGGGTAATACATGTATTCAGGCTTAAACAACATTTCATAAGCCAATTCCCCAATACTCTGAAATTACTGATTTTGCCCCCAGAATATTCTGTCCAAATGGACTCCCTTCACTTACTTACAATATTCTCTTGTCTTTTGTTTTCCCCAAACCGTAAGTAACTCAACCAGAAGCAAGCAAAAAGAAGGAAAAAAAGTAAAATAAAAAGAAAAATCAATGAGTGGCATACAAAATTTTGCTTCATATCCAAATAATGGATTAACTGCTCTAGAAAGCATAAAGCACCTATTTATTTATTTTTTGAAAAAATTTGTCCCAATAGACAGTAAACTTCTGTTACTTAAATCAAGCCATGTAGGGAGCCACTAAAAAAAGTCGGTGATGTGCATTAATGAGGTCAACGATACATAGAAATACGTGTATGCAAGAGAAGGAGAGAGAAAGGGCTCCTTTAGTAGTCAACAAAATTGTTTCATAAATATTTTTAGGACAAAAGTAAAACTATTTCAGGATAATAAAATTATTTACAATTGAAGATGCTCATCAATGTTTCCTTCATCAGATTTATTTATAGACACACTTGTGACTAAGGCTATTTATCCAGAAGTTAGTTACACAGGTAATAATTAAATTACTGTCTCTTCCTGATCAGGTGTGATAACTCATGACTGAAATCCTAGCACTTTGGGAGGCCTACATGGGAGGATAGCCTGAGGCCAGGAGTTTGGAACTAGCCAGAAGAACACAGTGAGACCATAGCTTTAAAAAAATTAACTGAAAAATAAAAATTTGCTGTAGTCCCAGCTATTCTAGAGTTGGAGGCAGTAGGTTGTTTGAGTCTGGGATTCTGAGGTTGCAGTGAGCTATGATGGTATCACTGCCCTCTAGCCCAGGCCATAGAACAAGATCTTGTGCACAGAAATAAATAAATAAATAAATAAAAATATTATTGTCTCTTTAACAAGTATTTAGTAGCCAATAATTTTAGAATATGTTGTCTTTTAAACTACACATTGGTTATATTTAGTCTACTTTTATTTGTAAATAGACCAAATGCTCAGCATTAAAGCAAACCTCAAGAAATTTCAAAATATGAAAATACTAGAGATCCAGCACAGAAGAAGTCAATCAAAATTTAATGATATAACAAATAACAGTCATCTCTTAGGATCTGTGAGGTATTGGTTTCAGGACCCGCCGTGGATACCAACATTTTTAGAAGCTAAAGTCTTTGATATAAGTGGCATGTAACCTATGCACATTCTCCCACTTACTTAAAATCATCTCTAGATTACTAATAATGCCTAATTCAATGTAAATGCCATATAAATAACTGTTATACTCTATTGTTTTCATATTTGTATTATTTTTAATTGTTATCTCGATACTTTATTTATTTGTTGAAAAATATTTTCCATGTGTGGTTGGTTGAACCCACAGATGTGGAATTCGTTGATATGGAGGGCCAAATGTATAGCAGAATATAATTTTAAAGTCCTCAAGTACTTGGAAATTAAACTCTTCTAAATAACTCTGGAATAACAAAAAAAAAAAAAAAAAGGATCCACAATGGATACAAAGGTAGCCTCAATTTCAGAACTCCTTCTACTATGAAAGAAACCAAAGAAACCCGTGGAGGGGGCCTGGGTCTGGCTCTGCTTAGATACTTGACATGCAAGTAAAATCTTTTTGTACCCTCCTCAGGAGCCTATCCATCAGATGAAAATAACAAGCAAAACCCAAGTTCAGTCGTTATTCAGCATGCAAGAAATTTGAAGAAAGAACTGTTCCAAGTCTTGCCAATGCCAAGGGTTTTTTACGAGAATTTTGGAAACTGTAAAACAATGAAAGGTCACAGTGTACATGTGGTTTCACGGGTCTGAGGATGGGAGAATACAGATGGAGAGATGGGGCAGCATGTGTTCTCTGGGGCTAATGATCATTTAGGTCTGTATTTTAGTTAAGTGGGAAATTACAGGGCATGAGGAATTTTCCTGGAGCTTTAACATTCCCACTGGATATAGGAAAAGCTACTCGTATTTCAATTGCTAATCCTAAATGGCCTGGAAAGGAATGGAGGAGCATGAAGTTTTTGCAGGGCTTGGATGTGTCCAGGGATAAGCTGGTCTAGCAGAAGAGCTTCACTCAGTTGGGGGCGGAGTTGTACATGCAAAGACCTCACTTCCTGAGATGACGGACACAGTGGCTCAGCAGACCAAGAGTTTGATGCTGATAATATGGGACCAGCAGCAGTGGTTTATAGTGAAAAGATGATAGATGCTGATGACTGAGGACTAGAAGCCCCAGGGTCAGTATTACCATCACCATCATAGCTCCACAGAGGCTATGCAACTCTCTAGATTTTAGATGAAACCTAAAAACTCAATGGAAAAAACAAAAACAAACAAAAACCTGTGTCTTCCTCTTAAACAAAAAATTAGATGGGCTGACATTCCCCCATCTGAATTATGTTACATTTCAACCTTTAGTTTAAATAAGGACTAGAGAGACAGCATTTAAGTTCAGTTATAAAACATTATATAAAAAAAAAGTATACTGAATATTTTTTGGATCACAGTTTTTAGAGGTTTCCTTTATCCTTGTAATTTTAGTAAATGTATCATTTATGGATAGATTTTAACAAAAGATTTAATAAAATATCCTTTTTTTAAACTTTTTTGTGCCCACAGTTCAGCTGCCAACTGTTTTCAGAGTGACATATTTAAGGTCTACTTCAGAATTTATCTGGTACTTAAGGAAATAGTTAATTTTTGTGATTTTAAATGTTATAATAAAAACATTTGTCATCTGTTTCTTAAGATATGAACATAAACTGCTCTTTCACATTCACTTATTTTCATACAGAGAGGCCATTCTTAATTATCTTTCCTCTCGATCCTGCTGTCACACAGATAGAAAATGGCATAAAACATTTTCAGTCTTCACAGGTTGCTTAAAATCATCAAATGACCTCAAGTAAAACAGACTATGTTCTATTACTAAACCCCAGGAGTCACTAACATTTCTCTTAGCATAATGAAATAATAGCATTTCCTTTTCTTCATTTATTTGACTTACAAACTTTGTTTCATTTATATTTTTATTTTCTTTGTTTTATGATCATATAAGCCAATTCCAAAGAACAGCTACTGGCCTGGAAATAATTGCTCTCAAATTATACATAATATTTCTTTATTAAGAAGTCAGAACAATTTAAGTGAGACAAGGATTGACTCCAGACCCCATAATGCAGCCGACTGAGGTCTGTTTGTTTGCCTTTATTCCTCTATGTACTCCTCCTCCGATCCTTGCCTCCCCGAGTTTTCTAGATTATAGAACTGATTCCAGACTTCCCTCCACAGCAGCTCCTGAGTCAGGAATGTGCTATGGTCTGATCTTTTCTTTTTCTGAAGTTATTTAACTTAATATATCTTTAATATCTCCTCAGAAACGGTTCCTAAGATATCAATAGATCAGAAGAAAATACTCCCTTTTATCGCTGAGATAAGGTTTGGAATTCAGGTATTACCTTACAAAGAGGGACTCACAGTAAGAACTTTACATGAACTTGTGGTAAACACACTCCCAGGCAAACTTTATAAATGTAGACCTGCTCTTTGATTTAGGTTTCATTTTCAATTAAAGGATCAATAGGTACTATTTTCTGAAATGCCAGCATAGTAAAAGAAAAAAAAAAAAGCTAGTACTTTTATTATAAAATCATTTATTGGAGATTTTTTTCTTTCCCAATGAATTTATGTACCAAATATCCTCAGAGCTGGGTCCATTGCTTCTTTACACATTTAGAGAAATTTGAATTCTTCTTATGTCAATCTAGACATATCCTTTTCATAAAGAAGTCCTGTAAGTTATGATTATTTATCATGTTATGATTTAAAAAATGTACAACTTTGAGAAGTTCTACTTTAAGATGTAAATGTTTATATTTTAAAATAGCATTTGTCAGTATTTACTCAGCGCATGAGAAAGCCAGCCTCCACAATTTAATTTACTCATGTCTTGCTTTTTTCATGGGCTTTAGTTTTTGAGCCACCTGGGCTTAGAAAGATAATGTTGTATTTAAAGAAAAAACTCACCAGCAGTGGTAAACCTATTTTAAAAGTGCCTATGTTTTCTATGGCTCAGCTAAAAGGTAAGAAAATAAATACACTGAGATAAATAGGAAAGCTGCTAGCACGAGGAAGAAAAGTCATGAAAACCAGTTACTAAAAGGTAAAAGAAAAAATATGATTCACTCTTTAGATAAGACGGTACCAGTGTATTATTTAAACATCATCTCAAGTTTAATATGTCTGAAATTTGATTTCTCTCTTCTCCTCCCCACTCTAAATCTCTTTCCATCTCATCTTCTCCATCTTTGAAAATTCCACTAATTTTCACATTGTTATTTAAGGCTAAATCCTGCGAACTGTTTTTGAAAGCTTTAAATCACACAGCGTATTCAACCCTTCAGCCAGTCTTACTGGTTCCATCTACAAAATAGTTCCTGAATCTCCTCCTTCCTCATTATGTCCAAACACCCTCCCCATCTTCCCTAGACTAGGAAATGTCTTCTTAATGCCTGTTTCAATTCTTTTCTACCTATAAGATACTTTTCCACACAGCTGCTGGATTGATCATTCATAAACATAAATCAGAGCATGTCACTCTTCCACCCGGGTGGCCTTGGTCTTGTCTATACAGAGCAAAAGCCTAATTTTACCCTCTCCTACAAGGCTCTGCCTGACCCAACTCGTGCCTGCTCCTCCAGCAAATCTCCGCTAAGACTCTGATTTACTCACTTTATTTGGCCACTCCCATTTCTGGCTGATCTTTCCATAGACTGAGCTGATTCTGACTTCAGATTTTGCACTTTATTTCTTCTTTGCTTACAGTGTTCATTTCCCAGGAAGCTCATTTTGTTACTTCATTGAGAATTATGTTCAAATATCATCTATATAGAGAGAATTTCCTTCACTATCCCATGGAAAGTTCTCTAGCCCATGTCCTGCACTGTTTTCTACAAATGATATCATTCTACCACTGCATGTTTTGATGTGTTGATTTGTTTATTATTTGCTCTCTTGACAAGGACAAAACTAAAGGATTTTGACTAGTAAGTCCTTCTGTAATTCCTCAGAATAACAATGTATTACACAGAGTAGGTGCTCATTGTGTATTTGTTGAATAAACTAAACTAACAAATAAATTTTACCAGCCATTCTCTCTCTAATACCTCACTGAGCATCCAGGCCTGCAGCCTTTCATTTCAGCATTACATAGGCAAATGAATTTAGATGATAGTAAATAATTTTATTATATGTTAAGCTGCATACCTCATCTTCAATTTTGGGTATAAAGCCAAAATATCAATATTCACTTAAATAAAACCTGTTTTATACCATTGTAATAAAAATAATTGTCAGTAAGGATGATTCATTTTGAGTTGGCTGAAAGGGTAGATGACACAAATCTAAAGGTAAAAATATATGGTAGATATTAATAAATCAGTTTCATTATCTGATACATATAAAATCTTAAAATATACATATGAAAAATTCTGTAGCATATATGTCATAACATTAGTAACAATAGGCAGAGAAAACTCAACTTCTTATCAGGGGTACTCAGGGGAGATCCACGTAAAATACTCATTCATAATTGATGTATGAAATTTAGCTCCAAACAGCATGAATTAAAAAAAAAAAAAAGACCTGCACACACATACACACATACATAGAGGGTGCCAAAAAATGGATGCACATTTTAGCAGATGTTATCTATTTATTGCTTTTAGAAGTTGAAATGAAGGTACCATTACTGGTCAAGCGTACCTAGACATACTACGCACATCCATTTTACCCGCAATTCATAGACTTGTTGGAAGACTTTAACTTCCAAAATGATCTCTTAAAAATGTGTATACACACACACATTCCCACACAAACACACCCCTGGGGTCCCAAACAATGTATACACATTATAAAACATGTTATCTATGGTATCACATATTATATTAATGTTTACCTGTGTGTGTAGAGAAAGAGAGAGAGATAAAGAGAGCCAGTTTCTCTCAGCAGGGGATAATCTTGCCCATTAGGCGCCATTCAGATGTGTCTGGAGACATATTTTGAGTATTGTAAGTGGGAGGAGGGTGGCACTAGCATGGACTGAGATGAGGCCAGGGACGCCTCTAAACATCCTGCAGTGTACAGGGTAGCTCTCCGCATTATCTGGCTCCAGATGTTAATAGTCCTAAAAGAAATAGTTGGTTTTAGGCAGACATGTAATTTTAAGTTTCTCTTTAGGTCAGAAGACAAAAGATTTTTTAAACAGCTTCAGAACCTGTGTTTACTACTTTACATCTATGATCTGAAGCTGCAAACAGCCAGCGCCCTCCCATAGCTTTTTTCTCTAAGCTATTCAAACGGAAAGAATCTACTCTTTGACCTTTAAAAAAATATATTCTGTTTCCGTCATTATCTTTTCCCCCAGAGTATGTTTCAAATGACTATTGTGAACTGATTAAATAAATACTAAACCCCAATTTTAAACTAAATTGTTAAACTAAGCCATAATTATTGCGGCTTAGTTTAACTTTCAAGAAAAGGAAGAAATTTTACTGTTCCAGAATGTTTAATATTATTCTATTACTGAAAAAGTAGCTCTGTTGTTGAGAAACAATTTCTCAGATTCAGCATGATCAGTAGACATGATGGCTTACTATGATATTAACAGGAAAGGCATCATTTCAGGTAGAATTAACACCAACTAATTCCATGAATTTTATCCTGACTTAGATGTATATTTGAATTGAGAACTAACAATATTGTGATTCACATAACTTAAAATGTTATGAGGTATATGGAAAAATACATATTCAGTTTTACTTAATGAAAAAAATTGAGATTTATTTAAAAAATATACCTAAATGAAATCCATGTTCAACAATTTGCGTGTGTAAATGTAGGCAAGTTATTTAGCTAGTAGGAGACCCAAATTTTTAATCTGATATTTTTGAAGTATTTTTAATGTGATACTTGTGGATTATTATAAAGAAAAATAAGATTAGTTGTGTAATATCATTTTTGTGTCTCACGGGGTCCCGGAACTCAGAAGGCAGTACTGGGTATTTTTATGAATTGTGTGACTTTAATTTTTGCTGATGAAGCTGAAAAGTTTATATTTCAATAATAAATGTCCTAAAATTATTTTATTTGTGTATAAATAATTGCATGTCTTGGGGGGGTATATGTGATATTTTGATACATGTATAATGATGAAATAAAGTTAATTGAGGTATTTGTCACCTCAAACATTTATCTCTTCTCTGTGTTGGTAATATTACAATTTTTCTCTTTTAGCTGTTTGAAACATACAATGAATTATTGTTAATTATAATTTCCCTACAATACTATCCAATACCAGAAATTATTCCTTCTAGTTACCTGTATTTTGTAGCCTCTAATGAAATTCTTTCCATCTCCTCCTCCATTCTTCCCTTCTCACCTTTTGGTAACCACCATTCCACTCTCTACCTCCCAGAGATCTACCTTTTGATCTCTCACGTATGAGTGAGAAGATGTAATATTGGTCTTTTTGTGCCTGATTTATTTTAGCTAATATGATACCCTCCAGTTCCAGCCATCTTCCTGCAAAAGTCAAGATTTCATTCTTTTTATGGCAGTATAGTATTCTATTATATAGATATACCACAATATCTTTATCCATTCCTTTGTTGATAGACACTTAAGTTGATTCCACATCTTGGCTCTTGTGACTAGTCCTGCGGTAAACATAGGAGTACAGATACCACTATTTCTTTTTTTTTTGGATATATACCCAGCAGTGGGATTGCTGGCTCATATAATAGTTCTAGATTTAGTTTTTCTGTTTTCCATAATGGTTATACTGCTATGTATCTCCACCAATGGTGTACAACCATTCCTCTTTTTCCTCATCCTCGTTTCTTCTTGTTAATAGCTATTTTAAATGGGGCGAGATGCTATTTCAATGCGGTCTTGATATACATTCTCTAATGATTAATGATGTTGAGTACTTTTTCATATCTATGTAAGCCCTTTGTACATCTTTTTATGAAAAATGCCTATTCATGTCTTTTGCCAATTTTTAAGACTAAATTATTTGGGTTTTTTTTTCCCTATTGAATTGTTAGAGTTTCTTATAGATTCTTGTTGTTAATTCCTATTGGGTGAATAGTTTGCAAATCTTTTCTTACATGCTGTGGATTGTATCTTTGTTGATTTTTCTTTGTTGTGCAGAATGTTTAATGTAATCTCATGTTTCTATTTTTTTCTTGGATTGTCTATGTTGTTGAGGTCTTAATCCAAAAAATCTTTGTCCAGATCAATCTTCTGTAGCATTTTCCCAATGTTTTCTTCTAATAGTGTCTCAGTTTCAGTTTTTACATTTAGGTATTTAATTAATCTTGAGTTGATTTTGGCATATTATAAAAGATGAGGATCTACTGGGTATATTGTGCACACCACTATTCAATTAAACAGATTATCCTTTGCCTGATGTATGTTTTTGACAAGAATGTTGAAATGAATTGGCTGTAAGAGTATAGATTTATTTCCAGACATCTATTCTGTTCCATTGGTCTAGGTGTCTGTTTTTTATGCAAATACCATTTTGATTCTATTACAATAGAATTGTAGTATGATTTGAACTCAGGTAGTGTGCTGTATCCAGCTTTATTCTTTTTCTCATGTTCTTTAGCTATTTGGGTATTTTTGTGGTCTCATATAAGTTTTAGGATTTTTCTATGTTTCTGTGAAGAATGTTAAGAATGTTATTTGTAAAATAGGGCTTGCAGTGAATCTGTAAACTGCTTTATATTTTAGGGTGATTATAACAGTATTAATTCTTCTCAATCATGAGCATAGGATGTCTTTCCATTTGGCTGAATCCTCCTCAATGTCTTTTATCAATGTTTCACATATTTTGTTGTACAGATATTTTACCTCTATGGTTAAAGTGACTCATTAGTATTTTGTTTTTTGTAGCTATTTTAAATAAAATTGCTTATTTAATTTGTTTTCAATTAGTGCACTACTGGTGTATAAAAATGCTGCTGATTTTTCATGTTGATTCTGTATCCTGCTACTTTACTGAATTTGCTCTAAGTTTTTAGATTTTAATAAGTATGACATCACATGTCTACAAAAATAATTTCACTTCTTTCTTTCAAATTTGGATTATTTATTTATTTATTTATTTATTTCCTCTTGCCTAATTTCTCTGGGTAGGCCTTCTAGGACTATGTTGAATAAAAGTGGTGAAAGTGGGCATCCTTGTCCTGTTTCTGTTTTTGAGTTTGTCTCATATATGGCCTTTATCATGTGGGGGAAATTTCCTTCTGTACCCGCTCTGTTGAGAGTTTTTATCAAAGGAATGTTGAATTTTATCAAGTTCTCTTCAGCATCTTTGGATAAAATCATATAGTTTCTATCCTTGATTCTGTTGGTGATCTCATAAATATGAGTATATTTCTAGAATATGTATTTGGTTTTATTGATTTTTTTGGTCTTTACACAACTACTGCATAGACTTAATTACTGCATCATTTAAAATCTTAATATCAGGTAGTATAAATCCTGCAATATTATTCATCTTTATCAGTATATTTAAGATTCTGCTCTGCTTTGTTTCTCTGAAGAGTCTAGAATTTTTTGTTTGAGGAGGCAATTAACTTATTTGAAATAACACTCTAGACACTGTCTCCCATATAGTTGACTCAAGTATCCTACAGTAGAATAATCCACTCAGCCAGCAATTGAGGCAAACTTATTGGCACAGTTTGAGGCTCCCTTTCTGCCTCTGTCTTCTTGACAGTATTCTCTCCTCATTTTTCCATTGTGGTCACATCAAACTATGTCCTCTGATTTATCAACCATACTGAGTTTCTGTCCAAATTTTAGCTTTGTCCTGATCTCAGGGGGAAAAAAAAGAAAGAAAAGCCACAAAATGAGAGCCTCAACAGATATATTTTCTTCTTCTATCTGTCACTTTATAGTTTCTCTGCCTTTTTGTTCTTTCCAAACCGTCAAAGGGCCAATGATGCCTATCCACTTTGGCGACAGTGAATTTTCTTTACTTAGTCTACCAATTCAAACACAAATTTCTTCCTGAAATATTCTCACAAACACTTTCAGCATTAATGTTTTACCAGCTTTCAGGGTATCCTTTAATACAATCAATTGGACACATAAAATTAGCCATCACAATATATGTGATGTTACATTTAGGCAGTCATCTGGACTACATAAAATGGAGAATGTGATCTAGACTGAAATTATTGGGTTAAAGGAACATTTTTTCCTAAAAAGTGATATTCATATCATCATGTGTTATTTTGTAATCATTCAAAGTTATATTCAATTAATAGACTATCAAAATGGAACATAATCAGTTATGAAACTGAAAAAGGGGGGTTTGAAATTTATAGTCTAAATTTCACTGTTGTGGCAAATACAAGTTTCCATTTACATTTTTACTTTAGAAATGTACTTTCAGGGGCCTTGTGTGGTGGCTCATGCCTGTAATCCCTGCACTTGGGAGGCCTAGGCGTGTGGATTGCCTGAGCTCACATGTTTGAGACCAGCCTAAGACAGAGGGAGACTGCATCTCTAAAAATAGCTGGGCATTGTGGTGGGCAACTATAGTCCCAAAACTTGGGAGGCTAAGGCAAGAGAATCGCTTTAGCCCAAAAGTTTAAAGTTGCTGTGAGCTATGATGCTACATCACTCTACTGAAGGTGATAAAGTGAGACTGTCTCAAAAACAAAAAAAATGTACTTTCAGCCTCTGAGCTATGTGTCATTAATAAAATAGATAGCATAGCTATAGATAAATACAGATATAAATAATGTAAAATTTGTATGTAAATACACACTTGTATAGCTTAGCAATTCAAAAATGAAAGATGTTTAAAAAGTAAAAAAAACAAATAAATAAATTTAAAGTATGCTGCAGTTGCCATATTGTTCACCTACATTTATTTGGGCTTAAATAATCTGAGATCTAAAATACCAAATTGACAGGGATTATTTTGATAAGTATACATTGCTAAACATTATAAATAAAACGAATTTCTCGGGTATCTTTTAGATAAACAAATATCACACAATTATTCTTTCTGAAATAATATGAAGCAGGTAAAAAGCTGACTGATGATACTGAGTACAGACAATGCTTGTCTCTTTTTTTTTTTTTTTATTTTAGTTGCCATAGGTTGCCATTAAATAAAAATACTACTACTACCACTAAAATCATAGTGTTCTTGTGGAGAAATAGATTCTAGAACATGGGCCTTAATAGAAGATATTAAAAGAGAGGAGAAATCCCTATCTCAATGGCTTGCACAAAATAGGCACTCAATAAATCCAGGCCAGATGAACTGATGTATGCATGGATGCATCAATGTCCTTGAAATAGAGATAATTTTAGTCATAATTTTCAATATCACGACTGATATAACAGGTCACTTTGATATAACAATAAAGGCTGAGCATTTTGAGATAATACAGCAATTTTAAGAAATTCAAAATTTTTGTATGTGATATGGATATCTATTTTCATGGGTTTATCTCTCTTCTCACAACAATTTCAGTAAGTATCCATGCGAACTCTTCTATTCTAAAATTTTCTTTTCATGTATTTTAAGAAAATTCTCATGAAATTGAATTTTCATGCTGACTTGTTTTCCCAGCTCACACTTTTCCAACTGTTCCCCACACAAAGAAGGAACATTTGTCTGTGAGTCTTTGGATGGGTTGGCTACCTCCAAGTCAGTTTATTCTCACAGAATGATAAGCTTAGAATCTGTTTCTTTTATGAACTTTGGATTTAGTTCAGACCTGAGAGTAGAGAATTATAACAAAACAAATCTCACCATCTGGAGGTTTTCAAAGCATCATTTCTTTCCCCTTTTATTGTCACCACATTGCTTTAAATTCATAAGTATATGAGGCATTTAAGACAAAAAATTGCCAAGGAAATTTTACAATCAACAAGATTTTTATGAAAGTTATACTTTTACAATAGAAATAAAATTTGCAGGGCATCTGATATTTATATCAAAGCCTTCAGAAGAGACTTTTTTTTGAAGATTAAGTGTATGGTAAGTATAGAGCGCCAAAACCTGACCAGGTATAATTAACTGCACTGTAGTGGAGATCAACTCTAGAAAAAGCCAAGCTTTTTTCTCTTAGTTGATAAAAGCTTCTCTTAGCTAAATATGATACAGATAATTTCTCATAGAGACAAGTCTATACAGCATCCTTGGACAATTATTTTCAGATACTACAAAATTTCAGGTTAATGAAAAGAGTTAAATGCACGATCTGTGAAGCTTGAAATAACATGACATTTGAAATACAAATGTTGACAATTATTTCAGGGATAAGTAAATGTGAGATAAAAACATCCATTTGAAGTTTTTCTAATTGGTACAAAGACATTTTCCTATAACATTTTTAGTTAAGAACGGAGAGAAGATAAATGTGGCAAGGTTATTGAGTCTTCTCGGAAAGAATCATCTTTCAGAATTTTAACTGGGGGTTACTGAAACATGTTTAAGTCTTACATAAGGCAATATATTTACTCATTTCCTTCATTTCTTTCAGTAGTAATCAGGTGTCATTATGATTTTTCACTTGGTCCATATTTGCATTTTGTTCAAATGAGCAATCTAAGATAATAAAGGAAATTTAGGACTTCCTAAATCTTCCTAAATTGAGATTTTTTTTAAAAAGGCATAAAATGGCATATGTGTGCTCCCACAGAATTGGGACTTTGCCATTTAAGAAGTAAAAACATGTTAGAAATCCTCTGTCAATTTCTGACGAAATCCATTCATATATTTATTCATTCAAAAAATAATAGTGGAGCACTACTAACTTATTGGCACTGCACGCACAATGGTGATTGCACAGAAGAAAAATCCTAATAGTTGCTCATTCTTCAAGAAATCACTATGTGATACAGATTCCAAGTTTGTAAATGACATTTACAAGATGATGTGATAGGAACTATTATGACAGTAATATAGAAGAATGAACACAATTAAAAAAAATAAAAAGAATACTACTGGAGAGTGAGCTGTTAGGAACATGGAAAACTTCCCAGGAACAGATAAAATTTGAGCTGAATTTTGAAGAACTGAAAGGAGTTGGCAAGCTGTGATAGAAACAGAAGAAAATTTTAGAATGAGAAAATGTAAACAGATACCTTCTTAATCAATGATAAAAAATATGTTAAAAAGCTAAGAAGTTTTTAAAATGTAATGTTTTATAGAGGGCATTGATATACAACCTAATTTGAAATATAGTAGCCTCTGTTTAGGAATGGAGATTATAGAAATAATTTTCAATACATTTACCTGGAACATATTAAATAGTAAGCAAACAAAAAAATGAATCACATAATATGCAACACTTTACTGCTGATTTCTGTGGGATTCCTTGGAAAAGATTTTTTCTTTATGCCCAGGTGTTAATAGTCTGCTCATGTATTTCAAGAATAGAGAATTACATTTCTAACATGTCATTGAAAGCAATTGTGGGGTAGTTTCATACTATTATCTTTTGAAATATTATAGCATTTCTTTGCATTAGCCTGTGCACAATTGAGCTGATAGATTTTGTTACTAAAATTTCACAGATCAAATGCACACAGTAGTTTGTGTTTTCTTGCTCAGATTTACTAATCTGATAAATGACTAGGTGGTTTTCCATCGTGACACATATATGTAGCTGAGTTGTTTTCAATTTGGGGGGGAGGGTGGCAATACTGTAGTTTTTCCACTTCAGAAACTTACAGATTAACAGACAAGTTTTTCTCTCCCCAGACTCTGCTGGGGGTGTACACTCGACAGCAGGCGAATGATGGTAGACTGTGGAATGCGATGCTTTATCCCCCACAGCAAGTTCTTTGTTGCTGTTGCATCCTCAGAAGTTGAGGCCTGAGCTGAGATTACTGTTGAAATGTAGTTATCTGAAGAGATTCCCAATTTAATTGGTCCCCTTAAGCCATTAATGCTTTTTGAAAATCTGAGTCTTCAGGCTCAGTGGATTCTCCTGCTTCTGGTACTTTCACCATTGAAAGGATCAGATGCTTTTGCTCTTTCAGCTAATATTTTCTCCTACTCCTGGTTTTCCTAAAACATAACCTGGATGGAAGTGGAAGACATTATTCTTAGTAAAGCATCACAAGAATGGAGAAGCATGAATCCTATGTACTCAATTTTGATATGAGGACAATTAATGACAATTAAGGTCATGGGCGATGGGGGAAGGAAAAGCAGAGAGAGGGAAGGAGGGACAGGGGTGGGGCCTTGGTGTGTGCCACACCTTCTGGGGGCAACACATGATTGCAAGAGGGACTTTACCTAACAAATGCAATCAATGTAACTTGGCTTATTGTACCCTCAATGAATCCCCAACAATAAAAAAAAAGAAAAAGAATGGAAGTTTATATTTGTCAATGAAGAATGAAGTAAATATTGATCATCTGGCAGAAGATCCTTTGAGATTTTGTTCTTTTATTTCCTCAAAAGACCCACTCAAGAATGGGTCATATTACAAGGGTACATGTCAATTGTATTAAGTATAGATAGAAATGTCTTAACACAATAATTAAGTAAATGAGGTGAAGTCTATATTAACTAGTTTGATGTAAGCATTCCAAGTTATATTCAAAATCAGCACAGTGTACCCCATAACACATGATCTATGTGTTATGACTCAATGAAAAAAGAATGAAAGAAAGAGTAAACTGTTGAAGAAAGAAATTAAAAAGCAGACAAACAAAGAATAACATAATTGAGTGAGAACCCTTTGCATGTTAGCTCAGCACAGGACATGAAGAGTCGCGTCTTACCTGGTGTAGCCTGACAGCAGAAAGGGTGACCTTAGCCACAACTCAGCCTAATAAGAAGACTTTTAGGGGGTGTCAACACCCATACTTGAGATAATATATTTCCCCAAAAGTATAACATAATTTCTTAAATATATGTAATAAGAGGGATAGTCTCTTGCACTGTAGGAGCTTATAATTGAGTTAGCTGTGTTGAAGGACACAGAGTAAAATGTAGTAAAAGCATATTGGTGGGAGGGGAAGAGAATAAACTAAGTGGAGCTCAGGAAGTAGCAAGCAAGGCGAAAGTGCCGAACCAGCACAAGGGCCTTCTGCTCCTGAAGCACTGTTTTAAATGCCATCTCGGAAACGTGGCACAGCACGTGCTCTGGTAGCTCAATGAGACCCTTCCACTAGACCAAAGCACCTACCCTCAGCTGTTAGCTTTTGGCTCATAATCCACGCTCCACCCCAATCGCTGCCCCACAGCACTACCCTCATCTGAAGCAGGACTGTCTCTCTCCGGCATTTTCACCAAAGCCCAATGCAGGCCAACTCTGAGATACAAAGACGGCCTCTGCCCAGGCCCGCTAGCCTCAGGTGGAGCCTTCACCCTCCTCACGGATTTCTTCAAGAAATCATTGGCATCTAGGGCTCTGCTTTTTAGAATTCTGTCCTAAGATGGGGTTCTGAAGGTTGCTCAGGATGGCAATAAAGACTTCAGTACGGTGGGTGAAATATCAATAGTTCCTGGGGAATGCCCGGATCATGTACTGCTGAGACTTTTACTACCAATGAACTAGAACAAGCTGCTTATGGGAGGGGATTCTCTAGGTAGTGCAGTTTCTGAAATTTCAGAGATACCATATAAAAGCTCGTGATAAGGATGGCGGGATTAAAGGGGGTTGCTAACTGTCACTGATGTATGGAAAAAAAATGAGAGATTCACATCTATGGCCAGCCTGTGAGAGGAACAGAAAGCCTCTTTTGAAGCTCTTTCAGAGACTCTGTTGCCACAGCCAGAGACAGACAGTGCTGAAGACCAGGGAAAGGACCTGATGGGAAGAATGGAAGAGCTGTGAAGAAGGTTGAATTTTAGGGTAGGCAAAATTCTCTTGGTAAAAATAGAGCCCACAGCAGAAAGGAGATCCTCAGACTTCAGACTGGGATATGTCGGTAGGTGGGCTTGAGAAGCTGGGTCCACAGACTTGTACCTCTTATCCTTAATATGCAGCTCGTGCTAACTCACAGTGGTGAGGCATAATGCTTACAAAACAATGCTGACCCTCCATGAGGTCTGTCCCCAACCCTTCTCCTAATCATACATAATCAGAAAGAATGTGAAACATTTCCAAGCGAAATGTTTTCTAAATTAGACGTTTGAGTATAAGTAACCATTTCAGTAAATAACATTTATGTTAAAATGCTAAAGTCACAATGGGAAAGCTGCCACTTATTTGTTATGGCTGGTATGAACCATGTTAATCAAGCCAGCATTAAGCAAACCTGGCTGTAAAGGTGCTCGGCCTTCTAAGGGAGGAGGTGGAGTATAGGCCAAAGGAGCTGCAAGACCCGGCTAAGGTGTATCAGCAGGAATGAGGATAATGTGCCCAGGAATGCATTCCAAGTGTGCTAGATTAAAGGACAGACTATCTGCTTATATGCTGAAAAAAAAAAAAAAAATGAAGTTTCTGATGTGGGCACATCCTCCCAGACATAGGATTTAATATCCTGCTAAGAGGCTTGTAAAGTACTTCTTACTTCTGCCATTTGCTTAGCTCTTGTAGTCTTGGAAAATCAACTAAAACTAACTAAAGTAAAGATGCCAGAAGTTTGTGACAGACTGGAATAAAGGGTAGAAAATCTCCAAGAATTGGACATACTAGACTAGGTCCACCATAAAGGATCAGAAGCTCACAAGATGAATATCTCATAAGACGAAATGTGTCTGTAAGGTGTGTACCGGCATCACTAGGACCTACAGTGACTGTCCCCTCTAAGACAGGACTGATGGGAGGAGGTGCCATTACATCCCATGCTCCCTGGTATTACCTGGGTGAGCGGATCCCTGCATAGCAAAGTGGTTGGCAGGGTCAGAAGGGCAGCCAGGGCCACTGGTTCACCGCCATCTGGGGGGATGAGGGTAGAGCATGCTGCGCCCAGGTGAAGGTAAGTGGCCCACAGAAGGAGACAAATACACACTGTGAGCAGGAAGAAGGCCGAGGGCAGTGGGGTCTAAAGCCTGTCTCAACTTGAACTAGTTGAAATAGGACTCATTGACTGAAGGAAACGATGGGCCTCCATGAAGAAAGTCCTTCTAACAAGGTGTAGACGACAGGAACACTATCCGTGCCCTTCTCCGATCCCTTTCATTGTGACTTTTCCCAGACGTTGGGATGGTGATTGCTAAGGACTCACTGCTGTAAGGGACTCACTTCCTTGTAAGGAGCGTTGGCTTTGGAGGAATGAGAGGGGCCCCGCTCAGATTGTAAACCCTCATGTCTAATTCCGAGGGTTGTTGGCATTGCTGACTGGCTGACACACGGGACAGAGATGTAGTCTCCTTACCCCACGGTGGAATCAACTGTGTGGTCAAGTTGACCTTCCAGGACAAAGCTCTTCTCCTGCTGCGGCCACACACTCGCTCAGCTTCCTTTCCTTGGCCTTGCTTGATTTTTTCTTTCCCCTTAATCCAAAAGTTCTCTGTCTTAGAATCACTTTCACAAGTGATTTCACAAAAGTCACTATTGTAGTTCATTTTCTGGAGACCTTACTTTGAACCATGTTCAAACTAGAAGCCCTGCCTGCATCTGGGAAGCAAGAGAAGAGGCCTGGTGGGAGCTTTCCATGCTCTGAGCATTCCTTGTCACACTTGGTACACAGCCAAGGAGAAAGTAAAGTCGATCCCGGCTCTCCGTGTGGCTGAGAGTGCAGGTGGGCTCCTTATCACACTTGGTACACGGTCAAGGAAAAAGTAAAGTCCATCCTGGCTCTCCGTGTGGCTGAGAGTGCAGGTGGGCTCCTCATCACACTTGGTACACGGTCAAGGAGAAAGTAAAGTCCATCCTGGCTCCCCGTGTGTCTGAGTGTGCAGGTGAGAACTCCTTCATGTACACAGGGTACCTTCATTCCATTGTCCATAAATTTAGGTTGGTAATAGTGTATATAATACAGCACATCCATGTAGAAGTATTCATCACAGGTCCTGGCTCAGAGTAAGCATTCAATACATGGAAGCTAGTTTTGTTACTTATTATTATTATTTTTTAATGTAGCCACGTTTTATTTTTTTATTTTTTATTTTTATTTATTTATTTTTTTTGCAGTTTTTGGCCGGGGTTGGGTTTGAACCCGCCACCTCCAACATATGGAGCCAGCACCCTACCCCTTTGAGCCACAGGCACCACCCTGTTACTTATTTTTTAATAGCATTGAATATCTTCTTTTCATAAGCACATTACAAGATTTTATCTTAATAATAATTGCTAACAACATAAATGAATAACTGTTTTCTAGCCATTGTATTAAAGCATTTTATGTGTATCTTTGTAGTCTTTTCAAAACTCTGAGATTAGTATTATTCATACTTGTATTTTTCCCTAGGGAAACTGAGGAATGAATGGGTATCTGACTTGCCCATGTTCTCACTACTGTCAAGCTGTGAAGATGGGATAATAACCCCAAACTCTAATTCCAGAGTCCACACTTTCAGCCGTCACACTATCCTAACTCACTGCCATTAATCTTAATGACAACACAGTCAACATTTGAGAAGTAACTAATTTGAATATTTCCTATGATAGCACTTTTTAAGAAAAAAATATAAGTATTTTGTCTTCCTTAATACCATTGACACTTTCCTTTCAATACTTTTTTAGGAGTACTTAATCATTTGGATAGACTACATTTGCAGGAAAAAAATCCTAGTAAATACCTTTTATTTTTAGTCCTTGGTTCCTATTGAAATGCAAAAGCAGTTTGGATAGGAAATGTGTGACTATTGTGTTTTATCAGAGGAAATTTGGAAACAGCTTAGTGAAAAATCTGCTTATATAATAAGCCATACTTTTTTCTCTATAGAATTTGAATTTTTACAGACTCGTTTTTATAGTAAAGATTAGCTTTTCAGACCTATTGTATATTTTGATTTATAGGAAATTCTTTAAATAATACAGAAAAGAAATGCGTTCTTTGATTTGTGTCTTTTTTCAAAAAAAATTCATTTTGATGATGGACACTTTAAGCTTATGGCTTAAATGATATAATTCGAAATACATGTGTGGTCAATGTCATATAATCAGCACATTTCCCTAGTTGGAAGTAAAGTACATTAGTGGAAGCAGAATCGTAATAATAACTTAGTGTATAAGCCTGCCGTTATATTAAGCTGCTCACCTCCACGGTAACATTGCAAAGTAATTACTATGACCCCCATTTTACAAATGAGGAAAGCAGGGCCTGGTGGGTGCAAGGGACCAGCCACAGTTACGCCGCTGCTCAGAGGCAGAACTGAAACGAACACGGGGAGTGTAGCACATCGGAACACAGTCGCCTTTTAATAAACATGTTCTACCCTTTCCCTGGAGAAGCAAGTGAGAATCATTTGATCTGGGGGAAATGTAAGTCATGCAGTAGACATACGGAGAAGTAGTGAGTAGGAGAAGAAATAAGTATCTTCTCTGCTAATTAGTTACTTTATACAGACTGACAGCAATAAAAGCTTACGTTTGATGATGTTTGTGAGGTTTGGGAAAGCTTCTTTTCCTTGATTTGTTTCAGACTGTAACTTGAGGTGTCCAAACATCTAGTCGATTCAATTTACAAAATCAGCCAAAAGTGTTTTTTTGTTATTATATAGAATTATAAGAAGGGAGAAAAGCAGCATGCAGGGAGCTGTGGAGATCAGACAGATCTGGGGGTGAGCTGCGGCCTTTTACATTGGGATAATTCCTAATTCATTTGTGACTCACACCGATGTTTGTGGAGGAGATTGAAGATCATGCACCAGATACATACATTGTTACCATCATCCTTAGGTAGAATTTTATGCTCGTAGAGTCTTTACAACAACACAACTACAGGGGCTCAGCATTTTCTTTTTTACACTAATGACATTATGCCTTACAGCAACGGTTCTCAACCCACAGGGACTGTATTAAAGGGCCACGGCATTAGGAAGGTTGAGAACACTGCCTTAGAGAAACCCATCATATGATCTCTAAGGTAAGTTGGTTAAAGCAGCTACTTAAAATAGTTGTGTTTAGTACTCAGAAGAGTGCTTAGTTTCCTAGGGCTGCTGTCTGAAGTGACACAAACTAGGTCCCTTAAAACAACAGAAATGTGTTTGCTGACTGTTATGAAGGACGGAAGTCTTCAGGCAGGTGTTGGCAGAACCGTGCTCATGCTGGCCCTCCAGAAAAGGCTTCTTCCTTGCCTTTTCCACTTTCCGGGCCTGTCAGCCATCCTTTGGCTCTGCTCACTTGGCTGTCTTCTCTCTCTTCTTTTCAGGACACCAAACATACTGGATTGGGAGCCTACCAGTTTGGGCTCATCTTAACTAATCACATCTGCAGCAACCCTACTTCTACATAAGGTCACATCCACTAATCACAGGGTGGGGGAGGCGTGACTCCACAATATCTTTCGGGAACACCATTCAACCTATAATAATAGTTAAGTCATTTGAAAAAAAAAATGTGATTAATTGAATGGCTCTATTTTAATGAATCAGGGATTTTCTCTAGAAATATCTTTATTGGAATCAAACAAACAACCACCTAAAATCAGTTGCTCCATTTTTATTTCTGCCTCCTCCCAGGTTCTTCTCACTGTGGCTGTAGGCTGGACCATATATCCTGATTACTAACTGGCATCATGCTTTGCATGAACAATCTCTTTTGGGGGGATGTACAAGGATATTTTTGCCCAAATTATTCACTTGTTTGTCAGAAGCTCTAACATAGTTGTGGTAGTGTGATATTTTCCCATGACTAGAAAAAGATAATTTATGAAGAGATTTTTATTCATCATCGAAGTAGTAATTTATAGATCCTCAGATGACACAAAAATTGGCCGATTTACTGAAAAACATAGAAGGCTCCAACATAGTCATATTTATTAGGTTGGAAATATATCATGCACTCACATGCACACTGCGGGGGATAATATTAGTAAAAACAGAGCTCAGTAAATCAGTGTTATGAAGCATGGCTGTGTCTATAAAGTTTCCTGCTGTCCTTCCTCCTTTAATATCATTTTCTTGTTTATTATTTGTATATGTTGTTGGATGGATGCATATCTATTTACAGCTTCTATACATTTTCCATATTGATATAATTTTAGTAAAGGCAGTTAAGCAGTGACTCTTTTTTTATACTAAAAAAATTAAAAATAATTGTGAAATGGTTGAAGATTACTTCTTATGAAAATAGAGGAAAAACAATTCTTTTGCTAATGTCCAAAGGATATCTTTGTCCTATCAAACATTTTTATTACCAAAGTACCGAGTAAAAGATTTTTTAAAATAAATAAATTTAACCAACAGATATTTGTGCCAACACCATGGGAGCACTGTGAGTTACACAGAAGCATGAACCAAGACCTTGACCTCAAGGAGATTAGATTCTTGGAGAGGGAGAATATTATGAACTGAACTACCAATAGCTATACACCACAAGGCAGAATGAATCCAATGTTATATAGAAATATGATGAGTTATAAATGAAACAGAAGTAAGTGTCTGACTTTGAAGGATGAAGAGAATTTCTAGGGAGGAGATTATTTTAGGAGAAGGCAACAGCATGGACCTATTAATTCATTAAATTCATCAAATATATATGAAATGAATTTTACGGACAATGAATTTGACTTAGTGCTGAGGTAGACACAGACATGAATGGGAAAAATAACTGACTCTTAACAACTGCATAGTTTTTATGAATATGAAATTCAGCTGAAAGAATGATAACTGAGGAGGGAATCTTTTAGGCACTGGGATTTATATCCAGTTTTGGCCAAAAAGATTGAATTTGCCAAATGGCAGTGCATTTCTTTTTCTCATTGCCCTTTCTCTTGCAGCCTAGGTTGGATAGTTTGTAATGAATAATAAGTTTCAGTCTGTAGTGCTGCTAAATAGGGATAATGTATTCCTCCCAAGTAGACTATTTGCTCTATTCTGTGTTTCGATTTATATTCTTTTCTTTTCTTTTTTTTGAGACAGAGTCTCAAGCTGTCACCCTGTAGACTGCTATGGTGTCACAACGCACAGCAACCTCCAACCAATTCTCTTGCCTCACCCTCCCAAGTAGCTAGGACTACAGGAGCCTGCCAAAATGCCTGGCTATTTTTTGGTTGCAGCCGCCATTGTTGTTTGGTGGGGCAGGCTGGATTCGAACCCGCCAGCTCTGGTGTATGTAGCTAGCACCCTAGCCACTTGAGGTACAGGTGCTGAGCCCTCGATTTATATTCTTAAATGTGGCTCACTGTGGTATGTTTCTTTACTGTCTGTGGCTTTTCTGTTTATTTTCCTTATTTTCCAATACTCAGCTAAGCCATTATACCTTAATATTACTGGGAAGCGTTGTCTCTAAAAAAATTTTTTTGTTCACAAATCTGTGTTTTTTAATATTTATCACTCAATTATTTATATCTGTCCCTATACTAGGTGGTATTTTCTTGTAGGATACATATTTAGGTTCATATGCTGAAACTTTTTTCAAAACATATAAAAAGAACATTTGTCGAATATTTTCATTTAACTCATTATTAATGAGAGGACCAGTAAATGTGAAAAGTACTTCAAAAAGACCCCAAAGGACAGAGATACAAAGAGGCCATCAGGTATGTGAAAATGAATACACCAATAGACGCACAACTGGTCAATGTACACAGGATGTGAGATCTTATCTCTATGGACAAGAATTACTTTCTACATTATTAGTTTTTTATAATTTACAGAGTTGTAAGATCTAATCTAAGTAAAGCTTAGACATATATACATATATATGTGGGTGTGTTTGTGTAAAGACATAAAATTTGATAACCCTAGAAGGGTCTTCTAGAAAATTTTCTGCTTTCCTTTGAAAGGACAGCCACTTTCTTGACCAGTTCAAAAGTTTTAGAGCTTTTCACAAAGACACATACATCTTTATTACTTTGTGTGGTAGCCAATTAAAAACTTCATTGTCAAATAAATGTATCACGCTTATTTAGCCTCTTTCCGAATCAAGTCATGACAATCCTATCTAAGATAGGTAGTGTATAGCAATTCTCTCTGAAATTGTAAAAGAGAGATAAAATCTGGATTGGAGTCCCAGCTTTGTCATTAAGTAGTTCTGTAATATTGGGCAAGTCTTACCTTCTTTGGTCTGAATTCATTGTTATCTGTAAAACTAGGATGATAATAGGTACCTTGAAAACACAAGGTTAAAAATGTGAAAATGCTGTAAATTGTGAAGTGCCATCTAAAGGTGAATTGCTATTTTTATGATATTTACTACCAGTTTTTCTCTGTGGATGTACACTGCTTCAGTTATTTTGTCCACTAGTGTTCTATTAACCAGATTACTGTGAGAATGATACCTTTCTGGAAATACTAATAAAAAAAGTAACAGATATGTTTGCATATAAACTTACTTTTAAATGCACAATAATCTGAGAATAACTATTGGCTGTTTTGCAAGTTTATCCAACCTAAACACCTAAATGAAAGCTTCAGAGATTTATCATGTTCTTTGCAGAGTTCATGCTATGAGCAATATTTTTAAAGAAGTCCAGTCCTCTAGTCCAGTGTCCTCTAAATAGGGAGCACTAGGATATAAATTTCATTCTGATTTTCTACTTTTGAAAATGTTTCAGTGAAGAAAAGCATTTTCATAATTTTTCCCTTTCTGCCAAGTTGAATGGAGATCTGCACATCTCAACCATTTCATTTAAAGAAAGTAATTGATTTATGATCTACTGTATGCCAGATAATTTTTATGAAATATTCTGTTTCTACTGGTATATAGTTTTTATTTTTGGTCACTTACTAATGTGAGAGGCACGGATTTGGTAATATTTTTAAGTTGTCCTTTAAAATGTAAAGGCTCCTGAAGCAGAAGATCCATGCTGTATCTAGATGAGATGGCATTGAAAACTTTCACTCCTAATAAACCTTTCACAGGGAGGTGATAGGTGGAAAAAGAGACTCAGTGTGAAAATAATTCAAAAGAGGATTAAAATACAAAAAAGGCTGATGCATAACAAACGCGAAAGCATTGTTTGATTAATTCAAACACTTACTTTGAAGTGATAGTATATTAAGGCCACAAACCACAGACTTTTCTTTTCCTATTCTCCTATCCCCTGCATACCAACCCTCTATGCTGTATTTCTTGTCATTCACTAAAAAAAAAAAAAAAGGCAGGAGAGAGGACCTATGAATAGACACTGAATTTGATTAGTAAGATAATGTCATCTTCAAGATTACTGAGTAAAAGTCACAAGAGACAAATGGCCCCCCAAAATTAGTGAGAAATTAAGTCAATTACTCTTCTTTCCTCAGTGGATTCTAAGTACACGAGCTACATACAAAAAGAAGGCCCCACTTTATCCCCTATTTGTTTAGACCTTCTGGACAATGCCTACACTGAGTTATACCAGTAGAGCAGCAGATGAAAAAATGACTAATATCGTGTAACACAATATTTTCCCCTTGGCTTAGATTTTCAGCAGGTGTTCCCAAAACCTATTTAGTAAGTGCGATATATTCTTACGTACGGAAGTGAAATGCTGGATGATCTATGAAGGGTAATCAAAGAAATTCTGAAACCAGTTTTACAAGTTGAGACTCATCACTCATCACTTGCGATCTAAAAGAGAAGGCTTGAAGTGTATTGGAGTTTTGACAAGGCTGTAGAGGAAATCTATTTAGAAAGTACAGTCAGTGTGCTGAATGGTTCCCTGGTCCTTGGGGAAGGGAAAATTAGTGGCAGGGAGAGGTCCAGAGAAGCTTTGACTTTAGCTACACTTAGAAAATGTCAGCAATAGGCAATGCCACACACACACCCACACACACCCACACACGCATTGCATGTGAGCTAAAACACAATATTGGGAGTAAATCTACTTCTATCATTGTTGTGTTTTGGGTAAAATGTAAGGAGCTGTTCCAACAGGAAGCTTTGGCAGTTTGAAGGCTGAGGGATGCCTCCAAACAAAAGATAGTGACCTTGCTGACCAAATGACCCTACGGCCTGGAGTGGGCCCTGCACCTGTGCTCCCAGGAACTTGCCTCAGGGAGAAAACAAGTTTTCTTAGTGCCTGAATGGGTATTCATTGAGCTTCAGATCATTCATTCCATCTGGTAAGTGTAATTCTGGGTGTCAGCTTAGATGGATGGACTATTGTGGGCTAACACCAGCAGCGGGGGGAGAGGCCTGGCAGGACAGGAGTCCCAGTTTAAAGTAGACTTCAACATTCTCCCTCGAAGGGTGAGGAAGGAAGAAATGCCGTTCACAGAGAGTAAGCTTATTTATTTAAGATTAGCCGGAAATTTCCAAATCTCTTGAAGCAGTAGGGAGATTGGTACAGCTGAGTTGACCATATGATGACTTATGTTGACAGCATGATAGTGAATAAATTAGTCATTTTAAAGTGCCATCCTTCTACAATATTAGCATGGCCAGAAATCTGTTGTGTTGCAATTTCTAGTTCCATAAAAAAAAAAAAAAAAAAAAGGGATTTAAAAGGCAATGAAACCCTGGAAATATAGTCTCACTATAACCTGATATGCAATTTGATAGTTTAAAAAAAAAGAAAGACGGGGCTAAAGCAACACCTGTGACTCAGTGCCCAGCCATTTTATCTCCTCGAATAAAGCTGTTGGAGATCAATGCCTGCACATTTCCCCACACGATCTCATTTCATAATGGGCCTTTGGTGAGTATATTGTGGTTCCAGGTGTCATTGTCTTTTCATTCTCTGGCATCCAGAAATGCAGCATTTGCATGACAAATGATGGCCTTGGTTTTGGCAGGGAAGGACCACTCTGCTGTAGGAAGATAGGCAGAAAGGGGCCTGCAGCTGAGGCCCGTGTAACATCACTCTTATCAGCTTGGCTACCTCATTTTGGACTTCACTGTGTATCTGTGGAGAAGAGTCCCTGGATGGATCAGTTCACTCTGCAGCTGTGACAATAAATGGTAAGAAAATAGTTTGTGCTATTCTTTACGTTGAGTCTGCTTTTCTGTTAGTGACCCAGCAGATGCCTCTTCTATATAAATGGAACAGACCCTTTGTGAGAAGCTTAAAGTGGATCAGCAATGACACATCTTAATATTCTTCTAGTTCTTTTTAATTATTCATAAAAATTGAAATACATCCCCCCATCATGAAACTGATTAATTTTTGCAAGGATATAATTCATCCTTAATATTTTTATCTCCAGAAATCTATATTGTAGGCTAAAGATTAAATATGTAGTTTAAAGAAAAGTTTTTATCAATCGGGTAGACAAGTAGACTCTCTTCTGTTTCCCACTTCTCACTTAACTACTTTGCTTCAAAATAACCACATACAACAAAAATTGCATGGGAAAGATTCATGTAAATACATTTGTTTGGTCTTTCATTAAAACATCCAGAAAGGTGAGAGCAGAGCTGTTTGTAAATGAGAGTTGAATGTGGGTCAATGAACACGGACAAAGCACAGAAACATCCACCCATGGGTGAGAGATGGAACAAAGACACTTTAAAAACTACATTTAAAATCATAGGAAAAGAAAACATTTCTCAAGTTGAAATGCTAGATGATTGATACTGTTTGCAATTCTCATTTACTCACGAAGTAAACCTTACTAAGCCCTCACCAAGTGAGACCTACTGTACCAGATGCTGGAAGCAAATTTTCTGTCCTTCAGGAACTTGCAACCTTGTTGGGGAGAGAAAAGCACTACCTGTATAAAATAGCTGCCAAATAAAATTTTTTCTCTTATCAAAGAAAGATTCTAAAATGCTGACAGAGCAGGTGAAGGGCCTTTAGGAGTTTGTACATGCTTCAATTTAATGTAAAGACTGATACATTTACAGTTCCAACTTTTTTTCTAAGTTTCAAGTATCCAACTATATATTTAATAGCTCTGCTTTGATATTTTAAATCAAAGATGTTTTAATGAAAGACCAAACGAATGTATTTACATGAATCTTTCCCATGCAATTTTTGTTGTACGTGGTTATTTTGAAGCAAAGTAGTTAAGTGAGAAGCGCACAGTATTCAACATGTTTAAAAGCTAAATGATTATCTTCTAATGAAAATAGCTCTTGTTCCAATGTTCTTATCTCATCAAATTTATCCTACCATGAATCTATTACAATGACAGAAAAAAACCTTATGATTCTTTTAATCCCTTTTCCTCACCCACATTTCTAATTTAGCACCAACTCTTGATTCATTTCTGTTTAATTTCTTAAATCTAACATATCTCCTTCCTAAGTACTACCCCTCTAGTCAAAGCTATAAACTTCTATAATTTGGATTCCACCATCGGCCTAGAGACTGGTCCTTCTTCATCCACGGGGGCTCTTCCCTCATCCAATTTTTCTTCTTCAGGCAGAGTGACTTTTGCAAAATGCAGTTAATATGTGATCTATCTAAAGGAACACTTCAATGTCTGCTGTGCTCTTAGGATAGAGGTCAGATTCCTTAATAAGGGACATCGGTAGAGTTCTGTTAGGAACATGTCTCAGAAAACAGCCCACATTGGCTTCAGCTACCAGAAGACTTATTAGTCCACGTTATTAAATGTCTAGGAAAATGACTCATTTGAGGCGTAACTGGAAGCCCCTGTTCCCTGTCTTCTTCATCAGCAGCCCTCGTGTGTGTTAATAAGAAATAATTGTCAGCTTCAGCCACTGACGGTTTTAGAGGTTCCTCCCCCAGTTTAACCCAGCAAAAAATGAACATAGACTTCGGTGGCTAGGAACAGGGTACTGCCATAACCAACACCAGAGTATGTTGTGCTGCTACAGGGATAAAAGGAAGTCAGTGAGGGCATTAACAGAGGAGGCTGGGGGTGGTGCCTGTGGCTCAACGGAATAAGGCACTGGTCCCATATGCCAGAGGTGGCGGGTTCAAACCCAGCCCCAGCCAAAAAAAAAAAAAAAAAACAGAGGAGGCTGGTAAAGGGGGAAACCACAGAACACTTCGTAAAATAATCCCTGGGAAGGGAGAAGAATACACTTAATAAACTGTGAGCATTAGATAAAAAAATTGGTCCAAATATTAGCAACCTAAATTTTGGCCATGATTTGTTCTATTTGAAAAGGTAGTTCAAGTCGGAAATGAACTCACAGAGAAAAAAACAACGATTGGTTTCTACATTAGGAAACAAGGGAAAATATTTAAAGACTTGCAGGATGAAAAATGCATTTGTCCTTAGTGTCTAGTTGCTAAAAGATTCTTACATTAAGGTGAACCTTAAAGGTAACAATCAAATTGAGTGGTGTCCATTGAAATATAACCTGGAGATAAAGACTTAATAAAAGGCATTAATGTCAAAACTCTCCTTAAGTCTGATTGTATTAATGACCCTGAATAAATCATTTTATTTGGACAAAATTTGTTAAAGATAAGAGTACATTATTGTGATTTTATGAAGCCTGATGTATTTGTTAGTTCATGATGCCACAATAAAATACCACCAATGGGTGTGTTCTCATGCCTCTGGAGGCTGGAAGTCTTAGATCAGGGTGCTAGCAGGGTTCTGATGAGGGCTTCTGTTAGCTTTCCGGCACCACTGCCTTTTTCTTTATCCTCACAAAGAGAAAACAAGAATATCTCTTCTCCTAATGGTACTAATCTCATCATGAGGGCCCTCAAGACCTTATCTCCAAATAGCATCATGTTCAGTTTCAACATATGAATGCCAAAGGCTACAATTCAGTCCCTAGCACCCGATAAATTCATAAAACTTCATAATTAAGAATAGAAAGAGTGTGAGAAAAGTTTTATCCCAGAAAAAATTGTGAGTATAGCTATTGGTGCATAGAGCAGGCTGGAATTAAAGAATAAAATCTAGCAAAATTTTTCAGTGTTGCGTGGCCAAAAGTGTTATCAAATCTTGTTTTAAAAGACTGTAAATACTCTAGGCGTAAAGTGTCCTTTAGTCTTCCATCTCTCCATAGGTAGGGAAATACTGAGAAATTTATTCAGTAACAAGGTAGGCACATCCTCAATGTCTTCTTAAATGATGACCAAAGATAATATCCTTAGAGACAGTGCCAGCCAAGTGCCTTGGAGGACAATGAATAGACGTCTTAATTCTATGGGACAGAATTGGAAACCAATCAAGAAATATTCCATGTGCAGATTAGGGGAAATCTTATATATTTGCCCAACATGACTTTGCAATTACAAATAATTGTTAATCACTGCAGATATTTTCTTCCTGTTTCTGTGTGAGTGGGCATTCTAATGAACTTGTCCTTCTTCCCTCACTATACCTTGGATATACGTGGGAGTAAATAGCTTGTGTTTTGAATTGAAAATACTTAGATTTAAGCAAAGCTCTATAAGCATCTAATTTAGATCAAAGTTTTAATCTTTGAACCTATTTTTTTCCTTTTAGATGAGACATTTAGGTGGCTTGTGGAGGGTGAAAGTACATATTTTGTGGTATGGAATGAATACTGTGGTAGGTCGTATTACCGCTACACAGTCACAGTCAAGTGTTCTCTCCTCACACTCTCATACTAGCCAAGCTTCTTTGTATCACCACGTTTGGGGTTGGCCTTGTGCCACACATTTGCCAATTTTATAGGAACAATTGTGACTTTTGACACATCTGAACAGGAGGTCTCAATAAAACTGAATGCCTTTCCTGGCTTCCTCTTGCTCTAGAACTTCCTCATGAACCCTTCCTGGACAGAAGCACGTTTTTCAGCTCCAGCTCTGGATTGAGAAGACACATGAGGTCAAGTCTGTATCATACAAAGCAGAGCCCGACAGAGCCACAGTTGACCAAAAACTTCCTGGAGCGTGTATGAGTAATGGATACTTTTTTTTTTTTTGTGATTTTTTTGGCCGGGGCTGGGTTTGAACCCACCACCTCCGGCATATGGGACCGGCACCCTACTCCTTGAGCCATAGGCGCCGCCCTAGTAATGGATACTTTTTATTTATTTTTTTAATTGACTTTTTTAATGATTTATTTTATTTTTTTTATTAAATCATAGTTGTGTACAGTAATGTGATCATGGGGCACCATACACTGGTTTCACAGACCGTTTGACACATTTTCATCACAATGGATACTTTTTAAACATTGACATTTTAAAAACTCACTTTTAATACCATATAACTCAGAAAGGATATATCCAAGTTTTTATGATATTAATAAAATGAAAACTTTGGGATAATATCATGAGTGATAACAGCAGGATTTAGACTATGGTGTACAGTATGATCCTGATTGTATAAAAATTATTTTTAGAGGTATTTATTCTGTGAGTAAGAAAATCTACTAAAATACAAACGATGGTTATTTTTTGGATAGCAGATTTAAGAGAAGTGTTGAACTTTGTATTAAGGATGTCTAGGTCTCTGCCCACCCACTCACTGGCTGTGTGGTTTTGAGGTGAATAATTTAAACTTCTCTGTTACAGTTTTTTTTTTTTTTTTTTTGTAGAGACAGAGTCTCACTTTATTGCCCTTGGTAGAGGTTGCTGTGCACCATCACAGCTCACAGCAACCTTCAGCTCCTGGGCTTATGCGATTCTCTTGCCTCAGCCTCCCCAGAAACAGGGACCACAGGCACCCGCCACAACGCCCAGTTTTTGTTGCACTTTGGCTGGGGCTATATTTGAACCTACCACCCTCGGGATATGGGGTCAGCACCCTACTCACTGAGCCACAGGTGCTGCCCTCTGTTACAGTTTTTTGATCTTTACCCATATCTTTGTCTACCTCACCGGAATATTGTGGAATTATGTAAAATATAAATATATAGGCATTTATATGTGCAAATAAGTTATCATAGTACTTCAGAGTAATCTGTAAATAAATGTTAGCTATAATGATTTTTGTTTTGATATTATTATAATTTCCCATGTTTCCCATTTTTTTCTTATCCTGGTTATATATTACTTTTAGTCAGACAAAAATCAAAATTATAAAGGTTGAAAACTTCAACTTCCAAGTCTAATATTTAAAAAATACCATATTCAATATCCTCTTGATGAGAAGGAATAGTACCTATTTGGGAGGCCTAGTGAGCAGCTAGCAGACAAGTACAGAGCAGAAGCCTGCTGGAGCCATTCTGATTAACAGTGTATGGTCGGCAGAGAGGCTGACTGATCAATCTCCATGTATTGTAACGAATAAGTTGAAAGTGATCTAGAAATGAGAAAAAGGATGGAGGAGTCACTGAAGAGGATACTTCTCTCTGAAAACTTAAGAACATTCTTTGCACCCTGTGGGATGTAGTTTGATGAAGTCCTGGCTTATGTGTTAGGAAAAATACCTAATGAAGTCGCGATGCCTGCAGAGAGAACACAGGCTGAAATCTCAGCTTTCACACCTCTTTAATGGGAAAGAACCAGTAGACTGTGACTTCTCGGCAGAGTTAGAGGATCTCTTAAGTATATATACTCACAAGGTCTGGGAAATCAAAAGGCTCTGCTGAGGTCAAAGCTGCAAGAAAGTTATTAGGTTAACAGTGAATAAAAAAGACTTGGGCTGTTTTTGCAAGAAGCAGAAGCAAAAATGTGAGTTATAAATGTGTTCAGAACTGAAATATTGTGGTAAAAAAGTGGGAATTAATCTTCATAGATTACTTTCATAATGTAGCATATTCAAAAATGAGCAACATGTTTTTATGACAAGGGTCATAAAACCACCTGAGTAGGCTTCTAAATTGCTCCATGCCTTTGTATATTTTTAGCATGTTTGAATTTGGATTATTCTTTTATATAAAGTGTGTTTGCATTATATGATTTTATGTCCTTTATAATTTTTTTTTTTTTTTTTTTTGGAGACAGAGTCTCACTATATCGCCCTGGCTAGTAGAGTGCTATGGCATCCCAGCTCACAGCAACTTCAAACTCTTGGGCTCAAGCGATTCTCTTGTCTCAGCCTCCCAAGTAGCTGGGACTACAGGCATCTGCCATAATGCCCAGTTATTTTTTGTTGCAGCTGTCATTGTTGGTCAATGTTCAAACCAGGTTCAAACCCCCACCAGGTTCAAACCCCCACCAACTTCGGTGTATGTGGCTGGCGCCATAACCACTGTGCTACCGGTGCTGAGCCTCCTTTCTAATTTTTTCCCATGGTTTAATTGCCTCACATTTTGATACAGAAACATATTTTCTTTAATGTCAATATATACCTGTAGGTCACTGACATCTAAAAATTAGCCACTTTCAGAATTGAAGTATAACATCACCAGAGTTTATAAGTCATATATATGCAGCTCAATGAATTTTCACAGGTGGACAACCATGTGACAATCACTCAGACCAAGAAACAGCCTTATCGTCAAGCTGGATGTTCCTCTCATAAACCCTTTGAGTCACTACCTTCTCCCAAGGATAATCATTATCCTAAGTTATAACAACAGAAATTATTTTTTCCTGTTCTTGAACTTTATAGAAATGGAATCATATAGCATGTCTTTTGGGGGGTCTGATTTTCTTCCCACATTATAGACATCAGATTTCAACAAGGATATTTAAAATAACAAATAGAAAATGTTTTAGTTGAGAAGGCATAATTGAAGCTTAACTGAACTGTTAAACAGATGATCCACCACCTTGTGGTAGCTACTTGCTCAGACTTTTATTTTCTTCTCAATGGGCGCTGCTTCAGTGCACAAGGGAGGCACTCACTGCTCAGTCTTTGCTTTCTTGGCCTTGGGAAGGATGCCCCGTCACATCCCTCCCATTCTTTTGGTTCCAAGTAAGTCATAAACTCACCAGATTCACAGGAAAGAAATTAGAAAATTAGACTCTCATCCTTGAAGGATGTCAACTTTCTAGAAGTTTGGCAAACCCTCTGCAAAGGACCAAAGAGTAAATACATACTTTTCAGGACACATGCAATATCTGTCATGTATTATTCTTTTGCAATCATTTCAAATTAAAAAAAAATTGTTTTAGTTTGTGTGCAGTAATGTAACTAAGTCCGAACTCTTACCATGTGCTCTACAACATCCAAAAAGTCAAGAGACACAAGGTGTTGGGGAAAAGAAAATGTCTTTTATTTGTGTAGCTCATATACTGAGAAAATGGAGGACTAATCTCCCAAAGAACCATCTTAAGTTAATATGAAGTTTAGTCTCCTCCTTCTGTGAAAAGAAAGGGGAAGAGAAGAGGGGTTGCAAGAGGTAACTGAAAACCCAAGACATCAGACATCAGCTGGGGCTCAAGAGGCTTGTGCAACTTCTTTGTTCTTGTTCAGTTAGCTTTAGATGCTGTAAGCCAGGTCAGGATGTTCTTATTAATCCTTAACATAGCATTGTTACTTGTGTGCACACTTTCCTTGTCGCCCCACTAGTTAGTTTTGGCAGAGGGATGGCTCTCATCTTTCTTCTAGAGTCAAAGTATTAATATTTTTTATAATGAGTTGGCATACATGAAGAGCTAGGAAGTTTTTTTTTTTTTTTTTTTTTGTAGAGACAGAGTCTCACTTTCTGGCCCTCGGTAGAGTGCTGTGGCCTCACACAGCTCACAGCAACCTCCAACTCCTGGGCCTAGGCGATTCTCTTGCCTCAGCCTCCCGAGTAGCTGGGACTACAGGTGCCCGCCACAACACCCGGCTATTTTTCGGTTGCAGTTTGGCCGGGGCCGGGTTTGAACCCACCACCCTCGGTATATGGGGCTGGCGCCTTACCGACTGAGCGACAGGTGCCGCCCAAGAGCTAGGAAGTTTTTAATGTAAAGAAAATTACCACAGTGGGTCAGAAGCAAAATAGAATTAGTTATGCTAAGCTCCCTTCCACTGTTACAGAAAAACAAAAGAAAACAGAAAACACAAATCTAGGTAGATCTGTCTGAAGGCTGTCGTTTGCCAACTTCTTTTCTAGAGGAATATATGGGATAAAGAACATTGTTGTAGCCATCACTGGAAAATATAATATGTCAATAGCCGGGCGTTGTGGCGGGCACCTGTAGTCCCAGCTACTCGGGAGGCTGAGGCAAGAGAATCGCGTAAGCCCAAGAGTTAGAGGTTGCTGTGAGCCGTGTGACGCCACGGCACTCTATCCGAGGGCGGTACAGTGAGACTCTGTCTCTACAGAAAAAAAAAAAAAAAAAAAAGAAAATATAATATGTCATAAAAATGAGTATTAAAGAGACTTTATAATACAGGCATGTGAAGAGATGGCCACTCTGGCAGGATAGTAGAATATGCAAAAGAGTGAAAAATTCTACTCCACGTAAGGCAGCGGTTCTCAACCTGTGGGTGGTGACCTCTTTTTGACAATGAAAATACATTGCAGCATTAGGAGGAATACTTAATAATGATTTTTAAAAATGTTATTCTATACATTCATTGTGAGTTCTTATGTTCATATATATTAAAAACTTCTTAATCATGGTGATTGCATGAAGCTCTAGCAATATGTAGAAGAGATTAAATAAGACATGGCCTGTGTATTTGAGTTTACATTCTGCTAAAGGGACATGACCACAGACACATGATAAAACAAGATGATCAATACTGTGGGAAACATTTATGTAAAGTGCTCTCAGGGAACAGCACACAGAGGGAAAATTAATGTTGTCTTGAGGGGAGGCTTCTACGAAGAAGATATTTAAACTGATCTTTAAAAGCTGAGCATAAGTTGTTAAGCACAGAAAGGGGGAAAAGGGTAGAAGATAAAGCATAATAAAATAGCCATGAAAATTTACAGTTATACTCAGTGAAATGTGACTTGGTTGGAATTGCAAGTTTAGGATAAATGGTGTGGGAGTGTTCAGAAGAGTAGGTAAGGAAAATCAGTTTGTGTTGGTCTTTCAAGAACATGCTAAAATGTTTGAAGCTTTTGACCAGGAGTTTTAGCCCCTTTATCTTGAATTCTAAAGATTCATCACAGGGATCCCAGGATATAGAAGCTCTGAGCCCTCCGCCCTTTCCAGGACCATCCCTGATTTGTCCAGAGAAGCTCTCTTTTTATAGGTGGAGTTCATTGTAGAGAAATGATAGTAAGCCATTGTTAACATGATTGTAAATAAACTGATAACAATTGCTATAAGCGATGGAGAGCTATCAGTGTTTGAAAGCGGAGTGTTTTGCTGAGCTAGATGTTTTAAAGGGCTGCTCTGATGATCTTGAGGAGAGTCTGCAGACTGGAGTGAGTACATGTGGGAAGACAGAAATCAGGCCATTCAAAAATCCTTATTTATAGGCATGGTGTAGTTTTTGTTGTTGTTGTTGTTGTTGTTTATTTTTTTGGGGGGGGCACAGTTTCATTCTGTCACCCTGGGTTCCTGGGTAGAGTGCCTTGATGTCATAGCTCACAGCGACTTCAAATTCCTGGGTTCAAGTGATCCTCTTGCTTCAGCCTCTGGAGTAGCTGGGACTACAAGCACTTATTATAATGCCTGGCTAGCTTTTCTATTTTTAGTAGAGATGAGGTCTTACTCTTGCTCAGGCTGGTCTCAAACTCCTGAATGCAAGTAATCCACCTGCTTCAGCCTCTTAGAGTGCTAAGGTTATACGCATGAGCCCCCATGCCCAGTCAAAAGTGTAGATTTCAATAAATGCATTTAGGAAGCATTTTTGAAGAAATGCAGAATAAAATTGGACATGAATTAAAGTAGGAAAGGGGAGCCAAACATCCTTTTTTAGATAATTGCAAAATTAACTTTGATACAAATAGAATAAGAAAAGGATGCTTGGAATTTGAAGAAGATAATGAGTTGTGTTATGAATATAAAAGGGTTAAGGGTGCTATCAGACTAAAAGTACTTGGTGATGCAGTTGAATATACATACTGGAGCGTAAAATAGGAGTTAGAAAATTGTTCCACAGCTAAAGATTTAGGAACAGATGACATCCCAATGGGATATATGAAATAAAAAGAAAAATAAGTAGTAATGAAACCAGGAAGTCAATCAATGAAGATCTAGAGAAAGGGTGAAAATTGAGAAATGTAGAAGATGAATAAGGAAAGAACACTCAACCCAAATTAAAACAGATCCTTGAGGAAGTAGTCAACAGAACCAAATTCACTGAAGACAAAACAATATAGAATGAGAATGCAAAAGAAGCTGCTGGATAGCAAGGTGGACAAGTTATTAGGGAGCTTCGCAAATGATAAAGCTAGAAGAGAGTCTTAGTGCATAGTCAACATCTAGACCTTTCCATTCACCCTATATTAAACACTACTTGCCCAATCAATTTAAATAAATGTATAAGTGCAACCATTTGCTCCTTTTGCAGTCCTTAAATAAGTAAATAAAATCAATAGCATGAAAAAGAATTAAATTTAACACTTTAATTTTAAATATACAGCACATTTGAAATAAACATACATTTAAAATAGATTTCTGAAGTTTTACAAATTTTCAATTTAAACATTTTCTTATAAAAATAGAACCTGTATGACATATTGAAAGAGTGTACTGCATATCTGAGGCAATTTACATGGAACAATAAATAGACATTTTGATAAAACTACCAGATTATAATAAAAGAAAAATATTCTTTGGGGCTCTAAGAAAAACTACTTATAATTCAGGGGAATGAGAAATCAGATTATTGTTAGGCATTTTAATAATAATCTTATACTGGAAGACAATGGAATAGTACATTTGGTACTTTAGGAAAGAAAATATTTTATATATAGCCAACTTACTTTCAAATATAAGATGGTGCATTGTAATAAGGCTTTCAAAGGCTCACTTTCTTGGAAATATTTCCAGAAGCCCTTCCTGAAGAATATATTAAAGAATAAGATTATATAACCAAATGACAGAATAGACATCAACATAAGTACTGGTGACAAATATTAAAAAAAAAAAAAAACTTTGATCGAAGATCAAAAGAAGGTGGTATCAGTAGCACTATTTTAAAAGAAGTCCTCTGTCCTAGAAGCTCACCCCAAGAGCTCTGATAAATGCGTTAACAACAACAAAAAAAATTCACTATACAATTCAGTTCCTCTGTCCTTTAATTATACTCGACTTCAGTGATTTAAAGTTTGAAAGTAAGTAGTACAGAGTCTAACAATGAGGTTGGAGGTATAGCTCATATACAGACATGGTAGAGTCTGCCAGGGACCTTACACAGTAAAACTGCAAAGCAGATAAGAAAGAACATAAAGGAAAAAATATCAGAAAAGATCAAACCCAGAGAGACCCAAGCCCCATGAAAGGGTAAGAAGGGATCCCTTTCTTTTTTCCACAAACCTTCAGTGACCAGCAGGCTCCCAGCTTCTTGGAGACTTTTCCACCTCCACAAGCCCAGGAACGGTGGGCAACATGAAATACCGGGGAGAGCTTGTGTGATCCTAGAACTTGGACATTCCATGTGCTCCCACCCCCGACCTGGACAGCATCATGCCCGAGAGCCAGTTTTTTCCGTTCAGAGGCTTCCCTCCTAGCCCCTCTCCCACCCATTCTAATAGGAAGAAGAGTTTAGGCCATGAATTTGGTGAGCAACTGCCTCTGCCCCGAAGGACTCTTGCCTTTCCCCTGGGGAAACTGCTGTGAGGTGTCTGATTTGGGAGCTCTCTGCCCACCAGAAATTTGTAGAGTTGCACAACTTTGAATGATTCAGACAAGATGGCTGGACCCTGTCACTTCAGCTCCCAACTCAAGGGGTTGCTGAGGGACAGGTCAGGAAGTCTGGGAGGTGAACTCAGGTAGTAAGGGAGCCCACATGGGTAATACCCATGGGAGGACATAATCAAGTTCCAAAACACGGTTGTCTACAAGAGCACCCTCTGTCAGGGTTCAGGGGTTCCCCAAACCAAACTGACCTGGTTCAATTAATCCACTGAGCTAGGAAGTTTCACCAAGGCACAGAGGTAACTGAAAGCAAAAATGAATGGAAATAGAAAATAAAACTAGAGCAGCAAAGCCATTGTGAATAGAGAGCAAAAATAACCTGCACAAGTTTATTTAGGAAGACAAAGAGAAAGTTTAGAGCACTTGCAGGGAGAATTGGACATGGGTCTCTCATGATGGAGGGAAGGTGAGAGAGAGGAGACTCGCGGGCTGTGCAGGGGTATATTTTTCTCCCTTTGACATTGGTTGCAAGTCTTTCATTGGCCTCTCTGGGCCTCCAGGCCACCCTTTCCTATTTATCATTGATTATCATCTCATTCTATTGGTCATTGGTTGCCTAGGTTACCTCATATCCACATTCTTATGGGCCCGCCAGACTTCTGGTTCAGCAAGACAGATTTTCCTTCCATTACTCTTGAAGCCCCTTTCTTTGTGCCCTTCGCACATCATTGCCACAGTCAAACTGCCTTGTTGAGTTAGAGCAAGTCCCTTGGCCAGGAAGAGCCCACTGCCAGGAGTCATAATGACCAAGCTTGGTGTAGTCAGGCCTTCTAGGCCAACTAGAGCTGTGGCCCCTCCCCCATTCATTTCATCCCAGAGAGCAGTTTACGCAGAGAAATTGGCAAGTGACTGCCTCTCTCTAGCAGGCACATACTCCAGGCTGAGGCTTCCAAAGGTAGTGGATCCAATGCACCCTTCCTTGGGGACTTGTAGTGTACTTGGGATAACCAATTTGGGAGCTCCTTGCCAGCCACCATTTCACGGAGGTACAAGTTAGCTGTTTAGACATCCAAACCGGGGTGGATTGGAGTTTGAGAGTTGGACAGAGTGTGAATCTCAGATGACCCTATTTCCACAAGCACACATTCTGTGCGGGTGGGGTCACTTCAGCTCTTCCTTGGCAGCCTTTCCCAGAAACTGAGAGCAGACCTTTGAACCATTCCAAAACAGATAACGTCACCAGAGGGTAAGCTCACCCAGCTTATCCCACCCAGAGCCCCTCCACCCACCTTCACTGTGGCAGAGAATAAGGGCATACCTGTAAGTTCAAGTGCCCCACACACCAGCTCCTCCCAAGTATCACAGGTCCCAAAAACAACACTGCAGCTTATTTCTTCCAGCAAGCACCACCTAATGATGGGGAGGTCGATTTGCACAGTCCTTTAAGGCATTTACTGACTCAATCTTAAAAGGTAAGGGTGATTCTCGCCAGCAAGTGTCAGCGCCACCTACTGCCTCAGATATTGAACTGCACATGCAAATACAATTCACACTGCTAAGAGGATGGTAAAGCTGGGAAAGAGAAAGACTTTCTTTCTTTTTTTTTTTTTTATTTAAATCATAGCTGTGTACATTAATGTGATCTTGGGGCACCATACACTAGTTTCATAGACCGTTTGACACATTTTCATCACACTGGTTAACATAGCCTTCCTGGCATTTTCTTAGTTATTGTGCTAAGACATTTACATTCCACATTTACTAAGTTTCACATGTACCTTGTAAGATGCACTGCAGGTATCTCTCATCAAAGAGAGACAGAGAATCTGCCCACACACTCAGTGCAGCACCGCTATAGCCCACAGACAACTAGCAGCTGACAAAACCATGACACTAGAAATATCTATAATCAGGGCATCATCCAGAACCCAGATTGCCATCAAAGCACCCACAAACAAAGCTGAAAGTTCCTACCTAACATGTGCTACAAACATACCCATGTGAGTGGTGGGTGGGAGCCCCATCTAAATAAAAGAAAATTTAAAAAAATAAGAAGCAAAAGCTGCTCCAGACGAGAAGAAACCACCAAAATTGACCTAGACATAGGAAATGGGGGTTCCCTGTTCAGTCGTAAGTGCAAGGGGAAGGAGACACCAAGGTGCCTGCGTCTCCCCAGCAGTTGTCCAGCCCCTCTGGCTACTAGAGCCTCTGGTGGAGGGTAGGGGGATCCCCTTGCCTACCCTCCAGCCCGATGGTTGCTCTGCCGGCTGCTGCAGCACCAACACTGCCAGGGCAGAGGCTGCAGGTCTTCCAGCTCTGTAATGAATAGGTCTTAAATACTAGGTTTTCCAACCTCCCTTTCATTCGCAAAGATTAGCAAGGCATCAATAACTAAATTTAGTTACAAATCAGAATTGAGAGACACTTTAAAACTTTTGTATCACAATTAGTTACAATTAGCAGAAATCTTAAAGAAACCCAGAATTATTTTAAACTTTCCCATTTACACCAATAAACCAGAATAAATCAAATTCTCAGGGTCATCTTCATTGCTTTTCTTCATTTTCAAGAGACTGAACTATAGCTGAGGGTTTATTGTGGAGAGGAGTCATTTTGCCCTTTGTTTGAAGCTGACTTGTAGTTAACATGGTTCAGCCTTTTTTCTCAGACATATGAAAAAGCCAATTGAATTTAATTTTGCAGTGAAAAGAAATATAAAGGAACTTCCACACACCTACAACATTTGAAACATACTTTAAACATCCGAAAAATACCAGAATTAGCTGGTAACAAACCTACCTAAATATCTAAAGCAATCTTTTACCAACATTCAAACAAAGCATGGCAACTACGAAGAGAGAGAGGCAGAACAGGCCTATAGAGATAAATAGGGAAAGTTTGGGACCATGGAAGAGAAGAAAAGATAGTAAAAACTGGGAGAGCACGAGTTTCCAAGCCCCTCCCATGTCTTGGGGTCAGAACCATTGCTGGGGCCCCCAGGGCCTCTGGGCACTACCTCTTTGCTCAGCTCTCAACCAGAGAAAAGGAGTAAATGCAGGACAGTTTCAAAAGTCTTCTAACTTTCCCTTCGACTCCTTTCTGGAGCCAAGGTGAATTAGAAAGTTCGTTCCCCAACAGCCTGCCTGTGACCTGGAGGTCAGCAGCCGCACTATGCACATTTACCAGCTGATGGGCATCAAAATTAGTATTCTCCATTATTATAGCTATAGAGAAAAACAGGATAGAGGGAAGTGGTCCCACTGTTACCACAGATGGTCTTCTATTCCCATACGAACCCCCAAATACGATACTGGAATTTCGTCTTCTGGTGGTGAGAAAGACTTGAAAGCTGGGCTATGTGAACCTTGGAGGCAGGGCCATGGGGTGGGGCTGTGGGCACCTGGGGCTCGCCCCCTGCCCAGGATCTGCTGAGGAAGTCACCGTGGGCTTCTCAGTGGCATCTGTGGGTCCCGTTCTGCCCAACTCCCTGTGAGCTTCCCATTCTTAGGCATACAAAAGAATCTGCTCTTCCTGCTTCCCGTCTGGCCTGGCCAGGGTGATGTGGGTATGGTTGCATCAAACCGAGCCCTGTGTAGAACAGGCAGTCTGATCCCAAGAGCTCAGAATGGCCTCAGTGACAGTGACCCACAGTAGAGGTCACCAGGCTCCTGATGTGCCTGTTCTCTAGAGCCAGGTCACTGCGCAGACTCTAAGCAGCTCCCTGCTGGTGTGAAGGTCTGCAGTGGTGGGGGCCCTCGCAGCCCAGGCAGCCGTGTCTGCAGGGGGACCAGGGAGGTCCGCAGTTCTCTCCTTTGTCCCTCACCCCCAGGTGCCTTCCAGTCTTGCGAGGTGGGTCGTCCTTTCCCCTTCTTCCCTCTGATCGTCCTTTGTCACTCCTCTGATATGTCACAATGTTCTCTTCAAGAAGGCCCATCCACAGGTGAATGTTCACCTCCACCTTTTGCTCCTCTCCTTGAGAGCAGCACACGTGGGCTGCTTCTGGTCCATCATCTTCTTCTAGACTATTTTTAAACCTGTTTAGTGTCAGTTCTCAAACTTTATTTTCTCTATCCGTATTATGTTGACTATTTTGGATATTTTGCTTGTTCATATAAGCTTTAGAATTAATGTATTGAAAAATCTACAAAATATCTTTTGGGTTTTGTTTTTTATTATGTTGAACCTGTAGAACAATTTATGAAAAACTCACACCTTTTAGTTTCCAGGAAGAAAACTGAGTCCGCCAACCCATGAACATAAAATAGCTTCCCGTTGACTTAGGTATCTCTTGGGGTGTTTCATAAGACTTTTGTAGTTAGTTTTCCTGATATAAGTCTTGCGAACATTTTGTTAGATTTATGCCTACATATTTCATTTGGGGGAGAGGATGCTTATGTAAATAATATTTTAAATTTCAAATTTCAAAATATTATTGCTAGTATACAAGGTATGACAATGAAGTTCATGAACTCATCCTAGAAAAAGTGCTACATGCCTCATTGCTGAATATCCTGATATTCAGTGATACCAGGACAGCTCTGATGGCCCTTTCAGAAACAAATTGCTTTGAAGGGTATACTCAGCACTAGTGTCCAAAGCCATCTTAGTGCAAAGGTGACTATAATGATATTCAGCAATGAGTTATGCAGCACTTTTTTAAAGATGAGTTTGCAAACTTCATTGTCTGACCTTGTATATGAAAGTCATTCACTTTGGTATGTTAAGTTTGCATCCTGCATCCTTGCTATAATCACTTCTAAGTTCCATATGATTATCGTTTTTTGTTATTGATCCCTTGAGATTTTCTCCATAGACATTCTTGTCATGTCAAACAAAGGTAAGTTTATTTCTTCCTTCCAGATCTGTATATTTTTTATTTCCTTTTCTTGTCTTAGTGCATTAATTAGGGCTTCCAGTATGGTGTTGGCTCAGAATGGTGAGAAATGACATCCTTGCCTTGTTCCTCACCTTGGTGGAAAATATTTAGTTTCTCACAATTAAGTATGATGTTAGCTGCAAGTTATTTACAATGTTCTTTATCAGGTTGAGGAATTGTCCTCTATTTTTCCTTTGCTGAAAGATTTTACCATGTATGGGTGCTGGATTTTATCAAATGATTTTTCTCCATTTATTGATATAACCATATGACTTTTTCTTCAGTCTGTGCATGTGATGAATTACTATAATTGAATTTGAAATGCTGAAGTAGTCTTACATATCTGTTTTAAATGCTACTTGGTCATTGTATATAATTATTTTTATAAAATTTTTATTCAATTTGTCAATATTTTGTTGAGATTTTAATTGCACCTCGGTTCATGAGAAATGTTGGTCTTTCTTTGTTTTGTAATATTTTTTGTCTGGTTTAGGCATTAGGATAATGTTGGCATTGTACAATGAATTAGAAGTATCCCCTCTGCCTCTATCTTCTGGAAATGATTACAGAGAATTCAGATAATTTATCCTTTATATTTTTAGTAGAATTCAACAGTGAATGCATCTTGGCTCAACTTTTCATATGTGCCTCACCTGTCCTCTACTAATGTCATATGCCCATTGTGCAAACCGAGAGATTAGCATTGGTGCAATACTATTACCAAAGCTACAAGCTTTATCTGACTTTCGGTTTAGTTCTCTGTTCCAGGATCCTACCCACAGTTCATTACTGAATTTCCCCTTAGTATCTTACAGTCTGGAACAGGTCCTCAGCCTTCCCTTGTCTTTCAGGATCTTGACAGTTTTGAAGAACACTGTCAAATTATTTTTTTCAGCTTCTTTCTACTTGGGTTTATGTGATATTTTCACGTAATTGGATTATGATTATGTTTTTTAAAAACAGACTACCAGAGGAATAATGTGGTATCACTCTTAGAGCATATCATATCACAAGGTTCATGGTGACAATATGTCATCACAAGTGATGACTTTACCTATCACTTGGTTAAGATATCCTCATTAGCTTCCTCTATAGCAACATTGCTCTAACTTTTATTTAATAAGTATCCTGGAGGAGATACTTGTGATGATGAAATCCCATTTCTCCTCATCAGTTAATTTTAGCATTTTGTCAGTGAAATTTATCTTAAAAATTATTACTGATATACTTGCTTAATGGCAATTTTTCTATATTTTGTTTTCCTTCCTCATTTACTAATTGGAGTTATATTATAAAAAAAGGACTGCCCTTTATTTCCTATTTGAATATTTATTTATATCACTATAACTTATGGATATTTCTTTTATTCTATGGGTTAAAATCTAATATTATCATTATCTGTTTTGATGCTGAAAGTGTTTGAGCTTTGGTGATTAGGAGTTCCATTAATTCAGCCCTATGGTTCCTGACAAACCCTCATCTTTCTTTGAGTAACTTCTTAGTTTCTGGAACTAGGGTTCTCTTTATTTTTTCTGCCCTAGTCCTGGAATTAACCACTTCTCCAAGACTCCTCAGAAATTTATTGGAAAATGATATTTAGGAATTAAGGCATAGGTGCAAGGTTCATAGGGCTATTTTGAATTTTAAAATTGCATCATGTTTTTAAAGCAAAAATCACACTCAGAAAAATAAAAGTACTCTCATTCTAAGGGGAATGTGGGACTGAAAATCAGGGAAATTCTGATCTTGTATACACTTAAGACCTGTGTTCACTGAATGGTGATATCCACATTATTTTAAAATTTCAGTTTCTTGATCAGTGTATTTGGATGATTTTGTCTAAAGTTTGTATAACACAGCTTTGCCATTGCACGAAATCACAGATTAGAGAAAGCTTTTCTAATCGCGGGATAATCAGGGCAGGTGATTCTTGTTGCTTGACTTGTTTGCAATTAAGAAAAATCCAATAAGACAAATAAAACAAAAAAGAATGTCACTTTTGTTTAAAAGCTCCATGAGAAGTGCAAGATCAGGGATAAAGACTTCTAGAGCTTATGCTCTAATGTTACAACCTCTGTCTATGAGGCTGCATTCAGTTTTCAGATTACTTACTTCATTTTGGGAACCTAACTTCTGGCAGCCTCTATGCCTCATGTAACACAGCTTAGTCACCAAATCAAGCCTGCATATTTTTATTCAGCATAATCATGAAGACAGACAACATGGCTTGGACTACATGCCTATCCCTGAAAAAATCATTGGTAATTAGAAATGTAATCTATAATGAGCATCCTTTACTAGAACTATATGGTAGAAGTGTGGAACAAATAGTTTCACAAAAATAGCAGTTTGTTTTAGCAAAGGAGAGTTCAGCATAAAATCCAAAAATAGTCTAGTCTTAGGCAATAATGTAAAAAGTAAGTAAGAATCCATTTTTTTACGTATAGGAAAGTGTGTGTGTGTCTCTCTGTGTGTAGTGCATTAGAAAATATTCTGTGTAGCTGGGCTCAGTGGCTCGTGTTTGTAACCCTAGCACTCTGGGAGGCCAAGGCAGGTGGATTGCTTAAGCTCAGGAGAGACCAGCCTGAGCTACAGTGATACTCTGTCTCTACTACAAACAGAAACTGTCTGGGTATTGTTGCATGCCCCTATAGTCGCAGCTACTCGGGAGGGTGAGGCAAGAAAATCATTTGAGCCCAAGGGTTTGCAGTTGCTGTGAGCCATGGTAACGCTTTGGTACTTGACCCAGGGCAACACAGTGTGACTCTGTCTCAAGATAAAAAGAAAATTCTGTGCAACTGAATTTGGAACCTGAACATGAGGGAGACCCAAGCGAGCATGACTTATCAGAGGAGGCTGGAGGTGGAATATAAATGCAAGAGGTGTACACGGTGTTACGAGATGGGATATATAACTGGGAATATAGAGTATTTCACAGGTAGTGAGTCCAAAAAGGGTCTCACACGAGGCACTTACAGCTTTGTTCTAAAACTTTATTCTGTTTTTGACAAAGGATATTTCTATGTTTATTTTTTTATTTTAAGTAGTAAATGAAATAGTTGTATTTCACTTTACAGTTTGCAAAAAAGTGAAGGTGGTTATTAAATGGGTTAGAGGCAGAAAGTCTTGTTTTGGTGAGAAATGATGAGAGAACTTCACTGAGGGGTATTGGAAAATGAAGTAGAAAGTAAAATCAATAGTTGCCTCTAACTGATTTTGTTTGAAGGAAAATGGTGAGTCAAATAGGACACCTGATTTGGATTTGACCAAACGAATAATCATATTTTCATAAATGGTGGAACATCTAGTCCAGTTTGCCCTGGACAGTCCAAGTTGATACGCATTCACCCCTTTCATTTTCACATGTGTCTTGTTCTGGTCATTAAAGTATTTGTGCAGAGCAAGAGTAGAGAAGGAGCGATGGGGACCGGGTGCAGTGGCTCACGCCTGTGATCCCAGCACTGTGGAGGCTGTGGGGGCAGACTGTCTGAGCTCAGGAGTTTGAGACCAGCCTGAGCAACAAAGAGACCCCATCTCTAAAAAGAGCCAGGCATTGTGGCGGCGCCTGGAATCCCAGCTACTCGGGAGGCTGAGGCAAGAGGATCACTTCAGCTCAGGAGTTTGAGGTTGCTGTGAGCTATGACACCCCAGCACTCTACTGGAGACAACAAAATGAGACTTTCTGTCTCAAAACAAAACAAAACAATAAATAAATAAATAAGAAATGGGTTTGACAGAGAAAACAATACATTATTTTGGAATATATTGAGTTTAACATGTTTATCTACATTCACTTATAAATTACCTTGTAATCTGATTAAATATTTCAGAATTCCGTAATTCATTTGCCTACTCTGATTAGATCAGTCGGTCATTCAGCATCCTGAGTAAGAGATTTGGTCTGAAAGTGGGACTGTTTGCTTTGCTTTGTCCCCACACTACTGACTGCATTTTTCTACCTAACCAACTGTCTTGCTAATACACAGTTACAAGGGATGTTGTGCTAGAATGCATGATTAGTACCTGTTTGAATTCTTGGAACAAAATCCTCACAGACTAAGTCCTAATGGTGGTGGTCATTAGTTGCATGTGGGCATAACGCATATGTGCAGTAAACATATTTTATAAACTAAAAATTTAGTTATTTGGTCTGATACATGGTTTTTCATGCTGTATGCAAGAGGAAGAAAAGAGTCTAATTTTTTGACATTTCTGAAAGAGTATTTAATATCAAATGTAGAGTGTGTCTCATTTTTCTTAAATCAAATCATTGTGTAATAGATAAGCTTGCTTAAATAAGGCTTACTTCTTGGTCTTGGTATAATCGCATATTCAGCAAAAGAAAAATAATGCATTTATTCAGATACTAATCGTATTTTCCCGGAGTAGCTAGCATTCCTTGCCAAGGTTGAGAGGCACAGCAGTGTCATAACCTAAAACATAAAAGGATAATTTAGCTGAAATGTATTCCATTTTTTTGATCACTGGTATTCAGTTGGTTAACGAGTGTCTGCGTCTTTCATCAGTGGTCCATGAGTATTCCTTTGGTTTTTCCAAAGCCACAGGAGGATTACCTGTCCAGGTGAAGAACAAATACTCTTCAGTAAAGGGTATAGAAAATGAAGTTTAAAAGGAAGGAGAGGGTCGCACATGTGGCTCAAAGGAGTAGGACGCGGGCCCCATATACTGGAGGTTGTGGGTTCAAACCCAGCCCTGGCCAAAATCTGCAAAAAAAAAAAAAAACAAGGAAGGAGAAAACTTTGCAATAGCATTTCAGCATATTTGTATTTCATCCTCATTTGCATATTTCCTCTCTATATGTTTCTAACCAACTGTTTCTATTTTGGCTGTCGGGAATCTGTGCCGTTGCAATTCAGACTTGTGTAAAACCATGAACTTTTGCTTCCTGAATTTTATATGCAAAAACTGGCAACGGTCCTGTGCCTATGAGAAAATGTGTGAATATTTTTTCTCTCCAATGAAATTCAAAAAATATTTAAGTATGAACAAATAAAAATAACCTTAAATAAAATTCTATATATGACTTTGGATAAATCAGTTGAATTTTTGGTTATTTTCCTCTTCTGTTTTCTGACATTTATGTTTTGCTATGTGAACTTTGTTTTCTAACAGTTTCTTAGTGGCCAAGATAATTCTTCAATCTTTGCATATGATGCTCTCAATGGTAAATACTTTTATCTGCATGCGTGGAAGGTTGGTAATGACTGCTGGTTGGGAGCTCAGTCAAGACTATCGATCAAGATGTGGTGGGTCTCATGTCTGCGGTCTTTCCCTGTTGCTTGGATTTTTCACAGCATGACAGTCGTGTTCCAAAATAGTCTGTCCCAAATCTATAAGGTGAAAACTATAAGTTTCGTAAGGCACAGCTTCAGACTGAGTTGATTGAAGACGGGGCCCTAGTCTCCTCTGGCTTGTAAGTTCTAAGATTTCTCCAGAGACATCTGTAGTTAATCTGATAAGGTTTCTTTTGTAGGTGATTCAGTGCTTGGTGCTTGCCTAATTTTCTCCTTCATTTTGACTTTGCCAAGTTGATTACCCTGTGTCTTGGAGATGAGCTATTTGCTATGAATTTTCGTGGTGTTCAGTGTCCATGTTGTATCTACATGTCTCAATTTCATAGCAGGGAAGATTTCCTCAGTAATTCCCCCAAACAGGTTTTCCACACTTTCAGCTCTTTTTTTTTTTTTTTTTCCTTCTCCCTCAGGGATATCTATAATTTGAATGTCGGATCACATCATATAGACCCATGTCTCTCCCAGTGATTGATCAGACATTTTTATACTCTTCTCTGCCTCTTCGTGTTACCGGGTTTTCTCAGAATCCTACCTTCAAGCTCCGAGATTCCTTCTTCTCTTTGGATTATCCTTCTTAAAGATTTCTGCTGTGGTTTGAAATTCCATAAATCACTCCTTCTTTTTTTTACATTCTCTTATATTCTCTCTAATGTTGTCTAGCTCTCTAGTTATTTTTGTTTCTTTTTTTTTTTCATTGATTTCATGTGATATTTTGGCTTCATTGTGTCAGTTTTCAACTTTCTCTTCAATTCTAGTCATCTCATCTGCCATCTATGTTATGAATTTCATTTATGTCATATCTCTTTGTAGGTGGAATCCACTACTATAACGCCATTGTGTTCCCTTGGTGGGGTCAAATAATTTTTTTCTCATGCTACCAGTGTTCTTCTACTGGTTTCTTTTCATCTGGTTCCCCCTCTCTTGGCTCTGGGCTAATGGAATTGCATGGAGCCTATTCCCCTTTGCTGGGAACTCTGTCAAATGACATCCAGGAGTGACAGCTGCTCGGGGTTGGAGGGCTCCGAGGGAAGTGTTGGACCTCAGGAAGGTTCTGCTGGCCTAGTGGCAGTGGTGGGCCCTCAGGGGTATGGTCTTGGGATCCAGGCACAGCTCTGGAATTTCAAGGGTGCATTTACAGGTCTAGTGGGGGCCCTGAAGCTATAGGGATGGAATCTTGGATGGAGGCACAATGAGAGCTTCCGTAATGACTCTTGAGATTTTGAGGACAAAGCCACCAACATGCGGGGCTGTTCCAACAGTTTTAGAATTCCTGATGTCCAGTCACGTTGGCAGGGGTTTGGTTCAGCAGCCTAGGGTCTGCATGGGCAGGACAAAGCTGCTGGTCAGCCAAGGTTCTCCCCTCACAACTAAGACCAGTAAGGCAGTCATCTCAGGCTTATAGTGTCTGGGGCTCCTCCTCGGTTTGGTTTCTATGTCAGGAAGGAGGGATGCCTGGACCCGAGTCACAGGCATGACATGGGGAGCATCTGTTTCCTCCTTGGCCTGGTGGAGGTGCAGGAAAGACTACTGCCAGAAGGTGGATCTGGAGAGGTCCTGGCTCTGTGTGCCAGAGAGATCAGAACGGAGTCAGTTAGAGAAGTCTGGAGTTGGCAGGCACCAGACCTCTCCGGCACCTGCTCTCCACTGGAACGTCTCTGCACAAACTCTGAGCAGCTTCCTGACAGCCTAGAGGTCTGCAGGAGAGGCAGAAGACCCCACACTGATCAAGCTGCTTATAACTTTGGTTTCTCTAATAAAAAGCAATGTCCCCTCAGGTTATGTCTATTCTATTCTCTTCACCTCTTTCCAGCAGTGTCAATGGTATTGGGATGCCCAGTGTAATTTCTGAGATGGTGGGTGATGCTTGTGTGTAAGAATTAGCTGCATCATGTTTGACTGAGTGGGTGGATTCTATAATCAGCTATAAAGATTTTTGCCCTGTCAGTAGTTGATGCTTCCAGGGAAGAGCCAACTGCAAATTTTGTTTTGTTTTGTTTGTGCCTGTGATAAACTCTAGTCCCTCAGCTGAAACCTGCCCCAGGTTTGGGGCAGAGTCAGTAGCTCCCAGGGAGTTGCTTAATCTCTCCACAGCAGAGGCAGGTGGAGGAGCAAGGCTGGGGGCATGCTTAGGTTGTGGGAATCTGGAAGGTTGTGCAAAGCCTGGGCAAAGCTCAGAGGTTGTTTTCTTGGCCCCTGGGAGGACGGCCCAGCTTGGCTCTGGACACCAGGGTGGCTGCTCACGATTCCCTGACTGGCTGTGGAGTGAGTCCACCCCTGCCCGCCGGTGTCTGGCTGCACGAGTGGGCACCTGAACGCGCTGCACGTGGTTGCTCTGGGGCTGTGGACTAGGCGAATCCTCAAAAGGCAACCCCTCGGAATCCGACAGAGGGGCTTTGAGCTTCAACAGGGCTCCAAGGTCATTTTCATGGCCCCGAGGGAAAGCTGCTGGGAGGAGGATCGAGGCAGGCTCTCCAGATCGGGAAAGCTGTTCGTGGAGAACGGGCTGCAAGTCCCTGATTGCCTTTTGGGAGTGAGATCTGCCCCTCCTGAGTCACCGCTGTCCTCTAGTGTCCGGTTCCCAATGCGTGCGCCTGAACTCGCACACTGCGGTGCTGTGGCGCCCGGGGCTGGGTCTTCCCCACCGCAGGACCCACCCTAGTTACCCAGCACCATTTTCCCCTGTCAGGCCCACCCACGTGGACTCCCGGGCCTCCTGAGTCCACCTTCCAGACCTGCCCTCTGTGTCCCCCAGCAACTTGCTTGAGTCCAGGGCGTGGGGTCTGCACATGTATCCGATGACCAACTGAGGGGCGTCTCTGAGAAATGCTGGCAGCAGGGAGCTCCCGGGTCGCTCCCCTGCAGGTCCCCCAGGGGAGGGGCCTGGGCCCAGCTCTCGGCTCTCCGCTCTCGGTGGAAACCTCAGACCAGGGGACGCGCCACCTGGGGGCAGGCAGCCACTAGGCCGCATTCTCCTATTAAATTGCCCTCTGCAGGGAAGGATGGCCTCTCCAGTCGCCCTCCAGGGAGGAGAGCCTTGCGTGGATGCGCAAGTCCTTGGATCATACAGGTTCTCCCCACAATTCCGCGGTTGCCACAGTGCTTAGGATCATGGGGATGAAAACGCTTCCAAATAGCTTGGTAGGTTTCTGATCACCAAAGCAGCGTGGGAGGGAGAAGGCAACGGACCCCCCTAACCCCTTCGCCTGGCTCCGGACCTCTCTGGGTTTGATCCTTGTTGCTATCTTCTTTTTTTTTCCTTTATCCTCTTCCTTCTCTGCTTCCCCATTTTCCTCTGTGAGGTCCCGGTTGGCTCTGTAACTTCTCTCCCAGACCCACAGCTGAGCTGCACCCTCCCCCTCCTTCATCTGAACCCCTGCTTTCCTCGGGGACCCTCCGGCAGGCCAGGTCTCTAGTTAGCCGTCTTTCCGTCCCCTCAGGCCTTATTGAAATACCATTAATTGTTCCTACATCACATCTAAGATCACATATTGCATTTGGTTTTCATGTCTACCTAGGTTCCTTTAATCTGGGACAGTTCCTTAAATTGAAGCCATTTCTGTGATTAAACAGCAAAAAAAAAAAAAAAACAGGTCCCTTTAAAGGACATGATATGACATGATATCATCATCATTTTTAGAGTATTCATTTTCCCTTCATGTACTAGAATCTAAAAACTTGGTAAGTTGTGCTTAATTGGTTTTCCCCCCACAAATAATTTTTTTCAGATAGATGATATCAAAAGTAACTAAATAATTTCAAGGACATGTGTTTGACCACTAGATGACATAGAATTTTTTTCTATTTGGCAGGATGTGTTTTGGCCTTTTCCAGTTGCTGGGACCACTGCCAGTGGTATATGTGGTATGTGAGGACTTTATAGATAGTGCTAGAAGATAGAGACAGCTGTGCTGGAAGATTCAACATTATACACATCATATCATCGTATAATTACCTGTCTGCAGGTTTGTCCCCCCACTAAACAGGAAAGTACTAACTGGATGTGTTTGTTTATTTTTATGTCAGTGGTAAGAACGCACCACATTACAACCAATATATAATTGCTGGTCAGTACATATGAATGTGTATATGTATAATGCCTATATAATATCATAAAAAGAACTTTGAAAAATATTAGGATTAATGCTTGCTAAATTATATCTCTCTCTCCCGCCTTCTTCCTCGCTATACAAACACACATATATATACCCATGAATGTACCCGTATATACAGATACATACATATATACACTACTTAATGCTTTGTTTTTTGACAGAACTGAGAAATATTTTTAAATTTTCTCTTTGCAGGCTGATTTGTAGCTCTCCATTGGTTGGTTTCACTGGAAAACGATACTTAAAATTATCTAGTATTAATATTGAAAGCTCTTGTATTTGACTCACACAGTCCTCCTTAGTTAGCTTTCAGTCAATAGTGACAAAATATAATCCGGGTGTAGGCCAATTAAATGTAGGTGGAAGTATGCTGCGGACTTCCGCAGACCCTTGCTCATTTCTTACAGATGCCGTCTTTTCTGCTTCCCTTTGTCTTCCATTGAAATGATTAGTTATTGCTCATTTATAATGAGTTGCTGCAGTGGGCCTCCTGTGATCATGGGATGCATTCAGAAGGGACAGCTGAAGACAACAGCAAAGTTGCAAGTTCACCTTTACTGAGCTGCTGAAGAAACAGCAGCAGTAGCCTACTTCTAGAATATTTGTACTTAAGATAAATTATCCCTATATATTTGTGCAACTTAATCTTGACTTTCTGTTACTTAAAGCTTGATTCATTTCCAATGATGGATACAAAGTCTACGTGGAATCTGGAAGGAAGTGTTATTAATCTTTCAACGAGACTTAAAATTCTATAGTAGCATTCTTGAGACACTTTACTAAGAAGAATATGTTCCAGCTCCATGTACTCACCCTTATTATGAAACTTATGTAGGACCTTCACATGAAAGCTATAACCCAGTTATAACCTAAGAATAGGGAGAAAGGGGAAAGGGAGGGGAGGGAGGGGGAAGGAGGGGGATTAATGGGCTTACACCTGTGGTGCATCTTACAAGGGTATATGTGAATCCTAGTAAATATGGAATGTAAAGGTCTTAGCAAAATAACTAAGAAAATGCTACAAAAGCTATGTTAACTAATGTGATGAAAATGTGTCAAACGATCTATGAACCAAGTGTATGGTGCCCCACGATCATACTAATATACACAGCTATGGTTTAATAAAAATAAATAAATAAAAAAAATTCTATAGTAGCAGACGTCATGTTTAATTTTGCTTTGTATTAACTTTCTAGTGACAAAGTCACTAGAATAATAATTAAAATAATAAAATAAAGTATTTCTGACTTTATGGCTTAATCCAAGACTATTGTAAAAGCCTGAATCATCTAGGGTTATTCCATATTCAACTTCTTAAAAATGGAGAATGTTTTCTTTGTTATATTCACTAGAGAAAAGCTCAGTACCTGAGGAGTTAATAAGTGAAGCAGATATGGGAAATTGGTGGGGGGGGGGAGTAAATCTTGATTCTGAGGTGTATTAGGGTCACAAAAGAAGCAGCAGAAAATACAACTAGAAAAAGCATTCCACTTCAATTATGGAATAATTGAATAATCTGTTTGCTCATTCTTCCAATACGTATTTACTGTATGAAATGCATATATTTTTTCAATGTCAAGAATTAAATAAGAAACTGTCATTAAAATCTTTAAAGTTAAGCAAGGGAGGCAGGTGAATACATCCTGGTGCTTTGTGGGAGACTGGATGAACCACACAGCAAACATTTGTGTGAGAATACAGAAAATACAAGTCAATAGGAATTTAGGAAGCAGATTGTATGAGTTGGTGGTGGACAGAATAGCTTGCATTTGAACTGTGTGGTGGGTTTTTTATCCTACCACCTCCTATCCTTAAAGGGTATTTGGAACCTTCAAGTTGCATGAATGTAACAGTTTATAGTTTTTCCTTCTCCTCTTTGATAAAAGAATCTCGTAAAAAAATAAATCTTAATATCCTTCCTGGAATCTGTCATCCTCTGTCACTTGAATTCGATGATTAATTTTATTTTTCTAAATTAATAGGCCATTTTCAGCAGTTTTAGGTTTACAGGTCACATAAAGAGAAAACAGAGTTCTCCCCCATGCATTTCCCATCCCCTACAGTTTCTCCTATTATGAACATTTTGCATTGGTGATGCATTTATTGTAATTGATGAACCAAGGTTGATACATGATTGTTAACTAAGGTCCATGCCTTACACTAAGGCTTGCTCTTGGTGTTGTGCGTTCTGGGGGTTTTGACACATCTGATGATACGCAGCATCATTATCGCATCATACACAGCAGCTTCACTCTAAAAATCCCCTGTGCTCTACTGCCCTTTCCCTCCTCCGAACTCCTGGCACCGTGAATCTTTTTACATCTCCGTAGTTTTGCCTTTTCCAGAATGTCAGATAATTGAACTCAGACAGTATGTCGCTTTTCAGATGGTTTTCTTTCACTTCGTAATGTCTGCATCTTTTCATAGCTTGATATCTCATTTCTTTTTAGTGCTGAATAATAGTACATTCTGTGGATGTACTACGGTTTGTTCACCCATTCACCAATGGAAGGGCATCTTGGTTGCTCTTCAGTTTTGATAATTATGAATAAAGTTTCTATAAATGTTTTTGCAGAGATTTTTTTTTTTTGTGTGTGTGTATACATGTATTCAACTCCTTCCAATAGATATCAAGAAGCACCATCACGTTATAAAAATATGTTTTGCTGGCTGGGCATGGTGGCTAATACCTGTAATCCCAGCACTCTGGCAGGCCAAGGTGGGTGGATTTCATGAACAAGGGCAAGACTCCATCTCTGAATATAGCTGGGGCATAGTGGTAGATGCCTGTAGTCCCAGCTACTTGGGAGGCTGAGACAGGAGGATCACTTAAGCCCAAGATTTTGAGGTTGCTGTGAGCTATGACACCATGACACTCTACTGAGTCAAAGTGAGACTCTGTCTTAAAAATATATGTATATATGTTTAGCTTTGTAAGAAACTGCCAAATTATCTTCCAAAGTGATTGTGCCATTTCCCAGTCCACCAGCAATGAATGGGAGCTCCTACTGCTCCACATCCTTGTCAGCATTTGGTGTTGTCAGTGTTTTGATTTTAGCCATTGTACAGGTGTTTAACAATCTGTGACTAGTTTAATTTCCAATTCCTTGATGCTACACGATGTTCAGTATTTTTTTGATGTGATTGTTTTCCATCTGCATATTTTCTTTGGTGAAGTGTCTATTCAGATATTTTCCCATTTTTTTTTAACTTAGATTTTTGTTTTCTTGTTGTTGAGTTCTTAAAGATTTTTGTATAGTTTGAGTACTGGTACTTTATCCTGTATGTGTTTTGCAAATATTTTTTTCCCAGTTTTTGGCTTTTCATTTTTTTCTCTTAAAAAATTATTTTTCAAGATAATAAAATTGAAGATAAGCAATACAACAATTTTAATTTAATTACATAATTTTAATTATGTATTCATAATTAATAGAGTATGCCACAGCAATAAAGCATTATATGATCATCATTATTTTAGATGACTATGGAGGTTTAATAAATGATATAACATTAAGTAATTCCCAACCATTTCTGGGACGATTGTCACCGATTATTTGAAATAATTTCTGAAAATTATGTGCTTAGTGATAGTGTTAGCTGTTAGTGTTATTAATTCATTAATGGAGTTCAAAGAAATCAGGTGCTTCTAGGTTTTAGTAGAATTCAATAAATATCGCCATAATTGACAAATAGTTTATAGCTATGATAAAACATGAAGAGATGTTTTTACCTTTATATGCAATAAGCAGAGGCTTCCAAGCTTTTTACAGTCAGGTTTACAGATGAACATAGGTTTCATGATTTATTGATTTATTGATAAACATAGATTTATTGATAAACAGTTTATTTATTATTCAAAAATTGGAAATTTAATAATGCAAAAAACGTTAATTTAACTTAATTTGTACTGACTAGCCTACTTACAAATTGATTTTGATCAAGTAATGAGAATACAGCTATATTAGGATTCCCAGTTGCAAGCAAACTAATTCTGGCTGATTTAAGCAAAACAAACAAACTGATTTCAACATATTCACAGCTCAGTGTGACAGAGATGAATAACTTTTGAGCAGATTTTTGTGCTTCTATTGAATAGAGTTATTGCTGAGGAACTTCTGCAACCTCTGGAAAATAGCTCCCTTCAACTGTGAATCCAGGTGTGTTGGGTGCTGGGGTCTCACCAAAGAATGTGCACATGACACTTATTATTATTATTTTTTTAATGGAGTAACCTTTCTCTTCCCTCTTTTCTCTTGATGTAACTGCAGATGTTGATGAGGTCCTAGGGTAAAGCTCTAAGATGGAAACAGCCTGAGACGTTTGCTGATCAAAATACCCTCTATGGTAATTAAGTTCATAAGAAATGTGTTTTAAGCCACTGAAATTTCATGTTGATTTATTACAACAGCCACAATTACCGTAATTGGCAACATCCATACTTTTGCTGAAATCCTGGATGATCAGACTGGAAACCTGGCAGCAGTATGGAACATTAAAAGTTAAATGACAGCCAAATCATACCAGTGAATCAGTTTGGTGAAGACACATCTGTTTCCGCAGCTGAACACAGAGAATTGTAACTTGAATTTTACTGGCATTGGACAATAGGAATTGCTGCTGCCTCTACTGCTACTAGCACGTCAAGAAACTTGAAGTTGTTGTAGGTTCTGCAGTGCTGGGTATTGAAAGTGCTAGAAAACAAGTGTCTGTTCTTTTTTTGGCTTGTATAGTGGAAGGCAGTCTCCAAGACGTATTCTGGACAGTCATCTAGGAAATTATTCAAAGGTGCACTAAACTACCACGTAACATTAATTTTGAGAAGTGCACTCATTCACACAGACCAACAATGACATGTGTAAAAGAGGACCAATTCAATGGTATGAACATCAGGAGGTAGGGCCACCCAATGGTGTGAATATCTTTGGAGGCCATTTCGGTGGCTAGCTCCCACAAGAAGAATAGGGTTTGGGTGGTGCCTGTGGCTCAAGGAGTAGGGTGCCATATACTGGGGGTGGAGGGTTCAAGCCCAGTCCCGGCCAATACTGAAAAAAAAAAAAAATAGAAGAGTAGAGTTTACTTTATCACTCTACATCACAATTTTGATTACACAAATTTAACCATGGACTCTATAAATTTCAGATAAGAGGAGGTCATTTTATTAATCCAGGTAATAAATATTGCTGTGAGTTTGATTTTTATCTAATATCTTTATTAATTTCTGGGGTTCAAGTCCACTGGGGGAGGATCTTAGCTTGTCTACATCTCTTTAAAACAAGTACCATCAGCAGGAGTGATAACTTCTATACCTTAATATTCCCAAGGCAGTATCAAGCAAATGGGCTGGTTAAGTATAAAAAGGAGAGATAAAAATCTCATACTGTTCAGCTGTCTGGATGGCAGATTCGGAATATTACTCAGATGCCAAAGCCTGAAGGAGAGGAAATGTATACACATATTGAGGGTCAGAAAGAAGTTTTAACCATTCAGGATCAGGTGGTGACTCTGCAGTTTACCCTTTCCTGAAGGGGGAGTATGTATATTGGGAAAGTGCACGTAGGGAAAAGAGGGTGTGGTTGGAGTGGGGTGGAGCAGGGGGTGTGATGGGGGAATTGGGGGCTGAAACATGCAGGGTTTATAGGCAACTATTACCATAAAGAAATTAAATTTTACTTTGATCTGAGAATATTTTGGAGAGATTTGAGTAAATGGTAGAATTTTAAAAAATTTTTTAGGAAAGAGGTGTGAATCTAGAGAGATAGAATGAGATATTATGGCAGTAACTGAGGAGAGACATGATGGCTACTTGGACGGTGATAATATTTTGGTTCTGTTAAGAAGAAATCTGATTCTGGATATATTCTAAAGATAGAGTCAACATAATTTGCTTCTGGGTGAGATCAGTTTGTTCAGTCCGAACACCTGAAGCAGGGAGAAGACTTTAGGAGTTTATTTATTTATTTATTTATTTATTTTTGATCAGTGGTAGTGAGAACCAATAGACTGGCTTAGGAATATGGTTAAGTTTTAAAGGCAAACTACACATCCAGGGAGTGTGATACATCCAACCTGAGCACTCTAATGTTTAGAGGTCTGGGAGAAGATGAAGACTCAGAGAGGAGTCAGGGAAAGTGGAGAATTCAGACAAACTGATTTATAGAAAGTGAGTCACAGGAATGGAATGATCCGATTGTGCTGACGGGTGACGTACCTTGAGAACTGAACAGTGACTGCCGGATTCTGTCTCATTGTTGTTACTAATGATTCTAAAAAACTTTCTTTCAGAATAGAGAAACGGAAGCACTTCTGGAGTGAGATCAAAGAGCATGGGGAGAGATGAACAGAAGGTAACAGGGGTTAGGAGACGCTAGCAAAGGGGACGGCACCTGCAGGGAAATGGAAGGTCAAGGGAGACGCACTTCTTTTTCAAGAGGGAAAATGTTCACACCTAAAGACTGTGTCAAAGTGGCTGGTAAGTCAATTAGTTGGTGGCCTTGAGACTCCTTGTTTACTACCTACATCTTCCTTGGCTTTTGTAGAGGGATAGTTTGCAAATAACTCACTTTGACTCTAAGAAGCTGAGACAGAGAGTGAAGGCAGATGAAGACGGATTTATTGATACAAGAAATACGCTCTATACTTTTGAAAAAAACTCCGAAAAACATGGCATTTAGTTAAAATTTTTTTTCTTTTCTTTTTTTTTTTTTTACTCTGTTGCCCTTGGTAGAGGGCTATGACATCACAGCTCACAGCAACCTCCAGTTTTTAGGCTTAGGTGATTCTCTGGCCTCAGCCTCCTGAGTAGCTGAGACTACAGGTGCCTGCCACAACACCCGGCTATTTTTTGTTGCAGTTTGGCCGGGGTCAGGTTCCAACCCACCACCCTTGGTATATGGGACTGGCGCCCTACTCACTGAGCCACAGGTGCCTTTCTCTTAAAAAATCTTAATTAACATGTAAGTCCTAAAGGTTTTAAAGTTTTATCCCTGAATTGGTCAAACACAACTCTGCTTTCACACACCAATAATTAGAGGATGGAACAAGTCCATTCTCTTACTGTGCAGTTTCCCAATCTAGGTGCCCTCAGACTTGAATGTTTTGGTCCATTAAAACCCATAAAATCTGGAATCAGCATTCTGTTGTCTGTGTACAATGTATAAAAGCACAAATGTAAAGATATCCTCCAAATTGGAAAGATTGGGAACCATAATTTGTTACCATTAACTATGCCACTTTCCCATCCCCATGTACCTGAGATTAATTTACAAATTCATTTAAACATACTCCTTGAGTTTTTCTTCTTGCAAAGCAATATATAAAAATAAAAAAATTAATCATCAATTATAATTTGCATGTCGTGTCTTAAAATAGGCTCTTAAAGTTGTTAGAATGAAGTTTTAATGGAATCTGACAGTATCAAGTTTCTACATGAGACAAATTTGTTTACAGCTTATTGTCTTAACTTATATAGCAATCACTTTTTTTATAAGCTAGGAAAAGTTGACAATTTAGAATACTTTCGGACCTGTATTATTTTGGTTTTGAAGTCAACAACAGCAACAATATTTTCTGATCAGGAAAATCCTATTATTTACTATAGAGATAATGGCAAAATAAGACGGGAAATAATCCTTACCCCATAAAAATGCATGGCAAGTCAGCTTTGGTCTGACTCCGTGGAATAATAGGAAATAGATTATTTCCCTTCTCTGTGTTCCTACACCTTTATACCTGTTTACTTACACCTGATATGAAGCAGATTACTTTCTGATTACAGAGAAGGTTCTTCATGTTATTTGGGGTATTACATTATATTGGGGGATTATATATTTTTGTATTTTTATTATGAGAATTCATACAGCAGTATTACAGAATAATAAAGAAATGACTGTATCATAAAAAAATTGACTTAATTCCTTGACAATACTTTATATAATAAGTACATATATTTCTTATGGTTTGTAGGAAAAATAGTAGTTTCTACATTTTTTAACTCACTATAATTTCAATCCTAAATAGTTTTATTTATTTTTTTATTATTTATTTATTATTATTATTTTTTTTTTTGTAGAGACAGAGTGTCACTTTATCATCCTTGGTAGAGTGCCATAGTGTCACACAGCTCCCAGCAACCTCCAACTCCTGGGCTTAGGCGATTCTCCTGCCTCAGCCTCCCAAGTAGCTGGGACTACAGGCACCCGTGGCAATGCCCAGCTATTTTTTTTTTTTTTTTTTACTAGTTCTCTCAATGAATATTTAATCTGGGGTGTCTTTCAAAACTCCTAACTTTGTTTTATTTTATTTATTATTATTATTATTTTTTTATTACAGTTTGGCCTGGGCTGGGTTCGAACCCACCACCCTTAGTATATGGGGTCAGCGCCCTATCCACTGAGCCACAGGCAGCGTCCAATCCTAAATAGTTTTAATAAGGTTGCCAATGATCTCCAAACTCTCCACCTTTTCCTCGTGACTTTATTTTAGTGTTTATTATCTAGGAAATCTGTCTGGGGTTTCTGCCCTGTACCACACGATTTTTCCTTCAGAGGACTCCCTCCTCACCTTCTCTGAGACTGCAGCTTCAAGTTCATGAGTCAACCTTCTACCTCCCTTCCTCCCTCTCTCACTTCCTTCATGTGTGTCTTTTTCCCATCTTATTGTTTACTTATCTTTGGCTACTTTTTCTTATCCTGATCCTTACGTTTTTTTTATTCTAAATTCTTTTGCATTAGTTGATTTATTTCTTTAAGTTACCAGTGTCTCTTAAATCTGACTTCACATTCCAATCCCCTGGAGAGCTTTTACAAAAAACAGGACCACAGGCCCCACCCACAGAGATGTTTCAAAATGTCTAGGGTAGATCCTGGGCCTTTTTATTGTTTTAAAAGCTCCCTAGATAATTTTAAAGTACAGGCAGATGTAAGAACCACTGCTATTTACATTCTCCATGCACTCTTAATGTTTCAACTACCTAGTCTACACTGAAGATTTATAAATATGTATCAGCCGCTCTGGCTCCTCTCCTGAGCAGAGGCTTGTTACAGATAATTGTTCCGTTTAGATTCCTTCCTTCCTTTGCTCTTGAAGGCTTATGAATGCAACAATGTACTAGACACTCTGCTGGACCTAGGGATTCCGAAAGAAGCTATATATAGTTCCTGCCCCTCAGGGAAACTGAGGAGTACATTGTATAGAATAAAGACAAGTAAACAGATGGGGAACTCTGGTGTTATAGACAAGGCAGAGCTTAAGCGGAGACCATAGGATATAACATTACCTGCATTAGGGCAGTTGTTTAGGATTTTCATAAATGATGTCCTGGATAAGTATGAGAGCCAACATACAGCTTAAAAAATGGAAATACATTTTCCAGGTATAAAAACATAAGGTGATATAGGGAGAAAGAGGATTAATCTCAGGAATAGGGACAAGAAAACCATATTGTATTTGAGGAAGTAAGGTATAGGCTTACCTTGCAGAGATTTTTGTTCTGCTAATGATTTCCCAGGAAAATATTTTTATATCTAAATTTCATAAAATAAACATATCTATCAGTTAAAGGGTTCTGGTCAAAATTTACACAAAGCAATATGTATAAGAAGTCTCTGGTTATAATCTAAGACAATTGTTAAGAATGTCAGGTTCATGTGTAAATGTTTGAAAATCAGACTGAATATCCGCAGTAGGGACTTGAACCTTCTTTGCTACTGGTCTGGCCAGGAGCACCACATCCCCTACCCATCTGGGCCTTCCTCTGTGGTCTCTGGCATGGCTCTTTCATTGTTTCAGTGTTTCTTTCATTTTTAGCTTTTGTTTTTTGCCCAGCATTGATAAGAAGTCACAAATATTAAAAAAAAAAAAAAACGAAAGAAATTTCACACAGAGGGTAATAAGGAGCTTAGAAAAAGTGATTAAAATTGAGGTTGTATGCTACCATACAGAGAAAATTACTGACAGGAATACGAGCAAAGCTGCAATTTGCAATTCTCTCCTGCTAGAGCATTGGCCATCTGCCCTGTAGAGCCTTCTTGTCATAGAGCCCTGTTAAATGCACCAAAATAATGGAAACTATCAATTCCTGTGCGTCTGATCATTGGCTTGAAATTGTGCCTTCGTCATCCATGCATTCAGCACCATAACCTTTCACAACTGGTGACAAATGGTGCCTGCTTCAAACCTACTCCCTTCTCTCTCCTGGACTTCTTTCAAGTTGCAATTCTCCTTCCCAGCTGAAAGTAAAACTTCTTTTCATGGAATCACCTTGCATTTATTTTTTTAATTGAACAGTTCTTAATAACTTTGTTCTAATAAAAATATATGCATTTGTGTTTTGTCTTGTTATATTGTTAATGTCAACATTTATGGCCATGACATGCAGTTACCGAATAAAAAAGCAACTCCTTGAAAACAGACATATTAATTGTTTAATGATGAAATGAAGATATCCTTTTGTGTTGTGCCTGATAACACTACAGTTGTTATGAATCTATGCTTTTGAAAATGTTGTTAGATTTTTTTTTTTTTTCAGAAATAATGGAATTTAGCTCGTTATGTAAACCCTTGATAATATTTTCAACTAAGAAGCGGGGTCCTAGTTGGCCGTCTCATGCAGTGTCTAAATTGGTGGAATTGATTGTTGATGTCACCTGAAAAAGGCAAGGCCTTTGCTTCTTCATGCCCAGAAGACAGGTTCACGGCACCGGCCTGTTGAGAGAAGATGTAGGCAGGTTTTAGATCATTTTAAATTGTATCTACCATGATAAAGAATTTGTGTAAAGTTATCTCTGGAAAGTCTTTGAATGATTGTGGTGATATGAATTTATTTGAACTTAGAAAGTTCATTCTGCTGTCAGTGTTGAGACAGGATCAAAGAAGCTGCACTGGAGGCAGTGATACTAGCTAAAAGGCTCTAGCAGTGATCCAGGCAAAAAATTCTGAGCCAATTCACAGAAGCAAAGAAAAGGAGGCTAGAGAGAAGGTGATGGATTTTAAAAGAAAGTGTACTCAAGTGTAAAAAAGACAGGAGTGATCTTAAAATGCTAATGTTCAAAATAAACAATTTTAAAGTGAAAGTGTCCACTATTGTTAATTGCATGCACATGGGTGAGTCAGCGCCTACATTAATTATTTGGAAAACAGGGACATGTGGCTACCCTAGTGATGTGTTATAAAGAATAGTAATAGTAGAAAACACGTCACAAGGGCGTGTATGTATCAGGCAGTGTCTTAAGTATTTTCCATGGATTATGTCACATAATCCAAATGCCATCTATATGATTAGATTGTATTTTTATGTGCAGGTTACAGATGATGAAACTGAGTCACGTAGGTTAAAAACTTCCCCAAAGTGACACACTAGTAATCTACGTTTGAACACTGGCCTTTCTGATTGGCAAGCCTGTTCACGTCTCTAATGCTATTATTGCTCTTTCATTCTGAAATATTAATAAAAACTCAACCACCTCTCAAAATTAATAATAATGTCTTGACCCCCATTATGAGAAGAGGCAGAGGCACTGTCACACCTGGGATTTAGGGAGACATGTATCTGGCAGCCGTTTTGATCCAAGTGAGCTCTGGTTGGCTCTTGCCTAATTTTGATGGGAAATACACAAGCATGCAACAACACTCTGAAAAAAGCACGGAGATTTTGTGCTCAGATCCCTCACCTCACACTACCAGGAAAACAACCAAGACTAGAAGAGACTGGCTGAGGGTGAGGGGAACCCAGGATGAGTGACAGAGGGAGCAGCAGGGTGAGTGTCCCGGTGGCTTTGACACCAGCTGCAACGGTGGGGGCTGTTGTTTGTCTACCTTTTCTGTTTCCCTTAGTGATTCACTTTCCAGATAAGCTGGGATAAACTCATTTACCTGTCTCTATTCCTGAATGCAGCTATAAAGTCTGGACAGAGCACCTACTTGAGGATCTGGGAAGTTAATCTAGGGCAGGTTGGGAAAGAAGGCCAAAATCTGGAACCTGATGTGAACCCTTTTACTCTGTTGTCTCTTAGCATAAACTCAATGTAATCTAAAGCACAGAAATGACAACTGGAACACAGACAGGAGAAGATCGAAAGCAGCCTTCTAGTTCTAGCTCAGGGAGCATGGAAAACTCCAATTTTCCACTCTTTCCTTTAGTCAACTCTCTCACACTCCAAGTCCCAAGCCACATGTGTGAGCAGCATCAGCCATGTCAAACAGGTTCCTGAAGAGTCAAAATTCTGAGGATGGGACTCTTCCTACCTCATCATCGGAACTGTAGTCCCAGGCAGTAACAGCAAACTTCTGTTGATATTTTTCAGCTCTGCTCTCCTATTGCTTGGCCAGAAATGCAAACTCAGTCATAGAAATGCAGGATAGAATGGATTCGTCAACCCACCACTTTCTGATAGGAATAATGAAAAGGAGAAACTAGATAGGCAGAAAGTGTGGGAGAGATTGTGGAGATGGAGTTGTGGGGGGAGATTTGTTTATAACGCCTTGGGCTCACTATTGAGCTGCAAGTGCCTAAGTTTGGTTCTTTGAGAGGTGGATCAATAGGCCAGCTACTGGTCAATGAACGGAACTCCTGTAGGAGATGACCAAACAGCCCATCAAGGACTTTACATGCTCATGTGATATCGGAACCATATTGTACAGGAGATAGTTAGCATTTGTGGTCTGAAGAAGCCATCTCATTTTAAGAGGGAAGAGAAATTTGTGTTAGAAGATGACATAGGTGCTCAATCTTTGAAGACATGGATTAGAGACAAGCCTGGAATAAGCATATAATCATTTTGTTCAAATTGCCAACTGGATTAGCTGTCACTCTTTGGGAGGAAAAAAAGTGAGATTTATGCTTTCATCAATTGTCAAAAATAAACTAGCAATTGTTTCTTTGTTAGAAACATGTTTATGTAGAAATATAAGAAACTTAAGAACACAACAAAATAAGACATCCCTATCTGGTCTTTTAATTCTTTCCAGATATTTAAAATGTCACTTTACGAAATATATTTAATAATTGAAATCTTAGAACATCAATGCTTTCAAAATTACAGGTCAGATTAAGCCTACTAAAGAATCCTGAAGGTGTGAGTTTTTGTAGATGAAGCATTCTTTCAAGTTTAAAAAGTTTTTATAGTATAAATACATATTTTTAAATAATAAATTATTTCTTGTGAGTTTTTAAGTGCAAATAAGTAATTACTAGTTACTGGTGATAAAGTTTTTTTTTTTTTTTCTAGAAAAATAGTGGATGAAACACTAGATATGAATTGATGCACTGATTCTCCTATGAGGAGAATGGTTATTTATTCATGAATTATAAAACACACAAATTATTTCTGGCACACTAGAATAGAACTTAATTCTGACTTCAGGTAGAGACTAATAATTTTCCCATATGAATCTAATTATATGTGTCATTTTAAAGTTATTTTTACTTCTGCTATAGATTAGTGTCATTTTTAATTTCTTTATAATTGGAGTATATTTAAAGATCCAAAGAATAAAAGAAATACAGATTTTACTTTTCTGGTTTTCTAAATAAAGGACACATTTTCCTAATCTTTCACTCACATTTATCAAGGGAAAAACAAAGGGCAATGTAATTGGTAATCAGCGAGGAATTACAATCGTCTTAATCTTATGCCTGATTAGGTAGAGTATATATATATATATTTTTTTTTTTTTTTTTTGTAGAGACAGAGTCTCACTGTACCGCCCTCGGGTAGAGTGCCGTGGCGTCACACGGCTCACAGCAACCTCTAACTCTTGGGCTTAAGCGATTCTCTTGCCTCAGCCTCCCGAGCAGCTGGGACTACAGGCGCCTGCCACAACGCCCGGCTATTTTTTTTTTGTTGCAGTTTGGCCGGGGCTGGGTTTGAACCCACCACCCTCGGCATATGGGGCCGGCGCCCTACTCACTGAGCCACAGGCGCCGCCCAGGTAGAGTATATTTTAATAGTGATCCAGTTTCTTTCATTGATTTTAACCTTTCCAGGTTTACTATTTTTCTTGTTTACACTGTTTATCTTTTTAAAAATAAAAAAGGTTTAATCTATCTTTTAAAATTTAGATTAATGAAACTCATATTTTGAATTTGTATCTGCAGTTTCATTTTTTCATTACCAATCTCATTTAATTAGCATTCTCTGATTCTTAATTATAGTTATGTAAGTAGCTTGCCAATTTTGTCCTTTCAAAGTGATCTTTAATCTCCGTTCTCCTTCATGTGTAACGTCAGCTTACTATTTTGTTCATCATCATATTTTAATGAATTCTTCTCTCCTTGTTACTTATTTTTTTACTTTCGTGTAATTTGATTTTTTATTTTTAAATTATTTTTTATTTCAGAATATTAGCAGGCATACATGTTTTGCTTACATACTTTATTTTTCTATAGAATGAGTCAAAATTAAAAGTGTACCCTTTACCAAGATAGTGGGCACTGTACCCCCGAGGTGTGAATTTACCCAGCTCCATTTCTCCTTTCACTCCAGCTTGATTTTCACTGAGATTTGCTTTCACATGTGCACTTAAGTATTAATTCATTAGTTTCAATTTGGTATTGAGTGTAAGTTTTTATTTGTCCGGTTTTTTTTATGTTTCACCTAGAAGAATGGTTTCTAGTTTCAACCAGGTTTATACAAAAGACATGAGGCCACCATTTTTTGTTGAATGGATGAGTAGCACTCCATGGTATCCATGTACCACATTTTACTCTTGAATTCTTCTTCCCTCTGGCTGCATTTTTTTTTCCTTTTTCTTTATTTTTGTTGAAAGGATGGTTTGTGATTCTTACTGTCTTTATTTTGCCTGTATTCTTAATGATAATTTTTTTTAATATATAGACATTTATATGTACAGTTCTGTTCTCTTAGTACTTTTCTCATGGAATCTACCCTTATTTGGGGGGAGTTGGGATATTTTCTTTTCTTTAGTTTTTATGTTCAGCAGTATATCTTTGGTATTCATTTTAAAAATCTGTTCTATAATCTGTGATTTTTTTTCAACCTGTGGAATCATGGTAGATTCTGGGACTATCCTCCCTCCAGCTCCCACACATAGTATCATTACCTCTGCAAGTATCACTTTTCTCTGCTTCTTTATTAGATTTCTGCTGTAATTTCTTGCTTCATTTTTCATATCTCTAAGTTTCTGTTCATTATGGTTCATTATTTAACCTCTTTGTGCTTCATTCCTAGATATTTTCTCTATCACACTTGTATTCAATGAATTCTCCTTCTGCTATGTCTAACTATCAAATTATCTTTTAGACGTAACTAGTTTATCCCATATGCTGGCATATTCACTGTATTTTTCATTTCCAAGTTCCTATAAGGATGTGTATTGTTTTTAGCATGCAACTGCCCATTCTTTTTGAATAAATTCTTTTTATATGTATGATTTCATCATTTTCTATGCAAGAATTATAAATACAGCTGTTTTATAGTCCTTTTCTTACTGCTATAGTATCATTTCTTTTCCTTTTCTTTTTTTGCATTTTGTTCAACGCATTGACTATCCTTCATGAAAGTAGATGTTCTTCCATTGGCATTCCATGTTTATGAGTTAATCTAAGCAAGCCCCTCCTTGCATGGTGACTTGGGTTTGTCTAAACCCTGGTCTTGTGGAACGCATAGGTCTTTAGTTAGAAGCCTTGTCTGTGGCTACAGGTATACATGTTTATGTTTGGTCCCATGTGTAAACACCTGTAACTGGGGAAGCCCATTGAAGCTCTTTGATTTTTTAATAAATAAATTTTTAAATAATTTTTTTAATAAATGGATAACGTAACTCCAGCTTCATACTTCATTAGTGGATGCTGATTGTAATTGCCTGCCAAATGCACCATGTTTGTTCCCCATACTCCAGTGGCCTTTGAGTTTTTATACCATAGTAAGTTTTTTTTTTTAAATCATTATATTTCTTTCTTATTCTCAAACAACAGCCACATATTTTTGACTACGTGCATTTTTGAAGTGCACTTTTGGGTACAATTGTGGCTTGCATACAATGAAACGCATTCATTTTAAAGGTAAACTTCATTGAGTTTTGAACAATGTATACACGATCAAGATTTATAACAGTCCCATGACCACATAAAGTTTGTCCATAATCATTACTATTGTAACACAATTTTTGAAACAATTTCAAAGTCATAGAAAAGTTGAAATAAAGTACAAATAAATTTTTTTTTCCCTCGGTCATTTGAAAGTGAGTTGCCAAACTGATGCCCCTTCATCTTGTATATTTCTTGGATAATTCTTAGAAACAAATTTGTTTTCTAACACAACCACAATATGGCTATCAAAATCAAGAAATTAACAGCAATGCATTCCTGTATGTATCCCTCAGATTTTGCTCAAATTTTGTCAATTGTTCTGGTAATGTTCCTATAGAAAAGGAATACAGTTCAAAATCACACATTACGTTTATTTGTTAGGCTTTTACAGTTTCTCCTCCAGTCAAAATACTTCTGCAGTTTCACTTTCACTTCCAGGACCATGAACTTTGAAAATAACACATCGATTATTCTGTAGAATTCTCCTCAACCTTTTATCTCATATTTTCTCATACATTGAGTTCAGTAACTCTTCACTAGCAAGCACATGCGTGATGTGTGTTCCGCTTGTGACTTTCCTCCCACGGTAGCCGGTTCAGGCGTCCTGTCACTGTGTTCTTCACTTTGATCCTTTCGTTAAAAGCCATGCCCTTGGCTTTCTTCACTGTGAAGGGATTCCTAGATACTTTTTAATGATTGAGTACTTTGTGGAAAGTGAGGGTCCTTTGGACTCATTACTCATAAAACTTTCAGTTTACTCATCTATTTATTCCAGGGTAGCTGGGTTCATGCATTCTCATTTTATTTAGTGGATAATGGTCTATTGTTAATTTTTATTTTGATACAGATATCACCTCAGAGTTGGCCAGAGAGAGAAAGAGCTCCTTCAAGATGGCTTCTATGTCCTCTGGACACGTCCCTATTGCTCTTTAAGCCCTTCCTTGCTCCCTAACGTAACAAGTGTCCCTGGTTTATCTTCTAATATATCTATCTACTCCACCTCTGGATTCAGCCATTTTTCTAACTGTCTCTTCCAGTTAATAATTATATTTATAATTCAGCATGTGGATACAGGTATACTCATTTCTATTGGGGTTTCATTGTACCCAGACCTTCTCAGTGAATAGACCGATAGCAGCTTATACACACATACGTACCGCATGGGCAGACATACACAATTTTAGTTCTATAATTATTTCTGTATGTCTATATCCACTGAAAATCACAAATTCACAATGTTCATCTGATTCTAACTCAATACCTCGGGATTCATGCTTGTTTTTCCTTATCCCATAATTCTATTCTATTTTATTGTTATTTTTTGTGGAGACAGATTCTTGCTAAATTTCCCAGGCTGGTCTTGAACCCTTGGGCTCAAGCACTCCCTCCTCTGCCTCCCGAAGTGCTGCCATTATAGGCATGAGCCACCACATCAGTCTTCTATTCCAGTATCTTTTAAATCTCTTCTTCAAAAGTGACAACATTGCCTCCATCATCTTTAATATATACTCGTTTGATGAATCAACTTGTCTGTGATCCTAGGAGATGGTTAACTCTGTTGGCTTTTTCCCCTTTCCGGATTTCTTCCTGTTAACACCCCATCTGGGCCACCGTGATGTATTTTAAGGATGAAGAGCTACCCAGATCCCTAGTGATGTGTAGCACTCAAAACCTGCACTCCCTCTGTGTAGCTGCCCTGTTACCTGCTCTCAAGTTTTGGTAACTGACTTCAGGATGATCCAATACAGGCACATCTTCCTTAACCAACTTGCATCCAGACTTTCTGCCCTCATAAACACCGTTCTCCATCTGCTTTGACTAAGCCCAGGCCAGGGTCTTCCCCATGTCAATGTCATTCTTACTCCACTCAGAGTTTGACAGCCCACACTAGGCTGCCCACATTTTGCACAAACATCTTCTTCACACCACATGCACGGGGCCACCTGCGCACACTGGGCTCACTCCCCGGGAAGGTGCTCCCCTCCCTGTGCAGGGTTTGACTCCCAGGGCCAGATGTCCCTCTGCACACTGAAATATTAGTCTTCATTTTAGTTATATTTTTTCCTTCTTTCCTTTCCTTTTTGTTTTTCTTCCAGCCTCCTGTAGGAGACTGTTTGATGCATTATTCACTATTTTTCTCCCTTCATCTTCTTCCTTTGCACTAGAACCCGGTGCTTTAACCTGAAATATCTGTCTACGCATCATCTACTTTCCCACACACCATACCTTCGTCAATCTCCTTTCTTTCCCTTTTAGACTTTTTTAAAAACCTGTATTTTCTCTCTTCCCATTTTATGCCAACCACCATCATAGGGCTTTTAATCTCATTATTCTACTGAAATTGATCTCTTTCACAGTGACTTTACAAGTTAAATCAGCCTGCTGTTTCAGTTTTGATCTTGTGGTACTTAACATTATTACATTACTTTTGAACAATGTCTAAAAACGCAAAAAGATTCACCTCAAAAATTAACCATTGTTGTTAAATTAGAAGAAACTCACACTATTTGTGACACTCCAATAAAATCAAAGGAAAAACATTCTTACAAGTGTAAGAAAATATAAATAATACATCAAAAATGGAGTATAATGACAATTATATAATACATAATATAATGCTAATAAGATCATAATATTAGTTACTTCCAATGTACTCTGCCTTTAGAATATTATAGTGTAATAGATTTATTAATTTTAATTAGTTAGAAGACAAATTTCAACTTAAATTTTCATAGCAATAAAATTTATTTTCATATCAATTATAAATTTGTCAATGAATAATTCCACAATAAGGCAAACTTCTTGTGTGTCTTAAAAAGCTTCAGGAAATAGTCAATCATGGAATAACTAAAAAAATACTTTTAGAAAGATATAATGTATTATAAATTTATAAAAAATGCAAGGCCCAAAACAAATGATCTTACCTTTGTAAATCAATAATGCTGGCTTTATCTGGATGGATTTTATTTATTTATTTATTTTTTATTAAATCATAGCTGTGTACATTGATATAATCATGGGGCATCATTCACTAGCTTCACAGACCGTTTACCAAGTTTCACATATACCCTTGTAAGATGCACCGCTGGACCATATTCTTCTTAGTAAAGTATCTCAAGAATGGAAGAAAAAGTACCCAATGTACTCAGCCCTACTGTGAAACTAATTTAGGGTTTTCACATGGTGGATGGATTTTAAAGCACTCGAATTTACAAATATTTGGTGAGAATGGTTAAGCACATTTTTATTTTCCTTGTTTAAAAGACTGATCACATGCTGGCAAGGGCTAAATATTATCTGGTTAAGTGATACAAATATTTGCCTGGAAGCAAGCTGTGTAACCGTGCTTCATTATAACTGGTAATTGGCTAGCTGGCAAAGGATAGATAACCCTGTAAAAGGAGGAAACACAAAAAGTTCAGGCTGCTTATCCCAGTCCCAAGGTGCACATTCATAGGAAAAATCGGTGCTTTATAATTACACTAGTCAATTAAGCGTTTATTTTAAAAATATTTGTTGAGCACCTACTATGTGACTGTTCTAGTTACTGGAACAACACAAATAAGACACAGTTTCCCTCAAGCTTTTAAGTGTGACGTTCAAGGTTCATTCCAGATGTCTTTCCTGGGATGAAGAGGTACCTCAGATGACATCCGTCCTAGGACTAAGGCACTTTGATATCCAAGTCACTTTGCATGAAAAGTATATTCCTTTGCTCATCCAAAACTCCTCTTGAGTGAGTTAAACTCCTATGCCTTAGATATAAAGCTGTTTATATAACTTTCTATAAGCTACATGGCTGAAATTAAGCATAGGAACTATGTGGAATATGTGAATATGTGATACCTTTTCAGTCATTTGCTTTAAAATGTCTTCTCATCCTCGAAATGTTACAGCAGATCAATTAAGAATTGTATGGTCAGCCCTGCTGTGGAAGGTTACATGACCACTACTTGCTGGACTCGTCTTAATAAATCACCCTCAGCGGACACTCTGAGAAGGACAACACCAGGCCATCTCTAACACCCTCAGGCTATCTGACATTGCAATCCACAGCTGGAACTGCTGTCCCTTCTCTGGCCGAGAGAGGACCCCCCAGCTCCTTCCCACCTCCGTATCTTGCCTGTAGTATGAAAACCGCTGAGTCTTTTCTCTTCTCTTTGACTAGATAGCTCTCCTTTTCCTAACGAGGCCTCTGGAGCATTAGGATAGACTCCTCTGCAGGCAATTTTAATTTGTATTTGTCACTATTAATATATTTGAATGATAAATTTTTTAAGAATGTTTCTGTCTTTCTGCTTTACTGAATTGTTTGTATATGTTGTTTGTTCACGTGTATCTCTTGAAGCTTTAGTATTTTTCTTGTTTGTATAAAATGTAACATTTATATTATATCATTATTGAAGCATATTTTACATGTTGTATTATGTGCATAGTCAATGATATTTAATGAATTTGCCAGGTTGTATAAACATGATCGGAAATAAGTTTTAGAACATTTTTACCAGCCCATTACAATTCCTAATGTCCCTTAATTATTAGTCTTTTCCCTGCAGTCCCATCACCACCTACCCAGACATCCCTAATCTACATCTGTCTTCTCAGAATATTTTATACAAATTGGAATTAGGAAATATGTGATGCCATTTATTAGACTTCTTTCACTTAGAAGGCATCAAAAATCCACTCTTTTTGCCATTGAATAGTATTTCATTATAAAAATATGCCATTGCTATGTCTACCAATCACCAGATGGACATTGAGGATGGTTTCAATTTTTGGCTTATGAGGAATTCAGCTAAGAATAGTCCTATGTAAGTCTCTGTGTGGATATTTAATATTTAACATTTTTGGCATTTTATTGTCATCAATTTAATATCATTTAATATCAAAATATGTTATATTTGTCTACTTATATGGTTATTATAAAGATGCAGTGTATGAAGCAGAATAATTAGTTCTTTATCCACTTTCCACATTTTCCTTTTGAGCCAAATTATAAATCACAATTTGAAGATTTGATTTTGATTTTCCATATTTTTCTCACTTACGAGTTATTGTTCCCTTCTAGTGTCTTTTAGGAAAATGTCTCTGTTGTCCTTTCTATAACTATTTCTACTTTCATCCCCCAAAGCTTGTCCCTTCTTACCTAATATATTTCACTAATTTATCAACTAGTGACTTTTATTTTGCTAATAATTTTGTTTTCAATATATTTTCATTTTATTTGACCCAGATCCCTTTTAATAATTCTCCTGCCAGCTTATCTTGCTCTCTCCCTGTGACTCTCAGTTCATACTATTTTCCATCTTATTCAGCTTATTGAGTAAATAAAGTCTCAGATTTTTATCTTTTTTCTCATTTTGTGTGCATTCTGAGTTAATATTCTAGCCCATATTTATTCACCCACTCAGTACTTCTGTTTTCTTGTTCATAAAATGAGAATAATAATAATACCTACCACATTAATTTATAGTCGAGAATAGTGACAAATTTTCTCCAATAGATGGACAGATAGGACAGGACCTGGAACACAAGGAATATTCCAACATGACCTAGGCAAATACTGAGATATTTTCTTAGAGAACAATGCATGCCTAAACCCAAACTTAAAATAACAAATAGGATTTTATTGTATAAATATTCCATTTCTGTATCTATCAATGCTACTATCAAACAAATAAGAAAGAGTAATTTACTATTAGCCAGAATTTCTTTGAGAACCAGAAGTATACACGGGCCACATTAGGCTTTTTATACATTTTAAATTATTTAATATCATTAACGTAATTCATACGATGCAATGTCTTCTCCCTCACTGAGAACACTAAGGTTCATAAAGATTAAGAAACTTTCTGACAGTCCAACAAGGATTCAAATTTACCTGGTGTGGAACTGTATTTCCAACTTAAACCTGTTTAATAATATAAACCATGTTCTCAGTATATGAACTATACTCACATTCATTATAATAAATATTGGATAAAAACTATTAAGTCAACTCACATAATTTCTGGATTGTACTTTACTATTTTTTAAATATTTCCTCTAGTAGAAAACAGATAGTATGGGCTTCATTATCCCCTAAAATTGTGTAGAAGCACCTTGATGCCCCACGCAGGTGCTAGCTCATGATCCCACTCCAACGTCTTCCTGCTGTGAGCACTAACGATTCAGTTATCGTCCAAGAACCTTCTCTATCTCAGAGGTCTTTCTACAGTGCAGTTCCAAAAAGTAAACATTTTAAAGAGTAGCCTTCAACTAATTAATTTCTTCCCTTTCAGACATGAAAATAATGAAGGAACTTTTTATAATCTCTTGAGGTCCCCAAGGGAATTGAGTCCTAGATACACAGAGTGATAATTTTCTCATTAACACTAATTAATATACTGTTTTATTATTATTTTTCCTGTTAAACTTTACCTCTGGTTCACTAGTGCTTCCTGGAATCAAATCCTTTCCCAAATAAACTATGTGCATTCAAGTCCATGTTGCAAGATCAGATTCTGAGGGAATCCAACCTATGACAAGGGGATTTATTGTGAAAATCTAAATTGTTTCCCAATATTTGTATGAATTCCTGTACGGTGCATGATGGATTATTACGTTAATTGACTTACCGTTTACATTTATTGCTTTATATTTGACGTGAATTAAGAATTGACTTATAAGAAGAAAACTCAATGCTTTTTGTCAGTGTTTTCGTTTTCTTTTATTTGGATCACATAAAGGCATATAAAGCTAAACATTCTGCCAAGTAGGGATTTAATTTCTAGTCATTAGACATGTAAATAATTAGACATGGTTTTTAATATACTATTTTCCATTATATCTAAATATTTATTATGAATACCTAGTCTCTTAATATTCATTCCCTTTAATATAACCAGAAATAATTGCAACAGAACATTGCATTTGAATACATGAACAATGAGGTCGGTGTTATTATTGTGGTTTTATTGAAATTAAAACAGTGTGTGCATATCTTTATAGTAAGCATAGATTTTTCTCTTATCAAGTTTTTAATTTTTTCTTTCATAGGAATGATAAAATCCTTTGGGTGTGAGGTCTCATAAATGCAAATATGTGAAATAAATAATTTGACTCCAGGGGTTGGAGTAAAACATTTGTCTAATTGGGTTTTTACATATTTGGGGGCAGAATCACTCTGATCATCCTGAGACTGTTGGAGATACTGAAATTAGTAATAGGCCCGAGACATAACTAAATTCACAAGAAGTGCTCGCTTCTCCTGTTTGTTCTTGGAACTGTTTCATTTCTAGAGAAGCATCCTGCTGCTCTGGTTGTCTTTTTCAGAGCTTGCTGAAATTCCAGGAGGACTTCTTTTGGATCGCTTGCCACAAAGATTACATTCTCTTTGGAGTTCAGATACCATACATCAAAACACTGGAGCTTTTGCAAGTTTTCTCTCAACAGGGGAAATATATTCCCTACAAACTAAAGGCAAAGTCAAAAGAGCAATAAACAACTTTCTAACTTTCTTCTCCTACTTTCCTTCGTTAAAAAATATGACTACGCTATATACCCTTCTTAGACAGTGGGCTTCATCAGTCTCACTAAATTGGTGACATGAATATTATAAACATGTAATATTTTAGTAAGTAAATTCATATTTTTTTCTTGGTTCATGGCTTTTTAAAATATAAGTGAGACACAATCTAAAGATTGTTCTGAGAACAAATAAATATATTTTGGGGCTGGGGCTGGGTTTGAACCTGCCACCTCTGGTATATGGGGCCGCCGCCCTACTCCTTTGAGCCACAGGCTGCCCAGAATAAATATATATATTTTTAATTTAAATATAGAATGTTTGAAAGAAGATTAAAATTAACCTTTCTAGAATAATATAATGCAAGGCTATAACTAAAAGCAATTCGCGTGTCTGCTTAGTTACAATTAACTAAGGAGTCATAGAACTCATGGGTCCCTAACCTGCAGGCCATGATCTGCTCTTGTTTTTTTTTTTTTTTTTAACCTTCTCTTTCAAATAGGAAATATCTGAATTCCAAAACCGATTTATAGCCATCCAAGTCATTTTATTGCATATATCTAATTTTGAGAGAGGTACAATTATGATGCCAAATAGGGCTGCATTTTGTTAAGTTCTTTGATTTCTCATTATAAATTCTATCTTTTCCATTTATGTAGGTTTATGACTTATATTTTCTTCATGAGCTTGTCTTTTCATTTCTCCATTGTTCTGCTTTATCCCATTTGTTGCTTTTAATCTTAAATTTTATCTGATGTTAATATCCCCATTCTTACTTTTCTTCTATTTACATTTGCCTGTTATCTACTTGCTCATTTGTTAATTTTAACCTTTAATTTCCACCATGCTCAGGATATTGTAAACAACATCTAGGCTTTTAAAAAAATTATTTATTTATTTTTTGGAGAACAGCCTGTCTCTCTGTCTCCAAGGCTGCAGTGCAGTAACATCATCATAGTTCAAGGCAACCTCAAACTCCTGGGCTCAAGCCATTCTCTTGTCTCAGCTTCCCAAGGGTAGACGACAGGCGGGCACAGTCATGTCCAGCAACTTTCTCTTTTTTGTAGAGATGGGGTTTCACGATTGTTCAGGCTGATCTTGAACTCATGGGTTCAGGCAATCCTCTCACCTCAGCCTACCAAAGTGCTAAGATTACAGGCATGAGCCATCACGTTGACCTTGGCTATTTCTTTTTAAAACTTTAATCTAACAGTTCCTGTATTTTAGTGGAAGTATTAGTAATTGGTCAGTTAAACGAATATGTTAATTTATTTGTATGTTAGCTTTTATTTTAGTTCATGTTTGCTCCTTATTATACGTTTTGGTTTCCTCATTTTCACTTCCTTTGTTTTTGCTTCTTTGTTGAAGGTGGCCTTCAATTCATTTTCTCTTCCTTGCTAATAGGAATTTCTACTGCAAATTTCCATCTGTTGATGGTTACATTTACTTCCTGATCTTATAATCAAGCACTCTGCCCCAAAAGTTTGCCCATGAAATATACTCAAATCCACTACAATTTCTCTAAACGCTAATAGAATAGATCTCTCCAAGATTTCCATTTCCAATACTCGGATTCCTCTCTTATTTTTGACACTCTCTTTTTCCTTTCTTGAGGTACCATTGTAATTCATTTTTTCCCTCCCTCTCTTAACTTCTCACTCTCAATATTTTGCTTTTCTGGAGACAGAATAGTACTAATTTTTTCAACAACAGCTACTTCTATTTTAAAAGTTCCCTTTAACTTTGATCTCCCCCATTTCTATGCTGTCTATCCTTTCCATAAGCATATCTCACAAGTTCATTGCTCACTTTTTCCTATCTTCTTCTTTTCTTATATTAAAGTCTTTATTATTTTATGTAATGTTTGATTGGAATCTTTTTTCAAACATTTTTCTCTGGTTCAGAGTGTACTGGTGATATATACTCTCAGAATTCTTTTATTATGTCACTTATTTTTCTTTTTATCCAACAGATAATATACTTGGGGTGAAGTCCTGATTTGCCCATAACATATTGACACTATTCAACTGTTGTTTAGCCTCTAGTATTGCAAAAGGTAATGCACTTTGTCTGTCTGATAAACGAATGTGTATTTTCCTTTCTAGGTAAATTGTTTTGTTTCTATTTGGAAGCTTAGGATATTTTCTTTTCAACCTAACACAATTATATTAGGATTTGCATTGTTGCATATTTAGCCTAGAATTCAGGGAGCCTGTCAGTCTACAAACTGGTTTACTGAAATCTCTCTCTATAAAGGTAATAAAAGAACCACAAGGTGGGAACTATAGGAGGACCATGGACGTTGCAAAGTACAGGCATGGTTAAAATGTATATAACCAGCCATTGTTCTCTAGCTTGCTTTTCTGTAATTGCTTAGTACTCAGGAGTCATAGAACTCATGGGTCTCTAACCTGCAGGTCATGGACCTGTATGGTCTGTGGCCTGTTAGCAACGAGGACACTCAGAGGGAGGAGGGTGGTGGGCAAGTGAGCAAAGAAGCTTTATCTGTATTTACAGGCGCTCCTCATCACTTATTTCATCAACTGAGCTCCGCCTCTTGTTAGATTCCCCTCCACTCCCCTACCCGGTCCCTGGAAAAAATTGTCTGCCATGCAACTGGTCCCTGGTGTGAAAAAGGTTGGGCCCCTGATGACAGCTGATTATTATTGTTAGCTTTCTTCATTGCTCCGTAGATAACCTAAGTGAAACCTGAGGCTACTTTTTTGAGATGTCTTCCAGGTCCCGTGTTCTGGTGAGCAGCTGACCCACCTAAACTAGTGGCCTATAACAAGGAACTGACTTCATTGTTCTTATAAACCCTATGCAGGAAATAACTCAGCCCAAGAAGATAACTTTTATAGCCCTATAATTCTACCTTAAACCCAGCCAATCAGCATATCCAATTACCTACCTAAACCTTTCCCTCACAAAATATCTTTAAAATCCCTTTCTTTCAAATTCTATGGCAGAAGGATTTGAGAACTTCCTCCCATCTCCTTGCATGGCACCTATGACATCACACTCTCTGCTGTAACCCTGCTCTCGCACCTGTGACATCACACTCTCTGCTGTAACCCTGCTCTTGCACCTGTGACATCGCACTCTCTGCTGTAACCCTGCTGTTTCAACGTTACTGGCTTCCCATTGAGTAGCAGGCAATGAACCTGGTAAGGCTGTAACAATATTGATCAACCAAACTGATCAATTTTCACTTGTACTACTTTATTAGCGCTTTTATTTTTATTTGTGTAGTTTCTGGAATTTTCCATAGTTCATGTATTAGGAATCCTGAATCTATACTCACTTTTTTTTTTTTTTAATTTTGTCTTGTTATCTATCTATTTCGGCCCTGTGCTTTGAGATATTTCTTGCATTGAATCCTCTGGGCTTCTAATCCCTGTCTTATCAGTGACTGTCCTCTCCTTAAATGTATCTATTCAGATTTTAAGTGGAAATGTCATGAATTTTTCAGTTATGAAACATGTTGGGGTGTTGGGGTGTGTGTGATGCCTTTGAACGTCCTTAAGCCCTCTTATGTTTGCAGCCAGGTCTTAAAACATTTCTGCTTCCCAAGATGTGCATCATTATTCTGCTGCCAACTCTTCCTTGATCTGGCTACTGGGTCCCCTGGAAGACCATTTACTTCTGGCATTTTTGAGACAGGTCTATTTATTGGAATATCAAGACCAAAAAAAAAAAAAAATCCCATGGATAAAAGAAGGGCAAGGGGCCTCTGGTCTGGAGTATTCATCTTGTGTAAATATGGGGGCTGCCAGACACACAATAAAGTACCTGGTGAAAACCTTCTCACCCTGAAGCCCCCTGAACTTACCAAACCTTCAGGACAAGAAAGCTCTGTTGGCCCACTTGTTCTATTTTCTCTTAAACTGTTGGGGAACACTGAGAATAAGGCTGACTGGGTGGAAGCTGCCATCAACATTTCCCTAGTATGTCCTCTAATCTCTGCTAAGATTTTCTATAGATCCAATGTTCTCTGTTACTTATTCCTTGATACTGGCACTAATCTGCATCTTCTTGTCCAATACTTTGAGAAACAATGTAAGCATCCATTGAGGGATGAGTGTATAAAGAAAATGTGGTACATATGCATGACGGAATAAAAAGAAGGAAATACTGCCTTTTGTGATAACATGCATAAACCCGGCAGACATTATGCTAAGTGAAATAAGCCAAACACAGAGGGACAAATACTATATGATCTCACTTGTGTTAATCTGTGGAATATAAAATAGTCAAATTCATCACAGAGAATAAGCAATAGAGGAAATGGGGAGATGTCGCTCCCACATCAAACTCTCAGCTATAAGATGAATATTTTCCAAGCATCTAATATGGTACATGGTCATCATTTGTACTGTATTTCTTACTTAAAATGTGATTTAAAAAGTAAATTGTCATGTCCTCATTACACAAACATGCACAAAAAATGTTAAGTATGGATAGTTTGGGGTGTATTAAAATGATTGTGGTGATTATCACACAATGTATACATATATCAAATTATCACTTTGTACATTTAATACATACAATTTTTGTCAATTAGTTAATTAAAAAATAAAAAAAAATAAGATGGGTGGAAAACACCCCCTGCCAGGTGACTGCACAGGTCGCTAGCTACCTTACAACATGTTTTAATAAGTGTTATAACCATCGAATTTTGAATAACTGCTTAGCATAGTCAGTTGTTAATAAAACAGAAATTTGTAAAAAATTCTCATTTTCCTTGACTCTCTCTGAAATACCAGTCCAAAGAGAATGAAATTCCCTTTCTTTTTTCTTTTTTTTTTTTTTTTTGTAGAGACAGAGTCTCACTTTATTGCCCTCAGGTAGAGTGCCGTGGCGTCACATGGCTCACAGCAACCTCCAACTCCTGGGCTTAGGCTATTCTCCTGCCTCAGCCTCCTGAGTAGCCGGGACTACAGGCGCCCGCCACAACGCCCGGCTATTTTTTTGTTGCAGTTCGGCAGGGGCTGGTTTTGAACCTGCCACCCTCGTTATATGGGGCCGGCGCCCTACTCACTGAGCCACAGGCGCCGCCTGAAATTCACTTTCATGAAGTTATAACACGCCCAGAACACCTAGATGACCACTTTAGATATTTGTATTTACTTTTCTGTGATTTAAAAACACTCTCACTATCCTACTTTTCATTTAGAATATGAAAATTAAATCTAGATTTTAGAGTGTATTACTTTCCAGGTTCTTAGCCTTTTATATTTGTTATGTAACATGTTTCACAATATATCTGGTAAGTAACACTATTTTACATATAAAAAATGGAAGCTCGCAGACATTAAATGCTAACCATAAAGTTACAAGTGGTAAGTAGCAGAGGTCATGTATCTACTTTATAGAGAGACAAGTGGTATTATCAGAATGTTCTTTGAATTGTAAAAGGAAGATCTGATATAAGTTAAGATTTACTAGTATTACATGTTCTTTTTCAACCTTACATAGATAAAAGCAACTTATATTACCTCAAATGTCAACCTGGTCCTGGAGACACAGGAAATAAGATTGCTTAATTAAGTACTTGGCTGCTCCATTTGTGACGAGTGCATTTGAAAATGCTGTAAAATAGCCAGAGATTGCAGACCTCATCACACACACGGCTATTAATGCAATGAGACATGACAGGCCATGAAATGGGCAATCTCTACTCACACGGAGGGCTGAGCACCGTCAGGGCGTTCATGTGAATTAACGCAGCATTGCACACTCCTGGCCATGGGGTGTCACACTGTGATGGGGATCGGGATCATCACTTGCCTCAATCAAATATTATTTGGAAAGAACAAGTATATGCTGTCACATTAATGACAAGGCTGAAAAGTGTTGAGCAAAATAAATTATTCTGTACTATAGTCAACAGCCCATTAATCCCACAAGTTGTATAATTATTTTGGATTGCTTTATTTGGACTACATTTCAATTCCAAAGTCTTGTATGAACCATAGGACATTGGGTAAGTAAATTAAAGTCAGAAGTGTATCTTTTTAAATCATTCCATTTCCAGAAATATATAAAATCTATTTATAAATATATTAATAATATAAATATATGTACAATATAAATTTGATCATATTCATTTTACCTATTTAGGGACAGAGTTATACTCCACTGGTAATTTTGCCTCTCTCTCTTTTATTTGTAATTGCTCTTTTCAACAACTATTTCCTCAATATCTATATATAAGTGTTTAAGCTCTCTTCCACATTTAAAATTTACCTCTTTAGATACTGCATGCCCCTCTTTCCTGACATTTTTATTCTTTCACTGTAATCACTTCCTACCCCATCATCAGCTGACAGCAATCAGCTGGTTGCTTACTTTCCCTACTCCCATCCAAACTCCGTTAAACTATAATTATTTTAACTAAAGTCAACAATAATTTATCAACTAAGTATCATAAACAGTTTTTCTCAGTTCCATGACAATTTCTTGACCCTCTCTTGTGTCTGGTAATTTTGATCACTTCCCTCCTGATTTCCATCACACTACTTCTACAATACAAGGGCACCTTCAATTCCTTGGTCACTTCTTTTCAGCCTTTTTCTTTCTCTTTTTTTCTTTTTTTTCATTCTCTTTATTTTTGTTTCCTAAGATTTTCCTCTTGTCCTCTTTTTTTTTTTTAATCCATCTTACCTCATTCTGGACTCACCTGGGTAACTTTTTTCATACCCAGAGTTTCTAGTGCCTAATCTCTGACGCTTCGCCTCTGAACTATAGTTAAATTGTTATCTTCCCTTTTATCACTCTGCTTATTTTCTTTTTCTTTTTTTTTTTTTTTGTAGAGACAGAGTCTCACTTTATGGCCCTCGGTTGAGTGCCGTGGCCTCACACAGCTCACAGCAACCTCCAACTCCTGGGCTTAAGCGATTCTCTTGCCTCAGCCTCCCGAGCAGCTGGGACTACAGGCGCCCGCCACAATGCCCGGCTAAGCTTATTTTCTTATAAGCTGAATTTTGGTAACTAGTTTCATTATTAGTTCATTTAGTATCTAAAAGTTATTCTAGTTTCCCAATTTCTCTACATCCTTCATTATACAGGTGTCTCTATTGATTACCTTTGCTAAATAAAGAGAATGTTAAAGTTATTATATTTGCATTTATCAATCTATGATTTTTATAAGCTCAATATATCATAGATTGATCTTTTATACTCACAGAAATATTTTTGCAATTGGTAATTTTTGCTTCAGTCTATCAATGTATTTTAAAATTTTGTTAGACAATATATTAAAATAAATTTATTGCTCTATATCAGGCCTTTTATATGTCATTCTTCATGAAGCATTCTTAAGTTCCTTCTGCTAATTCATTTCTTGATTGACTACACTTTATTGAGTTTATATTTTTAAGACTTACTCATTGTTTTTTATGTCTTGTATTCCAGCAGGTTTGAGAATGTTGTGGGGTGTGTGTGTATATTTGGTAATGTACAATTTTATTACACATGTGAGCTCATATATCCTCCATCATAATCAAAACACAGAACAGTGCTATCATCACTAGGATTCTTAGTGTTACTGTTTTGTTGCCATACTCACAGCCCTCTTTTTCCTCTCTCCCGTACCTAAGTCATAGCAGCAGGGAGAGAGTTCCTAGTCCAACCTCTAATCCATTTACCCATTCTATAACATTTTCATTTCAAGAATATTGTATAAATGGAATCATAACTTTCTATTGTTTTTTTTTTATTTTCCACTCGGCATAATTTCTTGATATTTTTTCACACAAGTCCTTTTTTCATAGTTTATTATCTTTATTACTGAGTAGTATTTCATGTTACAGATATATGTTTTTGCTTAAAGCACAGTCAGAAGGTTTAAGTATGTCATATTTGCTGAGGTTATTGTCATATGGGAAATTGCATTGGGGAAGAAAATCAGCAAAAATATAAAATGGAAAAGAATGTCATTCATATAAAATTAATTTTCAAATTAAAAGTAGTGCATTTTTTAGATGGTACTATTAAAGTTAAAATACTAGTTTTCTAAAAAATTAGTGATTCTTTCCCCCAAATCTGTATGAGTCACATATAAATTTCAAAATAAGAAATCTCATTTGTTTTTTCATAAAAACAGACTTTGAAAGAATACTTTATTATTTGTCTAATGTTATGTAACAAATTACCAAAACAACACCCATTTATTATTGCACTGTTCTCTGTTAGTCAGAAGTCCAAGTGGGCTCACCTGGGGTCTGTGTTCAAGTATTGTGAGACTGAAGTCAAACAGTCCACCAGACTGGACTCTGGGCTAGAGACTTAGGTGGAGAATATGCTTCTAAGGTCATGCAGGTTGTTGGCAGAAGTCATTTCCTCGTGGTGTAGAATGAGGGCCCGTTCTCTTGTTAGCCCTCATCCAGGCTCAACAGAGACTCTGAAAGGCACTTCTGTTTCTTCTCACGTGGCCTCTTCCGTCTTCAAGGGAGCAACTGCTCATTGAGTCCCCATGTTTTGAGTTTCTCTGACTTCCTTTTCTGCTACTAGATGGAGAAACTGCTTTTACTTTTTAATTTAATTTAATGTATTTTTGTTGTTGTTGTTTTGAGACAGAGCCTTACTCTATCGCCCTGGGTAGAGTGTCCTGGCATCACATCTCACAGCAGCATCAAATTCAAGAGATCCTCTTGTCTCAGGCCTCCTGAGTAGCTGGCACTATGGGCACTATGCCTGGCTTTTTTCCCTTTCTTTGCATTTCTTTTCTTTTCTTTCTTCTTTTTTTTTTTTTTTTGTAGAGATGAGGTCTCACTCTTGTTCAGGCTGGTCTGGAATTCCTGAGCACAAGCACTCCACCTGCCTCAGCCTCGCAGAGTGCTAGGATTATAGGCATGAGCCACCACGCCCAGCTGAGACTGTTTTGAAAGGGACTAACCTTTCAGTTCTGCTTAGTGCTCCTATCAATTTTGATTGACAAACACCTCACTGTGGATGGGGCTGTTAACAAGTTTCTGCCTTTGCTAGGGCTGAGCCCCTGAAAACATCTGTTGAGCTCCAGCAAGTGACTCAATCTTCCAGATTTGTAAAACTACACCTTAGCTTCTGGACAATCTTATGCATCCATCAAGAAAGGCAAAGCAATCTTTTAAGGCCTTAGGAATTTGACAGGCAAAGACGTAAGCAGGTGGAGCAGCAGAGGTAGCCTCAGAGTCCTGGGACAGCTAAACAGGGCTGCACGGGAAGGGGAACTGTGAGGGACAGCATGTTGGCAATTTCCCAAACACATACTTTTCAGAATGCATCTGGGTGTGTATCAACCACAAAATGGATACATCTATAGGGAAGGCAGCTCCGGGAAATGGAGCAGTTAAAACCGTAAAACTCCCGAGCTGCCTTCACTGACATAGGCTTAATTATTATTATTTTTTTTAAGAATTGGAATATTGTTGTTTTCTATAATGGAGGACAACAGTTTGAATCTCTGTGATACTCTTCTAATAAAAAATGGAGCAAAGTAAGACCCCTGTTGTTATCACTGTGTGTAGCAAATACAGGGCTCTGCCTGAGGGGCGTGGACGTGAAAGGAATCTGCAGTGTCACGCGCAGGGAGAAAGTTCTGCTCAGTAATCTAGTAGTGGATGTAGATTGACGGAATCTCTCTGAAAATACGATGAATAAATACTTTGGCTCTGTGTGGAGTAAGTGTTTAAGTGGAGCTAAAAATTTTGAGTTAAATGTAAGGACCTAGACGCCCAGATATGTTCATCACATTTCCCTAGTAGAGAACAATAGTACCTTCCAAAAAGAAAGCCAGAATATCTTGGCAATTAAAATGTCAAATGAAGATTGAGTAAATGAAGAAAATTAAGTTCATCTGGCTAATAGTTTTAAAAATTCTACCAGGAGGAAACTGAAAACACAAGAACACAAGAATTTGGGTTTCTAATCTATAGCTTTGGTAAATAGTTTGTTTAACCATAAAATGACTAGTCATTCCGTAGTCTAACTGAAAGGAAGGTGGAAAGATTTGGCCTTAGCTATGCTCCCCATATATGAAGAAACTTATTTGGAAACCAACTGTCTCTGCTATGCTAGTTTTTTGTAAACATTTTGGAGTCTAAAATTTCTAAGATAAGAAACTTAATTAGCCTATTGGTGTTTTTATTTTTCTAAAAGCATATCCAAATTATTTTAATTCATGAATTATTATTTATTTTCCTCTAGCAATTCTTTTTTTTTTTATTTTTTATTTTTGGCCGGGGCTGGGCTTGAACCCGCCACCTCCGGCATATGGGACCGGCACCCTACCCGTTGAGCCACAGGCGCCGCCCATCCTCTAGCAATTCTTAAAGTCTATGTTTTTCTAAAAAATAAAGCACTACACATTAATTATTTTTCTCTTATTTCTATACCAAAGGAAAGTGGATATTTTTGTGCAAGTTACCATATTATATTGAAATATGTACATTTTTATCTCAGTGAAGTTTAAGCCATGCTAGAAAAAGTATGTATCTTTAATCTTCTGTTTCTTTAGCATCAAAAAGTGTAAAATAAAACTGTTCAACCTGTTAATAAAAATAAATGAACTTCTCAATGCAGTAAATGTTTTAATTATATCATTTCTATATTTTATTGGACAAATTCGGGACTATTTAGGCCATTAAGGTATTTTTAAAAGATGAACAGTGTGACATTAGGGACAGTTCCGGACACAACCATGGAAGCAGAAAGGAGTCTGCATGTACTGGTAAGATATTTGCTCTTTCCCAGCCAAAATCTGAACCTAGAACCAGAATTAATACAGATATAATATTTGCTGTGGGTCCATACCCCATTCTTGGTATGAAGAAGTATTTGCTCTCAGGAGTCACCCATAGCCTTGCTAAAACTTTTAAATTTCATCAACAAAGGCAAAGAATCAACATACCCAGTTTCTTCCTCCTTCAATCCGGAGTAAACCAGACTGTTTCTAAATTCTTGCTCCCCACTCTCACCCCTGCCACTGTCTGGAACCAAAAAGGGATCTGGAGTTCTACTTTCTGTGAAGGTGAATTTGTCAGAAATTAGCAGCAGGCTCTAACTCTCCAAAGGCAATGTACAGGAGCTCGGTAGCTTGGCCTCAAATTTCTTATCTGTAAGGTGGGAGGTTTATTAAAGTTGTTTCTAAGATACTTTTCAGTTTTAATTTTTCATTAATGTAGTAATCAGCTTTTGCTCTGGAGAGAGAACATCTGGATTTGAATGCTGACTCTGTGTGATTGTGGGTGAGTGATTTAATCTATGGAATCTTCACTAAAATGATGCTAATCCTAGCACATTCCGTATGGGTCAGCAAACTGTTTCACCTATAAAAATAGCTGAATCAAATGTAGTTGCTAAAATTTCTGTTGTGGATATCAATCACTTGAGCTTCTCACAAAGTAATACTTTTAAAAATACCCTATTTATTTAAATCTGGAAATCAATAGGATTCATATGAGAGTTAAGAGTAATCATGCATACAAAAGGATTCTGTACCTTATAAAGTATGTGCATGGTTATTAACGGTGGAATATTAATCCTTTAAAAAAGCAGGCCTAACATGGTAATTGTAAATTTAATCATCACTTTTCTCTGTATATATGTTATATATAATAGTAAAGTTTTGTAATGATCCAATCTAATTAAAAATGAAATAAAATTTTCTTAAATTGTTGTTTACTCATACAGATAAATGTTAGGATGATCTAATATCTAGACTTGAAAATAGCCAGAGAAGCTGCAAATAGAGCATTCAAATGAACTTTGTGGGTAAGTAGAACTTCCATAGCTATAAAATTTAAGAATCCTGTAATGGAGTAGGTTTAGGGGGGTGAGTAAGGAGAAGAGGCCGTGACCACAAGAAGGAAAAGAACAAAAGAGCAGGAGACCATGAGGGAAGCATCTGAAAGTAAATTTCGGTCTGGAAATTTGTGTTCAGTGAAATGAATGAAATAAATGTTAAATGCAATCAATGATAAATGAAATACAGTTTCCTAATACATGATTGTAAAAAATAAGTGGAAGAGTAGGGAAAGCTTTTGTGGGGAAATTAAAATGAGATGGCTAAACAAGGCTGCACGTGGAGGTGGACAGATGAAGCTAGTCTACGCCTCTGCTACTGCTTACCTAGAATTAAACATGGGCTTCCGCAAAGCTTTATTTCCAAAATATTACACTTTTAAACTTTTATTTTTCTATTGCCTATTGAAATAAATATTCAACAAATAGGAAATTAAAAAAACACTTTGTGCGAATTTAACTCTTTTTGGTACCCAGATGTATCTAATTTCGTTGAAGTTACCACGTACTCTGCAGACCGATTTCATAGGAAGTTGAGATTCTCCTTTCTTTCTTAAATTCAGTGAAATTCTTTGGCAGTGTAAATCCCTTTGAAGTCAGGGTGATACGCCAACATCGAATCCCATTTTGTGAACTTCAAAGCTCTCTCTCTTGCAGAGGATATCCTGGTGAGGCTAGATACTGTGAAAAGAAATGAGAATCCTACCTGATCATTTTAACTAACCTGGTTTCTAAAATAGCATGTGAGGTTTCTTATATTGTGAATATTCATATTTTCATGTAGTTTAATGTTTAGTACTTTAATATTATTATTATATTTCAAGATTTTGATTCATACTTATTTTATACCACAAAAGTCTAATGTACATAATTTATAAGAAAATAAAGTTGTACTTATTCATTCTTTTCTTTATAAAGTCTTATAACAAGTACATTTATTTATCCATAAGGAGTTCTGAAACAAACACATAACTTTGAATCATAGAAGCTTCATGACGTTTTCTGCTATGAGTCCTTGGGTAACTGCATTCAAGAATGGGATTAATAAAAATATCTACACTACAGTGATTTTATACAAAGGGAATAATATACGTATAATTGTTTAGCTTTCATTTATATTTGATTGAAAGCGTTCAATTACAGTTAGTTTCCTCCTTCCTAATCTCCATAGAACAATTATCAGGACAGGGAATGTTTGAATTAAGATATTTTGATTAATTCTTCCAAAGGGATGAATATGTGGGCAATAGGCTTCTCATTTTTGTGTTAGATGCTATTATAATGCTATTGTGGACGAACCAAACCAAACGTGACTGCAAAAAATACATCATTCCTTTCACCTGGGAGCACACAGACTAATTAAATTGCCACATCCATTGTTCATCACATTGTTACTGAGTGTCAACTATGTACTAGGAAATATTTTTGTCAAAAATAAATGAAACAACACTCCTGCACTTGTGGAACTAATTTTTATTTTTATTTTTTTGAAGCAGTCTCACGATGTCGCCCTTGGTAGAGTACTGTGGCATCACAGCTCACAGCAACCTCCAACTCTTAAGGTTAAGTGATTGTCTTGCCTCAGTCTCCCAAGTAGCTGCATTACAGGTGTCCAGCACAATGCCCAGCTATTTTTTGGTTGTAGTTGTTGCTGTTTGGCAGATCTGGGCTGGATTTGAACCCACCAGTTCCAGCGTATGTGGCTGGCACCCTAGCCTCTGAACTACAGGTGCCGAGCCAGGAACTAATTTTTAGAGCATGGAAAGAAGCAATTAAAGAAAAAGAATGAATAAATAAGTTATATAATAGTAGGAAGAGGTATAACAAATGAAAATGCTGAGAAGGATTAGGTAGATTAGCAGTGAGTGTAGTGCACCACTTGGATATGGGTGAAATTTTAGATAAAGTTTTAGAGTAGGCCTTGGTGAGCTTGCAGCGTATGGACCAGGACTTGGAGGTGGGAGAGTAAGTGCTGGATATGTGGGGGAAACATTTGAAGCAGAGGCTGTGGTAGTGTGGAGGCCCTAGAACAGGAGTGTCCTTCATGTGTTTGAGGAGCAGTTTCCCAGAAGCAAAATAAACAAGAAGAGAATAATAGGAGATGAAAAGGGTTATGATTGCATAGGGCCAATAAGGCTATTTTAGAAACTTTTCACTGCACTCTGAGTGGATTAGAAAGAGCAATGGTGGAATACGTGGGAAACACTGAATTGTTTCATTTCACATTTTGAAAGGATCATTCTGGCTGTCATGTTGAAAATAAACAGAAAGATAAATAGGGAATCAGGAGAAGCAGTGAGAAGGCTATTCTGGTGGTCAGAGGGAGAGAGGGCCTGGCTTGCAGAGGGCCAGCAGGTCGAGTAAAGTGAGAGTGGTCAGGCTCAGATGTCATTCTGAAACCAGAGCCAGCAGCATTTCCTGCTGCGTTGCATGTGGGGTGTCAGAGAAAGTGAGGAGAAATAGATGACCCATCATTTTTTTTTTTTCAATGAGTCATAGAAAAAATAGGGTTGCCATAAACAATTTTTAGAATTTGGTCTGGCCTATGTTGCAGCTTTACATTTCTGGGATCATGGAGTGTTAACAAACCTAAAGTGAAAAACATAGAGACCAATAGTTTTAGATACAACTTGCTGTAAGGGATAGTTTTTGATAACTCCAACTGAATGAGATTATGCCAGTTTAATTTAAAGGAAATATTCTAATCCTTTTTTTAATATAAGTCTTGATACTCAATTTTTCAAGACATGGATAGGTTTTAAGGGAAGGATTAAATGTATTGGCAAAAAACTGAATTGCTTTCCATGAGCGTGAAGTTTTAAGGAGGTCATTTTAATATCTTTTAGAAGAAATTGTATTTTATAGAATGAGTAAAACAGAATATTGAAAACAATTACTTTGTAATGGAATTCAACTTGTACCCCTTTATTCTATTAAAATAAAAACAGAAAAGCATTTCAAAAATGAAAGAACAAAATAAAATTACAAAAAGCAAAAAAAAAAAAAAAAAACTAACTTTGAAAGCCGGTTGATACTAAAACTGTAATCTTTAAGATTATCAAAAGCAATTTAGAACATAGTGGGTGAACTAATGGTTCAAACTGTGTTTGGAGCTAGGAGGGTTTTGGTAAAATTCAATTATTCAATGTATTGAGATACTTTAGCTTTTTTTTTCCTCTTATTTTCAACAATTGGGATGATAATAATCACCTTATATGATCTGATATATGGTGATTATCAGATGACAATGTAATTGTTTATAGCTATGTGTAGGATATATATGTGTCCGTGTGTGTGTATATATATGCAGACACACACATATCTTAGCACAGTGATTACTTCATATCTAGAATGTGAACATAGCCATCATTCATTTTACTTACGAAATTAAATTTTGATTTTCTTTTGGAGTGAGAATTACTTGTCATTCAGTAGACTCTGTTGAGACTAGTCAGTTAAGCCTAGCTAACTGCTATTAAATATACAAACACTAAAACATCAGTAGTTCCAACATTGTAGTAGTGTATCTACCTTTAAAATTGAGTCAAAGGTGGACTTTGCAAGATGGTGGGAAGCTCTCCTCTGTGGGATTTGGAGAGTTCCACTTTTCCTCATTTTCTGATTGGGCGACCTGCTAGCAGGCATGTTCAACCTGCCAGGGCCATTGGGCCGCTTGCTGACTTTATGAGAACATTTTTTGGTTTATCTTTGCTGTCAGATATCACAAAACATATGTAGGGCTCTTAAAAAAAATAATCAGCTTGTGTTCATGTTTGTGTATTTAATTAATGCAACCCAAGACAATTATTTTTTTTCCAATGTGTGGCTGAAAAGTTTGGACATCCATGTGCCTAAAGCTTGTTGAAAATTTGTGTTCAACCAGCTGAAGGATTAACATGGGGAAACTATGTCTACTTTCTAGATCAGAGATTTCTGATTACCAAACCTAGGCTCACCGTCTCACCTGACAGCAAACAAAAGCTGGAAAAGAGTGGTCAGCTAGTTAGCTGCTTCTCACAATTTTACACAGTACAGAAATAAAATGTAATTTTGGTGATAACTATTCAGGCTGGATAACATTGGCAATGAACTGTCTTCTAGGTCAGATATCAGCACTCGACCCACTATTGGCCAAGTAGATACAGTTTTTTTAATTTTATGTTTTAAAAGTTAATTTAGGGATTGCAGCATGAGCTCAAGGGTATCAGAAGTACTTCCGGTTTATACCAAGTTAATTCAATAATAAGCAGACAATTTGCTTCCCTAGAGAGTAGTTCCCACCTCATCTGTGGTCTGTTGCCTTGGTTTCACATACACTTAGCCACAATCTGAAAATATTAAGTGGAAAATTCTAGAAATAAACAATTTCTAAATTTTAAATTGTGTGCCATTCTGAGTAGCGTGATGAAATTTGCACCATCCTGCTCTGTCCTGCCCAGGGCATGAATCATCCTTTTGTCTAGTTTGTTGTGCTGTGGACGCTCTGTGGCTTTAGTCACTCGGTGGCTATTTAAGTTATTAAATTAACTGTCATGACATCACAGTGCTTATGTAAAAGAAATCCTTCTGTTACTCAATAATGGCCCAGGACCAAGCATATTGCTACTGACAATTCAGACATGTGGGAGAGAAGCCATCAAGTGCTTCTTTCATTTTAATAAGGCAAGAAAAATATCATATGTAAGATCGAGGATAAGATTTTATCATAGTTATGCATATGGAGGAAAAATACATTACGGTATGGTATATAGGGATTGGTGCTATCCCTGGTTTCAGGCATCCACTGGTGACCTTGGAATGTGTCCCCCGCAGATAAGTAGAAACTATTTCGTGTTGTTATTGTGAAACACACACACACAGAATGCCATAAAAATGTACATACATTTTAAGAAAGAAAAGAAAACTATATTTAAATTGTAATACTCAATTACAATCGTTTGACTTCTGAAAGAAATATAATATACAATATACAAAATAATAGTCGTTATCTATATATATTATTACAATTGTATTCATTTTATTTTTTTTTATTAAATCATAGCTGTGTACATTAGTATGATCATAGGGCACCATACACTTGGTTCATAGACCGTTTGACACATTTTCATCACACTAGTTAACATAGCTTTTGTGACATTTTTAATAGTTTTTTTCTTTCTTAAAATGTGTATATATACATATATATTGTTTGGTAGCCTATGCATCCATGCATATATATGGCTATCTACACATACATTCATAAGATATTTATGTATAACAATAATGCTGTGTTATAATTGTTGTTCTATTTGAACTTTAGGTATTTTGAAGAGACTAAGAAGAAAAGAGAACAAAATATAATGTTTTAAATTAAAATTATTATTTACCATTTCTGATAGTCTCCTCATGATGGAATAGAATCAATATGGAAAATTCAAATAGTTCTGTTTTTCAAATTCTAACAGTTAAAGAATTTATTTTTTTTTTCTGGAGAATAGTTCTACCAAGCTCCTTATACAACTATGTAAGACCAGATTCTATCTTCTTTGAATGTGAATATTGAACAGAGTGTTAAGAGATTCATTAACATTTGGAAAACCATTCCTTCCAACTGATGATGCCATGACCAGCCTTCTCTATCTATCTGGCTCCCACAGCCACTTTATTGCCGGCCATAGTTAGGGTTAGATTCAGGCATGCTCCCCAAGCCTTCTGTTAGTGTTGTCCATTCATTTATTAGTTCAATAAATCATTATTAATGACTATTATACTTTCGGAACAGTTGTAGAGACAGAGGCTAGAACACTGACTAAGACAGGCAAATTTTTTCTTGAGAACTTACCTTCTGGTGAGGAAGAAATACGATGTGGAGATAAACGTGTGTATCGCGTCCCAACGATTGATGCCATTGAAGATAAATAAAATTATGTGAATCCGGGTGCCCTTTACAAAGCTTTTTATTTATTGGGAAATCAGACCGAGTCCATCTCTGTAGCTTGAAAAGTAAGAACTTTTCCTGATGTAGTAGACATTCATAAAATTATAGTTCTTATTTTTATTCTACCATTTTAAGAAAGGTTTGAGAATAGAACAAACTAAACTCAAAATTTTTGTATTTTCTTATGATTCTATTTAAATATATAGAGATGTATATATTCATTATTTTTGCTAGTTAATTTTAATTTCATATATTATCTAAAAATACTTACAAGATTAAAATTAAATGTGTCAGAACATATAACCTTTACTTAATTTTTTTTTTTTAAATTTTTGCCTCAACTATCAATTCCCAGTGAGATTTTCCGTGGGATTCCTGTTCAATCTTCATCTTTCTCACCACCAACACTTTTAGGAAGGAGGTTCGCTTTCAGTGGCATGTTTGTGTCTTCCTATTACTCTTTGATGTAAGAAATACCTTCCTTAATTTTTTGTCTGTCTTACTCTGTTAATGTACAAGCTCCTTTAGGGTAGTAAGTTTTGTAAATTTGGTTAAGCGCCACTTTGTCAGCTGCTAGAACAGAGTCTGGTACCAAGAAAACCCTAAATAACTATACAAAAGAAATAATAGATATAATTTTGGTTTTGTAACTATTCAATTTGAGGTTTAGCAACGTTTACTAATAATAACACTTTGTGAACTCTTTCTGTTTGTAACCATTTGCATTTATGAACCTTTGTTCAGATCACATTTAAGAATAATGAGCTCAATTTCTACAGATTCTACATATAAGTGAGATCATATAGTATTTTTCTTTTGTGAAAGGCTTGTTTCCCTTAGCATAATGTCTTCTGTGTTCTTCCATGTTGTAACAGATGAGAAGATGTTTCTCTTTTTTTAATATTTTATATAGGGGATGTCCATAAAATCCATGTCTGTTTTAAATAGATGACTCTTTTGTTTGTTTATAGACAACTATTTTAAATTGCACGTGGACTTTATGGCAACCCTATGTATGTGTATGTGTGCGCATACACCCCACCTTCATTTCCTTTATCCATTCATCTGTTGATGAACACTGAGTTTGACTCCATATCTTATATATTTTGAATAATGAGGCTGTGTTCTTGGAAGCACAAATTGCCTTTCAGTATATTCATTTAAGTTCCTCTGAAAATATGCCCCAAAGCAGTATTACTAGATAATACAGTACTTCAAATTTTATTATTTGAAGGAACCTCCATACACTAATGGCTGTACTAACTTACATTCCAACCATAATGTACAAGAGTTCCCTTTTTAGGGTGGTGCCTGTGGCTCAAAGCGATGGGGCGCTGGCCCCATATGCTGGAGGTGGTGGGTGGGTTAAAAAAAAAAAAAAAGAGTTCTCTTTTCTCCACATCCTTGCCACCATGTATTACCTTTCATCACTTTGATAAAAGTCTATCTAAAGGTGATATGTCATTGTGACTTGAATTTCTATTTCCTTAATGATTACAGGTGATGAATATTTTTTTCATGGACCTATTTGATATTTGTATGTCTGCTTCTGAAAAATGCACAGACATTTAATTGGGTTATTTATTTTGTGCTATTGAATTATGAGTTCTTTTTTATATTCTGGAAGTTAACTCCTTATCAGATGTATGGTTTGAAAAATTTTTTCCCCATTTTGTAGGTTTTCTATCCACTTTATTGTTTCCTTTGATGTGCAAAAGGTTTTCACTTTGGTAGCATCTTACTTGTCTATTTTGGCCTTTGTTGCCCAAATGAATGATGTAGAGCTTTGCCCTGGTGTTTAATTCTAATACATGTACAGTTTCAGGTTTTATATTTAAGTGTGTTATCTATGTTGAATTGAATTTGGCACAGTGTCTTTCCTGTTGTGTGCTTTTGGCACTTTTTTGAAAATCAATTGATTTACAAAAATCAATATATACAATATATACCAAAAAAATACATGAGTTTACATCTTGGCTTTCTATCCTGTTCCATTGGTCATGTGTCTGTTTTTATGCCAGAGGCTTAGGAAGATGGGGATGAGGGATTGGGAAGTTTTGATTAAACGGTACAAAGTTTCAGGTAGATAGGGGGTGCAAGTTTTAGGATCTGCTGCATACTAGGGTGACTATAGTCAATAACAATGCATATTTCAAATTGTGGTATATGCAAACCATGGAATATTATGCAGCCTTAAAGAAAGATGGAGACTTTACCTCTTTCATGTTTACATGGATGGAGCTGGAACATATTCTTCTTAGTAATGTATATCAAGAATGGAAGAAAAAGTATCCAATATACTCAGCCCTACTATGAAACTAATTTATGGCTTTCACATGAAAGCTATAATCCAGTTATAACCTAAGAATATGGCGAAGGGGGAGAGGGAGGAGAGGGAGGCGGGAGAATGGGCAGAGGGAGGGTGATTGGTGGAATTACACCTACAGTGCATCTTACAAGGGTACGTGTGAAACTTAGTAAATGTAGAATATAAAAGTCTTAACACAATAACTAAGACAATGCCAGGAAGGCTATGTTAACCAGTGTGATGAAAATATGTCAAATGGTCTATAAAACCAGCGTATGGTGCCCCAGGATCGCATTAATGTACACAGCTATGATTTAATAAAAAAAAAATGCGTATTTCAAAAAAAAGCTAATATAGTATATTTTAAATGTTGCACCATAAAAATGATGGCTAGGCAAGGTGATAGATGTGTTAATTAGTTCAATTTAATCATTTCACATTGTATACATATATCAAAACTTCACATCATACCCCATACATTTGTACAATTATAAGTTATCTATTAAATAATACTAAGAAGAAGAATGACAATAATAACAGTCAAATTTACTACTTTTTAAATGAGAACAGAAGACATTCTTTTACTTAAATATTGCTGATAACTTTGCAATATAACTATTGAATAATATACTTAGTAACGTGAAGAGAGTGAGTTTCTAATTAGTCCATCAGACCTAATATATTTGGAGTAGTAAAACATTTTTGTAAAAAGGGAAGGGGGTACGGGGTTCAGTCAGCTCTCACCTGATGGGCACAATGTTAAGGTATATGGCACCTGCTGGGTGAAGCGCTCAACTACAACTTGGATTTTAACAAATGCAAACAATGTAACGTTTGTACCCTCCTATTAATGTGAAAAAAAAATTTTTGTAGGGAAAAATATCTTAATTTCTTTCCACTTGACAACAAATATTATTTAAAATTCATATTTTACCCTGTCACAAATGAGGTAAGCAAAAATTGATGATAATATATGATCCTCTTCTCCCATCACTCTTCAACCAGTAAAACACTGTAATGTGGTACAATAAGAAATAATGATATATATCCCCCCAGTGAGTTAAAGCTTTAAATCCACTGCTTGCATAGTGTTGGTAAATCAGAAATTTAGAAAGCCAGTCTGAAACTCAGTTCTGTAGTTTATGGTAACACCTGGTTTCAATTCTTCAAAGAGTTGTAAAATCAAAATACTCTCAAATACACTAAAACTTTCTAAGCCATAATTGTGTCCCAAAATGTTTAACTTTATTAGACATTTTTAGAATAAAATTTATGTGTAACATAATTAGATAAAGCAATATATAATACAGTATTATATTGCATCGTTTAATATACAAACACATTTAATATATGACACATTCAACAAATGAAGATAAAATATAAAGTCATATATAAACTGATGTTTACACACATCTATTCAGTTGGCAATGTTGATAAGAAAGATAATCATTTTTATTGTAAGGTAAAAATGTATCAGGGCTATTTGGCAGAGATAAACTTAAAGGTCAGTGATGCAGAGGTATGTGTCTGTAGGTCATGAAGTCATTACAGAGCTGCTGTGGACAATCTACGTCAAGAGTTACTGGAGAATTTTTCTTTTTACTTTTTACTCCAGATCAAAGTTGCTAAGAACAAGGGATGGAGTGTGGCCTGATCAAGTGCAGTGTAAACTATTTACGCTCTGGAAATGACATTCCTCCTCCAAGTTAATTACATTATAAGGAGAACACTACATATATGCTACAAAGTAAAGTGAGGACCTCACTTGAGTCACTCTGTCATTATCTGCGGAGAAGAGCTGTGATGATGAATGGAAAGCCAGAGAAGAGAGCATTGAAGAAATTACCTGTCATCAATAGAAAGTTACCCTCGACCCCAGGGTCTATGAGCTCTGAGTGCTGCAGATTTGTTCATTTCACCACATTAGTGTAAAACATACATCCTATACCACGTCTCCTATCGTGTTCCCTTTTTGACTTCACGGATTCATATGGAAACAGGAACTCACAACAGGAAAGGCTGAAGCCCCCTTAGGATCTCAGCAGTGGTGTAACTGCCCTTTGGCCTCTTCTGCCCTTCCACATTGTGCGCCAGAGATTCCGCGTGCCCCAGCTGTACTGAGGACTGGTGGAATACAGGAAATCTGCATTTTGAGTTTAGATCTGATGGTAAGGATTTGGAACAACAACAACAACAACAACAACAAAATAGAAAACAACACAACAATCTCCACTTCTTAGACCAACAGAAAATAGAAATTACGGAGTTATCAGGTGCCGGGATATGAAAACTAACATTAATAAGATTGAAATGCTTTATAGGGAAAACGTACAAATTACTTGTTTTTATTCTTAATAAGAAAGTAAAATAACTTAGGGAAAACAGTGAGGGTGTTTGAGTGGCCTCGCGTTAGAGCACGTACATGCTATTTTCATTAGTTTCGCTCTGCAGAGTTTAGGTTTCCACGCCTAACACTGTTATTCAGAATGACTGTAGCTTACAGCACTTACCTCGAAAGGATATCATTTATTTTATTGTTCTTTCAAACTTAAATATTTAATGTAAAAACCACATTTGGGTTATTTCACCAAAATATCCCCAAACTTATGTTTGGAGAAATAGAAAAGCAAATGTAAGCTAAAATCCTAATTGAGGCGTGTTCTGATCACTCATTCATAGCCAAGGGGCAGTTATGTCATTTTACTGCTGCTCCTTTTGCTCTACATATCATATGACTCTAGTGTCTTTAAGCTGGGAGTAAACCCCAAATAAGTAGAAAATACTGATTTTATGAAATTGCTTAATGTTATCAAAATAGTGGAAAAATGGAGAACATTATGAAAATGACCCTTTCACTGTTGTGCATTTTCTGTAATTCCAGAATCACTTTCTTTCTATCTAAGGTAGATATTTTTCACCTCCTAAATTTGATTGACAAAAGCCTTGTTTCAAATGGTCAAATGCACGGGGGATGGGAGAGATATTGGCAATTGAGTAGTCTGTGACTCTTTTTTTTTTTTTCTATATCTCATCTGTGGCTTTTTATGACAGCGGTGAAGAGGTCATTCTTTGAAAAAACGTATTTTCTGTTGTGAATATCATCTCCAGAGCCACCTGCTCATATTACAATTCCAAAGTATAATAAAAAATGTGTTATTTGGGTTAAGAATTTCTCTGAAAAAAATAAAAAAATTCCTTTGGCTAATGTCTGATATTTTCAAAAGTTTCTTTGTCAAACATATGTACTTCTTTTTACTGTTGAAATGAAAATCTCCTAAGTCAAAAGGGCACTGAGAGCCCCCTAAGAGTCCTTCCTCACACAAGGCAAATGCAAGGTGTACATGTATTTCTACTGTTCTATACTTGGTTTACTTGTTTTTTAAGCTACATTTTAAGGGAGAGTGGTAAACATTCTAATTTCTAGGCATGAAAACAAAACCTTATGAATTTTTTTCCTTCTAAATGAATCATAGGAGATCCTAAACAAACAAACAAACAAACAAACAAAAAACTCCCACATTTAACTCATTAGGACCATATAGTGGATTTTAATTAATGTCTGGAATTGGGAGTCGGATGTCAATCCTCCTGATTATGGTGGGTCACCAAGTAGAGGATTTTTCATGTTTTCATTACATAATTAATATTTAACTATTAGCAAGGCATTGTGCTAGATGCTTCCCCCCAGTAGTGAGAAAAAAACACACACATACACACACACACACAAAACCCAGCTTCTGTTTCATTGGGGGCCTATATTGAAATGGAAAGTTAAGGTAAGGCCTGCATGAAGCAGTGACTTTCGGGTTAATTTTATTAGAGGAAAAGTTAGGCAAATTACAGTGAAGTAGGGGTGAATCTCATAGTGAGAAAACCACATGGGCAATGTTTCTATGTATTATCTGAGAGAAGTTTGAGATGAAAATGAACATGGATGACCCTTTTGCCTTGGGGAAAGGAAATCTGAAAATGGCCGTGGAAGCTTTTCTCTCAATCTCTGAATATTTGAACCCCAGATTCTTAAATTCTTATTTGATTGCATCAGCAAATGAAAAACATGACTGTGATCTTATAATAGAATAGGAAATACAAAAATACAAGAAACAAATAAAAATTAAAATAAAAGGAGAAATATAAATTTGGTCTCTGCCTCTGGTATAAATCTTAGTAATTTCCTGAATAGGAGTTCTAGGGACATCTTTTGTGGTCATATTTGGTCTTTGGCTTTGTTTTCTGACACAGAGTTCTGAATCCCTTGAAATTTCATGGATGACAGGGATGTCTCTGTTCTTATGGCTCTTGGAGAGCTCCTGGTTGGTGGCTGGTCTCCAGAAAGACTAAGCCATGTTAGAAGCTTAGAACTTTTATTTGGCCTCTCTCCCTCCCCTGCAGGAAGGGGAGTGGTTGTAAATATTGGGGTAATAAGTGATCTTGCCTATATGATGAATCTCTGTAAAGTACCTGAACTGCAGTATTCAAAAAACTTCTTGGTTGTTGTACAGTGAGGGATGGGGGTTGGGGGTGGGTACATGCCTGAAGAGGTCCTGGAAAATCCACACTTCCATCTACCTTACCGTCCGTGTCTTTTCACGTGGCTGTTCCTCTGCATCCTTTATTAGTGTAATAGACTGGGAAATGTGTTTCTCTGAGTTGTTTGAGCTTCTTTAGCAGATTGATAAAGCCTGAGGAGGAGATCATGGAAAAGCTTACCTGTATCCATTTAGGAAAATGAACAACTTTAGACTTGCAATTGAGATCTGAAATTGGGGGTGGGCTTATGGGACTGAGACTGTCAGCTAGGGGATCTGATGCTGTCTCCAGGTAGGCAACTGAGAATCGAGCTAAACCGTACAGTACTTAGCTGCTGTCCTCTGAAGAACTTGGTGTGCTTGATAAGTGGAGAAAACCCTCCCACCTCTAGTGTCAGAAGTGTTCTGTGTTGAGTGGTAAGAGTAGGAAAAGGTTTGGGGTCTTCTATACAGTGAACCTACACTTACACTTCCTGATAAATTTACCTTTTTCTCCTATGGGACAATTATTAATATAGTGACACTATCATTCCTCTTCAATGTAGCAAACATCCCATTGGGTATTAATTAAGTAAACAATCTTACTGAGATCTTGGGCTCAATTCATTAAAAATTTCTTTTAATGTATTGGAGGAGTGGCAGATCAGGAAAGGTGAAATAGTCAATGTTTTTTAAAAGAACCATAATAGGTCAGCCTTGCTTCTATCAAATACAGAGCAATTTTAGTTTTGTTTTGTTTTGTTTTGAGTCAGAATCTCATTTTGTTGCCCTGGGAAGAGTGCCAAGGCATCCTACCTCACAGCAAACTCAAACTCCTGGGCTCAAGTGATCCTCTAGCCTTAGCCTCAGCTACAGGTACTGCCACAATGCCAGGCTATTTTGAGAGATGGGGGTTTCACTCTAGCTCAGGCTGGTCTGGAACTGCAGAGCTCAGGTGATCTCCCCACTTGCCCTCCCAGAGTGCTGGAATTACAGGTGTGAGCCACGGTGCCTGGCCTCAATAGAATTATTTTTAACTTATATTCTGCAGGAGAAGTTTCTGCTTGACAATTTCAAGAAGTTTCTTTTAACTATTGAATTTAGACAATGAAAATTCTACAGAATACTACCATCAAAGCACTCGGGTTAGAATAATGACAAGGAAAAAAAAAGTTTTTCATGAAGGTCAATTCAGGGAAGAAAAATAAAGCATGCTATTTTAAAACTAAATATTTTCACACTTCTCACGTAAAGTACTTTTTCCTTGAATCTGAGTGACGTGCGAAAGTTTTGACCATAGAGTACAGTTGAAGTGATGTTATGTGATTTCCAAGAAAGTATCACAAAATATCATTCAGCCTGATTCCCTGGAACATTCATTTTTGGAAGCAGGGATACTTCAAAGAATTTCAGTTATTTAAAGCTCATTGTTCTGTGAATATACATAAGCCTCTTGGAAAGTGATGGTCAAAGCTTATCCTTACTGCTGTGTCTTATGTGTCTAAAGAAACTTCCATCTTGAATCAATATTTGTGAGTGGGGAAAGGTGTGGGTCCAGTTTCAGTCTTTTACATGTAGACATCCAGTTCTCCTAACACCATTTATTGAATAGGGAGTTTTTCCCCCAAGGTATGTTCTTGTTTGATTTATCAAAGATTAGGTGGTTGTAAGATGTTAGTTTCATTTCTTGGTTTTCAATTCGATTCCAAGTGTCTATGTCTCTGTTTTTGTGCCAGTACCATGCTGTCTTGACCACTATGGCTTTGTAGTACAGACTAAAATCTGGTATGCTGATGCCCCCAGCTTTATTTTTATTACTAAGAACTGCCTTAGCTATACGGGGTATTTTCCGGTTCCATACAAAACGCAGAATCATTTTTTCCAAATCTTGAAAGTACGATGTAGGTACTTTGATAGGAATGGCATTGAATAGGTAGATTGCTTTGGGAAGTATAGACATTTTAACAATGTTGATTCTTCCCATCCATGAGCATGGTATGTTCTTCCATTTGTTAATATCCTCTGCTATTTCCTTTCTGAGGATTTCATAGTTTTCTTTATAGAGGTCCTTCACCTCCTTCGTTAGGTATATTCCTAGGTATTTCATTTTCTTTGAAACTATGGTGAAGGGAGTTGTGTCCTTAATTAGCTTCTCATCTTGACTGTTATTGGTGTATACAAAGGCTACTGACTTGTGGACATTGATTTTATATCCTGAAACATTACTGTATTTTTTGATGACTTCTAGGAGTCTTGTGGTTGAGTCTTTGGGGTTCTCTAAGTATAAGATCATGTCGTCAGCAAAGAGGGAGAGTTTGACCTCCTCTGCTCCCATTTGGATTCCCTTTATTTCCCTGTCTTGCCTAATTTGGATTCCCTTTATTTCCCTGTCTTGCCTAATTGGCTAGAACTTCCAGCACTATGTTGAATAGTAAAGGTGACAGAGGACAACCTTGTCTGGCTCCAGTTCTAAGAGGAAAAGCTTTCAGTTTTACTCCATTCAGTAAAATATTGGCTGTGGGTTTGTCATAGATAGCTTTAATCAGTTTTAGAAATGTGCCACCTATGCCTATACTCTTCAGTGTTTTAATTAGAAAAGGATGCTGGATTTTATCAAATGCTTTTTCTGCATCTATTTAGAGGATCATGTGATCTTTATTTTTGCCTCTGTTAATATGGTGGATAACGTTTATGGGCTTGCGTATGTTAAACCAGCCTTGCATCCCTGGGATGAAGCCTACTTGATCATGATGAATGACTTTTTTGATGATAAGCTGTAATCTATTGGCTAGGATTTTGTTGAGAATTTTTGCATCTATGTTCATGAGTGAGATTGGTCTGAAATTCTCCTTTTTGTTTGGGTCTTTTCCTGGTTTTGGTATCAGGGTGATGTTTGCTTCATAGAATGTGTTGGGGAAGATTCCTTCTTCCTCAATTTTTTGGAATAATTTCTGCAGAACAGGAATAAGCTCTTCCTTGAAGGTTTGATAGAATTCTGGAGTGAAGCCATCTGGACCAGGGCATTTTTTGGTTGGAAGCTTTTTTATTGTTTCTTTGATCTCAGTGCTTGAAATTGGTCTGTTCAGGAGCTCTATTTCTTCCTGGCTAAGTCTAGGGAGAGGGTGTGATTCCAAATATTGATCCATTTCCTTCACATTGTCAAATTTCTGGGCATAGAGTTTCTGGTAGTATTCAGAGATGATCTCTTGTATCTCTGTGGGATCAGTTGTTATTTCCCCTTTATCGTTTCTGATTGAGGTTACTAGAGATTTTACTTTTCTATTCCTCGTTAGTCTGGCCAATGGTTTATCTATTTTATTTATTTTTTCAAAAAACCAACTCCTTTAGCCGGGCGTTGTGGTGGGCGCCTGTAGTCCCAGCTACTCGGGAGGCTGAGGCAAGAGAATCGCTTAAGCCCAGGAGTTGGAGGTTGCTGTGAGCTGTGTGAGGCCACGGCACTCTACCGAGGGCCATAAAGTGAGACTCTGTCTCTACAAAAAGAAAAAAAAAAACAACTCCTTGTTTCATTAATTTTCTGAATGATTCTTTTGTTTTCAATTTCATTGATCTCTGATTTGATTTTGGATATTTCTTTTCTTCTACTGAGTTTAGGCTTAGATTGTTCTTCTTTTTCCAATTCTATCAGATGGCCTGTGAGATTGTTGATGCGCTCTCTTTCTGTTTTTTGAATGTAGGCATCTAAAGCGATGAATTTTCCTCTCAAAACTGCTTTTGCAGTATCCCACAGGTTTTGGTAGCTTGTGTCTTCATTGTTGTTATGCTCAAGGAAGTTAATGATTTCCTGTTTTATTTCTTCCTGCACCCATCTGTTATTCAACAGAAGATTATTTAATTTCCATGCCTTTGGGTGGGGTTGAGCATTTTTGTTAGATTTGAGTTCAAAATCCTCAAAGAAAGCATAGGAAAAACACTGGAAGATATTGGCCTGGGGGAAGACTTCATGAAGAAGACTGCCATGGCAATTGCAACAACAACAAAAATAAACAAATGGGACTTCATTTAACTGAAAAGCTTCTGTACAGCTAAGGAGACAATAACCAAAGCAAAGAGACAACCTACACAATGGGAAAGGATATTTGCATATTTTCAATCAGACAAAAGCTTGATAACTAGGATCTATAGAGAACTCAAATTAATCCACATGAAAAAAGCCAACAATCCCATATATCGATGGGCAAGAGACATGAATAGAACTTTCTCTAAAGACGACAGACGAATGGCTAACAGACACATGAAAAAATGTTCATCATCTCTCTGTATTAGAGAAATGCAAATCAAAACAACCCTGAGATACCATCTAACCCCAGTGAGAATGGCCCACATCACAAAATCTCAAAACTGCAGATGCTGGCGTGGATGTGGAGAGAAGGGAACTCTTTTACACTGCTGGTGGGACTGCAAACTAGTACAACCTTTCTGGAAGGAAGTATGGAGAAACCTCAAAGCACTCAAGCTAGACCTCCCATTTGATCCTGCAATCCCATTACTGGGCATTTACCCAGAAGGAAAGAAATCCTTTTATCATAAGGACACTTGTACTAGACTGTTTATTGCAGCTCAATTTACCATCGCCAAAATGTGGAAACAGCCTAAATGCCCACCAACCCAGGAATGGATTAACAAGCTGTGGTATATGTATACCATGGAACACTATTCAGCCGTTAAAAAAAATGGAGACTTTACATCCTTCGTATTAACCTGGATGGACGTGGAAGACATTATTCTTAGTAAAGCATCACAAGAATGGAGAAGCATGAATCCTATGTACTCAATTTTGATATGAGGACAATTAATGACAATTATGGTTATGGGGGGGAAACAGAAAGAGGGAAGGAGGGAGGGGGGTGGGGCCTTGGTGTGTGTCACACTTTATGGGGGCAAGACATGATTGCAAGAGGGACTTTACCTAACAATTGCAATCAGTGTAACCTGGCTTATTGTACCCTCAATGAATCCCCAACAATAAAAAAAAAAAAAAAAAAAAGAAACTTCCAGAAGATTCCATCATCCAGCTATTTGGGTTACATTAGCATTCAAGTCTTTCCAACAGGTGGTTCCAGATAAAGTGGACCAGAAACAAATCATATTCACTCTATCTTCTAGAAATTTCTGATCCACAGAATTCAAGAGCATAATATAATTATTATTGTTTATGACACTACATTTTCAGGCAGTTATTATACATTGATAGATAACTGGGATGTCGTTATACTGATCCCTCAGGGGGGCCACATTGGGGGCTATGTATTGTATTCTTCCATACATTCTTTTGTACAATGGGTCCAACTGGATTGTAGCTCCAGCCTACTATCACTGGCTATGCCAATTATGCTAATACTGTGCCACCTTTAGCCTCAGTTTCCTCATCTATGAAATGGGGACTGTGAACCAGATGTCCCCCCCAGATTATTATAATAATGATATACTCTTATTGTTGTCTTAATGTACTTTTTTTATACCAACTACATAACTTTAGGAATGTGTTTTCTGCACCTTTCATGAGATCTAGTAGTTTGCTTTTTTTGAATACTATTAAGTTTTTATATGATCAACTGACTTCACAATTTGATTGTAAGTTCCTAGCAATGAGGTGTTAGTAATCTCATAAAACTTTGTGCTTAAGATATAGTCAGTAAACTCTTAGAGAATTAGAGATAATAAATTGACTACCCAAATACGGAAGTGTAAAACTTAAACCTATGGTTTAGAAACTTGTGCTCAAATTTAGAGCACACAACTACACATAAAGTTAAATGCTAAATCCTATAATAATAACTAATATTAAGTAGTAATTTAACATAATGATTAATTTCAAATGGGCCAGTACATTCTGATTATGTCAGCAGTGTGGTATGTACCTACAGAAAACTGATTCTGTATGCACGCTGTTATCATTTCTCAATACTTCTCATATTTTGTTTCTTAAGAAGAATTGGTGCATTATTTCCTGTCCATTAGGTAAATAGAATGAAAATAAGAAAGGGAAGGAGTTCCTTAAGTTGCATCTTGGGAAACGTGTGAGTTGATCTTTGAGTTTACTACATTAGAGATTGAAGAAGGTACCCATGACTATGAGGACATGAAGTAAAGAGAGCTGCTGGCAAAAACAACATGTGATGCGTTACTGCAGGCACAGATTCCTGAAGCAACTAATGATTATTGGCTGTTCCTTTTTGCTTTCTGTTAAAATACTAGAATCTGATCTTTGAATTATTTTAGGACATGATATAGGTGTGGTATATGTTGTAGTGAGTCATTTTAACCTAGCATAAATAAATAAATAAAACAAAAACAGAAAATAATATGCTGCACTAAAATAGCAAAACAAAGAAATGGAATTTCTTAACCTACACCAGAAAAAAAATCTGTTGAAAATCAACATTAATTTTAGGATTTATAGATTATGGTATTGTTAGCATTTTCTCTGGTGAATTTTTGAAAGTAAAATGGGTGTTGTGTTCTCGTTATGTTTATAACTATATGCACAAACATATTTAAACATAAACTTATTTGTGAGCAATAGTTGAGACTGCATAATGCAACTCAATCTCTTCCTCCTCTTTGGAAAAAAGAATTATTGTTAGTTTTTTAAAAATATGGACTGCCTCATGAATTTGTGTACCATCCTTGCACAGGGGCCATGTTAATCTTCTCTGTATTGTTCCAATTTCAGTATAAGTGCTGCCAAAGTGAACACTAATGTTATTTTTTTAAGTTGTTTTGCAACAATCTGTAAGAAAATTTTTAATAATATTCTTGAATATATGACTTCATCGTTATTTTTAAGATACTTAAAAACAATTTTCCCATTGTATCTGAAACCTCTTTCAAGATACAAAGTAGCATGTAGCAATAAAATAAACATCTTTATTTTAGTCCTATTCAGGGATAAATCACTTCAGAAAATATCATTCTTCAAAATTGTTGTCAACGGCATAAAGTTAGAAGAATCAAATGTAGAAATTTTCACAGAATATTACAGATTCAGGGTAGAACTATTCTTACTATTAATAGTCCCCAATAAAAATGGGAAAAATGGTAAATGCTATAATTCAGAATATATATATTTATTTAGTTTTTACTTGAGTAAAAGAATAAAGCCAAAATTTTCTTTCATGGAGTCATTACTGGTAATAATAGCCAACCTGATAATAATAGTAATGATTCATTCCTTCATTTACTAAAAATCTATTGAGCACTTTATGGTAAACCTGGGGGAATAGCAATGACCATTTTATCACTTTGAAGATTTGAACGGATTAATTTAAAAAAGAATATAAAGAAATAGGTAGTTTGGGGATTGGAAAACTTTTTCCATAAATAGCCAGGTAGCAAATAATTTAGGTCTTAGGGAGCATACAGAGAAAAATTTAGTTTAATATAGAAGTTAAATCCTAAGTCCTATAATAAAAAATAATTGAACAGTAACTTAAAGTGATGGTTACTTTGAAAAAAGCCAGTACATTCCAAGGATTTCAGTAGTATACATTTACTTACAGAAAATCGATTCTGCATGTACTCTGTTATCATTTTTCACTACTTTTCACATTTTTCAACCATACAGCAACTACTCAACCCTGCCGATATACAAAGTGGACATAGACTTGGTGAATAAACTGCATGCCTGTTTCAAGTCAAACTTTATTTACAAAAAATGGGTAATGGTTCAGATTTGGTTTGTGCTATACTTCGCTGTCCCTAATTTAGTAACGTAACTCAGCACATAATGTGCAATTAATATTAGCTCAAGTTTCTAATTTATAACTTGGACTCTAATATCTTTCTCCAACTCACCATCTCTGTCCTAAGCCTTATAAATCAAAACCTCAACTGGTGGACTTCATCTATGTGAATAAAAGCTTGAGTTTTCATCTCTCTTTTCAATATTGTTTTACTATAAGGTCTGCAATCAAAAGTAAAATACTTGTATTTTTTTCTTTCCATTTCCAAATTGGTCATGATATTCCTCTGCTTTGTCTAGCTCATGAATATCTGGTCTAGTTTACTTCCCACATTTGCCTTAAGATCAATTATGTTTCTGTACCCCCCCATTCTCATGTCTTCTAAAATTCCTCTCCTCGCCTATTATCACTCAAAATTCTTTACCAAAAGAGTTGATGAATTGTACTAGAAATCTGCTGAAGTTCACCTTATTTGGAAGGATCTTTTGTGACCCTTCCCTAGATGTATAAACATATGAACTGTCACCTTAATTCCTAGAGAGAATCAAGATGACAGGGCAGCTGACAATCACATCTTATTTTGGAAACACAAATAATACTGCATGAGATTGGATAGAAGACGCACAACTGTGAGAGATAAATTTGGATCTCTAATGTGTCATGCCATTGCACCTGAAAGAGGAAGCAATAAATTTGGGTCTCAGTTTCCTCCTCTATAAAACGAATGGGTTAATCTAGATGTTAATCAAGAATACTGATTGCTCCAAAATAAGTATTTCATAATTTTAGTTGTAATCATAGGTTTAGATTGCACCATGTATGGTCCACTTTCTAATTATACGATCTCATTGAGGAAATTAATCAACAGTCTATATTTTAACTGGAAAAGGAATCTATTCACCTTCACTCTTAAAATTCACTCATTTAACCAACAAGGGCATGCTAGAGGCCTACTTTCTATTAAATATTTCTGGACATTGCTTATTTAAAATGGCTGATTTTTTAGTAATATAGAAAAATAAGTTAAATACATTTTAGTATGCCTATAATCTCCAGAGATATGTGATGAAGTGTGCATGAAAGGGCAAAGTAAATGGAACAATTTAATAGAAGCTGACTTTTAAATAAATTAAAGGACTTTAAAGTGGGACTGAGATATGATAGTTATGACAATAACATTCTAAAATGAGTTTCAGTATAATTACAAAAGATGAATTAACATTTCAATGAAAAGGGCTTCTAATTAATGGACACTATAAAAGATGAAGGTATTAGGGAAACTGGCTGTATGGAATCCACTTTTAGAAATACAATATTTGTTCTCAAAGTATTATAAATTCTACTAATTTGTTTCCTTTTTATCCACATATCTTTTACCCATCTATTTATTTATCCATTGAATAAACAATATTTATTTACGTATACTACACTATATTAAGTTATGATGGAAATATTAAGAAGTTAATTCAATAACTCACATGTAACCAAATCTTTGCTTAGCAAGACATTAAAAATTAATTTGACAAAAGAGTGATATATATTGTACATTCTTGATTGTGATGGACTTGAACAAAAGTTAGTCTCAGTAAAAGAGTAGTTTTATCAAAACTGAATTCTTTCAAAAACTGAAATTTCTTGAATAGTAGTTTGTTTACATTAACTCACCCTATTTGAAAAACAGTCCTCTTTTTTCTTCTCAGGGAACTATTTTGATAATGCCAGCCCCAGTGCTAAAGCAAAACATTTTGATGATGAAATCTGTATTATCTAAGTTAAACACTTTATACAATTTTTCTCTTTTCTTTTTTATTCTTAATATCTCATTTTCTTTAAATAAAAATATAATATTTGCATGTATGTCTCCCCTATACGTTCACCTCTTCATAAACAAGTTTTACTCAATATATGATTTTGTACCACCAGTAAAACTTAATTTTTCTGGATTTTAAATCTGTAGAAGCAAAAATTTTCAATTCTGTAGGATACTGACTAATTTCCCACTGTGTTCTGTCCTGGTAGCCAGTTGAACCACCAATGCTCTGTAAATTAAATAGAGTTATTTGCTCTGGTTGTAAGTGTAACTATATGCCAGAAAAACTATAAGATATTAATTCTTCAGTTATATAATATCCTTTTTACATTTGTTTTGGGGGATCAATTTTCACAAGTGGTAACTGAAGACATTATGTGAAGTACTATTTGTCATCTTTCCTGATATAATGTTGTGGCGTGTTTATACTTCTGTCTTCTGGAACCTGAAATTTGAAAAAAAAAGTCAGCTTTGCTTTTTAAAACACGAGCCATTATTTTCTCAGGGGCCTGCACTTTCACTCCTCCTGTACACTGCGGCGGTTCCTTAGCTCTCCTGCCTTACCATTTCCAAGGTGAGAAGGCGGAGCACGTGTACTTAGCGACTGCAGAGCTTCAACATCCGCTTCTTGGTTCCCTCTTCCCTGGGTGCGGCTCTGGCCACGCTGGACTGTGTCAGCTGCTGGACGAAACCAGGGACTCCGTGCTTTTCTGCTGTCCTTTTGCTTGCTTTCTCACAATCGAAAAAAGGTGTTCAATCTTGATTTTTCCACCTGCTGGGTCACTGGTGCTTTTTAGAAACACCTGTGGCTTGCTGTGCTCTTGGCTTTAGGGAAGGTCTGGTCACACCCCACTCAACAGGAGGCAAACAGGCAGCGCCCAACAGACCTGGGGTGGACAGACCTGAACAGACCTGGGGTGGGACAGCAGAAGCCTTGCAGGCGGAGCCAATGGGCAGCTCTTTCACCGTGGTCACTGGTAAAGGCCAGGACAAAGGCTGGGAGGCCATTTGGGCAAGAGGACTTGGAGAGACAAAGACCAAAGGTGGTACCCAGGCACAGGTAGAGGGTCAAGTGAGGGCACCAGCTTCTAGCCTAAGATCTGCTTCAGGGTCTTGGGAAAATGGGAGCTGAATGTGTACAATGGGAGGCAGCATCTCCACCACTCGTGGGAGGGATTCGTGGGAGGCATGCCATCATGAATGTTCCAAGGGCCAACACATCAGAACTGGGGGTCCCAGTCTTGTGGGCAGTCAGAGAGGTTTGGACACAGCCTAACTAAGCAAATCCAGCATGAATCAGATGGCCAGTCTGACAGATAGCCTACTCTATTTTCTCTCCTTATACACAGTTGTGGGACAAGAAGAAGCCCCAATACCTATGAATTCACCCTTGAGATGTCTGTTAAAGAATTGGAAGGGCCTTGAATTTAACAGTGTTCAGAAAAAAGAAAATGTTTGTGACACAATCTGGTCCCAACCCCAGCTACTAGATGGAGAGGACACGTGAATGGAGCCTTAACTGCACTACGGTCTTATAACTAGACCTCTTTTACAACAGGGAGGGGGAGTAGTCAGGGGTATCCCACATCCAGGCCTTCATGTACTTGAGAGATAACCCCCAGCATTGTAGGTCTTGTGTTGAGAAATGTAACAAAAAAAGAGAGAGAAAGGAGTCAGGTGGAAGGGAATGGGATTGTGGCTATAGCTTCACCCTCAAATGAGCCCCAGACTCCACCTACATATATCTCTCTACCTACCATATGTCCAGTACAGGAGATTTCAGGATCCCCAGGACAGTCTGAGAGTGTGCATGTCCCATTCTCCAAGGGAGATCTAAAGGCACACAAAGAAAAATTGAGGAGTCTTTCTACTGACCCTGGGAGAGTCAGAGAGAGTTGGAACATCTGGCACTTTTTTTTTTTTTGTTTAATTTAACCTGGAAGGGTGTATGGGTTCTGCTCTCTCACGGTTGTTTAGTCAATGAGAGGAATAGAATATGGACTGCTGGACAGATGTTTAGAGAGTAACTTCATGCTCCAAATCCAGAGTTAGTCTGGGGTGATCAGGCTGTCTCTGGAGAGGATCTGTGATTAATTTACTCCTAAAGCCAATCAGGGGAAACACTTCACAGTCACATGATTATGGGTCTAAAAATCAATCCCGTTAAAACCTACGAGCTTCTCTAAGTGGGGAAAGGGAAAGGACGAGAATCTAGCCAAATTTAAGAAAAGGCTTACTGATGCTGATATCGACAAAACTCAAAAAAAGCTGTCATAATGATAAATACCATTTCATTAACCAATCTTTTTATGACATCTGTAGAAAATTTCAGAAGTTAACATTGGGACCCCAAACAGATACTACTCAACTGCTGTCAGTGGGCTCCACTGTCTACAACAACCAGGATTTTGAGGTAACACAGAGGGACCACCCAAGGCTAAATCTCAGCTCACTTGGCTAATCCAATGAGCCCAGGAGGTCGTGAGGAGATTGGTTAGCAGTGTGATTCTTATTAATCACATTGCCTTAGATTATGTCTTAGCAGAACAAGAAGTGGTAAGTGTAGTCATTAAGAGAACATATGCTTACATTAATAATTTAGGATTAGTGGAAATAAGTGTAAAATAATTTATGAACAGGCTAACTGGCTACCAAGCCTGACCTGGTTATTGCCACTCCTGGGACCAGTAGTCTCAATCTCGTTACTCCTCTTATTTATCCTTATTCTTTTAACCTTTTTGTCAAGTTTGTATCTTGTAGACTCCAACAATTTTACATGAAACTGATGTTGGCCACAGAAAACTGCCTGTTGCCAATGAACCACATCAGACAATTCATGCCATGAGACCACTGGACTAGACTGCCCAGACCTTCTGTCTAGGAACTCTGCCTCTTCCAAAAAGAACATGAGGATCTGCACGTCAATTCACTGTCCATAATCAGCCTGCAACAGTATAGAAGTTGGACCTTCACCCACGATCCCTAAAGAATTTCAGGTCCCATGTGTCTCGGGGGAATTTTAGGTAAGAATGAGAAGGGACTAGATGGTCTAGGAGATGCTTTGTCCATAACCAGGAGGACCAAATTGACCAGGGGTGAATGAGTTCCCAAGAGAGAACAGAGGATATGTCAAGGGGATTTCTGAGGCCTGACCAAGTATTTGGTCTATGATGGGGGTTTCCAAGGACCAACCAACCAGAAAGAAGTAGAGAACCCACAAGAGGCCACAAAAAAGGGTCTTCGGAGCATGTGCACATTTGAGGTAAAAGTGTTCCTAAGTGACCTCCTCCCACTAGCATAGTGAAAATCACACCCATCCAGTTTATAAATACCATGGCATCCCTGGAAATTGCCATAGAAGGATAGAAAATGGCAGGATTCACAATTCTGGGAATTCTTCACCTTTTTCTAAGAAAAACTATGAATCCTCCCCCAAGCCCCAGTTAACAGAGAATAACAGAATCAGCATAAAGATGAGAAAAGGCTTGTTAAACTTCGGGTCTGTTCCACTCAGAAGGGCAGACTCTATTCATTTTTGGAATGCTCTATGCTTTAAAAAACTTTGACACTTTGCTTGCACCTGCTTGGTCTTTGCATTTGTTTCATTGCTCAGTACCAGTAACCGTTCTTTGGTATTGGGAACAAAAAGAACTAGGAAATGTAGGAGGCTGACATCTAATTCCCATACCTGGCAGCCTCTAATTACTCTTCTCTCACCCAACTTTAAACCACTTTAGCAAAACGAACTCACATCAATATCACTAATGATGTCCAAGTTGCTGAAGTCAATGGTCCAGTTTTAATCCTTATTTTACTTGACAGCAGTATTTGAAACAGGTGTTCCAAAACCCCTTATTTTCTGCACTTTATTCTATCCTTTTGCTTATTCTTACTTATTCCTTTATAGTTTTCTCCTCCCACCCACACACACACCTTCTAACATTGGTACTGCTAAAGACTCTTTTCTTGGTCCTTTTTTCAATTCATGTTCATATTTCTAATTACTTTAAGCTATGTCTTCAAGTATCATTAACATACTACTTACACCCAATTAATATATCCAATTCAAAATTCTTTTATGAACTTCAGTCAGCCTTCTCTTCAACATCTTCACGTGGATATATTCTTATTCCCCCCCCCAAGCTGAAAAGATTTATTTAACGTAGACAAACACTTGGAAAAATTGATCAAGTAGTAAGAAATAATATGGCAATAAAATATGTGCTGATTTAATAAGGGAAATGATTTCCAATAGTGCTGGCAGGATATGAGTGGAAGTGAGCTCTGCTCACCTGTAAAAGTAAACTTGGCACAGCAACTTTAGAAAGCAATCTGACAGTGCTTAGCAAAACTGAGTATATAGATATCATATAACAAAGCAACTCTGCTTTTCTTTTTTATTTCAAAATATGAAGAAATACAAATGTTTTGTTACATGCATAGGTACGATAATGCTTAAGTCAGGGACATAAGTGTGTCCATCACCCACATTGTGTGCACTGTGTTCATTAAGTAGGGGTTTTTGTCCCTTCTCTCCTTTCTCCTTCCTACTCCTTGAGTTCCAATCCCTTTACTTCCCTTGGTGCACGTGTGTGTCTATTAGTTAGTTTCAATTTATTGAAGAGTAGATGTGGTATTCGTTTTTCTATTCTTGAGATACTTTATTTGGGGTAATGGTCTCCAGTTTCATACAAATTACTGAAAAAATATTAATTCACGGGCAGTGCCTATGGCTCAATGGAGTAGGATGCCGGGCCTATATGCCAGAGGTGGTGGGTTCAAACCCAGCCTGGCAAAAAAAAAAAAAAAAAAAAAAGAATAAAAAAAAATATATATATATATAAATTCACCCTTTTTTGAATAATACTCCCTGGCGTAAATCACAACATTTTGTGAATCTACTTATTAAAATCAATGAATATGTGGGTTGATTCTATACCTTCACAATTGCTAACTTTGTTACAGCAGACATTTGAGTGCGGGTATATTTTTGAAAAAAATGACTTTTCCTATGGGTGGATACCTGGTTGTGGCATTGCCGGATCAAATGGTAGGTCTACTTATACTTCTCTGAAAAATCTCTATACCATTTTCCATAAAGCTAGTACGAATTCGCAGTTCTACCAACAGTGTATATGTGTTTCTTTCTCTGTATTCATGCCAACATCTATTGTTTTGGACTTTTTTCTTTTTTTTCTTGAGCCAGAGTCTCAGTTTGTCATCCTGGGTAGAGTGCTATGGCGTCATAGCTCACAGCAACCTCAAACCATGGGGTTGAGTCTCCTGAGTAGCTGGGACTGCAAGTGTTAAACACAATGCCCAGCTAGTTTTCTAGAAATAGGGTAGAAATAGGGTCACACTCTTTCTGGGGCTGGTCTCGAACTTCTGAACTCAGGTGATTCATCTATCACACCTTCCCAGACTACAGGGATTACAGGCATGAGGCACTGCCTGAGTGCTTTGAACTTTTTCATAAAAGCCACTCCAACAGGGGTAATGTGATATCTCCTCCTAGTTTTAATTTGCATTTCCCTTATGATTAGTGATGTTGAGCATTTTTTCTTGTGTTGGTTGGTCATTTAAATATATCTTCTTTTGAAAAGATTCTGTTCATGTTTTGGCCCACTTTTTAATAGCGTTGCTTATATGTTACTTTCTGATTAGTTTGAGATTTTTGTAGATTCTGGATGCATGTGTTAGCCCTTTATCAAATATGTCATTTGAATTATTTTCTCCCATTCTTTAGGTTGATTATTTCTTTGGCTGTGAAGAAACTTTTAAATTTAATCAAGTCTAATTTATTTATTTTTCTTATTGCTGTGATTGCCATTGAGGTTTTCTTCATAAATTCTTTGCCTAGGAAAATATTTAGAAGAGTTTTTCCCTAAATTTTCTTCTATAATTCTTACAGTCTTATTACTTATATTTAAGACTTCTTTCATCTTGATTTAATTTTGAGTGCTGAGAGATATTTTTCCTATTTCTTTTCTGTATGTAGTTATCCAAATTTCCTAGCATCATCTATGGCTTCCTTCCCCCTTTGTTGTCTGTTTTGTTAATAATCATTTGGCTGTATGAAAATGGTACCTGGGTGCCTACTTTCACCATATCTATTCAACATATTGCTGAAGTCCTAGCTAGAGCAATCCGACAAGAGAAAAAAAAAAAAATAAAGGTGTTCGTAAGGGGAAAGACTAGGTCAAAGTATCATTTTTTTGTTGATAATTTGTCATGTATCTAGAAACCCCTAAAGATTCTGTCAAGAGACTTCTGAAATTGGTCAGTAAATTTAGCAAAGTCTTAGGTTACAATTCTCATGTACAGAAATCAGTAGCATTTTTATGCACCAATAACAGTCATAAGTTAGAATCAAATAAAATACTCAATCACATTCACAGTAACTACAAAGAAAATAAAAAGCTTGAGAATATACTTAACCCAGGAGGTTAAAACCTCTACAAGGAGAATCATGAAACACTGAGGATGGAAATTATGGATGACACAAACAAAAGGAAAAACATAATTATGCTCATGGATTGGTAGAATCAACAATGTTAAAATGTCTATACTTACCTAAGTAATTTACAGATTCAATGCAATCCTCCTCAAAATACCAACTTCATATTTCACAGATTTAGAAAAAAATAATTTTATGCTTCATTTGGAAGCAGAAAAGAGCCTAAGGAGCCAAAACAATTTTAAGCAAAAATACCGGATCTGGAGACATCACAAACTATACTGCAAAACTATAGTAACCAAAACAGCATGGTATTGGCATGAAGCTAGAGGCACAGACAGTGGAACAGAACAGAGAATTCATATGGATTTCTGATAGCCCTTTTGAATTAACTATATCCAAAATATAATTTCTTATCTGTCCTCTCTCCTACCCACCCACTACCACTGCAATCTGCTTCAATTAAAGCCTTCCCCCATCAACTGAAGTTAATTAACTTCCCAGTTAATCAGACCAAAAACCTTTAAGTTATTCTTGTATCCTTTTTGGCTCGCACATCTCATATACAAGTTATCACAAAATTCTGTTCTAACATCAAGATATTTATATAATGCTATTATTTCTCACTCCCTCTACTGCTACACTGGTGACAGAAATAGATCATCCATCAAGGGCGCTGTTGTAATGGCATCACCACTGGATCTCCTGCTTTTACTCTGACCCTATAAAATCTCTTCTTAAATGAAAGCCAAAGCAAACCTTACAAAGTAAAACAATCATGTAATTACTTTAATCAAAAATCTTTAATAGCCCCTTATTTCATTCAAAATAAAGTCAAAGATCTTACATAGCAAATATGGCTCTTTATATGGAGTAGCTTGGGGACCTCTCAGTCTTTTTCTATGATTTGTCCCCTCCCTAACGTAGCCCAAGTAACATTTTTGTATTAATATTTGATGTTCCTTGAAAATACAGACACTATCTCATGTTAGGGGAATTACTCTACTCTAATTGTTTCTTCTTCCTGGAATCTTCTGCCTAAAGATATTTGATTAGTTAATATCTTCACTTTCTGAATGGCTTTGTTCAAATTTTATCTTCTCAATGAAGCTCATCTCAATGATCATATAGCAACCCACCTGAGAAGGAGCAGTTAGAAGAAAAGGAAGAAAATCAGTAGGTAAAATTCCAGGAAAAAAATGGCAGAGATTAATTTTAAAAATGAGTAAGTACTAGATTGTGAAGAAAATGCCTGGAAATTAACTAAAATAAGGTATTAGTTGACAAATTTGGTTTGGTAGTAAAGAGCTTGTTTGTGATCTTGGATTGGTTTCTGAGAACTCCAAAATATGTAGGATCTTTTTATTCATTTCTTAGGATATATAAAATTCATTGATGTCAGCTCAGTGCCTGTAGCACAGTGGTTACAGTGCCAGCCACGTACACCAAGGCTGGTGGGTTTGATACCTGCCAGGGCTAGCTAAATAACAATAACAACTGCAACAACAACAAAAAAAGCTGGGCATTGTGGTGGGTACCTGTAGTCCCAGCTACTTGGGAAGCTGAGGCAAGAGAATCACTTAAGCCCAAGAGTTGAAGGTTGCTGTGAGCTATGATGCCATGGCACTCTACCAAGGGTGATATAGTGAGACTCTGTCTCAAAAAAAAATCATTGAAGTAAAAAATTTAAATGAACCAGATATTCAAAGACCATTTTGCCCCCAATTATACTTACATTTTTTTCAGGAGAGGACAGAGGAAATCATTTTTCCTCATTCAGAAAATGAGCATAGTTATACCTAACATGATAGCTGTAGAATCTTAGAAACTTAATTTGAAGGCCATTGCTATTCCACTGTACCGTTGTCTTATTATTTACATTTTTCAAGAGAAAATTGGAGACCCTGGGATAAAGAAAGCAATTAAAAATTAAAATATCCCTTTTATCCTTTGGAAAGTATTTCCTTAAATTTATATTTCTGTGAAGTGATAATAAAATAATACATTTGAAGACCAAATCTTTAAAATCTCCTTATAGATTATAGATTGATATGCCAAGACAATGCTATCTTTGTATTTAAAGGTATCACTGTTTGAGGCATAACTTTACGTGTCTGTGATGACCTTTCAAAGAGTCAGTAGCTATAGCCAGAAGGGCTTATGTCTTAGCTTTGGGTTTGGCCTGCTATTTTTTTAAGTGTGACACCTTTTCACATCAGAATTCCTTTGAGTGGCAGCGCCTGTGGCTCAGTGAGTAGGGTGCTGGCCTCATATACCAAGGGTGGCGGATTCAAACCTGGCTCCAGCCAAACTGCAATAAAAAAATAGCTGGGTGTTGTGGCGGGAGCCTGTAGTCCCAGCTACTTGGGAGGCTGAAGCAAGAGAATCACCTAAACCCAAGAGCTAGAGGTTGCTGAGAGCTGTGATGGCATGGCACTCTACCAGGGGCAACAAAGTGAGACTCTGTCAAGAAGGAGTGAATGAAAGAAAGAAAGAAAGAAGAAAGAAAGGAAGGAAAGGAAGGAAAGGAAGAAAAGGAAGAAAGAATTCCTTTGTGGCCTGTGATTGTTCTTTCCCACTGACAATGGTGTAATTGTTGAAGTAGGGTGTCATTGTGCTTTTGCTATATTGCTTTTATGTGTCTTATGGGAGAATAACCTCAGAGAGTTTATGTTGCAGCATTCATTCCTAATATCACTGCAGACTTTTTACTGTAATAACCCTAACATTTTCTTTACTAAGTTTAATTATCTTCCTCAAAGTTTAAATTTTGCTTTTAACTTTCCAAGCCAGAGAATATATCAAACGAAATATTTTTGTGGTATGCACATTTGTTATTTCTTTTTTGTTTTGCAAGGTCAACTCTGGGGCATAAGGCTTAAAAGCTTGGACTAATTTGTTTGCATTATACCAAGACATCAGAATTCCAATCATTTATCTTCTTATTTTTCATTAAAACTGCCTTAATTAAATTAACTGCCTAAAGTATTTCACTGCCCACTAATTACTTAGTATAACAAAAAAGACACAGACTATAGAACATTTTTAAGGAAATATCACCACCTGAGTACAAGTTAACTACTTTCAAGTTAAGGGCCATCTGGCTTCAACATCTGTTGCCTGTTGATTGCCAGCGTTCATTTGCATGGTCTGGATTACTAGGTGGGGGTAAAGAAGAAATTTCATCAACAGAAGAGGATCATTCTTTGAACAAAAGTATCTATATAGCAGTGTTTCTCTTTGTTAGAAGCTCATAATTTACTGCTGCATTTAATTATTTTCTATTTGGTATAATTATGTGCCCTGTTGCCCTTGTTCCTTTCTGAGATAAAGGCATGCTTAGGCCAGCCCACATTGAAATACTGCACAGTTCCTGGGTTACTTGTCAATAAAGTACTCTGGAGCATCGTCTCTATGTCCAGCGCTGTGAGAAGGAATATGCAGAAGTGAGCGTGAAAGAGTCTTTCCCTCTGTGAGGGGTATAGTCAACACTGGCCGACTGTGGAAGAAGTAGACAAGTGGAAGTGAGCGGGTCAGGATGCTGTCAGGATACTGTCCTGATATGGAGCCTGGTTTTATTTTTAAACAATAACATTTACCGAAGCTACTTTAATGAGCAATATGAACATAATACAGATAAAGAGTTTAAAATTTTAAAGAATGCTCAATTATTGGGGTAAAATCTAAAAACTATTATAATTATCTGAGAAAGATAAGTTTTGTCAGCTTGAAATTTGGATGTGGGATTCACAGTCTCTGTGTCACAGCCCCTGTGGCTCGGGTCTCCGTTGCCGCAGGCAGGAACCAGGCGGGACATGGATTAGAAGTACCAGCTTGCAGGAGGTGGGCTAGCCTTGATTGCAGGGTAGCCCTGAGCAACCTCTGCAGTAGCCTTTTATTGAGACAGCACAAGACAGGTGAGGGGAGTATTAGACAATGACTGCGTGCCTAAGGATCGCCATGGGCTGGGCTCTTTCTCCACAAGGAACACTTGAGGACGAATTGCCCCAGGGTCTGTCCCCCAAGCCACAAAGCAAATCATCTTGCTCAGAGGTCGTCTGGCTCTTGGTGTCCTCCACATCTTCGTCTCTTTCTGTTCCTTGCTAAACAGTGATGTCCTTATCTCAATGCATTTACCGAAAGCTTAGCTAGTCATCTTTGCACATTTCCCTCTTTGCCTTGCTTCATTCCAGGGGAAACTACCACTTTTGTAAGACTTTTATTGTTTTATTATTGTTTTATTTTATTTGCCTTTACTTAAAAAATATATATGTATATACACATTATACGCACACACATTTCTTGTCAATGTTCAGGTTTAATGCTTTTAGCCTCCTTATTGCCATTCACATCTTTGTTAGAACCACCAACATTTTCTACCTGTACATTTAAATAAACTATCAACACTTGACCTAGATTCTGTCAACCCAATTCACAAGGGCTGGTGTCTGTTACTCCTTCCTACCTTCTTTCCCAGAAGAATTTCTCTTTCTATGGAAGCCAACTTTACTTCAAATTGAATTGAAGAATACCTGCATCTCTTTCCTGCTAATGATTTGTGTCAACATAAATAACCAGGGAGAGGCTTTCAAAGAGAAAATGATACTTATTCAGGAATAGGGCATTGCCATGGGAATACATGTGACAGTGAACTATATGTGTAGTCAGTCACATGTATTCCCAGGAAGCAAATGTATTTTTAAAAATGAGGATTAATTAATTGTTTAGAAATGACTGTCTCTGTGTATCCTCACTGAAGTATTTGTGTGTGTGTGCAAAGTTGCAATGGATTTTGTGCAAGGTTGTTGTTTTGGAGGATTCTGTCGTGATGGTTTTAGTTATTGGGCCTTAATGGATGACAACCCTTATCTCTATGGCCTTCACTGGCTCCCCTTGTTAGTTTTGTTTTATTTATTTATTCTTCAACACAAATGAGTCCTTTTTGATTTTGATAACTTTCACACATGAATCCATGATTACTTGCAGTTTTCACAATTGTGCCTGAGGTTGATAGGTTATGTAGTTGACTAGATATGAGTAGGATGGATGGTAGATATGGTTAGGCTATTTTGATTTAATTCAGGCTGCTCTAAACTACAGAAGAAAAAAGCTGATTAAGACTTGGTAGGTGGATTGTTACCACAATCCTGAAGGTAGATTGTTTTGAGAACAGTGTTAATTAAAACCTTGGGAGAATTTTTCTACTGGCTATAGCTCTATTCACTCTTTTCAATATTTTGGTGACTACCTTTAGCCACCACACTGCTCTAACATTTTCTTAGTGACCTGCACAGCAAGCCAGGCCCCATGCAAATGTCTGCAGGCCTTGTGGAAAGTGTACTTTGCGATTTTATACACAACTTTGAGGAATATAAGTTGTCCCTTGGAAGCATCCCAGGGTCTTAATTAACTTCGTTCTCAAAACAATCCACCTGCAAGATCCTGATAACAACTTACCTGCAAGGTTTCAATCAGCCTGACCCAAACCAACCCCAAATACACTAATGACGTATGTCATTTGCCCTGCTCACGACTAGCTAACTGCCTAACAATACCTGTGGCTGGAGGCTTTCTGGTCCTGAAACCTGGGTTCATTCTTTGTATGCTGATAAGCCTCTCTAGGTTTTATTTTACCCCAAGTCATGCATTACTCCTTTGTCCTTACCTTGATGGAAATGCCTTGTATTTGATTCTATCAAAGCCATTTTGTATTAAAAAAACAAACAAACAAAAACCTTTAAATCATGACTTACCCATTATAGTGTCCATCTTCTTCACGGATGTTTCTATTTTTTTCTTATCCCCAAGATTATCTCTTGTCCAACTATTTCACAGAGCCCTGTTTAAATGCCCAATATATCCACCTCATACTTTAACTCTTTCAAGTGCAATAAATTTAAATGTCTTTAAAAAGGTTACTTACTTATGTAAAGCCCCAATATGTAAATTGGGGAATGAAGAAGGAATATATCTTTTGTATATTCAGATACAACAACAAAACTGCTACCAGGAGTGGCATGATAATTCCCTCAACCAAGTCTTTCACTTAGAACAAAAAGAAACTCGGAAAAAAAAAATGATTTTAGTCTGTTTAAAATCATTGTAAAACTACCAATGAAGCAAAAAATAAAAACAGTAGGCCCAAGAATATGTTATTTTCCTCACTAGATCATGCAAAGAAAATGCTTCATTGATATAGTACCCTAGCAGTTATTAAATGCCCAGGGTAAATAAAAATTTTTGTATCAATATGAGGAGGTTGTTACTGTTGGATGATGTACGTCAGTTCATGACAAATCAAAATAAGTGACAAAGGGAAATAATTTCATCTTAACAATGGAGGTTTATTAAGACAAAGTTTGAGGCCGCCCCCAGGAAAAACACAAACCACAGACAAATCTGTGATGGTTTTCTGAAATGGGATTTGGGAACTCAGTTTTAAAGGGGGTAAATAACACAAAAAGAACAAAGGAGCAGGGGGCGGCAGTGAGACAAATGTTTACATTTTTGTGAGGCCTATGACATCTATATTTTTCATAAGGTAAGGTAAATGTTAGAAGAGAAAAAGGAAGTGAAGGAAGCATCAATCACGTCCCTCTGTAGGTGGAAGAATCATTGATCTCTTTCTGTCCCTGTTCTGGGAAGATAAACTTGTAATCAATGTTATTAGTGTGGAGTTGAATGGACTTTGGTTTTAGGAGCTAGACTCAGCTTGCAGACCTGAAGTTAAAATTTGCATGTTCTTGTTCTTGAGATGCCAACAAGGAATTTCCTTATGAATATTCTGTGGCACAATCCTTGTAGATGCCTAATGCTCTTTATCTTTCTGTGGGGACAATAACTGGCTGATGCATAATGCTAATAATAGCTATTTATTTGGAAGTGGGAGTTACATGACTCAGCTTCTAGGCTTGCCCTTCCCTTTTGCATTATGAGTTATAGGGGTGATCTTGAAATTTTTATTCATTTTTTAAATCATTACATAAAAATACATTTCTATATGCTAGCCACAAAGGATCCAAAAATAAAATTGAGAGAATAATTCCTTTACAACAGCCTCAGAAAGAATAAAATAAGTAGAAACAAATTTTTATACTTCAAAGTATAAACATTTTATACTTATAATAATAAAATATTTGAGAAATGAATTCTGACTTTTTTTATAAGTTGACAGTGCATTTTGCACTGTTCGTATTTTTATTTTTTTGTATTTTGTTTTTTAATTTATTTTTTATTAAATCACAAGCACATAGATCATGTATACATTAATGCATTTATGGGGTACAATGTGCTGATTTCATATACAATTAGGAACGCTTACATGGCACTGGTTAATATATACCTAATCTCGTTTACTTAATTATTGTGTTAAGACATTTATACTCTGTAATTAATAGATCTGATGTGTAACCTTGCAATATGCACCATATTTTTTTTTCTTGCCTACATTCCTAAGAAGACTGGTCCAGAGTCATACCTTACAAATGATAAAATCATATTAAGCAGTTTTCTTTGTTAAACTCAGGGTGATATTACTTACTTTTCAAACTTATTCCAGGATAGCATCACATGACAAAGTGAAGGTCCCTTTATCTTTATTGAAACTTTGTAGGAGGCACTCTATATTAACCCAAGCTTTCCTTTCTGCCAACTTCAGGTCTTAAGACAAAGATCATTTTTTTTCAACCAATTGCCAGCCTAGAACCACCTGTGACTTATAGGCGCCTGCTTTGAGCTGTCCCATCTTTTTAGGCAGAGCCGATGTATAACATCCATGTATTGATTTATGCTTTGCCTGCAATTCCTTCCTCCCTGGAGCTCTAAAACCAAGTATAAGACAACCATCTTGGGAGCATTTTCTCTGAACTTCTTGAGGGTATGCCATTGCCTCACACATTTTTGACCCTGAATAAACCTCTTAAAATATTTACAAAGTTTGGATTTTTTCCATTGACATATTGTTCAAAGGTGCTAAAACAAATTTATAACTTTCATTATAAAATTTTAGCCATGTGCTATATAATAACAACACAAACTCATTCGTTTATAAATATCTAGATCTGAATTGTGTCTCTGGCAAATGGAATAGGTTAAGATTACTCACTTAGGTGTCAATATTTGTAGAAGGGACTTTAAAGATTTTTATTTGACCAATTTCCAAATATCTTTTTCATTTTTTCTTCTTTAGATGAATCATGTCTCTTAAATTTGTATTTTAAAGGGGTAGCATCTGTCATAGAAGACAGGAGAGAAAAAAATGAACATCTCAAAGGCACAAAGTTTCAACTTCAGGCTTCAATAACAATCATTTTCTTAAACTAGAAGGAATATTGCAGATAAAAGCCACGTTAAGACAACATAGTCAGGAAAAGCACACTAAACTAACGTAAGGTTTGTGACGTAGATTTAAAACAATGTCTTTCCATTTTGTAGTGATTTAATTCTCCTTCACTGCTGGTGCAGAAAGGAAGACACCCCTACACGTGGAGATGTCCTTTGGAGATATTAATTTATCTTACAAAGGGTTTCAAAATAATTTTTTATTCCAGAACTACATATTTGGGATGCTAAATTAGCTAGATTGTTGGTTTTGAAACTCCAGCTTATATTACTTTAATTAGATTAATGAGTTCAAGGTAAGCATATAATACATCTGGACTCAGAATGAATACTTTTTGGCCTTTTTATCAAAGACTGGTTCATCTTTTTTGTTTTATTGTTTTCAGGATTTAATAACATACCAGCCTTTTTGTTTTTGTTTTTGTTTTTTTTTTCCCTCTAATGACCAGTTTGGGGACATAGCAAAGATCGTGATAGGTAGACAGAGTTGTGGGAGAATACAGTCAACAGGGTTTTGAGAAGAGGAGTTTTAGTTGACTACAAGCATCAAGTAGAGGAACAACAGGGAGAATTCTTTTGTTTTTAATTTTAAAATATTAAGAATGCAGAAGTTTTTCTTATCTGGATACACCTGCAGTGCTGAAGTCAGGGTTTTCAGTGTGTCCACTATGCAGATGGGGTTCATTGTACACAATTGGTGAGTTTTCACACCTCCCCACCTCCCAGTCTCCCCCTTCTTAATTTCCAACATCGTTTACATCTTTTTGTGCCCAGGTATAATCACTCGTTAGAACCCACTTATTAGCGAGAACATGTGGTGCTTGGTTTTCCATTTCTGAGATACTTCCCTTGGGATAATGGTCTCTAGTTTCACCCAAGTTGTTGTAAATGACATTATTTCACTTCATTTTATGGCTGATAGTAGTTCATAGTGTGTTTGTGTATATACATCATATTTTCTTTATCTACTAATGTGTCAATGGGCATTTCGGTTGATTCTGCATTTTTGTAATTGAGAATGATGCTGTGGTAAACATTCAAATGCACGTGTCTTTTTGATACAAAGACTTCTCCTTTTTTTTTTTTTTTTAGGGTAGATAGCATGATAGGATTTCTGGATCAAATGTTAGGTCTGCTTCATGTGCTTCAGGAACTCTCCATACTTTTCTTGCTTGTTTGTTTTTAATACAGGGCATACTAACTTTCAGTCTCATCAACAGTGTGTAAGTGTAAATTTTTCTTTGCATTCATGCCAGCATCTGTTTGTTTTTCTTTCTTTACTTTTTTTTTGTTTTTGTTTGTTTGTTTTTTGTTTTTTGGCTGGGGCTAGGCTTGAACCCGCCACCTCTGGCATATGGGACCAGCGCCCTACTCCTTGAGCCACAGGAGTCGCCCTTTTTTTGACTTTTTAATACTGACCAGTTGCATAGGGATTAGATGGCATTTCATTGTGGTTTTAATTTACATTTCCTTCACAATTAGAGACAGTGAAAATTTTTCATATGTCTACTGGTGATTTGTCAGTTGTATTAAAAAAATAAATCTGTTCAGGTCTGTTAGGGTGTAAGCTGGTGGATGCGGACTTTGAGAAAGAATTTTCCAAACAAAGGTTAGGATATAAGGACGTTTATTTTACTTTTCACAAGTACAAAAGAGCCAGCACAGTCGAAGAGGAGGATATAGTCATGGCAGAGAGAATCAGGTACTCTGACTTTTTATTTAGGGACGTGAAGAAGTTTATGGTTGTGGCCACATTAACGGGTATGGTGACAATGCAGCATCCGCAGGCAGGTTACACAATCAGCAGCAGGTGTTGAAGTCCAAGAGTTGGTTCCCCTACCTTTCTTTGGAGACAAGAGTATCTCTAGAGATGTAATTCTGACCTCAAGATATGGCTGAAGGCTGAAGCTCAGGAACTCTGCGAAAGCAGATTCTTTACAGTGATTTTAAAATAGAAAGATTTACATCTCTTTTCTATCAGGCTCTTTTCAGAAGCTATGCAAGACAGAACCCCCCGGGGTGACCATTAGAGAGTCAACTCATGGTATTGAGAACTGTTACTAGGAAATTGCCAGGTTAACTATTTTTCTATTATTTCAGCAAGGGCACCCCATTCAATGCTTTTTCCAGCTCTTCGATGGGATTGCACATTTTTTTTTTTAATTTTTGTTTAGTTGAATTCTTTGTATATCCTGGAAATTCATCCTTTTTTGGATATATAGGTTGAAAATATTTTCTTCCATTTTGTAGGTTGCTTATTTACTCCATTAATCTTTTCTTTGGTGGTGAAGATTCTCAAGTTTCATTTGTTTACTTTTATTGTTGCTGTATTTGCTTTTGGGATCTTAGTCATAAATGCTATGCTTAGCCTATGTCCAAGAAAGTTAGTGTTTTCCTCTGGAATTTTTACAGTTTCATTCCTTACATTTAACTCTATAATTGATCTTGAGAAAATTTTTGTATATGGTGAGAGATACAGGTGCTGTTTCATTTATCTGCATATGGCTGTTCTGTTTTCCCACCACTATTTACTGAATAGGGTTTCCTTTCCAGAGTGAATGCTGCTGTCTGCTGCTTTGTCAAAAAACAGTTGGTCATAGCTATATGATTGCATTTCTGAGTTCTCTATTCTGTTCCATTGATATTGGTCTCCATTTTTATGCTAGTACTATCCTGTTTTGATTACTATATCCTTGTATAATTTGGAGTCAGGTAATTTTTTTTTTTTGAGACAGAATCTCACTTTGTCACCCTTGGTAGAATGCTGTGGCATCATAGCTCACAGCAACCTCAAACTCTTAGGCTCAAATGATTCTTTTGTCTCAGCCTCCCGAGTAGCTGGGACTACAGGTGCCTACCACAAGACTGGCTCTTTTTAGAGATGGGGGTCTAGCTCTGGCTCAGGCAGGTCTTGAACCTGTGAGCTCAGGACAAACCACCCACCTCAGCCTCCCAGAGTGCTAGGATTACAGGCGTGAGCCATCGTGCCCACCTGAAGTCAGATACTGTGATTCCACCACATTTTCCTTTTTTCCTTAAGATTGCTTTGGCTATGCAGAACACCTTTTTTGGTTCTAAATAAGTTTAGGATTATTTCTTCTAGATCTGTGAGGGAGGATGCTGGTATTTTATAGGAATTACCTTGAATCTGTAAATGGCTTTGGAAAAGAATGAACATTGTATTGATTTTGATTATATAAACCCATGGACATAGGGTATTTTTCCATTTGTTTGTGACAGCTGTGATTTTTTTAAAATCAATGTTTTATAGTTCTCTTTGTAGAAATCCTTCACTTCCCTTGTTACATATATTCCTAAGTATTTTATTTTCTTCATATTTATTATAAATAATATTGAGTTCTTGACTTGAATTTCATTTACTCTTAGTATAAGGAAATGTTGCTGATCTGTGTACATTGATTTTTGTAATCTGAGACTTTGCTATATTTGTTTATCAATTCTAGAGTCATTTTGTGGAGTCTTTAGGGCTTTCTTGATACAGGATTCTATTGTCAACAAGCAGGGATAGTCTGACCTCCTCCTGCCCAATTTGGATATACTTACTTTCTTTCTTTTGCTTAATTGCTTTGGCTAGGACTTCTAGTACTATGTTAAATAAAAGTGATGACAGAGGGCACACTGTTCTTTTTACAAGTCTTAGAGGGAATGCTTTAAAATTTTGCTCCTTCAGTATGATACTGACTATGGGTTTGTCATAAATAGTTTTTGTAATTTTGAGGTATATTCCTTCTATGCCTAGTTTATTAAGAGTTCTTGTGAAGAGGGAATGCTGGATTTTATCAAATTCTTTTTATGTATGTATTGAGATGATCATGTTTTCTTTCGTTTGTTGGTTTTTGCTTCTGTTTATGTAGTCAATCATGTTCATTGATTTGCATATGTTGAGCCATCCTTGCATCTCTGAAGTAAAACTCTCTCAATCATGGTGAATTAATTGTCTTCTTAATTTGTTGTTGAATCTGGTTTTCCAGTTTCTTGTGAGGATTTTTGCATCAGTGTTCACAAGGAAATTGGTCTGTAGTTTTCTCTCACTGTGGTGACGTTTCCTGACTTGACAGGAGTGAGGGAAGTTTATTCCTTCATTAATGTTGTGAATAATTTATGTGCAGTAGGTACTAATTCTTTGTGGGCCTGGTGGAATCTGTCTGTTTCAGGGATTTTTGTTGTTGGGACATTTTTATTTGTGCCTCAATCTTGCTGCTCTTTATTGGTCTATTCATTATTTTTATTTCTTTCTTATTCAGGCTTGGGAGATTATTTTTTCAAGAATTTATCCACTTTCTCTACAATTTCTAGTTTGTGTGCTTAGATATTTTTGTAGTACTCATGAATGATATGTTGACATTCAGAGTAGCAGTTGTAATGCTTCCTTTTTTGTTTCCACTAGAGGTTGAGATTTTTCTCCTTTATTTCTGGTTAATCTGTCTAGGGGTCTAATACTTTTGTTAATCTTTTCAAAGAACAAACTCTTTGTGTCACTGATTCATTGTATTTTTTTTTTTGTTTGCATTTCATTTAGATCAGCTCTTTGTTATTTGTTTTATTCTGCTCCCTTTGAGCTTGTTTTATTCTTCCTTTTCAACCTTCTCAAGATGTGACATCAGGTTGAAAATTTGTGATATTTCTGTCTTTTTGTGTAAGTAAGCATTTTAGGCTATACATTTTTCCTTTAGTACTACTTTTTCTTTATCCAATATCTTGAAAACTTGTGCTCCCTTTGTCATTTAGTTCAAACAATCTTTTGATTTCTATCTGAAATTTATTAATGACCAAAAATATGTTCAGGAGCAGGTTGTTTAATTTCTGTGGCTTTGTGTAGATGTGAGACTGTCTCTTGGCATTGAATTCTAGTTTTATTCCACTGTGGTCTGAGAATATATACAATATAATTTTGGTTTTTCTGAATTTGCTGAGACTTGTTTGTGGCCTAAAATATGATCAGTCTTGGAATCATATGGACTAATTTGCCCATGTGCTCATCAGAAGAATGTATCCATCTGTAGTTTTCAAGCAGAGTATCGTTAAATGTTTGTCTACGTCCATTTGTTCTGGAGTTCCATTTAAGTCTAATTTTTTTGTTGATTTTCTCTTTTAGTCATCTGTTCATTTTTGTAGTGGAGAGTCGAAGACTCCAGTGATTATGATATTACTGTTTATTTTTACACTTAGCTCTGGTAGAATTTGTCTTATGAATGTAGAAGCTTCTGTATTAGGTGCATATACAGAGGGTGTCAAAAATATGTACATATTTTAGGAAAGGAAAAAATGCATTAAAATTGGAATAGTCAATATATATCAGCAACATTTGTTGTCTTTTATATTGTGTCTTGTATCTCTCATAATTGAAGAAGAGAAGTCGAATGTGAATTGAGTATTCTAATTTTAATGCAGTTTTTTTTTTCCTTTCCCAAATTGCATATACATTTTTTTGGCACCCTCTGTATATTTGAGATGGTTATGTTTCCTTGCTAAATTGTCCCTTTTATCATTATATAATGGCCATCTTTTTCTTTTTCTTTTTTTTTTTAACCATTGCTGATTTAAAGTCAATTTTATCTCATATGAGAATGGCTACATCATTTTACTTTTGTTTTCTATTTGCTTGTATATTTTTCTCCACCTTTTACTGTGAGTCTGTGTACTTTCTGGCAGGTTAGATTTGTTTCTTTGAGACCATATATGTGTGAAAATGACTTTTCGTACTTTCAGTTACTCTACATTTTTAAGGAAGCATTAAGACCACTCATGTTCAGTATTAATATTGATAATGTGGTGTGCTGTTCTGTGTGTATGTTAAATGATACCTCATTATTTTGTTTCCCTTCTTGTGCTATTGTCCTCTTAGAGCTGAGACCTTTAATTTTTGTGGTTTGTTATATTATCTACAGTGCATTTTCATATGTAGTGCACTACTGACCATTTCTTTTATGGCAGATTCAATAGGGACAAATTCCTTTAGTGTTTAATTATCTGGAAAAGACTTTGTTTCACCATGATATATGAAACACAATTTTACTGGATATAAAATTCTTAGTTAGAAATTGTTCTGTTTAAGAAGATTTAAAATGGAGCCCCAATTCTTCCTGGATTATAAGGTCTCTGCTGAGACATCTTCTATTAGCCTGATGGGGTTTATTTTTGAAGGTTATTTGTTGATTTCATCTATTAGTTTGTAGAATTTTTCCCTTCATTTTGGCTTTGGCCAAATTGATGACTTTAAGTCTTGGAAATATGTTATTTGCTATGAATCTTCTCAGTGTCCAAAGACCATCTTGTATCTGGATATCTGAATTTTTGCCAATACCAGAAAGGTTTTTCTTAATAATTTCCTCAAATAGGTTTTCCATGCTTTTATTTTATTTTTTTCTTTCTTCCAAGGATTCCTATCATTCTTATTCTTTTTTTTTTTTTTTTTTTTTTTGGTTTTTTTTTTTTTTGGCCGGGGCTAGGTTTGAACCCACCACCTCCGGCATATGGGACCGGCGCCCTACTCCTTGAGCCACAGGTGCCACCCCAATCTTATTCTTATACTGGCTCATTTTGCATTATACCAAACTTTCAGTGATTATTAATTTTTCTTCATTTTTTTCCCTACATCCTTGACTGAGTTCTAAAATTCTTTCTTTTGCTTGGTCTAGTCTGTTTTTGAATATTTCTGCTGTATTTTGAATATTTCCAAATATTTGAATATTTCTGCTGAATCTCCCCTACAAGAGATTCTTCCATTTTGTCAAGTTCTGTTATATCCTTTCTTATTTTGTGTATCTCTTTAGTGACTTTTTCTTTGTTTCTTTTCTTTTTTTTAATGCCCACAGATCCACACACGATGTGCAGATTTTTTAGGAGTGTGGACCTCTGTGTGCCACAATGAGCTGTAATTCTACAAAAGTGCAGCCAACCAGGCAGTGCTTTGCTCTTCATGTAGCACATGGAGCTGTACTGCTGCCTAGACGTGGTCTGTGGGCTGGGACACAGAATTAGGGTGTTTAGCTTTCTGTATAGCATATGGACTTGTGGTGTTGTGGCCCCCTGTTTGGCCAGGTACGTCACCTGCCAGCTGGCATAAAATCTTCCAGAATATGGTACACTGGTCAGCATGCTGTTCTAAGGGAAGTGTGTGTCCCACCAGCTGGTGGCAGATCTATCGAGTTGTGGACCTCAGTGCAATGGCACATGGTGTTGAGGGGCTTGTCCTCCTTGGCAATGGGCAGGGCCAAGTAAGGTGGACTGCAGGAGGGTAGGGTTGACACCACACACAATTCCTGATGGAGCTGCAACTGCAGGACCTGTTGAGTGGCCTCAGTATCTGTTATGTTCATTTTTCTTGGTGGGAGAGCACTTGGCTCCCTGTCACTAATGGATAAGAGTGTCCTCTCTACCTGCTTCTTTGTCCCTGGCCTAGCACTGGCAATGTGGTGGCAGTTACAGTAAAGCAAATCCATGAATAAACTGGGATCACCAGACCTGAGAACTCAGTGTGGCATCAGCTATGGCAACCCGAGAGCAGAGACCACCAGGTCCCTGTTGAACCTGCTCTTGGATTCAACATTTTCATGCAGTTTCTGAACAGTTCCCTGATCAGAACAGAGGCCTGTGGTGGTGGCAGAGGTAGACCCACAGCTCAAGTTGCAATGTCTGTGTGGAGAGCATGGAATCCCGGGGTTCATATTTTTATCCCTTCCCTACCTATAGGGATTTCCTCTTTTTAATTTTCATGCGTGGATATCCCCATTCCCATCTCCTTCTCTCTGAGTGTCTCCTGTTACTTCTCTAATGATTTATAATGTTCTTTCTAAGACAGACTATCCACAGAGGGCATCTACTTGCAATCTTGTTCCTCTCCTTTAGGATGATGTGTGAAGGTTGCTTCTAGTCCACCATCTTGCCTCCCCAATAGGGGAAAATTCTTTCAAGTTTTTAAAATTGTTCTTTTATCTATAGGACAGGTTTGGATGAAGGGAACTTTTATCTTATATTTAAGGATCCACTATAGAAATATATATATATAATTTTAATTTTCTGAGAGCTGATTTATTATTTTCCTGGGATGAAGCCTTTGGAGACTTCCTTTATTGGAGAAACTGTCCAGGCCAAATGGAGTGGATCTAACAGATGGCTTGTGTAAAAGTGAAGAATTAATTGTTTCAGTAAAGGGAGATATTAATAATGAAAGGGGATAGCTCAAAAAATGGGCTTCTGTAGTTTGAGACCCTTCCATTTTGGTTTAAACTACATACAAGGAAGTCTTTTTGATATCCATAGCAAATATAGTTATAAAGACATTATCTCTAGTTGCTAAGAGATACCAATGTGCACAATAATCTGGTGGGTGCTTTTACTCCATGTCCCACGGGGCTGCCAAAGGCTCCTCTGGGTCCCTCTTTTGACACCAAAAGGTTAAAATTAAGATTTTAGACTAATGAAATTTAACCAAGTTTATTTAGACAAAGAATTTTTCAAGAATTGAACAACACCCCAAACCAGAATAAGTTCACAGAATTCTGCCACAGTGTGAGCAGTGGGTTCCACTCCATTGGGGCTTTATTAGGCTGAACAGAGAAGCAAAATAGGGAGGCATCTGCCTTGTGTAGTCATGATGTGATCAAGTGGTTAACTAGGGTTGGTTGAAGGCCAGCTATTTGAACTTGGCTGAAACCCAGCTATTTATTACAAAAAAAAAAAAAAAAAAAAAATCTCCTAAGTAAGGTTTCAGTATGTTATATAGGAAGTAAAGTTGAAGTTTATTACATAGGAACTCAAATATGGTGACATCCTCAGGCTAATGACTTCCTGATTATTTAATTTCATAAGCAAAAGCAACAAAAAAATCAATTCATTGAAATTCATTAGAATTAAAACATTTTATTTAAAAAATCCTATCACAAACATAAAAAAACCCCACAGAGTGGGAGAAATATTTACAAATATTATATCTGGAAAGGACATAGCACAAAAATATATGGAGAACTCTTTAAAAACAATGATAAAAAAGCAACCAAATTAGAAAATAGGTTTTCTAATTTGAAAAAACATTTCTACAAAGCAGGCATGCCAGTATACAGTAAGTGGAATATCATTTGTCACAGGGGAAATTCAAAGAAAAACCACAATGAGATATGACATTGTTCCCACTAAAATAGCTACGATTAAACAAACAAACAAATAGAAAAGAACAGTTGTTGGCAAATATGGAGAAATTGGAAAACTCTTACAATACTGAAGGGAGGGTAAAATGAGGTTGCTACTGGGGAAAACAGTGGTTGTTTATTAAAAAGTTAAACAGCATTTGTAAGTCTAGGTATATACTAAAGATAATTTAAAAAATGCTTTTACAAAAACTTTTTGTATACAAGCAGTTTTATTCCAAAAAAGTAGAAATAACCAAAATGTTTATTGGTTGATTAATAGATAACTAAAATGTAGTATAAAAATGAAATATTATGTGTAAAGGAATTAAGTGATGATATATGCCGTCATAAAGATAAAGCTTGAAAATATTCTACATGAAACAAGCCAGATGTTAAAGTCATATATTGTATGATCTGATCCCATGAAATGTAGAGATTGTGTAAAACTACAGAAACAGAAAATAAACTAGCACAGATACTCTGCCTTATGATGGGACTATGTCCTGACAAACCTATTGTTAGTTGACAATACTGCATTGTTAAGTGAAAAATGTATTTAATACATCTAACTTACTAAACATCACAGCTAAGCCTCGTCTACCTGAAGTGTGCTCAGAATGCTTGTAGTAGCTTGCAACTGGGAAAAATTCTGTAACAAAAGCATATTTAGTAATAAACTGCTGGACACCTCAGGTCATTTGTTAAATGCTGTATTAAAAGTTAAAAAAATGGTTTTATGAGTACTCAAAATGTTGCTTTTACTTTGACACCATTATGAAGTCTAAAACTTTTAAGTTGAAAGAAACATCTTAATTAGCAGGGAATGGAAGTCAAGGAGGAGTTGGGTGTGACTGTTAATGAATCCTGTGTTTCTTTTGGGGGTGATAACATTCTAGAATTAGATAGTAGTGCTGGTTTTACAACTGTGTGACTATATTAAAACTACTGAATTGTACATTTTAAGGGAATGAATTTTACAGTATGCAAATTATATCTGTTAAGAAAAAGAGGGGAGAGAGTCTGGAAAATAAAACTATGAAATATTAAAAAATAATTTGGGTGGCAAAACTAAGGACTGCAGATTTATTCTGTTGGTATTAGGGATTAATTGAAGCATTTTAAGCAGGAACGTAACAAAATTTTATTTTGAGCCAAGGAGATCTGGAGTGAGATGTACAGGCAATGAGAACAGAAGATAGCCCAGAGACTATAACTACAGAGACAAATACAGAAGTCAGAGATAGATGAATTTGGAAACAGAAGGTTAACCTGAAAAATAATAGCCATTGCCCTACAAGCTAAATATGTGAGTAGCTGATATATTAAGTCATTACTTAGAATAAAATAGCACACATAATTCAGTATTTTGAATTATGTAATGAAGTCATACTTGATAAGATGAGCACATACCAAAATGTCTAATTTTTCATGTTTTTAACAGGTACAGATCAAGTAAAATCCCAAAAATGACCAACTCATATTTATCATAAATCATTATTAAAAAGTGTTTTCTAAAATGTTTGCAAATAGATATGAACAACATTTTGAAGAATTATAGAGGAGTCACCTCTATAATTGATATTCATCACTATTTAAATGATATCTCACTTGGAATTCTGTGAGGCCAGGAACTATAGTTTTAGTGCCTGATTGTGTTGCTGGTGCATCAGAGATATTCTGTTTAAAATGTTGAATTTAAGAAAAAAATTAATAGATGCTATGCTTGAGTTAATAAATGTAATAACTAACATTTATCTAGTACCCTCTATGTCCTGGGTGTTATGACAAGGAATTTGAAAGCCTCATCTTGTTTATTTCCTTCAACCATACCATGGAATTTAAGAAAAATACTATTATTAATCTTCATTTTACAGTGAGAACTGAAGCTTGAAGAAATTAAATGACTTGTTCAATGTCGTATAGAAAAAGATTATGGGGCATGGCTCGAGGTAGGGTGAGGCCCATTAGCCAGGGTTGTGCAAGTACAGGGTAAGTTGCTGTCTTTTTCTAGAAGTTTGTTGTTTTCTCTATTGTGAGGCCTTTTGCATTAACTTCAATTTTTTAAATATTAGATGAAAATAGCACTGATATTTGTTTTGATCACTAGGCTTTATGCCTGAGGCAACACCTTTCCAAGCCTCATCCTTGTCCCAGTCCTGCTCAGATCTGGAATACCTAAGTGATGTCAGTAAGCGACCATTACAAAATCGCAGCATTAGTTAGCATCTCCATATTAGAGATTCGTCAGAGTGATCCTGGAGATCATTTGTATGACCATGGGAGCATCATGCATTGGTCAAATGAAGTATTTTAAGGGGATTGGTGTTGGTGGAGAGGCAGGAGCAGAACCTTTCAGAAACAGGCACATTGCAGAAGCACATCCTACCCAAAGCTGGAACCTAATGAAAGTATCTTTAATTTTAAAGATATTTTCTCTCAGTTTATGTGTGTTTTCTGAATTATTTTCATTCTCTTGAAGATAAAACATTTAACAATTAAAATAAGTGTCACCTTTGTACTTCAAAACCTATTTTCTCTCTTGATATTTTTAATGTAAAGTTCAGTTCTCTATGCCCCTTTATATGTATTTTGTTTTGCCTTAGGTTTATCAGAGACTTACTTCTACCAAGAAAGACCTTTACAAATATCACATGAGAAAATGCATTATTTTGTCATAGTATAAATATATGCAATAGTGGACTCGTAAAATGATCACAAAGTCATACGCAGGCTTGATTTGCAAATTGGTGGGAGTGTATTTTTCTGTCTTAGACTGAGGGGAGTATGACAATCTGTACCTTTGAACAAGAGAAATTGTGCTTAATAATAAATATGAAAGCATACAAATTGGGTAAATGTAGAGAAAATTGCATGAAAATATGTTTTTAGTATTCTAATTACTACTTTGGATAAACATAGCAATTGATAAATCATCATGATCACAATTTTCATTTTTATTTCTAACAAAGTGATAATACATTGCCAAAGATTATTTCAGTAGTATATCTGCTCCGTTATTTTAAATTCCAGAAAATAAATAATATGAGAATCAATTCTTATTTTTGGCTATATCTCTGCAAATAAATCAGCCTGATAAAATTATTTGAAACTAAAGTTTGAACCCGAGTAACTAAAATACAAATGTGTGTGTGTGTGTGCGTGTGTGTGCGCGCGCGCGCGCGCGCATGAGTAATAGAATGGAGCTCTCTGATACCCTCATTTCTTTCATTCTATCTCATCCTAACTGGTAAGGAGAGGGTCTTCCATAATAATAACATATTATGTTCTTCTATGGGGAGATATGTATCATAAGTGCTATACTCTAACTGTAAGAATCTATCACAGACTTTGTAAGAGGAAACCAAATTTTACATGACAAGAAAGTTGAGGATGAATGGGTCTCTAAACTGAAAGGAAATTAGATGCTGTGGGAGAAGCATAGATTTAGAAAAGTGGAGAAGGAAGAAAACAAACTACCTGATCACATTCCTCTATTCTCCTTGTAATTGTTTCCAGGATAGACACACAGACCACACTAAACGTTACAAGCTTCCCAGAATGTTAATATGAAGGTGGTGGACAAAGAGGGCTTTTTCGTCTATTAGAATAATGACCTTGGAGGGAGCCAAATGGCACACTGGAAGGAGACTGTACACACTGCTGCTGTCGTGAAGGGGACTTACGATAGTGAGGGAAATTCAGCATTGGATCAATCGTGGGACAGAGAGAATTGTGAATCAAAAGAGATGGGCAGGAGGCACCCAAATGAAAAGGGATGAGAGGTGACCTACTCTGACGTTCTGGGGTATACAGGGCAGATGAGTGGACATGTGGGAAAGACTCAGAGGGGAGACTCCTGGGGCTTCATACCCCCTCCATAATCTGACCTGTGAGAGGAACTCTTCACTGCAGAAAGCTGAAGGATTTGACATAAGAAGCTATCAGGAGACAAGAGGGCAGAGGCATTGCTAGTGAGAGAGGACACAGAGGTAACTCATCAGCTCGCAAACCCTGGGCTCTATGGCTGGCACCCTATCGATACCCTAGACCCATAGTTTATCCTCTCCCTAAGGGTCAGATTTATCGCTGCTGCCTCCCCCTTGCCCATGAGAGGCTGGGGGAGGAGGTTGGATCAGGGAGGGAAGGCACTCTTTTGAGTCCCATGGGCAGGTGCCACATTCCTCACTGTAGCGGGGACCTGGGAAGTTCACCAGTCACTACAGATTATTGATGTGAGTAGAGCTAATATCATGTGCCCGACTGACAAACATGGCAGCCAAGGGATCTGAATGGGGCAGCTTTTAAACTGGATCAGATTGGCAATTACCACCAGCCAGAGGTCATGAACAGAGTAACACCCAATTTGAAGCTCTGCCAACAAACACAGCTTCCCAAAGATTTGAATAGGACAACTCTCAAGCTGTCCTGGGCTGGCAATCACCACTGCTAACGGAACAAGGTGGGGTATTCATTCACTCTGCAATGGGGCAGAGTATGCCTGAAAAACACTGGGGAAATGGTGAGGCAGAAGACACAGGGGGCATCGGTGTTAAATGCTCACAGTACATCTGTTATCCTGGGCTAGATCAGTCCTCCAAAGAAAGCCACAAGTGCTCCATCCAGGGACTGCTCCTTCTTTGCATTAAGTAGGAGAATGTCAAGGAAAGGACAGGTACACTAGAAGCTTATCTTTCTTTAGCTGAGAGAAGATATTTCAGATGAGAAGGAACCAGAATAGGAGCTCTGGCAACATGAAAAGCAAACTATTTTGATACCTCCAAAGGCTCACCATAGGTCTACAACAATGGGCCATAACCTGCAGGAAACTGTTAAATTGTCAGAGAGGGGATTCAGAATATGGACGGCAAATAAGATGAAGAGAATCGAGAGAGAAAGTTGAAAACCAGCAAAAAGAATTATAAAAATGTTCAGGATCTGAATGAAAAAAGGAAAGTTCACTAAAAAAGACAGCAGTCCTGTTGTTTAGCGACCCACTCTTATGACCTCATTTAATCTTCATTACCTCCCCAAGGCCTTATTTTCAAATACGGTAACATTGCAGGTGAGGGTTTCAACACATGAATTCAGAGGGGACACAGTTCAGTGCAGAACACTAGTATTTCCTAACCACAGACGTTTCTCAGCTAATGCTAGTTTGTTAGCTTAGAAATACAGTTAACATTTGAACAAGGGAGCTAGGGTCACAGTCCAAAATCATGTACAACTTTGACTCCCCCCAAACTTAACTACCAATATGCCATTGTTGTATAGAAGCCTTTTTAATCACTTCATCAATATGTATTTTAATGTAATGTATATATACTCTTAGGATGAAAATAGAGAAAAAATGTTGTTAAGAAAATTATAAGGAGAAGGTTGTGTATTATAGAGAGAAAAGAGTGAGATTCTGTCTCAAAAGAAAAACAAACAAAAAACTTCGTTTTTCTTCTGCTTCCTGCCAGTGGCAGCCCATTACATTTATTTATATGAAGTTCATCTTTTCTTCTCTCTACTCCTCACATTTCAGTTTGCCTCATTCTTCCTTTTATTTGAGATTGAGATTCTTTTTTGTTTCCTTTGGTTTTCATCGTCTCTTTTCTTTCATTTTCTGTTGTATGGCACTCATTCTTGTAATCCCTTTGCTTTTAATTTCAATAATTCATTAACCATGTTTATTTGTCAGCCGTTTTCAAAATAAGCACTGCATAAATCAACCACCCCCAAACTCAATAGCTTACAACAACCAGAATTCATTTTTCTCACTGAGATAATAATCTACGTGTTGGCTGGGGTGGCTCTCACAATAATTCTTGTGAGTTGACTCAGATCGGCTTCCCTTGTTTCTATATCGTCGATGGAGAGGGGGGATGAGCAGAGTGTAGTCTTCATGGATGGATCTAAAGAGAAAACCAGGACAGGTGAAAATCTCCAGTGCAGCGTAGCCACTCAAATTCCATTGGCCAAAGCGGCAGTGTAGGGATATATAGTTTACCAAGAGGAGGTGGGATATCATTAAACAGAAATCCAACCCTTCACAGTATCCTTTTTCTTTACTGTGTTATTCATTATTGTTAATTTTGACTTGTTGGTTCTTTAGCCTCTACACAAATCAAGGGCTATTGCTTCTGTTCTTAGTCCCAGCCAGCTATCTATAGTCCCACGATTTGCCCTCTGCAAAAACTCACAATTGTTGTGATTAATTGATCTCTATGTACTATAACTAGTTTGAGCAAAAGGGAAATTAATTGGCTCATATAATCCATAGAATAGTGGGGTCCAAACCATGTCAAGAAGAGAGTACAGCTGACCCTTAGGAAAAATGGGTCAAAAACTCACCTGAAACCAGGGCTTGGCCTGATTCTTATTTTGACTTCTCTCTGTGAGTTCTATTCTCACTCAATTTACTGGATTATTCGATGAGATAGAATATTGAAGAAGTATCACATAACCAGCTCCAGGGAAGACCTGCATTATCATTGTTTTTGTCTCCACTCTAGTTTTAAGAAATCAGCAAGGCCTGCTTAGGCTAGGTTACCATCCATGAACCCAGCAACCATGGCCAGTGTATAAGGAAAAGGTAGCTTCATTATAAATAAAGAGAGACTGTCACGGGAGGAAAAAGAGGAAAAAGGGGAGCATCTCTAAATATTCTTCACATCTCTTACAGTGTCTTCCTCTCTGTTTTAAACAATCTCATGTATTATATAGCCCTAGCTTTGACTCTAGCACAGATATTCTCAGCCTCGTGATGAACATCACTCATTCATGGTGGATGGGGCTATGGAGAGAATAGTGTGGTTAACAGGAATTCATTACCAGTATGCAGTTTCTGTACATAAATAAACTTATCTATATAATATGAACCTGTCATGATTCCTTCATTTTGTTTTAATGTAACAATATAAAATAATATATTATTTCCTAAGTACAAGATTTTATCTAAATTCTGATTGTCGTCAGAGTCTCCTTAACAGAAAAACTGCTTTATTCAATAAAGCTGAGTAGTATTCTTTCTGTAAATATAGGTATAAAACTTCAGGAAGAAAAAAGAAATCATATGATCAACTCTAGAACAGCATGACCCTCGAACAATGAGTCCATTCCATTTATGATATTATACATGTGAGAATTATACATTAATCTGACTGCTATTACCAGTGATATCCTCAATAATGGGTGCCTGAAAGGGGGGGTGGGGAATGGCAAGTGCTTTGAATGAGCTGCAGAAAGCCTGCTAAGTGATAAAGTGTGCTTAAAACACCCCATGGGGAAATATAATCCTCAAAAAATAGAGGAGTTCTTTCTAAGCAGTAAAATGAAATCCTCTGTGGCTACTTTTGCTTTATGCGATAACCTGAATAATGTGATGCTGGACTGGAATAATTTCCCACCTGTTGGTAGTACAGCTGATGACTGTTTTGAAACTGAAATGAAAAATTTTTCAGATAGACTGCAAAGGAGAGTCCCACTTACCAAAGCCAGAAGAACTATGCGAAATGTACCCTCAGTCCTCTATCATTCCCTGACAAACTCAGAAATCTAAATAAAAATGAAAATGAGACATCCTTGGGACTACCATCTGTGTGTGAGTTTCTACTCATAATTATATTTAATAGTTTACAGATTTGATTATTAGGAAAATGTTAGTGATCACTCTATAATAATGCTTTAATGAATATAAAAATGATAAAAATCATAATTAAGAAATACAATTTCCAAAGTGAGATAGGTGGATGCTCAGATGTTATTACATAAATTTATTTAACTGTTCAATTCAGCACTCATTTAATAAACATTTTTATTTTCACAGTGTTGCACAGGAAGTGACTTAAAAACAGTTCCACATGTAGCCCAGAAAAGCTTGTATTTTTCATCTGAAAATTAGGTAAGTAAGCAAGTATTTATAATAAAAAAGAATATGCATTATATTAAAATGAAGCCTTATGGTAATTTTTTAAAGACTATGACCAACTTAAGATCACACCTAATCTTGAACATTCAGGTAGGCTTCTTGAAGGAGGTATTATTTAAAATGGAGATCCAAGAATGGCTAGTAGGTTGGTAAGTATAGAGTAGGCTAAAATAATTACTATCGAAGACATTGATCTGACACATTCGTATTTAATAAATTGTAGTTAAGTCTGAATGTAGGTTTCAAACAACATAAGTGAAATTGAAGTCAGTGAAAGAATAACTATATTTGAGGAGTGGCCAATAGTACAAATTGCTTGGACTATGGGTTTCATGTAAGATGAGTATTAAGCGTCCTGTCAAGAAGCATGGATGTAGAATTTTGTATTTTATTGATAGCCAGTGGTGAGCTTTGAAGAATTCTGGGAAAGAACAAAGTAATTATAGCATTGCTCTTTAAGAAGACTAATATGTCCATGGGTTATAGAATGGATTCTATATAGAATATATAATGAATTCCATATGGAATAGAGGAGAAAAGATCAATTTAAGAGGATTTTGCCACAGTTCTTTTGATCTTACTCTGATAGACTGTTCACAAATATGAAAATATGGTAAGAATCTATATTCTAGCCCTATCTATATCCTAGTCCAGTAGAAGCTAGAATGCCCATGCAACTCAATTGGAAGAAAAAAAGACCTATGGGCAGAAACATTTAGCTTCAGGCTGTGTTTTGCTGCTTCTCATTGCCTCTGTTTTTGCTAAGTGGCTGCCCCATCATTGTCAATCCTGGAGTAAGGACGACTTTCTTACCCAGCAATGTGCTTCCCTTGTTGGCATTTGAATGTGTAGCATGAAAAATAAATCTTCAACAAAATTAAATCATTGAGACTTGGGTACTGGATTTCACTGTTCTATAACCTGGGCTATAATCACTGATCTAAAGAAAGATAGTTAAGATATTTAGGCAGGTGGCACCTGTGGCTCAATGGAGTAGGGCGCCAGCCCCATATGCCAGAGGTGGTGTGTTCAAACCCAGCCCTGGCCAAAAACTGCAAAAAAAAAAAAAGAGGATAGTTAGGATAAGGACTAGCATTAAGTAAGGAGAAAAGAAATATAGAAATAGATATGAGACTGTTATTTTATGGGAGTAATGTTTAGATTTTTTGCGCTACCATTTGGGGTTCTGGCTATTCTTTAACTTTAAACAGCTGGCTTAAAACCCCTTCCTGGTTTCCATGAGATGCCCAGTATCATTTTGGATGATAATATTTGACACCTAGAAGCTTAAAGTCATGCACCAGAAAAAAGAAAAAGAGAGAGAGAGATAATTAAATGAGACATTAAGCTTATAATATTCAAAAAAATCTTTGAAAAAAATGAGAAAAATGATTTCTATTCTTCCTAAAATTTTTCTGACCTGCCTAATGTTTTTAGCGGGTGAAGTTAGGGCACCAGCATCATCAAAGTCAACAAAAATTTAGTATAAATGAACTCCACCCAATAACCATGGACTTATTATGATCTCTGGTGGTGGTATGTGAAATTTCAGAGAACTATAAAGCCATGCTAAATTCTAGGGACCACCACAAATGTTGATGTACTCTCTCTTCTCCAAATTCTTAATTTTTTTCCTCTCCTTAATTTTTACTACCATTAATGTGATATATCTCTTTGATAATTATTTATGTATCATATATTTTAGGAGAACCATCTACATCTTTTATTCTCTATATAGTGTGTGGCACAGATGTCTCAGAGTAGAAAAAAAAATCACTTATTGAACCATTCATTGACCTTAGTGACAAAAAACTCCCAGAGAAGCAGAGAGGAAATTTGGTAAATGACGTTGGTGACACATATCTCATGGAAACCAGTGAGGCCCTTAGAAGCAGAAAATTAACAGCAACAACCAATGACAACTGAGAAGTCCTACGAGGGAAGCTCTACCATCTTTGCTACTGCAATGAAACTTGACATTTTATGGCAGATTCAATGGCCTCCACCCTTGAAAAGTCAATGCCTTCAACTGTACTTGACAGGCTACAAATTCTGGGAAATGAAACCAGCTCATCACCTTGACCACTTCAGCACGCGGGTCTTTCATGAGTGACTGTGAACAGAAGCACCTTGTTCATGGGCATACATTTTCTTGTCAATTCAGAACCCTTAATATAGGAAAATACCACAGTGAAGGAAATGTTCTCAAATAACTGGAAAGGACACAGATTTAAAGTGTCAACTGTGTGACTTTATATAAAATTCCATTTTACCTAAGATGGTGAAATTTTAGGTAACTTAGTCTGTGAGAACATAATATTTCACAGGCAACTTTTCCAAACTTCCAGGCAATATCACTGAACTGAATTCGAGTTTACCAGTATTTTCTATTCAATACAAAACCTTTAAATTCTCTTGACTCTTTTTCTTTTCTGTAAAATGAATATCATTAACTATAGCTTCTGTAAGATCTCTTTTTCCTCTACAAATTCTACCATTCTTTAATTAATGCTTGTCTAATCAGGCATTAATGTTGTTTTAAAGAAAAAAATATTCTCATGTACATACACATTGGAACCACTAGGCATTAATTAATATTCACTCCATTGTAGCCTATATTTTATGTTAAGTGTAATACATGTGAAGACACAGGGTCTATATAGGCAGTAATAGTGGGAAAAGAAACAAGCTTCAGAGGATTCTTCCCTATAAAAATGATTTTTTGTTATTTAAACTGATCACAGACTCCCTGAAATATTACAAGCCTGGAATTTCTATTCTATTTTATTTCTTATGATAGTCTTTATATTCATATTTCCACCTTCTCTTCTCTCTCTCTCTTTTTTTTCTTCTTTTCAGGAGCAATTGAAGGCCCTTTGTCTAGGTCATCTATGAATGTGTAATGTAGCACATGATTTGAGCCTGTAGAGTTCAATAGATTTTTCCTGTCTCTTATGGGTTGTAGGTTTACCTTTTGACCTCATCTAATGTTTCATGTAATGCCAAATCGGCCATATGGTGAGAGGGTTAGTGACCTCATTGACAATATAAAATGGCCAAATATGTTCCCTGTAACCTCCAAGGAGTAGGATAAAAACAAGCCAAGTGCATAAAATGGCATTCTAAGCAACTATTCTTTTATAGAAAAGGAATGGGTAAGGGTACAGATAAGAACCTTTTATAACATTATGATTTATATGTTATTATTATTAATATATACTTTCGCTACAGCATTAGTTGCTAAAACCATTTTAAGCTTTATACTCTGAATATTGGGAGGATTCAGACCTTAGATGAAATTTTCTGTGATAAAATATGTTAAATGGAAATCATTAAATAATTGATAATTCAATATTGGTGGAATAAAATATCAAAGAGGGAGATGACAGTATCTAATGGAATAATGATACCTAATGAGATGTCTGGCCACTTGTCTTCACTTTCTGGTTGAAATACATTTTTTTAAACTATTACTGCTGTAATTTCCCAGCAGCTGATTTTTCATTATATCTATGGTTCCTTTCTCATTGCTAACCTGAATAAGTGGTGGTAGCAGTTTGGAATGATATTAAGTGAATTTTCACCTGACTCCTGCATGTCTAAGGCACTACCATCCTTCTCTACTTCAGATCATGTAACAGATGGTCTTTACGTTGCATAAACCCATTTCCCAGGAACGGGTTTCTGGGAAAGCTTATAAGCTTTCTACTTGACCTATCTCCTATAAATTTATAATGTCTCTTTGATTCCAATCTGTTTCTAATATTACTGCAGTCATCTCTTGGAAATATTTTGAGTTTGTTTCCAGACCACCACATAAAGCAAAGAACACCATGAAGCAATTCACACAATTTTTTTGTTTCCAAGTGCATATAAAAGTTATGTTTACACGATCACATAGTCTGTTAACTGTGCAATGGCTTATATCTAAAAAAGGTACATTCCTTGATTAAATATGCTTTACTATTGAAAATACAAATTATCATCTGATCTTCAGTGAGTAGTCATTTTTTTTTGCTGCTGAAGGATTTTGCCAAGATCTTTCTACTGACGGATCAAAGTGGTGGCTCTGAAGCTTGGGATGATTTTGGCAATTTCTTAAAGCATCAGTGAAGTGTGTGGAATTGATTGACTCTTCCTTTTATGGAAGATTTCTCCATAGCATGTGATGTTTCATGGTATTTTACTCACGGGAGAATTTATTTCAAAATTAGAATCAACACTGTTGTGGCTTTATCAACTGAGTTTATGGATTATTCTTTATCTTTTGTTGTGGTCTCAACAATATTCACAGCATATACATCAAGAGCATATTTCATCTTAAGAAACTGTTTCTTTTCTTTCTTTCTTTCTTTTTTTTTTTTTTTTGCTCTACCCTAAGACACAATAACACAACTTCTTATCCAATCTAGTTTTATAAGAAGATTGCCACAATTCAGTCTCATCTTCAGGCTCTAGTTCTAATTCTAGTTCTCTGCTATTCCTCCCACATCTGCAGTTACTTCCTACACTGAGGTCTTTAGCCACTCAAAGTCATCAATGATGGCTGAAATCAACTTCTTCCAAGCTCCTGTTAATCTTGATTCTTTGACCTCCAGTAAATTAAGAATGTTTTTTGTGGCATTTAGAATGGTAAGTTCTTTCCAAAAAGGTTTCAATTGACTTTTTTAAGATCTCTCAGAGTAGTAACTGTGGCTATTACTTTTTTAGAAATATATTTTTTAAATTGAAATTATAATCCATTGGGCTGCAGAATAGATGTGTAGGCAGGCACAAAAACAACATCAGACATCTGGTGACTGGTACATTGTCATTGATCAGTAATATTTTGAAAGCAATTCTTTTTTTCTGAGCAGTGGTTTTCAATAGAGAGTTTAAAATATTTAAGTAAAAAATGCTGTAAACAGATATGCTATCATCCAGGCTTTGCTGTTCCATTTCTAGAGCACCAGTAAAGTAGATACAGCAGAAATATCAAGCAGCCTATGATTTGGAATAGTAAACAAGTTGCCTTCTACTTAAAGTCACCACCTGCATTAGGTCTTAACAAAACAATCAGCCGGTCTTTTTCAAACTTTGGAACCAGACATAATGACCTTTTCTCGAGCTATGCAAGTCCTAGAGAGCATCTTGTATCAATAGAAGGCTGTTTAGTCTGCATTGAAAGACTGGTGTTTAGTGCAGCCACCTTCTTCAATTTTTGTAGCTGCATCTTCTGGATAACTTGCTGTGGCTCCTCCATCAGCACTTGCTGCTTTGTCTGGTACTTAATGGTTTTGTTCCTTAAACCTCATGAATGCACATCTGCAAACGTCAAACTTTTTTTTTTGTTTGTTTTCCAAAGAGCTTTCAACTCTCAGCCTTCATAAAAATGAAAAGAATTGGACCCTTTCTCTGGAATAAGGCTTCAGGGAAATTTGAGGCTGGTCTGATTTTCTACCCAGATGACTAAAACTTTCCCACATCAACAAGGCCATTTCACTTTCTTATCATTTATGTTTTCACTTAATTTCCTTTGAGAACTTTCTATTCACAACATGTATATTTGACACAAGTAGCCGCATTTTTGGCTATGTCAGCTTTTGACACGCCTTTCTCATTAAGCTTACTCATGTAAAATTCTTTCTTCCATTTGAACCCTTAGAAACCATTGCAGGGTCATTAATTGGCCTAACTTTAATGTTGTTGTGTCCCAGGGGATAAAGTGGTCTTAAAGAACAGGAAAGGATAGGGCAATGGCCAATTGGTCGGACGCTCAGAGCACACCTAGCGTGTATAGATTCAATTCACTGACTTCCATGGGAGTGGCTCTTGACACCCCAAATAGTTACAAAACCAAAATGAAAGATCATTAAACCTAGATCACCTTAACAGACATAATAATCATGAAAAAGTCTGAAATATTGTGAGAATTACCACAATGTGACACAGAGACGTAAAGCGAGTGCATTTCATTGAAAAAATAGGGCCAATAGGTTTGCTTAATGTGATTGCCACAATCCTTCAATTTGGGAGACGCTTAATACGTGTGAAGTGTAATAAAGTGAAGTCTTGTGGAACAAGGTGTGACTACAGATTGTATAAAGATGTTAGGTTTATCTTATGTCCATTTGATCTCTTTTTGGAAATTTATATTCTTGAGAACTTTTAAGCATATTCTTTATTACATTTTCACAATTCCGATGCCTAATATAAAACAAGATGTAGATGTGTGATTGATTAGGTGTGTATCCAAATACCCTCAGCCTTTTATTGACACCGAAAATTTTACTTGCCTGGTTATCCCTCCCTCAAAATGGTCTTCTTACACAGGGAAGAATAATACATTAATTTGCAAGTATGTTGTTCAGAATCAATTTGTTCAACAACTTTATCATGTGTCAAAAGTTTGGTCCTGAGGATAGGACACTACAATATAGGCAAGTGTCTCAGAATGTGACAGAGTGGCTGCTTAGTCTTTTGTATATGAGAAGTATTTAGGGAGTTGATTAGAAGGAGACTTTATGGGATCTGTCTAGAAAATGCGTTTATTTTTAATTGGATTTTTTTATGGGGTGGCTTGAAAAGAGATTCAATAGAAACTTGAAAGAGCTAATGTTCCTTCCAAGAGAAATTTTTAGTATCACTACTATAAACACACGTGCTGAAAGTCTAGATACTTCCTCTAGAGACCCCCCAACTTATTCATGTAGCCAATAAATACATATTCAGTCGGGCAAGTGTTGTTTTAGGTGCTGATGACATGGAAAAAACAAAAAATTGTTTTTTTTTCCAAAGTAATCCATGAAAGTCAATTCCAACTCTTGTGTCTTGTGTTTCGCATTTTCTCAGGGCCATGTGGGACTTTTCTTACAAAATTTGTGAAAAATATAGTAGCCACTTCAGTCCCACTTTCCATGGGAGGTTTATTAGATAGCAGCACAACACTGGAACAGTATTTCTGTCTAGTAACAGGAAGCATAGCAGCTTCACCATCGCAATGAGCAGCTTTCCTCCTCAGAAGCACTGCCCTGGGGACAGAGCAGGAGAAACGCTCATCCTTTCTGGGGTTCTGGTTGTCTGATTCTGTGGATGAGAGAGGTTGAGAAGGGGGCTTACAGTGCAAGGATCCACTTTTAAAAAGTGTTGACAGCAAGGAGGTATGCCCATAGGCTAAAGATGGATGGCTGTATAGACGCCAGTTGTGCATCATTTTTGCCTAAGGAATTATCATGAAATCCTTTTAACACATCTCTGACTCATCTCTATACCATGAGCAACCCAATCTTCTCCATCCAAAGGAATACTAAGAACAAACCAGTGCTTAGAGGCAATTGGTCAGAACGTGATTAAGCTTTCCTGAGAAGCACACGAGTTTATTTTGAACAAAGTGCTGAATTTCTTTTTTGAAACAATGCAAAACTCACAAGGTCTTCTCAAATAAAATTTGTGTCCTTGGTTTAGACTAACTATTCATGAAGATGTTAACCTCTGCAAGATCAGTAGAGAAGTCTCTCTTCACTTATCTTCTGCTTTTACTTCAGGTGATATGTACTAGATATTGATAAAACAAACTTTTAAACAAAATTTCAAAATCTATTATTCATATAAAACATTTATTAAAGGAAGCTCCTGTGGCTCAGTGGGTAGGGTGCCAGCCCCATATACTGAGGGTGGTGGGTTCAAACCTGGTCCTGGCCAAACTGCAACAACAACAAAAAAAGTAGCCAGGTGTTCTGGCAGCACCTGTAGTCCCAGCTACTTGGGAGGTTGAGGTAAGAGAATTGCCTAAGCCCAGGAGTGGAGGTGGCCGTGAGCCACGTGACACCAGGGCACTCTGCTGAGGGTGATAAAGTGAGACTCTGTCTTTAAAATAAATAAATAAATACATAAATAAAAATTTTATTAAATGTATATTTTAATCACTAAATAATGTTAAAGGAAAATGATAGGAATATCCATTGCATTAGTTATTTGTTGCTGTATAAAAATATTATTGTCAACTTAGTGAAAACATACACTTATTATTTCATGATTTCTGTGGGTCAGAGGTATGGACAGAGCTTGGTTGGATCCTTTCCAGGAAGAGCTTTGTTTCAGGTCTCAAAAGGCTGTAATGAAGGTGCTAGCCTGGGCTGTTGTTTCATCTCAAGGTTTTCTGTGGAAGAAGCCTCCACTTTGAAGCACATGTGATTGTTGGTAGAATTCCATTCTTTATGGTTTAAATTTCTGTCTCACTTTCTTGCTGGTGGTTGAATGTCGGCCTCCTTCATTTCCTTCTTATGTGGTTCTCTCCATAGGACAGGTCAAATTGTAGCAGCTTGAGTCATCAAATCCTACAAAGGAGAAAGACTACGAGCAAGATGCTTCATAATCCTATGCGATGTAATTACAGAATTGTCCCCCTAGTAGTCAGTATTCTTGTGGTTAGAAGCAAGTCTTAAATTCTTCTTACACTCCAGGGATGTGAATATCAGAAAGCAGTATAATTTGTGGTCATCTTAGAGCTTTTCCATGACCACCTACTCTTTGACCCATAATTATACATATCTTTTTCATCCACAAATTATACACTTATCTTCTCCCGAGGTCCTTAAGGGTCTCATTTCATCTGCTTATAGTCCAGAATCACATCATTTAAGTCAAGTCCAAGTGTGGATAAACCTCTTTAGGTGTAGTTTCTCTCGAAATAAAAATCTATAAAACTAACAAGACATCTTCTTTCTACTTTCAAAATACTATTGTAGAACAGGCATAGAAAAATAGCCATATTTCTTTCAAAAATGGGGAATGTGGAGGCTACAATGTGGTAATGGGTCCACAGCAATTCTGAAATCTATCTGGGCAAAATTCAGACGTTCCTTGTTAGGTTTGTGAAGTCTGGGAATAATGCCCCACATATCTTGGTTACAGCCTCTGAGTTATTCTTCCTTTTCTATGGAAGGTAGCAAGTGTTTGCTACGGAGTAATTTCATGAGCCTGCTCCCTGACAGTAAAATTTTAGGGTCCAACAGCCTATTTTACAAGTTTTAGGGTTTTTTTTTTTAAATTTTAGAATATGATGAGAATACAAAACTTTTGATTACATAAATTACTATTGTACAGTCTGAGTCAAAGGTATAGTTGTTCTGCTGATTTCATTGGGATTCACTGCATTAGATAAGAGCCATACCCACAGAGCACTGAGCCAAGTCCTTCTCTACCTTGGGCTCTGACTGACGGTGCCAGTGACAACATGGTTATTTTGCCTACAGAACCTATTGTTTGACTGAGACATTTTGTGAGGCACACTTTTATCTCTTTAATAGGTACTCAATGTAACCGAATGCTCTAACCTTTTGATTTTCACAATATGTAAGTCACTTTCTTGTTTTCACAATATGTGTAGTCACTTTCTTGTTTTTTTCTCTAGAATAGAGTTTATCTGTATTCCCCTTTTCTCTGTTAATTTTAGCATCTTTTGCTAAGTGGAGAGGCTGAGAATTTTTAAAATAGTCAAGCCCTTGCTCCCTTTTGTTTAATGATTCTTTTCTCAATTTATGTTTCTCTTATTATATTTTTTCTATGGGCTGGAAGGAATCAGGCGATGTTTTGCATGAAAATCTTAGTTAGATAACCAAGCTCATTACTTACATGTTCTGCTTTCAACCTAACTGCAGGATACAAATTTGAGAGGCTTTCTGTTTCTTTATCACAAGAATAGTTCCTCATTTCTTTTTGAGCCCTCACCAGCAATGTCTTTGAAATCCAGATTCCAACTAATAGTCTGCTGAAGGCACTTTAGACTTTATTATTGATGCGACCATAGTTGGAAACATGGAGTCTGGGCTAATGTTAATGCAGCTTAATTGAGCCCTGTGTTTCCACTTTTGCTTTCTCACAGATCAAGATGATTGCTTACCAGCCCAAACTGCTTCATGACTTAGGGTGTCCAACAGAGCCAGCTCATCATAGGAGTATTCCACACACTTTCATATGGTGCTCCATGCTCAAGCAGTCAGTATATACAAGGGCTAGGTAAAATGTAGTGCATTTCTATCAAAAAACACACAGTTCTCCTATAAGGATGCCCACAAATTTGTGTTGTGATACTTTCACTGTGGCAAGCCATACTACTCGCTCTGTACATTTTGCTACTGATCACACCTCCAACATCATCATAGAATATGGAAAATTGTATGACCTGTGGAGTAGAAAGGTTTGCACCACAGTGTGGACCCACTACTAAAACCTTTTCTGATCCAGGTTCCCTTTGATGCTAATAGGCTTCTAACATCCAGTTTGTGATTGGGTCAGATTCATCGTTCCTAGGTGTAACCCAAAGAGGCCAAGCAGGTACCGAAAGTCCTTTTCTATAATATGGCATGAAATGTGCAGCAATTTGTCTTTGACCTTGCAGGAAGTATCCTAGCTTTCCCTTAACCCCCAGAACCTAAAAATTTGGTATATGTCCCTGAATCTTCATGGAGTTTTTGCCTTCTATTTTCTGAAACAGGTTTGTCTTCCTAAGACTTCTAAAATATTAGCCATCGTCTGTCTTTTCTGTCTAATGAACCCAATGTCATTGATTCATGTGTAATGGATTAGTGTGATATTCAGTGAGATGACGGGGAAATTCGAATATTTCTTGACTGCATCATGACAGAGAGCGGAGAGTTAATATGGCCCTGAGGAAACACTGTAAATGAATGTTTTTTATCATATGTGGGAAAAAATTCTTTCTGATTCTCTTTTTTAATTGGAATAAAAAAGGAATGCATTCATCAAATCAATGACAATACAGTATCTACATAGAATTTATTAATCTGCTTTAGCAATGATATGCATCTTTTAGTCTAACTGCAATTGTGGGAGACTTTGACTCTCCAGGATCTCTCTGCTTTCTGTAGTGACTGACCTGGAGGAGTGAATGATAGGTATATAAAAGGGGCTACCACCTATATATTCTTTAGATCTTTAACAACGGCCCTAATCTCCACTTTCCCTTTGAACAGGGGGTATGCAATATTGTTTTCAATTCAATGTCTTGGTCAAGGGTTGAGAAAGTTTCAGGGATTTCTACTTGGGCTTCGTCATTTATGATATTCTTTACCCCATAAGCCAAGAACCTTAAAGAGGTCCTCCAATTACCAAGTATACAAAATCAAATCATACTTTAGTACTGGAAAAAAAAATTCAATGGGGAGGTCTTGAACCTAATAAGTCTTCTTTGAGCTAAATGTCAGCCAGATGGAGGCTTTTCTGAGCTCCATTGGAGAAGGGGATTTGTACAGACAGAATTGATCTGAAAGTAGCGCTGCCAATGTAATCCTTTTAAAATTATAAGCTCCATATTCTCTTTTCCCCAATGTTCAATGACTCAAATAATGACAGTATGAATTGGGAAATTTATTTAAAAATATGAATTCCTGTGGTGTTGCAGGATCCTTCTTCCTAGGAACCTGATAACCTTTTCAGTCAATAGCTTCTGGATGTAAACATCAACTAATATCTAGAAAATGAGTAAGAGATCATGACTTTTGGAGCAACAACCACCTGACATCTTGATTTTTCACTCTTGCCCTTTTCTGGATATCAACATTCAGCAGCACATTTGTAAACTGTACATTTGGACCTGTGCTTTTCTAATTGTTTGCAATTTTTTACAGCTTAGAGCCCTCATCTGCCAATGTTGCTCGGTAGAGTAACTGTTGTCTCTAACTTCCAGATAGCACGCATCAAAATCTGGCATCTATTAGTTTATAGCTCCATACCTCCACAGATGTTAACGTGGCCATATCTGTGCCCACTTCTCCTATCACTATCCAAGGTCTGTACAACCATGATCATTGAACGTACTGATGCCAATGTGCCTCTCACAGCCCATTTCCCATGGCCTTTTGGATGGTGTGGCTTCTTGACCCACATTTGGAACATAATCCACTGGATTTGCTTATCTTGCAAAATATGTCCATGCTTGATTTTAGGACCTTAGGTTTTCTCTACCAGGCTACTAATATTAGCATAATAGACCCTCCCTGGGCTGAAGCCTAGAGTTCTGCAACTAAATTACAATCAGATCTCCAGTCTGTTGCTCCCCTACGACAGCTCTCCCTCTGCAGAAGACAACTGTCTGTAGCAAGCTGGCTAAAATGACCTCTGTGTCTCTTGCTTCTCTGTCTCACCCGTCTCTCACATGTTGATTTCTTATTATTTCTTTGTGGGGCATCAATGGTACTTACTCAACAAGGCAACATCGCTGTCATTTTAGGTGTTTTTCCTATCCATATGTTTTGGATACCTGAATTACTGCAAACTGCATAGATTTTCATCTCCACCATGATGTTTTTAGAGATGATCTTTTCAGTGAAATATTTACAATGAAGATCCAACTTCTGCTAGGTATTAGGGCCCTGAGAAGCAGCTCTTATCCCTAGGACAGTGACATGTTTTAAGATTTGCTTACCTCCTAGGAATCCAACCTTCAAATTTCTATTTCATTTTAGCTGAATCATTCAAGATTTCTTTAATGAGTTGTTTTCTCTGATCCTCTTGGCTAAGATATATTTAGAAACCAAGTCTCATGAGCTTTATTCACTTACAGGAATAGAGGATTTATTTTCTCCTTATCCTTGCTTTTTTTTTTTTTCCTCCTTCACTCTTGGTATGAGGGGGTTAACAAATCAGATGCCTTGTTAAGTTGGTAATGCATTTATTTTAGGCCATGAAATAGAGTCTCTGAAAAGTCAATATTTTTTGAATGCTGGAAGATGGAAGCCACCTCATACTGGCCCTTTAAGACTGTGACTATTACTGAGAAGACATATATATTTGTACTCATGCACACACACACACACACACACATACATCTCACAATATTTTGACTTCCCTTTAAATATAAAAGCAAAGTCTCTTTTTTAACAACCCTTATAAATACATATAGATGCATTGTTCTTGATATAATAATGATTAATGATTAATCATTATAATAATGATTATTATAAACATAATTAATATGTTGATATTATAAACATCAATGCATATATTTTAAAGATATTGGATATAACAAGGTTAATTTCTTGTATTAGCTTTCTGTTGCTGCATAGTTAACTATACCCAACTTAATGACATAAAACAGCAAACATTGTTTCACTTTGTGAGTCTGGCCTATAGGTTCAGTTTAGCAGAAGAGTGCCATTGTCTTAGGGTTGCTCATTTGGTTTTGGTCAAACTATTTGTTGGTGCATTCTATAGCTTAACTATGGGAGAACTACTTCTGAGGTCATTCATGTAGTTTTTGGAAGGCTTTGTACCTCCCATTCACAAGAACTTTAAGGTAACCCCCTAATAGATTCCAGGACCACTTGTTCCACCCATCCCACTGGTCATCCAGGATAGCACTGATTGTCCCAGTGCACAGCTGTTGGAGCAATGAACTCACAAACCTTTGTCAGCTGATGGACTCAATTTGGAATTTTGTAGGGAAAGTCACTGAGATCTAGACAACTGGAAATGCCCTTTCCCTCCATTTGTGCTTTTCCTCTAAATAAGTCATGCTGTTCTATTTCTGTTTGGGGAACTCTGTTGGGGATGTAAATATTTGTTCAACTTTTAGCTGGTTTGAGAACAATCATCTTTGTGCTTTTGTGTAATCTGTCCATACTTTTACTTCATAATTATGGGGAACACTGCACCTACCTCCAAGGAGACAGCAAATGGTACGGTTATAGTTATAAACATATGACTAAGAAGAAGATGTCAAATTTTGAAACCGAGAACCTCATTTCTGACTGTTGGCCAGATGTTCCCCCGACGGCTTGCCACTTTAGCATCTGCACAAAGCAGCTCACAATCTTGCAGTTGGCTTTCCTAAGAAAGAATAAACAGATCAGAGAGTGATTGGGGGATCAGCCCACAAGATTGAAGCCACAGTCTTTCCATAACCTAATATCTGAGTGACATCCCATTATGTCTGCTGCATTCTGATCACTGTAAGAGAAGCAATATGTCCATCTCACAGCCAAGGGGCAGGGCTTCCACAGGTGCAAATATCAAGAATGCAGTATTATTTGGGGCCATGTAGAGGCTGCCTATAGCATTTCTCCTCCAACATTTATTGTGAAATTTCTCCTATTTTTGGATGATGATGTACAGAATAACACAAAGCACACTGTAATCATTTAAGTCATTCTAGATTTTAAAATTATTTGTGTTATGCCCTAGCAATGTGACCATTGGCAGATCATTTAATTTTGAAGAGCATAATTTTCTTCCATAACATTTGGATAGTAAGTCTTAACCAAATCAGAAGGTCCTAGCCATATTTTAATATTTTTTCAGTATATCTAGACCTTAGTATGGATTTCATATACATTTATTGAAATAAAACACAAAAAAAGTTACTAGAAATTAATTACTAATTTCTTTTTTAATGATAAAGGAATTAATAGCTGATTATTTTAAAAAATAGTAATTCACTAGGCTATATAGTACTTCTATAAGCTTGTAAATCATAGAGTTGTCTTTTTTTGTTCATAATGCTGATGTGTCACTGAAACTTCATTAATAAATAAACACAAAGGAAGATATTTTAAAACATTATTTGTCATTTTAGTGGGAACTAACATCATAGTTAAGACAAAATGAGAAATCAGTTCTAACTTGTTTACCGGTTCTCTGCTGTAGCCAGTCCAATGGGCCAAGCCTTGCTGGTTCTCATTACTGCCCTCCCACGCCCATCCATCCTCTGTGCAGCATTAGAGAACATGGGCTGGGAGGCTGAGCGAACTGTTAACCTCGTAAGGGCCCCCCTTTTATTTTTAATGTAACGCAGGTGATTGAAAAGATCCTTCTAATGCCTTGTTCATTTCCCAGAAAGCTATTATAGGCTGCATCTATTTTTACAAATAGCATTTTCCATAGCCTATCCCTATAAAGACAAAATTCTTACCAATTAGTCCTTATATACTGACTACATGTGAGAGTTCACCATAGTCTATGTCAGATATTACTTCATTGCATTAATATGTTATTAGATATTTCAGCAGTGATAAGAAATGTAGTTGACTATCATGTGTATTTAATCAAATTTATTTTTTCAAATGTTAAGACAATTTCAACAATATGGATAATTTGAAAGAAAAGTGCCAAGATTTGTGAACACATTTTTATGAGATTTAAAATATTTTTTATTGTTTTCTACTTTATTTCTTATATTCCATTAGAAATTTCATTGGTGATTACATAGTACAATAAAATTAATATTATACATTAGAAAATAAAAATATATATATTAGGTTTTATTCTGAATTTTTTAAATAAACTGCTGTTGTGTTAAATAAAAATATATTTTTATTTAGACATAAATCTAGCTTTTGAGGCCATTTTGCTTTGTATCAGAAAGGGTTTCATAATAGAAATAGTTGAAATGAGATTCTTGCAATATGCTTTCCATTTATGTTTCTCATGATTTTGTAAACGTTGCTGCCATTTCCTTAGAAAATGTGATTCTGTGGTATCTTTGGCAGCGTCCTATGGGGCGAATATAGAGAACCATATCATCTGACACTTAAATAACCATAAATGACTAAATAAATGTCCAAGTCACTAGGGGAAAGAGAAGGTCATAGACTGTGCATTTCAGCTGGCAGAGCAGAAATAAATTATGCCCTAGAGAATTCGTCTGTGTTCAAGGAGGCAGAGCATTACCTGTGTTAACATATTGACAGAGGACAAAGAAAGGTTTAATTAAGTCAGTAGTTAACCTTAAAAGTTTTAAAGAATCTATAACTGGAGTAGTGTCAAATCTATTATCTTTTTTCAGTAAGGGTCATTCATTTAGCCAACAAATATGGAACGTCAACTATAGTGATGTGCTTTCATGTGGTTTGTAAGCTAATTGGAAAAATCAAGATTAATTAAATTATTAGAGAAATAACTGCGTAATTATAGATCCAGATATATGCTATGTTCCTTAAGAGTACTTAAGGGGGGAAATAAAATCAGTCTTTGGAAGTCAGGAAAACATAGCCTGAAAAAATGACTTGAGCTGACAGCTGATGATTGAGGTTATTTAATAGTTAAATAACTCATAAGAGAGGGGCAGTAGGTGAGAAAAAAAAAATGAACAAAGGGAAAAATGGAAGTGTAGACCTGACAGCAAATACTGCATGCATGGTTAGTCAGGGACAAATGAGAAAAATGAAAAATAAGGATTAAGGCCTTCAGATTTTATAAACATAAATACCAAATATACCAATCTAAAAATAACTAATTTAGGGTTTTCACATGAAAGCTATAACCCAGTTACAACCTAAGAATAGGGGGAACGGGGAAAGGGAGGGGAGGGAGGGGGGAGGTGGGAAGAGGGACGGGGATTGGTGGGATTACACCAGCGGTGCATCTTACAAGGGTATGTGTGAAACTTGGTAAACAGTCTGTGAAGCTAGTGAATGATGCCCCATGATCATGTCAATGTACACAGCTATGATTTAATAAAAAAAAAATAAATAAATAAAATAAAAATAACACAAAGTTAACATAAAGTTTTAATTCTCTTTAGAAGATTAGTTTGTGATGCATTTTTTAAATATATAAGATATCTGAGAATTATTTTTGGTGCTGACGTTTATAGTTTCCTGAGAACATGGTGACGAGTATGAATTTCGGCAGTGGATGGAGCTCTGATCATGCAAGTCCTTGTAGAGCATGTTAAATGTTTTGCCTTTTTTATGTAAGAAAAATTAATCATAACCAACTCTAGTTGCAGATGGACAATTTGGAGAGAAGAATAGGGGATCTGACAAGTGCGGACTGGAGATTACGAGTATGTAGCAGTACCTTTAAAAAATGTTATGTTGGAAAAGAAAAGTATGAGAGGGAAGAAGACAAAACTAATACATCCTTAGAAGGTAACGTTAATAGAAGATTTGTAGCTTCTAATCTTCTCACTTAGATAGATTGTACTTACTGAGATTTTAAACATTGGAAGAAATCAGAGACTTTTTGTGTGTAGAGGGATAGCTCTGATTGTGGTGTGTGTTTCATTTGCAGGAGCTTCGAGAAACTCAGTTTAAAATATTTAAGAGTTAGATACAGAGGTCTGAAGTCCAAGGAGATCTCTGAGCTGGGAATGTTGTTTTGAGTGTCACTGGAATGTACAGGAATTAAATGGAAGACAATGCCTAGAAGAATCATGTTCACTGTTCAAGTAGCCGATGAGAACTCTAAAAAGGAGACTGAGAAAGATTAGCCAGAGATTATGAGTGCAATCATCAGAATGTGATGGAAGAGAAATCCTAAATAAAAGAATATAAAGAAACCAAACTCAAAGTATAACTCTGTCTTCAAAAAGAAAAAATTAACCAAGGAGAGCCCATTGATAAGTAGGAAAATATTTGGAAATACAAATCAACATATCTATGTGCCTGAGGGTTGGGCAATCTGATGTTCATCTGGTTTGTTCAAACATGCTTAGATATAATTCTCCTACAGCCTGATGTGTATCCAGTAACTAATTACTGTGTGTGTCTATGATGGGATGGAGGGAGAGAGAGACTGACTTTTTATTTTTCTGGTTATTATAATCTGGTATGGGGGGATATAGACAGTAAATAAATCAGTGAGAAACACACAATTTGAGGAAAAATTGAAGCAAAAAAACAAGGAAATAAAGAGATGGTGTATATGAGAAGATGATATACTATATCTGATATTAGGTACTATGGTATTTGAGCAGAGCTCTAAGTGATGAGAGACTGAGCCATAGGACTCTCTTCTTGAAGAAGGGAAAGTCACATGTATCTTGAGGTTGGAGGAAACTTGGCTTGTCTGAAACATTGCCAGTGAGGCCCATGGGCCGACCAAGGAGTATTTATGGGGATAACTGTCTTACCAAAATATTAAGCACTAAAAAGGATGATGGGTTGGTTTTATTTTGAATGAGATAAAAAAAATTAGAAATTTGGTTTTCCTTCTGTTTTTAAGGAAATATCAGGATTATTCGTGTATTACAGTAAGAATATACTAAAGGAAGAAGAATTTGAAATGGGAAGGTAATGTAAGGGAGCATTACAGTAATCTAGGATATCAAAGATGGCTATTAAAAGAGCCTTAGCCGTGAAGGTGAAAACGAAATGCAGCCAGTAAATGGAAACAAATCTGTCAAAGAATTTTATTGAATAAGTGAATGGAGGAATGGGGAGGTTTGTGTAGAAGGATGTAAGGTCAGAAAGTGTGGGTGTGTTTTATGTTGGGGCTCATTAAGTTTCATGTGTGACTAACATATACACATGTTGTATATGGATGAAAACGATCCAGGAAGGACAACAAATCTAAGAAAAGAAATCACTCCTTGAGCAATGAGGCTTTTAAAATGATCAGTTAAGCAGTAACTTTATGCTAGGCACAGTTCTGGGAGATTCAAAAATAAACAGACGACATGCATTCTGTCACAGAGCCTAATGCTGACTATTGGGGAGAAACCAGTATATCTAATAAGTAAACATACGCCCGATGGTGATAAGGGCTAAGGAGAAAACTAAAGTTGGAAAGTGGGATGAAGGCAGCCAGAGGATGTGCTGTGATGCTAAATCAGGTACTAAGGGAGGGAGTCCTGAGAAGCTGACTAGGAAGACAGACTTGAAGGACAGATGAGACTTGTCATGTCATGGAAAGCAAGTCCCAAATTCATGACAGCAATTTCTGTAATGTTTCGTTCTTTTTATCTCTCATAGGGTTAAAGCTCAGCTGAGAATTTAACAGTGAGCAAATTCTTGCTCAACTACTGAAGGGAGGGCTAAAAACAACAATTATGTGATCTACCTTTTGCATCATGGGGATGGTTGTTTCAACAAATGAGATTTTTTTTTTCTTTTTCTTTTTTTTTTTTCCTTTTGAAGAGGTCTCTCCGTAGTCAGGGCTAGAATATCATGGTGTTTTCATAGCATTTGGCAACCACAAAATTCTGAGCTCAAGTGATATTCCTGCTTCAGTCTGGTACTGGGCACCTGTGAGCCTAGCTAAGGTTTTTGTTTTAATTTTTTGTAGAGGTGGAGGGTCTTGCTGTGCTACTCAGCTGGTCGTGAACTTCTGGCCTCAAGCTGCCATCCTGCCTTAGCCTTTTACGTGCCAGTATTAGCAACTGCACCTGTCACAAGGATGACAAATGATAAATTTCTATTTTCAAAAGATCTTAGATAATAATGCTTAATATTTTTATAAACAGCTAAGGACCATGCATACACACAACAGCTGTTTTAAAAACATCTGGGTGTATAAAATACCATCACATATTTGTGCAACTATTAGGCAGACAGAAAACTTGGGAAACTTTGGCCTTTGTGCTGTTTCTATTATAATTATCACATGGAGGCCAAAAACCTCGGCCTTCTCTTTAGTGTCTCTATGTGTATGCATGAAGACATATTTTGCTTTTATACTTGTATGAAAAAAGTTTAAATTTGCATCTCCATGTAGAATATATTAAATCACATTCTTTCTGTAGTTGTATCGTCATTAATGAATTCTGTGTGATTAACACACCTCCCTACAGATATTGATACTTATTCATGTTAGAGATAACATAGTTGTCATAAAAGGTACCTGTTCTGAAATGTATTCCTCTGGATGAATTTCAAAAAGTATCTTCATAGTGCTTAAGATTTTCATAGCAAACAACACATTGAACAAAATGTCAATTGAATTATTTAATGTGATTATGTGATGTTTTTATAATGCAAACATTTTAATTTTCCAAATTAATTAGTTGAGATAATATGTGTAATCACTTAGTAAGGAACCTGACATATTGAGGTGCTCAATAAGTGATAGTTATAATAATGAAAATATTATCATAGCATAGCATAACAGAATATGACTCAAATATAATAAAGTCATATGAAAAAGACATGAATATTTCTAAATTTTTAAATGAGTTTAGAATGATGAAAATGGTCATTAAAAATGTTTTGAAATACATTCCTTTTGGAAAGAGATATGGAGAACACTTAGAGATCTAAAAATAGATCTTCCATTCAATCCTGTAATCCCTCTATTGGGCATATACCCAGAAGACCAAAAATCACATCATAACAAAGATATTTGTACCAGAATGTTTATTGCAGCCCAATTCATAATTGCTAAGTCATGGAAGAAGCCCAAGTGCCCATCGATCCACGAATGGATTAATAAATTGTGGTACATGTATACCATGGCATATTATGCAGCCTTTAAGAAAGATGGAGACTTTACCTCTTTCATGTTTACATGGATGGAGCTGGAACATATTCTTCTTAGTAAAGTATCTCAAGAATGGAAGAAAAAGTACCCAATGTATTCAGCCCTACTATGAAACTAATTTAGGGTTTTCACATGAAAGCTATAACCCAGTTACAACCTAAGAATAGGGGAAAGGGAGGGGAGGGAGGGAGGAGGTGGGTAGAGAGAAGGGGATTGGTGGGATTACATCAGCTGTGCATCTTACAAGGGTATATGTGAAACTTGGTAAACGGTCTGTGAAGCTAGTGAATGATGCCCCATGAATATATCAATGTGCACAGCTATGATTTAATAAAAAAAAATAAAATAAAAAAAACAAATTTAATTGTGATTAAAAAGTGTCTGTACAATTTTCGCCATATATATAACCATGAAAATAAGGAAAAAGGAATATGCTATCTTATGCATATATAAAGGGTGCTAAAAAATGTATAATCATTTTAATAAAAGAAAAAACTATATTAGAAAAAATGTTTTGAATTATAAAATTTCCTAGTTGCATAGATACATAGAAATTCCAAGTATAAAAAACACAAGATGAAGGAAAATCATTCACACACTATTTGAAATAATTCAAAAGTGAATTAATATTTTATTTATCCTAAAATTTTCTTTTCTTTTGATTACATTTGGAGGAAACTATTTTTAATTATGCACCATACTTGATTTTTGGCACAGAAAAATTACCAAAGTACTTAATTCTGTCTGTTGTCTTGACAGAAATTGTCAAGCTTTCTGAATAATTGTTCAGTTTTTTCATATTTGCAACTTTATCTATATGGAAAAACTGAACAATTATTCAGAAAGGCTTTAAGATTGCTATTCAATTCCTAGTGTTTTTCAAATTCAAAATTTTCATTTTTAAATTTTGAGATATATTGAGTAAGTCAGTCATGTATTTATATTGTATTTTTTTTTATTTTTGGATGAATTCAGTACTACATGTATTTAAAGTGTGTGGTGTTTGTATGATTTGATGTTTGTGCAAATGGTTGCAGCATCAGAATTGGCTTTTAGAAATAGAGAAAATGGCATGAAAAAGTAACCCCTGGGTTGAATTTCTGCACTTCACTCACAATTATAAAAAAGAGTACAGTGTTCTACTCCTAACTAAAAATATAACGGAATTGTCAAACATTTAACTTTGATACTTTCTCATTCATCTTAACTTTTACAACCATAGAGACTTGTAGCTGATATACTTAAAGGGACAGCATAGCTGTGGATGCAATGAACTTTAATTCTACATATAAATTCTAGGAAACATTCAAAGGGAACTCTGAACTTCTATGCTATATTATTATACCTTTCTCATTAGAATCTATACTACATTTTTTCTTGTTCAACAATAATGAACTTTCGTAAAAGACACAGTTTCCTTTATTTCTGACTTTCCTGATAAATGATGTTGTTTTATATATATATATTTATATATATACACACACACATACATATTTAGGTATATATATACACACGCACACATATATAGATTCTGCCAAGTTCGTGAGCTACTACATCGGCAGCACTGTACAAGCAGCTCAATAAGGTTTCATAATCTTTATGTATCAATGTCTTACAGCTGTGTTCATGGTGACATGCAGCAGTGTCTTGTTGAGTAGCATTCATTATTGTTGTTGTGTCTTTTTGTGTGCTATCCTGAGAGGGACAGAGCTTATACAAGAGCAACAAACAAACATTAAGTTTCTTGTTAAGCTTGACAAAGGTGGAAGTGAAATCAGGGACATCTTAGTCCAAGTTTATGAGGATGATGCCATGAAGAAAATAGCAATGAACGAATAGATCACACATTTTTCTGAGAAGAGAGCAAGCGCCACTGGTCAAGAGAAGGCAGGGCAGCCAGTAATGAGCAGAACTGATGAAAACATTGCAACAATTTCTCAAAGTGAGCTTCAAAATCATCTGCTGACTGTGAGAAGCATGGCAGACCAAGTAAACAAGAGTGAAACAGTTAGGAAAATATTAACTGAAAATCTTAGCAAGAAAAAAGCGTGCATTGTGATAATGCACCAGCTCACATGACATTATGAGGGAATTTTTAATCAGTAAACAAATAACCATGTTGGAACATCTGATCTGGCCCCTTAGTGACTTTTTTCTTTACCAAAAGATAGAATAAATAAAGGAAGGCATTTTGATGACATTCAGGACACTAAGTGTAATATGACAACAGCTCTGAGAGCTCATTCCAGGAAAAGAGTTCTAAAAGTGCTTGTTAAGTGTGGACTAGACACTGGCATCCATGCATAGCTCGTGAGGGGAGTACTTGGAAGTTAACTGCAATGATATTCAACAATGTGGTATGGGGCACTTTCTCTCAGAAGAGTTCACGAAATTAATTGGCTGACCATGTGCGTGAGTGTGTGCATGTATAAAACTTAAACTACCTGTTGGTAAATAAAAGCTTTTCTTTCTTCAGGAAAACACATCATGCTATGGCAATTTAAATGAAATGCATGCATGGGTCCAGGGCACAGTACCTCAGTCGCCACTTTGAGATCAGGTGATTTCAAGTCATGGAAAACAAGAAGGTGATAGCACCTATTCTGCAAGCATAGACACTGTTATATCAATAAAAATGATGTAATAAGAATATTTTGAGATGTTTGAATAAACATCTCATGTAAAGGTAAAGAATGTGAGCTATAATGTGGTAAGTTACACTCACTGGGTGTGCAAAATAACACGACATAAGAGTACACCACTTTCCTTGGGAATCCAAACTGAGGTTAGAAAAACTGATGCACATAAAAATATATGCCTAATAAAAATTAATTTCTATGCTGCTTCTAGATTTCCAATAGAAATTACCTTTTAGATTTTATTATATCCATTAATTTCTCTAGGTCTATTATTAAATTTACCATGGTTACAAGGCCAGCTTGCCTCGGGGATTGTAGTAAATCCTCTGCGTTTCCAGCTGCACCTACTGTACTTTCACATAGACACCTACCCAGAGCTGTCACATGAATATGTACTGGAAAAAAAACAAACAAACAAAAAAAAAAAAACACCTTTATGTTGCGTATACATTTAGTTTATAGTGCTTCAAAGGGTTACTTCAAATTTTCTTTGATTTTATGTCTTTGGAGTTATTCTTAACACTGTCCTTCTCTGGCCTCATATTTAATCTGAGAAGAAATTCTGTTGGTTTCACATTTAATAAATAACTGATCATTTCCTACTAATTTTGCTGATTTTACCCTGATCCACCACCATCTTTGACCAGAACAATCGGAATTGGCTTTTATAAATGTCTGTCTTGTTGATAATTTGTTCTCAGCAGAACTGATAGAATATTGGTATTTAAACAGAAATCAAATCGTGTCATCTTTCTGCTCAGTACTACAAGGTCTGACAATTAAGTTCGCAAACTCATCCTGGAGAAAGTATACAATAGCTCTCTTTCTTATCTCAAATGTAATTCAAAATCATTACAGGGGCCCTTCAAAACAACCCCCTAATTATTCCTTTTATCTCTAACTTTATCACCCACTAGATTTCAACTTGATTATTCTCTTCCAGCCACCTCATCATATAGTTTTATGCATTATAAAATATATAGAGGCATCTTTTGCCTCTTCTTACTACATGGCATAGTATCCTCTGCCACTGTTGAAGAAATGAAAAATGTCTCCAGATATTGTCAAATGTCTTCTGAGGGGAGAAAAAAATTACATCATTTCCACAACTGAGGACCATAGATTCAGAGGAAACTAGAAATCATTGTAGTGTCTATTCTTTACGTTCCTGAACTAATTTACATTTTCAGGTACTTTACATAACTTGTAGCTGACTCAAAGTCATCTTTCTCAACAATGTCTTGAATGTCTAATAAATAATACATGTTTTTACTTTTGTATTGTACAAATAATATACAATAATGATGAAAAACTAGAATATACTAAGCAGAGGAAAAGAAAATCAATCCACTCATATTTATAACACCTGGAAAAAATCTAGTGCTCACAACCCAATAAATTGCTTTCCAAATTGTCTTCTGTGCTAAGATACATGTGGAAGCCACCCTCTGTATTCTGCTTATTTGATTTTCCTAAAAACTCTTCCTAAAAGTAATGGTAGTAACCATGTGATCTGGCCATGGCCCATGCAGCAGCAGGCACTTTCTTCTCGACCGTCCCCTTAACTCCTCCATCTCACTATCCTTCCTGTTTTGCTGTGTCTGAGACTGTATGTCTGCAGTGTACAAGGAGGGAGGGTTCTGATAAAGGAAAATGAATGAAGACCACCCTGTGATGCTCTGCTTTTTATCCACCCCAAACCCACTCCCAGGTAGATGCCAAAGGGAGACCCCATCAGAGTCTCTTGGGGTCCCCAACCCTCCCACCTTCAGAAGTCATGGCCAAAGTACCTGATGCCCACTGTGCCCAGCAGGTCTTGACCATGACCTTGGCTCAGAGTTGATGGCTGCCATCTTACTACCAGAGGCCCCACACAGCCAGCAGCTGGAGTGGAAAGTGGGCAGTGAGCCTTGAAGGAATAACAGCCAGTCCTTGGCACTGTCACTGGCCTTTCCCTCTGTAACTCCAGGTGTGTACTTTGCATGGATGTGGCCCAAACCAGGTCCTGGACATCATTTAGGGCCTGTGGATTTATGTACTGGACTCAGGTCCATAGCAGGATGAAGACCACAGAGGCTAAAGGAGATGGAAGAGAACCAAGATGTAGAAGCCCAGGGTGAAGAGGCAACAAAAGTCAATGCTAAGAAAAGAGCCATTTCTAGAGCTTTCCAAATCCCCTTGAACCACCCTATGGCTGACAGACTCAGGGATGATTTTTATGATGTATATTAAGGTAGTAGAGAATGAGGTGTTTTCTGATGAGCTTTGAGGTAGTTGGGTTTGTGGTGGGCTCTGGGGCAGTTAGAGTTATGGTAGACTCTGGGTGGTCAGGGTTCTGATGGGATTTGGGGTGGTTACGGTTGTGACTGGCTCTGGTGTGTTCACGGTTGTGTTGGTCTTTGGTGTGGTCAGGGTAGTGTTTGACTCTAGTGTGGTCAGGGTTGTGTTTGGTTCTGGCATGGTGTGGGTTGTGGTGGACTCTGGCATGGTTGGTGTTGTGGTGGGTTCAGTAGAGTGTTTTGGAGCATGAGTGAATGTGATGAATTTCAGTGTAGTTGGGAATGTGGTGGTATCTGGGATCAATTTGGTTGGGATTGTGGTCTGGTACTCAATGGATTCTTGCACTGAATGCAGGGAAGGCATTGGATGTCTATAGAAGCAGTAGACTTGGAGTAGAGCAGGTCCCTTGGCTGTGGTGACCACAGTCCCCATGGCATGCACCTTATCACCCTCTGTCCTCTTCTGCATAGTCTTCATAGTCATCCATGACAGCCCCATCACAATGGATGGGGCAATCCTTCCCTGAGAAGAAGTAGATGGGGATTTTGTATGAATTGGCACATAGCACACCTATGACCTTGGTATCCATACCCTCCTTCATACGTAGACATTGTTGGGATTGTCTTGAAGCCAGGGATGAAAATAGAGGATCTCACATTTGCAATACCAGGGGTTGCTATGCAGAAAAGTAGGAGGTGGGAAGATATCCCCAAAGAAGCCCTCCAGGATCATCTTCAGTGAGTTATCTTGGAGGTAGAGGGTGTCGAGGAGGCTCAACCCATCCAGGAGCCTAGAGGGCAGCTCAGTCAACTTGTGTTTAGATAGATCTAGCTTCCTCGGCTGGGCTGTGAGTTCCAGGAGCCTTGGGGGCAGAGTCTTTAGCTTGTTGCCACTCAGGTAGAGTTCATTGAGTTGGCTCAAGCCTTTCAGGGCATCTGGAGAGAAGGACATCAGCTGTTTGAAGGAGACGTCCAGGGTAGGGAGAGGAGGCAGTGCCTGCCCTAGCGGGGGCAGGCTTTCCAACTAATTGTGGGATATATCCAGGGTCTCTGGCAGTGGCAGCTTCTCATCAGTCTGCAGCTTGACCAGCTGGCATCGACTTGAGTGCAGCTGAGAGAGGCAAGGGAAGAGCACCAGGGATGATATGGAGAAGGTGCGCAAGGGGTTCCCACCCAGTTGGAGGATGCCTGTGTCTTTCAGCAGGCCTGGAGGTTGCACCATCAGCTGCCTGTTATCACAGTTCACTTGTAGCTGGCTGGCTACTCCTTACACTTACAGGGATGTAAGGAGCTTGGCAGCAGGAGCAGCAAGATGAGAGGAGGCATGAGGACCTGTAAGTAAGGGGGCCTTGAGTGGATACCTCAGGGATCCCCAGTGACATTCCCCCAGGCCCTAGCACCCTGTAGGTTCCCTTCCAGAAACTCAGCTGCTACAGCTCTGTGCTCCCTGCTCCCCCTCCCACCTTCTCCCTTGGAGCCCAGACTGCCTGCTCCAGGTAGTCAGCTCTTATCCTCTCTTCAGCCCTGCTCCACCTGGAGCTCATATCCTGACTTACAGGCAGGAAGAAGGAAGTCGAAAGGCACAGGTCTAATTTCAGGGTATAGCTCAGTCCTTCTCTCTTCCAGCCTCAGGGAGGGCTTGGAAAGGGCAGGAAGGGGTTGGGCATGTGGAGGAAACTCCAGCCTTACAAGGACTCCTGTGAGTCTAGGAACAGTGCCCAGTTTGCATGTTTTGTTGTTGTTTGTTTGTTTTTTAAGGGGACATTTAAAAGTAAAACTTATCTGTTTACATCTCATGCCATGGAATCTCATATGTGGAATTCAAAATTATTGCTTAATCTTTACTAACACATGAAAATATTTCCCGAACATTGAAGTGTGCCTCTGAGATAAAATCCCAATTATTAAAAATAAAAATTAAAAATTTGGCTTTACTTAATAATTTTTGAACTTAAAAACTTTGAAATATTTGTATCAGATATTGTGTCCCAACCCCCCCCCCAAGTAAACATTTAAATATCTTCTGATACAAACATCTACAGAGGGTACCAAAAAATGTATACGCATTGTAACAGATATTTTCTATGTATTACTTTTTGGAGTTGAATTGAAAGTACTATTATTGTTTAACTGCGCCTAGACATGCTATGCACATCCATTTCACCTGCAATTCATACACTTTTTGGAAATGATCAACTTTGCTTACAACAAGGTCTCTGAAAATGTGTATACTTTTTTTTAGCACCCCCAATACTTAGCTCACAAATCTACCACTTGGTTGGGTGGTTCTTACTGAACAGAAAGAGATGGGTTAAACTAAGATCAGGGGACACGCTTTTTGTGTCCACAGCCAGCCATCAATCTGATGGCATTTTTTCTGATTTTGGTTGGCCATCTCACATGTGCATGGCCATGACTGGTATAATTAGATCAAGTTGCTTTCTGTTACCCAAAGTCTGATTCCAGTAAGTTAGTTTAGGCTTTTTCCTATGAAAAGGTCAGATTTCAAGGGAGGATGACACCCCTCTTGAAGCTCTACTTCCAAATGTCTCAGCATCCTATCTGCTGTGTTCTGTCGGACCAAGGAAGTCACAAAGGCAGCTGAGACTCAGGGTTTGACAAAAAGGACATCACCTGGTGGTTGGAACTCAGAGTTTCATATAATGTACTAAAGATCAATATCAATCCATTGTTGTTAAAACAACTGGACACTGGATATTTGGTATTTGTTGACATTCTGGGCATTTAGCAGAGCCCAGTGGCCAAATAAATGTAAAGAACTTCAATTTTGCTTTAAAATTATCAGTGATCTTCTCAGATATTTATATTACTGTAAAAGGCATTTTTTACAAAGTAAATGAGAGCATTAATGTCTCTTGAATAACAAATGCTTATTCAAAACAAGTATCAATAACATAAAAAGAGAAAATCCAAAATCCCTCCCAAGAAGATAACTTTAATGACTTTTCATAATTTAATGTTTGCTTTTTGAGGGATTATTAGCCTCTTCAAACATCTGGCATTTTGTGTTTATGTAAAGAAGTCTTATTTTGTTGTTATTTAATTAGAAGCAAATAATTCTTACGTCTTTCACTAGTATTTGGAAATAACACCCCATGCCAATTGAGGATGCAGTCAAAACGCCTTCAATATTGATTACAAATACCTGAAACTATTGTATATTCTTTATATTCATAAAAAATAGCAATGACATTTTTCATCATTTAAATTTTCTACAGAATTTTAAAGTTGAATGCTATGAATTAGAACAGTCCTGTCCTCCATTCCTGTTTCATACCATATAAGCAATAAGCAGCTTTACTAGTAAAATATTTTAAATAGATGACTGAAAGTTGAATAAAGTAGAGTTTATATAATTTATCCATAAATATATAATTTAGAATAGATAAACATAGTAAATTATAAGAAAATTCAATACAAGTGTGTTGAAATACATTTAAGATTGTAACAAATTTGGAAGAAAATATTTTAAAAATTACTATTACTGGTTGCTAGTGTTATTATGCAATATTTTAATTTTTTTGTTTTATATTTTTCTGTTTTTCATTTTTTCCATAATACACTTGTATTTATTTCATAATCAGCAGGAAATAACATTGATGATTTAGCAAATTAAACAAAATCAGCAGATATTTTCACTCAACATATGATTGTTTTGGGCATAAGACCTGTTGAAATATTTGATATTTACACACATTAGCAAATGGTACCTGTTTCTTTATTAATAATAACAACTATGGCAGCTAGTATTTTATGTACTGACTACATTATGATTACCACATACAGTTTAAAAGATTTTACCTGTACCTGCTTATTTAATTTCCACAAAGGGTGAAGTATAATTATTACCCCCAATCTACAGAAAGAATACTATATATAAAGGGATAATGTGATTAGTCAAGGTCACAGTCAGTCATGGTTGAGAAAATACCACACTTTGGACTGTCTAGTATATTTTTTAATTTCTCTTCAAGTGTTATGTACATATTTTAGAAAAAAAATCTCTTGCACAGGGATAATGTATATTTTCCTTGGACTTATTCACAAAAGTTTGACAGAAACACTAATAAAAATTTTTTCAGTTTAGTTTAGGGTCTATAATATGGAACTCTGAAGGACATTAGAAATGATTTAAGTGTATATTAAATGTTTGTACCAAATTTAAAAAGGTAGTAATATAATTATTTTTGAGAGTGAAATCATTTTAAGATGATTTGATATAGACAGCCATTGAGGATAACAAATTATGCAAGCAAATTCCTTTGTACGCCCAGTATGATGCCAAGAATAAAAAAAGGTCTATGTTAAATTAATAACAACAATGAGAAACACATTATACAAATTGAGTTATTTAATAATTTCAACAATTTATTTGATAAGTACTATATTAGTTACCTAATGCTCCATAACAATTTACCCCAAAACATAGCAGCTTAAAACAATTACTCTTTATTAACTCATAGTTTCCGTAAGTCAGGAATCTGAGCACGCTTTTGCTATATGCCTCGGGATGAAACTCTCGGCAGAGGTGGCAATAAGCTGTCAATCAGGGCTGTAGGCATCTCCCTGCTTAACTGTGGGGAGAACTGACCTCCAAGGTCACTCATATGGCTGCTGACTGGTCGGGTCTTTGCTGGCTCTTGGCAGAGGCATTAACTCCATGCTGCACGGCCTTATCTAAGGCAGTTCACATGGAGCGTCCACCTTTCCTCCAGAGCTAGTGAGCAAGATGGGAGTGACAGTCACTTATAACTCATTCTCAGAAGTGACCTGTTATTGTTTTTCTCCTAGACTGTTGCTTGTAGGCAAGTCACTATACCCCCCTATATACTCCCCAGGGTATGCCTTGCAGGAGGCAGGATTGTGAGGGGACATTTTAGAGATGGGCTATTACAGGACACTTTTTACAGATGAAGAACAGAAGTGGAGTTGGGATTTAATGTACACAAACTTTATTCTAACATCTACCACTGTATCATAGTTTCCAAAGTTATGCAGTTTTTATTCAGTTATAGAAGATAACATACATATGAAACTTACCATGGCAAAAAGGGAATGCAATCAGCACAAGAAGAGTAATGGGAATAGAATGCTTGTAGAATTCTCTGCCAGTCTCCAAGGCCGGACAGAGTTAGCTGAAGAGGCGGGGAAAGCCCAAGCTTATTTACAAATAAATATAGTTTGGAATGTGACTTTAAGCCAAAAGTAGAAATGTTTTTCAACTGAGATAGTATAGATACATTTAGTGGAGGCGTTGAAAGGCAGCATAACGCAGTAAGAGCTGCAAGCAATGTATGTGGACACCTGCTCGGTATGGAAGGAGTATTGGCCCATTGTGAGAATTTATGTATTTTCCTGGACAATGGTCAATGTGTTGTCTAGCTGCTCAGAGGCCTGCAAATAGAGTATCAGAGATAAGAAGCCCAGGCCTGTAAGTATACAGCCATATGAAAGTGGGCACAAATATTTTTTTCTCCTTCAAACCCAACAGATGGTCCCTGAAATGTACACTCCAGGTCCTACCTTTGCCGTCATATCTAAATCCTCAAACGTTCCCAGAAGTGCCTACTTCCGTCATTTCCTCGGTCCCATCCACTTTAGAAAACTCTATTTTGTATTCAAATATTAATTCTTGGAAAACTTTGAGTTTTCCTCCAGTAGTGTGTTTTTCAAAGTGCACGATATATAGAGTAGAATAATGCTCTGAGCAGGATGGCCCACAGCTGTCTGTAGCATGTCCAACTGCACAAAGCAGCCTGGGAGCTCCAGGCCTTATACCACATATCAAGGCAGCTGTAGGCATCCTGAGTCCCCATCCCTACTAGACCTCCTTTCTGGGTCAGTGCGGTTATTCTTTGTTGTTATTTCCCGATTCTTTAGCTCTCCATTAAGGAAAAAAAAAAAAAAACAGAAAAAAGAAAAAGATTAAGGCTAAACACAGCAGATATTTTCTAAGGACAAATAAATATTTACCCAGAGACACTATAGTCTGAATTCCTATAAGATTTAGGAAATATCTTTCCAATATTTGTAACACTACTTTTCTTTTTTTTTTTTTTTTTTTTTTTTGTATTTTTTGGCTGGGGCTGGGTTTGAACCCACCACTTCTGGCATATGGGGCTGGTGCTCTACCCCTTTGAGCCATAGGAGCCACCCTATAACACTACTTTTTCACAGTGGAAGAAGTTCTAAACATTTCTTTAGTTCATTTATTTTTTGTCATTATTTAGGACTTTGCAAATGATATTGAAAGAACTTATTTAAACTCTATCCACTATCTATTTATCATTTCTCTATGTACATATATATCTAATTCCATATATGTATATGTATATGGAATTGGGAGATAGAAATGATGGAGATGAACAAGGCAAAATATAACTCTAGAAAAATGCTATATAATGCAACAAAATATTGACTTATCACTTTATTTATTTATTTATCGATCCCCATTCAGTTCAATTACATCTTAGGCTCCTCCATTTATAATGGGTATGTGGTCATTGAAAATCCCCAACTCATATTATCTTTACAGGTCATAATATTAAAAGATATCAAAACAAAATAAGCAAATGAAAATATTCCAAGGAATAAGGGGTCAGTGATGTTTTTGTTTATAGCTCTAGAAAAGTTTTTTTTTTTTTTTTAAGAACAGAGTCTCAGTTCATCACCTTGGTAGAGTGCTGTGACGTCACAGCTCATAGCAACCTTCAGCTCTTGGGCTTAGGCGATTCTCTTGCCTCAGCCTCCCAAATAGCTAGGACTATAGGCACCTGCCACAGCGTCCGGCTATTTTTTATTGCAGTTTGGCCGGGGCTGGTTTTGAACTTGCCACCCTCGGTATATGAGGCCGGTGCCCTACCCACTGAGTCACAAGCACCCTACCCACTGAGCTACTGGTGTGGCCCTCTAGAAAAGATCTTAACAATATCCTTTATTATTGCTAGTTGGTTTGCATAACAGATACAATCACTGTGTCTGTGAAAATGATTTCTCAGGTTAGACAATCCTTTTTTTTATGCCAAACTTGGAGCAGGATGAGTGGCACTAGCCCCACTCAGTGATAGAATTGGGATGGCTGTGTGATGGGGTTGCTTACAAATGAAATTGCAGCTGAGCTGACCAAAAGTCTTAAAGTTCTTAAATATATGTCAAAAAGAAGACAATACAAAGCCATTGTGGAGTCAAGTTGATACCTAATAATTGCTTTCTTAGTCATAAAAACATCAGAGTTTTTAAATGACTACGATACAAATTGATTTATTAGTCAGGGCAGTTATTGTCTGCAATCTCTGATGAGAAAGGGAATGTGGTCAATTTTTCACTTGTAGGTATGCATGTATGGATCTTTTTTCTTTGTGACAAATAGATAAACGTGCAAATGTGCCTATAAAAAGAAACAAAGAGACATAAGCACACATACATGGGGATGAAATTTGGGGGTTTTACCAATTGCAACTCTGTGCATACATATTATATAGAGTGCATATGAGAAATAATTCATAAACTATATACAGACTAACCAAATCTAGATTTAAATCATGAATTATTTTAAGGCCTTCCATATTGATTTTTAAAAATAAAACAAAGTATCAACTTAAATAATCATACTGTATTTAAACTTGTTCAATTATACTATTAATCTTAAAACAAAATCATTACTAACTTGATTCCCTTTACTATAGGTTATAGAAAATATTCTTCAAAATTAATCCAAACTATATTCTTCTTGTAAATTTTCTTCATCTGTTAGTAAATAGCAAGGCCTTCAATTAGTTTAAAATAATATAGCGATACTTTCAAAACTATCTGAATTCTTTATGTTTTTTTTGTATTCCAAAAGAAAGCATGTTTTCAGATGTCTAATAAAGCTTTTAAATGTGTAGTCACAGATGTTATTTCTGAATTTAATTTCTGCCTGATTTGAAAAATTATGGAAAGGCACAGCCAGGGAGAAAACTATGCAAATATAAGACAGAGATTGCTGTAGAAGCAAATGATACAGGAAAAAAAAAATGGATTTGAATAATTGAATAAGCAACATGGCAAATTCTAAAAAAAGCAAGTGTCATGTAGCAATTTATAACAGGAATAAGTATAATGGCCTTGAGGAAATTGTCACCTGGTAATAGGTTTTGGCTTCTGTTTTTCTTACATTGAAGAACAGGGATAATTTGAATTAAAATGTATATACATAATTCCAATGGATAACAAAACCCAGCGTAATTATAAATATAAATTTAAATTGTTTTGGGTAAATTCCAAAAGTATAAATATGAAAAGTTCAGGCATATCTATGAAGAAATTTAGGGAAAATAGAACATTTACCTATATAATAAAGTCACTTTAATCTATTATATGGAAATAAATTTCACATTAGCAAGACATATCCAAAGACTTGTCAGAAGTTACAAATTATGAATAAAAAGCATTCTTACTATAAACTTAATTTTTTTCCAATTTATAAATTCAACAAACCATTATTGTGATTACGTATAGTAGGTGCTATGTAAATGTAAACTTTGTTTCCTTGTGGAAAATAAATCTCCAGAAAAGTATGGTATTTTAAAGAATGTTCATCACCCAGAAAACTGGAATTAATATTGTTGGCTATACTAAGGTCAAGAAATTAATCAAATTAGAAAAAAGGTGTAAATTTGGTAGTATTTCTTACAACTATTTCTTCTTTTTCACATTCCAAGATAATCACTATAATAACGCCCGATTTTGATAATTATTTGAAAACTTTGGAAATACGGGCACTGATGTATCTACTTCATGAATTTTGCGTGTGATAATATTACAGTTTATTAATTATAAATACAGGAGTAATTTTAACCTTTATTTGGAGTAAGTATATCATTTATTTATATGAATGTTTATCCTCATAAATATGCCTATGCTAAGGTTTAATTAAATTGACTGTCATTATCGACCATGGTGAGGCAATAAAGCAGAGTAAGGAAAAGCATGAGGGTTGGCATCAGAAAGCAAAGTTCAAGCCAGCTTGGTAAACTTGGGGAAATTTCTAAACTCTGACCAGGTTATATTAGGTCAAATTTTTAATCTGTTTCAGATTTACTTCTTCATCAAGGACTTGAAAATATTAACAATATCTACTATTCAGGAATATTCTGAGGATTAAATGAGATATTATGCACCTAACTTTTAGCATGGTGTTTGTCAGATAATCAATGCTCCAACATTGTTAGCTGTTATATTAGACTAGCAAACATAAAAAGCAAATAGTATATATTTGTTAATTATTCAGAGTAGGTGAGGTTCACAATTTCCAAATTTCTAATCTGTATCTACAGAGTGCCTTCATTTTTATTTGTTGTAAAATGTAAGGATAGTGTTCCCTTTTGAGCATAGCTGGCATACATTCTGAAAAGGAAGTGATGAGTTTGTTTGTGGCAGCCTGCTATGATCACGCCTGAAGGCAGAGGAGGACCCAAAGGTTTGGTTGGGATGAGGACAGAGCAGTGGGTGGGAAACAGTTCACTAGACACATAATTGAGGTCCCTGTACAAAAGGAGGAAAGGCCTTTCGAGACAGTCCGACGTGGTTTGAACAAGCAAAGGAAGGAGCCTGTTCTGGAGTTTTATTGTGGTTCAAGTATAGAATAGGGTGAGGGATTGCATAGAGAAAGAGGTTTGCAGGGTGGTTTGAATACCCCCTGACCTCCAGGCCCAGGAGGGAGGGCCCAGGATTTCTTGTCAGTATGTCCAGGTATGAAACACCATGGAAACAGGGAGAGGTGAGGCTTAGCACCTTTCAGCAGTCATATTACAAAATGAATAAATAAATAAAATTAAGTCAGACACCTCGGTACACAGCAAAAAAAGGAATTTGGTATTTTCTTCTCTTCATCTAGGAAATCACTCTTACACAGTGTTTTAAGGTCACAAAATACACTGACCGAGTTAGGTGATATTTGGCAGCGCTGGGAGGTTTTCGCAGTGTCCGTATGTCAGCCAGCGCATCCCCTTCTCTTTACGTTCATCCCTCTCCTCTCTTCTATACGTTTGCCTTTCATTCTTCCCACCTGTCCTCGCGTCTTTCTTTCCCTCTTTTGATACTTCTCCCTTTTCTTTTTATTACTTTTTCTTTTTAAAAACAACTAACTTCATTTTTTTTTTTTTGTCATAGTGATATGGCAGAAATGGAAAGAAATAAATGTTTGTTTCATAATTTAGGGATATCCTATTAAATAATTCATGAAAAGTTATGGAGTGAGCTCTAAGGAAGTCATTTTTTGCTGTTGTCAACTTATGTCTTTTCAGCTCATTTATACTGTTCTCTGGTGGCTTCTAGGATATAGCTTATTGTCAACACGGTTCTTGCACATTTTTTTTATTGAAGATAAAACTTAATCTGGTACTCGTATTCTAGGACATTTTATTTAGAATACAAAAATTCTTAGTTCTTGTATTCTGCAACTTTCACATTTCATCAAAGTAGATTTAATTTTTATTATATTGATCTGGTTCTCATTTTTAGTTACATATCATAAAGGGGCCATTAAATACATTTTTCATAGATTATTTTTTATTTTAATTTTTTAATACATAAAATGCCCTTGAATATATTTTATGACACTATCTCCTTCTTTTCTTGATATAATATCAAAACTAATTTATATTCTCTCAGTTGAATTCAACAAACATTTCTTAATGCATGATTTTGGGTCTTTTTAATTTCATAAAAGTGTATAAATTATGGGAAAGAGACAGAAATAGAGACAAAGAAATCATACTCCTTACTGTATTTAAGTGTGTGTTAATTATTAATACATCAGAAAATTTGTGATTTACACCGATTAAAAAAGAGGGAAAGAGAAAGAATCAATGCAAACCATAAGTTAATTAAAAATTCTAATGACAAAATTATGCTATTCTTTTTTTTTTGTAGAGACAGAGTCTCACTGTACCGCCCTCGGGTAGAGTGCGGTGGCGTCACACGGCTCACAGCAACCTCCAACTCCTGGGCTTACGCGATTCTCTTGCCTCAGCCTCCCGACCAGCTGGGACTACAGGCGCCCACCACAACGCCCGGCTATTTTTCTGTTGCAGTTTGGCGGGGGCTGGGTTTGAACCCGCCACCCTCGGCATATGGGGGAGGCGCCCTAATCACTGAGCCACAGGCGCCGCCCAAAATTATGCTATTCTTAAAAGAGTTTTTTTATCTCTTGACTATTTTTATGTTTTTTATTCGATCTAATAAAGCAGTAGCTCCATATAAGGTACTCAATTATTTCTTATAGTGAGAATAAATAATAAAGTGAATAATCATAAATAGTAAGATGAGGGATGATTTTAGCTAATGATTATCAGAGTGAGTTAACAAAGGACGTGAGAAGCATTTTATAAGATGAATAGTGTGTGGAAAGATAGAGATTTCAGAGTAAGTTATTCCAAGTGGTAATTATCATAAACAAAGTAATAGTGTATGGAAGAGACAACTATAATATATAAAAAGAGACGATGAAAATTAAAAAGTTAGTAAAAGCAGAAGGCATTGTTGTAGATCAGTGGGTTTTTACATTGACTTTGAAAACCGGCACCAGACTGTGAGATCTCCTGCTTTAGCTAAGGCCTTTGAACACAATCTTATAATGGAGAATCAATTTGAATAATTAAGGAGCAAAAAACCACAATTAAAATGGTATTCCAATAAATGTTCTTCTTATTTATTATGCAGGGAACGTTGGAAGAGTTGGAATTGTTAAAAATTTTAAATACCTAGCATTGTTGCTACTCGTGATCACGGGAACGTAGACTCCAAGATGATAATTTCCATCCAGAAAATTTATTGGTGAGTATTTTTTCAGAAGTGTCACTCATGTGAAAAGGAAAGAAAGTGGGATAGAGAAGCTGATTTCGATGAAGTTACATGACTTTACCCCATGTGAGAGCTGATGTTAGTATAACCCTTCTGGATTGTCCTGTTAATATGAGGGGGGAGGGACTGTATTTTTCTATGTGGATTAGTCATAGGATTTGGTTAGCACTGAGTGGAACAGCTAGGTTTTTCCAAAGTGGTTGTCTTGAGCTGAGGACCATTTACAAGAATTGCTCAGAACTGAGGGCTGTCAATTAGCAGCAGTCCCTGCAGCTAATAGAAGAGGTCCTTCAGCTGGGAAAAGGACATGGGGGTGGTATTGACAGGTAGGGTTCATTACAATCCACCTCTTGAGCTGCTTAGATTCATCCTTAAACTTTTAGGTCAGATTCATCAAAGTCTATGTTGGTATGTCTTCCTGGAATTCTATAAAATACAGTTTATTAAAAAAAAATTTAGTTCTTGCTCCATTTTTCTCAAGATTGCAACAGATATTAATTGTTGCCATCTCTGACTCTGGATTCTTCTCCTGCTTGTACCCATGCGGTTCTAATAATTTGGATGATGACATAGCTCTGACCCCCATCCCTGAGAGATCTGAGATCTTTCCATGGTCTTTTTGCTATCAAAATTGGGCACAGAATTTCAAAATACGTTCAATGAGACACAATGGTACAAAACATATTTCCCCTGTGCGCATTATATGATACCCAATGACCAAGATGGTTTTAGCCTCTGTTTCAGTCCATTAAGGTTGCTATCACAAAATGCCTTAGACAGGGTAATTTATAAACAACAGAAGTTTATTGCTCAGAGTTCTAGGGCTGAGAAATCCAAGATCAAGGAGCAGAGAGATTCAGTGTCTGGTAAGAGCATCCTCTCTGCTTGGTAGGTGACACCTTGTTGCTGCATCTTCACTGGGTGGAGGGGATAAGGGAGTCACTTTGAACCTGGGAGGGCACTAATCCCATTTGTGGGGATAGAATCCTCATGATTTAATCAAGTCCCAAAGGCCCCACCTTTTAATACCATCAAATTGAGTGTTAAGTTCCAACTCGTATTGTGGAGGGAAACTAATAATCACATCATAGTACATTTCTCTCACCTTGACTAAACATCATACATGTTTCTTTCTATTATACCCATGTCACCCTTTTCTTGGAGAATTTACTTTAGAAAAATTACGATCATCAATTGTCTCTCTATTCCTTTGAAATATATGTAAATCTTCCAGAAACTGGCCAGTTTTATAACCCGAGAAATATCTTTTTCAAAGATTTAGCAACTATTTCTTTGAAATGTAAACATCTAAGGAAAAAAACAACTTTCTCTCTCAGTCTCTGCGGGAGGGTAGGAGCCTAACTTCAGTGGGGGTCAACTGGATAATCACAGACAAAAACATTTGCAAACTAATGAATAACTCAATGTACTTGACGAATCCCACTGGTCCACCTGCCTCCTCCCTGACCTCCCCCAAAGTCCTGCAGCACTTTTCCCATTTTAGCAGAGTTAAAGCTCTCTCTCTATTCCAACTGTCTTTTTTTAAAAATGTCTTTCTTGCCTCTGTAATATAAAAGTGAATACTAACTATTGGATTTAACAGTGGCCATCACTGTGACCTTGACAGATTTAATGTCAATAAGGGGAAGATGAAAGCCTGACTGGAATGATTCACAAGAAAATAGGGTGAAATTAATTGGAGTACTGATAAGCACACTCTCTGAGTATCTGTGTGTGTGTGCATGGGGGAGGGGAGAGAGAGAGAGAGAAGAGTGACAGGGTAACTGAAAGAGCAAATTACATTTTAGATGTAGAAAAATAAATGCGTGCTTAAATACTGATACCCTGTTTCCCCGAAAATAAGACAGTGTCTTATTTTAAGGTGTGCTCCCAAAGATGCACTAGGTCTTATTTTCAGGGGACGTCTTATCTTTCCTGTAAGTAGGTCTTATTTTTGGAGGATGTCTTATTTTCGGGGAAACAGGGTAGTATAGTTAGAGAAAGGTAATAAAAATAGATGATTCAGTACAGGGTGGGAAAAATTTCAGGAACAAAGCCCTCATAAACATGATCTAGGATGGATGTAGAAGACAAGCTGGAATATGGCCTTAGGTAAGATCAAGGGCATGTAACCCCTCTAACAGAATAGAGGCTGCACCTGCCTGCCAGCATATAGCTAGGTGTGTTGGAATGCGATGGCATGCATTTTCTTCTTAACTCTTCTGGTTTCTCAAGAAGCTAGGGACTATAAGTAAGGATGGGGAGGAGGCAAGGTGTTTGAAATACTCTTCTAGGAGAGTGAGAATCTGAAGGAAATAAAGAAATGTTTAACTGCCACACAGTCTTAAGGAACTATCTGAGGTTAGACAATCAAGTATTTAAAGTAAGAACCGTCAGCAGGCTTGTTGTTGTTCCCTCTGGGTAAGTTGAATTCCGTCAGAATAATTCTAAAATTGGGGGTTTGGAGTGAGAATTTTGTGTATATACTTTTCTGTTTTCTGGGTTTCTTTTTTTCTTTTAACAAAACATTATATATATAATATTTAAAAATCAGTGAATGTTTTAAACCTTATTATGAAAGCATTTAACCAAAATTAAACTTCCCTTTTGATGTTTTAAATATATCATTTAATAGAGAATTAAAGACTTTTACTTATAAATACATCTCAAGAAAACAAATCTGTTCATGATGCATATTTCAATTCAAAATTTGTAATGAAAAGAACAAGCAACAGATTTTCCTAAAGAAAATTAAAAACTGCTATCACTAGTAAGTAAAATTTCATTTTCCTGTAACTGTCATTGTTATTTACAAAAGTGACATAAAATAATATGTGAGCAAGAAGATCAGCTTGTAAAATAAGGATTCAATGACTTATTTCATACAATAAAGAATGCGGTTTATGAACGTCACAATTTAGGGCAGATATATAATATATTCTTAGAAAATAAACACAAAACAATTTTGTGAATTGAGAAAACTAGCTTAAGAACTAGACAATCTGAAAATCTTTAAATGAATCAATATTTTCAAGCATTAAAATGTCAAGGTAGCTGTTAAAAATACTGATGCCTGATTTTATTTCCAGTTATATTTTGGACTGGTTAGTCTTTTTTTTTTTTTGTAAACTACCCAGGTTATTTTCAAGAATCACACTCTCATTAAGTAGCCAAGGTCCCAGGAAAAGAGATTCACATGCAAGATCTCTCCAATGATGTGTGCAGCTTTATATCATTGTAGGAATCCTAGAAATACATTTAGTTTGAGGATAATATTACAAAAAACACAGAATACAGATAAAAGTGAATGCTTTAGAGAAGGCAATCACAATTTTTTTTTTTTTCATTTGAGAAAATAAAGATTACCTTAAAGTATTTTTTTCCAAAAGCCTTTTCTGAAGAAACTAAAATGTTATGCGCCGGAGGTAGTATTTTGAACCAAAGATAATAGTATTGTGCTTCAATGAATGAATGTGTAGATTGATATCTAAAGTGTTCTGGTGCTGAGTGACTCAGGAGTTTGCTGCATGGAAGAAATTAAAAATACCGCTAAAATTGGAGCAAGAAGGGGATAAACTTGGCTGATTTTCCACTGTATTAGTCATACTGAAATATAATTTCGTATAGCCTGAACTAAGCAAAAGTAGATATTAGCCTTGGGGTAAAGAAAATGCAATCACTTACTGTTACGATTATTCTTGTTTAAAATTCCTCAGCCACTCCTGCACCCCCAGGCCCCAGTCTATCCTTCTCCTCTGGCTTGTTCTCTGCCTGAGAAAACTGGCTTCTGTGGACTACATGAGCTATACCTCCCTGCCTGATGGTTTCCGGGATTTTTGAAAGCACAAGAGTTGCAGGTGATGGGATGTCTGAGGACATTAGGTCGAATGCAAGTGTACACCAGAGGGTGTTTAGTGCAAAGGGACGAGCAGTGATCAGGCAGCTATTTTACAGCTGTTAATCAGCCTCTTTCTTTAATCAACAGTGCGTAATTAAAAGACTCGTGTACAGAATGGCCATGGCAGGAAGGTGATGTGTGCACCCAAAGGCCTCAGCTCCTTCAGTCTGGCTGTTAGATCTGCTGAGTGCCGAAGCTGGGTCTGTCACAGGCCAGCAGTACGGCATGGCTCCTGGGGAAGAACAGGGAGGTACCTGACGACAGGATGATTACAGTGGGATTCTTCTGTCAAGAAGTAGATGGAGATTTGTCTTCATTGTAGCAGATGTGTATTTGTAAAATTAATTTTCTTTCCTTGCCTTATCTATAATCATAGCAGTCTATGCAACATCATTTCAGACCAAAGGTCTCAATTTACACTACTCCATAAAGACAGGATATTTGAAGCCCTTTGCGTAATCTGTCCAGTAAAGAAATTACGAGTAAAGTACTGGTTAGGAGCCTAAAATGTGCCGGAAGAAGGAGCTTGCCAGTGTCATCACAGCTTCAAATAAACAGCAGAAGCCTCGACTGTGATTCTCATGCCTATTTTCTATTAATTAATTATTTCTTTAAACTTCCTTCCCTCTTGCCCCAAATAATAGCACTAGTGATGGTTAATATTAGAGTTAAGGTTGCAGGTGGGAGTGGAGTAGCATTACCTGCGATAGCGGCGTGACGGAAAGGTCTGCTATCTTTATGTTTAGGAAGAAAACTCATTCACCTTGAAGGAAAGAAAGAGTGATCCAAACTAGAAAAAATTGTAAATTTGGCTGGATTTTTTACATTTACACTCACATGATGTGTTCTTTTTTTCTTTTCTTTATTTAATTTATTTTTTTATTAAATCATAGCTGTGTACATTAGTGCAATCAAGGGGTACAATGTGCTGGTTTCATATACAGTCTGAAGTATTTTCATCAAACTGTTTAATATAGCCTTCATGGCATTTTCTTAGTTATTGTATGAAGACATTTATATTCTGCATTTAGTAAGTTTCGCCTGTACCCATTCTAACATGCACCGTAGGTGTGGCCCCACAAGTTACCCTCCCTCCACCCCAACTTCCCACCTCCCCTCCCTTCCCTTGGCCCTTTCCCCATATTCTTGTACTGTAGTTGGGTTATAGCCTTCATATGAAAGCTATAAATTAGCTTCATAGTAGGGCTGAGCACATGGGATACTTTTTCTTCCATTCTTGAGATAGTTTGCTAAGAAGAATCTATTCCAGCTCCATCCACATAAACATGAAAGAGGTAAAGTCTCCATCTGTCTTTGAGATATCACCTAACTCGAGTAAAATTAGCCCACATAACAAAATTCCAAAACCAGAGATGTTGGTGTGGATGTGGAGAAAAGGGCACACTTCTACACTGCTGGTGGGCACACTAATACGTTCCTTTTGGAAGGATGTTTGGAGAATACTTAGAGATCTAAAAATAGACCTGCCATTTGATCCTATAGTTCCTTTACTAGGTATCTACCCAGAAGACCAAAAGTCACAATATAACAAAGACATCTGTACCAGAGTGTTTATTGCAGCCCAATTCATAATTGCTAAGTCATAAAAGAAGACCAAGTGCCCATTGACCCACGAATGGATTAATACATTTTGGTACATGTATACCATGGAATATTATGCAGCCTTAAAGAAAGATGGAGACATGATGTGTTCTTTCTCCTTCTCTACCCTGCTGTATGCTCAAGGAATTTGAGACTTACGTATAACCCAGGATGTTATGCTTGTGAGTAAACTTCAGGACATTCTAATTACTACACTTCTTGTAATACTTCCTATATTGAGGATCAGAGTTTTCAACATAATGCATGTTAATTTCTTCATTCAAAATTGAAACTAAAGAGACTTTTTTGGGCAATGTCTGGCAGGAAACAATGTACTGTCTTTCTAATTTTGAGACAAATCCCTCAATACATGATTTGTTCCACTTAAATATATATTTTTAGAATAGGAAGATAAAAGATGGAAGATTTAAGGAAGACATCCTCAGCTGGGCCAGAAGCAGTACATTTTATAGTTATAACCAGGATGCATTTCCAGATCACTGAACTATAGGAGTATTTATAAAGGGACTATTAACAGAGGTGTTCACACCGGTCAGTAAATTGTAATACATCTTATTAAGATAGAAGATGTATTTTAGCATGAGGTCTTGAGAGTCACCATAAAAATTGAAAAGAGATGATAAAAACCTTAAATATTGGCTAGAATATTGAGTGTTATAAACAATAGATACGTAAGTTTTTCAACATGGGGATGAAAATTCATCTGATAGCATTTTTATGAGCAGAATGAATAGAAACAGAAGCGAGGTAAAGAATTTAGTGGACTACTAAAGTTGGCAAGATATAGTAAAGTGCAGTAGAAAGGACTCTGAACCAGGACGTAGAGGACCCAGGGTTTTCCTTATCTCCATCAGCGTTACAGTGAAGATGGGGAGGTCTATGCAGAGTGCTTCATAAAGTGGTCGCCACCATTAAACAAATGGAATACTGTGGGGAAATACTTTGAGCATTGTAAAACACTGTGCAATGTGAGTTACTCTCCACCCTTTGGAGAGTAACTCCAAATGGCTAGTAGAAAGTAGACAAGGAGGATGTAACAGCAAAATATCATCTTTTGGAAACATAACAAGAAGCCAAAATACTGAGTGATAAATATAGTTTGAGCTTCAGCTGAGGCTGCCATTTTTTTTTTAATTATTGTACTCATACCCCAAATAATAGTATATGAATTCTCCTATCTCCATATGCTGTCCAATCAACATTGCTACCGCCAGTCATTCTGATCAGCTATTTTGTTTGGTTTTTAGTTTTCTCATTATGGCTCTTAGTTTTCAGTTTTTGTTATCAAATGACTTTGAGACTTTCCGGTATGTTTATTGTTTTTTTTAATATGCTCAAATATGTTGATGACTTTTATTTTTTATTTATTTTATTTTTTATTTTAGATTAATTGTGGATTATCTCAATGTATTTAAGTTCATTTTTAAATTTCAGATTGATATGAAGCTACAGAAGATTAAGTCACATTGTTTGAGTTTGTTAGGTAAAGTCCAAAGTGAGGTTGTGTCTCTTGTCCAGGGACAAATCTAATTTGTCAATTTTTTGTTTTAAGGGTAAAGGTGTTTGGTTTGTTTTTTTCCCCAGTCTTGTGTATTTGGTCTCACGTATCTAACCTGGTCAGTAGTCTCCTGAGTATTTGCGGGGAGTCGGTGTGACTTCTCTTTCTGTGTAGCTTTTTCTTCTCAGTTCCCGTCTTCTGCTGGCCTTGGACACTCCTGTCTGCCTGGGCATCCACAGGTGAGCTGGTCCATATTCTTTATCCAAGGAGCTCCTTGGGCTACTACTGGGCTCTTTCTGCTTGTGTCCTGGCCTGAATACTCTCTCAAAGCAGTGAGCTACTTGATTTACTATTGCAGGTTTTCCCAAGATTGTGTCTCTCAAGAAACCATTGCTTATTACCTGATGATGAAAATCATAAATTCATTGATATATACATATTATATCTGTTTTTGGTTGTTTTAAATGAAGGAATAAATCTAGATCCTGTTTTTCCATCGTTGTACAAAACAGCATAAACCTCTCTTTCCCTTTTTTCTCCTCTCTCTCTCGTTCGTGTGCTGTCTTGTGATACATGGACACACACACACGCACAAATATATCTATGCATTGTCCAAGGCTTTATTTTTTTAATCCTCTTTCCTCTAAGATATCTCCTAAGTTCTTTCAATTTTGTTAACTGTAAGTTTCATCAGATAAATTGCTAGCTTTACACATCTTAAAGATAAAGATACATGCTTTGAACATAGTTGTTCTCACACTAGGCATAAAAGAATGGGGAAAAATGGTTTCAACATGGGATCCTAACCATGTTTTATCCTTCTAATACATGGCACTATTTTGATCTTGGTGCTAAGACTACCCATTGGGAATGAAGTCTTTCATGAGAAAGGGAAGGATCATCACTCTTGTCTAGAGTCTTTTGCTTACCTCAGAGAACCCTCTGGAACTTTTTATATTTAGTTAATTTTCATTTTTCCAAATAATAAATTGTCCTCATGAGTATAGATAATAATTTTTGTACAGATACATTGATAGTGTATTTCTTCTGATTATTCTGTAATTTTCTATTGGCCTGTTTCAACTTTGTCTACAAAGTCTGCCATATTTTCTAGAATCCTTTTATACACATTCCCTGTCTGATAGATGTAAGCTTTTTGGTCACTCTAGTTATTAAAATCATACTTATTTATGGCTGAATAGTAGTCCATGGTATACATATACCACAGTTTATTAATCTATTCATGGGTTGATGGACACTTGGGTTGATTCCACATCTTGGCTCATCTTAAATTGAGCTGTGATAAACAGTCTAGTGTAGATGTCCTTATTATAAAACCATTTTTTTCTTCTGTGTAGATATCTAGCAATAGGAATGGGGGATCAAATGGGAGGTCTAATTTGAATTCTTTGAGAATTCGCCATACTTCTTTCCAAAGAGGCTATATTAGTTTGCAATATTACCAGCAATGTAAAAGTGTTCCCTTTTCTCCAAAACTATGCCAGCACTGAAGCTTTGGGGCTTTGTGATGTGGGCTATTTTCACTGGCATTAGGTGATATCACAAGGTGGTTTTAATTTGTATTTCTCTGATGATTAGGGATGATGAGAAGTTTTTCATAGTTTTGTTGACCACTCATGTGTGTGTTTGGAGAAGGTTCTGTTCATGTTTTGTCTTAACCTGGACGGAGTTGAAGAACATTCTCCTTAGTAAAGCATCACAAGAATGGAAAAGCAAGTATCCAGTGTACTCAATACTGATATGAAACCAGAAGATGAACAACTCCATGCTCAATATGAGAGAAAAATATAATTAACTTAAAGTGGGGGAAGAGGGGCAGGAGGGAAAGGGGAAGAGGGAAGGAGGAGAAAGAAAGGGAGAGAAAGGAAGAGAGAGAAGAGGGTGATAATTGTTTTATAAAAAAATGCATGTATAAAATATTACTAAAACAACAAGAAAAATTATTTCTTATAAGGAAATTTGTATGCTTATTGTAGGAATAAATCTGCCATTTTTTTTTTTTTTTTTGTAGAGACAGAGTCTCACTTTATACCCCTCGGTAGAGTGCCGTGGCGTCACACAGCTCACAGCAACCTCCAACTCCTGGGCTTAAGCGATTCTCCTGCCTCAGCCTCCCGAGTAGCTGGGACTACAGGCGCCCGCCACAACGCCCGGCTATAAATCTGCCTTTTTAAAAGTTGCTTTAGCAAACTTATCTTCAACCAGAACTGAGCCTTCAGGGTCAGGGGATGAATAAACCATTGTCTATACATGATGAAAATGCTAATGTTCTCTCTGAGACTAGACAAATATTAATTTATTCTAGAGAAGGATGAACAAGTTGGCTGAGACTACAGGGATGAAGTGTGGGAGGAACATCTGGAGGAGCAGTGGCTTCCCTAATTTCAAGGAGAATGACTGAAGATGAAAGGGGTTTTAGATTGATCCTATCTAGTTGTGATGGTAAACTCCAGTTCACATATTCTGATGACAAGACAAATTAGCTCTTACTTTTTATGTTCACCAATACAGGACATGTATAATTTGTCAAGATTATGCTAGACTGCTCTAGATGCTAAGATAGTTTTTGTTCAGTATAAGAAAAAAATCTGATATCTTTTGGAGAGGATGTGGATTCCGGTCTTCATTCTGACAAGATATAGCTAAACTGAGATATAAAATTATTCGTATGTATGTGGATGACAGATATGAAAATATTGGGTGAATCTATTGGTTATGTCTATTAGTGAAGGAAATTTCAAATTTCTGAAAATGTTTATCTCTAAGGCCAGATTAATTCTACCCTTCCCCTAGATAATTGGTTGCTGAATGGAAAGTCAAGCTAAATAAAGAATGGAAGTTGAAGACCTGGGTTTAGGGAAAGAACAGAGGTAATTTTGTTTGTTCTTGTTCTGTTTTTTCATGATGGTACTCAAATTTTATTACAAATGACCTTGTCTCTTTGGACATTTACTTAACATAAATGAATGCATACACACACATTGAGAAGGAAAATAAATTAGTGATAAACTCCACAAAATCAGTTACCTCTCTGGGGGTTTCCCAGACAAAATTCATAAGAATCACATTATAAATAATAGCCCATTATTATTTGGTGATATTCTAATAAAAAATTGTGGAGAATGATGGATTCTTTGAATATGCTGTCTCAATAAAGCAATAACATTTTTTTTTCTTTTCTTTTTAAATCTTGACTGAAACTGCATCTACAGCTTCCACACTGGTTCCAAACACTAGCATTTGTCATGTCTGTTCATTTAAATTTCTATCACATTACTTTTTTTTTTTTTGGTATCACTATTTCTTACTGCCTGTGCATACTTACCTATGAGAAGTATTTCTTTTTCTTTTCTTTAAAGCAGGATATTCTTTTGTGATGCATTCAAGGTCACTGTCTCTCTACCCTTGCCTGCTGTACATAGACAGAGCAATAAAACAGGTAATACCCGGACTCAATTGAGGTGCAGATCTCATTTCTGCTGAACATCTGTGCAGTATGAATCTCCATATTATACCCTGAACACCAATTTTTTTGGTAATATTATCGACTTTGCCTCTTTGCATTTTTATTTACATTGATATGACTCAATTGGGATCCGGTGTTTTTGAGGCATGCATAATTTTTAATGACATAAAATGTAGAGAAAACCATACCAATATTAGAAAAATGTCAGTTTGAAGCAATACAGTCTCTAATAAAAAACAACTTAGAGAGGCAATAAATACTAGGAAATAAGCTGCTTCTCTATTTAGAAAATGACACTTAGGGAAAAAAAAATTGGATCATCACATCATAATGAAAACAGATCATTTTCTGTGATAACATTAGAACTCGGCCTCCTTTTCAGCCTTTGCTTGCTCTCTCCTAAAAGACTGCAATTCACTGCAATGTTGATTTCTAAAACAGACAAAGCAGAATTACATAAACCAAAGGTGATAAACATCAATGGGACAAAAGTAGCAAGTTTAGCCATATATATTATTAACTTCAGACTGATAAATATCTAAGAAATCTCTGAATTACAACTTGTCTATATTCAAGCGTTGAACATTGAGACAAGCACAATATAACAGTGGAACACACATAATTTGTTTGTATTTTCTTCCTTGGTGATGAGGTTGAATAAATGTGTTTGTAGTGGGTTCAGGAACACATAGGGGAAGTAGATGCATAGAATTTATAGAATGCTTAATAATGGTATGTTATTAAGTCCCACTGCCCAATTTCTTGGATAGGCAATTGATTCCTTGATTATTTTTTCAATGACTCAAAGGGTGTGTCAAAGCTTCAGTCTAAAGTTGATTTTATGGGTGGCACCTGCGGCTCAGTAAATAGAGCGTCAACCCCATATACCAAGGGTGGCAGATTCGAACCCGGCCCCAGCCAAACTGCAACAAAAAAATAGCCAGGCATTATGGCAGGCACCTGTAGTTGCAGCTACTCAGAGACCGAGGCAAGAGAATCACCTAAGCCCTAGAGTTGGAGGTTGCTGTGAGCTGTGATGCCACAGCACTCTACGAAGGATGACAAAAGTGAGACTCTGTCTCTAAAAAAAAAATAATAATAAAGGTCTTCTTATAATGCCTCATACTAACTATATGAACTGTCACTTAAGTTTCATTAAACAAAACAAATTTTCTTTGATTACTTGTCTAATAATGTCATTTTCTTTTTACATATATATGCACCCATGCTCCTACACATACACACACACACTCAGAAAAAGAAATTGTTTTCTGAAAATTATACTCAAAGGCCAGACACAGTGGCTTATGCCTGTAAGCCTAGAATTCTGGGAGGCCAAGGTAGGCAGATTGCTTAAGCTAATGAGTTCAAGACCAGCCTGAGCAAGAGCGAGACCCCATCTCTACTTAAACAAAAAACAAACAAACAAAAAAAGAAATGAAAAGAAAAAATGAGGCAAGAGGAGTGGTTGAACCTAAAAGTTGGAGGTTGCTGTGAGCTATGATGCCACAGTACTTTACTCAGGGCAACAGAGTGAAACTCTGTCTTAAAAGTAAATAAATCAATCAAATAAACAAATATATAAATAAAATAAAATTACTCTCAAAAATATCATGTCTTTGAAAATTCATTCATATTTTTACTTTAAGGTGCAGATTGTGTTTAGTCAGCATTTCTCACATAGTAAATCATAATTTAATATGATTTTGTTATGAGAAGATATGAGTTAATATTTTCTCTGATTTTCTTTCAAATACCTCCAGGGCGCTTAAGCCGGTATATCTGTGTACTCCTGTAATGCTTCATTCATACTATAATGGCCGTTTGACTGGATTAAGGTCATGTAACAGAGATGTGGGAACTTCACAATGGACTGTGAGCTAACAGCATCACCGTGAGGTTTTTAATTTAGATTCTGCAGCTTGACTGAGACGTGGAAGACTTTGCCAGAGAAAAGCACTAAAGATAATTATAAAATTGGAAACGGAATTCCTATGAGAAAAGCCTCATGTAATGCATCAACGGTGTCCCAGTGAGGATAACTGTAAATGTGCGTGAGGGCGACGTATTTAATGACAACCGGATCTGTGAATGTGAAGTGCCCTGAAGAGACACTGCCACATATTTAAGTATATTTTCTTGGGCCCTTGTGAGAAATAAATCAGCATTAAATAACAATTATGCAGTATCATTATAGTGATTGATCAAATTAAGCATGTGTTGGTTAGATTTCCATTGGCATTGAGCTTTAAAGCTATAGATTGCCATATATTTTATGCCATTAAAATTGTGTTAATTAAAAAAAGACTATGTTTTACCTCTCTTTGCAGCAAAGTAACCTAAGATGTAAAATGCTGTTTTTTTTCACAGTAACAGCTTCTGATTACAATTATTCCATGAACTGCATGTTACGGGTGCGCCTTACAAAGCCCACTTAAAATTCATCCAGATTAGGAAAGAACATCCTATATTGTTTCACTGAATAAGACAGTGACATACGCTACTTATTCCTCACTTGATATTCTCTGCAAGTGTGTGGCAAAATAAATAAAACCCCACAATGATAGCGAAAATAATAAAATAAACCCAACGGACCCTATGATTTACCATCACAGTACATTGAAAGTAAGAATTAAAGGTATTTCTATATAGACTATTTCTGTCCCCACGACAATATACAGTCAAACCCAGCTGTGGTCCGTGACATTTTTCAAAGTTACAGGCTATCTTCCCATGTTAGAGAGGGTTGGGATTTTCTAAGAAGAGATGTTTGCAGATTTTATGGAGTAATAAAATATTCAATGAATAGATTATAAAGCACTTGATAAAATTTTAGAGGCATATAAATGCCAAGAGATGGAGTCCACCGGGAGCTAGAAACACAGAGGTGCACACAAGTGCACTCTCCACCTCCAGCAATTTCTCTGGACTGCCTTGGAGGAGGGAAGGCGGGTTAGGTGGGCTGCAGGGAGCAGGGAGGAGAGAGAAAGGACAACACGGAAGGAGGAAATGGACACGTGGTCCCTGAAAGCAGGTTGCACCCTTTGTGAAAGACAGAAATACTCAGTGAGTTTTTTATTTTTAGCAAATAACTAAAGCACTAGATTTCCCCTGACGACCTCTTTGCACTGTAAATAATAAATAATAACTGACATGTATGCTGCTTATTCCTCACTTGATATTCTCTGCAAGTGTGTGGCAAAATAGATAAAACCCCACAATGATAGCTAATTTTGTTTTAAGAAGAGCACTATGTTAACTTTACAGGTAATTGGTAAAAGATTCTCAGTGATTCTACCGTTTTGATCTGTTCTACCAGACCTCATATACATTGTCTATTTCTCCCAGGGTTTTATGTTATTTCCCGGGAAGAGGTAGTACCAACTGAATAAAAGTCTATGGCTGCGCTTATATTTATGTCAATTAATATTAAAACACAGAACTTGCTGAAGTTTCATGTAATGCCAAGAATACATAGTTAAGATGCAGATGAAGCCGCCCCGGGAGCAGGAGACGGGAAGGTCCTTTGCAGAGCGTACTGTCAGAAGGGTGGCAGACAGGTCCTTTGAAGCTAATGTACTCAAATTTCCTGGGGCTGCTGCCATTTTCCACAGGAGCAGCCTCTGAATAAGAAATATTTCTGTCTAATCCTGCCAAACACAGATAAGTTTGCCAATTGAAACTGTAAAGTCCTGACAGCCAACAGCACTGGTTCTGTAATAGCAAATGACGGACGCTGAAGTATCAGAAATGGAACAGCGTTCTCTGACTGCAAGAAACTAACAGGTTTGACAAGAAATTGGAACTATGATCATTTCTAGTCAAATAAGATGTCTGTTCATTCAAAGCATCAAATTTACCTTCATTTCCAAAGTTCAAGATTCATTTTATTACTGACATGTGCTTCCCCTCCTTATCAAGTTTAAAAACTTAACAAAGGCATATGTGTTTGATGTGATTTACCAGTCAACAACCTTTGTGGTTTTCTTCTTAATAAGGACCATGATAAAAAGAATCATGTTTCCTACATTGTGTTCAATCACATTGCCTCATTTACTTATGAAATTTACTCCATTTAACCAAGTGTCTACACATTTCAGATTTTAAAGAAGTTTTATTCCAACATACATCAAATTTGAGCTCTTTTCAGATCCTTCCATTTTATCTCATAATCTCTCCAGTTGCTACCCATTATTCTTAAACAGTTCATGACAGATTACATTATGGATACCTTGCTATAAAACATAAGAAAATTAAATTTACCATTTAAAAATCTGGGATCAGAAAATTTGCCAAACTACAATGAATGAAGCCAATGAAATTTACCTACTGTTTTCTAATATTAAATACTAGATAATACTTAATATCCTGACATTAAGTAAACCCCTTGGGTATTTTTCTCCAAATTTTATAAGACTGCATAATAATTGAGCAGAAATAAAGCAACACTCTTTGTAACAGAATTTTTTTTTACTTGAATATGGCTTAGAGAGTCTTCCCAAGAATATTTAAAAATAATTATCAAACAAATGCCAAACGGATAGAAATTTCATTTTATATATAATTAGTTTTCGAAATCATTTTTATTTTAATACTCTTATAACACATAACGTTTAATTTGTCAAATAATTTTAAATAAAAATTGTAAAATACTCAATAGTTTCTTAAAAATAAACTTGATAAGTGCTATATTTTATAGATAGTAACAAAGTTATCATCATACACTATCTCACACACACTCAACCATATTGTCAGAATGCACATTTACACTATTATTTCAATAGGGCCTTAATATAGTTTACATCTTGTTTAGAATTGTGGCAGTCCTATAATATTACATAAATGATGGGACATAAATTATTGAAGTTAAATTCTGTCTTTTCCTGGTCATGGATGTCAGCTCAATTACATTAAATTGTGAACGTAATTTGTACACCAAATCTCATTTCATAAATCCAGCATTCCAAAAATGGTTAGGTATCACAAAATATGGGTAATCTGCATTCGGCTTACATTTTTTAATGTTTAATTTTATTTTTGCCAATAAGTTTGTTAAGTAAATGGCTTGAGAAATCAGTAAAATTATAAGTTACTATAAATTTTAAGTTACTATAGAGATATTTTAAAAATATTGTTCAGTTCTAAATGATGTATAGTCTATAAAGGTCTCGAACTTTGGAGTCAGCAAATACAATGGAAAATTAAAGCTTTACAATTTATTAGTTCCCTGGCTCCTTACACATAAGTACTTTCCTGAATCTCATTTTTCCCATCTGCAAAATTAGTGTGTTAGGAGTTTTAGTTTGAACCTAAACCAGATTCACCAGGGGGATTTACATACGTAGGAGATGTGACATGTGGGAAAAGGAACAGGACAAATTCCAGGAAAACTTAAGGTACGTGGCTTGTTTAGTCACAACGGCTACAATCAGAAAATGGGGAGTTTGAGGCCTTTATTGTTTTTATGTTTTGTTTTTCTTTGGCCTTGTTCTCCTGACAATGCTTTAGTGATTGGTTGCCAGAAAATAAGAATGATCTGAATGATCTGACTTCCACGCACAAAATGAAATAACTTTGTGACCAAGTTTCGGGTAAAATAATCCTGAACTTTATTCAAGCAGTTTCTGTAATGTGACACTTAGATTAGACCCTTTAGGGAAAATATTCAGACTTTTTTTCACTCGGTACTTAACACATGTCTGTTTTGCTTGATTAAGATCAATATCATTTTCAATATCATTATCAATATCATTTCACAGTTTGGTAAATTTGGACATGCAATCTGTTTTTATAAGAAAGCAAACAACAACAACAGACGTGTCTGTACCCAACCAGACACCACTGAGTTAAATACAACCTTCAAAATTCTAATTCAACACTTCTGCTCCAGTCTTACTTCTCCCATTAAAGAGTTGAGAAAACTGAAATCTAGAGAAATATTGTAACTTTCCCAAGGTCAGATTCCATTTTTACACTCTGAATTTAAATTCCAGCTAAGAAAAGGCCAAAATAATGTTCTTATTGCTGTCATTGCTGATAATGATGATGTATTAATAAATGGATTATAGATATTTATAAAAAATCAACACCTTTGAATAAAATATAGTCTGTGTCAGTATAGTTTCACACAGTGGTTATTTTATATAATAAAATAGCAAAGGTATATGAATAGAGAAAGGCACTCAAGCATTTGTTTCCCCAGAGGGCTGGCTAGACAATTCAGAGGTAGTCTGACAATTTTGATGAAGCTTGGGGAAATCCTTGTTCGAAGGGGTAGTCTACTATCAGTGGTAGGATTGGAAAAAGAGGAAAAGGTTTTGTATAACAGGGTGTCTCTGTGCTTTTCCTGTAAATTATGAAGGCATTTTAAAAGAAAGAACCAAAGTAATGGAGACGAAGTAGAACCTTCCCTACTAGGAAATATTTGAGTCAAAATGTTCATTTCCTCTACATTTCTATTTTGTGAATCGAACTTTGGGTATCCCCATGTAAAAGGCTAAAACTTTTTGCTCATTTTTCTGAGGCTAAAAATTTTTCCTCATTTTCCTCGTCACCCTGTAGTCAACTATATCCATCCTACACCTAGCTCTGTCGAATATATTTGGAAATGTATATATTTATTATCTACTCTTCACTCTTTGTGTTTATGGAACTTTAGATCCATTATTTTTACCTCAATTTTCATAGTATTTTTCACCATTTACTTCAGTTTTTCCAAAATGCACAGTTTTTAAATCCCCTTAGGGCTCTCTAATTCTCTTTTATGAACTTGTCTTTCACGGTGGGATATGAGGTAACTTCGGTTTGAGTCTCATTACCAAATGTCATCTCTACTAGAACCTTCCTTTTAAGTAGCTTGTGTCTGCTGACCTCCTGCATAGGTCTTCCCTTTCATTGCTTGAAGATTTCAGCAGCTGACTCCATCTTGGGCCCTAATAGCTGAATTCCTTGATTTCAATATCCAGATATGTGATTTTCATAAGGCCTCGTCCCAGTAATTCTTTAAGTCTCTTTCTGAATATTTCGTTATCTACTTGCATAGAGTCATTCAATCCTGTCTGAAAATGATATCCTAGATTTATCATAAACAATAAATTCAACTACATGGAAATCTCCATTTCTAGCACATAGATTTCCACCCCCCATCCCAGTCTTTCTAGGGAGCTTCTTATTGTCTGACTCCAACAATTGGTTGACCTGACAGGGCATGTAATTTATCCTTTCATTATGTCCTATCCCTCAACTTTTTTCCTCCCCTCTTTTGCTGGTTTAAATTACTACATTCTCAAGCCTGTTGTTATTATCTCCATTACTATAACTTCTCTGGTAAAATTTCACCTTTAGAAAAAACTAAAAAAAAAAATACAGTTTCTGCCTGCTCTGAGCCTGCACCATCCCAGATGAATGTAGCTAGGAAAAAAACATTAGACAAAAAAGTCTGACTATACTTTATTTATATAAGATCACTGACTTCATGTGGACGTCAGTTCATTCACCCCTTTATTCTCCTAATGATTATTTCTCAGTTTCATTTCCCTGCTTTGTCCTCCAGTGCCTCCTTTCCCATTACTTTCAGCTGATTACCTACACCCAGTTTCAGAATTATAATAGAAGCAATTTGAAAAAGACTTTAGGAAGCACCCACCATCACATCTGCCTGTCTATGACAACACCTACACACTCTCTGTCAAGCTGCCTGTGTAGCTACATAACACCAACAGCTCCCTTTGTGCACAACTCTCACCTATTCAGGGAATCTCATCGTCTATTCTTACCTTACTTGCAATTTTTCTGTTCTATTCTATTCTATTCTATTCTATTCCATCCTATTCTATAGTTTTTGAGACAGAATCTCCCTCTGCCATCCTGGGTAGAGTACTGTGATGGCATTGCTCACAGCAACTTCAAACTCTTGGGATCAAGCGATCCTCTTACCTCAGCCTACAGAGTAGCTGGGACCACAGGTGCTGGACACAATTCCTGTCTAGTTTTTCTATTTTTTTTAGTACAGCCAGGGTCTCACTCCTGCACCGATTGGTCTCACACTCCTGATTTCAGGCAATCCACCAGCCTTGGCCTCCCCCGAGGGATAGGTTTACACGCATGAGCCACTGCACCTGGCCTCTTACTTGCAATTTAAATCAGCATTCCAACAGGTTTACATTTTTTCCACATTGAAGACATTTTCTCCTTACTCCACATCTTCTGCTGGAAACACCTCAGTTATTTGATTTCCTTTACAATGCTAAACCTCCGAATTAATCAAGGTCTCTCTAATCCACACCTCTACTTTTATTCTTTCTTGAAAGCACATTAATCAGTGAATCTACTCTTGCTAAGCTTACCCATAGTCTACCTGATACTCAATCCTGAGCCCTACCGTCAGCTTTAAGTCCCCTTCACTTGTCTCTTGGCAGCATTAATCATCCCCCTTTCTGAAGCAACCTAACCAATCTACCCTCTATAGCCCATCTCCCCTTAAAATTACTCTATTCTAGTGTGTCTTGTTCAGGTTCACCCCCCTATTTTTCCCTTATTTTATTGCCAGTTATCAAACTCTCTGTTTTGCACCCTTTCCTAGTGATTTCATCTAGTTTTGTAGATATACACACTATGAATATGCTGTGAAATCCCCAAATTTATTTACAGCTCAGATCTCCCTCTTGAATGTCATACCTGTGATTTTTGCTGCCTATTGGGCAACTCTTACCTGCTTGTTCTAATTGCATGTCCTTGCTATGCACTACTGATTTTTTTCTCACCTGTTGCTCCTGAAACGTTTCTGCAGTTGGTTTATGGAAATCCCCTCCATGCCTGTATGTATGTTTATCTGGCCCAGAATCCTGGAGACAGCATATGTATCTCCTATTTTCCTCACACCTACTCTACATATAATTCATCAATAAATGTTGTCCACTGGACAATTTTTCACATTTCTACTGCTATCTTCTGGTCCAAGTTACCATCATCCCTCACTGTGATTATTGGCTAGCATTTTAGCTGGTCTTCCTCTTTCTACTTTGCATTTCTCTTCAGACTGTTTTCAGTAAAGGATCCTTTTGAAATACATGTAAAATCACAGCACCCCCTTCCTCAACTGCCAGTCCAGTTTAGTACCCAGTTTTACAATGCTCTATAATCTGGAACCTCCTTACTTCTGTGATCTTAGTTCCCCAATTCCTCCACATTTCACTTGCTCTACTCTAAATTCTTTGCCCTTCACTTAATGCTCTTGCAAATGCTTGCTCAAATATTTCCATCTTGAGGAGTCCTTCCCTAACCATAATATTTCTGATTTCAGCCTAACTCACCACAGCACTCCATATCTCTCTTCCTTGCTTTTTTTTTAGCTATATTATTTATTACCATCTGATGATCTATATGTCTTGCTTGTGAGTTTGTTATTTGTTTCACCCCACGCACCTCTGTGCACCAGGCCAGGTTAAGATGCAGAATTTCAATCCCCTGAGTTTTTCTCAACAGAATGTGACAGCAATAGGAGCTAGTGTTTACTGGACCAGAGTCTTCCCCTTTTGTCCTCTAGTGCCTCATTTATCTTGACCATAACCATGTATGTCTATACATCTCTGTATGGGCTTTGCTACTTTTTTTTTCTTTTAGTTCAACTATTAATACTCACTACTAGTAGCTACTCCCTGCCTGACCTCTTGCTTAATTAGTGGAGCATTGGCAGAGGGCAGGTCCTGGGTGTCAATTTAAGGCCATGTAGACAAGGAATTTGGGTATCTTAGATACCTAGGACATGTGCTGGAAGGAGGAGGCATCGGATTCAGGTGGAAATGTCTCTTTGCCCTGAGACTCTGCACTCCAGGAAGAATAAAAATTCCAGAGGACAACCAGAGTGAGTCCCTTAGACTTCTTCCCAGGTTAAAGTACACCCTTTATGCCTATGGTTTGAAGTATCTTTCTAAACAATCAATATATTTCTTAGTTTTACTAGAAGAAGTAAAATAACAGATTTCAGACCACATTAAATTTAAGCATTTGAGTTTGAAATTTTGATCAATTATAGCATTAATTGGCTAGGAAGCTGTAACTTTGCTTGATGCTTTGTATAAATCAAGGGGTAAAGGACGTACCCAGGAACACAAGTTTGCATCCAGATTCTCTTTCTTAGTGAGAATCTCCCACTGAGCTTGTCTGAATAAAGTGTAATAGCAATATGAAGTTAAAGTTATAAAATCATGGTCAAGATAGTGGAGTTGACCTATGAGCTCTTCCTAAGTGTGCATATGGGGGAGGCCAAAGAACTGAAAGGCCAGTCTAGTATATTAAGTGGGTCCTTCCCTCATTTGCCATAGTGATTCTCCATTCTGCCTGTGTATTAGAAATATCAAGAGATTCTTAGAAATTCCAATGTTTAAGTCTGACCCAATCAATTTAATCAGAATCTTTTATAGTGGGTACCATACAATTATATTTGTGTTTAAAATCTCCTTGCAGCTAATTTAGAATTGTAATAGAATCAGGTAGGTGAGCTGACACTGAGAGAGGTGCCTACGTCTTCGATTACAAACCAAAACAGCAGATGTGCTTGTGACACAATTAGCCAATGGATTATTCTGCACACACTGAGAAAGTGGGACAGTAAATCCAGTATACAAATCATTTCATATGCTATAGCTACTGCCATCTAACTGTAAATACACAGTCATTAATGGTCAAATACACATTAATTGATTTTTACATGTGAAATTAGAAACATTTGTTTAAGTAAGATTGTAGCGTTTTATATTAAATATGTTAAATTTTTATATTTTATATTTTCTTTAATATTACTATAACAGTGCTTTTAATCAATATGTTTTTGAAAATAAAATGCAAGCTTTTACTTTTAAAAACTAAAAGCTACTTACCAGCATGAGACACTGACTTTTAACTTTTGAACAAGACTACTTGGAAACCAAACCCATGAAATGGAAGCAAAAGTCACAGCTGTCTCTGCAGGGAATAATGTCATTTTCTCATGCAAGGCATGGTCAGATTTCCTTTGCTTCTGTGTAGGAACTGCCGGTGAGAGACGTATATCTGCTCCTTAAGCAAAGTTGGCTCTCCAGTTCCTCCCTTCTTCCATCCCTAATCCTTCCAGTGTTTATGGAAGAATGCAATTTTATTTAATGAGCAATTATCTGACCAATCATTCCTTTCTATGTTCTGGACATTTTTTAATATATCAGATATGTCAAGCCAAAAAGCAATGTTGCAATGTTATGAAAACAATGAAATTTGGATGCATGTAACCCTAGGTTCAAATCTGCATTGTAACCACCACAACAAATACCATCTATACCATTCAACTCTCCCTATCTTGCTCACTTCCTTAGTTTAATATCTGTCTTCCCTTCACTAAAATGTGGACTCCATGATGACAAGAATGTTTTAAACTTTTGCCCACTGCTATTCCTAGTATTTAAAATATTTGATCAAAATAGATTCATACAAGGTACTCAAAAGATTTATTAACGAGATAATTCAGAAAGAGCTTACCACTGGCATTTTCTGGTCACTTGCTTCATCTAAAGTTTTATTTAACAATACAGAATCAGTAAATTGCAGAGACTAGATTTGAACAGTGGAATTATATGATTATAAATTCCATGCTGGTATTATTGATTAAGAAAGCTGCAAAGCATGCTTTTATCTCAAGGACTTTGCACTTGCCACTTCAGCCTGAAATGCTTCTTTGGAAGATAACAGGATCACTTCACCTTAGCATTTTACTCAGATGAGAGAAAATCAAGTCCGACATGGCTGAGGCAGCATGTAATTAGACAAGCTTTTTTTTTTTTATTTTATTTTTCCTCTAATTGAGGTATACAGTTATTGGAGTGTTTTGGAATAACATTATCTGCTTTATATTTTAACAGGATCACACTAACCAAATTATAGACTCCAGTCCAAAGTCAGGAAATGACAGAGGCGAGAAATTAATCGATCCAAGAGAGATGTTTGTGAGTTGGGCAAGAAACTAACATAGGTGTGGATTATTTGTAGCCTGGTTATACAATGATCATAGAGCTGATGGATTTCGATGTGAGAATGTATTTGGTATAAGATGAAGAGAAGAATTATGGTTGATTCTTAGGGTTTTGACTTGAGGAACTAAAGGAGTAGATTTCCCATTTATTCTGAGTGAGAAAAGTACATAGGAACTAATTTAGGATATAGGAGGGATCAGAAATTCCATTCTGTTCATGTTAAGTTAGATATGACTATAAAATATTCAAATGGTTATGAAGAGCAACCATTAGATTCACAAGTGTAGAGTTCAAAGAAATGGTCTGGCTGCAATACTTAAATCTGGAAGTCATCAACATAGAGAGTAGTATATGTAAAGTGCCTAGATGACATTTCCAGCGGAGTGAAGACAGACTGAGAAAATATGAAGGATTAGAAGTAAATCTTAGAAGGCCAATGTTTAGACTTTGCAGCGATGAGGCAGAACAAGCCATCAGAACCAGAATTGATCATCTGAGCTCAAGGTAATTGAAATGATAACATGTGATGTCCTACAGGCCAAGTTTCAAGGAGAGGGCAACACTAAAGTGGTTCATAACTGTTTTAAGTCAAGAAAGAATAGGAATTAAGAACTGATACTTAGAATTCATTCTACTTCTCTATTTATGGTGGATTACTTTTCTCATATTAGCATCCTCCACATGGCTGGAAACACAATCATTAGAATGTCCTGGACTTCCCAATTTTTCCACCCTGGAGACTAATAAAGCAGTCAGGCTTCAACTCAAAATTGCCTGAGGTAGGTGACCATTTCTGGTCTATACTGTTTGGCTCCTGATAATGGTGTCTCTACAAAGCTGGAGCACCAATTTGGCAATCTTTCCATGGCTACTCCCATATCTTAATTATAATGAGAGAAAGCATATTGCCAAGACGAATTCTATTACTACTATTATAGTTTTATTACTTCTTAACAGTATATCATATATATAAACTTCCACTTATTTTCTCATTTTCTCAAAACAAATAAGAACTTATGACAGTTTTATATGACTTCTTCTGCTGGGCATGTAAGGATATTTAATCTCTCTCTAAACTAGATTTCTAGTACTCCTTTGAGTGGACAGACCTTTTGGACCGTATGGCACTCTGTCTTAATGTCTCTCACCTTGGAGAAAAATAACCAATATCCCACAAAATGTTATTATTAAGACACTTCCCTCTCTCTTATACATGATTCAAACTTGTATTTGTAGTTCACAAAAATTCTGTGAAGTAGACAACATTGTCACTACATCAGCAAACATCAAAAATGCAAAAACCTTTGTGTGAAGCTAAGCAACTTAACCAAAGCCGTATGAGCTACCATGTGTTAAGACTTCAAAGTAGATCTGTGTAATTATAAAATGTATGTTTTTCTTAACCTTGACAGATTCAATTTGATTTTCTTTGACTTCCTAAACTATGTTTGCTAATCTTATATTAACCATCTGCTTCTCTCTCTCTCTCTCTCTCTCTCTCTCTCTCTCTCTGTCTCTCTTCAGGAAACCTCAGTTCCTCATCTCAGGTTTTTGTCAAATATGGGATTGAGATTTAATTTCCGTCATGAAGTACATGATTTAAAGGAGATTGGTAAAAGAAAAAACATTTTGAAATGAGACAGATTTGGTTCAAATTTTACCAACCATTGCAAAGCTGGGTGTACTCAGACACAATATCTAACCTCTATAATCTCAGTATTCTCATCTTTAAATCAAATGTACCATTGACTTACATAAAGCTGAACAGCTTTTGGATTGTCTAAAAATTTTAAGTCTCTGAAATTTGGTTCAAATTTTACCAACCATTGCAAAGCTGGGTGTACTCAGACACAATATCTAACCTCTATAATCTCAGTATTCTCATCTTTAAATCAAATGTACCATTGACTTACATAAAGCTGAACAGCTTTTGGATTGTCTAAAAATTTTAAGTCTCTGAGGTTTATATACTTTCATAACACAGAATATTATCATCCCAGTTTTCTGCTGAGCCTGGAAGATTCCAAACAGTAAAAGGATTCAGCAGACATTTTTCTTATTTCATTTCTGTTGCCATGCACAAGAGTTAAACTCACTGAATTAATTTTTCCCTACACATGACTTCAACTGAAATAAAAGTTAAATACCTCATATTATCAATTAAAGATTATACATTAAGCCAAGGACTATTAATATGATTTAACTCTGAATATTCAACTGCTTGTGATTTTGAACATTGTTTCTAGAATCTGTAAGTGCATAGTACTCGTTTTCCTGAAAATAAATTATATTAATAATTTTAATTAAACACAAAATAATCTGGGGTTGATATTCAAAATCAGCCTAATAGTATTTTTAGCTAGTAGTTACATTAATGATGTATGAAAATAGTGAAAATTTCAATTTATTAAAGGACATTACTCATAGTAGGTAGTATCACCTTATATGTTAATTCCTAGCAATATTTATGTCTTTTGTTATTAGAAAAATTCCTATCTCCAGTAAAAATTTATTAAAATCTGATTCAACAACTGAAATTTATTTAGCAGACTGTGCAATTAAAAAATAAATTCAACTGCACTGAATATCTAAATAATTATTTTTGAAAAACACATATGCTCTACAACATGGATAAATCTCAAAATAATTAGAATTGCAGGGCACAAAGAAGTTTGGAGATGATAGTTGTGTTTATTACTGTGATGATGGTGAGAATTTCACAGATACGTACAAAATTTATACACTTAAATATGAAAAAAATAAATTAATTAACCTAATTGATAAAGAAGTGCAGTAAATACAAATTCAAGAAGTACTGTTGTTGAAATACACAATAGAAACTAATTCCTATTGAAATTCAGCTCTTGTGTTGGGGAAGTAATTTTCTTACACTATTTTTTCCATGAATAGATATGAAATATGGGAAAATTTTTGTTTGTTGATGGTGACAAGTGAACAAAAAACACAGGTTGAGAGTGAAGAGGATGCAATTCATAAAAAAGGAAACTATTCTGGGTTATAGTCACCTTTTTATAGTTTTCTTCCTGAGGGCATTGTCTAGTCTGTAAGCAATGGGTAGCTAGAACTCAAATAGTAAAGTCCAATTCTTTTGTCTTTGACATGTCAGGGAATAAACTTTGGAGTTATCTGACTGGCCGGAAATTGAAGAGTAAGGAATAATGCAATGGGAAAACCACAGAAAGGGGAACCCCCGTATCTGCAAATAAATTCATCTTGAAATCTTAAGTGACTCCATGAACTGAGCTGAAAACTCTATGGAAACTGATGGAAAAAAATACCTGGGAGACAGAAAAACCTGTCTTAGCAGAGACTGCAGTTTTTTCCAACAGAGGGAGATGATCTTGGTAAAAATATTGGACTTTCAAGAAGTTGACACCATCAGGGATCAGACTTGATGGCTCATGCCTGTGATCCTAGCGCTTTGGGAAAGTGAGGAGGGAAGAAGCATATGAGTTTTTGAGGAGTTTTGAGACTAAAAATTTGCATAATCCAAAGTTAAAAGTGCACATTTATCAATTTAATTACCACATGGGGTAAAAAATACTCTTACGAAGAAGAAAGTATAATCTAAAACCTTTAAGCTTTTTATTCCCAGTGTTTGTTATGTAATAGACAATATTTAAAATAGGGTGGCGCCTGTGGCTCAAGGAGTAGGGCGCCGGTCCCATATGCCGGAGGTGGTGGGTTCAAACCTAGCCCCAGCCAAAAACCACACACACAAAAAAAAAAAAAAAAAAGAAAGAAAGAAAATATTTAAAATAAAAAAGTTCTTATATTTAAGAGAAAAGGAAAATATATACCTACAGATGACTAAGATATTAAAATTAGCAGATAAGAATTTTAAAATAGCTAAAAGGATTATCTTCACAGCTTAAAGTAGAAGATGAACATTAGAAAAGTAATCAATGGGGAATCTTGAAAAACAACTGGAATCTAGTTTTAAAAAGTAATGTATATTTTACAATATAACATTCTAGGGATGATAGTCTACAGGTTGTGATTGGGCAAAATTTGTTTTCTATGTTAGCCTATCAGTCTGTTGTCCCATTTGCAAAAGATTTTGCTTGGCCTTGACAATGTGTCTCAATTAAGTGTGAAAGTTTTTCTACTACTACATAATGCAAAAAACTATTAAATCTTTACTGAAAAAAAGTGCAAATTTAAAATTTATTTAATGGACTTTACAACAGTTTGAAAATAGCAGAAAACAATAATGATGAACTGGAAAAGATAAAGTAACTTCTGGATAATATCAAGGGGTCTAACATCTGTAGAATTTCAATCTTAGAAAGAGAAGAGCGAAAGAAATATCTAAATAATTTTTTTAATTATTATTTGATAGCTAATAACATCAAATAAAAATTATCAAAGAGAATAAAGACTGAAAATATTCCCAGTTTAGTGAAAAGCATGGATTTATAAAATCAAGAAGCTTGGAAAACCCTAAGAAGGATAAATATCAAAGAGAGTTAAGACTGAAAATATTCCCAATTTAGTTGGGAATTGGGGTCAGTTGCCCCCACATGGAGGTCTGGGACAGGAAGAAGCCTTTCCAAGTTTTTGGTTTTGGTGGTAAGCTGCCAGTTGAGTGGAACAGTATATAGCAACCAGATTTGAATACTGGTTGGAGTGGTTTTGCCATTGGTTTGGTGGCTGGCAAGGCAGCCATACTGAGAAGGTCTCAGCAGCCAGCCGGAAGGGCGTGAGAAGGTCTCAGCAAGATCCTAAAGCACAGCTGTCTTAATTCCACCTGCTCAGATCAGAACTCCACTCTCGACACAGGGTGGGGGACTCCTGCATGCCACAGGAACTGTTGTCAGGGGCCACTGTGGGACTTGCCCTTGAAGGATTCTGGAGAGCTTTAAGATCCCAACCTGATGGGGTCTGAATGCTCAGGAAACAATCAGATGATCACCAAAGGAAACTAAGTTAGGAATAAAGAACATAGAGGTTGCGGGCTATGTTCTTCATTTCCTAAAAAAGCCACAGCACCACCTGGTGTCCCAGGCCATATTGCAACATACATATTCCTATTAAAGTTGGTCCCTTTCACTATATTTGAATTTTTTTTAGTATTTAATTTTTTATTTTTATTTATTTATTTGCTTTCTTTATTCTTTATTTTTTCTCTTCTTTTCTGTATTGCTGAGGTTGCTGAAGCTTTTGGCTATTTAAGCTTTTTTGTTTTATTTTGTTGTGTTTTGTTTTTGTCAATTTGGTTGGTTCTATATTTAACTTTCATTTTTACTTTCATCAAGAGCAAGGATTCCTGTATTTTTGGTCACAAGGAAGAGTTTGGCTATTCGAGGGCTGGTAAGGAGCTCCTTATTTTGAAGAACTCTCCCAGGCCACTCCCTGAAACTCCTTGAATTATAGGAGTGGCCTGAACACAGGGCAAATCAATATCATTTCTTCCATGACTCTCATTCTCTCTTCCTGTTCTCCTTCTCTCCTGATCCTCCATTCTTCTCTTTCACTCTCCTTTCTTTTTTTCTTTTCTTTTTCTCCTTCTTTCTCTTTTCTTCTGTTTCTTTTTCTCTTGTTTCTCTCTGCTTAAGTTTTACCCTTCTCTTCCTTTTGACCTAGGTTCTGAGACAAGGTAATTGAAGCAAAGAAAGAAGCAAGAAGGAAAAAGGAGGGCAAGGAGGTGAACAAGAAGAAAGAAAAAATGAAGAGGAACCAACAGAAAAATTTGGACAACATGAAAAACCATAATCAAGCAACTCCCCCAAGGGACCCTGAGACGGCTACTGCAGAAGACTCCACCATAGCCCTAAACTCTCTTACTCTTCTTTTTTAACATCAATGGAAATTTATTTCAGTGTTACAGGAAGAACTTTAAGTAGAACAAAAATTGTTAATCCCATAAATTCTGTTATTTTATTTATTTATTTATTTTGTGATCTGAATAGTATTAATATTTTATGCTTACTTTATAAAGAAGGAAATAATGTTGGCCAACAAATCCTCCAGCAGCCAATCCACTCTAGCCAATCAACTCTGCAGAATACTTTTGGGAGGTGCAATTTTATTTGATTCATCCTCCATGCACACCAACTCTCACTGAGCATCTTAGATCCCCATCGATGGTCTCTTTTTTCTCTGTACCATTACTCACCCATTAACTATTCTCTAGTACTTCCTTTCTAGAAGTACCTAGCATGTACTCTAGAACAGAACAACCTAAGGCCTAATATCTAGCAAGAATTAGTGTGAGTGACAATGTAACCATTTCTTGTTATAATCTAAGGCACAGTTTCTCAAACTCAGCACTGTCTGCATTTTGGCTAGATACATCTTTGCTGTGAAGGACTGTTTTGTTCATTGTGAAATGTTTACAAATACCCCTGGTCTATACCACCAAGATGACAGTAGCACCCCCACCACTAGTTGTGATAATCAAAAATGTTTCAGGATATTGTCAAATTCCTCCTGTACTTCATAGTGTTGCCAGATAAAATTCAATATACTCACTTTAAATTGAATTTTAGATAAGCAACACACATATGTGAGTATAGTTATTACAAGTACATCTTGTATTTTGCATGAGTCAGAGTTAAACTAAAAGATAAAAATGTTTATCTGACATTCAAATGTAATAAGATAGCCTGTATTTCTATTTTAAACTTGCAATCCTACTTGAATTGCATATAGGGAACACAATTGCTCCCAATTAAAATCCACTAATTTAGTATTATTTTAGAAAATAAAATAAAAAAATACAGTGTTTTAGGCATAATTTTGAGAAAGTCTTATATTAGAACATTTAGCTCAATGCGTTGTTACTACTAATGTAATTATTTTGATCAGTTCAAATACATGCAATAGTGGGATATAAAGAAAAATGTGCCACTTAGTTTCACTATGCAGTGTCAGTTCTTAAGTAATTTGGTACTTTGACTGATATCTATGAAGACAAGTGGCTCCATTGACTTCAATTTTCTCTAGCACTCATTAGGCTAGAGGCAGACTTTATCCAGATATAAAAATGATGAATGGAATTCGGAATCTGATAGCTATTCTCATGACAGCATAGACATCGGGAATATATGTTTGCCCTCTGAACGAAGCCTACATACTCTGCCATGGGAACCCCCAAGTGCATAGACGTTGAACCATTTAATCTGCTCCGAGCCTTCGTCGCCTAATCTTGAAGTTGATATAATCATCTTCAGACACTTACAGGTCTCTAGACGACACAGCTAAGGAAGATAAAAAGACAAGGTGAACTTGTATTTGCCCTCTCATTAAATTTTGCAAGCTGCTATGTTTAAGTTTCTATTTTATGGACCACTTAGGCAACTATTAACCTTTAAAAATACATTAGCATTTTTTATTTCAGACTTTCAAAAAGACACAGACTAAAATAGAAATAAAGGATAGTGGGAAGTTCTGACTTACCAATTGAGATCCAAATGTTCAAAACATGTTTTTCCTGCTACCATAGTAATGGAATATTTCCAATAATTCAATTATTATAGTTTTATCTTAAAACAGGCTATGTCTTTTGTTGGCATAAATTATAATATAATGGGAATAAGCACAACGAGGTTTGTTGAAACAGAATGCTAGAGAAGAATTACTGATGATCTATTATTTCTAAATTGAAGGATGATGAAGATTTAAATGAGCACAGAGAGACTCATTTGGGAGCAGTAAAACTGAATCTATTTGCTTTATAAGTTCATAATTAAATACAATTTTATTAGAGCTTTTAAAATTTCATTTTTTAATTTACATTGGCTAGAAATTGTCGTTTATAGCATACATACTTTTTGCAGATAATCTTTGAAAAATATAAATGCTATGTATTTTGTTTTAACATAATTTAACTAGTTGTCAAATACTCTTGCTTTCTGATGGTATAATTGAGAAAATGTATCTCCTATATTAGTTTTACAAAATTACACAAAACGTTTTTGAAAAATACATGAACATTATTTTTTATTGAAAAGTAAACTTATTTCAGTTTAATGGGAGGGTACAAACAACCAGGTGAAAATATTTGATTTTGTTAGGTAGAATCCTTCTTGTGGTTATGACCCACACTCAAAAGGTGTGCCAAAGGAGGTGGGTCACTCCTGCCCCATGACCATTTAGTGAGAACACCCAATCCTCCTCCCCTCTCCCACTTCTGCATCACCCATCCCTCCAACTTGAATTGAAATGTTTTTTTCTCCTATGTGGGCATGCGTTAGGTTGTCTACTGGCTTCATAGTAGTATTGAATATATTGGGTGATTGTTTTTCCATTCTTGTGATACTTTATTAAGAAGAATCTGTGTCAACTTCATGTAGGAAATTACAAAAGATGTGAAGTCACCATCTTTTTTATGGCTGAATAGTAATTTATGGTTTGCATGTACCACAAATTTGTTAATCTATTCCTGAATTGATGAGCATTTAGTTTGTTTCCACATCTTGGCAATTGTAAATTGAGCTGTTATAAACAATCTATTGTAATGTCCTTATGATGAAATGACATTTTTTCTTTTGGGCAGAAGCCTAGTAGGGGGATTACAGGGCCCAATGGGTGATCTAATTTGAGTTCTTATAGGAACCCTATTTTTAAGGACCTGTATTCACTTGATGAACATTTACTTTACTTTCAGACATTAAGCATCCATCTATTAGAATCTGAGCTCTATAATGGAAATTTACAGATTTCAAAAAATGTCATAGAGTTTTGAACTTTACAGTAAGAATCTACAATATATCAGCTCACTGCACATGAAGAAGGAATTAAGTCTGCTGTATCATGTGTCTTCTTTACCCAGCCCTTTTATACAGTTCATGATGAGGATCAAACACAGCTTCAGATTTAAATATAATATCTCTAACCATATCTGACAGCCTGAAACGAACATGATCTGTTCTATGTGCTGGGGATACATAAAGATAATGAAAAGGATACCAGTAAACTGAAATGTTTGAACAAGAGAGATGGAATTTGAAATCTTATTTCCTTTTCTATTCATGTGTGGATGTAGCTGAGATGTGAACTGGAGAGGCTGAAAAAAGTACGGGGTGCTGCCTTGTATGCTTATGGTATGTATTTTATTTTCCTAAATAATAGGGCTCTCCTCAAGAGACTTCACCATCAAGAAATTTGATGGCATAACTCCAAAACATTGCCCAACCCATGGCTGAAACGAGAGGCGATGGAGTAAGAATCACGGCTATTCCGCATACAATTGACCTTTGAAAAACATGCATTTGAACTGTGCAGATCCAGGTATAGGCATACTTTTAACAAAGTGCACACAAAAAAGAAATTTGTCATATTCAAAATCAGTGTATATTGAGAGTCAACTTTCACGACCTTGTATGCCAAAGGACATCACTAATTCTAAAGTTAAAAAAACAAAAAGTTAACATTTAAACTAAGTCCTCGGAGGTAATGGTTTGATGGAGGAAGATGTACCCTAGATAGATGTAGAACTTAGCTACTGAGGGAGCCTACATTAGAAAAAGTCAGTTTTCCTACTGTTTCCTGAGCTGTGCTGTAAGACGCTGAAACCCCAGCATGGCTGCTAGATATGAGAGTGTCCCTCTCCTGGGTCATCCTTCTTTTCACCTCACTCCAATCAAAAGGTTGCAGGAGATGAACTGAAACATGATTTCAGCCACTCCAGGATTAAGTGGAAAATTACGAATATGAGTTTTCTGGACAATAATTAATGAAGTATGGAGTCTTATGGACTCAATGGCCAATATCATAAGGTAAAAAAAGCATGGTCATATGTTCTTGTGAACATTTGAGATATTTACTCTGTTTCTTTAAACCAGAAGAGTGACATGGCATGATTTAATTTACAGAATTAATAACAAGTTCTGGTTGTGCCATTCTTATTTTTGATACATTGTATCTTCAGATAGTTACAATGTGTTTCATTATTTTACTTATTTTAGATGAAGTTTGGAGATCTCTATTACTGTTAATACAACTGACCTGTCCTCGTATACAGTTCAAACTAATTTCTCCTAAACAAGTTGAAACGGTATCAACTTATTAAATGAATTCAAAAGGCAAAAAAAAGAAAACAAAATCACAGCTTTCTGTTTACATTTAGCAAAAATCCAATATATTTTTATTTAGGAAGTTTTTCAGAAAATTGACTTTTTTATTAATTTAATATTTTAAGTTTTAGATCATCATTGTTTCCCTTCATTGTTAGGAATGAAAGTCAGAACAGGCTGTTTTATGAGGCAAAGAATTTTCGTCTTGGAAACTTTTAAACCTTGAACACAAAAAACATTCTGAAAACACATCATTCTTTAGTTTCGGTCCAAACCATTAAATAAGGCTTTAATTAACTTTCAAACTCTCCAGCACAAAATAGAGTGGTAGCAGAAATAAATTGTTTAACAGAAAACTACAGACTTTGCTAAAATACACTCCCTAGTCTTCAAGAAATGCTATATTCTAAGCACAACTTGGCCTTGTCTTCATATTGCCTTTGCCTCATTTTGATTTAAAAATGTTTTCTTCCATTTTCCATAGAATACAAATAGCTTCTGAAACGTCCAGTTAACTTTGAAAATTGTAGCCAACAGTTGCTTTTTTCATTTTTCTCCAAGAGTTCAAATTTCTTATTTAAGAGAAAAGTGAGCTCTTAAAAATTTCCTTATCAATCATCAGTCTTTGATGTGTTGTTTATTGACATGTTACACAAAATAGGGTATATGTAAGTGAATTTCAAGTGGGTAAAGAATGCTATCAAGAGTATTCTGGGCTGTTGGTCATCTCCAAACAAGTTCTTAGCTATGTCCATCTCTAAACTTCTATGCTAAAAAGGAGAAACTTCCTCTGGATAGGAGGTCTTTATTGAAGTTAGGAATTAAACAGGTACTTGGAGGGCAGATGTGAACCATACTTTGGAAAATTGTAGGTTTTGAATGCATTGCCTGGGAAAATTTACCTTATAATAATCCTTCCATTTTAAGCTTGAGATTGTGTATTCATATGCATAGTTCCCAATTGATTAAGAGTAATGACATCTTACATTTTTTTCAATGTGTGAACTTGCGTTCTCAACAAATTTATAGCAATTAATTTATACTAATCTAGTAAAACTTTACAAAGTTTGGGCGGTTGAAACATTACAAACACCTCATATTATCTGGTTTGCTTAAGTCTCTGTTAATAAAAGCAGAGACCGTTTTCTCTTTATTCTATATTTTGTCCTGTGCATGCAAAAATTTGGTTTTATAAGATATCATCCCTTAAAAAATAGTTTTCTTGTTATTGTAGCATCATACTATGTTCTTTTCTTCTACGTATAAAGGGTCAATGGTTTGACTGTGTCCTCCAATTGTGTAATTGTCTGGCATGGTGGCACCTGTAAGAAGTGATCAGCTCAGGTGGGCTCTTCTCTCATGAACAGACTATTGGTGTTAGTGTGGAGCGCGCATGTTATCCAGAGTGGGTTTCAGATAAAAGGACGAGCATGGCCCCTTCCTCCTGCTCTCTGTCATGCTTTCTTGCTCTTCTGCCTTCCACCAGGAGATGACACCTCATCTTGCCCTTGTCAGGCATCAGTTCTTTGAGGATATTGGACGTCTTATCCTCTAGAATTATGAGGAATTAATTAGTTTTCTTAATCAAGTATGTAGCCAGTGGTATTCTGTTACAGCAATGCTAAACAGACAAACAAAAACCTGCATCATTTTCAATATCCAGGCAACAGCTGTTTCCTCCAGCTTCAGCAGCCTGAAGGTTTTAGCTTCACAGGCAGGACACAGCAGCCATTCTGGTTTTCTGTGCTTCCCTACGGCATCACTCAAAGACCAATGACCCCTTCCTCTCAGCTCTGCTAGCTTCACCTGGACCGAATTACTTTATTTTTCCGTGACTCTGTTTTCTTACATATAAAATAATACTTACCCCATGAAAAGCTGTAAGAGTTGCATGATTTGATATATGTAAGGGCTTTAATATATGAACATAGTAAATGCTCAGTAAGTATCAGTTACTTTTTATTATTTTTAAATTTTTAAACATGATACTATTTAAGAACAATTATAATAGCAATTAATGTTTTGGTTCATATACTATATTTAGATGAATTTTCTTATGGAACTCTCATAGAAGTCAGATGGGACAAGTTCGAATATTAATTCTGTTTTGCAAATGTTGAGGTTTCATAGAGTTCAGGATCATACGACTAGGAAACGGTGGAGTTTGTATTACAGAACTGTGGTTTCTAACTCCCTAGGCATGATCTTAAAGAGGTATAATCATAGCTTCTTACATATTCCATAGGAGATTTTCTGTATTCTTGACTTTCTGACGTGCACTGAAATGATTTTCTTTCACTTACTGTTAAGGGCACATTAATTAATTGAGAGAAAAATCTAGTTTGCAGTTTTACATGTGAGTATTTTTCTGATATCCCTTGTATCATTCCCCAGTTTGCAAACCGAGAAGCATGCCGACGAACCCAAAGTGGGCTGGAGATATTTATGGCCATATAAATATTAGGTGGCCAAGTGCATAAGCCAGGGTAATACAGAAACGTCCTTCAACTAAAATCTCCAATCAGGGGAAACTCAGCTATGCAATTCACTTCTGAGAAGAGTTTTTCTGTGACTGTTCTGATTTGAGCTTGTCTTCAAGCTACATTCTTTCCTCTGAGACAAAAAAATTGTATCTTACTTTTTCCCCTGCTCCGTATTTGCTTAGCTAAATATCTTGAAAATAACACTGTATTATAAATTGCACATTATAAAAATTCGGTAAAAATTGACACATTACACAATGTGAAAGGCTCTGTCCTGGCCGTAGTCGGTATTGATTATTTTTTGTTATTTTATTGTGTCAATGAGTGTTAATATAAATTGGTAAAATTATACTGTGATGGGCGGCGCCTGTGGCTCAGTGAGTAGGGCGCCGGCCCCATATGCTGAGGGTGGTGGGTTCAAACCCACCCCCGGCCAAACTGCAACAAAAAATAGCCGGGCGTTGTGGCGGGTGCCTGTAGTCCCCGCTGCTCGGGAGGCTGAGGCAAGAGAATCGCGTAAGCCCAGGAGCTGGAGGTTGCTGTGAGCTGTGTGATGCCACGGCACTCTACCAAGGGCGGTACAGTGAGACTCTGTCTTTACAAAAAAAAAAAAAATAAAAAAAAAATAAATAAATTATACTGTGAAGAGTTTAGGCTTACTAGGTTTGATATGTAGTTATCATGATTAAGGAAATTACTAAGTTTTCATTGTATTTAATACTATATCTAATTCTATTCTGGGATAAAATCATACTATGTTACTAGAAGAGTATTTGATTCCATATAATACTCAAGGGAACAACACATATTCTCCTACAACAGGGAAGTAGAAAGATAAAGCTGCCTCAATATTATCTGATGAATTAAAACAGAGAAATAGTTTCAATAATTGAACATTTTCCCTAACTTTAAGGGAAAATGGGGTCATGACACTAGAAAATTATATTTTAAAAACTTCTTTACATAGAATATACTAAGCATGTATTTTGAATTCCATGAATACTTCAAAATTAAAATTGCTATATTTGGAATTCTTATTAGACTGTCAGAATGTCCCATTACTTTCATCCACTTTGCTAACTGATAGATCCCATAAATATTGAACCACATGAATTGCACTGATTATAGTTTCTGTGCTCAGAATTTTTACTCTTAATTAAGTGATGAAGCTCATAAATTTCAGACCATGAATTGTCCAGGAAGCCACAGTTTAGAATGTTTATCAGCCAATTGGATTCCTTAATTTGTTTTTTCATCTTATGAAGTGAAATGTGGCTTCTATATGACTTTAAATGTGATGGATATAGAGTACTTGTTAGTCTGGCTTCCTTTGTTTTTGTAAGCACTAATATTTCAGAAGATAAATAGTACTTGATGCTTCATTTACTTTGATTGTTTTTAATCTCAAGATACTTTGGAAAATTTATTATGCTATAAAGCTTGAGTTAGCTACAGCTTTTCTGTTCTGATCCAAATACGCAATAGTCATCAAAACTTCAGTAATTCAGAAACGCTGTGTCTTGGTTATAGCAGCAAAACCATTTCAGAATGAAACTAATTATTGATTATCCCCAGGGCTTCTAAGACCAAGTATGCCTTAGTGTAGTTAATTATGCCCTCAGCCCTGCAGTTTTTGCAGCAGCAGATTCAATTTACTTAGTAAAAGTATTGCTTTGTAAGATTTGCAGATGAGTCAATTAGACAGTTATTAATTGGGTGGCCACTGGAAATGTGGAGTTGTCCAGTTGGGAAATGCTCTAATGTGTAATGTATATAAAAGGCACCATTAATGACCTTTGAGTCTTTTCCCATGTATCTAAGGGAAAACAAATTAAAGAACTTTTAAGGAATAAATAGAGTTTGCTAAATAGATAAGCTTTTCAGGATAGAAATTAAAATTGCTCAATGAATGTACTTAAAACCACAAAATTTTAGGATAATGTTTGTAGCTATTCTTAACTGAATAAAATTAAGTGATGGAAATTTCAAAATAAAATTTCATAGAGTTATGTTTTAAATATTTTTTTATTAAGTGAATGATTTTTAGTCTCTCTGATGAAGTGCTTTTCATTGCCAAAACATTTGAAATTGTTTTTAAAAGTTTATAACATTACCATTTTAAAAGGAATTAGTATTATGTATTAATTAGTAAATAGTATTAAGGAGATTATTGAAATAAATCATCTAATTTCTTCTAGGCTAGTTGAAAAATTAGAGAATGTTCACTTTTATTCCTGGAGGACATGGTAATAAAACTAACAGAATTATGCCATGTTCTTATTTATGAAACTTATCCCAAATTGCTAATATACTTTGCTGAGTAAATTATAATCTCTATATTACCACTATTAATTTCAAATAGTATAGAAACAATATAATCTGACTTCCAAGAAAAATCTTTGCAATTGTTGTAGTCATACTCTAAAAGAACCATATATAAAAAAATGAATTAGAAAAAGAAGATAGGATGTCTAGATAAAACAAAATTGTCATGCCTGATGTATACATAGAAATATGCCACACTTCGAATCTTGGAATCTTTATTATTGTTTCTTTGTGAGAACCCCCTTAATATTTATGATCCAACAATAAGATATAAATTTAAGATAAATTATGTGGGCTTGGCACCTGTAGCTCAGCAGCTAGGGGGCCAGCCACATACACTGAGGCTCTCGGGTTCGAACCCAGCCTGGGCCTGCCAAACAACAATGACAACTACAACAACAATGATAACAACAACAAAATAGCCAGGTGTTGTGGAGGTACCTGTAGTCCCAGCTACTTGGGAGGCTGAAGCAAGAGAATCGCTTAAGCCCAAGAGTTTGAGGTTGAGCTGTGATGCCATGGCACTCTACTGAGGATGACATAGTGAGACTGTCTCGAAAAGAAATATATATATATGTATATACACATATATATGTATATATATAAATTATGTGCACGTATGAGTACACAAAGAAGGTGCAATTAATAGAATGGTCCAGGTAATGACATTGAGAAGTGTTGGAATATAGACTTGAAGTAGGAATGGAATGCCCAATCCATATGTGTATATATGTCTATGTCTATATAAGTCTATATATGTATATATGTACATACATACACACACACACATACAGAAAGAGAGAGAGAGAGAGAGAATGGGTATTCCAGGTGGAGCCAGAAACAGGGCAAACAGTCTAAAGCCAAAGTATGCTTGACACATACTGGCCAGTCAGCCCTGTTAGGCAACAAAGGCGTGAACAAAGCAGTGGATAAGAGACTGCTAAGGTCATGAATGAAAACCACATAGGATTTTTCAGGATTTTTTTTTTTTTTTTTTAACAAATAGGTGTATTTAGAAGAGGGATTGAGTAGATCAATGCCATCAATGATCTGACATTTTAATAGGAACTCAGTGGCTGCTTTATTGAATTTTGGTATAGAAAAATGTCAGAGGAAGAATATAAAAATGTATAGTAATCAGGTAAGAAATGTTAATCAGTCAAATCTAGATAGTAGCAGGGGAATAAATAAGGCATGATTCGCTTCCGAATAGATTTTTTTCCATGTAGCATTCCATTTTTCACTTTTATTATCTTTTTATAACTTTCCAATTATTTTTGTTTGTTTCATAAGAGATTATAATATAATTTTGTATTAATTAAAGTCAACGTGAAATTGCATGATCATGGCCTCCCAAACTTAGAACCAGGACTTAGAATAGTTTTATTCTCTCTCATTATTTATATCATTGTATTGTGTGTGTATTTTAATTCTATATATTTTTTAAATCTCTCAAAACATCATTATTGTTCTGATCAATGTCACTTCTTATTTACTCATGCGTCGCTCTTCTCGCCCTCTCCTTTTCTTTCTGCATTGCCATCTGTGATAATTCACACATTCCTTATGTTTTAAAAGATTCCTTTAATATTTGTTAAATTTGAATTCAAAATAGAAATTCCATTTTTCTTTATCTGTCTACATTTCTACATAGTTATTATTATAATGGATAATTTTTAAGAGAGTCAGAAACTTTAGTTGGAAAACATTTTCTTTCATCATTCATTCTATTTATTTTAGTTTTCATTGTTTCTATTTGAAAATTACCCTCTGGTTTTACTCTTCCTGCATAACAATATCATGCTTTTATTTTTGTTCGGCCACTTTAGACATTTATCTTTGTTGCTGGATTTTCAGCGGGTTTACTATGATCTATCTAAGTATGGAGGTCCTTTTTCTTTCTTTTTTTTCTTTTATATTTTTAATTAAATCATAAACATATAGATCATGTGTACATTAATGCATTTATGGGGCACAATGTGCTGATTTCATATGGAATTAGGAACACTTACATCACGCTGGTTAATATATACCTCATCTCGTTTACCTAATTATTGTGTTAAGACATTTATACTCTATACTGATAGATCCGACATGTACCCTTGCATTATGCACTATAGGTGTGATCCCACCATTCACCCTCCCTGCATCTGACCTCCCTCCTCCCCTCCCAACCCTCTTCCTCCCCCCTTCATCTTGGGTCATAATTGTGATCTATTCTTCATATGAAAGTGTGAGTGATTGTATCCATGTAAACGTAAAAGAGGTAAAGTCTCCATCTTTTTTTAAGGCTGCATAATATTCCATGGTATACATATACCACAATTTATTAATCCATTCATGGGTTGATAGGCACTTGGGCTTCTTCCATGACTTGGCTATTATGAATTGAGCTAAAAGTCGACCTGCCATTTGATCCTGCAATTCCTCTACTAGGTGTATATCCAAAAGACCAGAAATCACTTTATAACAAAGACATTTTCACCAGATTGTTCATTGCAGCTCAATTCATAATAGCCAAGTCATGGAGGTCTTTTTGTATCCCCTTCTCATTTGCGTAGAGCTTACTTCATTTTTTTGTTTATTTATTTATTTTTGCTATTTGTGGTAACTACCAGTTTCTTTCCTAATGCTGTTTCTGCCCTTTCTCCCATTCACCCCATTCGAGGACTGACATTACATGAATGTATGTTACTTTTCCCCATGCCCCATACCTAAGTTGTTTCTTAAACTTGTTCTTTTCTTTTTACCTCATATTAGGTATTAATACTGACATAAGACAAGGTAACAAATTCTACGTTTTAAGGTATGTATAGAACTATTAGTTGAATTAGTTATTGCAAGTTTTAATTTTCACTTCAAAGATACAACATTTTATATTTTAGCACAGATTTTATTCTCTGGTGAATATCTTTATCTTATCACCTACTTGATTGAATATATTATTCATTAACATAACAATTTTACAGTCTATGTTTGATAACTCAGATACCCAAATCACCTAAGAACCTATTTTAAGCATTTGAATTTTTTTATTTATTCTGTTTTTTGTCAGCTTTGATCTTCCGTGTGTGCTTGTGTGCCTGTGTGTGTTTTGTATCTAGGAATTTTGATAAATGACACATACTGTGTTTGAAAAATTGCAGAGATTCAAAACAAGGCTATTTTCGTCCAGGAAGAACACAGTTTTTCTTCATTTGTTTCTGCTAAGCAGTTAGGCAAAGTAGATCACTTTGATTTAATCAGGGTTTGATATGACTTAAGACTGGATTTCGGACATTCTGGGGTTTTATCCATATTCAGCTGGCTTTTGCTCCTGGAGTACTTTAAAACTCTCAAATAAAATCTGTGATGTTTTTAACGTATCTTCTTATCAGTGGAGTGTAAACACATTTTTATTCCCCCTTCTTAGAGCCATGAAATATTTCAAAATTCTGAACTGTTGTTTTCTGTTTGTTCCCTCAGCTCCTTGATGGAAATGTGACACTGAGCGATCCACGTGAGTGGAGGATTAATATTCTGACAGAACACAAGCCAGGGCTAAAGTGTTCTGATTTCTATCTAATTTCATTGTTTACTTCTTACCCAACATCTCTTACCATCCCCTGGTAACCCCACTTCTTACCATCCCCTGGTAACCACCATTCTTTTCATTTCCTCCATTAGATTAATATTTTATCTTCCCTATATGAGTAAGAACATATCACAATTATTTTTCAGTGCCTGGCTTGTCTAATTTACCATAATGCCCTCGATCCAGTTTCACCCCTGTTGTCACAAATGATGGGATTGCATTTTTCTTCATGGTGGACTGTTACTCGATTGTATACATATACCATATTTTCTTTATACATTTATGTTAATAGAGCTTTAGGATGATTCTATATATTGACTATATTTAACAGCAATGCAATAAACATGGAAGTACAGGTTATCTCTTCAATATATTGATTTTCTTTTCCTTGGATATATACCGAGAAATGAAAATGTTGTATTATATGATAGCCCCATTTTTAATTTTGAGGAACTCCCATATTGTTTCCCATTGTGTCACAAATGGAACATCTCATATTGTTTTCCATTATGTCACAAATTTGTATTCACAAAAATGTAAATACAAATGTAAATTTGTATTTTCCAATTTAAAATGTTCAAGACATTAAATGCAATACTGAGATCCCATATTACCATTTAGTATGCTTTGTATTATCATCATTCTTCTTTCTCTGCATCCTCATCAGAATTTATTATTTTCTGTCTTTTTGATAATAGCAATTTTGAATATGGAATGTTAAGCTGACACCCAAGATGATGTGGTTTTGATTTGTATTGTCCTGATAATTAGTGATATTGAGCATTCTTTATACATCTGTTGGCCATTTGTATATTTTCTTTTGATAAATGTCTCTTTGGATTCTTTGCACGTTTTTTGATTAGATTTTTTTCTTATTGATTAGAATTTCTTTTATTTTCTGATTATTAATCTCTTGTCAGTTGAATAGTTTGAAAATATGTTCTCTGATTCTGCAGGTTATCTTTTCATTTTGCTAATTGTTTCCTTTGCTGTGTAGACACTTTTTAGTTTGATGTTATCATATTTATTTCTACTTGCTTCAGTAGCCTGGTTTTTGAGGTCTCACTTAAAACCCACCTCATTCCATTATTAAGAAATGAAATCATGTTATGGTTGTTTGCTTTTTGGTACAATCAGAAAATAATGTGGGATATTGAATCATGGAAGGCTTTGACCATCTTGCATGTCAGCTTAGCATTCCATAGATAGCAGTTAGTTTTTACATCCTATAATACAAAGCATACTGAATGGAATCTCTGTTTTGCATTTAATGTCTTGAACATTTTAAATTATTTCTACTCTCATGCTGGTTTTTAGTAGAATTGTTTCCTAAAGAAAACCACTCCCTTGATCATGGCTCTAGAGATCAGTGTTCAGACTGTGTTCACTCTGTAAAATTTTTGGCCCTGGTGGTCTTCTTTTCCTAATAACTTTGTTAATTTGCTGTGAAAGACTGAAAATTAGAGTGTAGTATAAATGGTAATAAATTGTGAATTGGTAGGCTTATATAACAGCTGATCAACATGAAATAACATACTGTTATTTCATATCCACTTCAGGAAAATTTGCATCCAAATTTTCACTGGAATAACCATTGAAAAAAGAATCGCAATAAATGGGATTTTTTATTTTGGGTACGTATGATAAGATCTGTGTACAAACTGAAATCTCTGTACTGATGCTCACTGCAACCAATATAATCCCAACTACAAAAATATTCAGTGTTTCTTTGTATTAAAATGTAACTTGAAAATATCAAAACTAAAAATATTATAATTATGTACAACTATTATAGACCAGTGAAAATTTGCAATTAAGAAATCAATCAAAATAAAATGTGTCTGATTAGTCCATGGGCAAGTCAGGCCTTTGAAGCAAAAACGAAGTAAGAAGATTAGTGGATGAGATTATTATAAAAGTGAGCAAAGATCCCGTGGAATTATAAGGTGGCATTTTTTTCACAAACTGGCATATTCTTCCAAAGAAAAATGCAATCCAATGTTTCCTTTCCTGAGGGATCTTTGCTCCTCATCCCTCAGATTCTAGCTCAGTCAATTGTGCTCTGATGCTGGTTGATCTGTGTGTTTATGTGTGTGCTTGTGTATTTTACTTTTTATCAAGTTTTTAGTGGTTCTTATTTGGAAGATTATTTTAGACGCATTTATTTGGAAGATTAATATAGACGCCTTTTTCATAGCTGTGGGAAGTTGGTTTTGGGCATTTTTATAAACTCAGTGAGGTTTCACATTGGTTTGGATGCAGATTGTGAGAAAAATAAAGAAATCAAAGATGAATTCAAGATTTTTTGGCTTGCATCACTTACAGAATGCATTTGTCAACAAATGATTCGGGGGAACTTGCATACACTGCACGTCTGGAGGAGAGACTTTTATATAACCCAAATTAAGAGTGAAAGCTGGACAGGATTTATAAGTACAAGATTCAAACTCTTAAACCATGTAGCCACAATACGGGCAACACAGTATGTACAATGCTTAAGGACGGGCGTAAGTATAATGGAGGGGGGAAGAGGAACATGCGCTGAATCCCGGGACCCTCCAATATCTGAAGGTTGGAGAGAAAACAAGGAACCAGCAAAAACCCTGAGAACAGAACACAAATGACAATGGGAAGATAGAAGAATGTGGTGTCTATGAGGCCAGATGAAAAAATATTTCACAAAGACAAGAATGAACAACAGCGTTAAGTATTAATGAGTAGAATTCGGTGCTTGCTCGAGGTCAACCGTGATGGAAACTGCCATTGATTTAGAAATACAAAGATTATTAGTGACCGTGCCAAAAGTATTTTCAAGAAGGGAAAAACTCTACTAGGAGTGAATCTAAGAAAGAAAAGAAAGAATTTGGAGACAGTTAAGTGCAGACCAATCTGCTAGAAATTTGTGGGAAACAAAAACAAAAAACAATCTAAAAAAAAAATGGAAAATTGATAATAATTTAAAATAATACTTATAATGGACTAGAAATAAAAATAATAGTCAAGTTGTGTGGAGGCCAAAAGGAAGAGTATAGTTTTTAAATATGGTAAGTAAAGGCATGCATTGCAGCCAACAGTAGTGGAGGAAAAAGATAATGTGAGATAAGAGGAATGCTCATATGATATTCTTTTTTTATTGAGCAATAATAATAATAATGCAAAAAAAAGGAAAAAGATAATATGAGATAAGAGAAGTGCTCATATGATATTCTTTTTTTTATTGAGCAACAATAATAATAATGCAAAAAAAGTAACATTCACATTGTCAGATAAAAGTTTGTCTATCATAGAATGCTTTGACTCTGAGGTTCAGTATGGAGTCATCAGTTAATTTCTTTCTTTTTTTTCCCCAAAGTCTAAAAAAATAGACAACTAATATTTATAAATAAAAATAGAAGATAATTTCAAAAAGCAGATCATGTCAAATCTCATAGACAATTGAAAAAGAAGAAATACTTCAAAATCGTTCTACTTCATCTAGATATACCTAATATTAAAATTGGAAAAAATATATTATTATAAAGAGGAATTACAAACATATTTCACTTATAAATGAGGATGCAATATCCTAAACAACATATGAGATAATATTCTTATGGAGCCACTTAAAGCATAATATATACATATACATTGCATTCTTTTTTTTTTTTTTTGGCCAGGGCTGGGTTTGAACCCACCACCTCTGGCATATGGGACCGGGGCCCTACTCCTTGAGCCACAGGCTCCACCCTACATTGCATTCTTAAATGAGATATTAGCATCAATATTTATTAATTAACTACAATATTATACTCAAATTTTATATATGGGAAAAGAGAAGTTCAGTAGTTTAACCCAAATATGCAAGTTTTGGAAACTACAGTTGACCTTCATGCACCCACCAGAGTCCACCATTTTTATCACTATGCTCACATCAAGCTCACTGTCACTCTTGTTGACATCCATTCCTCTCATAATTCTTGGTGTTTTTTCAAGACTCTTAAATAATCACTCTGTGGAGGGCCCTTATACAATGTATCGATCAGGCACAAAAACAGGATGGCGGAGGCGTACTTTAGGAAACCTGCTTGCAGGCTGCGCCCTGGCAACAACCTTGCCGCCCGTGCCCTTTGCGCTCATTGGAGAGATACCTAGGTCAAGAAACCGCAATAACAGGATGTGTCCTAGAGTATATATACAGAGTGCTGTAAACAAGGTGAGAGAGCTTTTCCATCCTGCTCTCCCCGGACAAGGTTAGAGAGCTTTTCCATCCTGCTCTCCCCGACAAGGTTAGGGAGCTTTTCCATCCTGCTCTCCCCAGACAAGGTTAGGGCTTTTCCATCCTGCTCTCCCCGGACAAGCTGCTTGCCCCCGATAATAAACTTGCTGAAAGCTGTCTGTGTTGGTGTGTTCGTCCCTGCTGGTCGGCGGCCGAGCGACACCGACAACTGGTGCCGAAACCCGGGAACTTCAGGATCCCTTCTCGAGACTGCTTTCAGCTGACAGGTAAGCCGCCCCCGTGCCGGTGGTTGTCCGGGTAGCCCCACCAGGTAGATAAGTGGTGGGGGAGACTTCTGCGGTAGCCGCAGAGCTTGCAAGGGAGGAGAAGGGATCCGGCTCGCAACAAAAGCGAGGGCCCGCATTCAAAGCGAGGGAGGAAAAGGGATCCAGGAAAAGGGATCCAGCTCGCGACAAAAGCGAGGGCCTGCGTTCAAAGCGGGGGAGGAAAAGGGATCCAGCTCGCGACAAAAGCGAGGGCCCGCGATCAGAGCGGGGGATTGTGTACACAGGGCATTGTCCACGACCATAGTGGCGGGTGTTAGTCTTTTGTTAAGTGTGTGTACTGTCTTGTGCTCGTGACCCGTTTTGTTGTATCTGTCTTGAGTCTGTGTGAGAACAGCGGTTTGTTGCCTGTCCTCGTTCAATTATCTAACAGCCGGTGGCACAAAGAGTGCCGCCGTTGGGTTTTTGTACGGAAATGGGGAATGAAACCTACCAAGTGTGGCTTCAGGCCCCGCTGCAGGTACTGTTGAAACGCAATGGTACCCCTTTGAAAGGTAAAACTGCCAAGGCTTTTGTGAAGGCAGTGACAGTAGCCTCCCCTTACAACTCACAAATAAATAAAAAAGGGGGAGCTACCCTGGCCTTTCGCCGAATAGCCGCATGAATAGCCGCATAAACGACAAAAAAAAAAAAATAAAAAATAATTCATTCAAAAATTCATTAATAATTTCATTTAAAAATTTGTTAACTGGCCACTGACGTGGCTCAGACCCGGTTCTCATCTGGAACCGAGGTGCAGTTTGTGTTTCTCCACAGGACCAGAGCTCCCGGTGTGGGTCCCGGAAAGACTCACCCATCCAGTGAACCCCTCACACGATGAAGCCGCGCCCATGGAGCCACATCGAAGCTTGACTTCGGAGTCACGGCGGCCCTTGTCACGGCCATCGCCACAGGGCTCGCAGCCGCCACCACCGCGACTGCAGCCCTTGCCACCGCGGTCCCCACCGCTACTGCTGTCAACCAATTGTCTGCCTCAGTTGCGGAGGCCCTGCGCACCAGGGCCGCCGCAGCTGGACGCCTTCGCGCTGGACTGTTGTTGGTCGATTAGGGAGTGGACATTTTGCAGCAGCGGGTGGATGATGTGGAGAGATGCCTCTCCTTTGGTTGTTAGTTCCTTGTGTGTTACCCCCACAATTTTTGAACCTAATGGTACCCTGTGTAATGCTTCCTTGCAACTATCCCGTTACCTTCTGGGGAGCTGGGATGCATAATTTGAAAACCTCACCCGCAAAATGTTGAATCATAATTGTTAGTATCAATAGCACTGGAGTGCAAGTAATTACCGCTCGCGATATTCTAGGAAAAGTAACTAGTTTGCTCTCCCATGCCCGCAATTGGGCCGGCACCACGGCTTTAAGTATTATACTTCTAGTTGCCATAGTCTTTTGCATCAAACTTCTCCTTACCCTCCGCCAAAGACAACAACGAGACCACGTCATCGTCCAGCAGGTCCTCCTCGCCCTCCAAGCAGGAGGTTCCCCCCAAATCTGGATTAGCATGCTGGACCAGTAGCCAATGACGGGTAAGATCCCCCCCGATGTAGATCAACCTAAGACAGAGGACAGGCCACTGCTGCCTGTACCCTCCATGACGGGTAAGACTATACTCGGAAAGGGGGACAACCTAAGACAGGCATGGTCACAACTCACAATAAATAAATAAAAAGGGGGAGATGTGGAGGGCCCTTATACAATGTATCGATCAGGCACAAAAACAGGATGGCGGAGGCGTACTTTAGGAAACCTGCTTGCAGGCTGCGCCCTGGCAACAACCTTGCCGCCCGTGCCCTTTGCGCTCATTGGAGAGATACCTAGGTCAAGAAACCGCAATAACAGGATGTGTCCTAGAGTATATATACAGAGTGCTGTAAACAAGGTGAGAGAGCTTTTCCATCCTGCTCTCCCCGGACAAGGTTAGAGAGCTTTTCCATCCTGCTCTCCCCGACAAGGTTAGGGAGCTTTTCCATCCTGCTCTCCCCAGACAAGGTTAGGGCTTTTCCATCCTGCTCTCCCCGGACAAGCTGCTTGCCCCCGATAATAAACTTGCTGAAAGCTGTCTGTGTTGGTGTGTTCGTCCCTGCTGGTCGGCGGCCGAGCGACACCGACATCACTCTTTTTTTTATTGGCTTCATTTTCTGCAATGAGCTTTTTCTGAACACAAGTATAGTCACTGTTCTCATGGTCATGATCTAGATCAGCGGTTCTCAACCTGTGGGTCACAGAAACAGTATTAAAAGGCCGTGCATTAGGAAGGTTGAGAACCACTGATCTAGACATTAATAATTCCTATTAACATCCACTCCATACTCATTTTCAAGCTTTGTAGTCTCTGACACCAGCCTCTTATCTTCCCAGCTCACATTCCTGGAACATTACCTCTCAGAATTCTTTGACATCGAGGGGACTTGCTATTTATTGTTCTTAATCATTATTATTATTATTATTATTTTGTATTCACCTTCATTCTTCATGCTTTTCCTTCCCTCTTTACCCCACATTCTACGGTTCATCATTACAAACATTCCCTCACATACAACCTGTTTCCTTACACCATTTCTCTATCATACATTATAAGAAAAATCTCATCCCTGATTAAATCCAGCTTCACTATCTTTCATCTGCATGCGAGCAGCCAGACCTGGCTGTAGAAGACACACAGCCATAAGGATTGACAACACTTTAATTTCCTGACCATTAATCTCAAGTGGAACGTCAGTAATATTGTTACACTTGTCTGTGCTATTTCACTTTCTTACCTTCTCAGACAACCATTTCTTGATTTACCCTCAAATGTCAAGCATGCCTTCCTTTCTCTGCAATTTTAGTTATTTCCTATTTCTTTAGAAAAAGTCATAGAAATCAGAGAACTTCCACACTTTTCTACCAACAATCTCTTCCATTATTAGTATTTGTACCCACGCAATCCACCTTCCCTTATTTTCCAGTGAATTCAATTACTCATGCTTCAAAATATGAAGAACCCCTCCATTTCTACACTGGATCCCAGCACTTTAGTTTTCTTAAGAATACTCATGTAGAATTCTGACTCCATAATCTCTCTACATCATCAGGATATGTAGTTTTCCTTTGAATTCAGTAATTCTCAGTCTCTGTCATTTGACTTGACGAGCATATGTGCCAATTTTTTTTTTCCTTTTCATTCATAGTCTCATTCTGTCACTCTGAGCCGAGTTCCAAGGCATCATCATAATTCATAGCAACCTTGAATGCTTGGGGCTAAGTGATCTGATCCTCTTGCCTCAGTTTCCCGAGTAGCTGAGACTCCAGGTACCTACCATGACACTAGCTATTCTCTTCTCTTTTGAGTAGAGATGAGATCTCACTATTGCTCAGGCTGGTCTTCAACTCCTGAGCTCAAGCGATCCACCTGCCTCAGCCTTCCAGGGTGTCAGGATTACAGGCCTGAGTCACCTAAGTACACTCTTCACCTGACTTTCAGAATCTCATTCTCTCTTTATTATCTTCTCACTTCTCCGGCTGCTGCTTGTAGGTCCTTGTGCTGGTGAATCATTTCTAATCCAATGTTCTCCATTTACTATTCATTCTTCTTTCTTTCTATAACCCCTCCTAGATCATTATATACATCAAAGATTTAAAGCATCCCAAATGGCATCTAACTTTCTTCACAGGGTGCCAATAACACTGTTGAATTTGCTGCTCAAGGTGCCATTTCATCAGGTCCCACAACATTCCTAGGAGGTTGGTTGTCCAAGACCTGCCTAAATGTTTTTTTTTTTTTCATTTGAGAGTTATATTTTCCACTGTTCTCAATATCTTTTCTAAAAAAAAGAGTTTAACTGGCAATAAGAGACCACCTTAAGAACTAAAAGAAGACGATAATTGAAATTCCTCTGTTTACATTTTTATTTTGTTTTATTGAACTATCAAAATATCTATAGGAAGGAAATGTAAATTGGTAGACCAATCAAAAGCTCCACTTAAATTTTTTGAATTGTGGCATTTTTATTTGGAGGCCTAGAAACATGAGCTTTCTGATTGCACTTTTTTGAAGGCAGGATGATGTATGTATAGTCTATGCATGATTGCAAAATAGCTTGGAGTAAATCTTCCAGGGGAGCCGTACTTTCTATACCTTATTGCTCACTGTGGCTGGTGCAGCATTTGTTCTTTTACAACATTGTGCTTACTGTGGCCCAGACTAAGATGTTCAAACTTATCTCCAAATGGAATTCTTCTCCATAACTTAGAGTCTTAAATATAATTGTACAGTCACTTTTCATGCTCTTTTCTGGCATGTGGAGTGTCTGACATTGTAAATAATTTTATTTAACAGTTACAAGTTTTTTAAGTATTACCATGCTTTTTATTTAACCATGTACAACACAATGCATAGTTGGACGAACTTTGCCTGCCTTTTATTTTTAGTGGTCTTCCCAGTAGGGTAGTTGCCTTTTTTAAAACTATTTTTAAAAAATCAATGGTAATTTTTAGGATTAACTGTATTTTTTACCTGGTTTTATCACAGGCACAGCCACACAAGCATGCCAAATGAACACATACGTGCACACACACATTGATGAAAAAGCCTTTCACAGGACACATGTCCAACGTGTGCTAGCTTCAGTTAGATAGATTTGGCTATTGATGCGACAGGTCACAATGCAATTTAGAAGCAATTAAAAGGTAATGAATGTGCTGAACAGAAAACTCTGCCTAGAAGGCTTTTTCCCAGTGCACAGAGAAAGTAGATAGATTTGTGTGTCTCTCTTGTCTCCTGCAGGAATGTCTTCAGGCAAAATGTCATTTCAAGGGCTGCAGACACCTGCCTAAAATGGGTGAAGGGAGATTTTGGTTTTTATTTCTGCAATGTCTACACAGAAAGTTATGAATACTTCATTGGTACAACACAATGAATCATTCTATTGTTATTAGGCACAAGATGATTAAAAGTCAAATTTCTGTTGTGAAAATATATTTTTAAAGGCACTCTATGACAATATGTGTTTTGTAGTGTTGAATAATGACAGTCTTGAATGGTTTTTGAAGTTTACTGGAAGCCTGGATTGGCACCTGCACATTTTCCCCGGGCTTCTGCATGGATATGTGTTGGATAACAGATGAGGTAAGATAACCTGTGTGCCTCATTACTGGAAATGTGTAGCAAACACTGACAAAACAAAAACAGTCAATCTGATTGCAGGCATGGAAACATCATGTTGCAAAGGTGTAGCTAAAGTCATCCATTGTACTACAATATTTTAATAAAATGAACGTATTTTTATTCTAAAAATCAGTTTCTGATTAATCCTGTCATTATGTGCCTACATAATCCCCAACTCAAGTTGTGATTTATTGTATCTGTTTCATGATCAAACAGATATGTTGAATAGTACTAAAATAATGTAGTAACAATATTATGTCATAATACAGTTAATTCAGAACTATCAGCATAACATCTTGCCCATGCTGCCCATACTTTTCTTTTCATTTTCTTTTCTTATAGCCTTCGGTTTATGGATCTTAGGCAATTTTCTGGTCAAGAAAAGCTAGATTATTCCTGAAAAGGCAATATTATGCAATTTTAGATAAATTTTTTTCTAAAAATAATACCATAAAATCATAATTTAAAGGCTGCTTATTTATTTATTTTTCAGACTTATTGAGGTACACTTGACAAATCAGTTACACATCTTTAAGTGGTGCAATGTGATGATGTGATATACTCATACATTGTAAAATGAGTTGCGTGATCAAGTTAAAACTCCATGTTTCAAAGTTACCTTTTTGTTTTGTGGGGACAACAGGGAGGTCTACTTTCTTGGCAAGTGTCAAGTAAATAATACGGTATTATAAACTGTATTCATCATGTTGGACATTAGATCCCCCAAACTTATTCATCTTATAACTGAAAGTTTGTTTCCTTTAAACGGGTTATTTATTTAAAATGGAGATTCTCTTCAACAATGTCAGAGTTGTTCAAGTTCAACTCTAAATTTTGTTCTATCACTTTGCCACAGCTGATGAACCTGGCAGAAATTTATCAATATAGCTAAAAGTATCAAATTATTGTTGCCTATTGATGCTGCTTAAAGTATCTCTTAGAATCCACGGGATTAACTATTTTCTCTCACCTGAGGTTGTACATCCTGTGCACATTTTTGACCATTCTCTTATAGATGTCTGAGAAATGTTCATTTTTGACTACATGGGAGTTATTTCAGGAAGCAAGCATTTATAGAGACCCTAGTGTGTGTCAGTGTTGGAAGTAAAATGTAGTGGAAATCAACCAAAGGGGAGAAGGCAAGTCAGGAGAGACAAAAGCCTTCCTAACAGGTGCTATGAGCACCATGTGGGTGACGGGAACACTCTAGTCAGGACTCAGGCTTTACAAAAGTGATCCTTATAAGCTAAAGACGTTTGTACCCTCCTAATATTCTGAAAATAAAAGAGCTGTGTCATTCCATGTCTTTGAAGAGCAAAAACTGTACAAGAAAATAATAAAGTAGCATGTTTGCTCTATTTGTGTTCTTTTTAATTTTGTGAAAAATTCTTGAAAGTGAAATAGTTTATTTTCACTATCGGCTTTTTTGGTATATTAATCAAATTTGATTGAATTTACTTAATCTTATGGTGGTTTGTTATTAAGAAAATGTATTCTACATCTCACGATAGACTTTGTCATTAATTATCTGAGTAACGAGTGTGAAGATGTGACTCTATAGGTATCAGACTTTGTACACTGTGCTGTTTGTATACACTTAAAAATTTTTCTGAAATTTGAGTTGGCTTTAAAGCATTACTACTCGATGGAAGATCTTTCTAAACTTCATTTTTGTTTTAAGTCAGAAAAATTTTATAATGTTATTTATGATAAATATATCCAAGAGACATTCATATTTTTCAACATAGTTGAATTCACTTTTCTTTATTTAAGACAAAAGAATTTCCTTTGTGTTCACACAATTGCTCATGTTTGGTATACGTGGAGTTCCATGGTTTTCAATACCTGCAAAGTATCTTTCCCTCAGAGAGTTTTAAGAAAAAAAAGCAATACACATTTATTGGTGCTAAAGATTGGAATGACTAAGGGGCAGGACTAAAAGAAAACAGGGAAGTCACAGCAGTCATAAAAATAGCTTGCAAGTAGGAACAATGGAATCCACAGCATGGTTGAAATAACAAACAATGGCAAGAGGAAGAACTTACTAGGCAAAAAAAGAAAGAACAAATTTACTTGGTCTGAAATAATATGTTAGGACATTTAGTTATTATTAGAAAATATGTTACAGGGAAATCTTCCAGCTTTCCCTGTTAAGAATATGTATTCCTGGATGTATGGATTTCCATACAGTGAAAATTACAACAGAGTAATGTTTTTTTGATAAAATAGTAAGAACATTACTATTGATAATTCTGACATAAATTAAGTTATATACCAAGGTATTGAATTTTTTATACAAAGAAGAGAGCAGTAATGTAATATTTGTCACATAGGGAGTGGGATGATTAAAACAGGAAAAGGTTAATAAATCCCTAAGCTTGTTTCCGATAACTATAATTATTTATTTGCTGTTATTATTTTCCATCTGGAAAAAATGCCCCTTTGGGGGGTAAAAATGTCTGATGCACATTTCTTCTATGTGTACATTATTCCACCAGACAAGGTACTATTCAATTTTCATGGGTATAGTTTTTGATGCAATGCCTCATTGAGTCAGTTTCTACGAATCTCACCTGGTTACCTGTGTGAAAGGTGCATGTCTTCAAAAACAAGATATTGACTTATCTATAATATGGTCTGCGAAGAAGATATCTTCATTAGAATGCGTAGTCAAGGGCGGCGCCTGTGGCTCAGTGAGCAGGGCGTCGGCCCCATATACCAAGGGTGGCTGGTTCAAACCCAGCCCCGGCCAAACTGCAACAAAAAAAATAGCCAGGCGTTGTGGCTGGCGCCTGTAGTCCCAGCTACTCGGGAGGCTGAGGCAGGAAAATCGCCTAAGCCCAGGAGTTGGAGGTTGCTGTGAGCTGTGTGAGGCCACGGCACTCTACCGAGGGCAATAAAGTGAAACTCTGTCTCTACCAAAAAAAAAAAAATGCATAGTCAATATGTAAATCCTTATTCAATTACATTTGGACAAATTTGCATGGTCTTGATCTGATTCAGTTTCACACCAAAATAAATTAGCATATTAAAATCTTTGAAAAGTCCTGAATGAAGTAAGGGAAAAAAGTTTCTTTTTAACCTTTATTAACATTCTTGATAACTGGAGATGAGCTGGTTTGGGAATTACTGTTCTAAATTAAATCTCGAGTTGTACCTAACTTCTCTGATCGTCAGTACCAAACATCGCTTCAGCCGATGTCCTTTACTGAAGTCCCTAGCGTTATTACTTAAGAACCTCTAAGTTAAGGATTATCTTTCTTCAGAATATCAGTCTAAATGTGTATATTTACTTGAACAGTTTCTTTTAGTAAGCATTATTAATACATAGAAAACAGCAAAGCTATCTGAGAATAAAACACAAGCCATAATATAGTAACATTTTGTTTCTCAAGCTAGAAAATTTGGATTTATATACAATTTTTTTCTATCTTCATTTCATCCAACTCGACAATTTATTAATTGTACCTCAGAAATATCCAGTGTTCTCCTGGAGCTGGCTAGAACCAGCTCAGGAGAGCTTACTGTGAACATTTCTTCAGAATTCTGGATTCAGGGTTAAAACATTAGCAGCTTGAAACTGGTCATAGTGGGGGCATTTGCATACCACAGAACTTAGCAAGTACTTTTTTTTCTTTGTTTGGAGCTAGTCCTTTAAACATTTACCAGCACACCATCGGAAATACCTGCACTTTGATTCTCCTTTGCGTTCTTCTAACTCAGTGTTAATTCAGGCCTTCTCATTTCCTAATGGCAATATCACAACCTGATCCCCATCACTTAAGTATTTTCCCTACATAAATGTCATATGTTGCTTCATAAAAATGTAATCATTGAATAAATAAGTACAACATCTCTTCACATATTTTTTTCCTGCTTAACGTCAGGCTTCCTATGTGTAATAACCAAGTTTCTTAATAGGTCTTAAAAGGTCCTTTGTACCCAGTAACTCCTTAATTTCCAGGTTTGTAGTTTCCTTTGGTTATTTTAAACTTCTTATTTCGGAAATGGCCCTGATTCTTCTGTCAACATGTCCTTACATCCATTTCTCTAATACCAGGATTTTCATCTTTCAAAACATTTGAAATATTATTTCTTCTCTTATCAAATATTTTCTGACTGCCTTAGTTACATTTTCATTCCTCTTTTCTGTCACAAATTCCCTTATAATTTTTAAGTTTCATATAAAACAGATTACACTGAATTGTATTTGTATACTAATATGATTGTCCTCTATCCTAGATTCTGTGTTTATCAACTCTGGAGAGGTGTCTATTTTTGAAGTGGTGATTCCAAAAAGAAATTGATGGCAGTAAAGTGGAGGACCAGAAGAGGAATATTGAAGATAGAGTTGGCAGAACTCTCTATAGTTTTGTTCAGTACTGAGTCTTAATTCCATGAAATTAAACACAGAAACGTCAGACCACAACAACCCAACATTCCTTCATAAAAGAAGCAGTCCCAGTGGAGAACAGAGGCATTTTAAACTGAGCTTCTGATAGATTGTGAATGAGAGTTATTAATGCAGAATCAAATTATGTGAGAGCAGGAAGAACAGTGGATGCTTATAATAGATTCTTCTATTCACGTGTCGTTTGTAAAGCTCATATATTCAGACATAGAAGGGAAAGTAGGCTGGAGGGAAGATAGGGAAAATGTTTCTCTTTTTAATCTAGAGTTAATTTCATTATATGATAAGGTTGCATGATATAGCACAGGGTAGATATTGATTCATAACCCCGTTTAATGTGATACGACACACATGTTTTTAAAAGCAATTTACTTTAGCTACTTTGAAAAGCTGCTTGAAATCCCATTTAGAAAGAGATCTCTGGAGAAATACATCTTACTTGCTGTGAAGGGCTTACAAACACAGGTATCTCAGAGTAATCCTGACTTCACAACAAATGTTATCTCTAATGCAATGTTATGCTGAGCCGTCATAAGCTTTTCTACCTCCAATTCTACAGTAAATATATTAAGAGAAATGCTATGTATCTGTGCCTGTGATAACTTTTGACTAAACAGACAATTGTGTATGAAGAGAAAAAAGATCATTATCTAAAGCCATGCTCATTCATCCAGCAAATGTTTACCTGACACTCCTATTAAGCCAGATATATTTCAGGCCCCGAAGATAAAATGGTTACTGTTAAGAGACAAAAATCTGCATTCTTTTTGGTAAATAGTACAAAAGACACAGTATGAAAGGAAACAATGGTCCTTTGAAGCCAAGAATAGATCTAGGTGTCATAATGCTGGATACTATTATAATTTGGTGTTCCTTTTAAGAAAACATTTACAAAGTACAAGTACCAATGACATCTAAGTTAAAGGAAATTAGAAAGAGTGCCAGAGAGTCAAGAAACCTGAAGCTTAAGTTTAATAACACCACTGTTCATCTCTGTTTCAGGGTCTCATTGGGTCTTATGTACTGGATTTAACCAACTGCAGATAGAATATACAGTTCATGCTTGGACAGTGCGGGAATGAACTGCACCCTGAGTGAACACCCCTGAGGTAACAAAACCAACCCTTCTTCTTTCGCTTCTTCCTCTGTCAACTCAGAGCGAAGGTGATAAGGATGAAGTTTTTATGATGATCTTCTTCGATTTAATAAATAGCAAATATATTTTCTCTTCATTATGATTTTCTTAATAGTATTTTCTTTTCTCTAGATAGCTTTATTGAAAGAATACAGTACCTGCTATGTTTTACATAGCATACAAAATATTATTGATCTATTCTTTATTCAGCAGTAATCTATTAGTAGTTAAGATTCGGGGTCATTAAAAGTTACACATGGACTTTCAACTCCCCGTGTTGCTCAAGGTTCAATTATATTTTAAAAAATAAATGAATGAAATCAATAGAACAATAAACAAATACAAATAAAAGCAATACAGTATAAAAGTATTTATATATCATTTTTTAAATTATATGTATGTATTAGGCATTATAAGTAATCCAGAGATAATGTATACAGGTGTATGCCTATAAGTTTTATGCAAATGCTACACTATTTTATTTTTTTAAATCGAGGCTTATGCCACTGCAGATTTTGATATCCAGCAGGGGCAGGATGTGAGTATATTAGAACAAATTCCCTGAAAATACTAAGGGACAACTATATAGCACCATTGAATTTGTCCTTGGTGCCATATCACTGCATGGGTACCAGAGAGAATATCAGGAATAGTATCCATGATAATGTCCGGACTCTTGGTTTAAAATTAAACACAAAATTATGCATAAGAGCTTAGATGGGATAAAGAGGAGACAGAGGGAGAAGAGTGGAGAAGAGGGAGAACATTCCAGAAAACACATTTCAGGCACAGGCACTATGACATTTAAGATCATAATCCTTTCCCTAACCAATGATTGAACATTTTGATAAAACCACAGAGAGTAGAGGGGTAGTGGTGCCCAAGAAACTGGATTACAGGAGGTGGCCATAACATAGTCATGCTATGATACAGCATCTTTTCTATCTGCCCCCTCTACTACCCATTTTAAAATGTAAGTGGGTTAGGCATAACCTAATCAAGATCTCTCTCTCTCTCAGAGATATAGCCTTGACTATCACTAGGATTCAAGTCCCTTGTATTTATATTTCTCTGTGTCTCTTTGTTCAATCTCTAGCTCTGTAGACTTGTTTGAATTACATTTTTTTCTGTTGTATTCTCTAATTCTTATTTTTCATTTAAGGGAATGGGTGTGTGTGTACATGCATATTCTATATTAATTTGGCTTGTACTATGCGGAGAATTCTTTTTAATGCAGAGATTCTGATGCTCATAATTTCCTATTATTATCTGAGTAAATGAAGTGTCATTTATTTTCATTTTACACATTGCATAAGATTGGGCCTTCTCTTTCTTAACAAAACGCTACAAGCACTTTACTGGGGCCATTTAACTCCCTAACTACTACTGTTTTAAAAAATAGGCCTGGTTTTATTCTCTTCCTATAGCACTGAATTTAAAGTCAGATGATTTCTTTTCATGTCTACAGAAGCTATACTCTAACTACAAGGGTTATCAGGTTATTTAAACTGTATAGTATTTTTTTACTCAAATAGTAAATGTGGAAATTAATAGCCACTAAATCCCCAAAGGTTTTTTTATGGAGTTTAATGTAAGTTTAAAAAAAAAGTTCCTTTATATAATATTCATTGCAAAGTCACAGATTCACTATTAACTGTATTATACTGAATCTAAATCACCTAAAACATCATTATTTTATATGTCAATAAGAAATAAAAAGAAATTACTACAATTATAATTTTAGAATTTTTGAAATGGTGATTCCAAAAACAATTGACGGTAGTAAGGTGGCAGAGTGAAGAAGGAAAAGTTTGAGGACAAATGTGGCTGAACTCTCTGTAGTTTTGCTCAGTACTTAAACTTTATTCCATAGGATGAAACACAGAAAATTCAATTTATTTAATTTTATTAAATATAACAAGTTGAAATATGCATTTTTACCACACGTTGATACATTGGAACAGATTTCTTGAGGTGTGACATGTTAAACCTCTTTGCCAAGTTTCTGAACTGGCAGAGCAACTGCTACCAAATGAGGAAAAACAATTCTTGTTTACATCGCACCAACTGCAAAACGGGGAACAGAGCTGCTGCAGCACTTTCATCACCTGCCGGCCCGGGAACACAGAGCAAGTATTAATAAAGATATAACACCTGGGCTATTTTATGCTAGCACCAACCTGCTGACTCAGCTTTAAAAATTCACGTTTTACCAAGGTCTTAAATTATACGACTCAGCATTAGTATATGCGTAGTAGCTTAAGTTTCCAAAATAAATATCTTGAGTGTATCACAAAGCCACATTTTCTTATTAATTTTCTTTTATGTTTATGATAAAGCTACTGAAAACTAAAGTAGTGTTTTTCAAAATCTAGTAGCCATTTTAAAGTTGTCCTATCCATCAGATTATATTGCATAAAACACAAAGAGTCAGTATCATACTTTGAAATAACAAACTTTAAGAAATTAGATGTGAAATGAAGATAACACAATTTCTAATCTGAGATAAATTTGCATAGAAAGTGAGAATTTCTAAATAAAATCTAGGGAAGTTGATTTTGCGGTATTTGGCCAGGGCTGGGTTTGAACCTGCTACCTCCAGCATATGGGGCCAGTGCCTTACTCCTTTGAGCCACAGGCGCCACCTGGGAAGTTTATTTTGGATAATTTCTATCAATATACTGTCATAGTAGCTTTTGTTAAAAACATATGGCCATTGTTTTTTGGAATTATTATTAAATTAATAAAGGTTTTATATATAAAACAGTTAAAAATATATTTACACATATTCAAATCTATCTAACCAATTCTATTATTCTTTTAAATTTAATTACTTTAGTATCTTTATTTTAAAATTAATTAAATTTTCTGTTAAATTGTATTGTATATTCAAATACAAGTACTTATATTGTTTATGTAAAAATAAAAAGTTTCCACAGTCAGTATCTTTGACTTCTTTAAATCTAAGACATTAAATTACAGATGAGGAAAATACTATTTTCTTCAATTTTTCGTTATTGTTTTCACATATATATTAGGAAGTAAAAAATAAATTGGAACTAAGAAACTAATCAGTGACATAGTATATATAACACAACAAATTATTTTTAAATCCACCATATTTAAAATAATAACAATGTATCAACGTCCTCTGGAGAATGTCTCCATGGTTTAAAATATTTCGTTGTATAATAGCTACTTTTCCCAGAATATAACTCTCTTTCAAGAAAACATTTTATCTATTCATTTATTTTTTTTTTCAGATTATCATGAAGGTACAAATGTTTTGGTTACATGAATTACTTTTGTACAGTTTGAGTCCAAGTTATAAATGTGCCAGTCACTCAAATAGTGTGCATTTCACTGCATGCTCCCACCCACCTGCTTACTTTCTGTTGAGTTTTACTATTAAATGTGCACAGGGTGCTGATTGTTGCTTCCAACTTTAGAGTGAGTATATGTGGTGTTTGTTTTTCCATTCTTACAATATTTCACTTAGAAAAATGGTCTCCAGTTCCACCCAGGTTATTATAGAGGGTGTTCATTCCCTATTTTTTTTATGCCTGAGTAGTATTCCATAATATACATAGACACGTTTTATTAATCTGACAAATTAATCTGATATAATGATGGGCATTTGAGTTGCTTCCACATCTTTGTGATTGTGAATTGTGCTGCAATAAACATTTGAGTGCACATATCTTTTTGATAAAATTACTTTTTTTTCTCCTTTGGGTAAATGCCCACTAGTTGGATTTCTGGATCAAATAATAGGTCTACTTTTTGTTGTTTGAGGTATTTCCATATGACTTTCCACAGGGCTTGGACTAGCTTGTGGTCCCCCCAACGGTATAGAAGTTTTTCTTTATTTCTGCATCCATGTTGACATCTGTTGTTTTGAGATTTTTTTTTTCTTTGATAAAAGCCATTTTCAATGGAGATAGGTGATACTTGATAGTGGTTTTGTTTTGCATTTCCCTCATGATTAGAGACATTAAGAATTTTTGCATGTTTATTGGCCATTAATCTATCATCTTTTGAAAACCTTCTGTTCATATCTTTTAACCACTTTTTTAAATGGGCTATTTGATTTTTTCTTCCTGATTTGCTTGATGTTTTTATAGAGTCTGGTTATCACCGCTTTATCAGATGTAAAGCATGCAAATATTTTTTCACATTCTCTAGATTGTCTATTCACTTTATTGATTGTTTCCTTGGCTGTGAAGAGCATTTTAATTCAATTATGCCTCATTTGTTAATTTCTGTTGTTGCTGTGATTGCCTCTGGGCTTCTTCTTTATAATTATTATTACTATTACTATTATTATTTTGCATTGGCCAAGGTCCACAGGAGTTTTACTTATATCTTATTCTAGAATCCTTATAGTTTTATGCTTTAGGCTTAAGTCTGTTATATATTGTAAATTAACCTTTGTGAGTGATGAGAGGTACAGATTCTGTTTCAATTCTCTTCATGTGGCTCAAATTTTTCCAGCACCATTTATTGAATAAGGATTTTTTTTCCCCTTCGTATGCTATGGTTTGCTTTGTCCAAGATCAGATGACAATATGAATGCGGTTTTATATTTGGGTTTTCTATTCTAATTCATTGGCCTATGTCTATTCTTGTGCCAGTAACATGCTATGCTATTTTGGTTAGTATAAGCTTATTCCTTGATCAAATAAACAAAATTAACAGGCCCAGTGCTAGACTAACTAAAAACAGAAAAGACCATAATAAGCTCAAACAGAAATGAAAATGAGTTATTACTACTGATACTACAGAAATTAAAAAAAAAATTATCTCCAGATACTATAAAAATATTTATGCTCATAAACTGGAAAGCATTGAGGAAAGGGGCAAATTCTTAGAAACACACAATCTCCCTAGGTTCAATCAGGAAAAAATAGAACCAATATTAAGTAATGAAACTGAAACAGCAATAAAAATCCTTCCAACCAAAAAAATCCCAGACCAGATTGTTTCATAGCCAAATTTTACCAGATCTACAAAAAGGAATTAATATCTATAATGAAAAAAAAATTTTCATAACATCAAGAAGGAAAGAATCCTTCATAACTCATTCTATAAGTCCAGTAACCACCTTGATATCAAAGCCATAAAAGGACACAACAATAAAAAAACTACAGATCAAAATTCCTTGTGTAGAAACATGCAAAATTCTCAAAAAAAAAAAAAATCTAGTAAATTGAATCCAGAAGCTCTTCAAAAAATAATCCACCACGACCAAGTGGGCTTCATCCCAAGGATGCAGGGATGACTCCACATTTATAGATAAGAAAATCTATAAATGTGATTCACAACATAAACAGAAGCAAAAACTGTAATAACCGACCCAGCAAAAAGACCCCTAAAAGCCCCTAACTGTCTCAGCCTGAGTCCCCGCATGTCTCAAACACCCACTTGGGTTAATTCTGAGAACAGCTTTCAGAACAAGGAAGTTCTCTCTGAGTTCCCTGGCTCCCTTGCCAGACAATAGTGAAAACTTACTTGAGCAGAATTTCCCAGGTTCTGTAACCCCCCAAACTTACCCCAACTCCTTAGCAATAAAAACAATGGTAAAAGCTTACTCAAGCTGTCCTCATGCCAACTGCCACACTGTAGCCCCCTGACTGTAACCCCACCCCTGTGACTGTAACCGGCCATGTTCTGCTTCTGTTTTTGCTTGGCTTGCCACATGGCACAAAAAAGGTATAAAAGGCAGCCCACTTTTCTCTTTGGGGCCGTTTGCCCTTTGGGGTGGTGACCCACTTGCACAGGTGTAATAAATCACCATCTGATTTATACCTGAAGTGGGGTCCGAGATTTTCTTCCAGGTGGCAAATGCGTTACAACAAAACAAATCCTATATGATCATCTTGTAGATGTAGAAAAACCATTTGACAAAATTCAGCACTCTTTTTTTTTTTTTTTAGGCAAGGAAGGATCTTTATTCATTTATGTTTTTATACATATATATATATTTTTATTTATTTTTTATTTTTTTTGAGACAGAGCCTCAAGCTGTGGCCCTGGGTAGAGTGCTATGACTTCACAGCTCACAGCAACCTCCAACTCCTGGGCTCAAGCGATTCTCCTACCTCCCCTCCCAAGTAGCTGGGACTACAGGTGCCCACCACAACCCCCAGATATTTTTTTATTAAATCATAGCTGTGTACATTGATATAATCATGGGGCATCATTCACTGGCTTCACAGACCGTTTACAAAGTTTCACATATACCCTTGTAAGATGCACTGCTGGTGTAATCCCACCACCAGCGGTCTTACAAGGGTATATGTGAAACTTGGTCTTTTATGATAAGAATTCTTAAGAAAATAGGCATAGATGAAACAAATCTTAAAATTACAAAGGCCATATATGACGAACACAGCCAACATCATATTGAATGGGGAACAATTGAAAGCATTCCGGGTGGCGCCTGTGGCTCAAGGAGTAGGATGGTGGTTTCAAACCCAGCCCTGGCCAAAAAAAAAAAAAAAAAAAAAAGAAATATCAAGATACATTGTACCCCATGATTGCATTAATGTACACAGCTATGATCTAATAAAAAAATTAAAAAAAAGAAAAAAAGAAAGCATTCCCACTTAGGTCTGGAAGTAGACAAGGTTGTGCACTGTCACCACTTCAGCTCCACATATTACTGGGAGTACTACCCAGAGCTATCAGATAAGAGGAGAAAATCAAAGGTGTGAAAATGAAGACAGAAGGGGTCAAATTACCCCCCATTGCCAGCAAGTATTCTTATATTGTGAAAACCCCAAAGATTCTGCTAAGAGACTACTGAAATTCATAAATAAATTCAGCACAGTCTCAAGTTACAAAATTAATGTACAAAATTCATATCTTTTCTACACATCAACAGTAGTCAAGCTTAGCTCAAATCAAAGACTCAATATATTTCACAATAGCAATAAAGAAAATAAAATACCTAGGAATGTATTAACCAAGGAGGCAAAAGATCTCTACAGGGAGAACTATCAGTTACTTAGGAAGGAAAATTCCAAAATATGTAAACAAATGGAAATATATATCATGCTCACAGACCAGCAGAATCAACATTGTTAAAATGTCTATACTATGCAAAACCTTTACAGACTCAATTCAATACCCATTAAAATACCAATGCCAATTTTTGCAAATGTAAAAAAAATAATTCTGTGCTTTTCATAATGTATGCCTGTAGTTTAATTGAGTTTTAAGGAATCTTCATGTGGCATTAAGTGTAGATTCTCAGTTATACTTTTCTTTTTTACATTGGACATGGGATTTCAGAAGCAGATTATTAGAGAGTAAGTGGGAGAATCCGAGTTCATTCTTATCACTATTATTATATTCAATTCAAACATTCTTAGGATAAGGACATTTCTTTTTCCTGTAAGGGAAATATCAGACCTTCCAAGTAAATTGGGTTTTCCATAAGAAATTAAATACATTTAGTTTTATAGTTGATTAATGTTGCTTGTCAAAAAAAAAAAATGATCAAATAGTGAATTCTAGAGGCATAGGGTAATTCTTATCATAAATATCTAGATTATAACACCTTGCTCTTATAAAAGTCACTATAAATGAGGCTGGCAACACAATTGAAATTTCCTGAGCTCAATGGAAATCCTTCCGTAATTCATGGATAATTTTCAACTTCATGTTCTGTGTGAAGTGGAAAATCTGCTTTTGTTAGTTGACAAAAAAATACATGGTAGTGATAACTATTTTTAACATTATAGATAGTTAGAAATTTTACTGATTAAAAAAATTAAAGTCAGTGAAAGTGAAATGTCTTAGTCTGACACAGAAGATCTGAACTAATTTAACATGGGGAAACCCATCAATTTCTAGGCCAGATTTAGAAATTCAGATTAAGGGTTTCTTGATACCATATTTTACAACTATTATACTTTGTAATTATATAATAAGTCTACTTCTCAGCCAAGGTCTGATGGTAATCCCTTTCCACTGGGCCCAGTCTTGTTTTGCAACTATCAAAACATTGCTTTGTTTCAGTTTTACGTAACTGCACCTTTGCCCTAAATTCTATAATAAGGTGATATTCTAATTTGTGAGGTGGGCAGCATTACTTGATCCCTCCTAAAGATTTTTAGAAGACAAAATTCTGTAATATCTTTACTGATTACTTCACCAGTTGTATTTAAATTTGATTATTTTCTGAATTTTGTACATATTTTTCTGGAAAAGCCGTAGTGTTTCTCAATATTTAAATTAAGTCCAATTAAGTAAAGTATATTTGTTAAGTTGATTGAGTCCTAGCATAAGATAAATTTGTGGTCATTCTAATATTTCTCTATAATTAATTTTAAAAATTCCTTTAGCAAGTATTCGTTAACATATATTTGAGCATATAGAAATCACAGTTCTATATACTTCATATGCATTTAAAAGATTAATCATGTTTATAAAATTTTACTCCAAAAAGCAATATATTTCAATATACAAATATGAATGTAACATGGTGAAAAATTGAGATCATTTTCTGTGAACAACAATCTTAATTCTATCCTTTAAAATAACAAATTAATAATGTTTTCAAAAACAAAGAAAAGGATATATTTAAATACAAATGACTATTAAATAATTGAACTCATGCAGAAAACTGGAACACTTACAGACAAAATTCTCATTAATTCATTCATTTACTCTGAATAATGCATAGAGATTAAACTCTTAACATGAATGTTTTCAGAAAAACTGGTTTTTATCAGTCATTGCACACCTCAAACTGCTAATGACGATTAGTCATAATAAATTAAAATTTATGTTCATTTTAATTTTTTGCAACATCAATTAGAGTTGTAGAATATTTTGTTGAAAAAATATGATTACTCTTTAGTAATAATGATTAGAATCTCATAAACAAGTACCATTTATTTTGTTTCCAACAGAGGAATAATATTTGAAAGTTAATATAAACTAATGAGATAAAATTATTTTTTAATATGTTATGCATTTTATTCAACATTGCCAGGTTCTTGAGTAGCAGTGATATTATTCTGTCATAGATAGATGTGATGCCCTAAAGCCTTATTGGGTGATGGCCACCAGAGGTGACCCAGAAGTGGATCTAGCACAGATTGACTCGGAAGTGTTGGAGCAGCCAGATCTTTTGCTTCTTGGAATTGGAGCATATCCGATGATGAAAGGTGAACTCTCCATTTAGCAAAGGTCCCTCTAATGCTATGTGAAAAACTATGAATGTTTCTTACCATACTCTCTACAGTGTACTGCATGCTATAGACTTATTTTATATCATTTTAGGAGCCCAAGAAGGAACTGCCACACTGCGGAGGGAGGATTTTTTATAAAGAAATATGCCTGGTTCTCTGCATTACAGTTTCCATCAACCTGAGGGAAAGAAGTTAATTGTACTTAAGCCTCTTGAGTGATTTTGTATTAGTCTTACAACAAGATGATCCTCCTAAGAGGGAAAGGAACACATAGCTTATGAAATAATAGCATCACTTTTTGTCTCTTTTGGATTTAAATGTATGCTCCAGACATTTTTATTGAAATTATAAAAATGTTAGTAGTCATTATTACAAAAATGTCATGCTATACTAAGTGCCTACACATTTTTTTCAGAGTATTTTATGGGATATGACTCCTTTTATTTCTTTAATGTCAACTTGAATTTTGTTTCAAAATAAGTTTGTGCATATCATAGTTCTTATTCAAACACTTAATAAAAGTCACCATCTCTTATTTTAGCTGAATCTCAATACCATTTAGTTCTTTGGAAAAGATTATGCCTAGTAGCTTACATTTTTAGAAAAAGACAATGCTATAATATTTTATTTAAACAATGAAATCAAATGTAAATACAATAAAATGTAAACAATGAAATCAAATGTAAATACAATATTATAGCATTGTCTTTTTCTAATAAAGTAAGTTGCTAGACACAATATAGATCTCCTAATGGGAGTTTTCAGGTTGGTGAGTGAACTTATGAACTGGGAGGATTACATCTCCAAATTCCACAGGAAAAGAAGCTCTTGTTCTTGGGACATGTATGGACCTCAATCTACATACACGTTATCTCGATGTTCATTTATGTGCCCCATGGTAGTAAGCCTGGCAAAGAAAATATATACTATCAAAAAAGAAATGTGTTGAAGAGGGAAAATAAAAAAATATCAGTCTTATGAAAAAGATAAAAGAAAGTTACTGGAGTGAACAAATATCTTTATGGATATCTTTATGTACTGTTCTATAGGCCTATAAGTAGTTACTGACTGCTAAGAAGTACCACTGAAAAATGCTCATTTGAAGAGATATCAGCAAGATGGAACAAAAAAAGTCACTCCCCCCAGAGAAATATCCACGAAGCAATATTTCACTGTACCTTTATTGTGAACTTCAAAATTTAGTTAAGAAGTTACAACACTTCAGACAAGGCCAGAACCAAAAATAATTACTTTTAAACCGGTCTGAAGAACAATTTTATTTCAATCATGTCAGCCTCTCCTCCAAGCTGACACAGCTCACCATCATGCAAGTTGGGCTCAGCCTGTGATTTCTCCCTTGGGAGAAGAAGGAGCGAGTGAAACATGCATTCAGCATCTCTCCGCCTTTCCAGAGACTGTCCAAGGGGCCTACCACTGTCACACTTCATTCATTAAACACTGAGACCATGAGCACAGTAAGATGCCCGGGGCAGCCAGAAACGAACCAAAGACGCATGTTCTGAGCAGCCCGTGCAGTGCTGGAGGATCGAGGGAAGGTGTAAAATCCTAAGACTTCTCCTTAGGAGGAAGGGAGGAAGTGGAGTTTGCGTCTCTTATCCTGGCATTTTACCATGATACAGCCCTAGGGGAAACGAGTAGGCAGCCCTCAGAGGTAGGCAAAGCTCTACAGGGTAGGGAGAAGATACAAACCCCAGATCTTCTTTGGGAGGAAGGGAGAGGTGAAGTTGGCACCTAATGTCTCAGCATCTCGGTGCACTTCTATAAAGTCAATGAGAGAGAGGTTTATGGTGGCTCACATATCTCTGAATATTGGGAGGAATGATTCTCCCTCAGGAATGAAGGCATACAGTGCAGTGCACTGCTACATCTCAGCAGGAGATAAACAACTTACAGCGAGTGAGAGAACTCCTCTACAATTATCAATGAATGTGCCAGCAGAAACCTTGCACTCCAGAAGAGAGATGGATGATATAGAAAAAGTGCTAAATGAAAAACTGTCAATCAAGAGGGCTGTATTTGGCAAAATCGTACATTAAAAATGAAGGTGAAGTAAAGACTTCCTAGGACAAATAAGAGCTAAGGGAGGTTATCACCACTAAATCTGGCTTACACAAAATGCTAAAGGGAGTTCATCAGGTGAAATGAAAGATGCCAAACATTAAATTAAGGAGAGGGAGGGACAATGGATAGAACATCAACAGAAAATCAATACGGCAGCAGTGAGCATGAACAATGCAGTGGACCAAATGGGCCCAGCAGACGTATAAAGAACATTCCACCCAATGTCAGCAGACTAGGTATGCTTCTCAAGTGCACATGGAATATTCTCAAGGATAGATCACAAATTAGGACATAAATCTTAAAAAATTCAAGAAGATTTAAATCATGCCAGGCTATCAATTCCAAACATAATGGTATAAAACTAGAAATCAATAATAGAAAGCAACAGGGAAATTCACACATAAGGGGAAATTAAGCAATTCTAAAGAGGCAATAGGTAAAAGAGGAACTCAAGCAGCACATCAGAAACATACTGATAAAAATGGGAAAACACAACATACCAAAATTTATGAGAAGCAAATAAAGCATTAATAAGAGGGAAATTATACCAATAAATACCTACATTAAAAACAATGCCTCAAATGAAAAACGAATTTTATACCTCAGAGTAACAGGAAAAGAAGAGAAACAGAAACAAGAAAATAACAAAAATGATAACAGAAAATAAATGAAATAGAGACTCGGAAACCAACAGAAAAAAATAAAATCAGGACTTTGTTTTTTTTTGAAAAATACACAAACTAAACAATGCTTTAGATACACACACAAAAGTGAAGACTCAGGTAAATTCAGAAATGAAAGATGAAACATTATAATTGATGCCACAGAAATACAAAGTATGATAGAGACTACGATGAGAGATTATATCAGGAAATTGAATAACTTAGATAAAATGGATATACTTCTAATACGTACGACTCACGTACCACCCACGTTAAGAAACAGAAAATCTGAAGAGAACAATGACAATTAAAGGATTTAATCAGTCATAAAATAATTAACTTCTCCACAAAAAGAAGCCCAGGACCAAATACCTTGATAAGTAAATTCTATCAAACATTTAAAGTATTAGCATGGATTTTTCTCAAACTCTTTCTAAACATTGAAGAGAACAGAATACTTCCACATTTGTTCCCAAGTCCAAATAAGGGTACTATTACCTTAGTAAGAAAAATTATAGGTCATCATCCTTGATGAATATGAATGCAAAAAAAAAAAAAAAAAGCCTCAACAAAAAGCTACCAAAGATATCTCAACAGTTGAACATCCTGGGATGTAAGGATGGTTCAACACAAGCAAATTAATAAATGTGATACATCATATTAACAAAATGCAAATTAACATAACGTGATCATCTTAATAGATGCAAAGAAAGATTTCAACAAAACTCGACATTATTTCATAATAAAACCTCTTGGCTCTGTGCCTGTGGTTCAAGCGGCTAAGGCGCCAGCCACATACACCTGAGCTGGCGGGTTCGAATCCAGCCTGGGCCCACCAAACAACAATGACAGCTGCAACCAAAAAATAGGTGGGCATTGTGGCAGGTGCCTGTAGTTCCAGCTACTTGGGAGGCAGAGGCAGGAGAATTGCTTGAGCCCAGAAGCTAGAGGTTGCTGTGAGCTATGATGCTACAGCACTCTACCCAGGGTGACAGCTTGAGGCTCTGTCTCAGAAAAAACAAAGAAACAAACAAAAAAAACTCTCAACAAGTTACTTATTGAAGGACTATACCTCAGAAAGACCATATATTACAAGCCCCCATGCAACATCATATTCAAAAGTGAATACTTGCAATCCCATTAGCAATGTAAAAGTATTCGTTTCTCTCCACATCCATGGCAGCATCTGCAACTTTGGGACTTTATGAAGTGGGCTATTCTTGCTGGGGTTGGGTTATACCTCAGGGTGGTTTTGTTGCATTTCTGTGACGATCATAGATGATGAGCGTTTTTTCATGTGTTGGTTAGCCATTTGTCTCCTTCAGAGAAAGTTCTTTTCATGTCTCTAGCCCACTTACAAATTAGATTCTTTGCTCTTGTCTTATTAGTTAGTTTGAGTTCTCTGTAGATTCTAATAACCAATGCTTTGTCAGATTTGTAGGACACAAGTTATCTTCTCCCATCCAGGTTATCTGTAAGCTTTAGTTATTCTAGCCTTAGCTGTGCAAAAGCTTTTTAATTTGATCATATATTGTTCTTTTTTTTTTTTTTCTTTGGTGTTGCTGCAATTGCCATGGGGGTCTTTTTCATATAATTAATTTCCCAGGCCAACATTGTTAAGAGTTTTTCCCATACCTTTTTCTATAATTTTTATCATTTCATGTCTTAAATTTAAATCTTTTATGCAGCGAGAGTCAATTTTTTGTAAGTGGTCACATGTGCAGATCCAGCTTCAGTCTTCTCCGTGTGGCTGACCAGTTCTCCCAGGACCACTTATTAAATAGGGATGCTTTTCCCCAGTGTATGCTTTTGTTTAGTTTACTGAAGATCAAAATAGTGACACAGGGCTGGGTTCATCTCTAGGTTATCAATTCTGTTTCATAAATCTATGACTCTATATTTGTGCAAGTACCATGCTGTGTCCATCATGTAGACTTGCAGTATAACTGAAGTCTGGTAACGTGAGGCTTTCAGAGTTATTTTCGTTTCTTAGAACTGCATTGGCTCTTTGGGGTTTTTCCTGTTCCATATGAAACAACGTACTATTTTGTCAAATTTTACAGAGTATCATGTCGGTACTTTAACGGAGATTGCATTAAATCTATAGATTGCTTTGTGTGGTATGGACATTTTATCAATGTTTATTCTTCCCAGCCATGAGCATGGTATGTTCTTCTATTTGTTAATGTCTTCTGCTATGTCTTTTCTCAGGATTTCCTAGTTCTTTCTGTAAAGACTCTTCACATCCTTTGTTAGGTATATTTCCAGGTTTTTTATTTTCTGTGAAACTACTATGAAGGGTATTGTGTCTTTGATCTTATTCTCAGCTTGCCTATTATTGTAGTATATGAGGGCTAGTGATTTGTGGGAATTGATTTTGTATCCTGAGGCATTACTGTATTCTCTGGTCACTTCCACAAGTGTTGTGTTTGACTCTGGATTTTTTTTTTTAAGTATAAGATCATATCATTAGTGAAAGTTCGACTTCCTCTGCCTCTGTGGAAAGAAGTATAGATAATCTTCAAAGAGCTAAATGTAAACCTTCCATTTCATCCTGCAATCCCATTACTAGGTATCCGCCCAGAAGAAAAAAAATTCCCATAAGGACATTTGCAGCAGACTGTTCATTGTAGCTCAATTCACAATCACCAAGATGTGGAATTAACCCAAGTGTCCATAAACTCATGAATGGATTATTAAACTGTGGTATATGTATACCTTACCGTGTTTCTTTTTCTCTAACTCTGTCACTATTAATTTCTCCTGTTCCAATGCTGATTTTTGATTCAGCTCTCAAATTATTTCCCACAAGACCTAACCTTGATTATATTATACTAGGATAGTGGATAAGAATAATACATAATAGTGTCTTTTGGCATTAACTGTGCTGGGTGCTTTAGGAACATTTCCGGCAGAAACTCTACAGCCACCAGCCATCCTGTGATGTGGCTAGTATTATTCTCTCTTTACAGGTGGGTAAACGGAGTCGTTGGTAGTTTAAGTAATTAGTCTATGATGATTTTATTTAACAAGGAATCTAGATTATAAGCATGTGTCTATTTTATTTCAATGGGCACCCTCTTTATTCTGTTCTTAGGGCTCAGCACTTACTGAGATCATGGAGACACCACACAGAGATTTCTGAGTGAAGTCTTCATTTCTTTTTCAATCTGTGCCTTGTTCAAAGTAAATAAACAAATACATTACTGAACATGCTTGTCTAATAAAGTGCTTGTATTTTCTTTCCCATTAATTTTCTGTACTCGTAATTGTTTTTTAATCCCATCGAGTAACTCTGGAATCTTAACTGGCCCTTCACAGACACTCATCCTGCAAGCTGAAGCCCTCCTAGGAACCCATTTACACAAAATTTTCTAACACTGGTGGCCTAAATTTCTGTAGTTAATTTAAAATCTCCCATTTTCATTGCCCTGCTTTCTGAGTCACGGCAATGCTTATTACATTTAGACTGTCATTTGCCTGAGTAATTTCTGGTACAGACCATTTATCATCACCACAAGGTTGCTCAGAAGAATACTCCCCTCTGTTTAAGTAACATCAGTCTTCACCACCGAATGTTCTTCTGAGTTGTCTGCTCCTAATTATCATTGCATTTCTTCATGTTACTAACTACCAATCATTGATTATGAATAGGTTTAATGTCACTATTTGCTGTTTATTCTGAAAAGTTATCCTCTTATTTTATAATCAAAAAGCAATAGACTTTGTCATAGTTTGACAACCTTTTTTGAAATCATGAAGTGCCATATATATATATATATATATATTTTTTTTTTTTTGTGATTCTCTTGCCTCAGGTGCTTGTGGCAGTCCCACAAGCACCTGCCACAAGGCCTGGCTATTTTTTTTTTTGTTGTTGTTGTTGTTGCAGTTGTCATTGTTGTTTAGCTGGCCCTGTGAATGTGGCCAGTGCTGTAACCACTGTGCTATGGGTGCCGAGCCAGGAGAAAGAAGGTTTCTAATATCCAACAACAATGCTTAACATTTATTGAATGCTTGCTAAATGCCATGTCCTGGCTGAATGTGGTAGCTCACACTTGTAAACCTAATACTTTGGGAAGCTAAGGCCCAGGAATTTGAACTTTCCTTCAGCTATAATTGTGCCACTGCGCACCAGCCTGGGAAACTGAATGAGACAATGAATCTCTAAAAAAAAAGCTGACTCTTTTTAAAATACCTAGTATATGTAATTCAGTGTCAAAAAATCGTATGAGCTAAGTATTATAATCATATTTTACTAACAAAAATGTAGAGGTGCATGTATGTTATATATCTTTCATATAATCACAGGGTTTATCTGTGCAGCAACTAGAATTAAAATTCAGAAATGATGGCTCACACTATGTAGAACAACATAAGGGCCTAATATTTAGTATTCTTGTGGGAGAATAATCAGCACTGAGAACCAAAGAATTAAGATAATGAGGATTAAATAGCCAAGATAGAGGGATCTGTTACCAAGAATGAGAACATTCTGGGCAGAGACATAGCATGGACCATGGTGGTGAGCTGGGAGGCAACTCTGCATAATCAAGGGGCAAAGAAAATGCCTAAGAAGCTTAGGCAAAGGAAACAAATACATGCATTCTGCTGGAAGTGGTTAAAACGTCAGACTGCGCTAAACAGCATGGTGACCCCCGGTATAGGGAAATAGTTTAGAACCTTGTCCAAATACAATGAGAAAGAATTTGACGATTTTATAGTCACATAAGATGTTCAAATTTTCCTGTTTCACACGTAACTTTTGCAAACGTATGTAGAGTAAACTGGTGTTGAAATAAGAAATGGCTAAAATTCAATTTAGTGTGTCAGGTAAATCATAATTTGTGTAGAGAAATCATATCAGTAAACAGTGCATGGGTCTAAAATATGTTTGGGAAACAAAAATTCTTTAAGATAGTCTAAATCATGATTACCTACTTATTTGTCTCTTCCCCCTCCAAAATTAGATTTTCTTCATCTTTGAATGTGTAATGCATAACATTCCGTTTGGCACATGGTAGCTACTCAAGAGTGATTTAACCCAAGTCATAAAGCAATGGGAAAGAGTCACAGGACAGCCAATATTTCACTGGGAAAACCGACTGGATCACATGCACCTTAGAGGAGAAAAGAAGCGGAATCTGTATTTATATTTACAAATTTATAATAATTAATATTTTCATTAAATATGTTTTGCTGATTTAAAATTATGAGTGTTAGTAACCGAAAAAAAATCTATTCCCAAAGGTACCGATTTTGAATCGGAAGTAAAGCAAACAGAAGTGAAACTTGCAGTCTTCACTCTGCCCAATTTGTTTGTAAAAAATTAGATATAAAATAAATTGTTTTAACAACCTGAATATTAAGAAACAATTTAGGGTGAAAAACAGATTAAAATAGTCCCACCTACTCTTCAGATGAATTATTCAACCAATTTAGCACTTTTGTAAGTTTGTCTCTTTATTTTTCATATCACCATGTGAAGGAAGAGTTTGTTAAAAATAGCATTGCTACAAAAAGGCTATTGGTAAAACACAAATATATATGTCAACAACAACCACGACAATAAAATGATTGATGTTTTCCCACAATTTTCTCTGGTTCTGTAATATTGGCTAAAAGACATTTGGGCAAGTATATACACAGAAATTGGCCTGCAATTTGATCAATTAGCATATGAATCCGCCTCTGCAATTGAGAGGTGGAAGAGGGATCTGTTCTGAAAGCTAAAATGTATCCATTAACTTTTCAAATTCAGGCCTAGATATTTGGAAAAATAATTTTAATAATATAAAAGCAGGGATTTATTTTGTTTCACATACTTAAGGACTAAATATATCAATAAAAAGTAATGTCGTTTTCCCATTTTAAAAAGAAATCAATCCACCTTTGAAAATTACACCCAATATATTTTTAGGGCTATAACTGATTGTATCTAATTGAACATTCTTGTTTTTTATCTTTTTGTTTTTTTTATTTTTTCCTTTTAGTGTTTTCTGTGGATCAGACACCATGTTCCCAGTACCAGATACATGATTCCTGTCCATTTGTAACTCACAGTTCAATGGAAGGCAATGTATAAATTAATAGCTACAACATGATGTAAAAAGCATGATAAAAAGCACTTATAACCTGGCATGCCTCCACTCTTACCTGAAGCAAAAATCATGTAAAATTTTTTACAGTCTTGCGAGTATTACTTTCAATAGATAATTCATATTGAATAGAATCTACACCCTAGAAAAATAATCTTCTCAATTTTATTATGATTTTGTTATGTAGAAGTAAAGCCTACCCAAATCCATCATGACTAAGTCATACTCTTTCTGTGCCTCATAAGCCTTCAGTTCCATACTTATGAGACAATATTAGCAGAACTTTTCTTTTACAGTGGTGCTCCAGAATGTGGCATTGAGGACAGGAACAGTGTGATAGTATTAGTTTTAATCGTTGGCAGTGGACCTGGGCAAAGCTGATATATCTGTTTGCATCAATATGAGAAAAGCATAAATTTATTTCACTGCATTCACAAGTCAACATATTCTTATGGTAAAATGATTTTTTTCTTCTGGTTATTAAAAGGACATACACACTGGCATGTCTATTGCATCTCAATTCACCTTCCCTGAGATGTGAAATAAACCAAATTTCCCATCAACACGTGGATGGATTAATAAACTGATTTATATATGCCATGGAATACGATTCAGCCATAAAAAGATGGAGAATTTACATCTTTTGTATTAACCTGGTTGGAATGGGAGAACATTCTACTTAGTAAAGCATCACAAGAATGGAAAAGCAAGTATCCAATGTATTCAATATTAATATGAAACCAGTAGATGAATAAATACATGCCCACAGAAGAGAAAAACACAAACTCTAGTGAGGGGATCTGGGATGGGAGAATGCAGGAGGGAGGGCAATCGGTATGCTCTCACCTCACAGGAACAATATAAGTGTTTCTGCCCATCTCCTGCGTAAGAGGCACAACTACCACTTGAAATCTACCTGACAATGCAAACAATGTAATCTAATCACCTGTTCCCTCATATTAACCTGAAAAAGCAAACAAACAAACAAAAAAAAACAAGTTGATATGGAAGCGTATTATGTAGGACATGATGAAATCACCTAAAGTTATTCATATTCTCATAAGAATTATAGGTAGATAATAGGTGTAAATTCTACTGGAAGTAAATATACTTTCTTCCTGATTTTGGTTTACTGGATCTTGCTCTGATACCTTGGTCTTCTAAAATGATTTTACAGAGCTGGAAGCAGTGGCTCATGTCTGAAATCCAAGCACTCTAGGAGGCTGAGGTGGGAGGATTGCAGAGCTCAGGAGTTTGAGACCAGCCTGAGCAAGAGTGAGACTCCATGTCTTAAAAATCTAGCCGGGCACTGTGGTGGGTGCTTGTAGTCTCAGCTACTCAGGAGGCTATGGCAAGAAGATTGCTTGAGCCAAGAGCCTGAGGTTGCTATGGCTGTTACACCATGGCCCTCTACCCAGGGTGACAAAGTGATTCTATCTCAAAAAATATATATATATATAAAATAAAAAATATGGTTTTATACACACATACATATGCATGCATGTATTAATTATATATATATATACACATATACATACGCATGTATATATATTCAATGTACAAATGAGAGGGAGAGAAAGATAATAAAGAGAAGGAAGGAGGGAAGGAAAAAAGAAAGGGAGGAGAAAGAATCTGAATAAAATAAAATAATTTACATGGTTGAAGTAAATAAACCTCTAACTTATAATTCGTTTTCTGTTGTTTACTAGTTTGTGCTTTTATTTTATTTATTTATTTATTTTTTATTGTTGGAGATTCATTGAGGGTACAATAAGCCAGGTTACACTGATTGCAATTGTTAGGTAAAGTCCCTCTTGCAATCATGTCTTGCCCCAATAAAGTGTGACACACACTAAGGCCCCACCCACCTCCCTCCTTCCCTCTTTCTGCTTCCCCCCCATAACCATAATTGTCATTAATTGTCCTCATATCAAAATTGAGTACATAGGATTCATGCTTCTCCATTCTTGTGATGCTTTACTAAGAATAATGTCTTCCATGTCTATCCAGCTTAATACGAAGGATGTAAAGTCTCCATTTTTTTTAATGGCTGGATAGTATTCCATGGTATACATATACCACAGCTTGTTAATCCATTCCTGGGTTGGTGGGCATTTAGGCTGTTTCCACATTTTGGCGATTGTAAATTGAGCTGCAATAAACAGTCTAGTACAAGTGTCCTTATGATAAAAGGATTTTTTTCCTTCTGGGTAGATGCCCAGTAATGGGATTGCAGGATCAAATGGGAGGTCTAGCTTGAGTGCTTTGAGGTTTCTCCATACTTCCTTCCAGAAAGGTTGTACTAGTTTGCAGCCCCACCAGCAGTGTAAAACTGTTCCCTTCTCTCCACATCCACGCCAGCATCTGCAGTTTTGAGATTTTGTGATGTGGGCCATTCTCACTGGGGTTAGATGATGTCTCAGGGTTGTTTTGATTTGCATTTCTCTAATATAGAGAGATGATGAACATTTTTTCATGTGTTTGTTAGCCATTCGTCTGTCGTCTTTAGAGAAAGTTCTATTCATGTCTCTTGCCCATTGATATAAGGGATTGTTGGCTTTTTTCATGTGGATTAATTTGAGTTCTCTATAGATCCTAGTTATCAAGCTTTTATCTGATTGAAAATATGCAAATATCCTTTCCCATTGTGTAGGTTGTCTCTTTGCTTTGGTTATTGTCTCCTCAGCTGTACAGAAGCTTTTCAGGTTAATGAAGTCCCATTTGTTTATTTTTGTTGTTGTTGCAATTGCCATGGCAGTCTTCTTCATGAAGTCTTTCCCCAGGCCAATATCTTCCAGTATTTTTCCTATGCTTTCTTGGAGGATTTTTATTGTTTCATGCCTTAAATTTAAGTCCTTTATCCATCTTGAATCAATTTTTGTGAGTGGGGAAAGGTGTGGGTCCAGTTTCAGTCTTTTACATGTAGACATCCAGTTCTCCCAACACCATTTATTGAATAGGGAGTCTTTCCCCCAAGGTATGTTCTTGTTTGGTTTATCAAAGATTAGGTGGTTGTAAAATGTTAGTTTCATTTCTTGGTTTTCAATTCGATTCCAAGTGTCTATGTCTCTGTTTTTGTGCCAGTACCATGCTGTCTTGAGCACTATGGCTTTGTAGTACAGACTAAAATCTGGTATGCTGATGCCCCCAGCTTTATTTTTGTTACAGAGAACTGCCTTAGCTATACGGGGTTTTTTCCGGTTCCATACAAAACGCAGAATCATTTTTTCCAAATCTTGAAAGTACGATGTTGGTATTTTGATAGGAATGGCATTGAATAGGTAGATTGCTTTGGGAAGTATAGACATTTTAACAATGTTGATTCTTCCCAGCCATGAGCATGGTATGTTCTTCCATTTGTTAATATCCTCTGCTGTTTCCTTTCTGAGGATTTCATAGTTTTCTTTATAGAGGTCCTTCACCTCCTTCGTTAGGTATACTCCTAGGTATTTCATTTTCTTTGAGACTATGGTGAAGGGAGTTGTGTCCTTAATTAGCTTCTCATCTTGACTGTTATTGGTGTATACAAAGGCTACTGACTTGTGGACATTGATTTTATATCCTGAAACATTACTGTATTTTTTGATGACTTCTAGGAGTCTTGTGGTTGAGTCTTTGGGGTTCTCTAAGTATAAGATCATGTCGTCAGCAAAGAGGGAGAGTTTGACCTCCTCTGCTCCCATTTGGATTCCCTTTATTTCCTTGTCTTGCCTAATTGTATTGGCTAGAACTTCCAGCACTAGGTTGAATAGTAAAGGTGACAGAGGACAACCTTGTCTGGTTCCAGTTCTAAGAGGAAAAGCTTTCAGTTTTACTCCATTCAGTAAAATATTGGCTGTGGGTTTGTCATAGATAGCTTCAATCAGTTTTAGAAATGTGCCACCTATGCCTATACTCTTCAGTGTTCTAATTAGAAAAGGATGCTGGATTTTATCAAATGCTTTTTCTGCATCTATTGAGAGGATCATGTGGTCTTTATTTTTGCCTCTGTTAATATGGTGGATAACTTTTATAGACTTGCGTATGTTAAACAAGCCTTGCATCCCTGGGATGAAGCCTACTCGATCATGATGAATGACTTTTTTGATGATAAGCTGTAATCTATTGGCTAGGATTTTGTTGAGAATTTTTGCATCTATATTCATGAGTGAGATTGGTCTGAAATTCTCCTTTTTGTTTGGGTCTTTTCCAGGGTGATGTTTGCTTCATAGAATGTGTTGGGGAAGATTCCTTCTTCCTCAATTTTTTGGAATAATTTCTGCAGTACAGGAATAAGCTCTTCCTTGAAGGTTTGATAGAATTCTGGAGTGAAGCCATCTGGACCAGGGCATTTTTTGGTTGGAAGATTTTTTATTGTTTCTTTGATCTCAGTGCTTGAAATTGGTCTGTTCAGGAGCTCTATTTCTTCCTGGCTGAGTCTAGGGAGAGGGTGTGATTCCAAATATTGATCCATTTCTTTCACATTGTCAAATTTCTGGGCATAGAGTTTCTGGTAGTATTCAGAGATGATCTCTTGTATCTCTGTGGGATCAGTTGTTATTTCCCCTTTATCATTTCTGATTGAGGTTACTAGAGATTTTACTTTTCTATTCCTCAGTAGTCTGGCCAATGGTTTATCTATTTTATTTATTTTTTCAAAAAACCAACTCCTTGTTTCATTAATTTTCTGAATGATTCTTTTGTTTTCAAGTTCACTGATCTCTGATTTGATTTTGGATATTTCTTTTCTTCTACTGAGTTTAGGCTTAGAGTGTTCTTCTTTTTCCAATTCCATAAGATCTCTTGTGAGATTGTTGATGTGCTCTCTTTCTTTTTTTCTAACGCAGGCATCTAAAGCGATGAATTTTCCTCTCAAAACTGCTTTTGCAGTATCCCACAGGTTTTGGTAGCTTGTGTCTTCATTGCTGTTATGCTCAAGGAAGTTAATAATTTCCTGTTTTATTTCTTCCTTCACCCATCTGTTATTCAACAGAAGATTGTTTAATATCCATGCCTTTGGGTGGGGTCGAGCATTTTTGTTAGAGTTGAGTTCCACCTTTTTGCCTTATGGTCTGAGAAGATACAAGGTAAAATTTCAATTCTTTTGATTCTGTTGATATTTGTTTTGTGTTCCAGGATATGATCAATTTTGGAGAATGTTCCATGGGGTGATGAGAAGAATGTATATTCTTTATCTTTGGGATGGAGTGTTCTATATGAGTCTATCAAGCATAGTTGTTCTAGGGTCTCATTTAAATCTCTTATATCCTTGTTTAATTTCTGTTTAGAGGATCTGTCCAGCTTTGTAACAGGAGTGTTAAGGTCCCATGTTATGATGGTATTATCAGATATCATATTGCTCAGACTGAGTAAGGTCTGTTTCAAGAATCTGGGAGCATTTAAATTGGGTGCATAAATATTTAGAATTGAAACATCTTCTTATTGTATTTTTCCCTTGACCAATATAAAGTGACCATCTTTGTCTTTTTTGCCTTTAGTTGCTTTAAATCCACATGTATCTGAAAATAAGATTGCAACTCCTCTTTTCTTCTGAATTCCATTTGCCTGAAAAATTGTCTTCCAACCCTTGACTCGGAGCTTTAATTTGTCTTTTGAAGCCAGGTGTGTTTCTTGCAGACAGAAAATGGATGGCTTGTGTTTTTTAATCCAGTCAACCATTCTATGTCTCTTCAGTGGGGAATTCAAGTCATTAACATTTATTGAGATAATTGATAAGTGTGGTAGTATTCTATTCGTCTTATTTTGTGAGAGTCCATTGCTTAGTTTTATCTTTTGCATCAGTGTGGAGGTTATGTTCAGTCCTTTAATTTCTGAGATGTTACTTTGCTGCTGATCCATTGTGGTGGTCAGTGTGCAGAACAGGTTGAAGTATTTCCTGTAGAGCTGGTCTTGTTGTGGCAAATTTCCTCAATGTTTGTGTATCCGTAAATGATTTGATTTCTCCATCAATTTTGAAGCTTAGCTTAGCAGGGTACAGAATTCTGGGCTGGAAATTGTTCTGTTTAAGTAGATTAAAGGTAGATGACCATTGTCTTCTTGCTTGGAAAGTTTCATTAGAGATGTCTGCGGTCACTCTGATGGATTTGCCCCTGTAGGTCAACTGGCGCTTACTCCTGGCAGCTTGCAGAATCTTTTCTTTTGTCTTGACTTTGGACAGGTTCATCACAATGTGTCTTGGAGAAGCTCGGTTAGAGTTGAGGCGACCTGGGGTCCGATATCCCTCTGAAAGCAGTGTGTCAGAATCTTTGGTGATGTTTGGGAAATTTTCTTTTATAATATTCTCTAGTATGGCTTCCATTCCTCTGGGGCATTCTTCTTCCCCTTCTGGAATTCCTATCACTCGTATGTTGGAACACTTCATAAAGTCCCATAATTCTGACAGTGAATGTTCTGCTTTCTCTCTCTTCTTTTCTGCCTCTTTTACTATCTGAGTTATCTCAAAAACTTTGTCTTCTACCTCTGAAATTCTTTCTTCTTCATGGTCTAACCTGTTGCTGATACTTTCCATTGCATCTTTAAGTTCCCTGATTGACTGTTTCATTTCCTTCAGCTCTGCTATATCCTTTTTGTTTTCTTCCTATCGTTCATCTCTTATTTGATTCTGTTTTTGAATTTCCTTTTGGTTATTTTCCACTTTATTAGCAGTTTCCTTCATTGTTTCCATCATTTCTTTCATTGTTTTCAACATGTGTATTCTAAATTCCCTTTCTGTCATTCCTAACATTTCTGTATAGGTGGAATCCTCTGCAGTATCTACCTTATGGTCCCTTGGCGGGGTTGTTCTGGACTGGTTCTTCAGGTTGCCTGGAGTTTTCTGCTGATTCTTCCTCATGAGTGATTTCTTTTATCTGTTTCCTTGCCCTAATTTTCCTTTCACTTCCTCTTGCTCTTTAAGTTCTCATGCCTGTGGACTAAGGTTTACAGTACCAGAAGGGTGAGAAGGTTGAAGAGCAAAAAAGGGATGAAAGAAAGGAGGACCGAGTGATAAGAAAAAAAGAAAAATAGAGAAAGGAGAGGGGGTGGGTAAAAGGAATATTGACAAAAAGAAGAGAGGCACAGAGAGAGGGATCAGAGCAATATAGGTGTACAGTAGGTTACTTTGACACAACCTTAAAAAAAAAACACCTTCTGGGGGTGCCCAGTTGGGTGGTTCCCTTGAGGTCAGCAGCTCTTTGCTAACCTGATCAGACACAGTACCCCACCTCCACCAAGTAGAGAGGAAAGACAAAAATGCTATAAATCAAACCAAAACAAGCAAACAGAAAACTTTATGGGATAAAATTGGCTGGAAAAACCAAATAATAGTGGTAGAAACACTAACAAAAATGAAGTTCTAATTATTGAGATAGGCAGCAATGGGAAATTATAATTAAACTAGAAAAATTGAGAAAGAAAAAGGATCTGTATGGAAAAGGTTGAACTTAAAAAACAAAACAACAATCAACAACATTAAAATAAACAGAAAAAACAACCAAACAAACAAACAAAAAAAAAACAAACACAACCAAAAACAAAGCAGTATGTATATGTTAGTGAATATTGTCTGGGCAACTCGTGGTCTTCTGGGGTATGAGATATTAATCACAGTTCTGATACGACTGGAGGCTGCTAGTTTCTCAAACCCCAGCAGGTAGACACCCTAAATCTCTCTTCAGCCCACTTAAAAGGCACTTTGTGCTTTTTCACTTGCTGAGCAGAAGCTTTCCCAGGGAAGTGCTTGTCGCTGGAATCACTGCTGAAGTGGCTATCCACTTACCCTGTGTGCCAAAACTAGTCTCCCTCTGCCCCTGAGGGTTAGGGCTGCAAGGCGGCTCAGACCCCGCCCTTAGGCTACTTGGTCGCTGGGTTACCAGCTCCCACCCAATTCCAGCTCTGTGACCCTGAGGGCGGAGCTTGTCGGGGCAGATCGCTCACAATGGCTGCCTTGACCCAGAGCCAAACACTATTAGCTCCGCCTGGCTCAGCGGCTCAGACTGGGGCCCTAGACAAAGGCCAAAGTTCTCCGCACTCCCGCTCAGGCTCTCCCCAAGGCAGTTCAGCTGAGTGCCAAGTCCAAAGACACCAAAACAGTTCACAGGTAAGGCCTTTCTGGTTTGCAGTCTCGCTGCTACTGAACTTACAGTTGTGGGCGGGTTTAGATGGATTGAACACATGCAACAACTTGCCAGTTTTCCACTGTTTTAGTCCTCCTCTTGGGGTCCAGAAGTCTCTCGCTGACTCCCTGTATCTTCTCAGGGGTGATGATAGGCAGATCCCACCAGCCAGAGATGCCTGGAGTCCTATCTCCCCAGACTCACGGTGCCCAGATGCAAGGAAGCTGTTACTCGGCTGCCATCTTGCTCCGCTTCCTAGTTTGTGCTTTTTATAACTTATAGAAAAAAATAAAATCTCTAGAGAAAATTCATACATAATAAAAGAGTCTATTTTATTCAAAGAGTTATAAAAATTGTTTGCTTACAAATATAAGTTTTTGTTTTGTGTCCTGAATTTAAATACTTTTTTAGTCCTTAAGCAATGTTTGTTCAACAACTCTTCCTTTGATTTTTTTCATGCAAATAAGATGTTTTCTTATGAGACTGTGCAGTGAGCAAACAAGGGAAACAACAAAACTGAATAATACCTGGGCCCATGGAATGGAGTGAAGCACTAGTTACTGTGCTGTGGGTAGAGCTGCGTAAGAAAAGCGAAATGCTAGGGAGGCTTTGAAGAACAACTTCATTATTGAGTGTGAAAGAGAAATTCAAACTTGGTGGTTGACCATTTTCAAATATGCAGATAATCATAATGCTATAATGTAGTGGTTCTCAACCTGTGGGTCACGACCCCTTTGGGGGTCAAACGACCCTTTCATAGGGGTCACCTAAGACCATCCTGCATATCATATATTTACATTATGATTCATAACAGTAGCAAAATTACAGTTATGAAGTAGCAACAAAAATAATTTTGTGGTTGTGGAGGGGGGGTCACCACAACACAAGGAACTGTATTAAAGGGTCCTGGCATTAGGAAGGTTGAGAACCACTGCTGTAATGTCAGTCATGATTACACATGTTTATACATTCCTTAAAATATTCTCTTAATATTCCACAAATGAATTTTTCTTTGCCTAATATTTGATTCATTTTTAAGCCTTTCATTTGTTTATTGATTTGACTTTGGCCTCAAAATTATATGTGTGTTATATATTTATATGGCCTAATAGGGATATATGCATCTCTTTTAGATTTATGACTTTTGTTTAGTTTTATTTTCCTTCTTGGAAGGAAAGGAATTTAGGATTACAAGAATATATGGTGTTTCATCAAAGGATTTTGATGTGTGCTTTCTTGTTTGACAGAGATCTCAACTCTTTTATTCTTCATCCAGAATCCCATGAACACTTCACAAAAGCAGTGAAAGGCTTAATGTTGTCATGGTTGCTATATCTCTGCTTTTGTGTTTTGGCACGTTTGCACTCATGTTATCAAATCAATGCAATTTAATAAAAGTGTATTGCTAATATGATCATAGTTATAGAAAATGTGGCACTAAGTAGCACTGGGAAGGGAGTGTTATTTATTTCAGAATAATTAAATATGGTATGTGTCTATACAGTTCTCTTTACAAATCTGCAGTGTTGATATGGGTCTGTATACATGAATTAGCTAAGAAGCCTTCATTCTTTAAATTAATATTAGTTTAAAAAACCTCTTCTATGCTATAAATATATGAAGTCAGTTCCTCGACATCCCTTGGCTCAGAATAAAAGCTTTATTTTCTTAAAGTAGCTAATTAAGTTGATAGTAAGAATACTCCAAAATACATTGAGATTCACTTTTATATGGCTGTTTTTGAAGTCAAATAAGTTGAATTATTGTCTAATCATTTATTATTATAATTATGCAGAGATTTGATTTTAGGCAAGAAGTTTCAAAAATAAAATAACAGATAAAATACCAGCTGTTCCAATATTATTTTTAAATTTTGTTATTTATTATTCCATGTGTTATCTGTTATATATAATATATGCATACATAACTTTCCTTCTAAATAATGAGAAACCACACAAACTTTTGTAAATAAGTTTTGTGACTCAATAACATAATACATATTTTTTTATATTTTATTTCAAAATATTATAGGGATACAGGTGTTTTTGGTTACATGGATCACTTTTGCTATTCTTGAGTCAGGGTTATACGTATTCCAGTCATCCAGACAATGTTCATTGTACCCATTAGGTAGGTTTTCATTCATCTCTTCTCCTTCCTCCTTTGCTTGATTTCCATGGAGTTTTACTTCCCTCTGTACACAATATATCCTCATTGGTTAGTTCCAATTTGTTAGTATATAATAAGAGAAAGGGCTCTTAACTTAAGAAAATGGTTTCCAGTTCCATCCAAATTATTCCAAAGGCATTAATTCATCCTTCTTCATGACTGAGTAGTAGCCCATTGTACCTGCATACCAAATTTTGTTAATCCACTCACGAATTAAGGGGCACTTGGTAGGATTCCACATCTATGGAATTGTAAATTGTGCTGAAGTAAACATTAAAGTGCTGCTGTCTTTTGACAAAATGACTTCTTTCCTTTCAGTAAATACCCAGTAGTGGGATTGCTAGATCAAATGGTAGGTACACTTTTAGTTCCCTGAGGAGTCTCCAGACTGTTTTCCACAGAGGTTGTACTAATTTGCAGTACAACCAACAGTGTAAAGGCATTACTCTTTTTGCTGCACCCAGGCCACCAAATGTTGATTTTGGACCTTTTCATAAAAGCCATTCGAATGGGGGAAGTTTGATATCTCTTGTGGTTTTAATTTGCATTTCCCTGGTGATCAGCAATAGGGAGCACTTTTCATGTGTTTATTGAACGTATCTACGTTATTTTGAAAAGTTTCTCTTTATGTCTTTACCCTTTTTTATGACTTTTTTCTTGTTGATATGCTTGAGTTCTTTGTAGATTCTTGTTAGAAGCCCTCTATCAGATGCATAGCTTGCAAATATTTTCTCCCATTTTATAAGTTGTCTATTTGCTCTGTTGATTAATACTTTGACTGTGCAGAAGCCTTTTAATTTAATCAAGTGCAATTTATTGATTTTTACTCTTCTTGCAGTTGCCATTGGAGTCTTCTTCATAATTTTTTTGCCTAAGCTGAAATCTAGAAAAATTTTTCCGAAGTTTTTTTTCTGGAATTCTCCTGCTTCCATGACTTACATGTAAGTCTTTTATCTATCTTGAATTAATTTTTGCTCTTGGTCAGTGACATGGAAGCTGTTTCATTCAGCTGTCCAATTTTTCTGCATTATTCTTTCAATATGGATGATTTTCCCCAGTGTATATTGTTGCCTGCCTTGTCAAAGAGCAATTGGCTATATGTGGATGTTTTATATCTAAGTTCTCTTTTCTATTTTGTTGATCTCTATCTCTGTTTGTGCCAGTACCATGCCATCGTAGTTACTAAAGTCTCGTAGTAAAGTTTGAAGTTTGGTAATGTAATGCATCCAGATTCATTCCTTGTTCAAGATTGCTATTCAGACTCTTTTCTGAACCAAAGCAGTTGAATGATTTTTCCTAAATATGTGAAATATAGCATTGATATTGTGGTTGGGGCTGTACTGATCAATGCTTACTCCTCTGATTCATGAGCATGACATATTTCTTTAATTGTTTCTGTTATCTACAGCTCCTTTCCTTAATTTTTTTTTTGTATTTCTCTTTGTATAGATCTTCAATTTTTGGTTAAGTATATTACTTTGTATTTGATTTTCTTTGTGGCTATTGTGAATGGTATCAAGATTTTTATTAGTCTCTCAGCTTGACTGTTATTGGTGTAAATGGGAATTCTACTGATTTGTATACATTTACTTTATGACCTAAGAATTTATATACCAGTTCCAGGAGTCCTTTGAAAGAGTCTTTGGGGTGTTCCAGATATAAGATTATATTGTCAGGAAAAAGTGATAGTTTGACCTTCCTTTCCTGATTGGGATACCCTTTATTTATTTGTCTTGCTTGATAGCTCTGGCTAGGACTTCCAGCACTATGTTGAATAGAAATGGGCTCCCTTATCTTGTTCTATAGGAATGCTTTCAACTTTTCCTCATTTAGTATGTTGTTGACTGTGGGTTTGAAATATACAGCTTTTATAATTTTGACATATGTTCCGGTTTTATTGAAGGTTTGTATCACAAAAGGGTGCTGAATTTGATCAGATGTTTTTCCTGCATCTATTGAGATAATCATATGGTTGTTGTTTTTCCCTCTGTTTATATGTTAAATCACATTTATCAATTTCCATATATTGAAACATCCTTGCATCCCTGGGATAAATCCCATTTAATCATTGACTTTCTTTCTTGCTTTCTTTCTTGGTTTCTTTCTGTTGTTGATTTTGGTTTACTAGATTTCACTCAAGATTTTTGTACCTATACTATAAGGGATATTGGTATGCAGTTTTGGGGATTTTTGTTGTATCCTTTCATGGCTTTGGTATCAAAGTGATACTGGTTTCATAGAATTAGTTGGGAAGAATTCTTGCCTTCTTGATATTATGGATAATTTCTGGTCTTCTGAATGGGTGTGGTAAAATTTGTCTGTGAATCCATCTTGTCTGGGGTTGCTCTTTAGCGGTCTGTTCAGGAGTTCTATTTCTTCCTGACTAAGTACTGGAAAGTATGTGTTTCTAAGAATTTGTTCATTTCTTCTATGTTTTCTCATTTATATGTGTAGAGATTTTCATGGTATTCACAGATATTTTGTGTTTCTGTGATGTCAGTAGTAATAGCTCCTTTCCACTTATAACTGAGCTTATTTGGGAACTTTTTCTTTTATTTTTGGTTAATCTAGCAAGAGGTCTATCAAATTTGTTTATTTTCAAAGCACCAACTTTTAGTTTCTTTGACACTTTTCTCCCCACTTCATTTAGTTCTGCTCTGACCCTAGTTATTTCTTTTCTTCTGCTAGCTTTAGGTTTTGTTTGCTCTTTCTTTTCTAATTCCTTGAGATACATCAATAGACTATTGATTTGTGATCATTTTGTAAAGCATTTAAGGCTATTCATTTTCCCTTTATGGATGCTTTGGCTGAATCCCATAGATTTTGATAGCTGTGTCCATTTTGTCATTCAGTTTGAGGAATATTTTTATATCCATCTAAATTTTATTGATCCACTATTCATTCAGCAGCAGGTTAATGTCCATGATTTTCTGTAAGACTGAGTGTCTCCTTTTGAGTTGATTTCTAGTTTTATCTCACTGTGGTCTGAGAAGATGCATGGTAAAATTTCTGTTTCTTTGAATTTGATGACACTTGTTTCGTGGTCAAAATATGAGCAATCCTGAAGAATGTTACATGTGCTATTAAGTATTTGGGGTAAAACATTCCATAAATGTGTTTTATGACCATTCATTCTAGAACAAACAGGAATAAACTAAGCCCAAAATATAGAAGGAGAGAACTAATATAGATCAGAACATAAACAAATGAAATGAAGACTAAAAAGTAATACAAAATAGCAATGAAATAAAAAGTCAGTTTTTTGATAAACAAAATTGACAAGCCATAAGCCAGTGTTACTAAGAAAAAAGAAGGAAGACTGAAATAATTAAAATCAGATAAAAAAGGAAATATTGGAACTGATAGAGAGGAAAGGGTCATGAGGCTATTTTCAACAATTGTACACCAACAAATTGGAAAATCTAGGGAGATGAGTATTTTCTGGACATATACAACCTATCAAAATTGAATAATGAAGAAATGGAAAACCTAAGTATATGAATAATGAACAATAACAAGATTCAATCAGTAATAAAGAGTCTCCCATTACAGAAAAGCCTTGGACCTGAAAAATTCACTGTTCAATTTGACCAAACATTTAAAGAAGAGTTGATACCAATTATTCTCAAACAATTCTAGCAAATTGAAGGGTGGGGGGTTACAGGCTCATTCTGTGAGGCCAAGATTAGCTTGATATCAAAACTACATAAGGACACAATAACTAAAAATATTTCTGATGAACACACTAAAGGATACAACAACAACAACAACAAAAACAGAACTAAGCCACAAATCCAGTTAATTTATAGGAGATATAATCAGGAAAAACCTACCAGTAACATTTCCATATGCAAACAATGTACTACTGTAAAAATAAATTTGAAAAAAATCACATTAGCTACAAAAAATAATACATAAAGGAATAAGTTGAATGAAGGAAGTGAAAGGTTCCTATGGTAAAAATTGTGAAACGTTGATTAAGAAAACTCAAGAGGACACAAATAAATGGAAACATTGTTTAATGTCAGTGGATTGGAATAATTAGTATTATTAAAATATTCATTCTACTCAATCTACAGATTCAATATAATCCCTAGAAAAATATCAGTGGCATTCTTCACAGAGAAAGAAAAATACCTCAAATTTCTCTGGAACCACAAATAACTCTGAAGAGTAAAAAAAAAAGAAAAAAAAGAAAAAATTGTGCACAAAATAGTAAAGCTGGAGGAATCATAGTACTTGACTTGATAATGCACTACAAAGCAAAAGTAAGCCAAATAGCATGGTGTTGGTATAAAAAGAGACTTATAGATTAATCTAACAGTTTATAAATCTCAAAAATAAAAACTATGTATCCATATTCAAATGTTTTTTGATAAAAGTGCTAAAGGACAAATGGGATTATTTAGCTACTTAAATTCCATAGCGTTCAATAGAAGGAAAGAATGGAACCTATTTTGATATATCTTCTGTAAATGCTAGCCTAGAAGTCCTCAGCCTATACAATGTGTTACTAAATCTCCAGAATCAACACCTTAGTTTATCAGTGATGCCTTATTATTTGACATTGTCAGTCATTTTTGGAATTAATGTTCTTGCTTGATCCCAAAACTATTTGTTTTGAAAACTCAACTATCTTTCTAAAGTTTATTGAAAAGCCACTACTACTAGATACTATGCAAATGTTTTTTTTTATGAATTTTCCTTAAGTCATTATCCAAATCTTTTATTAGTTGAATTGTGTCTCACAATAAGATATGTTTATGTTCTAACCAATATAGCAGAATACATTCTTAATGAAATAGGCCTGTTGCAAATATAAATGCAGGCATATTTATAGATATTTTATGCTCACTTCCAGATGACCACAATAAAACAAATAATGCAATAAAAGGAGTCACATGAATACTTTGCTTTCCCAGTGCATACAACAGTTATATTTACACTATACTACAGTTTTCTAAGTCTGCAATATCATATCTAAAAGTCAATGTACATATTTAATTAAAAATACTTTATTGTTAACAAATGTTAACAATAATCTGAGCCTTCAGGGAATAGTAATCTTTTTTGCTGGTAGAGACTCTTTTCTTGATTGTTGATAACTGATGATTGATCAGGGTGGTGGTTGCTCAAGTTTAGGGAACCTGTGGCAATTTCTTATAAGAAGAAAATAATTAAATTTGCCACATTGATTAACTCTTCTTTCATGGAAAAATTTTCTGTAGCATAAAATTCTGTCTGAAAGCATTTTGCTCATCAGAGAACTTCTTTCAAAATTAGAGCCAATTTCTGAAACCCAGAAGCTGCTTTGTAAAGTAAATTAATGGAATATTCTAAACCCTTGGTATCCTTTCAACAGTGTTTTTACATCTTCACCAGAAGTAGATTCCAATATTAAGAATTCACTTTCTTTGCTCATGTGTAAGAAGAAACTCCTCATCTGTTTAAGTTTTATCATGAGACTCCAGTTATTCAGCTACATCTTCGGGGTTCACTTCTGCTTCTTTTATAATTTCCACTCCACCTGCAGAGACCTCCTTCACTATAATCCTAACCTCCTCAAAGTCACCCATTTCAATTAGAATTAACCTCTTTAATGCTCCTGTCAATGTGGATATTTTGACCTCTGCCCACGAATCATGACTGCCATTAATGACATCTAGAATGACTAATTATGCCTTGTAGGTTTTCAATTTACCCCACTTATCTTACCCAGACCTATCAGAGGAATTATTATCTGTGGTAGCTACAATGTTACAAAAGGTACCTCCTAAATAATACCGCTTAAAAGTCAGAATTACTCTTCTGTTTCAGGGCTGCCGGATGAATGATGTGTTAGTAGAATAGAAACAACATGAATATCCCTGTAACTATTCATCAGAGCTCTTGAATGCCCAAGTACATTGCCAATAAGCAGTAATAGTTTGAAAGGAATCTTTTCTTCTGAGCAGTAGGTCTCAACAGTACACTTAAAATATTAAGGAAGGCATGCTGTCAACTGATGTGCTGTCATCAAGGTTTTGTCGTTCCATTTATAGAACAGAGGTCAAGTAGATTTAGCATAACTTTCAAGGGGCTTAGGATATATGGAGTGGTAAATAAGCATTGGAGTAAATTTAAAGTCAAAAACTGCATTAACTTCTAATAAGAGTCAGCATGAACAAGGTAAAGTCTCCATCTTTCTTTAAGGCTGCATAATATTCCATGGTGTACATATACCACAGTTTATTAATTCATTCGTGGATGGATGGGCACTTGGGATTTTTCCATGACTTAGCAATACCTTGTTCATGTTTACATGGATGGAGCTGGAACATATTCTTCTTAGTAAAGTATCTCAAGAATGGAAGAAAAAGTATCCAATGTACTCAGCCTTACTATGAAACTAATTTTTGGCTTTCATATAAAAGCTATAACCCAGTTATAACCTAAGAATATGGGGAATGGGGAGAGGAAGAGGAGGGAGGTGTGAGGATGGGCAGAGGGAGGGTGAAAGGTGGGATTACACCTGCAGTGCATCTTACAAGGGTACATGTGAAACTTAGTAAATGTAGAATATTATTGTCTTAACACAATAACTAAGAAAATGCCAGGAAGGCTATGTTAACCAGTGTGATGAAAATGTTTCAAACTGTTTATAAAACCTATGTATGGTGCCCCACGATCTCATTAATGTACACAGCTATGATTTAATATTAATAAAAAATAAAATATGTCAAATAATCTATAAAACCAGTGTATGGTGCCCCATGATTGCATTAATGTACACAGCTATGATTTAACAATAAAAAAAAATAACCATTGGTTATAAAAAAAAAAAAAGTCAGCATGTCCTTTGATAGATGACATTGAATGAGGCCCTCTAACGATGAAAGTTCCAGATGAATTTTTGTACCAATATCAGGGTGTTTCATCTACCCTGGAAATCCATTGTTTGGTGTAGACATTTTCATTAATTATCTTAGCTAAATCTTCTGGATAATTTGCTGCAGCTTCATTAGCACTGGCAGCTTCACCTTGTACTTTTATCTTATTGAAATGGCTTTTTTCCTTAAACCCAATGAATGTACCTCTGTGAGTTTCAAACTTTTCTTCTCCAGTTTTCTACTTCTTTCAGATATTTCTGAGTTAGGCTTTGGCTTATAATAATTTTGTGGCTGCCCTCTCTACAGTCCACCATGTGAGGGTATAATCAGAAGGCTGCCATTCACAAACCAAGAGGTGAGCCCTCACCAGACACCACATCTGCCATTGCCTTGGCTTTGGACTTCCAGCCCCAAGAACTGTGAGAAATAAATGTTTGTTGTTGATGCAAAAAAAAAAAAAAAAATACAATTTTGTAACTGGTTTGATATTCTAAGTGGACCTATAAAAATATCTCTATATCAGCAAAAGGACATGTTGCTTTCATATCATTTATATGTTCATTGGAATATCATTTTTCACTTTCTTCAACTGCTTTTCCTTCGTGTTTGCAACCTGGCTAATAGCTTGCTGCAAAAAGCCTAGCTTTTAATTTATCTTAGTTTTCAACATAACTTTCTTACTAATATTACTGATTTATAGTTTTCTTTCTATGATGAGTAAGTTTTGCTTTTGAAAAATTCACAGATTTAGTAAGTGCAAGTGTTTTTTGTTATATGGATGAATTACATAATGCTGAAGTTAGAGCTTTTAGTGCACCTGTCACCAGAATAGTGTACCTGGTATCCAACAGGTAGCTTTTAATTCCTCACTTATTTCCTCCTATCCTTCCTTTTCAATTTCCAGTACAACACTTCATGACCATTTACACACTCCCTTTTTAGTTTTCACTTAAATAGTTTTGATTTAAAGTGAGTGAAGTGTGATTCTTTTACTTGATCATTTAGGCAAGGTTGTCAGGTTTTTAATCAGTTGAATGTCAATATAATTGTGCCTTCAGGAACATGGAGGCTGAGGATAGGGAGAGAGGTAGCGGAATGGCTGGGTGATGGAGCAGTCACAACACATGCAGCCTTTATCTATCAACTTTGTCATGTAATATTGGTGTGAATTGTGACCCCCTAAAACAGTTAAATAGTAACATCAAAGATTACTGATCACAGAGCACCATAATAGATGTATGATAATGAGAATATTTCAAATATTGTGAGAATTACCTAAATGTGACACAAAGGCAGTGACACAGTGAGAACATGATCTTGGAAAATTGGCACTGACAGCATTTTTTGATGCAAGTTTTCCATAAATATTTATTTTAAAAAGTTACAATTACCCATGACTCACAATAAAATGAAGTTCTATTAATTGTGCTGTGCCTATAGATAAAACAAGGTCTTTCTGGGGGTAGAATGGGCCTTTAACCCAGCGTGACTGTTGTCCTTACTGGAAGCGAAGAGACACAGAGGCAGAGACACAGGGAGAATTCTATGTGACACGGAAGCAGAGACTGCATTAGTGCAGTCACAAACCTAAGTCAGGCAAATATTGTTGGCAAACCATCAGAAGCTACAAGAGAGGACAAACCTACAGGTTTCAGAGGGAACATGGTATTGTCAATCAATATCTATTTTTGTATTTAAACCCTCCAAAATTATGTGAGACTAAATGTTGTTTTAAACCACCTATCCTGCTGTGTGTTGGTACAACAAGTATCTAGAAGATAAATATAAATTATGTGAGAAAATTTCTTCTTGTATCTAAGAAAATTTAGTTAGGCTTTGAGGCTAAGAAAAGTTAAATAGAGTATCTAAGAGTCCCATAATAATGGTGAATAGTATTGTCTAAAGTTGAATCTAGTGTTCTTGTCACAATAAGTATTTATCATTTTAGAAATCATATAAAACTTTTCTATGGCTCACAAAATCTATTAGGCTGAAATATGACAAAAACAGGTATTCCATAGAGTCTTTGAGTGGAATCTTATAGGCATTGTTCTTTTCATAAATAAGTAGCATTAAAGTGTTTGTAAAAGCGTGAAAGAGAAAGTACTAAAATTCTACAGCATCTCTAATTGAATGCCATATGTTGAACTCTGTCAATCCTTTTCATCCCTCTGTTCTTTGTGACACCCCTTGAAATCAATGAGAATGTGAAAATTAAATCAGAGTATATATTGAGAGAATCATAAAAAGTGTATCATCCAGATACTCTGGTTAATGACTGAACACATGAAAAGCGCAGTGGAACTCTGTTTATAAAAATCAATACAGTCCTCAGCTTTAGAGGCAAATTTTAATGTCTCTTCTATGAACATCAGTTTTGAGGAAATGTTTCATATGCATTATTTTTAGAGCCACTCTTCAGCTGCAGGTTTGGAAATAGAAAGCAAAACACTAAAATGATTACTTTGCTATTTATGAATGTAAATAAAAAATGATGTTTAGAAAACAATGAAAATATAGAGATTAATTAAATGAGTTTCAGATGACATTTTACTTCACTAGGTTCATGCAATGATATATACATTTATTAGACTCCCTTAAAATGAGACTATGTTGGAGTTTCAATGACAATAAGCTGATGCCTATAATGCTGTAATAAAATGCCCATTTATAAACATTGCCTGATATAATTAACTGTGACAATGTTAGACTTTATTTTCATTGATATAATTATCAGCATATTTGATGGAGTAAATTTTTTTTTTTTCGAGACAGAGTCTCATTATGTCGCCCTCGGTAGAGTGCTATGGCGTCACAGCTCACAGCAACCTCAAACTCTTGGGCTTAAGAGATTCTCTTGCCTCAATTTCCCAAGTAGCTGGGACTACAGGCACCTGCCACAATGCTTGGCTACTTTTTGGTTACAGTTGTCATTGTTGTTTGGCAGGCCCAGGATGGATTTGAACCCGCCAGCCTTGATGTATGTGGCCGGCACCCTAGCCACTGAGCCATAGGTGCCGAGCCTTGATGGGGTAAATTGGACATACAGTTTACCTTGTATTAATCTATATATTCTGGGCAGATTACTGAATATTTAAAGTTTTCTAAAATAACCTAAATGTTTTTAGGGTCCTGAGCATATATCATCTTCTGAAACACAATAAAGTCCCAAATAGAGTCCCTAATAGAATCATCCAAAAAAATTGTGATACAATTGTATCATTTTAATGTACTTCTCTACTCTAGCACTAAGACTTTCAGTAAAATATTTTAATGTGCTAAAAATTAATCTTATCAGTTTTCATTTAATTGATTCTAAAAGGAAAAATACGAAATGATTAGACAAAACACAAACTAAGCGTGCGCGTCCATGTGGAAATCTCAGCGGAAGCTGAACTAAGTGAGATTTTGAGAAGCCAGTTGGTTTAACCATATGCAAGTTTGAATATTCCTCATGTTAAATTTATGACCTCCTTTTCCTGCCCTGTTATGGCACAGAAAAGGAGGTCATAAATTTAACATGAGGAATATTTAAACTATAACTAGTTCAATTAATATTAAAGGTAAAGAACAAATTTAATGAATATGTCTTCTTTTCCATGAAAGGAAAAAAAATGTTAACAGTTGTTATATCTTATTCATATGCCATAATTGATAGACCTGATTCATAGTGTATTGCCTAATAAAACAAAGAGATATTTTTCCCTTGTGAATCTTAAATGAATAAATACTGACATACATCCTTGTCAGGCATGTATCTTTTGCAGCATTTGTTTTCCTCTTGGATCTTAAACAAGATTCAAAGCAACCCATAATAGTTTCTGGGTGTTTATTTGGCACTATTGTGGTCTAACCTAGTTTACATGTAACCGAGTCTTAATTCAGAGTAAGCCCAAGCCAAGTTCAGAATGATGTCTGTTTCATAGTAGGGCTGAGTACATTGGATATTTTTTCTTCCATTCTTGAGATACTTTACTAAGAAGAATATGTTCCAGCCCTACTATGAAACTAATTTATGGCTTTCATGTGAAAGCTATAACCCAGTTATAATCTAAGAATATGGAGAAGGGGAGAGAGAGGGGAGGAAGGGGTGAAGATGGGCGGAGGGAGGGTGATTGGTGGATTACACCTGCAGTGCATCTTACAAGGGTACATGTGAAACTTAGTAAATGTAGAATATAAATGTCTTAACACAGTAACTAAGAAAATGCCAGGAAGGCTATGTTAACAAGTGTGATGAAAATGTGTCAAACGTTCTATAAAACTAGTGTATGGTGACCCATGATCGCATTAATGTACACAGCTATGATTTAATAAAAAAAAAAAAAAAAAAAAAAGAATGATGTCCATACCAGGATTGTGGTAAATCCCTCAGCCTCTCTCGTCAAGGTTAATCCTAAATGTACTGGGTATGTTTACCCTCATAAATTAGTTAACATATCTTTAGGTAGGACTGTAATTTTAAAAGTGTGTTTTTAAGCTTTCATAAAATGATTTTAGTTTCTTCTGGGATGGAGGAGGAATCTTTTAGCAAATGTCTGCAGTCTGTAACTTGAGCATTCAATTGCAAATTGTTGCTCTCAGTAGATCTGATACAGAAGTGATTCTCTTCCCTGTGAAGATAGGGCTGCTCTCTCTCTCTTTTCATTCTTTTGTAATTTTTTTCTTTTCTCACTTCTGGGCTGATTTTCCTATTGCCTAGATACTGTTTTCGGTTTTGATTCCTCATTTTGAACAGCTATATTCAGTTGTTTCTGAGAGAATGTGAGTGGAAAACAAATTTTTGAAGACCACAGTGTTTGAAAATGTCTTCAACACAATATTAGATTTATGTGGTGGATAGGTATAGAATTCAATGTGGAATAAATGAAAAATAAAAAATAATGTTTTCTACCTTCCATTTTAGCTGTTTAGATTTATGATTACTTTTAGTTTCTTAATGCTGTCTTATATAATTGCTATAATTTTCATCTGTTTAGAAGCTTTTAAAATATTAACAAGTTCACATTTAAATTTTATACAATATCTAAGCACCTTATGTTCAATTAAAGTTTCAGAAGTTTTCCATATTTTTTGGATAATTTTTCTCTATAGATATTATTTGATTCCAATTTTCTGGATTTTCTATTATTTGAAGATTATCTTTCTGAATTGTATCTTGTGTACTTAATTTATCTTTACATACTTTTATGTTTTTCATTCTTTCTCTGATTACTGTCAATTTTCTCAAATGCATCTACTAACTTTATGTTTGGATTACTTCATATATATAAGCAGACACACTCAGACATAAGAATTTTTGTTGTTTTCAAGCTGGTTTTATATTGTATTTTGTTCATATTTCATTATCTTTTCTAACAAATTGTATACCATCTTGTTACCATATGTTTAATGTTTTACTATGCTTTCTTTTCTTCTGATTGACTGATTTATAATTCTGCTACTGTTTATTTGTGTTTTTATTAAAATTTCATCCATAGACATTTGAGGCAATGAAAACCTGCCTGAAATATCAATATAATCATGCTCAAATTTTTACCATTGTTTTTTAATGTTAGAGAGAGCTCATTTGATTGATTGTTAGAGTTTTAAATTTTAGTGTTTGTTGATTTATGTTTTTGTATTTATCATAGCCCCACAGAGAAGTTTCCCAGCACTTTCCAATAGGGAATATTCAAGTATTTTACTGAAGATCAATAGAAGCAAAATAGGGCTTTTAAATTTCAAAATTTGAATTTTATTTTTATTTAAATATTACTGCCATTATTTTCTGTGTGTTTTGAGTCACGTATTGCAAAGATCATCTGTCAGGGTGCTCTTTAAATACTGCACTTACTTACAGAGTACTAAAATAAATCTCACTTTGTGGTGTCACGTAGCATATTCCCAAAGTGACACTTTATTTGTCTGTTATTTTTATTTTTTTTATTTTTATTTTTTTTTATTTTTTTTGTAGAGACAGAGTCTCACTTTATGGCCCTCGGTAGAGTGCCGTGGCCTCACACAGCTCACAGCAACCTCCAACTCCTGGGCTTAAGCGATTCTCTTGCCTCAGCCTCCCGAGCAGCTGGGACTACAGGCGCCAGCCACAACGCCCGGCTATTTTTTGGTTGCAGTTTGGCCGGGGCTGGGCCTGAACCCGCCACCCTCGGTATATGGGGCCGGCGCCTTACCAACTGAGCCACAGGCGCCGCCCCTTGTCTGTTATTTTTTAAAGAATACTTGTACTTTCTGGAACTAAAAGATTTCCCAGGCTTAACCTGCGTACTTTATAGCCCCATCCGTTCCTTCAATGAAGCCTGGCTCTTTTTATTGGAAAATAGTATTGGAAACTGAAATTTGGATGTTAGGTGTGCTACTGGGGTGTCATTATAGCTAAGCCCTCTCTGCTAACAAAGCAAGGCACAGCAGAAATACCTAACAGTTGTGCATATGCTAGCATGCATATGTAGACATATCTGTAAATATTTCTATGTATTACCAATTTATCAATATTAAGCTAACTATAAATTCTCACTAATGTCTATGACTGTAATTCACTACCACATGGACTGTTCTACATTCCTCTTACTTATCTGTAAGTTACAACTCAAACAGGGAGAGACCTGATTCCAGTATCTGCCATGCTTTGAACTAATTGTTTAATTCCAGTATATGTGTATGGCAATATTAGAATGTTCAATCCAACCCCTGTGAAAAACAACTTTAATAAGGTATTTACGTACAGTTTGTTTGCCTTTACTCTTACTAACTCTACTCATAAGGCATATTGCCACCCTTCCACTGTGGCTCTAAATCCATCTCCTGCTGTTTATCCATTAGTATAATTTTGTTTGTCCTAAAGCCCTTCCAGTTAAAAGGGTTGAAATCCTAAAACAATCTACAATTAAATTAAATTAAAAACAAAAAGAAAGCTCTGCCACATGCATTGAGAATTGACAAATACTTAAAAGAAAAAGACGACATCTGTCCCTGTTTCCATTGTTCTGTGGTCTCAGTCCCTCACACTTTCACTTAGATTTAACCTGATAGTTTTTGTACAGTTTATAAATACAGGTTTTTTTTAGTTGTCCTTACTAGGAAGGAGGTTGTTTTCAGTAAAGCCATTCCTGTATCACTAGAAGTATAATTTCTGTAGTAATTATTTACACAAACTGTATGTTGAACATTCCTATTTATTAAAAATATACATGATTGAAATGTGTATTTCAATCAAAATGAGTGTACTTTTATAAAAATGTAGGCACAATAAGTTTCTGAGAGAAAATTTATTCAATATAGACAGCAGTGGAAGGAAAATCGTTGTTTAAAAAATCAGTTCTTGAGGCTAAAACTTACGTTTATCAAAGTGTTAGCGAATTTCATTGACAAGACCAGTATTAATGATGTGAAATTACATAACAACTAGGACTTTGCTATTATTGCAGCAGAAAAAAATCGTTTTCTGTGGCTTTGGATGTGGCTCTCAAAATTCCCCTCATTTTTTTTAACTTGTATGCTTTTATTTTTCTAGACGATTATCATTTAATTTTCAAAGCACTGTATGACCTTCTCATAAATTTCTTCTGAAAACAATAATCCTAGGAAGTGCTAGGAATATTTGTCTTGTGCAACAAAGAGGAAAATTAGGTCTCTTTAATGGAAATTTTTGCATATACCATGTTTTTGCTATTTGGAATCATGTAATTTAAGCCATTAGGCCTGAAACAACATACCTCAGAATATAATCTCATCTCCAGTTTTTAACCAATGTAAATTATAATTTGAATGATACAACAATCATCATTATAAATACCAGAATGGGTGGTGTATTTTTTTTTCTTTTTGAGACAGTTTCACTCTGTTGCCTAGACTTGCCATGCTGTCAGCCTTGATTCAAGTGATACTGTTGCCTCAGCCTTTCCAGTACTGGGGACTACAGTTTTCACACCACAACACCTGGGTAATTTTACTACTTTGAGTAAAGATGGTGTCTCGTTCTTGCTTAGGCTGTTCTCTCACCCCCAAGCTCAATTGATCCTCCCACCTCAGCCTCCCAGAGTGTAAGATTACAAGTGTGAGACATCACGGATCTACAGTGAGTGGTCTTTGTTAACATTTTGAGACTGTTATTTTCTCCACTAAGGGTGGTGTGTACATCTTTTTTGATAATAGGGAAGATATTTTCTTAGATAAAGTTTATGTATTAAACCAGAAAATGAGTGTAGAACTGGCATACAATATTATGTGAATGGTTTTATTATATGTTAAAAAGAAAGATCATAGCATTTATGCATGTCACTTTTTTTAATTAACTCCTCTCTTCTTTAAACCCACTCCCATTTTTCTATCATTTTCTATGAAAGTAATTTTTTATTCTTTCAGTAGATAGCATAAGAATTTTTCATTTCTTTTCTCTTTGACCACCCAATTGATAAAAGTCTTTATCTCAGAGAAATTATATTTAAAAGAATTCAGATGGTTGTTCATAATGCTATCTACACTTTATTCTAATCTGTAGTGATTTTCACTTATTATGACAAATTTAATTTTTGCTACTCATATGTACGCACATTACTTCTATCTTCTACACATTTTAATTATAGGTTAAATACAAAATCCTAATTGTATAAGATTTAGTAAGTTTTGTCTACCCTATTTATCATCTATCTTTCTTTCATGTTAACTATAGTTCACTGTAAAAACAAAACTACTCGCAAAAAATATATAGGCTACATATTTTTTTTAAAGTATTTTCTCTAGGGCAGCGCCTGTGGCTCAGTGAGTAGGGCACCGGCCCCATATGCCGAGGGTGGCGGGTTCAAACCCAGCCCCGGCCAAACTGCAACAAAACAATAGCTGGGCGTTGTGGCGGGCACCTGTAGTCCCAGCTGCTCGGGAGGCTGAGGCAGGAGAATCGAGTAAGCCCAAGAGCTGGAGGTTGCTGTGAGCCGTGTGACGCCACGGCACTCTATGAAGGGCGGTACAGTGAGACTCTGTCTCTACAAAAAAAAAAAAAAAAGTATTTTCTCTAATTTATAATTGATACAAGATGTCAGAAAGCACAGTGAAAAATCAAAATACATAAACCACATATCAAAATAATGAGAGTGGAGGAAATTAAAATAAATACATTTGCTAGGACATCTATGCCAAAAACGTCTGAGAACTTTACTCTGAATTTCTTTGGAGCCAAACACAGAAAGAAAATATTATGAAGTTTTTCTATCTGACAAAGGAAGAATACTTCTTTAATGTTGGGTTTGTTTTACTTCTTAGAAGAAATGACTTGCTCATTGTAGTTAGGACTTTAAACCATATATAAAAGAATGATTTATATCAGCTATTTTAGTTGCAAAAACAGATGGAAGTTTCATGTATGTGTAGATTGTGATTCTTAAGAAAATGTTCAAGGAAATGTAGATGTGATAAGTGATCATGTATACTATCTGGATAATAATGGGAGATTATGATACGTACTAAACAGTGTAAGTTCTTGGTGAGTTAATAATGAGATATGATAGTTAATTCATTTCTAAGTACTGATTGATATTATTTCTGCTGAGTTTGATAGTGAAGTATATGACAAATGATTCAAAACCAAGGTGCCAAAAAAAGACTTCATGGGCAGATATTATAATGTTATTATAGAAGACATATATATATGTTTATAACATATATATATATAGCACTATTTTAAAAAGTGTGCAAGTTTATGAAAACTGCAACACCTATCACTTGGTTAACAAAAGGTAGCGCAAAGGTGAGTTGCAGTGATCCATGTGGACAAAGTAACTGTTTTGCTTTTTATTTTTCTAAAGGTTCTGTTGGATACAAGATGTTTTATTACAACCACGATATTCCAAATCTTCCATTTAATTTTGTACATCATACCATGAAATGGTTCTTTCAGGCTTTTGGTCTATAGGGCAATACTAATTTTCATTATTTTTTTTCCTTCCCAATTCTGCCCTGAAGTACAATTGGTAGAAAATAAAGAAACCTGAACTAATTGTAAGAAAAATTGAAAATTCACAATTTCTGCTGATAATTCTGAATAAGGGACTGCACTTTTTCTAATCTTCCAGCAATTTCCATCTGTCAATAGAAGGTTTTGGATGTGAATTAAGAGTTCAGGTGAAATTCCCGAAGATGCCACAGGGATGAAACAGGAAGGCTCTGGGCAGCCTGAAGAGAAATGTGTATGAATATAGAAATTGGAGAAATGCTGGCAAGAAGTTTTTGCCAAGATTGGCCTTAGAAGCTGTGGCTATGATCTACAAGAAGACTGAAATCATTTTAGTGCAAGTAGGTAGGAATATTTCTAAAAATGCACATTGAGGCAAGAACAGACATTTTGAAGCGATTTTAGAATATACTCTTTTTATTTATTGATCCTTTTATTTATAGTCCAAACTTTGTCCCACCAAATTATTCTGCTACCCACTCACTATAATTGAGAGTAGAGATGCTGTTCTATTTTTTCAATAAAACTGCATTTTGAAATCAACTTTCAACATTTTTAATGTTTTGGGATTAGTTACAGCTTTTCTCAACATAGTTCTTTCATTATTTTGTTACAAGACATTTTATATATTCAATCAATACATATTATGATATTTTTCTGGGGGGAAATAAATTGGATTTTTCATATAAAACATACACCTGTACATTTGCATATATATATACATTTTTCTATGTATGTATCTTAGTCCATTTTGTGCTGTTATAAAATGAAAAGAAAACGTATTGGCTCTTGGTTTTGCAGGCTGGGTAGACGCATCTCGCCAGGACCTTTTTGTTGGAGCAGCCAACAACCTAAGAGCCAAGAGACAGTGAGAGAGCAAGTGAACAAACTATAAGCCATTTTGTAACTGGCATTAACCCATTCATAAAGGTAGGTCTCTCCTGGTCTGATAACCTTTTCTTATGCTTAATCTTCCAACACTGTTGCATTTAGGATTAAGTTTCCAGCAAAAGTTTCTGTCTTTTGGAGAACACATTTTAACCACAGTAATATGGGTGCACATCTAGTCCTTTTACGTACCAATGGTATTTTATCTAAAGCAGTTGTCCAATCAGAGGTATACATAGTAATTTTTAAATGGGCAATGAGAAGGAAAATAGGGGTTATTTGGGAACATGTCAAGAAAAATTGCCTCATTTCAGGCTGAAGATATATTTTACTTTCAAAAAAGTCCAGTATTTAAACATCACACATTGTTGTGAATCTATATGGTAGTTTAGATGAAAAATTTAAATATAATTTTACAAACTTCTTTATACTTTCTATAAATAAGAATTCTGCTGGCTGTTTGGATTACAGGTAAACAGCAAACAGCTTCTACCTAGGAGGTGCTGAGGTTGTGCAGAGAATATTGTAATAATGCTTCAGTGTGTGTTTGAAAGTAAAAAAAATTTTGAGTTCTCTGTGGATTCTGGCTATTAGACCTTTGTCGGTAGTATAACTTGCAAAAATCTTCTCCAATTCTGAGGGATATTTGCTTTACTTAGTGTGTTCTTGGCAGTGCAGAAGCTTTTTAATTTGATCAGATCCCAGCAATGTATTTTTGATGTTGCTTCAATTGCCCGGGGTGTCTTCCTCATGAAGTATTCTCCTATGCCAATTTTTTCAAGTGTTTCCCCTGCACTCTCTCTAAGAATATTTATAGTTTCATGTCTTAAAGTTAAGTCCTTTAACTAGTGAGACTCAATTTTTGTTAGAGGAGAAAGGTATGGGTCCAGTTTCAGTCTTCTATAAGTTGCCAGCCAATTCGTCCAACACCATTTATTGAATAGGGAATCTTTCCCCCAATTTATAATTTTAATAGGCTTATCGAAAATCAAATGATGATAAATGTCCGGGTTCACCTCTTGGTCTTCAATACTGTTCCTTACATCTACCTCTCTATTTTTGTGCCAGTACCATACTGTTTTGATCACTATCGATTTATAAAATAGTCTGAAGTTTGGAAGCATGATTCCTCCTGATTTGTTTTTATTTCTGAGTAATGTTTTGGCTATTCAAGGCTTTTTCTGTTTCCACATGATATGAAGTACTAATTTTTCCAGGTCTATTTTAATATGAGAGAGGTGCTTTAATAGGGATCACGTTAAATCCCTAAATTGCTTTAGGTAGTATAGACATTTTAACAATGTTGATTCTTCCCAGCCATGAGCATGGTATATTTTTCCATTTGTTAACATCTTCAGCTATTTCTTTTCCCAGAGTTTCATAGTTCTCTTTATAGAGATCTTTCACGTCCTTAGTTAGATACACTCCCAGATATTTCATCTTCTTTGGCACTATTGTAAATGGAATAGAATCCTTGATTGTTTTTCTCCCCTTGACTATTGTTGGTGTATATAAAGGCTACAGATTTATAAATGTTAATTTTGTATCCTGAGACGTTACTATATTCCTTGATCATGTCTAAAAGTTTTGTGGTTGATTTCCTGTGGTTTTCCAGATATATAATCATATTGTCTGCGATAAGTGACAGTTTGATCTTCTCTGGTCCTATTTGGATCCCCTTGATTGCCTTCTCTTGTCTGTTTGTGGTGGCTAAGACTTCCATTACAAGGTTAAAAAGCAGTGGAGACAGTGGGCATCCTCGCCTGGTTCCTGATCTGAGTGAAAATGATTTCAATTTTATACCATGGAATACTATAAAGCAGTAAAAAAAAAAAAATGGAGACTTTACCTCTTGGCATAAATGTATTTATGATCTATGTACAAAAGACTTAATTAAAAAAAATACAAAAAAACCAACAACAACAAAAAAAGGAGGAAGTCAGATGAAGGAAGTTAATGTAAGTGCTTATATTCTCAGTTTTATCCCATATTGACCGATAACACCTTTCTTTAAAAAAAAAAAAAAGTAAAAAAAAAAGAAAACAAGTTTGCACAGGTGTTTATGCTGCACTTTGCACAAGCTATAGGAAATGGTGCCCAGTGACTGGCAAGGTTTTTAAGTGCTTTGCCTTGGTTTAAACTACCTCTCATTTTCAGATATGTTAAAATATGAAATATTACTTCTTATAAAAGGTGAAGAATGAAGATTGTTTTATAAATTAGAATGTACTATTCTAATGGATATATTTTTATTATAAAGAAATATAAGGTCTATAAAATTGATAAATGCACAATCTGAAATTTAAACTGGCTGCATTCTCTGTTAAAAATTTTGTTTACTTGTGTATTATTAGGTTATTTTTATTACAGAAATGATAATTTTCCAAGAGTTTTAAAAGTCTAACATCTCAAAAAAAAAAATTAAAAAACTAAAGTAGACTTTTTATAGCAAGTTGCATTTCCTATCTTAAATTCACAGTAGCATATGTATTATCATGTACCTTAAATAAATAATCATGCAATACCAACATTATCTCCTGGTGAACATATGCAATTTAATATTTTGTAATAGAGAGTGGTGCCTGTGGCTCAAGGAGTAGGGTGCTGGCCCCATATACTGGAGGTGGTGGGTTCAAACCCGGCCCTGGCCAAAAACTGCAACAACAAAAATAACAGCTATATATATATATATAGCTGTTATTTATATATATATATATATATATTTATAATAGTAATCATCACAACTTTAAAAAATTAGAATAGGTTTTAAGTAATGTGTTCAATAAACCAAAAAGAATACCAGACCATATATTTTAATGTGTTACAATTCTGTATTAGTTGTTCAAATGCATAATTCTTGCCAAAATGGTTAATAAAGCTTACAACATATTGCAGAAAATTATGAATTAATAAGATAATATTCTAATTTGTTTAACCTTTTAAGAATACTTGACAAATCTCCCCTTTACTGTTCTTTTATTTGTGCCATTTTCATTTATCATATTCCATTATAATGTTTGATTACAATTAGCTTAGACTTTAAAAAAAAAACCTGTTGAAAAATGGTACATCCTGTTAAACTAAATAATTCTGTTATGAAAAAGAGCATTAGAAATTTATAGAGCAGTTGAGCAAAATGATTTTGACTATACCCTTGCCTTTACAATAGAAACTTTGAAATCAAATGTTTTCTCCTTCTTATATATAGACATGTTTTAAATATATCAATTAAATCATTACCAGTTAAATACAATGATATAATATGCATTTTAATTTTGCAAGACTAAACTATTCTTTCTTTCTTTTTCATTCTATTGCCCTGGGTACAGTGTCATGGCATCATTGCTCACAGCAACCTCAAACTCTTGGGCTCAAGAGATCCTCTTGCCCCAACCTCATGAGTAGCTGAGACTACAGGTGCCTGCACATCATGCATGGCTATTTTTGAGGTCTTGCTCTTGCTCAGGCTAGATCCAACTAATGACCTTAAGCAGTCCATCAACAGCCTCCCGGAGTGCTAGGATCACAGGCATGAGCCAGTGAGCCCCGCTAAACTTTTATTCCTAAAGAGGCTTCTGCGGTCTGTGCTCCTATTTGATATCAAGAATGATCTTAATTAATTTGCAATAACTGATCCATTGTTCATCAATTCCATTGTCTTTCCTGAACACATTTTAAGAACTTGATTGTCTAGAAATAGAGTAGCTAATAAAGTGTCTGACACACTTTTTTAGTCATATGTGCCTAAAAATTAGATACTTCATTTTATTTCTATCATTTTTGTTAATAATGGGAATCATTCTACACATGTATTTGAAATTGAATAAAAATATTAAAATGTATCACAATATTGTGTTTCATATAATTTAATAGTTGTACTAGTGATTAAAAACAAGTAATTTCTCATTATATTTAATTTTAAATATGTTTTTGAGTATCCTATGTTCTTTGACATCTTTATAACTTAATCTTATATCAATTTTCCTGCAACTTTCCATTGATATTCAACACATTTTTCTTTTCAATGTTTACTTCAGATATCACCCCTCTTTGAAGTTTCCATTGACCTCCAATTAATATTAACATTTTATTTGATTTAATTCCTTCTAAATTTTTTTTTTTTTTTTTTGTAGAGACAGAGTTTCACTTTATTGCCCTCGGTAGAGTGCCATGGCATCACACAGCTCACAGCAACCTCCAACTCCTGGGCTTAGGCAATTCTCCTGCCTCAGCCTCCAGAGTAGCTGGGACTACAGGCGCCCGCCACAACGCCCGGCTATTTTTTTGTTGCAGTTTGGCCGGGGCTGGGTTTGAACCCGCCACCCTCGGCATATGGGGCCGGCGCCCTACTCACTGAGCCACAGGCACCGCCCTGATTCCTTCTAAATTTTTAAAAATATATCTATCACAGAATTTATATTGATTATAGTTCTGTATTCTGTTTTCTACACCATATTTAATCTTGAAGTCAGAAGATTGCAACAGTACACAAAAGACAGTAAATAAATATGTGTTTGAATTCAATTGAACCAATCCTTTTCATTTATTTTTCAATAAAAAGCTAAATTATAAAGGCACACAATTTATTTGTGGCTTAACTCGGAACAGAAACAGAACTTAGGAGTTTTAGCCCAGTACTCACAATTATTCTGCTAGGTTGGGGAAGAGAAATGCGTTTTCTCTGGTGTTCATTGACCCTGTGATTGGAATTTAATATACTAGTTCTATATTTTAAAAAGTGTTTAAAATTGAGATTCTGTATCCAGACACTCAGTATAATATCAGAGCCATAAGAATGAAGTAGGTTAGCAATAAAATAAATAATTGATCAAACAAAAGAAACATGACATATTAAAATCAGATTTATTTATCTCTTTAACTTATTGTGAGTGATATCATTTGATATGGAACATTTCAGAATACATTTTTTGCTTCAGGCTGATTTTATTACATTACCACTTAATGTTTCTGGTCATAGCTGTTTGGATGAAGCAAGGTAACTTATTAAAATTGGTAGAATCTCTCTAATTAGAGAGATTATAGATCTTAAGTCAGAGCTATAGATTCCACAGAAGCACTAAAGCTTCAGATGCTGGTATGAATGTGGAGAGAAGGGAGCACTTTTACACTGCTGGTGAGATTGCAAACTAGTACAGCCTCTATGTAAAGAAATATGGAGAATTCTCAAAGCGGTAAAAGTAGAGCTTCCATTTGATCACACAATATCATTAGAAGGTCTCTACCCAGAAGAAAAAAAATCATTTCTTCATAAGGACATTTGCACTAGATGATGTATTGTTGCTCAATTCATAATTGCCAAGATATGGAAGCAACCCAAGTGCCCATCAGTCAATGAATGGATTAATAAACTGAGGTATACGTATTCTGTGGAATACTATTCACCCATAAAAAGATGGAGACGTTACATCTTTTGTATTAACCTGGGTGGAGCTGGAGCACATTCTTTTTGGTAAATCATCACAAGAATGGAAAAGCAAATATCCAATGTACTCAATACTAATATGAAACAATTAAAAAAAAAAACTACATGTCTGCACAAGAGAAAAACACATGTATATTCAAGTGAGGGTGGGGAAGGTGGGAGGGGAAAGGGATACTGGTGTGTTCTCACTGAATGTGCACAGTGTAAGGGTGTACAGAACCCTCCCAGGATGAAGGGTTCATCTACAACTTGAACTTTACCTTAGAAATGCAAATAATGTAACCTAATCAGTTATACCCTCATAGTAATCTGAAATTTAAAAAAAAAAAAAGACAGATTCTACAGAATGAGGGACTGAGACAGGAATTCAAGTGCATGTAATTTACTGAGAGTAATCCCTGGTAAAAGAGAGTAGGGGATATAGGATAGAAACTAAACAAACATAATTTCAGTTAGAATGAGTACAGTTCATCAAGATTCCATGGCACGCTCTGGAGGACAAGTGATATTCTTGGATGAGTGGGGTATCTTTTTCACATGCTCCATCATTGGTGATAGGCTTACTCTGTAGCTTGTCTTTTACCTTCTGGTGGAGGAAGCTACGGTAACAGTCTAAAACAATTCTTCAGGAGAGGGAACAGCTGTAAGCTGTTAGGAAACCAACACAAAGGATCTGGGCATGAATACAATGGCTGGCAAAAGGGAATCTGGGCAGGGTACCATCAGCATTCACTATTTTGCCTACATTTGAATTTTCAAAATAGTATCTTGATCTTTGATAACATATCACCACATAATGGAGAAATACTCAAAATAATGTTATTTCAATTACCTATTTATATTTCCAAAAATGTGATTTGTATTTCTGAGCACAATATTACTATTTTTGCCAACTTGTGAAAATATCTCACAATATATTAAACCTAAAGGATGCTGAATTGAAAATCTTGCAGTGACATTCACGTTTAAAACGATACTGCATTTAGGTAGGTATGCATTCTATTAAATGTTGCATTTAACGTACTTATTTTAATTCCTTTTAGATAATTATTTCTACTTTTTGCAGGTTTCAGCAGAAACTATTTGGTCCTCAGTTATTACTAAATGCTAAAAGGATAGGAACCATGTTTTACTGTCCAAACTTACAAGGGGAAAAAGTATGCATTTTCCAGCTAAATACCTAATGTCCTCAATATACTAAAACTAATAACTTCTTATGAGTTTCAGGCTCCTACATTTAACAAATAAATTCAACCAGATATGTTTGCTGAGGCAGCTATCTTCATATGAGGATTTTAATCATGATGAGTTAGATTATGTGGATCAATATTTCTATTTTATGTAAATAAAAACTTGGAGTAAAATTTAAAAACTTAAGTACATTGAAGAATTGATAATAGAATAAGAAATTACTAGTTGAAAACGGATGGAAAACTGGAACTCAAGAAGGTAAAGACCAATGGAAATATTTGGATTGAAGAACCATTAAGACACTGAGTCAGCTCTCGAAAGAGATCAGGAAACCCATAAATCTTCAGCTTTGCCTTTCATTGGAATTGAAGAGACACTTCCTACTCTGTCCCCAAGTGAAACATGGAAAACAATAACTATCATTTTAAATATCTGTTTTATATATATCTTAGTAAGTTCTAGAATGAAAGAGGAAACCTCAGTATCATCCTTACAGAAATTTCAAAAATGAAAATGAAATAATATAAACAAATTTTACTCCAAAAAATAGATAATCCATATGTAATGAATACATTAATACCCCTTAAATTTATCTGCAGTTTCTTTCTTTTTTTTTTTTTTTTTGTGGTTTTTGGCCGGGGCTGGGTTTGAACCCGCCACCTCCGGCATATGGGACCGGCGCCCTCCTCCTTGAGCCACAGGTGCCGCCCTTATCTGCAGTTTCTACATGATGCCTATTATAATCCCAGTTGATATTTTCTAAAATTTGCGATCTGAGCCTCTAATTTATGTAAAAATTTAAGTGACCTATAATAATCAAAATATATTGAAAAAGATAAATGCTTAAGGGCTTCCATTTCCCTAAAATTTACAATAACTAAACCATTGTGTCTCTATCATAAGTATTTATATGTAGAACAATGGTATACATTTAGGAGTCTAAAAATAATCTGTTACATGTAAGGTTAAAAAGTGGTAAGAGAATCAAAACAACTGAGGAGAAGTAAGAGCCTTTTCAACAAAGACTGTGCTGGAACAACTGGGCAAGTGGATGCAAAAAAGAGGAAAAGTCTGATTCTTACCTCACCCTATAAAAATTAACTCAAATTTGATTACGTGCATAAATGTAAAAACAGAAAATATAAAAATTTTATAAGAAACATAAATATTTGTAAACTGTAACTAGTCCACATGGCCTTAGATAGGATACCCACCAAACAAGCAAAAAATTAACAATGAATAGATAATTGTATTTCTTAAAATTTAAAAATATTTTGTGCTGAAAAATTATGCTACCAAGGAAGTGAGAAAATAAACACGTAATGTGAGAATATATTTCCAAATGAAATATGTGAAGAAATAAGCATGCAGGACATATAAAGAAGTATTGCAACTTAATGAAAAGACAAATAATTTTCATGAAAATAGGAAAAGGATTAAATAGATATTTCTATGAAGAAAACATACAAATGGAAAGCAAGGTAAAGCAAAGAATTTCAACATCAATTAGATACTAGGGAAATTCAAATAAATACCATAATGAGATACAATTAAAACCCACCAGATGTGACACACCTTTGTGGGAGTGTTATCAGCGTTTTGAGTCAGTGTTCTGAACATTCTGAACATTGTCCATTCCCATTAATAAAAAGTTATCTAGATCTGTGGTGGGCAGAAAACGAGCCAATAAATATATAAAATGCTGGTTATATGATTGATAAAACATGCCTAATAAACTGAGACTGTATTTCCCTCTTTTCTTCAAAACTTTTAAAAACTCAATAAAAAGACAAGGAACCCAATAAAAATTAACAAATTATTTGAACAGACACTTCACCAAAGAAGTGTACAATATGACCAATAAACACATCTAAACGCATTAAAAGTTCCCTGTATCAAGTATTGGCAAAGAAGGGGACCAATTGAAACTCCCCTACCCTACTGGTGGAAATGTAAATAGATACAGCTATTTCAGAAAATAGCTTTGAAATTTTTAATGTAGTTAACGATGTACCTATTGAGTGAACCATCCATTTGATTACTATATATTTGTTCAATATATATTTAAAGAATATGTAAATACTAAGATTTATACACAAATATTCATAGGCACTTTAGTTCTGTTTTTTATTTTTTATTTTTTAAGAACAATAATTTTCAAATGCACTTTCTATTTTCTTTTTAATTTTTTTTAAATTTCAGATTGATGTGAGGGTGCAAATGAATATGAAATCAATGAACAGCTACATCCCAACAGGAGCTTTATTTCTAACAGTGCGGAAACTGAAAACGGCCCAAATACCTGTCAGCAAATGAATGCTTAAACAAACGTTTCTGCACTGGTGTAATGGAATGCTTCCCCACAATCAAACGGAAAAATCTACTGATAAACAGAATCACATAGATAAATGTCAAAACACAGAGTGGAAAGTCGAAACCCCCCACCAAAATAGTACATATATGTGAGCAAAGAATTTAACCCCTCAGGTCTGGCTGCTCAGCCCCAGCATGTATCTAAGGGCGTCTCAGGCAACCTTTGGGCGTGTAGGTCCTGTCTGTTCATGATTGATGACTTTGCACACTTGCAGCAATAGGCCATCTGCACAAGCTTGTCAGAATTGTTTTTACACAAGTATCAAGACTGATGACATGGACCTGGTTTTACTGTTGTAATTCTGAGTTTCAGTTCCATGCAAGGCTCAGACCCTGACCCTCAGGTAGGCTTCTCAGGAAAGGACACCAAGCTCATACTCCAGAAATTCACAGTCAGAGAGAAAAACACACTCCCTATGACCCCACCAGGAGACAAATGTGGACGTTTTTATGTAGCTTCTTTAGACACCCCTGAAGCGTATTACTGGTATTTTTTTCTATTGTTTTTGCTTTGTGTCTATTTTTCATATAAACCTTAACTCTGAGAGTGCTTTATTTTTTACTGTTATAAATCCTAATAAGAAATATGCAAATTTGGGGCGGCACCTGTGGCTCAAGGAGTAGGGCGCCGGTCCCATATGCCGGAGGTGGCGGGTTCAAACCTAGCCCCGGCCAAAAACCAAAAAAAAAAAAAAAAAATATATATATATATATATATATGCAAATTTGAGGGTGATCGTGAAATTCCTAAAACAATACCATATAATAATATTTTGAAAAATTCTAGAAGAAAGAAAGAAAGAAGATCAGTCATGTAGATGGAAGAAAAACCAGGAACTGGTAACAAAGGGGTGTGAGAAAATGCTGGAGGATAGTGCCTGTGTTCACAACTTGACTGGTGATGGTTTTATGGGTGTATACATATGTCATAACTTGTAAAATTGTACACTTTACACACATAACATGTCATTTGTTGTATGTCATACGTCAGTAATACTGGGGAGAGAGAGAGGAAGAGAGAATATAGACTATCATATTGCAGTTTAATATTATTATTTTTAAAAATCCTGTTGAGGGCGGTGCCTGTGGCTCAAAGGAGTAGGGCGCCAGCCCCATATGCCGGAGGTCGCAGGTTCAAGCCAAGCCCCGGCCAAAAACTGCAAAAAAAAAAAAAAAAACTGTTGAAATTTATTAAAGTAAAAACTATGTATTCACATACTCTTTCTCTAAGCTGTTTATAGCAATGGTGGCTGATTTCTTACTAATTGGAGAAATTTTTTCTTATGTTTGACTCCAGAGACATTTATACAGTTATAAATTATAACTCCATTAACTTATATTTTATAACAGTTATTGTGGGAGTGTTATCAGTGTTTTGACATGTTATATGTATCATTTATATTTATAGTTTATGTGTTATATTTCTATTTTAAGTGTTATAGATATAACACTTAAATGTATTTTATTTTAAATGTAAATCTATCTATCTGTGCTCAGATGTTCATCTTTACTCCTTAATTATCTCAACAATGTTTTGAAGTGGAAACAGTTGTATCCATTTCACAGATGAAAGTATGCCTTGAAGAAATGAAGTAATTTTTCTAATATCACGGAGTTTCTGAAATTGCTTGGCCAGATGTTACTCCCCAGTCTGTCTAACTCCATAGTCTATGATTTTAGTCACATGCTGTACTCCTCTTTGACACATATTATTAGCGTACATACATATCGCTTGCTCACATAGGTTAAGGTATAACCTTTCATTATATATTTTATTTAAATAATCACATGAACTTTTTAAAGCTATTAATACTATTACTAAATATTTAACTCTTGAACTGGAATATAGGGTTTATTCAAGTCTAAAGAATATAATGCATACACATAAAACAGTATTTTATATTTAAGGCAATTGTGAGATAGTTGACAGATTGGATCACTCTCTACAATCTGGAATACTTCATAAATGATTTTTTCCTTGAATTTTGTGTGTAATTAGTTTCACTTTCAGATAAATGGGAATAATAAAACAATGTGCAATGTGAAGATTTATAAATGTGGAAATAATCATCTCTGCTTTGCTTTCCTATTTCAGTTCATACATGGATAAAATACTCTGTCACTTATTTACAGATAATTGAATTTGCTAGTTTGTAACTGTTCAAAAATTAAACTTCTATCTCCCTTCTTTTTTACTATGAGATCATAATATTATGAAGTGCATAGAATAGGAAAGAGCTGAAACTGAATTCTCAGATTCTTGCAATCATTAATTTCATTAAATAATATTTGATAAAACTAAGCAAAAAATTAGACAAAAATTTATGTAGCTTAAAGTGGTCATTACATGGAACTTTTTCTTGGCATTGTTCTTTCGTTGACTGCTCTGTATGGCATAATAACTAGGTCTTAGATGAGTGGGAGTCTTAAAGAAGAAAACTGGCTCTAAATTTGAACTTGACCATAATTGACATCTTTCTTCAAAATTCTATTTCCTGTAGTTTTTCTGATGAAAATAACATCATCACATCAGAATTTAGTATTTCAAGCTATGTATTGACAGTTTTCACAATAAGCTCTTTAATATGAATTACTTTTGGAGTTTAACCAATTGAGACATTTAAGAAAAATAAAAATAGCAAACTAGTTTTCACTTTCCAAGTTTCTCTTTATCAAATATATCTGTTAACATTTCAGATATGCTCTAAAATTTATCTCAAATGACCATTATTTTGATATTCCATGATTATATTCACATATTATATATTCATGTAAACATACAATCATCCATGTATATGTATAGGAAAATCTCACGAGAAGGAGAAAATTAAAAAATAAAAGACTCAGATGTTTATTAAACAGTAACGATGCAATAATTCTAAGAGCCATCATCAAGCAACTTAACTAAGCCAGTATAACTGTGGGGAGTGTGTAGTTAGAATACTTATATTTAACTCTATCTCATTTGAGAGTTTAACTGGAAGATGAAGGTTTTATACATTTGCATTGAAATATACAGGTAGTTTGGTGACACAGATATATGCCTTCTGGGTTTTTTACCCTATATTATTTGTTTATTTATAAATGTATTGATGAATTGTAATTACATACATGCACCACAATAATAAGGTGAGTAATAGATATTATCTGCATAATAAAACATATGCAGAGAGAAGACTTTCCCCAGGGGTGGGGGCTCACGCCTGTAATACTAACACTGTGGGAGTCTGAGGCAGGTAGATTGCCTGAGCTCCTGGGTTTGAGACCAGCCTGAGCGAGAGCTAGATACCGTCTCTAAATATAGCCAGGCTTTGTGGCCGGTGCCTGTAGTCCCAGATACTTGGGAGGCTGAGGCAAGAGAATCACTTGAGCCCAAGACTTTGAGGTTGCTGTGAACTATGACACCATGGCACTCTGGCATGGAGTGTGAGAAAGTGAGACTCTGTCTCAAAAAAAAAAAAAAAAAAAAAATCATATACAAAGAGAAGACTATCAAAGGATAGTATAAAAATAAATGAAAACAAAAGCCCTAATATATTCTATCAGTTTTATTTTTCATTCTTCTATTTTGCTTTTTATTATTTCAAAATAGTATGGGCATTCAAATATTCTTGGTTGTACAAATCACTTTTGTTATGCTTGAGTCAGGGTTGTAAGTGTGCCTATCCCCAGTCTTCATTGTACTCATCCCCTCCGCCTCTTCCCCTGCTTGAGTTCCACTGAATTTTACTTCCCTGAGTGCTCACTGGTTAGTTCCTATGTAATAGAAAGTACACGTGGTATTTGTTTTTCCAGTCTTTAAATACTTTACTTAAGGTAATGGTCTCTAGTCCCATCCAAATTGCACCAAAATGGAGTGATTCATTCATACTTCTATACGGCTTAATAGTATTTATTGTACAGTATACGCATACCACGTTTTGTTAATCCTGATGAAATGATGGGCTCGTGGGTCGAGTCCACATCTTTGCCATTGTGCTTTGTGCTGCAATAAAAATTTGAGAAGGGTGACCTTTTAGGTAAATACTCACTACTGGGACTGATGGATCAAACAGTAGGTCTCCTTTTAGTTCTTAGAAGAATCTCTACTCCGTTTCCCATACAGGTTGTACTACATTCCATTTCTACCAACAGTGTGTAAGGGTCCCTTGCTCTGCATGCACACCAGCATCTATTCTTTTTGGACTTTTTAATAAAAACTATTCTAACTGGAGTAAGGTGATTTTTATTGTCATTTTAATTAGCCTTCCCCTGATGATGAGTGATATTGAGCATTTTTCATATGTGGGCCATTTGTCTATCTTCTTTTGTAAAGCTTCTGTTCACTTCTTTTGCACACTTGTTAATGGGGTTCTTTGTTTCGCTTGTTTGTTTGCTTTCTCGCTGATTTAATTGATTTATTTGTCTCTGGATACTGGTGATTAACCCTTTATCAGGTGAATAGCTCACAAATATTTTCGGCTGTTCAGGAGGAGGTGTTTACTACATAGTAAGCACTGTTCAGTGCCAGGCATTTCATGATAAATGAGACTCAGTTCTCTAGCAATTCACAGTCCACGTACAGTAGTGCAAAAAAAAAAAAAAGGTTATAGATCTCCATAATGTATATGAAAATTATTTACATGGGGGCTGTTGTGGGAAAACTAGAGTATACCCAACACAGTTATGAGAGTTTCAAAGATGGTTTTCAGGCAGTGGTAAAATCAACCCAAGATGTAAAGCAGGAGTAGGTATGAACCATAACATGTCAACAAGTAATTCATGGAAGAATAACTTAGTCAAAGACCTACACAGGAGTATCTTTAGGACAAATTGCCTGCTGCGACTGCAGTGCAGAATGAAGAACTGAATATGACTAAAAACAGGCAGAATGAACAAATAAAATGAATCCAGATCATGAAGAATGTTTTAGGTTATTTAATGGTATTTTGGATTTTACATATTGTTAGTTGGCCCAGTCTTCACCTGGCTCTCTATTCATCTTGCCTTGATGGCCTACTAAGGTCCATTAAATAAATACAATCCAGACAGTTTAGAGTCATTGGATAATGCACACATAAACATTTAAATATCTGCATATATACATGTATTAAAATTATATTTGTGTATACAGTAGTTTCCTCACTTTACATGTGTTGTAGAAAGAAAATGATTTTCTTAACTAAATACGTCTATGTGTTAAAATCATTGAGACAGTATGGTAATGGTGTATCAGTTAGGGTTCAGTTAGGGAAATAAAATCCATACCAGATAATTAAAGGAGGGAATGTATTTGGGATCATAATAAGGAAGGGTTAGAACTGCAGAAATGGTAGCTATGAAAAGAGGTGGCAATGCCAAGGCAGCGTGATGGAATCCACCGTCAGTCCCATGGAGGACGTGAGGCCACTGGATCAGAAACTCGGGTTACATTGTGGGAGCTGAAGTTAAGACAGTCGTCCTCAGAGGGACGGGGTGAATGAGAGAGGGGCCAGCAGACAGCAGGAAAAGAAAGATGTTGTGGTCAGTGCAAAGGACTTTGTGAGGTAACGTGAAAGGAGGAACATGCCCAGATTGCTTCCCCAGCCCTGCCCTCCACTATGAAGCAGTGCCCTGCCATCAGCTGACGCAAGTTGGACAATTCAGTTCTGAAACGTAGTTTTCCCCGTCAGTTTCTTGTGATATTGAACAGAGTAAGAGAAGAATGAGAACAGGATCTAAGCACCAATAGGAAAATGACAAAAATAAATCTTGTCAAAAATAAGACTATATTTAGTAAGTTTTGCCTGTACCCATACAGTAACTAAGAAAATGCCATGAAGGCTACGTTGAACAGTTTGATGAGAATATTTCAGATTGTATATGAATCCTGCACATTGCACTAATGTACACAGCTATGATTTAGCAATAAAAATAAATAAATAGGGGCGGTGCCTGTGGCTCAGTGGGTAGGGCGCCGGCCCCATATACCGAGGGTGGCGGGTTCAAGCCCAGCCCCGGCCAAACTGCAACAAAAAAATAGCCGGGCGTTGTGGCGGGTGCCTGTAGTCCCAGCTACTTGGGAGGCTGAGTCAAGAAATCGCCTAAGCCCAAGGATTTGGAGGTTGCTGTAAGCTGTGTGACGCCACGGCACTCTCCCGAGGGCGATAAGGTGAGACTCTGTCTCTACAAAAAAAAATAAAATAAAATAAATAAATTAATTAATTAAAAAATAATAAGACTATAGGCTCACCACCTGTAGCGCAGTGGTTGCGGTGCCAGACACATGCACCTAGGCTTGCTGGTTCGAACCCAGCCCGGGCCTGCTAAACAACGACAGCTACAACAACAAATATGGCCAGGCATTGTGGCAGGCACCTGTAGTCCCAGCTACTCGGGAGGCGGAGGCAAAAGAATGTCTTGAGCCCAAGAGATTGAGTTTGCTATGAGCTGTGACACCACAGCACTCTACCCAGGGTGACATAGTGAGACACTGCCTCAAAAAAAAAAAAAGAGGTTATAATTTAGATAATTTTGTAATTATCTTCTGCTATGGTGAATGTATACCCCATAATTTATAAGTTGAAAGTTAATCAACAAGGTGATAGCACCAAGAGGTGAGGTCTGTAGGAGATGATTAAGGCATGAGGGTTGAATCCTCATAGATGGGATTAAGGCTGGAAGAAGTGTGTTTGTCCCACTCTATCCCTCCTCTCCAAAGGAAGCCACAGCACTGTGCCATTGTATAGGCAGAGAGCAGCCCTTACGTGATAGCAAATCTATAGGGACCCTTACTTTGGACTTTCCAAATCATTTATAATGACATAAAAAATAAAAAGTCCTAACCAATAATGCTCTTCTTTTATAGAACCTTGAAAATGTGACTCTTTTGCTTTAAAAAATTGTTTTACACACAGATATGAATTTTGTTATATCATTTTGAACACTGACTTTCAAATTAATCTATCCTGAATTAGAAGGCTATTTGTATACCATATTCATTTGGTGAGGCCATCGAGGCTATGCCACTTTATTAAACAGTGTTTATAAACTAACAACTTGGTACTTGTTAACTGTACTAGAAATAATGTAATAATGTACATGAAGTTATAAATAAAAGTTTTTATGGCATTCTCAGGAACGGTTTGACCGTATTTTTCTCGAATTATCATGGCATCTCTGTTGCTGACACATAAGCACTGGTTTCTAGGTGTCACCCTAAAGGGAAATGAATTCCTCCTACCAGAAAAGGGTTTTATTGTCTTTCTTTTCACTGCTTTAGTTTATGAATTTGGAGCTGACTTTCCATAGAAAGTGTGGTAAGTTTTGAGAAGGAGCTTCAATATGTCAAAGCTGCAGCTCTCATCCTACAGACAATACTGGAGAAGGGAAAACTTTTCCTGTAAATCAATTTATAGCCTTGGTGCACACACATTAAACTTTGTGTCTATGCATGTACAAAAAAGACTAGGACTCATCACAGGCATCCCTTAGGTAGGGAGCAGACACCATGGCCTAGTGAAAAAGTAGAAATAGTAGAAATTAGGGAGGAGGGGAGTAAGAAAAGTGTATATTAAAATATTAAAGTCAAAAAGACCAAGACAAGGCAGTCTTCCCAAGAGAGAAGTCGTGGGTAAGTTCCAGTCCAAAATCTCTGAAATCTTGGCTGCTCCTGCATTTGATCCCGGACGTACAAGGACATTACAGAGACAATTGGCACAGCTTTTTTTTTTGGGGGGGGGCGGGAGGGACAGGGGGCTATGGATTAGATATTACCCTTATCTCAATGTGACTTTCCTCACCCTGGTTGTTTTGCTATAAATATGTAGGAAAGTGTACTTGTTTCTAGAAAATAAAATGATTGTAGTATTAATAAGTATCCTATACACAACTTCTGAATGATTCAGAAATGCATTAATATACACAGAGGGATAAAAAAACAATGGATGAGGAAGAGAATATAAAATGTTATAAATGGGGAATCTGCAAGAAAAGTATCTTGGGTTTCTCTATGCTATTCTCACAATTTGATGAAGTTTGAAATTGTTTAAAAATAAAAGTTTAGGGCCAGGCATGGCGACTCATACCTGTAATCCTAGAGCTCCAGGAGGCTGAGGAGGAAGGATCATTTGAGCTCAGGAATTTGAGACCAGCCTGAACAACAGTAAGACCCCATCTCTACTAAAAATGGAAAAATTAACCAAGGTTCCTGGTGTGCAACTGTCTTTCCAGCTATGGGGGAGGCCGAGGCATGAGGATCACTTGAGCCGAAGAGTTTGAGGTTGCTGTGAGCTAGGCTGATGCCACAGCACTCTAGCCTGGGGGATAGTGAGACTGTCTCTTACAAAAATTAATAAATAAAACAAAAAAGTTTAAAATAGAGTTAAACCTAACATGTAATTGCTGGCTTTGCTGTTGTAAATTTAAGCATTGTTTTAAATGCTTTTGTTTTTCTCGAGGTTTTCCCCCATGTTACGGGGTCATACCTTACAATCTATACGTTTTATCAAATAAAAAAAAATAAAAGTTTAAGATAGAAAAAAAAAAGAAAAGTGTATATTTGTGTCATTTTGCCTAGAGCTATGTTTTTATCTTTACGATGGAGATTATCACATTGTTTTTCAGAGTGTGAAACAAGAGATTTCTATTCGAGAACAAACTATATTCTAAAATGTATAAACATAAATTAAGACATATTGATTTTATTATAGCGTGCAGGTGTAATGATAACTAATAATCCATTTATTTATTTAAACAAGCTTCAGTTTAAAAATCCAACTTTGTATATTATCATGTCTTTGAGCCTAACGGGTTCAAATTATTAAGTTAATAGTGCCTTGAAAAAGCAAAATCAGGTAAATATTTCCGTTTTCTATTTCAGAAGAAATTATTGTTAAGTGTAATAACTGGAACTCTGAAAGCACAAAGAAATGGAATATTTTGGAAAGTGTTCCATAGAAGGAGAGTCTAAATTATTCTCACATCTGTTTTATCATGATATATATATGCATATAGCAACAGGATAAAAGTATTGCATGTTAAATGTAGATACATTTCAGAACATTTGCTAAAAAAGGCAGAGCTAAGTTGGTGGCATATCCTGGCTCATTTTCAACACAAAGGCAATAAACAAGATATGTGAGCAATAAAATACCATCACTCCTGTGTGGCAACATTGGAGATATTTTACAGGGGGCTTGGCCTTTGAACAATTCTAATAGGCTTCCTCAGAGTTTTAATTAGCTAGAGATCCAAATAGTAGCTGACAGCTAGCAGAATCTCTTGTCTTGAGTTTAAGTCAGACTAATTAAATTCCAGAAGGAAACATTTTCCCTTTAGCACCCTTAATCAGACATCCTTGCTTAGCAAAAACGAAAAAAAAAAAAAAATAGAATCTCATGGCATGATGATAATATAAACAAGCAAAGTGATAGCTATGAAACAATGGTGAACCAATTTTTCAACAAGGACATATTGACGTTCTCAGCTACCTTTCATAAAAGATACACAGGTTTGCTTAAAAAGGACCTACTTCAGGACACAAATAACTCAAGGAATTCAACCGTGTGTTGTTGTTTTTTTATAAGATCGATTTTTTAAAAATTATATATTTTCTGCTCATCTATATTTACATGTACATATCGGCTACACTTATTAATATGTTATTAAGAATTACACATAAGTATTCATGTGAGTACCAAATTTTCTGGATTTCTTTTCAAACACCAGTATGAAAGAAGATGACTCACATTCTTATTGGTTATAACATCTATGGAGTATAACAAATATTTAATAAAAATATATGGCTATCCCATAAGAACACAAAGCAAATCTTTAATGGTGAAGTTCAAATCTTTTTCATTTAACTGTTTAAGCATCCCTTGCTTATAATAAGAAAATTTATATTATTTAACATTTTAGTTATACAAATAAATATCCACTAATACAAATGCAAAACATCGCATTGCTGTTGAATATCTTTAATGATGATTTTCTTTCTATATTCATATTTCCTTTTTAGAGAACTGGCTATGTCCTCCCAGGGTTCTCCTCTTCTGAGCACTGCTAAGTGGACAGCAGGACACTAGACCCTGCTGCTGTTCTCACATTTGCGCAAAGAAGATTTGTGTTCTGCTGATTAGAACCTGTAGCTCAGTCACTCTAGTCGTAAGGTTGAAATTGAAATTGATAGAGGACTTGAGCTATGAAAGTCAGACTGGGCTATTGCAAGGGAAATCGAAAACAACAATAACAGCCAAGCAATATGAAGAGGAATTAGAAGAATGATACTGGTATATGAATCATGGAAATTAAGAAAAGCTGTGATGAGGGGCGCCATAATGAGAAAGTGAGAGCAGTATTTTAATAATTCCTTTTTGCCATTCTTTAGAACCATTACCACTTTCTCTTGTTTCTTCTCCGAGCTTCTGTTTCGTATCTCTATTTATCTATCCTCTATCTGCCTGGTTTTTTTCTTCCTTCTAATTTGTGCTTTGTTAAAAAAATAAATGATTGAGAAAATACAGGCAATGCTTTTGATGGTTCTACTCTTCTCAGATTAAATAGCCTCTTAAATATAATTTTCCCTTGTGGTTAATAACCTTGACTATTTGCAAATGAACAGCCATCGGGTATTTCTTTATACCAAAGATTGTTATAAAGACTAAAAATAAAATGAAAAAAGAGACATTCTCGCATTTCTCAATTTGTAATTTCCCCATAGTAGATCATGAAGCAGGGACTGGGATGCAGGAAGATTATTTACAAGTTGGTTCCAGAGGGAGAGTGACGGTGTCCTACTGAAATACTTGCTGTGCATAGTTAAGGCTAAAGTTTTCTGGGATCCTAGGGAAGCATATAGAATGTTTTCCTATATCATCCTTCCAAAGAGGGAAGCGGGAGGAGGAGGACGTATAGCCAAGGGAGAGAGGGCCTGAGGCCGGACCTCACCGAATGTGCACACTGTGAGGGTGGATAACACGCCCCCTGGGTGAGGGGCTCTTCTACAAATGGAACTTTGCCTTGGAAGTGAGAACAATGTAACCTAAATATTGTACCCTCATATTAATTTGAATAGAATTTTTAAAAAAAATTCTCCACGTAATTATTTGTTTTAGAAAAACAAACAAACAGCAACAAGAACAACAACAAAAAAAAAACAAAGACTTGAGACTTGAAAAGTCATCCCATGGGTCTTACTGTCCATCACTTGAGGGTTAACCCCAGTTGTATCTTTCTTCAAAATTCTGGACTTCTTTTGGATACTAAATGAGTGTTATTCTGTGGTTTTGGAGAAGGCTCTGTGAGGGGAAAAAAGTGGAAAAAGGCACAGTGATTATTTTAGTTTGGAGGAATCTGTGATTATAGCATCAGCTGTAACTGCAGCTAAAACCATGATGAGCTGGAAGCATATGCGAGGGGCTGCAAAATTGTCCCCCATAATTTGGGATTCCATCAATAAATCTTCTCTGTCACATAGGTTTCAAGATGCAGGAAACTCTCACAGACAATCTCATATGAGTACAGCTAGACAAACTACTACTGTGTTATTGGAACGTCTTTAATTAACACTTGGTTTTCTCTTTGATTTCATTTTTTTCTATGTTTCATTGGGTGTAAATTGTGAATCCAAGCCCTTAATTTCCTTGTCCATGCTGGGTTATTATCATTAACAGGCAAAAAAACACAGACACAACTCTTCTACGAATTCACTGAGTTCCAGGCCTACTTATACCAGTCCCAAATATGTAGCAGCAACTCTCGCTTCACACATTCAGAAAACCCTTTCGGTATTGCAATTACTTTGTTGGTCTACTGGTCCATCAGTGCTGGACAGAAATTGTAGCTTAAGCTTCATTGAAACTTCCTGGGTCCTAACCTACTCTCTTCAAGAATGCAGTCTCTCTCAAGATATTTAATCCAGTAAATATATGGTTTGGGAGATAAAAAACACAAATTAATAAACAATTCACTGGGAGTGATGAGAAAAAGCGTCAGTTTTACCTTGGCCCATTTCCCTAAATTTTCATGTTCTAGATATTAGGATCTCAACATAATATATTTGTTGTACTTTCATGCATTGACAGCATCCAGAAGGGCAACACCCTTATCTCAGGGAGTGTTACACCTCAGCTGGAATTGCAGCTGAGGCTTTACTGGACTCTTTCAATTTTCTATTAGAATGACTGTTTCTGAAAGATGATGTAAAGAGTCAGTGGATCCTGTGGTCATACACAGTCCTACATTTCATCATAAAATATAACCCTTATTTGCTTCATGGGTGGAATCCCACGAACGTGAATCACACTTAAAATCCTGAGAGGAATCTTATGAATATAAGAATGTAAGTCAGACATCCTCCAAGCCTTAAACAGTGATTTGGCAGAGAAATTGTATGCAGAGACCCTTGCCAGTTCCAATGAAGATGAATCACTGAATCTTTTGGGATTGAAGGGAACAGATGTACTTAACTTTCTACTAAATTACTGGCTGGTCTTATCACAAGGTGCTATCATACAAGGTAATTGGCATCCTTCATTGCCATTTACTGATGGGTATTCAGCTATAATAGTGGTTAAATATATCTTGGTGTGAAAGAAACCATTCATCTGAAAGCTTGCATGGCCTCTACGCTCAATACCATGGTACTCCATCTGTGGCCTCTTGCAAAAGTCTTACCCAAGGAAAGAAATTAACTGAAGGCCACTAAAAATTGTCATCTTGTCCATTAATCACTGAGTAACTCCTCTACAGTAGATGCTCTCTGGTTGGGTTTGATAGTGAAACAAAATTAACCATAGACTTTTTACTCACTTTCATAGGTGTATCTGCTTGTTATCAACCCAGCAGCCTTGATGTATGATCTACTAGTCATATATTGTTTAGATCCCTAATCAACCAGTCACTCCATTTATTATCCCTCTTGATGGGTCTACCTTCTTGTCTCAGACTAATTTCTTTAACAGATAAAGTAGAAGTTCTATGTGTACTGCTTCTATCTTTCCTCTTGCATGATTTCCACTCATCAATGAATAGAGCTATAATGGAGCATTATTTAAATTTTATTCTATATCTACAATTAAAGTAAACATATCTCCAACCAGGCCTATGTTTTTCCTTTCATATAATCTGATCATATTTAACTTTACAGCAGGAAAACAAACAAACAAAAAACATTGAATTTAGTGAACGGCATTAGTAATACAGAAATAAGTCAAATTGGGATGACCTGCTCTTTGTGTAATTTGCTTTTGCTATTTGGAGCTGGTTGGGACCAATACCAAATGTACTCTTGGAATTGAATAGAGGAGGGTTTTTATATAAATTTTATGATTTATTGTTCTGATAATATCTAACTCATTTCTTAATCAGATGGTGTCCACCAGCCAGGTGCTCTATTTCTAAAGCATCTCAGAAGACCTCTTGAAACTGCCATTTAAATATTAGTCGTTTGGGGCAGAAAGTGTTCTGTTTTCAAAATCCTGGAAGTCAGATTTGTGACGTTTCCATTAGGGTTGCCTGGGATTTCATGCACAAAATAGTGCAATTATAGTTTTCTCCAGCAACACTGGATCTTCTAGGTTATAGAACCTGATAAGAAGCAATAGTGAAGATTATAAAATGATCTAAGTAGCTTATAAAACTCTCTTTTATCTTGGGGCTCCTTTAATCTTGCAGCATTCCATATAGCACAATAAAGGTTGAAGGAGTGTTGAAAAGTTTGTTTTGTGAGGTTCACCAAAGTTTTGTATTTTGTTATTATACTGATATTTTTCCAGTTTAGAGCAGTGGTGGGAACCTTTTCATGTTGGAAGGCTGCATTAATTTAGCTGTGATCAAATAAGGCCACATTCAAGAAACTTCAATTCGACATAATAAAAATGTACATTATTTTGTAAAAGTCAAAGTAATATCACTTAAAATTTTCAAAAAATGAAAAAAATTAAATGAAATTAATCTTTTGAATTTAACCTTTTGATGAATTTGTCATTTTTAATTTCAGATTATTGAGAAGGTGCAAACAACTTAGTCGCAATGTTTGAATTTGTTAGGTAGAGTCCCTCTTGTAGTTATAGATCTGGTTTTTGTTGGAAAGCTTAAGAATATAGTTCCAATTGATCCTCTGCATGGATGTCAATCATTTGTGACCTTAAGGGTGTCTTAATTTGGGTTAGGTAGGAGAAAATAGATTCATAGCATTAAGTAGTTGAAAAGAAAGAAAGAATTTTTGAAGCATGCTGCTGAAGATATATGTATTTTATTGCATTTTTTCCATCTTTCACATGGATCTTTAAAATGTCATCTACTAAAAGCTCAATTGATTCCATCTGTTTTCTCAAGGTGCATTGGTGATATCAACTAGGTGAGGCTGAAATGATAATCTGAATGTGGTTTCATGATTCTCAAAGTCTGTGAAACTTTAATTGTATTCTAAAAGTAACAGGTCTATAATTGCGGTGTATTCTTCACATATGTAGACTTATTTTTTACCTTGCAAAGAAATATTCAAGATGTTTAGCATGATATCATACAGAAATGCTCCGTTCCTATAGAAATCTTCTCTCAAAAATTCACTTTGCTAATTCTATTCTTTATAAAATTTAACTATCTGGGGTGGTGCCTGTGGCTCAGTGGGTAGGGCATTGGCCCCATGTGTCAAAGGTGGCGGGTTCAAACCTGGCCCTGGCCAAACTGCAACAAAAAATAGCCGGGCTTTGTGGTGGGTGCCTGTAGTCCCAGTTACTCGTGAGGCTGAGGCAAGAGAATCGCCTAAGCCTAGGAGTTGGAGGTTCCTGTGGGCAGTGTGATGCCTCAGCACTCTATGGAGGGTGATAAAGTGAGACTCTATCTGAAAGAAAAAAGAAAGAAGAAAGAAAGAAAGAAAGAAAGAAAGAAAGAAAGAAAGAAAGAAAGAAAGAAAGAAAGAAAGGGAATTTAACTATCTGTTCTCATGGATATAAAATTTTTGCTGACACTGTCCCTGCAATGCACTTCAGAATGATACTGCAAATTTACACTGAATATCTCATCATTCAACTTCAGCATGTTAAGAAACAGGCCATGCCATGTTGCAGTTGCACAGTTAATAATTCTTCCAACGTTTTGCTGTGTCACCTAAAACAGTAGCTTTAGCACAAATATTTTGCTGACACAAGATACAATGAAAAAGAAAGAGAGTGTACAAATCTGCTAATACTCTTTCTTTTAAAACCTGTATAATAAACCCTTCATGTTTTCCTGTCATGGAAGGAGAACCATCTGCGAGTACCTACACTCACTAAATTTACCAAATTCAGTCCAACTTCATGACACTTACCTTCAAAGTTGTTGAAGACATCTTATTTCCTGTGTTTTGTTCTCAAGTGCCAAAGCAAGTTACTCCTTTTAGAAAAGAAAATCTTCTGTTATTAGCTGAATGAAGTATAAAATCTGAGCTAAGACAACAGTATCAATTGATTCATACAAAACAATTGAATAACATCTATTTTCCTTTTGAAATATTGCATGAAATTTTTCTGTTAAGTTGAAGGCTAATCCGCGCTGCCAAACAGTTATTTATGGCTCTCCTTGAATAGGCAGTTATATCTGGAAACATTATCAGGGTCTAAGAATCCTACAACTTTGATCATACATTCTTTCACAATTTCTGCATTATTGAATGGCTTCCCTTTTATCTCGAGCATATAAGCTACTTTATAAATTGCCTCAGTGGCATTATTTCCACATCTTATTGCTTCTTGAAAGAACTGCCTGTGCTTTTGATTTTCATCTTTTTATTTCTACACAACCTTTCATACCTCTCTCTTTAATTTAAAAATATTTGTGGTCCTATGAGTGTTCCAAGGCTAATGAGCATTGAATTTATTTAATGTCAATATTGCATATCACAAAGCAAGCAAATCATCTTATCTTTACCAAAAACAAGATAATATTAAAATTCCCAATCCTCTTTAAAAAATCTGTTTTCTTCCTTAGGCACTCTCTTAACCTTCTTTGATGTGATGGTCTGTTAAGCAGATGGAATTAAAAACTACTGGCGAGTTCACATCTATTCACAAATTCAACTTCAAACAGAGACACAGTACACTACTGTCAAAGCAGATAACATCATGGCATACTCAACCCCCATAAACTCTCACCAACCAGCCTCATGCAGTAGTGGCACTAGTCAGATGAGGGAAATTAAAACAAAATCATGAGCATAGCAGCCATCGATTTAGCCATCTGGATTACTAACAATGTTCTAATTGTGATGACCAATTTGGGAGGATTATTTCACTGAAACTTAAGTTAATCTTTGGTATTTTAAATATATTAATTTTGAAAATAAAATAAAATATAAAAGATGAACAGAACTATCTTATTAAAAAATAAAAGGATTTGTTTTCTAAAATTTGAATTCAGTCAAAAAGCTGATTAAAGGACATGTTGCCTTAAGGCTACAGGTTTCTCAGCCCCAGTTTAGAGTACACATGTTTAACTAATTATAATCTATTTTCAAAAGACATTACACTATACATAGTTTCTTCTCATTTTTCTTTCTGCTTTCTATGCTATTTTTGTTGGGTATTATACTTATGCAAGCATGGCTAACTACTATAAAGTACATTGTTACTGCTTTTGTTTAAAGAGTAAATTTTCTGTAAAGTGACATAAATATTAAGAAAAATATGTATTTACCAATATAATTACCATTTGTTCTTCATTTTTTGTGGGAACTCTTTTTTTTTTTTTTTTTTTTGCAGTTTTTGGCCAGGGCTGGGTTTGAACCCACAACCTCCGGCATATGGGGCTGGCGCCCTACACCTTTGCGCCACAGATGCCACCCAGGAACCCATATTTCTATCTGATTGCATATTCCTCCTGCCTGAAATAGCAAGACAAACAAACAACAACAACAAAATTCAGCTTTAATTGGAGTGTGAATCTTCTTGCTGATTAATTTTCAGCTCCTTTAATCTCTACAAATACCATTATTTCGTCTTTACATTTGAAAGATATTTTCCCTGTAAGTAGGATTATATTTGACTCTTGTTTCTATTTTTTTCTGTATTTTAAAGATGTTATTTTGCTGTGTTTTAGCTTTCATTGCTTCTAGTAAAAAAGCTACACCCATCCACAGTTTTGTCAGGCAGTTAGCTATGTATGAACAGAGTGGATGGTAGAAATGGTTAGGCTATTTTGGATTATTTTTGGTCAAGGTGACCCAGACTATTACGGGAATGAAGATGATTAAGAACTGTAGGTGGATTGTTTTCAAGACCTTGCAGATGGGTTGGTTTGAGAACAGAGTTAATTAAGACCCTGGGAGACTTCTAAGAAGCACCTGATACTCATCAAAGTTGTCGATGAAACCCAAAACTTAGCTTTCCATGGCTCCTGCATCCACTAGGAAAGACATCTCTCTTGCTGTACAGGTTGGTAATAAAAGTCATTTCTTGCTAAAAACTTGCTCTTTTCAATTATTTCAGCAATTACCTCGAGCGAGCCACTGTGCCACTGTAGCAGTTTTGTTCCTCTCTATGTATTAATGGCATTTCCCCCCAGCTTTTTTTCTGAATATATTAAAGATTATTTTTTTTCTTATTAGTTTTAAGATTCTTAGTCATGACATGTCTTTTCATAGTTGTCGTGTTTCTAGCATTCAGGTTTATTGGTTTCTTTGACTCTGTGGACTCATAATTTTTATCAAATTTGGGAAATGGTTATTATTATTTAAACAATTGTTTTCTGTTTCTATTCACTCAGTTCTTCTGTGGAGACTCTTACAAATGTACTGGGCCTCTTGAAGTGTCTCAGAACTCACTGATGAAATGTTCTTTTAGTTATTGTTTTTTCTTCTCTCTATATTTCCTGAGGATAGTTTTTATACTTAGCCCTTTTGGGTCCCTCTTCCTTTGCATTCCCTAATCTACTGTAACTTACTTGCAGTAAAATATTTATCTAATGCATTGCATTTTTGTTTCTACAAGTACAACATGGAAATTTTAAATATGTCACAAGTATCTACTTTATGAACATATGGAATGCATATGAAATAGACTTATAATAATTGTAATGTTTTTTTCTAATTATAACGTTTGTGTCAAATTTGATTTGGTTTAGATTTATTGAATTTTATCCTTATAGGGGATTTGTAAACCCTCTCATTTTTAGCATGCCTTATCTCTCTTGAGATAAGATGTCTCTCTTATCTCTTGGTAAGAGAGTAGACTTTGTAGCTTTATTTTACTGGCTTCTGATTTATTTTTATTCTTCTATAGCTTCTGGAGCTTTATACTATAGCACAGTTAAATTTCTTGGAAATATATTTTTTTTTTCTTGTTGGAGATTCATTAAGGGTACAATAAGCCAGGTTACACTGATTGCAATTGTTAGGCAAAGTCCCTCTTGCAATCATATCTTGCCCCCATAAAGTGTGACACACACCAAGGCCCCACCACCCTCCCTCCGTCCCTCTTTCTGCTTTTCCTCCCCCCCATAACCTTAATTGTCATTAATTGTCCTAATATCAGAATTGAGTACATAGGATTCATGCTTCTCCATTCTTGTGATGCTTTACTAAGAATAATGTCTTCCACTTCCATCCAGGTTAATACGAAGGATGTAAAGTCTCCATTTTTTTAATGGCTGAATAGTATTCCATGGTATACATACACCACAGCTTGTTAATCCATTCCTGGGTTGGTGGGCATTTAGGCTGTTTCCACATTTTGGCGATTGTAAATTGAGCTACAATGAACAGTCTAGTACAAGTGTCCTTATGATAAAAGGATTTTTTTCCTTCTGGGTAGATGCCCAGTAATGGGATTGCAGGATCAAATGGGAGGTCTAGCTTGAGTGCTTTGAGGTTTCTCCATACTTCCTTCCAGAAAGGTTGTACTAGTTTGCAGTCCCACCAGCAGTGTAAAAGTGTTCCCTTCTCTCCACATCCACGCCAGCATCTGTAGTTTTGAGATTTTGTGATGTGGGCCATTCTCAGTGGGGTTAGATGATATCTCAGGGTTGTTTTGATTTGCATTTCTCTAATGTATAGAGATAATGAACATTTTTTCATGTGTTTGTTCTCCATTCGTCTGTCATCTTTAGAGAAGGTTCTATTCATGTCTCTTGCCCATTGATATATGGGATGGTTGGCTTTTTTCATGTGGATTAATTTGAGTTCTCTATAGATCCTAGTTATCAAGCTTTTATCTGATTGAAAATATGCAAATATCCTTTCCCATTGTGTAGGTTGTCTCTTTGCTTTGGTTATTGTCTCCTTAGCTGTACAGAAGCTTCTCAGTTTAATGAAGTCCCATTTGTTTATTTTTGTTGTTGCAATTGCCATGGCAGTCTTCTTCATGAAGTCTGCCAATATCTTTCCCCAGGCCAATATCTTCCAGTGTTTTCCTATGCTTTCTTTGAGGATTTTTATTGTTTCATGCCTTAAATTTAAGTCCTTTTCCATCTTGAATCAATTTTTGTGAGTGGGGAAAGATGTGGGCCAGTTTCAGTCTTTTACATGTAGACATCCAGTTCTCCCAACACCATTTATTGAATAGGGAGTCTTTACCCCAAGGTATGTTCTTGTTTGGTTTATCGAAGATTAGGTGGTTGTAAGATGTTAGTTTCATTTCTTGGTTTTCAATTCAATTCCAAGTGCGGTCTATGTCTCTATTTTTGTGCCAGTACCATGCTGTCTAGACCACTATGGCTTTGTAGTACAGACTAAAATCTGGTATGCTGATGCCCCCAGCTTTATTTTTATTACTAAGAACTGCTTTAGCTATACGGGTTTTTTTTCTGGTTCCATACAAAACACAGAATCATTTTTTTCCAAATCCTGAAAGTACGATGTTTGTATTTTGATAGGAATGGCACTGAATAGGTAGATTGCTTTGGGAAGTATAGACATTTTGACAATTTGATTCGTCCCATTTATGAGCATGGAATGTTCTTCCATTTGTTTATGTCCTCTGCTATTTCCTTTCTGAGGATTTCATAATTTTCTTTATAGAGGTCCTTCACCTCCTTCATTAGGTATATTCCTAGGTATTTCATTTTCTTTAAAACTATGGTGAAGGGAGTTGTGTCCTTAATTTCTTCTCATCTTGACTGTTATTGGTGTATACAAAGGCTACTGACTTGTGGACATTGATTTTATATCCTGAAACATTACTGTATTTTTTGATGACTTCTAGGAGTCTTGTGGTTGAGTCTTTGGGGTTCTCTAAGTATAAAATCATGTCGTCAGCAAAGAGGGAGAGTTTGACCTCCTCTGCTCCCATTTGGATTCCCTTTATTTCCTTATCTTGCTTAATTGTGCTGGCTAGAACTTCCAGCACTATGTTGAATAGTAAAGGTGACAGAGGACAACCTTGTTCCAGTTCTAAGAGGAAAAGCTTTCAGTTTTACTCCATTCAGTAAAATATTAGCTAGCTTCAATCAGTTTTAGAAATGTGCCACCTATGCCTATACTCTTCAGTGTTCTAATTAGAAAAGGATGCTGGATTTTATCAAATGATTTTTCTGCATCTATTAAGAGGATCATATGATCTTTATTTTTGCCTCTGTTAATATGGTGGATAACATTTATGGACTTGCGTATGTTAAACCAGGCTTGCATCCCTGGGATGAAGCCTACTTGATCATGATGAATGACTTTTTTGATGATAAGCTGTAATCTATTGGCTAGGATTTTGTTGAGAATTTTTGCATCTATATTCATGAGTGAGATTGGTCTGAAATTCTCCTTTTTGTTTGGGTCTTTTCTTGGTTTTGGTATTAGGGTGATGTTTGCTTCATAGAATGTGATTCCTTCTTCCTCAATTTTTTGGAATAATTTCTGCAGTACAGGAATAAGCTCTTCCTTGAAGGTTTGATAGAATTCTGGTGTGAAGCCATCTGGACCAGGGCATTTTTTGGTTGGAAGATATTTTATCGTTTCTTTAATCTCAGAGCTTGAAATTGGTCTGTTCAGGAGCTCTATTTCTTCCTGGCTAAGTCTAGGGGGAGGGTGTGATTCCAAATATTGATCCATTTCCTTCACATTGTCAAATTTCTGGGTATAGAGTTTCTGGTAGTATTCAGAGATGATCTCTTGTATCTCTGTGGGATCAGTGGTTATTTCCCCTTTATCATTTCTGATTGAGGTTACTAGAGATTTTACTTTTCTATTTCTCGTTAGTCTGGCCAATGGTTTATCTATTTTATTTATTTTTTCAAAAAACCCACTCCTTGATTCATTAATTTTCTGGATGATTCTTTTGTTTTCAATTTCATTGATCTCTGATTTGATTTTGGAGATTTCTTTTCTTCTACTGAGTTTAGGCTTAGATTGTTCTTCTTTTTCCAATTCCATAAGATGGCTTGTGAGATTGTTGTTGTGCTCTCTTTCTGTTTTTCGAATGTAGGCATCTAAAGCGATGAATTTTCCTCTCAAAACTGCTTTTGCAGTATCCCACAGGTTTTGGTAGCTTGTGTCTTCATTGTTGTTATGCTCAAGGAAGTTGATGATTTCCTTTTTTATTTCTTCCTTCACCCATCTGTTATTCAACAGAAGATTGTTTATTTCCATGCCTTTGTGTGGGGTCAAGAGTTTTTGTTAGAGTTGAGTTCCACCTTTAGTGCCTTATGGTCTGAGAAGATACAAGGTAAAATTTCAATTCTTTTGATTCTGTTGATATTTTTTTGTATCCCAGGATATAATCAATTTTGGAGAATGTTCCATGGGGTAATGAGAAGAATGTATATTCTTTATCTTTGGGTTAGAATGTTCTATATGCGTCTATCAAGCACAGTTGTTTTAGGGTCTCATTTAAATCTCTTATATCTTTGTTTAATTTCTTTTTAGAGGATCTGTCCAGCTTTGTAAGAGGAGCATTAAAGTCCCCTGTTATGATGGTATTATCAGATATCATATTGCTCAGACTGAGTAAGGTCTGCTTCAAGAATCTGGGAGCATTTAAATTGGGTGCATAAATATTTAGAATTGAAATGTCTCCTTGTTGTATTTTTCCCTTGACCAATATAAAGTGACCATCTTTGTCTTTTTTGACTTTAGTTGCTTTAAATCCACATGTATCTGAAAATAAGATTGCAACTCCTCTTTTCTTCTGAATTCCATTTGCCAGAAAAATTGTCTTCCAACCCTTGACTCGGAGCTTTAATTTGTCTTTTGAAGCCAGGTGTGTTTCTTGCAGACAGCAGATGGATGGCTTGTGTTTTTTAATCCAGTCAGCCAATCTATGTCTCTTCAGTGGGGAATTCAAGCCATTAACATTTATTGAGATAATTGATAAGTGTGGTAGTATTCTATTCATCTTATTTTGTGAGAGTCCATTGCTTAGTTTTGTCTTTTGCATCAGTGTGGAGGTTAGGTTCTGTCCTTTAATTTCTGAGTTCTTACTTTGCTGCTGATCCATTGTGATGGTCAGTGTGTAGAACAGGTTGAAGTATTTCCTGCAGAGCTGGTCTTTTTGTGGCAAATTTCCTCAATGTTTGTATATCCGTAAATGATTTGATTTCTCCATCAATTTTAAAGGTTAGCTTAGCAGGGTACAGAATTCTGGGCTGGAAATTGTTCTGTTTAAGTAGATTAAAGGTAGATGACCATTTTTTCTTGCTTGGAAAGTTTCATTAGAGAAGTCTGCGGTCACTCTGATGGATTTGCCCCTGTAGGTCAACTGGCACTTACTCCTGGCTCCTGGCAGCTTGCAGAATCTTTTCTTTTGTCTTGACTTTGGACAGGTTCATCACAATGTGTCTTGGAGAAGCTCGGTTAGAGTTGAGGCAACCTGGGGTCCGATATCCCTCTGAAAGCAGTGTGTCAGAATCTTTGGTGATATTTGGGAAATTTTCTTTTATAATATTCTCTAGTATGGCTTCCATTCCTCTGGGGCATTCTTCTTCCCCTTCTGGAATTCCTATAACTCGTATGTTGGAATACTTCATAAAGTTCCATAATTCTGACAGTGAGTGTTCTGCTTTCTCTCTCTTCTTTCTGCCTCTTTTACTATCTGAGTTATCTCAAGAACTTTGTCTTCTACCTCTGAAATTCTTTCTTCTGCATGGTCTAACCTGTTGCTGATACTTTCCATTGCATCTTTAAGTTCCCTGATTGGCTGTTTCATTTCCTTCAGCTCTGCTATATCCTTTCTATATTCCTCATATTGTTCATCTCTTATTTGATTTTTTTTTTGGATTTCCTTTTGGTTATTTTCCACTTTATTAGCAGTTTCCTTTATTGTTTCCATCATTTCTTTCAGTGTTTTCATCATGTCTATTCTAAATTCCCTTTCTGTGATTCCTAACATTTCTTTATTGGTGGAATCCTCTGCAGTAGCTACCTTATGGTCCCTTGGCGGGGTTGTTCTGGACTGGTTCTTCATGTTGCCTGGAGTTTTCTGCTGATTCTTCCTCATGAGTGATTTCTTTTATCTGTTTCCTTGCCCTAATTTTCCTTTCACTTCCTCTTGCTCTTTAAGTTTTTGTGCCTGTGGACTAAGATTTTGATGAGTCCTTTTGGTACAGGACCAGAAGGATGAGAAGGTTGAAAAGCAAGAAAGGGATGAAAGAAAGGAGGAATGAGCGAAAAGTAAAAAAAGATAGAGGAAGGAGAGGGGATGGGTAAAAGGAATATTGACAAAAAGAAGAGAGGCAAAGAAAGAGGGAGACAGAGCAATATAGGTGTACAGTAGGGTACTTTGACAGAACCTTAAAAAAACCCACCTTCTGGGGGTGCCCCGTTGGGTGGTTCCCTTGAGGTCAGCAGCTCTTTGCTAACCTGGTCAGACACAGTACCCCACCACCACCAAGTAGAGAGGAAAGACAAAAATGCTATAAATCAAACAAAAAGAAGCAAACAGAAAACTTTACAGGATAAAATTTGGTGAAAAACCAAATCATAGCGGTAGAAACACTAGCAAAAATGAAGTTCTAGTTATTGAAAAAGGCAGCAATGGGAAATTATAATTATACTAGAAAAATTGAGAAAGAAAAAAATCTGTATGGAAAGTGTTGAAATTAAAAAACAAAACAACATCAAAATAAACAGAAAAACAACCAAACCAAAATAACAGAAAAAAAAAAAAAAAACAACCAAAAACAAAGCAGTATGTATATGTTGTTGAATATTGTCTGGGCAATATGTGGTTTCCTGGGGTATGAGCGTTAATCATAGTGCTGATACGACTAGAGGCTGCAGATTTTTCCAATCCCAGGAGGTAGACACCCTAAATCTCTCTTCAGCCCTCTTAAAAGGCACTTTAAACTTGTAAACTTGCTGAGTAGAAGCTTTCCCAGGAAAGTGCTTGTTGTTGGAATCACTGCTGCAGTGGCTATCCACTTACCCAGTGTGCCAAAACTGGTCTCACTCTGCCCCTGAGGGTTAGGGCTGCAAGGCGGCTCAGACCCCGCCCTTAGGCTACTCATTCACTGGGTTACCAGCTCCTACCCAATTCTTGCTCTGCGACCCTGAGGGTGGAGCTTGCCAGGGCAAATCACTCACAATGGCTCCCTGTGGCCCACAGCCAAACACCAATAGCTCCGTCTGGCTCAGCGGCTCAGACTGGGGCCCTAGACAATGGCCAAAGTTCTCGGCACTCCCACTCAGGCTCTCCCCAAGGCAGACCAACTGAGTGCCAAGTCCAAAGACACCAAAACAGTTCACAGGTAAGGCCTTTCTGGTTTGCAGTTTCGCTGCTACTGTACTTACTTACAGTTGCTGGCGGGTTTAGACTGATTGAACACACATGACCACTTGCTGGTTTTCCACTGTTTTAGTCCTCCTCTTGGGGTCCAGAAGTCTCTCGCTGACTCCCTGTATCCTCACAAGGATGATTATAGGCAGATCCCACCAGCCAGAGATGCCCAGAGTTCTATCTCCCCAGACTCATGGTGCCCAGATGCCAGGAAGCTGCTACTCGGCCGCCATCTTGCTCCAAAGCCCCAGAAATATTTTTTATTCTTTAAAAGTGTATGTATACCATAGAAATACTATTCAGCCATTAAAAATATGGAAAATTCACATCTTTTGTATTAACCTGGATGGAGTTGGAACACATTCTTCTTAGTAGGGTATCACAAGAATGGAGAAACAAGAATCCAGTGTACTCAATTATAATATGAAGCCAGTAGATGATTTAATACATATCCTCATAAGAGAAAAACTCAAATCAATTCAAAGTGGGGGGGAGGGGAATAAGGGAGGGAATGTGTGTGCTCTTACTTAATGGACACATGTTGGGGTGTATGGCACATCAAAGAGGTATGGGACACCATTATAAGAGGAACTTTCTATAACAAATGCAAACATTGTAACCTAATTTTTTGTGCCCTAAATTAGCCTGAAACAATTAAAGAAAAAGATGATTAAAAGGTTGGGCGCAGTGGCTCATGCCTGTAGTCCTAACATGCTGGGAGGCTAAGGTGGTTGAATTGCCATGAGACCAGTCTGAGCAAGAGGGAGACCTCATCTCTAAATATAGCCAGGCATTCTGGTGGATGCCTGTAGTCCTAGCTACTTGGGAGGCTGAGGCAAGAGAATCACTTGAGCCTAAAAGTTGGAGGTTGCTGTGAGTAACGACACCACACCACTCTATGGAGAGTGACAAAGTGAGACTCAGTCTCCAAAAATAAATAAATAAATATATATATATATATACATGATATAACTTTGGTAGTTGGGGCCAGAATGAAATTCAGCTTAGAGATAATTCTTTTTCATCACTGAGAAAGGACTGCATTGAAGCCTTTGTAAAATTTGTGACTAATAAGATATTTTAGTCTGGTTTATGAGAAAAACATTTTTCTGGCTCCAGTCCCTGTTCTCTTTAATTTGTTTCACTGGTTCTTTTTCTGGCTTGAGGCAGTTTCCTCATATACATGAAATGATCAGTGTTGTACCAAAAACTCAAGGAGAAAGGGTGGAAGATTATCCATGTCCCCTAGTCAGGAAGTCTGATGAGCTCTCTGCCAGTTTCCTCTCCCTGAATCATGATCTGCAAACTCTCTGGGTGTAGCAAACTTGGGAAAATGTGGGGCTCATTTCATTTGTTTTCTGTCTCTCTCAGGAATTACTTTCCTGTATGGCTTGACTTCTAGTTGTCTAGTGTCCCTAAAATCAGTCTTGTGTAACATGTCTGGTTTTAGTTGTTTGAGACAGGAAGGTGAGAATAGTCCCTAAGACTTCATCATTGATAATGGAGTAAATCTTCCTTTGACCCTTTAAAGATTGTTCTCTCTGCTTTTGAGTTGTAGCAGTATTAATATGAGGGGCCTACAGGTAATTTTCTTTTGTATTTTTTTCTATTTGTGTTTTATAGTGCTTGTTGAATAAGTTTTGGTCCATTTTTAGTTTTGTGAATGTTTCAGGTGTTTTATTTTCAAATAGTTTCCTTAATATCTCTCTTTTTCTCCTACTTTCCCCTTTCTAGGACTTGTTACCCTTATTAGACAATGTCTATTTTATCTCATATACCTGTCATCCCTACCATCCATTTTTATGTATTTTTATATATTCCACTTTAAAAATTTTAGCGAAGAGTCTAGGCACTGTGGCTCGCACCTGTAATCTAAGCACTCTAGGAAGCCAATGTAAGAGAATCACTTGAACCCAGGAGTTCAAGGTCAGCCTGAGCAAGAGGGAGACCCCTTCCCTACAAAAAATAAACAGAAAAAAAAACATTTTTTTTTAAAATTCAGGTTAATATGATTATACAAATGATTAGGTTACACTGTTTGTGTTGGCTAGTTGTAGTTGAGTCCTTACCTGGGAGGTGTGCTATATACCCCTATATTGTGCCTGTTAGGTGGTAGTACACCATCCCTCCTCCCCTCTCTTTCTCTCTCCTCCCTCCTCATTCACAATTTAAATGTAGTTGTGTGTTTTGTGGGAGTGCATTTTTAATTTACTGGTTTCATTAGGATAGAGTACATTGGAGATACTACCTATCCAAAACTGCAGGGGTTGGCATGTGTATGGAGACAAGGGAGCACTTTTACACTGTTGGTAGGACTGCAAACTAGTGCAACTTATTTGGAAAGAAATATGGAGGGTCTTCAAAGAGTTAAAAGTATGTCTTTCATTTGACCCTGTAATCCCACTACAAATAATTTTTTTTTTTTAATTTAGCTGGGTATCATGGTGAGCACCTTTCCTCCCAGGTACTTGGAAGCCTGAGGCAGGAGGATAGCTTGTGCCCAGGAGTCTGAGGTGGTTGTGTGCTAGGCTGACGCCAAGGCACTCTAGTCTGGGGAAACAGACTGTGACTAAGATTCCAAAACTAACAAGTAAATAAACAAATAGATAAATTAATAAATAAGCCAAGTTCAATTGTAAATATTTAAATTTGTCTCCAAAACCTGTGCTTTAATTCCATCTTGCTTTTATCTAAATTGTTATTAAAGCTAGTTGGGGATCCATAATGTTGTTTATGTGTGATAACCACAATAAGTAGAGGAATTCTAAGGTTCTGCTGGTGTAAAATGAGAAAGCATTTACTTGTTGACTTAATCCTTAATCTGATCTGGCATCACCAAAAGAATCTTTCTTCCAAACATATGATTTGTCTGTTATAGACAGCTGACTCAGATTTATACTCACATTTATAGTCCAATGGTATAATTTGTGTCCTATCCTCTCAGCTAAATCTACCCTGTAATTCTCCCAATCTCAGTTAAAGAATTTCCTCAATTTAATGCCTTCCCTAATTGACATTTTTGGTATTCACCATTACTGCCAACCACTTCACTGTGCATTTCCCTCTACTTACCCACACAGTATATGTATTTACTTATTATCTACAATATATGCAAAAAAAAGATGAAATCCAAAATAAGGTGTCCAACTCATTATACTTTCCTAAAGTATTTAATATAGTTCTCTGCTCAAATCAATACATGAGTGGTCAGTATATATGATGAGTCAATCAAATATCAAGTCACTACAATTAGAGATTAAGAACAATCGCATCAATACTTCCTGAAATGTATTACAATTTGATGTTTAGGTTAAACTGTTATTTATATAAATTATCATTTCTTTTTAATGTCTCTTTTATCATATTTTTTTAGTTGCTTCATTTCCTAGTCTGGCATACCCTTTATTCACTGCTCCCCTGCATTTAATTTATTTTGCTCTTTTGTGTTTAATGGCATCTTAATTAACGAGCTCTACTTGTTTAAAGGAATTCACCCAAACATGAATGATGAGATTCATTTATGGTACGTAGCATTGCTAGGAGCGGTTATAGCAAGTAATTATAGTCTCCCCTACTACTTTTGTTTAGATCAGGTATTGCCCAACTTTCTAATTTAGACATGAATTTTTTTTTTTGCTTTATGTTGCATGTTCTATGCCCTCTCTCTAAAGCAATGACTTATTTTCATTATGTAAGAAAACTTCATCATATTATTAGGCCTTTCCACATGCAATGAAGAACTTTTATAAATAACATTTGTTCCAGGATGTGTTTTTCCAAGCTAATTGCCAATTTTCACTAATTTACTATTACTATTTTTTTTTCACTAAAAATTGTTTTTCCCAGTTGCTCCATTCCTACTTCATCAACAATATCGTAGTGTTCTCCAGTTTGAGTAATGTTGAAAGCCGTTTGTCTTAGCGTAGTTGTTTGCAGAGTAAGGTGAAAGCAAGATGCTTTATTGGAGTCTAAGAACCAAGTATCGCAATGTCTTATTATTTTTTTCTGTAAAATTAAGCAAATTAATATTTACTATTTCTGATGGTTTATGTGTCAACTAGATTGGGTCAAAGGGCAGAATTCTAGCTTGTCAATTTACCCTGCAGATCCCAGAACTTTTCAGCTTTCATAATCTCAAGAGCCAATTCCTTATTCAATCTCTCTCTTTCCTGTCTGTCTCTATCCCTCTCTCTACATGTAGATATATGTGTGCTATATATAAATATATGTGGGTTGTATTTGTCTCAAGAAACCTAATGCATTATTATTTAAAATAGAGATTATTATAAATAATTGTATATAATTTATCAAGCTATGCCTCCCTTCCTTAAAACTCTTCCCTTGTTCATTCCTGTGGCATCTGTCTCTATTTATCTCATTTTCTCTATATTATTATTCATTCTATTACTGTTTCCATAATCGCTGGGATTATTTATTCTTTCACTGCATTCACTTCTTCTTGAACATTAGAATGTGAGTTCTAGTTATCTATCTTTGGCTAATTGCTCTCTTTTCTTTCTCATTCACATTCAGTAACAAAATTTTCTGTCTCTATACTTTACTAGAAATATGAGAATCTGTTTTTCTCTGTAGTAGCACTGAACCAATTTAATGTGTCACATGACACAACAGCCTTTCTCACTAAAAGGCAAATTTGGGGGGAAGGAGACTATACATTATTCATCATTTTATCCTAATTGCTTTGTATATTGTTAGGTATACAGAGGGGAAAATAAACTTAGTTTTTGAAATAACTTGAACTAAAATATTAGTAGGTATAATCCAGGGTCTTAAAATTGTCTATAAGGAGAGAAAGAAATTATTTCTATAGCAAATTTTAAAAACCACCAGATGCAATGGCTCACCACCTGTAATCCTAGCACTTTTGGGAACTGTGGCAGGCAGATTGCCTGAGCTTAAGAGTTCGAGACCAGCCTGAGAAAGATTGAGACCCCCATCTTTAAAAACAGCCAGGTTTTCTGGTGGTCTCCTGTAGTCCCAGCTACTTGGGAGGCTGAGGCAAGAGCATCACTTGAGCCTCAGAGTTTGAGGTTGCTGTGAGCTAAAACACCAAGGCACTCTAAGAAGGGCAACAAAGTGAGACATTGTCTCAAAAAAAAAAAAAAAAAAAAACCTGTGGTTCCTGTGTCTCAAAGGGGGAGGGCACCAGCCCCACCCATATGCCAGAGGTGGGTGGGTTCCAACCCAGCCCTGCCCCAAAACTGCAAAATAAATTAATTAATTAAAAACCTAGAAGTATTCCAAAATATTTCTAGGTTTTTAAAACAACATAATCGGAATTATTTAACTCTACACAAACATGGGATAGAATATATCAATAACTGAAGTGACAGAATGAGTTCAAGATGATAAAATTTAACCAACATGCCTTTTGCTTTGGTCACCTTTTTCTCTATGTCTTTCCATTTCTCTCTTTTAATCATACTAGCAAGTTAGGAAGGTTAAAGAAAAAAATGTAGACAAAGTTATGATTTTTAGCATACAGAAAAATGTGATGCAGTTGTAGAGTCTTCTATATTTTCATAATAAGGGAAATAAAATATTGGGTTGTAGCTAGAGCATAATAGATCAGATTGTCAGAAAAACTATTTTGTGAATTTACATAAGTAAATATACCCAAGCGAAAATGTTTTGGATGAATATATGGGAAAAATCTTCGTTATATGTTTCTGGATACTTAAAATTAATTGTACTTTAGAAAAATAACAATATTAAGATTATTCCTTTAGGGTAAGTTGAAAAATAAATGAATAAGCAAGTGTTTACTAAGTTTTAAGTATGTTTCAGAAATTATAGGATTTAAAGATAGAAATAAAGTTAAAAGATGGGACCTCCTGGCCTTTATTACAAAAGAACTGAGTCAATTAACTGAGAACACAGCAGGGTTTTATTATCAAAGAAGAAATTAGTTCAGTGTCTTTTTAAGCACAATTTTGGAAACTGATTTCAATGAAGACAAAGTGAGAAATATATTTGGTTGTCAAGGAAAAGCATTAATTATTTCCTGTCAGGTCTCTAACATGTTCTTTAATTTCCTCTCCTCTTCTCCTCTGCCCTCTCCTTTCCTCCCTTTTCTTCTGTCTTCCTTCCTTCGCCCCTCTAATTTCTTTTTCTCTTTAATGGCACTGATTCCCAGGATTCAACATTTAGTAATATTTGACATGCTGTTATAGGAGTTGCTAAATATAAGAATTATATAAATTACATATATAATTTACATCTTTTGTCGTGGGATAAATAATCCATTTCTGAACTGGTTAATTAATAATCTCCCACCATTCATTCATAAGTCTTTTATAAAAAAAATCAGTTCTATTTTTATCTACTCTATAAAGATGAGATATCTTTGCTCAAGTTTCTCTAGATGCCTAGTGTAGGTGCAACCAACTATGAGTGAGAATTTGAAAATCACTTGTGAAGTCTTATAATATAAACGCCCAAGCACACCCAGACATATTGAATCAAGATCTCCAGGGTAGGGCCCGACATTCAGATCCTCTAAAAAGGGTCACAGTTAACTCTAGTGCCTACCAAGTTTGACAACAGCCGGCAAATGGAGCGAGTGCTTCGTGGAATACTAATGATATAATAAGAGAATGCAAAGTGTAAGTCTGACTGCAAATTTCAGGTGAAAAATTTAAGGTTTGAATTGAATATTTATTCAAGTACTTGCTTCAACAATTACAATATTAAGCATAGGTGTTATCTATGGATGCCCTTGTAACTTTTTTCTAATATGTATGTATTAATTTCATCTAGGTAACACTAAGTGCCAATCAAACATGTGTACATGTTATGTGATACTATATCAAACGTACCTTATGGTACAGAATATGCAGAATATGTGGGATCCTAGCAAATTCCCTGAATCCATGCACTTTTTTTTTTTAGCTCCTGTATGGCTAATACTGCTTTAGTTATTGGAGTTATTTGTCTATTTTGTATTTTGTTCACAGTTATTTTAGCCATTGAACAAAATACACAATGGATAAGCTTCTTAAATTCCAAAGTTGATGTTTTAGTGACAGAAGTGTTGTACTCATTTGCCACATAAAGAACAACTTAGACCCCACTTCAGGTATAAATCAGAAGGTGATTTATTACACCTGCGCAGGTGGATTGCTGCCCCGAAGGGCAAACAGCCCCCAAGAGGCTGCCTTTTATACCATTTTTGTACTGTGTTGGCAGGCAAGCTGGTGAACACAGAAGCAGAACGTGGCCAGTTAGCTCAGGGGTGGGGTTATAGTCAGTGGTGCTACAATGTGGCGGGGTTACAGTGAGCTGGCTCAGGAGGTTACATTGTGGCAATTGGCACTAGGACAAACTTAGCTTGGGAAACTAAGTTTGAATAAGTTTTCCACCATTGTTTAGCCATTGCTAGGGGGTTGGGGTAAGTTCTACCATTGTTTTACCTGTGGCTAGTTTTTTGGGAACTCAGGGAACTTCCTTGTTCTGAAACCTGTTCTCAGAATTAACCCAAGGGGGGATTTGAGATGTGCGGGGACTCAGGCTGAGACAGTTAGGGGCCTTTAGGGGTCCCTTTACTGGGTACTACAGAAGAAAGGAAATAATCTTCTGAACTACTGAATAAATAAATTAATTTCCAGTCCAGTAAACACTAGGGTAAAGTATGTCATCTGAGAAAAATACTGAGGGGAAGGGACACGTTAGTTAAAAACTCAGAGGTTATATTAAGTTAATTGAGAAAAACTGAAAGGAGGCACTATGTGAAGATAAGTGGAAGTGTGTTTTTTGGCAAATTAAAAAGAAGAAAAAAGACCTAATGATGGAAAAGACCTTAATGTACTCCTGTAGTTAAAGAAAGGCAAGAACCTTCAATTTTCAAATATCTATAACCTAACTCATTTCACATACATGACTGAGACATATTAAACGGTACTTTAGCTTATAATGATAGCTAATCAAATTTCATATTTAAAATGGATAATTTTTAATATATAAAAATTGTGTGCTTTCTTCTCTGTTATCAAATTAAGTGTAAGAGATAACGTTTTTTTTTTTTTAGATAGCATCTTTTTTTATTTTCATTTGCTTTAACCAAAGGAGAGCCTTTGAAAAAGTATATGTTTTATTTATTAGGACATTTACCTTGCCATATGTTTTCTGCCATAAATATCTTGGTGAAAATTAATTTTCAGATTAATTTCTTTTTAGATTAATTTAAATTGTTCAACTGAACATATATGCAACTCTTTTTAATAATCGAATTCATACTCTATTTTTACCAATTGGTAAACCAAAATCCATACAACATGAATAACTTTCCATTGGTAAAATAGTCAAAAGTAATGTCATCTCAATATTTAGCTAATTCACTTTAGGACTCTTTATACTTGTGCTTGTCATTCAGGTGTGTGATTGTTGCAGTGAAAATACATCATACTTTGTGAAAACAGCTCAAAGTGCATGCAATCCTAATGCTAAATGTGAATGGCTACTTTGATAATTAACATAAATAATATGAAGACATATTCCCCAACATAACTATGAAACAGCATAATCTAGCAGTAATACAATAGCCGGTACCAGAGGACTTGATTTTGACTCAAAGAGAAATTGTATAACTATTTTTTAACATATGCTATGCAATTGATCCAATTAAGACACACAGGTGGCGCCTGTGGCTCAGAGGGGTAGGGCGCCGGCCCCATATGCCGGAGGTGGTGGGTTCAAACCCAGCCCCAGCCAAAAAACTGAAAAAAAAAAAAAAAAAAAAAAAGACACACTTCCATTTGTTTTTTTTGTGTGTGTGTGTGTACAGGTAAAAATAGAAATTCATAATTTCTTTCTGAGAAAATTAGCTAACATTACATTTCATAGACTTTTTTTTATCTGTTGTGTTGGCATAGATTTGCATTCCTGTTAAGTTGTACAAATGATCATGTAGCGTTCTTTAAAAAAAGTGTCAGGGTAGTTGCTTTTGTGCCTAGAGCAATATGACAAGCATATGGCCAAATAAACTATGAAGATAAGAAATTAAAATCATGAATCTGAACAAAAACAATTTTAGAATAGACTTTTACATAATTTAATGAGTTATACATGATTCTAAATATAATAAGATTTCTAACACATAAAATATGGTTCTAAAATAGTAAGATAAAATCCTCTCTATGAATTCTATATATGCATTCTATATTATACATAAACATTACAACCAAGGGGTAAAAAAACCAAACAAGCAACACTCTTCAAGGTCACAACTACCCAGGAATAAACATTGTTAACAAGTTTGTTGAGTTGTTTACCATTGTTCTGATCTTCAAGCAAGCAAAAACTTCATTAAACTAAAGGCAATTAATTATAAAATGTTTCAAATTGCAACTAATGAGCGTACAGGATTCATTACCAGTGAAGGTCACAGAACCAACTAGATTCCTGAATTTATCTTTATCTCTGATTGTATGACTGACTGAGTTGAGTATTGGGAGGCCTATTCCAGAGCAATCAATCAGACTGCCATCCAGCCCCTGGCCAGCAAGGTAGTCGACTAAAAAGAGTCAGAGTGTCTTCTGGGACTAGGTGTACTATTGTAAGTGTCATTTCTTTCTTTCTTTCTTTTTTTTTCCCTAATAGTTCAACTCTTATTTTATTAAAAAACTTACTTAAATATTGAAATCTCCTGTTTCTTAACAGAAGGAAAAAAAAATAAATACCTGTTACTTTAATGAATACGTTGAAATATCTTTATTAAAACCCACTGTGAGTAAAATATTTTATTTTCACAAGTCAAGAAAGTACCAAAAGAGATTGAGATTGTGACTATGAATAGGATAGACAGAATGTGACATATTGAAATCAGGAGGAAAAAAAGCACTGTGTAAACTACCTTTTAGTGGTCACAATGGCTGAGATTGAATTGTAAAATATTTTCTAATTATATTGACACCGAAACTTCATCTTCTCTCCTGGCTGGCTCACCAAATATGATACTGGTGTTTCAGGTTCTTGGTCTCAGTGGTTCGAAGAATGAATGCATGAACCACAGATCAGTGGTAAGACAGGATTTATTCACAGAAACAAATAATACAAAAACTACAAAAACTAAAGCTCTTGGCAGAGAGAACCCAGGTGGGGAACAAGCCCTCTTGCTTTCTCTCCAAAGTGTCCGGGGATCTCTGCTCAGGGATACATATAGTTGCAGGGGGGTGTTTTGCAGCAACTCAATGTTTACTTTTATGGCATAGATCTTCCACAGTTACCCAGCCTGCCATTTAGCAGCAGTGGGCGGTACTCTCAGGCTTTGGAAACTTACATGAAATTAACCAGGCTATGAAATTGGCCAGCCCTAGAAAAGGGCAAGGGGAAGGAGACACCAAGGCACTAGTGTCTCCCTACAGTTGTCTGGCCCCTCAAGCTACTGGAACCTCCCAGGACCACCCTGTCCATCCTCCAGCCCCCTGGTTCCACCAGCTGCCCTCCCCACCAACATCACCAGGGCTAAGTGGAGCCACTTGTCCAATATCAATATTTTTGTTTATTCTCTCATTATTGCTTGTTTGTCCTATCTTTCATTTTTTGAATGGTTGTGTTAAATAACTACAAAACAGTTAGTATTGTATATACAATATGAGAATAAATTAATTTTTAAAAAGTTTCCCCTCTGAAGCAGTGTAGACCCTGGTGATCTCAGTAAGATAAACTTCCAACTATAATAACTATCACTAGAGCCGCTGTCATAGTAACCTTCCAAAGCACATTGGAATCATGAATAAACGTTTGGTCAATTTACAAACCCTTATAAAATGTGAGTTTTAATGCTTATTCTCTTCTGGTAGCTTTCTGCTAAAAAATTAGTCTGCTGTGATCTACTAGGCTTTGTCTGATGTTGAGTGTATAAATTAGGTGTGTGCTTGATATTACTCTGTCTACATTTTAGAGCATGGCTTTGGGAAGTATAAGAAAAGAGATTGAAGGAAGAGTCTGCAGCCTATTGAATATATTTGTAAACTGTTAATGAGTATCTTAATAAAAGCATCAGTGTTCTTGACAAAAAAGAGGTGATATACGTAACCATGTAAAGCAAAGTACAGTCAGAGTTTGTGTCTTACTGAATGTTGGAGTTAAAAGAGAACAAAAGCTCTGACTGGAAGCATAAGATTTTTTGCATGAAAAGAGGAAAATGGGTTTGAGGAGAACTATTTAGAGGAATAACCCAATAAGCAAGATTTTGGTTATGTTAATTTATATATGCCTAGATAACTGCTAATAGATGTTTCCAAGTAGTCCAGTGGAAGTGTGGGAATGGAGTTCATTTAAAATTATTTGGTCAGCATTTCCCATTTTTATTTTTTTATTTATTTATTTTTTTTTTGGTAAGCACAGGGTTCCGTTTCCAATTTATTTCAGGGAGTAAAACTTAAGTTTTGTGTCTTTCAAATAATAAATTGGTGATGTATTGTTTTGTTTCAGTAAATATGTGATACTTTCATTCACAGTAACATAAAATACTAAAATTCTATGATAAAATTATTTATTGTCTTCCAGATTGGTAAGCTGTCATGAGCTGGACCCATTCTGCGGGGTGTACAGCACACCCCTGGATGAAGGGCTCATTGTTTCAACTACATCTTGAACTTTGCCTTAGAAACACAAACATTGTAATTTAATCATTTGTACCTTCAAATTCATCTGAATTAAAAAAAAAAAATTTTTTATTGAAAATTTATAAAACTAAAAAGTATAAAATATGTAGATAATTTAACTCTCTTTTTTCTTTCAGTTTATTACATGGCTGTATACTTCCGAAGGTATGAATGCTCAAATCAGTCTAAGATTTATGGGCACCTCTGCTAACACATTACTGCACAACAATCAGAGAGAGAAGCAAAGATCAAGGAAGAAGACAAAGAGCAGAGAGACCAAAGGGGGGAAAAAGTCACTTCAAAAAATAAGGAGTCAGGATGAGCACGGTGTCTCAGTGGTTAGAGCACTGGCCTCGCAAACTATGACTTGTGAGTTCACTCCTTGCCTGTGCCTGACTAAAAAAGAAAAATAAAATAGGGGCAGCTCCTGTGGCTCAAATGAGTAGGGGGCTGCCCCATATGCCGGAGGCGGCAGGTTCAAATCCATCCCTGGCCAAAACTGCAAAAAAGAAATCAATCAATAAATAAATAAACAAAAATGGCTGGGCGTTGTGGCGGGTGCCTATAGTCCCAGCAAGAGAATTGCTTAAACCCTAGAGTTTGAGGTTGCTGTGAGCTAAGATGCCACAGCACTCTACCGAGGATGACAAAGTGAGACTCTGTCTTTAAAAAAAAAAAACAACTATTAAAAAAAAAGTAAGGAGTCAATGGTTTGAAATGATTTCCATTGTTCAAATTGGGATTGGCTTGAACAATTCAATGCATATTTTATATCAAGAAATAGACTATAGTTTTATTTGAATTTTGTGAAAGGAAACAAGATTCCCAAATGGAACATAGGAAGTAAGAAAGTGTAGATGGTAATTTGTAGTGCAAAGAAAACCAATGAGAAAGGGCAGAGATTGGGATGTGGCTGGAAGAGGTCAAGGTCAAGTAATGTGTATAGTTTTGATTTTATGATTTTAAGTAAATTTCAAACATCAACAGTTCTTTCACCTGGTAACAGAAAATCCAGTGAACATGGTGGGGGGAGGTTACAAACACAGGAGAAACGAGACAGAAGTGATGGAGCAAAATCCCAGAGTGAAGGGACGTGATCGAGTCAGGATCTATGGGAAAGAATAGAGCCTTAAAAGTAGATTAAAGGAAAAAGGTGATAGATTGGTAAGCGTAGAGGCAAAGTATTTAAATATTATATACTAAGAGAATTACCGTTTTAAGTCATTTTTGCATTTTCTGTTTGTACTGGGTACTGCATGGAATTTAGAATCACCCAAGTTCAATGTCTAGCTACTACCTGTCAGCTGAGGGACCTAAAGTAAATTATGTCCATGAAAATGAGTTCTCTCATTTTAAAATTGAGACAATTTCTATCTTAAGGAGTTCCTGTGATAAGTAAATGAGACAGTATTTACAAAACTAGTACAGTCTGTGGCAAAATGAAAGGTCATAAGCAAATATGTGTACTTCTAGTAGGATACATAAGTGAGCAATTTTGCTTGCCTCATTATTTTCAATGATCTGATCTCAGATTTTACTTACATTAAACTGTATTTTAATTGGAAAAACAAAACCCTTTCCTTCTGACCACTCTCCTAGATTATGGAAGAACAGTTTACATAAAATAATAAACATGATTTTAATTACTTGTTTTTTTTTAATATTTCATGCCTATCTGTGATGGATGGTACAACACAAGAATGCTTTCTAAATTATACCTAAATTAATTTTAACATAAATTTTGCTACATTAATCTTTTTAAATAATGGCTGGTTGCAGTTATCTAATCTCCTCCTCCCCTAGATTTTAGTCCTATTTGAAGCAAGACTGATTTCAGGGAGAAAAATCCACAACTGGGCCTTTCTGGCAACATTTTTCAAATAAAGGCAGCAAAGAATAAACCTTGAATTTTCTGAGTTTTCTTTGTTTAAACTGCATATATCTATAGTTCCCTTGGGAGTTTTAGAAATGCTGACTTTTCATGGCAGTTTTCTCGTGTGCCACACAGCTACTAGGAATATATTCTACATGAAACATGAAGTCTTTTGCCCTCCCCACAGCAAATACTTCAAAACCAAGGACAGAGAAAAGTATTTGATTAGAACCCACCCCCATCAGTTTTAAAATAATGAAATTGCTAGCCTTCTAAAAGTTTTAATAAATCACTATATTTTGGGGTCATGTCTATCTTCCTAAAACTCCATTTAGCTCCAAAGTTATTATCTTGCTCCAAAATTATCATCTTTTCCTCCCTATTACCTTGCTTGCCAGGTCCCAAAATAAAATTAATCAATGAGACAATTCAAAATACCCTCCTGTTTTCTTTTATTCCATAGTTTGTTTAAAGTATCTCCATAATTGGGTGGTGCCTGTGGCTCAAAGGAGTAAGGCGCCGGCCCCATATGCCGGAGGTGGCAGGTTCAAACTCAGCCCCGGCCAAAAACTGAAAAAAAAAAAAGTATCTCCATAATCATCTGCATCTTGGATTTATTCTGAACTATTTTCTTTCCTCACCCCCTATGTCAAACAATATCCATGTCCTCTAGATCAAACACTAATCCCTATTTATTTTTCTCTTATAAATATATTTAAGATCTTTTTCTGTTTTTTCCAGCAATAAATTATTGAAATATTCTGAATATTTAGCAGCTGGATCTCGATAACATCTTTCTAACTGGACTCACTTTTTGCAATCTTGTTTCCTAACCACTCGTTGCCTACACCGCCTTCAATATCACCATCCTAAAATCTTCCAATCTCTTCTCATGGATTGTTAAATAAATTGCATATTTCCTAGCATTGTATATAAAGAAATTTAAGACCTATCTCTTCTAACCATTTTTTGGACCTCAATCTCTGCCATGACTTACCTTTTATTTTATACTTTAGCAGTACAGTCTCCCTGCAGTCTACCATAACCATTCCCTTAACATCAAGTTCATTTTTATTTGAAATATTCTCCACTGTGCAACTGCTTACTCTCTTAACTGAGAGAACAAACTGAAAGTTTCTTTCAGACAAGAACTTTTCTTATTACTCTTTTTCTCTTATTCTTTCTTAAGGCTTTGTTTGACACATGGCTAGTGCTTCAAACTTTTTAATATCTGGCTGAATTCATGAAATAATGAAAATAGGAATAAATAGGTTTATAAATGAATAAGATAAAACCAACATCCAAAGTTGCGAATGAAGTTATACCACTACATCATATTGGATCTTTAGGGTTTTTTTCTATTTTTGTTTAATTAAAACATATTCTTAACAAATGACCTTACCATTAATGTCTCTAAAATCATGACTCATTTATTACATGTTCTGACTATCTAGCAGAAATATATATCTATTTCCTCTTAACATCAACATTTTCTATAGCTCCACAGCTGTATGACTAATATTATGTATCTACTTAATTGAAACCAAATGTCTTGCTAACATTATTTCTGTCTATGATGGTGTTTTGGGAAGATATTAGCATTTGAATAGATGGAATGAGCAAGTGAGTTGCCCTTCTCAATATTCATGGGAGTCATATTACCTGTTGGGACCCAAACAGAACATAAAAAACTAGGAGGTTTGCCTCACTGGTTAAAGAATGCAGAGGTGGTGATTCCCACCATGTCCCCAGTGAACTCTTCTATTTGGCCTTTGCAGAAGATAGGTGACCCTTGAAGAATGACAATGGATGGTAATGAAATTAACCAAGTGGTTATCCTAATTTTAGTTGCTGTACCAGATGTGGTTTTATTGCTTGAGCAAATTAACATAAAACCTACTACCTGATAAGCAGCTGTTGATCTAGCAAAGACTTTTTCTCAATAGTTGTTACTAAAGACTACCACAAGTCGTTTTCTTTCAGAAGACAAGAGTAGTAATACATCTTTGTTGTCCTGTCTCTGGGATCTATCAGTTCTGTAGCATTGTGTTATAATTTGGATTTTAGGTGTCTTTATCACTTTTGCCTTCCACAAAATATCATACCGATCCATTTTATGAATCGCATTATGTTGACTGGACCTGATAATCAAGAAGTAGTAACTGCTCCACACCAATTCATTAGACATTTCCTTGGTAATGGTGAGAAATAAATTTGACTAAAATCCTTCCATCTCAGTGAAAATTCTAGGGTTCCAGTGGTATGTGGCTTGCCAACACATCCTTTCTAAGTTGGGTTCTGGCCCTACATTCAACTAAAAAAGAAGTAAATGGCTACTGCTTCTCTTTGGATTTTGGGGGCAACATATTCCTCATTTTGGTATCCTGTTCATTAACTGAGTAATTCAAAGCGGTGATAGATTAGAATGTATCCAGAATAAGAGAAGGGTCTGTAACAGGTGAGTCTTCTGTGAAAGCTGTTCTGTTTCTTGGGCTACATAATCTAGTAGATGTACCATATTTTGCTGTTTATAATGTGTACTCTTTTGCCCAAAAATTTGAGGAAAAATAAGGACACACATTATACATAGGTAGTATTAATTATCTATATAAATGTTTTTAATTCTTTTACTTATGTTTATGCATATAAAGTATAATACCCTGAAATATGGGAATTAAGCTCCTCCTGTGTTACCCTCTTCCCAGGCTTCCCTGGCAGGTGAGAGTGCTCCAGACAGACAATCTGAGCACCTAAACTCCCCCAACCGTCCCCTCCTGCCTCACACTCATTCCAACACCCTCTCATTTCCAATTTCCACCCATGGCCATCAGTGGGAACGTGACCATGGCTGCTCCACTGATAATCCTGGTGGGCTTAATTCCCAGGAAGCTGGTGTGAGGAGCTAAAGTCAGCTCTTCTGCCCTGGGCTCCTGATAGTCATCCCCCACCTTTTCTAGCTGCCTTGTCTCTCTTGTGTAGCTGGTCCCATTCTGAGACTTTCAGGATACTGTGCTGAGGATGAAAATCCCTGTGCTGGGCTCTGGGAGACCTGGGCTCTGAGATTCGGTTCCACTAGTAGCCTGCTTTTGTGACCTTGGGCCTCATTCCCCATGAAGATTCTGTCTGCCAATGTACTTGACAGGGAAGCACTAAAGCTCAGGATACCTGAACCCACAGATTGTAATTTGAGCCTATGATTTGTCTGAACCCCCAAGATGTTGATTTGGTGCAATTTCCCAAACTTGCCAGAAGGAAGAACCACCCATGATTCTTGTTAACAGAACAGATACCCAGGTCTTTCTCCTGCAGAGTTCATTAAATGAATGTGGATGTGGTTCAGGAGTCTCATTTTAATAAGTCCCCTGGGCAATTTATAGGATTTTCAAGTTTGGGAAATTCTAGTATTGTTCTTTCTGAGTGCCAAAGGTCTGGAAGCCTCAAGAAGGTCAAGGTCTAGTCATTAAACAGTAACATAGAGTACTCCATAGAGACATCATCAGTGTGGTGTCCCACAGCCTCAGAACGGGCCCAGCTGCTCTCTGATATCAGGGTGGCCATGGCCATGTTACCTCCAACAGAGATGGTGGGAATAGGAAACGAGAGAATGTGGGAACAAGGGTGAGCTGGGAGGGGCCAGGGTGAGAATGTTCGGTGCTTAAGTTGTCTGGACCCACTCTCACTGCTGCCTAGGCTCACTCCTGGCTTCTTTCCAGTGGCAAGCTCTGTGCCTCACACCTCTCACAAGAGAAAGGAGTGCCACTGTGTGACCACTTCCACCCTTATTTATTTATTTATTTAATTTTGAGACACAGTCTCACTTTGTTGCCCTCGGTAGAGTGCCGGGGCATCATAGCTCACAACAACATCAAAATCTTGGGTTCAAGTGATCCTCCTGCCTGAGCCTCCCAAGTAGCTGGGACTATAGATGCCTGCCACAGGCCCAAGTATTTTTAGAGATGGAGTCTCCTTCTAGGTCAGGCTAGTTTAGAACTCCTAAGCTCAGACGATCCACCCACCTCAGCCTCCCAGAGTGCTAGGATTATAGGTGTGAGCCACCATGCCTGGCCTTCCACCCCCCTTTAAAAAATTAAAATGAAAGATTTTTTTCCTGAAAGTTTGGGCCAAAAACATAGGTACACATTATGCACAGTAAAATATGGTAATGTTGCTTAAATTATCAGTGTCAGATAAGGATACTGTTTGGAGCCTTTGACATATCCCTATAATTGTTGAATCATAGAACAAACCCTTTGGATTTTGTAGCAAAAGCTTGTCATCCCCCACAGATAACTCCTTTTGAAAAGCAGCTGTTGACATACTACTGGGCATTAGTACAAACTGAATATTTAACCATGGTCTACCAAGCAGCTATGTGACATGAGCTGTCATCATAAACTGGGTGTAATCTGACTCACCAAATCATAAAATTGGGGGTGCAGAATAGCCCTCTATCATCAAAAAGAAGTAATATGTACGTGGTCAGGCCTTGAAGGCACAAGTTGGATGAAGTAGTGGTCCAAATGCCCATGATATTCATTTCCAGTACACTGCCTTTTCTCTGTCAGCCTGCACACAAGGTTTTATGGGGAGTTTTTCATAATCAGGTGACAGTGGAAGAGAAGTTTCAGGCTTGGTTTAAAGATAGGATTTTCGTTAACAAGTGAATAGAATGATACATTCTGTGGATATCAGTCAGCTTCTTTCCTCAGACAGCTCTGTCATTAACCAATGGGCTCATGAACAATGTTGCCATGGGCTAAAAATTTCTACTCTCCTGCTGATTGTTCAATCTGGAAGGAGTAGGAAACCAATACTGAGTCCCTGACATGGTATCAAACCCTAGGAGGTGAGCAGAGAGCTACCTGGTGGTAGATTGAGCACATTGAGCCCCTTTTATTTTAGAAGGAACAGCATGCCCTTACCAGATAAGATACTTACTTTGGGTACGAATTTTTTTCTACATGCAATACTTCTGCCCAAACTGCCATCTGTGAACTTATAGAATGACTTGTCCACTCTCATGGTGTTCTACCTAGTAGGGGTTCTGATCAAAAAACTCACTTGTGGTAACAGATGTGCAGCAGTAAGGACCATGCTCTGAATTACTGGCATTACCATCTAGTTCAACATGCCGATCTATTTAATATTACTAATACTATTACTATTGTTGTTAATACTATTTACTAATGTTTTATATTTTTTCTCACATAATATAAAATACATAGGTTCGAAAATCATCTCTTTCAGAAAATGTGATTCCAGACACAAAATAAGTAGCTGATGAGATCACTGTGATAACTACTCACATGGCTTGTCAGTGTCCTTTTCTTGTTTTACCCCTTCCAAAAGTTATTAGCATTCCATTATTTTGTAACTCATCTGCATCTTCAAATCACATAATAATTATTCCACAAAATATAAACTAGAAGTTGACTTGTGATTAATTTTGGAAACATAGAATATTCATGAGTTAATTCATTACTATTCTTAGTTATTTAAAACTCTCTTAATAACTACTTTTGGAGAAATAATCGACTCGGTCATTCAATCTGAACACGCATTTGATAGTTATTAAACTCAGACATATGTCTACAGAATTCAAATATCCCATCTTCATTAAAATTAAAATATGAAATCAACCTCCTATTCAGAACATAATTGTACTGTGTTTTGACAAGTGTATCATCATAATATAAGCACCAGGTTTGAACGTGCAAATGTTTTTTCATAATAACCAAGAACATGTTTGGCCCTTGATCAGATATTACAATTGTTCTCTGTGTTTATAATGAAAAATGCTCTCATAAATTCAAGAAATCCCCAAATAATTTGATGATGTGATCTCAATACTGAATATACCATATTGCCAACATAGCTGGGCTACTCCCCATGGGTGAGACTGTTGCTAGTGCATTGATAAGTGTCAGGTTAAATGACACGAGGCCTCACAATGAGACGGACACATTGGGAAGAGAATGTTGAAATGAGGGTTATTACTTTGCACGTCACCACCTTGCTGTCACAAAGGAAGCATGAGGATGAGGCTGGGACTGGAACAATATGTTTCCTCTCATTCGCTAATTATAAAACTCCCATTTTTCTTGCAAAATATTAACTTGTAAAAAACAAATTCACTCATTTACTTATCTATTCATTCAACAAGTATTTTTGAGTTCTAATTAATATATAAACACCCTACTAGATGAAGAAAATTCCAGTGCCAGAAATGCATAAGCTAAAAATGAACTATGCCTTATAGGCGTTATTCCCAAAAGGAAGAGACAAAAAATAGTTATTATACAATTAATTGCATTGTGACCAGATACATGAAAAAGTACAGAAACCTGTGACAGCATTATAAAGGATCCCTGATGTAGTCTGTGAAACAAGGGGAGGTTTCTTTGTGTTAATGTCATTCACTCTGACATCTAAATGAGGATTTAAGATATGCTACGTGAGAAATGAAAGAGAAGTGGACAGAGCTGCAGGTTCACAAACATCTCACACAAGGGCCCTGAGATTGTGAGATTGGACAAGACACTTGAAAAACTAAAACAAAACAAAACAAAAATAAATAAACAAAATGAAATAAAATACCTGTATAGCTGGACCACTGAGAATTGAGAAAAGCAGAAGCCTGAGAAATGTAGGTCCTTGTAGGCCACATTAAGCATTCTGGAATTTATACTAAGAAAAATCAAAATATTTTAATAAGATCAAATTGTATGGGATTTGTGGAATACAGGGAAAGTTAATTGTCTTTTTTTCTTTAACTGTTGAAAATTGAGCTTGTCTAGAGCAGTTTTGGTGGCCTGCCAAAGCAGCATGTATGACATGCAACAGATTTAAGGGTGGAAATTCTGCAATTACATGAAAGACAGTAAAATACAGAGCAATTGTCAACCTTGTTGAAAACAAACTTATGCCCTCTTCATGATGGAATAACTCAGATGTAATCATCTTTGGCTAGGTGCATAAATAGTTCTCAGCTTTACAGTATTGGTCAATGACCAATGTCAGTACCAAAGTCAGTGTTAAGCGAGGGGAGAGTTACTGTTGAGACCCTTCATAGTCTTCAGGCCTATAATCAGAATCTCTTTTTTACGTAAGCTGGGGAAAAATTCTGAACCACCACACAAAATAAATAATCTTGCAAATTTTCTTATCATAGATTTTCTTTGCATTGAGACCTTCTGATAATTATCTTTACATGAGACATAAATATTCCTTTTTTTTTGATAGACACAGAGAGACTGATGTTTGGCTAGGGCTAGGGGAGAGTGGGTTGGGTGAAATAGAGAGTCACAGCTACGGGTATGGGGTTTCTTTCTGGGGTGATGACAATTTTCTTTTTTTTTTTTTTTTTTTTTTTGTAGAGACAGACTCTCACTTTATGGCCCTGGGTAGAGTGCCATGGCATCTCACAGCTCACAGCAACCTCCAACTCCTGGGCTTAAGCGATTCTCTTGCCTCAGCCTCCCGAGTAGCTGGGACTACAGGCGCCCGCCACAACGCCCAGCTATTTTTTGGTTGCAGTTCAGCCGGGGCCGGGTTTGAACCCACCCCCCTCGGTATATGGGGCTGGCGCCCTACCGACTGAGCCACAGGCGCCGCCCTAGGGTGATGACAATTTTCTAAAATTGATTGTGGTGATGGATGCACAACTTTGAATATACTATAAGCCACTAACTTGTATACTTTAAATGGGTGAGTTTTCTGGTATATGAATTATATTTCAACAAAGCTGTTATTTAAAAAAAAAGAAAGACACAAATATTCTTATTATCTGGTCACAAATTAAGAGATCCACTAAATATGTCTTCCCAAATTTTTCATTAATTCACCTTTTTAAATCTAGGTATTTCATAATTGTATCAAAGAATTATTGATAGATATTTCAGGCCTCTCCTTTGAGGTAACATTGAAAATGTGATTATGGGTTACCTCATATTGGTCAAGGAAACAATACAACAAAAGAACATTTCAATTCTAAATATTTATGCACCCAACTAAATTTTCCTGTATTTATTAAACAGACCTTTACTGGTCTGAGCAATATGATATACCATAGCACCATAATATCTGAGATTTAAATACCCCTCTGACAGATCTAGAACAGAACAGATCCTCTAAACAGAAACTGAACAAAGATACAAGGGACTTAAATATGACCCTAGAACAAATGGGCTTAATAGCCACATAAAGAACACACCATCCTCAAACCAAGGAATATATGTTCTTCTCATCACCCCATGAAACATACTCCAAAACAGATCATATCCTAGGACACAAATCAAACCTCAACAAAATTAAAAGAATTGAAATTAAACCTTGTGTCTTTTCAGACCACAAGGTAATAAAGATAGAACTCAACTCCAATAAAAATTTTCACCCAACTGAATGACAGTTGGGTCAAGGAAGAGATAAAGAAGGACACCATTAAATTCCTCAAACATAACAATGAATCTATAAGCTACCCAAACCTGTGGCATACTGCAAAAGCATTCCTAGGAGGGAAATTTATTGCATTAGATACCTACATCTGAAAAACAGAAAGAGAGCACATCAGCAACCCAATACGTCATCTGAAGAAAATGGAAAAGGAAGAGCAATCCAATCCCAAACTTACCAAAAGAAAAAAACAATCAAAATTAAATCATTTATAAAAGAAATTGAAAACAAAAGAATTATTCAGAAAATTAATGAAACATAAAGTTGGTTCTTTGAAAAGATAAGCTTTTGGCCACATTATTGAGAAACAGAAAGTAAAATCTCTAATAACCTCAATCAGAAATGGAAAAGGAGAAATAACACCAGATACCATAGAGATACAAGTGATTTTCCCTGACTAGTACAAGAAACTCTATGCTCAGAAATTTGACAACATGGAAGAAATAGATCTATACCTGGAATCACACCATCTCCCTAGACATAACCAGAAAGAAATAGATATCTTGAGCAGACATATGTTATCTTCAAATTTTGGTAAATTTTAGTAAGCAATAACTGCTCATTTTAGTGGCCTAAAAAGTTCCTTCAAAACTTAATGGTTTTCATAATTCAAAATTAGATTTAACAACAAGGTAAGACATTATAGGTAGAGTGCTATTGTTTTTGCCTCATAAAAATAACTGCTTTCAATTTTAATGATTTCTGGAAAGAGTTTTTTAACATGAAATCAGAAACTGTACCAAAGATTTTACTTATTTATTTATTTAAGGAAATAAATAAATTTACTTATTTAAGGAAATGAATTTATTTATTTAAGAAATAAATAAATGTATTTATTTAAGGAAATAAATAAATAGAAGTGACAGACAATTAATGTCATCATTTGATTAAAACCATAATAATGAACTGTTATTTATCAAGATCCATGAATTTGTTCTCAAGATATAATTTATTATTAAAAGAGGATATGGGAATATAGTCAAACACTATTTTTCAAAGTTAGCATCTTTCTCTTTCTTCTTCTGCTTTTTCAGTATAATATCAACATTGCAAAACTCCTGACCATGATGGATTGACAAGGGCATATCAACTCTGTAGTATTCTTTCCCTAACTATGCAGCCTCAGTATAAGCATGAGAAAATATCAGACAATCACAGATTGGGGAAGATTCTACAAAGTAATTGATTAATGATGTTTAGAATGTGTCAAAGTTGTGGAAGACCAAGAAAGACTGAATATTTCCTATAGATTGGCTGAGATTAAGAAGAAAGAGCAACGTAATGCAATGAGGGATCTGAACTGGATCCTAGAAGAAAAAAAGAGTATTGACAGAAAAACTAGTGAAATCTAAATAAAGTCTAAAAGTCTGTAGTATAACCAATAATATTCTACTAATATTAACATAGTTTTAATTGTACTATCATTACATAAAACGTTAATATTAGGGGAAGTTGGGTGAAGGGTATATAGGAGCTGTGATAGATTTTTAAAGTCAATAAGCACTGTCCTTTTAATCTACCCTGAGAGGTAATATTTACCCATAATTATTTTTTGACAGAGCAGACACAAGCCAAATACAGAAGAGTATATGCTAAGTAATACACAATAAATTCATATAAGTAAAAAAGGTTTGAATTATTTGTATTGCCCTTACTTATGAGCTGTAAGCTTTTCTATTTTGTGAATAACCTTAAATTTTAATATTATAGATGTTTATTTTTATCTCAAATTACAAAATTTAAGTTAATTATCCATACGTATTTTCTTATTTGCGTTGTTGTACAGGAGATGTGCTCTATGGAAAGTGTTATATTCAAGGTTATCTAGTCATAAGGTAAATGGTCCATAGATAATTGTATATTTTAACTTAAGAATAGTTTTATAGATAATAACTATTTCCTAATTTATTTGATCAGTAAATTATAATTTTGTAATTTCTGAAAGTGATCCATAATCAAATCTTTGAAACAAGAACACTAAATTAATTGTATTTAATTGTTCATCAACTTTGAGTCTCTCTCGATTTGAGGATCCATGAGAGCCGGATACTGTAATTCCTGTGTTCACAAGTTCAAGTGAAGTGCCTAGTCAAATGCCTGAAGAATACCAGATGTTATATCAACATCTGGTGAATGAATGCAATAAATAAATAATGAATAAGGCTAAATAATTGAATCCTCTACTAAGTATAAATATGTATGGATGCATTAGTACTAATCTTGTTTTACTCATTTGATTCTAATAATTGTAACATCACAAACATGTTATAACAGGCTGAATCACTGTTTTCAATAATTTAACACATCTCCAAGAAAAAGGAAACTATGTTCCTGGAAAATTAGGTTGTGCTATCTCCTCAATAGTAGCACATACATAATCAAAATTTATATTGTCAGTGTATATGCATATAAGATGATATAAGTGGAAAGAACGAGGGAGAGATAGTAAGAAAGAGAATCAAACATGGTTTACAGGTGAGCAGATGTTGTGTATATATTTACAGATAGTGCTTGAGAATATATTTAAAGAGGAAATTTATTAGATTCATAAAATCTATTTAATAATATAATTTTTTCATACAAATATACAGTAAAATAACATGTGTATAGAGCAGTGTGCTTATATTTCATTTGACATTTTCCTTTAACTTTGCACCATGTGAAAGATGCACACAAGGACAAAAATTATGTTTTAATGTTACAGGTGCTACAACAGAGTGATATAGAGAGGATGCAAAGAAAATAGTATAAGGAAAGACTTGCTTAAGAAAATGGTAGCTGAACCTTGAAAGATAAATAGGGTTGGTCATATGAAAAATGCAAAAGACATTATTCTGAGCAGATTGTGACTAAAGAACAAAGGCATATTTGGAGGACATCTGTCTGAATAATTTCTAGTTGTCTGTAATAGGTTGTGTATAATGAAGTTGACACACACAAAAAAAAATTTTTGCTTACGCTTTCAAAATACTTCATTTTTAATTACACTACCTGTATCATCATGTTGTTAATATAATGACTTTGTGAAAGGTACAAATATTCTCCTACTCTATCATATTTTACATATTCAACAACATTATCAGTTAAATTGGCTCGATTTTCACTCCTGGTTTACATTTAAGAAAGAAAAAGGTAAACAGAAGATTCACTATAAACCTCTGACAGCTTGACAAACAGCTTCATTATTATTTAGAAAAGTCATTTAAAATCACCCAAACCACATTCCCTTAAAATTCCAGTAAATTTGTTGATTTAAAATAATTTAACAAACAAATAAGCATTCTGCTTGACTCAAGTTTCAATATAAAAACCTGCAACATATGAAGAAACATAATTTATCTTGACACAACATCATTATTTGTTAAGATAAATTAATAAACAGCACCTTTGGGTGCAACCAATCTATTCAATTGCTGTCACTGTTGATTAGAATATCTGTCTAAACTGTAATAAAATGTGAATGCATTAATATATGATGATGTCTTTTGTTTATTTAATGTGAAGCAATTACCACTTATTCATTTGACCAATCACAAATTTCCATGAGTGATTCTGCCTCTTGCTTACAGTGTTCAAATGAAAAAGGCTATTAATCACATTTATTGTTGCCCAAAGCTATTATTTATTTTGAGTTAGAGATATTGTGGTGATTTAAGTAGGTAAAATGCACCCTCAGTAATCAGATTTGTTCTAGAGATGTATGATTAGTAATTTCAGAAAGAGAAAAGTAACACTAATGAAAACAACATACCTTGAATCTTTTGTGTATTATATTGGCTAATTTCAACAACCTTCAAGTCAGATTCTCCATGGATATTTTTCTAAGAATAATAATAATAATTGTATAATGTTCCCATTTTTAATATTAGATTTTATAAAAACTTCTCTTAAACAAAGTTTAGTTATGGTCAAGCCTATTGAATTTAACTGTATCAATAAGCCTATTGAATTAAACTGTATCACATTATTTATTAAAATCTATTCTTGTTTTCTAGTAAGTTATCACTTTGCATAAGTCACTTCACTTACTCTTTAGTTTGCTAGTTATTTTATTTCCTAAAGACTTTGTATTTTAATTCTAATAAAAAATTATATTTACTATGACTAAATTAACTTTTTCATATGTATTTTTATAAACAGTTTTGACATTTGAATTTCACAATTATCTGTCTTTTTTTCATCTATAGATATAAATGATTTGAAATATTTCTATACATTGAATACTTATCAGTATGAGAAAACATGGCTGGGTGCAATGGCCCATGCCTATAATTCTAGTACTCTGGAAGGCTGAAGCGGTGGATTGCTTGAGTTCACCAGTTCAAAATCAGCCTGAGCAAGTGTGAAACCCGTCTCTAAAAAATAGCTGGGAGTTGTGGTGAGTGCCTGCAGTCCCAACCTACTTGGTAGGCTGAGTCAAGAAGATCTCTTGAGCCCAAGAGTTTTGAGGTTGCTGTAAGCTATAACACGACAGCACTGTACCAGCAATAAGAAAATATGACTCTGTCTCAAAAAAACAGAAAGAAAAGGAAAAAGAAGAAAATGTGCTATAGAAGAGTTAAAATCCTTGCTTCAAGTAGCAGTGACAGTTTTTCCACTTGAATTTACTTCAGTACATTCTGAAAACTTGGTACAGTCTGAAAACTTGGCTTCTTACTGAAATGCTTTTAATCTTTGTGAGCAAAGGAATCAAGTCAAACCAGAATTGTTTTAAACATTGATATGTTGTATATTATTTTTTTAAATCTAGCTACCAATGACATGGCAATGATCCTCTAAGAGATAGAGCACATCTTGTGGAAATGTGTTTATCAAAAGTAGTTGCCTTTTTGCCTATATATTAAAGCAAATGTAAATCCAAAATCTCTGCTATTGAAGCAGGTCTAGAATTATCAACAGAATGCAAAATAGTAGTGAATGTGAAAAGATATTTATTGAGGCCACATTATTTTATACATTTTTTCTAAATTACATATTCCAAAACTTAGGATATGAACATACTGCTGATAGAAATAAAATTTTAGTACCTTAAAAAATTCTTTAATTAGTAATAACATATGGTAAAAATTCAGGATTTTTGCCATATGTTATTATTACTTATTCAAAAAGCAAATTTTGTCTGTAATAGAGAACTTGAAATATATAAGTCTGTTGTCTGTAAATGGGGACAAAAATATGAATATCACAATAACATGTATATTTTCTGAAGCTGGATTTGTTAGAACAGATTTGCAGTAAAATTTTCACCATGGGAAATAAATATGTGTTGTCAGCAAATTTTATTATTTTAATCCAAGAAGTTTTAAGTATGAAGATAGTGCAATGACTTAGTGTTTCTTTCAATTTGTAGCAATATAATTTCAGTTGTCTTTATGTAAGCGCACACCGAAACACCACCTCGTTGTCAGATGCAGTATTCCACATTTGTAATTTAACTTTCTCAGCTGTGTTAGCCAATCTGGAGATAATTTATGAAATGTGAAGAGTGGATAGGTCAGTAAATAGTATGTTCATAGTTCACATACCTTAGATTAAACTTCAACTTGAGCCTAATATCTTAAATTACATAAAATCATAACAGCACTAATAACATTATTGATTTATATATACTGGGTCAATTTGTTTTGGCGTTAGCTTTATTATCATGTCCTTGAAGTTCTTTTGTTTTTTTTTTGCTTCCTAAATCAGTATGTAAGTGGAATACAGTGCACTTTCAGGAAACATACTATGCAGATTTTAACTTGCTTTTGAAAATCACAGAGACGTCGATTATGTTGCAAAGAAAAGATTTTGTAATTATTTCAGGCTGAGAATTAGTCTGGAAATTGAATATACATGCAATTCGCATTCCCCCAAATTGTGGTTCTTGAATGCCACCTGAGAACATAACAATAGAAATATTATTTTAAAATAAATGCCATATGTTATTATTACTTATTCAAAAAGCAATTTTAGTGTTGGTCTGAAGAAAAAGTTCTGTAATAGAGAACTTGAAATATATAAGTCTGTTGTCTATAAATGGGGACAATATGCAGCACAGTATTGTAGGCAGACAGCTGGGGGAGGTCCCGAATAGAAACCAGTAAAAAATCCACATGGATACTGCTGTTTTCTTCATGGCATTATCTTCATAAACTTGGACTAACATATCCATGATTCCACTTCTATTCTTGCTACATTTAATAAGAAATTCATGCATGTTTGTTGAGTACTCTAATTCAAGCTCTGACATTCTTGTGAAGGCACACCAATCATGCAACAACTTCCACTCAGAAGACATCACCACACATCCACGTAAACACAATGGTGAGACACTGATATAGAAGATTATGAAAACTTACTGAGTTGTTTGGACAGTGCTACCAACTTAAGTGTATGCTGATAAGTTTGCAAACTTAATTGTCAGACCTCCCACTGTATTATGACAAGAAATGGAAAACAAACAAATCCTAGGAATTATATAAAAATACTGTTATGATCCACAGCTAATGACAACCTAACAACACAAATATTGGTGTATGCTATAAATGTACTATTTAAGAATCATTTGACAAATCACATCCGAAAACACTAAATGATGAGATGGTCCTGGGTGTAAAATAATAAAAAATAGCACCATGGAGATCTGACAATTATTGTTATTGCATGCTTTGTGTGCCTTTGGAAGAATGTCAGAGCTTGAACATTCAGGACATCAAGGGTAATACAATGATAGCTCTGATGGCCATTCCAGAAAAAGAGTCCCCAGATTGCTTTAAAGGGTGAACTAGACTCTGTCATCACCGCATAGTTTCCCAAAGGGAGTAGTTTATAGTGACCATAGTGATATTCAACATGAGGTATATAGCATGTAGCACTTTTTCTAGGATGAGTACTTGAACTTAATTGTCAGAATTTAGGTTGTCTTATTAGAATTTCCTTTTTAATAACAAAATAGAAGAAAAATATTGCGGTTTATTCACCTTATATTATAATGCATTTCTTGCATTAACAATGAAAATAGTACCTTTTCCCTCTATTAAATTCTAATTTATCTTTATCTTTAGAGAGAAAAAAATCATGCTATTATAATCTATTCAAAAAGATTTAATACATAGGTGTTAAATGTACAGTGTATTCTTTATATGTAGATTTCTACCTTCCAGTGTAAATTGCTCCTATGACAAGTCTACGTTAAAGGTGCATAAAACGTTAATAGTATAACACTATTGTGGATCTATATTTTTAATGGTTAAAGGTTTTTTTGTCTGTTGATGAATAAATTCTTATCCAATGAAAGATAAATATAGCTAGAATATCTCACAAAAACAGTGTTTCCAATTTAGGAGACATTGTGAAATTAAGTAATTAATTAATTTATTTTTTATTTATTCTTTTTTTTTTTTGAGACAGTCTTGTTATGTCACCCTGGGTAGAGTGCATGGTGTCACAGTTCACAGCAGCTTCCAACTCTTGGGCTACTTGTTTCAGCCTCCCAAGTAGCTGGGACTATAGGTGCCTGCCACAATGCCTGGCTATACTGTTGTTGTTGTTGTTGCAGTTGTAATTGCTGCTTTAGCTGGTCCAGGCCATGTTCGAACCCACCTGCCTCTGTGTATGTGGCTGGTACTGAAACCACTGTGCTATGAGCGTGGAGCCTGTAAAATTTATTTTTAAAAGTATTATGTGTATGTTAGTTTCACTGATAAACAGTAACTTAGCAGAAATTGTTCAATTTAGTTTTATGTTAGTAATGTAGTTTAATTCTGTGGATTTTTTTGATTTTATCATTTAATGCTAGCTATAATCCTAAATATATAATTTTAAAGAACACATTGTACTCTTTTTGAATGTTTTATTGAATGGACAGCAGTTTACATTCTAGAGTGACAGACATATTTCACTTTATAGTGTATTAGTTATAGACAGCATTACCACATAAATGTGCAAATATAAAAATAAAACTACTAAATGTGTGTCTGCTTATTCTACTATTCAAAATGGATGAAAGTTAATCACAGTAGTATTATTTTCATTCTATTAACCACAGTGTATATATTATGGATGAATAGATGACATGTTTAAAGCTAATGATTCAAATAATATATGCCTTCATATTCACTGCGCTAGTTTAGGCAAAAATATATATTCACATATGGCTGACATTTTAACGTTGCATATTCAAATATCACATCTTCCAAAACCATTATGATATTATATCAGAGCACATTGTTAAAATAAGCAAGAACATAACCCAATTTTATAATTCTGAATGAAACATATTTAATTTTTTTTTTTTTTTTTTTTTTGTAGAGACAGAGTCTCACTTTATTGCCCTCAGTAGAGTGCCATGGCATCACACAGCTCACAGCAACCTCCAACTCCTGGTCTTACACGATTCTCCTGCCTCAGCCTCCAGAGCAGCTGGGACTACAGGCACCCGCCACAACGCCTGGCTATTTTTTTGTTGGAGTTTGGCCGGGGCTGGGTTTGAACCCTCCACCCTCAGCATATGGGGCCAGCGCCCTGCTCACTGAGCCACAGGCGTCACCCGAAACATATTTAATTTTTCATATTTAGTTTGTTCTTTTGCATGCTCCCAGGTGTAAGTAGATGGTGCCAGTTGAATTTATTATCACAATTTCATGTCTGCATTATGATTACAGACATATCCAAAACTTAAAGACATATTTTTTGTAAAAGATGCTAATTGGAAATGTATGATTCCAATTATATGAAATTCTGGAAAGGTAAAACTATAGCTGTGGCACAAAATGCCCCTGGAATTTGCCAGGAATTTTTAGGAAGGAAAAGGAGACTTGTATAGAGAAGCCCAGTGAATGATTTAGGTAAGTCAAACTACTATATTGAATAGTGAGATTATGATATGTTTAAGACTTTATACATTTGCCAAGCCCCATAGAACTTTGCAGTATAGAAAGTAAACTTCAATGCATAAAGGGAAAAAAGCAAGCATATAAAGATGATCAGAATCCCAGAATAAAATACAGAATAAGACAAAATGATCTGCCTATACTGTAAATATATGAAAGAGTATCACTGGAAAGATTGCTAAACTAAGTAACTCTGGGAATAAATACAATTTATCTAAGGGTAAAAGAAACTGTCCATAAGCACTGTACTCTGGTTGATAAGAAAATATAAATTTAAAAGTTATATAAATGTGTGCTAAGAGCCAATTTTCTCACTGTTGGAGTGTGAGTTTAGAGATAAGAAGCAAAGGAGGCTAAAATTATCTATGCTGCTGGATTAAATTTGAAGACAGTGATATGCATTCAAGTTTAGTTTAATAAACATAAATATGGTTAACATAGATATGTTTATAAAGATGGATTTATGTACAGGCTTGTGTACACTTAACATTTTCCTCTTTCTATCACCTGAAATTACCTGAAGCAATGACACACCAGTAGCAATAAACACACCTAACACCCATAATTTTGATTCTAATAAAAGCCCTAGTCCATTAATAGAAACTAGGGCTCTTTGGCCAAATTTGGGAATTGGGGACTGTGTTGCAGGGGTTATGACCCTTGATCATTTTGAGGTGCCTGAAAATAATGAATGATCAAAAATAAATAAAATAAAATAGAAAGAAAAAGAAAAGGAAGGAAGGAAGGAAGGGAAGAAGGGAAAGGAAAGGGAAGGGAAGCGAAGGGAAGGGAAGCAAAGCAAAGGAAAGAGAAAGAAAAGAAGGAAGGAAGGAAGGAAGGAAGGAAGGAAGGAAGGAAGGAAGGAAGGAAGGAAGGAAGGAAGGAAGATAATGGAGTATGTTTGGAGTGTGTTGAAGGAACACATAAGACAACTGAAAGGGCTCTCAGAGACCAAATCTGGAATACTTTGAGCAACAAATAAGGTTTGGTTATAATCCACATATAAAATAGATATTTATGAGTCCTTACTGATATATTTAAATAATTAAATACAAAGGAAACATGAAAGGAGACATATATTAAATTTTCAACCATTAAGAACAAAGAGAGAATCCTAAAAGTAGCAAAAGAAGCAAATAACATATAAGGGAACTGCAGTGTCTATCAAAATACATTTCTCAACAAAAACTATTAGCCCCAGAAATGAATGAAATGATTTACTTACAGTGCTGAATGGGGGTGGGTGGTGGGGAGAAAGCACTCAATAGAAGTAAGTGCACAGAAAACCACAAAATACTGTACTTACAGTATGCAGTTTACTCATCATTCTAGTATGAAGAATAAAAGACAAATATTTTAAAAACCATAGTAGCTACCACAACCTGTTAAAAGGTAGAAAATATAAAAATATAGAAATTGAGATTATAGAAATTCAAAATGTGAGGAGCATAGAGTTAAAATATATAGTACGTTTAGGTTTATCTTTGTTTATATTTTTCCTGTAATCAAATATAAGTTTTTATCTTTTTAATATGTTATATCTATAAGATGACTTCATAAGCCTCATTATAATCACAAAGCAAAACTTGTAACAAACACACTAAAATTTTTGAAAAACCATGAGTTAAAACATACTACCAGAGAGAATTACTTAGTGACCAAGAAGAATAGTAAGAAAGGAAGAAAGAAAAATAAGACTTAAAAAAAAACAAAAAACACAAAACAAATAACAAAATTTCAGCAGCAGGTCATCACTTATCAACAATCACAATGAATATAAATAAACTCAATGTTCCTAAACTGTTTATAAAACCAGTGTATGGTGCCCCATGATCGCATTAATGTACAAAGCTATGATTTAATATTAATAAAAAAACATAAAAAATAAAAGACAATGAATATACTTCAAAAAAATTTAAAATTCAAGATTCTTTTATAATAAAAATTCTATAGGATCTGAGTATAGAAGGAAAATGACTTAAAACAATAAAGGCCATATGTGACAAACCCACAGCTAACCTCACATAGAACGGAAAAATTGGAAAACTTTAATATCTGGAAAAAACAAGAATGCCCACTTTCATTACTTTTATTCAGCATAATAGTCTAAGTCCTAGCTAGAGAATTCTAGATAAGAAAAAGTAAGAAATGGATTCATAATTGTAAAGGAAGAACTCAAATTATTATTTTTTGGAAGATGACATGATCTTTTACTTAGAAGTCCCTAAGGATTCCATTAAGAATATTTCTTAGAGGATGGGCAAGGTGGCTCCCATCTACAATTCTAGCATTCTGGGAAGCAAAAGAGGATGGATTGCTTGAGCTGAGGAGTTTGAGACCAGCCTGAGCAAGAGAAAGACCCTGTCTCTAAAAACAGTGGGGTGTTGTGGCAGGCACCTGTAGTCCCAGCTACTTGGGAGGCTAAGACCAGGGGATCACTTCAACCCAAGAGTTTGAGGTTGGACATATATCTGGGAAATCATTACTTGAGTAAAAAAGTAAGTATAGGAGAAACATACTCAAAAGTACGTATAGGAGACCAAAGTAAAAATAGAGATTATATCAACCTTTAAAATATATCTGCACAGCAAAGGAAATAATCAACAAACCAGACAGATAGCTGACAGAATGGGAGAACACATTTACAAATTACCCACCTGACAAGGGATTAATAATCAGAATATATAAAAAGCTTTAAAATCTCAATAAGAAAAGAATAATTTATTTAAAAAAATTGGAAAAATCTGAATAGATATTTCTCTTTAGAAGACATACAAATGGCCAACAGGCATATTAAAAATGCTATAAATTATTACTCATGAGATAAATTTAATTTAAAATCATAGTCAGATATCATCTCCTCTCAAAAATAACTTTAAATTACCTTATATAATAAAAAGGTGATAAATCCTGTTGAAACCATGTTCCTTTGAAATGATGGGATGAAAATTAAAGGACTTTACTTCTTTAATTTTCCATACCAAAATTCATAGCCCTCAGCCAATCATGAAAAACACATCAGACAAATCACAGGGTAAGAACTCCTCAAAACTGTCCAAGTTATCAAAAATAAAAGGAAGTAGGAACAGAAAACGTCACAGCTAAAAGGATCCTAAGCAAACACGATGACTATAAATGCAGTATGCTATTTTAGAGGGGCTTCTATACCATAAAAGAATCTTAGGAAAACTAAAGAACTATGAAAAAGTTTGAATTCTAGTTAAGACTGTTTCACTATTAGTTCATTTGTTGTAATGACAACACTAATGCGTGATATGAATAACTAACAGGAAAATCTGGGTATAGGATATCTGGGAACTCTGTACAGTATTTTCAACATTTCTATAAATCTAAAACCAGTTTCAAAAGTAAAATTGGTCTTCCTATTATTAGACAATTCCTGAACTGTCATTCTGTGGGTGTCACTGAAGAACAGGACAAGTGATACTCTCCTTCATTACCACAGATTCAACTAACATTTCCAAGCAATATCTTTGCTTTAGTCTTCCATTAATATCTCAGTAATTGCACGTATATGTGTGTGTGTGTAAGTATATAATTAATAAGAACAAACCCCATAATAGTACATTTTATCTAAGTTTTGTTCACTTTAGCTTATAGTAGGCAAAATGTTTTAGCAAGTTGTCACATGTGACTAGAAATAAGAGTTAAACATTACCTTGAGCCCATCTTTGACCTATCATAAAGACAGGTTGTTAATAACATTCTTGGACATCATAGCATGCTAAATAACTACAAAGCGTTTAAAATCTTATTCTCAATTGCTGTACTTCTAACTACATAATCAGTGACAACAGTTTGATGCCTGGAATCAGTCCCTGAACCACACTTAGAGTACCACTTTTCTAGAGAGATAAAAATTTAACACAGCATCTAAATGTGTATAGTTTCTTTTCACAGAATATATTTTCGCTGCCTCATTGAGCACCAATATTTCAGTTATGTAATAAATCAAATATTGACAGAGTTCCTGCTCAGTAGTTCTATAATAAAACAAAAAGAGACATAAGCAAAAGAAAAAATATAATTCTGTATATTCAATTGCAAGGCAAGACAAAAGAAAATGGTTTCCAAGTAAGGTAGTGTCCTTCTATTATTCATATTTATACTTGTCATATTAAAGTCTTTCAAGTAAAACCTATTTACATGTTAAATGTAAACAAATGCACTACTAAACATTTTATGCAGGGGTAATACATATAGTATTATGTTTCTGAGTTATTTCCTACTGTTCTCCATATAAGAAAACCTATTGTGACAGCATCCAAAAGGATTTGTAGGCACTTGAATATTTTATATCTCTTATTTAATTTTTCATTGAAGACTATATTATCAATTTCATGAATAAATAATTGGAAAGTACTTTAACACAGCATCATGTCATAGTGATAGTTGCTTCACCAACATTTGATCACACAAATGATTATTAGGCCTAATCTTTTTACTTTTTGTGGTCCTATCATTTTCAAAATTTAATGTATAAAATATTTATTTATTTAAATATTGTTTTTAGTGAAAATAGGTGTTTGTTGAATTTAATGATTAAAAATTCTACTCCTAACTAAGTCAAAGTTATCTTTAAAATAATATTTAGTTTAACATCATACTAGTAGATAATTTTCCACTATCTTCAAGCTTTTTGTTTTTTTTCTTTGTTTGCTATAAGGATGTAAGTAATTTCTATTCATAAATGAATTTTCTCTATAAGTAAATTATTTATTTTATATATAATTGATGATTTTACTCAGTAAATTCAATGCATAAAATATTTAGGTATTTCTTAATTACAAGTGCTGATTGCACTTACGGTGTGTATCTATTTCCCTCACTTGGTCACATTGTGTTACTACCTTTCTATGAAAAAAAAATCAACTAACATGTACAATCAATGAAGACAGGGACCATATACTCAGAAATCAGAATGACCCCAAGACTGCAACATTCACTGAATGAATATTTCTTGAAAGATTGAACAAATGGGTTCGAGTACTAGTTATATTGCTAACTAGAGATAAAATTATCTTAACAGAAAGCTTTGAAACACTATTGTATATGTAATCCTTTAGTCTTACTTATGAAAGTTGTTCCTGTGAGTTACTTGTTCCTGCAAAGGATCTCTGTTGTGCTACTGACCACAGTTTTATCTTTTATATGATATTATCTACATATACCCAGAATAAAGATACTATCTGAAAGGCTCTTCGAAGTCTCCTTGTGTTTGATATTTTATCCAAGTTTCCATACTTGTATATTATATATATTATGTAATATATACACATATAGTTATGTATATATGTATATATAAACACACCCATATATAATTTCAAACATGATATATTGAGGAAAATGTTGAATAAGCATCTATGGTGCTAATGAGTCAAGAAAGCATTCAACGATTTTGTTCTGAGCAATACAAGAATGAAATTGAAATTTAAGGAGATTGCAAAACCAGTTAAAGAAACAGTTTGGAAGAGAAGGAACAAAATTTAGTGCTTTGTTTGGTTTGATTTGGAGACAGTGTTACTATGTCTCCCTGTTGAATGCCATGGCGTCTCACAGCAACCTCAAACTCCTGGACTCAAGTGATTCTTATGGCTCAGCTTCCCTTGTAGCTAGGACGGCAGGTGCTCACCACCATGCTTGGCTAATTTTTCTGTTTTTAGTAGGGACAGGGTCTTGCTTTTTCTCAGGCTCATATTGAACTCTTAAGCTCAAGCGATCAGTTGCTCTCCACCTCACAGAGCTGGAATACAGGTGTGAGCCTAGTAAACCAAGGCTGGCCCCAAGTTTAGTTTTAGGTGTGTTAGTATTCAGACACTCCTTGAGATTTTCAAATTGAGATGTCAAGTAGGCAATTGTGTATATTGATATTATTTGCACTTGTAGAGAACTATGCTGAAAATATAATTTCTGGAATGAGCAGATTATATATATATATATATTTAAATTTATAGAACTAGATTAAATCACAGAGGTGTTATGTGTTGAAAAAGAAAGGAATGGTAGGGACAAAAGAATGAACTTCTAGGAAAGTAGAGGGAGAGTTGAAAGAAATTTTATTTATGATCTCATGAGGAAAGATTTCTCCAAAGGAAAACGTGTTATTCTATGAAAAATTATGTTGTAAGTTCAGAAAACTACTGGAAATTGAGCGTTAAATTTATCAACCCGCCTATTATTGTTGAACTTGACAAGTGCAATTCTGACTGAACAATGGATATTATTAAAAGGGAGTTGAGGAAGTATGAAAGAAAATAAAGACACTGGAATTAGAGTATAGCCAGCTTTATGAAGTCTTTTTATTAGGACGAAAAACAGAATAGGGACATGTTGTCATTCTGCTTCTAGGGATGGAATGGCAAGGGGGCAGAATGAAAAGTAAACACATACACTCAGTTATTTTCCAAGAAATAACCGATGAAGCCAGCTGAGCCAAGAAGCTTTACATGCCAAAAGGTAGCAAGACTGCTGCCGGAACAAAACACTCAAGGGTCTTTTATTGAACCAGGAAAAATCTGTATGTGTATGACATACGGAATATATCAAGTTATAGATAGAAAGAAACAAAGAAGTTTTGCAAGGTCAGTGAACTGAGAAAACAATGGAAAGAAAGACAGAAGAGATTATCATAAGATTTTTAAGTAAAAAGAAATGGTTATAATACTTCAGGGATAAACTTTACCTTCCTATTCTATATTGCTGATCTATATTTTAACCCTTAAGCAATTTGAGGTTTTTACAGCATGTGACCTATAGATCTATAATTACACTGTTGAACCTAGACCCCTTACAACTTATGTTGTAAGTTCAGAAAACTACTTGAAATTGAGCATTAAATTTATCAACCCAAATATTATTGTTGAACTTGAAAGTGCAATTCTGACTGAACAATGGATACTGTGTTCTGCAGGTACTGTGCTCAGTACAGGGCAGGGATCAAGGAATCTGGGCTTTTATGAGCAGAGCCTCAGGAATGTCAGCCTGCACTAAACTCTAACCCACAGGCGCAGAAGCCAGAAGAGAAAATGTGGTCACCTTGTGAGAAATATGGACTATTTCCATGCTGATGCCCAAGATTCATTTGAGATGGAAAAAATGCTAATTCAGAAGGTACAGTGGACAACTGCAGAATGCTATTTTTATAAAATTTTATTAATAGAAATTGTTTTAAAATTCAGCTTTAAAAATATCAATGCTTAAAGGCAAAAATCAGAACTTCGGTCTCTCTTCATGGCCCTGCTTTGATTTAAAAAACAAAAACGTGGCAGGGGGTGAAATAAATGACTGAGGAAAGACTGTGGCACTTAGAACATACATGCATCACTATGGCTAAAGATAGGGATTCTCCCCTATGAGACACAAATGTTAATATAAGAAATAATACATTATTGCAACTGTCCCTTTCTAGACATCTTATATCATACTGTGTACTAAGATAATTTTGGTCTCTGCAGTCTCAATTTCAAAATCAAAGATATTTTAAATGTAGATCATATTGTAAACATTGGTGATAAATACCCATTATAGGAAACAAACAGTAAAAGTTTATGTTATCCAGTGGCATTAAATAAGTAAAGTTGACAACTTGGTGAAAGGTTTTAAAACAAGCTCAGTTTTAAGTTTTTAATGAATTTTGTGTGTGAGATACTCATTTAATTTATATCTTCTAGAAACACATATCAGAGGCGTAAAGATGGCAATAGGCCCATCACAGTTCACATCGTGAAGTTTCTTTTGGATTCACTCATTTTATCTAAAAGTTTATTAACAGATATTTACTGAGAACTCACTCTATGCTCAAGTTCTATGCTAAGAGTTTTCTATGGATGCCCTAATTTAAGACAGTAAAAACAAACAAAGGAACAAACAAACATACCGAAAAACAACACAAAGTTCATTTCAGGAAACTGCTTATGGTTATGCTTTCAGTTTGTTGTAGATTTGAAATTTGAACCAACTTGCTTTCTCTGCAAAATACGAACACTCTAAGTGTTTCTCATGAAGTAAACTATAAATAAAAACAACTGAGAAAATTATTTAACCGTGCTTAAAAGAGGGAACTAAATTTATTGGTTTAATTTTAATTCTGTACTAAAAAAATACTAATAAACTTATGATAATTTGACTAACTTAGACATCATTTTATCAACCAGCGATGAAGCTGTTCCTTACATAAGAAGGTACAAGAAAGTGCAGACTCAGATGAATGGAAGGAAATAACATTGGGAAAGCCACCGGGAAAGGAAATGGTGATGAACTACCTCTGTGAGCCTTTCGGAGGCTTTACTGAGGGCAAGATTGTATGAAGACTCTATTTGCCCATATCCCTAGCAGGTTCCTCACTTTAGATTCTTTCTCTCTTGCAGATATCTCTTTTTATCTAGTGTCATAGCTCCAAAGGCATCATTTCAATAAATGTTTATTGAGAACCTCCTGTATTCTGGGCAGGAGTCTGCTAGACTTGGGCATATAAATGAGAGTATGGAACACTCCTTGCCCTCATAAATACATATACTCTACTGAAGAAAATACTCCATAAATCAGTTGACTTCATACATCCCAATAATAGGCAAACTGAGTATCAAATTAAAGACACAATACCCTTCTCAGTAGCTCCAAAGAAGATTAAATGCCTGAGACTATATCTAACAAAGGATGGGAAGAGCATTATAAAATCCTGAGAAAAGAAATAGCAGAAGACATTAACAAATGGAAGAACATACCATGATCATGAATGGAAAGAATCAATACCATTAAAATATCCATATTACCCAAAATGATCTACAGATTTAATGCAATCCCCATCAAATCACCAACATCATACTTTGAAGTACTTCATTTCACATGGAACCAGAAAAAAACTAAATAGCCAATATAATCTTAAGAAATAAAAACTAACCTGGAGGCATCATATTACCAGACTTCAGGTTATACTTCCTACAAGTCTATAGAGATCAAAAAATAATAGTACTGACACAAAAATAGCGATTCAGACCTATGGAATAGAATATGGTTAGGAGAAGATATTTGCATGTGATAGGTCTGACAAAGGGCAGATAATTAGAATAGTCAGAGAATTCAAATTAATCAATAAGAAAAGAGCAAACAACCCCATTTATAAGTGGGCAAGAGACTTACAGAAAATTCTCTGGAGATGACAGATGAAAGGCCTACAAACACATGAAAAAATGCTCATCATCTCTAATAATCAGAGAAATGGAAATCAAAACAACTCTGAGATATCATGTAACCTCAGTGAGGTTAACTTACATCACATAATCCTGAATTTGCAGATGCTGGCCTGGATATGGAGATAAAGGAATATTTATGCATTGCTAGTGGGACTGCAAACTAATACAACCTCTACAGAAACTATGGAGAATTCTTAAAGAACTAAAAGTTGACCTTCCATTTGATCCCACAAACCCATTACTAGGTTTCTACCAGAAGAACTAAAATCATTTTACGACAAAGACATTTGTACCAGAATGTTTACTGCAGCTCAATTCATAATTGCCAAGATGTGGGAGCAACCCAAATGCCCATCAACCCATGAATGGTGGATTAACACAGTGTGGTATACATATACCATGGAGTATTATTCAGCCATAAGAAAAGATGGAGACCTTACATCTTTTTTGTTTACCTGGATGGAGTTGAAACATATTCTTCTTACTGAAGTATCTGAACAGTGGGGGGGAAAGTCTCTAATGTACTCGGTACTAATATGAAACCAATATATAAACAATGACATTTCCACACAAAAGAAAAATCACAAGTATAGTCTAGCAAGAAAAGGGGAGGGTGACCGATGGGATCTTAGCTAATGTGCACAGTGTGGGGGTGTTCAGCACACCCTCTGGGTGAAGGGCTCAACTGCCACTTGAACTTTACCTTGGAAATGTAAACAATTTACCTAAACATTTGAACACTCATATTCATCTGAAATTTAAAAATAAGAAAATACAACAATAAAAAGAACAATATCAGTAATTGTACAAGGATTGGAGGGCAATCATAAAGGAACTAATATGACTGAAGTTGAACCTGGTTTAGATGATTGCAAATGAAATGGCCTCAGCATAAGCAAGGTCATCATAGATAAAATGAGAAAAATGCAAAGTATAAAGGAAAAGAAAACAGTGTTTTAGTAACATGAAAATTAAACATCTCTGTTCTCTGAAGAATACCTTGGACCAAGATGCTCATAAACCAGCAGCCCCTTCTCTAAAAAATAACAAATGGGAATATAAAAAGGATAGTATTCGAAGAGAAGCTGAAATTTTAACAAGCCTATGAAGTGATCTTTAATTCATTTGTAATCAGAGAAATAAAAATGAGAAAACACCCAATACCATTTTAGAGAAATCAGAAAGACAAAATTAGAAAGCTATATAATGCAAACATTTGCCTAGGATGTATAGGTGTAGAGAAATCCTCACACACTACTCATGTGAGTGAGGATGCTGTAGGCATCCTGGATAGCAAATTGTCATGGTGTTTAATTAGTCAATTTAGGTATAAAATAATGATCCCACAGCTCTCCTCAGAGAATAGGGTGTTTATATCAGAGAATTCCAAAACCTGAATGGGCATATGTAAGGATGCTCATTTCAGAAATATTCCTGGAAATAGCAATTTCCGGGAATATTAGGGAGCTTTTGCTTAAAGAATCAATAGGTAATATATATTAAATAAACCCTGTAGAGTATTGTCAACTAGTAAAAGTATCATAGCAACTGTGCACTTAGAAAAGCAAGCATAACATCAAACATACTACTTTTGAAAAAAGAACATTAATGCAAATCAAAAGTAACATTAATGACACTGTAATCATTGCCCGTGTTGGGGGAGAATAACTGACGTTAGAAACTAGGATAAGGGTAGTAAAGATATAAGTAAATCAGAATGGTATTTGTGTTCCTTGAGCTCGAGGCACAATTACTACAACCTACTACTTGGGAGGGGGGGTTATATGAAGGGGAAATGAATTAAATAGATGGTGTAATATTATTTAGCACATCATTTATTGGGTTATTTTTAGAATTCATCACATAATTCTGTATAAGTTATCTAAATTTTGAAATTAAAAATCCTACATATTAAACAGTCAACTAAGAGAGAGAATATCTAATTAGCTTATATAGCCACACATAATAACAATGAAGATGAATCAGCTGTGCAATTAGTCTGACACAATGATTTCAAGAGATCACAATTACCTAGTGATCTGTTACATACATTCACTTATTTCTTGATTTTGTATGATATGGAAAATGGAGACAGATATGAACTGTTTGTGAAAACAGGTCAGTAGTCAAGGGGACAACATACTGTATCAAAATTTGCGATAGAAGCAGCCCAAAGGAGGGGCAATAAATTCAAAATTTTTACTTCACAAAGAATAGCCTATTCAATTGTAATAGGTTAATTATTTTAGGAAAAAGGCTTTAAAATAGTAAAAATTATAACTTCTACCCTGAATCAAAGCCCATTGTGGCAGAACTGTAAGGTCAAGGGTGACCCTGGCCTGAGATTTCCAAGCAGACCAAGTGCACATTAATTCAATGTTTTCTAATATTATAGTTACAGCAGAAATGAAAGCACATAGCTGGAATATTCCCAAGGCTTATATATTATGCAGGCAGCACAGAACAATGATTATAAATCTCCTTCCAGACTTAGCAGCAAAAACTTACCCTACAAATTTCCCTTTACTTTGCGTAGCAGAGGGGTTAAGGATATAAAAAGAAAATTTCCTAAATTATTTCCCAATGTCTTGATAAATGATGTCATCCATCACCATTAATGTGGATTAGCTGAATGGAATTAATTATTTTGCAATCATGACCTGGGTCAGTAATCAAGGTCATGTTATTACATCAGCAGAACATTGACCAGTTGTGAATTATTCTTGATGAGACATCCAATTCTTAAATCTTGAGCCAGAAGTCCCTGGTGGCCTATTATCAACTGTAGATTATAAAACATTTTATATATAACAGTGACTCACAGCTCCTACATACTGCCCCCTGTGAACTTAATAATACATATGGTTTAAGAAACTAACCTCTAAGGAATTTTAAGCAATTGGGTGGCAGATTAAAAGAAATTAGTTATACATACTTGGGGATTTAACAACTGCAATCTTGACATAGTGCTTCTCCATATTTTGAGATAAAAAAATACATAGTCTACACCTACCGCTATGTATTACAAAGCAAATGAACTTTAATTGATACAAATCTTAAATACAATTATATTAATTTGTTATTAATATGTAATTTAAGCATGCAAAGTCACTTGGAGTGTTCCTCTTTTTCATATAATTCAGTTGTGAGACTGAGGATTTAAAAAAAATGTAAAAATTTAGAAAAGTAGTCTCCAAGGTGTATAGATTTCACCAAGCCAATCAGTATTGACAATTTTAAAAGTTTTATTTTTCCTAACTTTAAAAAAACTGGACAATGTATATCCAGCTATATCAAGTAGCTAGTGAAATAAAAGTACTATAAATTTGGCATCTAGACTACATATTTTTAAAAGATAAAGTACATGTATCTTTTCTTAGACAAGGATTTACTAGAAATTATAATTGTGTCTATTGTATAATACCTCTTCAGAATTTCTTTAGGAAATAGATGAATTAAACTAGGATGTCTACATTTTAGGATCTTTTGTACTTTACACTCAATAAGGGAACTTCCCTAGGTTTATTGTAGCAAAAATATTTTTACTTATTATTTAAAATATATAACATGTGAGAACTCAGGATTCTTGGTGAAGAATTTATTAGATAATCCTTTTGAGCAGAACTATCATTTCAATAAATTGCAAATGATTATATTAAGATTGTGTGCTATTATATAAATGTTAATACCCCATAAATGCATCCATGTACTCAGTTATGGCTTACTAAAGAAAAAGAATAAAAAATAAAAGAGGAAATTTGCCTTAAAAAAAGAAAATTGATTAATTCTGCCTTCATTGACTATAACATGTGCTTATGAGTTTTTACAGCTATATTGCTTAACACACTTCAAATATCTACTTTAAGGGTTAGAAAAGAAATTATGTATGTATGTATGTATGTTAGTAAAAATATGTGTGAATTAGAGAAAGTGCAGAAATAATTATTTTAAGAAAGTATATTGTAACGAGAGATCAAACTTCTTAAAAACAAATAACCAACTCTGTAAGCAAATAAAAATTTAAAATATTTCATAAAATTCTTAAATTCATGAAAAGCTAAAATTTTGGTTATGAGTGATAGGGTAAAGTGTAACTTCAAAACAATGACTGCATATGGCAATTTTTTTATTGTTTGGCATTCATTGAGGGTACAAAGAATTAGGTTATACTCATTGTGTTGGTTAGGTAAAGTCCCTCTTGTAATTGTGTCCTACTCCAAGAGGTATGACATACATTGTGACTCTTTATACCCCTTTTTTTTTCCTTTTGGGGTTTCTAAAGGCCACCTACAATCTTTGGGTTATGGACTCCTTCATCTTGAAACTGGTCATACAGCATCTCTGTGACCATCCTTCCTCATTTATATCTCCTAATAAGTGTCTTTACTGGCCACTCTCTTGCAATTTTAAGGTTATTATAACTACATTGTTCTCACCTGGATAATCTAATACTCCTTATGTTAGGAATAACTGATTAGGAACCTGAATTTCACCTGCAATTTTAATTCTCCCTTGCCATATAACCTAGCATATTCAGTTTCTGCACATTAGAATGTGGACTTTTGAGGGGAAGCTGTATTTGAGTTGAAACAACACTAAATACTTTCCCACAGCACACAGATAGTTAACGTTATCTCAGGCATGTGAGGACACTTTCAAGGCCTATGATCAACAAACAAACATCCTGAATGTATTTTTCATGTCTGACAAATTGTATTAGTTATGAAATGATTTGTTCGATAGTTGAATGAAGTTAGTTAAGCTTCCCAACTCTCCTCTCAGTGCCATATAGTTCTTTGTATTGCAAAGTAGCAGGTGTTTTACCAATTTTAGGTTTTTTAGAAAAAATAAAACGTAAAACTTCTTTTTAATACAATTATAGTGTTTGCTTTGCATATCTCCAACACTGTTTCCAAGGTCTGCTACTTTCTTCACAGAGTTTATTGCTTACATTGATTGATTGATTGGTTGATTGGCAGGGTCTCACTCTGCAGCCTAGGCTACAGCAGTGTTGCCGTAACAGTTTACTGCAACCTCAAGCTCCTGGACTCAAGCAATCCTCCCTTTTTACCCCTCCCAGCAGCTAGCACAACAGGGGTGAGACACTATGCTTGGTTAATTTTATTTATTTATTTATTTATTTATTTATTTATTTATTTGTAAAGAGGAGGTGTTAACTATGCTCCTCACACTGGTCTCAAACTCACTCCTGATCTCAAACAATTCTCCCATCTTGGCTTCCCAAAGTGCTAGGATTACAGGTGTTACAAACTGGTCCAAGTTTCTTTATTTCCTGTATATAAGATTAGAAATTTTTCTATAAGACATTTTTGTTAATAAATGTTTTTGCAGCATATATAACCTTTCTCTTGAGAACAAATAAGTTGGAATTTTTAGTAAATTGATCTTCCTAACTTAGGTTTCTAGAGAATTTTTTAAATTTATTTGGAAGAACAGTACCATTCAAAGGTTTTTTAAGTTTTATTTCTTATTATAACTTTTTCAATATTTTGCTTTATTGTTAATTTAATGGGACAACCAATATTGTTGTAAATGAATTACTTATAAAATAAATATCCAATGTACTCAATATAATATGAAACCAATAGCAAAGAATTACACGCTCATGAGAACAATAAAACACAAATATAGTCTAGTAAGGAGGTGGGGGGAGAAGAAAGAGGAGGAGAGAGGAGGATTGGCAGAAGGAAGAGGGCATTGGCGGGATCTCCCCTAAGGTGCACAAGGTGAGGGTGTACAGCACACTCCATGGGGGTGCTCTTAACTTTACCTTGGAAGTGAGAACAATGTAATCTAAAAATTTGTACCCTCATAGTAAGTTGAGATTAAAAACTAAATTTGAAAAAAATTCATTACTTATATTAAAATAATATTTCTAAATGTAAATGAAAATCAGAATATTGTTAAGCAGTTGTTTTAATTCTATCCAGATAGTCAAGATGCCTTTGAGTTATTTCACTTAATTGAAATTGATAAAACATTTACAATTATCCTATAATTAATAATCTTCACTAGGTCACACAGATCGCTCCAAAGTTAAACTTTATAAATTGTGTTTTATGTTTCTGTTGTAGGCACATTTATCTCTCAAATTATATTTCTACACAATCAGACCTTTTTTTCTCTTTGTCTTTTAATGTTTATGTCTATCTCATTCCCAGAGCCCCTTGATACTCATCAGAGTAAAATTGTGCAAATGACCTCAAATGGCTTATTTCAGATGGATATCCTAAATTTCTCATATTTATGCAAATTTCAGTCTAATTATCCAAAAGTTTTTAGAACAAAATGACCCCAAGAGTGTGACCTTTCTCCATAAATACTTCCAGTACTAATAGGCTTTGGAAGCTTCTTTTTTCTTTTCTCCTATGTAAATGGAAACTGTTGAACTTGTGTGCACTTTAATATTATTAAAAACCAGAACCAGTGGGGAGTCTTAGCAGAGGCTGATGAAATATTTCCAAACTGTTGAAAAAGGACAATATCTAGGACATTATCACCTCCATGTTGCACTTAATAGAAAATGTACTAAAGAGGGAAAAATCACTCCACATTTATTTTAAGTGGTAGTGTGTCATTTTTCTTATTCTGAAGAGATTCACAGACTAAGTAACTGATTTTAGTATCATGTCAGAGAAATTGGATACCTGGAATTTGCCTTTCTATTTCAAGAAGTGGTATTTCTAAAACATATTAGAAATAATAGCTGGGTGTTGTGGCAGGCGCCTGTAGTCCCAGCTGCTTGGGAGGCTGAGGCAAAAGAATCGCCTAAACCCAGGAGTTGGAGGTTGTTGTGAACTGTGATGCCATGGCACTCTACTGAGGGTGATAGTGTGAGACTCTGTCTCTACAAAAAAAAAAAGAAAAGAAAAGAAAGAAATATGAACATAATTAGAATATATGTGCCTATCGTTAAAAAATAAAATTTTATTTGAGAGTCTTCATGCTCTTTTTTTTTTCAAACAAATTATAAATATATTCTGTTATGTTAGTGAATATTGCACAATTATTTATGGAAAGGTATTCTTGTGATCTACCCTTTTGAGGTTGAAGATTTCAAAGACAAATATCACTAAAACTTATGAGAGCAAGTAAGAATGTGTTTTCCCAAAGAAATTGTAAATGTTAACATTACATTAGTAATGTGTATATTTTAAAGAATATCTTTTATATTTATTATTTTTATCTCCATATTAGGCAAATTCAATTATGAATAGAGACATGACTTTGAAAATTTACTCAGTATTTTATTAAAGAAAACTCAAAGACTAGAATTGTTCACTATGAAGAATAAGCTTAGCTAGTTTACTCTTAAATAATAAAAAAAATACAAAACAAAATCAAAAATAATACTGGATTCAGCATCACTTATCAAAATTAGCCAAGTTTATCAAACTTTGAGTTGGATGACACACCAATAACCAACGGATAAGTGATTATTATAAAAGCCAATTCTCTCCTTTACTGACGGAGACCTACATATAGCAAATGAATCTGAACACAGTCCGCTTTTATCGTCATTGAAATTATCTTTGCAATGTTAAAATATACCAATCAATCATTTGATTTCATCTTCCTGAATCCACACTTTGTAAGTCAGTATAAAACTTTGCAGGTTTCATAAAGTTGTTTCTCTAACAGTAGAGATTTAAAAACTCTCCGTGGAAGTATAAGTTGAAAATTGCCTGTTCAAAGAAATTTATGATTTTATTACAGTTGCGTATTGACTATTCCTCCAGTAACCCGCAGGTAGAAAATAACAGTTTATTTTATTCAAACTGCAAATGAAATTGGGCAAGAAAAGTAATTAGCAAGCAACAAAAAAATAATGAAAAAGCACCATAAAAACAGTTCAGAATTTACGTGGGTTGTCAGATGGTTAAAAAAATATAATGCTTTGATTTTAAAAAGTAGGAATATATATAAATGTATAGACTAAATATAGGTGTGGATTTCTCCAACACACTTACTGCTATAGATCTTTTCAAATATTTTTAAATTCTTTTTAACACAATCTTAAGTATTCTGTTTAAAATACAAACTTAATAATGAGCAATTCACTTTTTGGAATAAAAGTTACAGAGGATGTTTGAGTATCCTAATTTTTTGAAATGTATATAATGGATTTATTATAACTGGAAGATTACTAACATTGCACAACTCACCAAGTAAATATGTGTATATGTGTATATGATAAAAATCAACAATGTACAAATGAATACAATGATTCTGTTGTCTGGGTTGCAGCATTTTGTGGCATGAAGGAAATTTCTAAATCTGCCTAGACAAGTAATATATTCTTGACACATTGTCCTTTCCCAGCTAAAATCATTTCAGATTCTTTGCATTTTATAGTGCTTAAAACACATTTGTTGGATGAATCAAAATTCATAAGTTTATAAATTATAACACATTTCCAACACTTGTCTCACCAATTCAAGACCATCCCAGCATCTCTGCATTTCTGAGATTTTTCTGCTGTTTGCATGCCATCCCTACTTTAGAAATGGGCAGATTTGAGAAAAAGTTTATTGTTTCTCCCTTTCAGAACTATGGTTATTAAGGGAAGAAGTTAATACTAACCGTATCATAATATCATGCTGTGAAAAATCCTGTAACATACATTTGCGCATGGATTTGTGTTCTACTTTAGCTAAATTAATCAGATGAAAGCATTGTTAAGTTCTGATGTGACCTATTTCTGCTTATATTATAATGTCAGTCCTCACATGACACATATAAACATTGATACAGCTGACAAAAGAAAAATATGAGGTATTTTTTTATTTCTCTTTAAGTTTTGGAAAGAGATGTAGCCATACTTCCAATTATTTCTATTTTGAGTAAACATTATAAAATCAGTTGGGCATTCATTCATAGCACTGAAAAAGAAACTGCAATTTTTTTTTTTTATTATTGGGGATTCATTGAGGGTACAATAAGCCAGGTTACATTGATTGCAATTGTTAGGCAAAGTCCCTCTTGAAACTGCAATTTTTTAAAATAATCAGTCAATTATAGAAAACATTCATTGATAATTTAATGATTGAATTAAAATCAATTCATTGAACACCTATAGATATTGAAAGTTTAATACTGAACATTCTTTAATATTGGAAGATGAAATTTATGATTTAAGACATATAACTTGGACGGCACCTGTGGCTCAAAGGAGTAGGGCACTGGCCCCATATGCCAGAGGTGGGGAGTTCAAACCCAGCCTAGGACAAAAACTGAGAAAAAAAAAACATATAAATTAACCAATTTGAATGCTAAATGATTATCATTTGAAAAATCTAGATGTAGGCACCACTACAGATATTTCAGGCTTACATTATTTTAACCTATAGTTTTCAATTTATGATGCATTTATCAGGACAGAACACCATCATAAGTTGAGAAGCTCCTTACAACTTACTAGGAGTTACGTTTCTATCAAATGCATATGAGTTTTACACTTTTCTAAAGTTGAAATACCACATAAGCAGTGAACACATTCAATGGTGCCACTGGAGCACCCAAAACTCAACATATTATTTAAGTTGAGCCATGGTAAGTTGGGGATTGTCTGCTGTGTTCCCAGAATTAAATGCCTTTTAGCCTTCATAGTATTTGTACATATGATGTGTTTACAGAGATGCAACCCCATCATAAGTCCAGGAGCATCAAATATTTTAAATTGCATTCTTTTATTTGGCTGTTCTTCATATAATTCACACATTTACATAAAATAGCAACAAGGAAAAAGCATTTGAAAAATGAAGTAGAGGCCATTCTTACCATAGCATTTTCTCAAATTCAAATCGTTTTCGTTTTGATACATGCTTTTGCCACAGTTATCTTCATTGCAGAGCTATTGAGGTTAATTGTTTCGCCTTCACTCTCAGTGACATTTCCATTTTATGTGTGTTGCACTTTAGAGAGGTAAAACGATAACTTTAGGAGATATAGATGACTGATAGATGATAGATAGATAATTTTAAAAAGTAATGAAATTATAGGATGTAGTATTGAGAAAAACTTGCAGGCCAATAAAATTCTCAAAATTGTCAAAAGTGCCCTGTTATCGCTGATTATCCGATCTTTGCTGCTTGTCATCTTCTTTATCCTCATTTTCCTTACTTTAGTGGAAATTTTATGTCCTTACCATGGTATAAGTTACAATAAAATGATCTGTGCTAATGAAATGAATTTGTTCTTCTTTCTCACTGTTTCAATGGTAGAAAAAACTGAAGAAATGAGTATTACAAAATCCTTTCTATATTTTTCTTTTTTAAAATTCTTGTTATGATATGCAAACTTCTAATCTTTTGTTCCAGGAAAAGCTATAGCTTAGGCAGATCTGAGCATTTCTTCTCGGAATTATTGTTCTAATACAACAGAATTTTTTTTTCAGATAAAATATTATAGGTTTATTTAAAACAATTCTCGCCTTGAGTATGCAAAATACAAACTCCACAAAATGTTCATTTTACTTTGTAGTTTACAAATATACAAAATAGAAGTTTGCTTAAATTTATATTACATATTTATTAAGGCAAGGAACTGTATAGAAAAAAACATTTGTTCTGCTTAAGGCATACTTGGGGATAAACGGTTGTACAAATTATTGCACATCTGAAACCACAGTGCATAACAGACTGTCTGCATAAAAACATAAAGTAAACCAGGTGTATTTATCTGACTTAGGTCATAAATGTAGATCAGAAGACAAAAATAGATTTATTTTCCTTGTCAAAGTATGCAGCAGTTCGAGAACTTTGGCTTCCTTCGTTTGGTACCTTTAGAACCAAGACTCACCAAGCATCATCAATTTTTAGGCTATTAGAACACATTTTCAGTACCTGAATTTCTTTCTTTTCTTCTAGCATAATAATGGCTTTTAGAAGGCAAAATAAATAAATAAACAAATAAATAAAATAAAAAATAAAAGGTGATCTTTATGCTTATATTGCATCAAAAGACAATTCAAGGGAATTCTGGTCTTCCCTTCCCCAACTCAGGGATCTAATTTATACCCTGATAGCCACAACTTCCAGTCACCCCCTCGGCGTTTGTGTTAAGTCCAGGAATATTCAAGTTGGATTTAGAATTGGAATGATAGAAGATCCAGTAACAGACCCCACTGGTTCTTTGAGTTTTGATTTTTGGCTTCCTCACGCTTCCTGATCACTCATTCACAAGCTGACTCAGGTGGGAACTTGACCATGATTGTCGCGCTTTCCAGCTTCTCCTCGGGAAGACAATGTGAAAGGTAGAAAATACTGAATTCTCTTCTGGCAGTGCGGGTCCTATCCCCTGTTGGAGCTTTACAAGTGCAAGGCGAGGTGGTCCGACCTAGAAAATGCACAACCGCGTTCTGGCCCTGGAACCGGCCGTGCCCCGTGCGTTTGCGGTCGGGCCTCCGCAGTTCATCCGACCGGGCGGATGACCCCCAGCCGTCCCAGTCACAGCGGCAGGGTTTCTCACCTGGGTGGGTTCGCGGGTGAGCTGAGAACTCTTTGTACACGTTTTGCCACAGCCCGCGTAATCACAAGTGTGGGTGGCGGTTCTTTCCGGGGCCATGATCTTCTTCCCCTCTTTGGCTCGGGCTCCTCCGAAACGCAGGAACCGGGTGGCAGGAGTTCTTGGTAATGGAGCGGCGGGACTTGTGGCTGCATCTGGTCTGGCACGAAGGGTGGGTAGTTGGGACCCGGTGTGGGTGGAGCCCGGGGGCAGCGGCAGGGCAGGGTGACAGTCCCTGGTGCTCAGTAGTTCCTCGGGACCCAGGGTCGGCGTAGCCCTGCTGGGGAGCGGCCGTCCCCAGGGGAAGTGGCGTGCAGTTGGCCGGTGGCCGTTACTGAGAGGGGGTCCAGCGCCCAGATGGGCCTCCAGGGGCCGGCCAGCTGCCTCCTGCTTGATCTTAGGGCACATACGCGGCGGCCCGCCACTGCAGGGCGCCGCTACCACCGGGTGGCTGCGGTCAGGGCTGCTTTTGCTAACACTGATGACCCGGGGACTGCCATACTCGCTGCCAGGGGCGCTCATCCACGACTTCAACACAAACTTGCCCAGCTCAGTTGGGGGAGCTGAATACAACAGAATTTTTAGTCTCTGCCTGAAATGTCTCTCAAATCAACATGTGCATATTAATTATAAATTAATCAATAGTAGTTCTATACTTCTAGATTTCATGATTCCTAATGGATAAACACCAGTTACACAGGTGTAGTAATCCTTTCTGTAGAAGATTCTTGTCACACATTTGATATTTTCCCTATGCTGCCTTGATTTTGGTAGAGGTTCTTAAGCTTTCCTGGATTTTGATGCATATATTAAAATATTTCAAAGTGCATAGTACCCAAGTTATTTTTGCCACTTCCTTACCAACTCTAAGTAAGGATGTTCCTCTGTTCAAATAAACTAATTTGGGTGAAGGTACGCTCTGTAAAAACTCTGAATATTTGTTCATGTGTCACATGTTCAGGATCTAAGGGATACTAGGTTTTATAGCATAAACTTAGATAGTAGTTGCTGAATAAATCAATAAAGAATGAATAATTGTTGCACTTGTATACTGAAAATGAATTCCTTATGACAAACTTCCAGTGGTATTTTAGGGAAAGAGATTTGTGTCTTATACTACGTACTTCAAATTACGTAAATGGGTTACTAATTCACCTTCTCCACAGGTGAAATATCATGTAACAAGGGAGGCATTACAATTGTCATTAAAATCAACTTCAACACATATAATACTTGTCTTGTGGATACTTAGTTTTAGATAACCACTGGAGTACACTGGGAATTCCTAGTACCAAAGTATAATCACTCTGATTGTTGTAATGGGCCATTTATTTTTTGTTCATTACACAAAATATTGAATCTGCAGAGTTTTTCAATGAGCTCAAGATTCTATCTGCAACATGTCGGTCTGAAAACTTGTAGAATGACAGCAGAAGGAAAGTTTCTGCAGATCATTTTAGACTTTTTAGAATTCCAAGGTCACCGTTTTGAACAGTACTGAGACAGCAGGTGGGAAAGCATAAAGGAGGGCAATTTCAGTGTTTCTTTTGATTTTTGTGTTTTTGAGAAAGTAAAGGGGAAGGGGTCAAAGGAAAGAAGAAATGTCATCCTGAGGTGACTCTGGTTTTTAACATGAGATAAATCTAGCCATCTCCCAATTGACATGGTCTCTTTACACTAAAATAAAATCTAAGCAGCAGAGGTCGGAGTAGAGTTTAAAATGGCAACAGACATAAGATTTTTCTGTTGCAAGTACTACTGTATTAGATGAGCTCATAACAGCTGAGCTATCATTAGCCATTTGAACTAAAATTTTAAAAATGTTTTTCATGCAAGTGCATGTGAACATGTGTGTTTAATATCTTTTGCACAATATTCCAGTATATACAATACCACAAAAGATTGTCCTTGCTTCTAGGGGATTAACCCTGTTACTCATACTGATATATTTTCTAAACTACAAAGATAACCTTTGCTCTTTTAGACAGAAAATAAAAATTGTCCACTTATCTAAATCGATCACGTTACTTTTTCAGTAATAGACTTTCCTGTTTTCATTTATGTTTATCTAATGTAAACTAGCTTTTCTTTCACCCTTCTTCCCTAAAGTTTACAACAGTGGTTCTCAACCTTCCTAACCATGCCTCTGAATACAGTCCTGTGGGTCTCTGGTTTCCAAATGTATCACTCATAATCATGCCTCTATCTTTTCCCCTTTATTTTTTTTCTGTTAATTTTTCTTTGCCTCTTTTTAATCACTATCAATTACTTCTTGGGATTTATCACATATATTTTCAAAAATTTCCATTATGTTATGTTTATCTCTCACCTTTTAAGACTCTCAAAGGTACCAGCAGTTGAATAGAAACAGAAATCATTTGTGCATTTTCTACAAGAGGAGTAGGCTTTTGGATAAGGAAGTGGTTGAAAACAGTAGTAAACCACAGAGAGATGCAGAATTGAACATAAGTGTGATGTCTAATCTGTGCGGCAACTTGAGTAGGGTAAGTGATGTCTGGATAACTGGTAAAATATCATTTATAGGTGTGTCTGTGCAGGTGTTTTTGGAGGATCTTAGCATTTGATTCAGTAGACTGAGTAAAGAAGATCTACACTCACCAATGTGGGCAGACGTCATCCAGTTACTGAAGGCCTCAATAGAACGAGGGCTGAAAGAAGGGTAAATTCATTTTCTATTCTTGAGTTGAGACACCAGTCTTCTTCCATCATATATATGAGGTCCTGATTCTTGAAATTTGGGTCTCAAACCAGATTACACCACTAGCTTTCCAGGTACTCCAGCGAGGACATGAAAAGATCTTAGGATTTCTGAGCATCCATCCTTGGATGAACCAATCTGTGTTATCAGTCTCCTCATTTTTCTATCTAATCATCTATCTATCTATTTTCTATCAATTGTCTATGTATCTATCTTATTATTTCTGTTTCTTGGGGAATATTAACACAGTAGTCGAAAAGCACATCTTTTCTCTTTTCCAAGTATCCTTGCCTTCCTGTCCTTCCAGCCCAGAGTGACATTGTACCTTTTTTATTTTCCAGATGCTATTTGACACCAGTTACCAATTTGACATTTATATACGTGTGTGTATATATGTGCAAATGTGTGCACACATGAACATGTATGTGTATTTTTTCCTAATATGGCAAGCTGTGTTATTGAAAATGTATTTATTGCTTTTGTATTTTACAAAGACAAGTTTTATAGTTTAGTTTACCAAAAGAGAATTTGAATTAGATGATTACTGTGTTATTGAATACATTTTTTTCTTAGAATATGATTCACTGGGCGGCGCCTGTGGCTCAGTGAGTAGGGCGCTGGCCCCATATGCCGAGGGTGGCGGGTTCAAACCCAGCCCCGGCCAAATTGCAACAAAAAAATAGCCGGGCGTTGTGGCAGGCGCCTGTAGTCCCAGCTGCTTGGGAGGCTGAGGCAAGAGAATCGCGTAAGCTCAAGAGTTAGAGGTTGCTGTGAGCTGTGTGATGCCACGGCACTCTACTGAGGGCGGTATGTGAGACTCTGTCTCTACGAAAAAAAAAAAAAAAAAAGAATATGATTCACTTATTCAAACTTCCTTGCAAAATAATCCTTTAACTTTGGAAAAGCTGTTCATCTCTTACCTACACCTGTCATGATACCTCATGTCTTTTAGGTCTTTCACGCATCATTTGTAATCATTCCTTTGTAAACGCTCTTAAATGGGCTTTAATTGTTTCCTTCTGCTTTATGTTCATTTAAGGAAGAAACAATGGTTAAACCCAGCTATCCATGTACCCTACACGACCTTCACCCAGAGGGCAGAATTTATCTGGACAAAGCTTGTGGCTTTGTTGGTTATATATTCCTTAGAGTATGGACACAACTTTAAAGTAAATATTATTAATGTCTTTACCACCACTGGCTTCCCAGTCATACTCGATTAATTTACATTTTAGAATCAATCACAAAATCTGGAATTATCTCATTTACCTATTTGCCTAATTGTAATCGCCTGTCTTTTTATTATTTCTTTGTCATGTTTTGTGCAGTGCATATTTGTTAATGATAGGGAGGGAGGTTTGATATCTTTCAAGCTTCAGAATAGCCATATGAACTTGGATTTATTATTCACATTTTGCAGATGAAAAAAAGGACCTATTACATGGGTGATAAGATTTCAACTTAGTACTCTTTTTATAAATTTTAGTATTCGTACTAAATAGTTCTCTGACAATACAAAGAATCAATGTTTTTACTGATATGTTTCAGAGGCATCATAAACTTTATATGTACAGAGTGAGCTCTTTTCTTTTCCTCTAAGCCATTTTTTCTGCATGTGTGTTCAGTATTGGCAAAGGACACCCTATAGATCATGCTGAAGATCTTGGTGCCACCTTTGCCACATCCATCTTTCTCAATCTCCATATTCAATATGTCCCAATTGATTTTGCTTCTAAAGGTACTTAAATTAACTCACTGAACTATCCACGCCAAAATTTCCTCTACCTTTAGTACTTGTATTTCTGCTAAGTGGATTCTCAGATTCCTAATTAGCATTTTTTAATCCATTCCCACATTCTAGCCAGAAAAACCTGTTCAAGAATTGAGCTAGTGTATGCACCTTTACTATGTACATCCTCTAAGACTCTTCACTAGACTTAGGACAAACATATGCATTCTTTACCACATCCTACAGAGGTCTGCACCAGTTGGTTTTGCTCTCTCTTTCTAGTTTCAAATAACACTCTCTGTCTCATTTATATTATCTTCCTCATTAAAGGTTTGAAGATTTAGGATATTCCAAGATTTTAATTGTTTTTACAAGTCTCTTACTTGGAGAAATCTTACATGACCTTCACTTCAGGCAAATCTCTACACACCATGCATTAGTTATCATTTGCTACTCTATATTCTTTAGAAAAGTAACTTCATGAAAACACAGTTTTTACAGATATATTTATAATATCCAATAGATGATGTAGCACATGTTAAGTGCTCATAAATATTAAATGGATGTGACGGACTAAATTGTTCTCCTGCACAATCTATGTTGAAGCCTTAACTTTGAATATGATCATATTTGGGAATAGGTAATTAAAAAATTAAAGTTTTATAAGGTAATCAGAGGGGGGCCCCAATCCCCATGGACATGTGTGCTTAGAAGAGAAACAGGAGAACTCTCTGTGTCTCTTTTCAAGAGCACAGAGGAACGGGCATACAGTGAGCAGGCAGCCATCTACAAGCTAGAAAGGGAATCTCTGCCAGAAATTCAATGTTCCTGCACCTTGGTCTGGGCCTTCTAGCTTCTAGAATTGTGAGAAAATATATATCAGTTGTTCAAGCCACACAATCTGTGGCATTATATTATGGCAGCCTGAGAAAACATGATGAATGAATAAATTATGAAAGTAATCCATATGTATATGGTAGTTATTTTTGGTAGAGAATTCAAATGCAAAGATACATGAAATCTTAAACAATAGTTTAATAATTTTTCTAAAGAACTTTTCCTTAAAGAATTCATCAAAATAAAATAGCATTTTATAATGCATTTGCTAAATTTAGGATGTCCATAAGTTTGTGTGCAGTTTAAAATGACTGGCTGCTTTAAATGTTTCAACACAATAATTAAATAAATGAGACGAGGTATATATTAACCAGAGTGGTGTAAGCGCTCCGAATTGTATATGAAATCAGCACATTGTACCCCATAAATGCATTAATGTGTATATGACCTATGCCTTTATGATTTAATAATAAAATAAAATGCACACAAATTTTATGGACACCCATGTTATCAATATAAAGAGTTGAATAAATGATTTTCATTTCAAAATGATTCAGGAATTGATAAAAGTAACAAAACCTTATTCTAATACAGGTTTCAAAATGATTCAGGAATTGATAAAAATAAAAGTAACAAAACCTTATTCTAATAAAAAAAACAGAAAATTTTCTTTTTAAAATTGAAAAAGAACCTTCTGTCATATTTATCTCAGTAATTCAATAAGTGACATTAAGGTTCTTCTTGAAGAAAACAATGTTTTTATATATAATGATATATCCCTCATTGTTTAGTAATTTCTCATGAACTTAATAGTTGTAGATTCATCTAAATTCATTTAAAAATCACAATATATAAAATAATTTAAATTCAAAGGTCATTTAACTAAATGTGTAAATATAACTAAGTTATATAATCTCTTTGAGTTTGAGTTTCCTCATTGGTAAAGTCAAACTAATAAACGTACTTTACAAAACTGAGAAAATTAAATGAGACAACACTGTGTTTTTGCTAGCAAATTACAAACAGCAAGTAAGTTCAATATTGAAGGTAGGAAAATTAAGACTATAGGTAGGGCATTGTGTAAATACTAAACTTAAAGTATACAAGACTGCTGGGTTTAATTAAATTTGAGAGTCCTACTTAGCTCTAAAGTGCCCCATATAGATTGAGCAGACAGATTGGATCAATTTTGGCAATGCTTTTGATTGCATTTAACTTCTACGTATATGCAATAGAAAACAATCATTGCAGATAAGAGAGGGGACCATTGACAAAGAGGTGACCAAAGCTTCATGTTTATGCACACACAACATGCATATCCCTACACATATACATGTATATGATATTCAATAAATTTATGCCCAAAGCTAGATTTTATATCTTGCTATTTTGTATACTAATAGCAAAATAATCCACCGCAGACAAATTTTGGTAGCAACAAATCTTTTTAGAAACAAGCTTGAAGTCCCAAACTTCCCTCTAGTGAGCACAGAGAGGATGAGCTGTCCAGAACTCAGTTTTTAAGCCATTCCATTTCTCTCATCTGTGTGATCACAATGTGGTCCAATATGTCTGCATACCGTGATCCAGCACTCTTTTCCAGAGGGTTGGAACTCAGAGAGGCATTCCCTTGCACAAGGCAAGCCAGTGAACTTTTAAATAAGAAGCGGGGAGTTCCGTCATCCTCTCCAGGCTGAGAATGGATGTCGATTAGTCAGGTCAGGCTACATCATGCTGGTTAACAGACCACAAATTCTAATTTAACGAAATAAAGACATATTTCTCACTCACATCAGAGTCACTGTCTATTAGTAAGTTGTGGCCCAGAAATCAAGCAGTTTTCATTTGGCCACAGGTAGCATAAAGAATCTTCCATGTGTATTTTTAAGGCTGTTTGGTTGTACCCAGCTGACAATGAGAAGGACTTGGAGCGGCATTTTTAAACACTTAAGCCTTGATATTATGGCTAACATCTGCTCACAGTCTGGTGGTAAAAACCAACCATTTTCCAGGCATACTGAGAAATATTTCATAAAGAGGCAGGGAGAAAAATAGGTTTGTTGGATAGTTTACCAGTTTGTGCCACAAAATATTAGACTTGAATGGTCTTGGTGTTTTTTTTTTTGTTTGTTTGTTTTTTTGTAGAGACAGAGTCTTACTTTATGGCCCTCGGTAGAGTGCCGTGGCCTCACACAGCTCACAGCAACCTCCAACTCCTGGGCTTCAGCGATTCTCTTGCCTCAGCCTCCCAAGTAGCTGGGACTACAGGCGCCTGCCACAACGCCCATCTATTTTTTGGTTGCCGTTTGGCCAGGGCCGGGTTTGAACCTGTCATCCTCGGTATATGGGGCCGGTGCCTTACGGACTGAGCCACAGGCGCCGCCCAGTCTTGGTGTTTTTTAACAATCTGAGGTGCTACATAAACAGCAACAACAACAAAAAACTAACATATTGAAAAGTAAGAGAATAATTTGAAGATTTCTTTTACTTCTGACACCAATTACAAGCCCAGAATACCCTTGACTTTCATAGACTTGCAAGACTCACTGAAAGCTGGTATACTCTTGCTTAAGGTTTATTACCACTAAAAGATAAGAGTTAAAATCAAGGAAGGGAAGAGGCGTATAGGGAAGAGTATGAGGAATTCCCAAATGTGATCTTCTAGAGTTTTTTCCTGTGTGGAAAAATGGACAGAACTGTGCTTCTGAGATTGATGTGGGATAATGTGCACTTGCTCAAACCTTTGCCAACTAGCGCAACTTACCTGAAACTTGGGGGTTCAGAGTGTTTTTTTGATCTCCATCTCATAGATGTACTTCCTTTGAGGTCACGCTGATACATCTGACTCAAAGCCCCTATCTTAAATCATACTGTTGAACTGTCTGGTATTTAGGATGCCAAATCACACTATTTAGAATATGCAGTTAATCTAAGTCCTCCCGAAAGTAAAAACACTCCAATGACTATGACATTTCAAAAGTTTAGAAATTGCCTCCCAGAACTGAAGGTTAAAGGCCAAACCTTTTTATGGACAAGGTTAAGTTCCTTACTACACAGATAAGACATAGATGTGATATTGGAGAAGAGACGTGAATGCCAAACATTGAGCCCAGTCTTAACATATTTATTTATGGATGTGGGACGCACTCTTTGGGAGGTCTAGGTGGAAGGATCCCTTGAGCCCAGGAGTTCAAGTTTGCAGAGAACTATGATCCAGCTTGGGTTACAAAGTGAGACTCTATCTCTTACAAAGAAAATCCTGAAAAAAAAATTTGTTTCTTTATTTCAATCTTTTCTTCAAATGGTCAATGTCATAAATTTCTTTTCTTAGTTAAAAATGTACACCTCATGCCAGGTGGTACGTGTGTCTTACCTAAGCACCTGTGGTCACCAATAAATTTTACTTTAATTCTGATAAAAAATAAGTGGTTTCTATAACATCAGCTCTCAAAATTTAATTATATGACATGCCACTCAAAATAAAAACAGGAGAAAATATTGCCGAGGTAAGAAAATTTCAAGGCATGGGATAAATGGAATGAAGCAAAATAATCTGATTACGAGAAAGCTTTTACATTTCAGACAAGGAGGGAAGGAGAAAGAAAGGATCTATGATAGAGAATTTTTTTATGATATAATTTTCATAAAATACATAAAACTCAGAACACTCACCAAAATCTAAGCTTTTTATTCAGCAAGAAAATTTAATACTGTACAAGACTTTAAGAACTTGCGCAATCCATTAAACAAATGAGTAAGTAGTGGTTGTATATAGGAATCTATATATCCTGAATATTACACATTTAGTTCCAGACAACCATAATAAAGGAAATATTGCAAAAGCAGTCACATGAATTATTTTGTTTTCCCCTTGCATAAGAAAGTTATGTCTGTACTCCACTGTAGTCTACTTAGTGTGCAACAGAATTGTCTAAAAATCAGTGTCCATACTTTAAAAATGTTTTATTGCTATAAAATACTAATAGTCATTTGAGATTTAGGTAATTGTAATATTTGTATTTGTGGAGAGTTTGACCAACGTTGATGGCTACTGACTCGGGCAGTGCTTGTTGAAGAATGTTGTGGCTGTGGCAAGTTCTTAAAATAAGTCAACAAGGAAGTTTCCTGCCTCTCTTCTGTTCATGAAAGACTTTTCGGTAGCATACAATGCTATTTGATAGTATTTTACTCACAGAAATTCTTTCAAAATTGGAGTCAAACATCTCAATACTCTACAGGTTATTTATCATCTATATTTATGGAATATTCTAAATTCTTTGTTCTCGTTCCAACAATGTCAGTAATTGATTCCATGTCAAGCAATCAGTTTTCTTTGGTTATCCATCAGATGCAAATCCACATTTGTTTCATCATAAAACTGCACAAGTTTAGTCACATCTAATTGCTGTCTCCTTCTATTTCTGCCACATCTGCCCTTACTCCCCCCACTACATTCTGGAGCTCCTCAATTCATCCAGGAGGATTGAAATCAGCTTCTTCTAAGCTACTCATAATGCTGATAATATGATTTCTTCCCATAAATCACATGTATCTTAATGGTAAGTAGAACGCCAAGTATTTTCCAGAAAGTTTTAAACACACACACACTCACACACACACACAAACATGGTGCCAAAATGTGTACACATTTTAAGAGAGGAAAAACTGGATTAAAGTTGTAATATTCCAGTTGTTGCACTTCTTCAATTACAAAAGATGCCCAAATGTAACTTGTATTAATTTTTTCATCTTTGTTATTGATATACATTGATTATTACAATTTTAATACAATTTTTTCGGGCAGCACCTGTGGCTCAGTTAGTAGGGCACTGGCCCATATACCAAGGGTGGCAGGTTAAAACCAAGCTCCGGCCAAACTGCAACAAAAAAATAGTCAGACGTTGTGGCAGGTGCCTGTAGTCCCAGCTACTCGGGAGCCTAAAGCAAGAGAATCACCTAAACCGAGGAGTTGGAGCTTGCTGTGAACTGTGATGCCACGGAACTCTACTGAGGGCGATAAAGTGAGACTCTGTCTCTAAAAAAAAAAAAAAAATTTCCTTTCTTAAAATGTGTATACATTTTTGGCACCCTCTGTTTGAAAACGTGTATGTGTGTGTGTTTTAGTTTTTGCTCAGCTCCATCAAAGGAATCCCTATTTATGACACTTATACTCTCATGAAATTCATTTTTCAATATTGAGAATTTAACATTGACATCATTCTTTGATCCATGTGCTGCAGAATGAATATCATGTTAGCAGACAGAAAAATAACATTCATTTTGTATATCTCCTTCAGAGCTATGAAAGATTAGCCCTTTGTTAATGAGCAGTTATTTTTTTGAAACAATTCTTTTTTCTAAGTAGATCCAACAGTGGGGTTAAAATATTTAGGAAACAATGCTGGAAACAGACATGATGTCATCTAGACTTTTTACTTTTTCTTCCATTTATGGAGCAGTGAGAAAGTATAATCAGCAGAATTCTTAAGAGCTATAAACTTTTGGAAATGATGACTGAGCACTGGCTTCAGCTTAAACTCAGCAGGTGTATTAATTCCTAACAAAACGTAAGCCTGTCCTTTGAAGTTTTGAAGCCAGACCTTCTCTTTTCTTAGATAGCATCCCCTTCACATAGACAGCAGTGTTATCTAAATAGAAAATCTCTTGTTTAGTGTGATCACTTTCATCAATTATCTTAACTACATCTCCTCGTCAACTTGCTGAAGCTCCTGCATCAACTCTTGATACTTCACCTTGTACTTTTATTTTGTGGAAATAGCTTTTTCCTTAAACCTCATAAACCAGTCTCTGTTAGCTTCAAACTTGTATAGCTCTCTTAACTCTTTCAACCCTACTAGATTGGAAATAGCTTGGGCCTTGCTTTGGATTAGGTTTTTGGTTTAAGGGGATGTTTTGGCTGGCATCATTTTCTATCTAGACCACTAAAACTTTCTCTAGCTTAGAAATAAAGCTGTTCTTTTTTCTCATCATTCCTGTGCTCACTGGAGTATTCCTTTTAATTTCCTTCATGAACTTCTCCTTTGCATTTGCAGCTTAACTGTCTGACTCGGGGGCTTAGCTCTTGTCCATCCTGACTTTTACCAGACTTTCCTCACTAAGCTTAATAACTTCCAGCTTTTCAGTTAAAGTAAGTGACTTTTGACTCTGCCTTTCATGTGAATACTTAGAGGCTATAATAAGGTTATTAATTTGCTTAATTTCAATATTGTTGTGACTGAAAGGATAAGGTGGCCTGAGGACAGAGGGAGAGATGGAACAGTCATCTCCCTTCAGTTGGTGGAGCAATCAGAACACATATATTTGTCAATTAAGTTTAAGGTTCACACGGGCAAAAGAATTACAATAGTAACATCAAACATCATGGATCATAGATCATTATAACTTATATAACATTAATGAAAATTACCCGAATGAAACCCAGAGACAGGAAATAGTACCTGTTTTGGAAATCAGTGCCAATAATTTTGCTCAATGCCAAGGTTTTCTGAACTTTCCATTTGTAAAACATAGTGTCTATGAAGTACACTAAAACCAGTTGCAACAAAGTGAGGGATGCCTTTACTGGAAAAGTGTTCTTGTTAGAGAATAAGATATATTGCTATCTTGCCTTCTTTTTTAAGAGACAACTTCTGACCAGTGTATGACTTTGGAACATTTTTCATTCAATATTTAAAAATGAAAAATACTAATATAATTGTTCAACTTAATCAAAATCAGCTCACTATATTTACAATTATATATTATATGTATAAATACACATATACCAATGGTAGAAAAAATTTTATAGTAGAGTTATTCCTCATGCTATTCCTATATAAAGTTATCCCACAGTTTCTGTTTTAGTAAGTTTCTGTTGCTTATCATATAATACCTGAAACAGATAATTTCTAAAGAAAAAAAATGTATTTCTTACAGTTATAAGACCTGAGAAGTCCAAGGTAAGTGGCCGTATTTGGTGAGGGTCTTCTAATTGATTGGGGCTCTCCATAAAGTCCCAAAGTTTGACAGAGCAACACGTGGTGTGTGTGTGGGCTGCTGACCAAACTCTCTTCCTCTTCTTAGGAAGCCACTTATCCCACTTCGGTAATAATGCAATAAGCCACTATTCATTAGTGGATTCATCCATTCATGAAGGCAGAGACCTCATGGCCCAACCATCTTGTAAAGACCTCACCTCAATATCGGCATACTGGGGGTTAAATTTCAATATGAGTCTTAGTGGTCACAAGCACTCAAACCATAGCAGCACCTCAATGCTCATGTGACTGTAGCAGGAAGAGCAATCTGTACTGTTATTTAGAAGATTAAATGAGTTGAAATATGTCAAGCACTTTAAAAAGTTCTCAGCACATTATAAGCCTTTTTCTGTGATTAATCATTATAACTATTATCATTATATATTAAATTTGTATTGTTTAGTAAAAAATCTCTATAAAGTTTCTAGGGTGTCTAAACTTTTCTCTATATTTTTACACAGACCCTTTAGTTTTTATATCCCAAATTTGTGAGTGAATGTTTTTTTCTTTCAGCTTATATTCATTTATAATAAATTCTCTGTGACAAGTTTGACTTTATGCCAACTCATAATAACAGAAAATCTGGGGAAATTTTCAAAAATGTAGTAAAATATAAAGTTATTAATAATTGAATCAGTTCCTCAAATAAATAGATAGATCAATTCTATTAAAATGTATAGAATGGTCAACAGTATTTGTCTATGTTCCACTAAAGCGCTTTATAATATATAATGGAACATTAAAGAAAGGGAAAAATCTTAGTTAGATATGTGTTCAAAAATGAAAACAAAAGTCATTAGGAGAAAGTTCAAATTGTATAAACCGTAGACTGAATAAAATCGATTTAATAAGGCCTCATCGGTGGCTCAAAGGAGTAGGGCACCGGCCCCATATGCCAGAGGTGGTGGGTTCAAACCCAGCCCTGGCCAAAACAGTAAAAAAAAAAAAAAAAAAAGATTTAATCATGTGGTTGATTAAAAAGTTAGTGGACGTTTATAAAATAAGTGTTACATCAAACTAAATTTGTACATTAGAATCCTCCACATGAGTACTATATATTGAATGCAAACTAAGTGTGTAAACAAATAGTTGAGTATCAGCTAATCACAGCAGTGAGCTGGCCAATTAGGGTCTCTGTCCTTTTTTCTGTCCACAAATGTTGCTCAATCGTGCTGCAGCCCTGAAGTCGCCCTGCATCCATTCTGGTGCTGCCCTATTGGCAAGTCATTTTTTGCTCAATTAAACTGTTAAATTTAATCTGTTTAAGATTTCTTTTTTTCCTTCTAACAAGAAATAACATAATTTAAAAGTAAGTCGAACATAATAAGAAAGTGCTGATTGTTAATGATTTTATCTTTTCAGAAAGGACTACAATAAAGCTTGATTTGAAGAGTTTTTTATTTATTTTGTGATTAAAAGATATGACTTTGACTCATTCTAATGTTTTCTAACATATATTTTTATTTGTAAACCTCAGAAAACTAGCACACTTGTATTAACCACACATTGGCTCTACAGAAGAAGGAACAATTGCCTGTTATAACTACTTAGAATACATTGATCCATATTAGTTTAACTTTTCATGCCTGTTTTTCAAGGAACCACATGTATTTAATAGAAATTGTATACAGAAAATCTATTACTGCATTTTAACTAAGCTAACAAATTGCTCCTGAGCTAAATTCACAGGGGTGTACTATAGTAGGCTCACTATTCAACAAAGATCACAGTTTGAATCCGGGTACAGCTAATCAAGATGAAAATCAAACTTCAGGGAGTACCAATTTCCTAGGGATTAGAGAGCTTGTTCTTAAAAAAACGTTGATGCCAGGGAAACACTGCGAAATACAAAAAATCAAGATGAAAAAAATAGATTAGAAAGAAAACTATAAACAGAGTTAGAAAGAAGAGTTTGTTACAAAATAATCTAAAGAAACTGCAATTAGGCATAGTGTGGTTATTTTGAATATAGAATTAACAAGAAGTAAATTTCTTTAAAAATCATTTCAGTACAGTACTGAATGGCAGAAAAAGTATTATTTAGTGTTATATATATTTTATATACACGTATGTCTACATCTACACACACACACATATATATATGTGCATACACAGATAATTTTTTTTCTTCTCATTCCTTTCATGACTTTAAAGATAGAGAGTAAACCTGATACTTTACTCATTATTTTTGTTGATTCCATGTTAAGATAGAAAGATTGCCAGGAAAAGCTTTTGTCAGATATGCTAGAACTTGAAACTGCATAAAGATAATTCTACAGGCCCAGGTTTCATTTCCACCAGAGTTGTTTAGCATAACTGACTCAATTGTTTTTCTTACTGGACAGTTTTTAAAAATATACATACTAAATGTAAATATAAAAAAAAGCTGGGGGTTGGGGGAGGAAGGGCCTGCAAGGTAAAGAAAAATGTAAAAGAAAAGGAAGAAACTCTCCCTATATTTTATTTTTTTTAAAAATGAAGACTCTATGCTTTGTCGTGCTGGTAGGTTTGTCAAAGAAAATTTGCAGGAGACAAGTTAAGCACACAGGGAAGGTCTTACTCAAGACTATTACAACAGGGGTCAAAAGTACTGCCTTAGGAAAGAGAGAGTGAACTCAGCTCCCCTAAAAGGGAAGTTAAGGCTATTGGGGACCTTAGGGGAGAGTGTTGGAGTCAGGGGTCCCAGTTCTCCAAACCAGTTGGCCTGGTAATTGAAAGTCAAAATGAATGGAAATAGAAAATAAAACTGGAGCAGCACAGGCTGAGTGCATAGAAAGTAAAAGTAATCTGCCCAAGTTTTAATGTAACAAAGAGAAACTTTAAGAACAAGGGAAAGTTTAGAACTCAAGACAGTGGGAAGTGGGTTCCTGTCATAAAGAAAAGAAAGGGAGGCCGGGCCTGGTGGCTCACGCCTGTAGTCCTAGCACTGTGGGAGGCCGAGGCAGGTGTATTGCCTGAGCTCAGAGGTTTAAGACCGCCCTGAGCCAGAGTGAGGCAGAGTGAGACCCCATCTCTACCAAAAAAAGCTGGGCATTGTGGTGGGCACCTGTAGTCTCAGCTACTTGGGAAGCTAAAGGCAAGAAAATTGCTAAAGGAAGAAAAGAAAAAAAAAAAAAAACTTCAAACTAAGATAAATGAAAGCCAGTTGAAAGCAAAATTAAAAAAAAAAAAATTAGAGAAAGGGAGAGAGATGGAGACGCCAAGGCCTTGAATGGGTATAAATACCCTCTTTCTCTCTGTTTGCAAGTCTGTCATTGGCCTCTTTGTGCCTCCAGGCATCACTGCCCTTTCCTATTGTCATTGATGGTCTGTTTCTATTGGTCATTGGTTACCTAGGTTACCTCAGACCCACACTCTTATGGGCCCTTCAGACTTCCTGGTTCAGCAGGGCAGGTTTTCCTCTCACCTCCACTGAAGCCCCTTTCCTAGTGTCCCTTCTCAGAGAGATTGATCAGTGTGATGAAGCCATCCGTGTTTCACGTGGAAGTTTGGTTGCTATGTTTCTATTGAGACTAGGAGATGGGGCAATATTTGTCACGAAATGTTACATTGGAAAGGCATGGCTCTCACAGTTCCCTGAAAAAATATCTCTGGGTGGTAAAACTGGCAAGAGGCTGTGAAGGGATGTACCTTCTAAGGACAGAAAAAAATCTGCAATTTCAAGTTTAAATGCTCTGAGAAGAGAGAATTCAGGAGCCTACAGTCAGGAAGCTACCTGCCTAAAGCTTAGTCAAGCTAAGAGGACTGTGAAGGCTGTTTTGGTCAGATTGGTTCTTATTTCTGTCAATATTTGTCATTAAATGGCCTATCTTTGTGTTATTCATTTTATTCTCTCTTTTCTCTCTCTCTCTCTCCTTTGTTATTTGTCTCTTTTCTGCCCTCAGATATATCTGCTCCTACCAATTTCTTCTTTTTGGCATTCATTTTTCCCCATCCCCACTTCTTTCCTCTCTACTTGAATTCCATCTTAGATTATTTGGTCCTCAATGCTAGCCTCCATTATATTAATCGTTTAATAATATAAAATAGAGTTTTTAATCTATTTCAGGCTATCTACAAGGGGATATGTTAGTGGCTGTTCCCATTGATTAATTGCTAACTTATTAATTGCTTCACTAAGAATGAGTCTATTGCTAAAGTCTGTACACAGACAAACATAAGGGAAAGATATTAAAGTAACCTTAAAAGACAATCTGTTAGGTAGTTAGGAGTGGCTCTCCTATGAAGGAGGACTAGTATAGTGCTTCCAGGCCTCCATCTTGGTGTCTCTCACCTTAATTTTGTCCTAAGTGATTTTTCACACCTGGGGAGTAGGGAATGTCCTACCAGTCTACCAATCAGAACTTAGCATGCCAATTGCAAAAGGATGTAGAAGACTAGCTGAGTGACAGGAACAATAGAGTCTTAAAGGTGACCTAAAATAGCCTTAAGACTAATTATCATATCACTAGCTTAAATCTACAATGTATTCCACACTCATGATGGGGTGTCAGAAAGGCTTATGAGAGGTTCCCAGACACGGTTAGACTCAGTTCCAAGGGGACCTCTGAAGTGTGGGGTAGGCCTGACTCAGGGGCTAGTAGAGACACGCTGGTCATAACATTTGTCCCCTTGCCTTTTCTTTGTCCCAACAATGGAAGGGGTTCACTGTCAATGGAAAACTTATCTTGCCCTACAAGGCTATACTTTGTATTCTGTTTTTCTCTTTCTCAATAAACTTTGTTTTATGTTTGCTTTACTTTGGGGTGTCATGACATTTTTTGACCAAGACCACTCCAAGAACTGTGGATCCAGGCAGCTGCCTTGAAACCCAACATTTTTGTTTGGGAAACAAGAGTTAAGACTCTTGGACATTCTAAGAAGGACCTGGTATCCCTCAAAAGTGTGTACAAAATCCCAAAACTGTTTTTTTCTAAGGGGCCTGCAGTCAGTGGGACAGGGCTTAGCTTGCTACACAAGACATTAATAGTTAATAAATGTTCCTTATATTGCTAAAATTGTACTTGCTCTTTACAATTATTTTGACAACTACTTAGAATTACTATTCCACTGCTCTAACAAATCTAAGACAATTCAAACTATAGGAGCAACAACTGAACTCAGAACCCCAAATCATTAATGGATAGAATCTCCTCTTAATAGCTATCAGATATTTAATCTTCTGTCGTATAGTTTTAACTGAGTAGTCTTTCTTACTAAAACATGTCATAAGGATTCCCCCCCCCACAAAAAAATTTTAAACATTAAACTACTTTAAAACACATTAACGTTTAGGCAAATTTGGTTTAAGCACAAGTATCAAATAATAAATATGAAAATATTTTTATAGAAACCTTTATAGAGTCATTTATGCATTGAAGAAATAAACTTATGTATTTTGCATTGTATACTTATGTGTTACCAATAATAGGTAAAATGTCTTATATTTCTAAAATGCATTACTAGTTTATAACATAGATTATATTTAGTATTAGATGAAAACAATTAGTACATTTGCATGGCAGCTATGATTTCAAAACTCACATCATATCCCATAGACTACAGCATGCATATAACATGTCAGATCTGATTTATATATTCAACATACATCAGTTTATAAACAGGAGGTGGAGATAATGTAATAGAATTAAAAAAAAATCTTATGACGGTGAAAAGGAAAAAGAAAGTATATGCCAAGTGTTTTGCTCGCGTTTCACTTTTAATAATAATTGATGAAATAACATATATATGAATGATCGGGGGAGAACCAAAAACATCTATTTATAAATAATTCCAAATTATACTTTTTAAAAATGTTAAAAATGCTATATTTACTGATATCTGTTCATAGCATGTCTATAAATTGATAGGTATAATTATATCTGATATATTTCTGTACATATAATTGTAAGCAATTATCACTATAATGCAGGAATTGTTCATACAAATAATTCTTTTCTTCAATAGTTGTCTTCATATCCTGTAGATACCCTGAAATAGATTAAAAACTATTTTATATTATCGAAAGATTCAGAGAAATAACTAAAGATTGAATTTTTACTTATTGAGCACAGAGAGAGAGAGGAACTTCTAAAATACATGCAGGTCTCCCAAGGCATGCCATAAAGATTACCATCTATTTTGTTCCTGAATTTTTTGGAGATAAATACCTGTGTTCCTTTTAAAGTCCTAGAGATAAGTATGCCTGTCAAATTCTAGTCAGTGTCTAGAAAAACAAAATATGTGGAATCCTCTCTCAGTGCGTGCCCACTATTCTTTTTCCTTTAGTATTCTTTATGTGAACTCTGGAATTAACTGTGAAGACATTCTGAACCACCAGTGATAATCAGATTACCAGTAACAGGACGATGTAAATACATCATACTCAAATATTTGTATACATTTAGTAAAGTAAGCACTGCATAACCTTTTGATTCTAGAACAATGGATCCCGAAATATTGTCCATGAATTATTTATATCACAATTAGCTGGGATTTATGTTAAAAATACAGATTATAGGGCCTCACCAGCCTCCTACTGAATTTTGGAGATGGGGCTCAAGAGCATTCAGGGAAGCCAAGCAGCAAGTTTATGAATACCCCCTGTATGTTATTTTACAAATTTTCTGTAAGTCAAAATTTATTTTAAAATAAAAAATTTAAAATAAAATTAAAAGTTTTAAAACCTATGTAGTTTTGTTTTCATTGTTTAAGATAATTTTAAATTATATTTTGTTAAATACGAATTGTCGGGGTTCTGCCCCCAGAGCAGCATCCACTGGGACCTATGGAAACTGGCAGCGATGGACTGAAGAAATATAGAGTGAGAAGCCATGGTTAAAGAAAGACAAGAGACAGAGAGTAGAATTAAAAGCGGGAGCTCAGGGGTCCATTCCTGTTGTCTGTCCTGGGATTCTGGCAATGGCCCAGAGTGTTTGCTCCATTCTGATTTTATTGAAGTCTATTTGCCCAGAAGGTAAGATGAGGGAGGGAACAAAGATGTCCGCAGTTTCTCAATTGATCATGTCAGGTCCTTCAATAATCTGAAATCTAAGCCTTGTATTGGGAGAGCCTCCTGCTTGAGATCATATACACAGATTTCTAGGAAGGTATTAAGCTCTGCTAGTTCTCTGTGGAGTAAAACACAACCAGCATTAATCTCCTCTGAGGGATCAATGGGGGGAAGGCATTTTCCTCCCATCGCCACCACAGAGGATTTTCCTCCGCAATAAGGTATATAAGCTCTTCTGTCAATAGTTCAGAGCTTGAGCTACCCCTTGGTCTGTCCCAGGCAAATGCAAATCTCCACAATGGATATCTACTTCTGCCTGTTTAAGGGGCACGAAATGCCCTAGAAGATGTACCTTTTCTTAGGACTTGTCAGAGCCTCTTCTTTAACCCTTATTCTCCTCAGAGTGCTCACAGACCCAGCAGGGTGTTTGTAAGCTGTATCCTCAACAGTCTAAAATTTCAGAAAAGGCAAAAAGCTTACTAGCAATGGCTAGTGTAAATGTAAACTAGCTGACTTTTCTTTGTTCCAACTCACTCAGCTTACTTTTTAGTTCTCCTCCTTTTCTGGGGGTGCTGTCCTTTGCCAAGAATGGGGTCTTCTGTCCCCATTCTCCCAGCATGAATCTATACACATTTTTCAAAAATATGATTTATTCTAGTTATTATATTTTAATTCCTTTCTATTATAGCTTGTCACAAATCCATTATGTGCAGTGACTAAAAGAGTGTCTGATGATATTTGCTGAATGAAGTTCATTTCTTCTATTTAAATAAACATTGGTTTAAGTAAGTTTTCTTTAATTATTCTAGTTGTAAGGGCTCAGGTTTTGAAAACCGGGGGTGGGGGGGAAATGTCAAATTTTAGTTCTGCAACATATCAATTCCAATTTGGGCAATTGAGCTTTTCCAATCCTCAATATTCTTATTTTTGAAGTGGGAATTATATAACAAATATTGCATTGGCTGTAGCATATTTGAATGAATAGCAGAGAACTGCATACATAAAAGACACATATGGATATTCAGTCACTTTATTTATTGTACTAGAAAGAAAATCATCCTAGTTCCTGTAGATGTCATGATTCATGGCAGAATTAAAAGACTCAGACAATTACACATGTGCAAAGCTGTTCTCCTGACACTATAAAATGAGGTGGGTGCGTAAGGATAGAAGTGGGGTGATAACAATATATTTTATGTGAGTCACCATTAAAGTTGCTTTGTGAGCCGGACATTAGGCCCTTGATCAGTGTAAGTCGTGTGGAAGGACAAAGGTGATGAAGGACAGTATGAGCTGAAACACAAGGGATGCATAAATCCATCATGCCTCAGAGAAAAGCAAATCAATTTAATTACAGAAAAGGGCATGTTAGGGAATGATAGAAAACATTTAAAAATGGTATAATATTCTAGGTGTTTTTTGCTATAAATGCTTCAAAATTTTTCTGATTTTTTTTTTTTTTTGTGTGTGTATAACCCTCCAAACCTTAGTGTTTTAGGATCTGAACAGTGGCAGCAGTGAGAAAGATGGTTTGCAGTGGGAAAGACTGAAGACAGAAACACAGCTGGACATTGAATTCTTAATACATTCCCTACCCTTACTCCCACAGATGTGTTTTGCTGGTTTTACCATAAAATAAATTCAGAATCTTGGAAATCTTCCGCTCCCCTACCAAACTAGTCTTAAGTTAACACAAATCATTTGCACGTAAGCCAGTCGGGCCATAGGTGAATTGAATACAAGTCTGTTTGTATGCATTGGCCTTCCGTGGATACACCTGCCTCCATTCTGCCCTTATCTAACCAATTTCTGTTCCACAACCGTAATCATTTATTTGTAATGTTAAACTAACCATGTCTCACACATTCCCTTTCCTCTACACAGCAATGGCCACATACTTAGAGTGAACACTTACTTGAAAATCTCCATTGAGTTCCTTTTGCTCTTTAGTTTGCTTTACCAAATCCCTTGTTAGCCTCATCTTGTCCCTCATCTACCTCTTCAGCTTCCTCCTGGGGCCTTCTATTTTTTTTCTGTAATAAAGTAGTTTCTTTGCCTTTTTAGCTTTAGTATGAATACCTTACTATCTTCTACAACAGGATGTTTATACCCAGGATATTCTGTCTGTTGAGAAAGATTTTCCATTCTCTCTTCACCTACCTGACTCTCTTTATTAAGCATTCCTCAGCTAAACTCTTACTTTCTCAGCAAAGGCCTTGCTGCCCTCCTTCACTGTGCCAAATGCTCCTTCATAAGCTTTAATATCAACATGTATTCCCTCCCCTGTTAGAAAGTCACTGTATGTTTCTGGACAGAAAATAAAATATGATCTGAATAAGAGATTTGCAGTGAAAATAGATATAAATTATGGATAAATAAAATAAAAAGAAAATCCATAGGTGATTGTTGATAAGATATTAAGTATGGACATGCCCTCCCTTACACTCCAGACGTTGCTTCCTGGACATCCTTTGAGTGAGAGCATCTCTTTGTTAATATCCTCTTTGTTAGAGGAAAACATCTCTTTGTTTAACAACTACTCAATTATCTCGCTCCTTTGCATTCTTAGATTACACTGGGCATTATTTCCTTTTGTCCATGTGCTCTTTTTCTTTGATTCTTAATGGCCACTTTCAAAAATTGATAGAGAAACTAACATAATGTGAACTAGCCACTATATATCCTTCATGTCAAATCATGTTTATGCCATTTGTGACAACTAATAGCGGTTTCATATTTTCCTTGTTTTATTTTATTTTACATTTCTCCTTATTTTATTTTACATTTTTCGGACATTCACCTTTCTCATCAAACTCTTTCAACTCCACATTTCTCTACTCAACAGAAACAAATAGCGTCAACATTTCCATCTACCATTTTCAACAATTTGATGTTGAATGTAATCATGCTACCTTTTCTAGTGGAAAAGACTATTTTCTTTTCTTCTAAAGTGGCATTTGGAGTACTTCAAAACCCAATATGGAAGGATAATGATTGAGATCATAATTCTGAGAAGGCCACATGGAAATTGAAGGATAGTTGGGCGCTCAAGATACAAGGCAGAAAGAACCAGTAAATAATTATTGGTTTTTACAGTAAAAAAGACATAAACCAATCAAGCGGCAGAGGCCATAAACAGAAGGGGAATATTTGCATATGATCTATTGAAGAAATATAATATATGGGACCCTATACTAGGTTTGGTCCCAAGGAGAGACAGTGAGGAAGGTTGGGATGACTTTGAAAGTCAGTTATTTTCTTTGTGAAGAGAAAAATTATCTGTTGCTAAAGAGCCTTTTCAATGCAACTTTCTAACTGCTGCCTATTCCCAGTTCTATTATTTTTTCATACAACTCTTACCTATTTATATCTTCCAATACAGTCATAATTAATATACAGAGTGGATGTAAAGTTTGTGTGCAATTTGTGTTATCCTTTGGAAATTTTCCCTGAATTTTATTTTGATGTAAATGGCTATTTCTCTACTTTTATAGGGTCCTTTGACAAGCACTGCAATAGCATTCATCATATTATAATACAATCATTGAGCTATTTCTCTGCTAAATTTGTGAAAGATATCTGTATTTTTTATTACTTTATTTTGCCAATAAGTATCTGTATTTGGTAGATACAAAGTAAATTTGGTAGACAGTAGATATAAAGTGAATTATTCAATGACAGTATCATCTGGAACCAGTGCAAAGAAGATATTTAAGAATAAATATGTAAAATGAGATATATTTGTAAACAAAAATGATCATATATAAATCAAGGGGTTGCTAAGCAACCAGTGAAAGAATGTATAAAAATTAGTGTTGAATATTATGATAGCCTGTGAAATATTAATGTTTCTTTAAAAAACAGGTAATTTTTACTGTTGCTATTTTTTATGGAATAATTACTGAAATAAGTAATGCTAATATTTATTGGGAAAGTGAGTGTAATTTCTGAGCACAAAGACATTAGATTACTTCACAGCAGATCTAAGAGTTTGATTCTCTTACTAGTGGAGACAATCAATAGGTATTTGTTACCTGACTGGTATTGTGCTTGGTCATGGAAAAGATTACAGTAAACACAGCTAGGCGCAGTCCTCTCTTTCAATATATTTTCATCTTACTGAAGAGTCAGACATCAAACTAATACAAAAACAAATTGAAATACAGCCTAGGATAAATATTATGGAGGCAGCATACATAGCGTTGTAAGACTGTGTAACAATATAGTATCACATGATCCATAAAAATAGGGTAAGGTTACTTAGAGGGTGACATTGGGTTGATGTCTTTCAAGAACAAAAAGAAAATCACTCTTAGAAACCAAGAAATAGGACTACAGACAAGTGGGATAATGTCAATAAAGAGCAATCGCCACATTTACTCTCTCCCAAATCAGATGCTGGCAGCTTGCTATAGTTTGATATTATAAGTAAAAAGTGTTTTGTTTCGGTGATTGTTTTCTGTGACATTTTTAGCTTTTAAAAATAATTTATAGTATCTTTGTTCTTTTTTTAATTTTTTTTTATTTTTTATTTTTTTCTAGAGACAGAGTCTCACTTTATGGCCCTCGGTAGAGTGCCATGGCCTCACACAGCTCACAGCAACCTCCAACTCCTGGGCTTAAGCGATTCTCTTGCCTCAGCCTCCCAAGTAGCTGGGACTACAGGCGCCCGCCACAACGCCCGGCTATTTTCTGGTTGTTTTGCATTTTGGCCGGGGCCGGGTTTGAACCCGCCACCCTCGGTATATGGGGCCGGCGCCTTACCGACTGAGCCACAGGCGCCGCCCTTAATTAATTTTTTTTTTAAGAGACAGAGTCTCACTATGTCGCCCTCAGTGGAGAGCGTGGTGTCACAGCTCACAGCAACCTCCAGCTCTTGGGCTTAAGTGATTCTCTTGCCTCAGCCTCCTGAGTAGCTGGGACGACAGGTACCCGCCACAATGCCCAGCTATTTTTTTGTTGCAGTTTAGCCAGGGCTGGTTCAAACCTGCCACCCTCGATATATGGGGCTGGCACCTCACTCACTGAGCCACAGGCACCACCCAACTTATAGTATCTTTGATCAAAGGAACATATCATATCGGTCTAAAATCAGCTCCAACGCCAATTGTCAGGGAATGATTTAAACTTTAAATACTACACTTGCTCAAAATGCTAACTGAGATCCTGTATAATGTCTTACAATGCTGCTCTTTATTGGAAAGGCATAGATTTACTTCTTGTATAATGTTTTATAAAGCTATGCCACATAATATAGGTGAAATGTTGTCTTGAAACACCTCAAAATACATTATGAGCATAAATTGTGAAATTAATTTATATCGGAGGTTTTTAAATACAGATTCACCATCTTACTGTGTGGCATTCTTTGGTCTCAAAATTAATACCAAATGCCTGGTTTGACATTTTACAAGCAAACACAAAACTGCAAAAAATACTCAATAATAAATCGTAGGAAAGAGAAAAGGGAAGGACGCAGTAAAATTATTTTTTCTCTGATTTGTTGCCAAAGAGCAATTTTAAAATTTTACTTATAAAATATCAGAATAGTCCAATAAGGTACCTTTTCACTGTGTATTGGATTTGATGGCATAATGCTTCTGAAGAGAAGTAAAAGGGAAATTCTTGCAGCTGGAGGTGACCTTTGTTACGTTTTTCTAAATACCTTCTCCTAAGATTGCCAGCCCAAAGAGAAAAAAATTTAGGAGGCAGTAGCTAGTAGAGCCGTACTCTTTCTTTGTTTTCCTGCATTAAATAATATTGATCTCTATGCATCCATCTAATTGATTTTTTAAATGATATGCAAAGAAAAGTAATTCTCAAGTTTTCATCCTGTCATTGTGACTAATCAGTTTTTTTGTGTGTTCTGTATTTTACAGCTTGGGGAATATGCCGCATCAGTGAAAATTTTTATTAACACGTTCAGCACATGTCAAATGTTCTACATTAATGGTCAGATAACCCTTATAAATGGGAAGAGTTACACTGAATTACCAAATAAGAAAAAAATAATCAATGAGGAAAGCACTACATAAAAGTGCATTTACTTTTATACAATGAACTTCTCTGAAATAGGAAATGAAGATCTAAACTTTTAGTTCTTCTAAGACTGACATCCAAGTAAACACATATTTATAATCCTTTGAATCCATATATATAGGTTACTTTAATGTGCTTAAAATGTGATGTAAAATCTTATGCTGTGAAGTAACTCTAACATTTTCACTGGGTAAGGACAATAGAGTCTTTTGCAATGTAGAAATAAGTAAGGAGGTCCTGGAGCCTGTGCAGTCTGAGAATTGTAGTGAAAATATCCAGAGTGATTTTTAGATGGATTATGAATCTTTACATAGGTCATTACCTATTTTCAAAGAAAACATTCTAGCAAGATAAGGGGGACATTGAAAATTAAGTGCACCACTCCATAGTTATCCATCATTTTACAAAAAAATTCTTGAAAATTCTAATTGCAGTTTGTGTATATTATATTCTAAACTGTACAACTGAATCAAATAGTATAGAAAGAGTAAAAATGGAAAAATGACCAATGAAATGAAGCTGATAGGCGCTCAGCATCATTTCACAACCTTATCAGACTTGTCAGTTACAAAGATTTACCTTGTGCTTTACAACCTTGACACATCCACAAGCCTTAGCGTGTTCTTTGCAAGAGAGTAGTCTCAGTTCACTTTTTGCTATATACACTTATTCAAACAGAGATCGATAATTGAAAAAAGGCAGAAAAATGTAGCTATACCTATGACATAGAAAAAACTATGTGAACCAGAAACCAAAGCAAACTAAAATCAATGATTTTTATGAATCCAAGTCCTGAATGAGACAGCGATGGGAATTGCAATTCTGCCATTTAAGACAAGTGTAGTTTACAATAGGTAGTAGAAGCTGTGTACATTAATGTGATCATGGGGCACCATATACTGGTTTTTTTTTTTGGTAGAGACAGAGTCTCACCTTATGGCCCTCGGTAGAGTGCCGTGGCCTCACACAGCTCACAGCAACCTCCAACTCCTGGGCTTAAGCGATTCTCCTGCCTCAGCCTCCCGAGCAGCTGGGACTACAGGCGCCCGCCACAACGCCCGGCCATTTTTTGGCCGCAGTTTGGCCGGGGCCGGGTTTGAACCCACCACCCTCGGTATATGGGGCCGGCACCCCACCGACTGAGCCACAGGCGCCGCCCATATACTGGTTTTATAGACTGTTTGACACATTTTCATCACACTGGTTAACATAGCCTTCCTGTCATTTTCTTTTTTTTTTTTTTTTTTCCTTTTGGCCGGGGCTAGGTTTTAACCCGCCACCTCCGGCATATGGGACCGGCGCCCTACTCCTTGAGCCACAGGCGCCGCCCCTTCCTGGCATTTTCTTAGTTATTGTGTAAAGACATTTATATTCTACATTTAGTAAGTTTCATATGTACCCTTGTAAGATGCACCACAGGTGTAATCCCACCAATCCCCCTCCCTCTGCCCATTCTCCCCCCTCCCTCCCCACCCTTTACCCCTTCCCCATATTCTTAGGTTATAACTGGGTTATAGCTTTCATGTGAAAGGCATAAATTAGTTTTATAGTAGGGCTGAGTACATTGGATACTTTTTCTTCCATTCTTGAGATACTTTACTAAGAAGAATATGTTCCAGCTCCATCCATGTAAACATGAACGAGGTAAAGTCTCCATCTTTCTTTAAGGCTCCATAATATTCCATGGTGTACATGTACCACAATTTATTAATCCATTCGTGGATCGATGGGCACTTGGGCTTTTTCCAGGACTTAGCAATTATGAATTTGGCTGCAATAAACATTCTGGTACAAATATCTTTGTTATAATGTGATTTTTGGTCTTCTGGGTATATACCTAGTAGACGAATTATAGGATTGAATGGCAGATCTATTTTTAGATTTCTAAGTGTTCTCCAAACATCTTTCCAAAAGGAATATAATAATTTGCATTCCCATCAGCAGTGTAGAAGTGTTCCCCTACTCCACATCCACGCCAACATCTCTGGTCTTGGGATTTTTTGTTATGGGCTAATCTTACTGGAGTTAGATGGTATCTCAAAGTAGTTTTGATTTGCATTTCTCTGATGATTAAAGTTCATGAGCATTTTTTCATGTCTGTAGGCCCTGTGCCTGTCTTCTTCAGAGAAGTTTCTCTTCAAGCCCCTTGCCCAGCCTGTGATGGGATCACTTATTCTTTTCTTGCTTATACGTTTAAGTTCTCTGTGGATTCTGGTTATTAAACCTTTGTCGGAGACATAACCTGCAAATATCTTCGCCCATTCTGAGGGCTGTTTGCTTGCTTTACTTACTGTGTTATTGGCAGTGCAGAAGCTTTTTAGTTTGATCAGGTCCCAGTAGTGTATTTTTGAAGCTGCTTCAATTGCCCGCGGGGGCGGGGGGTGTCCTCCTCATAAAATACACACCCAGACCGATTTCTTCAGGGTTTTTCCCTGCACTCTTTTCTAGTGTTTTTTTTTCCTCTTCTAGTATTTTTATAGTTTCATGTCTTAAGTTTAAATCTTTAATCCAGTGACAGTCTATCTTAGTTATGGTGAAAGGTGTGGGTCCAGTTTCAGTCTTCTACTGGTTGCCAGACAGTTCGCCCAGCAACATTTGTTAAATAGGGAATCGTTTCCCCACTGAATGTTTTTAATTGGCTTGTCAAAGATCAAATAACGGTAAGTAGCTGGACTCATCTCTTGGTTCGCTATTCTGTTCCAGATATGTACTTCTTTGTTTTTGTGCCAGTACCATGCTGTTTTGATCACTATCAATTTATAGTATAGTCTGAGGTTAGGTGGCATGATTCCTCTTGCTTTGTTTTTACTTCTGAGTAATGTCTTGGCTATTCAAGGTTTTATCTGGTTTCATATAAAATGAAGTATTATTTTTTCAAGATCTTTAAGTATGACAGTGGAGCTTTAATAGGGATTGCATTAAAATTGTATATTGGTTTGGGTAGTATGGACATTTTGACAATGTTGATTCTTCCCAGCCATGAGCATGATATGCTTTTCCATGTTTAACATCTTCAGCTATTTCTTTTCTTAGAGTTTCATAGTTCTCTTTATAGAGATCTTTCACGTCCTTTGTTAAATAAACTCCCCAAAGTTTCATCTTCTTTGGCACTACTGTGAATGGAATAGAATCCTTAATTGTTTCTTCAGCTTGACTATTTTTGGTATATATAAAGACTACCGATTTATGAATGTTGATTTTGTAACCTGAGACGCTGCTGTATTTCTTAATCACTTCTAAGAGTTTTGTAGTAGAATCCCTGGTGTTTTCCAGATATACAATCATATCATCTGTGAAGAGCAAAAGTTTGATCTCTTCTCACCCTATATGGATACCCTTGATCACTTTTTCTTCCCTAATTGCAATGGCTAAAACTTCCATTACAATTGTAAAGAGCAGTGGAGACAATGGGCAGCCTTGTCTGCTTCCTGATCTGAGTGGAAATGATTTCAATTTAACTCCCTTCAATACGATACTGGCTGTGGGTTTGCCGTAGATGGCCTCTGTCAGTTTAAGAAATGTCCCTTCTATACCAATTTTCTTAAGTGTTCTGATCATGAAGGGGTGCTGGACATTATCAGAAGCTTTTTCTGCATCAATTGAGAGAATCATATGGTCTTTGTTTTTTAATTTGTTTATGTGCTGAATTATACTTATAGATTTAGGTATATTGAACCAGCCTTGAGAACCTGGGATAAAACTGACTTGGTCATGATGTATAATTTGTTTGATGTGTTGCTGGATTCTGTTTGTTAGGATCTTGTTGAATATTTTTGCATCTATATTCATTAGTGATATCGGTCTATAATTTTCTTTTCTTGTTGGGTCTTTTCCTGGTTTGGGGATCAGGGTAACGTTTGATTCATAGAACGTGTTGGGTAGTCTTCCTTCTTTTTCTACCTTTTGGAACAGGTTGAGTAATATAGGTACTATTTCCTCTTTAAAGGTTTGGTAGAATTCTGACGTGAAGCCATCTGGTCCCGGGCTTTTCTTTTTAGGGAGATTTTGTATGGTTGATGCTATTTCCCAACTTGATATGGGCCTGTTCAACATTTCCACTTGATTCTGGCTAAGTCTTGGAAAGTGACGTGCTTCCAAGTATTGGTCAATTTCCTTCAGATTTTCATATTTCTGAGAATAAAGTTTCTTGTAATATTCATTAAGGATTTTTAGAATTTCTGAGGAGTCTGTTGTTATTTCATCTTTGTCATTTCTGATTGATGAGATTAGAAATTTTACTCTTTTTTTCCTGGTTAGGTTAGCCAGAGGTTTATCTATTTTATTGACCTTTTCAAAAAACCAACTTTTTGATTTATTGATCTGTTGTATAATTCTTTTGTTTTCAATTTCATTTAATTCTGCTCTAATTTTGGTTATTTCTTTTCTTCTACTGGATTTGGGTTGGAATGTACTTCCTTTTCCAGTTGCTTGAGATGTCCCATTAAGTTGTTAACTTCCCATCTTTCCCTTCTATTGAAGAAGGCTTGCAGTGCTATAAATTTCCCTCTGATGACTGCCTTTGCAGTATCCCAGAGGTTCTGATAATATGTGTCTTTATTGTCCTTTTGTTCCAAAAATTTGGCAATTTCCTTCTTAATCTCATCTCTGACCCAGCTATCATTCAGCATAAGGTTATTTAACTTCCATGTTTTTTTTTTTTTTTTTTTTTTTGGCCGGGGCTGGGTTTGAACCTGCCACCTCCGGCATATGGGACCGGCGCCCTACTCCTTAAGCCACAGGCACTGCCCAACTTCCATGTTTTTGTATGAGTATGCAGATTCTTGTTGTTACTGAGTTCAACTTTTATTCCATGGTGGTCCAAGAAGATGCAAGAAATAATTTCTATTCCTTTAAATGTACTGAGGTTAGACTTGTGACCTAAGTTGTGATCGATTTTGGAGTATGTTCCATGAGCTGATGAGGAGTATGTGTATTCAGTTTTTTAGGGATGAAACATTCCTTAGATGTCTGCTAAATCCAAATGTTGGATGGTCAGGTTTAAATCTAAAATTTCTTTGCTCAGCTGCTTATTGGAGGATCTATCCAACACTGCCAAAGGAGTGTTGAAATCTCTGACTATTATGGAGCTGGAGGAAATCAAGTTGCTCATGTCTGTTAGAGTATCTCTTATAAATTGAGGTGCATTCTTGTTGGGTGAATAAATATTAATAATTGAAATCTCATCATATTGAGTATTACCCTTAACAAATATGAAGTGACCATTCTTATCCTTCCTTACTTTTGTTGGTTTAAAGCCTATTGTGTCTGCAAATAGAATTGCAACACCTGCTTTTTTCTGATTTCCATTTACCTGAAATATGGATGAACATCCTCTCACTCCGAGTCTATATTTGTCTTTTAAGGTAAGATGTGACTCTTGTATGCAGCAAATATCTGGCCTGAGTTTTTGTATCCAGTCAGCTAACCTGTGCCTCTTAAGAGGATAGTTTAAGCCTTTCACATTAATGGAAAATATTGATGAGTCTGGTAAAATTTTGGGTATCGAGTTTTTTGAAAGTCCAGTGGACATTGTTAATCCTTTCACCACTGTGGAAGTTGGAGTTTCATCAAACGTTTCTGAGTGAGTTTACTTTTGTGGTAGAGGATTGGGCTGGTCATTGTGGAGGATAGGTCTGAGAATGTCCTGAAGAGCTGGTTTGGTTATGGCAAATTTCTTCAACATATGAATGTCATTAAAGTATTTAATTTCTCCATGATAAATGAAACTCAGTTTAGCTGGATACAGGATCCGGGTTTGAATGTTATTTTGCTTTAGGAGGTTAAAAGTCGATGACCACCCTCTTCTGGCTTGAAAAGTTTCAGCAGAAAGATATTCTAATATTCTTCCCTTTATTGGTAATGGATTTCTTGCATCTGGCTGCTTTCATAATTTTCTCCTTTATATTAAATTTAGTGTGGTTAATTATGATATGCCTGAGGGGTGTCTTATTCGGATTGAGTTGTGCTTGTGTTCTGAAACTGTATGCTATCTGAATTTCAGTATCTCTTGGCATGTCTGGAAAATTCTCTTTCATAATTTCATGGAGAAGGGCCTCTGTGCCTTACGAGGCCACTTCATCACTTTCAGGGATTAAAATGAGGCAGATATTAGCCTTCTTTGAATTATCACAGAGCTCTCTCAGAGAATGATCCATTTTTGCTCTCCATTTCTCTTCCTTTTTGTCTTCAATGTCAGAAATCCTTTCTTCTGCTTTCTCCACTCTCTTGTTGAGGGATTCTACTGTATTTTTCAGATGTTTGAGGGCTGCAAATTCTTGCTTCAGTGCATCAAAATCTTTGGTGGTTTTGTCTTTAAATTTGTTAAATTCTTGAGACAACTTTTGAATTTCTCCTCGAATTTCTAATTCCGACCTTTGAATTGCTCCTTGAATTTCTAATTCCAAATTTTCCTCCATTCTATTAATCTTGTTTGCAATCCAAATTCTGAATTTGATTTCTGACATCTTGGCCAGCTGTTTATGAATGGAATCTTCAGTTATGTCTGCCATATCTTTCCTTGGGTGGGTTGATCTATTCTGATTATTCACGTTACCAGATTTTTTCTGCTGATTCTGCCCCATAATTATTTTACACCATTTGATTTTTCCCCTGGAGCTTTGTTGAGGACTCATAAAAATGGCCTGAGAATCTGGGGACCTGTTTGGTGTGGCGGGGCTACGTGGTTCTGTCTTGTTTTCAGCTGGTCTCTGTCTGACCCTAGTGAAACAGTTACTCTGGGTTGAAGTCACAGATTTGGAGAAATACCAGCAATTAAATCACCCCGCCCCTCACAGGCAACAATTGGAAAAGGAAAATCATACCTTCCTACAACCACACACCCAGGGCACCACTTGAATAGTCCTCTGGCATTTGGCTCAGTTCAAAAGGTCCAAATTAATTGTCTCAGTCAGCACCTGTCTCAGGTGGGAGAGTTTAAAAGGTCTCTGGCAACTGCATCGCAGGGGTCTGGTAGAACTCAGATATGACTTGCTCTGGTGCTCCATGAAATCAGGAGGACCCACCCAGCAAATAGATTAGGTTGATGCAATTTCTAATCCTCGTGCTCCACACAGGCTGGTACCACCTCAGCAAACCCTTTGCTCAAGGGGCCTGCATTTCTGTCCCAGATCTGTTCTGCGGTTGTTGCCATCTGAGAAGATGCCTGGCCTCCTCTGGTTGCCCAGGGAGACAGGGGGGTGTGGCTTCAGAATATCCAGGAGTGAGCCCTATTGTTGCCAAAAATGTCTGCTGCTCTGCACCTTGGGCACCTCCGCTCTGGTTTGGTTCCCTCTCAGCCGACCGTCCTCTCCTCACTCCCATGCCGCAGAATCAGCACTGACCAGCTGCAGTCTAGGCCTTGTCCACACCCCTCGAGAAATCACCCAAGAATCTGGACTCCTGGGGGACAGGCCTCCAGACCTCAGAGCAAGAGTGGAGGGGAGTGCTGTGAGCTCAGAATTGCAGGTAGAGAATATATACAGTTTTATTCAGTTTTACGCCTGGCAGGAGAATGCTGTGGCACCCTAGTAGGCGAGGTAGGTCCATTTTTTAGAGGGTCTCTCCCGTGGAGTGTAGTGGAGGACCTTTGAACTCTGCTCATTTGTTTGTGGGGCACTCTGAGCCATTCTCATGGGGAAGAGGACACCCGTCCACTTGGTGATGGATACTGTACCTTTTGTTTGTATCCTTGGGGTCACAGCTCACCTCAGCAGGATTGATGTGCATTCTTCAACCTTCTCGGTGCAGCTCTAATCCACCAGGTCACTTGCTAAATTTCTGTCCTTTAACTCTCCTTCTGGATGGGAGTCTCTTTATATCCCAGGCATTCTTTCTCCACAAGCATCAAAGAGTCCAGGGGGCTGGGTGAGGCTGGCATTTGAACCAGAAACTGCACTCCTTTCCCTTCCCCTGGTCAGGACCTACTGGTGCATGGGAGGGAAAAATCTAGAGGAAAAACTTTAACAAGAAAAAACACAACTGTGAAAATATAAATCAAAATTCAAAAGGCAGTATCATAGTACTTGCAGATTATAAAATGTATCTTCATTTCACAGCCATGCTCATATACAGCACATTGTTAAAAATACACAAAGTTACTGAATAATAAAATTTTTAAATGACATTTTAGTAATAATCATAACAGGTTATAATATGTTCTAGAAAAATGACATTTTTAACAGAAAAAAAAAAGAAAAAGCTCTGGTAAGCAGCATTCTAATCTCTACCTCCATTATATAAACCTTTTTAGCACCTGCATGTAAATGAGAACATGTGATATTTGTCTTTCATGGTCCTTAATATTTCACTTAAGAAAAAACATCCAATTTTATTCATATTGCTTCAAAGTGATAGAACTTTATTTATCATGGCTAAGTAGAGTAAAACACACAATATTCCATTAAGCGTATGTGATATATATCACAATTTCTGTATAATTCATTCATTGGTGGACATTTAGGTTGATTCTTTATTTTGACTACTGAGAAGAGCTTCCTTAAACATGGGTGTGCAGCCAATTCTTTGATATACTGATTTGCTTTCTTTTTGATATATATTCAGCAGTAGGATGAATGAATCATATGGTAGATCTGTTTTTAGATTTTTTGGAAACTGCATATTGTTTTCCATGGTGATTGCACTAATTTACAACATCTCTAGTGGTGTGCTAGCATCCCCCTTTCTCTGATCCTCACCAGACTGTGTTACTTTACTGTCTTTTGAAAATTGCCATTTTAAATAAGGTAAGATGATATCTCACTGTGGTTTTTATTATGAATTTTTCTGATGATTACTGATGTGAAGCAATTATTTTCTCATATGCCTATTGGCTATTTGTATGTCTTCTTTTGAGAAGTGTGTCTTCAGGTCATTTTCTTCTTTAAATTTGATTATATTGTAATTACTGAGTTTAGTTTCTTAAATATTCTGGTTATTAATCTCTTGTCAGATGGATAGCTTCTACATATGTTCTCTCATCTGTATGTTTTCTCTTCACTTCGTCCATATTTCCTGTGCTTTACAGTTGATTTTTAGCCAAATGTAATTCCATTTGTCTATTTTTGTTTTATTTGGTTATGCTTTTGAATCTTACCCAAAATTCTTTGCCCAGACCAATACACTGAAGCATTCCCTCAAATTCTCTTCTAATAGATTCACAGTTTCAGTTCTGACTTTTAACTTTTATGCATTTTGATTTTATTTTTGTATATGGTGAGAGATATAGGTCGAATTTCATTCTTTTGGATGTGGATATACATTTTTCCCAGCACCATTTATTGAAGAGACTCTCCTATCTCCAATGAATGTTGTAAAAGAAGCAAAAAAAAATTTAAATGGTGTTTAACTTCTTTCAAATAGAGACATTAACATACATATGTATAATGCTATTAAAATATATAAATCTTAAAATTAATCTAAATCATATTGTAATACTTGATGCTATGCTAATCCCCCAAATCTTGTTTATTTATAGAACTACATGTTAACATAGTATGAAAGTGAAAGTATGAAAATAAGAACACAAGATAAAAGCAAATTATTTGTATAATATTTAGCAAACATACTGTCCTTAATTTAAATACCAAATAACACATAAGAATACTTAGATTCCCCAGAATACTCATAATTACAAAGGCATTAACTTTTACTATTATATCCTTGTGCATTTACTTCTTCCCTCTCATTGTTTGTCAATGTATTTTTATAATACGTTTTCAGTAAGCCCACAACATTTAAAAGTTAAGAATGACATACATTAAATATGTAGATGAGAAAAGAATTACACTGATAGAGCCAACAATTTTTACAGTCAATAGAGTATAGCATATGTGAATACATACCTTCATATCAAGAAGAGATTTGAACTTACACTGTCAAAAACATCAACTCTTCAAATGTCAAATGTGGCTAGTAATAATATTTTAGAGAGCTATTTAAATATATAAATGACATCATTAATTCATTTAACAAATAATACTTCAGTAACTGCTCCCAAAGTAATGGAGATCTAAATATTGTCTGATGAAAAATTTGAAATAATTACTAAAGTCCATTGAACTATGAAAACCACAAATAAGCAACTTAACAAAATCATAAAGCAAAGCATGAACAAAAGTAGTACAGTAATATATAGAAATAATAAAAAAGAAACAAGAAGAAATTTACATTCTGGACCTAAAAAATATAATGAACAAAATGAAAAATTCAACACACAGCATCAACAGCTGACTTCTTCAAACAAAGAAAATTTTTATTTAAAAGTATCCAGTCATTTCTTCATTTCTTTTGGGGGGATGCCATGACATTTACATGCTCACCTCTCTCCTCCAGTCTTTCCCACTTTCAGTCTCTGCTCTCATCTCCTTCCCCCATTCTATTCCTTCTTGCTAATATAAAATAAACTTATACTTCTAAATACTAAAAATAAAAAATATTCCAGTCAGAGGAGAAAAAAGAAGAAAATAATAAAAAATAAAGAAATCCTAGGGGATTTCTGAGATACTATCAGGACAGCTAACATTCATATTATAGAATATGATATATTATTAGAAGACTGAAGAAGACAAGAATATGATATATTATTAGAAGACTGAAGAAGACAAGAAAGCTCATTTAAAAAAATAGTGAGTGAAAACTTGGAAAATCTGAAAGGAATAGATCCATCTAGGTTAATGGAGTTCAAGTGTCTCAAATAGGGTCAACTGGAATATTTCAACATGATACATCATAATCAGAAATGGAAAAGGATACTTTCCCCAACTGACAAAAGGAGTTTATCATTACTAGATCTCCCTTACAAACAATAATAAAAAGAGTTCTTTAAGTTTAAACCAAAGGACACTATTTAGTAACATAAAAACATATGAAAGTACAAATTTACTGGTATTAAGATTCAGTATATTTTTAATGTCCAAAACAATGAGATTCAATGCTATTCTTATCAAAATTCCAATGGTATTTTTCAAAAAAAAATTAAAAAGGGAATCCTAATATTATACAGATTTATCAAAAATCCTGAGTAGTTCAAGTAATCTGGAGCAAGAAGAGCCAAGTTAGAGACACTCTGCTTCCTGATTTCAAATTACATTTCAAGGTAATCAACATAGTATGATACTGGCATAAAAATAGACACATAGACCAACAGACAAGAGGAGCAAGTCCAGAAATAAATTCACACCTTTATCCAGTCAAGTAGTCTTTGGAAAGAGCACCAAGAATGTGCAATGGAGAATAGGTGGTCTCTTTAATAATTGCTGTTGGAAAAACTGGATATCTACATTTTTAAAAAAGAAAAAAAAAACACCTCTGTATCTTACACCATACACAAAAATAACTAAAAATATATTAAAGACTTAAACAAAACTCCTAAAGGAAAATATAAGAAAAATCTTTACAACATTGATGTTAGAAACTTTTTTTTTTTTAATATGATACTCCATACGAAAGTGATGGAGTATCATATTAAAATGATAAGAACAAAAATAAATGTGTGGGAAAAAAATGAAACTAAATAGCTGTATAGCAAAATAAATAATCAAAAGATTGAAGAGACAACCCACAGGATGGGAGAAAATATTTGTAAACCATATATCTGAAAAGAGGTTAAACGTAAACTACATAAGGAACTCAGACAACTTGATGCAAAATAAAATAACTGATTAAAATATAGGCTAAGAACTTGAAAAGACATTTTCTAAAAAAGACATTCAAATGGCAAACAGATATTTGAAAATGTGATCAAGATCACTAAAAATCAGAGAAACCGTGATCACCTGTTAGCATGTTTTCTATTAAAAATTCAAAAATAACGTGTTGTTAGGGATGTGAAGGAAAGAGACTCATTTTACATTGTTGATGGGAGTGTAAACTAAGAGAGCTATTATAGAGTTAAGTATGGAAGTTCCTCAAAAAATAAAAAACTGGAGCCTTCATTAGATAATCCTGTTTCTTAAATATTTATCCAAAGTATTTGAAAATAGTGTGTCAAAAAATATCTGCTCTCCTGTATTCACTGCTACATTATCTATAATAGACAACATATGGAAACAACTGAATGTGCATGATTACATGAATGGATGAGGAAAATGGAGTATATACATGCAATGGGAGAGAATACAGCTTTTACACAAGAACAAAAACCATGGCATTCATGACCAACAAGAGATGAAAATGCAGGACTTTATGCTAAACAAAATAAGCCAGACATAAAAAAGACAGATACTGTATGACCTCAACTACATGTGAAAAGAAGTTGAAATTAAAGAAGGAGAGAAAAACTGTGATTACCAGGATCTGAGTTTTAGAAGAAAGGGGGATATGATGGCCAAATAATACAAATTTTCAGTTATAAGATAAGTTCTAGAAATCCAATATACAGCATTGTGACTATATATATTGTATAGTTGAAATTTTCTTAAAGAATAGGTCTTTAGAATTCTCAATACATGCACATACACACATAAAGAAAAGGGTAACTATGTTTAATGATGAATATGTTAATTATCTATATTGGATTAATATTATTTCACAACATATACTATACCAAATATAAATTATTTCACAACATACACTACACCTTGAATATGTGTAATATGTATTTGTTAATTATACTTGAATAAGTATAATTACCTTGAATATGTATAACATTTATTTAATTATACTTCCACAAATCTAAAGAAATAATTAAAATTAATCTAAGAAAAAAAACAAAGTTAGTTCCAAAGTAAGTAGAGTTAAAAAAAAAAAATTACCATGCAGGGAAAAAAAAAAAAAGAAAGAAAAAGAAAAACAACTATGCACTGCACACTTAATATTTAGAAAAGCAAAAAACAATGAGAGTCAAAAGTTGGAAAAAAACAAATAAAATATTCAAGGAATTCAGAAACTACTTTTCTTCTGGAGTATAAGAAATGTGGAATGAAGCAATAGTTCCAATTTTTTTAAAGTGATACTTTGAGCAATATGTTCTGGCTAATGCTGCTCTTCTAGTTCAGGTGACAACAATATTTATTAGGACCACATCCAACCCTCTACTCTCTACCTCCTGGAATGTCTACCCCTATAATTTGGGGGAGTTTAGGGCAAGAGCATGCAGGGCATCAAATATCATGCGTCTCTAAAAATCTAAAATTAGAAATTTTAACTATGCTCATCTAATTCTACCTCATTTTATTATTCCGAATATGTGATTTTTCCCTTTTTGTTTGCTTATCTGTTTTTTTATCCCAACTTCAAGATCCAGCTTAATCCTCACCTCTTCCATGAAACTTGAGATGCTGATGGGAATGCAAGCTAGTACATTCCTTTTGGAAGGAAGTTTGGAGAACACTCAGGGATCTAAATGTAGATCTGGCATTTGATCCTACAATTCCTCTTCTAGGTGTATAACCAAAGGGCCAAAAATCATTTGGAAAAAAGATATTTGCACAAGATTGTTCATTGCAGCTCAATTCATAATTGCCAAGTCATGGAAGAAGCCCAAGTGCCCATTGACCCATGAATGGATTAATAAATTGTGGTATATGTATACTATGGAATACTATGCAGCAGTAAAAAAAAATGGAGACTTTATCTCTTTTATGTTTACATGGATGGACCTGGAAAATATTCTTCTTAGTAAAGTATCTCAAGAATGGAAAAAAGTATCCAATGTACTCAGTACTACTGTGAAACAAATTTATAATCACTCCCACTTGCATATGAAAAATGAAACACAACTTTAGCCTAGGATGAAGGAGGGAAGGGGAGAGGGAGGGAAGGGGAGCAGGTGGGAGGGGTGGGAGAGATAGTAGGGGTTAGCAGGGGACCACAACTATGGAGCACATTGCAAGTACAAGTTGGATCTATCATGTGTAGAACACAAATATCCTAATGCTATAATTGGGTAAATGAGGTGAAAGCTATGTTGATTAGTATGATGTAAGCACTCCAATTTGTAAAAATAATCAACACACTTAAAATGGCATAAATGTATTTATGATCTATGTACAAAAGACTTAACAAAAAAAAAATGCAAAAATGAAGGAAACTTGAGATGTCAATACCAATTGTTCCCTCTCCCCTCACATTTCTATTACATATTACATTTCACTTTTTTGTAAAGTATGTTTTATAAAGTATCCCTCATAGGTGGTAATATATTTTCCATTTACCTTATAATTTCATTCATAGTACTGAACATATCCATTTTATGAGTTTGCAAATTGTGGGGGGAATAAATGAAAAAAATAAGTGTTTGTTTAATCCATTTACTCTTATTCCATTTGTTCTATAAGATATCCAGTTCTAATCATATTTCTCTGGAAGATATTTCTAGAAATACATTAGGAGAAATCATTAAGTAATGTACATTCATCTCTCCTTTAAAATCTGAAATACATACCTACACACATATTTAGGGGGATATGGTACAGAATAAAAGACAAGGTATGAACTTCAGAGTTAGATTAGATTGTAGGTACCAACCACACACTACATCATATAATAGCTCTATGATCTAGAGCTGTTTCCTCATCTATGAATTAGAAGTATTTTTATAAGGATTAATTTCAATGTCATAAATAAACTAACGGCTTTGAGAAAATATCAGTGTTCACAAAAACTAGTCTTCTTATCAATTTCTTATCTTTCTGCTTCTCCTTTTTCCTGCCACTTCCACATGAACCACAACTTCATCCTTGATGTAGTTGGAAAATCAAGTGCTATGACACCAAGTGCAGTGTCCATTAAGCAAATATGGATTTGTTTCGATCCACCCTGCTTCAGCAGAAATGGCTGTGTCTGTAAGCTCTTTAATGGTCAATTAATTCCAGTTGAGTAAAAAAATTTTAGCCAGAGCTGAAAAATCTGGACACTTCCTAAATAAGTAAAAATAGAATACTTCTTAGATTTAGCATTGTCAACAAGTGCTTAGCCTTTTGAATATTGAATTTTGTGTTCTTAGTGTCATTTCATTGATATTAACATTTTTTTTTTTTTATTGTTGGGGATTCATTGAGGGTACAATAAGCCAGGTTACACTGATTGCAATTGTTAGGTAAAGTCCCTCTTGCAATCATGTCTTGCCCCCATAAAGTGTGACACACACCAAGGCCCCACCCACCTCCCTCCTTCCCTCTTTCTGTTTCCCCCCCCATAACCTGTGGCTTAACCTGTAAGGCACCGGCCCCATATACCGAGGGTGGTGGGTTCAAACCCGGCCCCGGCCAAACTGCAACCAAAAAATAGCTGGGCGTTGTGGTGGGCGCCTGTAGTCCCAGCTACTCGGGAGGCTGAGGCAAGAGAATTGCTTAAGCCCAGGAGTTGGAGGTTGCTGTGAGCTGTGTGAGGCCACAGCACTCTACCGAGGGCCATAAAGTGAGACTCTGTCTCTACAAAAAAGAAAAAGATATTAACATTTTTATTTAGCAAAATACTTTTTAAGCTATTAATATTCATGATCAGATGTAACATAGAAGAACTATTCCATTAAATTTAATTTAACTGCTTAGTTATGTATGTTTGGAATGATGCTATTTTTAATTATTTATAGGAACTCCACTGTCTACCATTCTAAAAAATACAATTGGGCTAAGTATTTTCTTTTAGAAAATCGACAGGGAAGGGTGATGAAAATATTAATTATGTGGAATCAAGTCTGGCTTAATAAGAAGCAATTTATCATGATAAAATTTTGAAGAGCTTCATAAGAAATAACTAAAAATTCCCTGTTACATGTTAGGACCTCGATTCCCTGATATAAAATATGATAATGTTATAATTTATACCTTTCCAAGCTCCTTTCTGCCCCATTGCAGTTGATAACATCACATTCAAATTGATATTGAAAAATGTATATTGTTCTCTTGCTTAGGACAATTCACTAGCTTCCTAGTACCATAAAGATATCCAGTGTCTTATGAAAATATTTCAAATTGTATATAAAGCCAGCACATTGTACTCCATGATTGCATTAATGTATACAGCTATGATTTAATTAAAAAATATATATATATCCAGTGTCTTCACCTCCTACCATCCTCTTCACACTATTTTGAACATACTATTTACATTTTTATCAACTATCCTGCTCTATTGTATCTATGATTTTTCACATGATAGTTCCTTAGTTTGGAAGACTCTTCCATACTTAATATATTTGGTTAACTCTCTGATATTAGCCCTTGCTTTTAAGGGGTCATTTGTTTTACAATGTATTGATTTATCCTGGTCAAAAATATTAGATGTTAATGCTATATATTTGACATATCAGAGTATGTATCATGTGTTAGTGGTATTTGTTTCCTAATAAACTGTAAGTGCCATGAAATTTTGGGGGAAAAAGTCTATTTCTCTCACTCTTAAATTGACAAGAGTGCCTTTCCAGCATTTGCCACAAAATGGAGGCTCAACAACACAGAATGGAGACTTCTGACCAAGACAATATATTAGAGACTTACCTCTCCTTAGTTCTCCCTCCTAGGTACATGCAAATAAACCTATAACATAACCAAATCGAACTCAAAAGGGTAGAAAAATGAGGGTGTGTTGACTAGAGATCCAAGGACTAGGAAAGAAAAAAAGGAAAAAAGAAACACAGTGTAAGTTTTCTGAACACTTCCAACCCAACAGAAGAATCTCACAGGTTTAGGTTTGTTGACTCTCAAACTAGCAAAGGAAGACAGAAGAAGGAGGATCCTTTCTCCATTCTCAACCCCACATTCTTACCTCCACTTTAGATCAAACAGAAATCCAGTTGCCAATAGCAGAAAAACCAGCAAAAATTGAGTGTTTATTTGTGAACACTCATAGTTTCTCCTAGCTGTTAGTTTATGACATTGAAATTAATCCTTATTAAAATACAAGAATACAATTAGAATAGAATACATTCTAATAAAAGGTCACTAGAAGAAATATTTTTCTCCCATTAGAGTTGATACTTCCCTCCCTTACCCAGAGCAAAGCTGAGGATTACCCACGAGAGAATTTCTGCCAGAATACTTGGTCCATGAAGTATTTTAAGCTCCTGTAGCTCAAGTTTCCTTTTTTCTACCTAGTAGCACCAAACAGGCAACTCATCCTGATGAAGATTCTTCTATCTCCCCAAGCAGCACTAACGGGAAACTGGGAGCCCAAACAGCATGAGATAAACAAAACATATCAAATATTGCTTCTATACTGAAAATGATACAGGCAATGAAACCACCTCCAACTAAATAAGCCATGACTTATATTCAAAGCCTCAGTAAGGTGACTTCTTTTTTTTTTTTAATTTGAATATTTCTTTTTATTCCAGGTTAATATGAGGGTACAAATATTTGATTACAGTGTTTTCACTTCTCAGGTAAATTTCAAGTTATAGTTGAGCCCTTTACCCAGGGGGCGTGCTAATCACCTTCACATTGTGCATAGTAGGTGAGATCCCACCAATTGCCCGCCCTCATTCTCCCTCCTCCCTTATCCTCCCTCCTCCCTTGTTCTCTCTCCTCACACCTCCCCCTTTCTAGACTATACTTGTGTTTTTTCTTTTTTGTTCAGCTTTTTTTTATTAAATCATAACTGTGTACATTAATGAATTTATGGGGTACAATGTACTGATTTGATATAAAGTATGGAAAGCTTACATAAAACTGATTAACATAACCATCACCTCACGCACTTATTTTTTGTGGTAAGACATTTATACTCTAAATAGTTTTGAAATGTGCCATTGCATTGTGCACATTAGGTGAGGTCCCAGCAAATACCCTTCCTCCTCCTGGCCACCCCTCCTCCTATCTCCTTCCTCTTCCCATTTCTTTCTGGACTAATCATCAATTCATGGAAGCAGGGTGACATATTTTAAGTAAAAGCTTTAAATAGCAACAATAGTCTCTGGTCTGGAGTGCAATTTTTAAAAATTACCCTTTCCCCCCTCCCCTTTGGCTGGGGCCGGGTTTGAACCCACCACCTCTAGTGTATGGGTCTGGTGCCCCACTCCTTGAGCCACAGGCCTTTATAGTGAGAATTAGGAAACATTCATTAAATGAAAGAAGGCGATCAACTCTTACCAACACTAATATCAATAAAGTGTTGGAATTATCTAACAAAGATATTAAAGCAACCATCATAAACATGATTAAGTAGGCAATTACAAATTATCTTAAAAAATAAAAATTTTTAGTAAAGTAATATAAACCACATAAAGGAAAGTGAAATTACATAAATGGATAAAACTAGAATATAAAAAAAAAATTCCATGAAGGATGGCCTTAGGAGGAAAGTGGACAAAATGAGGAAAATTGATTAACTTAAAGACAAAACAATAGTTTATTTTCTTAACAACAAACAGAAAAAACTGAAAATGAAAAAAAGTAAAGCAACAAGGCTTTGGGTACTTGAAATGGAACAATAGCAAGAAATCAAACATTTATATCAGTGTAGCAGCCTTATAGCCTATGGCTAGGTGGAGTGAGAGTTATAAGAAATACCTGTATAGCTCAATAATGGAACACCTTGGTGGAAAGGGCATGGAGAGGGATTTAGCTCTCCTAACAAGCATGAGAGCTAGCGAGATAAGAGCAGCGGTGAATTGGCCGTCTTTATATTCAAGAGATCAGCCTTATATTAGGCTGAAGGAGAAGGCAGTTGGGAGCATGTGCATTCTATCAGAAACTCGCTTACTCTGACTCTGTCTCCTCTTCTACCTGCAGAATGCCAGCACAGCATCTCTCTGCTGAAGATCACTAAGCTCTGCTAAAGACTAAGATCTATCTTCCTAAGAAGATGCTTTATGTCAAAGCTATGGCAAGAAAACAACCTAAGAGGCTCTATGTCATACAATGGTACTCTGCCTGCATAGCATAAAAGGAGAACATTTCAAAGAGAAGAAAATCTTTTTCTTGTAATCATGAATGCCATTTATGGTTGCTTTGATTCATTTCATGGTCTTAAGGACACTTATTTGGCTTTCATTGCTAAAGGTTCTCCTTAAAACAAAATATTTAAGAGTAAAGAATTCATTTACTTCCTAGTAGCACTATGCATTAATTTGGAGTGTGCTTTGTTCTATTAGATGTAATCTCAAATTACTCTCAATACCCTGTAATGCCGTGTTTGCAATTGATAATGCAAGTTTCAATTCGTTTTTTTCTGCTACTTTGCCAAGTAAATACAGAAAAGTTAAAAAAAAAAAAAAAGAAGAAGATGCTTTACTCTAAGACACACACTCTCTCTTTCCAGCTAAAGTAGATAGCCCTTGGGCACCTAAGAGACCTAAACAAGGTAACTTAGTGGTAAGTGGTGTCAGAAGTGGGATGTGACATATCAGAGTCCAAGAGGCAAATAATGAAAAGAAAGAAAGAAAGAAAAAAGAAAATAAGGCTATTGGACTGAAAGAATGCTTAAGAAAATAATGGTGCAATTATTCCCAAATTTGGTTTAGAAAATCAACAAATCCACATGTTAAAGAAGTTGACCTAAACCTAACAGAGTAAACCTAAAGAAATACATGTTGGGAAGCATCATAATTTAACTTCTGAGGATTATAGGCAAAAAAAACAATATGAAAGCTTCCAGACAGTATGATACATTACTTATAGGGAAAGATAAATTTGAACAAGGGTGAATTTCTCATTGAAGACCAGAGGAAATGGCACAATATTTTCCAAGTGTTGAAAGAAAATAATTATCCAGTATAAATTTTATATTTAGCAGAACTCTTTCTCAGGAATGATGAGAAAATAAACACATTATCATATGATGAAAAATTAATAGAATTTGTCTTACACTTAAGAAGTGTCTAAACAAAGTTCTTCAAACAGAAAGGAGAAGAGCAATAAAACAATCTTGGAGCATGGGGAAAGAATAAATGGAAAGAGTAAAAATATGAATAAATAAAATAGACTATCCTCATAATTTTCTATAGACATGTGATAGTTCAAAGTAATACTATAACATCATCTGATAATTATAGCAATAATACTTAAAAGTAAGAAAGATAAAAGAACAGAATATAGATGGAAGTAAGACTTACTCACTTGGCTTAAAGTGGTTGTTTAAAGCAGATTGATAATCATGTTTATGTTGAAACATTCACAGCTACCACTAAGAAAAATAAGAAAAATGATGCATTCAAACACACTACAAATAAATCAAAATAAAATCCTGAAACAGTAAACAACAAATGCACAAGAATAGAAGGAGAAAGAAAACAGAGTAAACAGAAAAGAAATAATTCAATACAGATAATGGCTAATAGTTCAATAACTACTTTTAGTGTAAATCATCTAAAATACCACTTATGAAGCAGATATTGAGAGTAAACTAAAGAGTAGGTCCCAATCATATGCTTTTTATAAGAAGTATGTTTATTTTTTCTAACAGTGTTAAGTTGTATTTTTTCCCTCTTAACAATTTTTTTAATTAAATCATGACTATGTGCGTTAATGCCTTTATGGGGTACAATGTGCTGATTTTTATATACAATTTGGAATGCTAACATCAAACTGGCTACTGTAGCCTTCACCTCACTTAATTATTATGTTAAGACATTTATACTCTACTCTTAATAGATTTGACATGTACCCTTGCAATACTCACCAAAGGTGAGTTCTTTCCAATTATTCTCCCTCCAGCCAGCCTCCCCCTTTTCCTCCCTTTCCCCTCCTCTTCCCTCCGTCATCTTGCATATGTTTAAGATTCAATATTAAAGGTAGATTAAAAATAGAAGGATGGAAAAAAGAGATATACAACACAAGAAGTTAGTTTACAAAACATGAGAAATGTCTATGCTAATATAACATAAAATAGACTACAAATTAAATTCTGGATATAAACAGGCACATTATCAGACAGATATGATAAATCCATATATCAAAAATATATTAATTCTTAATGCATATACGTCTGATTCAAGCTTGGCAGGTTGTGTTTCCAGCAATTCATCTACTTCCTCTATATTTTCTAAAATAAAGGTTTTATAGTAATATTGAATGATTTTTTGTATTTCTGTGGTTTCAATTGTAATGTTTCCTTTTTAATTTATGATTAAGCTTATTTTAATACTCTACTTTTTATTTTTCTTAATTTCAGGTTCATATGAGGCTACATACAATTAAGTTACATAAATTGCTTTTATAAAGTTAAGGTCCATGTTGAAGCTGTGTCCTTCCCTCGGGAAGGATGCCACATCCCAGTGCAATATACCCATTGGGTGGAAACTTATCAAGGCCTCTATCCTCTTTCCTTTTCTTGAATTTACTTAGGTTTATCTCTCAAGTGGGCCAGTAGTTGTTAGTTACAACTTAGTACTGAGTACAAATGTTTGAATTTCTAATCTTATAATATTTAGGAGAATGTTCTTCAAATCTCTCCAGGTAAATACAGCAGATACAAAGTCCACTTGTTTTTACGGCTGAATAGTATTCTGTGGTATATACATACCATGGTCTATTAATCTATTCATGGGTTACTGGGCACTTGGGTTGTTTTCACATCTTTGAAATTGTGAATAGACATTCAAGTACACATGTCATCATGGTAAAATGAATTTTTCTTTTGGGTACATATTTAGAAATGGGATTGCAGGATCAAACAAAACATCTACTTTTAGTTCTTTGAGGACTCTCCGGAGATACTTCTTTCCATAAAGTTTGTACTAGTTTTCAGTCTCACTAATACTGAGAATTTTTTTCTATAAGGAGAGTGACAAAAGTCTGATGAAGAAATAATTGCTGATACAAACAAATGGGAAAAAAAATTGAATCTCTAGTATTGGAAGAATCAACATTATTAAAATGACCATACTGCCCAACGGAATATACAGATTCAATGCAATGCCTAGAAAAATATAAGCATCATTTTTTTTACATAATTATAAATAAAATCAATCCTAAAATTTATAGGAAACCAGTAAATATCCAAATGGCAAAAGCAATCATGAGCAGTAAGAACAAATCTGTAAGCATCACATTACCCAACTTCAAATTATACTTCAACGTGATAGTAACCAACACAGCATGATGCTGACATAAAAGTAAAGCACACAGATCAAAAGAATAGAATAGAGAAGCCACAAAAAGTCATATACTCACAACTGACTGATCTTTGAAATATCAGAAAAAAGCATACACTAAGGAAATGACACACTGTTCAATTAATGGTGCTGGGAAAATTGGATAGCCCTATGTGGAAAAATGAAAGAGGATCCTCCTATCTCAGTATATGCAAAAATTAAGGTGAATTAAAGACATATATGTAATTCCTGAAGACCTAAAAATTCTAGATAAAAGTTAAGGAAAAATTATTCTGGACATTGGCCTACCCTGGGCAGGGGTCCTCAAACTACAGCCTGCGAGGCCACATGAGGCAGTGTGATTGTATTTGTTCTGTTTTGTTTTTTTACTTCAAAATAAGATATGTGAAGTGTGCATAGGAATTTGTTTATTTTATTTATTTATTTATTCTTTTTAACTATAGTCCAGCCCTCCAACAGTCTGGGGGACAGTGAACTGGCCCCCTGTTTAAAAAGTTTGAGGACCCCGGCCCTAGGCAAAAGATTTATGACTACAACTCTAAAAACAAATGTAACAGAGACAAAAATGAATAAATAAATCTTAACTAAAAAGTTTCTGCACAGCAAAAAAAATAATCAACAGAGTACTCAACAAAAACAACCTACAGAATGAGAAGAAATCTTTTCAAACCACCCATCTGACAAAGCACTACTATTCACAATCTATAAGGAAATCAAGCAAATTAGCAGAAAAACAACTCAAATAACTCTATTAGAAAGTAGACAAAACATAACACTGTATGTTTTTCAAGGAAGATATACAAATGACCAATAACATAAAAAAAAATGCCCAACATTTCTAATCATCAGGGAAATGTGAATTAAAACCACAATGAGATACTACCTTAACAATGCCTTACCATTAGTAAGAAGTCAAAATACAATAGATGTTGGCACTGAAGTGGTAAAAGCCATACATTAACTATTGTTGCACTTGTAAATTCTATGGAAAAAGGTATGCAATTACTTCGAATAAGTACAAGTAGACCTACCATTTGAACTGGCAATCCCATTACTGGCTATATATATGCCCAAAGGAAAAGAAGTAATTATATCAAAAGGATTTATGTACCCATTTGTTTATCACAGAACAACTCACAATTGCAGAGATATGAAATCACCCTAATTATTTGCGTGTGTGTGCATGCTGCTATACATATATACATATATGCATATATTTCATATGCCACAAAATACTACTCAGCCAAAGAAGAATAGAAACAGTATGTTTTTTAGAAACTTTGATGGAACTGGGAGCATCATGATATGTGAAGTATTTTTTTTTTTTTTTTGTAGAGACAGAGTCTCACTTTATGGCCCTCTGTAGAGTGCCGTGGCCTCACACAGCTCAGAGCAACCTCCAACTCCTGGGCTTAAGCGATTCTCTTGCCTCAGCCTCCCGAGTAACTGGGACCACAGGCGCCCGCCACAACGCCCGGCTATGAAGTATTTTTTTTTTTTTAATTTTTTGAGACATGTTTCATGGCCTAATATAAGGTTTATTCTTGAGAATTATTCATGAGCTGAGAAGAATGTAAATTATGAAGGTATTTGATGAAATATGCTGTAAACTTCCAAGGTCCATTGGATCATCCAGACTTTCTGTCTGGACCATCTGTCCAATGTTGAAAGTGAAGTGCTGAGGTCTCCAACAGTTATTGTATCGGGGTCTATCTTTCTCGGGATAGTGTATTTCTTGCAAAAAACATATAGAACATACAGTTGGATCATTTTTGTTGTTGTTGTTGTCATTTGTTTGTTTTCAATCCGTTCAGTTGCTCTGTCTTTTGATTGGAGACCTTATTTCATTCTTATTCTATGTTATTATTGATAGGTTAGGACCTACTGCCATGTTACATGTTATTTGATTTCTCGTTGTTTTCTGATGTTATTTTTCCTTCTTCCTTTCTTTCTGTTTTCATTAATTAAAAGCAATCTTCTCTGTTGTGTGTTTTAATTTCTTGCTTTTTCATATCTGTGTATCTGCTGTAATTTTTTTTTCTGAGACAGTTTTCTCTCTCTTGTCCCAGCTAGACTGCAGTCACATCATTGTAGCTTAGTGACACTAAGTGGCATTTGTAGCGCCACTTCAAACTGCTGAGAAAAAGCAATCCTCCAGCCTCAGTCTCCTGAGTAGCTGGGTCTGTAGATAATATTACCATGCCTGGATATTTTTCTAATTTTTTTGTAGAGATGTGGTCTTGCTCAGGATGGTTTGAAATGCTTGAGCTCAAGTGAGTCTCCTGCCTAGGCCTCCTGGAGTGCTAGAATTACAGGCATGATACTGGATGCTTTTCTTTTATTTGAGGTTACCATGAGCCTTGTAAAAAACATTTAGGAATTAATTATTTACAGAAACGAAAACTCTGCTTATAAACAAACAAATAAGCAATGTTGCTTTATTTTGTCCATTCATATCTTTGTATACTATTTATCTCTCAAAAAGTTCATGTTATTTTTGTTATTTTTGGTAAATTTATCTTTTAGTCAAGATATAAGTTGTTTATTCGCCACAATTGTAGTAATAGATTATTCTGTATTTGTGTATTCACTGTTACCAATACATGGTATAACTTCAAAAGATATCTAATTTCACATTTTCTTTTCTTTTAGATTGAAGAACTCTTTTTGACATTTCTTGTAGCACAGGTCTAATGATGAAATCACTCAGCTTTTGTATGTCTTATTCATGTTTAAAGTATATGTTTGTAGGATATCTAGAGTTAATTTTTTTTATTTTTTTATTTCAACATTTTGAATATGTCATTCCTCTGTCTTGGCCTATAAGATTTCCATGGAAAAGTCTGTAATTTTTGCAAGGTTGGTTATTAAATGCATTGCAGTAGCCTTTTAAAGGTTAAATGTATTTGGTATTCTATGACCTTCTGGGGCCCATATATTGATATCTTTCTCTATGTTTGGAAACTTCTCTGTTATTACTTTTCTCAATAAACTGTCTATCCCAGTTTCTCTCTCTATCTCCTCTTAAAGCCAATAACTCTTAGATTTGCTCTTTCAATGTTACTTTCTAAATCTTGTAGTCATGCTTAATTCTTATGTATTCTTTTTTCCTTTTATTGCCATCTGAATGCATATTTTAAAATATTCTGCCATCAAGCTCACTAGTTCTTTCTTCTGTTTAGTTAATATTGCTGTTGAGAGACTCTGATCCATTTCTCCATTTGCCAATTGAATTCTTAAGCTCTGGAATTTTTGCATTTTTATTACTTTAATCTCTTCCTTAAATTTCTCTAATAGGCATATGAATTTCTTCTGTGTTGTCTTGAAGTTCATTGAACTTCTTTAGGATAGCTATTTTTAATTCTCACCTATCTTCTTCACTCCGTGGTTGGTCACTGGTAACTTATTTAGTTTGTTTGGTGACATCATGTCTCCCTGTATGTCTGAAGCTTGTAGATTTTGTCAATATCTAGAGATTGAAGAGTTAGGGATTTATTTTAATTTTCTTTTTTTTTTTCTTTTTTTTTTTTGGGATTTATTTTAATTTTCATAGCCTTGGTTTATTTGAACTCATCCTTCTTGAAAAGGCTTTCCAGATATTCAAATGCAATTAAGTATTATGGTCTAAGTCTTTGGTCACTGCAGCCATATTACCATAGGTTATACCACAAGCCCAGTAATGCTGTGACTCTTGTAGACTCCTGGTGGTACCACTTTGGTGAGCTTGGATAAGATACAAGAGAATTCCCTAGATTACCAGGCAAAGTTTCTCCTTCCCTTCTCCTTCTCCTTCTTCTTCTTGTCTCTCTCCCTCTCCCTCTCCTTCTTCTTCTCCCTCTCCCTCTCCGTCTCCCTCTCCCTCTCCTTGGCTGGTGGAGGTAGGAGAGGAGTTGTGTGGGCACTCCCTCGTGACTACCAGTGCTAGGTCATACTTAAAGCCATCCCAGTTTGAATCGAAGCCAGTGAGGACTGCTTTTTGGCTACTTCTGCTGTTTAAAGCCCCAGTGATCTTTGATAAGCAGGAAGTGAATATTGCCAGGATTAGGTCATTTCCTTCGAGGCAGTATGTTTCCTTCTGGTCCATGGTGGGTCTGCAAATGCCATACAGGTAATAAAGAATGGAATCAGGAACTTCAGGTATCTGTTTTATATTTTATTTTACTGAACTATATTTTATTTGGCTGAACTGGTACCCAAATTGAAAAACGAAATTCACTGAGCTCACTCACTTTCCTTTCATCAAGGGGAAGAAAACTCCCTGGGATGTGCTGCCTAGAGTTGGATGAAAGGTGAGACGTGCTGGCTTGGCTTCAGCTGCTGTTGTCTCACTGGTCAAATACACCCCAAGTCCACTGGATCTGCACTAGCACAGTCACGGGAATTTCACTAGACTGCAGCCTTTGTGGCCTCACTATCTTAGGAATTTAGTTCAAGTCTCAGACTCCACTTTCTCATCCAGTGGTGGATGAGACTAGCAGGACCTTGAATGGGACTAGCACAACCTTGGTTTTTAGATGGAGGATTTCCTTCTGTTTTGGCCAGTCAAAATGCTCTTTCTATGAGCACCACAGAATTCAGTTCTGTGCGATGTTTCCTTGTGCCCTGAATTTTAATTCTAAGTTCCACAAACATTTCAGTCTCCCTCTCCCAGGCACACAGATTTTCTCTCCACTGAGCATGCTGGCATGACACTGCAGGGCAATGGGGGAGGAGTGATATAGGCAATGCAAGACTTTCCTTTCTGCCCTCTTTGGTACCTCTTTCTTTTGTACGATGTTAAATTAGGTGAGTATGGTTATTCACCTAATGTTTTATTCTCCGAAGGTGGTTGCTTGAATGGATAGTTGATGAAATTCATCTTTTATTGTGGAGAGAAGATTCCTGGAGGTGTCTATTTGGCCATCTTGCTCCACCACCTTAACATAGTAATTTTGTCCTTCCATTCATACCAATAGATAACATTTCTTCTTTCCTCATGATTTCCTATAAACTTTCTATTAATATATTATATAGAGTGATCTATTAAAATTTTAGAAATTCTATGCATTAAACCTCTATCAATCATCTCTGGAATGTCATATGTTTATGAAAGTACATTTAGCAGTAACCTAATAAACAAGATGCCCACATAGCCACACATACTAAGATTGTTGTAGAAGAAAGAAGGCTATTAACAAAGCCTATATACTATGATTATACTAAAATAGTTAATTAATCACAAGTACAACATCCAGGTAAAGATAGCCCTGGTATATGTTTTTATGGCTTCATTGAGGTATAAGTTGTCTACCATAAAATTGGCCCTATTTAATTACATAATTCAATGGTGTTTACTTAGTAATACTACAGAGTTGTGCTGCTATCTCCATAATCTAAATTTAAAACATTTTAATACACCCCCACCTAAAATAGTGCCTATTGACACTCACTCCCTATTCCTACTTCAGCCCAGGCCACCACCCATCCACTTTCTGTAGTACAGATTTATCTCTGTCGATACTTCATATATACGGCAATATATTATCTTTTGTAACTCACTCCTTTCACTTAGCATAATGTTGTTAAGGTTTATCCATTTTTATATGCACTGGAAATTTCTCCAATTTTATTTTCAACTGTTAATCAGTGTTCAGTGAATTCTAATTTAATTGGGAGTGCGTGTGATGTTTGCTTTTCAAATCTTTTGATACCTCACTTAGGATAAATGTCTTTAGTTCCATTGAAATTGTTGCAAGGGGATTAAGTCAAGTCATCTTCCTTCATAGTTGAGTAGTACTCCACTCATGTGGCTGCAATCTCTCTCTCATATATGTATACATATGTGTGTATGTATATGTGTGTATTTATATTTATGTATTTATATATGTGTATATTTTTATGTATATGTGTGTATTTATATACAATAAAAATATATAATCACAACTTGTTAACCTACTCATGAACTGATTCTACATCTTTGCAATTGTGAATTGTACTGCAATAAATATCTAAGTGGAAGTGTCTTTTTAATACAATGACTTATTTTCCTTCAGGTAAATCCTCAGTAGTGGAACTGATGGATCAAATGGTAAGTTTACTCTTAGTTCTTTGAGGAATCTCCATACTGTTTTCCACAGAGGTTGTACTAGTTTTCAGTTCTACAAACAGTGTTTAAGTGTTCCTCTCTTTCTGCAGGTGATGAACATACGTGTAACACTAACTCAAGCAGTACAGAAACAATCCATGTAACCAAAACATTTGCACCCTGTAATAGTATAAAATTAAAAAAAATAATCCATGAGATAGATCATATAATTTTTTATTGATTCATCTGAGAATGAATATTTGAGTGGTTTACACCTTGGGCTATTATGAATAACCATATTATGAACAGTCACATCACAGTCTTTATGAGATATGTACCATTTTTCCACTCTGGTAAATATCTAGAAATAAAATTTCTAGGTCCTATGATAAGATCTTAATTTCTTAAACAATTGTCAAACTTTTAAAAAGTTTCTCCACAAATTTACCCTCTCACCTACCACACATTAGTTGCAGTTTCTTCTTGTTCTCAATAACATTTGTTATTCTTTCTCTTTTTTATTATAGATATTATACAATATATAAATTATATATAAGACTACATAATATCAAATCATACTATAATCACTTGTCTCAATTCATTTTAACATATAAAACAAACAGAAACAATTTTATCTGAGTTTATGCTTCCACTTTTAATTTTATGTATTATAGAGGCAACTTTTAAGAGACAACTGTCAAACAGTATGCTTTGCTCACAACACTTTGAATATTTCATGACTGTACATAGGCCACTAATCTTTCTTATGTTGCTATAAAAACACATAGGCTGTGTTCTGATCAATTTGCAGGACTGACAGTACATTAGGTCCAGATGGGTAGCACTCAAGGGAACATATGCTGTTCATAGGGAAACACAGGTAATTATGTTTCCAGTGAAGTCTTCTAAAGACTCTGGAGTTGAGACTCTGCTATTTTTTTCCAAACTTGAGGCTCCAAATTTTACTTAGTTAAACCTTAACCTTTGAAAGTCTTGCAGCAATTCCACAAAAGTTAGTTTTATAAGAGATACTGATAAATTTCCATACCCATAAACCACTGGCAATGATACTTTATCATAGGTTCTATATGCACCTCGTATATAAAGTTAATTATCAGTACCACCTAAGCACTTTATAGATAGTTAAGTAAATTTGCATCATTTACCTTGTATTTGCCTTTGATTTCTTACACCTTTAAGACTACTGCATGTATCAAAATAGAAATGGACTAGCCAGGAGTAATGGCACTTGCCTATAGTCCCAGCTACTCAGGAGGCTGAGGCCAGAGGATCTCTTGAACCCAAAGGTTTGAGGTTGCTGTGAGCTATGATGGCATGGCACTTTACCTAGGGCAGCAGAGTGAGACTCTGTCTCAAAAAAAAAAAAAAGCCAATTAGTTGACATAATTGGACTACTCAAACATTATCCATGCTTCATTATTTTCTTAAAGGATCTAAATAGAGTTTGAATTCTTCAATTCTTTTGGATATTCTTGTGTTCCAAAGGAATGTTGAGTAAGTGGGTTTACAGAGTAATGTTTCATTATAATTTCATTAGTGAAACAGTTGAGTTCCTTCTGTTGCTAGTCCTATATACTTGCACGAAAGTTCTATTTTCATATTTCTTTTATAACAATGTTGTCTTTATGAAGCTTTTACAGTACTTCAGGCATGAGATATTGTGACTAGCATAAGGGTGATAAAAATGTAAATGTAAATGATGTTCAGATTTTAAATATATTCATACCAATCAAATATCCTATAGTTACTGAAGTTGACATTTGGGAAATGGCAAGCCATACATATAAACACACATACACAGAGACTTTTTGTTTATACACTAGAGATTTAAAGGTAGTTATGGTCTAGTTAGAATAGGGAGAAGTACTGAGTCACACCAATAAGGACAAGATTAAAGTATTGATGTTAAAACCAGTTACAATTTAGAAGTGGATCTATGGTTTCCTATAAATAAAATATTTTTGGAAAAATAATAAAAGTTTTGGAAAACTTTTAGGGATCAGATGTGGACATATCTGATTTTGTAAATTATAGATTATATTTGTAATATAAAAAACAACATGAAGAAAATTTGAGTTTTTTGTTATCTCAGCAATTAGTTCATGATGTACTTGTTTCAAAATTTGAACATTCCATTTCATTTTAAAGATAAATATGCCAGTTATTTGTACCCTCGATGAATCCCCAACAATAAAAAAATAAATAAAATAAATGAAAATAAATATGGCAACTGCTACCAAGGAGAGAAAAATGATCCTCCTACAACTGCTAAGCCATAAACTGCAAATGTACAAAACCTTTTTTCTTTTTCTCTTCTAAATCTCAAATGTATTGATATTTTGAAAAATTTAGTGAACATTTATTGACTTACAGAGATTTTAAGCTTTTATTTTTTATTCTTTATAATATCATCAGCTTCCTATTAACTTTCATATATATGATTCTAATATCAAAGAATAAAACAAAAATATTCAATATAGGAAGATCATTTAGTAATATTTCTTCAGTGTATCAAAGAGTGTCGCTACATAATTGTATATTTAACTTACATTGTTATTTTAGGTTACATAATTTCACACTGCAAGAAAACACAAACATTTTGTTATACAGCAGCCTACTTCTTTGTCATTTCCAATGAGGTAGAGAATTAAAAAATAAAACTTTTTCTTACTTTTACATTCTTGAATGTTAGATTCACAGACACAAATACCTGCCCTAAATTTTAAAGAAAATTGATGAAGATCACACCATAAGGCACTTTGTTTCTGACAAGGGAAATATGTTAACATCTCAAAGAAGTTTCAGATGTCAGACAATAATTATAACCAATGTGCATCTCCATGGTCCAGCAGTTGTTGGTACTTTATTTTAGTAAAACCACTTTCCTTCTACAGCCAGCTGTGTGAACTTGACAGTGACTTTAAATCTTCTTGACACCTACTTCCATTCCCTTTCAGCGGTCAGTCAGTTGTAGTTCAAATAGTATTACTCAGCAAGGTAATTCCCGATTTCTCTCCTATTCTCTAACTGTAAATGTGGCCATTTGGGACAAACCCAATTGTTGGGTCAGAACTGGTAAAGCTTCCAAAATGGACACGTAATTAGCTGAATGATAATTAGAAATGCAGTAGAAAACAGTGAATCTGTATCATTTTTACATAAAAATCGCTTTGACTTCTAAATTGTTCCAGACATTCCTGTTTTATAGTAGAGGAGAAGAAATTTCTTTCATGATAGGAGAATGGATTGAAATTACAATCAAAGGAAGTGAAGACAAATTGTCAAACTTAGCTAAACCCTAACTATAAGAATGAAGCTTTTATAGTACAAAAATGGATGTAATGCTTTTGATAAACGTTTTCAACCCTACAAGAATGGACATAATGCTTTTAATAAATCTTTTGAGGTGATTAAACAAACAAAAAAAATGCATGTAAAATGAGATTATTAATATTGAGAGAATTACTCCTTGATATTATTTTGCAAAGAACTCCAGCAACGTGCAAATGTCCCCCATGGCCTCCTTAAGGAGGTCAATATATACTCTGTGTGTGTGTGTGTGTGTGTGGGTGGGTGATTTCATCAAAATTCCAGTATATACTTAACAACTTTGTTAGATGTATATGGTATTTTTAAAATTTATGTAAATAAATCAGTCTTAAATTTTGTGAGCTATAAATTAGAAATTATAGTTCAATATATTTGTTAATAAAGAATAGTTTTGAGTAAAGGACCTCCAATTTATTCAATGAACAGTGTTGGTTAATATTCTTAAATATTTTGAACTTGAGCTATGAATAAGCATAGAGAAAGCCTTCTCTGTGTTACTATAACACCTTACAGGAATTTATTATTATTTCACTTATGTCATACTGAAATCACCCATCAATGTATCACTCCTCAACTGAATCTGAAATATCTACTTTTTTTTTCTTTTCTTAATTTTTATTAAACCATAACTGTATACATTTATGGGGTACAATGTGATGATTTGATATACAATATGGAATGCTTAAGTCAATCTAATCAACATAGCCATCACCTCATTTACTTACTTTTGTGGTACAATATTTGTAATATACTCTTAGTTGTTTTGAAATGTACCCTTGCATTGTGTACATTAGATGAGATCTAGCCAAATACCCTCCCACCATTCACTCTCCCCTTCCGCTCCTCTCTTTTCTTCTGGACTATCTTTGTATTTTATCATTTGCATGAATGTGTAACTATCTATATATTGGTTTCATAATAGTATTGAGTACATTGGAAACTTTTTTTTACCATTCTTGAGATACTTTACTAAGAATATATTCCCGCTCCATCCAGGTAAACATAAAAGATGTAAAGTTTCCATCTTTTATGGCTACATAGTATTCCATGGTATACATATAGCACAATTTATTCATCAATTCATGAGTTTATGGGCATTTGGGCTGCTTCTACAACATGGTCATTGTGAATTGGGCTGCAACAAACATTCTGGTATAAATGTCTTTGCTGTAAAATGATTTTTTTTTTCCATTTGGGTAGATTCCCAGTATTGATATTGTAGGATCAAATAGTAGGTCAACTTTTAGTTCCTTGAGAATTCTCCACATTTCTTTCTTAAAAGAATACATTACTTTGCATTCCCACTGGCAATGTAGAAGTATTCCTTTTCTCCACATCCATGCCAATATCTGCAGCTTTGGGATTTTGTGATGTGGGCTAATCTTACTGGAGTTATGAACAATTTGGTATCTTCCTGAACTATAAGAGTTGGAGATTTTAACACCCCTTTCTCAGTTCTGGATACATCCTCCAAGAAGAAACTAATAAATAAATAATAGACTTAAACTTGACCCTAGAGAAAATGGACTTAACAGACATCGACAGAACATTTCACCCTTATAAAACAATACATATTCTTCTCATCAGTCCATGGATCATCTTCCAAAATCAATCGTATCTTAGGACCCAAGTCTAATATCAACAAATTTAAAAGAATGGAAATTATTCCCTGTATCTTCTCGGACCATCACAGAGTAAAAGTTGAACTCAGTAGCAACAGAAATATTCATACTCAAAGTCATGGAAACAAAATAACCTTAGGCTGAGTGATAGCTGTGTCAAACTTGAGATTAAGTAGGAAACCACCAAATTTCTGGAACAACATGATAATGAAGACACAAATTATCTAAACCTGTGGGATAATTTCCCTCTTAGGAAAGGACATTCATAGCATTAGAAGCCTTCACCAAGAACACAGGAAGAGAAGTCAACAACCTAATGGGACATCTAAAGTCACTGGAAAAGGAAAAAAATATAACCCCAAACCCAGCAGAAGAAAAGAAATAACCAAAATTAGAGCAGAACTAAATGAAATTGAAAACAAAAGAAGCATTCAAAACATCTACATTTTTATCTCTAGACTGTAATATTAAAATCTAGCACATGGTAAGTGCTCTTTTAAAGTTAATAAATTAATATTCTAGAATTGGGAGTTGGGCCACAGTGAGAGAAATAACCAATTATTGAATTGTGTTTCTGATTTAATTTTTTATTTTATTTCCTAGAATTTTTTGAATGATTTCACCTTAATTTGATTGCTAGTCTAAGAAAAAGAATTATTTACATTAACTTAATATGAAGATCAGGTCTATTTTAAGAAACAGATGAATAGTGTTTCCATATTCCAGTTTTTGTTTTCTTTTTTGCTCTGAGTGCTCTAAGAATTCATGCACAGCCACCCAATTTATGGAAAAAGAAAAAACAAGTTGTCATGAAGTATTGGTGTCATAACATAGATACAACTAGCATAAATCCATAAAATCACAACATTTAATGATAAATTATTATGATGTCTTGAGGTTTGTAGCTTTATATATAATTTTTCAAGTAATTTTTATTTGTATGTGACTACTATTAATTATGAATAAGTTATTTGAGATAAAAAAATAATAGCCTGCTTTCTTGGTTTATACTATTATTTTACATTCTTTAAACCATATGTAAATCACAACAAAAGGTCAAATCTATGCCCTATATGACTAGTTTTGCTTGATATCTCAAATCTGTTGAGTTTTAATATTCAGAACCATTAATTAATACTTAGACTATAGCAGAATGACTGCCTATAAGGTTCTTTAACAGAGGAAATTTTTGTTCAAAATATTGGCACCTTCTTAATTGCCCTCCATGTCCTGGTAAAAGATTTTACTTTGTATGAGAATCTTTGGCTTTAGTCACTGGAATTTCTTAAACTAGATCAGAAATTAGATTAATGGAACAGTGTGGTTTTTTTCCTCCTAAATATGGCAATGTGTACACCAAATACCTTATAAAATAAATAGATGAAGCAGGTGCGAGACAGACTCAGAATTGGAAGACTGCCAACTGATGAGCATCACCAAGGTTTTATTATCTAACCAGAAACACATTTTGTTGATATTTAGACTTTCTCCCTCTAGATTAACTTCTGCCAACTGGATACAGTTCAGTGAACATAATGACCATAAATGTTCCAGACCCCAGTAAATGATTGGCATTATAATCTGTTTGGTACCTAAGATTTTTCTCTGCTTGTATAAAAAGATATTGATGTAATCATGCAACTTCAAATATTCCTCAGCAGCTTTATACAGAACAATCTAGAAATGTATGTATGTCTGTGCTTTCTTTTTGTTGGAACCCATTTTAGCAAAGAATTTAAATAATGATCACATAAATAAAAGGTAATAATTAATTTGATTTACCTAAAGCAAGGAATCCAAACTAAGGAGTTTATAAATTTAAGACTATGAAGAAGTCATGAATTATAATAGTTGATAGATGTAGAAGAGATAGAAATTGTATCTACAGAGGAAGCTTCAAAAATTCTGTAAGATAATTTATATCTGAGTTGGTTGTGTTAAAAATAAATTATAGGCTTTCATGGCTCTGTGTTTCATTATATATTCAATGAATATATTCAAATATTCATAATTATAATTCTTTTCCTGGTCATAACAACACTTTTACTATCTCTTATATACGCAAACAAAGATCAGCTGGTTTACTCATAGTTCTGGAATATGTTTGTTTATTTGTGATTGTTTATTTGTTTTTCTTTCTCTGTCACAAGATAGATTTATACAAGCTTGTTTTTCAATAAACAGAAGCAAAAATGGTTTGGTTAAAAAATGATAATAAGCTTTGAAAATATTTTTTTCATTTATGGCACATAATGTATTGATGTTTATGGTCAATTTTTTTTAAATGTGACTATATTGAGTAAAAATTATGTAAATTAAAGGCACTTACTGAAAGTATTAAGGTTCATTAAGTTTTGAAAAATGCATACAAATCCTATAAACATTACGTAAGCTATCCATCTCCAAAAGTTCCTACATATTATTTTGCAGAAATCTTCCCAAACACTGTTGGTGTAGGCAACTGCTGATCTGATTTCTACCACTACAGATTAGATTTCACTCTTCACTTTTCACTCTTGTTTACTCATGTAAACAAAATCATAGAGAATGCACTGTTTTTTGCATCTTTTGCACTTCTTAATGTTTTTATAATGCATTCATGTGTGTACATCCCTAATTCTTCATTTACTTTGCTGAGAATTATTCCATTTTTTTATTTTCCAACTTTCTTAATTGATTCGCCTATTGATAAACACATCTTGCTCTGCATTATTGTATTATAAATAATAAATAAGAACATTTACTTAGATGTATTTCAAAGGATAGATGTCTGAATTTTCTTGGATCATTATTTAAGAGTTTAATTGTTAAGACATATGATAAGTATATTTTTAGTTAGAAAGAGACTGTCAAATATTTTTTAAAGCAGTTACAAAATCATATAGTCTCACTAGCAAATTGTGATAGGCTGTTTTGCTGCGCATCTTCATTAACATTTAGTATTATAAAGCATTTTACTTTTAGTGATTGTGCAGTGTATTAAACGGTGTCTCTGTGATTCTACTTTGAATTTCCCTGATGATTAATGATATTGAGCATTTGTTTGTATGTTTATTTGAAAATTATGCATTTTAATTGTTTTTTATATTCAAATAGTATGCCCATTTCTACTAGGTTATTTATATTATTAGTATTGATTTACAAAAGTTATGTCTATATTTTTTACATATGTATATCTATTCATCTACCTTGATAGGATGTGTTTAACCAATCTATTGCTTGCATTCTTATTTTTAACAATATTTAATTTTAATTGTTATAGAATCCTGTTTGTGAACTTGGTATAATATTAGTGTTTTCTGTGTCCTATGAAATATTTCCTACTTCAAGGTCATTAATAATTTATTTTATATTTACCTCTACAAATTTTGTAATTTTATTTTAATATTTACTGATCCATGATATGTTTTTAGAGTTCTTCATGATTTGAGGAAAACTTGAAACTCTTATCTAAAAGCTTTGTCTAGTTTTATTATCTGGATAATCCCAACTTTATAAAATCAATTAGAAAGTGTATCCTCTTCTTTTCTGAAAGATTTTGTATATCATTGGTACTATTTCTTTGTTAAATATTTGATAAAATTTTTCAGTGATGACATCTGTGTTTATAGTTTTTTCTTATAGGAAAATGTGTAATAATTTGGTTTATGAATTTCCATAAACGTGTTTATGTTTTCTACTCCTAATTTCAATAGTGGTACTTGTACATTTCATAGAATTTTTCCATTTCCTCTAAGATTAGAATATGTTTATATAAAATCTTAAAATTTTCTAATCCTTTTGAGAATTTTAATAAGTATGGTGATGTCTTCATTTTCATTCTAAACGGTGGTAATATAGGTAATATCTTCTACTTTTTCAGCATTGGTATAAGTAGATTTCTGTCAATTTTATCAATCTTTCATAAAAAGCCATTTTTGGTTCCACTGACTTTTTTTTTTAGTCTATTCTCTATTATAGGTAAATATACAATGTGACAGATGAACACATACTTTCCTTCTCACACAGAAACGTAAATGGTTCTGAAGAATTAAAGGATTTTATGCTTCCAGGGACATAAATGTCTGTCTTTAAGAATTGCTCAGAAGGTAAAAAGGTGTGTCATCACTACAGTTGTGTACCTGAATGACTAAAAGTAGGTCTTGTCATAAATCTCTATGTGGTGCTGTGTGTCTACATGGATTATGGAATAATCCTATATTGCGACCTCATCGAACTTTATGGAGAAATGTCCTGTACAGACATGTAAAACACTGTTGTTCATTGCTTCTCCCATCTAATAGGCTTCATGGATCACACAGAGGTATGTGCTTGCATCTAGGAGGCTATATTAGTTAAGGTTCTCAAAAGAAAGAGAACTATTATGGGGAGTTGGCCCATAGGATTATAAAATCTACCAAGTTCAAAATTCTATAGAATTAATATTCCAGTTCATGTTGAAAGGCCAGAAGCTGTTACAGGTCCAGGAACAATTGATGTCCCATAAAACTGACTTACAGGAAGAATCGTTTCCCACCAGGGGGAACGTCAGCCTTTTGTTCTTTTCAGGCTTTCAACTGACTGGATGAAGCTCACCCACATTAAGGAGGAAAAATTACTTTCTTCCGTTTACAATTTAAATTCGAACTTCATCCAAAATCACCCTCACAGAAATACTCAGAATAATTTTTGTTCCAAATATTTGAGTACCTCATCTCTCCTAAAATTCATCATCACAAAGACCAAAGATAATTCTTATATACAATTCAACAATTGCAGACATGTAAGTACTCCCCTTGGCCACAGGGTGACTGAAGTGATGTTTAGCAATGAAATATGTAGCACTTTCTCTAGGAAAACTTCATGAACTTAATTGTCCAACCTCATATGTCTCTGTATCTTTCACACATTGTAGTCCACCAGCCAAATATATTAATATCTGATGAATGTTTAGTGAATAAGTCACAACTATTTTGAAGTGGTTGCACTCTGACAAGACAGCAGAGAGGTAAAAGCCTGGAATTTGGAGGAAGATCCAAACAGGATTCCATAATGCTCCCTAGTATGGTCCCTGTGACTTAGTGCACATTCTATAACTTCTGTGACTCATCTATAGACTTCTTCAATATTACTTCTCTTGATAGTATGCCATAATGGCTTTTGAAATGCTGTCTCAATGCGTGACACAGTGTAAGGCAATTGAGGATCATGAAAAGAATTTTCTGACTGATTTTCAGCATACAGCTATGCCTCTTGACAAACCATTTTCCAAAGGACAATCGCAGTGGTCTTTTGAAGACCTCAACTACTCCTCTGCTTCCCTAGAATGGCTTTCATTACATTCAAATCATTACATTCAAATTACATCTTGGCCTAGAGTAAAAATACAGTGGTGTCTAATCTTGGCTTAACATGCTAGCTTGCTTCTTTCCTTCACCCATCGCTTTCTCTCCACTTTGATCTTCTTCCTCTCTTGGGAAACCAAATTTTGTTCCAACAATGTCTTTTTAAGTAGCTGTCGTTTCTGCTGGTCCTGTGATTCTCCCGTTTCTGAGTCATCCGGATTGTGCCTCAAATGCTATTATCTCAAAAAGACTTCCCCTTATCACAAATCTACAGTAGCATGCATCACTGCCTGATTCTTCCTAATCTGAAAATCTAGTTCACTACTGTATCTCCCATTTATTAAACAGTTCCTGGTACAGAAAGGCAGTCAATAAATGATTTTGAATGAAGGAATGAATTACTTCAGATCATTTAAAACTCCACTCCATCCATAGTTTTTATGTACATAATCGAAAAGTTCAGTTGATTCAGTCTGCTAAATAAAAGTAAGGTTATTTTTTTAAAAGTTTAAAATCCTCAGATTTTAAGAATAATTTGTAGAGCAATTGAGTTCCTTAAATCTTAAGAGAATGCAACTACATGCTCTGATTTGCACTTTCAAATTATTGGTTTAACTACCCATGGCCATTTTGTTGAATTATGTTTTCTTTTGTATAGATTTTTTTCTTCTTTATTCAGATTAATGGCTGAACAAATGTGTATCTCTTAATTTAGAACTCTTGGTTTAGTCCACTGTAATCAATCAACTGACATGCACAATTCTCTAAATGTTTCTTTCTTCTTGCCTCAGTAGTTATTTAAATTTCCTGTTAAAAATCACTGGGGTAAAAAGCCGGCAAGTAACATGGCAATTTTAGGAGGTTACATGAGTAACATTTTAATATTTTAAAAATGTAGAATAAAGACTACCCTTAGCCAAAAAGTTGCTTTTTTGTGGAGTAAAACTTGGAACTCTGAAATTGAAAATGGAAAATAGCTTTTAAGCCATCATTCCTACTTTTTCTTGCCCCCAGGAGAATGGGGCTCAGTCCTATTTTAAATTAATTCTGTGATATAATTTCCATTAGAAATTTCAAGTTTGACTTCTTCTAAGACTTTCTCTCAGTTCTACTGATTATATTTTCCTAATCATGATAAGAAATAAAAATTTATTTCTATTAGCTCCTTTAATGCATGAGCTCAAGTCTTTAAGTGGGAGTTTTTTCAGGTGAACCAAAAATACTATATCTGGTCACCAGGTGGTGGAATGGTAACAAAGATTCTTATAATAATTATTTATGATTGAACCAACTAGTAAAGCAAACCTACATTTCAGGTAAATTAAAAAATGGTAACTATTGGATTGATGTCTCAATTCTCAGTCTCCAGCTACATAATCCTATATACATCAATTCTAAATTCAGGATGAAGTGGTTTAACAGAATGAATACTACCACATTTGAGAATTTACATACTATAAAATAATAAAATATTAAACTTATTTTAAACTAGAATTATATAACAGAATTGTTTATTCTCTTCCTGCAGATAGTAGCCATATAATTCTTTTGAAAGCTTATCTCTATGAATACCTCCATTCAATACCTTTTCTTCCACTCTATAAAAGACATTATTTACTTCTATTTAGAGAGAAATTAAGTTTTTTATTGAATGTTTGAAAAGGCATAAAAAAGATAATTAAAATACCCAGAATTTCACCCTATAGACCTAAGGGTAGTTTGTATTCCGATGTATTTTATGCCATTTCTATTCTGTGATTAATTCAGAACTTTGCTGCTTCTGAGCTGTTACTCTCTTTGACGCCCCCAGAATGACCCCCCAAAAATGCTAGAGTAAAGCAGATTATACTCATTTAAGAAGGGGAGAGAATGTAGAGCTTTCATATCACTTATTTCATGCTATTCCCTCATATTCTCCACTTATTTTCTTTTTTCCTTAAAATTTTCTGGGGGATAGATATAGAAGATTTCAAGGGCAGGAAATATTAATGATACAACAGCATATTAATAAGAACATCAATCCTTGTTCTTTTCCCTATACCTTAAAAATTTCTCAATATAAGTTTTTCTAAAGTATATGTTGCAGAGGATGATTTAGTGAAAGCAACAGTTTAGATTATATTTTTAATGTTGGCATGTGCTTGGTTAAAAACTTATTTTTCATTTTTTGATAGTGAAGTTTTTAGAGTTTTTAATTAGCATGTGTATTAGTAAGTATTGTTAATCTATAAGATGAAGATGTGTAATACAGATCTTGGCAAATAATCAAATCATTAACACAATCCCTATCATCTCCTAATTGCATATTTTGTAAGACTTGTGTTTCATGAAACTTGTTTTGAGGAACTCTTTCCTTCCAAAATTCAGGCTGTAAGCTAAAGAGGCACATGATCTGCTGTCTAAAGTATGGTAGGCAACAAATATTTTACCACTGTTCAACACAGAACACAGGCTACTCAGTCTGCTATATGTGTAGTCTTGTTAACTAACTACTAAACTGTTCTCATGTGCTATACAGTTTTGTTATGATGTATTCAATGCTTCATTAATCAGTATGTGCTAAACTATGCTACAGTAACAAATGCTGCAATAAAAATGATCAGGTTGATTTAACAAAATAAAAGCTAATTTCCCACTTATATCAAAATCCTACTTGAATGAGGCTGTTCTTCTTGGCAGCTCTTATCCAAGGGATAATGTGGGGTATTCCTACATGGAATGTTCTAGCATCTTATTCTATACCCTATAGTAAAAGTATATAATTCCACTTATTTTGCCAACATCTAAAGCTATTGCTAATTGAGAACTTCCTTCATTTTGAGTATTGGTGGGAGACTTGGTTGTTTGCACTAAAATTATAAAAAAAAAAAGGGGGGGGAATACTCATTTGTTAAGTCCTCCTTGATATTAACATATAAGAATTTGACTAGAGTCCAAATAGTAATCAGACTACTGCCCATGACTACTAAATTAAGAAATGAGAAATGCAACTAGTATCACTGGGGATGGTGTTTGGTGCAACAAGATAGACTCCAATAGCAGTAATGTCGAGAATACTAGTTACAACATTCTGGTTGATGTTGCCAAGAGGTTCAATAGCAGTAGTTAGACTCCTAAATAGGCCAAAGGAAATTAGCATATGGACAATTCTGAGAGTGAATCTAGGTTTTTTTCCTTGTTGCTATGCCACTTTTATAGCCCTTGAGGTGACTCAATACACTTTTTTTTTTTTTTTTTTGTAGAGACAGAGCCTCACTGTACCGCCCTCAGGTAGAGTGTCGTGGCATCACCCGGCTCACAGCAACCTCCAGCTGTTGGGCCTACGTGATTCTCTTGCCTCAGCCTCCCGAGCAGCTGGGACTACAGGCGCCCGCCACAACGCCTGGCTATTTTTTTGTTGCAGTTTGGCTGGGTCTGGGTTTGAACCCGCCACCCTCTGCATATGGGGCCGGCGCCCTGCTCACTGAGCCACAGGTGCCGCCCGACTCAATACACTTTTAATGAATTCCTTTTATACTAAAATTGCTGAGATGATTTTTATTTTGGTTAACTAAACTCCATTCTATGGCCTTGAAAAGAAATCAAACACTTTAAATGAATTCTCATCTCAGATGTGAATTTAAAAAACCTCAAAACATAAAGCCATCAGGTTAGTTAGCCTAAACTGTGTGTTGATGGGAATAGTGGGTTAGTATATGGACATTTAATGGCAAGGCACCCTCTTCTGGAAATATTACAAAACATGTATAAAAGGCTCCCTGACTTTAAGAACAAGCAAGGAAGTTGAGAGTTTTGGTTAAATAAAATGCTCCATCAAATGTCTACTTAGACCTCTGTCTTTATGTAAATGGCCACCTGTTTAAAAGCATAGAACTCATCAATCTATAGTTTAATGAAACCCATGAGGATTAAGAATGAAATCATAAATTTTAGCTTATACTAGTGAATCAACCAAGCCTAAGACAATTGTGGAATATAGTATTCTCTTGTTTTATTTTTCCATGTAGAAATATAGTATTGACCATATAATCAATACATTTACTAGAAAATATGATGTCAAAATTTCTAGGATTTTCTTGCTAACAATGGTAAATAATTATGAATTTACCTCAAGAAAAATATTGTACAAAGTAGTGCTCACACTGCTTGGTCAATATATAACACTTTCATCTAACTGAAAGTATGGTTTAAATGTAATTTTTTTTTATATGTTGAACAGGAGAAACATGTCACTAATGAGATGTCATAAGAAATCCAAAAACAGAGAATAAGAAAATGTAGGCCCTGCACAGGGCACAGCAAGATGTTCTGTCCACAAAATCTTTAAAGAATTAGCTGAGCATGGTGCCATATGCCTGAAGTTCTACCTACACAAAAGATGAAGCCAGAAGGATGGGCTTGGACCTAGGAGTTTGAAATTTCACCGATATATGGTGGTACCACTGCACATTAGCTTGGCCAACAAAACTCGTCAAGAAAGAGAGAGGGAGAGAAGAAGGAAGGAAGGAAATATTTTCATAGAGAGTAAGAAAACTCCAAAACTAATAGTTTAAAATTAGATGAAACAAAGTGTTTGGAGAGGGCTGCATGCACACTTGCCATATAATTCACTTTAATGAGTTTCCAAAAACTGAACATGTCCCAGGCAATCGTGTGTGGGAGTAGTAAGAAAACAGAATGATTGCAATGTAACGTGTGTTCTGAATATTTTTAAAATATGTCAATAATTTAAAGTCAGTGTATCAATTCATGTATTTTAAATCATCCTATTAATATGCATCACAAAGGTTAGCATTGATCTATGATACTAGGTTTAAAAATTTAGATTATGGCTGGTGCTATGGCTCACGCCTATAATCCCAGCACTTGGAGGCTGAGGCGGGTGGATTGCCTGAGCTCATGGGTTGGAGACCAGACTGAGCCAGGGCAAGAGCTCATCTCTAAGAATAGCTGGGTGTCGTGGCAGCACCTATAGTCCCAGTACTCGGGAGTCTTGGGCAAGAGAATTGCTTGAGCCCAAGAGTTTGAAGTTGCTGTAAACTATGATGCCACAGCACTCTACCAAGGGTGACAAAGTGAAACTTTGTCTCAAAAAATAGTAAATATGAATTAAGCTGCAATAAACAATCTCATGTAAATATCTTTGTTGCCAAGTGATTTTTGGTCTTTTGGATATACACCTAGGAGAGGAATTGCAGGATCAAATGGCAGGTCTACATTTAGATCCCTGAGTGTTCTCCAAACTTCTTTCTAAAAGGAACGTACTAGCTTGCATTCCCACCAGCAGTGCAGAAGTGTTCTCTTTTCTCCACATCCATGCCAACATCTTTGAATGGATTAATAAATTATGGTATATGTGTACCATGGAATACTATGCAGCATTAAAAAAGATGGAGACTTTACTTCTTTTATGTTTATACGGATGGAGCTGGAAAATATTCTTCTTAGTAAAGTATCTCAGGAATGGAAAAAAAAATTCAATGTACTCAGTACTACTATACAACCAATTTCATATAAAAGGTGAATCACAACTATAGCCCAGGATGAAGGAGAGAAGGAGAGGGGGATGAGAAGGGAGGGGATGGTGGCTCAATAAAGGGAAGGTTAATGGTGGGACCTCACCTATGGAGCATATTGCAAGGTTATAAGTCAAATCTGTCAAGTATTGAACACAAATGTCTTAACACTGTGATTAAGTAAATGAGGTGAAAGCTATGTTAATTAGTAGGATGTAAGCACTCCAATTTTGTACAAATAATCAACACATTGAATCCCATAAAGGCGTAAATGTATTCATGATCTATGTATATATGATTTAATAATAAAATAAATAAATAAAAATTTAGATTATGAAATGCATATGAAGTACTACACCAGCTATAATAAACTGTCAGGAAAATAGTTTATCTCTCACATATATAAAAAAATCATTAGAATGCATAAAAATTTATTTCTGAAATTATCTTTTGAAGCACTCAGAGCCAGGTTAGGGGAGAGTTTCCATAGGTATTATTTTTCTTTCCTGAAAGACACCACCTTTATCTAGGCTTACAAAAAGTTAAAGGACAGGACCCACATTTTATGTTGTCATTGACTATGAAGTGTGTATGAGCTTTTTAGTCCCACACAAACAATACTATAAATAATGTGTAGCTTTTGTAAATCAACCATGATAATGTAACCTGAGAAAAAGATATTTTTTTCACAATTGACCACTGAAAATTAATTTGAATTGTTCTCAACATATAAGTAACTAAATCCCATTATTAATTCCATCATGTTTAGTTAATTGATAGTTTTCCAATTAACTACCTAGAGAGAGACCAGATTTGATTGCTGTTAGCATGAAAAATATGAATCATTTAATCTTTGTTTCAATTGCGATATTAGTTTTTGATATCAAAAATGTCATTTTGACATTTTCAATTCAAGTAATATGTACATACCCAGGCATATGTCATTTTGTTGTGTTTCACTTTGTTGTGTTATATAGATAATGATTTTTTTTCCATAAAGTGAAGATTGTGTCAAACTTGCAGCACGCAAGTCTGGGCTATTCTACCATCAGCATATGCTCACTTCATGTTTGCATATCACATTTTGGTGATTCTCACAATATTTCAAACTTTGTCAATATTATTGCATCTGTTATGGTGATCTGTCATCTTTGAAGTTACTACTGCAGTTATTTTGGGGTGCCATGAATTACTTACGTATGAGACAGCAGCCTTGATGGATAAATTGGTGCATGTTGACTGTTCCACTGACAAGCCACCACTCTGCACTCTCTTTCTTCCCCTCCCCCACAGCCCTGCACCCAGGCCCTGTGACACAACCATAGTGAAATTGATTTAATTAATAATCCTACAGCAGCTTCAAAGTGTTCAAGGAAAAGCAAAATTGCTCATTTTCACTACTGGTGAAGGTGCTGTGAACATTGTCGGAATGACCACAAAGAATTTAGAACATTTTATATATTCACCTTATGTAAGAATTTTAAATTCAGAAATTAAAATATATTTTAAATGAAATATAACTATATTAATCATTATAAATATAAAATGCATGTGCACAAATATTCACTGTTTAAAAAATAACCAAAATATCCTTTGGTCATGATTACTAGAAATGAGAGCCATCAGTTCATAAAAAGATAGTGTGCATGTATTTGGAATAGACAGCACTGTATTTGGATATTGTATTGGGAATAGACAGCATTGTATTTGCACACACTCACACACACACACACATTAATCCAGGAAGAGAAAGCATCTAACCAAGAGAACAAAGTACAATTGTACTTTGAGTGTGGTAATGAAATGTAAGATACAATAAACAAACCCAGACTGTGATATTTTTGAATTTTAATAATTTCATTCAACTTTAAAAATTGAACATAAGGATGTTATATTCGAACTTAAACCAACTAGTATTCTAAGAAGAAAAACACATAAAAATATTGCAAATAGTATATTACAATGAAAAGCAAATAATTTAGAGACAGTCATTTTGTTTCAACCCAGAAATTCAAATTAACTGATTTAGAACTCTATTGTACTAAATAATTGTGTGTTGTGATTATAAACTCAGATGATCTGCCACCCACAGACGTAAAACTACCCTGTTTCCCCAAAAATAAGACAGTGTCTTATTTTAAGGTGTGCTCCCAAAGATGTGCTAGGTCTTATTTTCAGGGGATGTCTTATCTTTCCTGTAAGTAGGTCTTATTTTCAGAGGATGTCTTATTTTAGGGGAAACAGGGTAGGGTTTACTGCTGAAGATTACAAACATGGAGTAGTTTGAAATGCACGTGTGGACCAGCAGATGCCACTCTTGTTAAAAGACTATCTGAGTAATCTTTTATGAAGGGTAATTGAACCCTATGGCTGCAGGCAGAATTTCAACATGTGAAGAATTTAGCCCTGACCCTCTTTCACCTCACCACCTACTTTACACTAATAACAACAGGATCAGTGAATTAAAAGTGTCAGCTGCTCTGCCATCAGTTTCCAAAGCTGTTTGGTCTAACTATAATTTATGGTCAATGGTTATATAAGCAACATTGCCAAATCTCTGTAATTACTAGAGATGAAACCAGGCACAGAAAATAAATGTTGCTGTAAGGTAAACCAAGCCTTGACATTACCACAATTAGGCTGATGATTCATGTGATTTAGAAAATATGTAGAGTAGCCAGAAAATTAAACTTCTGTTTTTGAAGTACAGATTTGTTTTTCTTTTTTTAAACTAGGGTTTGGTCAATTAAGACTTGACAAAGACTATTCATTTCCTATCCTTAATTACACAAAGCCTTCACAACTTATTTGGGCAAAAGTATCAATAAAATTATAATAACCTGAGAAATCTTGGGTTCAAATACCAGTTTGCCAATGAAAATCGGGTTCAAACCCAGCCCCGGCCAAAAAAAAAAAAAAAAAGAAAAGAAAATTTGTGGGCTTAGATCCATTATTGAGCTTCTCTTATCTGGAGTTTTTTCCATCAAAAAATAAATAATATCAATCTCTTAGAACAATCATGTATGTTAAATAAAATAATGTGAATAAAATACTTCTACAGTACTGGGTACTTTCAGATTCTCAAAGGACCTGTTACAATTGTAAACTTCAACTTCCCAGTGGAATTACTGATAGGGTCAAATGTGCCACAGCCTACTCTTTCAAATAAAATGCTAATATAAATTTGTACATTTGAAAGATGTTCTAAAGATTATTTATTCTATTGCCCCACTCGATATAGCATTAATTGCTAGGCTTACACACTTTAATAGTTTTTTAAAAATGACATGCAGCTACTACCTTAGCATTTCTAGCTTGCTGCCTCACAAAATAGCTCATGTTATCTTTGACCAGTTATATCTATCCTAATAACATTGACTTAAAATTTGCTTTCCAATTGCTACTTCAATCTAGCCTTAGACCTGGAACTCTGTAGATAGAGTTCCACATCAAAATACTTTTAGCATTTTATAATAACAATCATCTTAGAGAAATAGGTTTCTAGTTTTTCCAATTTTCCCAATATTAATATTAAAAATTGTGTATTATTACCTACATTAGAGTACTGTTGTGGATTTAATAGGAAATTGCTTATTAAAATATTTATCTAAGTGCCTTGCATATAATAAATATGCCACAAATTTGCATTATTTTTGCCTTACCCATTATTTTATGTGATAGATCTCAAAGATACAGTGCATCATCACCCTATGTCTTAAAAAACTGTGATTAAACCTGCTTGTATTGACTCAGATGTGGAGCTATTATTCCTCACGTTCTAGTAATTAAGTTTACATTTTACTGTTATTTTAGGAAATACATCATAACATTATGTCAGGATGAGCTGCCCTAAAAATTGTCTATTTTGCTTTGAATTAATACAAAACCAATATGGCTTAAAGAATACCAGTTTCACCAACTCATTTAATTAAAATCACAAACCAATATATTAGGTCATGATTCTGACTTTGAATGATTCAGAAATGTAAATAATACCACCACAACAAATGTTATTATATGAAATAAAGTAGTTACAATGATATTATTAAAACCTAATATCTCTATTTCTCTCTCTCTCATATGCACACACATACAGAGATTCTGGTTCATTTATATGACTTAATTTTCATTTTGTGGTAATTGTCTATTCCATAATGGAACCAAACTAAAGTGTGTATGTATGTGTGTGTGTGTGGGGGGGGGGGGGGTTAGGAAAGAAATTATCTGTATTGTTTTATACCTTAACCTGCTATTGAAATTTCCAAAGCCATTATAATTAGTTATCTTTTATGAGAAACTATTCTTTTCCACTTTCTGGAAATTATTAGTAACATTTTTTGTCTCTAATACGTTAATTTTTAATTTCATAAATTTTTTTTGTTCTATATTCATAAATTATGATGTGATTCAGTATCCACTTTATATTGGAAACTCTAATCCTTCTGTTGTAAAAATGAAAATCTTGAAAGAAAAAGTGGGTTTTTGGTTATTGCCTTTGTTTTATTTTTATCTATCCTACTAACGTTAGTCCTCCTGAAGTAGTTGTCCAATTGTCTTTTTTTTTTTTTAATTTTTATGCTTTATGGACCCTTTTCTTTACCTAGAGAAATTCTTAACTTCATATTCTTACCCTTCCAGGAATGGACAGCAAAAATTCTACTTTAAATGGGTTGATGGGGATGGCAGTAAGGAGTTGATTAAGAGCCCTGTGACTGTGAAAGAAAAAGACTCTTACTTACCTCTGGTTATAAATATGTGAGAACATCTCTATATCCCAGAACATTAGCTTCTGGTTAGTAACATGAATGAATCTTCAGCAAGCGACCACACCAGTCCCCCACAGAGGCTCACTACCTATTTATGATAAAGTAGATGAAACACTGATGGTTCTCATCAACGTCAACACTATGCAGCATTCACTTTTCTGTGATTTGAGTTTATCATCAAAACAATATACTTCGGTATATAAGATGATGTCCATAAATGATGACAAGGGAAAGCAAATCCATATTTAGATACATAATGACAACTTATGAGCATCTTTTTCACAGAAGGCATTTATTGTAATGAACTTGTTTTCGTGTCCAGACTGTTGACTTCTGGCATATAGAAATAGCGCTCACTGATTTTTGTATGTTGATTTGGCATCCTGCTACTTTACTGAATCTTTAAATTTCTTTATGCTTCAAACAAAGACAATCAAATTTCTTACTTTCCAATTTGGATCCCCCTTTCATCTCTCTCCTATCTGATTACTTACCTAGAACTTCCTTAAGATGTTGAATAACAGGAGTAAAAATTGGCATGCTTGTCTTGTTCCAGATCTTGACAAAAGTCTTTCAGTTTGCCCCCATTCAGTATGATACTAGCTATCTGTTTGTCATATGTGTGTTTTATTTTGTTGAGGTAAGTTATGTCTATAATCAATTTTTGGAGAGATTTTATTAATAAAGTGGTGTTAAATCAAAAAGAATATTTTTCAGCATCAGTTAAAAGGATCATATCATCGTTGTCCTTTGTCCCGTTAATATGATGTATCACATTGATTGATTTGCATATGTTGAACCATTCTTGCATCTCTGGGATGAGTCCTTCTGGATCATGTGAATAATCTTTTTAGAGTGTTGTTGAATCCAGTTTGCTAGCATGTAGTTGAGGATTTTAATATCTATGTTCATCAGAGATTTTATTTTTGTGTCTTTTCCTAGTTTTTGTACCGGGGTGATTAAAAGCCTTGCAGATTGAGTTTGGGAGTGTTCTCACCTCCTTGATTTTTGGAGTAGTTTCAGCTGTATTAGAATGAGTGCTTCATTGAATGCTTGGTAGAATTCTGCAGTGAAGACATTAGGTCCTAGGATTGTTTTTGATGACAGGAATTTTATTATTTCTTATTATTGGTTTATTCAGAGTTTCTATCTAATCTTGGGTCCATTGTGGTAGGTTGTATGTGTTTGGGATTTTATCCATTCCTTCTAACTTTTCCAATTTATGGGCACAGAAATGCTCATAGTAATGGGTATTGATATTTTGCTTTTCTGCAGTATGAGTTGTAATGTCTCCTTTTTCATATCTGATTTATTTATGTATTATTTACATATTTATTTATGTATTCTCTCTTTTTTCACTTAGTCTGGCTAAAAGCATATCAATTATATCTTTTTAAAAGCCTGTTTGTGCTGTTAATCTTATATAGTTTTTTTTTTCTTTTTTTGTTTCCATTTTATTTATATCTGATAAAATACATTTTGGTGGAAAAGGGTCATTTCACTACTTTAAGTCCAATTTATAACACTTTTATTTCCTTTCCTTGCTATATTTCACTGGCTAAAAGGTCTGGTATGATGTTAAATAAAAATGGGCATGATTTTAAAGAGGAAACATTTTGTTATTCAACACTAAATATTATGTTGGTTTTAGGTTTTTCATAGATTCCCTTTATTGGGTTAAGCGAGACTGGCATTTTAGTATCTACTAAGCACTCTATGAGCCAACTCATTTATCTTTACATATGCTTATCCTGAACTATTTATAGAAACATTATACAAGAAAAATTATATTATTAAAACATTTCTTGATAATAAAACTATTTAAGATACTAGTTGTATATTTACTTTACCTGGATATAATTGCTGCACATCAAAAAGATATTCTATTTGGTAGCTTGACAGCTAATATTTAAAAGAACAGTAATTGTCACTCATTTCATAAAAATTTTTGTCCTAAATAATATTACCATGTTTCATTCTATCAACTGTGTTGGAAAAGGAAAGCACTAAAGTTCACAGTTAAAGGTCAAATTAAGTTTTATTTAAAATGCACAATATGTGAAAGCCATTCAGTAATTTATAATCTTTCCAAGAAATATTTCAGGCATTAATAAGTCATGCTACTGTAAGAAAGAAAAGTTGAAAGATAACTTTGAATGAAATAACCTTGGGGCAGAGGAAAAGTAGAACATTATCCTTGACATAAAGAGCAGTAGAAGAAGGCAGACCCCAGTGGTGGGGTTGAAATACTCCAGAACATATATTTCAAAACCACCTCCACTCTCAAATTTATTATGAAAAGCAAAGCAGAAAAGAAATGAAAGGAATACCACTAGTCAAGCAATAGAAAAACATATCATGTATATTGATAAATCCTTCATAAAAGTAGATTCTCACAAATTATAAGAATTAATACTCTAAGACAAGTACTTAAGAACAAGTAATTATTTACTTCATATCAATATTTTTTTATCAGGGCCAAAAATTGCTGTTTTATTTCCCTGTGTTTATATATGTTAATAAACTTAACATATACTATTAAGTTTGTTTGAATTACCTGGGCAGTCTACAGGAAATTCTATAAAGTCTTGAAGTCAGACCAAAAGCTCATTGTGAGTGGAGAGAGGTGTGGGTCCAGTTTCAGTTTTTTGCATGTGGATATCCAGTTCTCCCAGCCCCATTGATTGAATAGGGAGTCTTTCCTCCCGTGTGTGTTCTTGCATATTCTTAGATTTTATATAGTTATTGTGTATTAATACAACAAAGTCTTAAATGCTCAAACACAGAAAAGCTGAAGCAGAAATAATCACGGCCTTGACTTTGTAGGTTAATATTTAATAGTGCTTTGGGATTGATAGAGAAACTTGATGAAGAAGATGTATAATTCAGTGACTTATATTTCTTTTAAATGAAAAGAACAGAAAATAAGTAGAAAATGCATGACAATCATACTTATTGAGAGCTTTCATTGTTACACGCATATTATAGGACTGATATTCTGCTATGCAGTTTTACAACTTACTGGTTATATATAATTTTAAATTCTTAGAAAGTTTTCAAGAATGATACCACAATATAATTAACCTAGATTCAATAACTGTTTATGTTTTGCCTTCTTTATTTTCTCCTTCTTGTCCTCTAACCCCCTCTTTTTCTCCTCCCATGTCTGTTCTGTCTTCATTTTTATCTCTGTCTCCATTGATAAAGATAAATATTAAAATTTGGGGATATCATACCCCCTTACTCGTTCATACTTAAATGCTTATTACTACTTAGAAAGGTTATTTTCTTGCCTAAAGCACTATGATGACTAAAACGAGGACATTTACCATCTATCTGATACTGTATTCTAATTCTTACTCCGTATCCACATTTTATCAACTTCTAGGTAATGTCCTTTCTACTTTATTCTTAAGCCCAGGTTCTAATCTAAAATCACACATTTAGTTGTTACCTCTTCAGGCTCCTTTATTCTGGAATGATTGAGTAGCCTTCTCTTTTTTGACTTTGTTCTTTAGAGGGGTACAAACCAGATACCCTGGAGTACATCTTCCCCCTTCCAAAACTTAGAGAAGAAAGAATTTTTACTTTGCTACTTTTTTATACTATTCCATCGGTATGTATGTTTGTTAAGTCTAATTTGACTCCCAAACATGTTGATTGGAATTCCTTTTCGACCCACAGCCTTTTGCACAATCCATGGAACATTGCCTGTTGGTGTCTGTCTTCTTTTCATGGCTGAGTCCACTAGACATCATTTGTTACATTAGAAGATTTTGAAGAATCTTGAAAAGAGGAGTACAGAAGATTAGGGTCCTAATCACAGATCAAGGCTCAGTTAACTGACACTAAATTTGTACCGTCTGGAATAACCCCTAAAAGTGATTCTTACTCATCAAGTATTTATGGGAGAAAAAGTCACAAGACGCGGTAAGTTGTTCTCATTCAAGACATATTTGTCAGAAATAAAGAAAAAAACTTGTCTATAAAATGTATACTTTGGAGCCAGGCATGGGAAAGGAATAGAGTCAGGAAGTTGATCTGTTTTTATTTTTTGTTCAAAACTTTATCTTTCAGGATGACTATTTGGATGTTTGATTAAATTGAAATATCTTGGAGGATTCTTCATTCGATGATGTTTTCAGTCAACAGTTGTGTATACAATGCTACACCAGATCTAGCTATAATACAATGATGAGCAGAAACAGACATGTTCTCTGACTTTATGGTACCTGAATTCTAGTAAAAAACACATCAACTATTAATTATACAAATTCTATATCATTACCAATTATAACAAGTCCTGTGAAGAAAAACTTGCATGTCATAACTGCATATGTAATTATGAGAAAACAATGTTTGCCCTGAAATCTGGAAGAAAAATAGGCGTTTCCTTTCTGAAGAGAGAGAAGGGCAGATCAACATGCGTGAAGGGGCTGAGCAGAAAAGTGCAGCTAGATATCTGGCAGGGCTGTGGGACAGCTGCGTAGGGAAGTGTCAAGAGTGTAATGAGGAGGGAGGCGCCTGTAGCTCAAAGGAGTAGGGCCCTGACCCCCTATGCCAGAGGTGGTGGGTTCAAACCCAGCCCTGGCCAAAAACTGCAAAAAAGAAAAAAATGTAATGAGGAGGGGCTTTGAGAGAAGATTCAGTTAGAAGCATGGCTTTTATTAGCCATGCAACTGACTTCTTTCTATTATTTTAGAAAAATGATAGGGCAGTGCCTGTGGCTCAAAGGGGTAGGGCGCTGGTCCCATATGCCGGAGGTGGCGGGTTCAAACCCAGCCCCGGCCAAAAACCACAAAAAAAAAAAAAAAAAGAAAAAATGATAAATTATTAAAGTCTTTTAATTATGGAGATATCAATCACATTTATATTTTATATTATTAATATGGCTTTAATAATGATAATAGACTATAGGAAAGCCAACATGGTTGTAGGTAGATAATTTCTTTTTTAATTTTTTTAATTTTTAATTTATTTTAATATTTTAAATTTGTTTTCTAATATTGTACAACTTCACTCAGTATAAAAGTGATTTTGTTAATACTGGAACAATGCATGGTTTTGAGATATATTTATGAGCCAAATAATATATATTATGATGACAGACTAAATAAAACCCTACAATTCAAGCTTGTCTAGAATCATTTAGTAACGTATTGTTGAACATCAGTTATGTTTCAGAGCTGAATTGCAGTGGTGAATGAGATGCCTGCTTTGTTTCCAAAGATCTTATAATCTAAAAGACTTGACAAACAGAATTTTAAAGGGTTTAGATCAGATTTTCTCTTAAACCATTTTACGTAATTATAAATTAGTAATTAATTCTGAAACTGTCTAGAAATGTAGATATTTTATAAATACTAATGAAAAACAAACCGTATGTATTAAATTTAATAGCCTAGTTGTTAGGGGGCCCATTCTCAGCAAAAGTCTACTCCAGAATATGTGCTAATATTTCTCATTTAGCTGAAGTGATAAAGCCTCCTTAAGCCCTATGGGACCCAAGCTATGTCATACCCGGAAATTGCTTTAATATGTGTAAAAATACATTCTCACTCTCACTATGAACTCTTCCAAATAGCTAAATAAATAAGAATTCAGCAAGCAATCTAGATACATTATCTTCTCTCTCTTCTGTTTCATCAAACCTGCTTTGTGTAGCTTGGGCACTAGCCAGAAGCCTGGAAGATACCCATTCCAGACTGTATTTATCCTCTTTATGACACTATAAATCAGGCTCTTAAAATGAGACGCATCATTGTTGTAGTACTCAGAGTTGCTGTTGAGGGCGAGCATACTCCATCACTTTGGGAGTATTGATTACAAGCAACAGGAAGCAACTTGAGCTAACTTAAAATGGAATTTATTAGAATGATTTTGAATCTCAGAGTTGGCTAGAGCTAGTCATAGCAGCAACAATGTGAGTTCCGGAGGGTAACAGAGCAGGAAACAACATTTGTCTATTAGGAAGCACAGCTTCATAAACATGGCCTTGATGGAAAAAAGAACAATAGTCACCACACCAGATCTACCCTTTAAGCAGAACTGGCTAAAGCTTCTAAGTGTCTACTGTGTGAACCTGACAGCTCCTTGACAGGCTGCTTGTACAGATTATCTAGAATGTCCATTCCTAGGTACAATTAGCTGAAGTCTGGGCTTTGGCTTTTGACTTTACACAAATTCTAGAAATTAATTGGAAGATAAGTAAGTTCAGTGGAGCAACACTACTTAAGCAAATCAAGAAAGTCTGTGGGGTGGTGCCCGTAGCTCAGTGAACAGGGTGCTGGCAGGTTCCAAACGGCCTGGACCTACTAAACAACAATGACAACTGCAACCAAAAAATAGCTAGGTGTTGTGGCAGGTGCCTGTAGTCCCAGCTACTTGGGAGGCTGAGGCAAGAGAATCCCTTATGCCCAGGAGTTGGAGGTTGCTGTGAGCTGTGATGCCGCTCTACCCAGGGTGACAGCTCAAGACTCGTTTGTGACCTGGGGTTATATTAGACGCTTAGAGAAAAATACCACCATCTAGTAGCACCAGCTCTGACTTCAAACACCTTGAAGTTCAAATCCAGCTCCATTGCATCTTAATTGTATTGTCTTGAACAAATCACTTAATTGTTAGTGTTGTGTCATGAAGATAAAATACAAAATGCGAGCTAAGATTTTTACATCAGCCCTGGAAAATTCTAATTGTTCAATAAAATATTTTTATTGTTTTACCAATCCTGCCACAGTTATTTTCAAATTCATTCTTTTGCAGATATGAGTAGTATGACTGACAATTCACTTAGGGGATTAAATTTTGAATCACAGGAAAAAAAAGAATAATACTGGTGGTAGTAGATTTGAAAATAGAAAAGCGGAATTACACCTTTGTAAGAAAAGTTTCTAAAATGATGGAAATTATCAATTCATTGATAGAGAAATGCCCACAATACAGGCATTTATTTCAAAATACTAATTTCTAATTATCTGGAAAGCAAGGAATTTTCTTACAGAAGATATGTTGGAGAAACATAATTTGAGTGGCAACCAAAATGTTTGTTAGAAACCTAGGGCCTTTTCACTTATTAATCCCTTTTCTTATGGTGCATGTGGGTGCAATGAACGTGGGGGTGTCATTTATTATATCGGTCAAGAATGTGCAATCTGAAATAAGTCTTCCAGGCCAAAGCTACACTTTAGTTGTCTTGCTGTTTATTACTGGGCAAGGTCATAACATTTCTAAGCTAATTATTTTCTATAAAATAGGATTCAAATAATATTAGTGCATATACACTATTATCTGTTATGTCTCCTCACATGAATTCTTTTGTCTAAACCTGGTGGGATAGTCTTAGGAGATGGATTCTGCTGGGAAGTGCTTAGTTCTCTCAGGAGCTGGTCCATTTTATCACTTAAGGACACAGCAAGAATGGGTCATCTCTGAGAAAGTGGGCCCTCAGTACACATGACTGGCCAACAACTTGATCTTGGCATTCTATTAATTAATTAATTAATTAATTAATTTTTATTAAATCATAGCTGTGTACATTAATGCAATCGTGGGGTACAATGTGATGGTTTTATATACAATTTGAAATATTTTCATCAAACTGTTTAACATAGCCTTCACAGCATTTTCTTAGTTATTGTGTTAAGACACTTGTATTCTACATTTAGTAAATTTCACATGTACCCTTGTAAGATGCACCGTAGGTGCAATTAGGTGCAATCCCACCAATTACCACCCATCCTCCCCATTTACCTCCCCTCCCTATTCCCTTTCCCCATATTTTTGGGCTATAATTGGGTTATAGCTTTCATATGAAAGCCATAACTTGGTTTCATAGTAGGGCTGAGTGCATTTGATACTGAGAAATAAATTTCTGCTGTTTAAAAGCTACCCAGTTTACAGTATTTGGTTATAGCTTCCCAAACAGACTAAGATAATCTCTCCCAGGTTCTTTTTAACAGTTAAATAATGAGATATCCTGGAGAAGTTAAATGAACAAAAATAAAGTAATAGATATAGGAACAGAAAGAGCACAACTCAAGTATGTATAACTATCTTATAAACTTTCCCTTTACCTTCAATAACAGAATCCAGTGGTCCTCAATCTTAGATGCTTGTCAGAATCATCTGCGGACCTATAAATAAAATCAAGTGTCACTCTCAGTTTTCTAAGTCATAATTCTGGGCACAAACATGTGAATGTGCATTTTTGTTAAGATGTATTCAACATGGAAAATATAACCAATATTTAAATCCACTCAATAAATTAAATAACATGTTCACATAAGGGGTAAAAGTATTTGGATTTTCTATCCTTAAACTTTATTTTTCTCTAAAAAGTTATTTTAAAAACAACTTGCTAATACAACTCTTTATCTCAATGAAGTATCTGAAATATTGGCAAGTGCAGCTTATACAATAAAATCGATTATTTTTCTAGGTGATACGGGATACTTTCAGCTATTATTTTGAATGTTCAAATTCTGAAAGTGAGAGCTGATCATATTTGAAAGAGTACATGCATTTGAGACTCGGTCCCATTGGGCCATCTCCTCATTACTAACTGTGTAATTTTAGACCACCAATTCCTTTATTTACTTCAACATATATTTCCTCATTTTTAAAAAAGAATAATTAATGTAATAATTAGGAGTCAAATTAACTAATAGAGGGACTAAAAGAAAATAGACAAATTAGCATTTGATAATAGTTTTATGATGCATAATATTATTCTCTTTACTGTTTGAAGATGATGTCAGAATAAAAATATTTTCTGATCAAGCTATACAAAAAAATTAATTTTATTGGATGAAATCTCTTTAATGCCTCAGCTTATCATGTATCATTTTTTCTAAATTCATGTATTGAAATACATTCTAAATATTGATAGATTTATTATTATGACATTTATTCAGAGAATTTTTGGTTAAAATAAGAATGAATCCTTTTAAGTATTCTCACTTGCACAAACTGAGGCTCAGGAAGAATTTTAAGTATAGCTTGCTTCATCTGGGTCAGAGTTGGCTTTACATCACTTTGGCCTAATGTGGTCTCTTATTTTTCTTGATAGATACATTGCTTTGCTTATAATACATATATCTAAATAGATAATACATTTAACCCTAAAATTGACACGTTCATTCAGTCTTCAAATATTGTATTGGCCAATCAGGTTACAGACCTCATCAGTCTCTTTTGTGATGAAAGAACAGGAGTTATTTTTCACTTACTTGATAAAAGACAAAGTAGGAAAAGGTCAGTGAGTGTAAATTAGTAACCTAATTTCTCAGATCTGTTAGTTACAAACTTAGGAATCAATCCGGTATGGGTTTCCTATTCATTACTCACCTTGCTCAAATGGTTATAATGGTAATGGCAGAGAGGGTGGGAGTGGTGAGGAGTTTAGTTAATGACAGAAAATTTTGCTTGCCTCATTTATTCCGAAATGCCTACTTGGATAAAATAGATTCTATATGCTAGTGAGAAAGGAAATTGGACAAAGTTTTTTTATTCTATAAAAATATGTTAGCACTACATTAAAACTAAATACATGGAGGACAAAGATTTGACTACGGAACAATATCTTAAAAAATGTTGTCTGAGGGTGTCTTTCAAAGTATAAATGGAAAGATAGTTATAGATTTTATTTTTATTTCTTATTTCATTTAGAAGCAACCATTTTTCTTTTCTTTTTTTCTTAGCTGCAGTAGTCCTCTAAATCATGGAAATTGCCGTTTCACTCATTTAAAGCCATGAGAGTACTTGACTCTTTTCTATTCCAAAAGGAAAAATAGAAAGCGCCACTTGATTTTAACAGAATGGTACTGAACCGTTATGAGACTTTTACGTAGGGTCACATATAGGTCGGAGAAAAGATATATACAAAAATTAGCTCTTAAACTAAAGATGACAAACAAGATAGACACGATTTTATTCTGCGTGTTTTTCTTAGTTGTTTAGGTCTTTTACTCATATGAATTGAGTATTACTCTCCTTAGATAAGGTGTTCTCAGTAAATGTCATAGAGAAATACAAATGAAAACAAATTTTATTTTATTTACAAATAAATTTAATGATACCACCTGTAGAAACAAGTCTCCATGAACTCTACTCACCCATTCTCTTACATGATTTATATTAGCTGTTTTCATTCAAGCTCATGGTTTTATAATCTAGCAAATAGTGTCTGCAAAATAAGCTCCCAATTAAGGCATGAAAAGAATGATGTTGCATGTCCCACTAATTACTAATTATTTTCCAATTGCATTAATAGAATGAAAGAGCTTTGAGCACCTAGACTTACCAAACATTGCCTCTTCTATGGATGAACAAGTCAGAGTGTGCAGCAACAAACTATCAATCTCAGCTGGTGACTGAGACTTAGACAACTAGGAGTAACAAATGATAGTAGCAAGATGTAATAATAGTAACAATTCTGCAAGGAATATAATTATTCATGCTCATAAAGGTGTCACTGAGGTAACACTATTTATAGTGAAAATTATGCATTTTTTAAAAAGTTTACATAAAAAATAGCACATCTATCCCAAACCAGCTCACCGTTTACTTATATCTGCCATCCGTCTGTTTGATTTGTTCATTAAATGAGAGAAAGGTGTTGGAGAATTGTGAAGCCAATCATTGTCACCATATTTTGCATGTGTAATACACACATTGTTGCCCAAAATTTTGACAGAAAAATAAGGATGCACATTATAAATGATAGTACTAATTCCATATCTATATAAATGTTTTAAATTATTTTATTTATGCTCATGAGTTAGAAATATAACTCTAGAAAGCCATATCAATACCCATAGGCAGAATAATACCCTGAATATAGTAACTGGTTTTTGTTGAACTTAACAAGGAACTTGCCAGGAAAGCATTTTTGGCCAAGAAAGAGTAAAGTATTTCTCTTCCTACATTTTAGGCAGATGCTACCAATCTAGATGATCTTTTTAGAACAATTATTGGAAAAAATCTTGGAAAAGGTCAAAACGGTTTTTGTACATTGCAAGCTTTAAGATAACAGTTATTAAATATTCTAAAGAACGTGTTAACAAAGCTGTCAAGAGCCACTGTGAACCTCCTCCCACAGAGGGTGGTATCAGATCTCGAAGGCAGCAGAAAGGAAAGCTTCTTCAAAAGTTGAGGCAGAAGGCGGCGATGTGAACAATGTGAAGGAAACTTCAACTGCTCCAAAGTGGAGCAGGTGAAAACCTGGATTCAGGAGCAGCATCAAACTGGGATCTCTGTTTCTACCAAGATGCTACAAGAAGAGAGTAATAGAATTGCAAAAGAAAGAAAACATTAATATTTTCTTAGTGCCATCTAAATGGTAATTTAACTTAATGAAGAGAGAAAATGTGAGCATGAGCACATAAACCAAACTTGCCTCCAAACTTCCCAGCAACCTATGAGAATCAAGTTTTGAAATTGCATTCTTACGTTATCAATCTTTGAAACACAAATCTTTGAAACACAATTTTGAACTGTCCTAAATCACCAATATGGATGAGGTCCCATTCACATTTGATGTGCCATTCAATAGAATTGGAGAGCTCAAAGGAATACAGATTGTGCTGTTCAAACTAGTGGACATTAGAAAACACATTTCACTGTTGTAGCCTGTTGTGCTGATGGGTCAAAGCAGCTACCTACAATCATTTTTAAAAGAAAAAAAAACTGTCTCAAAAAGAAAAGATTCCAAGAGGAGTTACTGCCCACATGCATGAAATAGGAGAGATGAATGAAGAAGACTTGAAAAAGTGTTTTAACAAAGTATGGTCATGAAGTCCCGGAGGATTACTTAAAAAAAAAAAAAATCTTTGCTTGGTTTTGATCACTTCAAAGCCTATGTTACACAAAGTGAAAAAGCAGTCACGGTGGAATTGAAAACCAACTTCCTGTGATACCTGGTGGGCTAACAAGCCAACTGCAGCCTCTTGATGTCTCAGAAAACTAGCCCTTAACAGCCCTAATGGGGAAAGAGTGGACTTCATACATGCACTCAGCTGGTAATAATTTAACTCCTACAGGCAGAATCAAGAAAGCATCAATCACCCAGGTTTGTGGTTGGATCATAAGATCTAGAAAAAAGTTGCTGTGAAGTTGTTTAAAAAATGCCACATTAGCAATGCTATGAATGGAACCCAAGATGATGAAATTTACTGGGATGAAGAAAGCAACTCTTCAGAAGATAGTGGTAATGTAGAAATTGAAGATGATTCTTCCAATATTGATAGTGACAAAGAGCTCTTGGCTTCTGTGATGCATATATATGGTAAATTTGTTACTGTTGTATAAAATTTATTGTACCTTGGAGCTGTTCTTATGTTTGTAATTATTTGTAATATAAAACTTCTTGTGTAATAATGTTACAAAATAAACGCTAAAATGTCTTTACAATACAAAAAACAGTACCTAACTATAAACAAATAAAAATTTGAATTAAAAAATTACGGAGAAAGATCTTTCTTTCCTGAAAGTTTGGGTCAAAAATTTGGGTACGCCTTATGCATGGGAGCACATGATACACTGCAAAATTCAATAATTACTTCCATGTCTATTTTCTGTAATATTGACATATCATATGATCTCAACCCATTATTAGAAGGCTAATTTTTACTCACTTTATTTTTAGGATATTTGATTTTTCTGGTAGACTGGCATAGTTGAGTAACAGTTTAGTTGTCATTATCGTGTCTCGGTTAAATTCTTAGTCCTTTTTTTGCTTTCCCTTCCACTTTCCCTCAGCGAAGGCATTACCTCTATTGGTATTAACTGTAGAAAGTCAATAAGATGAGCAATGAAATTCAAGCAAAATCATAGAGGAAGGACTAATGCCTAACAAATATTTTAATGTATTTAATGCAACTATCATGAAAAAAAGTAAAATTATAATAAAAAAGACACATAATTTTCCACATTAGCTTAGGCTAAAAGGTATTATAATATCCAATATTGGTATTTGTATGTGAATGGTGACCTCATATTCTTCTGTGAATATATAAATATTAACAAAAGCTTTGGGAAACTATTATATTGTATTAATTTTTATTGACAAAACAACTTTATCTTTTAATCCTACTTCCATTTTAAGAAACCAAACTGATACGATAATTGAAACAAAGGTTTATATAAAGGAGTAGCTACACCTGAGGATTTGAGACTGGATCCCCAATATATTAGGGCACTGTCTCAGTCTTCCACTTTCTAAGTACGATTTATGAATTTTCCTTTCATGAGAAAATAATTTTTCATGGAACATTTCTACTGCATATTGTATTGTCACAGTAAACATGAAAACTTGTGCCAGAATGGGGAAACAGGGGAGATTCATATTTTATGCCTAATAATGAAAAGTTCTGTGGCTAAAGAAATATTTCAAGGAAAATATGTTTGCCCAGAAAATGAGCTTAAACAGTTAATGGCAAAAGCAGTGGGCGGGGGGAGGGGGTCTCGTCTCAGTAAACCTAAAGTGCTGGAGTAGGTTAAGAAGTTAAGATATGGTGAAAATGAACATATTATGAACAAAAGCCAAGACAAGAAAGAGAAGAAGAATATTTGGTGAGAAAAAACATCAGAAGGTTAAGGTATGGTTCCTGAAAATATTTATATATAGGCATGGTTCAAATTTCAATTTTGCTTTGTCATGCTTTATGTTAAACTCACACCTCAAAACATCTTTGATTTAGTCTAAACTCAAATACTTTAGTTTAATTATGTTTGGAGTTCAAGAAGGGCCTATGTACCAAATGGGTCAAAAATCTATAGAAGTGGGTGACAGTAGCCTAGGGTCTGATGGAAATACATTTGTGCAAAGGTTCTTTTGAAATCCTGTAGGAAAATCTAATGTTGAGGGAAGAACTAAATAATAAGCAAACCAGGACAAGATGAACTTATAAAATCTGTAATCTTTTTTTAATGAGAAAGAACCTCAGGAAAAACGGTGATAGAATATAGGCCATCTCATCTCTAATTAGCATGGGGTCTTCTATTACTGCATTTGGTCTTTAAGGGGAATGAGTCCCCTTTCTTGGCAAAATACAGTGAACTATAGCAGGCTGCAATTCCTGATGTCACAGCTAGAAAAAATAAGCAAGATTAATTACACAAAAAATTACTTTATGAAAGGCATCAGGGAGCTTGTGTAACAATGAGGAGCACATGATCAAAATTCTGGAGAGGAAAGAACTGTTTTGATGTAAGCTAATAATATCTAGCTGTTTGCTTTTCTCCCAGTGATTATGTGACAGTTTTTCCCAAAGAACATTTACTCATTTTAAGGGTCTATTTGAGAGGCAGGGGTGTTAGGCCAAAAGCTTTAGAAAGGCACGTACGGTAACCCCATCTACTCTAGTAATAACTGCAAGAAGAGCCCTGTCAGGGTTGGTGCAACCTCACAAACATGACAAGTCTTCATCCTAAGACATCTGTCAAATTTAAAAGCAACATAGGACCACTGGTGAAGGGTAGAATTAAATCTCTCATATTTTAAACAAAGATCTCATAGAGCAAACCCTAGAAACAAAGGTTAGATGAGAAGGGCAGGAACTTGCTAACACTGCAATCCAGACCTGAGTCAGGATTTCAGCCCTTGTCAGGATTGACCAGTTGTTTCCATATTACCTTAGAGAACAGGGGCGGCTATTTCTGGTGGAAAAGAATAGAGTCTGAATGTGGATACACTATTAAATAAAATAAAACATATATTATGCACATGTTAGCATACAAATAAAAAAGAATTATACATACAAAGACAGCAGACTATGTCACCAATAATCAAGAAAAATTAAGGACAAAAGAATCAATTTTAGTAATTTGAGAGTCCTTGTGTGGAGTTAGCAATAAGGACTGTAAATTTATTTTGATGCATACGTTCAAGAAAATAAAAATGAAGAGTGGCAAAATAGATAGGATTAGAAAGCTCTACCACTGAACTTTAATCTGTTAAAAATGATCATTTAAGTGTTTTTCCTATGCTTTCTTGGAGGATTTTTATTGTTTCATGCCTTAAATTTAAGTCCTTTATCCATATTGGCCTGGGGAAAGACTTCATGAAGAAGCCTGCCATGGCAATTGCAACAACAACAAAAATAAACAAATGGGACTTCATTAAACTGAAAAGCTTCTGTACAGCTAAGGAGACAATAACCAAAGCAAAGAGACAACCTACATAATGGGAAAGGATATTTGCATATTTTCAATCAGACAAAAGCTTGATAACTAGGATCTATAGAGAACTCTAATCCACATGAAAAAAGCCAACAATCCCTTATATCAATGGGCAAGAGACATGAATAGAACTTTCTCTAAAGACGACAGACGAATGGCTAACAAACACATGAAAAAATGTTCCTCATCTCTATATATTAGAGAAATGCAAATCAAAACAACCCTGAGATATCATCTAACCCCAGTGAGAATGGCCCACATCACAAAATCTCAAAACTGCAGATGCTGGCGTGGATGTGGAGAGAAGGAACACTTTTACACTGCTGGTGGGACTGCAAACTAGTACAACCTTTCTGGAAGGAAGTATGGAGAAACCTCAAAGCACTCAAGCTAGACCTCCCATTTGATCCTGCAATCCCATTACTGGGCATCTACCCAGAAGGAAAGAAATCCTTTTATCATAAGGACACTTGTACTAGACTGTTTATTGCAGCTCAATTTACAATCGCCAAAATCTGGAAACAGCCTAAATGCCCACCAACCCAGGAATGGATTAACAAGCTGTGGTATATGTATACCATGGAATACTATTCAGCCGTTAAAAAAAAATGGAGACTTTACATCCTTCGTATTAACCTGGATGGACGTGGAAGACATTATTCTTAGTAAAGCATCACAAGAATGGAGAAGCATGAATCCTATGTACTCAATTTTGATACGAGGACAATTAATGACAATTATGGTTATGGGGGGGAAACAGAAAGAGGGAAGGAGGGAGGTGGGTGGGGCCTTGGTGTGTGTTACACTTTATGGGGGCAAGACATGATTGCAAGAGGGACTTTACCTAACAATTGCAATCAGTGTAACCTGGCTTATTGTACCCTCAATGAATCCCCAACAATAAAAAAAAAAAAAAAAAGATCATTTAAGAAATTGAAAAAAAATTAAAAACTAAACATTGCATTGAAATTAAGCAGTCCAGTGGATGTAAGAGCACCACAGGGGCCACAGAAAAAGCTCAGATTGATCACATGGAGGACAGAGCAGTAACAAATACGGCCAATAGAAACTACAGAGAAAAATTAAAAATAGACGTGTGTGACAGAGACGCGAGGCACACGTGATAGGTGCACTTTTCATTTACTCTATTCAAAGAAAACATTTCATAAATTTTTTTCTGGCTGATTTTACATCTTTATTACTCCAGATATTCTTTTTTTAATTTTATTTATTTATTTTTTTATTGTTGGGGATTCATTGAGGATACAATAAGCCAGGTTACACTGATTGCAATTGTTAGGTAAAGTCCCTCTTGCAATCGTGTCTTGGCCCCTACTCCAGATATTCTTTGAGGCTATAATCATCTTCTGAGAAAATCTCACTGGCTTTTTTCCTAATTGAAATAAGTCTCTAAATGATAAAGGATGGTCATTTTTACAATTCCAAACCTGGCACATACCATATCATATTACTTATTCATTTAAAAAATATCCCTCGTTAACTTTAACATTTTTATTAACCTGCTTCTGAAGAGATCTTACCAAGTTTAATTCTCAATGTATTTTAATATTTCTTGTAACTATTTGAATATAATATTTTATATTGTTTTTCTCAAGGGGTTTCTATTATAGTTTGGGAAGCTAATTAATTGCAATATATTTATTTTGTTTGCTTGTTATTCTACAATTGTCAGATAATATGCATATATTAACAATTAGTTTTATTATATTTTTATGTCTTCTATTTTAAGCTTTTTTTTTTGAGACAGAGTTTCACTTATTAACCCTCAGTAGAATGCTGTGGCATCATAGCGCACAGCAACCTCCAACTCCTTTGGGCTAAGGCGATTCTCTTGCCTCAGCCTCCCAAGTAGCTGGGACTATAGGCGCTTGCCACAACACCCAGCTATATTTTAAGCTCTTTTAAAATCACATTTAATAGAAAATATAATTGTGTAAGCTGCTCTCTTTGATCTACTACCAGTTTACAATGATTATTACTAATATGTTTTTGTCCCTAAGGGTGTGTTCATAGCACATATGATGGGACTCTACCAGGAAATAAGAATAATCAGTGCCCTGTGACAAGCACATATTAAACATTTAGTAAATATTTTAAGAGGATCAATGTATAGACAAAAGTGTTCTCTTATAGAATTTTTGCTTTTGCCATTTTAAGCCTTTTTTGTTTACCTAAAAGCATTTTATCTTCTTTTTTCATATACATTTCTATATCATGAATGTTGTTGTGAATGACATACAACAACATTTATTGAATCTCACTACCCAAGACTTTGAAAATATCCGTATTCAAAAGCCAATATGTGATTACTTGTTCCTTTTCATTTGATGAATGAAAATTGTGAGGATGTACAATTTATTAAGTCAGTTTGTATTTTGAAACAAAACATACCTGCAGGGTTTCTATATGTAACTTCTCCATGCTGTTAAAGTGTTAACAACAATATTAATATATTGTGGAAGTAGAAACATCTCACTCAGATATATATGAATCTATATATAGACCTAGACCAATGATCATTTTACTCAAGGGTTGATGTATTTTAAATTGGTTCTCATTTATGCATAATTTCTATAAAGAAGCATCTAATTTCTGTGTCAAAGAATTTTATGAAAATTATATTTACACATTATACTATAATAAGGAATGCATTATTAGTCACCCACTTATTCTATTAGAATTCATAGATGTTTTCTTGTTCAGATTACTGAGAAAATAACTGGCTGAGCTTTTTCTTTCAACTCAGATCATGTAATGAATAAACCAGAATCAACTCTGGCTTGAGGGGCTACAAGGTGAAAAAAATAAAATTAAATCAAGGATGAGTATCTACAACTGTGTTTGGAATGATGGAAGACAAAAGTAATATTTACAGGAAAAAATTTATTTCAGGTGTCAAGCCCTCTATTAAATGCTCCCTCCATGAAGACACTTAATCTTAAGATGTAGGTCCTATCAGTACCCACGTGTCAGAGATCCAAAACGGAAGCATAGACAAATTGAAGCACTTGATCATGGTAACACATGCTTTTGAATATTGTCATAGTAGTAACAGAAGTCCATTTATGATGTAACCTGAATACTCTGTCCCCTACACATAATCTTAACCAACATTCTATATTTCTGTATTATCTCTTAAGCAGAAACTGAGGGTGTATAGATATCATGACCTGTGTTTCTCCTTCGTGATGTTTATAATACACATAGCACAAAGCTTAGCCTAAACTCTTAAGTAATTCCCCTTTATTTTGTCTTTCTCTACTTTATGCAAAAGCCGTATCTGCTTTCTGTTAAGAGAGGTTTACCTTTGCAGTACTAATTCTGGCCAAATAAATCTTACTAGAAAAATCAAACTGAAAATAATGATCTCTTAATGACAGTGAAATAACATATGAAAGCATGATTGCAGATACTTGTCTGAAAATGTCCACACTTGCAACTGTCCCCCACCTATCCTGAGCATCCATTTCTTGCTCAGAAAGTCTTCCAATTTGGAGGATCTATTTTGCTTTTGTCCTACATAAGAACTGTATCTGTAGTGCTGTGGACTTCATATGTTGAAGCCCTAACCCCTGATGTAATGGCATTTGGAGTTGGAGACTTTAGTATGTAATTAAGTTGGAGGAGAACAGACGGTGGGCACCTCATGGTGGGATTAGAGCTCTTGTAAAAGAGGCACTACAAACAGTGCTCTTGCGTCATTTTCTCACTCTCTTTCTCTCCTCTCCCCCGTCCCTGTCCCCTCAGTTGTAAAGAATACTTAGATTTTTCTCTAAAACTTATGCTTTCTTCTTCCTGGCCAGAATAACTTTCCGCACCTCAGCTCTGTTAATAGAGAAGGCAGCCAACTCTTACTTATTTCCACCTTTCACATACCCAGTCCTCTAATTCGGGCAAACAGTTTGTAATTGTTAATCATTTTTAAAGATTGCAATTAATATGTATGTTTTCAAGGTTGTAACGTGTGTATGACTTTATAACCACTCAATATTGTGCCTTAGATTTAGTTTTATATCACAGCTGCTTTTATGCTCATCCATAAGATATATTCCTTGGTACATGCTTTTTAAAGACTGCTTTTATTTAATTTTTATGTGTTTTCATAAACAGATCTTTTATGCAGGAATTTTATTTCTGTATAATTTAACATCTTTCTGTTCAATGTGCTTTATTCTCTCTTCAGACATGTTGATTATCAATATAATGCCTATTGTCTGGAACTATTATCTCTCTTGTGTGGATTATAAACATTATATCTAGTTTTTCTTATTTCTGAGAAGTTTTTATTTCTTTTTGAGCAGCCAGTAACTTCTTTTTGAGATCATACTTTATAACACTGATCAAACATTTGAAATGATTAATATTCTTGTTTAATTTAATTTTACTTATGATATTTGTTTTGTTAAACTTTTATAGAAACATTTTTTGTCATCTAATTTTATATAATACACACAAAATTACTTGATCTTTTTATTTTCCATTCCTTCCTCATACCAAATGTTACCCATTCAACACTTCCCAAATAAACATATAGTAGATATTTCCACTTTCTAAAGGTATACTTTTGCATCAATTACTTAAAAGTGTAGCCTTCTCTGACTATCTCTTGTTTTCCAATTCTTAATATAGATATAACATAAAAATGTATTTTTCTTCTATAAGAAACATAATAATAAAGGATCTGTGATAAGTCAGCAATGACAATCATATTTGGTGCCAGAGAGACTGTGGATTATAAACTAGAGAATAAACACTCAATAAAAAAGACCTAAGATCCAGCTTCTCATTAAAATAAATAAATTTGCATGTTTATGTGTTGGGTACCAGCCCCAGCTGTCCTATGGGTTCCCTCCCAGTAGTTTGGCGGAAATGAGAGGACAAAGAAAAAATGAAAGAACAAGAGACTAGACAAAGTTTAAGAGATAGCTGGGTCAGAAGACTGCATGCCCTTCTTCATGAGGCTCAACATAGCACGCAGTGTTTTGCCCCAGACTAGCTCCATCTTTGTTTCATACACCATTGTTGTAATCATAAATCTCATGAGGGCAAGACAAACAACTTCAATTATGGTTCTCACTGCACTTGCATTTTTCTAACTAAACTATTTCTTTTAACTACATTAATTGGATGGATTTACTTTTATTTCTCTAAGTATTTATGATGTTTAACACAAACGGAACATGGAACCATGAAAACAGTCCAAGAGCAGGATGTCAGAGAAGACCCAGGTCAAGCTACCCACACAAATCACAGGATAATACTTGAGAAGCTTTGTGCTTAGACAAACAGACAGAAGTTTCTGGTCAAATCAAGGTGGGAGAAGAAAAAAGATAATTTATCATCTTATCTGGTCCAGAGCAAATCGTGCTATCTTTAACAACATTTAAACATTTTGTATACTCTTAACTCTACAAAAACACTCACTCTTCTAGAGCAAGTAGCCCCACTCCCCTGCAAGTCTTGCCACTGAAGCAGCGTCGTGGGAGAGAGGTGAAATTTCAGCAAGACACCTCTGGAGTTTTAAAAGCACCAGGCCTCCAGCAGTGTGTTTTGCACTGGATTTAAGGTTCTTACATCTACTTTTTCCTGTTTCTGTTTTCATTTGCCCATCCTCTGCAATCATTTTCTAGTTCAATTCCTAGCCTACTTAGAACTAATACTTGAATATTGGTTTTAAGCTTATTAAATCCTTATTACTAGCAATGCAAGCACATCAAGACATGACTCTTCCCTTAAGTACTCTCGCGTGTGCCCATATTTATGTTGGTTTTTTAACTCTTTCTTTTTGCTCCATTTCTTGAGGGAAAAAAACCTCACCTTAACATTTATTCATTGGGCTATCAATTTGTGAGCTTTCTATTAAGAAATGAATCAAGAAATTTTTCTATTAACTCAAGTATTTCTGTAAAGGTGGATTCGGAGATATCGGAATGTGAGATTAGAACTCAGGGTCTTTATTTTTCTTATATATAAAAGTAAGTGCATTCGGTAAAAGCACTGTAGGGACAAAGATGTTTGGGCTGTCTTGCCCACAACTTTGGGTGTGAGATGAGACAAAGAGCATGACCTTGCTGGAAGGTGCCACGTGTTTCATCATAAGCCATGACTGTGTACAGAAATGTCATGGTTATGGAACTGCTGCTTGGCATGTTGCCACTTTTGTTTCCCTGGGTTTTACAGGACCTTCCTCTAGCGTGGATGACAGATCATAGACTGTGGACAATCTATGTAACTCAGCTCCCTGGCCGCCAGGAGTTGGATAAGGGCAGACCTCCCATGTAGCTCACCAGCTGCAGTCAGCTGAACAAAGTGTATTGCACCTGCCCTCCATGCCTGAGTTTCTCACTAGTCTGTCTGAAATAGAACACTGAAATTACAAGCACATATACCCTTTATTTTTGAATTGTTCAACAGATATTTGAAACTTCTCATATTATATCTTACATGTTATCAGTTATGCCAGAAATATTAGCATTCAAAACTTAATTAACAAGTCACTTGGATTAATTTATTAACACTCCTTTATCTTTACACTAGATATTTTTGGTATGCTTGATCTCCCGAACACACCTGAAGGCAGAAGATCTACAGAGCCAGTCTTTGTGCTCTGTCATATGGAGCAAGGCACTTTTCACAGGTGCCCATGAAGAACACTTCTAAATGAGTAAATGTGAAATGTAAGGTTGACTATTTCTACCAAATTACGCAAAACATTGGCAAGGCATTTGAAAATTTATACCTCAATAGCTTTGTCAGTACAGATGTATGGATGGATATATCTGCTTATGTCTCAGATATCAGGATTACTACTTTGGTTGCAGTTTTTTTTTTTGTTTTTTTTTCTTTTTTTTTTATTGTTGGGGATTCATTGAGGGTACAATAAGCCAGTTACACTGATTGCAATTGTTAGGTAAAGTCCCTCTTGCAATCATGTCTTGCCCCCATAAAGTGTGACACACACTAAGGCCCCACCCCACTCCCTCCCTCTCTCTTTCTGCTTCCCCCCCCATAACCTTAATTGTCATTAATTGTCCTCATATCAAGATTGAGTACATAGGATTCATGCTTCTCCATTCTTGTGATGCTTTACTAAGAATAATGTCTTCCACTTCCATCCAGGTTAATACGAAGGATGTAAAGTCTCCATTTTTTTTAATGGCTGAATAGTATTCCATGGTATACATATACCACAGCTTGTTAATCCATTCCTGGGTTGGTGGGCATTTAGGCTGTTTCCACATTTTGGCGATTGTAAATTGAGCTGCAATAAACAGTCTAGTACAAGTGTCCTTATGATAAAAGGATTTTTTTCCTTCTGGGTAGATGCCCAGTAATGGGATTGCAGGATCGAATGGGAGGTCTAGGTTGAGTGCTTTGAGGTTTCTCCATACTTCCTTCCAGAAAGGTTGTACTAGTTTGCAGTCCCACCAGCAGTGTAAAAGTGTTCCCTTCTCTCCACATCCACGCCAGCATCTGCAGTTTTGAGATTTTGTGATGTGGGCCATTCTCTCTGGGGTTAGATGATATCTCAGGGATGTTTTGATTTGCATTTCTCTAATATATAGAGATGATGAACATTTTTTCATGTGTTTGTTAGCCATTCGTCTGTCGTCTTTAGAGAAAGTTCTATTCATGTCTCTTGCCCATTGATATAGGGGATTGTTGGCTTTTTTCATGTGGATTAATTTGAGTTCTCTATAGATCCTGGTTATCAAGCTTTTGTCTGATTGAAAATATGCAAATATCCTTTCCCATTGTGTGGGTTGTCTCTTTGCTTTGGTTATCGTCACCTTAGCTGTACAGAAGCTTTTCAGTTTAATGAAGTCCCATTTGTTTATTTTTGTTGTTGTTGCAATTGCCATGGCAGTCTTCTTCATGAAGTCTTCCCCCAGGCCAATATCTTCCAGTGTTTTTCCTATGCTTTCTTTGAGGATTTTTATTGTTTCGTGCCTTAAATTTAAGTCCTTTATCCATCTTGAATCAATTTTTGTGAGTGGGGAAAGGTGTGGGTCCAGTTTCAGTCTTTTACACGCAGACATCCAATTCTCCCAACACCATTTATTGAATAGGGAGTCTTTCCCCCAAGGTAAGTTCTTGTTTGGTTTATCGAAGATTAGGTGGTTGTAAGATGTTAGTTTCATTTCTTGGTGTTCAATTCGATTCCAAGTGTCTATGTCTCTGTTTTTGTGCCAGTACCATGCTGTCTTGAGCACTATGGCTTTGTAGTACAGACTCAAATCTGGTATGCTGATGCCCCCAGCTTTATTTTTGTTACTAAGAACTGCCTTAGCTATACGGGGTTTTTTCCGGTTCCATACAAAACGCAGAATCATTTTTTCCAAATCTTGAAAGTACGATGTAGGTACTTTGATAGGAATGGCATTGAATAGGTAGATTGCTTTGGGAAGTATAGACATTTTAACAATGTTGATTCTTCCCATCCATGAGCATGGTATGTACTTCCATTTGTTAATATCCTCTGCTATTTCCTTTCTGAGGAGTTCATAGTTTTCTTTATAGAGGTCCTTCACCTCCTTCGTTAGGTATATTCCTAGGTATTTCATTTTCTTTGAAACTATGGTGAAGGGAGTTGTGTCCTTAATTAGCTTCTCCTCTTGACTGTTATTGGTGTATACAAAGGCTACTGACTTGTGGACATTGATTTTATATCCTGAAACATTACTGTATTTTTTGATGACTTCTAGGAGTCTTGTGGTTGAGTCTTTGGGGTTCTCTAAGTATAAGATCATGTCGTCAGCAAAGAGGGAGAGTTTGACCTCCTCTGCTCCCATTTGGATTCCCTTTATTTCCTTGTCTTGCCTAATTGTATTGGCTAGAACTTCCAGCACTATGTTGAATAGTAAAGGTGACAGAGGACAACCTTGTCTGGTTCCAGTTCTAAGAGGAAAAGCTTTCAGTTTTACTCCATTCAGTAAAATATTGGCTGTGGGTTTGTCATAGATAGCTTCAATCAGTTTTAGAAATGTGCCACCTATGCCTATACTCTTCAGTGTTCTAATTAGAAAAGGATGCTGGATTTTATCAAATGCTTTTTCTGCATCTATTGAGAGGATCATGTGATCTTTATTTTTGCCTCTGTTAATATGGTGGATAACGTTTATGGACTTGCGTATGTTGAACCAGCCTTGCATCCCTGGGATGAAGCCTGCTTGATCATGATGAATGACTTTTTTGATGATAAGCTGTAATCTATTGGCTAGGATTTTGTTGAGAATTTTTCCATCTATATTCATGAGTGAGATTGGTCTGAAATTCTCCTTTTTGTTTGGGTCTTTTCCTGGTTTTGGTATCAGGGTGATGTTTGCTTCATAGAATGTGTTGGGGAAGATTCCTTCTTCCTCAATTTTTTGGAATAATTTCTGCAGTACAGGAATAAGCTCTTCCTTGAAGGTTTGATAGAATTCTGGAGTGAAGCCATCTGGACCAGGGCATTTTTTAGTTGGAAGCTTTTTTATTGTTTCTTTGATCTCAGTGCTTGAAATTGGTCTGTTCAGGAGGTCTATTTCTTCCTGGCCAAGTCTAGGGAGAGGGTGTGATTCCAAATATTGATCCATTTCCTTCACATTGTCAAATTTCTGGGCATACAGTTTCTGGTAGTATTCAGAGATGATCTCTTGTATCTCTGTGGGATCAGTTGTTATTTCCCCTTTATCATTTCTGATTGAGGTTACTAGAGATTTTACTTTTCTATTTCTAGTTAGTCTGGCCAATGGTTTATCTATTTTATTTATTTTTTCAAAAAACCAACTCCTTGTTTCATTAATTTTCTGAATGATTCTTTTGTTTTCAATTTCATTGATCTCTGATTTGATTTTGGAGATTTCTTTTCTCCTACTGAGTTTAGGCTTAGATTGTTCTTCTTTTTCCAATTCCATAAGGTCTCTTGTGAGATTGTTGATGTGCTCTCTGTCTGTTTTTCGAATGTAGGCATCTAAAGCGATGAATTTTCCTCTCAAAACTGCTTTTGCAGTATCCCACAGGTTTTGGTAGCTTGTGTCTTCATTGTTGTTATGCTTAAGGAAGTTAGTGATTTCCTGTTTGATTTCTTCCTGCACCCATCTGTTATTCAACAGAAGATTGTTTAATTTCCATGCCTTTGGATGGGGTCGAGCATTTTTGTTAGAGTTGAGTTCCACCTTTAGTGCCTTATGGTCTGAAAAGATACAAGGTAAAATTTCAATTCTTTTGATTCTGTTGATATTTGTTTTGTGTCCCAGGATATGATCAATTTTGGAGAATGTTCCATGGGGTGATGAGAAGAATGTATATTCTTTATCTTTGGGGTGGAGTGTTCTATATGCGTCTATCAAGCATAATTGTTCTAGGGTCTCATTTAAATCTCTTATATCCTTGTTTAATTTCTGTTTAGAGGATCTGTCCAGCTCTGTAAGAGGTGTGTTAAAGTCCCCTGTTATGATGGTATTATCAGATATCATATTGCTCAGACTGAGTAAGGTCTGTTTCAAGAATCTGGGAGCATTTAAATTTGGTGCATAGATATTTAGAATTGAAATGTCTTCTTGTTGTAGTTTTCCCTTGACCAATATAAAGTGACCATCTTTGTCTTTTTTGACTTTAGTTGCTTTAAATCCACATGTATCTGAAAATAAGATTGCAACTCCTCTTTTCTTCTGAATTCCATTTGCCTGAAAAATTGTCTTCCAACCCTTGACTCGGAGCTTTAATTTGTCTTTTGAAGCCAGGTGTGTTTCTTGCAGACAGCAAATGGATGGCTTGTGCTTTTTAATCCAGTCAGCCAATCTATGTCTCTTCAGTGGGGAATTCAAGCCATTAACATTTATGGAGATAATTGATAAGTGTGGTAGTATTCTATTCGTCTTATTTGGTGAGAGTCCATTGCTTAGTTTTATCTTTTGCATCAGTGTGGAGGTTAGGTTCTGTCCTTTGATTTCTGAGATCTTACTTTGCTGCTGATCCATTGTGGTGGTCAGTGTGCAGAACAGGTTGAAGTATTCCCTGTAGAGCTGGTCTTGTTGTGGTGAATTTCCTCAATGTTTGTATATCCGTAAATGATTTGATTTCTCCATCAATTTTGAAGCTTAGCTTAGCAGGGTACAGAATTCTGGGCTGAAAATTGTTCTGTTTAAGTAGATTAAAGGTAGATGACCATTGTCTTCTTGCTTGGAAAGTTTCATTAGAGAAGTCTGAGGTCACTCTGATGGATTTGCCCCTGTAGGTCAACTGGCGCTTACTCCTGGCAGCTTGCAGAATCTTTTCTTTTGTCTTGACTTTGGACAGGTTCATCACAATGTGTCTTGGAGAAGCTCGGTTAGAGTTGAGGCGACCTGGGGTCCGATAGCCCTCTGAAAGCAGTGTGTCAGAATCTTTGGTGATGTTTGGGAAATTTTCTTTTATAATATTCTCTAGTATGGCTTCCATTCCTCTGGGGCATTCTTCTTCCCCTTCTGGAATTCCTATAACTCGTATGTTGGAACGTTTCATAAAGTCCCATAATTCTGACAGTGAACGTTCTGCTTTCTCTCTCTTCTTTTCTGCCTCTTTTACTATCTGAGTTATCTCAAAAACTTTGTCTTCTACCTCTGAAATTCTTTCTTCTGCATGGTCTAACCTGTTGCTGATACTTTCCATTGCATCTTTAAGTTCCCTGATTGACTGTTTCATTTCCTTCAGCTCTGCTATATCCTTTTTATATTCTTCATATCGTTCATCTCTGATTTGATTCTGTTTTTGGATTTCCTTTTGGTTATTTTCCACTTTATTAGCAGTTTCCTTCATTGTTTCCATCATTTCTTTCATTGTTTTCAACATGTGTATTCTAAATTCCCTTTCTGTCATTCCTAACATTTCTGTATAGGTGGAATCCTCTGCAGTAGCTACCTCATGGTCCCTTGGCGGGGTTGTTCTGGACTGGTTCTTCATGTTGCCTGGAGTTTTCTGCTGATTCTTCCTCATGAGTGATTTCTTTTATCTGTTTCCTTGCCCTAATTTTCCTTTCACTTCCTCTTGCTCTTTAAGTTCTTGTGCCTGTGGACTAAGGGTTACAGGACCAGAAAGGTGAGAAGGTTGAAGAGCAAAAAAGGGATGAAAGAAAGGAGGACCGAGTGATAAGAAAAAAAAGAAAGATAGAGAAAGGAGAGGGGGTAGGGATAAGGAATATTGACAAAAAGAAGAGAGGCACAGAAAGAGGGAGACAGGGCAATATAGGTGTACAGTAGGGTACTTTGACACAACCTTAAAAAACCCCACCTTCTGGGGGTTGGGTGCCCAGTTGGGTGGTTCCCTTGAGGTCAGCAGCTCTTTGCTAACCTGGTCAGACACAGTACCCCACCTCCACCAAGTAGAGAGGAAAGACAAAAATGCTATAAATCAAACCAAAACAAGCAAACAGAAAACTTTATGGTGATAAAATTGGGTGAAAAACCAAGTGATAGCGGTAGAAACACTAGCAAAAATGAAGTTGTAGTTATTAAAAAAGGCAGCAATGGGAAATTATAATTAAACTAGAAAAATTGAGAAAGAAAGAGGGATCTGTATGGAAAAGATTGAAATTAAGAAACAAAAGAACATCAACAACGTCAAAATAAACAAACAAAAAAACCCAACCAAACAAAAAAAAAAGAAAAAAAAATTACACAACCAAAAACAAAGCAGTTTGTATATGTTGTTGAATATTGTCTGGGCAACACGTGGTCTTTTGGGGTATGAGATGTTAGTCACAGTTCTGATACGACTGGAGGCTGCTGATTTCTCAAACCCCAGCAGGTAGACACCCTAAATCTCTCTTCAGCCCACTTAAAAGGCACTTTGAACTTGTAAACTTGCTGAGCAGAAGCTTTCCCAGCTTTCTCGCTGGAATCACTGCTGAAGTGGCTATCCACTTACTCAGTGTGCCAAAACCGGTCTCACTCTGCCCCTGAGGGTTAGGGCTGCAAGGCGGCTCAGACCCCACCCTTAGGCTACTTGGTTGCTGGGTTACCAGCTCCCACCCGTTTCTAGCTCTGCGACCCTGAGGGCGGAGCTTGCCGGGGCAGATCACTGACAATGGATCCGTGTGACCCACCGCCAAACACTATTAGCTCCGTCTGGCTCAGCGGCTCAGACTGGGGCCCTAGACAACGGCCAAAGTTCTCCGCACTCCCACTCAGGCCTTCCCCAAGGCAGTTCAACTCAGTGCCAAGTCCAAGGACATCAAAAGAGTTCACAGGTAAGGCCTTTCTGGTTTGCAGTCTCACTGCTACTGAACTTACAGTTGTGGGCGGGTTTAGACGGGTTGAACACACGCGACCACTTGCCGGTTTTCCACTGTTTTAGTCCTCCTCTTGGGGTCCAGAAGTCTCTCGCTGACTCCCTGTATCCTCATAGGAGTGATGATAGGCAGTTCCCACCAGCCAGAGATGCCTGGAGTCCCATCTCCCCAGACTCACGGTGCCCAGATGCAAGGAAGCTGTTACTCGGCTGCCATCTTGCTCCGCCCATCCTTTGGTTGCAGTTTTTAAAAATTGGACACTTCAAAACACACTCTATAAATACATAAAATGTCTTGTAATAGAAAGTTGGTTGTCATGGTAGCATTTTAGGAAATATAATTTTTGTCTTCAAAGCATGTTACACACTGGGGTGCTTTTAAAATATAGGTCACGTGAAATTGGTGACGTCAGATCTAATTATATCTACTTGCTTTTATGTAATGCTTCTTTTTAGGTATGGTATTCATCCTGTTATGGTGACCACTTTTGTGCACTGAATCCCTTAAAGACTCCGTAAGTGTCCTTTCCTGTTAAATTCTACCCTGTGAATTGCAACAGATACTAATTCTACTAGGTAGCTTTATCATAAAGGTGATAGCCATTCTAAATAGCTTTTAAAATGACATAGTCCATAAGCTAACTATTAGATAAGCTATGCTTTTCTTAATCTTTAGATTTAATTTGAATGATTATATGCATAATATTTTAATGTTTATATACTTATCAGGCATTCAAAAGGGTAATAGGTATGGTTTTCTCTTACTAAAAAATTCATATTTTTTGTATTGACAACATAACTGGTAGAAATTATATATTAAAATTCATTAAATTCCTTGAAATTTTCAAGTGGTTTTCTCATACCTAATATTGTAGTGTTCTTATTTTGTAGTTCTTTTATTTTGTTCAGGATAAGAAAAAAATAAGATATTCAAAAATCTTCAAAGCCCCTTAGAACATATTTACTCATTCAAACAAACATAAAAGTTAATGAGTACTCATGCTACAGGTAAGGTACTATGGGTATGGTTTACTCCTACCACAGGTAGGGCACACATTTTTGGATAAAAATGATTTTTTAAGTCACATCAAAAGTGTACCTTTGGTATAAATATTGAGCATTTTCAAACTAACAAAACCATTGCATGCATAATCTTAGATAAAGATGTTATTTTGGAGGGATTCCTACATATAATTTGTAATGGACATAACTGAAGGATTAGAGGTATTACTGGATGAGTTTGGAGAAATGAATGCAGGGACAAGCATGCAACAGGTTGTAGGGTGAAGAAGTAAGAAGCTATCCCAGAAAGAAGGATAAACATGTGCAAAGGCTAAGTGATAAGAGAAGTTGGAAAAAATAGCATGTATAATGGGCTATTCATGAGTCAGTTTAGCTAGTACAAGAATGTTTCCTTTGGGAAAGAAACTCAGAGATCAAAATCTTAGCACTTAACTTTTCTTCTCTTACCAGAGTCCTGATTTGAAACTTCTTTATCAGTTTCTTAAATCTAATTTATCCCTGAGTTTCTGAATTATATGTTCTGAACATAATATTCTCTCTTTATTTCTGTTTATTCAGCTTAAGTCCAACAAAAATGTCACATAAGATAATGGTGTTCTTTGATCTTAAACATAATACTTCCTTCTTCATTCTGTGCATTTTTCCTCCTAAAAATAGGTGATATATTTTATTTCCAAAATCTGAAGGCATTTCTCCTACAATGGGATATTAGGGATTAAATTCCTTATTTTACTCAGTTTTATGTGTGCATGGTCATGTATTTTCTTCCGCTGTTCCTAAGGAATTACCTATTTGGATCATTGCAGATAATAACAGATTGAAAGTGGTGTTGCCAGAAAGCACTGCCAAAATAATTAAAAACAGGAATATCCTATTCCTCACTCTAAGCTGAAAGTTAGGAGAGGCGTATATAGAGAGCTGAAAGAAATAAGTGACTACAGATAAGAATTTGGAATATGAATTGGTCCTCAATAAAATTTCAGAACTGAATATGTTCTATATCTTGTATTTAGTCCATCATCTTATATTTAACAAATATTTAATAGTTGGATCCTGGAATATATATATATACTCAGATGAGATTACATTTATGATACTCTTAAAAGGGAATTGCATTGTTGAGCAAGTTTTTTTACAGAATGTGAGTGTTAATTTTGGATAAAGAAAATGCGTATGTAAACAATAGAGCACTATTCAGTCATAAACAAATGCAATCAAGTCATTTGCAGCAACATGGATATAACTGGAGGTCATTACCTTAAGTAAAATAGGCCAGACACAAAAGGATAAATATTTCATGTTCTCACTTATACAAGGAGCTAAAATATTTGATCATGTAGAGGTAAAGAGTAGAAAAATAATTAGCAGACTGGAAAGGGTGAATTGGAGAGATAAGGGAGGATGAAGAGAAATGGTTTAAAGGTTACAAACCCACAGTAAGATGGAAGGAATACATTCACTTTTTGATAACAGAGTAGGCAGGCTATACTTTAAAAATGTATTATACATTGCTAAACTCTCTTACTTGATTGCTGTGTTATATACATGTAAGAACATATCTTATGGACCTCCTAAATTTGCAAAAATAATGTACATATAAAATCCATCACATTCCTTCCCTTAATACATTATGATTAAGGCTATACATCTTCAATGCGACCCTTTACTTATATCATTAGCTGGTTTGAAAGTGAAAAGTGGTAAGAACAAGCCTGTATTTTTGCCACCTATATTTAAGGGACTCTGGTTTAAATGAGTTGTTTTTAAATTATAAATTACAGCAATTTGGTATTATTAAAATTAGACTGATTTTCCATATTATTTTGCTAACACCCTTAAAAAGATTATTTCTAAATCAAGGAAGTTTATAAATATAATTAAATAATATTTAGACTATGTTTTTTCTATGAGTTTTTAAAATGTGAAAAATTGTATATATGCTCACAAATTTTATATGAGATATATAAATAATTTCAACCACAAAATAAGTATTTTTTTAACTATAAAATATTGCCAGATAACCCATAAGGATAAAGCATCATGTTGAAACAAAAATAGTCTAGAGTTACACTTTTGAAGCTGAGCACCTGCTGGAAACTAACCATCTGTGATTAACTGTAATTTAATTATGGATTAATTCCTTTTGTGTACACTGGAAGGATCTCATAGGTCTTCCCCAGTTGGTCGATAATCAACTTCTGGCATTTCTAAAGCAAACTTGAATATTCTTTTAAAAGCACCTGCTAACTCAAATTCATTAGAAATTTTATAAAGAACTTCTGGGATTTTCTAGTGGCATTGATAGGCAAATAAATTATTAGATCTATAATCAAAGCTGCATTAATTAATCATCTGCATTGGAAAGAAGATGCCCCCAGTTTTAGGATAGGTTTGTGTTTGCCTATAAAAAGTCATATGATAAATTTTGATATTTAATGGAATAACTGAAGTAGCCAAATATTTGTGATCATCTTAATATTTTTAGAGGAAATATTTGTCCTTTTTTCCCACAAGTATTTATCTAATTGTGCTTTCCTTTGAATTAAGTTGACACACAATTAAAGGTATTATATTTTTTATAGTTTCATCAGGTGCTATATTTTTTTGTCATTGCATGTATAATTACTCTGATTATGCTTTTTATTTGATATTTTAAAAATCATATATCTCATAAAAATTCTTTGATAATTTATTAATTGACTCAGAAGTTTCCAACTTTATAACAGCCATAAGGCAGAACCAATGACCTCTGACTCGGACTGACTTACAGAATAGTACAGCAAAGACATCAGTGAACGCCTTCAAAAATAATAAAATATACGAAAACAACAAAAATCACATTTCAAAAATCTAGGTTTTAGACCAAGCCACAGGGGGAAAAAAAAAATATCTAAGAGAAACTATTAAGCCTCATTAACACAGCAAGTTCTATAGTTCTTTAACTTGGAGCTCTTCAGTTCCCCTTTCTAACACCTGCTAAGTTGTAGCGTAGCTAAGTCCAGCAGCCTTGCAGACAATGGAAAGATCTAACTGCTTACAGAGCTCCTTCAAAAGCATTCCACTCAAAGCATAGTCAATATTCTGTCCAACTTGTAGTTTCCTCCCTGGTAAAGGTGTATCTTCATAGGGTTGCAGCTATTTTATTTGAACTAGAACCAAGCCCAGCTAGTGTAGAGAAGGGGGTAGTGTAGAAGAGGGAACCCTACAGTTGGAAAGAAAATTACAAAAATGAGGAATGAAAGCAGGGATCTCACTATTGACTTTACAGAATGAAAAGGTTATTATGAGAGTACTGTAGATGGACAGTATTTGTCCTTTTTCTCCCACAAGTATTTATCTAATTGTGCTTTCCTTTGCAACATAACTGGTAGAAATTATATATTGCTTGAGGCCAGGAGTTCAATAGCAACCTAGGCAACATGATGAGACCCTGTCTCAACAAAATCTTTACAATTAGCAGCTATGGTGACATATGCCTGTAATTCCTGCTATTCTAGTGGCTGAGACAAAAGAATCACTTGATCCCAAGAATGGAAAAACTAGTAGTCAATATAATCAATACTAATATGAAGCCAGTAGACAAACTAATGCACACCTACACAAGAGAAAAACTCAATTCAATTCAAGTTGGGGCAAGGAAGGAGGAGTGAAGGGGGGAGGGGGGATAAGAAAAGAAGAGAATAGAGAAGAATTGGTATATTCTTACAATATGGACACAATGTAAGAGTGCATGGTGCATCACCTGGGTGAGGGTCGCAACTACAAGGACCTTACCTAAAAACACAAACATTGTAATCTAATTGCTTATACCCTTGTATTAATCTGAAATTTTTTAAAAAATTGAAAAAATAATCCAGAGGAATATACAACACACACACACACACACACACACACACACACACGCACGCACATGCTCATACACCCTATCTGAAATAGTAAAGGAGTTCAGCCATGTGGCACAATACAAAATCAATTTACAAAACTTATCTGTTTCTGTAAAGTTGAAATTAACCTGAAATTTAAAACACAATTTCATGTATGATAACAAGAATAAAGCATATAAAAATAAATTTAACAAGTGATAACGTGAAATTTGTTTCTCAAAAAATTCAAAACATATCAAAAGAAGTTCAAGAAGGTATAAACAAATGGGAAGACATCCTAAGTTTCATGAATTGAAGAGCTGATATTGCTGAGACATCAACAATGAGTTGATATTGCTGAGACAGCAACAGTACCCGAACTGATGGATAAATTCAATACCATCTCTATACATATAACTCCAACTTGTGTTTTGTTAGAAAGTGACAAACTCATCCTAAAATTTATATGAAAATTCAGGGGACTCGAGGGAGCCAACATAATCTTGGAGTAAAAAATAAAAAAGTTGGAGAAATCACTCTTCCTGATTTATACTATAAAGCTGTTGCAACTAATACAACAGCTGTACTGACGAAAGAATAGACATAGATATCAAAGAGTAGAGTTACTAGTCAAAAAGTATACCCTTACATTTATGATCAACTGACCGTTTCTATATGGGCGCCAGGACAATTCAATGAGGAAACCAGTTTTTCAAAAAAAGGTATTGGAAAACCAGATAATCACATACAATTAATGAATTTGGATTCATACTTCATACTATGCACTAAAATGAACTCAAAACGAATCATGAACTTAAATATTTAAGAGTTAAATATATAAAATATAAATTAGAGTTTATATCCTATATATCCAATTTATTTATAAATATATATATCGGAATTCATTGACATTAAAAAATATAGCTTCAAAAAATATCAAGAAAGTGAAGAAAAACACAAATAGGAGAAAATAAATAAATGGCAAGAGACTCACATCTATATATAAAGAATTCTTACCACTCAATAATGAAGAGAAATTATCCAATTAAAATGGACAAAGAATTTTAATCAACATTTTTTCAAATAAGGTGTATAAATGACAACAAGCACATGAAAATATGCTCCCCCTCATTTCTCATTGGGAAAATGAAAATCAAAGCAGAACCATGAGAAACTCCTACGTACAGTAACAAGGATTGGCTAAGATGTGGAGAAGTCGTAAGCCTCCATTCACTGCGTTGGACGTGTAAGGTGATGCAGTAACTTACGAAAGCAATTTGGCGATTTCTTAAAAACTAGAGTTAACACATGACACAGCAATTCCTCTTCCAGGTACGCATCTCAGAGAAATAAAAATACACATGTTCATTCTGCTCATAGAAGAACTATTCATAGTAGTACAAGAGTGGAAACAAACCAAACTGCCATCAGGTGATGGACAAACAAAACTGCGCGCATGACGGACAATTTTATGGCTATGTTATAAATGACAGTCTGCTACTTGATGCACCATGGTGACACTCGCAGACATTACACTAAGTAAAAAAAGGCTGTTACTAAAGATCATACATTGTTTAATTCCATATGTGAAATTTCCAACTAAGACAAATCCATAGAGCAGGAAGAGTCCTTTTTTTTTTTTTTTTTTTTTAATGTAGTGGTTGAGAGTAGGGGCGGGAAGTGGGAATTAGGAATGTCTGCTAACATATATAAGATTTCTTTCGGGGGTGTTGAAAATGTACTAAAGTTAAATTGTAGTAATAGTTGCATAGATATGTGAATATATTAGAAAATGCCAAACTACAAACTGTCAGTTGATGAAATTTATGGTTCATGAATTATATCTCAATAAATCCATAAAATTAAAATATTACCATTAAAGTTTTAAGTTACATTTAATAATTAAAAACTATTAATTATAGCAAGTACTATGTATTTATTGAACACTTTTTACAGAGAGTTTGAAAGATATTTTATATGCTTTACCTCATTAAATCATGATCTGACCTCTAGAAGACAGTATGATAAAAATTCCCATTTTATAGTTGAGAAAATTAAGCATGGAAACGTAAATGAACTTCTATGCATGTTGTGAATATAACAAAATATTACCCTTGAAATTCTTTCTGAATATTCTTGACTCTTTTCCATTTCTTTTTACATATACGTTTATTTCTATGAATGATATACCAAAAATTCTTTAATAATTCCAAACTTCTGGGGTTCATTTGGTATTTCCCATGCTCATCCTTATAGTCTATATTCTGCAAAATTGTGATTACGTTTCTTCTACCAGGGCTTTATCTTTACAAAATAGATACACACATTCTCTATATTTTGCTTTTCTCCTTGCACCTTATAGCACCTAATAAAATTTATACAGACTAAAATTTACTTTTTTTCATTCGCTGGCACTTGAAGTTAGAATACTAGTGGATTTTCCTATAAGTCCCTCATTCCTCTGTCCCTTACCACCAGTGGCAATTTGTCTTTCAGAAGACACATATAATATACTATTCTTTCAGTCACACAGACATTGTTATATCCTCACTGTTCTCACATTTTGTTGATGTGAAAAATTGATTGTTGTTGTATCTAGCCACTGAAATTTCATTTTTGTTTTATATTCAGTTTTATCTCAGAGTAATGGTTGAATATACAACATAGTATTTGCTCTTTAACTTTGGGAAAGACATTATTATATCTGCTATAAAGACCTCTATCTTTAAATGAAGCAATTAGACAACTAATTTTAAAACTCATTTATCATACATACCCTATTTTCTCGTAGTTTACATCATTTATCACTAGATGGACAAGAGGCGTACTTCAAAGTTCACCATAGTGATATTCAGCAATGAGGTATGTAGCACTTTTTCTGTAGCATCTTTCTTGGATAAATTCTCAAACTTAATTGTCAACCTCATATTGCAACTCTACCCACACATTCCATTAAAGAAAGCAGTTTGTAGAACCACACCAAAGATACTGGTGCTAGGAGGTATATTACCCACAAGAAATGGTAAAAACTGTGGAAAGGAAAGGAAGAATGAAAGTCAAACAATACTATCATAAATGGTATGCTCATGATAAGGAAAAATTTGTCTTGGTGGAAAATACCAACATTGTCTCTTCAGTGTAACTTTGGTAAATTAAAACTCAAATTTATAATGTTTCTTTGGAGGGATAATACACTACATCATATAGCATTCTTTCAATAAAATGAATCTATTATTATCATTATCATCTGTAAGAAAATAAATTCCTTCTCACTTGAAATAGTTATCATCAGCTATCAGCCAGGAGTGATTTTGCCCCTTAAAGAACATTTGGGAATGAAGATGTTTTTGATTATGAAACTCTGGGGTGAGGTACAGTGATGTAGACTGAGCAGAGGTTGACGTCGTGAAATATGCTAACATGCAAAGGAGAGTTCCTCAGAGTAAACAATTATCCAGCTCCAAACGCCAATAGTGACAATGATTAAAAATACTGTTCTATTTATTCCTTCCCAAAATAGAGCAAGGCAATATATAGGAATTCAAAGGGAGAAGTATAGTATATGTAGTGGCAAATTATTTTTCATTAAATGTTCTGCCCTCGTATACCAATTCTTACTTCCATGGAAAATTACTCTTGTGATAGCTGATGGAATTCTCTACTCTTAACCTGTAGAAAATAGAAGATAAGGCCGAAAAAAACACACACGTACAGTTTTACTTATACCTCATATTAAGATAAATAAATCCTTTGCTTAGGACATCATGAAATAGGTCACACAAATTTTAATAAATCTCTAAATACATATTAGGTTAAAAATTACATCTTTTTTTTTTTTTTTTTCAGTGTTATTGCTATAGGCACCTCTGGGTTTGTGTTCCAATAGAATACAATACTTATTGACCAAATTCTACCTTATTGATGATCTGACTGTATATCAGTAGTCAAGACTGCTTTTTAAAAACATACATCTAAGCATGCCATAGTCCCAGCTACTTGGGAGGCTGAAGCAGAAGAACCACTTGAGTCAAGAAGTTCTCATATTAAGGCTAGGCTAAAGAAAGAGAACTCATCTCCAAAACCAGCCAAACAACAATAACAAAATATAAACCAAAGAAAAAAGTGAAAAAAATGAAAAAAAGATGTCTATAAACACATAAGTGTTCAATTACGTGAAAGTGTATAGCAATTTTAGCAGATACTAAACAATAGTAATAATAATTGTAACTTCCAGTATTGAAAGCTTAAACGGCAGGTAAAACATTTTGTATACGTGAGAACCAACATAAGTAAATGTAATTAGTTCACTGACAACCAGTAACAGCTTTTGACATCTGCTAATCTAGGTAAATTTGAAATAGTATACTGAAGAAAGGAGTCAAAATATATTTTGGATATTGAATTTATAATGCAAGTTTTATATTTCATAACTTTGTAGAAGGTACATATTTATTAAAATGTTAATTTTTAAAAATATTAACATTTTAATAAATATGTCAATATGTTAAAACATTAACATATTTTAATAAATTATATATTAAAATATTAATTATTTATTAATTTTAAATAGTAATGTTAAAATTATTAAATAGGGCGGCGCCTGTGGCTCAAGGAATAGGGCGCCGGTCCCATATGCCGGAGGTGGTGGGTTCAAACCCAGCCCTGGCCAAAAACCACACACACACACAAAAATAATAATTATTAAATAATAAACATATAATATTAAAAGGTCCACAAATATTTTATTTCAGAAAAACACATCTTGGCTTGCTACTTGGCCCTGGTAGAATTTGAACACATAAGATATGACACATGATATACCCTTATGCTCTGAACTGCCCATAAGGAATTATATGTTATGTGGCTGACCAAGACATCAAGGTAAGAGTATGCAATATCCCATTGAATGGGAGTAGTAGATATTAGTTAAGACTTGGCAGGTGCTGAGGGCACTGTCAGCATGAAAAGATGGCTCATGCAGTGTACTTGCTCTGGGAACATTGCAAACTTTCCCTTCCCCATACCTAAAGACTCTTGTAGCCACTGTCCAAGGAAAGAAATATTTGAACCTAACATTGTACATTGTATTAGCATCTACAAAGTGTGTATAATTTCAAGTACATCTCCCAGTCAAAGAAAAGATAATCTTCCCATAAGAGAAATCTCCAGGTAGTGAATCTAGACACTCAATTTGATGGAAAGGAGACACGGGCTGAGGCCCCTGAAGTGTGAGCAGTTTGTTGTGTCCAGATGATAAGGCGGTTAGAAAAAATCATATTGGAGTAGTAGAAAAAGTAGATCTCTGACAAAAGAAATAGCTAAAATGGAAAAACATACCATGCTTGTGGCTGGGAAGAATAAACATTGTTAAAATGTCCATACTACCCAAAGCAATCTATAGATTTAATACAATCTCTATTAAAGCACTTCTGTCTTACTTTAAAGATCTGGAAAAAATAGCACTTCATCTTATATGGAAACAGAAAAAACCTCGAGTAGCCAAGGTATTACTCAGAAATAAAAACAAATCAGGAGGAATCATGCTTCCAGACTTCCGACTATACTATAAATCTATAGTGCTTTAAACATCATGGTACTGGCACAAAAAAAGAGAGGTAGATGTATGGAACAGAATATAGAACCAAGAGATGAACCCAGACACTTATTGTAATTTGATCTTTTATAAGCCCGTCAGAAATGTAAATTGGGGGAAAGATTCCCTGTTGAACAAATGGTGCTGGTTGAACTGGCTGGTTCTGTGTAAAAGACTGAAACTGGACTCACACCTTTCACTTCTAACAAAAATTGATCATCACTGGATAAAAGACTTAAATTTAAGACATGAAACTATGAAGATTCTTGGAGAGAGTGCAGGGGAAACACTTGAAGAAATTGGCTGGGGAGAATACTTTATGAGAAGGAACCCCCGGCAATTGAAGCTATACCAAAAATACATTACTGGGATCTGATCAAACTAAAAAGCTTCTGCACAGCCAAGAACACAGTAAGTACAGCAAGCAGACAGGCCTCAGAAAGGGAGAGGATATTTGTGGGTTATGTTTCTGACAAAGTTTTGATAACCAGAATCCACAGAGAACTCGAACTTACCAATAAGAAAAGAATAAGCGATCCCATTTCATTGGCACATCATCTTACAGAAACATAAAAAATTGCTCATCATCTTTAATCATAAGAGAAATGCAAATCAAAACCACTTTGAGATATCATCTAACTCCAGTAAGAGTAGCCCACATCACAAAATTCCAAAACTACAGATTTGGCATTGATGTGGAGAAAAGCGAATGCTTTTGCACTGCTGTGGGGAATGCAAGCTAGTACTTTCCTTTTGGAAACAAGTTTGGAGAACACTCAGGGATCTAAAAGTAGACCTGCCATTTGATCCTGCAATTCCTCTACTAGATATATATCCAAAAGACCAAAAACTCACTTTGCAACAAAAATATTTGCACCAGATTGTTCATTACAGCTCAATTCATAATTGCCAAGCCATGGAAGAAGCCCAAGTGCCCATTGACCCATGAATGGATTAATAAATTGTGGTATAGGTATACCATGGAATACTATACCAACTTAAAAAAGCTGGAGACTTTAACTCTTTTATGTTTACATGCATGGAGCTGAAAACATTCTTCTTAGTAAAGCATCTCAAGAATGGAATAAAAAGTATCCAATGTACTCAATACTTTTATGAAACCAATTTATAATTACTCACACTTTCCTATGAAAGATAGATCACAGCTACAGCCCAGGATGAAGGAGAGTAGCAGAAGGGGATGGGAGGGAAGGGAGGAGGTTCGATAGATGGAAGGTGAACGGCGGGACCACACCTATGGAGCATATTGTAAGGGTACAAGTCAAATCTACCAAGTATAGAACATAACTGTCTTAACACAATAATTAAGTGAATGAGGTGAAGGCTAATTAGTTTGATGTAACCATTCCACATTGTATAAAAAAAAACACATTGTACTCCACAATAGCATAAATGTATTCATGATTTATGTGTATATGATTAATAAAAGGAAGAAAAAAATCTAAAAAAAAAAAAGGAAAAAGTAGATCTGTCCAACAGCTTGTAAAGATGTGCCCTGACTTTAAGCAGCTTTAAATATAAAGGGGGGAGAGAGTGAGAAGAAGAAGGAGAAAAGGGGACAGTGAGGTGAGTGGAGGGGAGGGGAGGAGAGGACGGAGGAGGGAGAAAGGGAAGGGAGGGGAGGGGAGGGGAGGGAAGAGGAGAGAGGAAAGAAAATCCTGTTTTAACCTTAGACATTCCCATGATTCAGAACGATAAGAAGACCCCATGTAGATGTCCATTAATTCTTTGTAGTAGCTTAAGTCTCGATTGAGATCCAATTGAACAAAAGAGGGGTAATGGAAAAAATGTAAACATCACTAATGATTGTGTGATAGTTACCCATTATCCATCTTTTTCTTATGTTTCTGTATTTATGAAATTTCATCTTACCCCTCTCTGTTTAGCTATCATTTTAAATAATGGTGATGTTGGTAGCAGCTTTATAATGTTGGTAGGCTTGAAGTTGCAGATTAGCAAAGAGAGACTGTAACTAAAATGAAGAAGGACTGAACGTCACCCAGAAATGAAATGATTTGTTATCTTTATAGTCCTGCACACTTAGAAAGAGCGTGATGATAATCTGTTTAGTTCTAAGAGATGTATTTGCTCATGTTACTTGTAAGCATGCTGTTGATGGATATCTATTGAGTAAATCAGAAATAAAGTATGTCGGGTGTGAATAACTGGCATCAAGCTTCTGTCAGCCCCTCTTTCTAGTGCCTATTAGGCCTTCCTCTAAAGCAGTATTTTTCAACTCTTTTTAACCCACCCCACACTTGAACCTATAATTAAACTTCCATGGCACACTTAGCTTATGTTGATCATAAAAAAAGAGTAAAAAAAAAGAATATACTTATTGAGCTTTGAACTTCTTTTGAAAATAACTTAATTAATGATCTACCTTAAGATCCTCTCACAGCATACTAGTTTGCCACGGCACATGGGTCAAAAAAATCACTGCTCTAAAGAATAGACTGGAAAGCTGAATTTTTTCCTCCAATTTCCTTGTTATTTTTGTTGATGATGAGAATTGTGTTCTGCCATGTACATTGGCAGGCATTTCCAAGCTAGAAGTCTGTTGCCTTCCCCATATTTTGGGTCAATAGTAGCCAAAGTCAAGAAGATAGTTTAATTGGACTGGGCATGCTGGGTCACACCTATAATCTTAGTTCTCTGGGAAGTCAAGGTGGGCAGATTTCTTGAGCTCAGGAATTTGACACTAACCTGAGCAAAAGTGAGACTCTGTCTCCAGTAAAATAGAAAAACTAGCCTGTGTGATGGTGCATACCTGTAGTCTCAGCTACCTAGGAGCTTGGGAGGCTAAGACAAGAGAATGGTGTGAGCCCTGGAGTTTGAGGTTTCTGTGACCTCATGGCACTGAAAATTAAAAAAATAATAATAAAGTTGAATTATGGAAAGATGAAAGGCCCAGAATATTTCTCCCTTTCTCTGTCTGACTCAGACTGTGTCTCTTGCACCTAATACGTCTTCTCCAGGGTACCTGCTCCAAACTGGCATGTCCAGCCTGGTATCCGATCCTAATGAGGAACAAGCCCTCTAAACTTCATTAGCATTTGTGTGTCATTTGAGTTTGTCTCGCAATATGAATAGCAAATGTTTCTCGCTTCGTAATCTCAGAATTCAGGGAGAGTGTCACTCTTCACCTTTGCCTTCTCAAAAAACAAATTATTTCAATTAAATTCTGGCTGCTTTAAATTCTTAGATTGGTTTTTGGGTTCTTGGCTACTTTGACTGAAACATTTCTCATTTCTGCAGTTTGACATTTCTGCTTTCAAACAAGATCTTGAGTTGTGGATAGAAATTGGTAAAACCAGACTCTGCTCAGCGTCTACTCAAAGTTTCGTATGTGCCAAACTCAGGTGAACCAGCTAAGCTCTGCATTCCAGGTCTAGTCACACCATTTGTTGATCTTGAGCTGTATCTGTAACAGTGGCTTTTTGATCCCATCTCAGATATACAGATGGCTTCAATATATTCTCAAATTTAGTATCTCTAGTAGCGATCCTTGATTCTGTAAGCACTTCGATCTTTTGCTAAAAAGAAAACAAAAAAATTCTAAAACCCTAAATAGATGCTCTGTACTGGATTTGTTAAGCAATGCAAAATTAAACTTATGTTCAAATATTATACTTTCATTACATTTTAAAATATTTCTCATTGTGATCCATTTGACCTATAACTTGTAAGAGAATTGTTTAAATCTGATAAAATTTATGACAATTTTTTCAGGATATTAAATATTTTTTTCCTTTCTTAAAAAAAGTTTCTAGCTATTGCTATCCCTCCAAGACTTTCATAAAGCTTGGATTGATTAAACAAATAAAAACGAAATCTTCACTTGAAAAGCAATTTCAAGTGGTTATGTTGTCATGAATTTAAAAGTATATCAAAACAACAACAACAACAACAACTTTTCTCAAGGGTATCCAATAACCTGTAATATCTAACATGAAAGTTTTAAAGAAAAAAACAATCCAGTTTCCCCTGGAAAGTTTTTTTTCCCTGTTGTATTGAATCCCAGATTTAAATGTTAATACATGTCATTACATTTTGATTTGTATTTTAATCCAGCAAACATTTTCTTTTAATCACAGTGGTGTTACCAATAGTACTATGTGATATGGAAATCTGAGCTGCTGTGTTGATCTGAAATAATAAATATTCTTAATGCTAATTATTATCCTATTCCAGCAGATTGCAGACACCACACTGTATATATTACTAATCAGAAAATGCTGACTATGTTACCACGTGCAGAAAATAAAAATTAGACATGGCAACTTTTTACGAGATGAGTTTAAGTTTTAAGATGTCTGTATATGATCATGTTTGCAAATGGTCAGATACAGGCACGTGTGTATAGAGGGACAGAGAATCACTTTATGAATCTTAGAATGTATATTTTATGTAAACTTAATAGTACAAAGCATACACACTTTATATACTCAGGTCTGTTGGCATTTTCACAAATATGGTAAATTTTAATTGCTATGGCAATTAAGAAGATCTTAGAAAATACTTATAATGAGCTGCAGTCATATGTTTTTGTTGTCACCCCAGAGCTTTAAGGCAGCTGCCATATGTTGCCTTCAGTAATTGCTATAATTGTCTTCTCTATATAAGTACTTATTAAGTTATAGTGATTTACACAATACATTCAACTGTAGACAATAAAATTTTGAAATAAATACATCAGGATTTTATTTTTCTCATTTCATTTTAACATAGCCCTCTCCCCCACATATGTACCTTAAATAAAAAAAAACAAAACAAAACAAAACAAATAAAAAGATAGTCAAAAATGTCATATGAGAAATACTGTGAGCAAATAAAAATAAGTATACTGAAGTAGGGGCCAGAAAACTTGCATATTAAGAAGTCTTTACTTCTGTCATTTGTGATTTGAGAAACAGCATTGAACTTGTCCTTACATTTTAACCTTTTTAATTCAAGTAGATTAACCGAGCTAAATTTGTTATATATACATGCCAAGCATACATTGTAGCAAGAAAGTGAATATAAAGACTACATGTATAAAAAATAGCTTTTAAAGTGTCAACTTTATAAGTTTAAAGCATTATGTTGCTCTTCTTTCAAGATAGTTTTGAAAGAAAAGAGGTATTAACAAATTATATGTTTGTTAATGGTCAGGAGAAATTTCAAGAACTTCTCTGTAACAGAATTCCAGAAGCTTTTGAGGAAAAAAAAAAAAAAGATGACAAATTGAGTGTGTAATTATTTAATTCTATATTACAATGTAATAATGTATTTATGTGAGTCTATTTCTGGGATACCCATTCCACTAATATATGTCCATTTGTTTCACCAGCATCACACTGATTACTGTAGCTTACTAGTTAAGTCTCAAAGTTGAGTCGTCTCATCCCTCCAGCTTTCTTCTCCAGTATTGTTTTGGCTACCCTGGATCTCTGTCTCTCCGTATAAACTTTAGGATCAGTTTGTCAATATCCATAAAATGCCTAGCTGGTACTAGTAGTAGCAAAACCAGTTTTACTGGGACACAAGCACACTCATTTAATTCAGACGACACTGGATCTATAGTCAAGTTGAACAAATGACATGTTGACAACACTGAGTTTTCTAATCATTGAAAATGAAATATCTCTTAACTTTTTTAGTTCTTTGATTTCATTCATCATAGTTGTACAGTTTTCTCATAGAGATCTTATATATATTTTTTAGATTTATACCTAAATATTTTGGTTGTGCTAATGTAAGTGGAATTGTGTTTTAAGTGTCAAATTTTACTTGTTCATTGTTGGTACATGTATACACATATAGGAAATTGATTGTATGCCTTTTATATATTAACTTTGCATCCTCTAATCTTAACTATAATCACTTATTAGTTGCAGGAGTATTTTTGTTAGTTCTCTTGGATTTTTAAAACGTTTCATGTAGAAGGCAATTACAGTTTTGCTTAAAGTTTTGCTGGTCAGTTTCTGCTCTAACTATGAATCTCTGGAGTTGTGGTAGAAACCCAACCATAGACAATTTGTGAAGAAATGAGTGTACTTGTATTCCAATAAAACTTGATTTACTTCTACTACTATTACTACTAATAAATAAAGATAATGGCATTACAAATTAGAAAATCAATATTATTGATCTTAAATAATACTATAATATTTTCAGACAAGTCACAAAATAACACGGATAAAATGTCATCATTAACTATTCAGCTTTATCAATGATAAAAATTACAAATAAAAACAACAAAAGCAAACAATTTTTCACTCTGGAGACTTTTATATTAAAGAGCAATTCTAATGACTAATGGTGTGGAATGAATGTGGAAATGGGCACTTTTGTACACTTATACAGAATACAATATTTACAGGAAAAAAATACATATCCTTACATTTTTCTTAAATTATACACAAAATATTCCCCTGTAAGAAAATATACTAAGACACCAGCATTAGCCTAATAACTGGAAAGCCTTAGAAGTGAGTTTTTCTCCCCAATTGTTAGCATCTTTGAAGAGCATCTATTAGGCATGTTTTATAAGGCAAGCTCTATGTTAAATCTTATATGTACGAAGAACATATTTTGTTTGTGAATTGTAGAGACCTAAAATTTCAGTGTGTGTGTGAGGAGAGAAAGAAATACTACCTTAATTGACTAATACCTTATTCAATTAGTTTACTAATGTCAACAGTAAAGATTAAGTGTCTATCAAAGCATTAGGAAGTTGTTAACACTGCAGAAATAAGAACAATGGCCAACCCAGCCCATCTGAGTCATAAGGTTTTGGTTTGTTCTTTTTTTCTAATTTTTGTTTGCCTTTTGCTTTTTATCAACTCCTTTATTCTTTGTTTCTGTGTGCAAAATTCTGTCTCCAAGATTATCCTCCGTGATCTGGACTTCCCTCTTATACCGAATAAGGCTAATCTTTGTAACTGGGAGGATAATTGTGGAAAAGATGATGTGTGTCTTCTCAGAATAGGTCATAAAGTAGGAGGCAGCTTCTACCTACACTGTCTCCCTACCTGGGATGGCCTAGTCTCCTGGTAGCTCACTGACACACGGTGAAGACTCTGAAGCAGCCCCACGGAGAGTTCGCGTGAGAAACATCTGAGTCTCGTGGTTAGCCAGCCCTAGCTTGCCAGAGGTGCCTGCAAATGAATCCTAGAGTCTCACTTAAACCTTCACGTGATCACAGCTCAAGCCGACATCCTGACGGCAACTGTGTGAGAAACCCTGGAACAGAAGCCTAAGCCAGTTACTGATTATTGACTTCATAAAAAAAAGGGAGACAATATGGTGGGTCTTCATTTGCATGGGTCCTATACGCACAAATATAAGTAAATGTGATTTATTTACATAACACCAGTCCCCCAACAACACTATTCAAACTTTCATTACCATGTTAATTAGGAATAAATACACAAGTACAAACTTTCTATTATTGCTTGGACAGTAATTTCCATGTAAATAAGAGGTACAGATCATGTTAAGTGGTCATTTTTTTCAAAGTCCATGACCGGTTGCTGCATAACTGTCATTAATTTCATTCACAGGCACCAAATTATTTGTGTTATTTCTCTGTCTCCTAGTGAAAAACCCATGTGAGATTTTACAAAAAATGGATATACAAAGGAAGGAATTCGGCAACAACGATAATGCAACAAGGCAGAAAGTGGAATTTTCCTGCCCTGTCTTAGCTTCCCCAATGTTGCTCTGAGAGGTTTGTTCGTTTTGAGATCAGGTCGCTCTGTTCTTCACGACCATTCAAGGACTCAGGTTGACTCTTACTCCTTACCTTCTATGCCTTACACGTGATCTTCATCTTCATGCATGATGTTATGTCTGTCTGGTCTACTTTTCTGCCATCAGGAAAGAAGCAAAGACTGTCAAGGCTTGATGCCTAATGTCTTAACTCAGCAAAAATAACACCTATCTCTGACACTCACATTCCCTTCAGGAAGACAAGAGCGTCTTCCTGGACATGTGATCTATGCAGCCCCACAGGGCCCCACACTCGGAAGGGCCCCACTGGTTTTAATGCTCTTCTGTTGCTGTTTTGAAATTCTTAATATTTTTTTTTTCTTTCGAATTTTCTTAATTAAGTTTCATGGGGCCATAGAGCAGGGATGTACATAGAGGAGATAAATTCATGATGTGCATCTCTGATTTTCTGCTGCACCTCTCAGGGGATTTGCAACATTCTGTGAGTACATAGTTATGGTGGGCTTGGCATAGGTGACTATTCAGCAGGATGTCAGACAAGTTCAAAGTGAGCACATACTCTCCTCATGAGCAGGGGCACCACAACGCTGAGAGGCTTTCCATTGACTGCCTTTTGAACACAGAATAAAGGCAGTGAGGCAGTGATGTTTCAAGAAACAGGACCAACTAAAGAATACTATCTTACCTTTTTTTATTAGTATTACTTTTTTGTGTGTACCTTTATGCTAAAAATGATGACAAAGAAGTACAAGGAAAGAGCAACCTACAGCTCCTTGCCGTTCCAGTCCACCTGGGCTCGTCAACAAGCCAAAGATAGACTGGTAGAATGCATGAGATTCTACCGATTATAGACATTAAATAAAAAACAGCTGGGTTAATATTGTGAAGTGTTTTCACTGTTCTAATAACAATGAAATACATTCACGTACAGGTTATGCAACATGGATTGTGCAATTTCCGTTTTGTCTCAAGAGCCTTAGAAGCCATTGTGTTTGCAATGAAGCTTAAGATTGAACAAAATAAATATGAACAGTAAAATTCGTGTTAATGATTAATATATTTGTTTTCTTTACTTAAAATGACAATAATTAGCAAATACAAAATACTGTGACAAATTGAAAGGGACAGAAAAAGAAAGATGGAAAACGGATGCTAGTGTTCCCATTTATTTTCATGGTGAGAAGTATAACATTTCAATGTAGCAATTCTCAAAGTACTTCAAAATCCTATCACTAGGCCCACAAAATTCCAATTGATCTGCCTAAGCCTAAGTTCTTTGAGTGTCCCATGTTTATTGCTCTTGTCACTAAACTCACCATCTTTTCCTCTGCTGCTTATTATTAACCTAAAAGAATAAGTGCATCATAGACACAGAACCGAAACAAAAGAAAACAAAAAACCCCACACTTTTCTCCACTTTTGCCCACTCATATTTGCTTATTTCACGGAGCCTCATAAATGATGGCCGTGGAGGAGAACATAGGGACATGACTAGAGAGTACTGTGAAGTCCAGGATCATAGACGGTTTGGATACGCTTATGCCCCCAGAAAAACAGAAGAGTTTAGTTAGGAAATAGTGGTCTTTTGAGAGGGGCAGGACCTTGCTCTGCCACCCAGGCTAGAGTGCAGTGGCATCATCATAGCTCACTGCAACCTCAAACGCCTAGTCTTAAGCAATTCTTCTCCCGCAGTTTATGGATTAGCTGGGACTAAAGGTGTCCACCAACACTCCAGCTAATTTTTTCTAATTTATTCATTTATTTATTTTTTGTATGGAGATAGGGTCTTACTTTTGCCCAGGCTGAACTCAAACTCCTGGCTTCAAGCAATGCTCCTAACTCGGCCTCCCAAAGTGAGGATTCTAGGCGTGAGCCACCACGTCCTGCCTAAGAAACAGTGGTTACTTCTTTAGCAGATTGCTAAACCGTGTTTGGTAAATTGACTTCCAAAAGTCAAAAGTTACAAATCTCTACAAAATACCTCTTTTGATTTTGTCAGAATAGTTAGAATACTAAATTTTAATAATTGAAAAGATTGGGTAATTCTTTCTATAATATTTATTACCATGGTATCAAACTAATATACCTTGTTTCCTCTTCCATTGGAACTAGAAAAGGAAAGAGATTGTTGTAAATTCACCGGCAGGGGAGGTGTATGGGGAATAATAAACACTAGTTTCTAATACACATACTCTATTCACTGAAGTCACCTCAAACCAAAAGCTATGTTTCCCTTCCCTAGATTTGCTTTTCTTTTAAAAAATCAATTTTACAAAAAGTCCCCCCAATCCACTAAGTATTTACTGTCAGAATGTCATTTTCCAGGTGCCTCAGGTTTTGAACAAAGTGTGTCTTAACTGGAAAAAAAAATTTTTTTGACAAAGAAGAAAACAAAATATCCAAGAAACAAATATCCTATATGAGTATTCACAAATATACATATACATGTATTCGTGCAAAAACTTTCACACTTTATTAAAGAATGAAGAATTGTCTTCTTTATATTATAGTGTGATATAAATTATTCTTTTAGTCTGACATCAAAGAGTAATTCTAATTCCCTAAGCTTGGACATCTGTGCTCCTTACAAACCTTTGCCTAGTGTTTTTATTAACTCCATTTAATAGAATCTTTTTTGTGATGACCTTAAGAATTTAATAACTCCTCAATGCAAGGATAATTGCACCTGCAGGTTACAGTGGGATTGAACGGTGGTAGTTTGATATGTCTGCTGAACACATTAAGAAAAGAAGGCTCAGGGAGAGAAGAAGCTACACAAATCAGTCACTTCCCTCTAACCAACAAGTTCTGCTACCGTTCATGATGGTCCCTGTCAGACACGTGTAGAAAATGTCTGCAGTTGCTAAGATAATATGCAGCTCACTTGCAGGTCCTTACTAATATTAATCTAACCTTGATCCTGTTAAATCTGCCAGAAGCTTCCATTCCAAAGTGTTTCTCCTCCTGACAGACGTTCTGCATATCTTATAGATACAATCAATATGTTATTAGTTAACAACCTGATGCTAGCCCGTGAATGCATCCCTTTCTATCAACCTACCAATTTCTAGTCGTTGGAACCTTATTCCCTCAGTCTGGATGGGACCTGGCTTAATCCAATTAGAATAAAATTAACTATTTTTTCTGGTGGTGCTCTTCATCTACGTTAATGCAAATCTCCGAGGACAGTTGCTCCTAGCAAATAATTTTATGCATGACCTTTTATGCGCAAGATTAAAGTGGTGTGGCTATGTGTGTGGGAAGTCAGTGAGCTCTCTCTCTGTTCTCACCATCCTTCAGCTTCTAGTAATGCTAAAAATAATTCAGCTGAACACAGAGGATTTCTAAATGACAGGGATATGTTTATTTGGGTTGCAAAAGGGACTCTGTCAGTTTGGTTGGGTGTTTAGTGTACGTGGTACCTTCGTCTTTTTGAAAGGTAAATTAATAAGTGGTGACCACACTGTGGATGGTACTGTAGAAGCAAACAATGTTTCATTTTATAAGTATTTATGCTTTTGGTACTTATGTGATATGTTGTTGGTACTTATGTGATATGTTGACATTGCCAGCTAAGACAAACAAACAAACAAAAAAATCACTGATTGGAAAGATGACTTCTTTCTAAGTCAGAGCATTAAAACTAGGGTGTCTTTTTTTTTTTAATCATTCGACTAGTTTAAAGTTAATACTAGAGTAATACAGCGAACTTCATTATCAGAAACTAGCGTACACAGCTTTGAAGCTCAGTCACTGTCAAGTTTTCTGGAAAAGATTCAGTAATCTCTGGGCCAATATTTGAAAGGAGTTGTCTCCTGGGCATAATTATCCCTTCTTCACTTCCAGCCAAGCCCAACCCATGCCTTAACTGCCTTTGGTCTCCACTTAACTTCCTCCAAGACAGTTAGAAAAATCGGAAAATCTTATTTTCCTCTCCAAATCAAACCTGGAGGAAACTGTGGATGACAAGTCATATCCACTTTGATACGACTTTAAAGAAATATATTGTCTCATCAGAGCTTAGCAGAATAAAATCCTTTGACCTTGCAACGAGAAGTGAGATGTTAAGAAAGCTGTGGAAATATATTTACTTCATCAATATCTCCTATTCTTGTTTTTGATTACAAATGATTGTTGTTAGGAACAATCATAGGAAGTAAAGGTTCTAAGAGAGGAAGTAGGAAAAACAGTCAGCTAAACAAATAAAATACATTATTTCCATTTTTTACTGAGCTGTAACGATCCGACCATTTATACAACTTATATGTTCAGTATGAAGTGTTTTGATAAATTAGCAAACACGACATACTCACCACCTAGACGTCAGAAATAGAACAATGATGAGGTTTATGCAATTTCCTATAATCCTTGTAATTTCAAATTTTCTCAACTTAATTATAATGTGTTTTAACGTATTATGAATTTTAGTTCAGTCTTCTCTTTTTGACTGTAATTTGATAGATTTGGCTGGATTCTTCCTGTCATCCTTCCCTTCTTTGGCATGCCGGCTGTTTTCTCGCTCCTTTTCTCTCTCCACTCCCCCACCTTCCTTTCTCTCCCTCCCTGCTCTCTTCTCTCTCCCTTTCACCTCGTTTCTCCCCAACTCTCTTTCCTCTCCCTAATATAAAATAAACTTACACTTTTATATCCTAAAAATAAAGTAAACTAAAATTAATGTGACAGTTTTGGTAAATCTAAATTTTGAAAGAGCCCATCAACTGATGAATAAATAAAGACAACGCCTGTCTGTCTACACACATACACCACGGATGCCACAAGCCATGCAGGAGAATGGAATGTTGTCCTGTACAGTGACTGCCAGGAAATTGGAAGCCGTTATCCTAAGCGAAGTAACTGAGGAAAGGAAAATCAAGTATTGTGTGTTGTCACTTACAAGTTGGAATTAGGCTATGGCTATGCCTGGCCACACAGACTGACGTAAAAAACAATGAAAACTGATAAGAGAGAGAATGAGAGGGGGATGAGAAATAAAAAAATCACATATTGGGTACAATGTACACTATTTTGATTATGGATACCCTGAAAGCCCAGACTTTACCACTATAAAATCCATCTAAGTAACAATAAAACCATTATACCCCTAAACTTATTGAAATAAAACAAGAGTAAGAAAAAATATATTAGTTGACCAATGTATTTATTGTCATCTTTCTTAACTCTTCTTTTGTGTATCTGAACTCTTCTATCTGGACCTTTTTAAAATTTTTTGCCTGAAATCCCTTCCTCAGAAATTCTAGTGTAAATTTTTAAAAATTTTATTATGGCCTTCATTATTTTCACCGAAGATTCGGCTGTCTCTGCCTTTTTTTTTTTTAAGTCAGATTACAGCCTTAGACAATAGTTTTGGGTATTTTTTTTCATATTTTATTTTGCCTTTAAAATAATTAGATTTTATTTCATTAATCAAAACTTGGGGGAGACATATCTACATCATTCCTTGGTCTGGTAAACTACAGTGTTGTATGTTTGCCTCTGCAGCCTACATAGCCTCGATGCTGGCTAACCTTCATTGTTTTTTGTTTTTTGTGTGTGCTTTGTGATTTTAGAGCTCATGGACTATAGAACTTACATTTAGAATTTCATTTTAAAGAATGATTCTGATATCACCTAATGCCAGTGAGAATAGCCCACATCACAAAGTACCCAAAGCTACCGATGCTGGTGTGAATGCAGAGAGAAGGGAACGCCCTCGAAGAGCTGAAAGTAGACCTTCCATTTGATCCCACAATCTCATTATTTTGTACATACTCAGAAGAAAAAAAAATACTGTCTCCATAAGGACATTTGTACTAGAATGCTTATTGCAGCTAAATCCACAATCACCAAGATGTGGAACCAATCCAAGTGCCAAGTACCCATCAACCCATGAATGGATTAATAAATTGTGGTATATGTATACCATGAATACTATTCAGCCATAAAAAGATAAAGACTTTATATTACTTTTTGCATTGTCCTGGTTGGGATTGAAGAACATTTTTCTTAGTCAATTATCACAAGAATGGAAAAGCACTTAGCTAATGTACTCGATATTAATATGAATCTAGTAGGTGAACAAGTACATACCCACATGAAAGAAAAACTAAATTAAATTCAAATGGGGGGAAAAGGGGAGAAGGCAAGGTGACAAGGGAGGAGGGAGGAGTATCGGCAAGCTCTGACCTAATGGGGAAAATGTAAGGTTGTAGGCATACCTCCTGGTTAAAGCACTCAGCCAGAACTGGGACTTTACCTAGCAAATGCAAACAAGGTAATGTAATTGTTTGTACCTTCATTAATCTGGAATTTAAATAAGTATCTTCCAAAGGTCAATACTATAAAAATAAATAAATAAAATAAATAAGGATGATTGTTATCTAAAGACCTATTTCTGTCCTTCCAGAAATACTTGCTTGTTTCTCCTAGTTTAGTTTAGAACATACATTCACACAAGGGTCCTAAAGTTGTAATCTTCAAAAAAAGATTTTTTCTGCCAAGAATTCAGGTTGAAACAGAAACCGGTTCTTTTGTTTGTTTGCAAACATCAGATGTAATTCTATTTCATTCTTACAATGAGAACCTCGTATTTGAGATTCCACCTAAGAGCAGCATCTTCCCTATCAGATTATCAGATTCTTTGCTCATTGATCCAGCCTATGACTTTATCTTCCATCTTTTCAATTCCGTAGGTCCCTCACAAAGCTATGATTTCTATAAGTATAGGATTAATCTCAGCTAACATGTTACAACCTGTGCATACTTTCCTGGGTGTCTGGAGCCTTGGTGGGGCCCTTTGTCCCACCTGAATAAATTGTAAAAATAACTAGTGTGGGCCTGTGGTAGGACCAGAGACAGACCAGGAGGTGTGTTTACTACTTTATCAATATTGTTTATAGAAAGTGAACAGGCTGGTGGTTTACACTTGCTTGAGGTTTTGTTCTCTTGGTGGCTACTATTGGCAACACTTATACAGAATGGTTGGGGCTCCATTAACAAAGGAGGATAAAAGACTCTCTTCCTTTGATGAGGCAAAGATTCTCTAAGAACTAGGTACCCCACCCTTAGTGATGACCAAGTATGAGTTGTGTAACTAAGAAAGGAGCAGGGAGCCAACTGGACGCCATGGACCTCTGTGATGTTTGCTAGTGCTTTTTTCCTCCTGCTGCACAATATATTTTACCTTTATTAAAGCCTCAAGTGAGTATACCCAGCAGGGTATCTCAAGCCCTTTCAATTATCTTACCCTAAGTAATAGCTGCATGACCATTTAGCAGATACCCTCTGGGCAAAAGCTGCCTTCAGAACATATTCTCTTCCCAAGTTTCCTACTTTCTTTGTTTTAAACCTTTCAAATTTCTTATTCTCTTTCCAAAACAGGTTTCCATTTAAAATATTTTAAAAAATCTATCTGATTGAGCTGTTTTAGGTTTTTTCAGTGGGAAGGTCATTCATCCTGAAGGTCATTCAGGATGTCTACTATGTCTTACTGCCAAGGATAAAAGTCAGTGAAAATTAATGCAGGGAAAAAAAAGTACACTATATCTGAAGAAATGCCACTTTTTATTGTCTTATCAGAGACTATTAAAAATTAATTTTTACTGAAAAAACTGGCAAAATCTTATCTTGCATACCACCAGCGCACAAACACACACACACGCCTAGTTTTTACTGTGTGTGTATATATGTATGATTTATGCCCAGAAGAAAAAAACTGAGGATATTCGGATTAGGATATTTCCAAAATATTATTGTCATCTTTCTTGATTTTGCCAGATAACTTATCATTTAAACATGCTTGATATCGGTTTTAGATTTTAACCCATATAAAATGGCAAATAATCAGGAAAGAAATTAGACCTTATCCACTATTTTCAACCTAACGTGAATGAAAAAATACATCACTTTTTAAATACTAATAACAGGTTGTAATGAAAAACAAAATAAAAAAAAGATGATTGCCTTGGTAAGCTGTAAGAAGTCTTAAGGAAAAAGAGATGCTTGCTAGTTTAGAAGGGGGTGGTGTAAGAAAGATCCAAAGAGCCAAAAACAGGTTAGTCACGTGTGTTAAGTTCTTGTCTGTAATTCCCCAATAAACTGTAAAAACAAGTGTCATAATTCCATCTGCCATGTTCCACTGGCCAGATTTTGTCTATTTGGCAAAGGAATAGGTACCATGTTGCCTATATGCGGACTACGGACCTGGCTTCTTTTTAATTGGCACCTGCCCCTTGTTCAAGCGGTGGGTGGCTAAGCCTCAGTGTGTACCCTGCTGCTGAGCAGCTGTGATGAGCCAGCCTCCTTCCAAAAGGTTCTAAGCTTCATTTCTGAGTTTAGGAGATTGTAGTTGGTTTCATTTGTAGAAAACCTGCAAGTAAACCTTTCACCTGAAAGAAAAGATGAAAGACAATTTCACAGAGAGAGAAATCATCCAGGGACCCAGACAAGGAGACAGCTGGAGATAGACTATTTAAAAATCTGTTCTGCTGGTTCTGATAACTTAAAAGGAGGATAAAAAAAAAAATGTGTGTGGAGCTCAGATAGGATAAAATAAGGCACACATTCTGGTGACTTTTTTCCTTTGTTTTTGTGCCCTTCTAGTTAGTGAAAGAGGTCATTTTTGTTCTTAAGAAATGTTATGAACTAAAATAAATTGAAAATAATAATAACATTTCAAGAGCAGAGTTTAGATGCCTTAATTGAATGTCTGTTAAAATAGAAAACCTGCCAAAATAGCTTGGGAGTGTGAGCAGCAAACAGATGATATTTTAGCTTAAAACAGGATACAGTTAAAATGCTTGTGTATTTCCAGTTTCTATTTATTGGCACAATGGGCAATTAATAACATCTGTTAGTAGAATTCACAAGTAAAAGCTATTTCTATACTAATAACCTGAATAACAAAATTAATGATCATAAAACAGAGAATAGCTCCCATCTTTCTAGTAATGCAGTAATCAATGGAGAAAGAAGGTCAAAAAAAAACATCAAAAATTTGTTCTGAAGATCTGTGCTTTTAGCAAAAAATTAAATTAAATTTATGAAAAATTCAGAAAAACATCTGAACATTTTAGGGGAAAAAGGTTTATATTTTGTTTTCCTGTGTATTAAGAGCCTTGATTTCTTAGCACTTACTCAAATTAAGTGGCACTGAGGAAAATTTACCTTTAGAGTACTACGTGGAAAAGTGGTACACTATATTCTAGGGGTTCAATTAAATAATAATAAAGGTTTATAAAGTTGGACATATTTGAGCCTATTATATAGGTTTTGAAACTGATAGCTGAAGAGTTCTTAATTTGAAAGTTATCATAAATTATAATTTTATAATTCAGTGACAATATACATAATATCTTAGTGCAGTGCCAATGACATGCTAAATATTATCTGAGATAGAATGTTATGATTGTTGACATTATTATTATCTTCATCATTATTAATGCTAGGTAGTTAGCTAGATATGAACAAGGTGGATGATGAAAATGGTTTGGCAATTTTGGATTGTTTTGGGTCAGGCTGACCTGAACTATTGCGGGAATGGGGTTAAGAACTTGCGAGTATGTTGTTATCAAGATCTTGCAGGTGTGTTGTTTTGAGACTAGAGTTAATTAAGACCTTGGGAGACTTCCAAGAAGCAGTTGATACTTGTCAAAGTCATGTAAAAAAGAAAGCAAAACTGGGTTTTCCACAGGGCCTACAGGCATTAGGATTGGACCCAGCTTGCCATGAAAATCCTCATAAACTTTCTTTTTCTTGCTAAAACTTCACTTGCTCTTTTCAATTCCAGTGACTATCTAGACCCACTGCACTGCTCTACCATTCTGGTTATAGTGTGTGAATTAATGCTACTTTTGGTACAAGAATTACTGTTTCAAGTACAAGTATTTGAAAGTTCAGTTCCATTTTAGTTTTGAAAACATTGTTCATGTAGGAAATGACAGAATTGATGAAGATATGCTGTATGGCAAGAAAGATACTACACCATCCTCCCAGAACCCTATATCTGGTAGAATGTAATACCTTTCAACATTGTCCATGTGACCACGCATTTGCTCTATGCACAAAACTTCAAAAATTCAAAAAAAAAAAAAAACAGAAAAAAAACAGAAATTCAAATTGGAAGTGAAAGACTTGGGGCAGAACCCCCCACTCTGCCCAGAGCTCTGACCACCCCAATCAACCGCAAGAGACGTCGCTTGATGCAAAAACGCAAGAGGATTTTTATTCCTGCATGCCGGGGCTTGACCCACAACTCTTTTAGAAGCCGAGGAGTCAAGCCCCGCACAGCAGTTTTTACAAGCTTATAAAGGCAAAAACTACAAAGTAGGCGGGAATAGCAGACATGGTAGGGGCTCTAACCATAAAGTAAGAGGGAGTAGACATAGCTGGGGCTCTAACCAGATAAGAAGAACTCTGGTTCATTATTCAACTGTCTTAAGATAAGATCAACAGTCAAATATTTGTCTTTAACAATAAACATTCGCTTTAGCTCGGGGAGCTATCTTCTGGAACAGTTACAAAAGGTCACATTCCTATGGTAGGGAGTGAGAGGTGGTCACATTCTCATGGTAATATTTTCTTTCAGAAGCAAATGACTAAAAATGATGTGAAATCATATAATGGTGTATACGGTATATATATATATATATATATAATATGTAGCATGTGTATGCAATGGGCATATATATAGTATATAGACACATGACATATTAGATACATAAGTGAAACGTAGAATAACCTACGGTCTTCCAAAATGACAAATTTGAAACTTTTATTTAGCACTGGAAAGGGTAAACCATGGAGTGAGAAGTCATAGAACTAATGATTTTATACTTTAATAGTTGATAGCATTTGTCTTAGTCATTTTGTGTTGCTGTAAAGAAATAATCATGTCTGGGCAATTCATTAAGAAAAAGGATTCCACTACCACCCACTGAGTTAAGGATTCTGTGCCCTCCCATGTAGAGGCACTTCTGCCCCTCACTGGAAGCTTCATCCAGAAGCCTAGGAATTGCACCCTAACCCTTCAGGGCAGCAATTGCACCTGCCTTTGGGAGCCTGGATGTGGTAGAACAGAAAGACAAGTCCCAAATGATCATTAGATAGATTTTGTATAACACTGTTCAAGATACATGAAACACCTCACCTCAAAGTGCCAAGGAAGGGGAAGGGAGGAGGGAGGTTTCGGTGGAGGGAGGGTAATGGGTGGGGCCACATCTACAGTGCATCTTAGAATGGTTACAGGGGAAACTTACTAAATGCAGAATACAAATGCCTACATACAGTAACTAAGAAAATGCCATGAAGGCTATGTTGAACAGTTTGATGAGAATATTTCAGATTGTATATGAAACCCGCACATTGTACCCCTTGATTGCACTAATGTACACAGCTATGACTTAACAATAAAATAAATAAATTAAAAAAATAATAATAAATAAATAATTACCTTAAAATGAACAGAAAATAAATTGGCACATCATGGTTGTAGAAAAACCGATAAACTGGGTGGCGCCTGTAGCTCAGTCATCAGGGTGCCAGCCACATACACCAAGGGTGGCAGGTTTGAACCTGGCCCAGGCCTGCTAAACAACAATGACAACTGCAACCAAAAAATAGCTGGGCATTGTGTCAGCTGCCTGTAATCCCAGCTACTGGGAGGCTGAGGCAAGAGAATCGCTTTAAGCCCAAGAGTTGGAGGTTGCTGTGAGCTGTGACACTACAGCACTCTACCCAGGGCGACAGCTGGAGACTCTCTCTCTCTCTCTCTCAAAAAATAAATAAATAAATAAAACTTATAAACAACATATGAAACAATGCTCGACTTCATTTGCTACTAGAAAATGGTCTTAAGCGTGTACTCTAATTTTAACCATTGTGCTCACTGTAATTTAGCAGTTTCATTGAAGTGAATAACTTCTAAATTTTTGTCTCTATCTAACATCCAGTAATTCTTATATTTTCCTTGCTTAATTTAGCATAAGATTTCTAGATCATAAATGATTCATTTGAAATGGTAATTTATATTATTTTCATCATATTTTTCCCAGCACGTGATTTAAAAAATTTCACCTACATATGTGTGACATTTGTTTAATACACCATATTTAGAAAAGTGAATTTCAGGCTATCGCACCTGTGAATATGCACTTAAAATACCATTTCACATTCTCCTAAGTCTCCTGTGGTGTAAGCTGAAATTTTGAATTGGCAAACCTGTCATTAAAAGAGCACCCTTATGTTGTGTTTACAAATTTACATGATGTCAATTAAAGCTGCCAAGTAGGGCATATCTTGCTGCTTAGAGAAATACTAGTTTTCCCTTTTAAAAATAATTTGATTACAAATTGAATACAGATTTTTTTGATAATATAAATAGTAGAGACTATTTGTAGAGTAAGCTTAAAGTGTTAGGACTAAAAGTACAACGAGCACTCTCCCATCAGCCACTTTACAAAGTAAAACATAACCCATAAAGCCCCATTTTTGCCTCTTTCCTTTAACTCACCCCTCTCCATCAAATCTTAGTAAACTGCTGTGCAGAACTTTAAATTTATTCTTCACTTATAGATAAAAATACAAGCTTACCACTTCCTAGATCATTTTTTTTTTTTCACTTGAGACATCAACTGTATTTGTACTATACTATTTGTATGGATTGGGGAACATTGGAATGAGATATATAAAACTGGGGAGACAGAGACCAGGCATTGCAGGTGCCAGAACCCCCTAGACTGTGGTGGTTCTCAACCTTTCTAATGCCACAACCCTTTAATACAGTTCCTCGTGTTGTGGTGACCCCCAACCACAAAATTATTTTTGTTACTACTTCATGAAGTAGCATGGTTCGGGGTCAACATGAGGAACTGTATTAAAGGGTCACAGCATTAGGAAGGTTGAGAACCACCGCCCTAGAACTCCTCATTCTTTTTCTCACTGTCCACAGACACTGTGCCTAACTCTTCATAATCCTTCTCTAGGGTGGCCACATCCTCTTGTGGCCACCCTAGAGAAGCCTCAGAGGAGGCTCAGTTCTCTGAGGAGCCTCAGAGAACTCCTCTTCCCCAATGCCCACTTGGTACATGTCGAATGTGTGGTCAAGATGAGTCCAAGCTGCAACCATGACTGTGGTATTGCTTAGCATGCAAACTTTTCACTAACATTTGGCCAGATTGTCCCCAGGCACCACTGTTGGGAGCGGGAAGCTGATGCCAACCTTGGTAGCTGTGAAACACCAATCCACAAACTAGTTGCCGCATTTGATTTTGATGTTGGCAATGGCTGTGTTCACATCCTTTGGCACCACGTTTCCACAGTAAAGCAGGCAGCAGGCCATGTACTTATTATCAAGGTGCAGGACACATTTGACCATCTGAATGGAGACAGTGGTAATCTTTGCTGCCAAGAGCTGCTCATGGCAGCCCTTCTCAGCTGAGTAGGTCATTAGGAAAAGTAGATACGGGGAAAGGCACCAGATTTGTGTGGAACTCCATGAGGTCCATGTAGGGAACACCATGAAAATGCAGTGAGGCACTGACGGAGGAAACATCTGGCTGATGAGCTGGCTGAAGTTGGTGGAGCTAGGGTTCTCAATGTTCAGGTTGTGGTGGCAGATATCATAGAAGCCCTCGTCACAATGTAAGTGCTTTGAGTGGTCATTAGGGAATGATAGGGTTATACAACCACTGTGGAGACTTGGAGAGCTGGGTAAATAGCAAACTCCAACATGGACTTCCTGCCATAATAAACAGAGAGCCATTCCATCAGCAGGGATGAAAAGGCTGAGCCAGTTCCATGTCAGAACTGAGATTGGGAACCCCGGAAGTCTGGTGCACTTATCTTTCAGTTTTCAGATTTGCTCCAGCACCAGATGGATAATCTCTTTCCCCATGGTGCAGTAGCCACAGGAAGAAGTGTTGGCAGCATCTTCCTTGCCAGCTACCAGGGACTCAGGGTAGAGAGCTGCCGATGAATGCAGCTCTTACCCCACCTAGGATGGCAGGGTCCAGATGCACAAAGCTAGCCCAGTGCCTGTGCTTGCCAGCCCTGTTTCAGTGAAGAAGGTGTCGAAGAAGTCATCACTGCTCCCCAGGGTATTTTTGATGGGCATGGATAAAGCATCTTCAGCTACATCCTTTTTTTATATATCATAATAGGATTTTTATGAGAAATTAATTAAATAATATATGAACTGAGTTTATTACTAAGTTGATTACAGACTATGTGCTCTGCACACGCCAGTTAGCAGTAATGGCAGCATTAGTAATGGTATTAGAATTATACCAGGAAGGGAAAAAATAGGATTAGTCACATATTTTCCTTCCCTAAGGGATTCAGAAATAATTATTGAATTATTAATTCAGTGTTTTAAGTCTCTAATTTTATCTGCCTTCCTTTTGTTTTGGGTCCCACTGTCTGTGGTTTCCATTAGAGCTCCACCCACTGCCTTCACAAAATCTTGAGCCTTGGGCTACATTGTTTATTCACTATCAATAGAAGATTAAGAATGGAATTAAGATTACTTACCCTCATTGAAGATTCCCCCTGATAAAATCTGAATAAACACACACAGAGAAAATGAGATAACTTTTATGAGGAAGTGAACGTCTCTATAGGGTTCAATCAGAGGCAGAGACAGGACTCAGACCAGGCAGGCAGAGGAGAGTGAGTATAACAGAAGGTCCAGAAAGGGCAAGGCTGACAATCAGAAGAGTCAGGCATAGTTTAAAAATAAATGTCCTCACCACACACCGTTTTGGGGGTGGGACACAATAATAAGAGGGTCTTTATCTAACAAATGCAATCAATGTAACCTGGTTCTTTGTACCCTCAATGAATCTCCAACAATAAACAAATAATAAATCCTGATAAACATGTAGGGCATATTTTCACACTGATATGAAAGCAAAATTAATGAAAAAAAATGGAGAATGCCAGGACTACACACCACTGTGGTTAATGGTAGAAAGAAAGAGGTCGGAAATTGAATGAACATGGAAAGGCACTGAAACTGCTCCCAAGTCTCAGATCTTTGAAAATGTCCCAAAGTCCAAATTTCTGTGTATGGAAGGGCATTGAAGAGTAGCTTAGATTTCAGACAAATGCTATGCTGATACAGGATGGCAGCTGGAATTTGATATGTAGAACATAATGCTTACAATTAGTTCTTTCAGAGCCTATCTGAGGTCAGCAGTGATGACACTTGACACATAGCATGGAGGATTTAGTGCATATATTTAACCAAGTGATTTACCTGTCAATTCACTTAAGAAATACTGCTGAAACCAAGCATTTAATAGCCTTTTCTTTTGCATCAGGGATACTGTGGCCACAAATTCTGCCTAGAATTGAGATCATACGTAACTTAAGGCTGATCATCAAAGAGCAAAGGTCAAGAAAGTAATTAAAACTCCTTGGTTAACAGAATTATTTGGAAGTGTGTACCATGGTGTCCAACATCAGATTGTCCAGGTTTTAAATTGCTGAACATAAATTCAAGGTAGAATATCATCTTAGATAAAAAAAAAAACAAAAAGAGTTAACTGCAAAGTAGATTCAGATCAGTGGACACTCGGATATCCAGAGCTTCCTCCAAGTGTGTAGACATCAGGCCTATAGAACTAAATGAATTTCAAATTCCACTGAAAATATAATAACCTCAGGGCTTTGCCCATGTCACTGAAGACTTCACTGATGTTAACCTTGTAAAGGAGAACCATTAGTAATTCAAAAGGTGTAGAACTAGTAAAAGAAGGGATTAGCACAACTATAGGTGACTGGGGTACATCAACAGAATTCATACTTTAGAATGATAGAATGTAGAAATCAGGCCTCTGGAGGTAAGATCTGTATGAGCTGTCAGGCTCTGAATTTTTAAAGGTTACCTAAGTTCACAATTAATTCTAATTGGCAGGACTTGTACCAAGCAAAAATCAGAAGATAAGAGTTATCTGGGTCAGAGAATCCATCTGATTTGAAAAGTAGCCAAAGAGAAGAATTATGCATTAAATTACAGAGAAAATGCTATTCCAAAAGGGTGCCAAATCACATCAAAGTCATGCACCCAGATCACCTCTGACCTCAGCTATGTTATTTTGTGTTTGAACATTTCTTCTTAGTTTTCTTGATAGGATCTATTTTTTTCTACACAACTCTTGGATATTTATTTTCCAGGGTTCTGGCCTTCATCTACTTTTCCTTGCTTGCCGTACTTGGCTTTGCTTTATTTTAATCTATATCCTTTCGCACAATACCATGGTAATAATTATTGCCAATATGCTGAGAGAGCCTTAGTTAGGACCACATAAGATAGACTCAATGCCAAATAGAAAATCACACTACCTTTCTGCAGATGGATTTCAAGTAGTGACACCTGTCTTCACTTAAAAAGGCTCCCTTTTCTTCAGTCTGCTATCACCTCTCCCAGGGTTAATAACCTCTTCCTTAAACCAATAAATGTTTTTAACCTCATCTCTTATCCTCTGGCAAAATCACATACTGAAAACCATTTAAAAAAGAAAAATCAAACCAGTGTTTTACTTTAGGAATTCACAAACATCCATCTCTCAACACGATTCCAGTACAGACCCTCCTCGACTATCTTCCAACCAGATAATTTATGTGTTTAATGTGTAAGACATGTCAAAAAGTACTTCCTTCCTTTCATCAAACATGTACGTCTTTTTCTCTATTTGCTTTCCTGGCAAATGATGATGCCTTATACCTCCTCTACCCAGGTGGAATGCTTTTATTCACCCTTCGCCATTAACGTAAGCTAATAAATGACACCTTAATGTGGAGATCCAAGACCCTCATTGCCTCATTCATGTCTCGAGACTGCAGTAATGTGGGAGGGTAAACATCAGCAACTGAAAACAGGTACAAAACAATAGTTTTGTTAGTCTTTTCAAAGATTGGCAAGGGTAAATGCTGGCAATTAAAAACAGGTACAAGCAACTAGTCTTGTTAATCTTTTCCATAGACAAGGTTACACGTTCTCTCCCAATTTCTTCCTGCATGACTTAGCCTCTCAAATCATTGGCTCTTGGCCTTAAGCCCCATTCTTCCAAGGAAGTGAACACTGTGCCTGATACAGCCTTTCCTTGCTACACCCAATGTCCACCTTTCCAATAGACTTTATGTATATTTGAAAATATTACCTAATTTTCCTCAGAATGCTCTTTTATATTTTCTGTTTATTATTATTTATTTCCTTTCAGAAATTGTGTGTGAATGTGTGTGTTTGTGTGGGGGGTTCTGCTTCCTTTGGTTATAAGTAAATATTTGTTTTCAGAAGGCTTCAGTCTCAATCGTCTTACCTCTCTCTCTGTGTCCTAGGTGTGATCATGTTCATGACTTCATACTGTCTATATGCTGCAGAACCCCCAAATTTCTACCTACATCTACGTATCTAACTGACATCTTTCCTTAAAAGTCACTCAAGTACTTCCAAATAAATGTGATCACATTTTCATGGAGTATCTTCTTCCCTAACCCCAATATTTCTTGGATTGTATTAGCTACACAATCATCCTCCTACTTACACAAGCGTAAAAGCTGGAAGTCATTCATAATTTCTGGCTCTACTTCTTTCATCCCTCACAAAAAATCAGTCCTATCTTTTCATTTCTCTCCCAAAACACTTGTAGCAGTGTCTCCATCATCTTTATTATTATTGTCACCTACTGTTTTTCCCTTAGATTGCTACAATAAAACTCCAGTTTATTTTACCCTACTTTTACTATTCTTACAGCTTCCTACAATGTACATATGATTAATTCACTGCCCATACATGGTTCTTCATTGACTTCATAGAATCTATGTAGAAATGTGCACAGTTCTTAAAGTCCATGATTGAGTCTCTTCAACTATTGTTTAAGCCAGATCTACCACTTACCACCTTTCTGCCTATATGTTTCTCTCCACCTATATTAACAAAAATATTTCTAAAAAATAAAATAATAATAAAAGCAAATATTTAATGAGTATTGACTACATGGTGAGTATTGCAGTTTTCTAATATATCAAATTTTCTCTTGCCTTGTGTCTTTGTACTGGCTATTTCTGAAATATCTTTGCATGCTATTAATTAACCAAAACCTGTTTTGTTAGGTCAGGTGCCAACTCTCCCTCCCCAAGGTTGGGTATCCTTTGTTTGTGCTCTCCTATGCATATTCCTGTCTGAAAACCATAAAACTCTGCTAACAAAGCTGTTATATTAAATTTTAACATGGAAGCAAACTCAAAGTTTAAATATTCAATCTAATAATTTGTTCAACCCAAGTTCAACCCATTAAATACATTATATCATTGACATTTGACACATACACCATTAAATACATTATATCATTGACATTTGACACATACACATAGATAATTTGTGGGTTTCTCACTGTAATTGTGACCTAAGTCTATAGATAATTACAGACATATCGAGGTTTTGCCTGTTAGAGATCTACCCTAAATTATCTTTATGACTCCTTTAGTAATGTAGTAATGAATTCAACATTTGACATTAGGATGAAATTAAATTTGTAACCACCTGCATATTTTTTGTGGGAAATTTATTGGTATCTTGTGATCAAGTATTACTAGAATCAAGATATTAGTTTTCTTGGTCCATAGTTGTCCTGAATACATATTTTCACTAAGGATTTTTTAAAATGAAAGAAATCCTAGCTTTTTTTTTTTTCCATCAGTCAACTCTATCTAAACATCAAAGCATATTCAGAATAATAAGCTGACAATTCCATAGGTAGATTTTTCTAGATTTATGTGGAGAAAAAGTAACCAGGATCCTGTTGCCTTGAATTTGTTATGACTTTATACATAGCAGTAACCAAAGCAAAGGCCAGATCTTATTGATTATGCACATTTTGAGGCAACGCTTAAGATCTGGAAAGGTCTCTAATTTTTTAATGTGCATAGTTTAAAGCCTTAATTAATATGTGTCCTATTTCGGTACGTTTAAACTGCTCTGGATTATAATTTCAACAGTTTTATTGATTTTTATAGAAAAACATAATCTAAATATCTGAGAGTAGCAGGAAAAAGTACATCAACAGTCATCCAAGGCAGAGGGAAATCCAATCTCTATTCTATCAAATGTTTTTAAGCTCCTACTTCTTAAATTCTGATTTTAAGTTTATGCCTACTTATGGGATCCTGTCTTGTCATTTTTTTTTTTTTTTTTATTGTATGCTGGATATTTCTCTGGCAGATATTTGTCAGGTATTTTTATCCTGTTTTGGTTTAACTTTTCTGGTACTACACTTAACCTGTACTTTTATACCATTTTTGTTATTAAATTTAGAAATAGATATTTTACTTACAAATCAGAAGTTAAAGAAAGTAACTTGGGTCACATTTTCTGAAACTAGGAATAAATAATTTTAAAAAATTAATTAGAAATGTATCTATATCATGGGCGGCGCCTGTGGCTCAAGGAGTAGGGCGCCGATCCCATATGCCGGAGGTAGTGGGTTCAAACCCAGCCCCGGCCAAAAAAAAAAGAAATGTATCTTGATCTCTTTTTCAAGAGATAATACTGAAAATAGAAGTTCATATTAAAGGTATGAGCAGACTGAATTCATTCATTCCTCTAGCAATGTATGTTTGGGAAGATATTTTTAAATTTCCTCTTCTTTACAAAAGAGATCTGAATCATGAAAAGAAGGGCAGTGTGATATGTGAGGGCTCAACGACTCAGGGATGTGTACAGGGAAGACAAGCTGAGCAGGGCAGAGGCGTTGATGCCCACCCAGCGGGACACTTTATCTGACCTCATGAAGGTCAGTGTGTCGAGATATTTTAAAAATAAAAGAAGCTACTCAGTGTTCTGGAAAAGTTGAAGAAAGGACACGTTGGTTTATAAAATCATTCTATAGCCCATCATTTTGATTTTCAAAATATTCTATAATTTTTATTTTCAGGAACCAGCACATTGTTTATAGATTGGCACATGGTATGTTCCAAGGACTAAGACTGAGTGGTAGAGGAGAGGCTCAGCAATTGTTTAATAAACCTAACTACAGTTGATTACCTGCACTAGACAGATACATGTCAGCTTGGCAACTGGTTCAGCAATAACTTTGAGCATGAGGTTATGTGACGTTTAATAATCAGGAGTCTTGAGACTGGGCATGGTGGTTCATGCCTTAGAAGTTCAGGTACTCAGACATCTGAGGTGAAATTTCCACTTGAAGCCAAAAATTGGAGACTATTCTAGCAATATAGCGAGACATCATCTATGCAATAACAACAACAAAATAATAAATTTTAAAAAATTTTAGGTGTGGTAGTGTTCACCTGTAGTCTCAGATACTCAGAAGGCTGAGGCCCAAGGATCCCTGAGCCCAGGAGTTCAAGGTTACAGTGAGCTGCCATTGTAACCAACCTGGGCAGCAAGGTGAGTGCCTGTCTATAAAAATGAATGAATAAATGAATAAATAAATAACCAGAGTTCTAGTTTCATCTAATATTAGTGTATACAAATAATAACAAAAACAAATAACTTATATCATTTTTTAAATGTGTTTTGAGGTATTTTAACTTGCTTTTATATTAAATTTAAGGTTATAAATAAAACTTTCAAGAACATTCAATATCACAAATTTACTGTACAGGTTGAGCACACCTAATCTAAAAATGAAAAATCCAAAGATTTTTGAGTGTTAACATGACCACTAGTGGAAAATTCCATACCTGATCTCACGTCAATGGTTCATAGTCCAAATGCAGTGAAAACTTTATTTCATGAAAAAAAATATTTAAAATCATGTATAAAATTACTTTTAGGCTATGCATATAAAGCACAAAAGAAACCCAAATGAATTTTATGTTTACCCTTAGGTCCCATCCATAAGTATCTCATTATGTGTATAAAAATATCCTCTAATCAAAGAAAATATGAAACCCAAATATATCTGACTCCAACCTACTCAGATAAAGAATATTCAACCTGGAAATAATCAGTGATGTAGGTGAGTTATCATGAAAATAAATGAACAAAAGGACTTTCAATCACCTCAATAGTAATGTTAAATGTCCCCATCAACTCACTGAATCCACCTCATTTGTGCAGTTAGTATCCGTACAAAATCGTTGACATGCCTGTTCATTTATTGACTCATTAGGTCACTGATTCACTTATTCCATGAAAAACATTTTAATTCTTACTTAAATGTCATTGCAGCCATTACTTCTTGTCCATTTTTAGTTGGATGATTGAAAGGACTCGTGTAACTACACAACTTATGCTCAAGTTTGTTTGTTTGTTTTAATTGTTGGGGATTCATTTAGTGTACGAGAAACCAGGTTACACTGATTGCATTTGTTGGGTAAAGTCCCTCTTCACAATTGTGTCTTGCCCCCAAAAGGTGATTCACACAGCAAGACCCCACCCCCCTCCCTCCTTCCCTCTCTCAGCTCTTCCCTTCTTCCACCCCCCCTCCTTCTCTCTCTCTGTCCTCCCCTTCCCTCACCCCCCACCATGTGCTAGGTCATTAATTGTCCTCATATCAAAATTGAGTACATAGGATTCATCCTTCTCCATTCTTGTGAAGTAAAGTTTTAATACAGACAATGTATATAATAGAACAAGCAATAGGAAACATGATCAAATATCAAGGACTTCCAGACACTCAGGGACAGAGTTTCAAGGTTTTCTCTTATTCTCTCAGGAAAATAGCCATCCAAGGTCACATACCATAAAAGTGTAGGTGATATATTTTGGTACCAGGGAAACCGAGGCCTAAGTTTATTGAGTGGTTTACTTATTATTTATTTGCTTTGAGACAGGGTGTTGCTCTTACCCAACTGATGCGCAGTGGCATCATAATAACTGACTATAATATCAAACTCCTGAGCTCAAGCAATCTTTCATCCTTAGCTTCCAGGTAGCTGGGATTGCATACTTGTATCACAACACCTGGCTAAAATGTCTTTTTATTCTTTTAAGAAAAAATCATATTTATTTTGTTATTTTTATTTCAGAATATTATGGGAGACAACATTTTAGTGTCACATATTGCTTTTGTACAGTTCAAGTCGAAGTTATGATTTCTATTTCATATAGAGATGGGATATCACTGTCTCTCAGGCTAGCCTCAAAATCCTGGCCTCGAGCAATCCTCCTCCCTCAGCCTCCCAAAATGCTAGAATTAAAGGATGGGTGAGCCACTGATCCCACCCATGTTTGTTTTGTAAGTCAAAACCACGGTGTGTAAATAGTTAAACCAAGAGCAAATCATTGGTCTATACATTTTCCACAAATAATGTTGTCTTTCCTCTTTGAATAATTTGAAATATCTTTGTGTTCCTAATCTTCTCTATCTCTTTTACTGTATCTCTCAGCCCCTCACATTACGGTCGAATTTCAGTCACACTTATTTTACTGATCCTGGCAAAAATATGATTTTTTGTCATTTACAAGAATCTGTATCTATGTCTGGGTTGTTTTTCCCTACTTTTATGCCTATTTGTCTATTATGCACCATTATACTTAGCATCTTAGCAGTATATCTATTAGATCTTCATTATCCCTGAGCCTTGAATAAAAATCCATCCCCACCTTCTATTTTTCTGCTAAACTCTTTTTAAATTTCTTGATGCACCATTTTTATTGAAAAGTCATTTTACTATTTCTTAATCTGTGTTTTTCTTCAATATTACTAATAGGCACTGTGCCTTTTCAATATTATATTAACAATTCCAACATCTTTATATAAGGGCCTCTAATGAGAAAAGTGACTAAATAATAATAAAGCATCTTATGTTTTTAGAGGTAAAAGTAAACAATTATACTTTTTAAAAGTTGGAATCAAGACACTTGAATTTTACTCTGCCTTTAATTACCTTTTATTTATATTTAGGTAATTTATTTGTTTATCCTAAAAATGAAGATGATTTATTATGTATCAGAGAAGGCAATAATGGCTAAACAAAATAAATTTTCACACAATGATGCAATGAGTGACAAAGGAATCTCTTTACTATCAATATATTTTAAAGAGTACACTGATATTAAGGTTATTACCCTGTTTCCCCGAAAATAAGACAGTGTCTTATATTAAGGTGTGCTCCCAAAGATGCGCTAGGTCTTATTTTCAGGGGACATCTTATCTTTCCTGTGAGTAGGTCTTATTTTCGAAGAATGTCTTATTTTTGGGAAAACAGGGTACATAGAGGAACTTAGACCTTTGGAAAGAATATAAAGCACTATTTAGTGTTTAGTAAAGGGGTTATTATGCCTTTCTAGGCAGCGGGCTATTAATTTTAAATAATATAAATGGGAGGAAAAGGATTTAGTGAATTTTGAAATGGTCTCCAGAGGAAGTGTCAAATGTTAGAAAATTTGATCTTATTGACATATAAAAAATATTGGAAAAGTATAATCATATGATTTGTGAGTAGGTATCCAAACATGCAAACACTAAATAAGAGTAAATAATCTCTACCATCTGTATGAGCATCCTAGTCACTTATTTTCTTAGGCAATAGGGATAGTATCATAGGAACTCCAGGAATGTAGCTAGAGAATTCCATAGGATCAGTCAATTGTTTTGTTTCAATCTCAGTTTTACTGAATTCACTGAATGTTTAATTTAGATTTTCAATTCATCAAATAATGAAGCAATTTGAATATATAAAAAGCAATATATCAAACAAAACTCATTTTACAAGTCCCATATACCTTTAGATCACAGATCAACCTGAGTATTGCTAGGCAAGCTGTTAAACTTGAGTCTGAGACTTCCCTCCTGCTCTCTCAAAGAACCTGCTCCAACAGCCTATAGCTCGAAAATTAACAGAAATGGAATCTAGCCTTTTAATGTGTTTCTATATGTAATCTTATAGTGTAACTCATATTTTAATCCCTCATCATTAACAAGTAAAAACATGACATTCAATTGAAATAATCGGTATTTTGAAGTTTTAAATTAAAATAAAGCCCACAGGAAACATAAACTCAGAACACGCAATGCACAAGTCCTTCACAATAGAAATAGACAAGATATTACTCTGTAGATTCATTAGACCTTTTATTCATTTTAGAAGATAGTTATATCTACCAACAGCATTTATTTTATTTTTAGCATTCTTCAGTGCAAACGGTACAATACTGCTTGTAGCTTTATAGGGTTCTTTTTGTTTAGTTTTGTAGTCTTTACTTTTATAACTGAAATTATTTCTTAACAAAATAATATGTATTTCTGTGTTTGAATTCAGGTAAAGTATTTCATGACAGCTACAAACTGAAATAACAGAAATGAGTTATACTAATCTTACAAAGAAAATGTATCATAGATGTTCATACACAAATGTTTTGATACCAGTATTTTGTGAAATACGCATACATGATGTATAAGCAAAATATGATGTCATTATAAGAAATGAGTTTTCACAATTAACTGAATTTCACTTCATAGGCTTTTGAGATAGCCTTTTTTCCGTATTTTGAATGTTTTAAATTTAAAACTTTAATACGATAAAAATCTCTCTGCAATATCCAAGTAACATTTCTTTTCTTTTTTTTTTTTTTTTTTTCAGTTTCTGGCCAGGGCAGGGTTGGAACCTACCACCTCCGGCATATGGGGCTGGCACCCCACTCCTTTGAGCCACAGGCACCACCTATCCAAGTAACATTTTGTGATCTTCCTCATACTCTTATAGTCCTAGTTCTCTTCACCAGACCTTTTCCTGTGCATCAGGAAAACAACCCATGGTTTGCTATGAGCCACTAAAAATGGAATTTCTATTAGCAGATTACAAGTGGTCTACAAATAAATCATTTTATGAGGTAAGAGGCACGTGAAAATCTGTTGGTTCTCAGCACGGAGCTTTCCAGGCGTACTATAGTCAGTCAAGGAAAGACCCCTTCATGGGGTAGGAAAGTGCCAGGAACCAGCCTAGCCAAGTTATTAGGAAAACCCGGGAGTAGACCAACATGGGATGGAAAAAAGAGACAGAAAATAGCGGGATCAGGAGGACCTTTCTTCAGTAGGAAAAGGCAACCTCAGCTTTATTGCACAGCTTTTATATACAGTAGCTTGCAGGCATGATTTTGTCATAATTGCATAACTTGATTAAAAACGGCCTAATTGCAGAATAGCCTTCTCAGCAGTCTGAGATGACCAAAAGGGCATGTCTCCATTCCAATCTGGTTCAGGAACCAGCCATAAAAGGAAACAGCTGGGGTCAGGTTGCATTCGGTCTTTGACTCAGATGCGGCTCCTCAAAACTGGGGGAACTTGCCGCCCAGGAGGTCAGCTGCCAGCAAGAAAGGGCTCAAATTGAACTGCTTTTCTACAAGTGGAAGTACCAAGAGAATGGGGTAAAATGTTTTAAGACTATATTTAAGTTATATGATCATATCCTCATGATACAGCTGCTGGGAAGTATATGACCCTGACCAATATAGGTGGGGGTTTTCTTGTAGCAATCTTTACACCACATTCTTCCACTCTTATATCTTCTATCATTTTTCCCCCATTGATGCTGATAAAAGTTTGATGACAGTGATGAGGTGATGAGAGATTTATGTCTTGAAGTCCCTTTGACATATGAGGATGCAAAGGGAGAGAGGAAGTATGGAAGTGTATTTCACATGGGACGCAAAGCTGAAATATTCAGACTATTGCCGTACAGCAAACTCTGATTTCTGAAATATTGAAGAGAGCAATATTTCATTTTTTATATCAAAGAGATGATCATTATTAGCAGATACTATTACTTGCTAAGTGACTAATTCACAAAGAACACATTTAAACTCTAGGACAATGGCCAGGTTGTTATTTGAGTGAAGAAAAGATCTGGTCACGCTTTTGCCAGTGTTCCTAATAAAGCCCAACTCCTTAGGACGGATGTGAAATCCAGATATCTTCTTCTGAAGGAAGTTGCAAAGTTATTGAGTTATTGAGTTACTGCAGTAACTTGAGTTACTCAGCAATTTCCCTTTTACTTTGAGAATCAACCAAATATGATTTGGAAAAATAATGGAGGTTTGCTTTTAATATAACAATCATGTATTTTGCCAAGTAACTATTGATTGTGTTAGTCTGCTGCTCCAATTTTTCCACTGACAATGTCTCCTTTCCACCTTCTCCACATCTTAGATGACGTAGAAATGGGCTCTAATACGTCTGTCCAATCAAATTCTTTGTAAAACACATTTCTCAGTTTGACTCTACTCATTTTCGACTTCTGGGCTTCACCGGTGCATCACGTGGCTGTTTTCCCTGCCTGAATACAACTATGTCTGTTGCTTCATAGAATCTTCTCTGACCAAACATCTGAACTGAAATTCCCCTTGTCTCTGCTCCTTTTTGTACTTTTATGCATTTTCACCCTTGATTTACTTTTCTTTTTTGATCTCCAGGTTATAAATTCCTTGACAGCAAAATTATGCATGGTTGTACTATATTTCCTCAGGAATTAGCATAGTCTCTAGGATGGGGTACGGGGTACGTGCTCAAAAAATAATTCACTGATGAATAAAATGCACTTACCTCATGTCTCTAGACACGTCTTGTTTGTGCTACTGAATCACATAACCACAAATCATTGCCAAGAAGGACCCACATACAGGGCGGTGCCTGTGGCTCAAAGGTATAGGGTGCTTGCCCCATATACAGGAGGTAATGGGTTCAAACCCGGCCCCGGACAAAAAAAAAAAAAAGACCCTCATGCATGTGTCATTTTCGACTCATTTAATTCCTAAATAGATAAACGCACAAACTCAAAATAAAACTACTATAAATACTAGTACTACTAAAATATCCTAAAAGAGACAATTATCAATAATATAATCTAACACGTGTTGAGTGCTTAATATGTGGTTAATAAAATAATGTATAAGTACTAAAAGCATATGCAGACACAAGTACCTTATGAGGATCATCAAATTCAATCTCATAAATAATCTATAGTGAAGATAGAAATATGAAACTTAATTTAAGACAGGAGGAGGAAGTGGCTCAGGCAGTATAGCTTAGGCCAAAAGCATTAGAGGGTTAATCTGAGGACTGTTTGTCTTGAAAGCAAATTATTATTTTTGAATAGTATATTTTATAACCTCTAGACAGAATTTTATATTTAAATAATGAAATTATTATCCAATAAATGGCAATTATTTTATTGTCAATTTTACCTTAAATTGCTCTCCAGCTGGACTATCTATTCAAAGCTTCAGTCTCAGTTTCATGAGACAGAGCACACATTCTCTCTCATAACCTTAACATGTTAAGGTTTGCTGTGCTCACATAACACTCATCAAAGTGTGTGTAGACTACAACTGGCTCCAAAAGGCAACGATGCTATAGATATTAGCCCAGGCAAGAAAAGACATGAAGAAGACTATATAACAATGAACATTAATTATTTATTATATTATTTCAAGATTATGAGCTTTAATTATCTAAGTAATAAAAATATTAAAATGTTTGGGCTTAAACTCTAGGCAGATGCAAAATGATGTAGTTTTCTGTAATAATATAAAAAATTGAAATTTGAAAATATAATATATGATTTTCATTATCTTGAATTTCATTATATCTATGCCTGAAACTTTCAGGCTACATGTTTTAAAGATTGCTTATGGAACCAACCTGTTTATAAAATAAGGATAATAATAGATTTCTTCATTGAAGGTAAGAATATGGCAATAAATATGCACCAGTTCTAGTTTAGATTCATGTTTATATTGTCTTCCAAGTGCCCAGAAGTCTAGATCTTTCCTGGGTAACAATCTGTTGAAAATGAAGTTTTTTAGCTGAGCACAATGGCTCATGCCTGTCATGCTAACACTCTCAGAGACTGAGGACGGTGGATTGCTTGTGCTTAGGAGTTCAAGACCAGCCTGGGCAAGAGGGAGACCCCGTCTCTAAAAATCCCTGGGTGTTTGTGGTGGGCACCTGTAGTCCCAGCTACTTGGGAGACTGATGCAGGAGGATTTCTTGAGCCCAAGAGTTTGAGGTTGCTGTGAACTGTGACGCTACAGCACTCTACCTAGGACAACAAAGTGAGACTCTGTCTCAAAAAAGAAAAAAGAAGAAGAAGTTTTCTTTCCCCCATGATGTTACTTTAATTGTTATCAGGTCCAGTTCTTTAACCTCAAATTAACTAAAATGTTAGAAATTAGCATATATTTCCAGTATGTGTAAACTCAACTGTAAGGGTTGAAATTTAACCTATGAACATAATTGTGAAAGCTCATGACTAATTTCTAGGACTCATAACATTTCTAGGATTCTTTTACTCTCACTGTGAAACCAAGATCAAAGGTATTAACAGTATCAATATATCAAACCACCCATCCGTGTGTATGCCTCTTAATTGATAGTATATTTTGCATATATCACTGATACAACTCGCCAGGATAAAGTGGACTTTCATAGGCCATTTGCATGAAAAATCTCCTTAATCTTCTACCCTAATGGTTCAGAATAGAGAATAAATATAGAAAATACTGCTCACATCTATAAACTTCTTTTAAAATTAATTTTCCAATAATTTAGCCATTATTTCATAACCTTTTAAAAAATGTAAAATTTGTTAACATTTAGAAAAATAAAATAAAATATCACTGCAAACTGTAAGAACAGGTTAATCTTGCAAAATAAACAACCCACTATAAAATACACCTATGTTTAATTCTGTTAACTATAAATTTTAAAGAACACATCTGCTTTATAATTTACTCTGTCATCCAGAAAAAAAAAAGGTAAAAGTGAACCATACACAGGAAAATAAATGCAAAGGAAATAAAACAGCTAAGCTCCAATTAACTGCTTGTAACTTATGAAAATATGTGAAAATAGGGAGTATTATAAGAGTTTAAAAATAAAAAAACACAACAAACAAAATGTAAAAATCATACTTCAACTAAATATTTTATAAACTATTTCCAGAAACTATAAAATTAAAGATACATATTGCAGTATTAGGCAGTAATAAATGTCAAAAGTTTATAGAATTGTGTATCATCAAATCCTGTGCTTATATTCATTATTACTTCACCTGTAAGGAAACTGTTCATGTTGCTGAGATCATCCACTTTTTTAGGGATATCTGTTAGTATTAGGGATGTCACAGGAAATTTCATTAGTCATCAATGATACCTTCCATGTGCTATGTTAGGTTATTTGGTATGAATTTTCAGATTTCCTTAAGTACTAAGTTTGACAGTTGATATTTCTGGTATTTCACTTTAAACTCATTCTTTCAAATGCATGTTTTAGGTGATGATTATCTTTCCAATATTTTTAGCACAATTTTTGAAACCATAGATAAGTGAAAATTTTGTGTTATTTTTGCATATGAATTCTGTTGTGGAACCAGCGCAGCACAGACAGCTCAAAATACCAAAGCAGCATTTGGCATAGTGGTTGGATACAGATGGAGGGCTGGAACCTAGTCCCAAACCAAATACCCATCAAAAGAATCTCAAGGGGCCTGTATGGTGGTTGGGTGAGAGCATCATCCACTGCAGCTTTGTGAAACCCAGTCCATCAATTATACAGGGTGTAGACTGCAAAAAGATCTACAAGAACTATTTATCAGGGAAAGGTAACCATGAAAGGCCATGGCAGATCTCGAGCTCCTTACGTCAACCGTTCAGATACCTGTTGCAATACTTCACAGTTCCACTTGTCTCTCTGCTGCGTCCTCTCTCTGTGGTATCTCACATGTGTTGATAAGGACAATGTTTCCCAATAATCGTTCTGCAAATACTTCTCAATTTCTGGACATTTTTGAGAAACTGACCTAACACAAGTAAATGAATCTGGGAGAGCCATGGGACATCTGGTCAAGAGTATCAACATTGTTTACTAGCAACTCGGAGGTATGTTGTCCATTTCACTTACTCCTAAGGATGGTCTGTCTTAGAGACCTCTGTCTGGAAGCACTAAAGGTTTTCTGAATTAGCTATTAGTACGACAAGAACTGCCACAGATGCACAGCTCCTCTGACAAATTTCCCAGCCTTCTGCAGAATTGAAGTGTAAACCTGACAAACCAATTTTTCAAATGAATTTACAGAGATTTCCGCCCAAGTAAGATAGAGGTAGAAAGAATATTGTTCTGATATGGAGTTTCAGGTTCTTGGTCTCAGCAATTTGAAGAATGAATCGAGGAACCACAGGATCAGTGGTAAGTCAGGATTTAGTCGCAGAAACAAAAATTACAACTACAAAAACCAAACCTCCTGGCAGAGAAAACCCAAGAGGGGAACAAGCTCTCCTGCTGCCTCTTTGAGGTCTGCCCTCTGGCTCTCTGCTCAGGGGGTTATCTAGTGGCAGGGAGGTTGATATGGGGAACTCAGTGTTGACTTTGAGGGTGTAGATCTTCATCAGTTACAGCCAGCTGTCTAATGAACTCTCAGGCCTTGGAAACTGACAGGAAATCCACCAGTCAGAGTGCAAGTGGAGGACACAGCAAGGCGCCAGTGTCTCCCCCGCAGGTGTCCCGCCCTTCCATCAAGCTGGTTCCTCCATCTGCAGCAGCATCAACACCTCCCGGGCTAAGGCAGCAGGTCCTGGTGCCACCTTGTCCTGCATCAGTTCTCAGAAAAGAAAACTAGATTTCCTGCTTTTACTGTTTATGAGAATTTTAGATGGGCGGCGCCTGTGGCTCAGTGAGTAGGGCGCTGGCCCCATAAACCAAGGATGGTGGGTTTGAACCCTGCCCCAGACAAACTGCAACAAAAAATAGCCGATGTTGTGGTGGGACCTGTGGTCCCAGATACTCAGGAGGCTGAGGCAAGAGAATCGCCTAAGCCCAGGAGTTCAAGGTTGCTATGAGCTGTGACACCATAGCAGTCTACTGAGGGCGATAAAGTGAGACTCTGTCTCTAAAAAAAAAAAAAAAAAAAAGAATTTTAGATGATAAATGAGCTGATAACAACAAGTATCTGCTATTTTCAGGAAAAATGTCTTTATGTCTCACCTATGTTACCAGAATATTCAGAATGTTTGAATAACATTTAAAAATTTACTTATAGAAATATTGGTAAGATTTCCTCCATCCCACCTATATTCTAAAATCTACTAATAGGTGCCCAATAGATATATTTTTAGTTTTATATTATGAACATCATTTTACCCTTCATTTTGATGCTTTTATATTCATTTGCTTATATAATTACTGACTATTCATTTTTATTTTTCTGATTCTTAATGTTAATTAATTTGAATATGTATTTAGTAGTTATAAGTTTATAATATTCTTCTTTTCATGGTCTAGTATCCAGAACCATTAAACCTCTTAGCAATGAAGAAAATAAATTTTGTTTTTGAATCATGGCATTTAATTTAACAGTGATGATGTAGTGGCCTGAATTTTTTCTGAGAACTCTACACATTGACACAGTAACAAGGTTCTAAACTTTAGGTCACTTTGAAGTTGCCCTCGAATTTTTTCTTTACTGGCCCTTAAATTCATACTTACTTCCCAGGCACAGCTTCTCTCTAAGAACTTACTGACACATCTAAATTACATACTTTACAATATGTTAACATGAATTTAAAATAAATCCCATTTTCAGCTTCATTGTACCAACCTATTTACTTACCATTATGCATTTTTCCTCTCTTTGGCTTTTTGTTTATTAAAAATGCAAAAGGTAAAATAGAGCGGATACTGAAAGGTATATGTGTAAATTGTTTATGTTTTCTTTATAATTTCTACATATAACTATATGTATTCTATATAGTGCTACGTAACTTTCAATTCCTTTTCTTCCAAAATTTGAGACCTACAGCATTTAATTGAATTCTATTTACTTCTTTGTTTTAAAATATAATCTCTAATGAAATTGGAATTTATTTTTGTTAAATGGTGTGAGATAATTTCTTTCGGCTCAAGTTTCAAGACAACATTTCCAGTATTATTAAATATTTAATAAGTATTGCCTTTAGTCTCCATTAATTTAAGGATTATCCTTACCATATATTATTTTATATTTTAAAATCTGTTTTATTGCACACAGTTCCTCAGTTTAGTCTATGTTATCGTGAGTTTCAATATAATCACGAGTTTGCTGCTCAAATCAGCTTGGGTCTGAAAGGTGAGTAACCTTGAACAACTAATTAATATAACTAATTTCCTCTTCTGTAATGTGTGATAACAATAATTATGCTTAAATCATACTGAGAACTGACTATGAGTCTATTTTATGTTCACCACCAGAATCAGTGAATAATAACCTCTTACCAGTTACCCATCTGTCCATTCATCCATTCATTTCATTATATGGTTTAACACAATACAAATTTATTTAGATCCCATTAAGTTTCACACACTCTGCTTGGCATTTAGAATATATTACCAGAAGCATTTTTTAAAAGAAATAGCCTCTGCCTTCCAATATGTCAGAATGTTTTTATTAAAAAAAATATATTTCGTTGCTAAGTTAATGACTGAAAGTCCAAATAACTCAAATTGTGGGTCTCTAGGAGACGGTTTCTTAAATTGCTGATGCCTCATTTAAGGTGTGTATATTTAGAATAGATTACACTGTTATAATAAAGGGCCCAGGTCTAAGATACACTGTCCGCACTCTATTGGTAAATCTTAAGTAAATTAGTATGGAAGTAATTGAGATTGTATTTCCTGATTTTTTGTGTGTGTTTAACTTGTACTTCACAATATACTTTTGATCTGTTCACTTACAGTGCACTTCTTTAATGCCACGGGTTACTCTTTTAGACTTCTGTCACTACTAAGTCCATAGACTGCATTTGTTTCTGGACTTTGCATTAAAAATAAAAGTTAGATGCAGCTACATGACCAGCATCCTGCCATGATTTGACCGTTTGGAAGGAAATAGTAAGAATTAATTTCATAGATGTCTTTGCTATCTTTCTTTATTGTATATTCTATTTGCATTCACTGATAGCTGTTTCAGGTTAAAATTAATATCCAGCATGGAGTTTTATTGGAACTACATTAATCTCTAAATAACTTAGCATGAGGTGGTATCTTTATGATGTTCAATCTTCTCATTCTGGAAATCTCTTTATCTCACTGTTTACTCAAGTCTTTTATATTTGTCGGGAAAGATTTGTGCATTGATTATTGAGTACCGTATATTTTATATCATAATATTTTTCCAAATATTTGTGGTTTTTAATGTTTTCATGAATAGGACTTCTTTAATCCTAATCCACTTGCTGATGGTGTCTGCTGCTTATAATGTATCAAAGCACAATAAAGGCTAATGTATCAGAGCAGAATCATATGAATCACTGATCTTACTCCAAACCAAACTGTGCTAATGATTAATGAAGAGTACAAGTAAATATAAGGCACAAATATATCAGACTCAGTCTGTGGAAGATTCAGAGTTGCTAGACACAGCTCCCCAAACACCCGTTCCATGTACCAGGGTACATTTTGGTTTCAGAGTTATTAAATGAAACAAGCAGAAAGCTAATAATAGCCTGAATCTGTCTCATCAGCATGTATAATTAAACAGATCCTATGCACGATAACAAACAGAAATAATCAACAGCTAAACTAAAATCTATTTTAGGAGGATTTTTTTTGGACTAAACAGCCAAGTTTTAACTAATTAAAAGCAACTGAGTATCAACCAATCCCAGACAGCCGACAGATCAGACCACGCCCAAACCAGGCAAACGCCTAACTGTGGTCAGTGACAATCTATGTTTCTTCTGTGTGAGGCCTAAGAAAGCTCACTCCCACCCACCTTGCTGGGTGGAGCCCTCGCAACCGCTTCTGGTTGTATTGCCTATTGCATGAACCATTCTTCACTAAAGTGAACTTGTTAAATTTAATTTGTCAGTGTTATAGCAGAATAAAATAAGAAATCTGTGTGACATACAATGGATTCTTAATATTGAGTTTCAAAAAAGCTTTATCCTATAAATCCAGATTTCAGGTTTATTTACAATAAGCAAATAAAAGGGGGTAAGGATGTCCTTTTCATACAGACATTCCCTTAAGTATTTTATAGCTATCGTATCACATCAAAATGTTATGTTTTAATATCTGTTAAATTTGAAGGCTGACTACATAATTATTATTTTAATTTTGAAAGATTAAAGGATGCTGGTATCAATAACTGAAAAAAAGTGTTTTTCCTGTCTGTCACACACACACATACATATATATGTGTAAACACATCCCTATGCAATGAATCCCAAATAAATTTAGCAGTAAAATAGCAAACTTTAATTAGAAAATGCATACTCTACACAACATTAAGAAAAGACCCATGTATACTTTTCATAATCTCTGACACCACAGGGAAGCAATACAGTGCTCAAAATCTCCGTACCACTTGGACATCCCTGCCAGCATTAACTACAGTTAATCAAAAAGTGTAAAGTAATTCTACTCTTTGTTTTTGTTTTACAGGCTTCCATAGTTTCATTTCCAAGATCTGATGAAAAATAGAGGTGAAATAAATATACCTGTCAAAATTATTATTTCAATTATCAGTCTCATGATAGAAAGGTAAAATTGAATTTGACCTTTTTATCAAATTCATGAGTCCAATAGAGAATATTATGTAGGGTATACTTACCTATAGTGTGTGTTTACATATATACAGTATGTGTTTACATATATGTATATATATATAGAGAGAGACATATATTTGATGAACCAGTGTTTCTCAGAAGAGTTATAGTGATTGTACTTCAGCTGTCTCCCAATTCTTCTTGCAGGTATTTTTTTTTTTTTTTGCTGGGGCTGGGTTTGAACCCACCACCTCCAGCATATGGGGCTGGCGCCCTACTCCTTTGAGCCACGGGTGCCACCTCTCCCAGTTCTTCTTCTTGTTCTCTAAGATGATCATTGAATATAGATGTCAGTTTTAAGTATTGATTATATATTAAAAAATTGATAGCATATTAATAAGGCCTAGTTTTCTGCCACCATGACAGACTATGGTATAAAATTTCCCCATTTTTCTGACAATAGGGAATCTAAATTTATTTTTAAATCTGAGGCTATTTCTATTACACAGGGGCAGAACAAAAACAAAACAATCTTTAATGAACTAGCCATAATGTAGCTTTTACATCATGAAAAATACAGAAATTTATAGCTACTAATCCCTGAAATTCAGTGGATATACGTCATCATGTATTTGCTCAAACTAACAGAAAATATAATGCAAAGAGCAAACAGTAATGTAAATGATGATCTTTGGTTAATAACAATGTGTCCATGTAGGTGTATGAATTAGAACAAATGTAACACTCTGGTGAGAAACGTTACTAGGGAGAGAGGTTATGTATATATGGAGGCAGGAGTATATGGGAAATTTTGTGCTTAATTTTGCTTAAAAACTGCTGTAAAAAAAATCAGGGTTATTAAAACATTACGCAAAATCCCAAAACACATGAAAAATATTCTGAAAGCATGAATAACAGAAATAACTAATTCAGTAAAAATATTCAGGTAATTAAGTTACCCTACATCTTCAATCATAACGGCATATGTACCTGTTGGAAAGTTAGAACATTTGAACCACCCAAAGAGTGAAATTAACATAACTGACTTTCATAGAACATTTCAACCAACAACCGCAGATATGTACTCTGTTCAAGTATACATGGAACATGCTTGAGAATATATCATGTTGTAGGCCTTAATTGAAAATAATTTATGCAAAGAATTAAAAAATTAAATTGTTAAAAAAATTAAATTAAGCATCAATAGAAATTTTTTAAAATAGCAATTGGTAATAGCAATTGGTAAAAAAAAAATTAAATTAAGCATCAATAGAAATTTTTTAAAATAGCAATTTTCCAAAGGAAAATAAAAACACACTTCTAAATAATCCAAAGAAGAAATCTCAGTGAAACTTGAAGATATTGTGAACTGAATGAAAATAAAAATAAAACATAAACATTTATAAAACAAGTCAAAACAGCATCTATAATAAATTTATAAGCAAAAATAAATTTAATAGAAAAATTTTAAAAGGCTTTGAATCAAAAACCCAGGCATGTACCTTACTAAATTACTAAACTAGTCACCTCTAGACTTCTCCAAATTTGATAGGAGCTGTGTACAACAAACCCACAGACAATATCATACTGAATGGAATAAAACTGAAAGCATTTCCACTTAGAATGGAAGCCAAACAAGGATTTCCACTATGGCCACTACTATTTAACACAGAGCTGGAAGTTCTAGCCAATAATATCAGGCAAGAGAAGGACATCAAGAGTATTGAAATGGAGACAGAAAAGGTCAAACTTTCACTCTTAACTGATGATATGATCTTATATTTAGAAAACCCCAGGGATCCATCCACAAAGCTCCTGGAAGTGAGCGAGAAATAATAACAACATCTTGGGATATAAAATCAATGTCAATAAATCAGTAGCCTTCATGTATGCCAATAACAGTCAAGATAAGAATAAAATCAAAGAAATAATACTCTTCTCTTCACAGTACCTTCCAAGAAAATAAAATACCTGGAAATACACCTAACAAAGGGCATGAAGGACCACTACAGAGAGAACTATGAGACGCTGAGAAAAGAAATAGCAGAAGATGTTAACAAATGAAAGAGCATACCATGCTTACGGCTGAGAAAAATCAGCCTTGTAAAAATGTCCACTCAAAGAGATCTACAGATTAAATGCAATATCCATCAACGTCCTACTTTGAAGAACTTGAAAAATATAGTACTTTACTTCATACGGAACCAGAATAAACTATGAATAGCCAAAATGATTGTAAGAAATAGAAACAAATCCAGAGTCATCACAGTGCCAGTCTTTAGGTTATCTATAATACATAATGCTCAAAATGGCATGGTACTGGCACACAAATAGAGAAATAATCTACGGGATAGAATTGAAACTGTACAGATGAAACCAGCCTCGTGTCATCATCTGATCTTTGACAATAAGCCTAACAAAAACATGCACCCAGGAAAAGAATCCCTATTTAATAAATGGTGCTGGGAGAACTGCTTAGAAGTTCTGGTAGAAGATTGAAACTGGACTCTCACCTCTCATCACTTACAAAATTGACTCAGGTGGTATAAAAGATTTGAATTTAAGACATGAAGTGATTAAAAACTCTAGAAGATTTCTCAAACCCCAGCAGGTAGACAGCCTACATCTCTCGTCAGCCCATTTAAAAGGCATTTACCCAGAAGGAAAAAAATCCTTTTATCATAAGGACACTTGTACTAGACTGTTTATTGCAGCTCAATTTACAATCGCCAAAATGTGGAAACAGCCTAAATGCCCACCAACCCAGGAATGGATCAACAAGCTGTGGTATATGTATACCATGGAATACTACTCAGCCATTAAAAAAATGGAGACTTTACATCCTTCGTATTAACCTGGATGGAAGTGGAAGACATTATTCTTAGTAAAGCATCACAAGAATGGAGAAGCATGAATCCTATGTACTCAATTTTGATATGAGGACAATTAATGACAATTAGGGTTATGGGGGGGGAAGTAGAAAGAGGGACGGAGGGAGGTGGGTGGGGCCTTGGTGTGTATCACACTTTATGGGGGCAAGACATGATTGCAAGAGGGACTTTACCTAACAATTGCAATCAGTGTAACCTGGCTTATTGTACCCTCAATGAATCCCTAACAATAAAAAATAAAAAAAAATTTAAAAAACTAGAAGAAAGTGTGGGAAAAACTCTTGACAATATAGTCCTAGTAAAAGATTTTATGAAGAACACTCAATGGGCAATTGAAGCAACACCAAGAATAAATAAATAGGACCTGGTGAAGTTCAAAAGCTTCTGCACAGCCACAGCCACAACAACTAAAACAAACAGACAAGCTTTATCATGGGAGAAAACGTTCCCATGCTGCAAATCTGAGAAAGGAATGATAAATAGAATCTACGAAGAAACTAGTCAATAACAAAACAGCAACCAGTCTCGTTTATGATGAAAGACAGACATTTTTCAGAGCTAGCAAGTGCAAACAACAAGAAAAATAAATAAATAAACCGCTTAAGAATTAGAAAGGAAAAAGAAAATCTGTTTTCCAACATCACTATTTTGTATACAGAAAATTATAAGGAATCTGACAAAAAAAAACTATAATGAATAATCGAATTCAGCAAGAATACAAGATAAAAACTCAATATACAAATATCTATTTTTATTTCTTTTTTTTTTTAATTTTTTTATTAAATCATAACTGTATACAATGATATGATTATGGGGCATCATACACTCACTTCATAAACCATTTGACACATTTTTATCACAGTGGTTAACATAGCCTTTCCAGCGTTATCTCAGTTACTGTGCCAAAACATTTACATTCTACATTTACCAAGTTTCGCAAATACCCCTGTAATATGCACCACAGGTGTGATCCCATCGATTCCCCTCCCTCTACTCACCCCCCCCCTCCCACTTCCCCCTATTGTTAAGTTGTAGCTGGGTTATAGCTTTCATGTGAGAGTCCCAAATTAGTTTCATAGTAGGGCTGTGTACATTGGGTATTTTTTCTTCCATTCTTGGGATACTTTACTAAGAAGAATATGTTCCAGCTCCATCCATGTAAACATGAAAGAGGTAAAGTCTCCATCTTTCTTTAAGGCTGCATAGTATTCCATGGTATACATATACCACAATTTATTAATCCATTCGTGGATCAATGGGCACTTGGGCTTTTTCCATGACTTAGCTATTATGAATTGGGCTGCAATAAACATTCTGGTACAAATATCTTTGTTATGTTGTGATTTTTGGTCTTCTGGGTATATGCCCAGCAGAGGAATTACAGGATTGAATGGCAGATCTATTTTTAGATCTCTGAGTGTTCTCCATGTATCTTTCCAAAAGGAATGTATTAATTTGCATTCCCACCAGCAGTGCAGAAGTGTTCCCTTTTCTCCGCATCCACGCCAACATCTCTGGTCTTGAGATTTTGTGATATAGGCTAGTCTCATTGGAGTTAGATGATATCTCAAAGTAGTTTTGATTTGCATTTCTCTGATGATTAAAGATGATGAGCATTTTTTCATATGTCTGAAGGCCGTGCGCCTGTCTTCTTCAGAGAAGTTTCTCTTCAAATCCCTTGCCCAGCCTGCGATGGGATCCCTTGTTTTTTTCTTGCTGATGCGTTTGAGTTCTCTGTGGATTCTGGTTATTAAACCTTTGTCAGAGTTATACCCTGCAAATATCTTCTCCCATTCTGAGGGCCGTCTGCTTGCTCTGCTTACTGTGTTCTTAGCTGTGCAGAAGCTTTTTAGTTTGATCAAGTCCCAGTAGTGTATTTTTGAAGCTGCTTCAATTGCCCGGGGGGTTCTCCTCATGAAATACTCACCCAGACCAATTTCTTCAAGGGTTTTCCCTGCATTCTCCTCTAGTATTTTTATAGTTTCATGTCTTAAGTTTAAATCTTTAATCCAATGAGAGTCTATCTTAGTTAATGGTGAAAGGTGTGGGTCCAATTTCAGTCTTCTGCAGGTTGCCAGCCAGTTCACCCAGCACCATTTGTTAAATAGGGAATCTTTTCCCCACTGAATGTTTTTAATTGGCTTGTCAAAAATCAAATAGCGGTAAGTAGCTGGATTCATCTCTTGGTTCTCTATTCTATTCCAGATATCTACTTCTCTGTTTTTGTGCCAATACCATGCTGTTTTGATCACTATCGATTTGTAGTAAAGTCTGAGGTCTGGTAGTGTGATTCCTCCTGTTTTGTTTTTATTTCTGAGTAATGTCTTGGCTATTCGAGGTTTTTTCTGATTCCATATAAAACGAAGTAATGTTTTTTCAAGATCTTTAAAATATGACAGTGGAGCTTTAATAGGGAGTGCGTTGAAATTATATATTGCTTTGGGTAGTATGGACATTTTGATAATGTTGATTCTTCCTAGCCATGAGCATGGTATGTTTTTCCATTTGTTAACATTTTCAGCTATTTCTTTTCTTAGAGTTTCATAGTTCTCTTTATAGAGATCTTTCACGTCTTTTGTTAGGTAAATTCCCAAATATTTCATCTTCTTTGGCACTACTGTGAATGGGATAGAGTCCTTAACTGCTTTTTCAATTTGACTGTTGTTGGTGTATATAAAGGCTACCGATTTATGAATGTTGATTTTGTAACCTGAGACACTGCTGTATTCCTTGATCACTTCTAGGAGTTTTGTAGTAGAGTCCCTAGTGTTTTCCAGATACACAATCATATCATCTGTGAAGAGCGAGAGTTTGATCTCTTCTGACCCTATATGGATACCCTTGTTCGCCTTTTCTTCCCTAATTGCGGTGGCTAAAACTTCCATTACAATGTTGAAAAGCAATGGAGACAATGGGCAGCCTTGTCTGGTTCCTGATCTGAGTGGAAATGATTCCAATTTAACTCCATTCAATATGATATTGGCTGTGGGTTTGCTGTAGATAGCCTCTATCAGTTTAAGAAAAGTCCCTTCTAGACCAATTTTCTTGAGTGTTCTGATCATGAAGGGATGCTAGATATTATCAAAAGCTTTTTCTGCATCAATTGAGAGAATCATATGGTCTTTGTTTTTTAATTTGTTTATGTGCTGAATTACATTTATAGATTTACGTATATTGAACCAGCCTTGAGACCCTGGGATAAAACCAACTTGGTCATGATGTATAATTTGTTTGATGTGTTGTTGGATTCTGTTTGTTAGGATCTTGCTGAATATTTTTGCATCTATATTCATTAGTGATATTGGTCTATAATTTTCTTTTCTTGTTGGGTCTTTTCCTGGTTTGGGGATCAGGGTGCTATTTGCTTCATAGAACGTGTTGGGTAGTCTTCCTTCTTTTTCTACATTTTGGAACAGGTTGAGTAATATAGGTACTAATTCCTCTTCAAAGGTTTGGTAGAATTCTGACGTGAAACCATCTGGTCCCGGGCTTTTCTTTTTAGGGAGGTTTTGTATAGTTGATGCTATTTCTGAACTTGATATGGGTCTGTTCAACATTTGCACTTGATTCTGGTTAAGTCTTGGAAGGTGGCGTGCTTCCAAGTATCGGTCTATTTCCTTCAGATTTTCATATTTCTGAGAATAAAGTTTCTTGTAATATTCATTAAGGATTTTTTGGATTTCTGATGAGTCTGTGGTTATTTCGTCTTTGTTGTTTCTGATTGATGATATTAGAGATTTTACTCTTTTTTTCCTGATTAGGTTGGCCAGAGGTTTATCTATTTTATTGACCTTTTCAAAAAACCAGCTTTTTGATTTATTGATCTGTTGTATTATTCTTTTGTTTTCAATTTCATTTAATTCTGCTCTAATTTTGGTTATTTCTTTTCTTCTACTGGGTTTGGGGTTGGAATGTTCTTCCTTTTCCAGTTGCGTGAGATGTCCCATTAAATTGTTAACTTCCTCTCTTTCCGTTCTCTTGAGGAAGGCTTGCAGTGCTATAAATTTCCCTCTTAGAACTGCCTTTGCAGTGTCCCAGAGGTTCTGATAGCTTGTGTCTTCATTGTCATTTTGTTCCAAAAAATTGGTGATTTCTTTCTTAATCTCATCTCTGACCCAGCTATCATTCAGCATAAGGTTATTTAACTTCCATGTTTTTGTATGGGTATGCAGATTCCTGTTGTTACTCAATTCAAGTTTTATTCCATGATGGTCCGAGAAGATGCATGGAATAATTTCTATTTCTTTAAATTTACTGAGGTTAGACTTGTGACCTAAAATGTGATCAATTTTGGAGTAAGTTCCGTGGGCTGATGAGAAGTATGTGTATTCAGTTTTGTTGGGATGAAATGTTCTGTAGATGTCTGCTAAATCTAAATATTGGATGGTTAGGTTTAAATCTAAGATTTCTTTGCTCAGCTTCTTTCTGGAGGATCGATCCAACACTGCCAAGGGAGTGTTAAAATCTCCAACGATTATGGAGCTGGAGGAAATCAAGTTGCTCATGTCTGTTAGAGTTTCTCTTATAAATTGAGGTGCATTCTGGTTGGGTGCATAGATATTAATAATTGAGATCTCATCATATTGAGTATTACCCTTAACAAATATGAAGTGACCATTCTTGTCCTTCCTTACTTTTGATGGTTTAAAGCCTACTGTATCTGCAAATAAAATTGCAACACCTGCTTTTTTCTGATTACCATTTGCCTGAAATATGGATGACCATCCTTTCACCCGGAGTCTGTATTTGTCTTTTAAGTTGAGATGTGACTCTTGTACGCAACAAATATCTGGCTTGAGTTGTTGTATCCAGTCAGCTAACCTATGCCTCTTTAGAGGACAGTTTAAGCCATTCACATTGATGGAGAGTATTGATAAGTCTGGTGGAATTTTGGGTATCGAGTTTTTCAAAGGTCCAGTGGACATTTTTAATCCTTTCGCCAGTGTGGAAGTTGGAGTTTGATCCGAAGTTTCTGAGTGAGTTTACTTTTGTGGTATAGGATTGGGTTGGTCATTGTGGAGGATAGGTCTGAGAACATCCTGAAGAGCTGGTTTACTTATGGCAAATTTTTTCAACATATGAATGTCATTCAAGTATTTAATTTCTCCATCATAGTTGAAACTCAGTTTAGCTGGATACAAGATCCTGGGTTGAAAGTTTTTTTGCTTTAGGAGATTAAAAGTTGATGACCAGCCTCTTCTTGCTTGAAAAGTTTCAGCAGAGAGATCTGCAGTTATTCTAATATTCTTACCTTTGTACGTTATAGTTTTCTTTCGCCGGGCTGCTTTGAGAATCTTCTCTTTCATGTTAACTTTTGTGAAGCTAATTATGATATGTCTGGGAGATGGCTTATTGGGGTTGAATCGTGCTGGGGTTCTGAAGCTGTCTGCTATCTGAATTTCAGATTCTCTAGGCATGTCTGGAAAATTTTCTTTCATAATTTCATGTAGAAGGGCCTCTGTGTCCTTGGCAGCCACTTCATCATTCTCCGAAATTCCAATAACCCTTATGTTGTTTTTTTTCGAATTATCTGAGAGCTCTCTGAGTGAGTGATCCGTTTTTGCTCTCCATTTCTCTTCCTCTTTGAGAGATTGGGAGCGTTCGAAGACTTTATCTTCAATGTCAGAAATCCTTTCTTCTGCTTGCTCCATTCTGTTACTGAGGGATTCTACTGTATTTTTCATATCTTTGGGGCTGTAAGTTCTTGTTTCAGTGTGTCTAAGTCTTTGGTGGTTTTGTCTTTAAATTCGTTAAATTCTTGAGACAATTTTTGAATTTCTCCTCGAATTCCTAATTCCATTTTATTAATCTTGTCTGCAAACCAAATTCTGAATTCGACTTCTGACATCTCAGCCAGTTGTTTATGAATGGGATCTTCAATCACATCTGCCATATCTTTTCTTGGGGGGGTTGATCTATTCTGGTTATTCATGTTACCAGAGTTTTTCCGCTGATTCCGCCCCATGGTTTACTCCCTTTGGTTTTTCCCCTGGGGTTTTATCGAGGGCCCGTACAGTGTTGTGGCCTGAGAAACTGGGGCCCTGTCTGGTGTGGTGGAGCAAAGTGGTTCTGTCTTGTTCTCAGCTGGTTTCTGTTTGATCCTATTGCAACTTCTACTCTGGCTTGAAGTCTCAGCTGTGTGGAAAAATCAGCAATTAAGTCACCCCGCCTGCCCACCTCTGGCCCCAGTTGGAAAAATAGAATCAAACCTTCCTACAATCGCACACCCAGGGCACCACCTGAAGAGTCCTCAGTCTATTAGCCCAGTTCAAAAGGTCCGAATCAACTGTCTCAATCGGCACTTGTCTCGGGTGGAAGGGTTCAAGAGGTCTCTGGGAACTGGATCACAGGGGCCTGGTGACTCCTCTGACACAGCTCACCCCAGTGCAGCGTGGAGTCAGGAGGAGCCACCCAGCAAACAGAGCAGTCTGGGAAGGTTGACGTCTCCTTCCCCACTTTGCCCCTCCGTCGGACCCAGTCACTGGTATCTCTGCAGATGGCTAACCCAGTTGCCTGCAGTGAACAGACACTCCAGGGGTTTGCACCTGCCTGAATCGCAAGGAAGTCTGCCAGGCCTCCGCAGACTGCCGCTATCTAGCAGGAGGAGATGGGGCCTGACATCTTTGAGTGTTTGATGCAGGTGATGGGAAGGAGGTGTTCACTCAGGCTTAGCCCCGTCCCTGATGGATGCTGCTAACAGAACAGAACAGAACAGACAACTTTGTGAGGTTCTGTCTCTGTTCCTGTCGTCGCCTACAGGAGACGGGCTGTTTTGAGTTCAAACGTCTTTGCTGCTGGAGAATTGCGTCTGAACACCTCTCTGGGTCGGCCCCGCCCTGGAGGCTTCCGGGTTTGTGAGCGTGTCACCGGTGGCCTCCTCTGGTTGCCCAGGGAGACAGGGGGTGTGGCCTCAGAATATCCAGAAGTGAGCGTTCTGCCGTTAAAGAAAAAATGGCTGTTGATCTACCTCCAGGGAACTGCTGCTCTGGTGTGGGCACTCAGGTGACCCTTTTCTCCTCTGTCCCGTGCCCCAGAGTCAGCACTGAGCGGCCGCAGTTTGTGCTGGGTCCACACCCCTTAAGAGATCCCCCAAGAATCAGAACTCTTGGGGGATGGGTCCCCAGACCCCATTGGGAGTGGGGCGGGGGGAAGCTAGAGTTTCATTCAGTTTCACGCAATACTACGATCCGGGGAGGGCTCCTGCACTGCACCACAGGGAAGTGCCGCCAAGGCTTGATTTCCGCTCAGCAGAGTGCCCTCTCCTCGCTCACGTGTCCCAGAGTCAGCGCTGACCTGACGCAGCTCAGGCACTGTGCACTCCCCTCGAGAAATCACCCAAGGAGCCGAACTCCTGGGGGATAGGCCCTCAGACCCCGAGTGAGAGTAGGGGTTCTCAGCTCTCAGCGGGGAGGCCAGAGTCTGATTCAGTCTTGGGCCCCCTATGCCCGGGGAGGGTTGGTGCACTGCACTGCAGGGAAGTGCCGTGAGGCGTGACTCCCCCTCAGCCCGGTGCCCTCTCCTCACTCGCATGCCTCAGAGTCAATGCTGACCAGTCGCAACTCGGGGACTGTCCACTCCCCTTGAGAAATCACCCAAGGATCCGAAGTCCTGGGGGACAGGCCTCCAGACCTCAGTGGGCGGGAGGGGAGCGACGGGGATTCAGGGTTGCCGGCAAAGGATTCCCAAAGTTTTATTCAGCCCTATGTCCGGCAGGAGAACGCCACGGCACCCCAGTAGGGGAGGTAGGTCCAGTTTTTAGAAGGTCTCTCCCGTGGAGTGTAGTGGGAGGGCCTTTAATTTCTGCCCACTTGTTCAATTGTGGGGCTCCAGAGCCGGTCTCATGGGGGAGGGGGACTCCCGTCCGCTTGGTGGTGGATTTTGTACCTTTTGTTTGCGTCCTTGTGATCACAACTTGCCTCAGCGGTGTTGATGTGCGTTCTTCAGCCTTCTCTCTTGGTGAGGCTCAAGTCCACCAGGATACTTACTAAATTCCTGTCCCTTAACTCTCCTTTTGGACGGGAGCCTTTGTTGAAAGCTGGCTTCAGTCCGCCATCTTGTCTCCCCCATCTATTTTTATTTCTATGTGTTAGTGCACAAATGTGAAAAATACATTTTAAAAAAATTCCATTTAAAATAGCTTTAACAAAAATAAAATACTTAGGAATACATTTAACCAAAGAAGTGTAGAACTTGTACATTACAATCTATAAAATATTTCTGAGAGATTTAAAGAAGATCTAAATAAATGAAGACCTATTCCACGTTTATGAATTAAGACACTCAATATTAAGATAAAATTATCTAGTTTAATAGATTTAATGAGTCCCTATCAAATTACCATCAGGTATTTTGTAGAAATGGACAAGCTGATCTATAAAACGTAGGTGGGAATGCAAAAGCTGTGTTCCTATTTGTCTATTTCAGGGCACTAAGAGGATAATTTGAAATTATTTTTATGAAATGAGGTATATGGTGTATCAGATGGATAAAAATCAATTGATACATGTTTTTTTGAAACTAATTTCTTTTACAGAGAAGAGTTTCATTCCTGCTGTAGCATCTAGTAGCAGATTCTTAATTGGAGATAAAATTTTTATTGAATATACCCCATCTTATTTATACCTGTATATTTAAAAAAATCCTCAAGTTCATATGGAAGCATAAAAGAGCCTTTGTAAATGTCCTTTCTGTGTTAATTCCACTCTCCCCACTCAGCCTGTCTTCTAGTCAGCCTTCTTTTGTATTTATTTATTTATTTTTATTATGAAATCATAGCTGTGTACACTAGTGCAGTCAAGGTGTACAATGTGCTGGTTTCATATACAATCGGAAATAGTTTCATCAAACTGTTCAACGCAGCCTTCATGGCATTTTCTTAGTTACTGTATGAAGACATTTGAATTCTACCTTTAGTAAGTTTCACCTGTACCCATTCTGGGGTGGGGCCACTTCTTTTGTATTTATATGTATTTTTCCAACTTTTAAATAAAAGGTACTCATCCTTCTAGTGTGTCTTCTGTGAAAACACTAATAATGCAATTCAGCAAACCTAGGGGATTTCTACTGTTCTAAATGTATCAAATGTTTATAGTGCTGAATTTTCATACTATCCCCTGTGGTTTCGTTGCTTCTATCACACTGGAATCCTAAGATCCTAGAGAATAAGAATGAGGCATTTTCTTGTTCCTGTTTTCTGGAGTATCTGAAGTCATAGCATTTAATGATTAGAAAATATTTGTTAAACAATTATTATTTGGTGGAGGAAAGTCTGTTAAATTAATATAAATATTCTATTTGTAGTATTTATTCTACATTATAAATGATTACTTTTTGTATAATTAATAAAACAAATATATTGAAAACGTGTTTTGTTAAATTTAGGATTAGACAATTTCATACTTAAAGCCTGACCTTAAACATTACTCCTACTTTTAAATGTCTTCATTCTTAAGTATCATATTAAAACACAATTATGTATTCTACCTAAAAAATTATTAAAATGTACAATAACAGGAAAGTTTTATTTTTCCCACATTCATATAGTTTCACAAACAAGAGTGTTATGTGTTCATGTTAGTTGTATATATACCAACTTTTATAATGTACAACATTTTCTACACCTGTAATAATTTTGGATTATATATTTTTACAAATACATTTAAAAATGAAGTACTTATGTCATAAATTGTAAACATCACAAATAACCTTTCCAAAATACTCTTTATTCTTAAGACTGAGTCTTTGTAACTTAACATAACTAAGCCCTAAGTCCTTATGGGTATATAACAAATAACGTTTAATGATAGTGTACATTGATAAAAAGTCAAAAAGTCACCTCTAGCAACCCCTTTTCCACTTAAGAAACTAGTAAATTATTAGGTAAGTAGTTATATAATTGATTTTATCGTCTCTTCTGCCCTGGAATGTCAGTAATTTTACTCACTTCAACTCAGGTAATCTTAACCATTATATTCAGAGAGAATTACGGGACTCCCCCACCTCTAAAGCATTCTTGGCTTCCCTATCTTTTGTTTTCTTAATACTGTTAGTTTTTGTTTTTCCTAGATTCTCCTGGGTAAAAATCTGTACATTATATGCAGATCATTGCTCTTTGTAATCAGTACTTCTGAAAAGTGGTTACCTTGTTCTGTAAGGACCCAATGAATTCTGAATCGGGAGGAAATGCTATGCTAATCTAATTATTCCTTGCTCTTAGTTTCCCATTATTGACAAAATCATGTACCTGTTCACTTTCAGTGTTATTTTTACTAATTTATTATTTCAAGTTGTTATAACAGCACTTCTCACATATACATAAATAGACACATATATGTACTTTTGCATATAAACACATTAATATATAATCTTAAAATATGCATTGAATTCTACACTCTACTGTTAATAAATTGCTTGGCTATCTGTTTCATTAGGTAGCCCTTCTGGGTCAGTATATCTTCACATTTTTCTGTAAAGAACTGTAAACCTGATAGGTCTATCTCATGTGTAAGATGCTTCATATTATTTAAAATGTTATCACAGGGAAGGACAACCTGTTAGAAACCTCTGTGTTTTCATTAGTCATCAATTCGCTTCTTTTTTTAAGGAGCATTAAAACCAGAGGGGAAGGGTAGAAACACAATGACAGGGAAAATTTCTAAACTCTTATTAGAAATTTACAGTTCCTTTATTTTGTAGTAAGATCATGAGTGTTATAAAAGCATAGTGACTTTACAAAAGATGTTTTATAACAGACTCTTCAGCGTTTAAAGGCTATAAAGAATTTTAAAATGCAAAATTACACTGACTTTTTAATTTGAGCCCACCACACAGCATTATATAGGCTAACTCTGAAAGAGAAAAATAAAGTATTCCTATATCTGAATAAAACAAAAGTTCTAGATTCTTATATCATAGATTCACTAATAAGTTATTTATGCTAATTTGAACAATAATGTTATGTGATCGTTTGTGCTAGTATTTAATTCTTACAGGAACAGTAGTGTATATAACATTGTTGTACATGGCAATGTTGTACGCTAGTATAAATTTTCTTATACTACGTGCAAGCTGATGGCATCCTTACACTATGTTTCAAGTTTTTCAAAAAACAGGAACATAAAAAAGCACCTAAATCCTAAATGCTTTATATAGAGAAAAAAACACATCTGAGAGGAAAAAAGACAAATTATTAGTTAGAAAAGGTCACGGCTAACTATTTCATAACAGAAATAGTGCAAGTAACCAGTCATCACACCATAGCTAAAGAAAATAAAGCCTACCATTAAGCTAGAAGGGAAAAGGGGGTTGACAACCAATCATGGTTGGCATTAATAGTTTCAGTGCTCTCAACAAGTATAAATCTTACAAACTGAAAATTAAAGCTCAAATTTTAAGTAAATATTTAACTTTGCCAGTGAGGTTTGGTCATTCAGCTTCTTATCACTTAAAAAATGTGTTTTAAAGCCATTAAATAGAATTCTTGTATTATTATAATCATTTTATAATAAGCCAATATTTCAAATGACAGTCAAAATTTTCTTTGGGTATAATAAAACCTCAACTTATGTTAGATTTGTTATGAATTATTTATTTGTGAATTGGTTTCTGTGCAAAAAAAATGAATTCACTTAAGCTTCAGTACTCATTTATTTCAGTCAACATAGAACTCAGATGTAGCCATTCTAGACAATGGATCTATTAACTTAGAATTTTTTTCTTTTATGTTTTTCTATACTGTGTAAGACCATTTTAATATGTGCTATTTTGTGTTGATAAAACAAATTAGTTGAATGACTTCGGAAAATAGGTTTAGCAAGGTTTAGCAATTTTTCTTTTCTATTAGAAACAGAGAAAAATTATAAATCTTCATTTGGTTATTTTTTTAAATCAGTATATAACCACCACACAAATAAAAATGAATTATGTATTTATATATCCTTTATATTCATATATATCATAATATAATCAGTATTTCCTTTGGAAGAGCCAATGTAAGAAAAAGTGGCCTTCAGGTGATAACCAACAAAAACTAGTTGACAGCCCAGAGGAAACTGCCACCCACCTCGTAAACCCTTCCAAGTTCACAGAAGAGATCGTCGCTTTGACTTCAGCCTTGTAGACGCCCAAGGTTAACTGTGCCATCAGTCATCCACAGAAACTGGGTAGTAATAAGTTTGTGCTGCTTTTTTTTTAATGCTAAGTTTCTATAATCGTTATGCAGCAATAGATATGCAATACACCATTACTCCCATTCTAATGATGAAAGCAACAGGTTTATTAATGGAGAAACTGAATGGACGTTTCTGAGGGATGCTGCAAAGGAACCATTGGTTTCCCTTCCTGGCAGAGGAGCGAAAGGCAGAGAAATCCACCGTGGATTGATTCCCCTTCATCCCTTTCTGCCTCTCTCTCTTTTTTTCTCTTTTTCATGTCCTTCCCCTCCCTCCTTCTTTTTTTTTTTTTTTTTTGTAGAGACAGAGTTTCACTTTATAGCCCTTGGTAGAGTGCCGTGGCGTCACACAGCTCACAGCAACCTCCAACTCCTGGGCTTACGCGATTCTCCTGCCTCAGCCTCCCGAGCAGCTGGGACTACAGGCGCCCGCCACAACGCCCGGCTATTTTTCTGTTGCAGTTTGGCCGGGGCTGGGTTTGAACCCGCCACCCTCGGCATATGGGGCCAGCGCCCTACTCACTGAGCCACAGGCGCCGCCCCCACCACCTTCTTTACACACTCCATGCTCTCTACATATAACAACGACTCACAGTCCTTGTTCACAGTTTCAGTGATCATATCACTAAATCTTTATCTCACGTTCTGACACTTCTCCCCACAGCCCTGCTTTCTCTACTGAGTTCCAGCATATAGATTCTTTACGGTAAATATTGTAGCAACTTTTTCCACAAGTGCTAATTATGAAAGGGGATTTTACAAAGTTTAAAACTGGATAACTTTAAAATCCATATTAAAATTCAGACATCACATTCAAGCTGAAATAGTCAACTATTTTAAATTGTACACAAACTTTATGGACACCCTGTATATGAAATTTCAAGATGCTTGCTTTGTCATAGTTACAGGTTTGAAAGTTTACTTGTCCAACTGAAATGTGGAAAAAACCTGATATATTATGCATGTGAAAATGTATCTGAAAGTATTACTGGAAGAAATATTTAGGAATTTTAGGTACATAAATACAGGTTTATTATTCCCTATATTAAGTTTTATTGCATAACTCAATATTTCTATTTCCTCAAATTTTTCACATTTTGCTACAGAGAATCATTTCAATAAAATTTTTAGTGAAATGCATTTCTATAAATAATTGAGAACACTCCATATAAGGTCAAACAATAAATATACTTATTTAATACTTCTAGTCCAAGTAGTGACCATGTTATAATAAAATTAGTGGTATTCTCTGATTAAAACTTGTTCACCCATTAGAAATATTATTTTAAATAATTTATTATTATAATATTAAAAATATGTATTATAATGTGAAAACTATTATGAAGCAAGCATCTTGAAATTTAATGTATAAGGGTATCCATAAAGTTTGTGTGCAACTTAAAATACTTGACTATTTCAGCTTGAATGTGATGTCTGAATTTTAATATGGATTTTAATGTTACCCAGTTTTAAAATTTAAAAATCCCCTTTCATAATTAGCAGTTGTGGAAAAAGTTGCTACAATTTTTACCATAAAGTGTCTATATGCTGAAACTCAGCAGAGATAAGCACTGCTGTTGGGAGAAGTGTCAGATAAACCATAGTGAAGTTCTCAAACTTGTAACTAATTTGTTCTTTTATCTTGATACATTCTAATGAAGGAAAGGTGGTTGGGTTTATTTACTCAATGGGTAGAAAGTGTGATTATTGTGCATGCTAATGCTAGTTCTTTTGAATAAAGCCTTCAGGAAATGACTAGAACTATAACGTTGTCTACCTATTCAAAATGTGGTGTGGATATTTGAGTGCTTGTTATTAATTTTATGGAAGTACTATGCCAAAAAAAATATGAGACTAGGGTGCAGAGATGATAAGGTATCAAGTCGGTACTACAAAGTGAACTGATAGATGTCTGCCATTAAGTAATAAAGACTGACTAAAGCTAACATTAGTCTTAGTCACAAGGCAAGAAGGATAGAGCTTACCACATGGATTGTAGCGTGCCATAACTCTTTTTAAAAAATTGTTGCTGTGAAAGCCTGAACAAAACACAGAGCCAAAGAAAGGCATTCATGGGAATATTGGGATGTATTGTCAAAATGTGGCTGTGACTCTGGCTAATTTTACATTTCAACGCCTATGCATTCAATATTTTGACAAATGGCTTAACTAATCTGTTCACTTATCACACTATTCTTACCATATCTCCAATAACTAATTGTGGCCTTTTTATAGTTATTGATGATGATTTTATGAAGCTTACACTATTACCCTATTCATCTTTTTTGTTGTGAACTGAATACTGATATAAACTACAGTTGGGACACCACATCGTGTACAGCATTTTGCCTCAGTGTTCTTTCCCTACCTCTGTGATTAATGTTTTAAACAGAGAAAATGTCTTTTTCATCATCATAACCACCAATGCCTATCAAACTGCATTACATGATTAGAATATAATACATAAATCAATCAAGACATCTAATGATTGGTCCCAATCAGGATGTATTTTTTCGTGGATAGAAATTATTTCTGCTTGCTCCCTCATTTATAATCCCCAACTTTAAACAAACTGGAGTATCTCCCACATTTATTCTCCAAAGAAGAACAAACAGAATGAGGATGTGTCACGTAATCACCATTCCACGAGTCTGTATTAGCCAAAATTATAAATGTTTTCAAATGACTTTACATATTAAATAGGTTATTGAGAAAAGTCGCTTGGAGAATAGTTAGATAATGTGTGATATTGCTACTAAGACATCAAAGTGAAGACTCTATGTTTAATCCTTTGCAGATGATTGGATGCTCCTCTCGATGTTGCTGTAACTTGAATTTAGCAAATGGTACAAATTATGATCTCATTAGTAGTACAAAAACATGAATTTCCTTCTAAACTCTACAGTCAGTATGATTATTATGAAATTAACTGCTATATGTTTATTACACTATAAAAATATAAATGATAGGGCGGTGTCTGTGGCTCAAGGAGTAGGGCGCTGGCCCCATGTGCTGGAGGTGGCGGGTTCAAACTCAGCTCTGCCCAATAACTGCAACAAAGGAAAAAAATATATATATATAGATATATACACACACAAACAATGGCCATAAAAGGCAACTAATGACATGAAAGAAGACTAGACTTGAGGTAAGTAGCCCACCTCCTAGCTATGATGGTACTAGTGTTTATTTATTTATTTATTTATTTTTTATTGGACAGAGTCTCACTCTGTTGCCCAAGATAGTGTGCCGTGGTGTCAGCCTAGGTCACAGCAACCTTAAACTCTTGGATTCAAGTGATCCTCCTGCCTCAGTCTCCTGAGTAGCTAGGACTATAGGAACCACCATCATGCCCAGCAAGACAGGGTCTTACTCTTGCTCAGGCTTGTCTTAAACTTCTGAGCTCAATAGATCCTCCCACCTCAGCCTCACAGAGCACTAGGATGAGAGGCCATAGCCACCCACTGCTGGTACCAGTTTAATGTAACTTTGAAATTAACATCTTTGATTCTTAGTTTGTTCATCTATATAATGACAATTGTAATTACACTTCTCTCTCCTCCCCCTAGAAAACACTTGCAAATTTTATATTAGATAATATGTGAGAAAATATTAGAGTGGGAGAGTGAGAGACAGGCCTGAGACCAGACACAGGAGCTTGACAATCAGGTGCAAGTGTTAAAATAAACGGCACAAGTTAACCAGAGGAGCAGATTGATAAGCACGGTAAGAACCAGCTTCAACCAGATCATCAGCTATTTCTGCCAGCTTACATGAACTTGGCTAATTACAATATCATTTACATTGTGGTTTTAAAATTTCCCAGCCCTTGAAATGATCATCACGATAATTCCAAAACAGCCACATAAAGTATGAAAATGGGAGGCAACACAATTCTAAGAGTTACTACCCAAATTCTTAGTAAAAGCCAACCCATTGTCCTTGAATATCCCTCCATCTATTAGTAAGGCCACCAAAGATTGAAGACCACCTTCCACCTCCCCCAGGTGCAGCTGCTCATTTTCCTGAGTGTTTTCAGTATAGCTTCTGCTTGTTTGGCTTATGTGGTAAATCCTCAAATTCTTTTCCTTGAAAGAACTTGGAAAAACTTCCACTCAGAGGCCAATGAAAAAATTACTTGCATAGAATGTAATAAATTATTTAAAAATTGCTGAATTTTAAATATTTCATTCCTTATGGTTAGTATCTATACATACTGGAAGTGCTTATCTTTATTATGTCATAAGTAAAGGCTAACAATTCCTAAATCCCTATAACCTTGAGTTCTAGATATTCATGTATATACACCATTAGCTTACAGTTCCTTTACAGGGACTCCAAGCCTTAATAAGTTTTAACTGCATTCACCTTGCATTTGCCTCCTCCCACTGGAACTATGCAACCTCCCCAGTTCTGATCCTTCACTGGCAATCTACCCCGCTATCAATGATGCTATTATCTACTCATTTACTTGAACCAATTAACCATTCTTGATTCAGCCTTTTCTATTACCTCTCACATGTGCATAATCATTGCTATTTCCTTAAGTCAATTTCCCTTAATCATTACAGTGGTTTTTTTACTTAACCCCCTGGCTTCTAATATTCCCTATTATACTTTCTATGCTTTGTAATGAGAGTAATCTTTCCAGTCTTTACATTTGATTATATATCTCCCAAGATCAATTTCATTATAATTCCCACTGCCTACAAGATAAAATAAAAATAGCTTAGAAAATATAAAGAAATTGCATGACTTCAAACTTTTCCGTATTTGCAGCTATTTTTGTGTCCTAGTCACACAGATGTACTCTAGTGTCTAGAATTATTTTAATTTTTTATGTCTTTTGTACATGTTTTGCTTTAAATGAAACATCCTTTACCTGGCATATATTTTCTTAACCTTGAATATTTTATTAAAACTCAGCTCAGGTACTATTTTTTTTTTTTTGGCAAGCAAATGCTCATTCATTCCACTACCCTTCTCCTCTCATTAAACACTTTTTTTGATTAGATAGACTCCCGTGTGTTCTCAAAGGATTTCTGTGATTCTTTTTAACTCTTATCCATCTGTATTGCAATCATTGATCTTGAGCATTAATCTGTGAGGTCTTTTATTATCCAGACCCATAGCATATGTATATTTCTATGTATCCTTGATAGAACAGAATAAGTAATGAATGAATATGTAATCAGACAATGCAGCAAAAATCAGAATTTCAGGCAGACCTCTAAATTAACTCATAATATAGGCAATCAGAGTATAATGCTGATTTTACTACAAAACATGCTATAAACATATTTCATAAAATAAATTAACATTTATTTCTACATGCTAATGAAAGACAGGTTTTCTTATCTGGAAAGGAAAGAAGCAATTTTTTAAATTCCTATTTGCAGACAATTAGAAAATGGGTACATAATGGAAGATTCAATTCTAATAAAAATCTAACCTTGATCTGCCCTTGAACTTTATCTGCATGTTTATGTTAATCAGCAACTCACACTTAGCTTGAATATAGCAGAATCTTAGATCCTCTCAAAACAAACATGTTCAGTTATTAATTTTCCCAACTCAGTAAATGTCACCAAGACTTACCTAATTATTCCAGTAAAAATCCTAGCACTTTATGGTAGCTAGTATCTCTTTAACCCTCACATGCCAATTAAATAAACAACTATGGATCTTTAAACGTATTATTTATCATGCTATGAAAGGATATAATGATACTATTATCGAGTTACTATGTACAGTACATGAATTAGTATAAGCATACCTAAACCAGAGGTTTGTGCAAAGTGCTTTGTATATATGAAGAACTTGTGTTTTGCTGTGTCATGATGTCTAACTGTTCAAGCTTTGACAGTGTTAAAAAGGAACAGAATATTTATTTATTGAGTTCTTCCTAGATGCCAAACAATGAAGCTTTCTAGTTTCACATCTTATCTCATTTAAGCTTCATAAACTTATTAAATAATAATTCTAATTTAAATCAAGATAAATTGCCCAGAATTGTTAAGTGATTGCTAAAATTCAAAGGACTGATGCATACTTTGTATAAGACTTCAATCCAGGAATGATTTTTCTTCTTCAAATGGAAGAAAATTGTGATAAAATGTCATAGTGAAAGATTAGTTAATACATACAACAATAGAAAGGATACTTTGGATGGGGTTCATGATCAAAAACTTATATTTAATAAAATAATAATGCAGTAATGCCATGGTTAGTGCGCAAGATAGACAGATGTAAAAGAAAATCATAAAGCGATAGTTCATTTGTAGAACAGTATACAAAATAAGGAGGTATTTGTATTAAGCCCTGCATTAAGTATGAGGGTAAAATAATTAAATTCAGGATGAAGGCCTTGTTTGATCAGGTTGATTTAATGCTGAATTGAGACATTAGTTAACCCTGAGAAGTAACTTTTGAGAGTGAAACAGAATACTAATTACCTTAAAGTTCTAGGTCAGGAAGATGAAAATCCTGAGCTAGAAAGTTCAAGTATTCTGAGAATTAGACCTAGAATAAACAGGATGCTGTGATTCCAAATATTTGGGGGACTTGAGAATTACCACTGTGGCTCCTTGAGCCTGATGCATTTAAAAAGGCTAATAAGAGGTGGTACTAGAAAAGAAAGAATTGCCTACTAAAGGTAATAGTTTGACCCAAGGATAGCTTTAAAGGAACAGAGGCTTTCCCCAGGCATTATGTATATACTTACTGGGTCATATGTATGGGAATATCTGAATTTGCAATGGAGACAGTATAAATATTTAATAGGGCAAGTGTTCAAGCAAGTACTATATTTATATGATGATCTATAGTGTTTGAAGAAAGTACTATATTATGGGAAAAAAATAGGATTTTACTTTTAAAAATATGAATATAGAAAAAATATTTAACTTTATAAAACAGAAATTTGAATTTTTAATTTCAATTTTGAAGAATGCATTCTACCTTCTTCCGGTGTCTAGGATCCTTATTTTCAACTATTGTGTGATATAATTCAGCAATATATAATATAATATAATGTAATACAATAATACAATTGCCAATTAACTGAGATTTCTGGTTGACAGAATGTTAGTTGATATACAGCTCCTTAAATACACATTTGAAAATATGAGACTAGAGTTTTCTACAAAATGAACTTATTTAGGTCTATAAACTTTTACATTGGCAGTTTTCAGAAGTTACATCAATGATAATGCAACAGATTTTGCCCACACCATCTGTTGTTATTCAGAGAGCTTAATTTCACAACTGAAAATCTTGTTGGTAAAAGCATCAATGCTAAGGCTGCTGAAATACATTTCTCCTCTAAACATTATGATTTAGTTGTTTCCTCGACATTGTATAGCTTGATTATCTCAGCTGTAGGATAAGACAATGTACTTTATGGCATTTTCTTACTGAACCTAATTTACCATTTGCCATCACTTAGAAAGGGGTATAACCAGCAAATCAACCTAATTGCTCACTAAGGAAATTTGTATCATGGCAACAGAAAGAAATGTCTTTCATTCCAATGATACAATAAGAAAGATAATTGTCATAAAACATACATAATGCAAGGAAAATGTACTCAAAATGAGATTTGAAAATACACAGGTTATATCTCTGAGTTGCTGCCAAGTTTATTTTTTGCTATTTAATATTATTTCTTTGTCATAATAACCTCTTTTATCATTATCTATATGCTCAACTCTGCAGTTGATCTGATTTAATCACTAAGCCAGAAAAAGCAGCAGATTGATGTTGCATTTTGTGGCCAGTATATTCTACCTTTTAACTTGATTCTCCGATTGATTATCCAAACTTCTGTTTACAATGGTGAGACAGAATTCACACCCAGAGGTAGGAGATAGATTTTTAATGACTGGTTTAAATACTCTAGATCATTTTATCTACTTTATATTGTAAGATGCAAAAAAATCAAAATGAAAATATCTAAGATTTTGGAATCAATTTGCCCTGCATACAAAGCTGAGTTTTATTACTAGTCAGAAACCCTTTGAATCTTAGTGTCTTCATCTGTAAAATGGAGATACTATTTCCCATTTTTAAAGATGCATTTAGGATAACATTAGTAATGTGTGAAATGTTTTACTTATGAAAAGAGTTATCTCAGGAAACGTTTAATTCAGACCTTCTCTCCATAGTTAGATGCCAGTTTGCCATAAGGAGTTTCTGAGTCTTTGCTAAAATATCTGATTTTTTAATTGTATACTTTCTCATATGTCAAATGAAAGTTTTTCTTTCCATAGTCATTGAGTACCTCCAATGCCTTCACAGAATTTATAATCTACTAGGGAAGTAATAAGACCTAACACTGCGTCACAGAAGGAGAAATCTGTATATAACACTAACCGTTATTCTGTACAACCGCAGGCTATTGTGATTAAAACATGAGAGAAAGCTTATCAATGTGAGGCATTAAGGAGATGAAACTCTATGAATGAAGAGTCTCACCTTAGTGAGGTAGGAAAATGGAAGACAAAGAAAAAAGAGATAGGGTTAGTAAAATGGTAAGTGATCCCTGTAATCAATTATCCTCAAGAAAGGGGTCAGCTTGAGAAAATAATGGAGGAAAAACTTGTTTGAGAATTTGATTGCACTTTATAGAGGTCATTGAGAAATCGGCTTTATTCTGTGGGCAACGGAGGCTCATGATTCCATTCATGTGAATAATAATGTCATATGTGGAAATATGGGGAGTTGAGCCAATTAGATTTTCTTTCACCTTGTTTGTAGGAAAAGGAATTCTTTCGACTCTAGCCAAGGCAAATTAATATAGAAGATACATATTTTAAAAATATAATAAATTAGTCCTCTCTTTGAATAATATATTATAGATTTGTGGTCTCCTAGTATACCTCTCTCAGAAGAAAATAGCCTCCAGCAAAGTTAAACCCTTTCTGCATAGTAAACCCTTGTTTACTTCTCCCTGTCTCTATTTTATCTTATCTGAAAATATAAAGCTGCAACTTCAAAGTCATTAGGAATAGAAAATCTGTCCTACACTTGAATATCCTTCATATAAAGTGCACTCCAGAGGAAAAATTTAATGATTGTAGTACCAGACTGATGCTCTCAATAACCCTGAAATTCCTGCATGAAGGTCATTCTACAAGGAGTTACTAAGAGCAGAGGCACAAGCTCTATTCAACCCTCAGTATAGCATCTCAATAGGCTGCTGCCTGGGGTGAATCTGATTCTTAGTCTAGTATAATTGTCAGGCAAGTGCTTCTTTAGCTTTATTTCAACTTTTGTACTGTTGCAGAGATCAGAAGGGAAAAGTGTAACAGAAACAACCTCTGCGTCCATGAAGAAATTACAAAGTTTGAAGTATTGAGTTAGACGCAGAATTTTTAATCACAACCTAGCAACCAACTTGGAAAACTGAATTTTCTCCCTTCACTAAGTCATTTCCTCTCTAGAATAAATGCAAAAGTACACAAACTCATTACACAGGAAAGCAAGGATCACTGCTTATCTTATAAGCAAATTGTTTTCTGTCCTGCTTCCCTAAAGTTGTAGTATTTTTTACTCTTTTAGTTTATGCTTTCTCCATATTGTTCAAAGAAGCAGCAAGTTGCTTTGTTGTATATTTTTTAATCTTTCTCATAATAATGCTTAAACCAGTTAAGTAGGAAGAGTATTCCCTTAGTGAAAAGAGATTAAAAAGAAATATGAGCATACTGAGAGAAAAAAGAATAGCAGACAAAATTAATCAGGAGAAATGACACGTTACCAGAAAGATTAGAACACTGTCCCAAGGCAGCCTGCGGATGGCCTGAGGGCACAGGAACAGACACATCAAGAAAAGTAAATCTTCCTGAACTCTGTCAATGTCAGTAGTAACAAATTAATAACTACAAGTAAATTCATACTTTTACTATCTAATACAATGTTTGTATTTGGAAAGAATATCATAACCCAGCTCACAGTAAAACTACTATTAAGTATCAGATACATAACATCCTAAAAGAACAGAATCTCACACCATTTATTCCTCAAAGAATAATCATTCTGTAACCCGCTAGTAATTGCTTTTGAGCTCACAGAAGTAGCTGGCCATGAAGGTGGCAAACTTTAAGGCTATTGAATGAGAAAAAATAATTCCATTTTCTTTCCAAAACTTTGTCTTGATGATTTAGAAGGATGTAGCAGCCTCTATGTTAAGGCAGGAAATAGATACAACTTAAATTTCTTGGCATAATTGTATGCTAATGAAAAGAATCAATTAAAAAAATAAAAAAAAAAACATCTTTTGAATCAATACCTAAGTGTGATTTGAATATAGAGTCTCAAAAAATATAGGTATGTGTGTTTGTACTTACCTGGAGATCCACATTAAGTATGAAAAGATATTTGAGAACCTGACAGATATTTTGTGTAGTAGGAGAAACTTCCTTGTATTGGACGTATGCAGCTGATGGAGATCTTCAATTGAGATCCTTAAATACTGATCCCAGGAAGAGTATGGACATTTGCTATTGTTTTATTTCTAAATTATATCTATTTTTTGTTATTATTAAATAGCTCCTAATCAAGTATTACTGAACATTACTTATCTGAGTATCAGTTGTGAATAATTTGACATTTTACCACATCCATATGTTTACTGCAACTGTATTCTTAGTAGTCAATCTATTATTAAAATTTTTTAAAAAATGTATTATCATAATTTTCTTCTCAGACTTCAACAACAGGGATACTTTATTGAAAAAGTAAAAATGATCTTATATGTTGTCAGGACCATTCCCTGCTGTCCTTTAAGACCATAATTATTTTTCTTAGCCTTTGAGCAATGCTTGTTAATATTGCAGATGTTGGTTAACACATGTCAACATTTTAGTTTATTTTATTTTAACATTTGGAAGCTTTTTAGTTAAAGAGTTAACCCACTACATTTAAATTCATATAAAATAATCTCTGTGTGATCTTCACTAAATTAATTCATCACCAAAAAATTCAGTTCCTTATCTATATGATGGAGAAATCTATATTCATTTCATAGGAAAGATATTTATCTCATAAATTTAAATGAGATAAGAATTTTAAAAAAATTTTAAAAATTTAAAAAAATTTTTTTAAAAATTTAAAAAAATTTTAAAAAATATTGCCTGGTAAAACAATACCTACTTAGTGAACATGTGCTGTTTTTAGGAAATTAGTTTTGTACTTCTAAATCATTGCAGAGGTTTTTAACTTCCTTTGTCAGTAGTAAATAGAAAGACATTTCTAGTCCTGGTAAATTATGTCCACCAAAATTTATCTTTTGGTACATTTTTTTTATTCTGTCCTTAGATCTTATGTAAAAAAAAAAAATTATATTTTTCTTTAGAAATAAATTTGTGGATTTCTTAATATTCTATTAATAGGAGAGAAAAAAGTCTAGGTTCCTAATTTTAAAATATCTACAAATTAGTGTTATTGTTTATTGGGCTCTATTTTTATTTTTTGGAATAATGTTGTGTCCATAGTTCATATTGTAGGCTGTGATATAAAGAAAAAATTAGACTTAAGAAGACTTATTGTTGATTTTACCTAATCACTTCTCTTAGGAGGCTGTTGGCCCAGAGAGTCAGAATATGACCCTGAATCAGACTTCCTGGTTGAATCCTGGCATGACCAATGTCTAGTTAGATGTTATTGAATAGTTACCTAAGCTTTACCTTCCTTACTATTGTTTATGTAAAATAAGAATATTAAGGGAATTGTTCATGAAATGACTTAAAAATTAAATGAATTAAAATATAACATGGTATAAAATAAAACAGAAGTGTTAACTAAGGTACTATCATTACATTGCTCAGTGTCCAAAAGCTGAATGCAAGCTTTTCTAAGGAGATTCCAATTGTTCTAATGTGAAAACTTATTCTCACCACTGTTTATTCATTATCTGGAGGAATTTTATATCTTAAAAAATACTGGTGTTTAAAAAACAAACAAACAAACATCAATATCTCTTCCTTAAAAGGCTATCTATGGACATATCCTGAAGTTATTTTCAAATATAGATAAGAAGTTTTATTATAAACACAAGTAATAGATTCAGAATATCCTGAATTAAAACTCCTGTCTTGGCTTGGTGCCTGTAGCACAGTGGTTATGATGCTGGCCACATAGACCCAGGCTGGCAGGTTCAAGCCTAGCCTGGGCCAGCTAAACAACAATGAAAACTGGGAAAACAACAAAAAAAATAGCCAAGCATTGTGGCACCTGTAGTCCCAGCTACTTGGGAGGCTGAAGCAAGAGAATCACTTAAGCCCACGAGTTTGAGGTTACTGTGAGCTGTGATGCCACAGCACTCTACCAAGGGTGACATAGTGAGACTCTGTCTCAAAAAAATTAAAAAATAAATAAATAAAACTCCTGTCTGGAGACCAATTGCATCTTCCAAAGCAACAGTCTTCAACCTTTCGGGGGACTGGGTTCATGAAAGACAATTTTTCACGGGCTGGGGATCATGAGGATGGTTTCAGGATGAGTCAAGCACATCCCATTTATTGTGTACAGTTCTAAAGGATTAACATTATATGATCAAAGTTTCTGGTTTCCATCTTACATGCAGAATCTGGGAAAAAGTTTCACATTCACTCTAACAACTAAGACAGCCAAATAATGTGCAAAATCATTAATTCAGAAAGCTGAAGTCACAAAACAGCCAACTGCTTTAGAACCTAAAGAAAAAGAAGAGAATATGTATTTATTAAAAGATACATGAGATACGAATATACTCTGTGGCAACAGAAGGAAAATAAGCTCTCCAATAAAGTAGATAAGAAAAATTCAGCATTTAAAAAAACTGATTACCAAAAACTAAGGCTGAAATACCATGAGAATACAGAATATCTTAGGTGTTCCTGACACAATCAGAGGTGCACAATCTGTTCTCTGTGGAAATCACCATTTCTTTCAAAGAAGACCTGGGAAAGAAAAGGTGCATGCTTTCTCCGGTGATGGAGGACTGCGTGAGAGAGGAACCACTGCCTGTGCACCAGGTGCCTCCTCCACTAAAGGGCAGAAACATTGAATTGCTGGGAAAGGGAAGGGCAGCAAATGATTTTGACCCACGAGCAGGTGTGCAGACCCATTGCATGTGAAAGGAAGAGACTACTGCTGGGCAGGAGAAAACAGCTCTTTTGTGCTCAGATGAATGGGATCTCCTGATGCTCTCCAAAGTGTTGACCTGGGATGGGGACCAACCCCAAAGTGCTCATTCCATCGTATCCATTGCTTGTACATCATAGGGACCCAGAAATACTCATCTCTAACCAATGTTCTTTTCTAACATTAGGTTTCTGAGAGGAACCTAACTTAAAGAGAGGAACTATAACTTTCCCCCCTTATCTGTTGTTATAGTAAATGATATACTGGTTTAGACATGAGCAATAGGTGTTACCATCAATCTCTTCAATGTCACAGGGAAAACTAGAAATAGGACCAATTGTCAGCTAAAAATTGGACAGAATGCTGAGATATCAAAGTATTCAGACACATCCATGCTCTTCTTTTACATTTACGGTCCTGATTTTCCTTAAATTGTATCCTTGTTTTGAGTCTCGTGCCTATAATCCTAGAACGCTAGGAGTCCTGAGTTCAAGACCAGCCTGAGCAAGAGCAAGACCTCGGCTCCAAAACAAACAAACAAAAAAAATAGCCGGGCATTGTGGCAGGTGCCTGTAGTCCCAGACACTCAGGGGGCTGAGGTAAAAGAATCTTTTGAGTCCAGGAGTTTGAGGCTGCTATAAACTGTGACACCAGGTACTCGACCAAGGGTGACAAAGTGGACTCTGTCTAAACAAAAAAAAAAAAAAAAAAGAAAGAAAAAAGGAAGTAAAGAAAGAAATTTCAGGAAGTGAGATTTCCAAATCATACTTGCTACTTAATATCATCATGGTCACAGGCAATAAGCGAATATACTAAATTCATGAAAAAATCCCTAGAATTTGATGTTCAAAGACAAGTATTGCTAGTCTTAGACTATAACTTATAAGAATTTTCAAACAAAATGAACAAAAGTAGTTTTTTGAATTCAGTTTTGTGAATTTTGAGGTGAAAAATGTACCAAAGTGGTTTCTCAGCAAACCACTAAACTAATACTAAAATCTCCCTTTCATTATCCATCATTCCCTTCATATGTTTTCCTCCTTGCTTGCAAACATTCGGTTCTTGACATAGCCCTCTATCACAAACCTTATGGATATTTTTGACTCCTGTTAATTAATCACATCAAGTTGACCAAGCCCTAACTTTGTCCATCCAATAATGTTTTCTTAATAAATTAGATGTTAGCTGAGAACATCTTAAAACAGTTTTAACTTATCACTTTAATTTCATGACCATTATATCTCATATTGGCATTTCCACTAACAAATTACAAACCTATTAACAAATTTCTTTAACAGACAAATTTTCATATTTTCCACTCCCCAAACCACTTCTCAGTATGTGAGGTCAGACAATTACATTTTCAAGCTTATCCTAGAAAAAGTGCTACATTCCTAACAGCTCAATATCACTTCAGTCACCAGATGGCTGAGGGAAGTACTTCAAAGGTGACTGTAGTGATGTTCGTAAATGGAGAATGTAGCACTTTTTCTAGGATGACTTTGTGAACATATTTATCTGATCTCACAGTCTTACTTCTGTTTTCTGATAAAATTGTCTCCTGGTATAAATGAATTTAGATAATCTGAAGGCTCATTTCTTTTCCTTTTTAATAGTTGAACAGAGAGCCTTCCCAGCTGGGCAGAAAGGAATCCTGCTGTCAGGATCCCTGGAAATCCACAAGAACCTTTAGTATGCTAAAATTAGACCAGAGTAGGCACACTCCCCAGTATTCATAACATTGCCTTAAAGTCTAATTACTTAGAAAAATATATAAGTTCTTCAGTCCACCTTGCCCTAACTTCTAAGTCCGTAACACTGTGTGTGGCAGCTTGGTCGCTCTTCTGAGGTGTCCTGCTATAGCTTCATATCGTCCTACCCAGGATCTTCCCTGCTGGAGCTGTGGCCCTACTGTGTACTAAACTTCTTTTCCTGTCATGTGCTCTGAAATACAATGAGTTCTGGGGAATGAATGCACTCTCACATGCTTCTGTTTGTATCGTATAAGATTTTACCAAATAAGTGTTATTTGCTCTGTTCAGCAATGTGTTCACAATGCCCTTGAATAACAACCTCTTTTTCATTGAGATAATTTAAAACATAATAATTTGTTGGAAACTCACTTGTCTTTTTTTCCCACCAGCTGTGCAAAGAGAGGCATTTTAGTGTAGTGCTCAAGAGCGTATTTTCGGGAGCTCTCCTATTGAAGTTTGAGCTCAGCTCTGCTAATCAACTACACGACCTTCAGCAATTTATTTTCTTTTCTGCGTCTGAGTTTCCCTATCTGTAAACTAGAAATCAGACCTACTTCACAGGGTTGTAGTGAGGATTCAGTTAAATACATATGTGCCACTTAAACAGAGTCTGACAAATAATAAATCAATAAGAGTATCCGTTAAATGAGTAAAACGTATCTGTGACTATAACCACATTCTCTGTTTTCTACTGTCTCCCTGGGAGATGGAAGAAGTGTCCATCTCCAAGGTCAGCTGCTGCTTTAATCTTTGGATCAGGTCCTGTTTGGTACATAAGAGCTTCATTTTTGCATGTGTTTCCTCTCTTTCCTATTATTAATTTCTCCCACTCTTCTGCATTGTTTTGACCGCATAAAAACATTCTGTATTATTTCTCAAGTTAATAAATTGTAATTTTTTGCTCCTTATGCCTTCTACCTATCAATTCTATTTACTCCTGACAACAGATTCTTAAAAAGAGACCAGTTGTTGCAGATAAGTTGTGGCATTTTCCAAAATGTTGTAGCAACATTTCTGGCTCCATTTCTGGTGACCTTCATGATGATATTGATCCTATCAGAAGATGAATTTATTTTGCCTTTCCTTAAATCAAGTGCCATCTTTTTATTGCCTCTTTGGAGACAGTAAAAAGTGACAGGAAGGTGATGCCGCGTGACTTCTCAGGGTAGGTGGTAAAGGTAATGCATTTCACATCTCTCTCTTTTTTTCTCCCTCAATACTTAAGAAAGCTGAGGCCATGTGGAAACATCATTAATCGACTTGTCCCAGCTAATGCCAATGGCCCGACTAACATCAGCCTCTATTCAGTTTCATCCTGCAAACATGTAAGTGAGAAAACCTCCAGTCAATTCCAGGACCGACCTCTTACATTTCCAAGCTTGAGGTCCTACATACTACAGAGCACAGACAATTTATGCCTTTCATGACTGGGTCGAATTCCTGGTTCCCAAAATCCATGAGAATAATAATAATGTTGTGCCACTGAGTTGTAGGGTGAATTTTTTTTCATAGAATTAATATGTATAATAACTAGAAATTTTCTTTATAACTGGAGAGACTGTAAGGGAATGACAGTTTGCTGGAGATACGGAAATTACAAGATAGAAGTTAGAATAAATGAAGAAATCATCAAAAGTTCTGAAGGCAACCTAATAAAATTTCGTGAAAAGGATAATGAAAATGCAATATATAAATAAAATAAAAAATTCCCTAAAAATCAAAAAAGACTGTTCATTGAGTTGAAATGGATAAGTTTGTTAATTATTATTTCTTCAAATTATCCAACTTACGCAGTCAGAAAATATATAAACAGTAATTTTCTTCTTCTTAGTTTTCTCTTTTATAAGTTATTTAAAGGTTTTCAATGATCAAGATATATGGAACATGCATAGCTAAATTAACATAAAAATTCAAAATAAGTGCGGTGATGTTTACAAAGTTTATAGTATGGCTTTATCTAAAATTTTTCTTTGAAACATCATTTAAATTTTTATCCTATTGCTATAAATCTAAAATAAATGGAACAAAGTTAAGCATCCTTCCTGTCCAATATACATTTGCCATATTTATTATTGACATTGATGAAAAAAATTAACTTGCAAAAAGGAATATATAGGTTGGCCATGAAGTTCATGTGCAATTTAATCTAGTGTGCACTTTAAAATTCAACATGAACTTTATGGACACCCTGTATTAACTTTTTATAAATAGATTGTAATTTGTTTTTTTAAAATTATCTGTCTAAAAATAAATGATTTACACTTATATAACTGGCTATTTTCTTTGAATAAACATTTTATATCAAAATTTCACCTAGCATTTTGGTTGGAATGGTAGGAATCACATAATTTTTGCTCATGGCAGATCTGTGCTGGATCATTAATTTTGAATATTTAATTTTCTATGCAGGGGGGCCATAAAGTTCATGTTCATTCACAAACTTTATGGCCATTCTGTATATCCAAACTTCTAAATTAAAATACTTCATAATTAAGTATAAATGGAAACAAAGTCTTATTCTGAAATATGGATTATTTAAAAATTTTAGTATCACTCTAATCTCGTCATTGTCAATAACAGCACTACCTACAAATTTGTTTTTTCTAGTACTGTTTTTTTAAGAGCAATTCTGTTTTAGCAAATGAATATTTGAACAATTCCATGGCCTCCTCAGAACATTCACTCCATTGGCCCTAATCACGTTTCCTTGTTTCCTTCTATTCCTTTGTGCTCTTTCTTCTCTCATGTCCGACATATTTATAATTCCGTTTCATCTTACAACACTATTGTCAGTCTCCTGCGTACTTTCATCTCTCTGGCATGTTAATTCTTTCATCAGACACACCAATACCTCAAGCTGATTCATCTGAACTCTTCCCCAAGTTCTGTCTACACATGAAGAAAGCTCAAAGACGGCTTAAAAAACATAGTGGGTGATCTCATTTGGGATTTTAACCAAAAAACTCAAGTGGGTATTCAGAAATTTCTGGCAAACGCTCCCCTATTCCCAAAGCAGTTTACATGAAATGCCAGTGGATGACTTTTTCACACATTTTCAATTCTATTCAAAGGCTGATGTTCCTTCTCTCTTCCTCATGGTCGGCTATGTTCCTGCCTCTTATTTCACTGAAGAATAAAAGCAGCGAAGCTTGTCATCTTCCCAATAGCAGATGCAACAATTGTTTGTCAAGGTCTCTGTCTTCTCATGTTAGAAGCAATAAACTGTCCTTTCTGCTTCCAGAGGCAGAGCCTTCTGATTTTGTACCAAATTTCTTCCCTTGTCTCTCGTTCGTGGAATCTTAGCCTTGGCCCTTTTCTACTTCATGCTGCCCATATAAAAAAAGAAACATCGCTGGGCATGGTGGCTCATCCTGTCATCCTAGCATTCTGTGAGGCTGAGGGAGGAGGATCGCCTGAGCAAGAGCAAGACCCAGTCTCTACTAAAAATGGAAAAATTAGTTGAGCATTGTGGCAGGTGCCTGCAGTGCAAGCTACTTGGGAGGCTGAGGCACGGAAATCTCTTGAGCCCAAGATTATGAGGTTGCTGTGAGCTGTGACACCCCAGCACTCTCCCCAGGGTGACTGAGTGAGACTCTGTCTCAAAAAAAAAAAAAAAAAGGCAGATAAAATGCCCCTTCTTTTTGAAAATCTTATTTTGTCTTATGTCTAATCCAAGTTATTGGGGGTATTTCTCAGCTTCTTTTTAGATTATTTTAGATTATAAGTTTTAAAATTGGTAAAGGCACTGCCTCCACTTTCTCACCTCCTACTTGGTCTGAGCGCAACTGCTTTTCCACAGAATGACACTTTTTCAAGATGACCGGTGATGACTATGCTTCCTCTCTGGTAAATGCTCAATGCTCAAATAAGATGAGCAGCAGCTGTTGATAGATTGATCATGTCTTCCTTCTGGACGCATTTCTTTCACTGGATTTTTGGAACACCACAAATCCAGGTGTTCTATTTTGGCATAAGTTTAATAGCTAAGTGGTTGAATTAAAAATAAATTTGAGCCAATTTTTTTCCATTAAATGTAAACTTTTAAAACAACTTCTTCCCTTTGCACTTTATTTTTCTCAAATTTTAAAAACCACTTACTAGATTATAAATTTTATTAATCTTCTATATGCTATTCAATAATGTAAAACATAACTATGCTTAGATGAAAATACTTACAATTCAGTAATTGTCGAGGGTCCACAGGCTTCATTTTTACTTTTGTTTTGTTTTGTTGTTTGTTGTTTGTTTTTTGAGACTAAGACTCCCTCTGTCTCCCTGGATAGAATAGAGTGCCGTGGCATCATAATTGATATTACACCATGACCTCAAACTTTTGGGCTCCAGCGATCACCTTGACTCATCCTTTTGTGTAGATGGGACAACAGGCCCTGGATTTTTTCTATTTTTAGTAGAGATCAGGTCTCTCTTTTGCGCAGGCTCATCTCTGAGCTCAGGCAATCCACCTACCCAGAGTGCAAGGATTAACGGGGAGAGATTATCATCACATCTGGCCTCATTTTGACTTTTGAAATAACAACAATGTGCTAGATTTTTTTTCCTGTTATTGTTGAAATTGTTCTTTTGTTAATTTATCTTTGAAAGAATATTTCATATGTAACAAAGTATCACCAAGAGAAGATTTTTTTTAAATCTCCAATCTCTACTCAAGCCAAATGCAGTCAAATTATTTAGATTTAGTTTGACTCTCTTTTTTAACATGAAGGTAATGTTATTTTCTATAGCTCAAAAAAAAAAAATTAAAAGCAGGGATGCAAAGTACACATTCAAATGTTTCTCTATTTTTGATTATTATGTAAGAGTATAGTTAGCAAGAATATAGTTTAATTATGTCAGGAACCAATATTTTTTTGAGTTCTCTATTTCAGTAAATTTGGCCAAATACTCTGGTAGACTCACTGGCCACTTCCTTTGTATGTAATCCTAAATTTCTCCTTAACATAAATGGGTGATATTTCGCTGGGAAATATAATCCAGTAGCCTCTATTATTGTTGTTATTATTATTATCATTATTGCTATTATTAGAATTGATTCGTGAAGAAACTTGCTGCCATATATGCTTCTGTCAAGTTGGATTAGGTGCTTATTAGAAATTAGAACAACTATGAATAAGTGCTAAGAGTATGAATATATGGTTAATAAGGAGGCCATCTAACTGAAACAGGTTTTCTTATCATTCCATAAAACAAAACTTTAAAAATGATGTTCTTAGACTTCATTAACATGTTTTGTTTTTTTTTTACTTTTCACATTTAATGCTATATTAATCAGACCTCATTGGGAACCTCTGGAAAATATAGACCATGCATGTCAGTGACCATAAAAAATGAATTAAAAAATTGTACAAAACCCATTTTAACAATCGGTTTTCTTATTTTTAGTAAGATGGGGGTCTTGTTCTAGCTCACGCTGGTCTTGTGAGCTCAGGTAATCCACCAGCCTCAGCCTCCCAGAGTACTAAGATTATAAGCATGCGCTACCACGCCCATCCTCAAGAAGTGGTTCTTAAAAGGAATAGGTGATGAGGAGTTCACTAGCTTGAGGAAGTGCCCAACATCATCTTCGCCTCCTCTACTGCCAGGGAAAATAGCAGTTTAAGATGTCTTGTGTTTAGGGTATGCTCTGACACATTTTTTTTCTAAATGTTGATGTAGAAGTGGTATCATCACAGTATATGTCTGGGATTCTGTATGTGTGTCCCAAATGGCAACCTGCTGGACATTTCATTGTGCAGCTTGCTATTTTATCCTTTACAATGTTCTAAAGTTTTTTCCATGTTTGTTTAATTAGATCCCAATCACTTAAAATTGTTTGATGTTCCAGTTGCTGTCACTGCATAATAAATCACCCTAATAGTTTAGTAGTGTAAAACAAAACAAAACAAAAAAATAAAACATTCTTTTTTAGAACAATCATATATTTATAGAACATTGAAGAGATTGCACTGTTATTTTTCATAATGTTATGGCTTGTCATAAACTGTCTTCGTTTGGGGTGATCTTGATGATTTTGAGGAGTCCTAGTCAGGAGTTTTATAGGATTCTTCTCTACTGGGATTTTTCTGATGTTTTTTGCATAATTATCCCAGGATTATGGATTTTGAGTAGGAAGACTACAGAGGTAAAGTGCCAACTTCATCACAAACGTCAATGGTACAATGGTCAATTTGAGTTAAGACTGTTGATGTTGACCTTGATCACCAAGGTGAGACAGTGATTGCAAACTTTATCCACTGTGAAGATACCCAGTGATTTTTCCCTCTATTTTCCTACTTTACTCCTTCGAAAGAAGGCAATTATGTTTTACACGTACTACAAGAATAGGAGTTACGCTACCAGAAATCTGCAGAATTCTTTTACACGGTAATTTTTTTTCTCCCCCATGTAGTTAGTTTTAAGTATTTTTAAATATCAGTATGGATTTGTGAATCTTTATTTTATATTTAGGGTTTTAATCCATTACTATTTTACTTATTTCATCACTGCTCTAACGATTCTAACTATGGATGTTGAAAGCTATTTCAAACGTAAACAATCAAATTTTTTCACTGTCACTTATTCTAGAGATACAGTGCACGTGTGTACATCTAATAAATGAGATGCAATATTTGATTTGTAAGCAGTGCTGTCTGCCCTTTCATTATATCAGCTTCAGGGGTGTGTCATTTGACGGATGGCAGTATGTGTCTTTATTTACATGGAGGAGCAATCTTCAGTGACATCTAAAATTTGGATATTCTATAAAGCATCAAGATGACAATTGGAAGTTAAAATGACATCTTAATTTATAAATATTAACATTTATTCAGTAATAAAGATAGATATCAAATAATATTTGAAATATATACATTTGTCTTTAAGTACTGTTTTCACCATAGCTCCCAAGTTTTTAAATCTTTGTTTCCCGTTATCATGCAAATGTGCTTTCCTTCATCTCCAATAATTCTGCTTTAGCCATGACTTTTTATAATTATATATTAAAATTTCCAAATATGTGAAATTATTATTACAGATTTTTTTATTAAATTGTACCCTTTTTGCATAGGTGAATGTGTTATATCAGTCACTAATTTTCTAAAATTGTTTAGATTTACTTTATATCCAGTTTCAAAGTCATTTTTGGTACAAATTTGCAGAATCCTGTATGCATGCATTAGCTAAATTTTGTGGATTTTTCTGTTAGCTTTTCTATTTATTTTATGATTGTTTTTACTGTACCTATCGATAGCTGAGGAAGTATATTAAAATTTCATATCATGGTGTTGTATTACCAAAAATTTTCCTTTAATGTTTTATATTTGTGTTTTAATTATTTCATTATTTTTAGATGTATATACTTTAAAATTGTTAGTGCACTTAGACAGATTTAACTTTTTATCAAAATATTTTTTACCACATCCTCAATGTTGAAGTTCACACAGTGTTCAGAGATAATTTAGTTAAATTAATTTGGGGTATATACAGTTTGTATATCATAAGTTGCACACATTTAAATATGTTGCCTTTTTTTTTTAGTAATTTTTTTTTTTTTTTTTTTTTTTTGTGGTTTTTGGCTGGGCTAGGTTTGAACCTGCCACCTCTGGCATATGGGACCGGCGCCCTACTCCTTGAGCCACAGGTGCCGCCCTAAATATGTTGCCTTTTTATACATGCATATACCTTTGAAGTAATTTTAAGGTAATCTGGGTTTTATCAAGGAAATAGAACATTTCTTTAAAATTAACATCAGTAAAAATCGTATTGAGTTAAGCATGCACTTAAGGGCCTAGTCATTTTCAAAAATTACACAGCTGCTGGGAGGATCGTTTTTGTTTGCCTATTGCCAATGACTATGAGTTAAGGTTAATATGAGGAAAGTTATAAAAAAGATATCAAGGTATCTTTTCAGCAGATCCTTCACAATAAGAAAAGTAACTGAAATAATTATTTTCTTTTTTAAAAGTAAGGCCTATTTCTGTTACCTTTAAGAGGTAATGAAATGAATTAACAAATGAGGTAACATGTACATTGCCTAACTAATTTAGGTTTAAAACCAATATGCTCTCAATGCAGAGTTTAGGAGAGTGGTTCTCAAACTCTCTTTTATGTAAGTTGTAAACAGTAGTAAAAATAGACTTCAAAAGACTTCGTACCTGCTTCTGATTCAGTGGGGATGAGGCACACACATTTTTATGTTAGAACTCTCCAAGTATAAAGATTCAAGTGGTTCTAGAATTAATCTTTAGAAAGAATTTGGGGGAGTCTTTTTTTTAAGGGTACAATATGAGTGATCTCATTTAAGAGGTATGTAAGTTGTTACCTTATAATTTAAAAATAGTAATAAGAAAAGAAATACACTAAGAGATATTAAATACATGATAATGTAACATCTGAGCCATATTTCTTATTTTCACACCGTCATTGTGGTCTTCTTTGGTTTACTCTTTATTCATTCTGCAAGGCAATGAGCTTTGGACAATTAGCAGCCTATTATAAACTGATACAACTACCAACTTACCAGAAAATTTTTTCAAAATAAGTGAAAATAAGCACATAAACAATTACCAACTATTCTATATATGTGTGAACCTGTGACTAAGTTGAAATATTCTCCTATAGGCAAGTATTACTTACATCCACCATCATCCCTCTTACCCATACAGGCCTTCGATAAAACATTTTGATTTTTCCAATGCTTGATTAATAAGAAAAGGGCAGCTAGTGAATGTGTGTTTATTTAATAGTATGAAGAGGAGAGCTAGTATTAGAAAGTGTAATTGAAATGTAAGGAAGTGAAGCATAACCAAAATCACTGTGAAGGCTTTTATCACGCCAGTGAAGAGTTCAGTCTAGCCTTCAATTGCTTCCTGTAATTTCTATATATAAGCCTTCACTGACTCTTTCACTCTCTCATAGGAAACATTTGTGATGTCAGAATTACAACCTGAGGTTACAGCACTGTGATATTTTTCAAGCTCTTCAAGGTTTGTCAAGCACAGTAATTATATTTACTAGAATCTGCTCCCTTCTCATACTCATGAACCTTAATCCTACACATAGCGGAAATCTATAATGTGTACCATCCTAGAATAAAAAGTATATTTAAATGTTGCTTTTAGAAACAAATATATGTCTGAGATTTTGAAAATAATGTAATCCTAATATGATTTTATGCTGCTTTTTTTTAAGATAGCATGAAAACTGATAGGTATTCCATTCTCATCAGCCAATTCATATATATATTTGTGTGCATACATATATAACATATATACACACACAAATACATAAATACATAGATGCATACACACACACACGCACATGCACAAACGTATATACAAGCATCCTATTGTAGGTAGATATAGGTTCTGGATTTCTCAAGATACACACACATACACACGTAAATCTTGTACTGATTTTTTTTCTCTGAAGAACTCTGACTGACACACACTTGAAAAACAACAACAAAAAATGAATAAAAGACTATCAATTTATTAATTAGGGCTTAAGGCAAAAATGGAGAAAAGGATGTGATATGAATTGTTAATTTGCCTCTGGGAGAGAGACATTGACTAATCATGTCCTAACTTTCAGAAAAATCTTCTTAGGACATTAATCCCACGGACAGAACAAGATAAAATAAGCATGTATGTATTCGTGAATGAAAGTTAATACTAACAATTATAGTGAAAATTATAATTTTGTGTTTTTCAGCACTTTGCCTAAGACTTCTTCTCAAAGGCATTGTGCAAATGCAAGTGGTATTCACCAGTCTGATTTGAAACTGAAAATGGCAGGTGGTGTCCTCAATGGTTGACGTGTTACCAAGTTGAAGAAGGTAAGTATTATAGCCGGGCGTTGTGGCGGGCGCCTGTAGTCCCAGCTGCTTGGGAGGCTGAGGCAAGAGAATCGCGTAAGCCCAAGAGTTAGAGGTTGCTGTGAGCTGTGTCACGCCACAGCACTCTACCTGAGGGCGGTACAGTGAGACTCTGTCTCTACAAAAAAAAAAAAAAAAAAAAAAAAAGAAGGTAAGTATTTCCAAATACAGTATGTGAGATTAAGTATTTTTGTGAAAAGAATCTGGAAACAAAATTGGTATGTGCAATTCAGAGAACATATAAAGACGATCTTTGACAATGCGTGCATTTGCATTCTATGTAGCTTTCATAGGGTATATAAAGCAAATGAGTGTGGTTATGAAAAATTATCAATTCAAAACTTTAAGAAGATTTTGTATAAAAGGCTTATGTATGGTTATAATGATAGTGCCACCAAATCACTAGGGGATTGAACAGTGTGAAATTTAATCCAGTTTAATAACATTAAAATTACATGAGGAGACTGGGAATCGGGGATCAAAGAAAGATATGATTAAAGAGTTTAAAAGTTTTGGTTATGGCTGATAATCTCACTCTTGCTTAATCAAGGGTTATTTTCAAGAAATATATTATGCGACACACAAATATATGGCTAATTTCCTCTATCTTTTGTGAAAGAATATTTCTCCTCTTTCTAAAAACATTAAACATTGTTAAAATAACGTAGACAAAGTAGGACTGCAGATAAAACCTGAATAAATACCACTTTTACATAATGATGATATAGGGTTAGTTTATATTATGACAGAAAACCTGTCATATTTTGTGGAATCTACAATGTTATCTATTTTAACATATTTTATATATGTATATCACTAATTATAACTATAAATGTTTACAGTTTTTTAATATGCACTGTAAGTTAATACATTTTAATATGGAAAAATGTTCATCTTAGTAATTATAAAATACGGATTTTTTTAATCACAGATAAATTAGTTATGGAAAGTCATTAGAGAGTGAAACATGAGCTCCAATTACCTAAGTTGGACATTTGTGTGTCTTTTCCCAGTTGTTTCCCCATAATTAACAACAATTCACTTTTGTTAATGATGCCTTGGTTCCTAATTGCTGTAGGTTAAATTGTGATGCTCTCAAAAGACTTGGAAGTCCTAATCTAAGCTCCAGTACCTGTGAGTATAGTTTTTTTTTTTTTAATGATGTTTTTGAAGATAATCAGGATAAGAGGAAATCATTAGATTGGGCTTGAATCCAATATACCTGGAGAAATTTGGAAACTGAGATAGATGCGTACAAGGAAAACACTATGTAAAGATGAGGGCAGATCAAAATGATGCATCTGCCAACGGATGGATATCAAAGAACGCCAGCAAACTAGATGTTCTGAGAAAGACATAGAACAAATATTCTTATAGCTCTTGGAAGGAAGCAACCCTGCAGACCCCTTTATTCCAGAACTTTGAGGCAATAAATTGTTGTTTAAGGCATGCAATTTGTGGTGCTTTGTTTTAAAAAAAGCCCTAGAAAATGAATACACTAAAATAACAAACAAACAAAATACCTCCCCCAAACTTAAACACTTTAGTGATACTTTAGTAAAATCCCGATGCTGTTGTTTTTAACAACCGAAACAATTAGAATGTGTTTCTTATTACTTTTCTAACAGGCAAACAATCAGAACCCCAATTTTACAACATTTTAATATATTTTCTGTATAAACTATCAATTTCCTCCTTCAGTAAGACACTATGATCAAGTGTGATTTACCCAGGGATATGAGGATGTTTCAATGCATGCAAATCAATAAATGCAATGCAGCACATCAATAGAATAAAAAAAAATCACATGGTCATCTCAATAGACACAGACAAAGTCTTTCATAAAATTCAATACTCCTTCATCACAAAACTCTCAAAAAGTAAGCATAAACGGTCACATCTTAACACTATACAAGTCATATGTGACAAACTAATGGTTAACAGCAGCATGAATGTGGAAAAATTGAAAGCCTTTCCTCTATGATTTGGAACAAGAAAAGAGTGATGACATTCAGAGATTTTATTCAACATCATTATAGAAGTCCTAGCCCCAGTTCTGAGAAAGAGAAAGAAATAAAAGGAGTCCAAATTGGAAATGAAGGATTCAAATTATCATCATTTCCAGATAAAATGATCTTATATTTAGAAAAAACTAGAGACTCCATGAAAAAAAAAAATTTAAAACACAAACCAATTCAGGGAAGAAGGAGTGTACACAATAAACAGATAAATTTACATTTCTACATTCTAGTAGTGATAAATTTGAAAAACAAATCAAGAAAGCCATTCCATTTATAAGAGATAAAAAAATACATTCATAGAAATAAATTTAACAAGTAAGTGAAAGATTTCTATAAGAAAAATGATAAAATACTAGTAAAAAAAATTGAAGACAACAAAAGAGGTAAAAAGATATCACATGTTCATAGATGTGAAGAATTAGTATTGCTAAAATATGACCCAAATTGATCTAAAAATTCAGTAAAATCCCTGTCAAAATACCAATACAATTCTTCACAGAATAGACAAAAGCAATTCTAACATTATTTTTGGGAAGCACAAAAGTCCTCAATTAGCCAAAGCTTTCCTGAGCAAAAAGAGCTACCACCTGACTTCAAATGATGATAAGAAGCTTTTTGGAGTAGTAATTAAACTGGTGACCAAAAGGTACTGGCATGAAAACATTCACATATGCTAAAGGGACAGATTTAAAAACCCAGAAACAATTCACATATTGATAGCAAAGTCATGCTTGACAAAGGTCTCAAGAACATACATTGGGGAAAGGATGGTCTCTGTAATAAATGGTACTCAAAAAACTGGATGCAGAAAATAAAATGAGATTCCTATTTCACACCATATACAAAAATAAACTCAAAATTGATTATTTACATATTAGACTTGAAGGTATGAAGCCACTAGAAAAAAATTGGGTTGATTATTTCAGAACATAGAATGCAAAGATTTCTTAAGACATTAAAAGAAAAAAACAAAAACAAAGAAACAAACAAAAAACAGTAGATAAATGGGATGGATCGTGTCCTGCAAAAAAAAAGAAACAATTAAGAGAGGATACAAACTATACAATGTGAGAAAATATTCATAGTCTATCTATATGGCAAAGAATTAATCAGCAGAATATTCAAGGAACTCAAACAATTCAATAGAAAAAGAAAAAAAAAATCAATCCGGTTGAAAGGATTGGTAAGAAACTGAATAAACATTTCTTGAAAGATATACAAATGACCAATAGATAGATAAAAAAAAATGCTTAGCTAAAGAAATGCAAATCAAAACCACAATGAGATATCATGTCACCATAGAGAAAATAGCTGCTATCAGGAAGAAAAAAAAAATGAATTAAATAAAATAATGAATGTTGGTAAAAATGCAGAAAAAGGAGAATGCTTATCCATTGCTGGTGGAAATGTAAAGTAGCATAGCTTTTAAGGAAAACAGTAAAAAGTGTTCTGAAAAAACTAAAAATAGAGCTACCAGATAATCCTACAGTCCCACTACTGGTTATATATACAAAAGAAAGAAAATCAGTGTATGGAAGAGATGTATTGCACTCCCATGTTGATTGTAGCACTATACACAGTTACCAAGATAAGGAAGCAACCTATCCATCAACAGATGAATCAATAAGGAACATGTGGTCTGTAAACATATTGTATCGTATTTCACAATAAAATAGAAGCAGATACTGCCATTTGCAGCAACATGAATGGAACTAGAAGTCATTATGTTAATTGAAATAAGCCAGGCACAGAAAGACAAATATCACATATTCTCAGTTATATGAGGGAGATAAAAAAAGTGGATTTCATATAGAGAGTAGAATGGTGATTACCAGAGGCTGCAAAGGGTAGGGGGGTGATGAAACTGTTAATATGCACTAAAAATATAGTCAGATAGGAGGAATGAGTTCTAACACTCGATATTACAAGTTTATAGATTATAATGAAAAATTCTTTATATTTAAAATAGCTAGAAAGAAAGAATGATAATGTTCTTTCCAACACAAGGAAAAGGTAAATGCTTGAGATGATAGATATCCCAATTGCCCTGATGTTGTCATTTCACATTGTATTCATTAATCAAAATATTTCTCATCCTTGACAAATATGTACAACTATTACACATCAAACAAAAATGTGGTTTGGTTGCATTTCTCAGTCTTCTTTTCTTGACAAATAATGAAGTTTCAGAGAGGGGATAGAATGCAATTATATTTCTTTTAGTCAAAAGCTTTCTTGGTCAGATAAAGAAATTCCAGAGGGTCTCGCCTGTCACTTGATGGGGAGAAACAAAACAAAGTTAGAGGGACTTGCATTTCAGGTTTGTTCCTGATGCTTTACAGTTTTCAAAAACACTCAGCACAACCAAGCCCCATATTTTGGGGAATAATTTTCTGCACCCCAACAACCCCAAGAAAGGTTGGTAGAAAATAGGAGAAGCAACCACTCCTATTCAACACTATTTAAAGCAGAGAAGTCAGTCGAAGAGATACAGTCCTCCATTTCCATTATCAACTCCGTAGAAAATCTCAGAGGTTTTTGCTTGGGGGGAAAGGCAAACTCTAAGATCAGAGACCACCAGAACTCCCCTCAAAGACACTGCTTTATTTGAAACATGGTGTAGGAAAATAAAAGGCTAAGGGTGCACATGTGAGACTTTGATGATAAATCATTAAAATAAAGTTGGCAGTTTCCTGGGAACAACGAAATAAGTCACAAGTCAGCTAGTTGGCAGGGAGAACTGGGGAAAGAGACAGCTAAGAATGCTCCTGTGGTCAGAATAAATACTGACTTCAAAAATATGCACATAAAGAATCCTAAATATGACTCATATCCCAATGTTCTGTCAAAAATAATGGAGAAATCTTCTGGCAGCTAGTGATGTCCAATAGTTGTATGTGATATTGGAAGAATACATGAAAAGCGTAAGAGATAGAGAGCTCTGCTAAAACCACTGTCAGTCCATAGCTATTGTGTGTGTGGGGGTGGGGGTGGGTGGGCTTTTCTCCCTGGAGATTGACAACACAGGGTTTATTTATCTTAGGGCAGAAGTAGAATCACTAAAGTGGGAGATTCCAGTCACTGGGATAAACAAGCAAAAATTGTTGCCAGTCACTGGGATAAACAAGCAATAAATTGCTTGTTTATTAAAAATTTAATAAACAAGCAAACACAAATTAGAGGCAAACTCCAAGGGGGGGAACTTTATGCAAAATGACTATGATATATTATCTAAAGAGTAATTTTTCAACAAAAAAATGATGAGGTATGCAGAGTTAATAAATTGTATCACTTGCACAGGAAAAAGAGCAGAAAATGGGAACTGCCTGAGAGAAAACACGATGTTGGATATAACAAAGATTTCAAAGCAACCATTATTAAATATTTGCAAAGAATTAAAGAACACCATGCTTAACAAAGTAATACACATACCATGACTATATCAGCAAATACAGAATGAGGAATTAAAATTATGAAACAAAATCAAGTAGAAATTCTGGAATTAGAAAATTCCAATAGTCGGCTTGGCACCTGTAGCACAGTGGCTAGGATGCCAGCCACATACACCGAGGGTGGTAGGTTTGAACCTGGCATGGGCCTGCTAAACAACAACGACAACTGCAACAAAAAAATAGCTGGGCATTGTGGCAGGTGCCTGTAGTCCCAGCAGCTACTTGGGAGGCTGAGGCAGGACAATTGCTTAAGCCCAAGAGTTGGAGGTTGCTGTGAGCTGTAACGATGCCACAGCACTCTACTAAGGGCAACATAGTGAGGCTCTGCCTCAAAAAAAGAAAAAAGAAAGAAAGAAGAAAGAAAATTCTAGTCGTAAAATTAAAAAAAAAAAACATTATTAGAGTAATTGATGGTAGATTTAATCTCACAGAAGAAAGAATCAGTGAACTCAAATATACATTGATAGTGATTGCACAATCTAAAGAGTGCAGGGAAAAACAGAAGGAAATATAAAGATAATATAAGAATTGTAGGAGCACTATAAGGCACCCTAAGATGTAAGTAATGGTAGCAACTGGAGACAAGTAGATAAAGGAAGAGATTTGAAAAATAATGGATGAAAACTTTCCAAATTTGATGGGAAACATACATTTACACATATAAGAAGCTAAATGAGTTACAAGTAGGATGAACATAAGTAGGATAGACCATAATAGTAAATCCTTTAAAACCAAAGGCAAATAAACACTTGAAAACAACAAGTGAAAAATTATTTATTACATTCAAGAGAACCCCTGTGAGAATAACAGGGGACTTCTGATAGAGATGATGGAGGCCAGAGGAAGAGGGCTAACATATTCCAAGTGTTTGGAGAAAATAAAAGTCAGCCAAATATATTATATCGAACAAATAAAACTATCTTTCATAAATGCAACTGATTCAAAGAATTCTAAAAATTCAGCAGTAAGAAAGCAAACAAGCTAATTTGTCAATCTTACCTTTACAGTAAGAATAAAGCTGAAAAATCAAAAATCTGCAATTCCTGGATATGTCAGAGCATGGAGGTAACAGGAAAAATCACTATCTCCAAAACTTGAGATAGGTAGATATGGGAGATACATATTAACAAATTCAAAAAATATATATAGAAATGACACAATGTCTGTTCTAAGACAAAAATGAAATTAAACTAGAAATCAAGAACATAAAAATAACGAGGGAATCCCTGAATACTTGGAGTTGTAAAACACACTTCTCAATAATACAGGGATTAAAATAAATTTTAAAATATTTTGATGCAGCCAAGGTAATACTTAAAGAGATATTTGTAGCATCCAATGCCACTGAATGCATATATTATAAAAGAATAAATATCAGAAATTAAAAAATGGAAGCTTCCTTTTAAGAAAACTAAGAAAAAAAAGTTGGGGGGTTGAGAGAGAGATCCGTAAAAATAGTTAAGATACATAAAACTAGTAAACACGAAATTACTAATTTTGGAGAAAAGGACTTTATTTGCAAGTTAGTTCCCAAAATAAGTGAGGACTTTTAGAATGAGCTCAGATAGTGAACAGGAATCAAAAAGTTTAAGTAGCAGAAAACACAGAAATATTCATTACACCACAAACCAGTCCAGTCAAAACCATTGACTGCTATTGCTCACGTGACACTTTTTAAAAATTTATTTATAATTTTTTTTTAATTGTTTGGGATTCATTGAGGGTACAAAGAATTAGGTTACACTGATTGCAATTGTTAGATAAAGTCCCTCTTATAATTATACAAGAGGTGTGCCATACACCGTGACCCCGTCTCCCCCCTCCTCTCTCCCCACTTGCTCATTCCCCTAACCCCCCTTGTATTAGCTCATCTACTGTCTTCATATTAGAATTGTATACATTGGATTCTTGCTTCTCCATTCTTGTGATGCCTTACTAAGAATAATGTGTTCCACTTACATCCATGTTAATAGAAAAGATGTAAGGGATCCATCTTTTTTAATGGCTGAATAGTATGCCATGGTATACAGATAGTACATCTTGTTAATTCATTCCTGGGTTGGTGGGCATTTAGACTGTTTCCACAATTGGGCAATTGTAAATTAACAGTCTGCAATAAACAGTCTAGTGCAATAAATAGTCTGCTGCAATAAACAGGCTAGTACAAGTATCCTTATGGTAAAAGGATTTTTTTTTTTTTCTTCTGGGTAGATGCCCAGTATTGGGATTGCAGGATCAAATGGGAGGTCTAGCTTGAGTGCTTTGAGGTTTCTCCATACTTCCTTCCAAAAAGGTTGTATTAGTTTGCATTCCCACCAGCAGTGTAAAAGTGTTCCCTTCTCTCCACATTCATGCCAGCATCTGCAGTTTTGAGATTTTGTGATGTGGGCCATTTTCACTGTCGTTAGATGATATCTCAGGGTGGTTTTGATTTGAATTTTTCTATTAATTAGGGATGATGAGCATTTTTTCATATGTTAGCCATTCTTCTGTCTTCTTTAGAAAAGGTTCTGTTCATCTCTCTTGCCCATTGATGCAAGGGATTGTTGGCTATTTCCATGTAGATTAATTTGAGTTCTCTGCAGATCCTAGTTATCAAGCTTTGGTCTGATTTAAAATATGCAAATATCCTTTCCCAGTGTGAAGGTTGTCTATTTGCTTTGGTTGTTGATTCCTTAGCTGTACAGAAGCTTTTTAGTTTAATTAAGTCCCATTTATTTATTTTTGTTGATTTTGCCATGAATTGCCATGGAAATCTTCTTCATAAAGTCTTTCCCCAGGATGATACCTTCAAGTGTTTTTCCCATGCTTTTTAAAAGGATTTTTATCATTTTGTCCCTTAAATTTAGGTCTTTTATCCATTTTTAATCAATTTTTGTGAGTGGAGAAAAGTGCAGGTCCAGTTTCAGTCTTTTACATGTGGATATCCAGTTCTCCCAGCACCATTTATTGAATGGCGATTCTGTCCCCCAGTGTATGTTCTTGTTTGGTTTATCAAAGATTAGGTAGCTGTAAGATGTTAGTTTCATTTCCTTGTTTTCTATTTGATTCCAAATGTCTATGTCTCTATTTTTGTGCCAATACCATGCTGTTTTGACCACTATGGCCTTGGAGTACAGCCTAAAGTCTAGTGGGCTGATGCCCCCTGCTTTGTTTTTATTACTAAGAACTGCCTTATCTATATGTTTTTTTTTTCTAGTTCCATATAAAATTAATTATTTTTCCAAGTCTTGAAAGTATGATGTTGGAAGGCCTGTGCGTTTCTTATCCAATCAACCAGCCTGTGCTCTTCAGTGGTGAATTCAGTCCATTTACATTTATTGAGAGAATTGATAAGTGTGGTGGTTTCTATTCATCTTATTTTGTGAAATTCTGTTGTGTGGTTTTATCCCTTGCGCCACTGTGGAAACTAAGTTTTGACCTTTAGCTCCAAATGTTTGTTTTGCTGGTGGTCCATTGTGATGGTCTGTGTTGAGAATAAGTCTAAGTATTTCCTATAGAGCTGGTCTTGTTGCAAATTTCCTCATTGCTTGTATATCCACAAAAAAAAATTTTTTTTCATCAATTTTGAAGCTTAGTTTAGCAGGATACAAAATTCTGATATTAAAATTACTTTGTTTAAGAATTTTGAAGGTGGTTGACCATGCCCTTGTGGCTTGGAATGTTTCAGTTCAAAAGTCTACTGTCATCCTAATGGCTCTGCCTCTGTAAGTCAGTTGGCACTTACTCCTGGATCTTGCAGAATTTTTTTCTTTCATGTTGACTTTAGACTGGTTTATTACAATGTGTTTTGGAGAGGTTTTGTTTGAGTTGAGATGACCCGGGTTTTGATATCTTTCTGAAAGGAGTGTTTCAGGGTCTTTAGTAAAATGTGGAAAGTTTTTATTCATGATAGTCTTCAGTAGAGCTTCCATTCCTTTGGAACAATCTTCTTCCCTACAGGACTCCCTATTATTTGTGTGTTTGAATGTTTCGTGGAGTCTCGTAGTTGTCTAAGCACCTGTTCTGCTTTCCCTCTCTTCTTTTCTGTCTCTTTAACTATCTGGGTTAACTCAAAAATTTTATCCTCTAGCTCTGAGGTTTTTTCTTCTCCAGGGTCTAACCTATTTTTGATACTTTCTGCTGCATCTTTACATTCCTTGATTATCTCCTTCATTTCCTTAAGCTCTGCCATAGCCTTTCTATATTCTACATATCTCTTGTCCAACTTTCAGGCCTGTCTTTCCATTTTCTCATTCATTCCTTTTATTTTCTTTATAATCCATATTTTAAATTCCTTTTCTGTAAAGTCCATTAATTCTTTATACGTAGAGTCCTCTGCAGTAGCTGCCTCATGGTCCCTGGAGGGAGTTCCACTGTTTTGGTTTTTCATGTTGCCTGAATTTTTCTGTTGGTTCGACTTCATGTGTTATTTCTTCTTGGTCACCTCCTTGTCCACCTTTTTCCTTCTCACTTCCTCCTTTGCCTCAAATTCTTGTCTCTGAGGTTAGGTTCTTCAAGTGGCCTTAGCCTGAGCAAAGCCAAACTCTTCCAGGTGGCCATATAAACAGAAATCCTTGGTCTTGATGACAGTATGTTGCAATATGTCAGGGGGACAACAGGTAGTTCTGTGGTTATTTTAGGAAACAGAGAACATAGCTACCAACTTCTATGATCCTTATTCCAAACTTAGTTGCCTTCAGTGATTGCTTGATTGTTTCTTCAGCATTCAGAACTTGCCAGGTTGGGATCTTAAAGCTCACAAGAATCCTTCAAGGGCAGGTCTCACAGTGGCTCCTGATTCCAGTTCCTGGGGGGTGCGGAAGGCCCTTAGTCTGTCTTAAGAGTGGAGTTCTGATGCCAGCAGGTATAATTAAGATGGCCATATTTAGGTCCCTGCTAAGACCTTCTCAAGACCTTCCCATAATGGCAGCCCTTTGGCTGCCAAGACCTTCTCAGTACGGCTGTCTCATCAGCCAGCAAACCTATGCCAAATCCACTCCAACCAGCATTCAAATAGAGTCTGTCCCCTCTTCCAAGATTTCCACTTAATGTGCAGCTTCCCCCAACAACTGAAAATTCTGGAAAGGCTTCCTCCTATCCTAGATCTCTATCAGAAGCCAGCCAATCCCAGCCAGTTGAAATCACTTGCCCAATTCATCAGATTTCCACCCCTCTGGATCATACACTGTTTCCAGCTCACCACCTCCTCACTGTGCTCCCTGGGCTAGGAATCTGGGTAAAGTCCCTGGGCCAAGTATGGCTGGGTTCTCTCTTTTTTCCAAGTCATTCTAGGACAACTCAGCTGAAAGATCTTTCTGGTCCACCATCTTGCTCCACTCCCTCCTCACATGACACTTTTGACTGCCCTAAGCCACTGAGTCTCACTGCAAATGCCAGACCTTTCATTACTCTGTCAACATTAAATACCATTGCTTATATTATATTCTGAATAATTTCTGCACTCAATTTTTACACACCTATATCTTATGGTTTATATAATTTTTATTATTTTTTTAAATGAACATATAATGCACATATTTATAATGTACAAACTGATGTTTTGATATGTATAATGTATCATAATCAGCTCAGGGCAATTAACATATCCATCATCTCAAACATTTTTTGTTTCTTTGTGTTGGGAACATTCAGTATCTTCCTTCTAGCTGTTTGAAATTATATAATAAATTATTAAGTATAATCAGTCTATAGTGGCATAGAACACTAAAACTTATTTCTGCTATCTAGGTGTAATTTTGTCTTCCTTAACAAACCTGTATTTCTTCCTCTGTCTTTTCCGCTTCTACTAACCTCTGTTACACTTCTCACCTCTATTAGATCAACTTTGTTTTACCTTCCACAGATGAGTAGACTATGCAGTGATTAACCTTCTGTGCCTGGCTTAATTACTTTACATAATGTCTTACAGTTCCATTTATGTTACAGTGAATGACATAGATTCTTCTTTCTTATAACTGAATACTATTTAATTTTGTATATACACCAAACACTGCATTTTCTTTATCTATTTTTCAGTTGTTGGATGTCTAGATTGGTACCATGTGCTGGCTATTGTGAATAATGCTACAATAAACATGGAAGTGATTATAACTTTGATGCACTCATTTCCTTAAAAAAATAAATAAATAAATGTTTAGCAATGGGATTGGTGAATAATATGGTAATGCATTTGTAGATTTTTGAGGAAACTTCATACCATTTTCTATAGTGGTTATTCTAGTTTAAATCCACACTAATAAAGATTACACTTCCCTTTTCTCCACTTACACATCAGCATCGGTTATTTTTTGACATTTTAAGAAGATCCATTTTATGTCCTATGAGACGATACCTCATTGTAGTTCTGATTTGTATTTCCTTGATGATTAGTGGTGTAAGCAATTTTTCATACATTTGTTGGCCTTTTGTATATCCTCTTTGCAGAAATGTCAGCTCAAATTATTTACCCATCTGTAAATTGTATTGTTTGTGTTACTGAAATATTTGAGTTCTTTGTATATTGCAAATATTAATTCCCTGTGAGATGAATACTTGAAGAATATTATCTCTCATTCTGTAGGTTGTCTTTCCACTCTGTTAATTGTTTTGATACCTGTGTAGAAGTATTTTTAGTTTATTATAATCCCCTTGATTTTCTTTTGTTCCTTTTGTTCGGGATACCTATGGCTGTTTATGGTCTTTTGTAGTTCCACACAAATTTTGGTATTTGTTTCCATTTTTCTGCAAAGAATGTCATAGTCATTTTGATATGAATTGTGTTGAATCTGTAGATTTCTTTGGGTAATCTGGTCATTTTAACAACATTAATTCTTCTGACCCATGAGCAAGGGATGGCTTTCTATTTGTTTGTATTCTGTTCAATTTCTGTCGTTGGTGTTTTAGAGTTTCCCTTGTAGAAGTCTTTACCTCCCTGATTACATTTATTCTTAGGGTTTATTTATGTGTGTGTGTGTGTGTGTGTGTGTGTGTGTAGCTATTTTAAATGACATTGCCCTCTTGATTTTTTTTTCAATTAATTTGTTGTTTGTGTATAGAAATGCTACTCATTTTTGTATGTGAATTTTGCACCTATCCTGCAACTTTATTGAATTTATTTATTAGTTCTAAGAGGTCTTTTTTTTTTTTATGTCTTTAGGTTTGCCTACATCATGTGCACACAGAGAAAATTTGACTTGTTCTTTAAATGCCCTTTCTGTCTCTTGCCTAATTGTTCTGATTATGTAAAACATAGGCATACCTAGTGATTTTCCAAGTGACAAATAAAATTTATTAATTTGAGGGCAAAGAGATAGTGAAACATCACAATATATTAACCATTACTCCCTCACTTAAACATAGCAAGTTATTTATAAGCACCATTAATTGTGGCATATATCTCTTTCCAGTACATACATTAAGGAAATGAATATCATTTTAGCATACAACAGAAAACCTATATAAAACATCAAAAATGTCATATCACATATACATTAGTTCAGAAAAAATTTAAAGCACAGCTGGAAATTTTTAATTTGTATTCAGTGTCTCTATGCAAGAGAATAATTAGTAGAGTAGAAGGCAATGACTGTATCTTGAAATTAGAATTTGTAGTGTTAAGAGAACTGGGAAAATTTTAAAATATCAAATCTTTGGAAGAATCTTTTACTATTTCTATTAGTTTTTGAAACTCCCCAGGCACCAATTCCAAAGGATAAGGAAACACTTCAAATAACAGCATCTTCAGAAGACATAATCAAAAGCACTAGAACCTCAAGTTTTCTTTGTGGGAAATACATTTCAAAGGAAGAAAAACTCAAGTTATTCCACAAGCATATAAGAGTGGATTCTGTTATTCTTTTCGTTTTTCCTCAAGTGATAAAGTTGTGAAGAGGGCCTAAGTTAAAACAGGGTGTTAGTTTTGGTTATAATTCAAGGGGCTTTATAATCACAAGTAAATGAGATCAGAAATCTTAAGTACAACCAATAAAGCTCTATAATAAATAACTGTATTATTAAAATAGAAATTAAAAATTATTTTTAGGAACTGTTTCTGACATGCAAAATTTAAATAATATTCATCATTTTATCTTTTTTCTTTCTCATATGTGATGAATAAAATATTTTTGATATGCATACGTATGTATATATAATGTGCAGAAATATATGTAATATGTGTGTATATCTATTCTGTAGAATTTAGTTTAGTAGTTAGTTATTTCTATAAAATGTCACTGTGTGTATAACCTAAAATATGCAAATTTTTTATTATATGGATTTTGTTTTACAAATTAAAGCATTTATGCTATCATTCCCAGGATTATAATAAAACAACTTATTTAAAAGCAGCATCAATTTGATCAATTCATTTTATAAAACTGTAACTGCCAACTAAGATTAAATATTATCTTTTCTGAATTGAATTTTCATTTCAACTCCCACTGTAGATTTTCATTCATTACTTAACTTTGCCCTTAGCTTCCTATACCTTTTGGTTTTCTAACCATTGTATTGAAATCTTATAACCATCTTTATTAATTATAGTTTGGAAGTCTTAAATGAATAAAAAGTGAAATAAATATTCTTTTGCAATTGTAACCATTATGAATTTATAGCAAATACCTAGCAGACTTTAATTTAAACTAATGCTAACTATTGCTGAAAAATGTGTTCGGTTCCTTGTAATAATGGCTTAGTTCAGGATCAAAGGCACTAGGACTGTAAATTCTCAGGCCTTGACATGTCAGAAATGTAAAAATAATTTCAAAATATTTCTCAGAAGCCAGAAAGGACAGCTACATGACCTATCACTCTGTACTTAGGTTGCCCACCAGATAGTGAGTAAAATATTTGATTTCTCCCCTTCTCAGTTCAGTTGTCCTACAATAACAGCCCAATAACAGTATTAATATAAGAAGGAAGATTTCCAGAGTGAATCTCTTTAAGTGCCATATTCTCACAACAGAAATAAATTCTTCAAAAATGCAGTGCATTTGCTTTCTGGTGAGCTCTTTTCATAGGATAAGACTACATTGTTTTTTGTTTACATTAACAAAATTTAAACTATTTTATATTTCTTTAAGTAGCAGTATATAACAGGTGCTCATCATGTATAGAAAATGAGTTAAGATGGTTGGATATTAGAAAAATCATAGTACTGTTTCATTTTCTACTTTTGATAGAAACTTGAGTTCAAATTGATATTGGAAATATGCAGAGAGATCAGCATAAAGTAATAAGGAATCACCAATGTAAGCCCCATGCAGATAAGTAAAAATGAATAGTAATCATAATTAATTAAAAAAAGAAAGGAGCACAGAGTATGTGAGACAAAACTTTACCTTTACCCTGAGTCTGGGCCTGAGACTAAATTGACATAAAACAAATTAATAGGAGAAAAGCATGCAACTTTAAATGTCACATAACTTGGGAGCCTTCATCAAAAAAATTAAGAAACCCCAAAATGGCAGAATCTAAATGCTTTTATATAGGTTGAACAAAGAGTGGCAACAGTGGACAAGTAACTAGTTTATGTAAGGAGGCTATAGGACAACAAGAATTATTTAAATAGGTTTGTTTGTACAGAATTCTCTTGCCTATGATTCTCATTTGAAGAATATCTCTTTTCCCCTGGTATAGGGAGGTAGTTTTTATCACCTGTTTTCAGGAAGAAAAGGGAATATTAGAATGCCCTTCTTGTATCTTAAGCTTTTCAGGTGTCTTTACTCAAAATAATCCTTTTACCAAAGTCATATTTTGAGACACCTCTTCTGACTTCCTTCACCAGCATTCATGGAGATCCTCTTCAGACTTTTCCTATATTCTCTACTTATAATTGTAAGGTAATCACAATCATAATTTTTATAGTTATGATTGTGAATTTGAATTATTTATCATTTTGAATTGTTTATCATTGAATTATTTGTCTTTGAATTGTTTATCATTTTACGCTGATACAAGATTTCTTCAATACTGTAATTTATATTTATCCAATTTGCTCAATGTGCAATGGGAATCTTAAAGTATGTGGTTCTCAGTTTTCTGGCTTCATTTCCTAAAAAGTAGGTTTGTAAGATTCATCCTTATTGCTTTGAGCAACAGATACTTGTTCATTTATCCATACCGAATGATATTCCATTATATGACTGTGAAATCAAACATGTTATGTGCTTCTGAAATGTAACGCAGGAACAGGCACAGGATGGACATTACCATTCCCAAGCCAAGAAATAGAAAAGAAGAAAGAGGTCCCAAACCCACACAATACTTGAGACTCAAGAACAATCTTCTTCGATGAGAGACTCAGCTCTCCAGCCCCCCTGTGACACAGGGCCTACATTCAGAGCCTGCTGAGAGGGGGCCTTCCCTCACGGCTTGGGGAAGCACTGCCCCTGCAGCCGTCCTCAGCATCAGCCTCATCTGTGCCAGTTCTGGTTGCACACGTGTGGCTGTCCTGAGCTGGAACTACCTGCTGGTTTCTCTACTGTTCCGGGGTGTTCCTGTCACCACCGCTATACTCGGCATTGTCCTGGTGGAAACTCTCTGTGGCATCATTGGAATGGCACACACACCATACAGGGATCTAGCAGAGCTACACGAGAGGAGAGGAGTATGCTATTGACTTTCTGGGAGGAGAGCTTTAAGGCAGCCCTGGTTGGTAAGTGCTGAGGTCTCATACCTACCAGTGGCCTCTCAATAGAAATCATTCCATCGCAAAGACCCTTATTCTGAGCTTGGGAGGCACTGATAGCTCTGGTGATCTCCAGCATCCTTTGGGAAATACTCTTCCTTTGTCCTGCTAATTATCACCTGGCTGTGCATACTAATTGCCTTATAAAATTGTTAGTTGGCCATACCCTTGGTCTTCTCTCCTGAAGACCTTAGTCTCACTTTTTAAAAAAATATAGACAGTTTGAACGTTGTCCAAACCTAAAGGTTCCATTTTGATTAAAGGTTTCATTGAAATTTTTATTTTTTTATTAAATCATACCTGTGTACATTAATGCAATTGTGGGGTACAATGTGCTGGTTTTATATACAGTTTCAAATATTTTCATCAAATTGGTTAACATAGCCTTCACAGCATTTTCTTAGTTATTGTGTTAAGACATTTATATTCTACACTTAGGGTTTCACATGTACCCTTATAAGATACATAGTAAGTGTGGTCCCACCAATTACCCTCTCTCTACCCATCATCCCCCTCCCCACCCCTCCCTTTCCCCTTTCCCCATATTCTTGGGCTATAACTGGGTTATAGCTTTCATATGAAAGCTATAAATTAGTTTCATGGTAGGGCTGAGTACATTGGATACTTTTTCTTCCATTATTGAGATACTTTACTAAGAAGAATATGTTCCAGCTCCATCCATGTAAACATGAAAGAGGTAAAGTCTCCATCTTTCTTTAAGGCTGCATAATATTTCATGGTGTACATGTACCACAATTTATTAATCCATTCATGGGTCTATGGGCACTTGGGCTTCTTCCACGACTTAGCAATTATGATTGGGCTGCAATTAACATGCTGGTACAAATATCTTTGTTATAATGTGATTTTTGGTCTTCTGGATATATACCTAGCAGAGGAATTGTAGGATCAAATGCCAGGTCTATTTTTAGATCTCTAAGTGTTCTCCAAACATCTTTCCAAAAGGAACATATTAGTTTGCATTCCCACCAACATCATTGAAGTGTTCTTTGTTCTCCACATCCAGGCCAACATCTCAGGTTTTGGGCTTTTGTGATGTGGGCTAATCTTATTGGAGTTAGATGATATCTCAAAGTAGTTTTGATTTGCATTTCTCTGAGGATTAAGGATGATGAGCATTTTTTCATGTGTCTGTAGGATGTGCACCTGTCTTCTTTAGAGAAGTTTCTCTTCAAGTCCCTTGCCCAGCCTCAGATGGGATCACTTGTTCTTTTCTTGCGTTTGAGTTCTGTATGGATTCTGGTTATTAAACCTTTGTTGGAGACATAACCTGCAACTATCTTCTCCCGTTCTGAGAGCTGTCTGCTTGCTTTGCTTACTTTATTCTTGACTGTGCAGAAGCTTTTTAGTTTAATCAGGTCCCAGTAGTGTATTTTTGATGCTGCTTCAATTGCCCAGGGTGTCCTCCTCATAAAATATTCACCCAGACCGATTTCTTCAAGAGTTTTCCCTGCACTTTCTTCTAGTATTTTTATAGTTTCATGTCTTAAGTTTAAATCTTTAATCCAGTGAGAGACTACCTTAGTTAATGGTGAAAGGTGTGGGTCCAGTTTCAGCCTTCTACAGGTTGTCAGCCAGTTCATCCAGCACCATTTGCTAAATAGGGAATGTTTTCCCCACTGAATGTTTTTAATTGGCTTGTCAAAGATCAAATAATGGTAAGTAGCTGGGTTCATCTCTTGGTTCTCTATTCTGTTCCAGACATCTACTTCTCTGTTTTTGTGCCAGTACCATGCTGTTTTGATCACTATCAATTTATAGTATAGTCTGAGGTCTGATAGTATGATTCCTCCTGCTTTGTTTTCATTTCTGAGTAATGTCTTGGCTATTTGAGTTTTTTTCTGATTCCATATAAAATGACGTATTATTTTTTTGAGATCTTTAAAGTATGACAGTGGAACTTTAATAGGGATTGCATTAAATTGTATATTGGTTTGGGTAGTATGGACATTTTAACAATGTTGATTCTTTTCAGCCATGAGCATGGTATGTTTTTCCATTTGTTAACATCTTCAGCCATTTCTTTTCTTAGAGTTTCATAGTTCTCTTTATAGAGATCTTTTATGTCCTTTGTTAAGTAAACTCCCAAATAGTTCATCTTCTTTGTCACTACTGTGAATATAGTAGAGCTTGACTATTGTTGGTATATATACAGGCTAGTGATTTATGAGGGCTGATTTTGTAACCTGAGATGCTGCTGTATTTTGATCACTTCTAAGAGTTTTGTAGTAGAATCCCTGTTGTTTTCCGGATATACAATCATATCATTTGCGAAGAGTTAAAGTTTGATCTCTTCTGATCCTATATGTATACCCTTGATCAACTTTTCTTCCCTAATTGTGATGGCTAAGACTTCCATTACAATGATAAAGAGCAGTGGAGACAATGGGCAACTTGCCTGGTTCCTGATCTGAGTGGAAATGATTTCAATTTAACTCCATTCAAGATGATATTGGCTGTGGCTTTGCTGTAGATGGCCTCTATCAGTTTAAGAAATGTCCCTTCTGTGTGGGTTCTGTGTCTCAAAGGAGTAGGGCGCCAGCCCCATATGCCAGAGCTGGCGGGTTCAAGCCCAGCCCTGGCCAAAAACCGAAAAAAAAAAAAAAAAAAAGAAAGAAAGAAAGAAACGTCCCTTCTATACCAGTTTTCTTAAGTGTTCTGGTCATGAAGTGATGCTGGATATTATAAAAATCTTCTTCTGCATCAATTGCATTCAATATGATATTGGGTGTGGGTTTGCTGTAGATGGCCTCTACCAGTTTAAGAAATGTCCCTTCTTTACCAATTTTCTTTTTTTTTAATTAAATCATAGCTGTGATGAAAATATGTCAAATTGTATATAAAACGAGTGTATGGTGCCCCATGATTGCATAAATGTACACAGCTATTCCAATTTTTTTAAGTGTTCTGATCATGAAGGGATGCTAGATATTATCAAAAGCTTATTCTGTATCAATTGAGAAAATAATATGGTCTTTGTTTTTTAATTTTTTATGTGCTGAATTATATTTATAGATTTACATATATTGAACCAGCCTTGAGAACCTGGGATAAAACCACTTGGTCATGTGTATAATTTGTTTGATGTGTTGCTGGATTCTGTTTATTAGGATCTTGTTGAATATTTTTGCATCAATATTCATTAGTGATATTGGCCTATAACTTTCTTTTCTTGTTGGGTCAATTCCTGGTTTGGGGATTGAGGTGATGTTTGCTTCATAGAATTTGTTGGGTAGTACTCCTTCTTTTTCTATATTTTAGAGAAGGTTGAGTAATATAGGCATTGGTTCCTCTTTAAAGGTTTAGTAGAATTCTGATATGAAGCCATCTGGCCCCAGGCTTTTCTTTTTAGGGAGATTTTGTATAGTTGATGCTATTTCAGAACTTGATGTAGGCCTGTTCAACTTTCCATTTGATTCTGGCTAAGTCTTGGAAGGTGGCGTGCTTCCAAGTATTGGTCAATTTTGTTCAGATTTTCATATTTCTGAGAATACAGTTTTTTGTAATACTCATTAAGGATTTTTTTTAGTTTCTGAGGAGTCTGTTGCTGTTTGGTCTTTACCATTTCTGAATGATGAAATTAGAGATTTTACTCTTTTTTTTTCCTGGTTAGGTTAGCCAAAAGGTTTATCTGTTTTATTGACCTTTTCAAAAAACCAACTTTTTGATTTATTGATCTGTTGTATAATTCTTTTGTTTTCAATTTAATTTAATTCTGCTCTAATTTTGGTTATTTCTTTTCTTCTGCTGGGTTTGAGATTGGAATGTTCTTCCTTTCCAGTTGCTTGAGATGTTCCATTAAGTTTTTAATTTCCTCTCTTTCTGTTTTCTTGAGGAAGGCTTGCAGTGCTATAAATTTCCCTCTTAGGACTGCCTTTGCGGCATCCCAGAGGTTCTGAAATTCATGTCTTCATTATTGTTTTTTTCCAAAAATTTGGTAATTTCCTTCTTAATTTAGCTTCCATGTTTTTGTATGAGTATGCAGATTCCTGTTGTTACTGAATTCAACTTTTATTTCATGATGGTCTGAGAAGATGCAGGAAATAATCCTCGGAAACGGATGCCCTCATCAGGATCAAGAACTGATGTTTCATATACTAATCCTTTAATACCTCTCATGACACCATACATCATGACCACAGTGATTTGGCCCACCACGGTCTTGCCATGTTGCTGCTTCAAGGTCTTAATTCTGGCCTGCTCCTTGGGTATCAGGTCAGCCAATATGTCTTTCAAATTCATAGAGAAAGCACTGGCATGCTGGGCAGTGAGAACAAGACAGGATGCATTCTTGGCTCCCAAGAGTTGGATGGCCACAGTGAGTAAAGCCATGGCGGGTGAGCTCCAGTACCTGGCGGGGAGGGAAGGAAGGGAGAAAGGCAGGCAGCTCTCTTCTTATTTTATTTTTATTTTTATTTTTATTTTTTGAGACAGAGTCTCACTTTGTCAGCCTTTGTAGAGCACTATGGCATCACAGCTCATGGTAACTTTAAACACCTGGTCTCAAGTGATTGATTTCCTTGCCTCAGCCTCCTGAGTAGCTGGACTACAGGAGCCTGCCTCAGTGGCCAGCTATTTTTTAGAGACAGGAGTCTTGCTCTTGCTCAGGCTGGTCTAGAACTCCTGAGCTCAAGAGATCCACCAGTCTCAGCCTCCCAAAGTGCTAGGATTTCAGGTGTGAACCACTGCACTTGGCCTTTTTCTTCTCAAATCCTACCAGCTATAGCCCATAATCCTAGGCAGTTTCATTGGTAAGATGCCTGGTCCCAATTTCTTGTAGTGAGTTTCCCTCAGATATTAAGCATCCTTTACTTCTCTTACCATGCAGCCAGCCATCTAGTTCTTGACTGCCCCTGTTTGATTTTGGACCTTAATATGGCATGAACGCTTACCTTGGCCATAAATTATATTGAAATTTAATTGCCATTGTTGCAATATTGGGAAGCGGGACTTTTAGGATGTATTTATAGCCCTCATGAGTGGGCTAATGCCATTACAGAAGGAGTGGGTTCCTTATTGTGAGAATGAGTTCAGCCCCTCTTGTTCTCTTTTTGCCCTTCTGCTATGTGAAACCTTCTGCCGGTTCATGGTGTGGCAAAAAGACCCAGATACCAGGACCTTGATGTCAGACTTCTTAGCCTCCAAAAGTGTGAGCCAATAGCTTTCTGTTCATTATAAATTACCTACTCTGTGGATTCTCACAGCAGCACAGACTAAGGCAGCCTTTAAGCCCAACACATCTAAGTTTCATTTTTACTTATTATTGTCAATATGATTTGGGGAGACACAGGCAAGGCTTTATCCGGGCTCATGCTTGAGCACAAGGTAGGCCACACAAAGGAAATAGTTCCTAGTCTGGCCCTCTGAGGGCATTTCATGGAGAGTGCTTTTTTGTTTGTTTGTTTTTGTTTATTTTGTTTTGCTTGTGTGTGTGTATATGTGTGTCTGTCTGTGTTGTGGAATATGATTTAGGCCTGAAACAGGATGATCTAAAGCCTTTTGCAACAATTTAGATGGAACTAGAGACCACGTTAACTTATTCTTTTGAATTTCCTTCTGTTTCTGGTGGAGATGCCTCCTTGATTTTGAAAATGGATATGTCTGTTTTTACCTTCTCTTTTATATTTTATTTTCCATTGATATTTATTTTTGCTTATTTTTCAGTAATATGTTTTATCTTTTTAATTTAATAAAAAGATGATTTAATTTTTTAATTTAATAAAAAAATGATTATTTTTTGGCTATAATTAACACAAATCAAACCTCCATATAATTGAAACTAAGATTTTGCACATTATTTCCTATAAAAAACAATGAAGCAACATTTTGGAATAAAACAAATGTGCACTTTTTCACATTACATGAGTATATGAATTTTTTTCAATCCCACCCATCCACATTGCAAGTAAATTAATGTCTTTTATAAGTTTTAACTTGAAAAGCTGAGAAAAAAAGAAAAATATTTTAATATAATATGGATTTTCAGAATTATAAGGTACTTTCACACATGTTACGGTAATGGGAACTTCCAAAGGATTGTTTTTATTAATTTCTGCTTACTCTATTCTATTGCTTCTAATTTACTGTAGGCCCCATTAGTGTCTAGTACACTTTACTCAATTTTATTACCAACTAAATATGAATATGGGCATGCAATCAGAGAAAATATAGGTAATATCTATCTTTAAATTTTAATAATACACATTATTTTAAATGCCTAGATACATTTAACTGCATATATAATGAACTGTAGCTCCAATGTTTTTAAATTCAAAATTCTTGAACATCTCTCTTTGAGACAATTTTTTTTTGTAGAGACAGAGTCTCTCTTTATCACCCTCGGTAGAGTGCCATGGCGTCACACAGCTCACAGCAACCTCCAACTCCTGGGCCTAGGTGATTCTCTTGCCTCAGCCTCCCAAATAGCTGAGACTACAGGCGCCCGCCACAACACCCGGCTATTTTTTTGTTGTTGTAGTTTGGCCGGGGCTGGGTTTGAACCTACCACCCTGGGTACATGGGGCTGGTGCCTTACCCACTGACCCACACTCACCGCCTCTCTTTGAGATAATTAAGGAGTAATAATAATAATATATTAGCTTTCGAAAATTCTAGAAGCACTACGTTCAGAAAAAAAGTCAGAAACAAAATAAGACATATTACATGAATTCATTTGCATAAACTGACAAGGAAAGGCAAATTTGCAGAAACACAAAGTGAATTGGCGGTGACCTAGCAAGAGGGGTGGGAATAGAGAGTGTCTGTAAATAGGAACAAGGTTTCCTGTTAGGATGATGCAAATTCTGTGAAATTAGATTTTGGTACTCTGTGGTGATGTGTCTAGAATCCTATAAAGATACTGAATCCAATGACTGACAACCACTAAAATGGATAAGGAAATTTTCTTAGATGTAAATTATCTGTCAAAAAGGCAACTTACAACGTTTAGGAAAATTAGTGATAAAACCTTCTTAGTAGATTGAAAATCAGAGTAGAGAGTCCATTGAAAAGACAATGAAGGAAATAGATAAGTCTCACTGAAAATGTTAATAGTGGTAAAAATATTGCAAATTTTAAATGCATTTATTTGTAAGAAAGAGAATAATATAATCCTTAATATTCAATATAATAATTACATTTGTACATTGTCACAACATATTTATTTTGATAGACAAATTTGATTAAAATAGTGGGATATAAAGAGATACCACTCAGAACCTCAGTGGCTTCAGATTCATAGCATAGCTTTACTACCCATTGGCTAAATAAGCTTAAACAACTTTTTAAATTTTCTCTTTTTTTTTCTTTTTTTTTTTGTAGAGACAGAGTCTCACTTTATGGCCCTCGGTAGAGTGCCGTGGCCTCACACAGCTCACAGCAACCTCCAATTCCTGGGCTTAAGTGATTCTCTTGCCTCAGCCTCCTGAGCAGCTGGGACTACAGGCACCCACCACAACGCCGGCTATTTTTTGGTTGCAGTTTGGCCGGGGCCGGGTTTGAACCCGCCACCCTCGGTATATGGGGCCGGCGCCTTTTTTTATTGTTTCTCATCATTATAATGAAGATAATAGTACCTACTCTACAATGTGCTGAATTAGTGCCAACTGAGATATGGTCGGGTAAAGGCACTGCGTCTTTATTGGCCAATAGTAACGATTAATTAACAGCGCAAGGTCAGCCTGAGATATTTTGCATGTCCTTTTCTAGGTAAATAAAACTGGCTTCCCGAATATACACTCATGTTCGTTGTTATTTCCTTATAATAAACTTGGAGATGGATCTTATGCCCTTCTCCTGTCTTTCATAATATCTTTCTCACTCTACATTTAAAAAAAAAAATGCCAACGTTGTTTTCTCAGTTAAAAAGTAAACAAATAAGAATGATTATTTTGCCTTGTGATAAGATTGCACACCAGATTGAATATTAACATAGGGTGGGTTGGGTTTTGATGTTGTTGCTGTTGAATTCTGACTTAGAAAGGATGCAGCGGTAGTATCCTATTAAAACTTGACCACTATTTGAATTGTTTAACGTCTTCTACCAGCTCTTTGTGAATATGTTTGATGGAAGGGTGCCATGAGAAATCAAAAGTGCTGAGGATCTCATTTAAAAATTTCATTTCTCTTGGGCTAACAAGCACTACAGCTCATTTCAACCAGTGGCAACTCCAATGAGAGGGCTATTAAGCAGTAATCATTTTAAGAAAAGCTTTCTGGGTGATGGAGCCTATGGTACCAGCAACTCATTGAAAAACTAAAGCCACAAATATGAAGAAAATGTAACTAAACCCCATGGATTAATGAGATACACAGATGCCATTCAGAGGAACAAAACTTCATAGCCTGTTTTACTAGACGTGATTCTATTAACTATGCCGTTAAATCTCCGAGCAAGCCATTAGTCTGTCTTTGTCCCTATATCTTTGTGTCTTTGAATTAAAATCCAGGAAACATATTCAGTTGTAAAGTCTCAGAATTTTCTAATGTGAGAAAAGTAATCCTCTTCTCCCTTGATGTTTCCACTACTGTTTCTCATTTTAAAGCCCGAAGAGCTTGTGTAATACAGACATTAATTTGGTTCAGATATGGTAATGCTGCATTTTAATACATTTATCTTCTGTATACTCAGATATTTTAAAAAATCAAACACTTCTAAGCACTTTTCCCCCCTATTCCCATAATAATACTTTAAACCGTTTTGTGATTTCTGGGGAAGGCAGTATTGTGGCTGCTCTGTGCCATAGCCTTAGGCTGGGAATGCTCTCAGTCCTTCAATTGTATCCTTCAACATTGTTCAAACTGTCTTAATGTTTGTTGAGCAGTAGTATTGATTCACTTCCAGGCTCAACCACTTGAGCATCCCTAATAATTAACAATCCCTCAATTTTTAAATAGCACATTGCCTGTGACACACGTGGTATCCACATCTTATTTTGGAATAAGCACAAACACTTCTCCTGGGGTTTTCCCAAATGTTGTAATGAGTCAGAATTCAAAACCCGGAGAGCAAAAAGTAATAATAAATAAATAAATAAACTGAGGTAAGACTAAACTCCTACATGTAAACTTGAAAGGATTATGTCTATTATTAAGTATATTCATGCTAGTTCAAATTAACATCTTTTTGAAAAACTGAAATTCTCTGTATCTGACCATTATTAAGATTTTTTTTTTCCTCTGAGCATATTCTGCAGTTTCCCTTTTTGAGATATATTGAAGTAATAGCTTTGGATTTTCCTATATTTCAGAACATTTAGAATATTGAATTTTCATGTACATCTTAGAATAAACATGTGACCTAGAAGGGTTGCCCTTCACCGTAGAGGTGCATATATGATGATAATAAAGATAACACCAAAAATGCATTATCTTCCATCAAACCTTGAGCTATGAATTTTCAATAAGCCATCTTATGACGACCTCATGGGAAACTCCCTTATTTGACAATGGGAATTTACTTCATCTGAGCAGGTTTTCGTTTTTTTTGAAAATTTGGAATTGGGTTGGGACAAATTTCAGGAATAGAGAAGGAAGACTAGTAGGGTTGTTACCAGGCTGGTTCAGTTATATTTTTCTCATGTTTAAGGAGAAGAATTAAATCACTGATGGGGGCAGTGCCTGTGGCTCAGTGGGCAGAGCGCCGGCCCCAAATACCGAAGGTGGTGAGTTAGAACCTGGCGCTGGCCAGCTAAAACAGCAGTGACAACTGCAACAAAAAAAATAGCTGGGCAATGTGGCAGGGGCCCGTAGTCCTAGCTACTTGGGAGGCTGAGGCAAGAGAATTGCCTAAGCCCAGGAATTGGAGGTTGCTATGAGCTGTGATGCCATTGCACTCTACCGTGGGCAACAAAATGAGACTCTGTCTAAAAAAAAAAAAAAAAATCAGGGCAGCACCTGTGGATCAAGGAGTAGGGTGCTGGCCCCATATACTGGAGGTGGTGGGTTCAACACGGCCCAGGCCAAAAACTGCAAAAAAAAAAAAAAAAAAAAAAGGAAAGAAAAATAAATCATTGATGAGAAGAGAAAAACAATAAAGGAGTGATATACAGGAGAAGGAAAAACAAAATTCATAAAAAAGAATAGCTTGGATCCAGGTTTCTGGTTTCTGAAGATTGTCTAGTTTCTAAAATTTATAATACTGATGTATTTGATAATGGAAATAGAAAGTAGATTTCAGCTGATCATTTCAAGCAAGAACTATAATAAATACAACATGAAACAAAACAAGAATGGTCAGCATGGACAATGCATATCCATTTGTTAATGTACTTGAGATAGTGAATTAGTCCAGTATCACGTTTTTGTGTTTTAGTTTCCTAACCCATCCAAGCAAGTATCAAATATGTAAATCATTTTAATTGTGCTTAGCCTTGCCAGAAGATCATAGAGCAGTTTCTCAAGTAATCCTGAAGAGGTTGGATGGAGTAAGGGTGAGTAGTGAGCCTCTTTTGTCATCAGGAGATCCCTAAACTTATACACACACACAGACACACAAACACACACATATATATAACACTTACATGTAAATATATATTTATAAATTTCATGTGATCAAAAAGATGCAATGCTTTAAAAAAGTTTAAAGACCACTGACCTTTTTAAATCTGAAATATTTTCTGTTTTTAACTTTCTACGCTATTAACACCATTGATTAAGACAGGGACAAAGTTCATATAACTCATATGATTGGGAAGAAAAGTTTTAAAGAACAAAACAGAAGCCAGTCCTAAAAGTGGAAACTGATTATGTCTAAATCTATTTGCTTTTCTTTGGAGCAGGCTTTGAAATTAGAAACAGAAGTATGAGTACTTGTTTTGCTCTTCTAAGATCAGCCAAAGAAGAGGTGCATAAGGAGGAATCCACAATAGGAGGGTTCCAAGCACGAAGCTCCCAGGCCCTTATGGACGTGTTATGATACCAGTGTTAATGGACAGCAATATGCGGAGGATTGCCAGCCCAAGGTCATCCCAGCCTAAGTGTCTATAGTTCTCATTAGGGTTTCATTACAAAGGCATGATTGAATTACTGTTTCTGGCAAAACTAGCTCACATGCTCCGTCGTGGTAGTAGGATAAAGTATCAGCCATGGTTGAAGGAGATCTTCACGAAATTCTTCACGATGTTCTAAGATTTAGAGGATGCCTCCTAGGATCCAAGACAATGACAAAATTCTCTTAGGGTAAAGTTTATTCTTTATGACTCAACTTCCCCAAACAATGCACAGATTAAATGCAATCGTTGTGAAAATCGCAATAGCCTTCAAGAAGGCTCATTCTCTAATTCCTATGGCACTGCAAGGAGCCAAAATAGCTAATGATATTGAAACTTAATTATAATTATTAAATTCAAAAGTCACTAAGAAACTACAGTAATCAAAACAATGATAGGCTGGTCGCGGTGGCTCACACCTGTAATCCTAGAAGTCTGGGAGGCAGATGCAGGTGGATTGCCTGAGCTCACAGGTTGGAGACCAGCCTGAGCAAGAGTCAGAACCTGTTTCTAAAAATAGCTGGGCATTGTGGTGGGTGCCTATAGTCCCAGGTACTTGGGAGGCTGAGCAAGAGAGTCACTTGAGCCCAGGAATCTGAGGTTGCTGTGAGCTATGATGCCACAGCACTCTACCGAGGGCAACAAAGTGAGACTGTCTTAAAAAACAACAACAACAAAAAACAAACAAACAAAGGGAACAGTGAGGTAATGAGTATGAGCATAGACAAATAGACTAATGAGATTAACAAAATAAAGTAAGACATACATGTCAATTGGTTTTTGACAAGAATACCAAGATTGTTCAATGAAAAGATGATATCTCAACAACACATGACTCTGAGACAACCGGATAAACACATGCACAAAAGTGATTCTGGACTTAAATTTTCACTTCATATCAAAAATTTGTAATTCAAAATTAATCATCAATAACTTAAGAACTAAAATTATAAAACAACTAGAAAAAAATAGGAATAATTCCTCATGACCTTGGACTTGGCAATAGTTTGTTGAACTGACACTAAAAGCATGAAAAAAGAACAAAAAAATAAATAAGTTGAACATTATAAAAATTCAAATCTTGTGTGCATTGAAGGACATTATCAAGAATGTCAGAAGATAATCTATAAAGTGGGAGAAAATATTTGTAAATCATATATAATGGCTGACTCTGCAGAATATATACAGATTGCTACAATTTAGCAAGAAACCCAAACAACTGAATTCATAAATGAACAAAGAATTTGAATAAACATTTCTCCAAAGTAGATACACAAATGGCTGTTAAATGGAATGATGACAAATACAACTGCTCATGAAGATAATTCAGGTCAAAACCCAAATGAGAAACTAGTTTACATCATCAGGATGCTTTCATAACATAAAATGAAAAAATAAAATACAATCAGTGGAAAATGATAAGTTTCTGCATCTATGAGAAGCAGAGGAAAATATGCAGCCCCTGCACTTTGCTTTGTGAATGTAAAATGGTACAGTCACTGTGGGGAATAGTTTGATGGTATCTGAAATGTTAAACGTATAATTACCACTTACTACCCAGCAATTCTGCTTCTAGGTAAATACTAAAAACAATGAAAACATATGTCTCCATGGAAATTTTTAAACAAATGTCTATTGCACCATTATTTATAATAACTAAAGGTGGAAACAATCCAAATGCTCATTAAACAAGGAATGAACAAACTGAGATAAATACAAGCAATGAAAAAGGAAGTATTGACACATTCTACAACTCAGATTAATTATGGAAAATATTATGCTAAATGAAAGACTAAGAAAGTTTCATATTGTATAATTTATTTTATATTATAACCAGAATGTAACATTCAGAATGGAATCCAGGGATTACCAGGGAATGGAAAAATGGGGCAATGAGAAGTGATTACATATCATTTATGGGATGTTTGTATGGGATGAAGAAACAGGGTTGAACTTCAAGAAAACCAGTGATTACACAACTCTGTTACAATATTAAATACCACTAGATTATATACTTTAAACGATTAATTATAGTTATGCACCTTTCACCTCATTAAAAATATAATTTGATGTATGTGTTATGTGTTTGCATTTAATGCATACAACTCCAACTAAGCAAAATATATCTAGCCAGATTATCCCTTACTTTACCAGAAATCATGGTCAAATGCTATTGAAATTATTTATTGCAAGTCTATTTATGTTCACTATAGAACAACTTATTTAATCCAAACATTTTCCCAACACATCAATTAACATATTTGACTATTTTATATACTACAGACACTATTAATTATCTCACCACTGTAATTAAGGTTTCCTGACATATATTGATGAATTATTTATCCATTGTTTCACTTTTTCCTAAAAAATCTTTACTATTATGTTCATATTAGAAGTGAGGAATTTGAAGCTCAAAGATTTAAGTTAGGAATTTCTATGAAAATTACTACTAAAAGAAATCCTGTATTTTCTTGCACTATTAGCAGTATGAATTGGTTAAAGATTTATGCTTTTATAAATTTTGGATCATGAATTAATGTTTTCTATGTTAAAAACTTGCATTATCAGACTGGAACACATTTTAATTAAATTCACAGTCTAGAATTTAAAAAAATTGAATATTATACTTAATACTGAAATATTATTAAATGTTACTTTTTTATTGTGGGGATTCATTGAGAGTACAAAAAACTAGGTTACAATGATTGCATTTGTTAGGTAAAGCCCCGTTTATAATTGTGTCCTGCCCCCAAAAGGTGCATCACACACTGTGTATTGTATATTACATTTTTTACAGTTATGAAGATACTAACTGTAGTGTATCCAAAGATTGATACTCTACAAAGATTAACTCAACTGTAGTAGATACATAACGTTGGAAATGGTATGGGAATTACATACAGAAATATACACATGAAAAGATACATATGTACACATGTTGTTCACGGGGCTGTGTATGTATGTGTGTGTATATATGCGACTCAGGTATTCTGGCTAATAAATTGTAAGTGGAAGTAACAGCATTTGTAGATTACTTCAGAGAAAATACTCAAGTATGAAGCAACAAGTTGAAGAGACCCCTGAGGAACTGGATCTCTGGGCACCTGTACGGTCTGAGTGCCCACATCCTGACAACCCACATTGTCCTGTGATAGGATATAAATAAATTATGCTCTGTAGCGCCATAGACATTTTGTGGGTTTGTGATTATTTGTTGCATCACTGAAACCACATTGTATCAGTACAATCTTTCCTGAATGCTGTTGTTTCTCACTCACCAATATCAAGCAGAGATTTCTCCATGTCAAGTTCAGCAACTTTTATGTATATTTTTGTGTGGCTTCCTACTATTCAACTGTTTGAGGAATATATTTTACTTAATTCAAAAATATGAATTTTGGGGTCTGCTACAGTTTCTGTGTTATTCTGTATGCCTAATATGCAGTAACCTAACTATTCTTACATTTAGATAGTTCCTGTTCTGGTGTGTGTCACTGAAAGGAAAAACAAAATAGCTCATTTAGCCACAGCTCACTGTGTACAGCTGATTTTATAAAGATTTCATCTAATGGAAACTACATTAAGTATCACTCTGTGTGTTTGGACATAAACATGCATATATATAATAATCACTGCAATTACATACATATATTTATGTGTGTTTACATATGCATTTATGCATACAGCTCAGTCTCATTGGTACAAAATGATCTTTTGCCTTTTACCCCTTGAATTTATGCTTGGTATTTTTTTAGTTTTTTTTTTTTTAATTCTTGTCATTTTCCTATTGAGTTGTTTGGGATTTTTGGTTATTTTTTTTTCACATTAATGAACTGTATTTTTAAAACAGATTTGGGTTTACAGGAAAACTCGGCATAGGACACAAAGAGTAACCCTACAACTCCTCATCACTCCCCTTACACCACACACAATTTCCTCTATTATTAAGATCTTGCATTAGAGGGGTGCACTTGATACAACTGATGAATCAATGTCAACTTATTATTTTTTATTTTTTTATTTTTTTTTGAGACAGAGCCTCAAGCTGTTGCCCTGGGTAGAGTGCTGTGGCATCATAGCTCAGAGCAACCTCAAACTCCTGGGCTCAAGTGAGTCACCTGTCTCCGCCTCCCAAGTAGCTGGGACTACAGGCGCCCACCACAATGCCCGGCTGTTTTTTGGTTGCAGCAGTCATTGTTGTTTGGCGGGCCAGGCTAGATTCGAACCTGCCAACTTAGGTGTACATGGCTGTCATCTTAGCCACTTGAGCCACAGGCGCCGAGCCAATGTCGACTTATTATTGGTAGCTAAATCCTACAGCATATACTAAGGTTCACTCTGTGCTGTAGTTTGCAAATTTTGACAAATAAATAATTACATATACCTACCACTACAGAACCACACAGAAATTTCCTCCGTCCTAACATTTCCTTATGTTCCATCTATTCATTCCCCCATCTCCAAGCCCTGGAAGTGATTTATTATTTTTTATTGTCTCTGTAGTTTTCCCTTTTCCAGTATGTCACACAATTGGAATCATATACCATTTAGCATTTTCATATGGGTGTCTTTCAGCTAGAAATTTGTATTAAAGGCTCCTCCTGTTTAAAAAAAAAAAAATTAAAGATCTTTATAACTTAAAGTTTTAATTATAGCTTTCACATGAAGGCTATAACCCAACCATAGCACAAGACTATGAGGAAAGGGCCAAGGAAAGGGAAGGGAGGGGGGAGGTTAGGGTGGAGGGAGGGTAATGGGTGGGGCCACATCTATGGTGCATCTTAGGCGAAACTTACTAAAGGCAGAATACAAATGTCTACATACAAGAACTAAGAAAATGCCATGAAGGCTACGTTGAACAGTTTGATGAGAATATTTCAGATTGTATATGAAACCAGCACATTGTACACCTTGATTGCACTAATGTACACAGCTATGATTTAACAATAAAAAAAATGAAAAAAAGTATTATTGGTACTTCAAATAGTTAAGTCCAAATACAGTATTCATTATCATCTGTTTACTTATTAACTTTGGTTTAGTGTCTTTGGTTAATAAATACTTTTCAAAATACTTTAGTTTTTGAGTCAATTAAATCACGTTAACATGTTAACATGCTAATAGGTTTGTTCAACTTGTTTAAGCTATTCCAAACAATTACACGTTATTTCTTAGACTTTTCTCAAACTTTCTTTTACATTTTAATATTGAATTGGAATTTTTATGTGTAAATTTAGTCCTATAATGTTAGCAATAGATTTTTCTAGATTTGTCATGCATATATACTACGTAGTTATTCTTTGTTGAATTGTACCCAGGTTTGTCAAATATCAAATTGCCAGGTCTCTCTGGATGTTCTGTGGTCTCTGGCTCTGCTTTCAGTGTCAAGAATGAGTACAGGTAGGCAACGTAGTCGATGGATAGAGCGACCACAGACACAAAGCAATTTTACACAGTTTTCACATAAAGAAAGAATGACAGTAAAGAAAGAAGTTACCCAGATTGAATGTACGTTCCACAGAGACGGGTACAGGTCAGTCTAAAAAGTGGGATTGGCTGTCTTTCCACCCTTTGGGGTAACGGACACGTTGGGGGTATATAAAAGACTACAATACAGGTTACAAAACACAATGTGTTTTGTTACATTTTCTCCTTGAAGCTCCACCCATGCTGTGCTAATTAGATAGTAAACAGCTGTAGACCAGTTACAAGTCACCAGGAACTCTTTACAGGGCATGCTCTCACCAGGGAACGGTTCCCAGCTGCAAATTGATTCCTGTTCTTCACCTTCAACCCCCTCCTTCTCGCCTGTTTACCCTCCGCCAGACCTAACAAAATCAGCAAGTATTTGATACATTATTTCTATAATCTCAGTAAAGGTCAAAGACTAAGCAACAAATACCTAAAATACATGTAGACAATTAAAAATCAAATTGATTGATTTTCTCATCAAAATGAGAAAAATCTCCAAATCAATAATTTTAAGATAATAAGTCTAAAAATGGATTAATTCAGATACTTGACTTGTTATCTTTAAATACTATGTTTAACCAGCCAGTTTTCCTTTGTGCTCATAGACAATATTATAACTAAAAGTCACTTGTCTACACTGGTAACTAAATAACAAAACTGCTTGTGTTGCATGAGCAAGAAACTGGGGAGGAGAGAGATGGAATTGACAGGAGCAATGTATTGTTCTCATAAACATACAGTTTTATAAATACACTTAGGAAAATACCTTTTGAAACATAACTAATATGAAAAATCATATAAATTACATCTACTTGCAAAAAGTGTATATTGAATAAGAATGTTGTCAAAATAGAAAGACAAATTTCATTTGTGCCATTTTCATACTTAAATTTGTCTTATGACTTAATCATCTCATGTCTACACCCCTCTGTCCTTAGAGCAGCAGCAGCAAGCTGGCTGAGATAACTGTAATATCCCTTTATATTCCATCATAAAGAGGAAATGAAAACCGGTCAACTATAATGGAATTGTTAGATGAAAGAAAAAACTTCAGAAAATGGTCACGCAGCTAATGGACCATTCAGCAAATTCGTACAAATTGACCATTTACGGGCAAGAACGGACTTGGATCAATGAAACTTGGCTTAACAATCCCATAAACTTCAACTCCTAACATTTAAGTGAAAAAGAATTAATAGGGTTGCAAAGGAGTACCACAAAAAAGACAACCAATAAAAAAGATAACAGCTGTTATAAACTTGCATTCTCTTAAAACAAAGACTTGAAATATATAAACCACATCCCACAAACTGAAAGGACTACAAAAAAAAAAAAAAAAAGAAAAGAAAAAGAATGGTGATAAGTTTTAAAAGGTCTCAATTAGAAAGTGATAAAGCTGTCAAGGTTTTTGCAAGGATCAGAGGACTTAATTCAATAAATACAACTCATCTCAAACATATTTTTTAACCTCTAATCACAAAAATAATATAAGTTGAACACTGATACTATGAAGCAATGAAATCGAACAAAAGACACACTATCTGAAAGATACACAACCTGACTAAAAATGCAATGTAATAAGAAAGTATCTATTAAACAGTCTAAATAACTCAACAGAATAATAGAAAATTATCCTGGACATTTGGGAAAATTTAGCAATGACTGGCAAGGGAAGCACTTTACACACAGAGAGAGACATGTATTACAGTGGAAGTGGAATTTAAAAAGAATATTATAATTTTAAATTCCTTTGTTGAAACAAACAATAATATTTAAAATAACCCTATTATTTAAATCATAATCTATAAAATAAAAGCAGTATTAACCTTATGTAAGTAAAAAGCATAAATGGATTAAAGTGGAGATACAAAACATCAAAAGAACAAATAAAATAGATAAACATACAGTAAAGTAAAAGTGACCAAAAGGAAGTGAAGAAAATAAAAAGAATTAATATTATGAGCAATATTTTCACATGTCAGCAAGAGGATTAACATACACAATAATGAAAACATTTAGTAAAACATGTAAGGAAAAATCAACAGCTCAATCAAAAATAGGCAAAGGAAAAATGAAGAAAATCTATATAGAAAAAATAGATTCTATTTTTAGAATTTTTAAATAGATTCTATTCTAAATAGATTCTATTCTACTTCTAAAAATAGGATCTTTTGAAAATTGCTTATGAGAGAGTAAGTTTTCGGTGAAATCACCTTGGACTACTATTTTGCAAACCTATAATAGCTAATTATAATTAGAAATATATGCTACAGATGTTGGACTTAAATAAGGAATTATACCGGAATACTTTTTCTAGTGTTTTTCTTTTCTTTTTAGCAAAAATAAAACTAAATATCCATTAGTATGGTACTAATTAGGTATTCATTAGATATTCATTTAATGGAATATACTTTACTAGTTAACATCAATTAATCACATCTAAATTTCTTCTGGGTAACTCCTAAAACAAATAGTGCTATGTTAAAAGTGCTAAGTTTCAATAGAACACAATTTCTGAAAGATTTAATTAAAGATTAAAACATGGTCAATAGGGCAGTGCCTGTGGCTCAAAGGAGTAGGGCGCCAGCCCATATGCCAGAGGTGGCAGGTTTAAGCCTAGCCCCAGCAAAAAAAAAAAAAACTGCAAAAAAGAAAAAAAAAATGGTGTATATTTTCCTAGACATATATGTATAAAGACATTATAAATAGTCATAGAAATCCAAATTCATAGCATTGGCATACTTTAAGGATAAATGCAAGGGAATTCCATTATGAAAGAAAACCATAGAAAAATGCTTTTGATATTTTTTTCTTTCTTTTTTTTTATTTTCTTTTACGGACAGAGTCTAACTTTATTGCCCTCGGTGGAGTGCCGTGGCGTTACAAGTGACAGCAACATCCAACTCCTGGGCTTAGGCAATTCTCTTGCCTCAGCCTCTCAAATAGCTGGGACTACAGATGCCCACCACAACGCCGGGATATTTTTTGTTACAGTTTGGCCGGGGCTGGGTTCCAACGCTACCACCCTTGGTATATGGAGCTGGCGCCCTACTCACTGAGCCACGGGTGCCACCCTACTTTTGTTTTTCTATAGAATATAATCTTAAAATTTGAAATAATTTTGCAAGGATGATTTAAGATTTTATTTACAAACTAATTTGTATTTTTTGAAGTACTTTTTGAGCCAGGATATTTCTCTGTTGCCCTGGGCTAGAGTGCAGTTGCATCATAGCTCACTGCAACCTGAAACTTCTGAGCTCAAAGGATCCTCCTGCCCCTGGGGAAGTTCTTTGAGCTCTTTCCCCAAACCCAACTAATTTTTTCTGTTTCTTTATTTTATTTTAGATACAAGATTTCACTATTTTGTTTAGGCTGGTTTCCAACTCCTGTCCTCTAGCAATCCTCCCAGCTCAGCCCACCAAAGTGCTAGGTGCTTGGCATGATTTACAATTTTAAATAAGTATAATTGCTTAAAGTGGAAAGTAAATCAGATGAATACCTCTGATGTTGACCATTACACACATTAAGTCTTATAAAAAGGATGATTGAGATTCTCTACAGCAAATACGTAGTCTTTAGCCTTCGTAATTACTAGTTTTCATCTTTGAAACGTCTTTCCCCAAATGTTACAGAATCTAAAATCTATGATTTCCCCTTTGTTAGCATCTAGCAGCTGGCTTCTGTTACTTTCCAGGCTGGCCGTCTGCTTAGGGCCTCCTTGTGTAGAAACTGCATCTGTTCAAAGGATAGACCAGAGAGCATCTGGGTTTGTGCTCACTGCCATCAATCCAGAGAAAAACTGCCCAAATTAGGTAACAAGTCTGGAACTTACAAGACAGACCTTGGCCAGGACAGATTCACGCTGATACCCAAACTACAAATGACATAAAGATTATAAAGAGGAGATCATTAGGTACTATTTCTAATAATAGTTATATCTGACATGCCTGTGTTTAGAAAGGCAGTGACCTCACATGTATCATTGCGTATATTTTATCATTATGTTAAAGAAGATTCCACTTCATATTTTTATCCTCTTTTAAATAATGGTTATTATATGACTACATCATGCACACACACACACAAACAAAATAAATAAATAAAAACAAACAAAGAAGAAGAAGGAGGAGGAAGACAAAAAGAAGAAAGTGGAAAAGAGGAGAAAGAAGAAGGTGAAGAAGGAAAGGAGGAGGTGGCAGTAGTAGGAAGACGAGAAAGAAGTTGCTGCCGCCCTGAAGAAAACAGAGGGAAAAGGTCTCATATGAACACACCTGATATGATGCAGAGGTAAAAGGTCCCATATGAACACACCTGATATGATGCAGAGGTAAAAGTTCCCAGATGAACACACCTGATATGATGCAGAGGTGAAAGGTCCCAGATGAACACACCTGATATGATGCAGAGGTAAAAGGTACCAGATGAACACACCTGATATGATGCAGAGGTGAAAGGTCCCAGACGAACACACCTGATATGATGCAGAGGTGAAAGGTCCCAGATGAACACACCTGATATGATGCAGAGGTAAAAGGTCCCAGATGAACACACCTGATATGATGCAGAGGTAAAAGGTCCCAGATGAACACACCTGATATGATGCAGAGGTAAAAGGTACCAGATGAACACACCTGATATGATGCAGAGGTAAAAGGTCCCAGATGAACACACCTGATATGATGCAGAGGTGAAAGGTCCCAGACGAACACACCTGATATGATGCAGAGGTGAAAGGTCCCAGATGAAAACACCTGATATGATGCAGAGGTAAAAGGTCCCAGATGAAAACACCTGATATGATGCAGAGGTAAAAGGTCCCAGATGAAAACACCTGATATGATGCAGAGGTAAAAGGTCCCAGATGAACACACCTGATATGATGCAGAGGTAAAAGGTCCCAGATGAAAACACCTGATATGATGCAGAGGTAAAAGGTCCCAGATGAAAACACCTGATATGATGCAGAGGTAAAAGGTCCCAGATGAACACACCTGATATGATGCAGAAGTAAAAGTTCCCAGATGAACACAGCTGATATGATGCAGAGGTAAAAGGTCCCAGATGAACACACCTGACATGATGCAGAGCTAAAAGGTCCCAGATGAAAACACCTGATATGATGCAGAAGTAAAAGGTCCCATATGAACACACCTGACATGATGCAGAGGTAAAAGGTCCCAGATGAACACACCTGATATGATGCAGAGGTAAAAGGTCCCAGATGAACACACCTGATATGATGCAGAGGTAAAAGGTCCCAGATGAACACACCTGATATGATGCAGAGGTAAAAGGTCCCAGATGAACACACCTGATATGATGCAGAAGTAAAAGGTCCCATATGAACACACCTGATATGATGCAGAGGTAAAAGGTCCCAGATGAACACACCTGATATGATGCAGAAGTAAAAGGTCCCATATGAACACACCTGATATGATGCAGAGGTAAAAGTTCCCAGATGAACACACCTGATATGATGCAGAGGTAAAAGGTCCCAGATGAACACACCTGATATGATGCAGAGGTGAAAGTTCCCAGATGAACACACCTGATATGATGCAGAGGTAAAAGGTCCCAGATGAACACACCTGATATGATGCAGAAGTAAAAGGTCCCAGATGAACACACCTGATATGATGCAGAAGTAAAAGGTCCCATATGAACACACCTGATATGATGCAGAGGTAAAAGTTCCCAGATGAACACACCTGATATGATGCAGAGGTAAAAGGTCCCAGATGAACACACCTGATATGATGCAGAGGTAAAAGGTCCCAGATGAACACACCTGATATGATACAGAGGTAAATGGTCACAGAGGAACACACCTGATATGATAAAGAGGTAAAAGGTCCCAGATGAACACACGTCATATAATGCAGAGGTTAAAGTTCCCAGATGAACACACCTAAAATGATGCAGAGGTAAAAATTCACAGATGAAAGCACCTGATATGATGCAGAGGTGAAAGGTCCCAGATGAACACACCTGATATGATGCAGAGGTGAAAAGTCCCAGATGAACACACCTGATATGATGCAGAAGTAAAAGGTCCCAGATGAACACACCTGATATGATGCAGAGGTGAACGGTCCCAGATGAACATACCTGATATGATGCAGAGGTAAAAGGTCCGAGATGAACACACCTGATATAACGCAGAGGTAAAAGGTCCCAGATGAACACACCTGATATGATGCAGAGGTGAAAGGTCCCAGATGAACACACCTGATATGATGCAGAGGTGAAAGGTCCCAGATGAACACACCTGATATGATGCAGAGGTGAAAGGTCCCAGATGAACACACCTGATATGATGCAGAGGTGAAAGGTCCCAGACGAACACACCTGATATGATGCAGAGGTGAAAGGTCCCAGACGAACACACCTGATATGATGCAGAGGTAAAAGTTCCCAGACGAACACACCTGATATGATGCAGAGGTAAAAGGTCCCAGATGAACACACCTGATATGATGCAGAGGTGAAAGGTCCCAGATGAACACACCTGATATGATGCAGAGGTAATAGGTCCCAGATGAACACACCTGATATGATGCAGAGGTAAAAGGTAGAAGATGAACATACCTCATATGATAGTTTTGTGGTCTATGATTTCCCAGTAGTTTGTTAATAATTTCCTCAGCACAAGTGAAGTATGTTCCCAAACAGCAATGATCTCAATAAATCTGGATAGAAGCCAAAGGAAAGGAACAAAATAGGTGCCGCTAGATTTTAGGATAAGGGATAGAACCAGAGGAATTCCCTATGGTTTGCTTTCTTAACTGTTTGACTACTCCACTAAAAATGTACTGCACACACACCCACACACACATGTATATATATATTTTTGAGACAGAGTGTCACTACATTACCCCAGGTTAGAATGCTGTGGCATCAGCCCGGTGACATCAGCCTCACTCACAGCAACTTTAAATTCATGGGCTCCAGTGATCCTCCTGTCTCAGCCTCCCAAATGCAAGCAGCTGGGACTACAGTACTGAGCAATGATGCCCAGGCATTTTTTTTTTTGTTCTATTTTTAATAGAGACAAGGTCTCACTCTTGCTCAGGCTGGTCTCAAACTCCTGAGATCAAACAATCTTCCTACCTTAGTCTCTCAAAAGTGCTAGAATTACAGGGATGAGCTTCCATGCCTGGCTCTGAATGTGTTAAATTTTTATAATTTTTAGTTTTAACATGCAATTTTTCTGTTTCATTGCATACCTAATTTCTACATTACCATGATTTTTCCTTTTAATAACTCAACTACCTTCTTTTTGGTTCATATAGCATTCTTCATTTGTCCTTTTAATGATTTTAACAGTCCTACAGAGAAATGCAATTATAAAAAATGCGAATTGAATAGTTGAAAGTCTAAAGCTTGTCATTGGAAAACTAGCAAGAGACACATAACCAGAAAATTCTCAGTAGGTGACGAAATGAATGGAGCCAGGCTTCTGCTTAGCTGACAATATTTAGGTGGTTGGTGTCTTGTAATTTAACTTTCTCCTGTGGTTCTCTAAAGTACAGTCATTTCGATGCATCATTTAAACTTCTCCTACCACACTGTCTTTCCACAATTATTCAAGCTGAAATAAAATATTACTCCCTAGCTATTCTTAACCTGATATTTTATCAAATAAACTGATATATGAATTGTTCCAGGGAGCATTTAAATAATAAATGAGAAGAATTAGAGATGAATACATTGTCCTTTAACGTTAGAAGGGTATCTTTCCTCAGAGGAGCAGCTAAGATGCCAGAGCCTCTCCGTATTAACTTATTAGTGTCACCAACAGGAATAAAATTTTGGACAAATACAGAGAAAATAGACATGTAGTTTACATGAGGAATATTCTGTTGAGATGCAAAAAGTATTTAGAAACACGGGCATATATCTCTACACTCACCACTTTAACAAATATTTACTTATCAAATATTGTGTAGCAATATAATTCTGAATAGTTAAGAATTTAGAAATTAATAGTCTCACAAACAGCCAGTCTCATTGTCATGAATTGGTAAATCTAGGAACTTACATTTCAGTAATGAATGTTCTCATCTAGTGTCATCAAAGATTTAGCTCTCCAGTTGATAGTATGAGGTTTTCTCTGTGGTCCCTATTTTTGTTCTTCTTCTTCAACATAGAACAATTAGTGCATTAATAATGGACAAAAATTATCATGTTCAATTTTAGAATAATATTTAATTATCAATTAATTTACTCAATGTTTCTTATTCCTTCAGTTAGAAAACATCTTTCCAAAAACATATTATTCAGCAAAACTAATAGTATTTTTAAAATCAGGCTAATACAAGTCATAAGACCTAGAGATTAAATTCTACTTGTTCTTTTTACAAATATAGCAACTTGATTGCCTGTCATAGTCAACATCTGTTTCTTCTGAGAGCCATCATGTACCCCTGGGAATGATTTGGTCTTGGAAGTCAGGCACACCTAGATTAGAATCTCAGTTCCATCAGCTTCCATCCATGTGCTCATTGGCATTAGCTTCTAAGCTTTAACTTCTTCAATTAGAATTTGGATTAATAAGTAACTTTCTTTAAGCTTATGTGATAATTATTATAAAAATAAACTAATTGTACAAATTGGCACTCTAAACTAGTAGATAATATTGTTGTCATTGTTCTATTTTCATATCACCAATCATAGTTTTCACTTCTGTGAAATAATGAATCTTTTTTTGGTTTTACATATATTTAATTAAGTACCCTCTTTACCATTAACTATTTCCCCAACTATCTATGGCTTGGTGTCCATGTTATAGGACAATTTTATTACTCCTTTCTCTCATATTAAAGAGGATATATACACTTCACTTGAAGTATTTTTGGATGTATTGTATGACTAGTTTATTCAAAATATGTCAATACTTGATTATGCATGACATCATCTCTTCCTCAGGTACTTGAACTTTTGCATACCTTCTGGATGATTCCAGTGGCAGAAATTTCAGAAGTTATTCCTTTGGAATATTATATATGTAATACAGAAACATGCATATACATATGTAGGAATAATTTAACAATATTAAGTCTTCTAACCCAGAAAATGTATACACACACATATGTATATGTGTGTGTAAATAAATTTCCAAAGTGATGTACAGATTCAATAAAATACCTATCAAAATCCTAGTGGCATTTATTTTTGAAATAGCAATAACAATTATAAAAGTCATACAAAACCACAAAGTATCACTCTTAATCAGATAAACCTTGAGAAAGTGACACCAGCCAATCTGACAAGGCTAAATACTATATGATTCCAACTGTTAATATATAACATTCTGGGGCAGTACCTGTGGCTCAAAGGAGTAGGGCACCAGCCCCATATGCCAGAATTGGCATGTTCAAATCCAGCCCAGGCCAGAAACTGAAAAAAAAAAAAAAAGCATACATATGTATACATTATATATATATATATGTATATATATTTCTGAAAAAGGCAAAACTATGGAGACAACAAAACCACCAGTGATTGACAGGGGTCAGAGCAGTGGAAAGGTTGAAAAGGCAGAACACAGAGGATTTTTAGGATAGTGACACTTTTCCCCATGATACTATAATGGTGGAATCGTGTCATTATATAGTTTCTAGACACAAAGCACATATGGCATCGAGAGTGAGCCTTGTGGACAATTAGTTAACTCAGTGGTTAATTGTGATGTGTTAGTGTAGGTTCATTAATTATAACAGCTGGCCCAGGATGGTCGTGGATGTTGAGAATAGAGTGAGCTATGTGTATGTGTAGATAAGGGGTATATAGAAAACTTCTATGCCTTACTGAATTTAACTGATCTCCAAACTAATCTAAAAATCTCTATCCAAACCAAACTGGGAAAAATGAAAGAAATATTGCCATATACAACAACATGTACTTGTGGAAACATGTGCTAAATGGAAAAGAAGTCACAGAAGGCCAAATACTATATTATTTAATTTACATAAGCTATCTAAAGTTGTCAAAACATTGAGACGAGAAAGCAGAATGGTGGTTGCTAGGAAATAGAGGGAGCGAGAAATGGAGGGTCGACACTCAGTATCCGTAAGTTACAGTTGTGCAAGATGAATAATTTATAGTGATTTGCTTTAGAGCATGTGTCTATTGTGCACTCAACAATGTTTTGTGTAAGTGAAAATTCAAGAGGGTGATCACATGTTAAATACTCTGATCACAATAAACAACAAACACAAACATTATAAATAAAGTTGACATATCTTATTTTTACTTTGCCACGGCTAATGTTCTTCCTTGCTCAGCGCTAACTATAATAATCTAGGTGATTATTACATCCTTCATCTTCAGTTTTAGAAGATATGTAGCTGGATTATACTAGTTGAATGCTATTTTGTTATTTTAATTTTGTTGCTATTTGTTTCTATCAGCTTTCATTTTTATATCTCAAAATTCTGTAATTTTACTATGATATATTGTGTTGAAAAACTTACGTTTATCTTCTTTAACGTTTGGTGTGCTCATGATCTGGGAAGATAATTCTTTTATTGATCATCAATTTATAGAAAAGTTCAGCCGTGATTGTCCAGGATATTAGAAAATCCCTGCAATTCCTGACCTTTGCTAATGCTATTTTCTCATGGATGAATGAGGAAACTCCTCAACTGAACTTCTGTAACTCCGAACTTCTCTATTATAATTTACATATTGGTATTTATTTACATATGGCTCATTTAAAGTATATCCATGCTTTACAGATTTTTTTTTTCATAAAATGTCTCTCATTTGTAAAATGCGATAATTTGGTTGTTTAAATTGTTGGGGAAACTGAGTCTTTGTCAAAGGATAAGTTTCTTGCTGTTTAAACCTTCTAATTATCAGTTTGGCCGAGTAAATGGGTGACTTCATAGTAACCTGAGATCCTGTTTTGTGGGAAGTTAGTTTTTCAGAGTAAGAGAAATTAGACAGGAGAATGGCATTGTGTAAAGAAATGGCATTCTGTTTCATTTTGTCCTGAAACAGAATGGTTGCATAAGAAAGTGAAAGGCAAGGCAAAAGTTAAAGAAAGTTTAGAATGTGTGTAGATTGTGCAGGTTAAATGAAGTCCATAAAAGATAGCTTGTGAAAGAATTTACATGTGATCCAGTTAACTATGTATGTCCCTTAAAATCTTTTGGCTTGTAATCTTTATTTGAACAAATGTTTTAGGCCTTTGATATTTGACAAAACTTCCAAAATCAAAACTCTAAATTTGGGGCTTAGCGCCCATAATGCAGTGGTTGCAGCACCAGCCACATGCACTGAGGCTGGCGGGTTCAAACTCAGCCCAGGCCAACAACAACAACAACAACAACAAACAAAAAAGCACAACTCTAAATTTGGTCTTCTTGAAATATTAAGACCACTAAAAGTCATGGAAAAACACGCCTGTGGCTCAGTCGGTAAGGTGCTGGCCCCATATACCGAGGGTGACGGGTTCAAACCCGGCCCCGGCCAAACTGCAACCAAAAAATAGCTGGGCGTTGTGGCGGGTGCCTGTAGTCCCAGCTACTCGGGAGGCTGAGGCAAGAGAATCGCTTAAGCCCAGGAGTTGGAGGTTGCTGTGAGCTGTGTGAGGCCACGGCACTCTACCGAGGCCCATAAAGTGAGACTCTGTCTCTACAACAAAAAAAAAAAAAAGTAAAAAAAAAAGAAAAAAACAAATTAAACTTATTCAATTTATTAAAAATGTATAGAAAACATTACTAAGTTTTTGTGCATGTGTATGCAGAAATCTACAATCTCTATTACTAAAAATATATATACACACACACAAATATATACACATCACATCCAGTTTTCCTATTCCTTCATATGTAGTAGATACTTTATTTAGATCTGCCTAAATTTGTTTCATAATTTCCTTTTATTTACAAATACTAATTTTCTATGTGTGCACATGCAGCTTCTATCATCATGTTGGCACCAGTGGATTTCTATGTGTAAGCTAATTATTTTTGATATACATTTTCAGTATAAATTTGAAGATATTTTCCCAAGTCACATTTGGAAATGTTTTAATAGTACCCAAGCTAGATAATCTTGATAATTCTATTTTCTATTTCATCATTTAAACAGTATAAAATCCAGTAGAAAAACTAGAAAAAAATGGTGCTTTGCACAATTTGTAACTTGATAGGAAGCAAATAAACAGGATGGTTAACCTAGAGTTTCTAGTCAAAACTTCATAGATTCCTATCTTTCTCTAACTATATACCTCTGCCATTTCACCAGCTATTTCTCCTCCTTGGATACTTCACCTGAAAAATAAGGACAATAATATTTCTCAAGTCATTCTTACAGTACCAATGACTCATGTACATAAGGTAGTTAGAAGTGTACCTGGCATACAGCAGATAGTAAGCTCTAATATAAGGTTAATATTTGTAGTTCTAAGCCTATGGTGATCTAGATACTTTAGCTATAATTTAGATAGTTGTTAGGAAAATAAACATTTAGTGAGTTCTGAATTAAAACTCTGCATTAGGACACTGCATTTATTTCACATTTCTTTTTAAAAGGACCAAATAAGATAAAATCACTGCAATATCCAAACTTACACAATCAATAGCAAGATTAGATATGAGTTAATGAATTTGGTTTAAATTTACACAAAAGACTGAAAGAATTTTTTGTATTTACTTTTTATGCTCTATTTGTGATTGTTCTTAATACTTCTTACGTGAAGCCAGTGGATCTTTGGAAATGGAAATTTAACTTATTTTTTAGCCAGTTCATCAGCAAAATCACTAAGTAGTAGCTTTTTAAAACAATTTTGCTTTGATCCTGATTTTGTCTATTTTTGATTATTTATCTTTCCAAAATCAAATTTTATGCAGATCTTGTTTTTAATGTAGCAACATATATAGTACAGGAGAGCAGCGTGATATGACGATGACTTCCAAGTATTTTTACATTAATCAGAAAAAGATATGATGTCAATATGCCTGATATGTATTTATTTTAAATGCCTATTATATATATAACACTGTTGTCAGCCCTAGGGATTCCAAGGGAAAACAGTTTACATTCTAGTGGGCTGGAAGTGGTGATGAACAAATAAAACAATACTTAAGTAATAAGTTACATGGTGAGAAGTTTTATGAAAATTTATAATTCATGAAAGGATAATATACAGTGAGGACATGCATTGGAGTTTTGTTTAGTTAGAATTTTATAAGCTGCTATTGATTTTGAAAAAGACTGTTCTCACAAAATGACTTTGTTTTAAATTTTATGTATTAATATTTAAATATTGGTTATAAATGACTGTTATAGTATTGCCTATGTAGGAATTATCACAAAAATTTTGCAGAAATTTATCAGGGGATATTGAATTTATGTTAGTGATTTAAACACGTGTGGTGAAGAAATGATCACATAACTTTATCCACAATTTCCTTCTAAGAAAATTTCCAGATAATCTCAAAACTAGACATATTAATAATCATATAACATTTCCTACTAGATCTATAGTAGTTTAATTCATTTATGCAGCTAAAAACTATTTATTTAATTTATTCATTGTTCACTTCCATACTTAAACTCTGTATGTGTGTATTGAAATACATGTTGCATTTCACAATAGTGAGTACCTTTTCATGGTAGGTGTTAGCCATTCAGGTTTCTTGATACCCAAGTCAACAGAAAATATTACTGAGTTCCTCTCATAATTTTAATGATACAGTTAAATGACCTCAGATTTCCTCTTCTTACACAACTGTAAATTCAAAATGCCTAAGACTTAAATAATATTCTTTGCCTTTCAGAACCTCATGCCACCTGCCCCAACTTGAAGCATCCTCCGTTTCTCCATTGCTCAGCTTTTCTACAGGTATATACTATTGTATATGATTTTGAGGTTGTATTTAAATTCCAGATAAGGGCACTTTTCAAATTTGCATTACCTTTGCTTTTCTTCTTTTTAAGATATGTAAGTATTAACATTTAAATTTACAATGAATTTTTTTTCTTCTCTGTTACCTTATCACTGTTCCCTTTAATGAAGAATTAGTTAATGGCAGTAAGATTGATATACTGTGGTTTGTCCAGTTTTCCCTGTGGAAGCATAAACTCCACACAGCCCAGTTACCTTTAATTTTAAAATCTATTATAGTCCCATTGAAACATAGTCAATGATACATCCCTGACAGATAAGACATTTAACTTCATTTTTTATCATCTGACTTAGTTATTAAATTTTATATCTTGTTGACATAAAGTATTCCCATCTTACAATAACTTACTAAAATAAACCTAACTTATAATGATAGCACCATAATACTATATTTAAATACTAAAAGTGACAGTCTCAATTAATTTATCTTTAAAGGACTCAGTAATGTTAGGAGAATTACAGGAGTTGCACTATATATACGCTATATATACAACGTAATTCTAATGTACAGATGGACTGGTTTTGTATAAATGTAACCTGTTGAATTTATGTTTTGCATTAAATAATAAAATGTCAAATGAACACAACAAATACTAGTCCCATACATACTAAATATTTTCATCTATTTTTAAGAACCTTAAGCCATCTATTTAAAAAAAAAATCTCATAGGTCTCTAGGAACTAAAAGGAGGAAACATATTACTGTATTTTAATACACATAGTTGGAAAGTATCTCAAAATATTCCCACAGAATTTCTTCTCTCTTTGGAGAGTAAGAACTCATTTATAGGTCATTTTACTCCTTACTCCAGCAAATTAGAAGAAATATCAATACAATCAATTTCTAATCATACTTACTTGAATTATCAATATGATTAATTAATAAAATAAGACTGTCAAATTTTTTAATCCAAATTGATTTGCATGTAATATTCCCCTGGTAGATGCTACTCACCATGTCATCAATGTTTTTTAAATGAACTTTAAAAAAAATTCCACTTAGGGCATATTATCAATGTCTATCATGTCCAAGGTACTATATTGCTCTTCCTTTTTTTTTTTTTGGCCAGGGCTGGGTTTGAACCCACCACCTCTGGCATATGGGACTGGTGCCCTACCCCTTTGAGCCACAGGTGCCGCCCTTGCTCTTCCTTTTTTACAGGTTAATATGTGGGTACAATTAGGCCATGTTGTTTTCATTTGTTAGATAAAGTCCAAGTTGTAGTTGAGTGTTTCACCCCTCTATTGTACTCATTAGGAGAGAGCTTATCCAAACTCCACACTCCTCCCCCTACCACTTACCTTCCTCCTTCTGCACAGCTAAGGACACAACTACTAAATTAATGTATTAAATAAGTTTTTAAACACTCTAAGGACATGGCCACTGCAAGTTCCTCATGTACTGTTTGTAAGTCTTACAATTTAAACATGTGAATATCTACCATGTGCATTGATAAATGCCAAATGTTGAGAAAAACAGGTCCCTTCATAGATGAATGTGATATATAATCAAGAAAATGTAAGTCTAACAGAATTACTCTTATGCATGTTTAAACTTAAACTAAATACTGTATTATAAATAATTTGTGATATAATTTGTGGAATTATCCTGGAAAGGAAGAATGGATTGGTTTAAGTTAGAGGCAGATGTCAGAATGTTTCTATAGACAAAGAAGAACCAACATGAAAACTTTCTCTACATCAATTTATTTCTTCATCTCAAGTTTATTAAATATGTACCAGGTCTCAAACACAATTGTAGGTATCTGGTAAGAAAACAATAATACAAAATAATTAATATTCCTTGTCACATAACATATTATATTATATCAATGGAAGGAAGACAACCAAAATAAATAGGTAAACAATATAATAACCTAGACAACAATAAATGCTATTAACAATGAAAAAGAAAAGTAAAGCAGATGAAGGTACACTAGAGAGAGCAGGATAGGAATTGTTAGCACTCAAAAGCTTGGTCAGGGCAGATATCGCTGAAGGTCAGATTCAAGCCCATTTTTTTTTTTTTTAGCCGGGCCAGGTTTGAACCTGCCACCTCCAGTATATGGGGCCAACACCCTACTCCTTTGAGCCACAGGTGCCACCCTTGAGCCAAATTTTGAAGAAGAGTTAGTCAAGCAGATATGTATGGAAAGAGCAGTATTAAGTAGAAAAAATAGCCCAAGGAAAGGTTCAGTTCTAAGTTGACCTAATGTGTTCATGAATTTAGGGTGTACGTAAGGAGAGTACGCTAGACCGTGTAAGGTCTTGGTAGTTATTTCAAGGGGTTTGGCTTTTACTCTGAGTAATATAAGGAGTTACAGCAGAATTTTAACCACAGGAGTGGAATAATCTAATGTATGCTTGGTATCTGTGTTGAAGATCAACACAACCATATATAAGTGGATGAGGTGAATGAAAGTAGAAACAAAGAGACATATTACAAGGCTTTCACAGAAATCTAATTGAACGATGACAGTGGCTTTGCCCAGCGATAGCAGTGAAGGTGAGAAAAGTTATTGGAATTTGAGGAAAGTACACCAGATATGCATGGATACAAATGTTGCTAGGTAGGTATGTGAGGCTGTGATAGTTCATGGATGTTGCATAATTATTAATAATAACAACTAGCAAATTGGATGTGATACTACATAGACTAACTATGTAACTTATTGTCAAAAGTGAGAGAATTATAAGAGAGTACTAAGCAATCAAGAAATATATATAAAAAAGAAATATATAATGTCTCTACGTTAATTATGTTCTATATTATCCAATTTTAATTAATTGCATTGTATTTTCTGAATAACATATTTATATTAGCTTTCTATTATTGTGTAAGAAGTTACCACAAATTTAGCATTTATATGAATGCATTTGAGTAAGAAGTCTAGGCATGGGTTAGCTGGATCCTCTGCTCAGAATCTCACTGTGCTGACATCCAGTTCTCTACATGAGGTACGATCTCATCTGACACTTGGAATTCTCTTCTACGTTCACTGGTTATTGGAAGAGTTAAGCCCCTGATAACGGAAAACCCATTTTCTTGCTGGTTGTAAACTTGGGGACACTGCCAGCTCCTTGTCAGGTTCCTAGGCAAATGGTCTATTTACTGCATGATAGCTAAAAGATTTAAAGCCAGCAGAACAATCTTTCTCTAGTCCACTTCAGTGGAGTTGTACATAATGGCATATAACCAGGGAAGTGTGTGTCCTACCATTCACAAATCCCTTTCATACACTACATGAGAGTATTAGACAGCATGCAATTGGAGGTGAGCACCTTTAAAATCTTCTCACCATAATATATTTTAAATATAATTTTATAATTTTATTTTTTAAAAAAATTTTTGAAATTTTACTGTACCTTGTATTTAATGGTAAGTTGCTGTTGATATGCTTGTTCGGAGCAGAGCAATTTGTGATAAATGGAGAATATTCTCAATTTTCTGAAGGTAGATGAGAGGCATATCAATATGCAAATATTGCCAGAGATATTTGTGGTAACTAGATTCTATGAAAGTAATAGAACTAATTGTTGATAAGGATGGCTTAGACGAGGGTAGTGATCTGGCTGATTGAGGGTTTGGCATATTTGGGATCAGTTTAGCGGAAGAACTAGCGTTTAGATGATGAAATATACTGGCTATAAATTCTGTTTCTAACCCAAATCTCACCCTACCTTGTCCCTTGTAGCACCAGAAATGAAACACATGGTTATTTCCACAATAATGCTGAAATAATTCTGAAGTTCAACCAAGAGGAATATTTTTTTCCTCAGTTGAATAAGGAGAGTGCTGTGTTCCTTTATGGAAGACACAGTGAACATTCCACAGTAATCCTGGAGGGTCTTGGGAACACAGGAACACGAGCTCCCCAGATCCTTCGTTAGTTACATCATGGATAGACTTCAATATTTCCTTTCAGCAGTGGCAGTGAAAGATTTCTCCCCACCCTCACTCCCACCACGACTCTAACGCAGCCTTCAATGAAGAACTCTGTGACTGTTTTTCAACGTGAGCAATAAACTTTGAAGGCAGAAAACAATGGAACTTATATCTTGGAAATTGTTAATTATGTAAAAGTAAATAAGTAATAAGAGTCTGAAAAACAGCATCTTAATAATTAAAATGTGAAGAAGATGAGCGGAAAAATAAAGGTTGATTATTATGATCACTGCATATGTTGAAATTCTATACTTGCAAATATGAAGCCATTGTAAAAATTTATTTTTAATGTAATATATGTGTAAGATGAATTACGATATTAAGACAATAAAATTTAGTTTTGCTCATATGTAGGAAAATAGAGTGAAGAAAAGCAGGGAAATATCATAATTACACATACAAGAAGGAAAAAAAACTAATATACCAAGTTTGCTAGGATGTCTTTAGGAATGACAGTGTTCCCAGCTATACCTGTCCTGTTTCATTTGTTTTCTTTGAAATCACACCTTGTTGAGTTGCATGAGAATCTGTGTGTGCCATGCTTTTGGCAGTGATTATCCAGGGTTTTGTAAGGTAAATGTAAAGTAGAATTTGAATTAGATGACTTGGGTTCAAGTCAAAACTCTACCCTTTATTAATAAATGATCTCTTTCCAAGACTTAATTACAATAAAGTGGTTTCCTCACTTGGAAAATGGACATCAAAAAAACTTATCCTATGAAGTGCAGTGTACTAAAGTTATATCAAAATGAAATCATGTGACAGCCATTTATTTGCAAACATTAGGAGGCTTTAAGTAAAGCGCTATTATTATACAGTATTTATAATCAATTTTTATTGAAAATTGATGATTATTTAATTTGAAAATTATAAGAAAAGAAAATTGTGTAATTCTTATTTCTACAGTAATGGTAACACCATAATTATTGGTATGAATAATAAAAATATATATGTAATAATGTCCTTGCTCTGTAGGAAATTACTAACTAGTTTGAGAGACAGAAAATTAAAGATTGCATAATTAGATAAAAATGTAAATGAATAACGGTAAATGCAATCATGTAAAGTATAGATCATTTAATACATTATGAACTACAGAAATGATGCTTTCAGCATAGCGTCACGTAAATATCTAAAAATATTGCAGGGGAATGACATCATCCTTTACAGCAATGATGTTATTTACATTATTCTTAGAAATAAAACAGTTCTAGTTTCCTATAGATATACAATGACCAAAATTTAACCCTATGACTTTAGCGATGAGTATTGGAATGACCCTAGAGAGGGGAAGGATGTTTAAAATCAAGTGATACCACCGCATATCACTTAAAGGGCAGAATGTCCCCTGTTGAAATATCCTGCTGCTGTGAGTCTTGCCTGTGCTGAGTGAGGATCAACTGCACTAAATGCCTCCTATAGACAATAGGTTAAAAAATATGCCTTGGAGTAAAGGACAAGATCTCAAGGAAAAGAGATTTCATCTACTTCGGTATACAATGTCTATCACTGTCTTAGCCTGTTTTCTGTTGTGTATAACGGAATACCTGAAACTGGGTATAATTTATAAGAAAATGAATTTATTTCTTGTAGCTCTGAGGCTGAAAAGTGCAAGGTCAAGGGTTCACATCTGGTGAGGTCCCCTTTGCTGGTGGGGACTCTGCAGAGTCCTAGGTGGTGCAGGGCTTGCCAGCAAAAGGGCTGACAGTGCTAGCTCAGGTCTCTCTTCCTCTTCTTCCTCTTCTGTCCCACTTCTATGACAACCATTCATTAATTTATGAATGGCAGAGCCCTCAAAAACCAATCACTTCTCAAAGGACCTGTCTCTCAGTATTGCCATGTTGGAGACAAATTTTAACATGAACTTTGAAAGGGGCAAATATTCAATCATAGCAATCACAAAGCAGACCCTGGTAATATAAGGAAAAAAAAACGATAAACTATTATCATCATTTTTACTTCTGATTAAATACAATGAGTCTTATAGAACATGTTTAAATAATAATTGACAGATTTTTATCCACATAATAGCATGATAATTTACATTTCAGGCAGATATTAATTAATTTAGCTACCCTGTTTCCCCCAAAATAAGACATCCTCCGAAAATAAGACCTACTTACAGGACAGATAAGACGTCCCCTGAAAATAAGACCTAGCACATCTTTGGGAGCACACCTTAAAATAAAGCACTGTCTTATTTTCAGGGAAACAGGGTATTATAATTAGAAAAGAAAGGACATTACAATGATTAATCTATTTTTATTTCGAAAGATACTGACAGAGAGGCATTAACATACATGCATACTACTTCTAAATATCCCAATTGAAAAATTTTTTTTCAAACAGGATCCTCTAAGTTACACAAAGTTATTTATGTGATACAATTGGCAAATACATAAAAAAGGGGGAAGAATCATTTCCACCTATTGGGAAAACAATTTTGAGTTTTACACTTCCATCATAATGATTTTACTATAAATTGAGAACATAGATCATTGCTGAATTTCGGCCATGTGAATTTTAATTAAATTATAAACAATTATTTTATAAACCAATTAAATTTACAAGGATTAGAAATTATATTGTGTTGATAATAAAGGAGAAACAGTAGATACTCTTTACCTTTTATTTATTTATATATATTTATTTATATATATAAATTTATTTATTTTATTTATTTATATACATTTAAATATATATTATTTATATATTATTAATATATTAAAGGGCACAATTAGAGACAGTATGATACCGTGCTACAAAGTAAATTCAGACATAATTCATATTTCCCTATTTTCTAGCTAATTTTAGCTTATGTTTCAGAATCCCAACAAGAATACACATTATTTTAGCCACCATACTTCTTAAGGCTTCTCCTGACTGTAACAGTTTCTCACACTTTCCTTTTCTAAAGAATACCTGTGAATTGAAAACAACTTGTAAGAAATTCTGTAGGATACCTCTCCTTTGGAATTTGTCTGATTTTTTTCATCATTGGCCACAGATTATGGGGTAAAGGAAAATCACACAGATAAAATAAAAATCTCATCTCATATTAAGGCTGCATATGAGTGACTTGGCAGACTTATCACTGTGGATGTTGACTAATCATCTGGCTGAGGTAGTATTTTTCAGCTTTCTCTGCTATGAAATTATCCATTCTTTCCCTTCTTTCCAGAATATACTCCTTGGAAAAAGTCACTCAGCATAGCCCAGATTAAGGAAGGGGGGAGCAATGCTCCATTTTTTTGAGGTTGGGGTGTCCATACACGTTATTTGCAGATTTTGCACATGGGACATTTGTCTCTTCTCCCCCACTGACCTACTTATTTAACCATTTATTTCTATAAAGATAGACCCATGGGTATTCACTTTGAGATTGGGATTATAATCCATTCCTGTATCATGCTTTTGTTGTTTGAATTATTCCAGGTTTAGCCATTGAAGGCTCTTTCCAATGGCTCTTGAGTGTGTTTTCTAAGTGTGTGTGTGTGTGTGTGTGTTGCACTCTCACGGGCACACCAGCAATTTCCTTATTTTCTGGCACAGTAAGAAGTACCAGGCTAATCTTGACTATTCATTCCTTAGTCCTGTCTCCAAGAAACTCTGCTTCCTCTTACTGGAAAATGGCTTGTGGAACCAGAATTTGTAGTTCATGTTGTGTCTCTGTCCATCTAGGCACTCTAGGCTGACAGAAGAAAGAAATGTACATGAATGTAGTAAACTGGCACCATAAACATACCTATTAAATGTTCCCCATCTAGGCACTCTAGGCTGACAGAAGAAAGAAATGTACATGAATGTAGTAAACTGGCACCATAAACATACCTATTAAATGTTCCTATGGGTAGCTGTCTGTGCCTACATTAAAGTAAACATCAGTATATATTAATACAAAGGTCTGCAATTTAATCCTTTAGTAATAAAGGATAATTTTAACTTTCTCCACCTTTCTTATCTGTAACTTCCCATTTCAACAATCAGAAACCTGATTCCCGTTATCTGACATACATTTCCTATAATAGCTGATTTCCAATACACATAAAGAGTGGTTTCAGAATTTGTTAACCCATCCCGTGAGAACTTTACACTTGCTCTTTGGAATCCACTCATTTCAAGTTACTCATTTTTTTTTCTACTCTCCTCATTGAAGTTACAAATATTTCATATATATGTAGAAGCTAAATAACTACAATGAATTTTGAATTTCATTCTTGGATCATTTGAACTCCTAAAATACTTTAATTTGTATAAATAAGATTAATTCTTTGCTTTCTGTGTTTAGACAAAAGGATAGTGCCATGTATCCACCGTCACAATATCACTCCATATAGTTTCACTCAAAATAGTTAAAAATCTGCTATGCTTTAACTATTCACCCTTCACCACAAACTCCTGACAACCACTGTCCAGTTACTACCTCTATAGTTTTCTCTTTTTGAGAGTGTTATATCCCTGGAATTTAAGAAAAGGAGACTGAACTCTTTCACTTAGAAATATGCCTTTAAAATGCATCTGTGTCTTTGTGTAGCTTGATAGCTTCTTCCTTTTTCATCAAAGTCTTGAATAATATTCCATTGTGTGGAAATATAATATAAACAAATGTGTCTCTGTTTATTATCCAGTCACCCATTGAAGTATATATCGACTGCTTCCATTTTTGGCAATTATGAATAAAGCTGCTATAGACATTCGCATACAGGTTTTAAAGTTTTCAGATCAGTTCAGTCAATACCTAAAGCACTATCACTGGCTCATAAGGTAAAAATTATGTTCAATAGTACAAAACACTTACCTGACTAAATGTACTTACATGATCAAATACTACTAAACTCTTTAAAACTGGCTGTGCTGTTCTGTATTCCCACTAGCAATGAATTAGATTTCCTGCTCCTCACATCCACATCAGCCAGAAATTGCTATTGTTGGTTTTGAAATAAAACCATTTATTCAGGGTATTTATTTAGGTATTTAGTGCTGTTTCATACATTGTAATTTTCATTTCTTTAATAACATTTTCCTATGTTTATTTATATAATTTTTCTGAAGAGATGTCTAGTCAGATCTATTTCCCATTATACATATATTTTTTTCCTTATTTTTGAGTGTTAAGGGTTCTTTAAATATTTGGGACCTACACCTTGATAAGATAAATGTTCTGCAAATATTTTCTTTCATTCTATGGCTTGATTTCATTTCTTAACAGCACCTTTTGCCAAACAAAAGAATTTGACTTTAACAAGGTCTAATTTAATTTTAGTTCTTTCATGAATCACATTTTTGATTATCTATTTAAAATTCATCTTCAAAGTGCTCACTCTGGGAAGCTATATACCAACACCAGTTCTTAGTTTACTCTTCAAAATAAATTGGAACTATTTTTCTGGACTGGGCATCAGAGCTGTCGGGGTGTCACTGAATGTCATGTAGTGGCTGGTATTCAGCAATGAGGTGAATAGCATTTTTTCTATATGAGTTTATGAACTTAATTGTCTGATCTCATATTTTTGATCATTAAGTATGATTTTAATTTTAAGTTTCTGTTGGTATTTTTGCTGAGAATTTTTGTCATAAACAGATGTCACATTTTCTTAAGTCCTTTTTTATCATCAGTTAATAGGATAATGTGATTTTTTTTATTTTTTAACTTATTTATAAGTTATATTATACTTACTTACCAATATTTTATACCTAGAATAAATATCCACTTTGTCTGGATGATTCATTTAATTTCCAACATAATAAAGAAAATTATATATATATAAGTATATATAATCAGCATAATTCAGATAATTTTAAAATTATGATAACTTTTTAGGTACAACTTAATTATTTTTAGTCCGTCATTCTTAGGTACCTCTTTTAATGTGCAGATGTTATGAAAATACTATAACTATCACAGAATTCCTTCACTGTAATTAAATTGGTTAGGACCATTTATAAATTTACAATGCTTTCTTAATAATATATATTTATTCATTCTGTATTAAAAAGACTATAGAAGGTAGATTGTATAAATTCTTGATTTTCATATATTCTGTTCAATTCTATATCAATAACACTGGCTGGGTGTTTCTCTATAGAGAATTACTTTAAAGATTGTTTTGTTTTTGAATTTTTCCCTTTCTTTAAGAGTAAGATACAACAGATACATCCTATAGAACTTCCTTTTTCTTTGCTTTGCTAATATTTACAATATTAGTATTTATCAAGAAATATGCAATTTCTTATAGTTAGAGCCATTGAGAGTAGCAGTAGGAATTCTTAGTGTTGATGGAACTATTGATCAAAGAAACATTAAAATGTTTAATAAAGAAGTTGTACATTAATCAAGAAATCAATATACCTGTCAATAAAAAGGCAACATTTGACAGGTTGATATTGTCAGAAGACCTAGTGGCTACAGGACCAGAAGCTAAGTAACTCAGCAAGTGATCTATTTGTTTGACATAGGCTGTTCTCAAATACATGTAAAGAAATACAGTGTAGAATAAAAATGCAAGAAGCTGCATACTGTCCTTTCATTTAATTCATTCTTACTGGTACAAGTAAAGACCAGCTCATTATTGCCATAAGCTTTACTTGTTCTATTGCATAGTTACCTTGTATTTCTTATTAGAGCTCTACAATTATTCCAAGCTGGCAGAATATTTATGAAACAAACAGATAAACATGTATGAAAAAGTAAAATTTCTCCTTTATTACTAACCATGTTCATTATTATTTATTTTAAAATACACTTTTTAACAATATATATCTAAGAATCTGTATACTTTCTTTTATGGGTACCCTCATACTAACCTGACATGAAATTGTATTGAATCTATTGATTGGGACAATATGGTCATTTTAATATTTCAATTTCCTACAGAACTGAAAACTTCATAAGATTTTTGAGTACATGTTTATTACAGATTACATATTATAAAAACGTAAAATAATGTATGTGAACACTCTAATTAGCATGTGGAGTTTTCTAAATTAACATCTGCTGATAAATAAAAAATGTTTTCATATCTTATTCATCCACAAACTGTGATATGCAAATTATGAAGCATAATTTCGTAAAGAAAGAAACATAATCATAAGAAATTGCTCTCAATGCGTAAGAGTAATTCTTTAATAAGGTTATAATTGCCAGGCATGGTGATTCATGCCTATAATCCTCACACTCTGGTGGATGGATTGAGCTCAGGTGTTCAAGACCAGACTGAACAAAAGTGAAACCTTGTCTCTACTAAAACTAGTAAAAAACACCTGACATGTCGGGTCCCAGTTATTTGGGAGGCTGTGGCAGGAGGATCACTTGAGCCTAGGAGTTTGAGGTTTCTGTGAGCTAACATGATACAAGGACACTCTACCCAGGGCAACAAGGTGAGATTCTGTCTCAACAACAAGAACAACAACAATAATAATAAAGGTATAATTGCCTTAAGTAATTTAGTTTCAACAAAATATAACTTTTAACAATAATAATGCCAATTTTACTGTTAAGTAGTTTTTTTTATTTTTCTCCCCGCTTTTTATTGTAATTGAATAAAAAGACAATGGGTCACATACTTTGCAGAATATATCTTTAAAAGTCCTGAGTGCCTTAACTTAAAAAAAAAATCCTTTGCTTACAAACAAATTATGACTTTGTTTTAAAGAAAAATTGCTGAAGTATTTATTTATTTATATTTCAGATTAATATGTGGGCACAAATGATCAAGTCACATTGTTTGCTTTACTTAGGTAATGTCCAGGTTATCGTTGAGCCCTTCACCCAGGAGGTATGCCATAGACTCCTAGATTGCACCCTTAGGTGAGGGTACCAAACCCCCATCCCCTCTCCTCCTTCCTTCCTTTCCCTCCCCCAACTGAATTAATTTTCTTCTTTTTAAAATTCCACATTAATGTGTGGGTACAAACAATTCGGTTACAATGTTTGCATTTGTTAGGTAACCACACATGTACTCAAAAATCTTATGAAGTTTTCAGTTCTGTAGGAAATTAAAATATTAAAATGACCATATTGCCCCAATCAATAGATTCAATACAATTTCTATTAAATAACAATGTCATTTCTCAGAAAATTAGGGAAAAAATCTAAATTCCATTTGGAACCAACAAAAAGCCCAGATATCCAAGGCAATTCAAACAAAAAGAAAAAACAAAGTGGATGCATCACATTATTCTCAAATTATAACAGGATGCTACAGTAACCTACACGGCATGGTGTGGTGTAAAAATTGAGATCAATGGAACAGAATAGAAATCCCAGAAATAAAGTCACACATTTATAGACAACTGATGATTGAAAAAGACAATAAGAATGCACACTGGGAAAAAAAGACACTCTTTTCAATAAATAGTGCTTAGAAAAGTTTATAGTCATATACAGAAAAATGAAACTGGACCCCTATCTCTCACCATATACAAAAATCAACTAATGATGAATTAAACTCATAAACATAATACCCCAAACTATAAAAATACTAGAAGAAAATTATTCTGGTGTAAGCAGAGTTTATGACTCTAGACATCAAAAGCACAGGCAACAAAAGCAAACACAGGCAAATGGGCTATATTAAAATAAAGAGCTTCTGCCGAGCAAAGGAAGCAATGGACAGAGTGAAACAATAACTTTTTTAATAGGAGAAGACATTTGCAATCACTAATCCAACAAGGACCTAGTATCCAGAATATACAACAAATTCAAGCAACTCAATAGAAAAAATAATTCCATTAAAAAGTGGGTAAAGACCATGAATAGATACTTTTCAAAAAAAGACATGCAAATGGCATAAAACAACACTCAACATCACAAATCATCAGAAAAATACAAATTAGAACCACAATGCGATAACATACTAAACCAATCAGAATGGCTATTATTAAAAGGACAAAAAAATAACAGGTGTTAGAGAGGATGAAGAGAAAAAGGAATGCTTTTATATTGTTGATGAAAATGTAAATTAGTCCAACTTCTATGTAAAACAATATGAAGATTTCTCAAAGGAGTAAAAATAGAATTTGTAGCAACCTATGTAACAGGGTATGTAGCAACCTGTGTAATAAGAATGTAGCGATCTATGTAATGACCTATGTAGCAAGATGTGTAGGACCAGGGACAGCAGAGACAAAGTGGTGATGACAGTGAGCTTGCAGAGACAAAGTGGCAGTTTTCTGAAACATACAACCACCCACTAGACCATAAGGAATAGAGGTTGGCAGTTGAAAATTGATCAGCTGTGGAATTCCAGTGTGGGGGTCGGGCTCAGGGGAGGGGAGCTTGTACTCAATAAATAGCAGCCCCTGAGGTTGCTTGGGGCCTTTTCCCCTATACACATGGGGAAGCCCACCTCCTGCAAGCTTTGAGCTTACAATCCATGGTCTGGCCTGCTTCCTTGGTGACGGCATCCACAGGAATTTACCATTCTATCTGGTAATGACACTACTAAGTATCTGCCCAAAGCCGGGGGGGAAAAAATCCATGTATCAAAAAGTACCTGCACTTGTATGTATATCACAGCTGTATATCACAACTGTATATAACAGTTATTTACAATAACAAATGTATAAAATCAACCTCAGGGTCTATCAGTGGAGGAATAGATAAAAGGTGATATATTTACACAGGGGATAATATTCAGCCCACCCCCAAAGAATAAAATCCTGTCTTTTGCAACAACATGGGCGAAACTGGAGACCAGCATCTTAGGTGAAAACAAGCCAGGCACAAAAAGTTGAATATTTCATGTTCTCACTCACAAGTCACTGCAAAAAATATGGAAACATGGATGTGGTGAGTGGAACAATAGACAAATAGAGACTCAAAAAAGATGACTAGGAGGAGTGGCTCCCATAGCTCAGAGGGTGGGATGCTGGGCCATACGCCGAGGCTGGTGGGTTCAAACCCGGCCTGGGCCAGCTAAAAAAACAACAATGACAACTGCAACAAAAAAACAGCTGGGTGTTGTGGCCCGTGCCTGTAGTCCCCGCTACTTGGGAGGCAGAAGCAAGCAAGAGAATCGCTTAAGCCCAAGAGTTTAAGGTTGCTGTGAGCTGTGATGCCACATTACTCTACCCAGGGTGACAGCCTGAGATTCTGTCTCAAAAAAAAAAAAAAAAAAAAAAAAAAGAGGGCAGACAATAGAAATGAGTTATTTAGTACAACGTATATAATTTCAGTAATGGATACACCAAAAACCCTGACTTGACAACCACACACTCAATGTATGTAACCAAATTGTACTTGTGCCTTTTAACTTTGTACAAAAATAAATAAACAAAAAAGATTGCTGAAAATATTTTCAATTAACATATAAAGAATCCTTACAGAAGTCACTTTCCAAAGAAATTTAATACTTAAATGCTACATATTTTCAATTAATTATAAAAAAAACAGAATCGTATCTGCTTCATATTTCAGTGCCATAATTTACTTTCCTTCCTTCTTTTTATGCTGTATGAATTATTAAAAAAAATGATGATTCATGCCCATCAAAAGGATAATAGAACTTCAATGTCATTAGAACATTTTTTAACAGTAAGATAAAAATATATGGTAATAAATGTGGCAAAAAATGGAATGCGCAGTATGTTTGAAGACAGGGAACAATAAATTCGATGAAAAAATATTTTAAGTAAAAGATCTGGAAAAGCAGTAATGGTGCAGTCATCTGAAACCCATTCCAAAGTAGTTTTAATTTTACCGTAAGGATTGAGGGACAAAATTGAAAAGTTATATCTACAGGGAAGAGCTACTTTAGAAAGCAAAATATTAATTATTTGAGAACTGCTTTCAGTTTAAATTATCAACCTTATTGTTTTCTGTGATTAGCTTAGCTAATAAAACTGACAATAATTAGGTTTTTAAAAGTATATATTCCACACATATTGGTCTATTATTTCTGCGATGCACAAAAGCTGTCATCAAATTATATAATACCAGGAAAGTTGGAATAATTCACCATGCTAATTCCCTTTGCCAGAGATTTCAAAAGTTTAATTTATTTTCTTTTGGAAGAATATTTAATTCTACTAATGTTATTCCTTCAAGCAATTGTAATTATATGGAATTTGAAGTTGATTTTATTCATTAATTAATACCACAAGCAATCAAATTCAACTGCTAGAAAAGTCTGTCTCTAAGTCATTATTATAGGTACTTGTTTAAATAGGTACTCATTTAATGTAATAGGTACTCATTTAAAAACTGAGGACATGAAATCTTAATATTTCAGTTCAGAACAACAGCAAGTTATGCAAATATAATGATTTCAAATTACTTATTTTATCTTCTTTATAAGCCATACTCTCTTAAAACTTAATTTTTCAAGTATATGTTTATTACATTCAAATTTATGAGCTTCCATTTATCATCCATGTGATTACAGAGTTTGAGAAAAGAGATGCCATTTGCTTCCACCAAATATGATGTTCCAGGCCCCCGATCTTCATATGGTTTTTCACTGTGGAGTCCATTTGTCTTACTGGGCTCTCAGTTATGCTAGATTTTTCTTGATGATTCAGCTTAATTAATATAATATAATACATCACCCGTCTGAGTCTGATGCTGTGTGGAATATCCAAATGGTCTAGATCCCTTAGCACTAGAAAAGTATGGCTGTCCAAAGAGGTAATGTATGCTTGGGACAAAACCAGAAAAGTGTTTTGTTACCTGTCGTACATAAATATGAACTGTTTCTAATTCTTTTTTCTAATAGCAATAAAAAGACTACACTTGGCAAATCAATTCAAGATTCTCACATACAAGGCTGTAAGAATCTGTTCTAACACAGTCCACGTATCTGGCACAGCACTCAGCAATACCTGCTGGAATTGGCGATAGCTTCCAAGATCCATCCGGTTTCTTCACGCGGCCCAATTGATGAATTAAATGATGATAGGATGGACACCATCATCCCTGTCTTTTAAATCCTTAAGAATTTCTACCATCTGCCCCAGGATGCACTGATTTCTCTGTCTTGTCTTGGCAGAGGGGCACTCTCAGTGTCTTCTCTTTGCATTTCTGTTTTATGAGAGATCTTCAAAGGTGAAGGCGTCAGTGCTGGAGTTACACAAAAATCCTAAGTATGCCCATTCCAGTTACACATTGCGGGATTGTATAAATGGCCACCGGGCGGCTCCATCACCCTGGTGGATCCACAGTAAGCTGAAACTTGGGCAGGACTCTACGTATTACCAGGGAAGCCATAATGATGCTTTAGGTCTCTTTGTCCAACAGGCCTCACAATGTTTGCTTCCTTTCTCCCTGTGCAGTTACTCAATATCTCTCTGTGGAAGTGTGGGCTGTTCATTAATGGTGTACTTGCATGGCGTTGCTGCTTCCTTCCAGAAGCACGACTTCCTCATCTGTCAATAGATCTTGAATCTGAAAATTGACTCAGGTTCAGAAATTTGGCAAGGGGTAATAATGTTTTTGTTCAGGTGAAGGCTTTCAGCCTCCATTCTCCATTTTCTTCCTCCATGGTCAGTATCCTTGTCAGATATCCACCTATTTTGTTCCTACTGGGCATATGTCCTATAACCCATCTCTAACTACCAGTGGGTCAAAAGCATTTGGCTGCCACTCTGCCCCTGCAAACCATTAAGATAATTAGACAGCTATGATCCCCTAGTTTCTTGCACTAAAATAGAGGATGGTTGTCTGTCCTCTGTTGTTTTGGTGTTGATCATACACATTACTATCAGTGAGCCTTATTCTGTGCTAGTCTGTCAACCCTCAGACTGAGTAACAAGAGATAGATGCCCCAATAATTTTAGTGAAGCTGGAGCACATTTTCCCTAGCTTTGTTAATTGGGGACTTCTCTCAGCCTTCACATGGAGAATAACCATCTGGTAGGTCTGATAATATTAAGTAATGCATCCAGCACACACGCTTTCTTGAATCTATTATTCCCTTCTTACTCTTGTCTATTACAGACTCTGAAATTTTACCTGCATGTGGGTCATGGCTTTTTCTTGTTTCTAGATGCCATCCATGTTTTCACAATCTGCAGAGGTATTTACTAGAAATTTAAGTCATATGTCTGAGGACAAAGCTCCTAAATGATAAATTTTTCCTGTTAAATTTTTTATTCTAGTTCCCTTGATAAGTAAGGGCTAGGTGTGGATTTGACCAACACCAAGGGAGATATATAAACCGTGTGACTATCAGAGACACCCCATATTTCACTGAAGTGGTTAACACTTTATATCCATTTTATATCCCCAATTTAATTGGCTATTGGATAATGGTGTTTTCTCACACAAGGTAATTTTCTGTACCTAGGCAAACTTAGGCAGAGAGTTGAAGACTGCTGCTAGCTGGCAATAAGTCTCTGTTGAGGGCACAACTTGGTCCCTGTGAACTGTGGCAAAAATTGGAGATCATCGGGCGCTGCCTGTGGCTCAAAGGAGTAGGGTGCTAGAACCATATGCCGGAGGTGGTGGGTTCAAACCCAGCCCCGGCCAAAAACTGCAAAAAAAGAAGAAAAAAAGAAAGATTGGCGATCATCTCATCCTTCACCACACATGGTATCAACATACCCAGATAATTATACCATTTAAGAGAACACTCTGACAGCATGGACCTAAGCACAAGTCAAACTGGTTTTTTTTATTGTGTTAAAAAGATGATTTGGCAATTTGTTGAGAATATGTTGATTGCTATATAAATTGGTATAAATAGTAAATAGTTACAGTTTTTAACTGTAAAACTTCAAAACATAATAAAAACACATCTTCAAAAAAGGATAAAAATACACAAGCCAACCTAGGCATGGTGGCCCACGCCTACAATCCTTCCCCTGTGGGCTGCCAAGACAAGAGGATTTCTTGAGCGCAGGAGTTCAAGAACAGCCTGAGCAAGAGCGAGACCCCCATCACTACTAAAAATAGAAAATTTCCAGGCTGCTTGGTACATAGCTGTAGTTCCAGCTATTAAGGAGGCTAAGGCAGGAGGCTCACTCAAGCCCAGGAATTTAAAGTTGTGAGCTACGATGACACTCTACACAGGGTGACAGGGCTGGACTTTGTCTCAAAAAATAAACAAATAAATAAATGTATAAGGAAAAAGGGGGGAAGCACATGGGCAAGTCAGATGATTAAGGACCAAACAAGAGGATATTTCATGCACTATACAAGAAGTTTAGTTTCCTGATCCTGTTTGTGATACAAAACAATCATCGGTGGTAGAGAACAAGTCTGTTATTATTTTTAATCCATGTCAAAAAGGTGTTTTTTATATATGTAAAATAACACAGTAGGGGGAAAGTGGAATTACAAAAGGAGAGATATACAGTTAAATTCATCACATAAAGGTATGTTGTCACAATATTGTCTACATTCTTTTCTAAATACTTGCTTCCAGTTTTTGCATTTATCTTATTGTAGACTAATAGCCAAGCCTATGAAAACAACACTTGAAATATCCATTATCTAAACCATACCAATCTGAAGGACTTTAGGACGTTGTCAGAAAATTGAAGTTACATTATTTTTTCTCAGCTACAGGTGAACAAAAGAGAAGGCTACTGCAGCAACCATGAGAAGAGAGATTTTTGGAGCAGAGAGAAGGTGGGAGTAGTCTAGATTATACTACAGATCTGTGGGATTATCCTTAGAAGCAGCCCTCTTCTGCAGCTTCAAATCAAACAACTTCAGTGATTCAAATATTATATCACAATTTTACAAATTAGTAAGTTTGACATTCAATTTTCTATTCCATGTGGCATTTTGTATAAATTTGTAACACTCAGAACATTTTTTTGTGAGAAAGATTTAAAATTAAAATTTTAAATTTAACCATTTTAAAATGTAAACAAAGAGCTAAAATGAAACAAGTAAGCAAACAATTATTAACGGACATAATTAATTCTGAAAAAGGTCAGGTATAGAGATTACCTCTCTCAGTGGAAATACAACATAATTGTTTCTTATTTTCATTGCTTCCATTCTGTGTTCCCCCACGTTTCATTATCTATTGTACTGACTTTTGTGTAAACTAAGCTGGAATCATGGACACAAATCTCTTCTAGGCTTACTCTTTATAGCTCCACTTACCAAAGAAAGTGACTCCCCCCCCCATAACCTTAATTGTCATTAGTTGTCCTCATATCAAAATTGAGTACATAGGATTCATGCTTCTCCATTCTTGTGATGCTTTACTAAGAATAATGTCTTCCACTTCCATCCAGGTTAATACGAAGGATGTAAAGTCTCCATTTTTTTCAATGGCTGAATAGTATTTCATGGTATACATATACCAAAGTTTGTTAATCCATTCCTGGGGGGGTGAGGCCTTGGTGAGTGTCACACTTTATGGGGGCAAGACATGATTGCAAGAGGGACTTTACCTAACAATTGCAATCAGCGTAACCTGGCTTATTGTACCCTCAATGAATCCCCAACAATGAAAAAAAAAAAAAAGAAAGAAAGTGAATCCCTTTTCTTATCTGGCTGGCCCCAAATACTTATGTGTCCAGAGAGGCAATATAAATCATTTGGTAGCCCCTAGTGGAGTCTTGTAGTTGAAGTTGGGAAAGAAATATTTCTCCCCCCCCCAAATTTTTGTGAGTAGAATTATGAAGGAATTACAAAAATGATAAAAAAAATAGATATATAGTACAGTAGATTTTAGAATTTCCTTGATGTACCACCTTGGTTTTTACTGAATATTATTAAAAATAAACAGTTCTTCGCAGTTGATTAAATTACTAAATTCATCTATCATAATAGTATAGATAAGTATTCATAATATCAAGACTGTAACTTTAAAGTAAATGAAAATAGATAAAATATAATCAAGGCCCTTCAAGACTAACCTACATTCATCTACCTAATAAAAATGCAAAGAACTGCAGGAGGGACTCTACCTATATGCAAATATTGTAACCTGGTTATTTGTACCCTCACCTTAACCCAAAATTAAAAAAAAAAAAAAAAGGAAAGAACCTCTAAATCTCATTTCATTATTTAAATGTTAAAGCAAAATGATAACCCATTTAAGAAATGATTAAAACTATTTTTCTGCAATAAACTATCCCTTTAATATTCAACTAATAACACTACTGTTAATAATTATCTAAATATATCTTGCATAAATCTTTTTTCATGTGAATCCTTATAGGATATTTAGCTTCAAATGATGGTAGTTCTTATAGAGGAAATGCCTGGGATATTTTCCTACCTGTTTTTGTGACAATATTAAAGAAAATTCTATGTTTCCTTAAATTGGAATAAACCTATTATTAAAAGATATTTTTCTTTTTGTTATAGAACTTGACTCCCCACATCTATAATTTATATAAAACAAATTTTTTGAGAATCTAGCATTAAAATATGAATGCTTCAAAATCATTAAGTCATATAATATAGTTATACTGCTTCCTCTCCAGAGAGATAGTACAATCCTTTCCTTTTCAAGTTATTAACCCTCCATCTTCATTCCCGTCTCCAAATTGCCCTTAATTTATAAATGACTGGTCTACCCTCTGACTCTTGTATTAGTCATTACTACTTTTAACTAGCAAATTTTCAGCGAAACAAATAAAATGTGTTTCCTTCTTAATGCAAAACAAATGATAAATTTGTTATAAATAGTCAGAATACAATACCTGCAACTAGTTCTAAGAATATCCTTATTTTGTTTATTGGTAGTGATAGGTGATTATTTATGCATTTGAGAATGTCACTGGCATAAGGCAGTTTACATTTCCTAATTTTTTTTTATCTTTGTCATATCTCCAGTAATTGCAGAAATATTTAAAGAGTAGGAATGGGGAAACTAAGGTATAGTTCTCTTACATAGCTTCTAATACACTGCATTTAATAATCTCACATTAAAAAATACTATTTTGTTTATTACCATAATAGCTGTTCACCAAGTGACCTGACACATTTACATTTAAGAAAAATCTATTGATGTCTCCTTTTTCATTGATTTGCAAAGTAGGAGGAACAAATAGTTAAATAAATTACCACAGATTAATTAACTACATATTTAAAATAAAAGACATAACATTTCAAATTTATTGAGACTACCTCAGTAAAATACAATATAATTTTTTTAAGTCTTGAAAACCATAATAACTTTGGAATCTGTTTCAAATGTGAACACAGAGGAGTCGGTATTCGTCGTGATAGGATGTAGTAATTTATGGACGACTCTAAGCTTCGCTTCCCCCTCGCCTCATTCATAGTCATTCCATCTCCCTGAAAGAAGAGATGAAAAAGTTCCTATCCGTAGCATGCACCCAAACCCCACCACCCACAATTGTTGGGAATATGCTGACTATATTGATTCATATTCACACTCAAGAAACTCTGGAAATTAGGTTAGTAAAATAAACAACTGTTCCACAGAATAGGGAATCTTATTCTTAATTTAGAGACTCCCTGTGTTTCAGTATTTTGACATTCTATAAAAACTTAGCACCTATTATACTAAATGGTATTATACTAAACATTAAACAATATTTCCCGAGTGATTATTGTGTTGAAATATTACCCACGGAAAAGAATAATAAATAAACATGATACTATATGACTTACAATTTCAAATATTTAATACTTCAGAAGACCCTGTAAAATGATGCTGATGAGCCAAGGAGTGCAGCAGCCTCCAGAAGCCAGAGGGGCAAGAATCTGAACGTTCTTTAGGGTCTCTGAAGGGAGCAGAGCTTTGCCGACACCTTAATCTCTGACTTCCATCCTCCGGAAATGTGAGACAACAAACTGCTGTTGTTTGAAGCCACCAAGTTGATGGTAATTTGATACAGAAAATTTGCTACAGAGAAACTAAGGGTAAAATTAAACATACCTAGAAACAAATCCTCACACACACATTTGTCAGCAACACGACAGCCACAAACCCCACAATGGGAATTTGTGGGTGAAGTGACGGCTTCACATCCTGTGGGCAAGGAAGTCAGGGGAAAAGCACAGCAAAGGGACTTCCAACAATCCCGAACATCATGCAACACTTTTGTTCCAACAGGTACCCACAGGAGGTATTTGTGGACAAATCTGGGAATGACAATAAAACCTGGGCAGGAATTTGTTAATGAGAGCACCGATCCAGATTATGCATATGTGCCAATGTAAGATGCCCAAATGAATATAGATTTTCATAGTTTAAAGCGACTTGAAATGAATCAACTAAATGATAGAAGATATGAAAAATAAAAAAAAGTATAAATCACATTACAAAAAAGGATCACTGAGGTGGTCATATGGAGAAAATACAGATTTTTCGAGACAACCATTACAAGCCAGAAACTATTTATAGATTAAGTAATAAAGTCATTTCAGAAAATAACACAAAGCTATAATAGACACAAAGGCCATAAGCGCCATGTGTTTATATTTAGGAGAAATATACAATGTTTCTAGAATATTTCTTTAAAAATAAATGAAAGCAGTTAGCGAAGACAGACAAAACCCCTACACATTTAATAGGAACTTCTTACCTACTTTCCCAAAAGTTCTCTATATTGTGTGACAATTTGCCACACATTTAGAGAATGAAGATAAAATACACCTATTATCTCACAGTTTCACTGGGTCCTGAACCTAGAGCAATGCTGAGCAGGGTTCTCTGTAAGACCACAACAAGAGTCAAATCAAAGTGCCAAACACACTGTTTTCTTCCTTTTTTGCTATTATTTTCATTTTATTTATTTTGTTGTTGTTTTTAGCGATTCACTGAGGGTACAAAGAACCAGGTTACACTGATTGCATTTGTTAGATAAACAGCCTCTTATAATTGTGTACCACACACTGTGACCCCTGCCCCCTCCCTCCTTCCCTCTCTCTGCTCCCCCCTCCTCCACCGCCCACTGAGTACCAGGTCGTTAATTGTCCTCATATCAGAATTGAGTACAGACAGGCTGTTTTCTCAACTACAAGCTGGGCTGGGGAAGGGTCTGCTGCTAAGTCCACTAAAGCTGTTTATAAAATGTGTTTCCTTGTGTCTGTAGGACTCAAAAGTAAACCCGTTAGTACTAAGGTGTATTGTATGACGTAGTGTTGCCCCATTTCTGTTGTGCCAGAAGATGAGCAGACGTGAGACAGTCTGGCAGGATTTTCATTATTTGAAACTGCTTCTGATTTCTTTTACAATATGGGCCTTTCTATGATATGAGAACTGAAACTGAAGCTGTCAGTGGAAGAAGGATTGATACCATAGAGAAACACTTTTAGCAAAAGGGAAAGGCAAAAATCTCAGACAGAAATTATGCTCGGTTCCTGTAAAGTTCCAGTCAGTACGCCGCCTGCTTCCCCTGCCTCCCTTTCCTTCCACAGCTTCTCTCTGCCGCATCTGAAATAGCAAAACCCCATGTCTCGCCATCCTGCCCAGCCTCCCAAACGAGAAGCTGAAGAGGACAAAGAAAGACCTTTTTGATGATCTGTTCTCAACTAATTAATGGTAAGTTTTCTCTTCTTCATGATTTTCCTAATGACTTTACAGGTAAATCGTACACTTCCTGGGCGAAACTACAACTCAGACTTTACCTTACACATACAACCATTGTAACCTCATATTAATCCGAGAGAGAGAAAAAAAAGGAACATTTATTTTCTGTAGCTTCTTTTATTATGGGAATGCAATATACAGTACATATAACATACAAAATATGTATCAACTGACTTGTTTATGTGATTGGTTAGAGTTCTGGTCAACAGTAGACTACTATTAGTCAGGTTTGGGGGTTCCAACAAAGTCAAGTTTGTTAAAGAATGCCGTTACATCAGTCTAGCAAGAACCCCCATCCTCCCTGTCTGATCAGGCTGCTCAGGTGGTGCCTGGCCACCTGGCCTGCTCTGTAGGAATCCTGTTAGATCTGTTCAGCCAGGATCCCCTCACCCCTCATGTTTCCTCTTGGTAGTTTCTTCTTCACTGACCTCACCCTCTGTTTCCGAGCTGTAAATTCCCTCTTGCCCATACAATCTCTCTCCTGTACTGCAAATGCCCATGGCGGGGGTCCCTGTACCTACAGTGATGAACATGAAAAAAGTCTTTCTTACCATGCTTAAAAAAAAAAAAGAGAGAGAGAGACAATAAAAGGTAACCTGAACCTATAGGAGAAAATGAAGGAAATAAAAATTGATAAATAAGAAAGTCAATATAACAAACTCTCTTGATATATACTTGTCCTTTTTTTCATCACTCAGCTTCTTTATTTGCTATATTATTACATAAAATCATAGTTATAACAATGTATCCTCAGGGTAGGGATCAGAAAGGAGCTATAAGGAAAACAGGTTTATATATTTGGCTAAAAAAAAAAAACTAGAATAACTTCAAAGTGGCTTTTGTTAAGTTGATCTATAATGAAACTATTAAAAGTATAAATAAAAAGACTATTTTTTACTAGGAATAAAAATCTATTTAATAAGGATTAAAACAGGTAAGGAGAAATAGAAAAAAGACACAAAACACAAGCCAAAAAGCAGACACAATTCCAACAATTTCAACAATAACATGAAATCAAAATAATCCAATCAAAATGTAGAGATCCGCAGATTAAGACATTGACTGTAAAAACAAAATGCACTTATATTATCTACAAAATAGTAAAACTTTTAGAATCAAAAAAAAAGAGAAAGGAATGCCATTCAATCTGCAACTTTAGGAGCACTGAAGCAGCTATCCTCATATCAGAAAGATAGACTTGAAGGAGAAAATTTAATAGATATAAAGAGAGAAATTTCACTATGATAAAAGTGTAGTCCATGCGAAAATATGATTTATATGAATGTAATAATTATACAAATATTATATTAAAATAATATATTCAATATTACAATATTTATAAGATACCTGAATCAAAAACTGACCATACTGAAGAAAATAATAGATAATTCATGAATTAATAATCAAAGAGTTCACCACTCACCCACTTTCAATAATGGTTGGAAAAGTAGGCAGAAGATAAGTGAAGAAATAGGAAGCAAAGAACACTGTAAACCAACTGGACCTAATATAATTGTATAGAAGACGCCACTAAAAACAGCAACATTCAGAGTCTTCTCAAGAGCACCTAGAGCTCTCCTCAGCATATACCTTATGTTTGGCCATCAAAGAAGCTTCAGTATGTTTAAAAGGCTCGAGATTTCACATTGTGTCTAATCTCATGGAAATTATGCTAGAAATAAATCACCAACAGGATCAAAATTCAACATTTTGTGGAAAATATAAAACATTTCTAATAACCTGTGAGTCAAAGAAAAACTTGAAGAGTTGAAGCAGTGCTTAGATAGAAATCAATAGCTGTAAATGCATGTGTTAAGAAGAAAGACCTAAATTGTTAACAAAAACTTTTTCCCAAGAAACAAGAAAAAGATAAACAAAATAAATTAATAATTTAGCAGAGGAAAATATTATAAAGATGGGGGTGGAAATAAATGAAATGAAGAATGGAATAAAACAACAGAGAAGACTAATGAAAGAAGTTTCTCCTGTGTAAAAGTCAACACAATTGACAAGTGGTTAACTAAATTGACGAGAGAGAGAGGGGGGAAGAGAAGATACAAATTACTAAAATCATGGCTGGAAAAAATACATCATCCCCTACTTTACAGAAATAAAAATACTAATAAAGCAATCCTATAAAGAATTGTGCACCAACACATTAGATAACCAGGATGAAATGAACAATATTCTAGAAAGGTAGAACTAAAAAAGCTGATTTAAAAAGAAATTGAAAATATGAACAGACTGAAAACAAAGAAATGTATTAATTAAAGGAAAAGTTTATTCAAAGAAAAACTCAGGCCCGGATGACTTCAATGGTGAAATCTACTAATCCAAAAGATAAAATACATCAATTTTTTTGAGACTCTCCCCAAAATATAAGAATGAACATATCTCAACCTATCTTGTAACGTCAGTATTATGCTGATACCAAAATCATATAAAGATATCACAAGAAGAAAAGAAAACTATGGACCAATACCTCTTATGAACACAGACAAAAAATATTTCAAATAGATAACTAGCAAAACAAGTCTAGCCACAAATAAATTATACACAATGACCACACGGCATTTATCTCAGGAATCAAGATTTGTTTTACTCATGAAAATCAGCTCATGTTAATAGAATTAAGAACAAAACCATACAGTCATCTTATTAAAGGTGGAAACAGCGTTTGGCAAAATGCAACATCTTTCCATGATAAAAATGCTCAACAAACAAGGAATAGAAGGGAACATCCTCAACCTGATAATGTACAAATAGGGAAAATCTACAGCTAACATTCTAATGATAAAAATATTGCACACATTTCCATAAGGTCAAAAACAGGAGCAAGTCAAGTCAGTTTTTATTAGTTCTATTTAAACTGCATTAGAGATCCTATTTGGTAAATAGGCTAGAAAAATAAATAAACGCATCCACATTATTATCTTTATTCACAGATAACATGACATTGTATCTAGAATACTCCAAAGAATCCAATAAAAATGACTAAAAATAACAAATCAAGTCAACTAGTCAGCAGAATACAAATCAATACACACAATTCAAATGAATTTTTTTTTTTTTTTTGAGGCAGAGTCTCACTTTGTTGCCCTGGGTAGAGTGCTGTGGCATCACAGCTCACAGCAACCTCAAACTGTTGGGCTCAAGTGATTCTCTTGCTTCAGCCTCCCAAGTACCTGGGACTACAGGCACCTGCCTCAACACTGGACTACCCTGTTTCCCCGAAAATAAGGCAGTCTTATTTTAAGGTGTGCTCCCAAAGATGCGCTAGGTCTTATTTTCAGGGGACACCTTATCTTTCCTGTAAGTAGGTCTTATTTTCGGAGGATGTCTTATTTTGGGGAAACAGGGTATTTTTTGTAAAGTCAAAGTCTCTCTCAGCTCAGGGCAGCCTTGAACTCATGAGCTCAGGCAGTCTACTGGCCTTGGCCTCCCAGAGTGCTAGGATTATAGGATTATATCTGACAATCACATTATAGGATTATAATGGCCATTGCGCCTGGCCATTTCAAATGAATTATTGATCAATGAACAATCCAAAATATAATTAACAAAACTATTTATAAAATGTTTAAATAAACGAATGAAAAATATATGTATGTCAATCAGAAAACAATATTAGAAAAGTTTCCACCAATGATCTGCAGATATAATGCAATCTCTATGAAAATCCCACCTGTATTTTATGCAAAATGTGACAAACTAATTTTTTTTTTTTTTTTTTTTTTTGTAGAGACAGAGTCTCACTGTACCGCCCTCGGGTAGAGTGCCGTGGCGTCACACGGCTCACAGCAACCTCTAACTCTTGGGCTAACACGATTCTCTTGCCTCAGCCTCCCGAGCAGCTGGGACTACAGGCGCCCACCACAACGCCCGGCTATTTTTTGGTTGCAGTTTGGCCGGGGCTGGGTTTGAACTCGCCACCCTCGGCATATGGGGCTGGCGCCCTACTCACTGAGCCACAGGCGCCGCCCGTGACAAACTAATTTTAAAATCCATATGGTATATAAAGGACTGAGACTAGACCAAACAGTCTTGAAAAATAATTAAACATTGTCAGGCGGCACCTGTGGCTCAAAGGAGTGGGGTGCCAGCCCCATATGCTGGAGGTGGTGGTTTCAAACCCAGCTCCAGCCAAAAAACAAAGAAAAACATTGTCAGAGAACTCGTATGTACTAATCTCAAAACTCCCTGGAAAATTCTAGTAACCAACACAATGTTTTACTGGCATAAGGACATAAACGTGTGCACACATATAATATCAAGGACACATAATTAAGAGTCTAGAAGTAAGTCTATGTATTTCTAGTTAATTGCCACTTGGAAAAAATGACAAGAAAATTCAATGGGGGAAAAGAGTCTTTTCAACTAATAGTACTGGGACAACTGGATATTCACAGCAAAAGACTGATGTGGGAACCACACCTTACAATATTCACACAAATTAATCCCAAATAGATCACAGATCTAAAATATAAAACTCTCAGAAGAAAACAGCAATATGTTTGACCTTGAATTAAGAAATGATTTCTTAGATAAGATGCCATTATAAAGAATAAAGAAAAAAGGTAGATAAATAAATTAAACCATCAAAATTAAAAAAAAAAAAAAAACTTTTTTTTCTGTAAATGATACCACAGAAGAGCAGAATATATCTCAAAATCAAATATTTGGATAGCAATTGGTACCAGTATTTGTGAGGGACTCTATAATTAAGTTATAAAAAAGCCAAATAATCACTTAAAAATGAGCAAAGAATTTGAATAATCTCTTGTACAAAGAGATACAGAAATATCTGACAATCACATGAACAACATTATTCATTAGAAAAATGCAAATCAGAATCAAAACATGTTATTTCTCACTCACTAGAATGACTATAATCCAAATTAAAATGATAGCTGGTGAGAATGTGGAAAATCTGACACCCCCATAACCTTCTGGTAAAATAGTAAAGTGGTGAAGCCTCATTGGGAAATAATTTGGCACTTCCTTAAAGTGTGAAATACAGAGATACCATACTATCCAGCATCTCTTCTCCTAGGCATATATTCAAGTAAAATTAAAACTTAACTTTATGTAAAAATTTGCAAACAAATGTTTATAGCACCATTATTCATTGTAAGTCAAAAGCAAATGCAACCCAAATTTCTCCCAAATGATGAAGGAACAAATTACTATAATATACATTATATATGAGATAATATACTAACCTTTCTTTTAAGATTCATAAATAAAGTATATTATTACTATTTCTTTTGAAAGACATATATATTCAGTTTCTTTCACCCAGGTAAAAATTTTCATATGCACGGAATGTATTATTTTAATTTTTATTACCAATACATATGAGGCAAGGCCGGTGGATCGATTGACCTCACAAGATTAAGACCAGCCTGAGCAAGAGCTAGATCCCGTCTCTAAAGATAACCAGCATTGTTAGGCACCTGTAGTCCAAGTTACTTGGGAGGCTGAGGCAAGAGGATCGCTTGAGCCCAACAATTTGAGGTTGCTGTGAGTGGGGCAAGAAAGTGAGACTCTGCTTAAAAAAAAAAGTATTAAAATACCATTCATGTATAGTAGAATTCCATATGAAATTCTTTTTTTTTTAATTAAATTATAGCTGTGTACATTAATGCAATCAATGGAGCACCATGCACTGGTTTTATATATAATTTGAAATATTTTCATCAAACTGGTTAACATAGCCTTCCTGGCATTTTCTTAGTTATTGTGTTAAGACATTTATATTCTGGGAGGCGTCTGTGGCTCAGTGAGTAGGGCACCGGCCCCATATGCCGAGGGTGGCGGGTTCAAGCCCAGCCCCCGCCAAACTGCAACAAAAAAATAGCCGGGCGTTGTGGCAGGTGCCTGTAGTCCCAGCTACTCGGGAGGCTGAGGCAAGAGAATCATGTAAGCCCAAGAGCTGGAGGTTGCTGTGAGCCGTGTGATACCACGGCACTCTACCAAGGGCAGTAAAGTGAGACTCTGTCTCTACAAAAAAAAAAAAAAAAAAAAAAAAAAAGACATTTATATTCTACATTTAGTAAGTTTCACATGTACCCTTGTAAGATGCACCATAGGTGTGGTCCTTCCAATTACCCTCCCTCTACCTCCCTTCCCCTTCCCCTTTCCCCATATTCTTAGGTTATAATTGGGTTGTAGCTTTCACATGAAAGCTATAAATTAGTTTCACAGTAGGGCTAAGTACATTGGATAATTTTTCTTCCATTCTTGAGATACTTTTCTAAGAAGAATATGTTCCAGCTCCATCCATTGTAAACATGAAAGAGGTAAAGTCTCCATCTTTCTTTAAGGCTGCATAATATTCCATGGTGTAAATATACCACAATTTATTAATCCATTCATGGGTCGATGGGCACTTGGGTCCATATGAAATTCTTATCATTTTCTGTCAATGCATCAGTTTTTTTAAGCTATCTTCCTTTAAATTGTATTTAATTAAAATTTATCTTAACTGTCTTTTGCACACAAGATTTCATAGTTTCTAAATTTTATGTGATATAAAATTAACTCTCATTTTTTTGTTAATTTATCTTAACATTATTTTTAAAATCTCAGCTCATAGATTTTTGTGTGCAGTACAAGCAAATAAAATCGACATAACCTGATTATTATAGCCACTAATTATTGAGCTACCCAAACCTTTGGCCATATAATAGAAAGCAAATAAAAATGTATGCATGTACACATAAAAGTAGTTTTACTTATTATGCCAATATTTTTATATATATGGCAGTATCAAGGTATTTTATAAGTGTTTTAATGAAGTTATTGTTTTCCCTTTGGATAGAATTCTTAAATTTTTAATTAGTTACACAAATGTTATTCTTCTTTTTTATCTGTTAACTAAATGTGTGAATTAACACTCTTGAATTTGAATACAATTTATAATATTTTAAAGTTGCAAGAAGAATTGGAACCCAGCAATATTTTCTATTAAATACCCATGTGTATTTCTAGTCTTTGGAGCAGAAAAGTTACTTCCATTGTAAAATAGTCATGTTGTAAATTTGGTTTTATGGCATTCTAATCTTCGGTACCAATTAGCACATTTTATGCCTCCGTTTGGAGGATCTCCAAGTTTATACTTGTATCCATGCCAATACATTCATAATTATGTTATTTAAAGAGGCTGCATCAACCCTTATTGCTTACAAGGGTTTGCTTCAGCTTCTGGAATTGCTACCTATATTTAGCAGGTTATCAACAGTCCAGATTTTTAACTAGCTAAAAAGTTTTTGTATCATTTTCTCATACTTTCAAAGACCATAATCACTCATTGCTGGACCTTCATATTACCAATATCATCAATCAAATCAAGCTGAAAACATCCGAGGGAAGGTGGCATTTAAGGTGACACATAAACTGCACTTTCTTACAGTAAAACTTGGCCATCAAAATAAATAGCAGATCTTTAAATGATCACATTCTCGCTTTATTTCCAATGAAGAAACTTCAACTATGCTGGAGTTCTCAAACAATATCCCTCATGTTACCCTCAGTTACCCCAGTAGAGAGAATCTTGCTGAAATAAACGTATGCAAGAATAGCTAAGGTGGTATAGTAGAGTTTTGCATCAACAGATAGCACGGAAAAACTGCCAGAAAAAGTGTGAGAGACAATTAGACTCTGTATGACAGAGATAGGTAAACAAAAAAAAAAAAGCTACCCAGATGACTGAATGGACTCACTTTTTAGGCAAGGAGATGCAGGAAAAGGGAAGTCAGACACACCTGGTTGTGCCCTACCCCTTTTGGAGTTATTCTGTGTAATAATAAGATTTAAAACGATTAATAAATCTAAGGCCCTGTAAGACAAAGCTTAAACCACAGCTTCAGGTAATCAGTTACCAGGTAACTTGAGTCTCAGTATTTGGGTGGTGGATTGTCCTGATTAACAGTCTTATTTATCTTAACTGGAACATTCCAAGCCTAAAGAGTTTTTGCTACATTTGCTTCTAGAAATTTTATGTCATGCTTTATATTTGATTCTTCTTCCTCATCTTGAATTAATTTTGCATATGAGGCCTGACAATTAAGTTCATAAACTTGCCACCATGTGTTTACGTTGCACAAACAAGCCAGTATGGTTTCATAACTTCAGAATATCGAGGTCTCACATTTGTGTTTGTGTTGATGTGTGTGCCTTTGTGGGAATGTCAGAGCTTGAATTAGAGCAATGAACAAAGATTGATAAATTCCTACTTAAACTTGGCAAGAGTGGAAATGAAACATGTTATTCTGAATTTATGGGAATGATGCCATGAAGAAAATGGCAGTATCTTGTCCTAAAAATCATATAGAAACAAATAACATATATAGAAAACTTTTCTATTCTTAACATTAATGATGCAGTGAGGAATAAAAAAGCCCACACAACCATATAACATCAAAAGATTGAGAAAAGTGTGTTATCACTTTGTGACATTTTTATAGAGTACCCTGAACCTATATGCTTGCTTACAACTCAATTGTTTTATCAACTACTCTGTGAAATTCTACTGAAATTAAACAGGAATGTACTGAATCTCTTTTGTGGGAGTTGAAGATTCAGATTAGATCTGATTATTGAAAATTACAACATCTGCAGTATAGAAATTTGTTATACATATGATTAACAATAATTCTGTAAAAATTTTTAACATGGTTCCTGACGTACAGAGTAAGTAGGGGTAAACATTCAAATTTAGGGAATATTACATTGTTATTAACTTCATTGTTATCATTATTTAAGTTCTACTTGAATTTCCCACTAGAAAATATGCATAAAAGGATATAAAGTTCTAAGTCTTAATTTTGCAATCAGAATTTAAAATGCAAATTATTTAAGAAAAATATCATTTAAATGGACATTTACTATTGCAATGGTTGGGCCATAGGCTCTAAGTTGGTCTTTTTAAAAGTAATGATTATTTTTATGATACCAGTAGTAGACAGTATGGTATTATGTTAAATTTTAATTCAAATGCTGTATTTAATCTAATTTAAGTCATATTTATGAGTTGGCAAGTGTCCCCCTATGAGTAGAAACAAAAAAATCTGCTCTCAAAGGCTATCTGGCTCCCTGTCTAGAGCACATGGTTTCACCTTTCCCTTAACCCACACCCCAAATGTGCATGATGTGGTGTAATGCAGTTACATTTGTAGGCCTTTGTGATTTAGGATACTGCAGAGAGTTCAACACTGAAGGAGCAAGATAAGAGGTACTGCAAGTGCATGTTGATAAAGAAATAGTCAGTAATGGTCAAATTGCATAGTATTAAAAATGCACCAAAAGTATCTTCATGAATGCTTATATTTTAGAAAAATATATGTCCACGGAACATGAATATTTAGATGATCCATGTGTCAAAGTCAGCATTATTTATATATATATATTTGTTATACATATGATTAACAATAATTCAATATTGTTATCCAATATATATATATAGGAAAAGAAAATACATTACCATATATTCCATGCCCATATGCAAATAGGCATTTATATGTATATATCTGTGTTATTTTATATCATTTTTGTGTATGTACAGTAAACTTTATTATTTTTAAAATTTACAGTGTCTTAAACACAAAGAAAAAAATCACTTTTCTGTTAATTTTAAAGGAAAAATTCCTAAGAAAGTATGAAAGAACAATTCCAAAGACAGAAAAAGTATATTTACAGAACCTTAGAGGCCTGGTTATTTGAATATCTGTAACTCACTGGGTCGATAGATTTGTGGAGGAATCTTACCTTAAAAAAGAATAATAAAAGAGTGTCATAATTTACATTGAAGCCATATATATCTCTCTTAAAATTTGAAACATATATCACATAAAGAATAAATGATTCATTATACTGTTAGAAAAAGTTGACTACACATTCTAATTCAGAAAATAAAAGCAAAAGTAAACCAGATAAAGGCAATAAAAAAAAAAAGAAAAACAAAAGAAAGAAAACTACACAAGAGATTAGGTGTTCATTTATAAGACGTATGGTCATTCTTTTGGTGAGATCACATTCATATCCATGATTTTCATCACCACTTAGAATTTGAAGATACTAAGATATAACTTTTTTTAATCTTTAAAATTATTTTTAGTAATGTATATTTAAATTTAAAATATTTAAATAGCCCCTTTCTCTATGTCAAGATAAACAGAAGAACTCAACAAATGAATTTTAAGGACATAGTTTAAAATTACAATTAGGAAAAAAAAAGACAAGTAGGATTAAATATTACTAAATATATATAAGGTTTTATGCAGAATATAACAAAATCATTAAAAGATAATAAAGAAATATATAATAAACTGAAAGATAGTCCATAGTAATTTTAAAACAATATATCTTAAAAGTACTAATTTTCACCAAAATAATATATAAATTTAAGGCAATATTAATCTTGAAAATATCATTTCTCAGTAGGAGTTTATATGCCCTATCTAATAAATTATGAATTATATGAGAAAACAAGGGGCAAAGAATAAATATTGATGTAGAATAAAATATAAAAAACAAATTATTTGTAAGATATATCATCTTTTCAAATTATAGTTAAATAGTCATTTACATGTAGTTTTGCCAGCACCATTTATTAAACAGGGATTCTTTTCCCCAGTGTATGTAGGAATGAGTTCATCTCCAGGCTCTGTTTGTCTGGGTTTGTCAGAGAGGGCTTTTATAATTTTGAGTCCCACTTCTGCCTATTATGATAAACATTTTTGTCATAAAAGCGTGCTGACTTTTGTTGTATGCTGTTTTCTGTATCTATTGAAAAGCTCATGTGGTCCCTGTTTTTGAGTTAATTATGTTGTGAATTACTTTTATACCTTTGCATGTATTGAACCATACTTGCATCTCTGGGATGAAGCACACTTTGGTAACGATGAATTATTTTTTGATGTGCAACTGAATTTGGTTTGCCAAGATTTCACTGAAAATGTGTGCACCTATGTTTATAAGGGATATTGGTCTGTAGTTTTCTTCTGTTATTGTATCCTTTCTTGGCTTTTGTATCAAGGCGATATTTGCTTCACAGAACGCGTTGGGGAGGATTTCTTCTCTCTTAATGTTAAGGAATAATTTCTACAAGCTTTTCTTTGTAGGTTTCATAAAATTTGGGTGTGAAACCATTTAGTTTGGGACTTTTGCTATTGGAAAACTTTTCATGGCTGCTTCAATTTTTGTGCTTGGAAGTTGGCCTGTTGAGTTCTCTCTCTTCCTAATTGAGCATAGAAAGTTGTGTATTTCCGAATATTTGCCCATCTCCTCCACATTTTTGAGTTTGTGAGCATAGAAATTTATATAGTATTCACAGATGATAGTTTATATATTGCTGATACAGCCGTAATTTTTCCTTTCTCATTTTTAATTAAGCTTAAAATTTCTCTTCTTTCTGAATAATCCAGCCAGAGTCTTGTGGATTTTGTTTATCTTTTCAAGGAACCAACTTATAATCTGTACCTCTCACCAGTTACAAAAATTCACTCACAATTGATAAAAGACTTAAAGCTAAGGCAGTAAACTACAAGAATCCTAGAAGAAAATGTTGGAAAAACTCTTATAGATATCAGCCTAGGCAAAGAATTCATGAAGAAGACCCAAAAAGCAATCACAGCATCAACAAAAATAAATAAATGAAATGTGATCAAATAAAAAAGCTACAGTACAGGCAGCAACACAATCAAAAGAGTAAATTGACAATCCACCAAATGGGGAAAAATATTTACATAGACATCTGATAAAGGGCCAAGAACCAAAATGTACAAAGAACTCTAGCAAATTAGCAAGAAACTGCTAAATAATACCATTAAAAAGTAGGCAAAAGACAAGAACAAAAAAAGTTTCACATGAAGATAGACTAATGCCCAACACACTCACAAAAAATGTTCAGTATATTTAAACATTAGGGAAATGCAAATCAGAACCATAAAGACCAATTTTTACTGTATCTTAGGCCTTGGTTGTCAAATTATGTGGTACAATGTAATTCCTGAGAATAGCAGAAATCTTTATATTTTGGAATATCTCTTCAATTTAATATTGATCCAAATTACACAATATTAAAAGTTTAAATTTCACATTTTAATTTTTGCTTTATTTGAGGAAATAGATATGAGAAATTATGAGAGGCCCCCATTAACACTATGCAAGTCTTTTTATTTAAAAAATTTTGAATTTAATAATTGCCATGTAATTTATTCTGAACAAATTTAATGAGTTTATGAGTTCTAATGTAGGTCACGTAAAAATAAAAATATGCAGAGACATAAACAATATTCTCAATTTGATGCTTTAGCTAATAGATAAGTAATAAGTTACCTATGAGTTAGTGTTTTCTTTTTAATGTTTTAAAATATTTGATTATTTTTCACTTCAAAGTATTGTGGAGATAGAATTATTTTTGGTTAATGGGTAATTTTTATAATCCTTACGTCATGCTTTTAAATGTGTCTGTCACCCATATAGTGTTCACTTTACCCTTAAGTAGGTTTTCACCTAACCCCTTCTTACCTCTCCCACTGTTTGATTTCTGTTAGATTTTACTTCCTACTAAGCTCATGCGTGCTCCTCAGTTCTAATTTAATAGTGAGTACTTGTTTATTTTTCTATTCTTTAGATATTTGACTTAAGATTGTGGTTTCCAGCTTGTTTAATCCAAATTGTTGAAAGGCATTAAGTCATCCTTCTACATTGCTGAGCAGTATTCTGATATATATTTTGTCAATCCACTCATGAACTGATGGGTACTTGAGTTTATTCCATACCATTGCAACTGTGAATTGTGGTACAATAAATATTTGAGTATAGGTATATTTTTGTTAAAAATCATTTCTTTTTTTTTTTTAATATGAATAAATACCCAGTAGTGGGATTACTGGATCAAATTGTCCGTGTACTGTAAGTTCTTTGAGGTATCTCCATACTTTTCCATAGAAGTTGTACTAATTTTTAGTCTCACCAAAAATGTAGTATTGTTCCTTTCTCTCTGCATTAACACCAGGATCTCTTGTTTCTGAACTGTTTTAGAAGCCATTTTAACAGGGCAAACAATGTAATATCTTATTGTGGCTTTAATGTCCATTTCCCTGATAATTGGTGACATTTAGGTTTTTTTTTTTTTTCATAAGTTTAGCGGCCATTTGTCTATATTCTTTTGAAAACATTTTGTTCATTCCTTTTGCCCACTTTTTGATGGTGTTATTTAACTTTTTCTTGCTAACTTGCTTGAGTTCTTTGCTGACTCTGGTTATTAGGCTTTTATAAGACAGGTAGCTTGTGAATATTTTTCCCCATTCTGTAGATTGTCTGTTCTGTTGATTATTTCCTTAGCTGTACAGAAGCTTTTTAATTTAATCAGCAAGAATGTTATATTTTCTAAACAATTTTGAGAATAGAAGATAGAAATACAGAAGATAGAAACTGTAATTGTTAAATAAGTAAACAAATGTTCACTTCAAAATAATATTTGTGTCAAATTATCAATTTATAGAGAATGAAATAAACTCAATACAACTTCAATTAACCACTCTCAATGTTCAAATTTTAGTTTTTTTTTTACTGTATAGAAATCTTATTTTATAGTAACAAAATTTTAATGATGAATGTAAGTGTGGAATTTCAAATAACTTAAAAACAAATACATTTTATCCAGCTCTAATTAGTCATTAGAGTTTATACCTAAACTGCAAAAGTATGAAGTTGGGTCAGGGCAGGGAGAATGAAGAAAGCATTCTTCAGAAAAAGTAATACATGAAAAGTCTGGATAAGTACACAGAAGGAAATGCTCATGATACTGACACCTAGTACCTCTGTGCTGAGATGGAAATAGACTGGTGCTTTGTTTTTTTTTGGAAAGAATGCTAATTAGAGATAAACATAAGGCAGACCATAGATATTTACAAAAGCCACAGAGGATCAGACATTCTGAGACAGAGCTGTAAATGGGACATAAACATTATGAATAGGAACAAGTTTTAGAGCGACTTTAAATATATGTTATTTTTGAAATACAGACCTACTACTAGTTTTTAACATTTATTCAAAAGGTGCGGTGCCTGTGTCTCAGCTGGTAGGATACCGGCCCCATATACCGGCCCCATATACCGAAGGTGGAAGAGTCAAACCCGCCCAGGCCAAACTGCAACAACAACAACGACAATAACAACAAAAAACATTTATTCAAAAGAATCGAGATATTATGATTTTTGTATATGATAAATGTTGCATAAATATACATTTAATAAATCAATTAATGTATAAATTACTGACAGTTATTTCCAGAAATAGAGTGTCATAATGCAAAAAGATAGTTATAATCAGGGATAAGGGTAGTAGTATTTGCATATTACATAATTCAAAGTCTTTTTCTTTAAGATTCTATTCTTCTTTTAAAAAACATTATTCTTTCATTGTTAAATAAAAACAATTACTTGGGTAAGGCTGCAGATCTCTATTTCATTCAGTTAACTTCCAGTAACGTATACTTGAATGTTGTGATAAGCCATTATAAAACCTCCGCTTAACTTGTGGCAGATTGACCATAACAACAAAAGAAAATGAAACAAACTCTCTAGCACTGGACAAAAGAATATAAACGGACAAACTGATGGAAAGTCTTTTTTTGTAATTTAAATAATATGTATTTATAAATAAAACATTACACTAAATATATAATCACCCTGACCATATTAATGTATGTCAACTTATTATGTATTGTATTTCCCTATTAAACAGAGGATAATATATTTTATCCTTCTGTGTGCCTCTGATACAGAAATCTTGTTCTTCAATTAATGTATCAAAACAAGTTATTGATTGGTTTAAATAACTATTTTCATCTTTGTTTTTATTTTGTTATATCTACTTGATAAAACAACCAAGTATAGATTTTTATTTTTAAATAGTGAATTTAATTATTTACTGGTATAAAATAGCTATTAATCAAGTGAAGGTTTAATGAAATCAAACAGCCTATACTACATACTATGTAGAAAATCCTTGCTTATAAAAAAAAAAGTGTGTTTTTTCCCTAGAAACTTACAGATGTTCCTGTGGCTTTAAGGTTTGATATATTTATTTTCACTCTGAGAAGACAACCAAATAATCACGGATGTCATGGAGAGGAAAATAGTGAACAATACAGGCATTAAGTTAAAAATTCTGATAACCTTATGTGGATCGAGAAGACTATGTCATATTATTCTTTCATCTGTTAATAGAGTCTTTTGAGAAATGTGTTAACTATTCTCCATGGGTATTTGAAAAGGACACCAAGGTGATTATTGTAACACTAGTGCAAAGAAAGGTGTTGCATTTGTTTTATTAAAGGAAAACTGCATGTTTTTAAACCAAGGAGATGCCGGGCATGGTGGCTTATGCCTGTAATCCCAGCATTGTGGGAGGCTGAGGAGGGAGAATTACTTGAGCTCAGAGTTTGGGACTCACCTGAGTGAGAGTGAGTCCCCGACTCATGAAAAAAAAAAAAAAAGGAAAAACCCAGCAGGGCGCAGGGTGAGGGCCTATAATCCCAGCAGCTTCTGGAGGCTTAGGCAATGGGGTGCCCACAGCCCCAGTCTGAGGTTGCCGTGAGCTATGACGCCCACTGCACTCTGCTCAGGGGCATAGGGTGGGACTCTGTCTCAAACAGAAATTAAGAAAGAAAGAGAGAGAGAGAGGGAGGGAGGAAAATTTTATTTTATTTTATTATTTTATTTATTTTTTTTTTTTATTAAATCATAACTGTATACATTGATATGATCATGGGGCATCATACATTCGCTTCATAAACCATTTGACACATTTTTATCACAGTGGTTAACATAGCCTTTCCAGCGTTATCTCAGTTACTGTGCCAAAACATTTACATTCTACATTTACCAAGTTTCGCAAATACCCCCGTAATATGCACCACAGGTGTGATCCCACCAATCCCCCTTCCTCTACCCACCCCCCCCTTTCCCACTTCCCCCTATTGTTAAGTTGTAGCTGGGTTATAGCTTTCATGTGAGAGTCCCAAATTAGTTTCATAGTAGGGCTGTGTACATTGGGTACTTTTTCTTCCATTCTTGGGATACTTTACTAAGAAGAATTTGTTCCAGCTCCATCCATGTAAACATGAAAGAGGTAAAGTCTCCATCTTTCTGTAAGAAAAATTTTTTTAAAAGCTTTTCTTCTGCCTATTTTTTTATAAGCAGCATTTCTCAGAGATGGTGTCAAAGAGGGCAATTTAGTGGATCAGAAGTCTGTATCCTTCCTGCACTTCTGTGTCTTTTATTCAGTGGAGTCGTATTGTCTCTGATGAAACACCTCCAGCCATGGTGAAGTAAAACGCCAGACGAGTTGTTAAAAATGTATCATGCATGAATATTGTAGCTGGAGTTCTGCCTTCACTGAGACCTAGACTCTCGCCTTGATCAAACTTTAGCATCTCTGAGCCCTCTCCTTCAGCCTTGGGCTCCTGTCTCCATCTTTGTCAAGTTCATTGATAGCAAGAATCCTAAGTCAGTTTAGAGAGAAATCTTCACCCTTGATACTGAATCATCCTAGCCTGCTTTCAGTAAAAATCCTACATAACTTTAGCAAAATCCTCCTATGTGTGATGTCTCTTAGTAATGTTCATTCACTGATCCCTCACCCTGCTTGGGGATATAAATCCCCTTTGTATTTGCTATATTTGAAGCTGAGCCTGATCTTTCTCTCTTATTGCAATATCCCAATTGCAATAGTCTTGTGTAAAGTCTTTCTTAGTATTTCAACAAGTGCCAGAATACATTTTTCTTTAACAAGGGAGTTTTACCCCTACTCGTAAACAGAAATAAATAAGAAAAGAAAGAGTGTACTAATGAGCTTTAAAATGTATTATATTATGATATGGAATGTAAGGAAAGATAATATCTCATGTAATCTCTCTAACAACTCCTAAAAGAAAAAAAGGTAAAATTAATATACAACAGTGTAATAAGAATTCATCATGTGTTTATAGAAAGCAGTGTTAATTTACGTATAAATGAGCATAAAATCTCATGGTTATTGATTACATGTTGGGATAATGTGGTATTAAAGCATTGCCTCACAGTTCTTAAGCCAATAATAGGAATTTCACCTATTCACTGATTCTTTGGCTCTTATAATAAAATATGAATAATCATTTACATTACCCGTTGAAGGGAGGAATTTTTTCAAATAAATGAAACATAAGGAATATTGCTAGCCCCTCCATGATCATTAATACTAATATATTAATGATCCTACTCCATGTGTAAAGTTGTAATAATAAACTAGAATATTCATTTATTTTTGTATGTAGCTTTCCAGAGTATAATTTTAAATCTATGATTTATATGAAGGTTAGAATGAATATTAGAAAAAATTAAAATTATCATACTAAGAAAACAAAATTTATCACCAATCTTACAAAAGTTTTCCCAGTAACATACTACAAAAATCTTCACAAATCTGACAACTAGCTAGAGTTGACAAGCCTCTAAAAAATGTGGGGCCCTACACATTTTCATTTTTTTTCATACATAGCTGAATTGTGCCTAATTAATAGTTGTTATTCTAACTTGATTGAAAACAAAGATTTTGAAAAGAAGGCATTATTCTAAAATGAAAAAAAAGAATATACCTGGAAATGAGAAGACTCATTGTTTTCTGGAAATTCAGGCATTAACTTTTACTATTACAAACTTATTAGCATTAAAAATCCTTACAGAAATTCATCAGAAAATGCCTGATAGATGCCTAGCTTAGTGTTAGGTGGAAGCTCAAAAGTATCTTTTTGGTTACAAAATTAGAGTATGACTTAACTCAGATGTTGATCATGAATAACAGGAAGAAAATGAAGTCCTGGAGAATGAACAGAAGTAGCAGCCCCTCCTGACGGCAATGCCCATAGCAATGTCTGGTTAATATGTAGGAATCAGTTATTCCGGTTTTATTTGCCCATTTCTCATAACTAATATATCTGAATTTGTTCTCATAAGAGAGCCAGTTTTTAGATATTATTTCTTTTGAGGGGTCTGAAAGAGTCTTTTTCATACATATAAAATTTCTATTAGTTGCCTGTGTTTTTTTTTTTTGTCCTGATTGATTTACACTATGTATTTAAATGATGTGGATATAAAACCTCTGTTAGATGTATGTATATCTAAATAACCTCCCACTTTGTCTTGTTTATTCAATATGCTACAGATACCTAATTGACAAATAGAGTTCATTAGCTGTATCACTTCTATATTTCATACGCCATTCACGAAATCTTTGCCTACCTTACATTGTCATGAGACTACATGACAGTGTGGTTTTCTCTTCTGTTTTTTTCAAAGCATTTTCTTTCACATTTAGATCTAAAATATATCTGAACTTATTTTTGTGTTTTATAGGCAGAAATCTAAGTATATTTTTTCCTACTTTATAACCAGTGAGTCAACACTATTTAATTAAAAGATAATCCCAATAATAGTGTAACTTTGTTTTCCATAATCCAGATAGACATATACATGGGAGTGTCACTTTGGGTCATCAATTGTGCTCCTTTTTTTTTTTTTTTATCTACCTTTGTACCAGTATCATATTATCTAAATTACTAAGACTTCCTATTAAAATTTGGTCTCTTTTTGTTGTTCTTGGCCTTTGAAATTAGTATTCAAATTCTTTTTTTTTAAATTAAATCATAGCTGTGTACATTGATATGATCATGGGGCATCATTCACTAGCTTCACAGACCGTTTACCAAGTTTCACATATACCCTTAAGCCAATAATCTACTATCTAGTAGAAATTTGAGATGGAGTTCCGAACACAATGACTAGAATAACTGTAGAAGGATGTTTATATATATATATATATACACACACACATATATATTCACTGAGTAGAAAATTAAACCATATAAGAAAATAGAAACAAACTAATTGTTGATATAAGAATGGATAGATATAACGTGTCATATTCACAAAAGGGAATATTACCTCATGAAAAGAGAATGGATCTCAACTATACGTTAGGATAAGGATAAAAGTCTTAACATCATGTCACTAAGTTGATATAGAAATCAAAGTATGGTATGATAGTGTTTTATAAAGTTCAACAAGTAATGCGAATTGAAAAAAATAGATATGATAAAAATGTATAAATCTTTATATATGTGTGTATGATAAATATGTCTTAAAGGTAGAGAATATTAAAACCGACAATAAAACTAAAAATTTGGAAAAAGGGAACAAGTGTACAGATAGAGAGGATAATATTACCTAAGTAATATGCTTGGGGATATGTTCCACTTCCCTGTTTGCCGGTGTTTTTTGGATATATACATAAGTAAATATACCCAAATTAAAAAAATAAAATAAAAACTAGCATCATTATCACACCAAAAAATATCCATTATTCAGTTTTGTACCTAAGGTCCCAAGTAATTAGCCAATTAAACACATATGTGTGTAGATATTTAATTCATTGCTTATTAAATCAATGAAGATGCATGTTTTCCACTAAGTATTATTTTTATTGTTGCTTGATGATAAAAATGAATATTTTTCTTTCCTTTTAAGAAATTCTGCAAGCTTTTTTAATCATGAAGTTATAAAATAACAAAAAGTTGGGGCTTATACATAAATTCACCTAGAAAACTGCTATTTTAATAAGAATCTGAGTAGGATGAAAAATGATTAATTCTCTTGTATTTCGAAAGTTCTAATACTTGGCTCACTCCAAGAGAAACTTTATGTTTAACCAGACTGAAGTTGCAGATATGCTCATATAAATGCAAACTAGATGTGCTATCCAGGAAAGGCCATTTCCTCAATCTAAAGCTCTTTAAATATCCGATCTAATATTGAAAAAATTCCATCAAAAAAAGTGACAACAAACTTTCCTGTAAAGGCCGAGGCATGTCCAAAAGAAACTGGAAAAAATATAAATAATTGGAGACACACTATACATAGTTACTTTTACCAGTACATTCATCCATACGGAGTTTATTCTTATCCCTCTCCCCACCAAATCTTTCCCTGTAACAGAAGGATGACTCTATACTTATAGAATATACCTGAAAGTATTGGTGTTTAAACAAGTATGCATATAACGTATAAAGACCAATTATTCAGAATGCTCAAATGTAAAGAAGAGCCTCTGAAAATCTATATAATTTTTATAAAGATTTGGACCATAATGTTTGGGTTGACTCAAAGGCAGATGCGTTATATTTTTATATTTTTTGACTTGCAGTTCTCTAATCAAAGTATATTATTTCTTAACAACTCTAAATCTGAGCACAAGACCTTGCCAACCAATGCCATTTAATATAATAATTATAGAAAGTAGGAAGTGAAAATTGGTATCAATACAGTAAGATATTATAGACCCAACCTTTTCATTATTTTTTTACAGTGCCTACCACAAATAACTCCAATGCGAACTCTGGATGGACTTCTCCCATTCTCTTTCTCCCCCTCTCTCTCCCTCTCTACCTGACCAGTTTTCTCATCTAGATTCACCATCTACATGATAAAAACTCCTCCTTGTACATCCTGACTCAAGTCACCTACCCCAAACCCCACACTTGTGCACACAATTATTTACTACATGCCTCCACTAGCATGCCTGTAATAGATTTCTCCATTTAAAATGCCAAACACTGAGTTTTGGACATTCACTTGGAAGCTGTCATAGTTTTTCTCGTTTTTACTAAATAGAAATTCAGTTGTGGGCGGCGCCTGTGGCTCAAGGAGTAGGGCGCCGGTCCCATATGCCGGAGGTGGCGGGTTCAAACCCAGCCCCGGCCAAAAACCACAAAAAAAAAGAAAAAGAAATTCAGTTGTTTTGATCCCACAACTGCAAACCAGAGGCCACCATCTATTCTTTCTCTCCACCTGACAGTCAGTCTCCCAGTATATTCTTTGTACTTTACTAGAAAATATATCTACAATTTGTTCACTTCGCACAACCTTTGTTCCTCCTTGTACCCAAGTCACCATAATTTCTCAGAATATTTATGAGACTCTGGCTGGTCATTTTTGACTTGGCCTTAATTACCTTGTCCCATCCAAAGGGAGCCAAAGTCATCTTTTGGAAACATAAGTCACATAATGTCATTGTTTAAAATTACCCAGAGGCTTTCTACATCACTTATGTGAAAGCAAAAGTAATTTGAAAACAACCAATCTCCCATCTTTGTGACATTTTCACCTACTGCTCTACTCCTTATGAAGGACCCCTGCATTCTTGCTTTTCTGCAAACACATCAAGCCTTCTCCTTTACTGTGGTTTTTGGCCAAGACTCACTCTCACACCACCTTTCACCATATCTTTGAGTAGTAACCGAAATAATAATTCTACTATTTACCAGTAGAGATGCACCAAATTAACTACTTTACATAAAAAAAACACATACACATATATCTCTCATATATATTTTCATTTTATATTATATAAGCTACATCTCTATCAATCTATCTCCATGTCTTACATTTGGTATATGTGTTTTTGTGTATCTATACATATATATCCAGACAGACATATATATATATATATATAAGTGTGCATATGTGTGTGTATATATATATATAATTATTCTTTATACTTATACTTAATTACTTTAAGGAAAAAATTCTTTAAATAATTTCCCATTTAGGACTCATTGAGAAAATATTTTGCTATAAATTTGCTCATTAGAAAGATAGATGATACAGAGAAAGATAGATGATATATATATATATATAGAGAGAGAGAGAGAGAGAGAGAATATATGGATATATATATATGGAGCGAGAGAAAGATGAAATGAGGGAATTACCTTTCTTTCCTATGTAAGCAAAATGAATCCAAGTCACATTATATTATAGGTCATAAATGCCATGCATGGGAAAAAATTCTATGACATCTTGATTTATCTCAAGTGTTTTTTTCTGTGTCTTAGCTTAGGCTAATGTAAGGGCAATAAAATTCTGCCTCAATGTCTTTTTAATTTGTACTCTCTCTGCCAACAGTATATTGGAGTTTTTCATTACCTTTTGAGAAAGTTAGTTTGAGCTGTGAATTATCTACTCTTTTAGAATTTTATTTTGCCTGTATTTTCCTCTTAAAGTATTTACATGGTGTGAAAAAATATTTTAATATAATTTTCTATTGAATTTACTTTTTGCCATAATTAACTAAATTTGAATGTTATTCAAAATGAAACTACTTTATATTTTATGGCACAATTTTACTTTCAAAACAATTTTAGAATTACATCCAGTTGAAAAATAGTGCAGAAGTTTGTATGTAAGTTGCCCAACATGCCATACCTACTTTTAAAACCATAGTTTTAAGTGCCTATTTCTGACTTTGGCAAATACAACTTTCGTACTTTGGTCAAATACGACTAGCCTAACAACAGACATTATTCATATTTGATCAGTGTCTTAGTCTTTAACAGAACGTTACAGACTAGGTAATTTATAACAAACAGAAAATATTTTGTCTTATAGTTTGGGAGACTGGCAAGTGCAAGAGCACGGTGCCAGTATCTGGTGAGTTCCACTGTGCTGTTTCATTCCATCAAGGAAGACAGAAGGCAGCAGAGCATGAGCAAGAGACAGAGAGTGATGAACCCAAGTTTTATAAGACCAACTCTGTGATAATACACCCATACTTGATAATGATGTTAATTCATTCATGAAAGCATAGCTATCATGGCATTATCAACTGTTCATGGTCCATCTCTTGAAACCACCTTAACAGCAATTACATTTCAAAATGAGTTATACAGGGGACAGTCCAACCATATGAACCAGTTTTTACAAGCCCTCTTTTTTGGTGGTCTATAAAATTTTAATATACATTTAACTTCGTGAAACCACCACCACAACCAGGATACAGAATTTTTCCATTACCACAAGAAATTCCCTTGTGTTGCTCCATTATAGTCACATTCTTCCTCCAACCCTAAGCCCTGGCAACCACTAAACCATGCCCATTACCACAATTTTATGATTTTGAAGGTTTTATATAAGTAAAATCACATTCTATGCAATCTTAAAGTAACATTTTCTCTCAATTTAATGCTGTTGAGATGAATTCAAGTTGTAGCATGTAACAATAGTTTGCTTCTATTTACTGATATTATTCCATTGCACATATATATCACAATTTGTTTATTGATTTATGTATGAATATGTAGGAATAATTTGGGACATTTATTTGGAAAAAGTGCCAGAGAGTGCAACTGCTGTGCTGTGCGGTGACCATATGTTTAAATTTATACAAAATTATCAAAATGTCTTTCAGAATGGGTGCACTATTTTACATGTTCGTCATAAATATGTGAGGGGCCCAGTGACTCTACATCCCTGTGTCTATGTAACTTATTTTTATAAACTTAAAATTTCAGGTCTTAGTTATGCTGCCCTCCCTGATCCTTAGATTCTACATTTTTTATAATGTTTATATTCATTTATTTATTTTTGTTTTGATCATAAATTTATACCACAGGTGGAATTCTTCCATGTAGCATGATATACACACCATATTTATTGCCTTCCATGTGGATCTACGCCAATACTATTTTTTCCTGTTTTTCCAATGAGTTAAAAGCCATCGTATTTTTCCTCATGGATTCTCTACTCTGTTCAAGTGATGCATTTGCCTTTGCCTTTAGATCAAAATATTATACCTGACTTAACAGTGCGATGTTATTATGTGGTTTAATATCAAATAAAGCTCCACTATTCATTTAATAACACTCACAATTTTCTTCACCCTTCCTGAATATCTATATTATCCTATTTATTCTTTATTTATAAAGTTTATAAACTATATAATGCTGAAAATATATAAAGTTTATATATTTATATTAACTTTATAAATATGTGAAGTTTATATATTTATAGTTTCCAATTTAAAGTATTATTAATTCATATATCATATTGTATACAATTTATATTTAAATCATATTAATCCTTTTTATCTCAGGCATATAGTTTTTCATGTGTTTACATTTGGTATTTTATTTTACTAATTTAAAAAAATTTTCAAGTTAACATACTTTGGTTGAAATTATTTTTTAAAAATATTAAGCATTAAAATTTTTTGATAATTTTAAAATTTCTTTAGGAAGAAAGAAATTTTAAATAGCTAGATTAAGAAATTTTGAATAGCTAGATTAAGAAAATGTTTATTAATTTTTTTTTTCTTTTTGAGACAGTCTTATTCTGTCACCCTAGTTAGAGTGCTGTGGCATCATCATAGGTCGCAGCAACCTCAAACTCTTGGGTTTAAGCAATCCTCTTGCCTCAGTCTCCCAAGTAGCTGGGACTCCAGGAGCCCGCCACAATGCCTGGCTAGTTTTCAGAGATGGGATCTTGTTGCTTAGGCTGGTCTGGAACTCCTGAGCTCAAGTGATCCACCTGATTTAGCCTCCCAGAGTGCTGGGATTATAGGCATAAGCAACCACATCTAGAACCACTAAGATAATCCAGGATAATCTTTATTTTAAAGTCAGCTAATTAGAAACCTATGTTTTGTCTGCAGCCATAATTCTCTTTTAATATATAATCTAACATATTTGCTTATCCCAGTGATTAGGGCATATAGATCAGGAAGCAGAGTGAACAATATTCTGCCTACTACAGTGTAAGATGAAGTGAACACTTTCCCCACATGCAGAATATATTCAACCCATTCCAGTCTCTGCAAACATCTTAATCCATTATAGCAGCACTTGAAATCTAAAATTTCAATTACAGCTCATAGCTTCAAGTCTCAAATTTGTTTATTTTTCTAGGTAGAGTACCATGATGTTATGCCTCATAGCAAGCTCAAGCAATCCTCTTGCCTCAACCTCCTAAGTAACTAGGAGTACAGGTGCCTAGGACTATGCCTGGCTAGTTTTTCTATATTTAGTTGAGATAGGGGTCTTGCTCTTGCGTGGCTGGTCTTGAACTCCTGACCTCCTGAGATCCTCCCACCTTGGCTGCCCAGAGAGCTAAGATTAAAGGCATGAGCCACCACACCACATTAATGTAAGTTATGCAAACCAGGTATGGATGAGACTTTAGTGATAATTCATCCTGAGGCACATTTATTTTCTTTGAACAAGTTAACTCAAAAAACTAGTTACTTGCCCACAAAACATAATGGTGGAATCGGCATAGGATAATAGATATAGATATCATGGTGGGGGAAAAAAAAGAAAATGAAAGGAAAAAGATAAAAAGAATTACTTTTCCCAAGCAATTGTGCAATTCTACCAGTCAATATCCAAATGGTCTTAAAATCAAATGGATATTTAAGAGAATATTGTAAACCATTGTGGTTTGCAGCTGAACTCCCTAGGCTTCACGCTTTGCACAATTGTGCAATTCTACCAGTTTTAAGACCAAATGGATATTTAAGAGAATATTGTAAACTATTGTGGTTTGCAGCTGAACTCCCTGGGCTTCACTCTTTCTGCTAAAGTTTGAAATTATATGCTCAGAATAGCATAGATTTACCAAAATTGTATTCCCATTTTTTATTATTTCTTAAGTTAAAAAAATAAGCATTAGAATTTATGCTTATTTTTTCCCACTTTTTCCTTTTTTTCCGTATTTCTTTTTCTTCAGACAGAATCTCACTCTATTCCCCCAGGCTAGAGTACCATGGCATTATAGCTCACAGCAACCTCGAACCCTGGCTCAAGCAATCTTCTTGCCTCAGCCTCCCAAAAAGCTGGGACTACAGGAGTGCACCATTATGCCCAGCCAATTTTTTCTATTTTTAGTAGAGACAGGGTCTCACTCTTGCTCAGGCTGGTCTCAAACACCTAAGCTCAAGCAATCCACCACCTTAGCCTCCCAGAATACTAAGATTATAGGTGTGGTCCACTGTGCTCTGCCTGGCAGCCCACTTTTATTTTTCCAATTCATTTGTGTCCAGCTGGCAATTTATTTTTTAATTCAGTTTTCATGAATCTTATAGATCTGTTTTGCAACCCCATGAAGCAAGAATCTTCCCAGCAATTCCCTGGATGTCCTTATCTCTATTGCTGAGTTCTTCTGAGACAGCTCAGCAGATTCATGGGGCCTAATCTCTTCAAAGAACTTTCTGTGTAATTGGATTTTCTGATCTTTGGATCTTTCTAGAGCATTAGCTAAAGATGTCCAGTCATGCTCTAACTTTTCTTCCATAGTATATTGATCTGAAATTGATTCTTCCAAATTTAGCATCTTTGGCAATATGCATATGATAAACATTTCCAAATCATCAAGTTTTGGTTCCGTTACTAGGAAGGATGCTCCTCAGATGCCTTCCCTCAATCTAACTCTTCCCTTCCTTATTTTCCTATCAGCAGCAGAAAGAAGCCAGACTGTGCTTTCAACACTTTGATTTTAAATTATTATAGTTAAATGTTATCATTCATGTTTACTAGTTATACTTTTTTATTACATTCTACAACACAACTTGGCTAGGCTTTCTGCTACTATTTGACACATATTCCCTTTCTTCTTGTTTTTAATAACATGTTTCTCATGCCTTTTTTGGTCCATATTTCTACCAACATTTTGCTAAGCACAACTTAAATAGTCTTTAAAATCATGTGTGTTTTCTCTGCTATGCTCCTCGTTTTATTCTGATCTCTCCCTAGTAGAGTCGTTGGCACCATAATGCTACTAACAGTCTGGAAGGCAGTTTAGGTTTTGGCAATCATGCCCCTCAAATGCCTTCTGCCTTTGTTTATAGCCAAATTTCAAATCCACTTCCAAACCCATGTTTTTACATATGGGTTAAAACAACCCCCATCTTGGTAATAAAATCAGATTTAGTTTGCTATTGGCGTTTTAAAATATTATTAGACATATGGTAGCTTAAAATAATACAAATTCATTCACTAGGATTGGAGATACGAATACTGAAATGGACCTCACTTAGTTAAAATGCAGTTGCCAGCAAGACTGTTTCTTCCTGGAGATTCTAGTAGAGAATTTGTTAATATGCCTTTTTCAGCTGCTGGAGACCCCCTTCATTCATTCCTTGTCTTACGCCACTGTTCTGTCTTCAAAACCAACAACGTCACTAAGGTCTATCTTACATCACCTCATTCTGACACTGATTTTGAATGTTTTGCCTACCTCTTTAACATTTATTGGGTCACCTTGAACACCACAGAATAGTCTCCCTATTTTAATGTCAGTAATAAAAATCCATAATTTAATCAGCAGTTGAAATATTTTTCTCTTATAATCTGAAATATCAACAGATTTCAGCCAGTACTTTGAATATAGAGATTATTATTCTTCCTGTCAAATGTTGTTAACAGTATTCTTTGAATTTCAAATTCCATTCTTCATTGATGATATATGAGAGAGTATAAATAAACTCTTACTTGTGTCCCAAGAGATTTTTTTTTTTTCTGTTCTCTGGAATTTTCTAAACTAACAACTATATGTAAACAGTTTTATTTTTCTTCCAATATGTGTACCTATTTTTTTTTTCTTTTTATGCATTATTTCACTACCTAAGACTTGGTACAATGATGACTAGAAGTTTTAAGAGAAGAAATTCTTACCTCGTTCCTGACCTTACTAGGTAATAAAGAGTCTAGTTTCTCTCTGGTAAGTAGGATGATAGGGTATTCATGTTTTGTTTGACTCTGGTTTTGTTTTTTTTGTTGTTGTTGTTTTCTTTGCCTTTTGTAGATATGAAGAGGTTCTCCTATATTCTTAGTTTTCAGATTGTTTTTGTCATAAATGAGTGTTGGATTTCATCACATTCTTTTTTATGTATTAATTGACAAGATCACATGATTTTCATTTTAACCTGTTGTGATAGATAATAGTGATTGATTTTTAAAGTGTTGAATCAATTTTTCATACCTAGTGAAAACATTCCACTGGATATGCTGTATAATTTTAAATATATTTTCGAATTCAATTTGCTAATATTGTTGAGGATATTTTCACCTCCTTTGCAGTTCTTTGCACCTCTTTTTATAAAGACATTGTCTGTAGTTTTGTTTTTCTCAGAAAGTCATTTATGTTTCCTTGTCTAGTCATTCCTGAAAAGGGCAATTCAGGACCCAGACAATGAGTTAGAAATCATTCTTCTTTTATTTCTAGAAAATACTATGAAGAATTATCATTTATTCCTTGAATGTTTGGTAGAATTCACTTTGGAAACCATCTTCATGTGTTATTTCTTTTGGAAAAGTAATTAATTAATGGTTACAATTCTTTAACACCTATAATTTAGGCAGTTTACCTCCACTTATATGTGCTTTGGTAGTTTGTACTCTCAAGAAATTGGTTCATTTTATCTACATTATCAAATCTTTAGAGATAAACTCATGCATAGCATTCCTTTGCTATCCTTTTATTTATTTATTTATTATTATTATTATTATTTTTTGAGACAGAGTCTCACTTTGTCACCCTTGGTAGAGTGCTGTGGCATCATAGCTCACAGCAACCTCTAGTTCTTGTGCTTAGGTGATTCTTTTGCCTTAGCCTCCTAAGTAGCTGGGACTACAGGCACCTGCCACAATGCCTAGCTATTTTTTTGTTGTTGTTATTGCAGTTTGGCCTGGGCTGCCACCCTTGGTATATGGGGCTGGCACCCTACTCACTGAGGGCCTTTCACCTTTGATATTTGTAATATGCACCTCTATTTTTTTCTTTTTCTCAATTACACTGGCGATAGGTATATAATTTTATTGATATTTTCAAAGAATCAGCTTTTTGATTTTGGGGGTTTTCTTTGTATTTTTTTCTGTTTTCAATACCATTAATTTCCGTTTTAATTACTAACTCAAATTACTGCTGTTAACTCAAATTATTCTTCTTTTACCAGTTCTTTGAGGTAGGAAACTTAAATAAATGATTTCAGATCTTCCTTTCTCAATGTCTGCATTTGTTATTACTAATTTTCCTCTTCTCATCACTATTTTCAGTGAATTCCCTAATGTTTTATCTTCATTTTTATTTAGTACAAAATATCTTCAAATTTTATCTTGAAACATTCTTAACCCATGTGTTACTTACAAATGTTTTCTTTAATTACCAACTATTTGTCTGTTTTCTAGTTATCTTTCTGTCTTTGATTTTTAACGTAATTCTATTGTGATCTGACAACAAAATTTGCATGATTTCTATTCTTTCAAATACGTTAAGGTATGCTTTATGGCCCAGATGTAGTCTATTATGATGAATATTCCTTGAAAGCCTTGAGAAGAATGTATATTCTGAGGTTGCCAAGAAATCTTCTATCAACATAATAACTACTATCAAATATCAAATATCTATGCAACTTATATCAACTTGACTTACAGTGATGTTCTACTCATCTATATTCTTATTGATTTTTCTGTCTGCTTGATCGTTCAGTTACTGAAATAGGAAGTGCTATAGTTACCAAATCCAAAAGTGGATTTGTGTATTTTTCCTGACAATATTGTCAGTTTTTTGCCTCACCTATTGTGAAACTCTTTCTTCAGTTATGGAATAACAGTGTGATGTAAGTGAGGCAAATATCTCAATCAGTGAAAGCTTATTAAGGCAAGGTCTTAGAACAGTCCAAGAAAAAATGTAAACCACAGATGCACCTGTGACTGTTTTTTTCTGAAAAGAAATTTGGGTAGGTGGAGGAATGATTGATCTTGTTCTGCCTCTGTTTTGCTCCTCAGAAGATGAACTTAAACTTGTAAACAGCATTATTCGGGTGGAATTGAACAGACTTTAGTTTTAGGAGCCAGACTTAGCCTACAAACCCAGGGTTAAAATTTGCGTGTCCTTACTTATAGAATTTCCTTACGAACAATGTGTGGGTATAGTCCCTAGAGATGTCTGAGACCTTTACCCATTCTGTGTAGGATACGGCTAATGTGTATTATTAGTAGCAGTTGTTCATTTGGAGGGGAGTGTTGCATGACTCAGCCTCCACGCTTGACCTTGTTTTTTTCATAAAGTCTTGATGGAACAGTAAATGTTTTGCTTGAGTTAACTGTTAACTTGTAAAGGGAGAAATGTCACCTCAAGGTATATCACAATACAATATGTTAATATTGCTTAACTATGTTTGAGTCTGCGTAGTCCAAATTTACTGCAGCTAAAAACAATATTAATACATATATGCAGGTCTGCGTTTGGAAAACATGTTATTGATATGATTTTATTACCTTCTTAAATAAGAATAACAACTCAGGTAAACATAGATTTGAAAGGAAAATAACTGAAATTTTATCTTTTCAATTACAGATGTGATTTTATGTCTATATAAAATGGAAGGAAACTGAATAAAAGCTATAAAAAATTGTAGGAGAAACTAACCTCATTTGCAAATCTGAACCAGAGAGAAATAAATCATTAGCATTTTGTAAGCACAATTCCCTGAATAAACAGAATTATGTTAAGTCAAGTATTCAGTAAAACAAAATATTTGTATTTTCACTTTTTTGGGGTAAAATGTATACATTGGTAATGAGACAGTCACCATTTTTTATAAACATTCCCTTGTGTTAATTTTTAATCCAAAAGATGAACTTAAAATACACAGTGTTAATAATGCGTTAGTAGTAACAATAACAATCATTCATTGTATTTTAAGTTCATCTTTAGGATTAAAATGTACACATAATGAATTTAGTAGGAACTGTAGTAATCATGTTGAGGGATATTTTTTAAATGGAAAGTGATTGCTTGTACATTTTACACTGAATGTATTTATGTATTCTCTAAGACCATATGTGCATTCTCTTTCATGTTTCTCACTTTTTCTGAGCTTTACCTAAAGTTCCTTTAATGTCCTTTTATCTAAAGTCTGTTCATGATTTAGATACTATCTAAGATAAAATTTTTTCTCTACCATGTCCCTCACTTCTTTCTGAGTCCTCACTAGCAGTCACCATTAACATGCTCATTTCTACCCAAGGTCTGGTTAAAGCAATCTAGGATTTTAATATCATGCTCCCTCAAGTTCTTCTAGTTTCTATCCATTCTCTAATCTCAAAACAAATTCCATGTTTTGTGTATTTGTTACAATAGCACCTCACTCTTCATATCATTATCTGCAGTAGTTTTCTATTATTCCTATAACAAATTACCAGAAATGTAGTGGCTTGAATCAAGTAAATTCAACAAAATGATTAATGCTTTTTACATCTTTTAAGATTCTTAGCTGAAATATAAATTGCTGACTCTTGCTAATTTCAGTAGAAAAATAATTCATTCAAATGTGATTGCATGAGTCATAGAATAGACAGAATATCACCAAAGCGAGGGAGAAAAAGCCTCAGCTCACTCTTTAAGGATAGGAGATGAGGATAATGTTTTCATTGTATGTCCAGGAAGATAAACTGGCAATACAGATTCTGCCAACACTGTCCCATCGGACGCTGTTACAATATGTAACGCTATCAAACACAATTGAGAAACCAGTTAAAAATATATGAAATAATAGCATTCCAATCCACTATTGAGGAACAGATAGCACAGGACTGGGATCCCTTAGAGAAGAAAAAAATAGAGATATTATACCAATGTCTCAGTTTATTAATAAAGGCACTTTCTGGACCACGCTGAAGAAAAGAGAAGCCAAAGAAAGCTTACACAGATCTAAGAGGCGCTGTGTTGCCGTTAGCCAGGGCATGGAAAGAGTCTTAGAAAGGTCATGCCCTTGGTTGGGTAAATTAACCCTAGATCAAGGCTGCTCTGCTGCGCCCTTAAAAACTACACACAAACATATGCACACACTTGAAATAATCAAATCTGCAGTAACTTAACTGCCTACCAGGAGAAATCTAACGTTTCTAAAGGAAGATGACAGAATTCTGCAAGCAACAAAATAAAATTTATAGTTCCCAGAACCAAATAGAAATTACAACATATTAAGAAAAGAACAAACCAATAAACAAGCAGGTATATATAAGAGCAGATCCAATACATCAAAACAAATATAAAAATGACAGAGATCATGGAATTTACACATACAACCAGTAAGAACAGTTACTAAAATATAAATATTGCCAAAAACATGAAAAACAAGAACATAACTGGCAAAGTAAATGAAAATATAAAACAGACTTAAATGGAACATTTATAAATGGAATTTACTTTGTATGAAATAAAACTCACTAAAGAGACTTAACTGCAGATGAGATGTAATAGAAACAATCTGTGAGCTGAAGATGCAGCAACAGGCATTATTCAGAATGAAGAACAAGGGGAGAAAGACCGGACACAGGAAAAGGCTTACTTGACATAGGAGACAATATGGAGCAGAAGCCACTCATGTGTTTGACATCCTGCAATGAGCAGATAGAGAGAAGGGGAAGAAGAGCATATGTGAATAAATAATGATTGCAAATTTTTCTGGAAGTTAGGAAAAGAACATACTACACAAACAACATGTTTACTGAACCCTAAGCGGAGTTGAACTAATAAAAACCATGTCAAATCACATCCCAATCAAATTGTTGAGAAACAGTGATGGGGGAAAAAACAATGATAGGGAGAAAATTTTAAAAGTAACCAGAGGACAAAAAAAAAAAATGACAAATATGCTGTACACACTGCAAAAATGCAAAAAACATTAGACTATGGTATAACAGCATAAACGGAAGTGTAATAAACATTGCCTTGTATAATTTTTGTCTATTTCATTTTATTCTTTTAATCTAAATTTTAAAAGATAAATGACTAGGTTAAATATATGTGCAATACTTCGTATAAAAACTTTGTAAATACTGTCCTATTGCCCTTTGCATGAATTTAAACTACCCATAGTCATTATGTACATATCATTAAACTATATTATTGCACACATGAATAGTATGGTTTGTAATAATAACCACAGCCTGTTTATCTTAACTGATTTTTTATGTGAAAACTGTTTCTGTTGTTTTATTTTTGATGGAGGTAACAACAGTTTTTCTTAAAATAATAGTATTTTTTAAACTTGGATTTTTAAACCAATGTTGACATTTGCCCTGCATTCTTTGAGGTCTTGATTTCGATTGTTATTTGAGAACTATTTAATATACTTAATATCTGAATCAAAAAATGCAAGAGATCTAAAATAAAGACCAAGAAATCAAGAGATGAGAGGAAAATAAGACATTTGTGTGTTAGAGTCAAGAGAAATAAGGGGAATTGAAGTTTTTCAGAAACCGTAAAAATCAGTGGCTGTAGAATGTTCTTAATGCTAACAGATAATTTAAATGAGCTAAGACCAAGATTTTCTGATTGAAAGGATTCACCGTGTTAATACTAGATTGATGAGACAAAAGGCAAACATGTAACATTGCTGAATTTTGATAATAAAGTTTGCGAGCTTCACCACAGAAAGAGGAAGTTTGGGACAAAGGAAACATAAAGCATAGTGGTATCTGAACTCTGAACTGGAATGCTTTAAGCATGAAGTTTGGATGATATCAACAATCTATGGAGAGAAAAGATTACAAGCTAAACCTTATCTGCCGGGATGAAAGAAAGATGCCAGAATGTAGGAGGGAGCAGGTAGTATATCACCACGTACCACATCTGAGAAAAATTCATGAAAAAAGTCGCTCATCAAACAGCAGTCGCCCATCAAACCTTACGATGGGGAAAGATACAAAGAATGAAAACATTGCTGAGTGATGAATCATATCTGGGGGATTTTCTTTTTTTATATTATCGTACCTAGTAATCTTTTGTAAATTTTCTAATTTAAAGCAGGTTAAGCACCCATAAAACCACACACACACCTATGATATAAAAGAAGAAGAAAAACTTTCTGGGTCCATTGATCAGAAAGAAAACAGTAGGACATGTCAGGAAAATGGTCAAAAGAGTATACACATTTTTCTATAAACAAAAAATGCGTATACAAAGAAAAATGTGTATGCCCTTCGGACCATTTTTCTATAAACATCAGGTTGAATACGTGGGACACTTGAACTGCATCATGCATTAAAGAAAATCAGAATATATTAATTGAATGAAGGAGAAATAAAATCTAACAAGAGCAAGCTGGATAAGTAGGGGAGTGCAGAGGAGCTTTCAGAGCTGGATGTGCACTGCGAGTCACCACATACACTTTACCTCTATGGCAATCGCTTCACATATTATAGCCTTACCCATACTGGTCATATAAATGTCTAATTGACTGATTAAGAGAAAAATCTGTAATAGAGATTGTTCTATGTTTTTCCCTCCAAACATCTGTTATCTCTGAATCTAATGTCATCTAAGATGATAGGTCACTGATCTCACTCTTTCTCCAACAGCCCTTTCAAAACATCCACACCTGCCAAAACACTGATGATCACATCAGTCTGTTAATTATTTTTGTCCTCCAGGTACATATAGAACAAAGTCTTAATATCTCTGTTTATAAAATACCATGTAATTAGTCCCTCATCAGATGTTCCTGCATTTTTCCATTAAGCCCATTCGCATTTTCTGCACAGTAACAAAGCTGAAATACACATATTTCTCAAATACATCGTGATTTTTCTCTCTGTGCCTTTGCTCATGTTGTTCCGTAATCTAGAATTTTTTCTCTCTCTGTTATCTATTTATTGATTTTATTTCAACTCATTTGTTGCCCCTGATAGAGTGCCGTGGCGACATAGCTCACAGCAACCTCAAACTCTTGGGCTCAATTGATTCTCTTGCCTCAGCCTCCCAAGTAGCTGGGACTACAGGTGCCTGCCATAACAGCTGGTAAGAACTAGCTCAAGTTTTATTCCTCTGTCAGATGTCTACTAATCTAGAAAATATTCACTTCATTCTACAGAATTATGGTAATACCCTCACACGTGACTAATGCATTTTGTTATAAATGTCTGCATTCTTACAAAAAATGCATCTCAGAATCAAAACAAATTTTATTTATCTTGGTATATTCAGGTTATTGCATAAAAATTGGTTATCTAGTAGTTGTTCAATAAATAAAATTTGAGAGAGTGAGTGAACTGTAATAATCATTTTACTTTTGTTATTTTTTATTAACCTAATTGTACTTATTATAGCACTGGCATTAAAATGTATTCTGTTTTTCTCTGTTTATTTTACTAACAAAGGGATTAATATTATGGTAGGCTTCATTCCACGTACTTTCTTTAAGGTGGCAGTGGTGGAGAAACCTAATTACACTTATCATTTGTTAATTATACCATTCTAATACATTTTTCATGTTTTAACAAATAAAAACTCCCTGATCATTAAAATACTCATTCTAATTAAAATATAAAGTTTTTTAGTGACAGTAGATTAATAGTTCTGACATTTAGGGCTGAATTTCAATGCAGGCTCTGTAATTGCATATATAAACTTTCTGTATAGAGAGATAATTTGCATGTGTGAATTAATCAGAATAGTTAGATTTCTTAATAAATTGTTTGTATGTATACTTTTGAAAGTCATTCTGGACATTTAGAAAATTGGATCTATTAAAAGGTTGTTATGGTTCTTAAAAAAAATTATAAAACTAGTCTCTTACCAAAAAAAGAAAATAAAACTAAACTAATTTCTCAAAAACCACTATCAGGTAATATTTTGAGATCCAAAACCAGCAGTTTAATAAATACATCAAACTTAGCCATTTTTCATTTTAACTCTCTTAAACTATAATGAACAATTAAGAAATATATAAATATCTGTTAAGGCATAAACTTTTTCAACAGCTGAAAAAATTAAACACAGGAATATTTTACCTTTCGTATTTTTAATTACATGTATGCCAGGACAATTAAGATTTCATTAAAGGTACAGAAATTCAGCTGGCTATTATGGCAAAAACCTGTAATCCCAGCTACTTGGAAGGCTGAGGCAAGAGAATCATTTGAGCCCAGGAGTTTGAGATTTCTGTGAGCTATGATGATATAGCAATCTACGAGGCGCAATAAAGTGAGACTGTCTCAAAAAAAAAAAAAAAAAAAAAGAAGCACATAAATTCGATTAAGGCCATATACAATAATCATAAAATCACAAAGAGGCTTTTAGGGGAAGACAGTGTTTGCCATTGCCTGATTGCTTATCTATAATAAGCAGGAGAATATATGTGACATTGATAGTACAGTTGAATTAACTCATGTGCTTTCTGAAATCAGGCAATTAAAGATCTAGTCAGTTGTGAACACTAAGGTCACTTCCATGATCATGACTGAAGAAACATTTCGTAAGAATAAACAGCCTGGGGCGCCTATGGCTCAAGGAGTAGGGCGCTGGTCCCGTATGCCAGAGGTGGCAGGTTCAAACCTAGCCCCGCCCAAAAACCAAAAAAAAAAAAAAAAAAAGAATAAACAGCCCGCTTTTCTCCTGGGTTTGGTGATTGCTTTTAAAGAAACCAAAGTGAGCCTACACACTATGCTCTTAAGCTAAGGCAAAAGTAAGTCCTTCCAATAGAAATCAGCCACATGAATCTGATACCATCAAGTTGAATTTTTCTTCACTTTATTCTTTAGGTAAATTCTTCTCACTGACACTTTTGAAGCAGACGCTCTCAATTTGATATTCTGCATCATATTTCAACTCAAATGCATGTAGTATTTTATTGCACTTTAAACAATGTTTAAGAAAACAGTTTTCAGTTTAGCAGTTTTTCACCGGTGGTAATTTGATATTTTCCTACACAACCTTATTTTCAAAGTTATAATTGTAATTATATGGCAAGATTCTTATTTTTTTCAAGAAGAGACAAAATTATATTTAATAGACATTCTTTCAATAGTAATTTGTTATATTTTATTTCTTTGGACAATCTTTATTCATAAATGATATTCTTTTAAATTGCCCATTCTACAGATTGTTTGCTTTGCCTGAAAACCCATTCCTGACCAAGCAAAAAAAAAAAAAAAGAAAAAGAATATGCTTCATTAAATAAAAAATACTCTGTTTATTTACTATTTATCATGACTGCTTCAGTTGTTTTCTTTAAAATTTTAAATAAGTGACAGAACGTTTCTGTTAAAAGAACATTCACTTATAATTAATATAATTCACTAATGCTTATAATTAATATAAGCATTTTAATATTGCTGTTTCTGTTCTATTACCCGGGCATTTAATTATTGTTGACTAACAATAAAAGGATTTAACAAATATTGAATGATCCCATACCAACACTTTTTTGGATCAGTAGATCAATTTATATAAAAAACTATTCTACTTACATAAGATTTGCAGTTTGCCAAGTAAACTGAAATCATTAAAAGATTCTAATTTATCACAAATTACCCAAAAACTCAGTGAACATGTGGCAAATGTATAATATATAAGAGAAAAAGCAATAGATGATCAGGTGGGTCAGAAAAAGGGTTGCGGAGATTTAGTAATATGGAGCTCCTGTTCAGGATGTTAAAGCAGGGTTTTTTTTAATGTCTCCATTTTTGCTCTGCAAGACTATTAAGTAGTGGAAATATATATATTTTTTTTATTCCAAAATTTGGTGTTAAACTGCTTTGAGAGAACTTACTAAGGACAACAAGCTCCAAAGAAGAGAGTTAACTGTGCCCCTTGGAGTTGGTGGTGTACTTAGGCTAGTGCCAGGTTAATATGGTCAAAAGCCTCAAATCAAGAAAGTATTTATCGCTGCCAAGCTGGCTAATTAGCCCCAAGGAGAGGTGGCTGTGTTGGGAATAGCCTACTTCAGAAATTGTAAGGAAGAGGCAAAACGTACCTGAAGCTGGTTTTCCAAGGGCCAAGTGGATGCGGAGGAACATACCCAGGCTGAACTAACACAGCAGCCTTCTGGAGGGAGGGAGCCCAGCAATGGGGGCTGCAGTGCACAGTGCTGAGGAGTGGGGAGCGGAGGTCTCAGAATAGGAACAGAGGGAATGGTGAATTGGTGAACTTGACGGTGTTCAGGTCCGCATGGGAGACTTTGAAATCACAAACACAGCACAAGTGTTCTGAACATTCAGAAGCCTAATTAGCACCATTTTTAGATAACAAAAGTTGAAAAAAAAAAAAAAAGACCTTGATAAGGCATTTCCTCATCCTTATTTTCTCTCTGGTTTTTCCTTCTCCTCCCCAACTCCAATTCCAGTAAACTCCTTTTGATATGGGAAGAGTCAGAATTCTTGGCCAGCAAACTGGAAAAAGGAGAAAAATTGACAGATGGGGGGAAAGCCCAGTAACTGCTAATGTTGCACATCACATTACCTCCCTAGGATCTTGTGGGAAATAGGTCCAAGGCAGAAGAAAGTTGTGACCATGTTCCCTGAATGAAAGTATCAGATATTTGAGTCATCTATGTATAACTGAAAACAAAACAAAACAAAAACTACAACCTGCGGGGATTTAACCACACGTTCTGAATGATGCTATCATAACCAGTTCACAATGCCAAATATTATAAAGTTGCTCTGTATTTTATATTCTCATTGTATGGGGTTTTATTTGTTCAATATCGTAAGGGAGCTAGGAATGTGTTCATGTTTGGCTCCAAAGAAAGGATGTCCAGTGTCAGGTTCAGGATGAATACTTCAAACCAGTGACTAGAATATTTGATCTAAGCCAAGTAAAAAATGTTAACAGATGACAACAGAACTATTAGGTGTATAATTATATTTACTTATACCTTCTTTGGTGAGGCAGCCTGGAACTCATATATAACAGTTATATTTTTTTGTTTTAGATTATAACAATTAGTTTTCAAAATTTAGATGTATCCCAATTCATGTGCTATTGAATAGGAATACCTGAAAAAAAGGTCTTCAGCCTACCATTTACATATAAAATACTGAATGATTCACTCGTCACTTGATCGAATCACTATTTATATCTACATATTATGCAACAATTAAAATACCCATTTTACTTGATTTCAGCGTTGATGAAGCCGTTTAATAACACATACCCCGGGCGGCGCCTGTGGCTCAGTCGGTAGGGCACCGGCCCCATATACCCAGGGTGGCGAGTTCAAACCCGGCCCAGGCTGAACTGCAAACCAAAAAATAGCTGGGCGTTGTGGCGGGCGCCTGTAGTCCCAGCTACTCGGGAGGCTGAGGCAAGAGAATCGCTTAAGCCCAGGAGTTGGAGGTTGCTGTGAGCTGTGTGATGCCATGGCACTCTATCGAGGGTGATAAAGTGAGACTCTGTCTCTACAAAAAATAAATAAATAAATAAATAAATAAAAATAACACATACCCCATTTCTGTGCTCTCACTAACCCTGCCTAGATACCCTGCAGTCTCTGCTGACACCTGCCTTTGGCTTAGGGCCTTCCCAAATACCTGTTGGAATATCCATCAAATAATTCTGGAAAATATCATTCTGAATGAACATTCCAGAGAAATTGTTCAGTGATTCCATTTTCTTCCCTCTCAAATAACGCTATTGACTTTGAAGGAATAAAGAGAAAACTTAAAAAATAACTCTCAGTTTACCTGCCCCCCTAAAAACAAAACAAAACAAAACAAAACTAAACTATTGTGTTCTGGGTTGCATGGCTGGAGTGCTTGTATTTAATGGGAATGACACTTATGGAAATGTTATGTCCAGACTGTGAGAAGAGGAATCAACTTGGCTCATAGGGAAGAGATGCTTTCCTAGGGCAGATTGCACAAGTGACCTACCTTTTCACCCTGTCAACTTTGGAGTACTATTAGGCAAGAATCCAAACGCTGCTGATGTAAGCTTTAATACCCTGACCCAGCAATAAGCGTTAAGATAAAAAATTAACCCTAATTAAATTTAAAAACTAATAGCTTACTTTTAAATCTTCCTATGATTTTTCTTACGTCTCAACTTTACCACCACTTCATTAACGAATCTTCCCTGACTTTATTTGTTCCATGATCTGTGTTTAGCTTTCTAACACACTTTGTTTTACATTTTATTATAGTAATAAATTTTGTTACAACATTATGTTGATGTGTTTGAGTGTCTGTTTTCTTTTCTGGACCATAAGCCCTGAGAAAACATAAAGCAAGAGGACTCCATTTATTGCTGTGGTAGAATGCTTCCTGGAACATTAGTTACATGTAGGCTGGTGTTCAAGATTGAATGACCTTTATTTTCAAAGTGTTAAATAATTATTTTGAAGTAATTATTTCGAGAAAACACTAGACTAAAAGCATCACTCCATTAAAGTTTATTATTATTACTTTTTAATTTTTATAAATAAAGTTCATTTTTCCTCTTAAGTACCCAGAAAATTTTCATTAATAAAGTTCAAATGGAACAAAGACTGTCATTCATTTGAATATTGTCCCAGAAGGTTTCCCTTCTACAGAAGCTGGCAGAATCGTTGACAGAAGCAGTCTGCTCAATACCTAAATTACTTTCTCTGTATCCCTCTACGGAAAAAGTTTGTCTCCTGCTACAGTCACTCATTTATGAGTTAGCGATTGAGCCAGTCTCTGGTGTGGGCTCCAGCCTCCCATCACTGCAAACAATATGACAGTGGATATTCTTGTCAAGAGGAGAAACTGACTGTCCAAGGTCTCCTCGGAATAGGACTGCTAGAACAACGGAAATCCAGAACCTTCTGCTGTACCCGACAATGTCCAGGCATGCCCCAAAGTGGTTGTAATTGTCAACATTCCCACCAGCCAGAAACAAATGTTCTCATTTCGCCAGCAGCTGGAAATACATGAGGGTCGATTCTGCCTATCTTCAAGTGTAACACTCCCTCTTCCAGCTGTGTGGATTTTGGATTCCAAATAAGTTCACTTCAAATACTCAAAAATACTTAAGGAGTCCTTCCTGCTCAGCTCTGAAACCCTGTAAGAAGTGGCCAGGGAGGTTCCTTTACATGTAGGACATGACCATCCCCACTGTGCCTCCCTGGGGCCAGCCCCTGCAGCCAAGGATGTTAAAACAGTGCTGATAGTGTAGGTGTTGCTTAGGACGGCCTGCATCCATTCTCCTGTCTTCAGCAACCACAGCTGGAGTTTCTTCATCCTTACTTTTGTTCCACATGACTCTACATGGCAAGGTTTCAGCCTGGCTCCAGAGGTAGGGACCTCACCAGGTTGCCTATCACCCCTCCTGTGCTGATTACCTTAGTGATGAGTTCAGGAAGTGACAAGTGGTTAAGGTGTTCCAATGCACAGGAGAGATCTGTGGCTTAACTACTGCAGAAGAGGTTCCCTGTTTCAGCTGACATCCAGCCTGTGGTTCACAGCAACACGAGTACATCACTAAGAGAAGCTGACACAGAGTTTGTCAGAATAACAGAAAGATGCTTTTGATTTCATTTGTATCCCTGGATCAAACTATGCCTGAAACCCATGGAATGCATGGACTATGTTTATGTAAGCCCACAAGATACTTTAGAAAAATTATGGTAAAATACACATAAATGTTACCATCTTAACATTTATGTCCTCTTAAGTGTACACTCAGAAGCATTAAGCACATTCACAGCATTTTGGTTCCATCACTCTCATCCGTCACCAGAACTTTTCTATCTCAAAAACTGAAACTCCTTACACATTAAAGAATCCCCTCCCTCTGGCTAGCACCATTCTGTTGTCTGTCCCTATGATTTTAATTATTGTAAGTAACTCACAGAAGTGGAATCCCTTTGTGTCTGGCTTATTTCACTTAACACAATGTCCTCAAGGTTCATCTATGTTCTGGCATATTCCAGAATGTCCTTCCTTTTTAAGGCTGAATAATTTCCACTGCATGTGTATAACACTTTTGCTTATCCATTTATCTAACAATGGACACTCAGTTTGCTTCTGCCTCTGGGTTATGGGGAATAATGCTATGCATATAGGAGCATAAATGAACTTTTCTGGCCTTTGAGGAAAAGAAAAGGTGTGCTCCAAGCTCATCTGCTACTGAATGAGCAGATAAGTCCTCCAAATAAGCAGAAGATGCAAGTGAGGCAGGGACAGTGAAGGGGACAGCTGCACCTGCCATAAGTCTTCTCTCTCCATCCTGCCTGTGAGTGTCTGATGCAGTCAGCACCTGTGTGAATGTCTAGTATGTCCTCCAACTTCTAGAAATGTTTCCCACAGATGGAGCAGAAGGCCTTGCCCTTCTTGCAGCTGGGGTGTGGCCTGCAGTCCAGGTTCTTCCCACTGCACTCCCAGCATGGCCCCTTGTATGACAGTGGGGGTCACAGCAGGGTACTTTAGAGGCCGCCGGCATCCAGAGGCAGGCCCCCACCCAAGTAGTGCAGGGTCTCTCTAGTGGAATCACCAGCATGTGCTTCTGGCTGATCCTACAGGCCAGTAACTCCCACCAGCACAGCTTCACCCAGCCTTCTCCTCACCCACAGAAGGGGTAGAGGCCCCTCTAAGAAGATAATGAGTATTATGGGCAACTTCTTCAAAAAAGCAGAATGTTAGAGAGTTTATGGACCCCCTGGAGGTCATCCTTGGTGTCCTAGAGTCCAAGGAAGAGTGAGGACTGATCTAATTGTAGGGGGGGGTTACATAGATATGAGAACCACGGGCAGAGCCCAACTTCAGGCTGGGTCCTGAACTAGAAGGGGAGATAATACAAAGAATAGCAAGGGGCTGCCTGGAGAGACTAGAGGCAATGCTGCAGTATCAGGTTAAAAGGCTCAGGGCTTGGTGAAAAGAGCGGAAGGACACGTTGACTCCTACCTGGTTACACAGGTCCTGTCCTTATAGGAGACACATGCTGCATATTAAGACAAAGAATTACAAAGTCCACATCAGAATCTAAAAGGGCTCAGGAAAGAAAGGAAAGAGAAGACACTTCTGTGAGGGGTTAGTTGGATGGAACCAACAGTCCTCATATATGTAAATGAATCTGTGTGTCTCCCCAGTCCTTATGATACCAGAGGACCATTTAAACCTGAAGAAGAGGAAATGAAGCTTGTTAATTATACTTCTGGGGTCACTGGCCCTCCTATTTATTTTGGTCAATAATATCAGTGCTTAAATATGACTGTACAGTACTGGCTAAGTCATAATGACTGGAGAGCTTCTGGGAATGACGTCAAATGTGAGATGTTTATGCTAAGTACTAATTCCATCTCTCGTTTTATCCCGGGTTTTACTCCTATAGATGTGGAAACTCCTTGTAAGGAGCACAGTTTTAAATTATAAAAGGAATGGGTGCATTGGACTCGATGTGAAGAGGATCAAACTTTTTTCTTAACTAATACTTCTAAATGTCCTATAATGGACTGGAGTCCAAAGGCAACTTTACTTGACAGTAATAAAAGACCTATTAACATTGAGTTTGCAAGAGATGAAACTACCTATCCTATAAATAAAAATAAAATTAATATTACTATGATAACACCTATGAGTTGGACAGATGTTGGGTTTGCACCCCCCCACACACCTGGAATTTATGGCTTTCCTAATCAAAATCATTTGTGAAAAGTAGCAACAACTCTAAAACCTATGAAAGTTTGGACTGGTGGATTTTTTTATCATCAGACCACCACACCCCATACTTATGGTATGGAATTTACTGTCCATGATGAAAGATACATTCAAACTTGTGTTCAATTACCCTTTGTGTGACTTAGGGCAACAGAAAGTGAAATGAAAAAATAGGAGAATTGTTTTATCCTATGTGTCAAATGTTTACTTGTATTAATAGTTCTCTAAGTTTTGATCCTCAAAACGAACAGCTATATTTGTTGAGAGCCAAGACAGGTGTGTAGATGCCAGTGAACTTAACCAGACAATGGCAAGAATCTGCCCTCTTAGTACTTCAGCTTCTGGCTGATCGAGTCTTGAAAAGAACCAAGAGATTCTTTGGACTTTTAATTGCTACCATTCTGGGAATTATTACAGTGACAGCTTCTGCTGCCACCTCTGGGGTGGCTTTTGATTGAAAGAATCAGAACACATAATTTTAAAGTTGATTGGCATAAGAACTCTGAACAATTATGGACTGCTCAAAAACAGATTAACACTGAATTATATAACGAAATTACTAATTTAGAACAAGCTATTGTTATGTTGGGGGATGAGTTAATTAACTTAAAGAAACAATTGAAGTTAAAATGTGATTGGAATGTAACTACTTTTTGTATAAACCCTGTTAAATATAATGAGAGTAAATTTCCTTGAGAGAATGTTAAAAAGCATTTGTTAAACCATGATAATTTGACTAAAAAAATTGTAAATTTACAACATGACATATATTCCACTTTTGAAAATATGTTACAACAAATAGATAAAGATCAGATTTTACAAGGCATAAGTGATGGAATTGAACAAATGAATCCTATTCCAAAAATACAGGGACTTATAAGACGTTCAGTAAAATCATTAACATTATTTTTAATTATTGGATTCATTTTGTATTTGATTTGTAAGAAAATGAAGCATGCCCAAAGAGAAAATGGATGTTATGTACAAGTGTTTATTTTAATTATGACAGATATAAATAATATACGTCAGAAAACAGAAAGGAGAAATGTAGGATAATATTTGGAAATAAACATATCCTACATCAAGAACACAAAGTGAGTTCCTTTTTAAACACTCAGTGTGAGTTTAAAATGGCTTGCTATTCTTGCAGAGGCTTAAGGGACCTGGGCCCCCCTGGGACACACGCAGCATTAACTTGCCTGGAGTTAAAATTCACAAGCCAATTCTCTGAAGTTGTGCACCCCGTTAAGCCTGAGGCCAAAGGGCATGCCACCCTTCCTCAAAGATATGGGCCAGAGGGTTGACGTATATTAAAAACATATTGTCAGAGGTCTGTAGGTGCTGTGCCCTGAGGAGAGACACAGTCATTACTTCATGCTGAGTAAACTGAGTGAACGCTTGAAGGTACTCTTCCATTAACTCTATTCCCCTGTGGCTGCTTTCTTCTTTATGATCTTTATTTAGATACCTGCCCAAGAGATTAGTCAATGTCTAATGTTTACTGCAGAAGTGATTGTGTTGATGTGGTAACAGGGTATTTCCTTACAAGTTAATTTCAGATAGGTAAAATAAGGTAATGATGAAACTAACAGATAATAGATTAAGTGTGTACATGACTAGAAGTGTATAAAATCAAATCCCTGCATAAAGACCTTTGCTACACACCATCCCATACTATGTAGTCTGTTTCTTGTTTACCCTTAATAATTGCAGGAGCGAGCTTATACCCACGACAAAGCTGCTGTTCTTTCGCGTCTCTGGTCACGCAACAAGGACTAGGGTTGATTTTATCCACCTCCCATGTTAAGCAAAAGAAGTCTCCCCAATCTCAGATCTCCACCTCCACAAGTCCTACTGGCTACTCCATGTCCCCACGGGCCCTCATGGCCACCTGCATTAGAGGCCACACATAGAACCCTGTCCTTCTTCAGCCTGGCCAGACGCTGTAAGGGCAGCCAAACCGGAAATCTGCTAACACTTGTTCCTTCATCAGAATCTCCCTTTCCCCCTAATAGTCCTACAGGGCCCTGCCAGTACCTATGCTCAGGCCATGCTAAAGCCTGACAACGAACCTTAAGGCAGTAAGAGCCATCCCTGTTTCAGTAAAGGAGGGATGTGAGCTTCAGGAACGTGCTGGAGTAAGACAGCCAGTCATGGACAGAGCTGGGAGGTGAACCCACAGAGTCATACCTCAGAAGTTACATGGGTTGGCCAGGTAGCTGGTGCAGTGGCTCAAGCTGGTAAGCCCTAGCACTCTGGGAGGCCAAAGCAGGGGAATTGCTTGAGATCAGAAGCTCAAGATCAGCCTGAGAAAAGCAAGACCTGCACCTAAAACAGAGAACTTAGTCAGTGTAGTGGGCACCTGTAGTCTCAGTTATCTAGGAAACAGAGGTAGGAGAATCCCTGAATCCAGGAGTTGGAGGTTGCCATGAGCTAGGCTGATGCCATGGCACTCTAGCCTGGATAAAAGGATAGGACTATCTTTAAAAAAAAAAAAAGAGAGAAAAATACACCTGCTAGAAGCAGCACATTCCCTATGTACAAAATTGAACCTGGCCAGACACAGAATTTCTGGGAGTTCATGGACCCCACATAATGGATCCCTGGGTACTGCAACTCTCAGAGCACTGGGAGAGCAGCCCCTGGGGGAGCATCCCCTGGTGGAGCAGCAGCTGGGAGAGCAGCCCCTGGGAGAGCAGCCTCTGGGAGAGCAGCCCCTGGGAGAGCAGCCACTGGGAGCCCATGCATGCCTTTCCTCAGTAAACACACCACTTCCCAGAAGACCGACGCCAGGCTCCCAGAAATACCCCAATGGACCGACTTCTGGACAAGTCCGTCCTTCTCTGTGCAGCCTGGTTTTCTTAGGTAGTGAGGGAGTAAATTAACGCTTCCAGTCAATAGCAGTCTGAGGCTTATTCTGTGCCACTGCTGGGCTCCAAACCTGGAGGAAGGCACCTCCACCCACTTTCACAGGGAAAGAAAGTGGTGCTCAGAGAGAGCCTAAGAATCCTAGGAAATAAGTTTGGCCTTTGAGTCTGGGCAGCCTGATTCTGAAGCTCTCAACCTCAAAGCCACAGACGAGGAAAAGTACCCCCATCTCACAGACAGCACGCCAGAGGCCCACCTCAGAGTGTGGTTTCCACGGTCAGCAGCCCCGTCGGTGGCATCTAACTCAACCAAGTCCAGGGGTGGGAGCCTGACCAGTTGATGGCAACGCTGTTGGTCCCATGGTTCAAGAGGTACTTGGCAATGTCCAAGTGACCACAGGACGAGCCCAGAATTGCCCTAATGTTTTCACGGTGGCCCCCTGCTCTATTAGGAACACACCACCTCCCGGTGCTCATGGGTGCAAGCCTGGTGCAGGCTGATGCCCTTGCTTTGCAGGAGGCGGGCGCCGGTTCAGCTGCATGTATGGTCAGGCAGGCCTCACCCAGGTCACCGCCCCCAGGCTGCCAGGAACTCCGCGGATGCTCGAAGCTGGCAGGGCAGATGCTGTGCTCCCCGGACCCGGCTAGGCACCCGCCGCATCCTCCACTAATGTGGCTGCTGCAGCTGCAGCTCCGGGGCAGCTGTGGCCACGCCCCAGGCCAGTCGCTGGGCTGTCCTCACCCATCCCGCAGCCGCCCGCCTGGGGAGCAAGCGCCGGAGCACCGAACAGCAGCTCTGCCACCGCTGCCCGCCTTGGGGATCGCTGAGAACCGCCTTAAAGTTCATTAATTTTTCATAAAAATTGTAAAAATATCTAAATAATTGCATTTTTTTTTCGTTTTCTTGATTTATTTAGTTAGGTAGTAGGTTGATCACAGTTAATGGAAATAAGCATTTTTTAAATTTATTTTTTTACCAGTCTACTCCAGGCCCATTTACGTGCCTTAAGAAACTCAACATTAGCCGGGCGTTGTGGCGGGCGCCTGTAGTCCCAGCTGCTTGGGAGGCTGAGGCAAGAGAATCGCGTAAGCCCAAGAGTTAGAGGTTGCTGTGAGCCGTGTGACGCCACGGCACTCTACCCGAGGGCGGTACAGTGAGACTCTGTCTCTATAAAAAAAAAAAAAAAAAACATGAAAGTTCAAAAAAAAAAAAGAAACTCAACATCCCGTGTTTCTCTGTAAATGAGGAATCACACATGGAAATTAATGATGATGCCCAAAATGCGATAAGGGTGACTGGGAAGGTGACTATTGTCTAACTTTCCAAACACTTAAACAGGACCCAGGGAGGAAACAAAATAGTGCTAATAAATCCTCAAAAGAGCAATAAAACACCACTTCCCCTATTTCAAGCTTGCATTTCAAAACTATTTACATGGAATTATTTATAAAAATACATTTTACTGTATTGTTTTTGCCCAGTTAACTTTTAGTATTAGTAGTATTATTAACTAGCACTTTACTTTCACATTTGTATTTGCTTCTAATGCTTTGTTGCCTTACAAAATGTTCACATAATATTCCCACTCGAGATATATGATTAGTGCAGAGATTCCACTTAATGTTTCACATTCTGTCTGATAAAACAGTAAAACTAGCTTAGGTGGATAATTTTCTACCCATGTCTCACTTTTATCCTTCAGACAGCTTTACTTTCTAACTTGCATGTATACTATTAGCTTTAGGAGAGTTAGGACAATTTGGGATGAAATGACACAGTACATTGGCTGAAAACATGACAGTGTGATGTTTTTGAGGAATTGTATTGGCCTTAAATACATCCAAGATTAGACTAATAAAAATAGTAATGTAGCTGCAACCTTTCATTAAAATTATGTCAGGAGTTACACTTAAGTTTTTCTTTGAGATTTTATACATTATTTCAGGCATGGGATATTTTGAGAAATATTTTGTTGGCATAGGAATTGATGAAGATAGGAATCACTTTCACAAAAACAGGTACGAGAGGAGAGATATGGCATGAATGGTTTAAGTGCAACCTCATGGCTTCCTTGTCTGAATAGGAAGTCATCCTGAGGTTTTTCCAACTCTGAATTTCTCCAGGGAATATATTAACCCTGGCTGGGATTCAGGAAACTTAACCTCTGTGAAGTGATTGCTTACAATAGTTGCTGCCCCTGGCCCATAAAACAGTTTTTAAAAAGAAACTCACAGACGTGATATACAAGAAAAATTGGTACATTACACCAGCTAGCAGAATGTCAAAGGAACACAATAGTATTACTATCTCATTAAATTACAGGAGCACAGTACCGTACTGCTATGTCCCACCAAAAATGTATGAAATTAAATTTGTAAAAATTTTCTCTCAACCTTTTTCAAAGAAAAAAAAAAAAAGCAAAAACGTTTTATTTGAATTCATGTTATTGAAGCAAAAGTGAAACCATGACCATGAGTTTTAAATGTCTTTGGGCATAAGAAAACCATTTCATCCTAGATTTAGAAGATCAATTTTTAAAAATAAAGATTCATCTATAAATTGGCAATACCTGCTTCATTTGTTAATCATTTAGATTTTATAAAATCTAAAAAGAACTCCCGTTAAAGTTCTGGAGGTTTGGGTTTTGAATGTGGCATTTATTCATTGCATTATTTTTTACATTTTATCTCTGATTGTGAAAGAGTTCTCACTTGACGTATATTGCCCTTCTATTTGTTGATTTGTATAATAAGTTTGTCTTCTAGATGTCCCTTACTCTTTTTCCTTTTTTTTTTGACAGTGTTTCAGTCTACTGCTTGGGCTGGAGTGCAGGTGACACCTCCATAGCTCACAGTAACTTTAGATACCTGGACTTAAGTGATCCGACTGCCTCAGATCCTGCTGCCCAAGTAGCTAGGACCACAGACACAGGTACTACCATGGGGAGACTTATTTTTATATCTATTTCACAGAGGAAGGCTCCCACTCTGTTGCTCAGGCTGATTTCAAACTACTGGCCTGAAGCTTTCCTCCTACTTTAATCTCCTAGAGTACTGGGATTACTGGTGTGAGCCACTGCACCCAGCCTAATTAAATATATTTTTAAGTATTCAATGCATTGAATCTCCCAAACTACGAATCTCTTCCTATAGTTTTCTCTTCCTTTAATGTTAAGGTCAGTCTCATCTCATTTTCTTTTTCCTTCTTGTTTTACTATTAGGTAGTTAAAAGAGTAGAGGAAAGATTGGACATTTATATGAATATGTAGAACATTGAATATTCTATTCCTGCCATTAACTCCACTTGGCAGTGCAGAAGGGAACACCTCACAGGTGCTTCAGCTTTACTCCTCAGCCCTGCAACAGCCAGGGCTGCCCGGCAAGAACAAGCAGATGCACACTGTACAATCTGCAGCGTGTGTACTGGGAATTAGCCAGGAAAGTTGGTTTTCCTCTTGCCAATACAATCATAATCAGAAAATAGGTGACAGAGACTAAAGCATAAATATGTTCATGTGAAAATCTAACAAAATAGGCATCTTCACCAATAACTAACTATGTTCAAATGAATTAGTGACTGACAATACTGAAAAATAAATATATATGCAATTCCTTTGCACTTGGATTACAATTGGGGTTAAAGTTACTTTTAGTCAAATGTGATTAAAGCATTTTCCATTAAATGTACAAAAATTTTGGCTCATTAAAGTCCAGCAACTTAAGTTCATTGACACAGATTTGGTTGTATGCCATACGTGGCTATGGTAGACATCAGTAATTGATCATAAGAATGTTTCCCACTGTGCAAATCATACCCTAGAATTATTTGCAAAATTGTGGGGTACAAAACTACAATGGATAATCACAGATGATCCATAAAAAGAAGCAAATTTATTTTAACAGTCTATAGTTTCAGGTGTTAGGAGAACTCTTTTCTCCTGGGGCTTAGCCTTACTGTAGTATGGTGGTTTTCAAGTTACATCAAGAAGACCACTACAGTTCTGTTTAATAACTCAAGTTCTGTTAAGTGTCTAAAATGCAGACACACCAAGTGGTAGCTAATATCCCCCTTTTGCTTTGACCAGAGGACTTCTACTTAATAGATTGCATATATTAGCATATATTAGTATATTATTATACGTATTACATATATAAAATATAAATAAACTATATATAATCTATATGATATAAATTTATATGACATATAAACTTTCACCCTATAAAAGTTTTATTTTAATTTTTCTTAGCAAACTTTCTTTGTGATAAAAAAAGATTACTTAAGTAGTTTATTAAATGCAGACTATAATAAAGTTACCACTGAGTTTTATGAGGATTGTATGAGATACCGTAATTGTTCAGCCAGCCAACTAGTATCATTGGTTTTATTCAGCAAGTTCATTATTCTTTCTGTTGCATTGATCAGCTTTGTGAGTCTTCACAATATCTTGACTTAAATAAAATTGATTCTGTCTGTTATGCAAGGAGACTTTGAAAAATCCTCCTAAAATGTCTATAATTTGATATCTAATGCAAAATATTAATCAGGGGAAAGTTTCTTCATTATTAGTTTTACATGTGAATGATTTATGATAAATAAATAAAAAGCAACTCAAGGCAGGTCTGAGCAGGAAGGCTCTATATCTCACACAAAATACGGCACTAGCCACGGTTGTATTAAAATTGTGTATTTCTGTTGGGGACCAGCCTCAGCACTCTGTGAGTCTACTTCCTTGTGGCTTAGTGGTGCATAGAGACTGAGGAAAGTTATGAATAAGAGTTACAGAATATTAATATGGAGAAATAATAGACGCAGACAAAGAGAGTTTTAAGAGCAGTGGGGCTGGGGAGGCGGCACACACTTCTTTGCTTCCAGTATGCTGCCCTGAGTATCCGGCTAACTCTGTATTTATTTCATACATCAGTGTTATAGTCATAAATCTCACGAAAGCAAGGCAAACAATCTCGTCATGGTTCTTGCTGCTCTTGTATTCCTACTAACTAGACTAACTCTACAGATGATTACTTTCATTGAGTGCATTAACCTGTTGCTTTTTTACTGTTTTAAGGTATATGGTCTTAATATAAACTATAAAGCAGTCAATTAGAGGCTAACTCAAGGACCAAGGCTGGACTCAAGGCTGACTCACAGTCAGATGTGGTGTTTTAATACTCTGACAGCCTTGTGCTCAGATAGACTGCTCTGGCCCAAGTAAGGTGGCAGAAGAAAAGACAACTTTCTTCTTATCTGGTCTGGAGCAGGTCTTCCTGAGTTGGACAAAGTTTAGAGAATGTACTTTCCCAGAGCACACAGCCGCACCCTGGCAGAAAGTGGCTTCAAGGCCTCCAGCTAACTGCAGCTCAACTGCTATAGCTCAGCAGCTGTGAGGGGAGGGGGGATATTCAATACATCAGGTTTCTGACTATTAAAGTGGCAGGGTCTCACACTTTGTGCTCAAAGCCAGGAAAATGGGTCTGAATCAATTCTCTTTGACTTTTTTTTTTTTTTTCAGTTTTTGGCCGGGGCTAGGCTTGAACCCGCCACCTGCAGCATATGGGGTCAGCGCCTACTCCTTTGAGCCACATATGACGCCCTGAATCAATTGTCTATGACTGTCCCCCTTTGACCAGACACTGTTCCCTATTCCTAATAATATTTCTAATCTACTAACAATTAATAATTGAATATTGGTTTCAAACTTATAAAATCATTATTACCAGTAATGCATCAAGATATGACTCTTCCCTTAAATATTCCCACACGCACTCTTCACATGTCTGGTACTGATATAAAACTTAAATGAAGGGTACAAGATCTAGCTGACATTTTCTTAGTCTCATATTTTATGATAAGAAAATTGATCCCAAGTCTCCATGTGCATAACAGGTATCTCTTTCTTTCAGCATGTGTTCAAGCTACATAAAAAATTATTTCTGATGCAATATAGGTTATACATTTTAAAAATAGTTTCAAATTAACTTTTATTATTTGGAGGGAGTTTATCAAGGTTTGAGTACAATTTTCTAACATTTATTAAATTTAAATCATTCTTTTATGATTGATAATTTATAGTAATAATCACCATAAATATAAGATTTTAACCAATAATACAAATGATTTCATGTTACTAAATGATATAAAGTAAGAATTCTCATTTTTGCCATTCAGTAGGCTTACACCCCTGAGAATACACAAATTTGTGATATTTAACACCAAGTTTCCAAGAGACCATTTATAGCCCCTAGCATCATAGGATACAGTTCAATACAGATATGTAGTTTTCTTTTCTTTTTTTCTTTAACTTTCTCATTCTTTCTTTCTTCTTCTTTCCTTGTTTTTTCTCACTTTCAACCACATTTAAAGTTCGAAATGAAAATTGTATAATGAATATAAGAAGCACACAGGAGGGAGGCGCCTGTGGCTCAGTCAGTAAGACTCCAGCCCCATATACCGAGGGTGGCAGGTTCAAACCCAGCCCCAGCTGAACTGCAACCAAAAAATAGCCAGGCATGTGGCGGGCGCCTGTAGTCCCAGCCACTCGGGAGGCTGAGGCTAGAGAATCGCTTAAGCCCAGGAGTTGGAGGATGCTGTGAGCTGTGTGATGCCATAGCACTCTACTGAGGGCCATAAAGTGAGACTCTGTCTCTACAAAAAAAAAAAAAAAAAAAGAAGAAGCACACAGGAAATAGAGAAATCTCATTGACTCATGGCTCCACATTTTCATTTCATGTGTTCTAGAATTTTCTTGTTTGTAATTCTGCTGCCAATTCAAATAAATTAATTTCCTATCAAAGTATTTTAAAAGGCACCATTAGTGCACAACTGAACAATAAGAACAGGAATAAATGAATAAAAATTTTATTATACATTTTCAAAAGTGACTGTCCACAAATTTGCTGTCCCAAATAGCTAAATAAATTAATGTATATAGTTAGCAAATATGTTTTCTCCTTATGCTGAATGTGCAATAAAGAGTAATTTCACAGAAGTTGTAAATTAGGTAAATAATGCAATATGAAGTGGCAAGTGTTATCTTAGAGCTATCAAAAATTAACTTTTAACTCAAGAAAGAAATGATACACTTTCCTTGGAGTTCTCGAAGATAATTTATGAAGGAGATTTTCATTTTAATTTTAAAACTATTAGTAGAATTTATCAAGGAGATAAAGGACAATGCCTTTCTAAACAGATGCTGGAACATCTAAAAAGGTTTACACATGTCACGTTTAAGAAAATCTGACTTGATTTAGACAGAAGACAGAAGGCAGATGGTATGACAATTACACAAGAAAATAAAGTCAAAAATTAGTGGGGGCTTTGTTTGGCAGGTCCCTACAAAATTAGAACATTATCCCATAAATGAGAGGAACACATAAAAGGGATTTAATCAGTAGTGTAGTATAATCAAATTTATTTGGGGAACAATTTCTCAAATATTTAGAAGATAAATTACAGGAGAAAAAGTACAAGCTGGGAGATCATGTAAAGGAATTATCATACATACATGAAAGATAAATAGTAAATAAGACAGCCACATGAATGGAGAAAGGGCAGGTGAGTGGCAGGAATACAGAATTTAAAAGCATTCGCATCTTGGGGTTTGGGACAGAAAGAACTTTGGATTGACTTTCAGTCTGCTAGCTTCTGAATTAGATATTTTGATAAGTAACAAGACAGCAAATATAAAAGATGAAATTTTCACTGGGATGAATTTGGTTTTACATATTCAGTTTACATAGTCAGTTTGAGGTGTGTAAAATAAAAAGTAGTTGGCTCAAAAAACACATATCTATGAAGGGGTTATGAAAATTATGACGTTAGATACATATGGAAGGTGAATGATCTGGTTATTGAGGAAGTTTAGAGTGTGCACAGTGATGACCAAGAGAAAACCTTGAATCCAAGAAAGTCATTTATGTGTGTGCATATGTACACACACGGATACACCTTACAGAGGCATGTACTGATGTGCATGTTTATTTGTGTGAGCCCTATATCATGCTAACAGAAATGATTTTATTATTTTAAATGTGTTTAGGTAGGGCCTTCATTCTCCCATTCTCAAAGGAGTATCTTACCACACCAACTTCATTAGCCTATTTACTTTGCCTGCCTGTTTTTTGTGTAATAAAAGTTAGAATAATCAGTATTTACTGCTCAGCAAGACATTATGTGTGTAATAATACTTAACAGTTCATATTGCATATTTGTTAGTTAGAAAACCCTGTGACAAATTCTCTAAATAAATCATTGAGGGCTTGATATACAAACAGAATAGTGAATTTACCTACTTTTACATATTCTTATGAAAATAAAAAAAAAAACTTTTGCTAAGAACTTTTTCTCGCATCTGTAACAACTAAAATCCTCTCACACTTATGCTTCAAAGTTACTTTATTAAAAACACCATTGAATAAACTGTACTATTTTTTTTCCGAAGAAGCATTATAAGCTTTAATTGCTAATAAGATTTTTAACCTAGTATTTGCCTCAGTATTTAATCTCTTCTTCACATTTTTCCAGTCACCTAGACAATTTCTTAGGCCTTTACAAAGTTTCTGTCTTGGGCATGCACAGTATAATTTGATTTCAGACAAAAGTCTCACACATAGAAATCATATTTGACAGAGCAAGATTATTTCTCAATAAAATCATATACAGTATACATCTTGGAAGGGTCATTTTGAAGCTCAAAGTATCATTTTTACATGCTAAAGTTATCTGTAGAACAACAGATCAACATCAAGCCATTTTTCTTTATCTGTGAATACTTGGGAATACTGATTAGCTTGAAAAGCATACTAAGAAAAAGTAAAAAATATTTTACATACTATTAAATTGCAGCTAAACATAAAATAGTAAGTAAAAGTAGAGTAAAATCATTTTTCTTTTATTTTCACTTACATGAAATTACTTAATTAAAATAGATTATAATATTCCTTCATGTAATCATTTGAAAATAATGCACATTGCAATCTAATAAAAGTCAAAGTAAAACCTATGATAACTAAAAGAAAAAAACTTTGCTAGTCATTTTGAAAATAAGATTCCTTTTAGCCCTGCAATATGGCAAGTGTATTACTTCATTTATAACTCTCTTCTAATATTTAGCACAATGCCTAGAAGATAGTAGGATTTTGATCAATAGGGGTTTTTTGTTGAATTAAAGAAAAATGAAAAATAAATGAATGAATTATGAGTGTGTACATGCGTGGGACTAGATAGTCCTCGATCTATTACTCAAATTCACAGAAGCTAAGAGATATTTAAATAAGTGTAAACCAAAATTAATCAGCTTTACCCAGCACACTCAAAAACCTAAATGGAAAATATTAGTATGTGGCGCATACAGCCTTACAATGTGCACTTTACTCAGCAATAACCAGTGTTTTGGGTTTGGATTGAAACTGAAACTAATGAGACACCATAGGCTTCACCCAGGACAAAGTTTACACAGCTTACAAACAGGATACAACATCCTTGCATAGTGGATATCTGTGACTGTCCATATGTGCTGAATTTACTCCTCATGTGCGATGTTTGGAGTCATGAAAGACGTGACTAAGAGAGTGTCCCAATTCATTTAGGCAAGCCATCATCCTGGGGGCCCCCTCAACTGGGGGCTAGCCAGTTAGCCCTTTTGGTGGTATATAATCAGTTTCTTTTCACTAGTTCCATCACATACACAAATAAAATTTACTATTGATTTTTGATAAACTATTTTGACTATGAGTTATAGAAGTAATTCCCTTGGAGATCTCACAATTTTTACTTTTACCCACAAAACATTTAGCTATGATTGGCCATTAAAAATTAACACCAAGTTATGCTTATTTGTTAGTTGTGCTTTTATCTTTGTAAAATTAATTGAGGTATAATTAGTATACAATAAATGAGATCTGTTTAAAATGTCCATTAGACAAATTTCTACATCTATATAGACTGTTAAAACAAAACCAACCTGGTGATAATGTGTATATCCATCAATCCCCAAAAGCATTCTCCCACCCTATTCACACAGTTCCATTCATAACCAGTGAATTGATTTTTATTACTATAGATTAGTATATTTAAAAATACATATTAAAATAACTATCAAGTACAATTGTTTTCATATAGCTTATTTATCTCAGCATGTTATCACTGAGGTACATCCATATGGCAACATATATCATTTCTTTACATCCTTAAGTAGTATTCGGACATCTGCACATAGCACAATTTATTTATTCATTCACCTGGTGATGGTCATTGGGGTGGTTTCTATTTTTGAGGTTACTATAAATAAACTTACTGTGAACATAACCATATAAATCTTTATTTTTCATTTATATTTATAATTTCATTTCTTGTAGTTAAATAACTAACCTAAATAACTTGGTAGAATACGTAAGAATTGAATGACAGGATTATATGGTCAGTGTATGATTAAATGTTGTACTCTATTAATTCAATAAGCACTCATTGGACACCTATAATGTGCCTGGCACTTAATCTTCATGAATTAAGGATACAGCCAAAACAACTACATTCTCCTGCTCTCATATACCTTACATGCTAGAAAATAGTGTATTATGACTGTTTTTTGCATGGTTTATTTATAAGATAATGAAAATTTCTTAATAATACTCAATAACTTCATATGATAAATAAAAAGGAAAAAGAGACAAAAAGGAAAAGAATGAAACACATAAAATACCCAAACTTAGGCTAATCCCCAAAGGACTCAATAGACCACGGAGAGCTTCATCTTTATTAGTTTCTTTATTTTTAAGGTGTGGTAATACTCAAGTCACATCCAATAGGAAGCTCTGAGGACTGAATATAGCATGAATTTCAAAATTTCAAAAAAATAGTAATGCAATTAGATGTATCATAAGGAAAGTGTAACACACTAATTTTATATATAAAGGTAAGGTTCACTGAAGGTTACATTAACAAGATAATGCATATATAGTAGATGGATGTATTTTATCTTAATGTTAGCACAAACAACACATTTTAAATTAGCAGTTAATTGTGTACTTTTTAAAGTGGTTATTTATAATACAACTACTTATAGGTATGATGTATTTTATTAGACCAACATAAAAACAGGAAACAAAAGATACTTATAATCTGTAGGAAGAGGAATGCCTGTAACTTGAAGGAATTAAGAAAGCTCATAGGTTCTTTGCAAACATATTCAGAGAATTTTATCAAGTTAAATAAAGCAAACTTAGAAACAGAAACATTCTGAGAGAGTCCCTTATTTCAATCTTTAAATTAGGGATGCATTTCTGAAGTTTCCAAACTTTTGTGGATAAAATGAATAAAACATGGTAATTTAAATTACTATAAAGTGTACTCCAAGTCCTGCCTCCCCCCCAGAAAAACTCCAGAATGACTTTTCTGCTATACAAAGTGAACATAAATTTATGCATATGTTCATATGTTGTTTAAAACATAAAGGAAAAGAATAGATTATTAAATAAAATTAATTACAGGGTATATTTCTATAAATGTCATTTCCTATAAGGTAAGAAAATTTATCATTGAGGATCATATCAGACAATGAATAAATAGAATGATTTCTATCAACTTTAGAATTTTAACTATGTACATTGTTTAAACAAACGTATAGTAGAATTCTATACCACAAAAATTAATTTCTACTATTCAAAGTTTCGGACTATGGATTAATCTCTCTATTGTGTTTAAATAAAAAGAATGTTTGGAGACTAGCAGAGATCTATCCAATTTGGTCTAAAAAATCAGTCATATCAGGGCAGCGCCTATGGCTCAAAGGAATAGGGCGCCGGCCCCATATGCCGGAGGTGGAGGGTTCAAACCCAGCCCTGGCCAAAAAAAAAAAATCAGTCATTTAATTTTTAACTATGTGTGAACAAAACAATGAACCTACAGTTTTTATCCAATTAAATCTTTGAAAATACAGAGGGAGTAAAAATAATTCACTTGTAAATCTTAGATTTACCTTTAAAAGAGAATTTTTCCCATTTCTCTTCAAGAAAAATCATTAATAAGTCAAATTTATCAATAAAGAGCATTAGTTTCTAAAATGAAAAATAACAGTCTTAGAAGAATGACATACAAGCACATTTGCTTTTACAATAAGCATATGTTTGTACATAGGACGTTATAAATTTATACATATATATGTATATATTTCTATTTTTCCTGGAAGATTAGTAGTATATATTAAAAAGTAATCCCAAGCAGATACGAACAAAAAAGCATAACTTGCATTTTGTTTGCCATTATAAACTTGCCTTAGGCGGAAAAAAAAAAGAAAAACATAAGAATAAGGTAGAAGAGGAAAAATGCATTTCAATTAACTTGTTTATTACTTGAATTACATTTGTTATTAATTGATGCTTCTTTCTTATGAATATATTTCCATAGAAGTATGTTAGATTAGTTTTTATATGTAGGTTGTATTTTCCTATTTATTGTCAGATAAAATGTAAATTAGAATAATGGCAGCAAAGCTGAAAACTAAATTTCATCCCAAGTAGAGCTTCTCTGTCAGAGTCAAAATATTGAGCAAACAAATTACAGCTACTTTAATAATAGATGAAATGAAAATATTAAAAGAGCAGTATGCGTGATGGATTAAAAGAATAGCTTATAGCCGGGCGTTGTGGCGGGCGCCTGTAGTCCCAGCTACTCAGAAGGCTGAGGCAAGACAATCGCCTAAGCCCACAGGCTGGAGGTTGCTGTGAGCTGTGACAGCACAGCACTCTACTGAGGGCGATAGAGTAGGACTCTGTCTCTACCAAATGATAATAATAATAATAATAAATAAAAGAATGGCTTAAATAGGCACACATGAAAGTGTGGAAAAAAAGTTACATTTTTGCCTCTGCTTTGAAATACTAGGAAATTTTTTAATTTCTGATTTAATTTTTGCATATTTTTTCTGTAGTATAAATAGTATTTACAGATTCATGACAGCACATCATATGACACTGAATACTGAAAAAGATTGTGTGGCCTTTTCTAAAGTGAAATAAGGAATAAAATTTATAAAAATTTTGCATTTTACTATCAATACTGTTTATACAGAATCAAGTGTCACTAGTTCCTCTTAAGAGTTATTAGATTTAAAACTTTCACTTTTTAAAAATTTCATGTAACGTCCACAATGATATATTAGAAAAATGAATATAATATTTTAGTTATGATTTATTAATTTTAATGTTCTCAATCATGCATTGATGTTTTAGCATTATATTTCACAAAATTGCAAAACTGAACATAAATATATATGTTTAAGTATTATCAAATAAAATAACCACCTTGCTTTTTTAACGTTGATAAATCATACATACATATGAGTTTTAAAAATATTTTTGATTAATATTTTATAAGATTTTTGTCTCTATTGTTGAATTTATTAAGACAGAAAAATTTTACAGTTTACTTAGTCACTGATGGGTTCTAAGATTCTCTTTAGGGAAACTAATGTGGCTTCAAATACTTTTATTAAGTAATTTGTAGCCTTTTTATCCATGAAAGCAAGGATACTAGAAATCCTTATAATAATAATTAATCATTGCTATCATCATAACTTTAATATATTTTACAACCATCTTTAATAAATTTAGTAGCCAAAGTAAGAATACAAACATAATAAATCTTATTTAATGTGTCAAAAACTAGGATGAAAAATTTGAAATTATTTTAAATTATAAAATTCACTTCTATTCAGCTTAATATATCAATAAAATTTTTCTACCTTCTCAATTCAGCAATATTCCTTTTTACAAATGTTATAAAATTGTATGATTTGCTTCAAGTACATGCTAAAATACAGTTTATCTGCATGAAAGTAGAAAATCTGTTCCTTAACAGTTGGTCCATAATGACTTTCCTGGGCTAAATTATGACCTAAATCTAACTTCCAAAAGAGATATAATATAGTGTGAGAATCTAGTGTGTAGGTGCAAAAAATTATGGCTTTGCACTATATGATTATGGGAATCATCTATTTAGACAAAAGTTGCATTAGAAATCTGAGAATAGGGCGGCGCCTGTGGCTCAAGGAGTAGGGTGCCAGTCCCATATGCCAGAGGTGGCGGGTTCAAACCTAGCCCCAGCCAAAACAAACAAACAAACAATAAGAAATCTGAGAATAAAATGAGGTAATTAATGGATTGGGTGGGGTGGGGCTCATGCCTGCAATCCTAGCATGCTGGTAGGAGGAGGTGGATTACTTGAGTTTAGGAGTTCAAGACCAGCATGAGTAGGAGTGAATAGCCGGGCGTTGTGGCGGGCGCCTGTAATCCCAGCTGCTCGGGAGGCTGAGGCAGGAGAGTCCCGGAAGCCCAAGAGCTAGAAGTTACTGTGCGTCCTGTGACATCATGGCACTCTACTGAAGGTGGTAAAGTGAGACTCTGTCTCTACAAAAAAAAAAAAAAAAAAAAGGAAAACATTAGCTAGGTATAGTGGCATTCACATACAGTCTCAGCCACTTGGGGAGCTGAGGCAGGAAGATAACCTGAGCCCAGGAGTTTGAAGTCGCTGTGAACCCAAGTAACAGAGTGAGAAACTGTCTCATAAGTGCTTGATCATATAACTGATGCCAGTGGAAACACAGTAAATATTAGCTCTTATCAGTATAGTAACCTATTTAATTCAATGAATAAATTAATTCCACTAATATACATTTAGTACATATGTAATGTGATACAGATACAGCACTGAATAATACACGTGAACTTCTTTTCGTCTTGAACTTTACCATCTGAGATACAAGGACGAAAACAAATAAAATAATAAATAACATATTAATATTTCATGTATTATAGGAGCTATGGAAAGGAAAGCAGAAAAAACATAGAAATATACTGGAGTAAAATGATAATGACTAGTTGGATACTGTGGGTGAAAGCTAGAGCAGGCTGGCATTCCCCCTGAAATCTCCCACGGGTCATAGCCCTGAGTTTCAGGCTCCCCTCCTCCCCGCTTGGTGCACACCTAAGGGGGTGAGGCGAGGTTGGAATGTTCAGCAGAGTAGACAAGAAAGTAGCCTGGGAAATACCTAGATAGAGATCAACAGCTTAGAGACAGGATATCAATAAAACTAGAATGACTGATAATTGCCCCTGCAGACACCCTGCAACTTCAGACGCCTTGACCTGTAAATGATAACTTTCCCTCATGAAATCCCGTCCAACGTATTCCTTGAGCTTAGTACTCCCCTGTCCTTCACCCTGATCGCTTTTTTCTTTTGGCAAACAAATTAAACATTAATTAGAACATGAAACTGTTACCTTTTCACTTTTTGCCTTGTGTATACATGCCCCCAAACCCTTAATAAAAAGCCTTGAATTCTGGGCTCCAGACAGCACCTGTCAACCTCATGAAGGGCTGATACCCTGGCGTCTCTCACGAGTCAGAACACTGTGTGTGTGTGTGTGTGTGTGTGTGTGTAAATTTCACAATGCTTAGCTCCCATTGTCCCCAGACCTCGAGGTTGTCAGGCAAGGCCCCTGTGTAGGGGGACTCCCAGTCCACTGGTCTGTCCCTCGATTCATGGGTTGCAACAGTGTAGCATTCAGTAGAGAATCATACTGGGTGATAAGTGAAGTTTATGAAATTTGAAAATAATGATATCAAATAGTAATATTAGCTGTAAATGATGACTAAAACCTTAAAATAGGGAAAAATAATGTTTACATCTGAGGAACAATAATGTGGTTGTTTTGTACTAGAAGGCAGTAAGTGCAATGTGAGTTCAGAACTAGCAATTATATGGCATGTTAGGGACTGCAAAATTTGTGGACCTTATTCTAATAGGAAGGGGATACCATTAAACAAGAATTTTTACCAAGGAGGAAACAAAAATAATGTATTTTTTAAATAATAACATGAATCAAGATTGGAAACAGATTAGATAGGACAGGAATTTCAGTAAAACAGTAAATAAAATAATAGTTGGCATCTGTTACTAAAATCCATCTAATTTCTTTTTCAGGTATGGTGAGGCCAACAAACACATCAGGAGATGATAACCATGGAAGAGATAATTTATTACTCACAGTTCCTAAGAGGAAGGGAAACTATACCGCTCTGGGACAAACACAGAACATCGAGGTTGGTCTTAGGTGGAGATTTGAGACTATATAAAGGTCTTATTGTAGTTTCTGCAGAAAAGAATGGGTGAAATGGGTAAAGAGACAAACAGGTTTTAAGATTGGCTAGTTTGAATAAATTCAATGGGTTCCTGCAGTTGAGGGCTGTTAAGGTGATTAGGGCACAGGTGTCTCATACGCAAGAGCTATAAAACAGGGCAGGAGGCTGGGATTTGGACTGGTTAGTTTGCATATGAAAGACACCCACTAAACAGAGGCCAGTGATCTCTAGCAATTGTCTAACCTTGAGAAGAAGGGCTGTCTTTTCCTAGTTTGTAAGACTCTAGCTCTCAAAACATTAGATGAAAATAATACATAACTCCTTTCTTTCCTTTTCTTCTTCACTCCCTCCCTCTCTCCTCTGTATCTTTTTAATTTTCTTAAATAAACACAAATATAAAATTTTTGAGGTGCAGAAGGGGATGCAGATTCCACAAGGGGCATGAAGCAAGAAGGCTGACTAGAGATATCGATCATGGAATCATTGCAGAAAAAGAGAGGAAGTTGCAGGTGAAAAAGCAGAGCCCAGGTAGGACACAGAGAGGAGAGGGCCAAGAGCGTCCTAGAGAGCCCATGGGAGCAGGTAGTGGAGCAGAATAAAAGGAGCGGGGTTTTGGCAGAGATTGACCCCTGAGGAATTTGGAGTCTGGCAGAAGGGGTAATTGGTAGAGCTTATTTTTCCTGTCCTTACATCTGTGCTAGACTTCCAGCTCCCAAACTGTCAAGAGAGTCCCTCTACCCTCATTAGCACAATTGCTATTGTTGTCAAGAGAAATGAGAACTTCCTAAGAACATGGCCCCTGGCTGCCAGCACATGCAGAATTCCTCCCCCACCACAGACCAGAGCTGAGGCGTCTGCTGCCACATGCTTGTGCACCGGTGCCTCTGTTCTGGCCTCAGCCCTTCAGTTTCCTTGTCACTGTGATGATGGCCTCTGTTTTCCTAAGTAACAATTACCTACAGGACACTGCTGGGCAGTCCCTGGCGGGGCTGGGTGAGATCACAAGCCACCTCCTAGAGTTGTTTGTTCACATCTGAGGCCTTCTGTCATAGATAAAGTCAGGAAACTGGACACTCTGAGGACCAGCAAGGACTCAGTGCATGAAAGGCACTGAGTAATTCACTGAGTAAAATAGTGATGAACTGTGACTTTACAGTGAAATGCTTTCAAAATATAACCACTTTAAGATAAAGGGGTATTGTGTAACTTTGTGACTTAAGAAGAAGAATCTATTTATTGTGTACTATGAGGGGTAGTAACATTGCTTGTGCTGACCTTTACTGTGAGAATATAAAACTAACAAAGGGAAACAGGAGGGCAGAATAGCCCTTTGAGTATATAGCCTCACTTTTCTCCAGAATTGCTGGCATTTCTGTAAATAAAAATGGAATTGTTGACCACTGTTGATCATCCACTTCTCCATTAATCAATGGCTTGAGCTGCAGGTGGACATGTGGGTACTTTAGGGAAGAGTCATATCTTGATGTGCTTGCATTGCTAGAAATAATGATTTAATAAGTTCAAAGCCAATCTTAAAGTGTTTATTATAGGTAAGTTAGGAATTGAATTAAGAAAATGGTTGCAGATGATGGCCAAGAGGGAACAGAAACAAGAAAGAAAAGGATCAGAGGAAAGCATGTATGCATTCAGACTGCAGAAGCAATACCAGGAATCTCAGTTCTGTTGCAAATGTGACAGCCCTGAGGCCTGACATCTTCAAACAAACCATCTTGCCAGAGCTTCACCCCTCCCCCAACGTGACTGGCTCAGAGGTCACAGAGCTGAGAGACAAGGCTCACAGTAGGGCTGCCCTCTCAAGAAGAGTGAGTGCATTTGGGGAGTCAGGAAAATAGCAAGGGAGTGCTGAAGGCGCTGGAGATAGGGCAGCACCTAAACCTTGTTAAGAGAGAAAAGGTCTCTCAGGAAGATAAGGAGGAAATTACCTCCATTCTTCTGTTTTCTAGGTATTTGCAGCAGTGCCAGACCCTCTGACCACAATTTTCTCAGGGGTTTAATTGCTGCTCTTGAAATTTGCCTGTGTGGTCTTACTGGGGTCTGTTTTGATAGCCTGATCCTGGACTGTGTTCCCAGTCCCATGCTTTGTTTGTGTTAAGGTCATAAATAACTTGGAGTAATAAAAGTAAGAGGTAAATCAGTTTAATTACGGTAGTTAGTTAAAAAAAAAAAAAAAAAAAAGGTTTGGTTAGAAAATGCAAGCCCATGAGGGGAAGAACCCTGGTTCCTCAGCAAGAACCATAAGGTAAGGATTTGGCCTTTCCCAATTAGATTGATGATTAAAACAGTGATGTTGTATAAAAATGGAGCTAGCCCTGAGCTAGGGGCTTTTTGCCTGTCCTCATGCTCGGAAGTGGAAAGCCGCCTGGCCCAGCTTTGTTAAAACAAACAAAAAAACTTTCTTCTTGTAACTTCAACTCTTTATTTTTTCCTCATTCTCTCATCACTGACAGTCACCAGGAAAGAACTCATGGTGTAGTTTGGGGCTGGTCCCCAATATTGGGTGACAGGCAGATGGACTCCTTAGTCTGGCAACTGAACGCCACATAATTATTACTCATACTGTAACAACAACAGCCAACATAGGGGAGCTGGAGAACTCCCCAGACCCAAAATGTGGGCCCGAGGTAAGGGGTGGGAAAGCACCATGAGGTACAACACTTTTATAGACAGTAGAAAGTGGAACATGTACTTTCCTTCCCCCTAGAGTCCCTGATCAGTGATCCAAAGTGTGTTCGCCCCTCTCAGTGGACATGTGGACTGGTGCAGATTGTAGTCATAGGGCAACAGGGTCCCCACTCAAGAGCAAAATCAGCACCAGAGCCCTGGAAGGAGTGTGGAGACAGGGACCACCCCCTCACTGCTATAGATATAGCCACATCTATTCCCAGGAGGGTTTCGTATAGATACCCACAGGATGGACAGTCCCAGGCACTAGGGAGGCTGCATCCTCAATGATACTATGCTCCTAACCCCTGGGTTTTGCATGGAGAGTTTAGTTCATTTCCTTCTGTTCACAAAGAAGCAGCCTTTTTACAGCTGCCCTGACCTGGAATCTCTGCATAGTTGGATCCCCATCTAACTTTTCCCAGCATGCACTCAGACTACGGTAGTCACAGAGAACCAGAGGGTCTCAGGGAATGTGTGATCCTGGAGTTTGGACATTCAAGGCAGGCTGTTCCAGGCAAGAAGAGAATGCATTATGCTCGGGGCTCCTGGGGACAACGGGGACCAGAGTGCCAACTTCCCTCCGATCAGAGTCTCTTCCTCACCTGCACCGCCTGCTGCTACTGATGCAGCCCCAGAAGTTCCCTAGGGGTCTAGCCAAGCTGCTCCAAGAAAATTAAGCCAGGGCACTTGGGAATGGCTGCTGCACCACCACTCCAACCAAGCATTGGTCCTCTTACTCAGGCTTCCACAGTGAGTAAACTTCACTCCTTTTCCTTTAAAAAGCCACCTCTTCTTAGAACACAGTGCAGGCAAGCAAAAAGCTACTGATTTCAAGCTGGTAGAAGTTTTTGCTTCAAAGCCATCTGGATGGAAATCTGCTCATCCGGGACCTGCTGTTTATACAACCTTCATCTACATTATGGGTACAAGAGAAAGTGACTATTTGAAAGTCAGGAGGCCGGGATCAGTGGTATAGTGGAAAGAGATATAGCATGTCTGCCTACCCAGGCTGGGTACCTGATTCATGTCCCTCCCTCCCTCCCCACGCCAACACAGTCTCCTCTGACATTTCATCAGAGCTGGTGATTTTCCCAGGGTAGGGCTCCTGGGGCCTTCTAATTTCAAGGTTGTTCTTTTTTAAGCAACAGAGGATGCAAGAAAAAATTCTTTTTTTTTTCTTCTGCTCCCCTCCAGATCCTCTACTTCACACACAAAAACTATCGATAATGAGGAATACATACAGAGCTGTGGCTCTCTGAAAGTACCCAAAGTGAAGCTGAATGAATAAGCACAACATACATTTCAATTCAACAAAATACAATTAAATATAAAAAATTACACACATAAAATTAAATAACATAAAATAAATTAAAATTCCACTGAAAGAAACAAAAATATCATCTAAAATAAAATAGCTTCCCAAAATGAGGAGAAATCAATGTAAGAACTCTAGCAGTACAAACAGACTATTTTGTCACCCCCAAAGGATCATACTGGCTCCCTAGGAAAGAATCCCAACCAAAGGAAAATTCTGAAGTGGCATATTAGGAGTTCATAGCAAGGATTGTAAGAAAGCTCAATTAGATCTAAGAGATAGTTGAAAACCAACAAAGAAATAACAAAGAAAGTTCAAGGCATGAAAGAAAAACTTACTAAAAAGATAGATACATTTAAAACAAAATGGAACTCTGGAAGGAAAAGACACATTGATGGATCTACAAAATGCAGTCGAAATCCCAATCAATAGAACAGACAAAACAGGGTGGCGTCTGTGGCTCAGTGGGTAGGGTGCCAGCCCCATATACCAAGGGTGACGGGTTCAAACCCAGCCTCAGCCAAACTGCAACAAAAAATAGCTGGGCACTGTGGTGGGCGCCTATAGTCCCAGCTGCTCTGGAGGCTGAGGCAAGAGAATTGCCTAAGCCCAGGAGTTGGAGGTTGTTGTGAACTGTGTGAGGGACGCCATGGCACTCTAATGAGTAGACTCTGTCTCTACAAAAAAAAGAACAGACCAAGCTGTAGAAAGAACTTCAGAGCTTGAAGACAAGTAAGTCTTCTAAATTCTGATTTAACTAGTTAGACAAAAATTAGGGAAAAAATGAAAAGAAATGAATAAAATTTTCAAAAAATGTGAGCTATTATGTTCAGATCCTTAACTATTGTGGCTTTTGTTCCTATGATCTTATTTACATATTAGGAGTCATTGTTTTGCGTGGTCTGTGAACTGTTATATGATACAACATTTGTGGTTGCCATTGTTGTATCTGTGTCAGTCTTGAGTTGCCTAGGTTGTTGTCACTCTTGCAAAGTAGAATTTTGAGCTTATTATTGATGGGGTGCTAAGGATTTGGCATTCCTGAAACAGCATTTTTGTCAACTGCTAGATTGCATGTTCTCCACCAAGGTGTATAAATTGCATGTAGCTTGAATCCTGGAGTTTTAAACATTATTGGTAAATTATACAATAAAAACTTTTCCCAGGGCTCTTCTCTATGAATTTTGAAATTTTTGACTTTAGCTATGACCTAAAAAGAGTCGGAAAGTTGTCATCATCATCATTATGAGAAATAGCTACACAGACTGAAAAATCAACTACTTCTCTTAGATCCTTTAGACAGCTGAGCTGTTATGGAAGACTGCCACTTTGAGATATAGAACAGGCACATTGATAAAATTACAGAAAAGATATGCTTACCTGGAACAGAAACTGATGAAAACATAAACCGGTAGAATAGGTTCCAGACTTAGAAGGAGTGGGGGAAGCGATTTGGTGGGCTTTAGGGATGCTATAAACCTGTAGGAACTCTATAAATCTCCAGTGGTGAAGAATCAAGAAATACTTCCTCATTTCTTTGGCTTTTGAATGAAAAGACAAATCAATATTACATTTACCCAAATAATTCTCCATAACAAAGTTCTACACTCCAAGGAGTAGACTTACCAGAGTCCTACTTTTATTGTCACTGAAGGACATCCATCCCATTCAGAGTCCTACTTTGATCGTCACTGACAGACGTCCATTCCATTCCAGCCTGATCTAGTCATCCTGACTCATCTGAGTAGGTGTCTTAGTCCTTGCTGGGCTAATATAACAGAATCCTTCAAACTGGGTAATTTATAAAGACTGTAATTTTATTTTTCATAGTTCTGGATGCTGAAAATTCCAACATCAAGCTACCATCAAGTTTAGTCTTTAAATCTAAAAAGGTGTCTTGCTGTTAAATCTAACAAGGAATCTTGTCCTCACGTGGCAGATGAGGAGAAGGACAAACCCTCTTCTGCAAGCAGTGTTTATAGCAGCACTAATTTACACATATAAGGTTGAGCCCTCGTGACCTACATACCTCCCATTAGGCTCCAAATCCCAACATTGTTGCAGTGAATATGAAGTTTCCAACACATAAATTTTGGGAGGCAAGTTTATACCATAGTTGGGCAAAAAGGAACCAGAATGAATAAGCTTCAGGTTATCAAGGAAACCAAACCAGGAGTGGGCAGCGAGGGAAATAAAAAGCTACAACAATGAGGAAACATTTGTGGAAGTTGTAGGCCTGAGACACAGACTCACTAATATACGGATATTTAATTGGAAGATTATAGAATATATTCCTCCTGTCCCATATTTTTCTCCTATGTAAACAGAATTTCAATCCAATAATAACTAAGGGAGCTAGGAGTTTACAAACACAAAACTCTTTTGTGAACGAGTGCTTATGAAAACACAAATAAAAAGAGAGACTAAAACAAATAAAAGAGGAAACTGAAGCCTTTGAAACTCATAAAGTGTAACTCAACATCTGTCAAGGTTAACATAAACCCAAAGTCTATTTACCTCAATTCCTCCTCCCCAGCATTACAAGCAGCATGTATAATTTTCAACACGTGATTATAAGACATGTTAAAAACCTTTTTGAAAAGTAAGATAAAGCATAGTTTGAAGACATGAAGCAAACATTAGACCAAAGTCACGTATAACAAAAATTTGTTATGATTAATGCCTCAATGTCCATAATGTGTGGTTAATGCATCAAGGTCCATAATGGAAGAAGTAGACACTATATAAGAATGGATGAGTCATATAAGTAGAAAGACTGAAACTAACTCGAAGCATTCTAAAAACACTCAAACTGTCACAGAAATAAAGAATTCTATCAAGGACACATCATTATTCTCAATGTGACGGTAAAAAAAAAAAAATCAATGAACTCGATGATAAGTCAATAGAAACTTTCCCACCTGAAATGCAAAGAATGAATAAAAAGATTATAAAAAAATACCCCAAGGACAGTGGAACAATTTTTAAAATTATAGCGTATGTGTAATTGGTATAACAGGAGAAGAAAAAGAGTATGGAGCAGAAGAAATTAGTAGTGGTAATAATGACCAAGATCTTTCTGAATTAATGACCAACACCAAACTAGAGATCTAGGAAGCTCAGCGAACACCAGAATCAATAAAGGAAGAAAAACTAAACAACAACAACAAAAAATCAAACAATACTACCATATCATATTCAAACGGAAAAGCAAAGGTGGGGGACACCTTGAAACCAAATGGGGAGATACATGTCACTCTACCTACGGAATTAAAGTGTAATTGTATAATTTTCCTTAGAAACCATAACAGCAAGAAAAGACGAAATGAACTACTTAATATGTTAAAAGAAATCCTTCAATATTACCAGAAAGAAATTCATCAATCTGCTATTTTCCATGTGTATTCCTTAAATCGTCTTTTCAAAGTGAATTTAAAAACTCAAATTCTCAGACAAAGAAAACTGAGGAAATTTTAACAAAATTCTAAAGAGAAGAAGCAAAATTATTGATTGGAAAAACAAAGCTAAAGAATTGAAGAAGTAATAGATGACAGGAAAATATTTTCTTAGAAGGCGCTGGCCCCATATGCTGGAGGTGGAGGGTTCAAACCCAGCCCCAACCAAAAACTGCAAAAAAAAAAAAAAAAAAAAGAAGTAAGGGTATACTGGGCACGTGTACCAGTGGTAGGTGAAATGAATGGCAACAATGTTGCAGGGAAAGTAAAGAAAAATGGGATTTCTGTGTAGCAGCACTACAAATGACCCGGTATAGAGTTATTCAAAAGTGATTTAGATTAGTTAAAAGAGTACATGGTAACCACTAAAATTTTTGAAAAGAAATAAAATTGGTACTATACACAGAAAGTACAATAGAAAGGTACAAAATGCTCAAGTAAAACCAAAGAGGCAAAAAAGTGGAGAAAAACAAAGAACAAATTCAACAGATAGTGCATGTAAAAAATCTTAAACTAAATCAATAATAACATTACGTATGAATTATCCAAATGCAATCATTAAATGACAGAGATTTTTCAGATGGGTTAAAAAAATGCCTAAGTATGTTCTGTTTACAAAACAAAATTTATAAGCGCTCAGGTAGCTTAAAAGTTAAGAGATGGAAAAAGATATATTGTGCTAATACTCTTCATAAGGAAACTGAAGCAAGAAGGTCAAATTTTCAAGAATAAAGAATTTTTTATTCATAATTTTTACATCATAATTGTAAATATGTATGCATCTGACAGGATTCCAAGAGGGGAAATAGGCAGGTAGAAAATCAGCAAAGGTGTAATCGATGATACTCAATCAACTTGATATAATTGACAGTTATAGACTACTCCGTTTGACAGCAGAATACGTGCTGTCATGATCACATAGAAAATTCACCAAAATAGACCACATTCAGGACCACAAAATACTATGTAACAAACTAGAAGACATCACAATTGAATTAAATTAAAACTCAAAACTGAAAGCTGGTAAATCACCAAATATTTAACATAACACAAATACGTTTAACAAAAATATTATGAACTACATTAACATGAAAATAAACCTTATTCAAATTTGTGACTCATTGAAAATTATTATTAGAGATAAATTTATAGCATTAAATAAGTTACAGTTGATAATGACAAAGATCTAAATTTATCAACCGAAGCTTCTATCTTAAGAATTAGAGGGAGAGGAACAATTTAAATCTAAATCAAACAAAAGAAAGGCTATAGTAACAATCAGGGCAAATAATTGATGAAATAAAAAACAGAAAAATAATGAAGAAAAACAAAAGCTCGTTCTTGAGAAGGATCAATAAATTTGATAAATTTCTAGCCAGGCAAACCAAGAAAATTGGGAATATTTCTCCATATAGTTACATCTTTTTGGTTTCATTTTATCAGTGGGTTATACTTTATCATAATCAGATCCTATACCTATTTTAGTAGCATGCACACTTGATATCATGTAATAAGAATGACCTGTAAATTTTGTGATCTTTTTCTCAAAAGCCCACTCCCCCAGGGTAATGAGAAACACACTCACACACTGCCCAATTTAGTGAGATCTTAAAAAGTACCTGACCTGTGCTTACCAAAACTGTTAAGGTTATCACAAAGAAGTCTGGGAAACCCTTATGGCACTAAGCATCCTTCAGAGACAAGATAACTAAATGCAACTTAGTATGTTGTACAGGGCACAAAAAGCCTTTGAAGTAAGTTTTTTATCCTTTCAATATTCATGGGCAAATCAATATATTCTCAATTCTAGAAATGCACTGCAAGTGTGTAGAAAAATGTCAAGTACTGCTCCTAATCTGTAAAATGAGCACAATAGGATGAATTTGTCAGAGTGCTTGTCGGGATTAAACAGACAATATTAATACACTAGTAGCTCCGAGTGAAGTAATTGACAATGTGGAGCTGATCAGTAACAGACTGCTGTAACACAGTAACACAGACTTCCTAATGCTTCATTGTTCTCATTTTAAATATTTTGAGAATAATGAGTAGCTTTTTAAAAATTAGAAGAGACCTTGATTATATTATAAAAATACTTCATTGAATAGATGAGCAAGAAACTCAGTCTGCCGAGATTTCATAGTGAGGGCTAGAGCTAAAATTGCATGCCTCTCTTATGGCATTGTTGAAACCATTAGAAACAATTTTAAAATAATCACACTAATTTAGTAATTAATTAATATTAGACACATAGCTCTGTCCACAGCTAACATATTTTTCATAAGCTTCCACTTTTTATCTCACAAAACTAACGGTGGAATTACAAATAACATGAAAACAGTCAACAATTACAGCACAGTTTGCGAGTGCTAATTTAGATAGCCATGAAATTTTAAAATGGTTTACAAAAAACTAAAATCAAAATAGGCAGCCTTATTTGGTAAACTACCCAATTATGCCTTTTGTAATTACAGATGTGAAACATACTATTCATTTCTACTGATCGGTGATCCCGTGAGCAAAAGAATTTCATTTATGTCACTTGATAAAACCATATCATCTGCCAAAAAGGCCTTTCCTCAATCCTAGCAGAAGAAAAAGAAAGAAGAAAAACCATAAAAAGATTTATGGCTCTGAAATAGACCAGAGTGTGGCCCATCTGCTATAGTGGATACTAAACCAATTACAAAGAAGGCTTCCCCTTAAATTTCTGTCCACTTAAAAAAATTAGTCTAAATTATCAAGTGAAGACTCATTTTAGAAATGATAGTTATATCCAGCTTGCCCTTATTGCTATTTAAATCTTGCTAATGAATAAGAAAATACACTTTCTCCTAGTAAATACAAATATTTTAAAGGTGACCTGGCCTCTCATTAACACTAAAGTATAAGAATGAGTAAAATGAATTTAATATATCTTCAAGGATGGGAGGTCGCTCCAAGTCTAATTAATGTAGATCAAGAAACTTTAGGGGACCGTTTTTTATAACCATATCTAGTCAGAACTATTTGACCAGAAGTAAACAGACTCTTTCACCTATTCATTGAACTCTGTTAAAATGCCATGAGTGAAATTCTCGTTTCTAAATTAGTTTGATATGCTATAGTTAAGAAATAATATAGGCAATATATTTTATATCCCTTTCAAATGTATATTGTGTATTATTCAATAGGTATTTAACACTAGTGAAAAATAAAAATAGAAATGTTAGTTGACAACCATGTCAACTTTCATTTTTTAACTTAATTTTTCTTAAATCATAACCATATACATTTATGGAATACAAGGTGATAATTTGATATACAATGTGGAATGCGTAAATCAAACTAATTAACATAACCATAACCTTACTTACTTATTTTTGTAGTAAGACATGTATAATAGACTCCAAGTTGTTTTGAAATGTACCCTAGCACGGTATACATTTTAATTCAACTAAATTCTTGTACAAAAAAAAAAAATAAAAAAATTATTGTTTGTATCCTTTTGTTTTATTTTACATAGTAATAAATATGATCACCAGGATAATATTAAAATCATGATAAAATGGATAATGATTAAAATATTGAGAAATTTTTAAGGAGTCAGCACTATTGTGGAAGATATCACTTAATTATCTCAAAGTATAAACTATCCTATTTAAAATTTTGGAAACGAGGCATAAAGGGTTTGTTGAATGCAAGCCAAGTCTCCCATTAAGAGTAGGGCCAGAATTTGCATTTTATTTTGCTCTTTGGCTTCTATATTTGTCAGTGTTCTCTAGAGAAACAGGCTGACAAGCTGAAAAAAAATTCAGGTAGAGTTTCTGCTGCAGTTTTGAGTCTGAATTCTGCTGAGCAGCTAACTAGAAAGTAAGGGAAAAAATTCTGTTATAGTCTTGGGGCAAAATTTCCTTGTTGTGAGACTTCAATCTTTATTCTTAAGTCCTTCAACTCATTGGATGAGGCCCACTCAAATTATGGAAAGGAATATGCTTTGCTTAGTAGCTACTGACTGCAAATATTCATCACATATAAAAATACCTCAACAGACACATCTACAGGCGGTGCCTGTGGCTCAAGGGGAAGGGCGCCGGCCCCATATACTGGAGGTGGTGAGTTCAAACCCAGCCCAGGCCAAAAACTGCCACAAAAAATAAAAATCAACAGAGACATCTAGACTAGAATTTGGCCAAACATGAGTAGTCTAGCCAAGATGACACATAAAACGAATCTTCATAGCATTGTAGAATAATGCCAGTGCTGGTCACGAGCATCGTGAAGCTCAGGGACCTGAAGTCTCTGCCTCGGTATCCATCTTTGCTCTCAAATGCATTTATAGAAATGCAGAAAGCATATCTAAAATAACTATCCCATATAGAGAGTGAAGCACTATCCATCAGTAACATTAATTAAACTTACAGAGGAAAATTTCCCTGACAAGTGAAAATACACAGAGACAGTGTCATAGAAACTAGGAAGAAAAGGAGAGAGGGAGGAAGAGGAAAAAAAAAAAAAAAAAAAACAGAAAGAAAGAGAAAGATGTATTTGTTGTAGCTGTACTCAGAATATTGAGCCATGCCTAAAATTTTGTGATTATATTTATAAAAATATTATTGGCATACAAAGCTTCACAGATATTATATAATATCTTATGCGTAGACATTCATATGATATACAAAGATTCCTTACGGAAATATTTTAAAATCACTCATTTTATTATGTAAGTATATCTTAATTAATTTGCATAACTGTGTGTTTCCGTAAATATGCCACCCTTTTAAATTACTTCTTTTAAGGCTCATTGAGTCATTTTCATAATACAGTGATAAGTTATTTTTTCCTATTGTTTTTCTACCTTCATTTTTATTCTTTTCCCTTAATCAGTTCATTATTATAAACTATAAATTCCTTACATCAAATAAAAAAAATTGTGAGTTTAAAAAAAGTAAACTGCGTATACCCTGAACATTGCAGCTTTGCCTTTCCCTAGGTGTTGCTGAAAATGTCAGACTCAAATCATGATTGCAGCAAGAAGAATTTCCCTGAGGAGGAAATAGATTATGAGGAAAGCAAGATGTTGACTTTGGTTCCCATTAAAGATGAATCAAATATAGAATGACGAATGGAAACACTGTTTCCTCAACTTTTGATGTCAAACCAAACAAGCCCTGGAAACACAATGAAGTTCATCAACCTTCAACAAAGCTTTAAATAATTCAAAGCTTCCCAAAAGCTAGATGTACACCACCCATGGTTCCCTTGCCTCCATTACTAATGTGTGTCAAGACACTTTGTGAAACTAGTTCCAACAACTTGATTTGAGTGCTGATGGCAAGAAAATGCAAGTTTTTTTCTGAGGCTTCACAAGCATGTTTATTCTATACAGAAACATGAGATTCCCAAAACATCAAAGGTGGGGTCAGGGGTATCCAATCTTTTGGTTTCTCTGTGTCACATTGGAAGAAGAAGTGTTGTCTCCATCCGTACATTAAATACACAGACACTAATGAAAGTTGATGAATGCAAAAATAAAAAAATAAAAAGGTCCTTGCAGAATTTTTGTTATCTCTGCCACCACAGCCAAGCAAAAAGTCCTCCTGCAGCCTGTGGGGTGTGGGTTGGACACCCCCACCAAAAGGAAAGGTAGGGACCAAAGAACAAGGCTTCTGGAAAGTTGCAAGATGAATAAGAGAGCAGAAGAGACTTACATAGTTGAAGCGATAATGTCAGCTCAGGAATCCGTGTTGGTATAGTGGGAAAGCGTTGCTGTAAGAGCTGCTCTGTGTAAGGTTGTGAATTCAGATGGTGTGTGGTCCGTGGCACAGCTGTCCCAGCAGACACAAAGTGCTGGGGTCACCTTCGGTGTCATGCCTACCACTCCCAGGAAGATGATTTCCCTCTTCCTATTACCGGCCTGCACTTTCCCATCCCTGGGCCTAGAGAATAATATGTTATGCCCTGAGTATGGTAAGAAGAATAAGAAGACATTGAAAAGATCAATTTATAATGGGCAAAAAGAAGCAACCTGGTTTGAACACAATGTAGGAGACTAGAATATGTCACCTCAAAATAAGTACTACTTTAACCTGAAGGCAACTGAGTGAAAGAGATACGAGAAAATCTCTCTGCCCTCCCCTAGTTTGCCAATATGCATGGCAAAGATTTACAAAGGTCTCTTGTGGCTTCTGTCTGGAAGGACAGATGATGGTGAGTCCACCCATTGATTCATATTCCAGGACCGGCTGTGCTGTGTCCCAGTCATCCCTCTCTAGCTGCCTGGAGTACAGATTTGTGTTAGTATTTAGCTACACAGAGTACAGTTTGGTTTTATTTTAATAAACTTTTTTTTGAGCAGTTACAGGTTTACAAAAAAATTGAATAAAAAATACAAAGTTCTCAAATACTGTCATATACACCGTGCTGAGCCTCCCCTTGAGTTTCCTATGTTATTAAATTAATATCTTGCATTAGTGTGACACATTTATTACAATTGATAAGTCAGAGCCAGCCCTGGTGACAGGTGACTGCAGTCCCAGTTATTAAGGAGGCTGAGACAGAAGTATCTGGAGCCCCCAAGTCCCAGGCTGTAGTGAGCAGTGATCATGCTGTGAAAGGCCACTCACTGCCACGACAGTCTGGGTATCATAGTGAGACACTGTCAGAAAAAATAAAATGGGTAAGTCAATATTGATTCATTATTCTAAACTAAAGTCCATAGTTCATATGAGACTTCATTATTTCTGTTGTATGTTCTATGGGTTTTGACAAATGTAGAATTGATGTGTATTCAACACAGTACATTGAATACTTTCACTGCTGGGCGATGCCTGTGGCTCAGTGAGTAGGGCGCCGGCCCCATATGCCGAGGGTGGTAGGTTCAAACCCAGCCCCGGCCAAACTGCAACAACAACAAAATAGCCGGGTGTTGTGGTGGGCGCCTGTAATCCCAGCTGCTTGGGAGGCTGAGGCAAGAGAATCGCGTAAGCCCAAGAGTTAGCGGTTGCTGTGAGCCTTGTGACGTCATGGCACTCTACCCAAGGGCAGTACAGTGAGACTCTGTCTCTACAAAAAAAAAAAAAAAAAATACTTTCACTGCCCTAAAAATCTCTCCTTTCTGCCTATTCATCCCTCCACCCTCCCATGCCCTGGAAACCATAGATGTTTTTACCATCTCCAAGTTTTCCCTTTCCCTGAATGTCATGTGTTTGAATTCATACAGTCTGCAGCCTGTTCAGGCTGTCCTTCACAAGGCTGCGGACATTGAAGTTTCCTCCTGTCTTTTCATGACTCGCTGCCATTTCTCTTTGGTACAGAATAATACTCCATTGTCTGTGTTTGGAGATTGTTTTGTTCATTCACCTACTCAGGACGTCAGAGTTGGTTCCAACTTGAAGCAATTATATCAAGAACAAAAAAAAGTATTGTCTATGAATTATTTTGTGAATTTCATTGGTTTATACATCCCAATAATTTAGAAGAATACTGAGCACACAGGTGAAATGTTAAACATAAATAAATCCGTATGATGATGAAAGCAGAACAATTTTACAACTTACCCTTACACTTTACATCATTTACAAAAGATGCGTATATTGTGTTACATTATATACAACATCCCATGTGAGGTTTAGAAAACTGACGGATGAAGTTTTAAATTAATTATTTATCATTGCTCTTTTGTTAATATTAATTTATCACTTTAGAATGCGTCCAGGTACACAACATCACACATTTAATGTAATAGCAAACCTCAGTAGAGTGAAATTTAAATAAGGAATAGTTCAAAATGAGATAAAACATTACCTTCTCTTTAATAATCTTTGATTAGGACATTTATTTCTTGTTAATTTATGTAGCAGCAATGTAATTTAATAATTTGATAAATAAAATTTTGCACTATAGAAATAGTGCTTACCTGTTCACAATATGTAATTCATTTTGTGTTGTGATCAGAATAAAATCTGTAATTTCTGTACACAGTTAATCATAATCTCTGACAAAGGAGTTTAATTTCTTGAGATTGGACATCTTCACATTTTCTGATTAAGTTGGTGATTTTACATTTCCTTTCTTTCTTATCACTGACAGCCCTCAATCTCTCTGAAAGAGACCAGGCCCTTGGTGGGTTATTTATAGTTTATTTTACTGTTATTCTGAATAAACTGTTTTTATGATAGCATTATTAAACATGTAGTGTAAAAAGTGACATTTGGAGAGTTAATATAGCTGACTTAAGAAATATTAATATATTACTATTCTTTTTATATATAACAACCGTTTTTTAAATGGACAATTTTGCCTTCATATGATTGAAAAGGTCAAACCTCCTTGATAAAACATTATGAAACAACAACTCATTGTAGTTCAAATGTTTCTAGGCAACAGGAAATAACACCTTAACATTACAAAGATCAGGTCTTTCAAGCAAAGATGGAACACACCGGGAAGGATATTGGGACAAGGCAACCGGCCTACTATCCTCTACTAAGACTGTCCTTGACCTCTGCCCTGCTCTGTCAGTAGCCAGATGGTCTGAGAATTATTTTTATGTATTTGATACCAGATATGGGCCAACAAGGAGTACAAGGTTAGAGCAATCATAGCTCTCTGTATATGACATTGACCTAAATTAGCAAAAAATACATCTTTCGATCTGCTGAATAATGATTGCCAAAATTGAACTAAAGGCCACAAATCACTTTTTAAACACATTGTCTTCGGGCTTCCTATTTACTTCCATGATAGCACCTGTTTATGTTGTAATGTGTATTTTAATGATAATGGCTTAATTTCTTGGCACATATGCAAATTCTATCAGTAGGCTAGTTTTTACAAGTTCTATTTATTGTTTTGGGTTTCTCAAGGATGTGGTAATGAATTTCTTGCTTTTAAAAGTAACGAACATTAAGTTTAATATATCCCCCCCCCACAAAGGTGTTTGAATGGGAAGGTGCATCTGAGTATAAGAAGCAGACATGGACCACCCGTCTTGGGTTGGTACATTATAAATGCTATCTTTATCTTTAAAATTTTAGCTCACAGTCTGAATTATATATAGGAATTTTCTATATTTTCAAGTTTTCTTCAGTTGCTATGGGAAGTTATTTTAATTCACCCAATGATCTAGCTTTCTAAATTCCCAATTTGCATTTTTAGACATTTTATCATTGAAATAAATGTGCTTCAAAGGCTTGACCTCTCTAACTTCAGAATAGCTATAATGTTAGCATTATAAAAGGTACCAGCTCGAAATAGAAACCAAAAGAAAAAGAAAAAAAGATATACCCCATTTTATTGTTATATGTGTTCTTTTTATATTTAATTATTATGGGTACATAATAGTTGTATATACGTATACAGTACACACAATGTTTTGATGCAAACATAAAATGCGTATTAATCAAATAAGGGTAATTGGGGTATCCATCACCTTGAGTATTTATCATTTTTTTCTATTAGGCACATTCCAATTTCACCCTTTTAGTTATTTTAAAGTAAACCATAACTTAATAGTGACAATAGTCACTTTTTTGTGACTAAACAAAAAATGATACATAAATCTATTGTATAATTATGATGGTTGTTTTGATTTGAATCTTTGACTTTTGAGATCTAAAATGATTTAGACAAGTTTAAATATATACAGTGCTTACTTCAGAATTTATAGACCTGTTGGTATCTACAAGAAAAAAGAAGATAAATAATTATGTGGATAAACTATAAAACCTCTTCAGCATTACCCTTTATGAATTTTTAAATTACATATGATAAAATTCACTCTTTTGGTGCACAATTGTATAATATTTTTATTTCAATTTTAAAATATTTACAGGGTCCAAATTTTTTTGTTACATAAATCTATTGCATAATTATTAAGTCAAGATTTTTGATGGCTTGTTGCCAGAATACATTGTACCCAACAGGTGTTTGTGTCACACCTCTCCTCACAGCCTCCCCACTTCTTGATTTTCAATGTTATTTGGGTCTTTTTGCATCCCCGTATATTCATCATTTAACTCTTACTTACTGATGAAAACATGTAGTGATTGCTTTTTCCATTCCTGATATACCTCACTTACGATAATGATCGCCACTTCCATCCAAGTTGCTGCAAATAGTACACAGTTATGATTTAATAAAACAAATTTAAAAAGTTGCTGTAAATGATGTTATTTAATACCTTTTCATGGCTCAATAGTATTCCATGGTATATATGCAGAGGGTGCCAAAAAATGTATCCACTTTTGAAGAAAGGAAAAAGAAGAACTCTATTAAAATTGTAATACACAAGTCACAATTGATTGCTTCAATTACAAGAGGTGCTCAACTGTGATTTGTATTCATCTTTTGTTATAAGTATATATGGAGTATTATTATTTTAATAAAGTTTTTTTTTCCATTCTCAAAATGTGTTTATGTGTTTTGGCACACTCTACATATACACCACATTTTCTTAATTCACTCATGAATTGATGGGCACTCGGGTTGGTTTCACATATTTGCATTTGTGACTTGCGCTGCAATTAACACTGGGCTGCACGTGTCTTTTTGATAAAATGACTTCCTTTCCTTTGGGCAAAAGGAAGTCATTTTCCTAGGGGTATCTTCTTTTCAAGAGCATTATAAAAGGGATATTTATCTCGGTAGTGGGATTTCTGGATGTCTCCCCGCCAGCCAGTGCATAAGCATTCTTATCTCTTTGCATCCACACCAGTTGCTATTGTTTTTTTTTTTTTTTTTTTTTTTGCTTTTTAATAGTCATAGTCATTGTGATGTGGATAAGGTGGTATCTCACTGTATTTTAATTTACATTTCTCTAAAGATTGGTGATAGTGAGAACACTTTTTCATATATGTGTAGGCCATTTTTCTATTTATCTTGAAAACCTTCATATCTTTTGCCCACTGTTTGAGGGTATTTTTTCCCTTGTTAATTTCTTTGCAGATTCTGGATATTAGTCCTTAACTTTCCCCTTTTGGATAATAGAGTTCATAGAGAAAGAATACTCTGACAAAAGAGCTTTTATGATAACTTTCATATGAGTTTACTATTGAACCATCATGGAAACAATGTAGAAGAAATATGAGTTTAAGAAGACAAATGACAGGCTGTATTTTGCTACTCAGTACTCCCCCCCCCTTTTTTTTTGAGTCATACACAAAGCATGGTGGTTTATACACAGTAAGGAAAATACTAGAACCAGGACCATAATCACTTATTCTTTTACAAAGGTTTCTATTTCTGGAGACAAGGGCTGGAATGTCTGGAAACACATAACCTTTTAGATTTCATTCTCTTATTATTTAGGAACTTATTTTTTTCTGTACCATAATCATATTATTCACTACTTCTTATCGGTTCATCGGCCTTGGTCAAGAATTCCTAACAACAGACCTGTCCATAGTCAACCACAAATGGACTTCATTTATTTTACTTCTATCCTACTAACTCTTTTAACCTTTTTTTTAATCCCTTAATGCCAAAGTCATTTCTTACCTTTGATAAATCATCTTTAGCTCTTCAATTTTTTTGTATTTACATAGATTTAGAGGGATCTTCTTTTCAAGAGCATTATAAAAGGTGTATTTATAAAATATATTGAGTGATGGTTGCATCATTAGAATAAATATATAACATTACATGAAAAATAAAGACACTTTAAAACTCATAAAGTTGTATGTATGTAAACACACACACATGTACAGGCACACACACATGTCTCACAGATTATATTTTATCTTAGTTTATTTGGACTTCTACATAGTAAAATGTCTATGTGTGAAGTCTCATCAGTGTACACATCTAGAGTGGGTAGCTTATAAATGACTGACATTTATTTCTTATAGTTCCAAGTCCAAGTCCAAGATCAAGGTGCCAGTGTCTGGTGAGAACCTGTTCCTCATAGATGGCTCCATAGAGTCCTCTTCTCATATGGGGGAAGGGGATTGTTACCACTCAGGATTTTTTTTATAAGGGCACTACACCTACTCATGAGAGCTCTGCCTTATTGAATTAATCATCTCCCCCACAAAGACTTACCTTCTAATACCATTACATTGTTGATTACAATATCAATGGATTTTGGGGAAAGCAAACATTCAGACTATGGCATGTATGCACATACAACCCCACACATATGGGGGATAAAGAAACTTTAAAGTTCATTTTAGAGAAAATACACATATGCATGTGTGTATGTGTATACATGTACACACATCTATGCGTTGAGTGTATTTAACATTTACTACAAATTTCTCTAAACATTTCATGACCGTTATGTAATTTCCCTCTCTGACTTTCACCCCAAATAAAATTTCTTTTTGATGATAGTATTTGAGTTGATATGAGCATTTGGGGAATCAGTTAAGGAAAGCCAACTTAGAACACTTTGTTTCTTTGTGTTCAAAAATATCTGCATATACTGTATAGTTAGGTTTTTTTCTGGGCATTACTAGAGGTAATGACATCTTCAGGAATCACCAAGAATCAATCTTGGTAATCTGACTCACATAGCACCATGACCAGTGCTAGGAACAGGTACTCAGGCTCTTGATAATGAAAATATATGAAGGACAGAAAAGAGTCAAAATGTTAAATACATGAAGCCAGAAGCCTAGCTGTGGAAAATGTTTTCAAATTATTCTACTGTATGTATAAAATTGTTCATGGAAGATTTAATTTCATCAATGCCTAGTAAAAATTACAGTGTTAACCTATTGAAATATCCTGGCTAATATAGTATTTACAATTATATGGACCCCAAAGACGTGATTTTTTTCTAGTATATTTTCACAAAATATACTTTGCTTATGGACACAACCTTGTACTTTACTACATATAGTAAAATGTCTATGTATGAAGTCTCATCAGTGTACACATCCTAAAACACAGATGCGGATATTAGCATTGTTTGACTAATTCTCTTGATAGACTCTTACAGTTCCAATGGTATGGTATACTAAATTACTACTGATCTAGTCTATTTATCTATAAAAAACAAGGGTACCAGTGACAAAATTCCAATATTCATTTATCAGTATATCAAGGTATACTGTATATAGTACTTGATCATTCAATTCAGTATAATATGGTTGAATATTTTTAAAATCTTAATTATGTCTTAACTTCATAGAAAGGGCAGTGAAAGTGGGGTGAATCGCTGTACACGAAAAGTTTCAATGAGAGGATTTTGTGAGAACACTGATATACATTACAGTTCATGCACAGATGACCTTATATATCCTCCAATCTGTCATAAAGTTCTTTAAAGAAAATTTCTCTCTTTGTAGTCAGCTGTATGTGTGTGTGTATGTACATATTTATTAAGAGGAAATTGATGGGAGAAGCTGTTTCCATTTGCTGCAGATGCTGGCAGGTTAAAGCTGATACTCTACATCTCCCTCCTCCACCACACTTTCCAGATTCCCCCCTCCCTTGGCTAGAGCCTCTGCTCATCTAGGGGCTTTGCCTGTGGAGTGACTCGCATGTTCATGTGCCCTGGTCAGCCTGTGGTATCTGAAGTTGACAATTCACAGTTTACACCTGGCGTGGGATTCACTAAGTGATCATGGCAGTGGATCCATGGATTTATTAGTCTCCCTTCTTGTGCCATCAGGTGGCAGGAACCTTCCTTCCTCTTCATAATGATCATGGTCCATTGCTACTAGCACTTTACTTTCTTTAATTGCCTGCTGTTAACTGACAAAGGAAACCAAGTAGTTGACATGGATTTAATTTCAGTGGGAATCTTTATGTGCATACTTGGGGAACCATCCTCCTTTTTAGCCTTTGTATTACACAAAACAGCTATTGTTTTTCCTCATCCCTCTAACTTTCTGAGTTATTAGCCCCATTAATCAATGAGTTATGTGATCACACATCTTTCTTTAGCACTGTGCATTTTCTCAATGAATGATACAGAAAAGGACCTAACACATTCTGCAGAGTAATACCAGAGGAATGATTAAAAATTAAAGTGGTCACAAAAGAGACAGGTTCAACCCTGGAAGGTCATGAATATATTTAGTGTTTAGGCTAGGGAGATCCTTTGATGAAATCTCACGTCATAACCTTATTTGCCCTCAATCCTTGAAAAAACATTACAACCCTATTTCTCTACTGATTTTTTTTTTTTTTTTTTGAGACAGAATCTCACTCTGTGGCCCTAGGTAGAGTGCCATGACATCATAACTCACAGCAACCTCAAAGTCTTGGGGTTAAGAGTTCCCCCTACCTCAGTCTCTGGAATAGCTGGGACTATCCCCTCACAAAGCCCGGCTATTTTTAGGAGAGACAGGGTCTCACTCTTGCTCAGAGTGGGCTCAAACTCCTGGGCTCAAGCAATCCACCCACCTTGGCCTCCAGGAATGATAGGATTATAAGCGAGAGGCAATGCACCTGACCTTTTACTAATATTTTTAAATAATATATTTGAACTGTTTACTGTTTTTTTATGCTGCCAGACTTTGTGAAGTTTTAATCTAATTTGCAACTCCCTTTTTAAAGTACAAATGCGTGTATTAGAATATTAGCAGAACGTGTATAAAATATACATCATTGCCATTCAATTAACACCTACTAACATCCAGCTCAAGAAATGAAGCATTAAAATGACATTTTTTTTCTCTTGATCCTGTTACTTCTTTCTCTCTTCTAACAAATGAAAATACTATCATGAAATTTGTTTTATTTTATTTGGTTTATAATTTGTTTTGTTTTATTAATTAATTTTATTCATTTAGTATATTTGCCTACATGCATGTATTTAGTTTCAGAGACGAGTCTTGCTCCCTCGCCCAGGCTGGAGTCCAGGGCTGTGACCACGGTTCAGTGTCATCTTGAGTGCTTTGACTCACGTGCTGCTGCAGCCTCAGCCTCTAGAGTAGTTAATACTATAGGCATGTGCCACCGTGCCTAGCTAAATGAATCTTGTTTTAATAATTTTCTTCCTTTTCCTTATTAATTTACCCCATATATGATTGTAATCACTACCTGGTTATTTCTTATTTTTCAAATTCTATCTTCATTCTGTATTTATCCTTCTACCACTTATTTTTTATTTAAATAACAGTATATTTCTGACAATTACCCATACTGAGTCATAGAGGTTTCATGTATTAATGGAACTGTAATAGAATACCTACTGTCTCTCTATACACAATTGATTTATTACATACAGTAACTTTATACCAATTAACTTCTATATCATTCTTAAATTTTAAATAGGTCAATGAATAGCTAATGAGTAGAGCGATTGGTTTTCTTAAAATCATACAGTAAAATAATGACTCTGAAAAAGAGTAATTAGATCGTAAGTACAAATATATACACTTCTTCCCCTCTGCTTCTTATATAATATGCACCAGGTATAATGAACTCTGCAAATTTTCTCAGACATCGTGATTTCTTTTTCTGAATCTCTGCATATCCTGTTGCCTTGGCTGGATAGGCCATCGTCCCAGACCCATAAACTTATAAACTTTTAGATCTTCCATTACTCTTCATTAAATGTACAAAATTCTACTTTAATTGTTTAAATATGGAACTGAGCTTGAACATAAGAGTATAGTTGTTTTGGAGCTACTGATGCCTTTTATGATAGTAAACAATTTCTGAGTGAGAAAGTATATTTTCTGCTCCTATACTTTAAACATTACTAGTAAAACAATTCTGTCTCTCTCTCTCCATATATATATATATATACATATTTACATATTTGCTGGTTAAATTATAATAATTCTATTTATGATAGTCTTTAAATGATATATAAGTTGGCATGTGGTAAAGATTGGAATTTCATTGTGTGACTTTAAACTTTCTAATCTAGCAGCGCCTGTAGCTCAGTGCGCAGGGCGCCGGCCACATATACTAAGGCTGGTTGGAGTCCAGCCTAGCCCAGCTAAAACAACAATGACAACTGCAATAACAACAACAACCAAAAAAAAAAGCAGTGCGTTGTGGTGGGTGCCTGTAGTCCCAGCTACATGGGAGGGTGAGGCAAAAGAATTGCTTAAGCCCAGGAGTTGGAGGTTGCTGTGAGCTATGACAGCACAGCACTCTACCAAGAGTGACAAAGAGAGACTCTGTCTCAAAAAAATCCAACTTTCTAATCTCCTAAATTGGTATTGTTATATATTTGTTACATAGTATTCACTGAGATTTTTTTCCCTAATTAACAGTATAATGTATTATCATTTTGACTAAAAACAACATGAAGCTTATTTTTAAAAATGTAATGTTCTTGCTCTGTATTTTTTTGAAGTATTTCAGTTTAATTTTTTTCATGAATTCTATTCTTGTGAAGACATAAATTCTCTACTCTGCTCCAAGCAAATACAATTCTTATAAATAATGAAAATATTAATAATGCAGAGATGAAAAGTCTCAAATCCCCAATCTTTTACTTTTTAGTGCTATCTACCCTCTCTCTTGATATTTTCCCTGAAGATATTTTTATGCTAGTTAATAATAACCTTTTAAATCCCTCCTTTGAGCAAATATTCATGGATTAAGAAATTGTGGTATATGTACACCATGGAATATTATGCAGCCTTAAAGAAAGATGGAGACTGTACCTCTTTCATGTTTACATGGATGGAGCTGAAACATATTCTTCTTAGTAAAGTATCTCAAGAATGGAAGAAAAAGTATCCAATGTACTCAGCCCTACTATGCAACTAATTTATGGCTTTCATATGAAAGCTATAACCCAGTTATAACCTAAGAATATGGGGAAGGGGGAGAGGGATGGGAGGGAAGGAGTGGATGGGCGGAGGGAGGGTGATTGGTGGGATTACACCTATGGTGCATCTTACAAGGGTACATGTGAAACTTAGTAAATGTAGAATATAAATGTCTTAACACAATAACTAAGAAAATGCCAGGAAGGCTATGTTAACCAGTGTGATGAAAATGTGTCAAACGGTCTATAAAACCAGTGTATGGTGCCCCATGATTGCATTAATGTACACAGCTATGATTTAACAATAAAAAAAAAAATTCTTTCACTGTTGAGTTCTTTACGTACACTGTAATTGGATGTTTCCTTTGACATTGGCATTTTGATTCACACTCACAAAAATTAATAATAATGTTTTTTTCAGTCTGATAGTTTCACATATTTTTTCTTTGTTTCATTTACTAACACTCCTTGAGACCAATCATTTATTCTTAGTTGACGTTCTACTGTGAATCTCTGTTCCTTTGCAATTTAATCCAACTATGATACGCATAGCCACTTTCTATAGAGTCTTCAATACTACAGTCATTTCTATTTCTACATTCTATTCTATTTTTACAGTTTACTACATTTAAAAGAGAATCAACACATATTTAAGTAGCATCTTTTAAGTAATCTTTCAAGAAGTGACAGAAACACTTCCTGCCAAAGCATTATTTAGGAAGAATTCTGCAGTTCATTCATTACTATATATGAATCTTCTTCCATAATTATGTTTCCTGGATAGTTTTGAAATGTAATACATTTGCCTACCTTATCCCAGACAGTTATTTCACTAATTCAGAAAAGCAGAGATTATTGGTTCTCATTAAATATCAAGAAGACAGTGCTGCTTGGAAAAAAGCTGACCTCTGTCAACTTCAAATGTTTTCTTAAAAAAAAAAAAAAATTACCTGTGTAACACTGTGGCTTGTTAAGATAATTGCCATCTCTGAAATGCCTATTCATGGAGATGTCCAAGGATGCACTGGTTCATATCTTTTCTCAATTTAAGTAGGAAATAATGACCATTCTACAAATAGCCTGAAACTCACTGGTCTTTTCGAATCATCCAATTTCCCCTAAAAGAAATTACATTCCATTTGATTTTGAAATATATGTAGGGTTTTCTCCTTCAGAGATACATTTTGCTAACAACTATGGCCCTGGTTTATTCTCCCGTCGTCATGAGATTTGAAGAGTTGACGACTATGTGTGCCTTTCAACTACCATTATCAGTTCCCAAACCAAGATCTTTATTACTGATGTGTACCTTGACTCCGTCAGAGCTAATACAGTATCCTTTTATTTTATTTTTTTTAATTTTTGACCATAAACATACAAGACCCCAGAATCCTGGACCATCTTTTACCTCCCACTCCAACCCACACCTGCTCTGTACATCCACAATCCTGCCCCTTGTATTTGCCCCTCACAACCATGAATCTCATTCTCTATGCTTTCTAAAGTTCACAATCTGACAATTCCCTGCATCATTCAAGTTCTTTCTGAATGTTCCCCTCATTGGTTCGCTCTAATAGAAGCTCCTTCTTCCTCATCTCACTCCCCTACAATGACGACGTGTCTCCAGAAGTCCTCAAAAGTCTTGGCTGTTTTTCCTCCCTGCACTTGTTCCAATGGGCCTGAAGCTGTGGAAGGTGCCATTCCCTGATCCTTATTTCTGCTTTTGATATTATCTTTAGGTTTTTACTAAATTTAGTAATGTTTAATCTCATATCATTGTATATACCTAACTACCTCTCACTGACGTTATCCTCTAACACCCCCTGGGCTTTGCTCCTGAAGGAGGTATTAGGATAGAGGCAGGAGGAATGCCACAGCTTGAAAGAGGTCTACAGGCCAGGCAGTGTCAGTGGTCTCTAGAAGCTATAAAAGACCGGAAACAGGCCGGGCGCGGTGGCTCACGCCTGTAATCCCAGCACTGTGGGAGGCTGAGGAGGGAGAATCGCTTGAGCTCAGGAGTTCGAGACTCGCCTGAGCGACAGTGAGACCCCGACTCGTGAAAAAAATGCAAAAACCCAGCCGGGCGCCACGGCGAGCACCTGTAATCCCAGCGGCTTCCGGAGGCTGAGGCAGCGGGGTGCCCGCAGCCCGGTCTGAGGTTGCGGTGAGCTACCACGCCCACTGCACTCTGCTCAGGGGCATAGGGTGGGACCCTGTCACAACAAAAAAAAAAAAAAAAGAAAAAAAGACCTGAAACAGATTCTTTTCTAGAGCTTTTGAAGGAATATGGCTCTTGTATCAAATGGATTTTAGCCTGGTAAAACTTATTTTTAATTTCTGACTCATAACTATTCCAGAATACATTTGGGTTGTTTTAACCAACTACTTTTGGGTTAATTTGTTACAGTAACAATAAGAAGTTAACACAATTTCTAAGACGGAAGCTTACATTTTACTCTTGCCTCTGTGAAATTTATTTTCAACATAAACATCAGAGTAATTCTCTCTTTTTTTTTAAATTTTTTTTCCTCTTTTTTTTTATTGTTGGGGATTCATTGAGGGTACAATAAGCCAGGTTACACTGATTGCATTTGTTAGGTAAAGTCCCTCTTGCAATCATGTCTTGCCCCCAGAAGGTGTGGCACACACCAAGGCCCCACCCCTCTCCCTCCTTCCCTCTCTCTGCTTTTCCTTCCCCCCACATGACCTTAACTGTCATGAATTATCTTCATGTCAAAATTGAGTACATAGGATTCATGCTTCTCCATTCTTGTGATGCTTTACTAAAAATAATGTCCTCCACTTCCATCCAGGTTAATACAAAGGATGTAAAGTCTCCATTTTTTTTAATGGCTGAATAGTATTCCATGGTATACATATACCACAGCTTGTTAATCCATTCCTGGGTTGGTGGGCATTTAGGCTGTTTCCACATTTTGGCGATTGTACATTGAGCTGCAATAAACAATCTAGTACAAGTGTCCTTATGATAAAAGGATTTTTTTCCTTCTGGGTAGATGCCCAATAATGGGATTGCAGGATCAAATGGGAGGTCTAGCTTGAGTGCTTTGAGGTTTCTCCATACTTCCTTCCAGAAAGGTTGTACTAGTTTGCAGTCCCACCAGCAGTGTAGAAGTGTTCCCTTCTCTCCACATCCACGCCAGCATCCGCAGTTTTGAGATTTTGTGATGTGGGCCATTCTCACTGGGGTTAGATGGTATCTCAGGGTGGTTTTGATCTGCATTTCTCTAATATATAGGGATGATGAACATTTTTTCATGTTTGTTAGCCATTCGTCTGTCTTCTTTAGAGAAGGTTCTATTCATGTCTCTTGCCCATTGATATATGGGATTGTTGGCTTTTTTCATGTGGATTAATTTGAGTTCTCTATAGATCCTAGTTACCAAGCTTTTGTCTGATTGAAAATATGCAAATATCCTTTCCCATTGTGTAGGTTGTCTCTTTGCTTTGGTTGTTGTCTCCTTGGCTGTACAGAAGCTTTTCAGTTTAATGAAGTCCCATTTGTTTATTTTTTTTGTTGTTGCAATTGCCGTGGCAGTCTTCTTCATGAAGTTTTTCCCCAGGCCAATATCTTCCAGTGTTTTTCCTATGCTTTCTTGGAGGATTTTTATTGTTTCATGCCTTAAATTTAAGTCCTTTATCCATCTTGAATCGATTTTTGTGAGTGGGGAAAGGTGTGGGTCCAGTTTCAGTCTTTTACATGTGGATATCCAGTTCTCCCAACACCATTTATGGAATAGGGAGTCTTTCCCCCAAGGTATGATCTTGTTTAGTTTATCGAAGATTAGGTGGTTGTAAGATGTTAGTTTCATTTCTTGGTTTTCTATTCGATTCCAAGTGTCTATGTCTCTATTTTTGTGCCAGTACCGTGCTGTCTTGATCACTATGGCTTTAAATCTGGTATGCTGATGCCCCCAGCTTTATTTTTATTACTAAGAACTGCCTTAGCTATACGGGGTTAATTCTCTTAACATATAAGTAATATTATGTTTCTCAGCTGAAAATTCTGCACTGATTTCTTGTTTCACTGTGAGTGCAAGTTCGAGTCCCTGCTTGATGGGGTTTTCTTCCTGTTATCTTTCGGATTCCCCCCTGGTGCTCTCTGCCTCAGCCACTGTGGGCTTCTTGCTATTTCTCAAACACTCCAGGCATGCTCTTACTTACGGCATTTTTTCCTCATTGTGCCTTCTTTTGGAACACTTTTCCCCTACATACGTTTACATGCATAGATAAATCCTATATCTCCTTCAAATATCTACTAGCATTTGGCCCTTTGAACGAAGACTTTTTGGAATTCTTCCACTCCCTCCATCGTAGTTCTTATCACCCTACAGCATAATATAATCATACTTAATTATTACGCTTACCATTCATTGTCTGCATAGTTCATTATAATATAAATTCCTAAGTTTGGTGGCTGTTAGTCATTAAATGACCTAAGTACCTAGATCAAAGTTTGTCTTATAATAGGTGTTTTATAATTGTTTAAAATAAAAATAATTATTCAGAGATTTATACTACATATGTCTGAGGCACTGTATGGTGGGCTATATTTTAACAGCAAATAAAATAAATATAGTATCATCTAAAAGCAGTCAGGGAGGAAAAGGCAATTCATAACAGGATATGTAATATGATATATTAGGGCCAAAAATATTACAGGAACACATAGAAAAGCATTTAATTGATATGGGGGCATCAGTGAGGACTGCCTGGAAGAGGTGACTGCACCATGAAGATGAAAGAGTACTTGTAAGACAGACAAGGACAGGAGGACAGAGCAAAGAGTACTCTAGGCATAGAAAAATAAACGGTGCAGGCGGCACCTGCAGCTCAGTGGGCAGGGCACCGGCCATATACACCAAGGCTGGCTGGTTTGAACCTCACCCGGGCCAGCTAAACAACAATGATAACTGCAACAAAAAAAATAGCTGGGCGTTGTGGTGGGTGCCTGTAGTCCCTGGTACTTGTGACTACAAGCGATACATTGCAAGCGAATCACTTAAGCCCAAGAGTTTGAGGTTGCTGTGAACTGTGATGCCAAAGCACTCTACAGAGGGTGACATAGTGAGACTCTGTCTCAATAAATGAATAAATAAAAAATAAATGGTGCATAGAAAAAATGTCAAGATACATTATGCTCTTTGAAATCACTAAATTTGGCAAATACAGATTGGAAAAAGAGGTCAGTAATAAGACATGATAAGCATGAGTAATGCCCGTGCCATTTGGAGTTTGGGACTAAATAATTTGGGCAATTTATCTAAAGGCAATGGGGACATAGTGAATAGTTTTAAGCAGGGTAATAAAATTATTAGTTTTTAAAAGAAGCAGTCAATTGTTTTGGTTATTGAGAAGATCCAGAGCAAGGGAGAAAGTCAAAAAGTGGTATGTGAAATCCAAACATTTCAGGGTAGGCAGAGATATAGGATTTAATAGAATAAGCAAGGCTTATGGAGGATTTGGAAACAATTTTGTATTTCTGTGTTTTTCTACAGTTATTTTTGGAAGAGAAGAGAGATCTTATGCTATCAAACCAGATTTAAAAAGTGGACTAGATTTACTCTCCTTCCTGAAAGAACTACAACAATAATAAAGACCGAATATATAAAAGCGATGGTTTACAAAACACTGACTCAAAGGATCAAATTGTTTCCAGGTGACTTAACTGCATCCAGTAAAATTCATAAGAATAGTGAACAATTGATCACGAACATTGCTATAACTATAAAAATACCTACCATTCATGAAGGCAAAATTCACAAAGGCTGACATCCAATAAAAAATTATGGTTGGGTCAGGTGGCTCACACCTGCATTCCTAGTACTCTTGGAGGCCAGGATGAAAGGAATGCTTGAGGCCAGGAGTTGCAGAGCAGCCCAGGCAATAGGAATATCCCATATACACAGGATGAAAAAAAAATTAGCTGCATGTAGTGGTACGCCTCTGCTGTTCCAACTACTTGGGAGGTGGAAGCAAGAGGGTCACTTGAGCCCAGGAGTTTGATGGTGCAGTAAGCTATTGAACACTAGTTATGCAAAGAAGCATGAAATCTTGAGGCACAATAACTATAAAAATCATTAACAGAATCTGACTCAGAAATAACACAGATGATTGAATTAAAAGTCAAATACTTTAAAACACTGTAACTATACTTACGTGTGTGAAATGTTAGAGAAAATATTGACTATTTTAAGTAAAGACAAATAGGATATTAAAAAATCTAAATAAAAATTTTGAATACAAAATTGCATAATATAACATCAAACATAAACTCGATTGGTTTAATGAAAGCTAAAAACTTAGCACACTTGAAGCCATACCTATAAAAGTTATCCAAAATGATAAACAGATATTTTTAAAAAATGAAAAAGGAAAGAACATCATGGGCTATAGAACAGCAGGTGGCTTGATACACACATAATTCAAGTTCCTCAACTAGAAAGGGGCTTTATATTTATAGATGTAAGAGGGAAAAAAATTAAATTTGACGAAAATGAGAAATTCATAGATCCAAGGAACTTAGTGATCCCTAAGCACAAGAAAGAAAGAAAATTAAAGCAAGTCATTAAATCACAATCAAATCCCTGAAATGCAGTCCTAAATAGAAATTCTTAAAAGAAGCCAGAGTAAAAGGTATATTACATGCAGAAAAATCCATGTAAGGATGGCAATATATTTTTCATCCAAGTTGATGCAAATAGGAAGACATCTTCAAATGTATAAAACAAACAAAAAAAATCTGTCAATAGAGAAATCTATGTGCAGTGAAAAATGTATTTTTAAAATAATCTTAAAAAGATATTTTCTGACATATGAAAGTTGATAGAGTATATCACCTGCAGACTCACACTGCAAGAAATGTTTTGGAAGTTCAATAGGAAGACGGACATCACCGTCAGAACAAATAAGTGTTCCTTCCTACACAAAAGAAGGAAGAACAACAGAAATGGTAACTGCATTGGTAAATATAAATTCTTTTCTCTTCTTTGAATCTCTTAAAAAATAATTGGCTCTTCAGGATAAAATAATAAACTTTTAAATAAAACTAATAATGCATGACAGCATTTGTAACATATGCACATATAGAATTTATAACAGCAGCCACAAAAAGCCCAACAAAGACCAGCAGGTGACAAAGGGAAATAGACATGCCAGGGGACCTATACATGGTGTGGTGTAATATATTTTAGCTGTAGACTACTCAAGATGTGTATCATAATCCCCACAGAAATCACCAAAGCCAGAAAACAAAGAATGAAATATAATATGCCAGGAAAAGAAATGGAATAGAATCAGAAAAACATTAAGTGAATCCCAAAGACCTCAGAATAGCAAAAAGGATGAATAAAGAGTGGATGACAGGTTGTGGACTTACACTGAAATAGATCGATAATCATATACAATTTAAAAATTAAAATTGAATTAAAGAAAAATATAAAGACAAAGTTGTTAAGGTAAAGTTGTGCCAGGTATTTTAGTATTAAAGCGTATTTCAGAGAAGAGATAGTTGTCAGGGATAAAATTAGTCATGATTCCCTGTAGGTAAAAGAGATAAATTCATTTAAAAGAAATAATAAACCTAAATGTGTATACTTAGAACAGAGTCTTACAATACATGGACCAAAACTGACCAAATTGCAAGGAGAAATAGATGAATCTTTAATCATAATCATATATTTTAATTTATCACCTGATGTTGAGGGGATGTATTTCTGGGTAAAATCTTCAAAAATTGCTGACAAAATAATTGTTTTCTTCTTTGTCTCTAAGTTTTGGGGTGGTTTTAATGGTACTTGGAAATGTATTCTACGCAAGAAAAAATAAAACATATGTAACTGTCTTGTTGATCAGATGGTTGGAAAGCTTGAAGAATGGTTGGAGAGTGTTGATCAAAACCTAAAAGGTCTCAAACACATGGGTTGTGTATCCTGGTACTGTGGAAGATAATATCAATGGATGCTTAAAAAACACAAAGAATATGTTATTAAAAGTTGAAAGATGTGAATTTTTATTATGTAGTGGTAAGAATTATAACAAAACTGTCACCTTTGGTAACCTGAAAAATAATAATAAAAAGTTCACTAAAAACTGGGTGATCTAGCTTGAGGTATTTCAAGGCAGAACGATTAAAGCAACACCTGGATTTTGTTCACTGACTATAATAAAATGACAGAAGAGAGAGGCTTAAACATTAATTTTCAACTTTCAAGTAAAATTTACTAGAAAGGAATCAATATGTGTGCATAATGGGTTTAAAGACAAAACTATGTTTATCACTCCCAGGCTTTCTACAGTTTTCAGATTAAACAGAGGCATTTCAGCAAAGATGGAATCCAAGACGGAGCTATGTAACCCATAATAAAACGTTAGAAACACAATTAATGTCTCAGAGAATGGTTACAGGAAAAGGCCCCTCGTGGAGCCCCCCTCTTCAACAGCACAGCTTCGAAGAAACCTGAGTGTGTTGTACACAGAAAACTTACAGGTCGTTTGAGGAAAAGCATGAATTATCTTGACGGTATTTGGGGGCCACTTGATGTAGATTGTGGACTATAATCTGAGCCAGTTCGATAAACTCGGGAGGCAAGAAACTGAATATAAACACTGGGGTTGAGATCCCCAATCATCTCAATCATTTACTATTTAAAATCCCATAAAATAATTCCTCAGATCAGATCTTTTTCCTTACCAGATAGACAGTTAAAGAGGGGATATTTGGGTAATATAATTCAAGAAAACGGTAAGACAGGGGTGTTCAAACTGTGGCCTGTGGGCTGCATGCTGATTTTGTGAGAACTTTTTTTGCTTGTCTGTGGTGTCAGATACCATGAAAAGGATGCACAGACTTCAGATTTGGGTTTTTGGTTTGTTTGTTTTCTAATCAGTTCTCATTAGTATTTGTGCATTTACTGTGTGACCTAAGACAACACTTACTCTTCCAATGTGTGGCAAAAAAGAAAAAAGGTTGGACACCCCTACAGGGTTTTGGAGACTGAGGAGAATTAAATGATCTAATCTAGTTAGTGGCACAATTATTTTCAGCCTTGAACTCTCATATAGCCTTGGCTTTGCTCCTGAGTACCCTGGCACTGGAAAGTGGGGTTATTATTGATGCTGAATGTAAGTCTGCAGCAGGGCAAGGGTCAAAGTAAAGCAAAGAAAACTCTAGCAACTCTTCTCTTTCATCATCCGCAGCCTGCTCTGGGCCAGTACTCAGAACTGTCTGGGTACTTTCAGGGTTAGAGAAGGAGCAGCTTGGTCAGCATCTTCTTAAGATTTGAACTCAGGTCTGGCGTGATGGCTCCCCTAATCCTAAGCATTCAGGGAAGCTATGGCAGGTGAACTGCTTGAGCTCAAGAGTCTGAGACTAGCCTGAGCAAGAGTGAGACCCACCCCCATCTCTCCTAAAAATAGAACAATTAGCTGTGCTGCGGGTGGACATGTGGGTACTTAAGGGGAGCGTCATATCTTGATGTACTTGCATTGCTAGAAATAATGATTTAATAAGCTTAAAACCAATTTTAAATTGTTTATTTTAAGTAGATTAGGAATTGAATTAAGGAAATGATTGCAGATGATGGGCAAAGGGAACAGAGACAGGAGAGAAGTGGATCAGAGAAGTGAGTCACATTCCGACTGCAGAAGCAATACCAAGAATTTCAATCCTGTTGCAGCAGCCTGACGCCTGACCTCTCCTCTCCCCTCAACAGACTCACTTTATGGCCCCTTCATCGCCCTTGTAGAGTGCTGTCACATCACAGCTCACAGCAAGCTCCAACTCCTGGGCTTAGGTGATTCCCTTGCTTCAGCCTCGTGAGTAGCTGGCTCTACAGGCGCCGGCACATTGCCCGGCTAAGACGCCTGACTTTTTCAAACAGAGAAACTGTTTTGCTGGAGTTTCACCCTCCCTAGCCCGACTAGGCTCAGAGGTCCTTGGACACTGAGAGATAAGGCTCACAGCAGGGCTGCCCTCTCCTAGAGTGAGTGCATTTGGGGCGTTAGGAAAGCAGCGAGGGAGTGCTGGCGACAGGGCAGGCCCCTAAACCTCCTCCAGAGGGAAAAGGTCTCACAGGAAGACAAGGAGGGAGAAGCTCTCGCCTTTCTTCTGTTTTCCAGGTATTTGCAGCAGCGCGGCTGGCTTCTCTGCCCACAAGTCCTCCCGGGACTTGAATCGCCACTCTTGAGATTTGTGTGCGTGGTCTTTGGGGGGTCCCCTGTGACATCCTGCTTCTGGACTGTGCTCCCTGCCCCATGCTCTGTGTTAAATCAAAAAGGTTTGAACTCTCCATCCTACCAAAAAATATATTATTTAATAAATAGGGATACCATGGAGACTAATTTCTCAACACTTGACTAGTCATAATTCTTTCTTTTAACTGTCTCCATTGTCTTAGGAATAGCAGACAAAAAAGGTGTTTGTTTTTCTTCTGCCTGGAGCTGGGCTTGAACCCACCACCTCCAAGATATGGGGCAGGCACCCTACTCCTTTGAGCCACAGGCACTGCCCCAGACAAAGAAGTTTTCATACAAAGTTAAACTTCAGGAAGGCTTAACTGGTCAGTACTTTCCTGGGGGTGAATTTACCTGCTTCCTCCTTTTTTAATGCAGTAGCCTTTGAATCTCTGAAAATTAAGCCTTCTCTAGAAATCAACAGAAATAAACACCAAGAATGTATTTGTTTCATTTTTGTCCCTGATCCTTTTGGATTCTTATGGGAATTCTTTTCTTTAGAAGGAGCACATTTTTTTTTTTTTTTTATATCATGTTCCTCTCAATTAAAAAGAAAAAAAAAGCCATCTGGATGAAAACAAAAATTTCCCTCATCCCCAACTTCTGTGGTATTCTTCTGCTCCGTTCTCCTTATGAGTTACAAAAACAGAGAAATAACAGGAGCTTCGGCATTTAAGATTTATTAAAATATTATATTTGTTAATTATCACAAGAAAAGGGAGGGTGGTTTCTTTGTGGCTCAATAGCAAGATAGAAATGGTAAAGTAATTGGTTGAAGTACAACAATAACAATACTCTGAGGCACTACATATATTTGTTCCATTTGTTCGATCCAGATTAAAAGTATATATGTTAAAGTCAAGTCCTAATTAACCTTAAGAATCCAAAGATTTTGCTTCTGCTCCACATAAATTGAAATCTAAACATCATTAACCTTTTCAAGTTAACCATTTTCATTCAACTTATGAGGTATTCTATGAATTGGAGTACCCTAGATTTATACTCTGTAGTTTCATACATTTAATTTTACTCTAAAATGTCTGTTTAAATCTTTCTTTACTTATTGAAATTAAATTAATACACATAATCACTAAATTTAGAGCTAGAATTGGCTAATTTTTTTCTATTCTTCAGATAAATGATTAGCTAGAACTGTCATTTTTTTTCTTACAGGGAAAAAATGAGCACTTTCAGTGAATCAGATTCTGGGTTTCTCAAGATGACAAGTGAAATCAACCTTCGGGGGCTAAGATTATACAGACAGGTGGTGCTGACAGGTAGGACAGTTAAAAATCAAGATACTTCCTCAGAAGAATAAAAGAAATTAAGTTTGTTGAGGTCACATCTGGACATTTTAACATTTGGACAGATTGTACTTCATGTACCATTGGACTCTAAACAGTATCATAACATGAAACTAATCCGTTTTCTTCTAGGTATGTTTTATTATCGTTCTACATATTAATAATTTTTCTCCCTCTACAAAATTATGCATTCTGTAGTAGGATATTTTGGCTTGAAACATTATCTCCTTTTTTCAGACCATGAGAGCAAGCTTTATTATTTATTTAATTTTTCCAGAATCTACAACTTCAGCAATTTTTACACTGTTTGCTTCCGGTTTAATTTTAACTCTGCAGGAGTCAAATGGTATCTCTGTAAGCAGTGTGAGCAATGCCTTCAATACTGCCAATGCTTCCAAGAGTCGCTACCCCTCAAGTAGGGTTGATTGTTTCCCAGCAGCGACGTCTGTATGGCCCTGCCCCAATTTGACCAACTATGTCGTCTAAATGACTTGTAATGTCTAAGGGCCATTAGCACATTTCGAGTATATTTTACTTACCTGCAAGTCATTTTGAGAAAGCACCCAAGGTACTCACAGATTATTAGTTATATTTAGCAATCTAGCAACTTTGAATATGAAATAATTTGAGATACCTGCTATTAAGAATACAGAGCATTGGGGTGGCACCTGCGGCTCAAGGAGTAGGGCGCTGGCCCCATATACTGAGGGTGGTGGGTTCAAGCCCGGCCCCGGCAAAAACTGCAAATAAATGAATAAATAAATAAATAATAAAATGCTTTTTTTAAAAAAAAAAAAAAGAATACAGAGCATTTACTAAGTACTCTATCCTAGTCATAGAAATATTTATTTTCAGTTTTTATTGTTAAACTCATTTTAATTATAATTGGCACCCCATTCAACTGATTTCTAAATCCAATTTTTACAATTTTGGATTTTTTTCACAATTTAGAATTATGTTTCATAATGCAAACTCAACTCATAACCATGGATGGGACCATTGCTGGGACTATTGCTGAATATTAGGGACAATGCACCGTCTTCTTTGACATGTTGTATGCCATAGAAAACCACGAATGTTCAGGTATTTCTAAAATGCTATGAGTTATGAATGGTCTCCTCCAGAGAGAACCGCCTCATATTCTTGGTGGAAACATGTAGGTGAGCTGGGTATTGCTAGTATAGTGAAGCTTCAACTTCAAATTTTACATAGTATGAAATACCTGTATTGATGCTAGAAGAAATTATTACAAATTTAATAACTTAAACAATATTAACTTATTATCTTACAGTTCTGAAGGTCCAAAGTCTGAAGCATGCTTTGCTGGGCTAAAATAAAGTTGTTTTATTTGGAAGTTCTAGCGGAGAATCTGTTTCCTTGTTTCTCCCGACATGTGGATGTCACCTTTCATAGCTGGTATCTCGCTCCTTCTCCAGTGACAGAAGCATAGCATCTTCATACTTCTTTCTGACCTACTCTCCTGCTGTCCTCTTTCAATTTATGATGAGAACTTTGGGCCAACCAGGATAATCTATTTATTTCAAGGTCAGCTGATTAGCGAACTTAACCCCATCTGCAACACTACTACCCCTTTGTCAGGTTACATAGCATCTTCATAGACGCTGGGGACTAGAAAGGGAATTATGATGGGAAGATTGTCCTTTTAATGCAGTTTGTAAGAGTAATTATGAAATTTATGGACCTTGTGGTTTGAAATGACCTGATTACAATTCTAATGGTTCCGATATTTAAAGACATTTACACTGGGTGCACACACACCTACACACAGAGGCATACCTCATTTTATTGTGTTTTGTGTTATTGTGCTTTGCCGATGTTGCATTTTTACAAATTGAAAGTTTGGGACAACCCAACATATGGTGGCACCATCTATTTTTCCAATGGTATGTGCTCACTTTGTGTCTGTGTCACATTTTGGTAGTCCTCACATAACAAAATTTTTCATGATGATTGTATCTGTTATGGTGAACTGTGATTGGTGATCTTTGATGTTACTATTATAACAGCAGATGTGATAGAATTAGCAGACATAGAATTAGAAGTGGAGCCTGAGGTTGTGATTTATTTGCTATAATCTTATGATAGAACTTTAATGTATTAGGAATGGCTCCTTATGGATGAGCAAAGAAAGTGGTTTCCTGGAATCAGCTCCTAGTGAGGATGCTCTAAACATTGTTGAAATGACAATAAAGTGTTTAGACTATTACATAACATAGCTTATAAAGCAAAAGCTGGGTTTGAGAGGACTGACTCCAATGATGAAAAAAGTTCTACTGTAAGTATTTGCTATTAAATAGCATTGGAGCATTGCTGCAAAGAATTCTTTCCTGAAAGGTAGAGCTAATCGATGTAGCAAACTTCATTGTTGTCTTATTTTAAGAATTTGCCACGGCCACTCAAACCTTCAACAATCACTACCCTGATCAGTTAGTGTCCATCAACAGTGAGGCAAGACCTTCCACCATCATAAAAGTTTTAACTCCCTAAAGGCTCAGATGATAGTTAGCAATTTTTATCAATAAAATATGCTAAATTATGGTATGTACATTTTTTACTCATTGTGCTATTGAACATTTAATAGGCTACAGTTTAGTGTAAACATAACTTTTACATAACTATTGAGCGACCAAAAGATTTGAGTGACTAGTTTTATCACAGTGGTCTGAAATCAAACACACACAATCTCGAAGGGATTCCTGTGCTCACACGTTTGTGTGTGTATTTTTTAGCAAACATGAGGTTAGAAACAGAATGAGTTAGGTTTTTAATTAGGCTAAATTGCTGCCTGTTTGACCTTGGTCATGTTACTTAAACTCGCAGGAAAAAGACAAAACACCAAACCTGCAGGGTTGTTTTGAGAAATAGAAGTAAAGTTCTCACCACAGCAGTTCACCCAGCAGTGCACACATTATAAAAACTTAATAAATGGCACCTATTATTATTTGTGCTGAATACTGTTCTAAAGGCTATATAATTTTTTAAAAGGTGTAAACATTTTTTAACAATAACATTTACGATAATGTACAATTAAGTATGCAGCTCATTGAAATTTCACAAATTACTTATAACTACAATTCATATGCAAACTAAAAAAATAAATACTTAACACACATTCCCATTTGTATTTCTCTATTATTCCTTAAAGAACGACTACCCTGAACTTTGCTGGCATAAATCAGACCTACCTTTACCTAAATGAAAGCCCGCAGTAGGGACCTTTTAATGTCTGACTTTTTTGGCTCAACATTACATTTCTAAAACTTATGATTGTGGTTTGAATTAGTTGTGGCTGTTTCTTGTCATTTTTTTTTTTTTTTTTTTTTTTTTTTTGTAGAGACAGAGTCTCACTTTATGGCCCTCGGTAGAGTGCCATGGCCTCACACAGCTCACAGCAACCTCCAACTCCTGGGCTTAAGCGATTCTCTTGCCTCAGCCTCCCGAGTAGCTGGGACTACAGGCGCCCGCCACAACGCCCGGCTATTTTTTGGTTGCAGTTTGGCCGGGGCTGGGTTTGAACCCGTCACCCTCGGTATATGGGGCCGGTGCCTTCCCGACTGAGCCACAGGCGCCGCCCTGTTTCTTGTCATTTTATTAGATCAGCACAGAATTCCATTGTGTGAACAGAATGCCATTTTTCAATTTAATCATCTCTGACAGGCATTGGGTAGTTTGTTGTTTGATTATTACACATAGTATAGCTCTGAATACTATAGTACTTAATTTTTTGGCTGACATATGTATGTTTCTAGTTAGATATAAAGTTGACATTGATTTACTGGAGAAGCTAGACAAATGTCCCTCATAATTCCTGGGACCTGCTAGTTCTTGCTAGCAAGGACACTCTTGCTAGTTGGGCCTTCAGCCCACCAAACACTGAGCAAGATTCTGACAAACTGGGCCGTACCACACAGAGAACCGGGACAACCTCAAAGGAAAGCCATATCTGCCTTTCTGATTTACTAATTTTATAAGATGTCCACATAATTCCTGGGACCTGCTATTATGTTACCTGACATGGCAAAAGGAATTTTGCATATGTGAATAAATTAAGGATTTCAAGATGGAGAAATTATGCTGAATAATTCAGGGAGGCCTGACCTAATTACACGAGCTCTTAAAATCCGAGAACTTTTCCCGGCTGAATTCAGAGTGAAAGTAGATGTGACTACAGTTGGTCAGTTAAAGAGAAACTTTTTGGCTTTGAAGATGAATGAAAGGATCTAAGGGTGAGAAATGAGCACAGCTTCTAGGAGCTGGATATGGGAAAGGTATCATTTTTCTAGAAAATTCTCCAGAAAAGAACCTTGATTTTAATCTAAGGCAGTGATTTTCAACAGATTACCATAGCACACTGGTGTGCCGGGAGAGGATCTTAGGTGTACTGCAAAAATTTTTAAAGGTCATTCATTAAATTTTTTTGAAAGAAGTTTAACGCACAGTAAGTATATTTCTTTCTTTTACTCTTTCTTTTTTTGATCAACATAGTTTTACATAGTTTTACTGTGCCACAGAAGTTTAACTATGGGTTCAAGTGTGCCGTAAGATAAAAATGGTTGAAAAATATTGGCATAAATAGATTTGTGCTGTATTCTATCCTCTAGAATTGTAAGATAAGACCTATGTGTTGTTTTCTGTCCCCAAGTTTGTGGTAACATTTTATGCCAGCAATTGAAACCAACACACTTCATCATGGAGTAGGCAAATATTCGCCTTAGTCTGTATACATGGAGCATATCTTTTAAGTGTTTGCTCACATTACAGTTAAACTAACCGTATATGAGAGTTACAATTGTGTCTCACCCTTACAAAAACTTGCTATTTTCTACTTTTTGCATTTTACTCATTCTGATATATGTGCAATGCTATGTCATTTTAGTTTTTCTTTGCATTACCTTAGTTATTAGTACCACCAAAATCTGTCATATGGTTGACCACAGGAATATATTTTTTTGTGTGAAATGTCTTTAAATCTGAATTATTTCAGTTACTTCAAATTTGTTTTATAACAAACACATTCAAAGAGTGTGTTTTATAATCAGTGTACAAATGGGAATTTAAACATAGCCAGCCTAATTATTGTACTCCTTAACTTACGGTATTTAGCTCATTTACATTTCATGAAGTAATTGATATAATGGGGTTCATAGCTGCTATCTTATTACTGTTTCCTATTGGGTACCTTTGTTTTCTTCTATTTAAAAATCTACTTTTTTGAGATATAATTTGCTTAAAATGCACTCATTTTTAAGTATAGCTTTATGAGTTCTAAAAATATATATACACTTATATAACTATCACTGAAATCAATGTGTAAAGCTTTTTCCTCACCCCCCAAAGCATATCAGCGTATCTCCTTGCAATCATTCTTTCATACTTCTGGCAGCAATCACCACTCATGTTCTTCCACTCAATTTAGCTTTGTTTGTGTTTCTTGATATAATTTGTATCCTCTAGATTTTCATATAGATTCACCACATGCAATATTTTGTACCTGACTTCTTTCACACAGTATAATGACTTAGCAATATATTCATATTGTTGAAATATAGTTTAAGTTCTATGTTTCCTTATTGATATTGTGTCCAGATGATCTTCCCATTGTTGAAAGTGGGGTGTTTACATACTCTTATTATTATATTGCAGTGTATTTTTCTGTGTAAATCTATTAATGTTTGATTCTGTATGTAAGCACTTCAATATTTATTTATGCACGATATAATTGTTATATTGTCTTGATGAATTGATATTTTTATTATTATATAATGATCTCTTTGTCTTGATCTCTAGTTTCATGGTGTAAAAGCTGTTTTATGGTCATTCAGTATTTTTCTTGAAGTACGTATAGCTATGTTTGCTCGCTTCTGTTTCTGGTTTATGTTTGCACAGAATACGTATTTCCATTTCTTCATTTTCAATATATCACAGAATATGTGTTGTATATACAACATATGAGTTGCTTTTAGAAATCATATGGTTAGGTCTTTTTGTTTGTTTGTTTAATATTTTTAGCCACTTTGTCTTTTGATTGGAGACTGTAATTCATTTACATTCAAAGTAATCATTGATACATAGACTTACATTGCCATTTAATTAAGTTTGTTTGGCTATTTTGTGGATACTTTCTGCTTGTAAAGCTATCTTCCTTTTTAATTAGATGATATCGTGTAGTAGTATTCCTTAATTCTTACTATATACTTTTTGTGTATTTGCTATAGGTTTTAGTTTTGTGATTAGTATGATGTTCACATACAATATCTTACAATTATTAAAATCAATCTTTAGAAAATAACTTCATTTTGATTATATCAAGAAAAACGACAGATTTACTCCCCCTCTATTTTATTTTCCGATCTCACAATGTACATTTTTATATTGTGAATTCCTTAAAAATTATCGTACTTATTATTATTTTAACATCTGTGTCTTTTAACCTTCATAATAAAGATGTAAAATGTTTATACGCCATTATTACAGTATTAGAATGTTCTACATTATATATGCATTTGCTTCACCAGTTTTATACCTTCTTAAGATTTAGGTTACTAGGGTGGTGCCTGTGGCTCAAGGAGTAGGGTGCCGGTCACATATGCCAGAGGTGGCAGGTTCAAACCCAGCCCTGGCCAAAAACCACAAAAAAAAAAAAAAAAAAAAAAATTTAGGTTACTAATTAGTGTCATTTTGTTTTATCATAAAGAACTTTACCATTTCTTGTAAGGCAGGACTAATGATGATGAACTCCCTGAGCTTCTGTTTGTCTGCTGAAGTCTTTACCCCTCATTTATATATGAAGGAAAACTTTGCCTGCTATTCCTACACTGCAGTTTTTATTCTTGCAGCACTTTAAATATGTTATATGCTTCTGTCCTGGAGTGCAAGGTTTTTGCTGAAAGAAAATCCATTGAGAGCCTTATGAGAATTCCATTATATATGATATGCTCCTTTTCTCAAGCAGATTTCAGTATCCTTGCTTTTCCTTTTATTTTATTTTATTTTATTTTGGAGAGAGTTTAATTCTAATATATCTTTATATAGCTTTGTATAGATTTAACCTTATTAGAGATCTTTGAGCTCTTATTAGGATATTTATATTTTCCCCACATTTGGGAAATAATAACTATTAAATATATGTTTGCCTTTGTAAGTCCTATGAGAAGAATTTTGCTCTCTTAATAATATCCTATTAATTCCATAGGATTTCTTCATTCCTTTAGACTCTTTTTTATTTGCCCTCTGATTATATATATTTTCAAATAATCTTTGTTGGAATCAGATTCTTTCTTTGGCTTGAGCAATTATACTCTCTATGCTGACTATTTTGAATACACAGGATTTTTTCCCCCCCTATTTCTTTGAATTCTTCCTCTATGTTTTTCTTAATTTTCACTGAGCTTCCTTTGCAAAATTATTTCAAGCTAACTGGCAATTTGTAGATATACATTCATTTGTGATCAGCTACTGGGAAATTATTTTGTCCTCTGGTGGTAATCTTTATTTTTCTTTCATTATTTTTGTTGCTTTACATTGATATTTGTACATTTGGTGGAGCTATAACTTCTTCCTGAAAGTATACAATGATTTTTGTCAAGAAAGACCATGTCCTATATAGGAGATTGTGAGGGCACTGGTTGGTTGTGGTAAAATAACTCTGATTCCAGTGAGGGTGCATCAATTTTGTTCCCATGAAGTTTGTCAACTGAATCAGTGTTGCAGATCATAGAATCCACAGAAGCTAACCCTCTGTAAGTCCATAGCAGAGGCCAGGCCTACTGGCAGTAGCAACTTGGGTCCTCCTTATTTTTTAATCCCATCAGTTAAGTTGTGTCCAAGAGGATTCCTCCTGTTACTAGGTCTACATTAAAGGTTCACCCATAGTCATACTGGCACCAATGTCAAATGAATGGTGCCTTTCCAGTGATCGTGAAGACAAGACCTGTAGCTTAGGTACATTTGGAGATAACCATGTCACAGTCACTCACTTTTATTCCTGTGTTAATAAGTGCATGCATGTGAAGCAGCCAGGGAGCTGATTTTAGTGCAAGCACAAAGCCATAGCTTCTCCCATGTCTGGGGTGCAGGCTATTCTCTTTTGTGCCTAAGCTGGTGTTTGAAACACAGGCATGCATAAAAAAGACCTTGACTCTGGGTTCTGGGTATAAAACTACTTCAATTTGTTGGTGACTCCAGTGTTTGAGGAGTGGGATGCCATAGTACAGTCACAGAGCTGAAATCCAGTGCAGACCCTCATGGAGAAGACACATGATGAGGGTGATGGAATGAGTGAAGGTAGAAGAGGTTGTGGTTCAGCTGCAGGGCAGTGTAACAACTATGTAACAAAAATGGTCTTGTAATACCTTTTTCCTTACTTCTGTCTCAGGCCTTATCAGAACCACCTTCATTATCCATATTTCTACCCTTTTGATCACAACCGCTTAATGCCTATAAAGATTTCATCTCTCTTTATAGCTGTTGTCTTCTTCAGAAACTTGACAAGAAATCATCCCTAATTCTTTGGTCATAGTTAAAAAAAAAAAAAAAAATCTCTTTCTAGCTTGCCCTTCCAAGTTCTTCCATAATGTATCCATTACCCAAAGCTGCTTCTATATTTTCAAGTATTATATCAATAGTACCATTTTTCAGTGCCAATTTTCTGTTTCAGTCCGCTTTGCATTGTTGTAGTAGAATATCTGAGATGGATAATTTATAAAAATAGTGATTTATTACCTCCAGTTCCAGAGGCTGTAAGTCTAAGATCCACAGTCTACATCTACATCTTCCCACTGAGTTATCCCACAACAAAAGGGAAAAATGCAAGAGAGCCTAAGAAACCAGAAATATTATTGCAGCTTGCCAAGCACTTTTACAATTGACATTAATCCATACTGAGGATAAAGACCTTATTACCTAACCACCACCCAGTGAACCCCCCCCCCTTCCTTGTTGCATGGAGGATTAAGCTTTCAACATATGATTGTTGGGGAATACATTCAAACAACAAAAAGTACTATTTGTTAAAATTCTTATCTTTTTCTGTTCTATTACCTTGACGCTATGACTGAAAATCAGTCTACCATAAGTTTGTGGTTTATTTTCTCTTGTCCTTATTTTCCTTCATTATACACATGTCAATTTTTAGGCAAAGCCATAATGTCTTGGTCACTACCAATATATAGCAGTTGTTGAAATCAGATAGTAAAATGTTATACAATATTTTTCAGAATCACTTTGGTTGTTCTAGGTGTTTTGGATTTCAACATAAAATATATTTTGTCATAAACTTTAGGTTTTCTTAGGATTGTATCTATTGATCAATTTAAGGAGAATTGGCATATTAACCCTTTTGAGTTTTCTATCACAGGATATTAATATTATAAATTCACTTAATTAATCTTTAATTACTCTTGACAATGTTTAAAATTTCATTTTACAGATCTAGGCATTATTATGTTAAGTTTGTTCCTAAGTATTTTATATAGATGATGCTATCATTAGAGATATTGTTTATAAATTTTATTTTAAAATGTTAGTGTATAATATATATGTCTTAGTTTGTTCTGGCTGCTTTAACAACACACATTTATTTCTCATAGTTCTCAAGGCTGAGAACTACAAGATTAAGATGTTGGCAGATTAAGTGTCTGGTAAGAGCTTGCTTCCTTCATTGACTGACATCCTCTTACTGAAATCTTATATAGCAAAAAGAATGAGGGATATATTTCTGACCTCTTTTATAAGAGGACTAACATTCATAGCCTAATAGCCTATTAAGGGCCTTCTTTCTAATACAATAATCTTGAGGCGTACAAATACTCATTACATAGTAACATAAAAATGAAATTAACTTTTCTATGTTTATCTTTTTGTGTGCATACTCTATACTTAATAGATTGGACATGTACCCTTGCAATATGAACCATAGGAATGGTCTCACTACTTACCCTCCTTCCATTGAATCTCCCCCCCCACCATCCTCCTTCTCTTCACTCCTTTATTTGAGCTATAGTTGTGATTTATATTTCTTATGAAAGTGTGAATGATTATAAATTGGTTTCATAATAGTACTGAGTACCTTGGATAATTTTTCTTCCATTCTTATTTTATTTTTTTTGTCTTTTGTACATAGATCATAAATACATTTATGCCATTTTCAATGTGTTGATTATTTGTACAAATTGGAGTGTTTACATCATACTAATCAACATAGCTTTCACCAGGTAAACATAAAAGAGATAAAGTCTTCATCTTTTTTTTTTTTTTAAAGACAGAGTTTCACTATGTCGCCCTTGGTAGAGTGCCTTGGTGTCACAGCTCACAGCAAGCTCAAATTCTTGAGTGCAAGCGATTCTCTTGCCTCAGCCTTCCAACTAGCTGGGACTATAGGCGCCTGCCACCACACCCAGCTGTTTTTGTTATTGTTGTTGTTGTTGAGACAGAGGCTCACTACGTCACCCTGGGTAGAGTGCTGTGGGCCTCACAGCTCACAGCAAAATCCAACTCTTGGGCTTAAGCAATTCTCTTGCCTCAGCCTCCCAAGTAATTGGAACTACAGGTGCCAACCACAATTCCCACTATTTTTTGTTGCAGTTGTCATTGTTGTTCAGCTAGCCCAGGCCGGGTTCAAATCCTCCACCCTTGGTGTATGTGGATGGTGCCGTAACCACTGTGCTACAGGTGCCAAACCATCTCCATCTTTTTTAAGGCTGTATATTTACTTTTATTCCATATTACTGTTATTTTCACTTTATTGTTATCATAGTTTTTGCCAAAATTTTTGTATTTTCTATATATATACAGAATAATGTCTGAGGATACTTTGTCAGGTATCTGTGAATAATTTTTTTAATGCCTTTTCCATATTCTTTTTTTTTTTTTTTTGTAGAGACAGAGTCTCACTTTATGGCCCTCGGTAGAGTGCCGTGGCCTCACACAGCTCACAGCAACCTCTAACTCCTGGGCTTAAGCGATTCTCTTGCCTCAGCCTCCCGAGTAGCTGGGACTACAGGCGCCCGCCACAACACCCGGCTATTTTTTGGTTGCAGTTTGGCCGGGGCCGGGTTTGAACCCACCACCCTCGGTATATGGGGCCGGCGCCTTACCGACTGAGCCACAGGCGCCGCCCCCTTTTCCATATTCTTTAAAATCATTATATGTTTTTAGTATTACCTTATTCATGGCTTAACAGTTTTTTTTATTTTTTCACTCTCAGGTGATTAACTTGTGATTTGTACATTATTTTAATTTTAGTTGATTTCCATAGATATTAAATTATTAGTGCTTATCGAATTATGGTTTAATGAAATTATTATTTTTCTGCTTTCCCTATACTGCTAGAACCTTAGAATTTTTTAAAGTCTTTCTATTTGCATAATTAGGATGATGTTTTGATACATATTTTAAACTTTATAAGACATCTTTATAACTGTTTTATACAATAAAAAAACTTCTATTCACACATTTATTTACCTGTTTTGGTGTATTTTGTTTCCATACTGCATTTCTGCCTTTACGTTTTTTTAGGTCTGAACAACTTGGTTTAACTTACACTTCTAAAGAACTTCACCCTATTATTGACAACTTCCTTCAGTTTTTGTCAGCATACTATTTTTCCATTTTTATTTTTAAAGATAATGATATATTCACTTGTGTTAGAGTTCTAGGTTGACAGAAGTTTTCTTTTGGAAATGCTAAGATGTCATACCACCATCTTCTGACTTCCATCATTAGTGCTCAGAAGACACCTGTCATTCCTATGTCTGCTCTTTGAAAGGAAGGTCTCTTTCTTCCTCTGGCTTACTTTTGTGGTTTACTTCTCCATTCTTTGCTTTGCAGCAGTTTTTCTATGATGTGCATAGGTTATCTTTGCTACATACTGCTTAAGGTATAATTAAATATCCTATACCTATAATTCTCATCATTAATGGAAAATTCTTAGCCATTATTCCTTTTAATATTTCTGTCTCATTATTTTTCTTCTCAGTTCTTTAGTTTGTATATTAATTGACTTTATGAAGTTAAACATACCCATAGTTCATAACTTCAGATATTATATTTCATTTTTTGTGTAAAATGCCAACTGTTTCATTTATGAGATAGATTTAACTCTTTGGTAAGTTTTATTAACTTTTAATCTAACGTCCATCTTTCATCTATTTTCTTGAACATATTAATCAACTGTCTTAAAGTCTTTGTTAGTTAATCCCAATGTATAGATAATTGATGTAACTGTATCAACTTACTGCATGTTTCCTAGACTATTGATATTTTCTACTTTTTAACTTTTAAGATTTTTTTCTCGTTTTTTGTTATTCAATGTGTAATGAAAAAATTCTAAAGGTTCTAGATGATATTATATTCCACTTAATAAAGTTCCTATTTCTTCTGTGAGGCAAACTATGAAGAGGTATTTATCCTCTTCAAATTCAATCAGAAATTGAGACAAGTGTCCTTTGTTGAAGTTTTAGTAAGTGAGTGTCTTCTTTGGGCTTGTCTTTTTCCCTAGGATGTGCCTCTCAAGCCTTTGATGAAGAGCTTTCCAAGTCAATATCCTTTGGCCCAAATGACTATAATGGATTCAATTTGCTCTTCTGAGGTTTAATCCCAAATCTCCATGTAGCTTTAAAATTGTGCATATGTCTTGGGGAGGCCAAAAATGTGTTTAAAGCAACTCTTCTCCCTGTCAAGTCTTGGTGTCTTAAGTGCCAAACTCCATTTTGTGTTGTGTAAAATAAAACCTGACACTGGATGCTTTATAAAGGAAAGTTTTACTTAGCTCACAATTTCTCAGGTTGAGAATTCCAAGGACATGGTGTGGGCTTTCACGCGGCATCACAACATTGTAGAGAAGGCCAAGGGAGAGTGGACATTTGTGAAGAAGGACAATCCTGAGGGATGTCCTGGCTTTGTAACAACCTACACTAGAAGGAATTATAACAAGAATATTGTCCATTCTCTCAAAAACTAAACCAATCTTTGAGAACAGAAAGTCATTCATTACTTGAGAACAGCAGCAAACCACTCATGAAAGAGCTAACAACTCTCACTGGGCCTCAACCCCCACCCTGCCACATTGGAGATCAAATAGTAACATGAGTTTTGATGTGAACAAATTATATACAAGCCACAGCAATAATTAGCATCAGACTGAGAGTAATTTTATTTTACCTTTTAAAAGATTTGTTTTTCTTCTCCCCATTCTCTTATGCAGTTAACCATTTATGTCCCTTCAAGTTCCAACTATTGTCAGCCCTGCGGAATCACTAAAATCTTTTCTGATTTCTCTCTTCAATTTTTGTATACAGATCCTCTGTTCTTGTATGCAGTTTGAAAGCTCTTAAAAAAAGTTGGCTGAATATTGTCAACTCACCTTTGGAAATTCAACTCCATGGATTTATGTATTTTTAGTTCTTTTGTCTTTAATTGTTCCAAGGATTTTTGCTGACTTTAAAAATGTGATTAAAAATGTATTTTCTCTTTTTCACTGTTATGAGTTTGAGCCAGATATATTTTACAGCATCTAACCCATAGTTCAATTTTTCTTACCTTGCCTTCTTCTACCTTGCCTTCTACCAAGAGGAAGAAAAATTAAGTCTTAAAAGTCTCAGACAATTAGATTAGGCTTACCTAGGGAATTCCTCTCTCTAATAATCCAAAATCAGATATTTAATAACTTTAATCACATTTGAAATAGTAAAAGCATGATTTCTCAGCATAGTCACATTCTAGGGACTAGGTGATGAAAATTGGAGGTCATTTTGGAACTTATCATGTACTAATATTTAACATATTCCAACATGATGTTGGACTGGGGAAAGATTTCATGACAAAGACTGCAGCAGCATTCACAACAACAACAAAAATAAACAAAATTGTACTTAATTAAGCTTAAAAGCTACTGTACAGCTAAGGATACAACAGATAAAATAAAAAGACAATCTTCAGAATGGGAAAAGATATTTGCAAGATATGAATCTGATAAAAGATTGGTAACAAGAATCTACAGAGAACTCCAATTAATCAACAACAAAAAAGAGCAAATAATCCCATCTGCCACTGGGCAACAGATATGAACAGAACCATCTCTGGCAAAGACAGATGAATGCCTAACTGGCTAACAAACATTTGAAAAAACTGTCATGTTCCTGATTATCAGAGAAAAGAAAATCAAAACCACCCTGTGGTATCACCTAACCCCAGCAAGAATGGCCCACATCACAATGTCTCAGAGCTGCAGATGCTGGCATGGGTGTGGCGAGAAGGGAACACTTTTTACACTGCTGGTGGGACTGCAAACTAATACAACCTATTTGGAAAGAAATACAGAGAATCCTCAAAGAACTCAAATTAGACCTCCCATTTTATCCTGCAATCCCAATACTAGGAATCTACCCAGAAGAAAAAAACATCATTTTGTCATAAGGATATTTGTACCAAACTATTACAACTCAATTTACAATTGCCAAAATGAGGAAACAACCTAATCCGATCAACTCAGGAATGGATTAACAAGCTGTTGCGTATATATACACCACGGAATACTATTCAAACATAAAAAAGATGAAGACCTTACATCTTTTGTATCAACCTGCATGGAATTGGAACACATTCTTAGTAAAGTATTACAAGAAGGAAGACTCAAGAATCCAATGTACTCAATTCTAATATGAAGCCAGTAAATGATCTAATACACACCCACATAAGAGAAAAACTCAATTCAAGGTGGGAAGCAGGAGAATGAGGGAGTGGGAAGAGCGGAGGAGGGAGAGAGATGGGTGTACTCTCACCTAATAGGCACAATGTTAGTGTGGATGGCACACCTCTTGGGGGCGGGGAACAATTATAAGAGGGACTCTAACAAATCCAAACATTGTAACCTAATTCTTTGTACCTTCAATTAAAGTGAAACAATAAAAAATAATTCCAAAATGTTAATGAATGTTCTCTTTAATTACATGACTGAAATAGGCTGCAAGCTATTTGCGTTTATAGTTACAAACCTTCCAATCATTTTACTTCCCACTGTCTTTTGCCTTTAGCTCTGCTTGAGTAACATCCTTTGCGTATAGAAGTTTTCTCTGTTGACAATTGGATGCAACTGCTAATATCTAAAAAAGAAAAAAATGCTATCCTTGCACATATCAACAATTAAATATTAACCATCTAATTGGTGCTAGATTTTGTTCTGGGCCCTGGGGAACTGACAAAATACTGCCCCTCTCAGAGCTGGGAGAGGGAATCCAAGATAAATATTTAAGTAATACATTATTAGAAATAAGCAATATCTATTAGAAAATGTTAGTTGTTTATGACAACTAAGGTTAAAACCTAAGCCAGAAAGAGGGATGAGAAGTGGCTTGGAGAGAGATGATGGCTGAAATATTTGATAAAGTGGTCAGGGAAGTCTTCATAGGAAAGGCAACATTTGAATAATACCATTAAGTCCTCTGTCAGTCACCTTTTTCATTGCTTTTCTTCTTATATTTTAAATATTAGTGTTCTTCAGGGATCCACAGTGGGATTTTTTAGACTTTTAGGTCTATCCATACTCTTTATATTAAAGTTTTTCAAAGTGTAATCTTAAAATAAGTTAGAATAACACATATTACACTTTAGAATAGTCATTTTTTTTTTTTTAATAGAGTCTCACTATGTCACCCTTGGTAGAGGCTCATGGTGTCACAGCTCACAGCAACCTCAAACTCTTGGGCTTAAGCAATTCTCTTGCCTCAACCTCCCAAGTAGCTGGCATAGTAATTTCTTGAACTGCAAAGTGCAGACTGCAATCTTCACTCTTACTGTCTGAAGACTGGTATTTATGTTCCCAATTTTTATCAAGTGCTTAATTTAATTTAATTTTTTTTCCAAAAAAATTTGAAAACAAGTTTCTTGGATGAAGAAATGATTGAATCCATTTCCCATGGCTTGGCCTGGCACACATATGTTGACTTTTTTGCCTCTTTATTTTTGAGTGATAAATATCTATTGAATAAATTAAAATATGAAAGATTTTCAAATAATTCCTGAATACAGTCATCACCTGTGTCTTACTCACATTTTACAAGTGATTGTTGAATAGTTTACTTATTTTTTTTAAATTTTGAATAAAGAGGGCCATAATTTGTACATAAAATATATACATATATATGATCTAGTTTTGACATCACATTTATTATATATCATATGCAGATATGTTTGTTAATTAAACTCTTAACTACTTGTGCTAGTCTTTTACTGTCAAGTGAGGCTGTTTAAAGAACAACCAGATAAACTCAGTAGCATAAAAAATAAACTGAGGGCGGCGCCTGTGGCTCAAGGGGTAGGGCGCCGGGGTCCCATATGCCGGAGGTGGTGGGTTCAAACCCAGCCCCGGCCAAAAAACCAAAAAAAATAAATAAATAAATAAACTGAATCTCCAATCCGAAAAGTCTATAGGTAGACTGGATAGTTCTATTGATTTGGGGTGAATTCAGCTGACTACAGACAGGCTCACTCATACATCCCATGTTGGTACAAACATCAGCTTTGGTTTGCTTGGTCTAGAATGTCCTTAGCTAAAAAAAAACTGGTTGCTGTTACATGTGAGAACTCATTCTCTCAAAGACTTACACATGGGCAAAGTTTTACAGATTGAAGAATTTAAATAATTTGGAGTTAGTTAAGTGTGAACAATATCTGGCAAAAACAGAATAAATCAATCTGAAAATATTCTTACAATCATATGAAAAGTTAACCAGAAAAACAGTTTAAGTTTAAATTATTAATATTATTGTATTTTAAATAAAATGTACATAATATATCTAGTGCTGTAATTGAAAGCGAGAAAAGTTATATCATAAATAACAACAACAAAATACTCAAGAAGGGAAATACAGTATTTGAAACTTCACTTCTTTTTTTACTTAATGAAAATAATTTAATAACAATAACAATGTTTAAGATAAGGATTAGAAAGAAAAAACTTGTAAAGAATGAAGGAACATAAATACATTTAGAAAAGGAATCAGACAATTGCTTCATTGAAATATTGAGCAATAATAATAATAATGCAAAGAAAGTAACATTCACATTGTCAAATAAGGGTATGTCTATTATAGAATGCTTCGACTCTAAGATTCAGTATGGAGTCATCAGTTAACTTGTTATTATTATTTCTTTAAGTATCAAAAAATAGACAACTAATATTTATAAATAAAAGTAAAAGATAATTTCAAAAACAGATCATGCTAAATCTTATAGACAACAGAAAAAGAAGAAATACATCAAAATCATTCTACTTGATCTGGCTACACCTGATATTAAAGTTGGAGAAAATATTATTATAAAGGAGAAATTACAAACATATGTCACTTATAAATGAGGATACAATATCCTAAACAACATATTAACATGTTGAGTTAAAAATTAATATTTAAGTAATATACTTTGGTCAAAATTAAAACCAGTTTATGTGAAAATTAGTCACTATTTTCTTTTCTTTTCTTTTCTTGTTCTTTTTTTCCCATCTTTTCCTCTCCCTCAGCCCTTCCCTCCTTCTCTGTCTGGTCTCCCCTTCCCACATGTCCCACCATGTCATTAATTGTCATTAATTGTCCTAATATCAAAATTGAGTACATAGGATTCATACCTCTCCACTCCTGTGATGCTTCACTAAGAATAATGTGTTCCACCTCCATCCAGGTTAGTACAAATGCTGCAAAATCTCCATTTTATTTTTTTTTACTTCTGAATAATATTCCATTGTATACATATAGCACAACTTGCAGATCCATTCCTGGGCTGAAGGACATTTAGGTTGTTTCCACATTTTGGCGATTGTAAATTGGGCTGCAATAAACAGCCTAGTACAGGTGTCTTTATAATAAAAGTTTTTTTTTTTCCTTCTGAATAGATGCCCAGTAATGGGATTGCAGATCAAATGGGAGGTCTAGGTTGAGTTCTTTGAGGTTTCTCCATACTTTCTTCCAAAAAGGTTGTATCAGTTTGCAGTCCCACCAGCAGTGTAAAAGTGTTCCTTTTTCTCCACAACTGCACCAGCATCTGCAGTTTTGAGATTTTGTGATATAGGCCATTCTCACTGGGGTTAGGTAATATCTCAAGGTGGTTTTAATCTGCAGTTCCCTAATAATTAGGGATGGTGAGCATTTTTTAATATGTTTGCTGGCCATTCATCTGTCATCTTTGGAGAAGATTCTATTCATCTCTCTTCCCCATTGAGGTATGGGGTTGTTGGTTTTTTTCTTGTGAATTAATTGAAGTTCTGTATAGATCCTGGTTATTGTTTGTCTGATTCAAAAATATGCAAATATCCTTTCCCATTAGGTAGGTTGTCTATTTGCTTTGGTTGTAGTCTCCTTGGCTGAACAGAAACTTTTCAATTTAATTAAATCCCGTTTGTTTATTATTGCGGTTGTTGCTATTGCCAGGCAGTCTTCCTCATAAAATCTTCCCCAGGCCGATATCTTCCAGTTTTTTCCTATTCTTTCTTTGAGGATTTTTATTGTTTCATGCCTTAAATTTAAGTCCTTTATCCATCTTGAATCAATTTTTGTGAGTGGAGAAAGGTGTGGGTCCAGTTTCAGTCCTTTACATATCCAATTCTGCCAGCACCATTTATTGAATAGGGAATCTTTCCCCCAGTGGATGCTCTTGTTTGGTTTATCGAAGATTAGGTGGCTGTAAGTTGTTGATTTCATTTCCTGGTTTTCTATTTGATTCCAAATGTCTATGTCTCTATTTTTGTGCCAGTATCATGCTGTCTTGATCATTATGGCCTTGTAATACAGCTTAAAATCCAGTATGGTGATACCCCCGACTTTGTTTTTATTACTAAGAACTGCCTTAGATATATGGGTTTTTTTCTGGTTCCATACAAAACACAGAATCATTTTTTGCAAGTCTTTTTTTTTTTTTTAATTTTTTTTTCTTTTTTTTTGTTGTTGGGGATTCATTGAGGGTACAATAAGCCAGTTACACTGATTGCAATTGTTAGGTAAAGTCCCTCTTGCAATCATGTCTTGCCCCCATAAAGTGTGACACACACTAAGGCCCCACCCGCAGGATGTTGGTATTTTAATAAGGATGGCATTGAATCGGTAAATTGCTCTGGGAAGTATAAACATTTCAACAATGTTGATTCTTTCCCAGCCATGAGCATGGTATATTCTTCCATTTGTTAAGGTCCTCTGCTACTTCTTTTCGTAAAGTTACATAATTTTCTTTATTTTTACTGTAAAAAATACAGTAATGTTTCAGGATATAAAATCAATGTCCACAAGTCAGTTGCTTTTGTATATGCCAACAACAGCCAAGATGAGATGTTAATTAAAGACACAACTCTCTTCACTATAGCCCCAAACAAAATGAAATACTTAGGAATATACCTAACAAAAGAGGTGAAGAACCTCTATAATGAAATTTCACTTCTTTATAAGAAAGTATTTTGATCAGGACTCCCCCCACCAAATAAATAAATAAATAAAAAGAGAGAGAGAGAATGAAAGAAAGAATAACAGCTTCATGAAATAGTGATTTTCCCATTATGCTTGGTATTCATGATGATACACTGTGATATTGAACCTTGTAATTAATTGGTGTAGATAATCTACTATTCCTTCTAATCATTACATACTAACTTTTGGATAATAAAAATTAAGCAAAAATGTATTCAAAATATATGTTTATGAAATACACATATATTTCTGTGTAAATTCAGATAAAAACTATATCAGAATAAGTATCAGGTAACACGATGGAGTTCGTAATAGTGGATTATTTACCAATCTAGAAGAGTCAAGAAGCTGAGTTTTAACCACATATTGTTAATGTACTGTCTGTCTTTTGGGAAGTCATTTACTGTTTTCCCGACTGAAAATGTGTCGTTAGACAACCACGCATATTTCTGTGTAGATTCAGATAAAAACTTTATCAGAGAAGTCCACAGTTTACTGTAAACACATAGGATATAGTAGATGTCATTGACTCTATCACATGCAGCAGCAAATATTCTAGGCATAGTGAAACCTACTTACAATCCTCCCTTACCACCTCACCACTATATCTCTGAAGGAAGGTTTAATTACCTCTTCTTGGACGATTATATCTCAAATTTATCTCTTTTCTTTCATATTTGCCTTCCCGACCTCTCTACATTATGCCGGAACTGTACTGTCTTTGCCTTGGACCTCCCTGCTTGTGAAAATCCAATCGAAAGCACTGATCTAAAACCACATCTCGAATTCACAGACTTCCTCTCTCATGTTGCTAAAGCCTTTTCTTCTTCTTCTTTTTTTTTTTTTTAATAATTTTGCTTTATTAATCCTTTTCTCACTAAAAATATTTTTCAGTCACTGCAACGTGACTGAATACACTTACTATCTTGTAAAGTCTTTTTTTTTTATATTAAATCATAGCTGTTGTACATGAATGCAATCCTGGCATGTTCCCACTCCACAGCCTTCACACTTGCTGTTTATTCTGTTCTGCCTAACATGCTAATACCGCTGTGGACTTCTCTTTGAGGTTCACCATATCATAAACTCGTGTTATTTAAAAGGTCTAACAATTAAGTTCAAGAACTCTTCCTAGAAAAAGTGCCGCCTACCTCATTACTGAATATCACTATGGTCACCTTCAAATTATTCCCCTCAAGAAGCTCTGCACCGATGCCAGTGGCTAGTCCACCCTTCAAAGCAATTTTAGAACTCTTTTCCAGGACTGGCCATCAGAGCTGTCATAGGACCAGGTCTGACCATTAAGTTTGCAAACTCGCCACTGTGCTCTACGTTGGCAGCACTGTACAAACAACTCAAGGAGGTTTCCTTGTGTGTGTGTGTGTGTGGTTTTTGGCTGAGGCTGGGTTTGAACCCACCACCTCCAGCATATGGGACCGGCGCCTTACCCCTTTGAGCCACAGGCGCCGCCCTCATGGAGGTTTCTTAACCTTGGCGTATGATGGTCTCATGGCTGTGTTCCTGTCGCTGTGTGGTGGTGTCTTGCTGAGTGGCACTCATTGTTGCGTGTCTTTGTGTGCTATACAAAGACAGCTCTAGAGTCAATCCAGAAAGAGTTCCAAATTTTCTGTGAAGTGTGGACTAGCCACCGGCATCCATGCAGGTTTCCCTAGGGGAGAACCTAAAAGGTGGCTATGGTGATATTCAGCAATGAGGTAAATAACACTTTTCTAGGATGAGTTCATCATCTTAACTGTCAGGCATCACACATCTGAAATACATCAGAGATATATTTTATATTCTGGTAACTAAAGTTAACATATTCTCCATAATTGAATATATTTGTTTGTAGGGGAGATAGCAGTTTATTAGCATTCCGAAAATGCATTTTCCAGGTATTCTTTCATAGTCGCACGTGAGTCACTTTAGTAATATTCTCTACACTTGCTCTATCTTCTTTCTTTTCTTCCTATAATAACTCCTTTCTTCTTCTCCATTTATGACCCTATTTCTTCCCTTTCCTCCTCTTCTTCCTTTGTTTTCATATTATTCTTTCTAGGAATTGATGTTTTTTGGCAAATGCTGTTAGAACCAATTTTATATGACACGTTAATTATCAGTAGCAGAAACTCACACTTAGAATGTCATAAATTCAGCAACATGCAAAAGGCCTATTTCATTTATCTTACTTGAGAACCCTACAAACTACCTAATGGAGTTTGCTCTCCAGCACTGCTATCATTTTGATAAAAAGAAAAATAACATTTCCTAGTTTCCTCTTCCTTATATTGTATAACAACAGCCTTAAACATTAGGGGAATACCATTTTAGAGCACGGTTTGAGCGAAGTAAAAGTGTTAATCTGCATTAGTGTTAACAGTTGGGATCTAAAATTTAAGGAAATTTTTCCAACACAAAGAAATAATAAATATTTGAGGTAATGAATATCCTAATTGCCCTAATTTCATCATTACACATTGTATATATGCATCAAAATACCACATTGACTCCATAAATGTGTACAATTATTATGTATCCATTTACAATTTAAACAAGAATAAAATGGAGTAATAGATGATACAAGTATGGGGAAATAGCTTTAATAATGTACCATTAAATATATCTATTTTTATTTCATCTAATATTATAGTAACATTGGCCAGTTCTTTTCTTGTAACTGAATCCAAATACTTTATGATACATTCAAATTTACTTGAAATATGTAACCCTCCAGTTTTCTTTTTTTTTTTTTTCCTAAGGCAGAATCTCACTCAGTTGCCCTGGGTAGAGTGCCCTGGTGTCATAAATACAGAAACTTCAAACTCTTGGGCTCAAGCAATCTTCTTGCCTCAGCTTCTGGAGTGGCTCCCGCCACAATGTCAGACTAGTTTTTATCTAATTTTAGTAGAGACAGGATATTGCTTTTGCTTAAGATGGTCTTGAACTTCTGAACTCAGGTAATTGACACACCTCAATCTCTCAAAAGTGCTAGGATGACAGGCATGAGCCACCGCACCTGGCAACCTGAAATTGTTTATCTGTTTGAGATATTAACATCAATCGTAGATAACTGTTGTGATGACTGGATTTACTAAATGTATAAAACATTTAACAATGCTTAGTATGAAGCTGATACTCAGCAAAACACATTTGGTATTAGAGACAGAGGGACATAATGAGAAACTTGTGATTATGTAGTACTTTGGCAATAATAGTAGTAATTATAGTCACAATATTAATGACTTTGTGCTCATATTTTTTTTAATAAGAAAGTGAAAGGAGTTTATCAAAGTTTTGGGAAATCCTAATGTAGGATGAGTAGATTATATTACTGTTATGTGCTTAATAAAAATGCATTCCAAAACCAAAGATGTAACACAATAAAACAATTCTCTCCATTGCTGATGCCGTGATACTACAAAGTTCTAATGCTCAAGGTTAGTCTCTCAATTTTTGATACAAGAGAATTTATCTCAGTTTTAGAGCATGATTTATGTATGAGACATGATATTGGTTAACTAATATTTTAGATTTACATTTGATTTACATTTTTCTGATTTATTGAAAGATAATATGGCACGTTATCAAGTATAAAATAAAATCTGTGATATCTTAGCTCTGCGTCTTCTGTGTTATGTGACTTTGGGAAACTTAAGTTTTCTAGATACCTTAATATTTTTGCTTGTTAAATAAGGTTAATTAAAGTTACTACATAAAATGCTTATGAAAATTAAATACGTTGATATATAAATAGGTGTTTATATTGTTGTTATGTAGCTGTTATCAAAATTGAAGTTTCTTTTCTTCAAAACCAATCTATGAGATAACAGAGTGAATATAAGAAAATTTTGATAACTAGATGAACAGATTAAGAGAACTTGGACAACAATCTTGCTGAGAAAAGAGGGGAAAAATGGCACAGAATTAAAGTCAGTGATGTAAGAAAACCTTCTGGGTTATGGAGGCAAGATTTATCTCAACTTAACAACTTGTCTAGAATAAGCCTTTTTCACATCATTTTTTTCTTAGCTTCTAGGCTTTAAACATCACTACCAAAAGGGAAGCATCAATAAAGCCTGGAGTATTTTCATATTCATCCTACAAATAAATGCTTCAATTCTTATTTACAAAAAATCACAGCATATATAACACAGACATCATCTGTAAGGAGAGTCATTGATATACTCAACACTTTGCAAGTTAAGAAAAATACCTCTGGGAAAAATCATATGCTCCTTGAAATGTACATAGCACTTACAAAATGAAAAGACAGGAAGGAACAAATCTTTCATTAATAACTACTGACAGCTCAAAAATATCCTGTATTGTCACATTAGATTAGTGGTTCTCAACCTTCCTTATGCTGCAACCCTTTTTAATACAGTTCCTGTGGGTCGCGACCCACAGGTTGAGAACCGCTGCATTAGATCCATCAGTCTAATAAACTGAAACACGGTGTGTGAAGCTAAGAAATAGTCTATGTCTTCAACTAAGGAAATTATTTTTTCTTTTTCTTTTGAGTCTCTGTGAAATGCAACAAGATAAGCCCAAGTTGCATGGTAGCGAATATGTAGATCTGTCTTCTTTCAATAGTTAATTTCACGTTAACTAAACTAGGATTTCTAACTAGTATAGTATCAGTTAACAAACATGCTTCAGTATTGACCAAAGTTAGCAATATGTTCATCAAGAAAAGTAATTACATTTTGTTCTGCTAAATATGTTAATTAATAAATCTCTATAACTTCATCAGTTCTTAGCATCACTGTTTGATATTTACACTCACATTTTATAAGATAATTTTAAAGAAATACATTTTAGAATACATTTAATTTAGCTCTCAAATGGACTTAGTTCTTTACCTCTTTTCCATGCCATGCATCGCTTCACACACATTATCATATGCTAATAAAAGTGCATACCTTTATTGAATTACACACCAGTGTCTGACATGTTCTTCTTGAGTGATGCAAGTTCTTATATTGATGAACTACTAAAGCTATGTATTAATAGCTTTGATCTTTTGAAGCATTGTGTTTTTGTTTATATAGTACTTTGATAGTCAACGTATATATTTTAAATATTGAAATTTTTAGGTGAAAAGATATTGCATGTTCTTTAAAACAGGTTTATAGAAGCACAATTGACATAAAAGAAACTGAAGATATTTAAAAAGTGGAATTTAATAAATTTTAATATATGAATACAACTGTGAAACCATAAAAAAGTTAAATTTTTATGAACTTGATGAGTTTTATTTTCATGTAAATTTAGTACATTATGGTGACCCTTTATCCGTAACTTCTATACTTCTAGCAATTCCTCAATGATTTCATAAGAAAATTATTATTTTCATATGTTTTGTTCTCTTTGATACTTTGTCGATTATTCAATGACCAACTCGGACTAACCTTCCTTCATGAAACTTTTCTGCTATACTATTCAGAAAAGAGATTTTTCTTTTTGAATAGCCATTGCTCTGTTTTATGGCCCACTGAATACATCATTTCCACCAAACTCGCAGATTAGTATACCCTTAAGAGATCATAAGCTTTCTGGGGCAGAGCAGGAGTCTGATCCACCTTTTCCCTGATTATAAGACACAACATAGTGTGTATATTCAAATGGATACAATATATCAATACATTGATGAAAGAAGATTTGCAGTCCTACATTTTCAAGGATGTTCTTCATTTGAAGATTGTATTAACCATCTAGACAAGAGCCTCTATAAAGAAGAAAAGAAAGCAGGAAGAAAGGAAGAGAGAAAAGAAAGATGGAAGGAAGGAAGGAAAAAAAGAATCATCAGAAAAATCAATAGCTTTATTTACTTATAAAGATTATGGGGGAATATTAAGATTCTTCTACTTTAAGAATATGTTAGAAGTATAGCTAATGTTGCCACTTTCAAATGTTATTAAGTCTTATAAAATACAAATTACTAGATATTTTGATATATTGAAATTTAATTATATAATTCATCTAAAAGACCTACATAAAAATATGAAACTAGATTTTATTTTTAAAATTTACACAATGAAGTTTAATTGATTTACATTAAAGATGTTAATGTTTTTCAGAAAGACTGTATTTATTTATAAATCTTAGATGTTTATTTTTTCTAAAAAACAAGTTTTTCTTCCTTTATACCACTTGGGTCCAAAAGAATATTCTAAGCAATGTTGCACTGAACCATAAATGCCATTAAGATGTGTCTTATGTCTAGGGACTTTAGAAAAATATTAGTTAATGTGTCAGACTATTTCTAAGTCTACAACTTATATGGAACTTTCTCTTATTTCTTTCATTTGATTTTTAAACTCTTTTTTATTCTTTCCTCCTAATAAAGTAAGTTCACACTGAACTTGGCAAGTGTAGATAGGTAAAGACATTAGAAATATGAATTGTTAGTAGTACAAGACATTAATAGCTAAAAAGAAGGATTGAAATAATTATAAAGGATGAGCAAAGGAGTAGGTTACAAAATTACCTTTTATATATAAAAATTGACAGTAGGACTGGATATTTAAAATGTAAAATTATTTACAGATAGTCATGAATATGATGTATATAAAAAAGTTCTTATTATCTTCCCAGTCTCTAACCTATTCTCCATAAAAAGTACAAGATCAGATTGTAAACAGTAGTTCACAACTTCTGTGATTTTCTTATTTTTCTTATTCACAAAGAGAAAATTCCTACCCTTTTGTTTCCACTCTTGTGTATCCACTCTTGAAACACAAAACAAACATTAAAATAATAGAAACAAAAGCCAAAAATAATGAACCCTGAGAAAACTATCAAACAAATTAGAGTTCTCTACAGTTAGATGTGACAAGTAAGCATTGCTTTTGCTCTAAGACCTTACTAAATCAAAACAATGAAGCCTGTGGTGTGGGATAATTGTGTCTGATAAGCTGCTGGGAACGTTACTTATGATTGTCTACAAAGCAAGCTGTCACAGTGGCAGGCTGCCTGGGACCTCAGTGGTAATTTTGGAGTAACCTTCTTTACATGTCTTCTTTGTGATACATGGACACACAATTTTTACAGAAGGAAAAAAAAGTATATTCAGTACTGTTGTCATAAACTAGCTCCTTATTCTTTCTCAATGACATGATTAATTCAAAAGCTAAATTTGAGAAACATACAGAATTTATTATAAAAAGTTATACACCTCTTCTTTATCTTAAAAAATGAATCTCTGTTCAACTGGTCCTTTGCATCTAAACATATATGTACATAAAGAAAATTCAGACCAATAGAGATATTTATGCAGAAAATCTCTAGAAAGATTAATATGGCTAAAATTGGTTTAATACTTATAGGGTTTTATATAATTTAACTGATAAAAAGTTTCTTTATAAAATCTCAAACTCAGCTGTAAGATAGATGGAGCTGTTGTTTCTATTTTACAAATTTATAAATCATGAAGGTACAACGGGATTCTTTTAGATGAAAGTTATTTCAAATACGAATTGCATATTTTTATAGATGTTATGGGCGATCTAAAATAAAAGAACAATAATTGTCTTCTATAGAAATCAAATGTAAGGAGAAATATGATATTGTAGTGATTTATTCATTTCACCTTACTGATAGGATTTAGCTGTCTAATGATTTCAGGCATCATCTAATAAATTTTCTTCTTCAGGAGCAAAAGAGTAGGAAGCAAAAAGAATGAATAAATAAATTACATTTTTTCTTCCTTTTCTTTTTTTTTTTTTGAGACAGAGTCTTACTGTGTTGCTCTCAGTAGAGTGCTATGGTGTCACAGCTCACAGCAACCTCAAATTCTTGGGCTAAAGAGATTCTCTTACCTCAGCCTCCCCAGTAGCTGGGACTACAGGCACCCGCCACAACACCCAGCTATTTTTTGTTGCAGTTGTCATTGTTGTTTAGCTGTTCAATAATTTACTAATTTTATAATCACCCCATAGACAGGCCATTAAAAAACAATTGGAAATTTATGGTAATAATATGAATTACAGAGATTATAATACCCAAAAAGCAAAAGTAGGGAAGAAAGTTTTTGGATAAAAGAAGGGCAGCAGTGATAGAGTCTAAGGTAAGATATTAAAGGCTTTATTACAAAGATGATAAACAACCTCAAGGCGACATGAAAGAAAAAAACAGAAGTCCTGATTTCCTAATTTACCGTCAAATCAGCAAAGAAATTTGTTTTATTTTAATCTACTTTGCTCATTTTTTTCTGTAAGTGAAGGTTTTTCCAATTATTAGCTACAAGGTTATAAATGAAAGTTGACTGGATTTTATATAAGAGATAAATAAATTGGGCGGCGCCTGTGGCTCAGTGAGTAGGGCGCCGGCCCCATATGCCGAGGGTGGCGGGTTCAAACGCAGCCCCCGCCAAACTGCAACAAAAAATAGCCGGGCGTTGTGGCGGGCGCCTGTAGTCCCAGCTGCTTGGGAGGCTGAGGCAAGAGAATCGCGTAAGCCCAAGAGTTAGAGGTTGCTGTGAGCCGTGTGACGCCACGGCACTCTACCCGAGGGCGGTACAGTGAGACTCTGTCTCTACAAAAAAAAAAAAAAAGAGATAAATAAATTTCCAGACTTCTTTTTTTTTTTATTGTTGGGGATTCATTGAGGGTACAATAAGCCAGTTACACTGATTGCAATTGTTCGGTAAAGTCCCTCTTGCAATCATGTCTTGCCCCCATAAAGTGTGACATACACTAAGGCCCCACCCCCCTCCCTCCATCTCTCTTTCTGCTTCCCCCCCCATAACCTTAATTGTCATTAATTGTCCTCATATCAAGATTGAGTACATAGGATTCATGCTTCTCCATTCTTGTGATGCTTTACTAAGAATAATGTCTTCCACTTCCATCCAGGTTAATACGAAGGATGTAAAGTCTCCATTTTTTTTAATGGCTGAATAGTATTCCATAAAAATCCTCAAAGAAAGCATAGGAAAAACACTGGAAGATATTGGCCTGGGGGAAGACTTCATGAAGAAGACTGCCATGGCAATTGCAACAACAACAAAAATAAACAAATGGGACTTCATTAAACTGAAAAGCTTCTGTACAGCCAAGGAGACAATAACCAAAGCAAAGAGACAACCTACACAATTTCCAGACTTCTTTAGGTGCTACTATTCTGAGTCTTCCTTGTCTCCCTTCCCCCATGCTGGACTATACTTGAGTATTTTATATTAAACATGTAAACCATAAAATCATACAGCCCAAGTGTTTTGATTGTTTTTCTTTAGTACCATGTCATGAATGTTATGCCAAGCAAAGAAACATTGCCATATGTCTTATACATATTATTTCTAATACCGCACCAATTATTCAAATTCTCCCCTTATCTACTAACATTTGTATTTCGACTTAAACTTCCTTCTATGTTTGCTCTTTTCTCTTACATTGTCAGCTTGTCTTTCTTTGTTCTTATTGGTAGAAGGAATGTATTTTCTCTGTTTTGGATCCATCTGAAATATACTCCAGTTTCTCATTCAGTTCTATCATTCCACTGTTATCCCTGAAGCTCCCTTAGGACATGATATTTTGTTGGTGTTACACGTGTGGGTGAAATCACTTTTACATAGATTTTTTTTGACATTGGTTGCTTTGCATTATTATGTAATGTTAACATATTATTTTTCTTGAATAAGTTATTCACGTATTTATTTTGTTAACTATTACTCTTTTCTCTTTTTGTTTTTGGTAGGGGGGATGCAACATTAACATATCTAAAGCTGATTTGGTCTGGATCCCTTGCCTAGAGTAGGGAAGGTATTGTATTTTCTTTCTTATTTAAAGTATAGTCAGATCTGAATCTGAACAGTTCCTTTAAAAATTGCACAGACCTTGAGGAAAGCATTCCCTTCTCTCCAAGCTTGAAGTCCAAATGGGGAGCTGAAATGTACCATATCTGTCATATCTAAACTTTGGAGGAGGACTTTGGCAGAGACAGATTTACCATGAAGTTGATGGAAATTGTCTCGGAGCTCTAACACTAGTGTGATGTCCTCTCACTTTCTCCAGGATGCTCTAGGTATACATGCACGTGAATATGCTATTTATAAAATTTTAAATATGTCAGTTACAATTGGTTAAATCTGCTTGTTTTCTTGTATTTTGTTTTCAGACTTTCCTTCCATCACACATATCCTCCTATTAGAGCGTGTGGATGAAACTGCTGGAAATATGGGGACTTAGTAAGAGTAAGGCGTATTGTATATACATGCATCAGACATACATACTGTATGTATAAATAAAAGAATGACAACAAAACAAACAAAATATAAAGGTATATATTACTGTAACTAATATAGCTTAGTTACAGTAAGCTATATTTGACAACTTTTTGTAAAATTTCTGTATAGTTAGATTATTGTAAGCCATCACATTGTAAGAAAATCTAGAAATAATTTTTTCTGTCCACTGTGCTAAGCCGTCCAGAATGGTGACATATAGACAGTAACGAGAAAATGATTGATGGTTATTACCAATTTAAAGTGTTTGAACCTTAATTGCTTGTAAAAAATAAATGAAAATAATCTGAATTCTTAGCTAACATATGAAAGAAACTTTTCCCCAAATTGACATCATTTCTCAATATTTAACTTTAATCAAGAATGTGTTGTCATGTGATTTAAAAAAAAATCATTAAACATAGGAAGTAAAAATTTGGCCCACTATTCTAGTGGAAATATCAACTATTCTATATTACCTTTAGACTAAACATCGTAAATTCATTGTTTATTAAGTGGTAATAAGAGAGTATGCGGTCACAATATGTAGGTGTGTTGTCGTGTGCTGTCTATATGTTATCTTTCAGGGTCTGATGATGTTTATGATGCAGTCAGCTTTTTGAAAATTAGTAGGTTGCTGTGATTTGACATCTTTCATTTTAAATACGTATTTACATTCTTACCTAATGACCATGCAGGTAGAGGTTAGAGTTATGCTGCCACAATCCCAAGAATGTCAAGGTTTACTGGCAACAACCGGAACCTAGTAAAGAGGCGTGATACATTCTTCTTCTGAACTCCCAAGATGGAAACAACCCTACTAACACTTTAATTTCTTACTTCCAGCCTCTCTAATTATGACAGAATAAATGTCTCTGGCTTTAGTCTTCCAAGCTAGTGCTATAGATGGTCCTGATTTATAATGATTTGATTGATTTATGGTTGTTAAAAGTTTTTCACTTTACCATGGTGCAAAAGTGGTACACATTGTTTATACTCCTTGATTTTTGATGGAGTTACATCAGACCATAAATCAAGAAGCATCTGTACTTTGTTATGGTCGCCCTGGAGAACTAACACACTCATTCAGACTCCTTCAGTTTGTATAGATCCGCAGACTCGTCTTCACTTATCCCCCCGGATGGGCAGTCCTCACTATCCTCTTCCAGAGGACAGTATTTCCCTGGCATGTGGTCTATCTATGAAGGAATGCAAAGAAGGGGCTTCAGTGCATGCACTGAGGTTCTACTAAATTATCACTTTCCAGAATAAATGCTAAGGAATTCAGAACAATAACTCTATTTTTCACTCTGAAAGGGCAAGTTGAGGCGGTCCCTGAAATTAGAGATCAGCTTGAACAAGAAGGAGACCCCATCTCTTTAAAAAAAAAAAATCAGCTGGATGTGTGGTGCAAACCTGTAGACCCAAGCTACTCTGGAGACTGAGGCAGGGGGGATGCTTGAGCCCAGGAGTTTGAGATTGCTATGAGCTAAGCTGATGCCTCAGCGTTCTACCCATGGAATAAGACGCTGTCTCTAAAACAATAAATAGATAAATAAAAGAACAACAACAACAACAAAACAAACAAACAAAAGGAATTCTGCTCTTGTTGGTCTCCTCAGATTAGACGGGGAGTCAGCAATACATATATAACACGGCCTTCCTCTCTAATCCACAATTTCAGCAAGTTCATTGAAAAATCTTGAATATGAACATGTTTTTATATAATAGATTCTATTATTAAAGAAAAAGATGAGGAACAAAAACTGAAAAAAAGCTCAATTAGTTATTCAGAATCAGTTTTTTAAGCCAACACTAAAATAAAAATGATCTTTTTTCCTAATATCAAAATCATCTAAATGAATTAAGTAAAGGTTCCTGGTAAACTTTTTAATAACCATCATAAAATGTTGTATCAGGGTGGCGCCTGTAGCTCAAAGGAGTAGGGCACTGGCCCCATATGCCGGAGGTGGAGGGTTCAAGCCCAGCCCTGGCCAAAAACTGCAAAAAAAAAAAGTTGTTATCAATCATGCACCTTTTAACAACATTTTAACTTCACTTTTGGTGCCATATAATTAATTTATACTAAATTATTTACCATTGTAAAATGTTTTGTGATAAAATTATATCTATAAATATAAATTATAACATAGCTTATCAAAGTGTCACAGAAAACATCTTTAATGCTAGAATTACAATGAATATGTTTACCTTTACAGCAATGTTTCAGTCATTCTTGAAAATGATATTTAACAAAATTAATTTTGATTCATGTTATTGAAGAAAATAATTATAATTAAAAATTTTGCAGAGCTTTAGGAATGACTATATATTTTAATTCATGTGCTTTATACCAGTTGGAAAGCTTTATTATAAAGTTGACTGCAACTCTAGGAAAACACCAATAGTATCTATTAAACACACACTTTAATACATCTTCCAATGAATTTTGAATAGGCTATATTATGAAACTGTCTATAACACATAATTGCCATTTTTCCCTCTTCCTAATATAAAATATTTTTTATTCTCTTAGCAAAGGATAAAAACACAAATGTTTAAGTCTATATGAACATCACCGCAACTTGGCTAGAAAATGCTCTGTGCTTTGGGATACCTATCTGGCTTTCTTAAAGAAACAATAGTCCTGGGCATCCTGACTTAGAGGCAAAATGGAATGGAATGTAATTTTGATTAAAAAATAAAAATAAACTTTCTATAGAAAAAGCACCCAACAAACGCAATGGAAGTATACCCAGTTTATGGAATTCTAGTTTTTCACTCAAGGGTATCTTTTAAGCTAATGTTTTCTTTTCCCTTTTGGGTCAATTCAGTTCTGTCTATCTCAGGAGGAATTAATAGCAGTTAATTGATCTTTGTAGAGCCTCTTATGAGCTGAAAGCCTGGTGTGATGGATTGGGGCTTCCAGTTATAACTCAGCTTTTACTGTAGCTTTCTTCCATGCAGGTCACCTAACCACCTTTTCTTTTCAATATCAACTTGCTAAAGGAGAATCAACACATTAAATAATATTACTGATGGCATTTGGAAATAAAATTGAGACTCCAGTGTTTTAAATATGTTTTTCTTTTTTTTCAACGATTCACTAGAGGATATATAGGAAATAGTTTTATATTCAAAATAAAATGACTTTTTGAAAAAACCATTCAACATGCTGAGTGAGTGTCCCTTTTGTTGAGGGGAATCAGTTAAAAAAAATGCAATGGATCTGATAAAAAAAAATGATTCGAAACTGTCTACAAATAGTCTTCCAATGTGTTTCTCAAAGAAAAACATCTAAATTTATATTAGGACTTCTTATTTAGCATTTTTACTTCTATATAATCTCAGTTCATATTGAAGTTCAAACTCTTTACACTGTACGACACATTATGGTTTTGGACAAGGGGTATTATAATTCTATGTAAATTTTACATAAGAAATAGAAAATACTTGAATAATGGATGTTTTCTGTAATTTTTATAGCTGAATTTGATTACTTCATTCAAGCTTAAAAATTATCTTCAAGTCTACTCTTTAAAATTTCTGTGCAGATCACATGCAGGACATAACACAGCTATTTTGTTTTTAATAGTGTATACATAGCCACAGACTATTCCAATTGTAATCATTAGATTTTAGTATTGACTTATGGCAGTAAGACAATAGAAGAAAGCTAAATAATTTGTATTGTAAAACATAGATAAATCACCTAGACCTATATAGTGAGAATACCCACACAGAGAGACACATATGTACACACACACACAGAGACACATACATAATGGTCTCTATTTACTTCTACTGGTGGCATTAGCAACAATTTCATCTCATATTTACTTACAATTTCTTTTATGAAGCCATAACATTTATCTGATTGATCATGAAATCTTCCAGGTTCTCTCTGTTCAAGTGCAGGTCATTGAAGTAGACAAGAAAATTCACAAACAGCATCTTTAGGATCGCTATGGAACTTACCCCTATCTACAACATCACTATTAAAAAATATATGGGTTGCTGTCTGAGGGGAGACTTCTTCTAAAAGATAAAAAAAAAAAAATCCAGTTTCCCATGCAGATCACCATAGATTGTTATCTATCTGGAGGAGACGTTTTTATGTTAGTGAAATTTGACATCTGCTTCAAGATTTTCTTGGTTTCAAATAGCACCTCTAGGACATAATGAGTATTTGTTGTTGTTTCAAGGCCTCAAGAAGTAAATCGATGTCAGTAAAAGTGAAAATGAATTGCAGCCCAGGACCCAAACAGGAGTCTGGGACATCCATCACTCCAGCGGCCCTGTCCTGTCTGTCCTTGGTGCCCTACTGACTTGCAACATTGGAACAAGTTGACAAACTAATTCCTGATCTTCTTCATCTTTACGTGCGTAGTTTTTCAACATGAAGGAAAAGAAGTTAGATAGCTGCATTTGGCCTCATTGTTCACTGTACTTGATGACATGGAAGATGATGAGGGCCTTCAGCTGAGCGCTGTAACCTCTATACCAGTTCTGGACGATCAAGAAGGCTTTTGGTAGTTGCTTAGATTTCTTGTCTTTCATCATAGAACTGCCACATCTTACTTTCTAAATTGTGTATGTGTGCATAAATTTAACTTCTGATTCAAAGACAAAGTGTGGAAAGTCTCTCTCCATAGATGATGTCACGGGAAAGGACAGCCAAGGCCTGCAGACCAAGTCCAGCTGGGAGCTGAAAGATGCCTCTCAATGATTTTAAATTGGTTTTCAAGCTTGAAGATGAGGAGCAATCTTAGAGTGATGAACTTCCATTTAGAAGCTCCAGGAAGCGCCCAAAAGGAGCTGTGCTTGGGCAGGTGCACTTCTGTCCACCGAGTATCATCCACGCCTTGGCAGAGAAAAAGTTTAAGGACAGATTATTAGGGAAGTGGATTTCCTCCCACAGGGTGACTGGGACCCCAGCCTAGGTCTGAGCACAGGATTAGCCTCAGTGTGGTGGGCAGGCCATGCAGGACATCCAAACACAGGAGCAGGAGGCCAGTTTGGCTGTGAACTACATCTAAACACAGTTTCTTTGATAAACAATTATCCAAAGGAAATGGTCTTTCATAGGCAGGCATCATTTCTTCATTTAGACCTAAATGTGTAATTGTTAATATCAAATTTTTTAGCCAATAAATTGTGGAATTATAAACATCATGTTTGGGGGAATGAGAGAGAAACATGTCCTATTCCGTTCTGAGATGGAAGAAAATACAGGTAATAATTCATATTGCAAGGTGTGAACTAAAACAATAAAGTAGAACATTCTAAATACGAAAGAAATCCTGGGGTCAAAAGAAAAGAATGTTTGATTTACACTCCCAGCTTGCCAATGGAGAATAACAGGGTGTCTGCATTAGCACGTGATAAGTTTTGTGTAACATTAGCTAATGGAAAATTTATAATGATGTAATATGTAACTGGAGCAATGGTTTGATAAAAGTTAAAATTAATTTGGATTCCTTAATGTCATGTACTTTTCAATTATGCCGATTTATAGTTTTCCATTCACAGATTTGTTTAATACCCACGTTATGCTTTTACAAAACAGTTCATAAAAATCGGGGCATTGCAAACAACCAAGGCAAAATTGCTTACTAGCCCATCAAATTGTTTTATGTAGTGACTTGTTTTGAGGTAAAGAAGTTATTTCAACACATATACTGGAAAGCATTTTAGATTAAAACATCTCCATGATGTTTATATTTTGAAAAATCTATGTAATACAACTGTCATAAACTATATACACTTTTCAGAAAAAGAAATACAAAAATAATACCTAAATGCCACTTCACAGGAATGTTTAAATATAGAATATATCTAAAATTCCTTGTTTACCTGTATCTTTTATTTATTCTAGAAGTATTCAACCCTACCGCTCATCCTGTTATGACTAATTCTATATTGCATGTTATCCTTCCTTCACTGAATACCTCTGTGAACTATAAATTAAACACAAAAATTCAGCACACTTAAGAGATTTCCAATGGTGTTTCACCCACTCTTAACAAACCAAGAATGCACCCAATGTGAGTTGCCATATTTCATTTGGAAAGAAACTTCTAGCTTGAAATGTATACATAAATTGGTCATGTTAAATAACCTTCTCTTTACACATTTAATGATTATGTGTATATAAAGACTCATAGCTGTCACAGTGAATCACTTTCTGTTACGTGTTACATCACAAACTAGTTAGGAATCTAATCCTGGGCATCTTAACATATCCGTACATTTGTATATTATCCATTTCTCTCGGAAGTATGCATGATTTGGTTTTCTTTCCATGTTATCAGCACACAAATATGAAGAAATCAAATCGGTATTGATTTACACCACAGATAATTATAGATGAATGTATGAGAAGGCTTTCTAATAGAATTCTGTCAATCAACTCCAGGCCCAACTTTCTCATTATGTGTTTGCTGAAACTATATGATGGAATTTGTCTGGTGACATTTCGGGGATAGTGACTTTGATTTCAAAGGAAATGTTTCAGGTTCATTTCATTACCTTAGAAAAGTAAAAGCAAATTTGCCTTATAAAAAGCAATTACTTCTTAGCTGACCAGTGCACAATAGCAATATAAGAGAGATTTCTCATTCCACTATTTAAATTCTGAACCAGCAAACTAGTGTTTGATTTTGCTTTAAGCCAATTTTACCGTGTTTGAATTGCAAAAGCATTTAATCTTCATAAAGTAGGTCATTATAATGGAGATCATATTGTATTGGTATGGGATGCCAGCTAAGGGATAATAAGGTGTTGGTATATTTTTTAGTATTTATGGAATTTTAAAAACAATATTTGGAGGAAAACATCTATGAACATTTTAAGAAATATAGAGAACATATTTTAAATTGATGTGCTATTGTTTGCTTCTCATTTATACTTCTATGTCAATCCATAGTTCTATGAATTTTTAAGTGATGAATACAAAAAAACCTTTCAATTCTACATTCAATACAATAATAATTCTGAATAAAATACTAGAAAAAAAATCTTAGTAGCCGGGCATTGTGGCGAGTGCCTGTAGTCCCAGGGGGAGGGGAGGGTGAGGCAAGAGAATCGCGTAAGCCCAAGAGCTGGAGGTTGCTGTGAGTTGTGTGACATCATGGCACGCTACTGAGGGTGGTAAAGTGAGACTCTGTCTCTAAAAAAAAAAAAAAAAAAAATCTTAGGTTTTCATTTTTTCTTCAATATTTTTCTTTAATTTTTTCTAACTTTTCATAAGACTTTTATAAAAGCCATTTTTAATTTAAATTATATTTTATGAATTAGAAAAATAGAGATTAGGGGACCATTTTCTAGTACAGGTTTATTATCCTTCAGTATCAAATGCAATAAAGGGTTAAATGAAAACGATCAATAACAAAATCCTATAAATATAAACTAATGTCCCCTAAACTTAATTTCCAAAATAAATCTCCAATGTGAAAAAACATGAAAAGAGAGAAAAAGTATCAACAAATAAAAAATACTCAAGTTTAAAAAAAGTTGATCTCCAATGTATGACATTGGAACTAGTAAAGATCCTGATATAAAGACAAATGTTAGGATATCAACCAATAAACACTTATGTGTTTTATATACTTGTGAGTGTCAAATATAGGTAAGAATATTCCATGTTATTTTCTTCTAAAATGTGGTAGTATTTTTGAATGTTGTTTAAAAAAAAAGTACAGTAATTCTTATAATTTGTTAAAAAATAAAAGGTTATTTACCTACCTCTGTGTGCTAATAAATTATTTAAATCTTTAGTTCAGTAGTATTTTGCTTAAAGTCAACAGTTATAACTCATTTTTTTGCCAGTGGGACTACAACAAATTTTTATACATCGAATAAGTATCAGTGTAGAGCTATAGAAGTCTGTCATTAAATCAACAGCTCTAGCAGGTAAATTTAGGTGTTATCTAAAAAAAAAAAAAATGACTAAAAATGCTATATGAATGTCACCATCTGAGCAGTAAAGAACAAAAAGAAATAAGTAGAAATCTGTGGCTAAAATATATGTTTGAGGGGTAAAGAGGATGTAAATCACTCAAATGGGGCACAATAAGTCCAGTGGGATATACAGGAAAATGAAAATAAGGTAGTGAAGTGTCAGTATAAAAATATGAGAATAGTGCTTGAGTCAAACAAAAAGATTATCATGATCAATTGGGAAAAATGTGAGAGGCACATGAAATATGTATAAGTAAAAAAATATTGCTAGTGAGTAGAAATTTATGACTGAAATTCTAAACTAAAACTATGACTTGGCATTGGATATAAAAATTCACAGTCATCAAATTAGAATATTTTTCCCTTAAGATCAAACTTTTTTTCTGAACCTGAGAAAAATAGAATCGATAGCATATTTGAGATTATTTGACAATACTTGGTGAAGTACAAATAGTTGTTTTCAGAAACTTTAAAGTGATAGGAATCAGAACACTATTTCAAAATTAATAAAATATACATTTATCATTTAGGCCTGAATAGTTAATTAAAAAAAAAACAAAACATAAGAACTATCTTAAACGTATCCACCCCCATCTGAAGCTGTTTGACTTCTCTTTGCAAACTCAGGATTTGTCTAAAATAATTGAGAGGTAAATTCTTGGCACATTTCATTCATCTTTTTTGTATAAAAAAGGAAGTATGGCCTTTTAAAGATAATATATTTAAACCTATTTGATTATTAAATCATTAGTAACAGTGATCATAGGCTATATACACAAGCTCCAGGGGTGGTGTCTTTAACAATAATGCAAGTGTTTTCATTATTACTTATGAAACTTGGTAGTCAATCAAATCACTTTCTTGTGGCTGAATTGGAAGTCAATCAGCTCCTCCTTGTTCAAATCCACAAAGCACATACTCCATATTCTCCTAAAACAGAACACACTCTAATACTGCCAGGACTTTGCTCCTAATTTCCACTTGCTTCATGTACTTTTCAGTTATCCATTAAATACAATTTTCTTTCCAAATGTTTGCCTGCTCTCCCTCATTAGGATTAATTGTTCCACATCCATGTTTTTTCAACCCTCTCAATAAGCATATTTGGCATAACACGCCACATCTTACTCTCCGAAGAGTCTGAATATCTGAAGGATCAGTTTTCTTATTCAATGCTATAGTCTCAGCACCTACCCCAGTGCCCGCTTAGTGTTACCATGTCTGACTCACACAAAGACTATAGTTGATAACTGCTAATACACAGTAGTACCTGCTGACTAACAGTTATGGGTAATTCACTACACATCTGCTACAAATTTCTTTACATTGATTGCTCCTTTAATTATTTCAACAACCCTATTAAATTGATACTACCATTTTCCTATCTTTGCTGTCAAGAAAATTAAGTGGATATATGACTACTTTTTTATCAAGGCAAATAGTAAGGTACTGTGCTTACTTTGTAGGTAATGTATGCAAGTTTTCAAAGACTATAATTTGAAAGGCATTGTATGCCAAAACATACTGCCAAACTTGACGCAGATAAAGGATTATGTCATAAGGAGAAAATTGAAAAAAAAGCCTGTCTTCCCAACAAGTTATTTTAAAGTTGCAACTCAGATGGATTTTATTGCAAAAGCTAGTTATGTGATAACATATTTAATAGCAAAAAAATCAAAACCATTTACTGATAGTAAGTTTAATAAGCAATGTATGGAAAGCTTGACAGATATAATTTGCTCTGAAAACAAGGTGATAGTTCTAAAATCAGTTTGTCTCACCAGACTATGGCCAGGCAAAATACACAAGTTGGAAAGTCTATTGAAAGAAGTTTGGAGAGTAAAACTGCTAATTTTAAATTTTATTATTTGGTGAAGAATAGCAGCACCAATGCATGATCATCTCAATTTACCATTTTTATTCAAGGTTTTGATGGTGAAAATAATGCCACTCAAGAAATGCCTGATTTTGAGTCATTAGAAGACACAAGCAAAACAAGAGATTTATACAAATCAGTAAAAAACATGTTTCAGTGATTCTTCTTTGTCTGATGTCAGCATATCTGGTATGGTTACTGTTGGCACCTTGTTGATGGTTAACAGAAGAGAGGGACTTGTAAAATTAATGAAGATGATGCAATTGCTGCCTGGGGCTCCCATTTCATGAAGCATCATCTCATAGTCTAGTACATCAAGAACATTTGTGCACGACAGCTTTAAAAATAGCTGAAATCATGCAAATCATCATTGATACTGTGAATTTCATTGGGTTAGGGATGGGATTATGGCCAATTTCAATAATTCCTTAACAGTGTTTATGCTAACTATAGCAACATCATTTACTTTATAGAACTAAGATGGTTAAGTAGAGGCCAAAGGCTGAAAATATTCTATGATATGCAACATGTTATCTAGTCATTTATGGTATCTAAAACCAAATTTTTGCCAGAACTTGATGATGAACACTGGCACAGATTTAACACTTTTAGTGAATTTATCTACTTATTTGAATGAGTTAGACATGCATCTTCCAGCTGAAAACCAACTTATTAGCATGGTGTTTCAAACCATAACAGCATTCCAAATGAAACTGAAATGGCCAGCCTGTGTAATGGCTAACCATGGAATTGCATTGACCCAATTATATTTGGCAAAGGTAATGGGGTACCCCTTCTTAAGGGGTAGCCTTTAAGAAGGAAGTTACTATGTCCTAAGAGAGACTACTAGGGTGATAGATGGAAAGGAGCTGGGAGCTGCCTCTTGTAGCCAAGAGAAGCCACAGGCTGTTAGACCTCAGTCCTACAACTTCATGGAACTGAATTATGACAAGATTCATGTGAACTCAGAAGACGTTATGCTTCAAAAAGAAATGCAGCTCTGCTGACATCTTGATTTTAATTAGGCGAGACCTTGAGAAGAGGGTACAACTAAGTCTTGCCTGAATTCTTTACCTCTAAACACTGTGACATTATAAATAATGTTGTTTAAACTGCCAACTTTGTGGTAATTTGTTGTGCAACAATAAAGAACTGAACACCTCTATAGCAGAATAAACATCACCAAAATGTTCAAAGCCATCTACAAAACATAACTTAAATAACAATAAATATAACTTAACTGAAGAAAAGAATAAATATGTTCATAGATTCATATTTGTATATATAATTTTATTATTACTGGAACTGACTTTGAATTTTTGTTTTTACATTTAAAGTCTTATTACATCTTTTTGTTTTATATTAAGATTTTTTTTTTATTGGGGATTCTTTGAAGGTACAAAGAACCAGGTTACATTGATTGCATTTGTTACATAAAGTCCCTCTTACAATTGTGTCCTGTCCTCAATAGATTTATCACACCCCACACTTCCTCTCTCCTTCTCTCACCTACACTCCCTACCCCCACTTCCCATTGTGCACTAGGTCATCAATTATCCTCATATAAGAATTGAATACATAGGATTCTTGCTTCTCCATTGTTGTGATGATTTGCTAAGAAGAATCTGTTCCATCTCCATCCAATTTAATTCAAAAGATGAGGGGGGCAGAGGCAAAATGGCTGACTATACCCAGCTTTCCACAGAGGCTCCCATCCAGAAGAGAGTTAAAAGACAGAAGTTTACCAAGTAAGCTGGTGGATTGGAGCTGAGCCAAGAGAGAAGGCTGAAGAACACACATCAACCCTGTTGAGGCGAGCTGCAACTACAAGGATACAAACAAAAGGTACAAAATCCGTCACCAAGCAGATGGGAGTCCCACCCCCCATGAGAATGGCTCACAGTACTCCATACAAACAAGCAAGTGGAGTTCAAAAGTCCTTCCATTTTATCCCTCTAAAAGCCGGATCTCCTTCCCCTACTAGTGTGCCATGGCACTCTCCTGCGAGGCATAAAACTGTATAAAACTGTGTATATTCTCTATCTGTAATTCTGAACTCCCAGCACTCCCCTCCACGCTCACCCTGAGGTCTGGAAGCATGTCCCCCAGGAGTCCAGATTCTTGGGTATTTTCTCGAGAGGTGTGGACAGGGCATGGACTGCTGCTGGTCAGTGCTGATTCTGCAGCATGGGAGTAGGAAGAGGATGGTCAACTGAGAGGGAACCAAACAGGAGTGGCAGTGTCCTGAGGCACAGAGCAGCAGCCTCAGCAGCAACAAAAGGACTCACACCCCTGTATATTCCAGAGTCATACCCACTGTCTCTCTGAGCAACCAGAGGAGGCCAGATATCTTCTCCAGTGGCAGCCACTGGCGGAACAGATCTGGGACTGAAACACAGGCCACTTGAGTAAAGGGTATGCCTGAGGCAGTACTGGCCTGGGCGGAGAACGGGGACTAGAATATTCACACATAGAGACAGCAACTCCCAGGGTGGGGCTGTCCCAGAGGACCACTTTACTTAGTCTAAGACACACCTGGTCCTCAGGGGATCATAGCTGAGAAGGTGGGCAGGCAAGGCTGGAACTGACACCTAACTGTGCCACCCCAATACAAACTGCAGCTGAGACTTGGCAGCAGCACAGACTGGCACTGAGTTTCAGTTTCTGTGAACTCAAACAGCATCTGATCTGCAGGGGAATATAGCCAGGACAGAAATAAATTCTGCAAAGTTGTTCTGTTCTGTCAGCAACATCAATCAGGGGTGGGGCTGGAACTGAGTGAACCACCCCAGCCTCCATTAAGCACCCAAGGTTGTCAGGCCTCACCTCCCCCTGCCAGATAGTGGCAGAGAGCAGCAGCCTGGCTGAGAAGACATAGATCTCCTTGTGATTCAGGCAGGCACAAACACCTGGAGCATCTGCTCATTGGAGGGAACTGTGTCACAGCTCTGTGGGGTTACCAGTGATTGGGTGTGACAGAGGTACAAGGTGAGGAAGGAGGCATCAACTTTTCCAGACTAATTTATTTGCTGGGTGGGTCCTCCTGACCTCATGGAGTATCTGAGCAAGTCATACTTGAGCTGCTAGTAGACCCCTGCTATCTAGTTGCTGGAGAACTTTATAACTCTCTCACATGAACCAGCATTGACTGAGACAATTGATTTGGACCTTTTGAACTGAGCCAATCGCCCGAGGACTATCCAAGTGGTACCCTGGGTGTGTGGTTGTGGGAAGGTTTGATTTCCTTTTCCAATTGTTGCCTGTTGGGGGCAGGGTGACTTAATTGCTGGTATTTCTACACAGCTGAGACTTCAACCCAGAGTAACTGATTGACTAGGGTAGAACAGAGACCAGCTGAAAACAAGACAGAGCCACTTAGCCCCACCACACCAAGCAGGTCCCCAATTTCTCAGGCCGTAATACTGTATGGGTCCTTGGCAAAGTTCTAGGGGAAAAGGTACATTCACAAGTCCCAGATTTGGGGCAAATGGCTGGTTAATCAATACTCCTGGAGCCCCCAACCCAACTTATTTTTATCTGCTCAACTAGTCAAATGGTGTAAAATAATCATGGGGCGAAATCAGCAGAAAAACTCCAGTAACATGAATAACCATAGTAGATCAACCCCCCACCCCAAAGGAAAGATATGGTGGACACAACTGAAGATCCCATTCATAAACAGATGGCTGAGATGTCAGAAATCAAATTCAAAATTTAGATTGCAAACAAGATTAATAGAATAGAGGAAACAGAATTAGAAATTCAAGGAGCATTTCAAAAGTTGTCTTAAGAATTCAATGAATTCAAAGACAAAATCAGCAAAGATTTTAATACATTGAGACAAGAATTTGCAGGCCTCAAAGATCTAAACAATACAATAGAATCCCTCAGTAACAGAATGGAGCAAGCAAAAGACATTTCTGACATTGAAGACAAAGATTTTGAAAGCTCCCAAACTGTCAAAGAGGAAGAGAAATGGAGAGCAAAAATGGATCATTCTCTCAGAGAGCTCTGGGATAATTCAAAGAAGACTAATTCACCTCATAGGATTCCCTCAAAGTGATGAAGTGGTTTCACAAGGCACAGAGGCTTTTCTTCATGAAATTATGAAAGAGAACTGTCCAGACATGCCAAGAGATTCTGAAATTCAGATGGCAGATAGTTTCAGAACTCCAGCACAACTCAACCCAAATAAGACATCCCCCAGTTACATCATAATTAACTTCATTGAAGTCAATATGAAGGAGAAAATTCTGAAAGAAGCCAGATGTAACAAAAATAACCAACAAGGGGAAGAATATTAGAATGACTGCAGATCGGGTGGCGCCTATGGCTCAGTGAGCAGGGCGCCGGCCCCATATATGGAGGGTGACAGGTTCAAACCTGGCCCCGGCCAAACTGCAACAAAAAAATAGCCGGGCGTTGTGGCAGGCACCTGTAGTCCCAGCTACTCGGGAGGCTGAGGCAGGAGAATTGCCTAAGCCCAGGAGTTGGAGGTTACGTGAGCTGTGTGACGCCACGGCACTCTACCAAGGGCGATAAAGTGAAACTCTGTCTCTACAAAAAAAAAAATGACTGCAGATCTTTCTGCTGAAACCTTTCAAGATAGAAGAGGGTGGTCATTGAATTTTAATCTCCTAAAATAAAATAACTTTCAACCCAGGATCCTGTATTCAGTGAAACTGAGTTTCATTTGTAATGGAGAAATTAAATACTTTAATGACATTCACATGTTGAAGAAATTTGCCGTAACTAAACCAGCTCTCCAGGATATTCTCAGACCTACCCTCCATAATGACAGCTGAATCCTCCACCACAAAAGTAAACTCACTCAGAAACTTTTGATCAAATTCCAACTTCCACAGTGGTGAAAGGAATACAAATATCCACATGACTTTATAAAAAACTGCAAAATATCCCTAAAAAAGAAAAACCCAGGACCAGATGGCTTCACATCAGAATTCTGCCAAACCTTTAAAGAAGAACTAGTACCTATGTTACTCAACCTTTTCCAAAATATAGAAAAAGAAGGGATACTATCCAACACATTCTATGAAGCAAACCTCACCTTGATCCCCAACCCAGGAAAAGACCCAACAATAAAAGAAAATTATATACCAACATCACTAATGAATATTGCTGCAAAAATATTTAACAGGATCCTAACAAACAGAATTCAACAATACATGAAAAAAATTATACACCATGACCAAGTAGGTTTTATCCCAGAGTCTCCAGGCTGGTTCAATATATGTAAATCTATAAATATAATTCAGCATATAAACAAATTAAAAAACAAAGACCATATGATTCTCTCAATTGATGAAGAAAAAACTTTTGATAATATTCAGCATCCCTTCATGAACAGAACACTTAAGAAAATTGGTATAGAAGGGACATTTCTTAAACTGGTAGAGGCTATCTACAGCAAACCCACAGCCAATAGCATATTGAATGGAGTTAAATTGAAATGATTTCCACTCAGATCAGGAACCAGGCAAGGTTGCCCATTGTCTCCACTGCTCTTTAACATTGTAATGGAAGTTTTAGCCACTGCAATAAGGGAAGAAAAGGCGATCAAGAGTATCCATATAGGGTCAGAAGAGATCAAACTTTCACTCTTTGCAGATGACCTGATTGTATATCTGGAAAACTCCAGGGATTCTACTACAAAACTTTTAGAAGTGATCAAGGAATACAGCAGCATCTCAGGTTACAAAATCAACCAATACCAACAATAGTCAAGCTGAAAAAAATAGTCAGGACTCTATTCCATTCACAGTAGTTCCAAAAAGATGAAATATTTGGAAGTTTATCTAAAAAAGGACATGAAAAAACTCCATAAAGAGAACTATGAAACTCTAAGAGAAGAAATAGCTGAAAATGTTAACAAATGGAAAAACATACCATGCTCATGGCTGGGAAGAATCACCATTGTTAAAATGTCCATAATACCCAAAGCAATATACAATTTTAATGCAATTCCTATTAAAGGTCCGCTGTCATACTTTAAAGATATCAAAAAAAATACTAAGTTTTATATGGAATCAGAAAAAAACCTTGAATAGCCAAGACATTACTCAGAAATAAAAACAAAGCAGGAAGAATCATGCTACCAGACCTCAGACTATACTATAAATCCATAGTGATCAAAACAGCATGGTATTGGCACAAAAATAGAGAGGTAGATGTATGGAACAGAAAAGAGAACCAAGAGATGAACCTAGCTACTTACCATTATTTGATCTTTGGCAAGCCAATTCAAACCATTCAGTGGGGAAAACATTCCCTATTTAACAAATGGTGCTGGGTGAACTGGCTGGCAACCTGTAGAAGACTGAAACTGGACCCACACCTTTCACTATTAACTGAGATAGACTCTTACTGGATTAAAGATTTAAACTTAAGACATGAAACTATAAAATACTAGAAGAGAGTGCAGGGAAAACTCTTGAAGAAATCTGTCTTGGTGAATATTTTATGAGGAGGACCCATTGGGCAATTGAAGCAGCTTTAAAAATACACTACTGGGTCCTGATCAAACTAAAAAGCTTCTGCACAGCCAAGAACACAGTAAAGTAAGCAAACAGTCCTCAGAATGGGGGAAGATATTTGCAGGTTATGTCTCCAACAAAGGTTTAATAACCAGAATCTACAGAGAACTCAAACTTATAAGCAAGAAAAGAACAAGTGATCCCATCGCAGGCTGGGCAAGGGACTTAAAGAGAAACTTCTCTGAAGAAGACAGGCACACGGCCTACAGACATATGAAAAAATGCTCATCATCTTTAATTATCACAGAAATTCAAATCAAAACTACTTTGAGATATCATCTAACTCTAGTAAGATTAGCCCACATCACAAAATCCCAAGACCAGAGATGTTGACGTGGATGTGGAGAAAAAGGAACACTTCTACACTGCTGGTTGTAATGCAAATTAATACATTCCTTTTGGAAAGATGTTTGGAGAACACTTAGAGATCTAAAAATAGATCTGTCATTCAATCCTATAATTCCTCTACTAGGTATATACCCAGAAGACCAAAAATCACATTATACCAAAGATATTTGTACCAGAATGTTTATTGAAGCCCAATTCATAATTGCTAAGTCATAGAAAAAGCCCAAATGCCTATGGATCCACATATGGATGAATAAATTGTGGTATATGTACACCATGGAATATTATGCAGCCTTAAAAAAAGATGGAGACTTTACCTCTTTCATGTTTACATGGATGGAGCTGGAACATAGTCTTCTTAGCGAAGTGTCTCAAGAACGGAAGAAAAAGTATCCACTGTACTCACCCTACTATGAAACTAATTTATAGCTTTCATATGAAAACTACAACCCAATTATAGCCTAAGAATATGGGGAAAGGGGAATAAGAGGGGAGTAGAGGGAGGAGGATGGGTGAATGGAGAGTAATTGGTGGGACCGGAACTATGGTGCATCTTACAACGGTATATGTGAACCTTACTAAATGTAGAATATAAACGTTTTAATACAATAACTAAGAAAAAGCCAGAAAGGCTATGTTAATCGGTGTAATGAAAATATTTCAAATTGTATATAAAATTAATGCATGGTACCCCATGATTGCATTAATTACACAGCTATGATTTAATAAAAAATAAAATAATAATTTAAAAAATTTTTAAAAAGATGTAAAATATCCATCTTTTTTAATGGCTGAATATTATTCCATTGTATACATATACCACAGTTTGTTAATCCATTGCTGGGTTGGTGAGCTTAGGCCATTTCCACATTTTGGTGATTGTAAATCGAGCTACAATAAACAGTGTAGTGTAAATATCCTTATGATAAAAGGATTTTTTTCCTCTCTGGGTAGATGCTCAGTAATGGAATTGCAGAATCAAATGGGAGTTTTAATTTGAGTCCTTTGAGGGTTCTCCATACTTCTTTGCAAAAAAGTTGTATTAGTTTGCAGTCTCACCAGCAACATAGAAGTGTTGTCTTCTCTCCATATCCATGCCAGCCTCTGCAGTTTTGAGACTTTGCATTTAAAAAGTCATACATAATGATCAAGTAGGTTTCATCCCAGGAATGCATGGCTGGTTTAACATATGCAAATCCATAAACATAATTCACTATGTCAATGGAAGCAAAAACAAAGACCACAGGATCCTCTCAATAGGATCAGAAAAAAGCATTTGATAAAATTCAATATCCTTTTTTAATTAAAACCCTGAAGAATATAGGCATAGGTGGCTCATTTCTTAAACTGATCAAAGTCATCTATGACACACCCACAGCTAAGATTTTACTGATTGGAGTAAAACTGAAAGCTTTTCCACTTAGAACTGGAACCAGACAAGGTTGTCCTCTATCACCATTAATGTTTAACATAGTGCTGGAAGTTCTAGCCAATACAATCAGGCAAGGGAGGAAATAAAGAGCTTCCAAATGGGAGCAGAGGAGGTCAAACTCTTCCTCTTTGATGACGATATAATCTTACATTTAGAGAACACCAAAGACTCAACCACGAGATTCCTGGAAATCATCAAAAAATACAGTAATGTCTCAGGTTATAAAATCAATGTCCACAAGTCAATAGCTTTTGTATATACCAATAATAGCCAGGATGAGAAACTAACCAAGGACACATAGTAGCTTCAAAGAAAATGAAATAACTAGGAATATACCTAACAAAAGAAGTGAAAGACCTCTATAAAAAAGATTAGAAAACCCTAAGAAAACAGATAGCAGAAGATATTAAAAAATGGAAGAACCATGCTCATGACTGGGAAGAATCAACATTGTTAAAATGTCTATACTTTTCTTTTTTTCTTTTTTTTGTAGAGACAGAGTCTCACTTTATAACCCTCGGTAGAGTGCCGTGGCCTCACACAGCTCACAGCAACCTCCAACTCCTGGGCTTAAGCGATTCTCTTGCCTCAGCCTCCCGAGCAGCTGGGACTACAGGCGCCCGCCACAACACCTGGCTATTTTTTTGTTGCAGTTTGGCTGGGGCCGAGTTTGAACCTGCCACCCTCGGTATATGGGGCTGGCGCCCTACCAACTGAGCCACAGGCGCCGCCCAAAATGTCTATACTTTTCAAAGCAATCTACAGATTCAATGCCACCCCCAGTAAAATACCAACATCATACTTGCAAGACTTGGAAAAAATAATTCTTAATTTTGTATAGAACCAGAAAAAAATCCTGTATAGCTAAGGCAATTCTTAGCAATAAAAACAAAGCCAGGGGCATCAGACTTTAGGCTATACTACAAGGCCATAGTGATCAAAGCAGCATAGTACTGGCACAAAAATAGAGACATAGACACCTGGAACTGAATAGAAAACCATGAGATGAAACTAATGTGTTATAGCCACATAATCTTTGATTAATCAAACAAGAATGTACACAGGGTGAAAGAATCCCTATTCAGTAAATGGTGCTGGGAGAACTGGATATTAACATGTGTACTGAGATTTTGTACTGTGATTTTATAGCACCACAACTGTGTTTTATTCTGTGATTATTTATGCACAAACTTTATCTCTTCTTACTGTTTACAAACTCCCTGATATGATGAGACTTGAGAAGTCATTTTTGTCAGAATCAAGGTTAAAATGTGTAGAAATAATGTATGAGTAGGCCTTGTAGCCAACAGTAGTCACTCTTTACGTACACCACTTTCTTTTCAAATAAAGTCTCTTTGAAAAAATAAATATTATCTAGTTAGTCTAGATTTCCTTTCCATGGTTTGATGAGGTAACAACTTTACAAAACACTAGGGATTGATTCAACAATATATATATTTTTTCATGCAAAGCACCAAAGCCACTAATTTAACTCAGCTGAACCCATGGGAGGCATTAGACCGGAAGAATTGAAGCTAGCTGTGAGCATAATAAGGTTGCTTTAAAGAGTATTATTAAGGAGGAAAAGGAAGGCCATTCATCCAGAGGTTGAATCACAGTCACTCTACAGACTTTAAGTCGTCCCTTCCTAGCATACTTTTATATTTGTGTATCATCTCCTTTTAGATTTCAGAAATCTTTTGGAGTATAATATGGATTCTAATCATAAAAGTTTGAATTATCTCCAAGTATGCTAAGACTGACACGCTACTTTCCAAGTAGTCATTATTTATTCTTCTCTACTTTATCAACAGAATAAGAAAATTAGTATTTCTTTGTAATTGCTATTGACGAAATTTTTAATAGATATCCAGTAATAGAGTATTAGAAAGAAGAGAGGATGTCTAGAATACTACTACCAATAATGATTATGTGTAACACCTATAGGATGCTTAGAGTACTCCTCTAAATGTGCTATGTATGTGCTACATATGTTAACCTTTTACCAGTTGGAAAACACCCATGTCATAATTTTAAACACCATAATAACTCTAAAGTGTTTTTTTTTTTTTTTTTTGGTTCTTAGGTAAGACTTTCTATTTATCTTCCAATAAGCCCAAGGACATAAGATTTATGAAAGCATGTTTTCAAGAGAAAACATTTCAAGGTCTACACATGACATGACAAATAAAATTTTTTTTCATTGATTTAATATTCTTTTGAAAGAACCAGACCAGCACCATCTTACGAATTAAGTTTCGCTCCCCCCCCCCGCCCCCACACCCATTTCACTCAGTAAGTTTCACCTTCCAGGCAAGCCCAGGCAATTCCCTGAAATCAGAGACAACTGCCCACCAATCAGGGACCCTTCCCCCCACCTAACCAATCCAGAAGCACCCACTTTGTTTCAAGCTGTGCACACCCACCCACTGCAGGGACCATAAAAGCCCCCTGCTCCAGAGCTCGGGGCTCCTGGCTCAGATCCGTTGTAACGGAGACCCCAGCAGTCCAAGCTCGAACTTGAAACAAAACGCTCTTTTCCTTTTGCAGGATTCGGCTCCTCGGTGGTCTTTGTGGGATTTCGGCTGGGCACACTTTCACTTACTATCCATATGAAAATAAATTGATTACTAATTTATTTTATTTTTGATTTATTTTAATATTGTCCTAGTGACCTGTTAGGACCCAGAACCTATCTATCTTAATAAAAGTAGGAGTAAAGGCAGAGGGCATTTTACTGAAAATGTGCAATTGTTAAAACTTTTTAAAAAGTTATATGTACTTTCATAGCCGGGCGTTGTGGCGGGCACCTGTAGTCCCAGCTGCTCGGGAGGCTGAGGCAAGAGAATCGCGTAAGCCCAAGAGTTAGAGGTTGCTGTGAGCCGTGTGACGCCACGGCACTCTACCCGAGGGCGGTACAGTGAAACTCTGTCTCTACAAAAAAAAAAAAAAAAAAGTTATATGTACTTTCAAAAGAATACATATATTAGGCAATCCATAAAGTTGGAAATTTGCAAAATTTAAAATCTCTTATAGTCTTTTTTTTTTTTTTTTTTGTAGAGACAGAGTCTCACTTTACCGCCCTCAGTAGAGTGCCATGACGTCACAGGACTCACAGCAACCTCCAGCTCTTGGGCTTCTGTGATTCTCCTGCTCAGCCTCTTGAGCAGCTGGGACTACAGGTGCCCGCCACAACGCCTGGCTATTTTTTTTTTTTTTTTTTGGTTGCAGTTCAGCCGGGGCTGGGTTTGAACCCGCCACTCTCGGTATATGGTGTTTCAGATATTTATACCCAATTGCTCACCTGTGGGGAAAAGAATAATTGGGAAAATATTTTTTCCCAAGTATGTTTAGGACAATTGAATAAATTGGATTATTTATAACCACATTTTTTTCTATGAATGAATAGAACTTTAGATATGCAAGATTGATAGTTTTTCATTGAATATATGTTGTGAAATTAATCAAATTTTAAATGTCATAAATATATTTTTCCTCTAGGGTTTTAAATTTTGGTGGATTAGTAAGTCTTATTTTGAGAATAAAATAAAGGTCAGTGGATTAATTTAGTATTATTCATAAATGTCTCCAGCTTCCAATACTCACTAATTATATAGATCATAATATAGTCCAGTTTATAACACAGATAAAACAGAAATATGATACCTGACTTTATTGAGCTTACTCTCCAATGATAAAAGGTTTTAATTAAAAAAATTTTTTAAATATAGGGTGGCGCCTGTGGTTCAAAGGAGTAGGGTGCTGGCCCCATATACCAGAGGTGGTGGGTTCAAACCCGGCCCCAGCCAAAAATGCCAAAAACAGAAAATAGTAAAATATATAATGAAAAATCATAATGTGATAATAAAAGAAATGTCCAACATGTTTTAGGACAATATTATGTAGGAACATAATTCAGAATGGGAGGTTTAGAAAAAAGTTTTTGAGAAAATTAATGACATTTAACCTGAGTCTAGAAATATAAGTATGAACAGGAAAGAATGTGGGTTTAACTCAGGAAATATTCTGGATTAGAAGTACAGTTTGAAAAGTCTCTGAGGCAAAAAGAGTTTGACAGATTCCAGGGAAATTAGAGTGAAGTGTAGCTGAATAGTTTAAAGTCTACAATGTCTTCAACAGGCTGGAATGCAGCTATAAGCCAGAATATGCTAAACTTTATGGCTTACGTGAAGATTTGAGATTTTTGTTATATGTGTAGTTGAAAGGCTTTGGAAATTTTTAAGAAGCAGATTCACACACTCATAACTTCACTTTAAAAGTAAATACCTTGAAAAATCACTATATCCTTTTTGTAAATAACTGTCTTAAAAAAAAAAAAAAGGCCAAAGAAGAGATAGAAGGCCCCATCTGATGGAGAAGGAGTGGTGTGGATGTGGTGTTAGGGATGGAAGATCGGGGTGAAGTTGAGTATCTTTGAAGGGCAACATGAGGAAGATGGATGATTCATTAGATGCAGCAAAAGAGGGAAAGGGACTACATCAAAGAAGACTTTAAATTCATTTGTATCAACATCTTCAATGTGATTTTTAAAAATTGTGTTGTTCCTATCATCTGATTCATGTCACTGCCTAACACAAAGAAAACTCAGCATTTTACTTAGATACAAAAGTATTTGGTTCATGTTCTTATAGAAATGATTCCATTTTGTCACAGTATATAATTATATCTTTTATTAGCATTGGTTGGATATAATATATTATAGACATGATCACTGAGAAACAGTTTATGTGATTCTGTAGTAAACTAACTACTTAGAATTAGACCCATTGCTTAACTACATAGAATTAGACCCATCTAACTACTTAGAATTAGATCAAAATAGGAAAGAGCTGGAAATGAAATGATATGGGAAAATCATAATATAGGCAGAAGTTTACTGATTTATCAGGTTTTTCATGGGCTAACTTCCTTAAAAGGCGAGAACTAAAATCCATATGATTTTTAGCAACTTCTAAACATGTTTATGAGTTGGAAGAAGGACTTGGCTGGTTATATTGGGTGAACCCAGTAGGTAACCCTCAGAGAACTGGAGATATACATTTGAGATATAATTAATATTTTATACTTTAGATATTAGGAACAATAAGAATTCAATGAATATTATTAGGCAATATGATGATATACTGGGCAAGAAACATATACATATAAACACACACATACTATTATGTCTGGAGAGCAAATAGATTATAGATATTAAAAGAAAATATAAGATTAAAGTGACAAAAAGGATTGCAGTAACTAATAAGACAAATACTTCATACAAGGACATATCTTTGGGATTTAAGATTTAAGCTTCAACAGACTTAAAAGATGTTTTAACAGCAGTCATAGTATTTGAATAAGAGTAAATGACAAACACTACAACTTTTACCTGTCCTTCATTATATACATGTTTCCTTTTTGATCTGATTTAAAACGTAGCTATGACACAGAGCAAGAAAAGTTAATCAAGAGTCAAATTGCGGTTTTTGGCTTATGCAACTGTCTAGATATAAGCCCCCAAAGTAAAGGGTCTATAAACTGAAATTTAAAACAAAAATCTGAGACCAAAAGATTCTATAACCATCCATTTTATGAGTGTCTACATGAAATAATTTACAGGATTCTATTTAATAAGGTAATGCTAATACGAATTTTTATCATTCCAAAATGTTTGATTTTTTAAATTTCTTTCATTGTTTTGGTAGGCATAGTTATATATTGTTTTTTTACAATTTTTTCCCCTTAATGCCTCAGTGTATATTTCATAAAACTAAGGATAGTTTCCTACATAACTATAGAAAAACCATCATAATGAGGTTATTGTCAATGAGGTGATTCTACCATGTAATTCATAAACCCCATTCAAGTTTCACTTATTGTCCTACTAAAGTTTTTCATAAATTGAGAATCATAAGTTGCATTCAGTTGTAATTTCTCTTTCATCTGAATGGTCCCTTAGTCTTCCTTTATCTATCATGACCATGTCATTTCTTTTTCTTTCCTTTTCTTTTATTTTCTGTCTTCTCTCTTCTCCTCTCCTCTCCTCTCCTCTTCTCGTCTTCTCTTTTCTTTCTTTCTTTTTTTTTTTTTAGACAGAATCTCACAACCTCAAACTCTTGGGCTCAAGTGATTCTCTTGCCTCAGCCTCCTGAGTAGCTGGGACTACAGCCGTCCAGTAGTTTTTAGAGACGAGGTCTTACTCTGGCTCAGGCTAGTCTCTAATCTGTGAGCTCAGGCAGTCCATCTACCTTGGCCTCCCAGAGTGCTAGGAGTACAAGTGTGAGTCACCGTGTCTGGCCCACAATGTCATTTTTTAAGAGCACAGGCTAATCACTTTGAGCATGAACCCAATTCATGTGGATCTGATGTTACCCAATGATTAGATTCAGTTTACACATTTGTGACGGGCACATCACACAAGGGATGTGTTCCTGGTGCATCACAGCGACAAGCACATAATGTCAAATTTGCTATTATTGCTTAAGATTAAGATAATCTCTACCAGGTTTCTCTGAAATAAAGTTAATTGATGAATCTTTTATACTTAGTAATTACGAAGTAATCAGTAGAAGACATGTCGAGACTAAGTAAATATCCTGTTCTTCGTTAAACTTTCAATAATAGTTTTTGCATCCATTGGTGAATTGCCTGAATCCATTTCTATTGTGATGATTGCTGAATGTTGATTTTTCCATTTCCATTATTTCCTCTTTATTATATGTTCAAAGTTCTAATACATAAAGTCTCAATCAGATACTTCAAGGAATCGATAAAGGATTTCTTAAAGAACTAGATGGTAAATGTTTTAAGTATGTGGGCTATCCAGTGTCTGTTGCAACTATTTAAGTTTGCTTTTGTGGCTTCAAAGCAGTCATATACAATATAAAAAAATGTGGCCTATTTAATAGGGCACGGTTTGCTGATTCTTTATAATGTGATTGATTGTAAATGTATGAGCAGGTCTACCAAAAGAAGACAATTTAACAATATAACATAATTCCATTGCAAATAAACTATGCTTTTAAAAATCATGCATGTATAAGTATTTGTAAAAGATAGCATTTAGATCAAATGACATCTAATCAGAGTATGGTTTGTTAAGAGGAAACAAAAAATGTCATAATGAAGGGGAATGATCATAAATTTGCAATTAATGTCATGGAAAATACAGCATGTACTTTTTCTGTCTATCATGCTGTGTATTAAATTTCCATCCAAAGTGAAATCAACCCAGTGCCCATAAAACATGAATGGATTAATAAATGGTGGTATATGTATACCATGAACTAATATTTAGCCATAAAAAAGATGGAGACTTTACATCTTTTGTAATTGCCTGGATAGAGTTGGAGAACATTCCCTTTAGAAAAGTATCACAAAATGGAAAAGCAAGTATCCAATGTATTCAATACTAATATGAAGCCAATAGGTTAATTTCATCTAAGCTTATTTAAATATATAATTATCTAGGAGAATGTATTTCATTTTCATGTTTATTATTAATCGAAAGCTTCATTCTGTGACTTAGCAGAGTAACTTGTACAGCTTTGTGTGAAGATGTGATTTTTTGTCAGGTAGAAAAATAATTTTGTATATTTTCGCTCAGACTTTATACAGTGTTTTATCCAACTTGAAATTCCTTTCCTGATGAAATATTTAACCCCTGTTATATCTAATTATCCTGTGATCTAGGAAATCTTTAAGGAGGTAATAAATGATTTAAAAAGAATTCATTTTGTATTTGTATGGATGTTATTTTGAGCATTCTAATATTTAAATATTATATTCTGACATTATTTATATTAAAAATGGTATAATCATTTTGAATAAAATACTTGCATTATTCTGAGTTTTGTAAACCCCATAACCATAACAGAGTGGTTATTGACCTTTCTTTTTCAGAAATGCTGAGTCAATCAATGGAAAATAAGAGCTCCAGCTCTATACACTCTGAGTATACCCACAGCTATACAAAATGTCCATTCATACCCCACTCCTTAAATCTCATTTTTAAAATCCTGAAGGTATGAGTGTTGAAATGGGCTTTATAGTATATATAAAAAACAAATATGAGTCTATGTAACTTCTTAAAATGCACCTTTTTAGCTTTATTTTCCATTTTCAGTGCACTCTTGGATAGATGTACACCTTATAAATATTTATCTCTATTCTCTTCTGTCCTCTGAAAAAATCATATTCTTTTTAATTTACGCACTTTAGAAAGAAATAACTTCTGTAGTGTATTGAAATACATATAGTTTAACAACAATGAAAGGCTGAAGCCAAAGTGTAAAGACCTATTTGTGGAACCTTAGGCATTAGAGACTGGACACATTTCAGAGATTTCAGTCTGCATATCCAACGGCGGTTGCTTCAAGGGAGGTTAGCATCTTTTAAGCTGGCTTCAGACACTTATAATGAAATAAGCTAGGGTCTTTCCAGTTTATGAATCATTTTAATACCCAATATTAACTCTTGGGCTGTTCAGCAGTTCTCCAGGAGTATAAATGCATGACAGAGATTTGAAGCTTTCTGACTGATTTTATATCCTTCTACTTTAAGTTCACTTGGCAATTATGTTATTAATTCTTATTCTCTGAGTTAGTATTTTGCTTTCATCTTACATTGCCTAACTTATCCTAACTTATCTCAATAATTAAATGTTAAATTATAATGCTCATGGGAATAATGTTCATTTTTTTTCTTTCTTTTTTTTCTTTCTTTTTTTTTTTTGCAGTTTCTGGCCGGGGCTGCGTTTGAACCCGCCACCTCTGGCATATGGGGCCTGTGCCCTACCCCTTTGAGCCACAGGCGCCTCCCTTTTTTTCTTTCTTTTATCTTGTGGAATCCATCTGACCATATGATGCATACATAGAAATACTAATGAAAAAGAGATTGAAGATAATAATTTCAGAAGATCGTTTCCATGCGGTGAGAGAAGGGAATGATGTTGTAGGAGAAAAATGTGATTGTCTTGTTTTCAAAATGGTACTTTCCCAAATGTGATTGTTTTTTCCATTCAAAATGATACTTTCCCCCTAAATAAATTTAAGAATCTCATTGTATCACAGGATTTTCCAAAACATTTGTTTGCTTTCTTGGGAATATGTTAGAAAAGTTGATGAATCTTCTATGCTTTTTCTCTGAATTTCTCATTTTTAGTGATGTTCAGCAGATGGCACTATCTGAATAGCTCGTTTGAATTAATCTTTTTGCTGCTTATGCTTTTTAAAAATTATTTTAAGTGTGCTCATGGGAAGCAGGTTTTGCGAAACATAAGGTATGCCTATTCTAAATTTAATGCAGAACATAATTCTTTAGTTGGCAAAGCACAAATTTTTGCCTTTGAACCCCATTTTGGAAATTACTAAATTTGACTCTTTATTAATAAGTAGACCATGACATTTTACCTTGGTTTCAATAGAAGCTTTCCTTTGTTTCTTTCTACAAATCGAAAATTGCCTTAGTTGGGAGTCTGTCTTGTTGCTTGAAGTCTTTTTTGAAGCCTTGAATTCTGCTACAGAATCTGTTGTTACTATCCAGAGTTCATTCTCTTCTGAAATATATTCCTACTTCAACATCACAATTTAATCTCGTTATTATTTCTTTTTGATGTTATAAGAGATATTTAGAAAGAAGTTTTAGAAAAATAATGTCTATCTGAACGGCTTTCAGTGTGCTCTGTCATGCTTCCATGACCTGATATATCTGTTCATAGACATTTTGTACGTTTGCGTACAGGTAGAATACCTCTGCAGAGGTTCTACCATCTGTCTGGACTTTCTCTTATTGTCCCGTAAATATGCCTTTATTTAAATCTTGTTTCTAATCTCCACCAAATGCAAGAAGTTTCTTAAATAACCCATGTAGCTACTGGGAAAAAAACCCGTATTGGGGGTAAAAACCCTGGACTGGGAAAAAATCAAGGGCAAATTGTACTAATATCTATATAATTGGTGTTGATTTTAATATGTTCTGGAAAGTAAAATCTGCCCTTGAATTGTAAACTAAAAAACCACTTTAATGGCAGTAAATTTTGTTTTGTATATTAGGAAATGAGGTGGGTTTTTTTGTTTGTTCCTCTGTTTTGTTTTTGTTTATTCTTTTTTTAGCAAATAGAATCAGCACTATGGAAAGTGCTGTCTAAAAATACAATGAAATGCAACGATTCACAAGTTAGATGAGTAAAAATAACAAAAATCTACTGAAATGTCATGATTGCAAAGATGTGGAGAAATAGTTATAGTCTTTTTCTTCTGGTAAGAAAGTAAATTTTAAAAATTTTACAAAATTAATCTAGTAATTCCTATGAAAATGTTAAATTTTAGTCTATGTTTACACTTTGAAATCTATTTCCTATCAAAATAGCAATGATATACAAAGAGGTTTGGGCAAGATATACATATCTATGTATATATTTTTATTTCAGAATATTATGGGAGTACAGGTGGTTTTGGTTATCTGGATGACTTATATAATGCTCGAGTCAGTGCTGTAAGTATACCCATCACCCAGATAGTGTTCCCTGTGGTTGGTAGATAGGTTTTTGCTCGTTCCCTCTGCCCTGCTCCTGTTTGCTTGATTTCCGCTGAGATTTACTTCCTTCTGTGTGCATGTGTGCTCAATTTAATAGTGAGTACAGGTGACGTTTGTTTTTTTCCATTCTTTAGATACTTTGCTCAGGATAATGGTCTCCACTCAGCTGTAAAAAAAAGGACGAATTAATGGACAAGATGTTTATTGTAACAATATGTGTTTCGATAAAACAGCACAAAAATTAATCTCACATATATCATAGAAAAATAATACATTTATTACATATATTCTTATTTATATGCATTAAGCATCTACTGAAAGTGAGTTACAGTTGCATGTATGTAGTATTAGTTTAGAAAATGATTCATGATACATTGAGTTAAAATGTTGCAAAGTAATCTATATAGTATTACCAAACCCCCTCTTCTTTTGTCTTTCCCTCTGTTTTTTTCTCCTTTCCTCTTCATCCTTCCTACACATACACAGACACAACAGAGAAGAACACAGCATACAAACAGTATACGTGGACATTTTGGAAATAATTATAGAGAATATTATGAAATAACTTATTAAATATAAAATAAATCTAAGGAGTGGTATTGGAGACAGGGTAAAGAAAGTGATTGTTTAATTTGTATGCAGACTGCATTGCCAATCTTTGGTAAAATGAATAAGTATAGTGATACAGTATTTGAAAAAGAAAAAAATATCTTAAGTGCTTCCCAAAAGACCTTTCTGATAAACGATTACTAGATAACAGTACCTGATTTGTTTTGACCCGCTTTTCCATTAAAATAACCAAAATCCAAGATGCTTTGTCAATACTCATTACTAGAAACATTTGTTAAAAATTGGCCAATGTTAGGCTAAGACCAATGTCAATCATCCAAAAGCTCAGCAGGATGGCTGTTTCAGAGACACTGGCCTTGGTAAACACAGTGTTCAAAGCCCAGCTCATACTTTTTGTACTTGCCATGTTCGTTTGACTTTCCTACACTTTGATAAGTATCTCTATTTCTAAAATTATTCCAATGTTAAACTTTTAGTAATTCTTCATGGGAGGCAATAAAATTGGACTGGAGGCAGTATAATGTATTTATTTATTTATTTATTTTTGCCCCTGCCTCCCAAGTAGCCGTGACTATAGGTGCCCTCCACAATGCCTGGTTATTTTTATTATGATGATTATTTTTTGTTGTTGTAGTTGCCACTGTTATTTAGCTGTCCCAAGCTGGGTTCCAACTGCCAGCTTTGGTTATGTGGCTGGTGCCATAACAAACGTGCTATGGGCACCAAGCTGTATCTTTTATTTTTAAATATATATTTATTTATTGGTTTTCTAGGCTGGGGCACAGTGGCATGATCATAGCTCACTAAAGCCTTAAACTCCAGAGTAAAGTGATCCTTCTGCCTCAGCCTCCTGAATATCTGGGACTGTAGGTAGGTGCCACCATACATGGCTGCATAGTGTATCTTATGTCAAATCTTAATATGCGTTATCTTTGTGGAGATTTGAGAGAATAATGATAGATTGCAAAAACTCTTGAATTTTATGCAGATATTAATATTTTATCTATTGATTATGGTGGTGATTTTCTACTTATTTTTGTTTTATTTTGGCTAGATTTTCTATATCTATTATTTATTTCATTTATGGCTTCTTACTTGTGATCAAGTTGAGAAATTTCAATGGTGCATTGCTGTTGTATTTTTTGCTCATTTCTTTTTTTTTTTTTTTTTTATTTTTTTGGCAGGGGCCAGGTTTGAACCCGCTACCTCTGGTATATGGGGCTGGCGTCCTACTCCTTGAGCCATAGGCGCAGCCCTTTTTGCTCATTTCTTCCACAGCGTTTATTTCCTTTTTTGAAATCAACCCTAATCATGTTTGATTAAATTATCTCTTAATTATTGTGTGAAGCAGTTGTGACTCTCTAATCTAGGCACCTTGCCTTCCTATAGCCATGTAGAAGGTATGGAAATCAAACTACATTTAACAGATAATTTCTCCAAGACTCTAAACGAGATTGAAGAAATACAATAATGTAAGAAAATGAGGATAGCACATTTGTTCTCATATTAGTAAGCACAGAAAGTGTCCATCAGAAGATACGTGGATAAACAAAACATGGTACACACACAATCAAATATTGTTTCATCGTATGAAAGAATCCAATCTTGTCACTTGCAACAACATGAATGGTCTGGATGGCGTTATATCAAGTGAAATAAACTGGTCTCAGAAAGACAAATATCACAAGTTCTCCCTCACATCGGGGAGCGCATAAGTTTGATTTCATGGAAATGGTGAGTAGAATGGTGGTTAGCATGGAAATGGTGAGTAGAATGGTGGTTAGCATGGAAATGGAGAGTAGAATGGTGGTTAGCATGGAAATGGAGAGTAGAATGGTGGTTAGCATGGAAATGGTGAGTAGAATGGTGGTTAGCAAGGAAATGGAGAGTAGAATGGTGGTTAGCATGGAAATGGTAGGTAGAATGGTGGTTAGCAAGGCTGGGAAGTATATAGGAGAAGAAGATCAATGGAGATTGGTTAATGTATAAAAAATACACTTAGAAAGAAAGAATATGATCTGGTGTTTGGTAGAACAAGAGGGCAACTATAGTTAACAATAATTTATTGTATATTTCAAATAACTAGAAGAATGGAACTGACATGTTCTTAACACAAAGAAATGATAAATTTTTAAAGTGATGGATACCCAAAGTACACTGATAGTACCATTACTCCCTATACACTCACACCAAAATATCACATGTACCCCATACATATGTGCAATTATTTTTGTATCTGTAGAAATGAAAAACAACTTTATATATTATAAATACATAAATATATTTCCTTTGGATTAAGTCAACAATCATAATATATATATAATTGGGCCTCCATATTTCTATGTTCAATCTATGGACTCAACTAATCATATATGAAAATATTTTAAAAAATAACTACAATAAAAAGAAAAGTCAAATAAAAATATAAGATAACTATTTACATATAATCTACCTGTATTAGGTGTAAATAATCTAGAAACAGTTTAAAGTATATGGGAGTATGTGTACAGGCTGTGCTCTTTTATGTCAGGGACTTGAGCATCTGTGGATTCTGGTATCCTGGTGGGTGGGCTACTGTAAATTTGTGGTAAACACACACACATATACATATGTATAATTATAATTAAAAATATATCTACATAATTAATAGATAAATATTTTATGTGTTTCAAAAATGTATGTTTTTTACTCAATTTTATCATAACCCAAGTCCTTGGTTTATTATATAAATTAAAATTCAAGAATGAGTGACTCTCAGGTACAATGTGTCAGAGACACCTATTATACTGATTATGTGGGAATAAAATACTGCATTTTATTCTATTTAAAGGGTTTTGTAAAAATATTTTCCCATTGCAACATCCCTGTTAATGGCACAATGCGGTATTTTCTGTGTTTAGATAAATTTTAAAAATCAGAGATGATCTGGCAGTAATGTTAACCACCTTTAAATGTCTATAACTAAACTATATGTTTTAGTTTTCACAAATATATACTTGATTGCTAAAATGAGTATGGCTAGATAAATTTTCTTCAAAATAGTTTTAAAATCTGTGGACTTTGCTTACTTTAAATATCAAGAGAAAGGTATCACTCCATCTTGTTAAAATGATACTACCATAACACATATTTATCTCCTTTATTTTCGTGTGAAAAATACATAGAAGCATCAGTACAGAACATGCCTATTCTCTGTATTACATTTTCTTAGAAAGTAACATTTAAATTAGACATTTTGTGGACTCTGAGCACACATTTAACCACCTATTCTGATGTAATCACATATAATATTTCATCCAAATGAAATCCCAAAGTGTCAACTTTAATTTATGAAGTGAAATACTATTTTAAATCAATTACGTGTATATTTTAGAGGTTTAGTTTTAAAGAAATGCTGGTAAAATAGTCATGCATTAATCAATTTTTATTTTCTAGCACACAATTATCTTTTTTTCTAGTCAGGTGCCTCATTTGAATTTGATGGTATTGAAGACTGAGAAAGAATATTGTTCATCCGATATTATCGAACGCAAACAAAAGAATAAAGACATAAGTGCTTCATTGCTCAAAGATAATATTAAGACACCAGAGTTTTATTTAAGATGGACAAAGGGCAAAGGTTAACAGAAACGACACATTTAAAATCTTTCTTGTAATGGTTGTATGGTTACTTAACTATGACTTTTATACAATGTCCTAAGTGCTTTATATATATTAACACTTTTTTTCTTATTATAACACTTTATGGTAAGTAAAGTTATTTTACAGATAAGAAACTGAGGCACAGACATTAAGTAATATGTCAAGATCACACAGCTATAAAATAGAAGAGGGGGAATCTGGCTTTAGCAGAATGATAAATTATAAATTAATATTTAGCCCTTTATTAGATATAGTAGGTTTCCACTAACTTCTTATTAAGACTATTGTGTTTGATAGTAAAAAAAGGTATTTTGTACATTATAGAGTGATTGGTTAACAGTAATGCTGTTATTTCATTGAAATTGTTACCAAACATAACTCACATTATTATGTTTATACCACTGAGAAAGAAAGTGGAAATTTTACTGTGACACAATAATTCTTATAAGTTTTATTTTATTTTAAAGTTTTATATTATAATTACTGAAAGAGTTGTTTTGATAGATTTGACAAAGTATTTAGCCAGATAAGCATTTAACACATGCTAATAACATTGACCCTGCCTTAGTATAATCAGCATTGTAGTATAATTTCAAGATGCATTAAAAAATCCATTATAGTCCAGTTTCAAATACTATACAATGTAAAAAAAAGTATTATGATATCAATAAAATGTAGTTGCCATGTATTGCAACTACTCCAACTATTAACATGTAAAAGAATGAAATTAGACCTCTATCTCTTATTATATACAAAAATAAACTCAAAATGGATCAAAGACTTAAATGTAAGAGCTAAAGCTATTAATTTATTAGAAGAAAACAGGACAAAAGCTCCAGATCATTGAATCCCCATGATTTCTTTGATATAATGTCAAAAACACAGGCAACAACAACAAAAAAGTAGACAAATTTGATTTGATGAGAATTAAAACCTTGTTTATCAAAGACACTGTGAATGGAATATGAAGGTAATTCTCATTATTGAGGAACAATATTTGTATTACATATATCAAAAAAGATTAATATTCAGAATATATAGAAAACTTCTAAACTTACAGCTTGAAAAAAAAACCCACAATCTTAAAAATGGACAAGATACTTGAAATAGGCATTTCTTCAAAGAAGGTATGTAAATGGCCAATGAGAACATAAAATAATGCTGCACATCAGTCATGATTAGAAAAATGCAATTCAAAAACACAATGAGATGTAACCTCAAACCCGTTATGATTGCTATATAAAAAAAAAAGATAAGGAAGAAAGAAGGAAAGAAAATAAAAGAAAAGAGCAAGTGTTGGTGAAGATGGGAAAAAATTGGAACCCCATGCACTGTTGATGGTAATGTCAAATAGTACAGCTACTGTGGTTAATATTATGATGGTGCCTCAAAAAAATTAAAAATAAAATTACTATGTGATCTAACAATTCAACTTCTGGTATATACCCAAAGGATTTGAAAAGGGGGTTTCTAAGAGATTATTTCTGCACCCATGTTTCTTTTAATCCTTATTTACAAAAGCTAGTAGGTGGAAGCAACCTAAGTATCCATCACAAATGAATGGATAAGCAAAATATGGCATATAATCACAATCAAATATTAATCAGCCTTCAAAATAAAGGAAATTCTGACATATGCTATCACATAGATGAAATTGGATGACATTATGCTAAGAAAATAAGTCAAAAAATACAGATATGATTATAGTTATAAGATCTACCTAGATTAGTTAAATTCATAGAGATAGAAAGTTTTAGCTCCTTAAGAATGAAATGTCAGATTTCCTTAAGTACTAAGTTTGACAGTTGATACCTCCGACATTTCACTTTAACATTGCTTGTTTTATTTTTATTGTGAAAGTACATCCTCAAACTTACCAACATATGTTTTGGCTTGTGATTATCCTTAAAACTTTTTTTAGAGAAGTTTTTGTGAAACCATGGATAACTCAAAAAGTTATTTTTTAATATGAGTGCCAACATTATGGAATCAATGCAGTGATGACAGCTAGAAATTTCAACAAACTATTTGGGAAGAATGTGGCTAATGAACCCACAGTAAGCTGATAGCTTGAGAATCTCCTTTCTGATGATTTTAATCAGAATGGTGATTAAAATGATCCGTGTGAGAAATTGGAGATCAAGATGGCTAATGATAAGCTAAAAGCTACCGTGGAAGTAAATCCATCTCCGTATAGGCATGAATTAGCAACAAGATGTGTGGTTACTGTTCCAACAGCATTGGACCCTTTGAAGCAAAGCAATGTAAAAAAGTGGGCTAGATGGGTTCCTCATGAAATAAAGGAGCATCAAAAGAGATAGTGTCTGGAAGATTGCCCTTCTTTGCTGTCATGACATAAAGGTGAAGGATTTGGATAAAGATGAGGTGCAGAAACAGATCCCCAAGCTGAATATTCATCACCAAAATCTAATGGCATCTGTTTGGTGGTTTAGTGCTATTATAACTCACCATAGTTCCATGAAACATGGTCAATCAATTACAGTGTATGCATGCTGCAGTCAGTTTTATAAAATGATGAACATGCTTGGGATTAAGCAGCCAGGACTGATCAAGAGAGGCCAATTCTCTTGCAAGACAATGCTCAACCAGATGACACTCAAACTGCAGAAGCTGGACTTGGAAACCCTATGACACCCACCTGATTCAATAGACCTTTGGTCAACTGACTATCACTTCTAGGCTCTGGATCACTTCTTCCAAGGAAAACTATTCTAGTCTCAACAAGCTGTAGAAAATGCCTTTCATGATTTCAGTGCCACTCGCTCTCCAGGCTTCTTTGCTGCTGACATAAAGGAGCTACCATTAAGATGGCAAAACTGTGTCAGTAGATTAGACACATACTTTGATGAATTTTACTGCTTCTTGTTTAAGATGTAATAAGCTGGCTTAGCTCCTGTAGCACAGTGGTTACGGCACCAGCCACATACACTGAAGTTGGCAGGTTCAAGCCCAGCCCAGGCCAGCTAAAACAGCAATGACAACTGCAACAAAAAATAGCTGGGTATTGTGGTGGGCACCTGTAGTCCCAGCTACTTGGGAGGCTGAAGCAAGAGAATCACTTGAGCCCAAGAGTTTGAGGTTACTCCTCACTCTACTGAGGGCGGGGGGGGGGGGGAGTAATAAACTAAAGTTTTGATTCAAATTTGGATATTTTATATTTAATGATTTAAATTGAGATTGCCAGGGCATGGGGAACATGAGGAGTTATTTTTAAATAAATATTGCATTTTGGTTTGAGATATAGCATTTGAATTTTGGAGATGATGGGTGGTGATGTTTGCACAATATGGATAAACTTAATACCCCTGAACTGTACCTGAACAATTTTTCAGGTGGTAAATTCTGTTTTTATGTATTTAACTACAATCTTGAAAATTGTAAAAACAATGACAGACCCAAATATAGAAGGTATTAATTGATTTAGAAATAACATTTGGCATACAAACCTAAATTATTTCTGAAGTAGAAGTCTACACATTTTTTTTTTTTTTTTTTTTTACTGTACTGCTATCCCTGGTATAAACACACAGTGGGAAATTGGCAAATGGAATAATCTTGGAGCCCTCTAATATGTAGTATAAGTATTAAACTTAATCCAGGGACTAAGGCTCCTTATGACACAAACAGTGACACATCTTCAAGTAAAATTGAATAAATACTTACAGGTTTATGAGAGCAAGAAATCATGAATGAAATAAAGCTCTAAATCTCTAAAAGAATTATAACAAATCCAATGTAAAGTAAGGGCTGACAGCCTGTGTCATAGAAATTTTATCAGGCTGCATAATTATTTTATCTTTAGCATTATATTTACTTGAAACTTAAGTTAATAATGGTATTTTGTACAAAAATATTTTTACAACAGTGAATTTAAATATGCCAAACACAGTATGTTCTACTATAGGAAAGACTTGATTTTTTTAAATCATGTTTATTACCCAGACCAACAACTTAAATATTTTTAAAGTTAAGCTATGATTCAATTAAACATCTTTCAATTTTTATAGTACAATATTTTCTACAGTGTTCAAATTTTCTTTAAAGTTATTTACAACATAAATTTTACATATACAAACTTATTCATTTGGATAATTACTAAAGACATCTAAACACTTAGTGAAAGAGATGAACTCTAATAATATTTTTAGTCAAGGTTTTATTCTTTTGTAATGACTTAACAAGCATCAAAAATGAGTGTAAAGTTGTAGCTGGGTTATAGAGGGAGGGGGATCGGTGGGATCACACCTGTGGTGCATATTACAGGGGTATTTGCGAAACTTGGTAAATGTAGAATGTAAATGTTTTGGCACAGTAACTGAGATAACGCCGGAAAGGCTATGTTAACCACTGTGATAAAAATGTGTCAAATGGTTTATGAAGCGAGTGTATGATGCCCCATGATCATATCAATGTATACAGTTATGATTTAATAAAAAAATAAAAAAATAAATAAATAATGGTAACCATTCCCATAAAAAAAATGAGTATAAAGACCAGCGAAATATCAATTGAAACAAATTCTATATCATGATAATTTTTCCACAAAATTCTGACTCCTTTATCATGTTATGACCCAAAATTTGAAGTTCAGAATTCCCAAGGAATTGGTGAAAATTATTCTATTAGAGATTTTCTTTTTTTCCTGGGCAAAAATTGTATGATATCAAAGATGAATAATTCCTAGAACAGCATATTGGAAATAATTTCATTTAAAATATGAAAAACTATTACAAAATAGAATATAAAGTGACTAGAAAACAGTTGACTCTTGTTATAAATGTGAATTAATCCAGAAGACAGAGAAAGAGGAAAGAGAGAAAGAGAAAGGGAAAAAAATAATTGTACAAATACAAAAAAATACCAAGGTGATAAGTTTAAACCCAACTATGTTGGCAAGTGCATTAATTATAAGTAGGTTACACACACCAATTATAAGGAAGATATTGCTAAACTGTATTTTTATAAAATAATCAGGTATATACTCTTTACAGGTAATAAATTTCATACAGCAAGAGAAAGACAGATTAGAAGTAAAGGAATGTTAACAGTCATTTAACAGACATTAATGAAAAGAAAGCATAAATGGCTATATTAATTCAAGAAAATTATCCTTATGACTATGATAGAGAGAAACATTTCATAAATGATACAGTAATAATTAATCACAAAGCCCTAGCAATGTTCTACTGATACCTATTAAGATAAAGCCAAAACAAGACATCATTTATCAATATCAAAAAACAAAAATAAAAAAGAAGAGGCATTACTAGGGATCTCACAGGCTTTCAAATGATAATAAGAAAGTATAAGCCAAAATTATGCAATATATCTGATAATTTAGAAAGCAGGCACAACCTTCTTGAGAAACACAAGTTCTTAAAATTACTTCAGAAGAAGGAGAAAACCTGTACAAACATATTGTTAATAACACTGGTAATTTATATGGTGAATTCTATCAAGAATTTAAAATACATGTATTCCCAGTCCTATATGTATACTTTTGGAAATAGAAGATGAAAAAATATTCCTCAACTGTTGAGCCCAATCTTACCCCACAAATAAAAACAGGCAAAGACAGTACATTAAAAAACATACAGACCTATATATTTCAGGAACAAAGACAATTTGTAACAAAGTACTTAGAAAATTAAATTTAAACAATGAATAAAAAATGTTATATACTATATCTAAGTGGGATTAGTCCAGAACTTCAGAGATGTTTCAAAATTTAAAAAGTAATGTAATTGACCTTGTTAATAAATACAAAGAAAATATGTGAAAAATTCAACTTTTATTAAGAATAAAACTTTCTTAGTATGTTAAAAAGCAGCTACAATAAACCTAATGTTACTGTAATTAATGTTGTAATATTTTTCAACTTAAGACTAGAAATAAGATAAGATATCTTTTCTTTCCATTTTTATTCAGTAGGATATTCAAGGTACTAGCCAATGTTATATGGCAAGAAAATTACATCACAGCTATAATAATTATAAAAAAACAGAATCATTGTTTACATATACAGTAATAATATACATAAAAATTTTTAACAAATAGATTTATAAGCTAATAGAATTAATTATTAATTTTATCTTTTAGCAGAATACAAATAAATGTCAGTAAATTAATTTTGTTTATATATTTGAGCAATAAATAAATGTAAAATATTTTCTTGTTTTAAAATAATCAAAAATATAAAATTATCTAAGTCTCCAAAGTATCATTGACAGAAATTAAAGAAGATTTAAGTCATTTGACAGATATATACGTAACATGGATAGAACTATTCACTTAAGATACATTTATTTCGTATATATTATTTCAATCAATTTGATTTAAAACTATGGCAAAACACGAACAATATTTATGCACAAATCTAGTTGCTTCTTTCATGTTCTTTCAGTTTTCCATTAAAGGCAAGATTAAATTTGTTAATTTTTAACTAGTTGACCAGTAGATTATAGTAAATTCCAAAAAAAATTTCAATAAGTTTTTTTTGTGAAATGTGACTAGATATATTTACATTGAAGAGCAAAATACAGAGAAATGTCAAAATAATTTTGAAACTAGAAAATTCAGTTTTGAGGATTTACTATTCTTGATTTCAAAATTGACTACAAAACTTTAGTAGTCAAGAGAAGTGGGTATGGGTGTAAGAATAGACATATACAACAACAGTTACAATAAAGAAACAATATATATACCAACATGTCTATCTATGTAATTATCTACACACATTACATAGGTAAAATGTAAATAGTTTTTGGAAAAAAACAGAAAAACAGAACAATGAGCACCCCTGAAGCACTGAGATATTGGGGAAAAATTAATCAGGTAGTTTCTGTAAACCTAAACACTATTCATGAAATATTACTAAAATGGGTCCTATATACAGTAAACTATGAAAATAAAAATTATTCAATATCTAAAAGAAACCATAGGAGAAATATATTTTTGACTTTAAGAGGGAAAAATTCTCCAAGGTTTCAAAAAAATAAAGCATTATAAATTAATAATTTTGTATGGCATTAAATTGAAAACCATTGCTCTTTAAGAAAACATTTTCTAGAAAATCAGAAGCAAATCATAAAATAAGAGAAAATACATGCAGTGCACACATTAGAAAAAATAAATCTTGTACCCAGAATAATAGGTAATGTAACTTTAAACTCAATGATAATGAGACAACCTAATTACAATTCAAGTTGAAGAACAAATAATTGATTGCAAAAGAGCACAAAGAAATTCATGGGGATGGAAATCTTAAACATTGTGATTAAGATGGTGTTTTTAAGGGTATATTCCTATAAGCAAACTTGTTTAATGCATAATTTAAAGCAGCATATGTTATTTTAAATTTTACCTCAATATACTTTTAAAATGATAGCATAATTAGTGTATATAATTGTGTATAATTAGTATACAAAACTTTACTAACCTTAATTACAAACTTCAATTTTTCTTTTCCTGATGACAAACAGTTAGTTATAACATTGGAGTTAGTTACTATGTTTTACCGTTCATGAGAAAGGCTTGTTTTATGTGGGAAATACCACACAAAGGATGCCTTTGCTGTGCTATTGTTCACATGTTAATATCTTTTAGACATGTCCAGGCCTACACCTTGATTTCAAGAATTGAGTTATGGGTGGATTCTAAATTATTTGCGACAATTTCTTCTACATAATTTTCACACTTACCTCTGAAGGCTGATCTTCAACTGTCAGGTCTGTCTGGTCTTTTGGATTAGAAGTATTTCCAAAGGGCATGTACGTATTGCTCTTATTTTTACCAATCATAAATTCACATACAATTTATGTGAATTTTTATGTATCATCTTTTATACTCCTAGTACAAAATTACCTATTGTAACTAAAAGCAAACATTAACCGTGGGATGGTTCTGGAAATTTTTCCCTATTGCAGTCATTTATAGTTTCAAATCTTCATCACTGACAACAAAACACTATTCTGTGGAAGGGAGACTGACTGACTGACTGAATGAATGAATGATTACATGCTTCCTCAAGTTCAGTCCAGATCATATTTGAATGTAAATTTTCAAGTTTCCATAAGCCATTAGTTTAATTTAAAAAAAGTAAAAGTCTCATTTAGACATGTTTGATTTTCAATTGCTCTCAAGAAACTCTTTAGAAAGGAGAAAAAAAAGAAATGAAATGTCACTTATTTGAATCTAATGAATGTAGCTGATTTATGCTTTGCATTTTAGAAGAATTGATTCTACCGCAGGGTGTAATTAATTTGGGGGGAAAATTCAGCCTAAGTATTTTCATAAAATTTTAATAATAATTCCATTTTGTTTTCCAGGTTTAGAAGTTTTGATAAAATTACCACTAAAACCAGTAGTTAGCTATTTGCCAATTTAGGTAATTTGTCTGATTGTAATCATAACCATAATTTGATGCTAGTGATAGTATTTGAATCTAATCCCTCATGCTAATGTTTTGTTTCTTATCCACCCCTCATTCTAATATCCTATTTCTTTCTTTTTTTTTTTTTATTGTTGGGGATTCATTGAGGGTACAAAGAACCAGGTCACATTTATTGCATTTGTTAGATAAACACCCTCCTATAATTGTGTCCTGCCCCCAAAAGGTGTGCCACACACAGTGACCCTCCCCCCCACCCTCCCTCTCTCTGCTCTCCTCTTCCTCCACCCCCTACCATGTACTAGGTCATTGATTGTCCTCATATCAGAATTGAGTACATAGGATTCTTGCTTCTCCACTCTTATGATACTTTACTAAGAATAATGTGCTCCATTTCCATCCAGGTTAATACTAAAGATGTAAAGTCTCCATCTTTTTAAATGGCTGAATAGTATTCTATAGTATACATATACCACAACTTGTTAATCCATTCCTGGGTTGGTGGGCATTTAGGCTGTTTCCACATTTTGGCGATTGTAAATTGAACTGAGATAAATAGTCTAGTGCAAGTGTCCTTACAAAAAAAAATTTTTTTTTCTTCTTGGTAGATGCCCAGTAATGGGATTGCAGGAACAAAAGGGAGGTCTAATTTGAATTCTTTCAGGGTTCTACATATTTCCTTCCAAAAAGGTTGTACTGGTTTGCAGTCCCACCAGCAGAATAAAAGTGTTCCCTTCTCTCCACATTTTGTGAGGTGGGCTATTCTCACTGGGGTTAGGTGATATCTCAGGATCATTTTCTTTTTGTACTTATTTTTATTTTTATTTTTTTTTTGTAGAGACAGAGTCTCACTTAATCACCCTTGGTAGAGTGCCATGGCGTCACACAACTCACAGCAACCTCCAACTCCTGGGTTTAGGTGATTCTCTTGCCTCAGCCTCTGGAGTAGCTGGGACTACAGTCGCCTGCCACCATGCCTGGCTATATTTTTGTTGCAGTTTGGCCAGATACGGGTTTGAACCTGCCACCCTCGGTATATGGGGCCAGCACCCTACTCACTGAGCCACAAGCACCACCCCTCAGGGCTGTTTTCATTTGCATTTCTCTGAATCCTCTAAGAAAATGTGAGGAATACACTTAAAACTATTGGCCTGGGAAAAGACTTTATGAGGAAGACTTCCAGGGCAATTGCAACAATAACAAAAATAAACAAATGAGATTTAATTAAACTGAAAAGCTTCTGTACAGCTAAAGGACAACAACCAAAGCAAACAGACAACCTACACAATGGGAAAGGATATTTGCGTATTTTGAATTGGACAAAAGCTCGATAACTAGGATCTACAGGGAACTCAAATTAATCAACATAAAAAGAGCCAACAATCCCTTAGATGACTGGACAAGAGAGAGGAATAGAACCTTCTCTAAAGAAGACAGACCAATGGCTAACAAACATATGAAATAATATCCTATCTTTTACTGATGTTCCTAAGTTTTTATATCATGTACTTGGGTCTGCATATGAGGAGTTTCTACACTTAAATATAATAAGCAGTGTATATATCTACACTTAAATATAATATATTTTTGAGCACATATTTGCCTGCAACTACTTCTAGTACGTAATAACTTGTGATTAAGGATACAAATTAGATATATTTTAATTTTTGCATATGTTTGCCCATAATCACTTCAGGTATGTAATGACTTGTCATTAAAGATACAAATTGAAAAAATTATTTTAGATATTTTAGCAGAATGCAGATCACCCAGTGTAACATTTTGTTATGTATAACGTGCTCCTGTGTATAATATGCCTCATATTTTTGGCCAAAACTTTCAGAAAAAAAATCCTTTATTTTATTCTTTGAAGGCGTGTACTAGTGGCCACACAGTGGTGCCTCATCGTCTTGTGAGAAGCACAGGCGCAGAGCCACCTGCTGCAGACAAGTTGTGAGTAAGTCCAGGCAGCACCTTGGAGAGGTGACGTTGAGCTGAGCACCTGGCTTCCCCCAAGTAACCCCTCCCAGACCTTGCCCCACAGCCTCTCATTTCCTACTGCACCCACATCTATTGATGGGAATGTGGTCACAACTGCTACACTTTGAATCCTGATGGGCTTATTTCCCAGGAAGCTGGTGGGAGGGGCCAGGGCCAACCCTGCCAGCCTCAGGCTCCTGATGGTAGATCCCTGCCCCATTCTGAGCCCTCTGGGACACCATGCTGGGCAGGAAGCCCTCCCTGACCATGCCCCAGTAAAGTACTCTGCATTTACAGTTCTATTTAGTGACTAGACCTTGACCTCCTTGAGCCATCCAGACCTTGGGCACTCAGTAATGTCAGAATGAAAACACCAGTCTTTCCCAAACTTGCAAATCCTACAAATAACTCAGGGGTCTGGTGAAATTGAGACTCCTGAAACACATCTAAATAACCAGAATCAGCTCTCCAGGAGAAAGACCTGGGTATCTGTTCTATCAACACATATGGTAGATGAATGTTCTTAATGCAAGTTTGGGAAATTATACCAATTGAACACTTTCAATGTTTAGACAAATTATAGGCTCAAAATTACCATCTATGGCTCCAGTATCCCTGGGCTTCTGTGCTTCACTGCCAGTTATCCTCATAGACAGAAACATCATAGGGACTGAGGCTCAAGATCACAATAGTGGGCTACTAGCATAATTGGTTCTCAGAGCCTAGGTGTCCCAGATCCCAGCTCTGGGATCCTCCTCTTCAGCATGGTGCCCAAGGGCCTTGAAATGGGGCCAGCTGTGTAAGAGGTGAGGGAGCCCAAAAAGGGCAGGGATCCAGCATCAGGAGCCTGGGGCAGGCAGAGCCAACCCTGCCCCTCTCTCCAGTTTCCTGGGAAATAAGCCCACCGGGGTTCTCAGCAGTGTGTGTCAATCCCACAGCTTGACAAGGGTGGGAAGAGGGTGTGGGGCTGAGGATGGCCTTAAGGGAACAGTCAAGGAAGGTCTTGCCTGCCTCCTGGGCTTGCTTCTGGTTTCTCCACAGTGGTTGGCTGTGCACTTGGCACCTCTTGCATCAGAGTGACATGGCACTGCACAGCCACTTCTGCCTTCCATTTGCCTAGATGGTGACACTAACCATCATATTGCTATTAGCCATGTCTCTCTTTCCAAGATGCTGGCAGCAGCCATGTCCAGAGCCTTAGTTGAGAGGCTCCAGCATCTACAGTGCCTGCCGGGTGAGGAGGCGGCCATGGAGAATAGTATGATGGAGAATAGTATGAATTGCATCTACTGTTTTCCAGGGTATTATTTTGCATACACATATCATGTTTCCTTTCTAGAGTTACACGTTTAAGCATAAATAAAAGAATGCAAAACAAGTATATATACATACAGAGTTAGTACTACCCACGTATATGTTCATCCTTCTTTTTCCATTAAAAAATTGGGCAAAAAAGTACATATAATACATTGCAGTATACAGTAAAATAGGAAAATAGATGCTTACAAAAATTGTTAGAAGTTTTAGAAGAGTTGGCTCCAGTCTAAGACTTCTAAATTACTGCCAGAAACAAAAGAACAGATACCTATTAGAGTTAATACCTCTGCTAGTTAAAAATATAGAACATTGGCTCAGCACCTATAGCACAGTGGTTACAGCACCAGCCATATATACACTGAGACTGGCGGGTTTGAACCCAGCCCGGGGCCAGTTAAGCAAACATGACAACTGCAATGGAAAAATAACCCGGCATTTTGGCCAGCGCCTCCAGTCCTAGCTACTTGGGAAGCTGAGGAAAAAGAATGACTTAAACCCAAGAATTTGAGGTTGCTATGAGCTGTGATGCCACAGCGCTCTACCGAGGGTGACGTAGTGAGACTCTGTCTCAAAAGAAATAAAAATAATAAATAAATAAATAAATAAAAATATAGAGCATTAAAAAGGAAATGCTGGGAATACTGTGGTGAAATATGCACATGTTATAAAATTCAGTGATCCAGGATCAAGGAATTACAGCCAGAACTTCCACAATATTATAGATACTGGGATATAAAATCCAGCAACTTTTAATGCTTCAGTAATCTCTCAATGTCTATGAATCAAGTGACTCAACATTTCAAATTCATGAATTTGCTCCACAAAAGTTTATACATACACAGGGCAGTAAGAAATTGTCTTCTGCTTAATTGTGTCTATTTCAAATGTTATAAAATTATATATTTTGTAATGATCTATTCTTATGGATAACCTAACATTAAGAGATCTTGAAATAAATGGCCTGCAACACCGAAAAGAAAACTGGAAAGTGGACAGGGATGCTGCTCGCCAATCAAGTATAAAGCAAATGTATTGAATGGGTCATGCCAAAAATGGTTAAAGTTGGTTAAATGGTTAAAGTTGCAAAAAATCTTGAACAACCTTGGAGTAGAAAATACTGTGAGAAAAGAGCATTTAAATTATTTGGATAATGAGAGGAATTAGCCATGTTTGGTTTATTTTGTTGTTGTTTGTTTGTTTGATGATTGAGCGTTGGCAAATGGTATCTTGTGGTCTGCTTCTGTACTTGAACTAAAAATGCTCTTTACATTTTTAAAGTGGGAAGAAAAAAGGAAAAAAACAAAAAAACAAACAAAAAGAATATATAACAAATATATTCTATGTGGTTCCCAACCCCTAAAATACTTACTATCTAGTTATTTCCCTAAAAAGTTTGCTGATCTCTACAGTATGTTGAGAACAAATAAGTAAAAAAAAACCCACAGACCTTTACGATTTAGAATTCATGAAAGAATAGGCTTTTGTTTGTCTCTTTGTAGACTCATTCCTGGTGCCTGGTGTCTGGTACTCAGTCTATAAGTGTTATTGAATAAATATGTAATTTACAACACTATGAGTCTTTAATAGATATTAAGATTGCCTTGGTGTGCTTTTTTTGCATGCATACATATTTATTCAATAATGCACTAATATTGGCAATATACTATAGGTATGCCAAAGTCATGCATAGATTTATATCCAACCACCTATAAAATCAAGTCCGATTTTGATAAAGACTTTATCAGCACTCAAGTTTCTGTCTTATTTTGATCTCTTACAACTATGGCGAAATTTATTTCAAGTAAAATATACATTCCACAGAAACTAGCTTAGTAATCCCAATTTATCAATGAATCCTTTGCAGGCATTAAAAGGAAAAAAAAAAACCCAAAACCTCTGTATGTGTTTAAAAAACGGAAAATGGCAAAATCGCTATTAAGATATAGATTTGCCCTTATAACAACTCAAGGGCTCATATACAGAATTAGTTCCATTTACTACAGACATAACAAATGCATGATCACTATAACTGAAAATATGATGCATTTGAATGCCACTTGTTTCCTACTCGGTTTTCTTTGAACATCTGAATGAACACATCTATATTTTTAACATACTTTTATCCACAAATGTTCTTATAATATCTGATACTAATATCTACGTTCTTTTTTTTTTTTTTGAGACAGAGAATCACTATGTCACCTGGGGTAGAGTGCTGTAGCGTCACAGCTCACAGCAACCTCAATCTCTTGGGTTTAAGAGATTCTCTTACCTCAGCCTCCCAAGTATCTGGGACTACAGGTGCCCGCCACAATGCCTGACTAAATATCTAAGATTTTGTAAGTACAAAGTTTTCATGATATAAAACAAATACTCTCCAAATTTGCACTTAAAGGTGTTCAAATGAAGGCAAAACAGGGCATTCTCACAAGTTCTAACAGCAGGCTGAACATGCTAGTATTGTAAAAAGTGAATAGGACATAAAATGAAAGTAAATTGTTCTGGTCTAAAGAAATGCATGCTATGCTACAAATTCTTTTTTCTCTTTTCTTGTGAGTTGAAAATAATTACCTTGACTTTAGAAATAATCATGCCTTATTTCTAATAGGATATTTTTCTAAGGTAATAATATAATTAGTGCATATGACCAATTTGCTTTTCTAGATTTTAAGCTCTTCTTTTACATCCTCTGAATATATATAAAAAAATCACAATGAATAAATAATCAAGATATTTCTTGAAGGAATTGTGGCTAATGAACATTTGTCTATTTTTATTGCTTTTATTACTCCCTCTGAGGAATTTCTGTTTTGTAACTCAAAGTTCCTAGCTCTGTAATTATAGTTTCCCAAGTCAGAGGTATAATTTTATCCTTTAGTTTCCTTCTTAATTTCTTCAACAGCGATGCATTTTAGCTCTTGAAGGTCCGATGTCTTACTCTGTAACTCTCTGCAACGATTTTTGTTTACCTCCCAATACTTTTTTCAATAGCTGTGGTAATTTTAACCCTCAATAATACTTCAACTATAATTTTCACACTATTTTCAGACTTTTTGACATTAAAATCTTTGATAGTCTCATTTACCACATCTTTGTAATCACTGTTCAATCTGTATCTTTTGTGTTATTCTATTCTTCACTTAACTCTATATTTCTATTGCTTCATACTTTCTTTGCCTATCCAAATAGTGCATTAGAACTACCCAGGTGAAACCTGATTTTACTACTTTCTCACTAAATTAAAAATTTTCAGTGAACTGAGTGAGGATGTAAAAACAGGAAGCCTATTTCTGTATAATTGACTATGATTGTCCTAGGTTCAAATGATGAAAGTTTAAGACAACTTTATTATCCGAGTTTCTTATATTCTGTAGCTGTTATTAAATGTTAATTATTTTTTCCCTAGTGTGTTTTCTGTGTATCCTTAACTTCCCGTCTCAGGTTGAATTTTATGGTAATGAAAATACAGTGGGGATTGGTGTGCAGGAGGACGACTGATAAGTACTCTGGGAAATACCTACAACCAAGTCAGAGCAATAAGACTAGATGAAGAAAGAAGGTGACCTATGATGAAAAAAGACTTCAGAAATTCCCATGGGGAAGTTTGCAGCTGGGACAGTTGTCGGAGCCGGGACGCTAGGTCTCCAGCCCCAGGCCCATGAAACTGTCAGGAGGCAGACCGATGTGCAAGCTGGTTCTGGGTATGGCTCCCTGGAAGTGGCAGGGAGCCCATTGTCTCAGTCAGATAAGACTCCCCATCAGGAGGAGCCAGTGTCTCAGTCAGGTCAGAGGTGCTGGAACCCTCAAAGGTGCAACAGTCTGAGTAGGAGCCCCGACTAATCTACCTCACAGGGGTGGAGACTGCCAGGCAATGATGTCTGTGCTCTGTGCTCTTGTGCTTTTTGAGGAGAGGCCAATCCCTTCCCCACTCCCTCATTACCAAGGTGTTTCTTTTCAGGTGTCTCCTACAGGCAGTTACTTGAAAAAGCTACGAATTAAGGCAAGGGACCTTGACCCTTTTACCGTCCATTACCAGTCATTGAATACAGACGTCCCCTGTATAGGGAATGCAATCTTGGGTAAGACAGCTTCTTCAGCAATAGATAATTCTTGGCTGAAAAAATGACTCTGAAGCAGGGATCTGTATGGCACGCCGCAGAGTCCAATACCAACCTTTGCTACTCATATCCACTTGTATCCTATAGTAAGTCAATTTTGCATGGGAAAAGTCTTCCAGAATTCTGCGGTATAGTTTTTCTCAGGGAAACTTACAAAGCTGATAAACAAACTACAGACCTTTACAGAACAATTGGTCTTGTGGAAATTACTAATAGCCATCATTTTCCTTCTCTACTACTTATTCATCTTTCCTTGACTCTTGGTTAATACCTATGCTGAGAAAGTTGATTATTTTGATAGGTGACCCAATCATGATTCCAAAGAGGTCAAGGTTGCTGTTCATCCTACACTTCTCAGACACTGGCTGCAGCACTTGTCCTTTTTCTAAGGAAGACAACTGGACATTGAAGTAACACAAGATACCTCAGTGGGTTGCTTCAGTGGCAAATGTAACTTTCTGTCCCCTGGTTGGAATGGCAGCCCTTCTACAGTTTACAATAGGGGCTGATTGCCACATCCATAATAGTGATTCCTATTCTTGCCTTCTGCTTTTATTCAGAAGTAGCCCAAGGGCCTAAAAATGTAAAGGTATATATTCATAATATGGCTCCTTGTAGATATTTACCTCATATACAAAAAGAGCTGTCAGAAACAGAGGCTAAATATGTGGTAAAAGAAGTCACATATTTCTCAAATGAGTCACTAGGAATGATGGTAATCGGGACCACAGACACTCCTAAAAATTGGTCTTGGAACCATGTATTCCACCATTTTGAGATAAAGGGCCATGTAATATCTACTGATTAAAAAATTAAGTTATGAACCATTCTCAGATGTTATCTTCTCCAAAATGATGTCATAGATGCATATTCAAGGCCTATCAAAAGTCTATCTATTCACTCTATATGGCTAGGAGCTCTGGGTTGTTCAGTAAGCAAGAGAGTGAGAGGGTCCTTTGGGCATGTGTCTACTGTCAAACTGTCTTTGGTATAAATTGGGTGTTTTGGCTTGAGACAATGTCATGTATGATCCCAAGTTAACAGATCAAAGAGATTGTTAACCCACTGCTAGCTGGGTCAGTGTGGAAGGGAATAATACGTAACTGAAATATGTATGGATTTCAGTCAGTATGAACTGTTATCAACTTCCAGGATGAAGGATTCCACCAATTCAGTAAATTTGTCATGAAGTGACCGGGTGGTCTTCTCAATAGACAATGCTATGTCTTAGACTCAAAATTAGTATTTGTTACTTAATAGTTATATCTTTGCTATATCTCAGCCTCAATACGTAGGGCATAGCTGTTAAGCCAGAAAAAAAATAAAAAAGGAAAAACCTACCTACTTACCACCATAGTTGCTCTCTAATAAGACTTATATGCCAGTCCTGAGATTTCCCATGTGAGAACCCTATAGATAGCCCTCATTAGCTCTTCCTATCTACTTTAAGTTATCTTAAGCAACTACTTAGATCCTACTTTGTGGTCAGTAGTATGTAGTGAGTGACAACAAGTGATACAAATATTTTTACACACTTTACACATTCACATGCTTTCATAACAGAATTTTTAATCCTGATCATCTCATCTTTCTTCTTTGAAACCCACACAACCAGCCAAAATCATTCCCCCTCAGTCCACCAACTTATATAAATTACTACCTAGGACAACTTTGCATTTCACACTAAGTACATTGCTTATGTATAGGGTCACCTTTTATTGGGTTACATTATAGCAAATATTCACTTTCAACTTGCTCTTCCTCATCCAGATGTCTTATCTTATGTGATACTGTCCATCTTAAATGAATATTTACTGCTTCTGAGACTCTTTTTATAGGGATATAGAAGAAAGCATTCACTAAATCAAGTTTTCTAGAAACATTCTGTATTTGGCAAAGAAGCTATAGCAGAGAAATTTTATAGTTCACAATTTTCCAGAAGGATCCATCTGGCATTTGCAATCGCCTCATCAGTAAATACAAATATAATGGTATTCACTCTTTCTTCATCTTTTAAGTTTTTTATGGTGGCATTAACCTTTGGTATTTCAGGATGCAATATTTGTTTTGATCTGTGATCTTTGTCAAGGTCAAAAATGGAACATATAACTTCATAGGCCTTCATTTGGTTTTCTCCATAACAACAGGTTTTACCCACAAGCTAAGTAATTAAGTAAGGGTGTGACAAAATAGATTCTTTCAAGTTATACATTCAGGGGCCAGCCACAGGAACAATGAGTAGACCCATAGACTTTTATTCAACTATGTGTTCTAATTCCTTCTATCCATCAATCTCAGGATCTATGGCAGTGGTTCTCAACCTTCCTAATGCTGTGGCCCTTTAATACAGTTCCTGTGGGTCTCGACCCACAGCTTGAGAACCCCTGATCTATGGCAATGTAACCTCTCCAAGGTCCTGCTGACTCACACTGAATAAATGTTGAAGCTTCCCTAGCCTGAATTCTCTTTTATACCATATAAGCACCAGCACTTCTTTGTCCAAGTTGTATTGTAGTTGGCCTAGTCAAGAAGAGGTAGATTTCAGGGAAATCATTAGTTATCTTGCAAGGCATGACAAAGAGTGTTCTGAAACAATATTACACTTTAACAAGGAAAAGTATTTCATGTCTACAGATCCAGAAAATTTCAGGGTAGTGTGGTATTTCAAAGTTTTTGAGTAGATGATTCTACATATAATATTCCTACCGTATGTCTCTAAGTTCCACTCCTTTCGAACTAGTACCCTCATGTTGGGCTAGGATGTTTACTGGGATTGAATGAAATTACAAAGGTGCCATAGTTTAGATTATACTGAAATATGCAATGAATCATGTAATTGGTAGTACAGCTTTGTGGAATAGTAAGTACATTTTTCATGGCTAACTTGAGAGATTAGAAAGGTGAAAAGAAAGAGATGGCATTCAACATAAGAAAAAATATGAAGGGAGATGTTACCTAAAGTGTATGTAACCTTACATAAGAGAGACTGTGAAACAGTCTGAACAACAAAATATTGCATTTTAGTGATTGATGGGGGATAGGAATATACAGTAAAAATAGTTTTTAGATTATTAATGCCTTTGAACCATCATTTCACAAAATTTAGAGTTTCAAATTTTTTATGAGTGGAACAGGCAGATTTATTTGGACAGGGTACATTCATCTGATGATTTTATGTAGGGGTTTTCGCTACATTAATTGAACAATTTTTCGCTTTTACTTATTTCAATATAATCCATGAGTTAAAAATAGCAATATGAGGCATGTACTCTTTACTTTTTCCTGGTTAAATTTAAAAAATTCCATATACTAACAATATTAAATATTTGAAGAAATTTTGATTACCTTTTAATGCTGATTAAATGCAGTGAACTCACCCTGAAAAAGAGAAGTTAAATATATCTTGAGTAGTTGATGGACAGAGAAGTGAACATCAATAGAGTTGATCTTGTTGGTTTTGATGAGCTATTGTGTTGCATATTTTGATGTAGATTTGATCTGAATCATTCATTAGAATGATTCAGACATTGGAAGAACAACTAATAATGTAGTTGAGAAGGAGAAAATCACTGAAGTGATATATTTGAGAGGGATTGAGCTGAAATTTAATCAACATTAAGAAATTGGGAAGGCTGTGGTAAGTAATTAGATCTGGTGGTATAAAATTTGGGATGTTCTCTTGACAGATTCTTTTTCTTCTGTTTTCAGTGAAATTACAGCAGTTATGAAATAAAAGAAGGATTGAGAAAGAGTTGTGTTGTGCTTCAAAGAAGGAAACCATGTCTAAAATCCCCATTCAGGTGGGTAGAAAGATGAACAGTCTAGTCAATCATAGAAACAGTGTTTGGTGTACCAGGGTCTTATTGAGGACAATGGGAGCTAATATAATGGGATATCAGTGAATAATTTAAGCTAAATTCTAAGAAAGTTAAACTGAGATTCTAAAAATAAAGTGTCCTAACAAACTAAGTTCACTCCAGGTTAGGGAGCTTTGCCCCTGATACAGAGATTATAGTCGTGTTTTGTTTTCTTTGTTTTGTTTATTCCAGATTTTATCTTGACTCCTATCTAGGTTGTGACTCAATCTGCTCATTCAAATATGGGTTACAAACATAAACGATCACAAAGGTAGAGCATCGGCTTAAATTTCTTTATAAGTAAAATGACAAAGGATGAAAATAATCACTTCTACAAACATTAAATTGGTAAAAAATTAGTAATGTGAGCTGTCTTCTGTAGAAGAGTAGGATTCTGTGAAACATAACACAGGTTGCTACCTGGATGTCCCTCTATTGCAGAAGAGGGAGATAATGGATTTGCACCAGCATTCAGCGTCTTCCAAACCCAAAAAACATTGAAAAACATTTTCACCATCCATATTCGGGAATAAAGTAAGTGAAAGTTCAGGGTTTAATTTTCTCAAAAAAATACAAAAAAAGGAGAAATGTCCATGGCACTGGAAGTTGAATTAAAAAAACGGTTATAGTATTAAACAAACATCCAACTTTTGGAAAAGTAAACTAAAAATGTGGTTGGGGGCTGAGGCTGAGGATTACTGAAAACCTGAGAAATACTACAAGAAGCAGATATAAATATTGTAAAGGGGATTAAAAGGGAGAAACACTTCAAATTAAGACTTTTTTAGGGGTGTGTAAATGGTAATTAGAAGGAATAAACAAAGAGCTTGATTATCAAGTCACGATGTTACACATGGAGAGGAATTCAAGTGTGGAAATGTCCAGACCCATAGACGCATACATCAAAACATTGCACTGAAGAAATTACCATCTATGAGTCTCTATAAATGCCAATAATTCACTTTCCCCTCTTTGAGAAAGATTTAAGAAACAGAAAAGAAGTCTCTACACTCCTAAATCAAAGGAAAAAAAAAAAAGTAGTCTTACTCAATGGGTCCAAGCAGTGCATCAGACAAACATATGTGTCTTTTCATTCTGGTTTTGATAAAATAATTCACACTCTGTCTGCCAGTGCATGGGTAATCCGTACAAGAACACAGTTTAGTGTTTTATGCAGAAAGGCATTGAATGTTTAAGGAGAAAGACTGAGCTTCTGTTTAGTATTTCAGTCAGGAAGCTATGTGTGTGTTTTAATCTTTACTTGACATAAATAACTCTGCCCCTTTTCATTCAGATGGCATTGCCTGTAATTCTGCATCCTCCTCCAGAATTCTTTTTTCCACTTGTTACTTACATCTTTCAAATATTTGAAAATCATTTTTGTATTCTCTTAGCCAGCCTTAAATATTACGCTGCTTTAATCTCCGCCCATAAATCACACTCCCCTTCTTATTATTCAGGATTTTTTTTTTCTGGATTCTTTCCAGTGTTACTCCATATGTCTGATATTGAAGTGCCCCAGAATTAACACAGTATTGCAGCTGCTGTCTCACTAATAATATTAGTTTCTATTTGGAGTACAAGATGTCTCTTCATTTTGTGTTTCTTATTATATTCATGTATTTGTTTCTTTTGTTTATGTTTTGTTTTTTTTGTGAAATGTTTATGATTAACCTAGATCATTTATATATTATCATTTCTAATGTATGTAGATTAGTTAGGAGTGTGTTTTTAAAATCCGTGACTTTTTAATATTTGGTTTTCATTTTTTAAATTTTTCCTACAAAGTCTGTATTTTGAGTTACATAAGCATTGTATTATTCCATAGTTCATTTTCTCATTTAGATAATTTGTAAAAGTTAAAAATAGAGGGGGACTAAAATCTAACAGTAAAGGTAAACTAATTATCTGAGGTAATCTCTCTGCAGTAGGTACTTACCATTATTTTGATGATTATATTTTGTTCAGTCAATCCAAGAAAAATATTTATATTCTCACATATTAAATTACATTGCTATAGCATATAATCCATAAGTATAAAAATAACTGAAATTTAGTTTCTCTAGAAAGGCACTTTTTGTTTCTCTTAAAAGGTTCTTAGGGTTATTGTTGACATTTCATGTGTTACTACACAAAGTATGATTTTTTTTATTATTATTGGGGATTCATTGAGGGTACAAGAAACCGGGTTACACTGATTGCATTTGTTAGGTAAAGTACGATTCTTAATGACTTAGCATAATCTCTGTTCCAAGAAAAAATTCTTAGCATTTTGAAAAACAGTACATGTATCTCCCAGTTAATGCTGTGATGCTTTGTAACCTCCAACTCCCAAAATACTACCGATATTACAGTATTTTGTGTCATATTAAAAGGTAAAATGTTTGTATGGAAGCAAAAAAAGGAAATTACTAACAGTAATTTTAACATATTTTTTATTCCTGCAATATAAGTACATCATTAAAATAGAGATATTGAAAATGTATAATTTGAAAATATTAAATAGAATATACATTGGCAGAGAAGATAAAATAGCATATTTTGGACACATTTACTGTGGGGTGATAACAAGTTTGCAGTGATAGAGTGGCTTCAGCTGAAAGTTAGGCAAATGGATGCTATTGGGTTCCTATTCCACATGATCAAGGCAAAGATAACCATATCTCCACCCTTAGATGAAACTTCTGACTAGTCTCAGCCAGTATCAATAATTTCAATAAATGCAGGAAAGCTAAATCAAAATCCAAAATTCCATGTTAATAAATATGTTGATCAAATTACAACGTAGAAGAATATCTTCAGCCTGATGCGATCATCTATATCAACTACATAGTTGGCATAATGATTAATAGTTAATGACTGAATGTTTTTTCCTTGAAATCAGTTTGTCCATTCTCAGTACTTCCATTCAATATTATTATGGAGGTTATAAGAAAGGTAAAAAAAAAAGTGAAATAAAGGCACTCAGACTAAAAAGAGAAACTAAAACCATCTTAATCTGAGGAAACCAGGATCATGTATGCAAACAATTTGATGGATTTACCAAATTTTACTAGAACTTTAGAAGATTGCAGGATACAATATTAACACACAAAAATGAACTGTATTTCCATATTAACAATAAACTATCTGAAATTAAAATAAAAATATCATTTATGATAGCTTCAAATATATGATAAATCTTAACAAAAGATGTGCAAACCTATACTGAGAATTAGAAACCTTGTTGTTAGCAATTAGACAATGCTTAAATTAAAAAAAGAGAGGGAGGAGCTACCTTGTTCATGTATCCAAAGATTTAATATCCTAAATAGTCAAATATGTCTAAAAAATTAATTAAGTAAAATAACAACTAATACATTCAAAGGCTTTTTTTTTTTTGAAGATTGACATGCTATTTCCAATTTCCTTCAGAAATCCAAAGGACGTAGAGTATCTAAAATATCTTTCCAAACCTAAGATCAAAGTAGAAAGGCTAACAAATTTGAAAATGTTATAAATCTACTGATTTTTAACAATATGATTTTTGCATCAAGATAGGCAATTAGATGAGCGAATAGAAACACAAATTCTAGAAATAGGCGGACACATATATGGACAATTAATTTTTAGATACCTTTACTGAGATATAATTTATATACTGTAAAACTCAACCACTTAAAGTGTACAGTTCAATAATTTTTAGTATGTCCACAGAGTTCTGCAACCATAATCACAATGAAATTCAGAAAATTTTATCACCTCAAAAAGAAAGCCTGTACATTTTAGGTATCACATACCAATCTCCGATCTCATGTAACATGATGTTTTCAAGGTACATACGTAATATGGTATATATCAGTATGTCAGTCATTGTGTAGCCAAATAAAGCCACACTTCAGGGATATACCAAATTTCCTTTATATATGGATGAGTTGATGGACACTTGGGTTATTCAAAGTGACTATTGACTTTTGACTATTATGAATATTGCAGCGATGAACATTCATGTACAAGCTTTGTGTGTATCTATGTTTTCTTCCTTTGTTTCAATAGATTTAGTTCATACAAATGGTTTTTTGTTACATGCATGAATTACACACAGTATTATAACGAAGTCTGGCTTTTAGAGTAGCCATCACCAAATTGTACTCAACAGGTTATTTTTTATCCCTCACTCCCCTCGTACTCTCATCCTTCTAAGTCTCCAATGTCCATTACACCACTCTGTATGATTCTGAAAACAGATGGCTTAGCTTCCAGTTGTAGGTAAAAACATGGTTTTCTGTTCCTGAGCTACTTTCTTCCATCCAAGTGAGGAAAAAATACAAGTTTGTTTTTCTTTTAACAGCTGAGTACTATTTCACGTGGTATGTATGGCTCACATATCAAAACTTTCTGACATATTTTAAGGTATGTCTGTATCTTTTAAATTTTGTTTATATAAAGTTTTTATAGTGGAAAATTAGCAAAACATTATTAATATTCTGTTCATTTTATAAATCTAAATTGACTGCCACTGCTATATCTTACATCCTGAGGATAATTTTTTTTTCCTTAAGACCTGGGTTATATAGAGTTCATAGATTTCAAATCATTTAGCTTATCTGCACCCAAATGAACTAGGGTCTTCCCAATGATTGGTTCTAGACCTATACAGTTAGATGAGAAAAAACTCCCAAGTGTCACAAATAAGTTCTAATAATTTTTGGTTGGAATCTGTAGCCCTCCTTCACAAATTTTTCACAATTCCAACTTAAATTAGCAGAATATAAGCTAGTCTGGTTTAAGTTCATAGAAACTTGTAAATGATCAAATTAGAAAATTTTCTTCAAAGACTAATAAGAAGTTGATTTTTAAAATTGGTAAATCATTAAAACTCCATGAAAGTACAATACGCCCGCAGGAAGAGATCTAAAGAGGCAATCATGGAAAGTTAGGAGACAAAAAGAAAAGAGGAAGAAAAATAAGATTGTTGTAGAAATTGTCAAATTTTGTAATGGAGTGTTTTTTTTCCATAAACCTACTGTTGTACTTAATTATTATACTGAAATCTTCTACCATGATATTTTAATCATTGTCAACTCTGTTCTCTATTAATTTGAATTAATAAATACCAGAATAACATTTTCCACTGCTCTAATGATTTAAACTATCCTTTGGACTTTCTCTCATGGTGCTATTAACCAGTTCCAAAGTAACTATTAATCAAAAAGTCATTTAATCTTTATCTTATTGACTTAACACATTTTCATTATTGGCCATATTGTTCTTCCAACCTTTCAAATTTCTCTTTTCCCAGATCCTAAACTCTTATAAATATTTCATCCACCTTTTTCTCCTGCTTTAAGACATTTTTCTTTTCTATGTGCTGTGATATTTTTAGTATTTTAAGTTTATTTTCTGTTAAATGGAGACATAGAATTTATATACCACAGAAGATGGAATATCGGTACTCTTAAGTAAAAAGACAATTGGACACAATTAGATTTCAAAGATACAAGAAAAATGAATAGCATTACAGAATAAGCATAGATAAATCAGAGCACCCTGGTTACAGAGTATTAAAGAGGAGTCTGCCTCTCTGCAATTGTGCAGAGCATGTTCATATAGCTGAGTGTGAGAGAGAGTTAGAGACAGAAAAGGAAAAGATGGTGCCCATAGCTCAGTGGGTAGGGTGCCGGGCACATACACCTAGGCCGGTGAGTTCGAGCCTGGCCCAGGCAAGCTAAACAACAATGACAACTGCAATAACAAAAACATAGCCAGTTGTTGTGGCGGGCGCCTCTAGTCCCAGCAACTTGGGAAGATGAAGCAAAAGAATCATTTAAGCCCAAGAGCTTGAGGTTGCTGTGAGCTGTGACGCCATAGCACTCTACCAAGGGTGACATAGTGACACTCTGTCTCAAAAAAAAAAAAAAAAAAAGAAGGAAAAGATGAAAGAGATAAAAGTTAGGAAAACAGACTAATTACTACCATTCTTTTTTTTGTGTATTTGTTATATCTAGTTAGCGCCAATCTACAATTTTTCATTGGTTGTTAAATTCAATGTTGGAAAGATAATAAGTACATTGATAGGGAACAACACTATCCATTTAATAGGGTGATCCTTTATGAATAGGGCTACTGAAGATATAAAACTCAGTATCATGTTTATACTTTCCTTCTTTTTTTTTGTTTTTGGCCGGGGGTGGGTTTGTACCCGCCACCCTTGGCATATGGGGCTAGCGCCCTACTCCTTGAGCCACAGGAACCACCCAATACACTTTCCTTCTTATTGGAAGAAGACAGACCGTTTTTGTTTACAAAGATAGCCCAAACCCCATACTTTGAATAGTACTATGAAACTGCAGAAATAAATGATGTTATGGAATATCTTCTCAGTTCATAAAGGACATGATTAATCTGGGCAGATCCACAATGAATTGTGTTTAAGTTGCTGTGTCATATGTGTGGCCTTTCCTTTAAAATTAAAAGAATGCCACAGATTAAATTGTAGCACCGTCTTAATGAAATATGCATCTTTTCTAATTAGGAAGAGTTGCATGCTTATTTTATAGCATTTGTGAATTTTTAACGAATAAAAGAAAGTGGACTGAATCTGCAACTTAAATGTTGTGCTGTACGATAGAAAACAATGCACAATATACAAAAGATGTTGCCATGGTGTTTTTTCTATTTAATACTAGCATGCAAAATTAGATCAAGCTGAATTGCAACAGTATCTTTTCATATACATGGTCTGGTCTTATAGAATAGCTAATAATCATCAGCTATTCCTTATTGCCTTATGAAACTATTTTCAGAAAAAAAATTCTCACATTGGTTCATATGATAGAAAGGAAGGAAAATGTGAATTTTTGAGTGATTCTATTAAAGATGCAACATTTGGAAAATGATCATTTATTGAGCATACATCTCTAAACAGCCAAATTTCAAAATCCTAAGTTAATAAATAAGAAAATTGTTGCTAAGATTATCTAATATTTCACTTTAAAATATTAATTTTTAAATTTACAAACATATACAGGTAAATTTCATTACTTTTGATTATAGTGCCAACAACAAAAATATGTTTTCAGGCTAGGATTTTTGCCTTAAAATTTTTGTCTTCACTAATAAAGGTTGAGTATCTGAATTTGATGATGCTTAATACATTTATTTTGAATGAATAAATAAGTACTTTATTAACATATTTTACAATACCAAAGGATAAATGATTAATATTGTTATATGATAATGGTTAAATATGTCAACTCTACCACTTTTATGAATGCATGTGTAAAATTAACTTTAAGTCAGCTTTTTTTTTTCTTTTTTTTTTTTGTAGAGACAGAGTCTTACTTTATGGCCCTCGGTAGAGTGCCGTGGCATCACACAGCTCACAGCAACCTCCAACTCCTGGGCTTAAGCGATTCTCTTGCCTCAGCCTCCCGAGTAGCTGGGACTACAGGCGCCCGCCGCAACGCCCAGCTATTTTTTTTTTTTGGTTGCAGTTCAGCCGGGGCTGGGTTTGAACCCGCCACCCTCCGTATATGGGGCCGGCGCCTTACTGACTGAGCCACAGGCGCCGCCCAACTTTAAGTCAGCTTTAAAAATAAATAAAAATAAATCAGCGTTAGGATTTTGAGTATATAAATTAACTTCCTCATGATTCTCTTTTCATCCATAAGAAAGGAAGTTGGATGACATACAATTTAATGCTTTGTGATAGAAAGCCACTAAATTTTAGTGGGAAAGCACAGTTTTTCCATAACCAATTCTCCTGTCTTTCCCTGTTGCCTTTCTACTCAATTCTCAGAAATTGTTAGGTTTAAAAAGTCTTATTAGAGGAGTCATGATTCTGTAAGGTACGTACTGAATGAAGCTTGGATTAGGACTATGAAGTTCGAAGTTAAGTTTGACTTTAACCAAAGGTCATTTTAATATTAGCATTGTCTGAAATTATTTTAGAAAAGTAAGTGGTAAAGGTATGTACTGTGCTTAAAATTCATGGTCTACACTCAGATGTGCAACAAAAATACACTTTTTTATTTAAGATAGTTTATCTGGTCATGGACTTTCTCCAACAGTGCTAGGAAAAAAAAAAGACCTCATAACAGTCTCTTATTGCTTAAATGAATACATTGGAGATAGTAACCTATAGGTCTCACTTGGCAGGCTTCCAAACTTACTGCCCAGGGAAAGTTTTATGGTTCCTGACTTACATCCTTTCTTTAAGTAAAGAACCTGATTGTGAATCCTTCAAATCTGATTATGAGTTCCTCAGACTGGCAACCTACTGATTAATGTGTAAGCTATTGTCATTGAAAAGGAAGCGGATTGGTTTCAAAATCATAACGTTTTACTGATTTGTTTCTGAATCATGAAGACATCACTGATTGTCTTGTGTATTAATCTTTTTTTTTCTTTTTTTTTTTTTGAGACAGAGAGAGTCTAACTCCTTTGCCTTAGCTAGACTGCCATGGCCTCAGCTCAGCTCACAGCAACCTCAATTTCCTGGGCTCATGGAACCCTCCTGCCTCAGCCTCCCTAGTGGCTGGGACTATAGGCATGTGCCACCATACTGGGCTAGTTTTCTATTTTTAGTAGAGATGGGATCTTTCAATATGCCCTCCTCACTAAGGTGTGTTACTTAGGGAGGGCCAGATCTTGTTCAGGCTGGTCTCTAACTCCTGAGCTCAAGCAATCCGTGCACCTCAGCCTCCCAGAGCACTAGGACGAAAGGTCTGAACCACCATGCCAGGCTCAGTATGTCAATTCTGAGCTCAATAGCATGTGTTAACTGTGTCACCTTTGGTAATTCTTGGAATATTTCATATTTTTTTATTATTACAGATTTGCTAAGGTGATCTGTGATCAATATTTTCTGATGTTGTATTGTATTGTTTTGATTTCCAGGAATCACACCAATGTAAGATACCAAACGTAATCAATAAATTTGTGTGCTGTCAGTGCTCCACCGACTGCCAATTGCCCTCTCTTCCTTTCCTCTGGCCTTTCTATCCCCTGAGCCATAGCAATATTAATTAATTGAAATATAACTAATTAATAATCCTACAATGGCCTCTAAGTAGTCAAGTGAAAAAAAGAGTCACATGCTTCCCACTCTAAAGTAGAAACTAAAAATGATGAAGCTTACTGAGGAGGCACATTGAAAACTAAGATAGGCAGAAAACTGGGCCTCCTGTGCCAAACGATTAGCCAAGTTGTGACTACAAATGGAAAGTTATCGAAAGAAATAAAAAATGCTCCATGGGTGACAAGAAAGCAAAAATGTCCTATTGATATAGAGAAAGTGTTAGTGGTCTGGAAAGATGATCAAACCAGCCACCAGATTCCCTTATCCCACAGCCAAATACAGAACAAAGGACTAGTGCCCTCAATTTTATGAAGGCTGGGAGAGGTAGGAAGCTCCAGCAGGAAAGCTGAAGACTAGGTGGGCCTGATTCATGAGGTTTAAGGAAAAAAGCCACCTCCATAACATAAAAGCGAAAAATGGACCAGCAAGTTATCCAGATTGTGTAGCTAATATAATTGACAAACATGACCACATTAAACAGAATTTCATTGCAAACAAAGCAGCCTTCTACTGGAGAAAGATGTCTGCCATTCAAGACTTTCAAGCTGGGTAAGAGAAGTTTTGTTTTTTTATAGACAGTCTTACTCTGTCACCCTAATTAGAGTGCTGTAGCATCACAGTGCACAGCAGCCTCAAAATCTTGGGCTCAAGTGATCCTCTTGCCTTCACCTTCTGAGTAGCTAGAACTATAGGTGCCCGCCACAATGCCCAGCTGTTTTATTATTATTTATTATATATTGACAAGTGCACTAAAATTAAAAAAGCCCAACATGGCTAGAGTGTGGAGAAAAAAGAGAGAATGGAAATCCTGAGAAGCATTAGGTATATATTTAGGAGATGGAAATGGCAAGAATTATTAATATATTTGATACATAAATTGAGAGAGAAAAATCCAGAAGATGATGTTCAGGTTTTTGGCTTGAGTGCTTCAATAGATGGAATGTGTCACTAATTTGGGGGAAACTGGATCCAGTAGATCTGTGCTAACCTAGGAAAATTATAATTTCTATTTGGTGCATATTAAGTGCCGCTACTCCTAAGTACTCAGGGAAGATGCAAAGTAGGCATCACTCAGAAGTAGGCTGGATGCTAGGTGTGATGTATACTTGGGGGCAATTAGCATATAAATGCATCTGTAGGCATGGACAGTATTGACATTGATTGGAAAGACTGACTCCATCTATAGAAAATATTGACTAAGAAAACATAGTGTCCTGGGATGCAATCTGGGGAAGATTAATGTAGAACTACAGGATACTGAAAAATAAATTGGAGAAATGATTAAGGAGATAAAAAGAAACTTAGGTGAAGGCATGCTATGAAAGCCAAGGTAACAAATGTTTCAAAAACATTACACTTTTAAATAGAACACTATTAAAATGTTAATGAGGTTGAAACTAAAAATACACATTTGTTTAACAGAGTTAGAAGTCTGAAAGAGTAGGGTGAGAGGAGGGATTTGGAAGACTGCAGCTTGGAGAACTGACTGAAAGTGAAATGTTGAGTCACTGCACGGTAGAAAACTTTATTTTTGATTATTATTATTTTTTTTTGACAGAGTCTGAAGCTGTCACCCTGGGTAAAGTGCTGTGGTGTCATAACTCACAGCAACCTCTAACTCTTGGGCTCAAGATTCTCTTGCTTCAGTTCTATTTTTGTAGAGATGGGGTCTCACTTTTGCTCAGGCTGGTCTTGAAGCCATGAGATCAAGCTATCCACCCACCTTGGCTTCCCAGAGTGTTAGGATTACAGGCGTGAGCCACCACACCCGGCTAGAAAACGTTTGCTATGCTTGCTAATAGAAGAAAAAGTGAAAGCTGAGATAATAAGTATTTTGAACGGACATCAGACACCTCAGTAAAATCCAGATAATTTTTTTGTTTGCTCTTACTGTTTCAAGGGCTTTTTTTTTTTTTTTGCTTTAAACTGAAAGTTACTAGTTCAAGTGTGGTTGATTAATTATAAAGATGCAAAAGAATTTAATGACTAAACCCTCAGGAACAGAATAATGTGTGTAGAAACAAAGGAAAAATGTCTCAAACAAGGTGAGGGCAAATGTGGTTCCTAACATAGGTGGAGAGTAAAGCCCTTGCTTGAACGAGAAACACTCATTGCTGTAACTGAAAGGAGGAAAGACAGATAAATGTAAAGTAAGTTTATAGATTCAAGGATAGCAAGGCTCATATTAACTCAGCAACTCATGAGGAAATTCCATCAGCTATTCGTTAGTGGTTGTGCTTGTCAAGAATCAGTAAGGATAGTTTAGAAAACGGAATACCAGTTCAAGGAATGAAGTGAAAGGCTCTGGTAGTGATAAAAAATTATATTACTGGGTAGTAAGAGGGATCCAAAGGGGATAGGAATCATATGGATTTATAATTAATAATCATGATATTAGAATATACAACTGACATAACCAGTTGTATGATTTTTCTCCATCACCGTTTAGCTGCAAAGTGGAAAAAAGACATTACTGTAAATGTCTTGGAGTGTGATATGGGATAAATATATTTACAAGAAAATTATTATGTTTGTACAGTACTCCAAGTTAATTAGGAGGAAGAGGAAGGACAACGGGTTTACAGAAAGTGAGACAATAAATGGATTGAGATCTTAGCTGGGTAAAGAATACTTTTAAAGTACAATGAAGGATTGCATGGTTTTGGTGAGATCACTGGATGCGATGAAGTTTTTAATGATGAAAATATTATGAGGGTTAAACAGAAGTAGGTAACTGAGGTGGAAGTAGAAATAAAAAGGACTTACAAATGGAGAATCAATGTCGGGAAAGGATCATCCACTCGTATGTTGAAGTCTTCTGAAGGTGACGGCACTGCAATGATGTGCTGGCAAAGAACGTGAGCAAGGAGAGGAGGTATGACTTTCAACGAATCCTGTGAAGTTCACAAAAATACAGAAGAACTAAATAATAAAAGTGTTACGTTCTGAAAAACAAATTTCTGAGGTGTACTTACTGTCCTATACTTCAATTCAATTCTGAAACTAATTACCCAAAGTGTGTTAGATTTCACAAGTTAAAGGCAAAGTCCTTAAATTATGACACTAACTATACGTAGTTAACATCAGAGCCCACAAGTAGGTGATCGGACAGTTCCCAGTAAAACTATCCTCATTTCAGGTACAGGCCAGGGGTGGGGACTTCTGGCTGTGTACAATTCTGTCTAACTTAGCTGAAAATTCCAGGGTCCCTAGGACCCCTTTTAAGGCTGTTATTCACAAAAATGATTCACTGAACTCACAGAAAGTACTATACTTCCAGTTATAGTCTTATCAAGAAGGATATGACTCACAACATCCAAACAGAAGAGAAAAATGGGGCAAGTTCCCCTTCAGAAAGGGGCACAAACCTTCACCTGTCCCCTATAGTCAGAGAGAGCTGATGTTCCCAGCTAGGAACCCCTCCCAGCCACGTTATTCCAAGTATTTATAAAGGTTTCTTATACAGGAATGACTGATTAAATCAGGGCCATGTGTTAACTCCATCTCTGTCTCTCCTCCCCTTCCTGCAGGTCTGCAGGAAGTTTCAGCCCTCTCTAATCACGTGGTTGCTTCTTCTGACAACCAGGCCTGTCCTGCAGCCATGTAGCAGCAAGAATCACTTCCTTAGGGTAAGTAAGATAGTCATGCCATTCAGGAAATGCAGGATTTTTGAAGCTCTGTACCAGAAATGATCAGCAAAGATTATCTATTTTATTAAAAGAACCATGGTTACTGGTTGATTTGGTTCATTTTTTATAGGTTGATCATAACAAAAATTATTTGCAGACAGATATACTTTGTTAAATGTAATCAAAAACTATACTGTTATATCCACTCGCCAATCACACCACTGTTGTATGTAAATTATATGTATGATATAAATGAAGTATCAATTATGATTAGATTTATTCCTTGGAATAAGAAAGAAAACTACATTTATTGAACACCAAGTGAAGCAATTTGTAGGTATCGGATCACCTAATGTTTAAAGCAAGCTCATGTGGATAAAGAACTTAGAATCAAAGATTCAAAATGAACTTTCAGTAAGCATGAATTGTATTCACTTCTGGCCCCAGAGTCCACATTATTCTCATTAATTCAGTAAAATAAAACACAGTTGAATTATTAATAATATATTTTATATTTTCTTAATCAAAGATTCTACAGGGAAATTCCCAGGCTATTTTGAATATGGTTTACAGTGACTCCAGAGGAAGCTCTAATACACTGGCCAACACAATTCACAACACTGATCCTCACTCCTAGGAAACACTTCAGGAACAAAGTTGTTCATCCCATTTCTGCTTTCTCTATGCATCTTTAGAGTCAGTTTCATTATATTTGCTATCACTATGGTACAACAGTCCAATTTTTTTAGGAATAGTTGTTCAATATGTGTGAATATGTTTATATATAGACATGTTTTATGTATGTACATATTCATATATCTATGTGTAACATCAGGCTACAAAATTTGATTTTAGAGACAAAGAAATTTTCACTCCTGTTGCTACAACTCATCACTACATTTTCCCCATCTTTGTGTTAGTTTTGATGTACTTAAAATAGTTTTGTCTTTGGTAATTCAATTCAGCTTAATGGGAATAGATGTTTCACCTATGGGATTTGACTTTTACACATCCCCATTCTTTTTACGTTCCTTATGATCACAAGGGATTCTAAATTTTTTTCTGGTGACTGTTTGCCATGCTGTGTTATGATCAGGAGCGTAAATTTCAGTATCTCCTGGTAAGAGAAATTTCCTTCTAACTTCCTCTAGAGTGACTTGTATCACTCTAAAATTGCCTCCTGAGAGCTTTCCTGCACTGGTTTCTGGGCCTTACTCACAGTTTAAATGTGGAGAGAAATGAACAGTGATTGATGATGCTAAATTCTTGCAGAGTCAGTGTTTGCAATCTTTCAACTGTACGCTATTCTATCAGTCAAGTATCCACGTAACAACCCACAGGAAATTGCTATGTATAACAATGAAACATAACTAGGCTGTTATTTCACAGAAAGATTTCCCTTTTAGAGCTGGGAACCGTTTTAGGCCATGTAACTCCTATGCTACGGTGCTTTCTTCTCTTCTGATACACCGAGGATGCCACAAATGTGCACACATTTTATAAAAGGAAAAGACTGTATTAAAATTGTAATACTCAAGTCATGTTTGGCTCTAAAATTACAAGAGACACAAAATACAATATACAAGATAACAGATGGTGTCACATATATTTAGTATTTTTTTCAATTAGATCATAACTGTGTACATTACTGAATACAGTTTTTCCTTTCATAAATTGTGTATACACTTTTTGCCTCCTCTGTATTTTACATTCTTGTCTCACTTGTCTTTCCCCCTTCACTGTCAACTTCATAATCGCTATGTAAGTTCACAAAGAAATGGCAGGATTTGCACTTTTTGTACCTTCTCAGCTAATCAGATGATTCTTGATGAGAAGTTACTCAGGGTGAAAGGGTGAAAGCTGGCTTTGAATGTCTCTCTATTTCTGTAACCTTCTGGGAGGTCTACTGTTAAATTTGTCCTGAGCCACTTACTATATCATGGTTGATTATAGAGTTAGGGAAAAAGCACTGCCAAGCTGTCACACCTTCCTTAATTTAGTTGTTATCTCATTGCCATAATTACTCAAATGATAGTATGACATTCTACAGTCTAGGAAAGAATTTTTGACCACATTTTGAAAATAATGCTCCTAGGCGTTTAAGGCTATGGTTGAAGTGCAAATTTCATAAAGCAAGGGTGCATTTTCTCATAGAAATATTTGTTACCTATAAATTGTATTTTATAATTTTCAAAAATATATATAATAACAATAAATGTATCAATTGTAATACAATATAATTTATGGCCTAAGGATTATTTAATCAAGCCATTGGATTAACCAACCCCCTGATTAAGGGGTTAGATTTCTGAGGTCATATTTGGAGGAAGAAATTTCAGTGCATCTTTTTGAGATGATTGACTTGTGTGTGGCGACCAGGTCAATGGTTTATTGTCAGTCTTTTATACTGATTCACAAGATGCATAAATAAACAACAAATTGACAAATAAATAAGGATATACAACAAATCTGTCATTTAAAAGAATTCCAAACAATTTATGTAGAAATTCTCCTTTGGAAGGAAAAATACAGCTCCCACTTTCTAGGTTTGGGTGTGCTTACTCACTACTTTGCAGAGAATATAGGATGAAAAGAGGCAAAGTGGAGAACTTATAACAGAGGAACCTGAAAAGTACTACCTTAGCCAAGAGGTTAAGTTTAAAACATTATGTCTGAAGGATTGTTAATTGCCCTAGAATAGAGTAACAGTGTTGAAAATCTCTTGGAAGTGTTTAAGGGTAACTCAAATCGTAGTCTGGCATGGAAAGTCTCCTAAAATTTGTCCCCACTAGTCTCTCTCCTGCTCTCCTTTCTTTTTCTTTCATTCTCACTTTTTTTTTTTTTTTTTTTTTTTGTAGAGACAGAGTTTCACTTTATTGCCCTCGGTAGAGTGCCGTGGCGTCACACAGCTCACAGCAATCTCCAACTCCTGGGCTTAGGCGATTCTCTTGCCTCAGCCTCCCGAGCAGCTGGGACTACAGGCACCCGCCACAACGCCCGGCTATTTTTTTGTTGCAGTTTGGCCGGGGCTGGGTTTGAACCTGCCATCCTTGGTATGTGGGGCCGGCGCCCTACTCACTGAGCCACAGCGCCGACCTCATTCTCACTTTTATTCTATCCTGTTTCTTTCCTTTTTTGTGTTTCTGAGAATTAAAACAGAATTCTGTAAAATGGACCATCCCAACAGAAGTTACTACAGGAAATATTCCCGAGTCTCAAGAATAAGGCCTAGTTCATAGTCAAACCTTCAAAAGACAAATTATAGGAGAGAAAATTATGAATATCCATGGGAAAAATCAATGACTATCACCTAGAATATAGGTAAAATAAAATATTTAGATTGAATCACATATAATGATTTAATTTTCACTTGGTAACTTTTTGAACAGAATAGGAAATATGTGAAGCCATTGCAATAACCTTAGAGTCAATTTTTTTTGTTTTATAAGATTGGAACAAAAAAATTATTCGAAAGAACACCAATATTAATCTTTAAATAAGAGCACAATGCCATTTTTCTATCTGTGGAACAGTATTACAATAATCTTTGAGTCCTAATACATATTCAAAACTATTTGGCAAATTGATCATAAAAAAAGATACTTGAGATTTAAACATGTTCTTACTGCTTCAACTATGAAAGTTTTAAGTACATTTGAGTGTCTGATACAATGTACTATTGAATATGTAGAAATATGAAATTATATAAATATACTCACGGATACACACACAAACACATACTCTGATTAGCAATTAGGTATGCCTAATAAGCTCTTTATTTTATTCAATTCTAATGATTTAATTTTTTTAACTGATCATGCATGGTATAACATTTAAAAGATAAATGATGATATATATGCACTAAGAATAACGACCCTTTTGGTTCACTGGCTGTCATGGACAAAAGAATTGCAGGTTCTTATTTGTATTTCAGAAATATATTATGCAAATAAAATGTTATACATCCTTAAACATTTGTATATGTGACTATAAACATTAACGTAACATAAATGCTTACAGACATATATGTACATATGTATATTCATTACTTCATGAATAACTCAAATTAGGGTTCTAGAGGTAAAATAACTACACATTTTAAAATGTAATGAGTTTGACACATTTTTATCAATTGAAGTTATATCCAGTTAGTGCCGCCTGCCTACAGATCCTCTTAACACAAAATTATATCAAACTGGTTGAACTTCATAAATTTTAAGTGAATAATTTCGTTTTTCACATTCAACATGGTTGAATACCTGTTTTAATGTTTAATAATTATCACAAGCCACTTATTTTCAACCGTTTTATTATGTCTTAATTCATCTTTCTTGGTTTTTTATATTTTTCTGATTGAGTTATAGGTCCTATTTCTATGTTAGAGAAATTAACTTATCAGATATTTGTCCTTTTGTACACATTTTCAGTTAGTCTTTTGTATCTGATGACGACATACCAAAATTTGACATTTACTACATAATAATCATTGCTCGACTATTTTATGTTCTTATGGCTTTGAGTCAGATTAAGAAAGGCTTTTAATGACCTGTGACTATACATGGTTTTATCTTTTCTCATAGTATTATTGTGGTTATATTATTTTTGTTTCATTTTTGAACTATTAGGCATTTATTTTCATTTAAAACATGATTTATAGATCTTATTTTGTGTGTATGGGGGAGGGGGAAGATGCTGTTTTTATTTTTATGTACCCTACTTGCTGAACTGCCTTTATTGGATCTCTTCCCCCATTGATTTGCAATGCTGTATTTATCTTAAGTGATATTTTTAAAATGCATGTTTTTAATAGAGACATTCATTTACTCACTTATTCAACAAAAATTTATAGAAGTGATTTTGTGCAATTTTTAAAAAGTTTTAAATATACGTGTGTGTGCATGTGTGTGGATGCAGTCATGAGTTGTTTAATGATGGGGATACATTCCTAGAAATGCACTGTTAGGCTATTTCTTCCTTTGCAAACAGAGTGTACGTACACAAGCCTAGATCCCGGAGCCCACTATATACCTAGGCTATATTTATATATATTTATTTATATAGTATGGCCTATTGCTGCAAGGCTACGAGTCTATAAAATATGTTGCTGTATTGAAGACTGTAGGCAACTGTAGTATAATAGTAAGTATTTGTGTATATAATATATAACCATAAAAAGTACAGTGATAATATGATATTATAATCTTATGGGACAACTGTTGTATATGCAATTAGCAGTTAACTGAAATGTCACGCATAGAAACATATATGCACACACAGAAGCATAAGTGTATGTGTATATACATGTGTATATTTTCTGTACATATATACAGAAAAAGGCATATATGTCAATATTTAACATCTATATTACTTTTCAGCAAACAGGTAGGACATTATAGTATCATTTTTATAGCCACTAACAATATTGAACAATTGCAGCCAATCTAGTTTAAAACACATTGGGAAACACTGTTATTTTTTCAGAATTTAACTGCATTAGTATATACCTTTTAATAATATCTCATGTACGGTTTTTAATTAACCGATATTTATTGTTAAAGTGATGAATATAGCTTTTCAAAAACATGTTCGATAGATTGAGTTTTTATATGAAAATTATGGTCTTTATAAAAATTATTTATGAACTCACTTGGGTATTTTTGGTGCTCTAGTAGAGAATATTATTTTGTTCACATTATTCGTGTTTTACAGATTTGGTAGTTTCTTCCATATGAATGCTGGGCAGTAGGATGTTGTTGGCTTGGGGAATAAGTAGAGTAGTTCTCAAAAAAATTTATATATTTTTTGTAATTCTGTTTCTCCTAATGTTCATGTTTGAAGTTTATATGTCCCTAATAACTGCTTCTAAGCACTATTTAAATCTATTTATATAAAATGTGAAAATTAATGTCATGATTTTGTTTACATTCTCATATGGAAATATGATACCGCTAATTCTAATTTATGTACGTTTCTACTTACTCCGTTAAGTTTGCCTTGATGAATTTTGCAGTTTTCCCCCAAAGAAAAAGTTATTACATTTATTTATATGTTCTGTAATATTCTACTTTATTTTTTTAGTTGATTGTTATTTCCTGAATTAGGCCTATTTTCTACCTCAATTATTACTTTTAAGTTGGATGTTCATTATTATATTGACTCCTTTCTAGTTGAAGAGTTTATGTACTTTAGAGCTTTCTTCTAACTTTACCTGACAGGTTCCATAATATAGATTTGTTTTTAAATGAAATTTTTTACTTATTATAGTCTTCTCTTAATCATAATATTTATTTAACATTTTTTAACTTCCCGTTTATTATTATCCATCTATTAATAACTTGTAATTTTAATTGCAATTTGATCATAGAATGCTTTGTATAATCATTACTATTTGAAATTTTTAAATCTACTCTTTTTTTTTTTTTTTGTGGTTTTTGGCCGGGGCTGGGTTTGAACCCACCACCTCCGGCATATGGGACTGGCGCCCTACTCCTTGAGCCACAGGCGCCACCCTTTAAAGCTACTCTTTAGAGAAGAATATGTAGTCCTTTAGGAGTATTTTTTTGTTTTCTAAATATAGAGTTAGATATATTAAAAATGTTATTTACATTATAAATGGTGTGATTCGTTTACTTTATATTTCTACATGTATTGCTCCATTATCACGAGAAATGCAAATTAAATTTTTATTTTGTTATACATTTCCCAGTTAATTTTCTGCAACTTTTAGAAGATTTTTGCATGTTATGAATCCGACAAAGGCCTGATAACTAGAATCTACAGAGAACTCAAATTAAACAATAAGAAAATGCAAATCAAAACCACTCTAAAATATCACCTAATCCAAGCAAGATTAGCCCACATCACAAAGTCCCAAAACACCAAGTGCTGGCGTGGGTGTGGAGAGAAGGGAACACTTCTACACTGTTGGTGGGATTGCAAACTAATACAGGCTTTTGGAGAGAAGTATGAAGAATCCTCAAAGATCTAAAAATAGACCTTCCATTTGACCCTGCAATCCCATTACTAGTTATCTACTCAGAAGAACAAAATCATTTTACCACAAAAACATTTGCGCTAGAATGTTTATTGTGGCTCGATTCATAATTGTCAAGTCGTGGAAGCATTGTAAGTGCCCATCAAGTGGATCAACAAACTGTGGTATATGTAAAACAAGGAATATTATTCAGTCATTAAAAAGATGGAGACTTTACATCATTCACATTTAACTGGATGGAAAAGAAATACATTGTTCTTAGTAAAGTATCACAAGAATGGAAAAATACATATCCAATGTACTCAATACTAATATGAAATTAATATATAAATAATTATACACTCATAAGAACAATAAAACACTAATATAGTCCAGTTTGGGAGTAGCGGAAAGCAGGAGAGGGTGGGAGGAGGACTTTTGGCAGAAGGAAGGAGGGCATGAGGCGAGATCTCACTTAATGTGCACACTGTGAGGGTGTACAATATGCTCCCTGGATGAGGGGCTCTTGTACAACTGGAACATTACCCTGGAAGTGAGAACAATGTAACCTAACATTTGTACCCTCATATTAATTTGAAATAAAAATAAATAAATAAATATTAAAAAATTCGGTACTTAGGCTTTAAGGTTGTGATTACTTCTGTATAGATATTCATGAATAGAAATTATGTCTGGGATTATAAATTCTCCTCCTTTTTAACATATATCCTTTGGCATTAAAATTGCATACCTATTTTTTTTTGCAGTTTTTGGCCGGGGCTGGTTTTGAACCTACCACCTCTGGCATATGGGGCTGGCACCCTACTACTTTGAGCCACAGGCACTGCTCATCATACCTATATTTTTAAAATAGGCTAATTGTGATAGAATTCATACTAAATTAAACGTATTAAAATTTGTACATTTAAAAACAATTTGGCACATAGACATCTGTGATGCAGTCACAAGAATAAAGATAAACGTATCTATATTTTCTAAAGCTTCTTTGTAATCCTTTTCTTCCTTACAGCTGCTACCTCCTCACTCCCAGATGACTATTAACCTGCTTTATTTACTATGTAGAAAACCCTGAATAATAGAGATTTTGGGTCCAAGAGTGGTTCTAGAGGAACAGAATATTAAAGATGAGTTTCCTGGGTTTTCTGGAATTGACTATCTAATCTGATTAGAGTTAAAGATGTTAATCACTCTATCTTCATTAGTAAAGAAACCCTAATGTTTATGGTGTGATATGGCAATAGAGATACACTAAATATCTGCATTGGATATTCCTATTCATCCAGTTATATGAGGCAAAGAGCCAGGCTACTCTGTGTGTGATATTTTCAGACATTTTTTGAAATAGAATGAATATGATGATAGTATCTGGCTGCCCTAATAGTGAAAGAAAAGGATGAGCTCAGGGATTCGCATTCCCAGCTCAGGTGCTGCATAATCACATAAGAGATTCCGCGCCCTGAAAGAGATTCTTATCTTCTGTATCTGCAGAGCTGAACTTTTTGAAATTAAAACACAAAATCTTATTCTAGGACTGGCTAAATCACAACACATATGGACCTCTCAGCCTTGCAAGGGTGTCTACTGTTAAAGTGAAGGCATTGACTGGGCAAAAATAAGATCTTCTAAGTCAAAATGGGGGCATGTGGAAAACTCTTGGTGAATCTGAAGACATTGAGTTTAGTGGAAAAGGTCTCCCCACCCCACCAGTAGTGGCCTCCCAACCTCCAGAGGTAGCCATCTCCTCACCACTAGTGGTACTGGCCTCTCCTTTCAGAGTGGTATTGACCTTTCTAATTCTTTTCAAGTAAATGAAGTTTACATTGCTTAAGAAAACTGTAATGACCTCCCCTGAGGCAGTTACCATTTGAGGAGACAATGTTCTTCTCAGGTCCCACTTCTACCATCCCTCTTTTTTCTACACCCCTAACTAGACTCATTTTCTAGCAGGCTCCTAAAGGTATAATGTGTGACCTGTGAAAAAGCATGTTACACTTCAGAAGATCTATGACTTTCCTGATTTATACAGATAAGAATATGGAGAGAATGTATTCTGGTGGTGTGGCATATTGGTGAAGAAATATAAAACTGGATCAGCTCAAAAGAATTTGTTGATGTGAGCTCTCACTAAGTAGAAATTTTGCATTTAATGTTACACCTGATGGAGGTAGAAAGGGCTGAGTTTGTTTGGTTGTTTGGCTGAGTTATGGACCAAAAGGTGGTCTACTGTGAAAAAATTAAAATTTCCAAACATGAGTTGTCTTAATATAGAAAAGGGGATTCAAAAGCTTAGAGATATTTGAATGAGTGGATTTGTCATTTGAGAACTACTCACCCACGTTGGGAGGGTCCAGAAGATACAAATTTCACCAATACTGTGAGAAACAAATTTGTGAGAAAGTCCCAGTATTTGTGAACCTCTTCTCTATAGGCCAGATCTTCTACCAGGAAATGCAGTCACTGAGTTAGGAAATCTAAACAGGATATAGTAATTTCTTCTGGGGCGGCAGGGGAAAGAAGGTGGCATCACTCAATTGACAAATGCAAGGAGAGGTAGTTAACTTAATGATCTGCATAGTCAATGCAAAGAGCAAAGTACTCATATAGTCATTGGCTAATTGACCACTGTGTTCCTTCAAGTGAAATAAATAGGCATCCTGCTGAATTCTCACTTCATCTTTTAAAGCAGAAAAAAAAATGTTCTAGATTATATGAACAAAGTCTAATGGAGAGTCAGGGTCCCTCTAGCAATTTCCAGATTTGAATGAGTTTACTGACCCAGAACTTTCTGAATAAAGTAAAGGCCAGATCTCTTTGAAGAAAGACCTTGGTACACTACTGAAAATTTATATTGTTAATTTTTCCCCAAAGGGACCTATCTAATTTACCAGGATAACTGTACACTGGGGTAAAGAATAAACTTAGACCCTTTGGCAATAATGGCGCATTAATTCCAGGAAACCCAAAATGCCAGTGTGGCCCTCCGTTTAGAGTAGGGACTTACATAAGTCAAACGTCTTAGTTCAGATCTGTCTCTCAATAGATTTAGTAGGGTCCCCTGTGGTTGTTTGCTCAGTTCCAAAAATTATAAATGGAATAGAGCCTGGCACAATCCCCACTTCAGTTCACTGACCTCTGGAGTGAAGGCTATTATATTATTTCAGGCCAAGTGAAGGCCATTGCAACTGCCTCTGACTAGAAATATAATAAACCAAAAGCAATGCCCTATTTCTTGAATGATCGTAGAGAGTAAAACCATCATTGAGTAACTTGAAAGATGCAAATGTATTGATTCTCACCACATCCCCATTCAAATCTTCTATTTGGCCTGTGCAGAAGACAGATAGACCTTGGAGAATGTTAGGAGATTATTAACCTGGTTAATTGCAGCTGTTGTACAAGGTGTATTTTCATTGCTTCACTTTTCAATTCACCCTGTTTTACCTGGTATGCACCTATTAATCTTGGAAACATATTCTTCTTCATACCTGCACATAGGCTCTTAAGAAGGAGATCATTTTCCACTGGGGATGCAGGCAATACACTTTAACTCTTCTATCTCAATGGTATATTAACTCTTCAGTCCTAAGTTATAATTTATTTCACAGTGATCTTGATTGCATCTATAATCTGAGTGTGCCCTTGAAAATTCATGTGTTGGGGTGGCGCCTGTGGCTCAAGGGGTAGGGTGGCGGTCCCATATGCCGGAGGTGGCGGGTTCAAACCCAGCCCCGGCCAAAAACCAAAAAAAAAAAAAAAAATTCATGTGTTGAAATTAAATCACCAATCTGATAATACTAAGATGTGGAAAAGCCTTTAGGAGGTGATTACATCATGAAGAAAGAACGTGCATGGACAAGACTGGGGTCCTTATGGAATGACCTGAGGAAGCAGACTCACCCGCTTCTAGTCTTTCTGCTATGTGAAGACAGTCTTCCTACTCTGTGGAGGACACAGAACACTGTGCCATCTTGAAAGCAGCAAGCGACTCTTACAAGATACTTAATCTGCCTGTGCCTTGATCTTGGACTTTCCGGACTTAAAAATAGTGAAATATAAATTCATTTTGTTAAAAATTATGCAGTTTTAGGCATTTTGTTACAGCAGGAAAAAAATATTAAGCAATTTTGTTTTTCTCTTTCACCTATTATAACATTAGTCCATTATATTGAAAATATTAGGCTAATGTGGACCTAGTGAATAAGAAGTGGCAGCTAATCTAGACTTACTGGTAAGACATTTGTGTATCAGAATGGGAAATAAATTCAACTACAATTCAGAACACTTCTCCCTCAGTTCAATGTGTAGGGAGGCAGTGATGTGGCATGCATTGTGGAGATTTTCCTTTTAGGGTGAAGAAGCAGTTGCTGCATCTGGCCCCTTCTGCAACCAAGAAATAGGAACAATCCTCCTTTTGGAGGGTTGCCTTTTGGGAGGCAACATATTTTTCATGTGGGTTTGTTACTCTGGCTCTTTCTTGAGTGTGGCCTGAAATATGCTTGTTTTGAGTGGGCTTCAGAATAAGAGAAGGTCCTCAGAGAGGCACAGGCTAGTGTGCAAACTACTCTGCCACCTGGGCCATATGACCAATCACATCCAATATTGTGAGAGGTGACAATGGCAGATAGGGATGGTTTTTGGTGACTTTCATGGGTCCCATGGGTGAATCAAAGAACCAGACTGTATGATTTTAGAGCAAAGCTTTCATGAATAACTACTTTTGATAAAGGGCTCTCGCATGCCACTGACTGACACTTATCTATGGACCAAAAAAATTACCATGTGACCTGAGCTACCCATCACAAACTGGGTATTAACTGACCCACTAAGTAGTAAGTGCGGTATGTACAAAAATACTCTGTCACCAAATGGAGGTCGTATATATGTGATTGGCCCTTAGAAGACCCTGAAGGCAAATGTTACATTAAAAAAGTAACTCAAATGCCCATGGTCTCCACTGCTGTTTCCTGTCTTCTCTTTCCCAGACCACATCCATGGCATTTAGGAAAGTTCACAGGGATCAGTTGATAGAGGAGGAGATGATTCAGGCCTGGGTACCTCTGTTTCTACACAGTGTCATCCTCACCTGAGGGTGGATAGCTGTGGCACTACAGCTCCTTCCTGGAACTTCCCTGAAGAACAGAGGTAAAGGAAATCATCCCAGTGGGCAGGATTGTTCACCTTGTTTGGAAAGAGAAATGGCCAGATGTATAATTTCAATCTTATTCATTAGCTGTATCCAGTTTGGCTGGATTGTTAGGGCTTAGAAGGGACATAATTGGAATATTGGTGATAAGAGTTTGGGGAAGTGGAATATGCAATGATTTTTCTAAATGGACAAAAAATGAAGATACTTGTGTTCTTATAAATGTTTACAAATGGGTGATCAGCCTGGAGGATTTTAATAATTAAATTGATAGGATAGTGTGTTCAGTGGATACTAACCAGCCTCTTTCTCCAGCCACCCCTGTCATCACTTAATGGGCTCATGAATAAAGCAGCCATTATGGCAGAGTCAGAGGTTGTACAAGGCTCAGCAATATAGATTTATATTCACTAAAGCTGACCCATCTATAATCATGAATGAGTGATCAATATGCCAGCAACAGAGACCAACACGGAGTCTACAGTATTGCACCGCTCTCTAGGGTGACTGGCGGGGTAGCAGGCTGATTGCTCTGCTTCCACTATGAAAAGGGCAGCATTTTGTTATTCCTGGATAGATACTTTAGAGATTTTTCTCTCCTGAATACAATATTTATACCAAAACTACAATGTATGGATCTTCAGAATGTCTTATCTCCGGTCAAGTTATCTCACACAATATTATTTCTAAACAAAGTACTCACTTTATACCAAAACTATTCTGGCAATGGGCCAATTTGCATGGACTTCACTAGCCTTACCATGTTTCCCACCATCCTGAATCAGCTGGCTTGGTAAAATGATAAAATGGCTTTGTAATGTATCAGTTACAGTGCCAGGTACATTGCAATAGGCTGGAACAAGTTTCTTCAGAAAAATATGTCTGCTCTGAATCAGGATGCAATATAACATCTGTGAGGCAGCGTCAACTGGTAAAGGAAAATAAAGCATCATAATAGACTACAGAGTAAAAGGTCTTAATATCATAAAAGAGATGTTTAGAAAAGAACTCTCTAGAAAGTTATTTGGAGAAACAGTGATGAAACATTTCCGAAGAATGTTAGTACATCCCGTGTATGGGAGTTGGAAATCAGCCTGAGTAAAAGTGAGACCTCATGTCTACTAAAATAGAAAAACTAGCCAGGTGTAGTGGTGAGCAGCTGTAGTCCCAGCTACTTGGGAGGCTGAGGCAAGAGGATTGCTCAAGTCCTGCAGTTTGAGGTTGCTGTGAGCTATGATGCCACCGCATTCTACCCAGGGTGACAGAGTCAGACTGAGAAAGAAAGAAAGAGAGAGGGAGGGAGGGAAGGAGCTTTCAGATGCCATTCTGATTGCTATGAACAATACTCTGCCGATTTTTGCTTTGTCCTCTCATGAAGTGTTATCATTTTGAACAAATATTCTGTGCTAATTAATTCTGAGGCCTGCAATTGCGTTCACCTTCCCGCAGTATCCTCACTCACCTTGGTTTGATCTTTGACAGGCCTTCCTTAGGTGTACTGGTTGTGGGTTACAAAACATTCACAGATTTAAAAAAAAAAAATTCACATATTTAGAGAAGTTGGTTTGCAAATTTATTTCTCATTATTATTATTGTATTGATATAATTTTAATAAACTTAAGTTTTGGGCAAATAAGCTTAAACTCTCAATGGTAAACATATCTGAGAATGAAAATAAATTGTTTCCTGCTTTGTGATAAAAAGTACTGATTATCCTTTATCTTTTCTGGACATATCTGCCCTTTCTTTCTATTACTACTCTAGGACTAAAAATTATTAACTTGAGGTGACCTTAACAACAGCTTATAAAAGTGTACAGTTTACTTAAATTCTTTTTTATCTGACCTTTACTAGACTTGGTTACGATGGATTATTCTGGTCCATATTGTAGTTATTTTTTCAGTTCTAGCATGGCCTTGTAATTCTCTATAAAATTTCTCAAGAGTAACATCATTTATCATCTGCTAAGAATATTTTTTAAAATGAAATTCTTCCTATTGATTAGTATATTTTCATTATGGTTTAAAGAGACTTCGAAGTGAATGATTTAACCTCGAAGACCCAAGAGATATTGCATTTCTTGACAGCTATTTTATGCCTCAGGTTGTGTAAGGCACAGAGCTAAGGAATTATTTTTTCCCCTCAATGACAAGCGCCAGGTTTTATAAAACATCCCTAATTATAGAATATCTTCCTTTTAATAAATAAAAACAGTAAAGACTTCAGAGAGAGGACTACATTTTTTTTCTTCCAGGTGAAAAAGGGATAAAATGAGAGAATATTAATTCTCGTTTTGCCAGACAAAAATGAGAATATTTGTGTAGCATAGTGTAATAATCCCTTGAATAATATATATTGATTGTGCTTTTTGCTTTTTTAGCCAAATACTCAAAATATATCTGCTTATAAATTCTAGACACATTTTGAGCTCTATTCTTAAGTCTACTTATGTAATTCAAAGAAAAATACACGCAGCTTCCTTTCACCTATAATTTGAGTATTTTGAATCTAATTGGTTACAATTGAGTCAATCCATGATCTGTTTTTCCTTGCAATGTTAAACACATAAGCTACGGTGTTTATGCTATTTAATTGTGATTAACTTGTGAAAAATTCATTGTGCCCTGAGATTTGCACAGCTTGTTTAAAAATTATGTATACAGTTTTGAAGAATAAGAATGATTTGACAAGTAGGCAGCCTGCAAAGAAACAGACACATGAAGGGAAAAGGATCAAAAAGGAATATAGCTGGTGAATTCACACTGTAGGCTGCAGGGTCTGGCTACACTCCAAGGGGTTTGAAAGAACAAGCAGAGATGAAATACAGAAGGAAAAAATAGAGACACGAATCTCAAGGTGGAGAAATAAAAGACCATTTGACATTCAAAAATGAGTTTTCATTTTACATGTTGGACACACAATGAACTCATCTCAGCTTAACTTAGTTAACAATATATGCAACTGCTTTCCTAAATCAGAGGACAACACCACAAAAGAAGGTATTAAAAATAATTCTGCTAAATAATTTGAAGCTCCCATTTCAGTATTCATTGATTTCCCATAACATATAGAATAATGCTGGTAAATTACATATGAAAAGCTCTATTCCTAAGATTCATTTACAAGTCATTGAATCTTTTGAGATTTATTTCATGTATTTTTAAATTTTATTGCAAGATCTAATTGTAAATAAGTGCACTGTTTTAATTAAACATTATAAGTAACATTTTAGCTTTTAATTTTTAGGAATTTGTTAATTATCCATACATTTAAATTTTAATATTTATGTTTATTTTGGTTTTGTTTAAAATTCCACCCTATCGAATATCTGGACAGCAATGAACTTACTTTGGATTAGGGTATTTTAAAATGCTGTTGTGTAGAAATACATAAAGATTACAACTGGACAAGTAACCCATAGGCAGGGACCACAAAACCGCGCATGCTAAATTAAATGTGATAAGATCAAAGAATATATTAGCTTTTCATAAAATGCTATTTTAAATAATGGAATAGAATTTGTTTTTATTTTTTATTTATTTATTTATTTATTTTTTTATTTTGGCCGGGGCTAGGTTTGAACCTGCCACCTCTGGCATATGGGACCAGCGCCCTACTCCTTGAGCCACAGGCGCCGCCCTAGAATTTGTTTTTAATCCAGTGGACTTTATACATGCAAAGAGCGCCCAATTTTCATGTTTTTACATTCAGATCTTAAAGAAACAATACTTATGGGGAAAGAGAGCAGTAATTATTTAATGGCCATAATAAGAAAAAAGGGTAATTATTTATTGGAATTTCTCTATTTAAGAATTTGTGCTCTTCACATCCTGAAAATGCTGACAAAGTATTCCTCCAAAAGGCTCTTTTGCATTAGGCTTCCTACATGGGATACGTTCACCTGTGGATAGACAAGTACAGGGGCTCCCAACGTTGCCTTGAGGTCGCCGTCCATAGGAAAACTGGGCGACTGTAGCTAAATATACCTTTATCTCCCATTTGCCCTATGGATGGCAGCCTTAAGGGCAAGTTTTGGGAAACCATACATTTACATTTTAATATTGATTTAATTTGCATAACCTCGATACATTTTGAGGCAGTACATATTTTCATATTTTTATTGTTAGGTCAGATTTATCTTTTGTAAGTGACTAAAATATTCATTATTCTTACTTTCAATAGACTTTTCAAAGTTATTATTGATTTATATATTTATATATCTTTTGCAGTTATTTTCTCCCAGCCAATTCTCCATTTTGCTCTGGGAGATTATTCCCTTGAACAACCAGTATTTCTTAAAAAGGATTTTTTTAATGTAACTGCTATGAAGCTTATTCTATACATTAATGTATAACCAAAAATAAATATCAATGGTCCCTGAGAATACTCTCCATGCCTATTTCATTAAGAAACTGATAAATACTGAAATCTCATACCTTTCTGTGCATTCGGCCAAATTCATTTTTTAATTCACAGTTACATTGATTTGACCAGGACATACTATGCATGATTTCTATGAAAATAATGTCTCATCTAGTCCTATTAAAATTATAGTAGTGGGAGCTTTCATTTGAGAAAAGAAAATATTTTTTTCCTACTCTTCATTTTACTTCAATGTCAGGTATATAAATTCTTTTTTTCTAGGTCTGTGATCTGGGAAATGATTTTTTGGAAGCATCTCTTAAAGCTTTGTAAGAATGACTTGTAGACGAGTTTTTTATCTTCTATATAGCTAGACTTGAACATGCATTCTTGAAGTGTGGAGGGAAAGGTCACCAAGAATATTATTGTTCGTTAGAAAAAAAAAAAAAAAGCAAATTTCTACTGGGATCATTGCTTAGGACAAGAAAATAGAAACAATACGTTTTTTAAGGGAAATTTTAACAATTTACTTTTCTTCAGTGTTCCCATTATCAGTTTCATTTTCCTGCTGGCTTTGGTTTGTGTGTTTCAAACAGAATGATGGACTCTGTCTGCAGTCATATGGTGACTCAGTCCTAATGGAATTTCAGTGAGGGAACAATGGTTCTTTCCATTCAATTGAATTCATATATTGTCTTTATGTCTCTTATAAGCTAGTGATTTGGAATTTAAATAAAATTAAAATCAGTTTCAGGCTAAATATTCCATTTGCTGTTCAGACATTTGGAATTCATCAGAATTTTGGGGTTATTTCTATGTATACTGTACTTTTTGCTATCAGTGCTGTCCCTTAAAATATTCGCCTTCACAAGGTTTTTCCAGGACAGTAATAAAGTGCCTGGAAAGTCATAGAACTGGCTTCCAATGTGGGAGGAAAAAGGTGATTTCTGTAAAGGAAAGAGAAAGAGGAAAATGTTTTGAGTTACATTGTGTTTTATAGAATTAAATACAGAGGAATTAGAGGACATAATATGCTAAAGCCACAAGGTACCATTTTCCACCATTCTGAACACTTTAGTATATAAACATGTCAAAGCTTCAGATATCTCTGAAGGAAATTATAAGACTTTCTGGATTTTGGAACATAAGGCCAAGCCAAACAAAAGGTAATCTTTAGTCCTGTTTTGCTCATTAGCATGGTTATCAAAATAAGATTTGAGTTTCAGTAAAAGAACTTTCTTACTTTTCTTCCTCAGCATGAAAGGGTTTCTGAACTTGAGTACTAAGTTTAAAATCTAAAGCCATTTGTATCGCTACCTTGAATCAATAGTAAGTGTATTCCATGTGTTTTGCATCCATAAACTGCCACTAATTGTTAACCCCAGTGGTTTTATGTGTTCCACTGTGGATAATGTATTTTAATTAAGAGTAATGTGATGAAGTATTTTCTCTTCTGTGCCACTAGGTTAGATGCGGTCATTCTGAGGGGTGTTCGCTTCTAGGTTAACCAAAGAACTAGGTTCCATTTTCTTCTTTCATGTTCAAAGCTTTGCTTCCCTCTGCCTCCCGTTCAGTGTCTTTTATTTTTTCTCAGTATTGTTTTTATTTTTATCAAATGTCACAAATGAGAAAATAAAAAGCCTCATCTGTGTTGCTTATTATTCTTGTTCTTCAGTAGTGTTTTGACTCAATCCACTCTTCTCTTACCTGACGTTTCTAAGCACATTATAATCCATTTCCTGGGGATACTTTTGACCTCTTACTTTTTTCCTTTGTGAAAGATGTCACTGTTTCTTATAAAATAATGTGACCTCTTTGTTTTTTCATCTAATATCATTTTAGCTATAACAGAATCTAAAGGATGCAGAACCCCTTTATTATAGATTTTGAGAGGATACTTTGATTAAATTATCAAAGTCACTTTTATTCTTTGAATCAAGACCTATCTGTGCCATATTCACTTCTACTTGGTGAAAAACTTTATAAGACTACATATGAAAATTAAAAGAAAAGCTTCTAACTTTTAAAAAAATTCTATCTCAAATGAAAAATCTAAAGTGATTATAAAATATGTTTACTTAACTAATTTTACTTTTACCCTTTGCAAACTGTGCCTTCAATCTCTAGCACAAATTTCTTCCGTTCATCTGTACTCAATATTTGGATTTCTGTTATAATCTTTAAAAGTGTGGTTTTATTGATTTAAATCTCTACTCAATTTCCAATTCACATCTGCTTCCAAAATTAATCTTTACTCACCCAGTTTAAATTGTAATTAAAATATTTATTTTGGATTCAGATAGGAAAGCTTTCAGTGTTGATTAAATTTTGAGTAAATGTCATATTTTAATAGCTGTTTCTTTTGTTTTGGTCAAATATTGCAATTTTATTATGCACAAAAGTATGTTAGTTAATACGAATTTTCAGGCATTTTAACAATACAAAAACTTATAGTTTACTTCTTAGAGCATAATTATTTAAAATGTGCATTTGAAAACTTTGAGGAAAAGCAATGGAACCTTACTCCTCCTGAGAGATTATTAATGTACCTAAATTTTACATATTTTGGTTAAGAAACATTAGAAGAAATACATATAGATCTTCATTAAAATTTGTTTCTGTCCTCCCTAAATTTCAATCTCAAAGTCAATTTTGAATGTAGGTTCCATTTTCTAAGGAGTCAATATTAGCAGGGCTGTCCATTATAATCCAATAACATAAATTATCTTCTATGGTTTTTTTGGAGTATCAGGTGCTCCACACTTTGGCTGCTATTGCTTTCTTCTTTCTATCGCTTTTGAATCTCTAATAACGGAAGGGGGATTCCAAAAATACGCATCTTTACCTAATGTCCCTTTTCTTTTTGTTCCTATTATTTTCAAATAGATTGACGGATTTCTAAATGTCATAACAGATTTGGAAAATTTGTAACAGAATTGTAATCTGACTTTTAAGTTGGTCTGACTTCTGACATTTACAATCATTCTAGCTTTATAGATACAGCAATAAAATATTTTGTGTATTTTCTTTTGGTTTTGAGCTCTAAGATACTTTGTTCATCTTTGAAAGGCTCCCCTCTTTTTTCATGAGTTTTGAGTGACATGATCTCACCTGCCCTGCACCGTAGCCCACAGTATGTTCTTTTTGTTTTCTTCTTGAGAACTTCCTTAAGATGCCAACCTTTGCTAGTCTATGAAAATCATGGCTTCTCCATCCCCTCGCTGGTAAAGGATAAGGCACATCTCCATTTTAAACTACTGTGTTCATGGGAGAGGCAGAACTACTTTCGAAGTTTCAGGATACCCTCTGCATGAGTCTTTCTTTTATTAAAGAGCACATACACTCATTTTCTCAGGTTCCATAGCAGTGAGAGTTCAGGTCAGAGTTCATCCTGAGAGTTCAGGTGAGAGTTCACCCACCACTTGCACTGCATTTGGACTGCAGTTAAGAGGTAGGTATAAGGATTACAAGTAATAGATTTGAAAATCATTGCATCCAGAATTCAGAGATTTCATTTCTAGCAATACAATTTTGAGTATTAATTATGTGATCAACAAAAGTTACTATATAGCAGCAACACTGTCTTCATATAAGCAGTTCAATCATGTAACTCTGGATGATTTTTCTTATCTATGAAGCCTCTAGGTGTGGTACATAAGCCCTCTTGGCATGATTCTATGTGTATCCAGCACATTTTAGTAAGAATGATTTCTGCTTCAATTAGCCAGAGATGATTTCTGTTACTTCAATCAATTTCTCATTTGATAAAATACATATATAAGGCTTGATGCTTAATAAATAAAAAAGCATATTATCACCTTTGATCTAATAGGATAAGAAATCAAGAATTTTGTTTTGTTGTATATACTTATAAATTTATAAAAACAAAAATATTTAATAAAATGTGTCTGTATATACACAAAGTTATTCTTTATACCTGTTGACCAAAAAAGTGATAAATATATGCCTATTATAAAAAATTGTCTAGAATTAATAAGTTAGTGTCACCAGCAGGAAAAACCTGAGCCTTAATATATGGACAAATAGTGATAAACATGAAATGTACTTTACAACACAGAGGGAGAATGACAGATTTAGATTCTGGACTTATTTCTGTCACCACTCAGCTCTATACCCTTTTATAAGACACTTCGTCTTTGTTTGGACCTATTTGCCTGTAAATTTGCTGAGTTAGATGAGGCCCTTGTGAGATTCCTGCCTTTAAATTTTAAGACTTGTTAATAGTTATTCCTAAAATAAATTAAGTAAATACCGAAGGTTAGACACATTTGCAACATTTTTATAAAAAAATATAGAAGAGAGTATTTACATCAACTAAATCTGAAATTATAGAACTAGCTAAAGAGCAATTTGGACAATGGTCATCAGATGTGGGAAAAAGCCCACCTTATCTAAATGCTGTAAGAACTTGTGAGACTTTATTAAAACCTACAGAATTTAAAGCCAGATACTTTAAAAAGTCTTTTCCCTATACATGTGTTGCTAGAAAACAGTTAATCCATCTTTAAAATTACCAAAAAAAGATTATAAGAAAAAAAAAAAAAGTAAAGAAAAGAATTCAATGTGTCTCCTGGCAACTGCTTTGGGAAATTTAGTTGGGTAAGTTGTCTCTTTACTCAATTTCACTTTTCCCATCTGCACCAGTCGCTCATGTGACAGTCTCTCTCCATGAGATTCTGGCAGCTCACCCAACGTTCGTTCCTGTAAATATTATCATAAGAAGGAAATATTTTAAAAGCTCATTTCCTTAAGGTACAACAACTAAAATTTTAAGATTCAGTTGCTAGTCAATGACAAAGTGAGACAACACTTTTTTTGACAAAATAATATGAAACTTTTTATACAGTCAAGGCTTTTCCTTTATCATACCAGTTAAATCTCAGCAGACTGAATACTCTTTTTTTGTTATAGCTATTACCCTGAGGTGAATGTAAAGTTTCTAAAATAGGAACAAAAATGTATCTTCTCCAAGGTTATCCTTACTTTGCTCATTTTGGTTCAGGGACTGCTTAGGCTCCTACTTGGAATCGTAATTTCTTTGTCAAAATTCCGAGAAAGGTTATAATATGATTTAATTTCTCTATCACATTGGAAGTTTGATTTCCAATTCAAGTTTTATATTTGCCCCATTTCCGTTGTCTCAGAGCCTCATGTATACAACACCATGAAAACTCAAGATTTCATACACACATGTGACCTCCAGTTACATTCTAAACCAGGAGTGATCAACAATGGTGTGATTACAAACTAGAGTGCATTTGGGGATTCAAAAGGACCTAGTTAGATTCCACAATAAAAGGAAAGTGCTATGACAGACATTGAATGGGAAGGGGCCAAGGATGCTAGATTTGTTACCTATTGTTTATTGTCAGTTTACATCCATTCTTATTCTCACTTCACCATCCTCACTGCTGTCTCTCTCCAATCTATATTAATTTTTTTTTTTTTTTTTTTTTTAGAGACAGAGTCTCCTTTTGTCGCCCTTGGTGGAGTGGTGTGGTGTCACGGCTTACAGCAACCTCAGCTCTTGGGCTTAGGCGATTCTCTTGCCTCAGCCTCCCGAGTAGCCGGGACTACAGGCGCCTGCCACAATGCCCAGCTATTTTTTGTTGCAGTTTGGCTGGGGCTGGGTTCGAACCGCCACATGTGGTATATGGGGCTGTTGCCCTATTCATTGAGCCACAGGCGCCACCCTCTAATCTATATTAATTAATTCAATAGATTAATTCAACAGATTTCTTGGCAACTAGGTTCAGATATTTTTATTCAGATGAATCCAATGGAATACCTCTACTACAGATTTGGAAAGTGGATGTAAAGTAATACCATCTTCCTGTGACTACTGCAATTTGCTACTGCTTAAGAAAGGTCACTTTTCTGCATCAGATTCCATTGTCTGTTAACCAAATGTCTGTTTCAGAAAAAAAAGTGGCTTTGGTGTCCACACTGCAGTCTTTGCCTGGAGGCTGCTGCCTCTGTGCTGCCATTCCCAGGACAGCTGATCCTAGAAATAGGAACCTTACAGTGAGAAATTATGTCAATAGATCTTTGGGAAAACTTTCTAACAATTTCACTCTTAAATTTGTTTCTTCAGCTCTTCCAATAACTTTGTAAACTCTTAGTTCCCTATATTAAGTATCTTACTATCTGAATACACAGAGGCGTGCACTATTTCCAGTGCCGAATCCCAATTCACTCAACTTCACTCATATTATGTATTGAAGTGCTCATGATGGGTCACAGAATGAAGATTCCTCTGTATTCCGTGAGATTTTAGGATATCCTCCAAGACTTCCACTTCATTTTTAATTATATTTATATTCAATTTATACAAATTTCTAGCAAACAGTAACGTAAAATATACTGAGAAAAAGCAAAGCAGTTACTACCTGGGAACCCAGAGTGGTGGGATGGTTGACAGGGAAAGGTCACAAAGAAATTGTTTGAGTGATGATAACATGCTCTCTGTTCACTGTGATTGTAGTTATGTAGGTGGGTATATTTGTCAGCATTTAAAGAAATGGATACTTAAAGTGGAAGCTATTTGTTTATGTAAAATATCTCTCTGTAAAGTTGATTTTAAATTATTTGCTTTTGAATAGGCTATGCCATATTCCAAAAAAAACCCATTTTTTTCACATGTAAAATTATCTGCTCATAGAACTTAACTCTTTATAACCTGTGAAACACAAACTATTTTTATACAGTTTTAATATACTCAGAATTTTTCAGTACTACTTCATCTGAGAGAGCTTGCTTTGTTTGAACTTTTCTAAAAACCATCTAACTCTGAATGTATCAACAATACTGACATATTTGTCTATGTAACACACTAATTTTCATCTGTAGTTTTCGTATTTATAGTGATTCTTAAATAAATACGTAAATGATTGTAAAACAAGGCCTTCTTATGTAAGTGTGCTTATCTATGTACACTATAGTATTACATTATACATTCCTTATTTCTTCTTTGACAGTAATATTTTGAATCATTGTTATAGTCTGGTAAGACATAGAAATCTGTTAGGCTGCTAATCAAACTGTTAGTTCATCTAAGACATCCTGCGTGCCTGCTATGTGATAGGTACAGTTTAAAGCACTGAAGATACTGCATTAATGATGATTAAAAAAGAAGAACAAGAGTAAGACCCTGACTGTACAGATTTTACATTCTACTGGGGGAGCTAGAAAACAAAAATAAATAAATATTATCAGATACAGGCAAAGGCTACAAATAAATAAATAAATAGAGAAGCCGCCCAAAGTCTACTACCTAAACATTGACATAGAAATGTGAGGAACTTCCTTTGAGGTAAAGTGTTACAGTATTTCTCACATTTTGGAGTTATAATGTGGAATTAGAATACAAAAAACAAGGACAAAACCTCGCACACCTGGGCTTTATGATAGTCTGAATGTCAATCAATTTTGCTTCCAAACCATCAATGCTTAATCTAATGGTTCTCTATCTCCTATTCTCTCATGAGCAAGTTTATATATAAATATATATAAAAAACACATGATTCTCTAGGTAGGATTCACGGCCATGGCCTGTTCCACATTCACAGTCTCCTACTTTTCTCTGTATTTCTCCACCCAAACCTCTTCTGTGTCACTGCCTTTGATCTCCAGTTGTTTAGGTCCCTGGCAAGAGAACTGTTCACATGTATCTAGAGTAGAAATCCACTGACTGCCAAGGAAACGTTTCTATTTTTCTTGCTTACTAAGCAAGGTCTGGGGATTTGGAGGTTCATTGAGAATTATGTAATATTCTTATATTGTTAATTACACATAAATTTTTCCATGTTTCCCACCATAATCTTTGCCATTTATCTTAAATTTTTTGTTAATCTAGCATAGAAAAACCTTTACAACACCAATGAGAGTAACGTTTCTTGCAGACAAGTTTTTCCCTACGGCAGGTGGCCCTGACCTCACCTCTCTGAATGTTTTATTTTTATTCCTCTCCACTGTTCTTACTTTCATTCCAGAAGGTCAAGTTGAATTTTCAAAACTTTGATATATTTTTCTCCCTGTCATGTATAGAATTTTCTCACTCTGTAGCATTTTTGACTGGAAGATCAAAATCTGTCTTTAAGTTGATTCCATTGTTCACAAAATTTCTGAATTTATCTTTGCTAACTTCAAATAATTTTTTTTCTGAACCAAAGTTCAAGGTCTTCTATCTACTGACAATAATGTTCACTTAGCCATTAAGAACTCCTAACTTTCTAAGTTAGAATATTTGAATTATTTTCAGTGATGCTCTCTCTCTCCCTTTTCTCTCTTTTTTTGGCAATTGAATCTGTAAAAAGTTTCATTCAGATGTGGCTCAGCATACCTCTAGATGATAACCTTTAGTTCCTTTGCAATACTCTCATCCTTTTCTTTTCCTATTTTATTATTAATAAATTCTAATAACATGTGCCAGGAAAAAAAACAAGAGAGAGAAGATGCTGAGTTTTAGGGGGGGCAGTTATTTATTTTTTTTTTCAACATACCACTGAACTTATTTATCTAAAACAGTGAATCTTCATCAGAATTGCCAAGGTTGTTTTTTTAAAACATACACAACTCAACCTTTCACCAGATGTAATGAATTAGGATTTCCATGGGAAGGGCTTGGGAAGATGTACACAGGCGCGCGGCCTTCAGACATAAGAAAAAATGCTCATCATCTTAAATCATCAGAGAAATGCAAATCAAAACTACTTTGAGATATCATCTAACTCCAGTGAGACTAGCCCATATCACAAAATCCCAAGACCAGAGATGTTGGTGCGGATGTGGAGAAAAGGGAACACTTCTGCACTGCTGGTGGGAATGCAAATTAATATTCCTTTTGGAAAGAGATATGGAGAACACTTAGAGATCTAAAAATAGATCTGCCATTCAATCCTGTAATCCCTCTACTGGGCATATACCCAGAAGACCAAAAATCACATCATAACAAAGATATTTGTACCAGAATGTTTATTGCAGCCCAATTCATAATTGCTAAGTCATGGAAAAAGCCCAAGTGCCCATCGATCCACAAATGGATTAATAAATTGTGGTATATGTACACCATGGAATATTATGCAGCCTTAAAGAAAGATGGAGACTTTACCTCTTTCATGTTTACATGGATGGAGCTGGAACATATTCTTCTTAGTAAAGTATCTCAAGAATGGAAGAAAAAGTACCCAATGTACTCAGCCCTACTATGAAACTAATTTAGGGTTTTCACATGAAAGCTATAACCCAGTTACAACCTAAGAATAGGGGGAAGGGGGAAAGGGAGGTGGGTAGAGGGAAGGGGATTGGTGGGATTACACCAGCGGTGCATCTTACAAGGGTATATGTGAAACTTGGTAAATGTGGAATGTAAGTGTCTCGGCACAGTAACTCAGAGAATGCCAGGAAGGCTATGTTAACCAGTGTGATGAAAGTGTGTCAAACGTCTGTGAAGCTAGTGAATGATGCCCCATGATCATATCAATGTACACAGCTATGATTTAATAAAAAAAAAAATCCTAGGTGTTTATTTTTTAACCCTAGCATCAACATCCTAAGTAGGGGCTTATGACTGGCCCCTATAGCTGTATGTTAGGCCCTTGTGCCTACAGATAGGATAAGGTTGGACAGGTGCCTGAGCTCCCCTTAGAGGCCAAAGACAGCACTCAAATGTACATTCATAACTACAGTGTATTCTGATTACTTACTTTTAAAGAGATTCTTTATTCAATATGGTAATACTTTATTTGGATTCCCTTAGCCAGGTTAGACCAGATTTATGGTAGACTATATTTCATAGAGTAATGATGTTTTTACAAATCATTTGGGGTGTATTCTTTTTGCCTAATTTTTTTAGAGAGTTTATATCACTTAAACAGTATGTTTCTTTAAATTTTGAAATAAGCTATAAACCTGCATGCACTTTTAAAAATAAGAGTAAGAACTTTTTAAAAATGTTGTAAGATTCATTAATCACATCTGAGCTATGTTTTCCGTTAACTGAGTTTCCCCCTCCCCCCCTCCCCCGGGGATCTTTTATTACATTTTTTACTTAAGTTTTGCTTTTTGTATAAGTCCATTGTGCATTGTTGTAAAGGAATACCTAAGGCTTGATAATTTTTGGTAAAGCCAAGAAAGAGGTTTTTTTGGCTTTTGGTTCTGCCGGTTGTACAAGAAGCCTGGCAGCAGCGACTGCTTCTGGTGAGGCTTCAGGAAGCTTTCCATTATGGTGGAGGGCAAAGGTGAGCAGGTTTGTCACATGGCGAGGAAGGGAGCGAGAGAAAGAGACAAGGGTGTTCCTAGTATTCAATCAGGTCTCACGAATACTAGTAGAACAATAACTCACTTATTACCACAGGGAGGGCACCAAGCAATTTATGAGGGATACACCTTCACGACCTTAACACCTCTCACTAAGCCCCACTTACGATATTGGAGAATAAATTTCAATATGAGGGTTAGAGAGAACAAATTTCCAACCTGTAACACTTTTAAAAATTATTCTCTATTATAGATGATTTTAATATAAAACATCTTCTTAATTTAGCTTAAACAAGGAATCTTATAAACCAGGAATTTCAAAAATGTTTTAGACTATTTACAATAGCACTCAATGATATCAACAAGTCAAGCTTTATTTCATCTCTCTACTCTGAACCCTCAACATTGGCCTCTGCAGGTAGTTAGCTGCTGTTTGGAGGATTTCCTACTCACTTCTAGAAAGATGTGAGTTCCCCAATACGGAATAAAAAATTATTCATTAACTATGACTGAGCCATATTATGTCACCTTCCTGCTCCTGATACCCAAACAGTTCATGAGTATATTAAAAATAGGTGGATTGGCTTAAACTTATCAAGATCCTTCTTTAGATGTAGATACATGTACAAAGTAATTTAAGAAGGGGAAGAGGAAATTGATTTTTTTCTAAGCAGCTCAGATGATTTCTATACAATTATTTTTGAATATTTGAAAGATCTTACAAAAACATTTTTATAACTATATTTTCAATACATAAATATGAAATGAGTAAATAATTTATTCATTTAACCAATATTTATTGAAATGCTTAAAAATTGGTTTCAAGGAGTATTACTTGTGTTTTCTAATGCTATGTCATCATTCTTAAGATCTCACATTAACTTCTCAATCTTCTTTATAATGGCTTCTTTTTTAATGACAGTATATCTTTGAAGTCATCAATACATAAAAATGTCTTTTCTTTTGCTTTCAAAAAAAATAACAAAATTTTAAATTAAATGCCTACTGTGTAGTAAGTACTGTACTAAAAACACTTTATTAATCATTTCAATAATCTATAAGGCATTATTACAACATCCAGTTTCAAGTAAAGAAATTGAGTGTAAGAAGGTTATGTAACATTTCCATGATTATATAACCAAAAGTGATAGATCTGGAACTTCAATCTAGGTCTTATCTGACTCAAAACTTATGTATGGGAGAAAATAATTCTTCCATTACCCTTTTATGTTCAGTGCCTGGGGCCCACAAAGCAAATTAATAATTGACAGATTAACAGAAGGAAAAAGAAACACAGCTTATTTATGAATGGTATGTCTTTACAAGTGGGAGAATTCAATAATGAATTACTCAAAGGGTAGTTAAAATTGTAGCTTATATACCATCTTAACAAAGGGAAAGTAATTTGGAAAGACTTGTCAAGATAAAGGAAAAGGGATTTGGGCTTCTAGGGAAAGTAAATTTGTGGAATATAAACACGTGGGAGAAACTTTTGGAAGATAAGGATTATTTATTTAGTAAAGTTTGTTGGTACCGACCCAACTCAGTACCAACTTACTGTCTCTAGTGATAATAGTTGTTTTTCTTCTCCTGTTGTGAAACAGGAAATTTATATTGCTTCTTCACAACAGAAATTTATACTCTGCCTTTTGGATAGACAGCTTTCCTGTGTGTGCTATTTCTAGATGGCCTTTGGCACAAAACAATTCTTACATCAAAATGGCAGATTTGGGATGACATATTATGATCCCCCTTTCCACAAACTTAACTTCTATGTAATACACTCTATCACTTACACAAAGAGTAATTTTAAAATTTTTTCTGCATTTCCAGAGATCTACTGACATGGCCTTTACATTTGGTGCCATAGCTTAGTGCAATGTTCGTTTCCCCTTCCTTGGAGGTTTATTTTAAGAGATTTTAATTTTACAAAAGTACACAATGATTTATCTAAAAAAGAATTTCCATTTACTATTTTTAACCAGCATTTCAACATAATTCTTTCACTACAAAAAGAATATAAAATTAAACATTTACCATATAACAAAGTTTGAGGAGCAGCATTAAATTACCCATAACTCAACCACCCATACACTATTATTGTTATCACCTGTTATAAAGTTTTTCCTAGTATTTTATTTATATGACTCTTTTCCTTTTTTTTTTTTTTTTTTTGTAGAGACAGAGTCTCACCTTATGGCCCTCGGTAGAGTGCCGTGGCCTCACACAGCTCACAGCAACCTCCAACTCCTGGGCTTAAGCGATTCCTTGCCTCAGCCTCCCAAGTAGCTGGGACTACAGGCGCCCGGCTATTTTTTGGTTGCAGTTTGGCCGGGGCCGGGTTTGAACCTGCCACCCTCGGTATATGGGGCCGGCGCCCCACTGACTGAGCCACAGGCGCCGCCCGACTCTTTTCCTTTTAAACCTCTAGAAGCAAATATCCAAATACTTTAAAGTCTTTTTAAATGTATTTTTTACATACTTTCTATAGGGGCTAAATGATCTTAAACTCTCTAGCATGTAAGTGCACATTTCATAGTACAGTGAATGAAAATAAGAATTATAATTTTAATGTATTTTCCAGCTTGATAAATTATAACAGTCATATTTACTTTTCGTGTACTTATGTTAATGAGTTCAACAGTTTTTATATCCAAAATCATCAATTTTTTTTTAATTTTTTAATTAAATATATTATTTATTTGTACATCTGATTCTGATTGTTTTGATATGCCTTCTTGTCTTCTATGAACTCTATATTTTTTTATTTAAAAAAATCAATCTACTAGGACAATTTGTTTTCAGTTTTTAAAAATATAACAAAATATTTTAAAACTATTTCAGCTGAACACTTGAATAATTATAGCTGGGGAAGAATTTTTCATATGCATGGAATTCTACTGTCTGATAGAAATTCACCTACCACCTCTCTCCTGATTTTAGAGTTTAATATCATACATATACAACTTTCTTACTCTTTACATGATAAACTAAACCCTATAAGAAACACGAAACTGCATAATTATAATTGGGGCCCTTGTACTAGTCATCAATGCAGCTAGTAGCGTACTAATTTTGTCTCTTTGCAATCTCAATATGGCACCTACTGTCCTTTATATTGACCAAAACTATGTTCTGTGAGTTATAATTTTCAGATGCCTATGGAGAACGTGTTCCCAGCTATGATAAAGGAATAGACATAGTGACCATAATGGATCATCAATAGGGTAGGAGGATTGCTATCCTAGTTTCTGATTGACATAAGCACTGTCTACTAGAGCTTATAATCCAAAGATGATAAACGAACAAAGCGAAACTTTGGCATCTTTTATGGTGATGGTTTTTAAATCAAATTAGAATCATTAACCTAATGTGAATTACCATCATGTCTATTAATTATAAATGCCTATCTGAGCCAATAAATGTGTATCTGGGAGATTATTTAAATTTTCTATGATTTTTATAACATTTCTGAAATACCACAGTTTTTTTTTAGGACTAAAAAGTATTATTAAAAAGCTGAGTCTTGGACTTCTCTTTCACCATTTCAAACCACAGGCACCAAATTTATATTTTAGAAAGAAAAAAAGATAAAACAAAAAATGTATTCAAGGAGAAATAATATATTAGAGATCGTTTTAATAGTCTAAAAGTGAGATAATGAGTTTTTTATTTAGTGGATGACTAAGAATAAAAAAAAAAAAGGTAAAAATTAAAAGTATCATTGAGGGCGGCACCTGTGGCTCAAGGAGTAGGGCGCTGGTCCCATATGCCGGAGGTGGCGGGTTCAAACCCAGCCCCGGCCAAAAACCAAAAATAAATAAATAAATAAAAGTATCATTGACTATTGCTTCTTTGTGTTGTTTTCCAAAGATTATTTAACTTAATACCTCAAAATCCTCTATAAAATCCTAGAAAACTGAATTCATTAATAATTACCACTTTATAATACTATAAATATTATAAAGTTATATATATATATAAATTTTATATTATAATAATTTTATATGATGACAAAGTGGGATTCATATATTATTAGAATATATCACATCCATAAAATACAAAAATCATCATCTTACTGCAGAAAAATCATTTGACAATATTCCACATCCTCCCCTGATAAAAGTACTCAACAAACAATGATTAGAAGGGATTTTTTTTCCAACTTGATAAAGGACATTTACAAAAACCCCACGGATGGCTCAGTGCCCATAGCTCATACACTGGGGAGGGTGGGTTCAAACCCTGCCCGGGCCTGCTAAAGGACAAGGACAATTGCAACAACAACAACAACAACAAATATCTGGGCATTGTGGGCTGTGATGCCATGGCACTCTACTGAGGGGGACAGAGTGAAACTCTGTCTCAAAAAAAAAAAAAACCCAAACCCATCACAGCTATTATTATACTTGATGGTGAAAGACTAGATATTTTCCCCCTAAGAACTAGAAAAAGACCAGAGTCTCTCCTCTTGATACTTCTATTCAACTCATACTGGGAGTTCTAGCCAGGAAAACTGGGCAAGAAAAAAAGAGAGAGAGAGAAGACAGTCACATTGGAAAGGTAAAGGTGAAGCTGTGTATTGTTACAGATGGCATATCTTGCATATGGTATCCACTAAAATAAATATTAGAACTAATAATTTAGTTCAAGAAAGACCACAGAATACACAACTAATATGCACAAAATCCACTAAAAAATATCAGCACTAATATTTGTACTCCACTAAAAATATCAAGTAATAAATTGTTCAGTAAGTTTATAAAACCTAAGATTAATATTCATAAATCAATTGTACTTCTATAGCTTTGTAAAGAACAATCCAAAAATAAAATTAGGAAAATAGTTTATTTGATATTAGAATTAATAAAATACAAACTGTTTAAAATATATGCTCTGATAACTATAAGGATCACTAAAATAAAATTAAGAAGATGAACATAAAAGGAAAGTCATCTTATATCCTTGGATGGGAAGACTGAACCTTGTTAAGAAAGCAATATTCCCCAAATTGGTCTACACTTTCATTGCCATCCCTATCAGGATTTCCAGTGACTTCTTTTTAAAAAATGACAAGCTACTTCTGAAGTTCATATGGAATTGCAAGGGATACAGAATAATGAACTAATCTCAAAAAAAAAAAAAAAAAAAAGAACAAAAAGAAGTTAGAGTACTCACACTTCCCAATTTGAAAACTTACTACAGAACAATAATCAAAACAGTGTGGTACTGGGACATGGCAGACACAGAGATCAGTAGAATAGAATGAACGTGGCATTACATGGTACACGAATTATACTTCAGTAAACCCTTTAAGAATTACTCCTTTGAATTTAGGTATGTTCCCAATAAACAGGTAAAACTGATTGATAAGAATTCTCCATAGCTTGTTAAAGAAAATACAGCTTTTTTTCCCCAAAAAATGACATACATAATTCTAGGTTTCTGGTTGTTCAAGAGTTATTATTAAACTCTCAGTCCCCAAATATATACTTATCAAAGAACTTTGACTTTATTTATATACGTGGATGAAAATATTTCTATCAATTAATTTCTTACATTAATTTATTCTGGTCACAAATAGTCATACTGAAAATGGGATTAAAAAATAAAGGAATTATACATATTCAAAAAATACAATATTTCTTACCCCTTAAATATTTTTAAAATATTTAAATATCAATAAACACAAACAAGGAGCAAATAAGCAATATGACCATGATGCATTCCGGAAGCCAAAATAAGTACTTTCCCAATTTTTGCTCACAACTGATAGAAACTCAAGCTCAGCTTGTTAGTAAAATGTAATTTATCCTCACAATTCTTCTGTTTATGAATATTTTTAAACAGCAATATGCCCAATATTATAAAACTAAATTGGTTAATTACATTTTGTGTATTTATGTAGATATTACATACAGCTGTAGCAAGAAAAGTGATAGAACATTCATAATTTATTTCTTCTTTACTCTAGTAAGTGAGGTAATCTGGGGTATCACATGCTACCTCTGAGTGAAGAGATTTCTTTCTTGAGCTCACAATAACTCATTGAAAATGAATTTCAATAGTCTATATACTTGATTTCCCCTCTTTGGACAAAGTTTTGTAGTGTAAGTGTACACATGTGAGTAGCAAAGATTTATCTTCTCTGATTTTGACAAAGGTTACTTTCTCTTTTCTTTCTTATTATTCTCTAGGTTTTCAATATTATGCTTCTGGGTACCCAAAAGCATAGACTTCTAGGATATTATTGATATTGTACTTAATGGCTTGGAACAGCAAATTTAATTAACCTCCAATATTAAAAATGACTTTTCAGTGATAAAATTACAGCTTGCGTAATTTTCTGATTTTAAGTGTTATAAAACTTAATATACCTCCTAAATATTGAAATGGTCCAAAATTAATCATCCATTGATTATTAATAAATCAAGGAGAACACTACAACTATATTAGGCTTCCACTGTCTTCCTAATTAATGGTCAATATTAGTTTTCCTTTTTAGCAACAGTGGTAAATGCACTCTCTGACCTACAACACATTTCTATTCTCTGTATGTAGCAATTGCAAGGTCATTTCAAAATACCAAATTAGTGTTTAAATTCCACATAGTAAAAGGAGATTTTAATTCCATAATTCCTTGTTACTTTCTTGATACATTTTTTTCAAGAACTGAATTAATAGCTACAGAATGGTATTTTTACTGTAAGAGTTTATTTTTAGATTAACCAAAGATATAACTCTCCTTGACTTCATAACGTAATAGTTTTGTTAGTTTCTTGAAAGTTTGACATAAACACAAAAATCATTAGTAATTAGAAAAAAAAACCCTTAGTAAGTGGCCCTTTAACTGAATTGTGTTTTCTTATGATTTATGATCAAATTCTAATTTAGTCTTTTAAAAAGACTATTTCACCTTAAGTAATAAAAACTGCAACAGACTCATGCATTTTGATTCTGTGGTTTATCTATGGAACCCATTTTATTCTTGCGTTGGTACAAAAATAATTTCTGTGCTGTTAACTTCTATATATTTAACTTTTTGAAGTAACTGCCTTTTCTTCCTACTTTTCAACTTAAATTAGATGCCTCAGTTTTTTAATTAGAATTTTTAACTAAAGCATAACAAAATTATTCTAAAGTACATTATTATGAGTAGTATGTTTTAATTGAAGAGCATTCATGATTCCATTTTTTTTATGGTAAAATATCTTGTCTTAACACAATAACTAAGAAAATGCCAGGAATGCTATGTTAACCAGTGTGATGAAAATGTGTCGAACTGTTTATAAAACCAGTGCATGGTGCCCCATGATCTCATTAATGTACACAGCTATGATCTAATACAAATAAAAATAAGTAAAAATTATATATCACCTAAGTGTTATAGCTGTCATCTTAGCATCGAAGGGTCTTAATATATATTAGTTTGATTTGTTTAAATAAGATAACATATATCTTTTAAAGATGTAGTATAATCTGACCCTGACTGCTGGAATCAAAGCTTGTCTCTATGCCTTCTTAGAACTAGGTAGCCTGAAACAAGTTAATCTTCCTGTTCAATTTCTATATCTTTAAAAGGAGGATAAAATAATCTCTAGGATTACTATGAAGTTTAAATGAGATTAATATATGGAAAGTGTTTAATAGGGTGACTATTACTCCTAATAAATATCAACTATTATTAAGACCGTGAGACACATATATTTATATTAATTAATTAGTTATTAAACCTTGGGTTGGATTATCTGTAGGATAATTAAAATCAACTGGATGCCTTTCTTAGGAGTTGGTTTATTACATTTTTAAGTTGTTCTAATTAAAGACAAGAAGGTTTTGTATATATTAAATATATTTAAAGAACAAATGTTACTTTAATTAAAAATTAAAGGAGGAATTACAGAGAAAAAGAAAGATTATACAAATAATTAAAGTATCTGACATTGAAATTGAACCAAGGATATTTAAGATTCTTTTCCAGTTTAATGCTGTAATAATACCTTGAATAAGAAATAGATATGAAGGGACTGTGCCATGTATTAAATACTCTTAACATGCAATTGGTTATTATATATAAAGAAGGTTTTTGTTTGTTTGTTTGTTTGTACTCACAGGGAGAATGCTGTTGGATTATCTTGTATGCAGAAAAGTTCTCTATGATGTCGAAGAAGCTGGGAAGCCTGTATTATGAACTACAGTTTTCCAGTTTGGACTAATAAGATCAATGAAAAGCAAAGATTTGTCCAACTTGAAAAACAACTGCTTTCATATTATTATTGCAGAGCCCCCTCTCTGAAACAGACCATAAAGGGGAGTCAGGCTTTACCTTCAAATAAAGCGCTTATGTGATTTTGATAAAACTATTGGGCTCCTAGATTTATTGGTATTTTGTAGATTTGGGGTGATCATAAGAAATGAGAGAGATGACAGAGAGAAGGAATGAAGGAGAGAGATAGACACAAAGTTTGAAAAGTCACACATACCTCGAAATGCTATTTGGATTAAACAGAATAACCTTCAAAGGGACTCCAGTTCAAGATCCACATTAAATAAACAAGGTAGGCTCTTCCACTTAAGCAACCTGCATGGAATTACATCCCCAGTCAAGGCAGATGGATTTTGACTGAAGAAGATTACTGTCTCTCCAAACCTTTCTAGTAGGTTTATTGTAAATTGACTCTTTTAACTGCTGATTCTGCATTTTAATTGGTAAATTCCACCTTGTTCATCTTCATTGCAATTTGTGAAATATTTATATTCATTTCTGATTTTTGTTTTTCTTTTTTTGTTTCCTTTTCCTGACAGGATTTTAAATTTTACATTCTTTCTCTTTGTGTGTCATCTGAATCAATTCAGTTCATCTTTTTTTTTTTTCTGTTATTCTGTGCATTTCATCTATTCTATTTGATGATTTATTCTATTTGATGAAACTTTCAATTCATGTGACAGTAGTGAATTAACCCTTCTATTGATTTCTTTGATCATTACATTCATCTGTTAATCCAGTATTTCTCTAAACCATATTTCACCTACAAAAATTCAATAATTGTGTGTGGAATTTTTTTTTCTTTGATTTTATATAATTCAGGTCATTCTACCCTTTTATCTACAAATAACTAATTTTCTCTAATTCTAAATTTACTAAATTATTTCCTCACCATTTCTATATGCCTCTCATTTCTTCCTCTTGAGTTTGCTAAACTTCTCTTAGCAGTATAGTGCAGAACAGTAATTACTTCCGATGGGTTTCATGAGTTGTACTAAATAATTCCATGAACATGTAAAAAATCTTGTAGCTTCTGAGAATTATTTTTGGCTCTTTTATTTAATATATAAATTATATATATATTATATATAAATATTCTTATGAGACTTTCAAAACATATAAAGTAGTAGAGAGATAACATCATAAACACCAGCTACCCATTACCTAGCTTCAACAATTATCAATGTGTTTTTTTTTCAATTATGAATGTTTTAATTATCTTGTTTCATTTATCTATCTCTCACCCCCCCACGACCCCATTCATATAAATTTTAAGTTCTAAATTATTTGTTGTATGTTAATATGTATCCTGTATATCATATCTTTTTAGCTACCATTATGTCACTTTAACTGAAAAGAATATTTAAATATATATAATCACCTGGACATCACATCTAATAAAATCAGCAACATTACTTAATCTTATATTTCACACCTTAATGTAATTCACGTTGAAATTTCTGAAATTAGCTTCAAAGTGTCCTTTGACATCTGATTTTTGGAAGTAAAATCCAAGCCTAGTTTAAACATTTCCTTATTGTCTGTTGTAAAATTAATTTCTATTATCAAATACTTTTCTTCTCTTTTTTGTTCTCCTTACTGTGATGAAGTAAATTGATCTTTTTTTCATTGGAAAGTTCCATATTTCTGCATTCCTGTTGTACAACATCACACACTAACAAAAAGAAAAATATCTGTTGATGTGCACAGAGTAAAACTTAGATTGGACTTTGGGATTAGTGTTATCAGCTTGATCCCTTTACCTAAAAAAACTAAATGCTTAAACACCAGTTTGTGATAGTTACAAATCTCAGTGATAGCTTTGGCAGAATATCAAATAAAATCCTGGAATAAAATCCTTTCTTATTAAGTTCAGAGACAATTACTAAATGTTTTGTCAGTTGAACTCATCTTTTTAAATCTTTTTTCCTTTCTGTAGTAAATTTGGTGGTATATTTCATTACTTTTGGTGCTCCCATTTGACTATGATGTATCATGATGTGGATTATGTCAATATTTTGTTTGTTGTTAATTTTCACATTAAGCCATTGAAATCTATCTTGTATTGAAGTTTTCCCATTATTTCCTTATAAATTGCTCTGATTTTCTCTTTCTTCATTTTATGTTTCATTGACACTCAGGGATACCTACTAAAAGAATAGCAAAATTTTATTTTCTGTGATCATTTTCGTTCATAGGAACTTTTATTATTATTTATTTACTTATTATTTATTATTATTGAACTTTTATTATTTCTTCTTAACAGACGATGATGTCAAATATTTCTCTACTACAATATTAACTCATTCATTTCATAAACTTCAGAATAAATGCCATCTTCCATTTTTATGTTTACAACAAGGAACAGACTTTGGTGTATTTTACTTTTGGCTCTCAAAATTTATTTTAGATATGTTTTATAGTGGATATTCAATAATAGCTAAATAATTTCTTTAGAATACATCAACAGTCTCAGCACTCTGAGAAATTATACAACTATTATTTCTAGAAAATAAAAATAATTAGATGATAAGTAAGATTGGAACTGTGGTAAAATGACAAAATTAAAGACAATTTGTGGGCCCACGTACCTGGGGCCAGAGTTTTTTCCATGTCTAAGACAACTATAGCCCAGATTGCATAGGCATTAACTTTCTTTGAACTCTTTCTGATTGTCATTTTCCTCTCACAACGCTGAAGACTGATAAAATTGGAAAAATCTAAACTTCGGATGGGCCATTTAAACTGAAGGCCAGGGTTTAGGAAATAAATTCCAGCTGTTCTTTTCATATATATTCTGAGAAAAGGAAAAGGCGCTTCTAGTTCAAGCATAGAAAAATCCTTCACATAATGCAACTTTAGTTCACCAAGGCTTAGTTTTTATAACAACACTCTTAAAATAATAAGAAAAACAATAATAATAGTGTACATTTGCAGGGACTTTTCTTCTTCTTCTTCTTTTTTTAGACACTATGAAGTTAGCTTAATGGCTGTGGTTAATATCATTGCCTGATTCAGACTGAGTTCCAGCTGTGTCTACAGTCCTGTCATCTCCTGAACTATGGCTTACCTTCTAAGAATGGGAGAGGGACAGGAAACCTAATACTGCAGAGTTTGGCTTAAGATGCCAGCACTGAGACAGAGGTACAGGAACTAGTAACAGTGAAACAATCTGCTTCTTTACTGTCCAGCGAATGAGCTAGCTTCATTAGGATATATAATTAGCATGAAAATAGAAAAATAGTCTTCTAATAACCAGGGGTTGAATATAAGCCAGTGCTAAACTAAACAGTGATAGTGTACTGCTGAAGGTCTCTCCTAAACTGGATAAACATGCATTCCCTGATTACCACAAAGTATATAATCTCATAGGGGCCTCATTTTATCTTTTTAGTATAGTGGCATGGATTTGGTTCTCTGTAGTAAAATAGCTTGTTATCCATGATGTCTTAGACTGTATTACAGTTACATAGTTTCTTTAGAATATCTAAGTGTCTCTAAGACATTCACTACAGGTGTTGGAGGGATGTGACATATGTAATATGCTTAAAACAAAGTAATATAAAGATTATTTAAAATTACAGAACATTAGTATGATTTCCTTTTTCAAAATCGATGAGATTTACTATAGATTATTGGAGAAAGGAGAGAACACTTCACCATGTACTGCTGAGTTGGTCCCTGAACTATGATGCAGATTTACATCAGCTGAGAGAAAAATGAAGGCTGCTGTGGGTATGTGAAAGTGGTAAGGTTAAAAAGTATGTTCTGATAAAGTGATTGAAACATTTAGCTTGAATGGACAGCGTATTTTAGAGTTTAAGGACTTGGAAAAGATTGGTTAGTCTTCATTTTTGAGTGTCAGGCTAAGAGTAAAATTTGGTCTGTAAGCAATAGAAAACGACCCACCATTTTTGAGGGGGGATGTGACATGACAGAAGGTTCATTTTAAGAATATTGACTTTTAAAATGTGAAAAATGCCTTTGATATGGAAATAGAATGGCTTTTGAGGAAGCACTGAGATGCTATCCTAAAAGAAAATTTAGAATGGACAGGAGCAATATAATTCTTTATGGCAAAAAAAAAAAAAAAGCCAAATAAATATCCTAGCATGAAGATGTCACAGTAGAGTGAAAGAAAGAGAATTAGGAAGTAATTAAAATTATAATGGATAAGATACAATCACTAATTAGATATTCTGGAAGAAGAAAGAAGCCATAAGCCCAATAAAAATTAAAATTTGGTAATTGTATTCCATAGATACATACTCTTTAAAATAATAAAAAATTTATAATTTTGATAACGTGTAAAATATCTCAAATTATAACTTCATTGTGTACATTTTTATTTTATAATATTGCAGAGGTAAAAATACTTTGGTTTCCTGGACTAATTTTGTACTACTTAAGATAAAATTGTAAGAGTGTCCATCACCCAGACTGTGTACATTTCACCCATTAGATATGGTTTCATCCAATCCTTACCCCCTTTATCTCCTCTTGATTTTCATTTAATTTTACTTCTACCTGTACACATGAATGCTATTCTATTAGTTCTAATTTAATGGAGAGTATATTTTATTTTTTCACCATTGTGATATTTCACTAAGAATGGTCTCCAGCTACATCCAGATTGTTACAAATGGTCTTTGGCTATTTCTATGCTGTTGTTCAATCTCTCTCAATAAGTATGGTTTGCTTTATTTATCTGTCACTGGTGTTAGGTACACAACTATTTAAGATTATTGTCTCCTTGTTAAGTTGCTTCCTTTACTTTTATATAATGACAATGTTTATCTTTCTTTTTTATTGTTGAAGGCTATATTATATGATATAAAAACAGCTTATAGCTGCTTTCTTTGGATTTCCACTTGCATGGAATATTTTTTTCAAATAGCTTCATATTGAGATCTTGAGTCTGAATGAGTCCTTGTGGGTTGGATGGGTTTCCTGGAGACAACAGATATTAGCTTTTTTTTTTTTTTTTTTAAAACCATTCATCTAGCCTAGTCTCTTACGTGGGGAATTCAAAACATTCCTATTTATTGACATAATTGATTAGTGGGATGCATTTGTGTTCATCCTGTTAGATAGAACTTTATAATTACATATGAACTCTGAGATTTAGCTTTCAAGTGATTTTATACCAGTGGGTGTCTATTGTGCTGCTCAAGATTTAATGCAGATTTGAGTGCCTCCTGCAGGGCAGGGCTGGTTTTAAATTTTTTTCTCTGTGTTTGCTTGCCTAAAAAGGTCTGCATTACTCCATCATGAAAGAAACTTAGTTTTGCAGGACACAGAATTCTAGGCTGCCCATTATTCTACTTAAGACGACTGACAATGGGGCCCCTGTCCTTTCTCCCTTGTCAGGCCTCAGTTAAGAAGTCTTCTGTCAGGCTGATGAGTTTTCCTTTGTAGGTTACCTGATGTTTCTCCTTATGGCTCATACAAGTTCCTCCTTCATGTTAACTTTGGCCGGTTGGATGACTACATGTCATTATGATTGCCTCTTTATCATGATTTCCCAGGCATCTGTTGAGCTTTTTGCATCTGGATATCTAAATTTCTAGCCAGACAAGAGAAGTTTTCCTCAAGGTTCTCAAACCCTTGTGGGTTTTCTTCTTTACCCTCAGGCTGCCTATGAGTCTTATGTTTGGCCCCTTTTAAATAATCCCCAAATTTTTGCAGACATTGTTCATTCCCCTTATTTCTTTGTTATTTCTCTTTGACTGACTTCATTCAAGGATATTATCCTCAAGCTCTGAAATTCTTTTTCTCCTTGGTCTAGTGAATTCTAAAATCATTCCACTGTGTTTGTATTTACATGAATGAATTTTTCTTCTAGAAGTACAGTTCTATTTTTTTCTTAATAATTGTTTTAGTGAATTTTTAATTCATTTCCTTTATTTTTCTTGTGGTTTCTTTGTACTGGCTTTCCTTTATCTTTTTTTTATTTCTTTGAGCTTATTTATAATCCAAATTTAGAAGTCTTTATCTGTCATTTAGGTATTTTCATTTTGATTTGCACCCAATGGTAAAGAGTTGTTTCCTTTTGGGGGTGACCTTTTATTTTGCTTTTTCATACTTCTGGAGTACTTTGATTCCCTCTCATCTTGTCTCTTAATCTAGGCCTGGTTTGTGGTACTATCACCGGGTCCCTAAAGATCAATCTCTGACCATGCCAGGATATGAGAGCTGGTCCTAAGTTGCCTATGGTGTGTTCAAGCAGGTTTAATGCTCCACTCAGGTTGACTCTTTCCTGCCGTCTTCACCTTTTCCCAACAGTGTGAATTGTGTTGGGGCTCCCAGCTTAATCTCCAATATATGAAACTGTGCCTGTGAGAACAAACCAGCCACTCCCTGTTTGCTTGAGTTGGGCATGCTATGATGCTCTATAGAGTTGTTCTCTCTGTTATTGGTTGATACTTTTATAAAAGAGTCAGCTACTGAGATGTTCTTTTGTGCCTGTGTCAGCCTCTGATCCACCAGTTGGAGTCCTTAAGTGCCTCAAGCTTTGAGAGGAGACCCTGAAGCTCCCAAGAGGTTGCTGGATCCCTATCACCACTGAGGTGGAGAGGGGATCTAGGTAGCTCATGCCTGCATTGCAGGAGCTTGAGAGGCTTTGCATAGCTTTAGTAGCACTCAGAAAAAGAGTCACTAGGTCAAACCACTAGGTCAAGCTGCCCATATGAAGGTCAGGATGACCTCTTCAAAGCATGAGGGCTGTTCACAGGGGAGGGACCTATATCCTGAGCACTAAGGCCCTGAGAACTGGGATTCTGTTGCCCTTTCCAAGTTGTGGAGTTTCTCTTTGGGGAAGGATGGGCGCTTCCTTCCACATTTGTGCCACTTTAGTCCATGTCCACTCCATTACCACTCAAGTCCAGCTTTTAAACATCCTTACCCCCTATCTGTGTGTCTAACCCAACATCTTGTGTCTGTGAAATGCTGCTGGACAGAGATTTCTAACATTGTGTTCCTTCTACCATAGTCAGTCCTCAGAAGAGTGGTAGTGATCTCTCTATTTATGGAGGTCTCTGCCTGCAACACTTGCCTACTGGTGAGAAATAGCTTGTCATGAACTTCTCAGCATGAACTATTCTCCCCGTAGTAGTGAGTGGGGGGAGAGGCCGCAACACCCAGTCACCCAGCCTGCACGGGAGGCATTTGGTTGCCATGAAACCAAGGCCTGGGCTCTCCTTCTCTGCATGCCATGGTGCCCTTGTACAGTATGGTGCTCCTCCAGTGGAGGAAACGGGTGCACTTCCAAATCCCCACCTAGGCATTTCATTACTCTTTCCCATCACCATATGACCTGTGTGGGCTTCCTTGCCACTCAAGTCCAGCTCCCAGACTTTTCTCCTGCACCCCCCTGTACTTGACTCATGTCTGGGGTGTGGCAATACCAGCTTGCTACTCTGAGCCATGGTATGTGACCCTACAAAATGGTTAAGTTCCTAAATTCTTTATTCTGTTCCACTGCAAATCTTCAAAAGGACAAGTAACAGGTCCACACTTCAGTGTGGCTACCACATCTAGGATTGTGCCAAGTCACTTCTGAAGCCAGCCAAGCTCTCCCTAAGCCTGTGGCATTTGTTGCCTGGTTACCTCTGGTCTGTATTCAAAGTCCAAGGACTCTTAAGTCAATCCTGACGAAACTTGCCAGGACTGTATCATTTTCAGAACAGCATTTTGTTTGTTTTTTAGTTTATTTGTTTTTCTGGCCCAGGGTGAGTCTAGAAATGCCTTCTAGGAATTATGCCATGAAATCAGCGGCTTCAGGAGCCTACTTGTAACTTCATGTTACTGTGGTTGAGCAACTCACATTGCAAAAGAAAGTCCTTTGAATTTTTCCCTTTCCCTTTCCCAAGAGGAAGACGACTGGTCTAAGTTGCAATACCAGGGTGTGGGGAAAGGCTGACACGGGCACTTTATTGGCTACTGCTGCTCTTATCTCTCTGGATCATTTGCACCACAAGTCCACTGGCTCCCAGGCAGTACAGTTACTAAAATTTCCCAGGGACTGCAGGCTTTGTGGCTGCTTGACAGCCTTAAGAAATCAGTCAGGCACCAGGCTACTTTTTGTTAGCCAGTGATGGAGATAGCCAGAACTCAGTTTGAGGGGCAGAAGATTTCTCTTTGGTCAGGGTGGTCTAAATTCTCCTTCATGGGCATTGGTAGAATTCTGCCCTCAGCTGTGTTTCTTTGCCAAAGTGGCCCTGAGTTTCAATGAAAAAATCCCACAATCACTTCACTCTCCTAGCCTCAGGCACACAGATTACGCTCCACTGGGTTTTCTGGTACACCACGGCAGGGACTAGAGAAAGGGGAGCATAGGCAATGCAGGGTTGTCTTTTCTGCCTTCTTCAGTGCCTTCTTTCTTGACACAATGTTAAAACCAGGTAGTTTGATTGCTTCACCTAATTTTGGCCTTGCTTGCATCAATAGTTGTTGAATTTGGTGTTTGTGCAGAGGGACAATTGCTGGAGGTTTCTATTTTGCCATCTTGTTCCACCCTTGCTCCTGAGAATCTTTTCTTAAGGCCAAGACAATATATACCATTCTTTAAGTCTTAAACATATTACAATAGTGTATTCTTTTTATTCAAGGGTGTATATAAGTTTCATGGGAACTAAAGAATATATAATTTGGGAGATTACTATTAAGGAAAAATATAAAAGCATATATAAAATTCAGATATAAAAATAAATATCTAGGATGAGAAAAAATCATGGATTCTAAAAACTGATAAAAAATGTTATCACAAAGTATAGAAACATAACATAGCTTTTAAAATTTTTTAAATGTATAAATTTTTTAAAATGTTTAATATGATTCTATAATATTTTTTCTTTTTTGGAAACAGATTTTGATGACTTCTTCATAAAACAACTTTGAAATATTATTTTTTACAGAGATAAAAAAGACAATTCATTTATGCCTCTAGCATAGTTGTGTGAATATTCTTTTTTACTTTTCAAAGTTATACGCATAAAACATGATGTTGCATGAAGATATCTCCATTGTTTGTGGCAGTGCTGTAGTTTTTGTCCTTCACAAGCAACATGAAATTCTGAAATTTCTATTTTTTATAACTTATATCCTAAAATGATTTACGCTATATATATGTATCAGTATGTTACACGTGTGTGTATATACAGTGTGACTATCCACAGCACAGGTACAAATATACACGTTTATCTGTAATGTTTCTAATTTTATATGCTTCATATCAAGTATATTCCTGACACAAAAGAACTTTTTTGATTAGGTTTTGAAGAAAAATTGATCTCTATTTAGCCTTTACACGTAGTGATTAAAAACCTTCCGTCCCTATATACTTTGACTACTGCTTAATTCTCTGTGACTGACATTTTCCCAGTGACAGGAGACACAGGATTTGCTCTTAGCTTGATATAAATTCTATCTCTGCAACTTCATAGAGATGACTGAGCTTTTTCCTGTGGTGGTGATTATCTTTTTTCATAGGCGTCATTCCTAAACTGAAAGAGTTAGCACTAATTTAAATTTATGTGGAAATGAACCACATAAACATAGACCACTAGTCCTAAACTCTTGTGTCCCAGTTCGCCTTTTCCATAGGTAAATTTCTAAATATGACGTAAAGGAAGAAAAAATGGAAGTGGGCAATGGTATTAGCACATAGATAAAACATCTATTTGGAATTTTTTTAAAGAGAGCTGACCAAGAAAATATATGCTAAACCCTCTCTCAGAACCTTACATCCTGTTCAGAGGAGGACCTCTAAAACTTAAGCTTCATTAGCTTTGTGCTAATTCTGTCTCTGGATATATTAATATTATTTTCTGCTTAAAACTGAGTGGTTTCTGCTTCTTAAAAATGAACTTTGACTATGAAGAGACGGAGGTTAATATGATTTATATACTTTGCACCTGAACAAAAAAAATATTGAAAACATCAAGGGCAATCTCAATTAATATGCAACCAGACCTCTCAATGCAGCTCAGACTGTTCTGCACAATGTCTCCTACTCTTTTTCAAATTCACGTTGGTACCATTCCAACCACGCTTACTATACACTTCCAATGCTGACTGGTTTTTCTTCAAATGTGGCATAGCAAGGCCCACACGAAGAGCCATTGTTCCTGTGGCCTAAAGTTGTGCTATTGTTATAGAGTAGCCACCAGTCAAATGAACAATTTAAATCTTGACGTAAGGAGTCCTCCCTCTATTAGTTTATATGAGAGCTGGTTGTTTAAAACAGCCTGCACCTCTCTCTTTGTCTCTCTCTCTCTCCCTTTCCTTCTCTGGACATGTGACGTGTCTACTCCCCCTTTCTCTTTTTCTTTGATTGAAAGCTCCTTAAATCCGTAACCAGAAGCAAATGCTGGTGCCATACTCTCATCCAGTCTGCAGAACTGTGAGCCAACACATCCTTTTTCTTTATAAATTACCCAGTCTCAGGTATAACTTTATAGTAATGCAAAACAAACGAACACAATCATTGAACATACAAATTAATTAGAGGGTAACTGGTTTACTTACAACATTGGTTTTTCTATCAGTTGATGTTGTAGATCATTCAGTACCATTAGCTCTTTCAGTATTTTCCAATACAGAATAAAAATTTAGCAGAAAATACTTCAAATGCTTTTAGGTTTTTAAAATAGAGTTTGAGCTACTATCAAAGTAAAATACAATATAATTTTGCTTTGAAATCTTATCTACTGATTTTCATATTATGAATTTTTTAAAAATCATGTAGATAAGCTTAATTTTCTATGTAGACGATCATAATATCCACAAGAAATTGAATAAATTCTTTCTTTTACATTCCATGTAATCTGTTTTTCTTGTTAGTACACTTACCAAACTTCTGGTGTATTACTGAATAGGAGTGTTAAGTATTGAATGCTTTTAAGACTGTAGTCATATAAAAGATGAAACTATTGATAGATATGCTTGACTTATTTTTGCTGTTAGTCTTTAGTTTTTTTTTAATTAAATGGAGTTGATTTTGTTCACATCATTTTTCTGCAGAAGAACTGGTCACATTTTTTCCTTTAATCTGTCTTATGATCTCTAATATTTATAATTTCCTCAGATTAAGCTATTGTTGCATTATGAGATAAACAAAATACGTTCCTAATTTATTATATTTTTATAGGTGTTGGGTCAATTTTGCATTAATATTCACATGCAAGGCTGACCTGTAATTTCCTTTCTTAGTTTTAAGAGAATGTTGTCTTAAACTTACAAAATGAGTTTTCATTTGTTCTTTCCTTTCTAGTCTCTGGAAATTTTTGTGTAAGTTTGAATTGGGAAAACTCACTATAAACAGTAAATAAACCTGGTATATTCTTTGTAAAAATATTTAAAAACCAATAATTCAGAACTAGTCAAGCTTTCTATTAATTTTTGAATCATTATTTTTCCAATACCTATCTTCACTGCTTCATTTTCACCAATTATATTAATATAATACTGATCATTGAATATAATCACAATATTTCTCATACCATCAAATCTCTTAATTATGATAAACATTTTTCTCAATTCATACCATGAGAAGACAATAGTCATGTCTTTCTACAGAAGGTGATGACTAGAATACTTTCTATGCTGCTTCAAAATGGAAAAACACTGGAAAACTCAACTTGTTTTCTTTCAGTAGTTCAGTGCTTATGTTGAATCCTGTGCTTGTTATTTGCATAATTATTAAATATGATTTTAAGGTTTTGCTTTTCCAGATGCTACTTTCATGTATTTAATTTTCACAGTGACACTAACCCTCCTTCATTCTTTATAAACCCAAAAGCCTTTTAAATACTTTACATGTTTGTTTTCTTCTTCTTCTTGAAAGCTGATCCATATTTCCTTTCCACTCATGGAGGTGCTTGGTTTTCATCTTTGTGGGGCTGTCTCCCAGCCTCGGGCACTCTCACTCCCAAATATAACAGAACTCTAACATGAACAGAGGCAATTTGTTACATAAGGAATCCCAAAGTTATTAGCTAATTTTATCTAGAAACATATTTTTCAAGAAATGTACTCAGGAAAGAAAATACCAGTTGATATTTTTAGATAGTATATTAAATATACAAGTAGAGAATTCCACTTCTGGACAAGATAGAATAAAAAGGACTGGATATATCTTTTCATCTAAAACTAAACATGCACTAAATGTATAGGAAAATAAGTAATAAGGTGTTGTTCATAAGGCAACAAGAGTAGGGCTTATTGGTTAGAGTGTTTTTGACTCAGCTACAGGAGACAGAACCAACACTGAACTTGGCTGGCTCCCTGAATTAAAGAGATGAAACAGCCAGACTAACACAACCTAGAAGCATGGATTCTTATTGAGAGTGTGGTAGAGAAGTAGACAAATATTTGTTCTGGAAACCTGTCAAAAATTACCCTCCACTACTCAACGGACAATTGATCAGTACATAAATGTGTGGAAACAGTCTCACATGGTGGAGAGAAACACTCAAAAGGATTAGAAGTATGTTTGTCCAGTGTTCACACAGGGCCTGCTATTCCTCCATGTTCTCACCAGCCAGACTAAAAAACCTCAAAATTCATGGGGCATGGGGTGAAAAACTCTTAAAAACAATGTAAACAAGATCAAACTATTTCCATATCACTTAACTGCATTCCTGAGTAAATCTCAAGAAAATTTGAAGTACATAAAATATTTTAGCATTAAACAAGGTAAAACCAATCAATAGTGATCAGAGTGTAATCAAAATGCACTAGGCATGCAAAAAGTTAGAAAACACCAATCCATCATGAGGAGAGAACTCAATCAATCAAAATCAAAGCAGAACTGTAATAGATATAAAAGTTGTCAAATAAGGAAAAGAAATAATTATAAAAATATTTCATAAGTTCAAAACTTACATAAAGACACAAGATATAGATATACAAATTTATCTTGTAGAGATGAAAATTTCAGTGTATGATAAGAATGCTGTACTGCAAAAGATTAAAAACCTGATTAAACATTGAAGAAGAAATAATTAGAAAATTTTAAGCGATAGCAATAGAAACCATGGACAATGCAGTAATCCATAGAATAATGCTATGAAATATACTAAAAGCATTATTAGAGAAGAGGAATACTGGATAAAATATATTTATTTATCCAGGGATAAAATATTTGAAAAAAGTAATAGCCACGAGTGTTCAAAATTTAATGAAAATTATAAAACCTTAAACCTAATACATTTAACAAAATCCAAGCACAAAAAAAAAAAAAAAAAAAAAGAAGAAGAAGAAGAAAATGAAGTCAGGGATCATCATAATAACATTGTTTCACACCACTGATTAAAATAAGAAAATCGTCAAAGTATTAACAAACATAAAATGTTGGAGTGGGAGAAACAAGAATGAAGATCATCACAGGTTTCTCACGGGAATCAATACAAAAGTGAAGACTGTGAAACAAAATTATTGAATCCTAAAAAAAAAAAAAAAGTCTGTCCACCTACAGTCCTGTCATAAGAGGAAATAGACGTCAAAAGGAATGCAAAATAAAGACTTTTCCAGACATACAAAAACTGAAAGGATTAATACCAGCAGATTTACAGGATAAACTCTGTTAGAGAAATTGCTTCAGAAAAAAAGAAATAGGATATCAATATCTTAATGATATATATGAAATAATTTTAAAAAAATTGATATTATAGTGTGAGGTTTATAGCATTTGTAAAAGAAAAAGTCTGGATAAGAACAGCGGGGAGAGTGTGTGAGGGATAATGGAAGGACGTTATTGTAAAATCTTAGATTAGACTGAAGCAGTACCTCACTGGAAGGCAGTTAGAGATACAGGCCACCAGCTGTGGAGTCATCACTAACACAACACTCAAGGAATTATAGTTAATAAGTTTCCAAAGGACATAAAGTGTAGTTGTGAAAATATACAAAAAATTAAAAAGAGATAAAACGAAAACAATAAATGGGACAAATAAAAATAACAACATGATGGATTTGCAAGAAATCATATCAATGATGACATTAAATACAGTTATTTAAGAATAGAGATTGTAAGATTGAATAAGAAAACAAGACACAACTTCATGCAGCTTCTAATAAACACATTTTAATATAAAGACATGTCTAAAGATTTGGAAAAATATTCTTGCTAACTATAATCAAATTAAAGCTCACATAGCCATATCAATATCAGAAAAAGAGATTTCACAGCAAACAACATTACCAGAGATGCAGAGAATCATTTCCTATTATTAACAGAGTCAATTCATCAAAAGATAGTAATATTAAGCTTTACCAACCTAATAAATGAGTTTCAAAACACCATGCAACATATACATTTGCAAGCATAATTAGATAAAACCACAAGGGAGTTTGAGATTCCAGCACCTGCTCTGAAAAATTGATCAAACAAGTAGACATAAATCAGTAATGACACAGAAAACCGGTGCAACGCTACCAAGTAACTTGCCCAAGTTGACATTTATAAATAAGCCTACCCATCACCTTCTTTTTTGTTGTTATTGTTGTTCTTTGTTTTGTTTTTCTTTTAAGAACATGTAGAATATTGACCAAGGTATATTATATTCTTGGCCATAAAACACAGTCAATAAATCTTAAAGGATTCAAGCCATTCAAATAAGCTCCTTAACCAAAAATAAAATTAAATTAGATATATTTGAAAAGTAACAATATGCCTCTCTATAATTTATGATCAATTTAGAAATCAAGAGAGAAGTTATAAATTATTTAGATGTAATGAAAATAAAATTTAATGAATAAAATTTAATGAATTGTGACAAAAGAAACACATAGAGAAAAGTTGGTGACATTAAATGTGAATATTAGCAAGAGAGAAGGAACTCAAAATCAATAGCCTTGGCTCAGTGCCTGTAGCTCAGCGGCTAAGGCGCCAGCCACATATACCAGGGTTGGTGGGTTCGACCCCAGTTGGGCCTGCTGAACGACAATGACAACTACCACAGGAAAAAAAAAAAAAAAGCTGGGTGTTGTGGCGGGTTCCTGTAGTCCCAGCTACTTGAGAGGCTGAGGCAACAGAATTGTTTTAGCCAAAGAGTTTAAGGTTGCTGTGAGCTGTGACACCATAGCACTCTACCAAGGGTGACAGAGTGAGACCGTCTCAGAAAAAAAAAAAAAAAAAAAAACAACAACCAAAAAAAAATAGCCTTATTTTCTACTACAAAGTGGAAGGTAAATTCAACCAGTAAAAATGACATTAAATAGAAAATACGTACAGGGCCAGGCACAGTGGCTCACACCTGTGTTCCTAGCACTCTGAGAGAATGAGGTGGGTAGATTGCCCTGAGGTCCCGGGTTCGAGACCAGCCTAAGCAAGAGTGAGACCCCATCAAAAAATAACCAGGCATTGTGGCGGGCACCTGCAATTCCAGCTACTTGGGAGAATGAGGCAAAAGAATCACTTAAGCCCAAGAGTTTGAGGTTGCTGTGAGCTATGATGCTCTGGCACTCTACCCAGGGAAATAGCTTGAGACTCTATCTCTAATAAATAAGATAAAATAAAAATAATAAAGTATATAAGGGAAACAAATAATATATACAAAAATGAAGAGAAAAGTTAATAGAAACAAAAACCTATTTTTTAAAACAATACAAGGCTCAATACAAGTTTATAAACGTGTAGGCATGAGAACCAGGAAAGTAGAAAACACAAATTGCCAGTATAAAACATAATAAAAAGTACAGATTTTGCATATAAAAAAAGGATAATAAGAAAATTTTTGGAGAACTTAAAGCCAATTTATGCTACAATTTACATGAAACGGAAAAATTCTTTGAAAGGCTCCAACTCCTCAAAAAATGTATAACATAGATCACTTTATATGTACTGCAGATATGGAAAGGTTGGCTAATCCTCACGCATTGACACACACACCAAAAAAACGTGACTGGTACTCAAATGTTTTCATTAGTTAATCCACATATCCTTTATGGAATAAATAACAGAAAATCCATAAAACTTTTCCATAGATTTAAAAAGGAGAGATGCTTTCCAAGTTATTCTATAATGCCACCATTACCCAGATGCATAAACCAAAGGCATTATACGGAAATTAGAGACTAGCATTATTCATCATATTGCCATAAGGATTTGAAATTAAACTTTAACATATTGAGTTCTAAAATATATAAAAACATAATTGAATTCTGACCAACTGGATTTTCTCAGGGAAATAATCAATTGAACATGTGAAAAAACTTAGCAAATAATACAACAATCTCTAAGTGTGAAGAAAAAGAATTTCAAAAAATTCAACATCTATTCTTGATAAAAGATCTCAGCACACCAGAATTTGTAGAGATCTTCCAACCAAATTATCTTCATCTGCAGTCTTTATTGCATAGACAAGGAAGAATACAGAAATGGGGAAACACTGAAGACTTTTCTCCTCAGATCCCAACATATAATGATCTCTGCTTTAATTACTTCTGTTCTTCCTTGTACTGGGGATTCTAGCCAGCATGATAAGGCAAGAAAAAGAAAACAACATAGATAAGTTTTGAAAGAAAGAAAATAAACTATATTTATGGACAAACATGATTATCTATGTAGAGAATCAAATGTAGAGTACACACAAAGCTGCAAGAACTAATATTTATAGTTAGCAATGTTGTGGGGCACATGTTTGACCTATAAAAATCATTTTTATCTTTCTGTGCTTGGAAGAGTTAATTTAACATAAGTGTTCTCCAATGCTATCCATGCTGTTCTAAATACTAGCAGTGATATTTGGAAATTGTAATTTAAGAAGAATGTAATTAAAAAAATTAAAAATTATAATTTAAAAAATACCTAAATAGCTTCAAAATATCTTTAAAATTCTTTAAAGATGAATCTAGTATATAATCTCGATCGATTTGGAAAAGTAATCACTTGACAAAACGTAGCATCCATGCCTGCTCAAAATTCTCTCTAGAGTAGAAGAGATTGTCCTAAGATAAAACCTATGACAAATCTGCAACCACTATAATTAATGGTGAAAACACCACTTCTATTCATACATTCATATCTGTGCATGATTTATGTACTATATATGTAATGCATAATTATGGAATTTACATTACTATGTTCTACTTACATATGATGCAAATTATTAAAATATTTAAACCTGTGATGATTCTGATTCCTCCTATTCAAATAATTATAACAAGATTTAGAAAAATGTGAGAAGTTTAAAAAAACTATTCTTTATGTACATAATGTTTAAGCATTATTCTTCCAGTCAAAATATTGAAGCAAATTTTTTTAAAAAAAAATGAAAGAAATATTTATTAAAAATGATTTTTTCTAAATAGCCGGGCGTTGTGGCGGGCGCCTGTAGTCCCAGCTACTTGGGAGGCTGAGGCAAGAGAATTGCTTAGGCCCAGGAATTGGAGGTTGCTGTGAGCTGTGTGAGGCCACGGCACTCTACCGAGGGCCATAAAGTGAGACTCTGTCTCTACAAAAAAAAAAAAAAAAAAAAAGATTTTTTCTGCAAATACATTAAATTATATGGCATAAATATCAGAAGGTATCATGTTTGGACAAAAACTTTGCCTTAAAATATTGATCCCATTTGCTGCATTATTTATACAAAATATCATTTATATGATATTAAGTATGATATAAAGAACAGTGCAGATTAAGATGTGTGACTTTGGAATTCCTATTTCAACACTCATAAACATAATAATCTAACTTAAACAATTATCTGGCAATAGAACCTTTTAAAATCATAAACTTTTAATATTGTTCATGAATTCTGTTTGGTTCAAGATAATTGTGTTACTTATCAAATATATTATGTGGCATAAAAGTGGCAAAATAAACATATAAGGGATCATATAACTTTGAAATGATGAAAAGTTTAAAAAATATTCAAGAAGATTAAAATTTTATAACTTATTTATACATATTATACCAGACAAATCCTCTTCTTAAATAAAAAAATTAAAAACTTTAACAAATATTGTGCATCACTTAATGAACTTCTCTTAAATTTTAATAACCTACAAATTAATTTTATGGAATATTTGAATAGGTAATACTAAATGCCTGTGACAGTATTATTTATTTCTGAAAATATATTATTTTGAGTATTGAAATCAATATCTATTTATTGTTTTATTTTGATAACTTTAGTATTCATATATTCCTGCTCCAATTCCTTGTTTCAATATTGAATTACAGTATTCGGTAAATATGCTAGGATGATTTGGTGACAAGAAGAGATCTGAAGAATAGAATGTTGTAGGGAAAATGACAACTAAACAGAGAAATTGGAGCTGTCGACGTGGTGTTGATAATATAGCTTTAAACTAAAATGGAAAAGGTCATGTAAAAATAGCAAATAAGGGCACAGAACAAGTCTTATTCAAATTCATATACAATAAAGTGTCACTTAGTAGAGTTAAAAACATGCCTTGATGTAAGATTACACAAAACACAAGAGGAACAAGTAATGAAAATTAACTCGTCACTGGTGGGAAAAATAAGAAGCAGTTTTGTTTATTATTAAAATTTTGCTCTGAATTGTTTATAGATCTTATCTTCTCAGTTAAAATAAGACATAGCTTTAAATAATCAAGGAGTTTCACAGAATGAGCAATATGATAGTTTACCAAACCATGTTTGCAATTACTTTGCAATGTAAAAAAATGACAGATATTTATACTTATGTGGGAGGTAGAACCTGATTATTAATTTTTAATTTTTTTTTTTTTTTTTGGTCTTACTTTTGGCCAGAAAAAGCCTAAAAGGTCAATACCAGGGATACAGCGAAAAGCCAGAAAGAATCACTGTTCACATTAGTAAATCAAATATTTTAAACTTTACAGTAGTCCTGGCACAGTGGCTCACTCCTGTAATCCTAGCACTCTGGGAGGCTGGGGTGGGTGGATTGCTTGAACTCAGGAGCTCAAGACCAGCCTGAGCAAGAGTGAGACCCTGTCTCTACTAAAAATACAAAAACTAGTGGAGCATGGTGCTGGGGCCTATAGTCCCAGCTCCTAGGGAGGCTGAGGCAAGAGGATCATTTTTGCCCAAGAGTTTGAGGTTGCTGTGAGCTACAATGATGCATGACATTTTACTGATGGTGACAGAGTAAAATTCTATCTCATCAAAAAAAAAAAAAAAAGAACTTTACAATGCGTTTTTTTTTTTGTCATTTCCTTTTGCCAGACTGATAAACTCTTATATAAATCAATATTCTCCTCTGCTTTAACTACTAACTTGATACATGGTTGTCTTTGTGATTATATAGGAAGAATAAAAGATAAAGACAAGTGTTTTATTTTTTCATGACATAAAAGAGTTCATATATTTTCAAAATTAAAATGAGCAATATAATTCAAGTTATTGGCTTGTTGGTTTATATTGCTTTGTTAAACATTAGTAACTTCAAGCTTTTATAACCTTACAAAGCGGAAGAGGCTAGGAAAGTGCTTACTAATTGATATTAGTGATAAAAAAGTCACTTTATGGGGGCAAGACATGATTGCAAGAGGGACTTTACCTAACAATTGCAATCAGTGTAACCTGGCTTATTGTACCTTCAATGAATCCCCAACAATAAAAAAAAAAAAAAATGCAGTAGACACTCTTGGAAAAATTAAAGTACAGCTAAAGAAAATGTATAAATTCATAAAAACTACATTCAAAAAATTGCATTATGTTCTAATACAAGGAAAGAAGGAAGGAAAGGAAAGGAAAGAAGAAAGATGCAAATAAAAATGCATTGATTCCATTTTTCTTATTGATTTCTATTAAAGTTACTCAAGACTTGTTTCAGCTGTGCAGCAACCATGAGGACTTGCTATTTGTCACAATCCTGAGTTTACCAGACTATTCTGTTCCACATGACCTTAGCTAGAACTGTAGGGCAATTGCATTCAACCAGTGACTTAGGGGGTCAGCTATTGATGTTGGCAAAAGGGTTAATTTCCTTCCAGTAACCCCTTCAACTGGTTTCTTGGAAACCCTCAGAGCAAAGTTTGACTTCAAAAAGAAATCCTAATGGAGGGAGCATTCCAAAAGGAAGTAAAAACTTCCAGGTCAAATAAGAGTTCAATCTAGAATTCATGAGGGGGCTAACGTGCCAAAGGCTGAGATTCAAAGAAGCTTGGTCACCAAATGTCTTCATAGAGAATTTTTATATATTTACTATGATACCAACTTAAAATGGATTTAATTTTTATTAATACAAAGGTCCTGAAACTTGGCTTGATAAATAAAAAAAAGTGGTCAATCCAAGGAATATTTTTGTTTAAAAAAAGGGAAGAAGTTTAATAGAATGATAAAATAAAAAGACTGATTCTACCTTGTTCTAAAAAATATGTATACAAACTATTCTAACAATTGGCAGGCTATTTGAGGCTAATGTACAAGATAAATACTTTATAACACAACTACATGTAAAGTTTTATTGTGTATGCTGGAAACTATTGTTTCAGAGTATTTTTTGCAGATATGGTATATAGTTATTATATGTTAAATCTGTGTTACTATTGAACACTTACAACGTTACAGACAGCTCGAGATCAAGAAAAGATACAGCACCAGGCAAATTAAGTAAAGTTTCAAACACATTTAAAACCAAATGAAAGGAAGAACCAAATCTTTAGTTGGATCAATGCCTAGATATTTCAGCCAGCAATAATGCAGAGCAAATGAGAAACTTACTTAAGCAGTAAAACAAGCCTTCAAACCTTCAGAGGTGGTTGTGAGAGATAAAGCAGTAATGAGGTGGCAAATCATGAGCGCTCCCATGTGACTCATACATAGGTGACACACAATCTTGATAGCCATCAGGGGCTCTGGGTAGAGCAGGAGAACGGTGTGGCCCAGACCATCCTGCTCAGCTATGCTTCCACTGGGCCCCAGGTGGAGTGTACTTAGCCCTTAGCACCCACTACACACTGCCCCACTGTTAAGAAAGCTAGACCACACTGCCACCACCACCTGAAAGGCTCGGTGGGAAAACGGCCAGCACAGGCCTGCCTTTGGAGCTGGGCATACTACACACCAGGGACCCATGCAGTCCCATGTAGGTCTGAGAGCCACAACCTACATGCACCCTGCCCCATCTACACGCTCTGCTCCACAGCCGCACTGGCCTGTGTGCATCAGCTCTGCACCCTGTGGTCCTGCTCGGTCTTACATGGGTTCTCTGTCCTGCGGGTCTCCTCTGTCTTGGGGTTAATATAGGGGCCAGGTTGTCTTGCAAAAAACCACTAGTTTTGTTTCGCAGAGGCTATAAAATCCAAGGGTCCTCTAACTTTTTAACAGACATTCCAGTGGAGAATTAGTGGGAACTGTGATTTCCTGTCCCATTGTCTCAAGGAGAACAGAATAGACCAAGGCAGACTACCCATCCAACCAGACATCGCTGTATCTGCAGGCTTGGCTCAGAGATTGCCTAGTCAGGACACACCCTGAAAACCTTCTGTGTTGAGAAGAGGCTTACTTTGTTAGGCCCTACCTTCTCTTCCAGTTGCCCATTGGACCTGGCATCCCTAGTCCTGAGGTGTGGGCTGCCCCCCATTGAGGCATTCCTCTCCTGAGCGGTACTTCACCGTGGGGACACCACGTCCTGTCCCATCCTCACGGTCGGAGTCCTCCCCTGGCTCCAGAGACCCAGCGAAAACCTTTCCCCTTGACCACATGGCAGATGGCGGGGACCAGTCTACCCCCAGTTGTCTATGTCTGAAACAGCATGGAGGCCGTCCTAGAAAACTAAATTACAGTTAGAAAGGGAAAGGTATAGGAGCGAGAACACTTTTGTTACTGCAGGGGCCACACTACAGTCAGGAAGTTTTCCAGTAGGTCATCCCCTCAAGCCCTTCACTCCTTCCTCCGCCTCAGGACAAACCTCTCTCCAGAGCAGCCCTTTGACTGAGGATGGATGCGGAGTTCCGTAAGACCTGGACTGCAGCGGGACCTTCTGTCTTAACAGAAAGACAAGAACTCTGGGGTTTGCACCATATTTTCCCTCCTCATGATGTCTCACCAGACTCGGGAAAGTGAGGAGCCATGAAGACAGTGTGACAAGACCACCTCGGCTAACCAGGCACACTCCATCACCCCACCTTCAACAGGAGAGGCTCCCAGGTTCTGCACCCGATGTCAGGTCTGGCCTCCCAGCAGAGCGTGGTCCTGCTTGTTAGGCTACTTGCTGGGAAGAATCACAAGCAAGGCCAGCATGGTGGAGAGATTGCAGACAGGAAGCAATTCCACACAGACAGCTTTTACTGCAGAGAAAAAGAAATCTACACAAAGCAGTAAGGCCTTGCAGAGGGAGGAAACTGGTTAGTCTGCACAGACCCGGAAAGACGCTAAGGACGCCCAGGTGGTTTCCTTTTATTGGCTTGATGGGAGTGCTGCATTCTGGGAAGGGGCGGGTTGCTCCCAGATGACTGACAGGTGTTCCGTGTTTTCCTACAGTCTCTTCCCCTGATTGGTCTGCAGCTTTTCCACGCCTAGGAACCATGCGGACCTTCATCTGCCACATGCAAATGTAGTCCCTAACACTACGCAATAGTATTGGGAAAAGTGGATAGCCACATACAAATGAATGAAACTAGATCCCCATTTCTCACTATGAACAAAAATTAATTCAAAGATGGATTAAAGACTTAAATGTGAGTCCTAAAGCCATAAAAACTCTAGAAACAATGTAGGAAAAACTTCTAGATAGTGACGTAGACAAATATTATGACTGAGACCCCAAAAGCAGTATAGCCACAATAAAATAAATAAATGAAATTTAATGAAACTAAGATGTATCTGAACAGTGAAGGAAAATAATAGAGCAATAGACAACCTATAGAATGGAAGAAAATATTTGCAAACTATATATCTGATAAAGTTTTAATTAATATACAGAATCTACAAAGAACGCAAGCAAATCAGTCAGCAAAAAATGAAATAACCCCATTGATAAGTGCAAAAAAGACATGAACAGATTCTTCTCAAAAGAAGATAATTGACCAGCAGACATATGTAAAAATGTTCAACTTCACTAATTATTAAGAAAATGAAAATTAAAACGACAGTGAGATACCATCTTATCCCTGTCAGAATTATCGTACTAGAAAGTAAAAAAAAAAAATAGACTTTGGAAAAGGGATTTGCACAACCACTAGGTATAGCAGTATATAGATGCTTCAAAGAACTAATTAGATCTACCACTTGATCCAGGAATCCCACTACTTTGTATCTACCCAAAGGAAAATACATCATTCAAAAAAAGACACCTGCACCTGATTGTTCATTTGCACCACAATTCACAATAGCAAAGATATGAAATCAACCTAAGTGCCTAGTAACTGATGGGCAGATAAAGAAATGTGGCACACACACATACACACGCATGTACATACACACACCAAGGAGTAGTACTATGCAGCTATATAAAGGAATGAGATAATGTAATTTGCAGCAATTTGGCTGGAATTGGAGACAATTACCCTAACTGAAGGATCTCAGGAATGGAAAAACAGATGGTACATGTTCTCACTATCAGTGGGAGTTAAACAAAAGATATATATGGTCGTGCACCTGTCTTCTTCAGAGAAGTTTCTCTTCATGTCCCTTGCCCAGCCTGCAATGGGATCACTTGTTCTTTTCTTGCTTATACGTTTGAGTTCTCTGTGGATTCTGATTATTATACCTTTGTCAGAGATATAACCTGCAAATATCACAATAACTAAGAAAATGCCAGGAGGGCTATGTTAAGCAGTGTGATGAAAACATGTCAAATGGTCTATAAAACCAGTGTAGGGTGCCCCATGATCGCATTAATGTACACAGCTATGATTTAATAAAATAAATAAATAAAAGCAAAAAAATTAAAAAAAGAAATTAGAAACCTCCTATAAATGATCAAACATTGCCATAATAGATCATTAAAAAGCGAGGTGGTAAAAAAGAAAAAAGATATATGGTCATAAAAAGTATTGATAGTCATTGGAAACCAAGAAGCGAGGAGGGTAAAAGAGATGTGAGTGATCAAAATCTATCTACTAAATATAATGTACACTATTCTGGTGATGTAGACACTGAAAGCCTTGACTTCAGCATGGTATGATTTGTCCACATAATAAAACAAACGAACCAAAAACCCACTGCACCCTCTAAATGTTTTGAAATTTTTAAAAGGATTTAAAATATATCACTAATTTAATTATAACAAGTAGCTTAATTTTATAAATCATCCACTTTAGAATATGAGCTAAAGATGATCCCATTAACTAAAGATTTTTATGTGCTTTACAATAGGAACTTTGAAGTTCCTTTTCAAACTCACAAAATAGAGGTAAAATGTAATTCATAAATAATGTAAAGGTAGTAAAATAGAAAGTAGCTATTATCTGCAATGGGGTGGAAAAAAGTAATACACGGAATGTCCTTTAAAATCTCAGCTATTAAGAAACTTACTCTTTGTATCTGTAAATATGTCTACTACAAACCATTTCTCTCAATTGGACAATTTTTTTTTTGATCAAGAACAAAGTGAAACAATTTGTTCACAATTTGAACTAAAGAGATTTCTTTCTTTTTATGTATCTTTTTTCATTCAAGCATGAATGAATGAAATGGCTAAATGCAGTAACTTACAACTCTTTTACTATGGCCTGAAGGTAGACAAATATGAAAGAATGAAATAGTACATCATAAATTTTTTTAAAATATGATACAAAAATGTATAACATGAATTAAGCCAAAAGACAAATAAAAACAGACAAAAACAGGGGAATAGTACAAAATAACTAGCTAGTGCTATTCAAAAGTGTCAAGAACCTGGAGGAGAAAAAGGATTTAGGAATAAATAGAATTAAGAGGACAGAAAAATTAAATGCATTACGTAAATAAAAAGAGACAGTAGGGGGGCAGCACCTGTGGCTCAAAGGAGTAGGGCGCCAGCCCCATATACTGGAGGTGGTAGGTTCAAACCCAGATCGGACCAAAACTGCAAAAACAAAACAAAACAAAACAGTAGGGAGACCTATTGCAAAATTTGCATATGGTATGGGGATTAATCACATAATACATTTATATCAGTTCTAACTTCCTCCTTTGATAATGTACTTTTATCCTGTGAGATAGTAACATTGGGGGAGCAGATTTGGGTGTATGGCATATGATGATTCTCTGTACTGATTTTTCAACTTTCTTGTAGTTACAAATTAAAATTAAAATTTTAAAAATTTAAATAAGTCAAATTTAAAAAGTAAAATTAAATAAATGAATAAGTAGCATAAATACTTAGGATAGTGTGACACCATGCACCCCTACAGACAGTTTTTTTGTTTGTTTGTTTGGTTTTTAGGTAGATTAAATACATAAGGAATTAACTTTACTTAGGTCAAACGTTCTTCATACTGATGTATGAACATTATATCTGATTTTTAAAAATTTCTCATAATTCTAAACCAATAGTAGGTGCAATTAGTTTTTTATGTGCCTAGACAGTCTAAGAGTTATGCTCAACGTGATATGGAGAAAAACATATTCCCTAGGCTCTTTACTCATACTTTAATTTCAGTCAGTTTCTTAACAATATTTATTATATTAAACAATCATGAAAATTAATCATGAATCCTTTTTTTTTTTTTTTTTGAGACAGAGGCTCACTATGTTGCCCACAGTAGAGTCCTATAGTGTCACAGCTCACAGCAACCTCAAACTCTTGGGCTTAAGCAATTCTCTTGCATCAGCCTCCCAAGTAGCTGTGATTACAGGCACCCATCACAACACCCAGCTATTTTTTTATTGTAGTTGTCATTGTTGTTTAGCTGGCCTGGGCGGGTTTGAACCCGCCCGCCGGGGTGTATGTGGCTGGAGCCCTAACCACCGAGATACAGGCGCTGAGCTCATGAATCCTTTTTAAAAGAAGGAAAAACCAAAATGAAATATTTGATTTATATCTCAATTATTAGCTATATGATAAATTTTGAACCCTGTGTGAACACTGGCCTAAAGAGAACAGTTTAAAGAAGGCAAACCTGCGACCTGACAGGAGGCTTTGGGAGGTCTGAACAAAAGCAACGGGTCCTGAGAATACACATAATTGGCTAAAAGAGGGGCATTTGTGTCGCGACCCCTATGGCACTGGTCTCTGTCGGCCGAGGAAGGAACCAGGCGTGACACGTTGGGTGCAGAGCCTGGGAGCCTCTCCTGTTTGAAGGTGAGGTGATGGAGTGTGCCTGGTTAGCCGAGGTGGTCTTGTCACACTGTCTTCATGGCTCCTCACTTTCCCCAGTCTGGTGAGACACCACAAGAAGGGCAAATATGGTGCAAACCCCAGAGTTCCTGTCCTTCTGTTAGGACAGAAGGTCCCGCTGCAGTCCAGGTCTTAGGGAACTCCACATCCATCTTCAGTCAAGGGGCTGCTCTGGAGAGAGGTTTATCCAGAGGCAGAAGAAGTAAAAACTGACTTTAAATCCGGCCTCTATCAATGTAAAGTTGGGGAAGCAACTAAAAACCAGCAATATCCAACTCTTTTGCTTCAGTTTACTTACTTATAAAATGAAGTAGTAATTTTCCTACCTTATTGGATTCTTGAGTTAAGTGACACTGATTAGAAGTACAAGCTTATGGGAGGCGGGCTAACCTTAGTTGCAGGGTAGCCCCGAGCCCCCTCCAAAAACGGCTATTCGTTAAGATTATACAGAACAGGTGTGGAGAGTTAAGGTAATTACACACAAAGGCTGCATGTGTAAGGATGGCCACGTGCTCTCCTCACCCGTTCTTTCCCCACAACCCTCATGAAGAAGTACTAAGCATCAATGTTCAACCCATGCTTACTAGTGAGTGACCGATCTTATCTCATTCTGGACCACTGAGTTACTTGGGAGATTGCCCCCAAGTCACAAAACGTCTCCAGGCTTGCCAGGAGATTGTCCTGTTCTGAGCGTTTCCTTTTAATGTGATAAGAATCAGTAACTGTCCTTTGCGAGTATGGTGTCCATTCCTCTACACATTTGGCTGTAAAGTTCCTGGAACTTGTGTTTTCCCTAGAATGGAAGAAAAAAAAGTAGTTTCTTCCGCATACACCAATCTATTTGTAGCAATTTGGTTTATCTCATTACTGGTATTTTTCAATTCTGTGACTTTATTCTATTGTTCTGTTTTTATTTATGAAAAGTCTCAGGGTGTTAAAAATATGTATCCAGTTCAGATTTTTTCATGTCAATTCAGATAATTTTCATTTCCTCTTCACACAAGGATCGTCTGGCCTCTTGGGGGTTCCCCCCTCTCCCTTCCTCACCGTGGACTGACACCAAGTCTGAGGGAAACCTTTGGCCGTGTGACATCTGGCCAGTGAACGTATGGCTTCTACTTCTTCCCTGCTATTTGCCATCACTGACATCTTGTTGCCTTCTGTTTTGGGGAGGACGTCCAATGATTAACTGAAAAGGACAAAACAAAGCAACAACAGAACTCTAGAGAATCTGGTACAGATCCCGTTTGCAGGAGTCTCTCTGTGTCGTTTTTACCCACAGGAGATTGAGCTGAATGTTCCTACACTATCTAGCAGGACCGCGCTGTCCTTCCATTGATTCCTCATGTCTTTGTTCCATGTTAAGATAATCTTCAGGAAGCAGAAAGACCTCCTCTCCTGTAATTTCTGTGCTGTCTTTGTCCAAATTGGTGCTATGTTGTATCACATTATTAAAGGACATAGAATTTGGGGACAAGAGGAGACTGCCACTTGCCCTCTTTCATAAATCTGCACCCTCTCCTATCTCTCTCTTGCTATTCTGTTCTTCCCTTTCACCTACAGAAAAGTTCCACTTCATGCGTAGGGACTTCCTCTCACTGAAATTTGGTTAGGAAAAGAAAACTAGCTGATCCTTCCTGTTCCTCAAATATAAAAACATTGGAACCAGTGGGAAAATCCTCTCATTCCTCCTACAGCACTTTATCTTCGGTAAAGAATGAATTTTCTCCTATGTGCAAAGAATTTCTAATTGCATTTTATTTTCATGTGTACGCAAAAGAAGTACAATAAAGTTTAATAAAGGGGCCTTGTTCAATTAATATTTAGTGAAAGTGATCACTTTGAATAATATCCTATTATTGAGGCATACAGCATGCATGTTTTTTGAGAGTTATAGATTTATCAGAATATGATTTAAGTTTTGGAACTTACCATCCTTGTCTCAATTGGTATTCTGATTTGATCTCCTTATCCTTTTTTCTCACACAATAAAATGAAATGATTAAGAGACATCCTGTTCTTTGGGGTAGAGTGGCCCACTCCAGCTTGCTACAGTTGAGATTTAAAGGCAATGATCTGGAAACATCATGGAGATAGGGCAGAATTGCTAATGGTTAACCACCATTAGTAGGTTTATCTAGCAGGTGTTTGTTTTCACAGAGGCTGAGTTTTATTTAGTCTTGATTCACTGAGCCTGAATCCTTAGAGACACTTTAGGGAACTTAACTCTCTGCTATTCAAACGACAGGACTCTGCAAACGAGTTCTTTAGGTAGAAGCCAGCACACGCCGCTTTAGATTGCATGGTTACATTTTTAAATCTTACCTAAAAAAAAAAAAAAAAAAATACAGGACTAGGCTTTAGAATGAAAATGAATATTAGTAGCTGCCCTGAGTACCCAATAATGTGAGTTTTATCATATTGGAATGATACAGAATTCTTAACCTTTCCAAGTTCTACACCACATCTGTGTACACAAGGACATACCAATTTATTCAGAAAAATAAAAATAATTAGATATAAGGAAGTAATACTTAACATATAATGATAAAAAGCTCTTTCACCTTGAAGATCTGATATAATTTGCATGTTTTAGCATTACCCAAATTAAAAAAGAGAAATGTTAGATATATACTTAAAATTAAGAGTAAATATAAACATTCATGGCATTTTATGCCAAAGGACATTAAAAATCCAATTACAAAACTTTCTAAGATAAAAATCAGAAAAATCTTCTCAGTTTATTTTTTACTACAGGTAATTTTGTCAAGAAGTGAGATAGAATAATGTCTTAACTTAGAAAATAAGTAAATCAAGTGAATCATATGGTATATTTTTTCTCAATTAGTGTTATTGTGTTATACCTGAAATTTAATAAAATGCGGAGGTTTAAACTATACAGTTGACATCATGGTATCCATATACTCCACTGATTTTTAACCAGTATGCCTCCACGAGAGTATCTTAGGTGTGCTATGAACATTTTTAAGGATTGTTAATTAAATTATTTTGAAAGAAGTTCAAAGCACAGTAAAGGTACATATCAAAATTAAAACCTCTTTACATTGATAATATAAGTATATCATTGTTATAATAAATAAATGTTTTACTGTTATCATAAATAAACACTAGCTTATTTCTAAAGTGTGTGGGATGTAGCCTTGAAAAATAAGGTTTTACACTACATCTGCAGATGGCATGATTTGACCAGGATTTGCCAATTAACAACCTTGTATGTCAAAATCATTCAAAGTGAATGAAGCCCTATGACTCAGTAATCCCTCATTGTTCCTAAAATAGCTCATAGTCAACCTTATCAGATGGTTCCCTCTAAATTTCAAATAGTGAAGTAGTTGGACACAGTTACCTTGTAAAACCTAGTTCTGAAATTTTCTAAGTGTGTTTAATTAATACTGACATTTCTTTTTAAAAAATATAAATTGTGTATTTGCTTATTGTTTTATTTTTACTATTTTTGATTTGGCATTTTTTTATTTGTACTACATAGTGTTCAATTAAAATGGACAAGTTTTTACTAAAAACACAAAAATTAGAAGACGATGCTAGAGCTTCAAATACTGCTTTATCCATTATATTGACCACTAAGTTAAAAACAATTAGTCATTAATATAAGGAAGATTATTTATCATTCATATGTAGTAAGGGAAATGCACCATGTCCCACATATTTAATTTGTGGTGAAACATTAGCAAATGAAGCTATGGTTCCTAGCAAATTAAAGAGATATTTACAATCCAGACATTTTCACTTGCCTGAAAAGCCAGTGGAATATTTCAAATGACTTTCCTTCAGTAATACTAAGCAAGCAAGGATTTGGGCCATATATGTGATGATGTCAGATAAAGCACAAAAAGCGAGTTACACAGCTGCAGAAATCCTAGCTAGGAAAAGGAAATCCCATACATTTGCAGAATCTGTTATTTTACTGGCCTGCTGTGCAACTGTACAATGTTTGGGGAAGAGTAAGAAAAGGAAAATGTAAAAATTCTGCTTTCGGATGACACCATTCTCAGCATGTTAAGGATGTATCTGAAAATATAGAATTCCAAGTAATATCTCACCTCGAATAAGTAAACATGTTTGCAGTTCAGTTGGATGAATCTACTGATATCAGTGGATACATGATTCTGGGATTAAAAAATATATATATATATATATATAAATCGTGTATTTGCTTATCGTTTTATTTATGCTACCCCCAACTGTTAGCATTCAGTAGATTTGTCTATAAAGAAGACAATTTTTTTGTTGTTGACCACTCCAAACAACAGCAAGGGACTAAGGTATTTTGATTTGACTGACAATTACTTTCATTCTAATAACTTGTCTTGGTGTTCCTGATTAAGTATTTGTACAGATGGAGCCCCATCTATGTCCGGAGGTGTAAAATGATTTAATACACTTGTGCAAACAAAGACTCCAAAATTTATTTTTACATTCTGTTTTCTACACACAGAACTGCTAATGTCAAAGTCATTAGTGCCTGAATTATACAAGATCCCAAACAACACTAGAAAAATAAAAATTGTATAAAAAGCAGGCCTTTGCAGGCAAGATTATTTGCAGAATTATGTTTCCCAGTGGTTGCTTCTTATATGCAGCTCTTCCTGCAGACGGAAATGAAAGGATTATCTCAAGGAAGGGTTTTATCAAGATTTCACGAATTCAAAGAAGAAGTATCAAAGTTTTAAAAATGCAACATTCTAAATTAGGTAATCTACTTGGTGACAAGGTTTGGTGTAATAAAGTTACATTTCTTGTAGATTTATTTCAAATACTTGAATAATACTCTTAATAAGAGTATGCAGGGAAATCATGAAAATATTCTCACATCTACAGATAAAATTAATGCTTTCAGAGAAAAACTATTGCTCTGGAAGGAAAGGATTAAAAGAGAAAACCTTAGTAGAAATTTTTGAACTAATGGAAAAGTGTAAATGGGATAAAAATCTTATCAAACACATTTTATAAACTTTAGAATTACTGTACACAAATTTTGAAAAATATTTTCCTGCACCTACACTTAACATGATATCTCTGGTTTGAGTGAGAAATCCCTTTGTTTTAAGTGTGTGTGCATCAGCAAATTTAAATATTATAGAAGAGAAAAAATTAGCAGAAATAAGAAATGACAGAGGATTGGAATTAAAATATGCAATAACAGTAAATTATACCATTTTCATTAACTCTCAAGGGTGAATTTCAAAATATTACCAAAAAGACAGAAGAAATATGTCTTCCATCCTCAATGTTGTATTTGTGTGACACAATTTTCTGGCAATGAAAAATGTTAAAAACAAAAATCAATCACGGTTTGAATCCTTGGAAGAAGATTTAAAAGTATGCATATCAAAAATTCAACCTGGCAAAGAACATATTCTAAAAAAGACTAAGCTCAGATATCTCATTAAATGTTTAAATTATAATAAACAGAAAAATAAATATAAATAAAATTGTTAAGAATTTTAATTGTTATTTTTATTACAAATTATAATAAATTGCTTTTTTTGGCTATGATGGTACATTTTGTTTGTTTTGATAAAATAAATCAAATAAGATATATTCTTTTTTCTTTTTTTTTGATTGACATGATTTAAGTGTGCTAGGGAAGTTCAGCTATAAATTCAAATGTGCAATGAGATTAAAAAAAGAAAGGTTGAACAATACTGATATGCATGCATAAAACTATCACCACAATCAAGACACCGACCTTGTACGTCAGTCCTCTCTTTTCCTCATGCTTTATGTTTTCATTCCTTCCTTCCCATTTCTTTAATCTCCAGAAAACCACTGATTTTTGTACCACTATACAACAGTTTTTTTCCCTCTAGAATTTTATATAAAATGATAAAGCATATACTTTTTTTTCTGGATTCTATCATTCAGCTTTATTACACTGCACATAACACTCACAATAGTGCTTGAGTTCCTCCATTTCAACAAATAATGTGGTCATTTAATTTTAGCCATTCAGGCGTGTATGCAGTAGTACCTCACTGAGGCCTTGATTGGTATTTCTTTAATGACTAAAAATTTTGAGGCTCTTCTCTAGTGCTTATTTGACAAGTGAAAATCAGCTTTCTTGGGCAGCACCTGTGGCTCAGTGAGTAGGACACCGGCCCCATATACCGAGGGTGGCAGTTTTAAACCCACCCAGGCCAAACTGCAACAAAAATATAGCCAGGCATTGGGTGGTGGGTGTCTGTAGTCCCAACTACTCAGGAGGCTGAGGCAAGAGAATCGCCTAAGCCCAAGAGCTGGAGGTTCCTGTGAGCTATAAGCTGTGATGCCACAGCACTCTACCGAGGGAGACAAAATGAGACTCGAGACAAAGTGAGACTCTGTTTCAAAAAAAAGTAAAATAAAATAAAGAATAGCAGCTTTGTTGAAGTATCTGTTCCAATTGTTGAATAATTTGGCTTTTAAACTGGATCATTTTTTCTTATTATTAGTTTTGACAACTTTTATAGACTCAATGTATTTTATTATACATTTGATTTACAGTATTTTTAATTCTTTTGTTTGTCTTTCATTCTCTTTATAACATTTGTTGAATAAAAAGTTATTGATTTTAGTGAGGTGCAACTTTTCAATTTGTTATTTATCTGTCTGATCCAAGATCACAAAGATTCTTGTATAATCCCTTCAAAACTTTAAAAATTGTAGATTTTTCATGAAGGTCTGCTTCATTTTGAGTGAAATTTTAAATGGGGGAAAATATGCATCAAAGTTGTTTGGGTTTGGGGTTTTTTGGGGTTTTTTCTTAGTACGTATGGAAATACCATTGAACAATCTCTGCCTCTTAATTGGTATATTTAGGCAATTACAATTAATGTGATTTTGGGATATGATTAGGTATAGATTTTTTTTAAGTATTTAGAAGGCAAGGAAATATATTTAATTTAAATTCATCTTATGTATTTATTTATATATATATCTAATTTATTTACCAATTAAGTCAACATTTCTTAAATTTTGATTCCCATCCAATATCATAACTTATTTTAACATCTTAGAATGTGGGTCTGCTCACGATGGAATGTTGGAACATTAGAACGTGTCAAAAAGCCTTTATTTTGTCTTCATTGTTGAAAGACATTTTTCTTGGCATAAAATTCTATGTTGACTTTTTTTGTTTTTCATTCAAACTTAAATGATGTTGCTCTACTCTCTCTTCAGTAGTATGGCTTCCAGCAAAAATACTGCTGAAATCCCTATGTTTGTTTCTCCATGTTTTATTTTTTGTTGTTGTTTTTAGTATCTCTTATCACAGATTTTGGGTGTTCTATGATTTTCATTGATTTAGATTTGTTAATATCAGTGTTGTGCTTCAAATTTGAGCTCCCTCAACTCAGAGTTTAAAATTGTCATTAAATTTGTAGTATTTCCAGGTTTAGTATTTTAAATGTGTGCCATTCTTCCTATGAAGAAGAAATCTTAAGAGTTCTATGAGCCTGGCAAGAAGTGTACCAAGGAGTAGTTGAATAATATATTACCTATTATAGGAAAGACAGTGTGTGTTGAATGTAGTCTTAAAGTTTATAATATAATAAATTAGAAATGTAAACTGCTTTTGGACATGTTAAACTACAAACTCTTTTTTAGCAATAATGATTATTTAAAAATGACACTGTAAAGTATGACTGACTCAATGTACTCAGAAAGTATCCTAGGACTTCATGGGTAACAGTCTGTAAAACAGAAATATAAAGGGCAATTTGGGCAGGGAAATTATGGTGGGTGAAAAAATTTTATGACATACTTGACTCTTGTCTTTTTCTCACATATTTAATAAAATCCACCAGGAAATTAGGTCATGACTTAGATCTAACCTGATTATACCTTCTCAACACTTCTATGGCTACAACTCTGGGTCAAGTACCATCATCTCTTATGAATATTAGGAAATAAGGTAAGTTTGTAAATTATCTTCCTGCTTTTGCCCTTACTTGAGGCCTTCTCTTCTAAGCACAATATCTGGACTTCTTTTAAAATTCTAAGCCAGATATTACATTCCTTTACCCAATACCCAATTAGTTTATTGTGGCATCTAATATTCATATGCTGGCTTGCAAGGTATGTCTATAAGGAAAGCCACAGTTATATTTCACACACTCCTCCTCACTTTCTCTGTCCTCCTTTCTCTGTTCCTCACTTTATTCTGCCCAAAATACACATTTTGGTCATATATATCTTTATCCAAATGTTGCATTCTCCACAGGCTTACCCTGCTTACGTTCTTTAAAATTTTCTTCACATTTCATTTTTCTATAGCTTATGTAACTTACAAATATAGCATATAATTTATCTATGTCTTTGTCAGGAAGAAGATTACCTGTTTTATTCACTGATATTTTCTTAGAGTATGCATTCAATACATGAGCAAAGAAGAATAGAGTCACCTGGGATGCCAACTTATAATACAAGCTTTCAGATAAAGTTCTTTACTATTATCAGAAAAAATAAAACCTGATTAAAGAAAAATGGAAGACAAAAATAAAAAAAGAACATTAAAATACAAAAATACAGAATGATCAAAACGTTAAATCAAATAATTGATAATATAATAATAAATATAAGGTACAGAAATTTCATAAATTTTAATAAAAGCTAATACTTACCTATGACAAATTTAATATTAAATATAAAATGATAGAAGGATATGATTAAAAGAGTAAAAAAGTATATAAAAGATAAACTTAAAATTTCAAAATAAAATCTAAATATTAACAATTAGACTAACTGCTAATAGCTGAAAAGTGCATACGAATAAATAACTTATACTAGTTACTTTAAACATAATAATATAAAACAATAATGAAGTCAATCAAAATGAAGTAGGCATATAGGGAGCATACCTCAAAATAATAAAAGCCATATATGACAAATCCATAGACAATATCATACCGAATGGAGAAATATTAAAAACAATTTCCCTGCAAGTTGGAACAAATATTCCACTTTACCTCTACTCAACACAGTAGAGTTGAGTAATACTACTCAACATAGTACTGGAAGTCCTAGCTATAGCAATCAGGCAAGAGAGATGAAGGATATCTAATTTTGAAAAGAGGAAATCAAATTATCTCTGCTTGTTGATGACATGTTCTAATATCTACAAAACTCTAAATATTCCTCCAAAAGACCCCAAGCTTTGATAAATTCAGTTAAATTTCAGGATACAAAATAAACATACAAAAATCAGTAACATTTCAAAACACTCAAACTACCCCCTTATATTAAAATAGCTATGAAATACTTAGAAATATATTTAACCAAGAAGGTCAAAGATATCTACAAAAATAATGACAAAACACTGATGAAAGAAACCACAGTTCACGTAATTCTCTAGTAGTTAGTAGCCTTACCGGAAAGTTAAAATCATCCAGACAGCTCTAATCAAACAAGCAAAACAAACTGGCCAGTTTGCCAGACTGCAACACAGGCCACTTCCATCAGAACATCAGTTTATAATTCTTCAAGTGATTTTCAGCCCCCATCAAGAATAACCAGTTTGCATTTTGATAGCACATATTTTAACACTTGATTTTATACGGAGTTAATAATTTCTGTTTCCATTCCCCTCATTCTAAGGGTTTTTTGTCCAAACATAGTTTCTGTTATTTAAGAGTATGACAGAATATTGCATAGCTCAATTCGACCCTCAAATATCTCAGCAGAGCAGATCTAATCAATTACACATGGTGTCTTTTTCTTCCACAGACAGCAAAGTGATCCATCACACAATAGCTCCCAAATGCTATCCTCTTGTCTATTTTTGCATTCCTGTGTCTATATTCCTATGACCTTTGGTGCCTGATTTCAAGTCATAATTTTACTCAAATTTCTCACCATGTACATTTAATATCTGAAAGAAAAATATTTCGGTGATCTAAGCAGTTGTTTTGAAAATATATTGTGGAAGGGAAGGAACAGTTTCCTTATGGGAATCTGAGTCATAAAAATACAGCAAAACAGTTATTTGATGAACCCCTCAATTCTTATCAAGACTTTTATTTGTGCATAGGTATGTTTATGCAGATGTTTACATTAAATGTAGCAACTACTGCTCTAACCACAGCCCTAAAAAATCAGAAACAACTATTTAATCAGATAGATTTCAACGTTTTTTTTTTTTTGCAGTTTGGCCAGGGCCGGTTTGAACCCACCACCTTCGGTATATGGGGCTGGCACCCTACTCACTAAGCCACAGGCACTGCCCTAAATTTCAACATTTTTTAGAAACTTTTCTGTTTGCTCTTTTGGATTTAAAATGCTGCCCTGGAGTGAGGAGAATTGATAAGATTAATTCTGACAGTTGGCTCACTTGGCCTATGAAATCTGAACAAGGCAAGTGATTTTGACAGAAAAGTAAAATTTTGTAAAACACAGTTTTAGCATACCTAGTTTCCCCCTGCCCCTGAGACACTGTATTTTTCTTGAGAATGGTAGTTTAAATGGGCTATCGAAGTCTGTTAAACCCAAAGTAAAGATTTTCTTCCCTACAGCTCCATACTGTGTCACCTTCTCTGGCATATTGGGGAGGAAATGGGCAGGAGCAAAAATAACCCGTAACTGACACTGTTGTGCTCCGCTTTGGCTACAGTGACTAGCTATCCTGATGATTTCTGAGTTTTTTAAATTTCTGTATGCTTCCAGTACACACTGGCAGAGAATGATGGGGATGTGGATAACTGCTGGCCCTGTGCATTTAACTTTCTGGCTTTACAAGGTCATTAAATTGTCTACTATGTGTCTTATACACAAATATACCAAGATTTATTTAATTTTAGGGAAAATTGAAGTCACCAGCCTAAATCTCCTCAGACAGTCATATTTGCTGGAAACCTGGATTACATATTTGAATAAGTTTTTCACTTGGGAACTTATTTTCTGTTCTGTTCTTATCAATTATCATTTCTTTAGTTTCTGTAATTTTCATATTATTATCTTCATGACATTACTTGCAACTATTTTTATTTTGATTCTTCTTATTTTGTTTTCTGTCTTGTAATCTCACTTTTTAAAATCCCATTTTATTATATTATTGCTTTTTCTTAGTGCCCTTACTTTACAGAATCATTGTATTTATTATGTTCTTTAAGCTGTGAAGTGGATGCTTTCTACTTTGAATTATTTCTTTTAATTCTTTATCAGATCTCTCTGCTCCATTCTCATTTTTAAATGTAAAACATTTGCCCTCTTGATTTTACGTTCTTTTGGTAATATTATTGTTTTCGTCACCATTTTTCTCTTATTTAGCTTGAGTGGCTCTGTGCAAACATTCTCTTGGCTTTGATCAAATGTAAGTATGATCTTGTCTCCCTTTGCACCATATCTGAGGGTGATTCTTGTTCTTCACTGAACAACAATATAAAGTCTGTTTGAGGCCCATCGTTTTGGCCCATGAGGCCCATGTTTGAGGCCCATCGTTTTTTAGTAGCCTGAGTTAAATAGTTACGAAAAAGGGGATTTCAAGGGATGTTGTGTGCATTCTTGTTTATGGAATTTGGACTCTGTTATTTCTTAAGAACCTTTTAAAAATATCTATATCAGAATATATCTTGAGATATATAAAACAAAGTGAGTGGCAAATATTCTACTCTAGGGACAGGGTAACCTCAGGCTTCAGATACTCTGTTTTGAATGCTGGAAAATTCTGTTTTTCCTTCCTTTTTTATAGCCTGCCCTGGGAAGGGTAATGAATTGATATATTTATTCTTAGAAATTTTACATTAAATTTTACCCATATTGGATACTTACGTCTTGCTCAATTTCTTTCCAGAGTGAGAGCAATGAATGCAAAGACACAGGACATTATTGTACACTACTATAGATTTTATAAACACTGCATATAGTTTGTATTAAATTTATTTTAATAGTTAAGTAAATGAACTATGGTATAAAAGCTACATCACTAGGCAATGGGAACTTTTCAGCTCCATTATGATCTTATGAGACCACCTTTGTAGGAGTGCTCCATTACTGACCACAAGGTTGTTATGTGGCACATGACTGTATTATCAAGGCACTCAAATTGGACTTCTCAAAATGAAAATCTATTAGCATGTTGGGCGGCGCCTATGGCTCAATGGGTAGGGCACCGGCCCCATATACCAAGGGTGGCGGGTTCAAGCCTGGCCCTGGCCAAACTGCAACAAAAAAATAGCTCAGCATTGTGGCGGGCATCTGTAGTCCCAACTACTCGGGAGGCTGAGGCAAGAGAATCACCAAAGCCCAAGAGCTGCAGGTTGCTGTAAGCTGTGATGCCATAGCACTCTACTGGGGGTGACAAAGTGAGACTCTGTCTCTAAAAAAAAAAAGTGACTAAAGATTGTAGGAAATTACAAAGAGGAGAATAAAAAAAATAAGATCAGGAGAAATGGAAAGTGGAAGAATGATTCAGAAGGGAGGAAACAAAGAAACAGTAAAGAATATTAGGACTATATTATCCTAATAATTGTGTTTTACTTTTTTATTTTCATACATACACAAACTGTTTGACCTCATCTAATGTGCACAATGCAATGGTCCATTTAAAAACTATTAAGAATAGAGTATAAATGTCTCACTATAACAAATAAGTAAGTGAGGTGATGGTTGTTTTAGCCAGTTTGATGTAAGCTTTCCACATTGTATATCAAATCAGCACATTGTACCCCATAAATGCATTAATGTACGCAGTTAAGATTTAATAAAAAGTAAATAAATTACAACTCTTTGGCTAGGAGAAAGCTCCTGATTTCTTCCTCATAGTTTAGATTTTAATTCTATGAGGTTACACTTCTTCAGAGTTTTGGGGGTAACTATCTAGCTTACTTGAATTTAGATACTTATAATTTATAAGATATTATGAGCTAATAATTCTTATTTATTTGTTTATATTTCAGATTGATATGAGGATACAAATGTTTAAGTTATGGGGCTTCATTTCTAAGGTAAAGTTTAAGTAGTAGTTGAGTGAGCCTTAACCCAGGAGGTGTGCTGGACACTTCCACCATCACCCTCCTTCCTTCTTCCCCTTTTCCTGCTCTCCCCTCCCCTGACTACACTATACTTGAGGGGTTTTGTATGTGTGGTTTTGTAGTTGTTTATTTATTGGTTTCAAATTAGTATTGAGTACATTGGATACTTTATTTGCCCATTCTTGAGATACTTTAGTGTGTTTCAACTTCATCCAGGTAAGCATAAATGTTGTATAGTCTCCATGTTTTCTGATGGCTGACTAATAATCCGTGGTATACATATAATGCAGTTTGTTAATCCATTCACCGCAATGAATCCACATCTTGGCAATTGTGAAATGAGCTGCAATAAATGTTCTAGTGCACAAGTTCTTGTGGTAAAATTGCTTTTGTTCTTCTGGGAAGATACCTAGTAATGGGACTGCAGAATTCTAATGGAAGGTTGACTTTTAGTTCTTTCAGAATTCTCCATACTTCTTTCCATAGCAGTTGTATTACTTTGCAATCCCATAATACTTTACAGTATATTTGCATTCTTTTGTTGGTTTTATTTTGTTTAATTTATTTATTTTTTTCAGAGTCTCACTCTGCCACCCTGGATACAGTGTTGTGGTGTGGGCCTAGCTCACACTAACCTCAAACTCCTGGGCTCAAGCAATCATTCTTGCCTCAGCCTCCCAAGTAGCTGGGCTATAGTCACCCACCAAGATGCCCTACAGTTAGATTTTCTTTCTTTCTTTTCCTTTTTTTTTTTTTTTTTTTTGTAGTGATAGGGTCTTGCTCTTGCTCAGGCTGGTCTCAAATTCCCAATTCAAGCAATGCTCCCACCTCTGCCTCCCAGAATGCTAGGATTACAAGCCTATGAGTACATACCTGGCCAGAATATTTGCATTCTAATGGCTTTTAGTGTTTACCTCAGTAATACAGATTAGGTAAATTTTTTGAAGACCTACAAACTAAAAATATTGTAGTTAGAATTTTTTTCTTGTTATTTCTTCATTCACAGTGCAGGCAGAAGTCTTTTGTGTCAACACATAAGATTGAACTTGCACAGAAGAAACATAATAAAAATTAAGTGCCTATTCAGGAAAGTGCTTTTCCCCCCAACCATCATAGCTTCTGAGGACTAGTATTTAACAAGTACTGACCAATTTCCTCTGGTCATTTCACTAAGCCAACTCCATATTTTAGCATAGCATAATGAAAAATTTAATGCAAAATTTAATTCTCTCCTTTCTTTGATGGAAAGGTAAAACAGATTAGTAGTGTATTTTTGGAAAGGAGATAGAAAATTATGCTTTCATTGTGACTAAAATGCTACCATATTCAATCAGTCCCCTGATACTGAAGTGAGTAATGGGGTGGTGAGTGGAGTAGAGTTTCCTTCCACAGTGGTGACTTTATAAGCATAATGGGAAACTGAAGTGACTCATGCTTGGGACAGATGATAATACCTGGGGAGAAAGCCTCTGCATGGTGTTTATTTTCCACCCTCTATGCCAATCTTAAACAATTTCCAGTTCATGTTTATAGGCTGCTCACAGGTGCTAAAATTACTGGAATTGGCAGTCTTGACTATTCTTGGGGGACAAATCTTACCTAATTATGGATAATATTGGCCACTCATTAATATTAGCACATTAATACCATCAGAGTGGCCCTAAATGAAATCTGAAAGAGGTAAACAAAATGATTTTATTTCATATGACATTTCCTTTAAATAAGCATAGGGGAATATTTGTGAAAATACTTGTACAGAATTTCTAAGATCTATACAAATTCACAATCACAGTAAAAAACTCCTGGCTTTTCTCAGAATTCTGAAAAAATTTTAAAATATTATGTTTTCCATGTATATATGCACTTTACACATGTATTTCTAGGTACAGCTAGGTGTTTATAAGACACAGAATAACATTTTAACTATTTTCAAGCAAAGTATGTTTAACTTATTTAACAATCAACTTTCACAGTTACTCTTTATTTTAATCACTATATGCAGTCTGAAAATTAAGTTCTTAAGGTGTCACCATGTACTGGCAACACTGTACAAACAACCCTGTAAGGTTTCATAACCTTGGTATATCTGTGTCTCACAGCTGTGTTCACGTCAATGTGTGGTGGTGTCTTGCTGAGTGGTGTTCGTTATTGTTGTTACATGTTTTTGTGTGCCTTCATGAGAATATTAAAGTTTTAATTTTAGCAATGAATGAACATTAAATTTCTTGTTAAGCTTATCAAGAGTGGATGTGAAATCAGGGACATGTTAGTCAAAGTTTGTAGGCTAATGCCATGAAGAATATGGCAGTGTATAAATGGATTAAGTGTTTTTTCCTGAAAGGGAGAGAATGTTTCACTGATGAAGAGAGGTCAGAGCATCAAGTAATGAGCAGAACTGATGAAAACATTGCAAAAATTTTCAAAATTACGCTTCAAAATCTTTGATTGTCTGTGAGAAACATAGCAGACTAAGATAGAGAAACAGGAAAATCTTAAGTGAAAATCTTGGCCAACAACTCATGGTCCTGCATCAGGACAATGCACCAACACTCATGGCACTGTCTATGAGGGTGTTTTTAGCTAGTAAACAAATGACTGTATTGGAACACCCTCACTGCTCAACTGAACTGGTCCTCAATTCCTTTTATCCTTACCCAAAATAAAGGAAATATTGAAAGGAAGACATTTTGATAACATTCAGTATATCAAGGGTAATATGACAACAGCTCTGATGGTCATTCCAGAAAAAGAGTCCCAAAATTGCTTTGAAAGGTGTAGTAGGCACTGGAGCATCAGTGCATAGCTTCCCAAAGGGAGTGCTTTAAAATGACTATAGTGTTATTCAGCAATGAGGTAGATAGCTCTTTTCCTAGGATGAATTCATTAACTTAATTGTCAGATCTCACATATACATTATATCAATCTATATACGTATGTATCTATTATTTTTCCATTTGCATATACAATGACACATCATCATCATGTTTGTTATCATCATGAAATTCTAGTCCCAGACATAGCCCTTGTTAACATTTTAATGTTTACAATTTTAGATTGTTTTTATTTAAAATATTTCTACTTTTCAAACTTGCAAATATATCTTAGATTGATTTAGAAACTTACTTTTGTTTTATTTATTCATTTTTTTTTTTTTATTGTTGGGAAATCATTGAGGGTACAAAGAACCAGGTTACATTGATTTCATTTGTTAGGTAAAGTCCCTCTTATAATTGTGTCCCACCCCCAAAAGTGTGTCACACACCGTGACCCCTCACCCCCTTCCCTCTCTCTGCTCTCCCCTTCCCCACTCCTCCCCACTGTGTACTAGGTCATTAATTGTCCTCATATCAGAATTGAGTACATAGGATTCTTGCTTCTCCATTCTTGTGACGCTTTACTAAGAATAATGTGTTCCACTTCCATACAGGTTAATACAAAAGATGTAAAGTTCCAGAAACTTAATTTTAAACATCTCCTGATTTTATAATTTTAACAATTCCTTAAATATCACTTTAAAATATATTCTATAGTTATACCTACAGTATAGTTAATCAATCTCTTATTATTAGAGATTTATATCTTTTTTGATTTCTTCAGAATTATAAACCTTGAAATTATATATAAATTTGTAAATAAATTTGAGGAATCTGTTCAGGGTTTTGATTATTTTCTTAAGAAATTTATTGTAAAGTGTTTGACACATAATACTATTTTTCCCACTAAAAATGTAACTTTTGTTTGTACTTCCAATAGCCCTGTGTGAGATTGCTAATTTCCTTTTGGAAATTAGAAATTACCATACCATACATATGCATACACAGAAACAATTATCACTATACTGTTGAAATTTTACCTTTCAGTAAAATTGCTGTTTTAATATGCATAGCATTGGATGCTAGCAATATAAAGTTTCCTTGTTGTTAATTGCATATCATAAAAATTTTGTGAATGTTTTTATTAATTTATCTCAAATACATAAATATATTTACTATTTACTCTGTGGATTTTAGACATTTCCAATTAGTTATTTGCATTTAGGTTTTGTAAATATTTTTCTTTTTCTTTTTCTTTTTTAATTTTCTTTCTTTTTTTTTTTTTTTTACTTTTAGGTAAATAAATGTATTATATTTTCCTCCTAAGCATGACCTTTATGATTTTTTCCTTCTGAACGTCACATTGATATTAAATAAGTCACTGATAAGTCCATTTATATTTCCTCAAAGTTATGCTATACAAACAGTGATCACAATTGGGGCTTGCACCATCCTCTTTAGAATATAAATTAGGATATTTGAAATGTCAGATACTTGTGAGGGACAAGAGCAAACTGAAATAGCCAGATGGCAGTGAAGGCCAGTATAACCTTAGAATGGATGTCATCACTTAAAAAGGGAACCCATTATTGTTATTCAGACATAACAGCTCTAGCTTCAAAAAGACTGCTGGTTTTCAATTACAGTGTAGTAGTAACCATATTAATCTATTTTCTTTTACACTATCTTAGTAAAGATATTGTACCCAGGTTAAATACTTATGTAAGTATTGATAAACTGAAAGGCTCAGAACAGTGCTAATAATCCAAACACTTGGTTACAGTAAACAAGAAAAGAGATTTCTCTCTTTCCAATATTAAAAGAAACAGATAAGATAACCAATAATTTATTTAGGCAACAATGGATGTCTCATTTACCTTTAACAAGCTTGGTGGTCAGTCTGAATTATTTTTTGGTGTCATTATGAGAGTCAGTAGCTTCAAAATTATAGTTTTACTTGCTTACATATCAACCGAATGTATTTTGCCATATGTAAGAGATATTATAAAGGTATTTACAGAAATAATTTGAGAAGTAGCTTCTGCAAGGAACTTGGATTTCAAATTAGGTAGATTGAGACTTTAAGTCAACTCAGCAGATGAAATCAATGCCATTCAGGTGATAGATACTTAATAACACATTCATACAGATTTTTTGAAAGCTGTACTTTAAAGTAGGATTAGAACAAAAGCTGCATAATAAGAGTAAATATAAAGAATTTCTGAGAACATGAGGTGTGTTTTAAGTGGTCTAGTATGCAAGTGAGAAGACTAAAATTCAAAATTGAATTAGAAGTTTGTGGGCAAGACTAGAAACAGTCCGGACTTAAGTTGATCCAACTTACAAATTTCCGACTTTGCAATAGTGCCCTATGCCCATTCTTGTTTTCACTTTTATTGCAGCACTCAATAAATTACATTAGATGTTCAATATTTGATTATAAAATATGCTTTATGTCAGAAAGTTTTGTCCAAGTGTATGCTAATATTACTTTTAAGGAAAGCAAGAGTAATCTATGATGCTCTCACAAGGGTCCTCAAACTTTTTAAACAGGGGGCCAGTTCACTGTCCCTCAGACCGTTGGAGGGCTGGACTATAGTTTAAAAAAAAAACAACTATGAACAAATTCCTATACACACTGCATATATCTTCTTTCAAAATAAAAAAGCAAAACAGAAACAAACATAATCACACCACCTCATGTGGCCCGCGGGCCATAGTTTGAGGACCCCTGCTAGGGTAGTTAATGCATTTGGGGGTTTGGGTTTTTATGAGAAATATTTATTTCTGCATCATTTTATTAGTCCATCTAAAATGTTTTTTTTTTCTCTTTTTCTATGTAAAAACATATTTATCAGGGAATTGGAACAATATACAACAAGAAATACATTTTTTCCCTTTTCTTCATCTGGACCAGATTCAGAACTCACACATCTGAAGAAAAGAACATTCTAAAAGACCACAAGAACGGTAAAAATATAAGCAGTGCCTATGGAAAATACATTGATTGTACTTTTTTTTTTTAAGAGACAGTCTCATTTTGTCACCCTCAGTAGAGTGCTGTGACGTCACAGCTCACAGCAACCTCCAGCTCTTGGGCTTAGGTGATTCTCTTGCCTCAGCCTCCCGAGTAGCTGGGATTACAGGCACCCACCACAATGCCTGGCTATTTTTTGTTGCAGTTTGGCCAGGGTCGGGTTCGAACCCACCACCCTTAGTATTTGGGGCCAGCACCCTACTCACTGAGCCACAGGCACTGCCCTGATTCTACTTTTTTAATAATCCTTTTTCTGTATAAAAAGACATAAAAGTAAGAGACAATTTTGTTCCTAAGAGATTTAATAAAGAATTAGTTTATTAATAGACTCAGGAAATTTTATGAGAATAATATTTCAAAATAGAGCTCATTTTTATGTTAGACTTACAAAATTTTAAGATAAATAGAAATACCAAATGAACAATGGGAGGGTGATGATTGAATTTAGCATTTTATTGCAACTTTCAGGAGCATTTGTACATTGTCCCAGTGCAAGTATCTGGCATAGTGAAAACATGGAATAGAAGTGCAATTATTCTTTATATAAAAAGAGAAAAGAAGAATGCTAAGGCTGAAGCTAGATCTAGATCATTGTAAGTGTGTGAATAAAAATGAATCAAAGATAGCATTATCCATGGATGAATGCAATGCAATTGTACACATATGGTCCTTCATCCCAGGGCCTGGTAATGGTGAGGGACTGCCTGTATTCCTGACAGACTCTTCCTCTGCTCTACTGTGGAGTAGTCGTGCAGTTTTCCCTGTGTAAACTGTGTCAATCAATCCAACTAGCACAGTGACTCCCTCTCCTTTGCCTGTTGTTTTAGAGGCATGAGGAGCCCTGAGTGGCCTGTTGGAAGTCTTAACTTTTATTTCAATAAAATCATTCTTCTGTCTAGCTTCTGTAACTAAGAAACAGGAAGCAATGTTTTTCTAGTGAGTCACTAGTGGTTATAATGAGTGGTATCATTCCCATTCACATCCTTTGATCCCCACACCACCAGTCCTGATCATGAGTAAAACAAGCCGGTTATTGGATGTTGATTCACAGCCTGCTGAGGAATCTTGCCCTAGCCTTGAATGATAATGCTGCCCAGCTGGCACTGTAAACATTCCAAAGGCCTCCCACTGTTCTATCAAGCCAGTTGCTTCAGGCTGGTGGAGTAGTACATGGTAAAGCCAGTGAATTCCACGAGGGTGGGCCCATCGCCACACTTCATTTACTATGTAGTGAGTCACCTGCCATGTGGAATACCGTAACCACACATCAGGCATTCTGTAAGTTCACAGATGATAGTTTGGCAGAAGCATTGCATGCAGTGAAGGTGAATCCATATCCAAAATGAGTGTTTATTCCAATAAGAACAAAGTGCTGCCTTTTCCATGGTGGAAGATTTATAAAGGAATCAACCTGCTGTCAGGCTAACCACCCAGGGGAATGGCGCCATATCAGGGAATGGAAGTTGATCTCTGCTGCTGACAAGTAACGAACTCAGCCAGGCTAGGCTGTGGAAGGGAAAATCTATGTCCCTGAGCCCATGCCCCATCTCCACAACTCCCAATACCAACGCTATTGTTGATAGCAGAGGTTGGTTGAGGGAAAAGGCTAACTGGTACCCACAAAATGAATGGACAGTCCTGTCCCCTTTATTATTAAAATCCTTTTCCTTTGGAGGTTACCCTTTGGTGAACATTCACATGGATTTTTGTCAGGAAAATAGAAACTGGAAATCACTATAGGTATTTTAAATAGAAAGGCTGAGGATTTTGCATTCAACAAAATTTAGGGGATGGCAGGAGGGAAAAGATCAAGAAAATATTTTCTGGTTATAACATTCTCTACTAGTTTCCTCGTATCTAATCTGAACAGTTTCAGGAGCCACAGAAAAACAAGCACAATGATATCTTTCTGGAGGCATGCAAGTGAATGATTTGCAGTGAAGTACCCTGGGGATGCGAGAAAAGAAAACTTCTCACAGCTCATAATTGGGCCCACTACTGCTAGATAGGATGTAAATATGAGTATATGTTTTCTTCTACCTGCAAATTTTTTTCACAAATGATTTTTTATTGGTAAAATTTAACCTAGAATTTTACACTCAAAAGATTTGGGAAAGTGTGATTCAAAGTTCAGCCTTTGCAATCCAGTGAAAACAGAGGGAGACAAGGGTATAGGGTTGTTTACTTGAAAACAAGTAAACTATAAAATCCTCTGCATACACATGGAAAAGTTGCATTTTGTGCATTTTGTAGCCAACTTGGTTCATAATCTTAAACCTGTATTACAAGATCCAATAATATCTTTATCTAATATTCTATCTTTATACATGTCATTGATCATTTTACATTTTTCCTATATTTTTATCTCCACATCAAAATTCTTTAAGCTCTACTTAAATGACATTTCTTTTAATATAATTTTCCTGAGGCCGTATTATAACAGAAACAGTTTGTTCTACTTCAAGTATTCCTAGAACTGTATGATTATTCCTTTTATTGTATTTTTAATTGTTTATTGCAATTAGTCTTTTAAATCAAGCTCTGGTTAAATGGATTATGTGTTTCTTGAAGGCAGGTATTGTTTCTTTATACTTTTGTATATCCCATTATCTTGATTGCATGAAACATTAAATTATTGTGTGAGGGGATGTATTAATAAAGGAATTCTACCAATATCTCTTGAGTCTTTAGTCTAAGTTTATTTTATAATCTTTGAAGTTAAAACAAGATATTAGCTAGTACTTAATCAACTGAAGATAGATTTTGTTTATATTACCTCTTCTTAACATGTCTTTTTATGTTTCTATTGTACAACTATTTTAAAACGCAAGACTTTTTATTTATTTCTATTAAATATTGTCTAAGTTCTGCAGATTGTCAGATTATCAAGGTCTTTAAAAGTAAAATTATATTCACTTTTCTAATGTAGTAACTATCTCTTCTATACCCTTGATGTCCTCTACAAATTCAATAAAATGTTTTCTAAGCCATCATGGTAGATACTAATGAAATTATAGTGCATGCCAGCGCTTGTAAGTCAGGTCCCAGTCCTGGTGACTTTGTCACATTTAAATCTTCTAATTTTCAAAACTTCCCTGATATTAATCAATCATTGGATTAATAAGACATCATTTGTATCTACCTATACTCTCCTATCAAGAACTGTGAGGCCTTTATGTTCACAGCCAGGGTCCCTTCTACAGCATCCCGGATCTGTTGAAAAACGTATCACAACATCTGTTGTGAGGAATCTTCCATAGAATTTGCAACCCCAAAAGAATACATTTTTTAATTTGCGATCATGCATGATAATCTGCATTCAGAAGTATGTTCCACTTAATTACACATAAAGTTGAAGTACAAGCACAATTCAAAGATATTTCCAAATCTCTTCCTTTATAGTTTCAACTTTAGAAGACCATTTCTAATGTGGTTTCTAAAATTTGGAATCTATTTTAGAATCATTTATGCTTCTATCAATGAGGCAGATTTTCAGCAAGTTTCTGTGGGTATGGATATATATAAAATACATACCCTTAGGTGGTGCCCATGGCTCAGTGAGTAGGGCACTGGCCACATACACTGAGTCTGGCGGGTTCAAGCCTGGCCTGGGCCTGCTGAACACAAATGACAACTGCAACCCAAAAATAGGCAGGTGGTACAGCAGGCGCCTGTAGTCTCAGCTACCTAGGAGGCTGAAGCAAAAGAATCAATTAAGACAAAGAGTTTGAGGTTGCTGTGAGCTGTGACACCATAGCACTCTACTGAGGGTGACATAATGAGACTCTCATTACAAAAATTACATACCTTTAAAACAATTTATATTGTATGTATGCATAATAATGATTGACTATAACTAATGCTCATGCTACTTTTAATTTGTTTAATATCCAAGTTTCTCCTATTTGTTTAATTTTCTACTCTTCTTCGACTCTTTATTTCATGTTACCTTTTTGTATTTATATGTTTGTATCATTTTATGCTGTTCTAGTTACTTTTAAATATTTTCTTTAAAAATTTATTTTTTAATTATTTTATTTCACTAATTTTTATCTTTTATCTTTCTTAATTCTAAATTATTTCTATTTATTATTTAAAAAGTAATTCTAATAATAACTTGTTTTTGTAGTAAGACAAACATATTTACTTTTTATTAAAAAACTAAAACCACCACATCATAACAAAACAATACCAAATACAACAGAAGTATAAAGATGTGAAGTTTTGAATCCATCTGATTTCATCCTCATATTTTTCGTAATTTAAGATACACATTTTCAATTGTTTTTCAACTTATGATATATGACATGATGACATTTTGAACTGTTTTGTGTGACACACAAGGTTCTATCCTGTCCAGCAGTTATACATAATGCCTCATTCGGGATCAAATAAGGGCTTGGTGCGAATCATCTTAGCCCGATCTGTGAGTTTTCTCAGTCATTTGCTGCTAGGTGTGTCCTTTCTTCTTTTGACACTTCCCAGTGGCACCACTGTGCTCCCCTTCTTAAACTTTCTCCAGTCATCATATTATTGTTTTCCTGGTTGCATGTTTTCTGGTTATAAGCATATATTCATTAAAAATTCATGTATTTATCCATTATTTCTTTTTCACTTTAACTTTTGATTTTCTTAATTGTTCAGTAATTGCTCACGTTTTTTTAACTTCTACTTTCACATATTTAGAAAATTTACACTTGGTACTTCTTAATTTTTCTCCTTTGTACAAGTTCCTGAATTTTCCATATCTTGGGATACCATAGATTTCATATTTAATATTTGAATAAAACCTGAATATTTTTATATAAACCTAAAAATAATGTCTGAACTTCCATATTGCAGGCCCCAGAAATCCGTATTCTCAAGTGAGTATAAGGATAGCAGAAGAATGTTTACATTGTGTAACTGAACACTGCATTCTGCAAATCCATTTAGTTGTTGTATCACCACAGCACACAGACCCACCCTGACTACTGCTTCAGGCTTGCTTAGGCTGCTTCTTGACATTTGATAATGTCTGCAATCTACTTAATAGCTACTCTACTGGTATTATCTAAAGGCATCTTTCCATTTATTCATGAAATAACAATGTAGATTGATAATATTTAATAAAAATTCATCGCAACTGTTGTTATCTTTTGCCATATTATGAAGCTACATGTTTACATTCAAGTTACTTATTTCTTCTACACATTTGAAATCAATCTTACCAATATCCAAGCTAAATGAATAGAATATTAGAATATTAATTGAATAGTGTGAATGCTACATCATATGTACTTGTTTTGATAATTTGTTCTGTCACATACTAATTCCATGACCATGTGCAACTATCCAATCTCTCTTTCAAGTTTCCATATTCATAAGAAGAGAAAATAATGGCACTTAATCTTACAATTGTTGGAAGGATTGTGTTAATTGATGATTGCAACTTACTTATAAGAATAAATGGTACATGGTAAGCTCTCAGAGATACTTTGCTGAAACTCTATGGAAAGGAAGAAGTCAACAGAATCACTTTAATTACTAAGTGTTTACAAACCCTTCTTTTGTCATCATCTTTTAATTTTTTTCATTTCATAAGATAAAAAATTGTGGCATATTTAGTTTCAAATAGCATATTTTCAATAAAACAAAGCGGAAAGTTTAGACTAGTAACTAATTGGAAAAATGTTTAAAGCAAATAAGAAAAAACTATGGTAATACTCAGTAAATAATTATCGTATTATGTTTTCCCTGTAGTGTTGGATGGTGATCGTTCATTAACAATACCTTTCAAAGATATTTAAATTGTAGGAGCTATTATTTAGTTGATAAAGATTGATTTTCCTGAATTGTAGAGCTTACTTTATATCAGGAAAGCTTGCATGTAGAATTTTCAATAGTCACTTCATTTTCTTTTTGTCTCATTATTGCCAGAGAAGAAGTTAGGGCAGGAGAACAGATAGAAACAATTTCATGCAATTATCTATTTAAAAGAACATTAAACAAAATGAGAAAATTAAGGAGATCAATATTGAATTCAGCTGCTCACAGTGTAAGTTCTGTGAAATCTATGTCTTTAATAATCACTGCTTAGTTTCTCTACAATCCAATATTATGATCAGGTAAATAGAGATACTTTTGTGCATTATCTTTATTTCCTCAAGGTAAGCTGGGGTGTCAATATCTGGTGCATGTATTATATTTGCTTTTGTAAATAGTACAGTAAATATTATTTAATTTAATTAATGAGACAAGTAAAAGTTAGAAACCTCAGTAATTGTTGGGTATGAGAAATTTCTCAGGATAGTGTGGGTGTCCTTAGGTCAAATATATGTTCCCAGATGTGCTGAGACAATAACCAGTAAAGAACGAAGCTTCAGATTCTAGTGTGGAGAGGTCTGATTTGAATGTATTAAACAGTTGAAGTGAAACTTGCATTACTGTGAACAAAACTGTTATCTTTTGCTTGATTACATTACACTATTGTGCTTTGAAAAGAAATATTCAACATTTGAAATAAAGTATTATTTAAAGTATGACTATCAAGCTGTATGCCTTTTTGACAATGTAAACGCCACTGTGCTCCTGTGCTTCAAAATAATAATTATGAGGAGATAATTCCGTCAGAAATTAAATGTTAAAAAATACCGATACTCATTTAAAAATATTAATGATACTCATTTAAGTTGCCTCAAAATAAGTAGGCTGCTCACTTAAGTTGAAAACAAAAGAAGACCCCAGCCCCTTACTCAAAAGAACTCTTTCTTATGTGAAGGAAATATGGTCGGAAGTAAAGCTCTTTCAAAGATTTCAGATTAATCTCAATTTTATTTTTCTTAGGGAGGTAAATTGTAGGTTCATCACAAAATTATTCAAGACATGAATATGTCTTTCTGAAAAGGAAAGACGGTATCTGGCTCAAAGCATCAAGGCTCTGATCAGGTGTAATGGAGATCGGGACAGTGACTCACCTCCATTGCCCCTGGTATCAGAGAAGCAAATTAGGCCGGTCAAGAGCTACAGCTCCCTCTAAATGGAGACGTTCCCTTGCAGCCAAAACATGTAACCATGCCAAGCTCCAGCCTTGCCTAATATCCATAAGTCATATTAATACTTCATCAAGCTAAGCTCCAGAACCCAGGAAACTACTTGATCTTGCTTTCTTATTTCCTCAGTAGATGAAAGGATTGGGCTTCACTACTTAGGCCCTTTAGGGAACAATTACCCTCAGATACCCAAATTTGTAAATGATTATTTGAAATCTTTAAAATATTTTCACTTACTCTCAAAGTATTTTTATAAAGCCATGCTTTCCCTGATATTATCAACAAAACATAATATTGCCATTGCTTATCATTTTAATTTTTATTCCTAGTCCTTTATTTCTCAAGGCATTGAATTTTCCCGGGGTTGTGAAAATGGTACTATTCTTAACCTATAAATGTGGGAAGAGCTTAAATTAAAATACATCTCTTTTCTAACTTCTTATCTGTTCAGACTTACTGCCTATGACTGACTCATAGACACACCAAATTTCGATAAACATTTCTACCAGGCCTACTGTATCTTTCAATTTCTTAAATTTCCTTCCCTCACCTGGAATATCCTTACTTTGTTTTAGTAAAATCTCTCTCCTTTATTAAGACTCACTTTATTTGTTTATTATTTTTGTGCATAGGTTCTTTCTTTTTCTTCAGATCAATACAAGGGTAAAATGATTAGATTACATTGTTTGCATTTGTTAGGTGGAGTCTAAGTTGTAGTTGAGTCCTTTACCCAGGAAGTGTGCTGTATACCCTTACATTGGGCCCATTAGCTGAGAGCTTACGAATATTGCTTCCCTACCTCCTCTCTTTTTTCTCTCCTTCCCCCTGACCTCATTTGAATTTAATTTTGTTTTTCTTTCATGTGGGTATGTAGTTGTTTATCTATTGGTTTCATATTGGTATTGCAATATCAATATGAAGTAGGGAAGTACTAGCAAAGCAGGAAGAAATTTCTGGAGGCCAGTATGGCTGGGAGGGGGTGTTCTAGGGGAGCAGTAGGGTTGAGTTAAGAGTTGATGTCGGGGCCAGATTATTTATGTTCTTTAAATTCACATCTATAGTCTTCTCCATTCATTACAGAGCAGTCCCAGTGATCCTGTTGAAATTCAAATTAGAATAAGTGGCAGAATTACAGACCAATTTCACTAATGAATATTGATGCAAAAATACTCAACAAAATACTAGCCAACAGATTATAGCAGTTTTAATTACACATTAAAAGAATTATACATCACAATTGAGTTGGCTTTATCTCAGGGATGCAAGGTTAGTTTAATCTATGCAAATCTATAAATGTAGCACACCATATCAATAGAAGCAAATCAAAAATCACATGATCTGCTCAGTAGATGCAGAAAAACCATTGAGTAAATACAAAAAGAATACTTAAGAAAAAAGGCATGGATGGTACATTTCTTAAACTGATTGAAGCCATCTACAAACCTACAGCTAATATCATACTGCATGAAATAAAACTGAGAGCTTTTCCACTTTGAAGTGGAATCAGACAAGGATGTCTATTATTGCCACTATTATTCAACATACTCCAGCCAATGGAATCAAACAAGAGAAAGAGGTTAATGGCATCCAGATGGGGGCAGAGGCACTCAAACTCAAGCTCTTTTCTGATGATATGATCTTATACTTAGAAAACCCCAGAGATTCAACTGTAAGATTCCTGAAAGTGATGAAGAAATACATTAATGTCTCAGTGTACAAAATAAATGTCCACAAATCAGTAGCCTTTGTATATGCCAATAACAGTTAAGTCAAGAAACTAACCAGAGACACAATTCCCTTCACAGTAACTTCAAAGAAAAAGAAATCCATAGGAATATACCCACCAAAAGAGGTGACGGACCTCTACAAAGAGAATTATGAAAACCTAAGAAAAGAAATAGCAGAAGACATTAACAACTGGAAGAACATACCATGTTCTTGGCTGGGAAAAATCAACATTGTTAAAATGTCGATACTACCCAAAGCAATCTATGATTTCAACTCAATTCCCATTAAATTGCTGACAGTATTCATTGAAGAACTGGAGAAAATAGTGCTTTGTTTTCTATGGAGCCAGAAAAAAGAAAAAAAAAAAAACATACAGCCAAAGCAATTCTTAGTAATAAAACCAAAACTGGAGGCAGCACTCTTCTAGACTTCAGGTTATATTACAAGTCTACAGTGATCAAAGAAAGCATGGCATTGGCACAAAAATAGAGACATAGACTTATGTGACTGAATAGAAAACTGAGAGATGAAATCAGTCTGTTACAGCCGTCTGATTGTTGATTAAACCAAACAGAAACATACATTGGGGAAAAGAATCCCTATTCAATAAATGGTGCTGAGAGAACTGGATAACCATATGTAAAAGACTGAAACTAGACCTACACATTTCACCATTTAAAAAAATTGACTCAAGATAGACAAAAGACAGTTTCTTACAATAAAATTGTACATTTATCATATGATCTACTCATTCCATCCCTGGATCTCTACCCCAAATAAATGAAAACTTAAGTTCACATAAAAGCCTGTACACAAACTTAGATGAGTCTCGAAGTTATTAGACTGAGTAAAAAAAAAAAAAAAAGACAATCTCCAAAACATTATATACTGGTTGATTTCATTTATATGTCATTCTTGAAAAGATAAAACTATGATGCTGAAGGACAAATCAATGGTTACCAGAATTCATGGGTGAGTGGATGGTGTAACTATAAAGGCAGTTTTTCTGAGTGATCCAACTGTTCTGTATTCTGATTGTGGCTTGGTTGCATCAATCTGTGTAAGTATTTGAACTCATGGAACTATACACAAAAAGTCAAATTTTACTATATGATAATTTAAAAAATAAAATTTATAAAGTAACAACAGCTATAGGTACCTCTAAAAAAAAAGTAAGATAGATAAAAGAATTAAATCTTAGACATGAAATGATAAATATCCTAGAGGAAAACGTGAGAAAAACTCTTATCAAAGTTGGCTTGGGGAAAGATTTTATGAAAAACATTTTGGTGGCATTTGCAACAATAACAAAATTAAACAAATGGGACTTAATTAAGCTGAAAAGCTTCTGCACAGCTAAGGACACAGCAGTTTAAGCAAATAGACAACATTCAGAATTGGTAGAGATATTTTCATTTTATGAATCTGGCAAAGACTTGATAACTAGAATCTACAGAGAACTCAAATTAATCAATAAAAAAAGAGTAAACAATCCATCTACCACTGGGAAAAAGACATGAACAGAAACTTCTCTGTGGATGAAAGAATAGTTAACAAATGTATGAAAAATGCTCATCATTTCTAATCATCAGTGATTTACAAATCAAAACCACCTTGAGATATCACCTAATCCCAGTGAGAATGGCCCTCATCACAAAGTCTCAAAGCTGCAGATGAGGTGTGGATGTGGAGAGAAGAACACTTTTATACTGTTGGCAGGACTGCAAACTAATACAACCTTTTTGGAAGGAAATGTGGAAAATCCTCAAAGAACTCAAATTAGACCTCCAAGTTGATCCTGAAATCCCATTATTAGGCATCTATGTAGAAAAAAAATTATTATAAGGACATTTTATCATAAGGACATTTGCACTAAATGGTTTATTGCAGCTCAATTTATAATTGCCAAGACGTGGAAACAACCTAAATACCCATCAACACAAAAATGGGATAATAAACTGTGGTGTATATGTATACCATGGGATACTATTCAGCCATAGAAAGATGATGATGTTACATCTTTGTTTTAACTTGAATGGAGTTGAAACATATTCTTCTTAGTAAAGTATCACAAAAATAGAAAAACAAGTATCCAATGTACTCAATACTAATATGAAGCCACTAGATGATCTAATACATGCTCACACATGTGAAAAACTCTATTCAATTCAAGATGAGGGGCGGAGAAAGAGGGAGCAGGGAAAGAGCACAAGGTAGCATAATTGGCATTCTTCACTTAATGTGCACAATGTGGGGGTTTATGGCAGACCTCCCGGAGGCAGGACAGAACCATGACAGCAACTATACCTAACAAATGTGAATGTTGTAACCTAATGGTTTGTTCCCTCAAATTAACCTGAATTAAAAAGAAATATTGGCAATAGCTAGTTAAGTCTAAGATATAAACCTTGTAGTCATTTTTATTTGGAAAATTCCGAAATCCATTGCTCTTCATTTGCAATAATTCTGACGCTAAGGTCCATTAATTTTTTGTATTTTGAATAATTAACTTTACCAGAGTGATCCCACTAAATAATGATTTACAGCCTCATCAGTTTTATAAATTTATGATAATTTTATACAGATACAGTAGCAATATTATCAGTCATCCCCTCATCAGAGAAATATTTCTGTAAAGTTCAAGTTAATGACTTTAATGGAAACTTCCCCTTCAATGAGAAAATTGTTATTGATTTCAGCTGATACATAGTCCAATCCATGTCTAATCCATCATTACTACATACAACCTACAGATTCATAGATATGAATAATCAAATTATTTTAATGGAAAATGATATACAGGAGAACCTCTGTAACCAATCATCTCTCTACATTGACTACCTCCTTACCTTGACCTAAATTTTAGACCAGACATGCACCACATGTATGTATGAGCATGGTAGCCCTAGTTCCTTGTGTTGACCACCTTTGCATGTTGACTACTTTGTTACAGTCCCTCGAGTGTACAACTTGGAAGAATGCTACTGTGAACCTACATCTGTATGTGTTCTGGGGCAAGCAACTGTCAACTTTCCCCTTCTAGAAAGGTATGATCATGTTTCCCAATAGCTTTGTTGAAGCCAACTAGAAGCCTACTTTTGTTTTCCTGAAAAAATTGTAGGTCTGGGTGCTAATTGGTAGCTACATAAATTCAAATTAACCACCAAGTTGATTTATAATAAAAAGAGATTACAAGGCATATTTCCATGTGGGAATTCTCGAATTTTTTGTTTCTGTAAAAGTAGCCTCTCCTAGAATGGGAAAAGCTCTCATTTATGAAGGAAGTGGATATGTTGCCAAAAAAAGTGTATCATTTATTTATTTCCTTACTTCATATGAAAATTTTTATTTGTCACTCTTTTCCATTGAGTCTCTCAGTCTTGTCTCTAGTTGGATTAGAGCAATTTCAGCAGGAGAAAGAACTGTTTAATAATGGCGATGAGAAGGTTTATTTGTCTTTTTTTTTTTACTATCAATTTTTGTTGTGTTTCACATGGAACAATTCTAAAAACATTTCATATGGGTAAATTTCTATTTGTTTTAAAGCAGTGGCCTCTATTATTCCAAAATTTGATTTTAACTTATTCCAAGGAATTTCTTAACTTCTGTCATTTGCAGATAATGAAAAAATACAAGTGGTGTTATGCAGTCTTACCTTTTCATCTCTTGACCTTGGTCTTTCTTTAGTCATTAAAGGCCAGAGCTAAATAATCCCCTTAAGACATATCCAATTATATTGGCCATACCTCCATTACAGCATTAATCCTCCGCATTTGGTTTTATCCCCTATATTTCTCCTATTCATTAGTTCCTTGATATCTGGAATGATGACTCACCTTTCCTGTTCATATGGCCTAATATTCACAACTTGAAGTTAGTAGTAGAATAACTTCTAAAAGGAATAAATCAGTTAATATATATATAATTATTTAATAGTTAACATAAAACCAATGCTGCAAAATGTTATGTGTGACAAATAAAAACATTTATTATTGATAGAATGATTGTGTGTCTTTACTGTCTTAAAGGGGTTCTTTGAAAATGTGTAGAATGTTAAAATAATTAAAATAGGGAATATAGCTCCCCAGATAGAATAATGTTCTCTGATTTTTTTTGTATATGAATTTCTAAACAAATTCTGTTTGACACTTGAGATTTTCAACTGACGTAGGTTAATATCATTTGAGAGGTAGGGTTAATGCATTTGAACCCTTTTCGAGTAAACTATCATTATCCTGCAATATATTTAAACCTTTTTGTGTTAATTATTATTATCCTGTAATTCATATAACGAAGGTTTCATTTGCTAATGACAATCATAGTTGTGCTCATTAAGTAGATAGGGTCCTAAAAATTAAAATATTATTAATGATTAAACTTACTTTGCTTTTTGAACTAATTAACATTGACCACATTCTGGATCAAATTAAAATGTCTCTAATAATTTCATAATGGCCTCCAAATGCATTATAATCTATTTCACTGTTGATAGAAAATCACTAATGTTTTCTAAATTCTTGTCAGTAGGTGATTCGTGTTAGCTTTGCATTTCAGGCACTTTTAATTCTGAATTCTTAATCACTTAACTTGTCACATCAGTAATTGGTCATACAAATAGCAGTAGGAATTGCCCAAGGAAAATAAGCAATGACAATCATTTTATGAAAAATTTTAGGAAATGCCACCAATATGTTCATTCAAATCCCATCTATAATATATACATATAATATACATTTCTGTCTACCCATACAAACCCAATAGATATTATTGACCAAAAGTTAACCATTGTGATCTAGTTTTTTCCAGAATGTAGAAATCTGGAAAGAAACTCCACTCTTACAACAAAAAAGGGAGGAACTAACTTCAACTTCATTGCTTTTTCAGTTCATTGCAGATTTGATTCCCAAAGTGAACTGACTCCAGATTGAAGGAGAGAAGGATGTGACCACACACAGTCAACAGAGGCAAATGCAGTCACACCCTGGTAAGAGCCTATGGAGACATTGTGGGATGTTAGGGGCTGCAGGAATTAAGGAGAGTTTGTAGCTTCTTTGTTATCTCTCCACAACCCCCACTAAAACTCTCAGAACAGATTGCACAGAGGCCTGAGCTGTGCTGTTTGTGATACACACCTGCAGGAGGCAAACGGCAGCCACACAAAAGGAACACACAACTCCTACAGGACCCTTCCCTTCTCACTCCATGACAGAAAAGCAATGTGTGGAAGAAAGCAACGCTTTTGGCTTTGGAGTATCGGGGAACACTCATTGCAGCAGATGAGGAGGGAGGAATGAAGCTTAATCCTGGGTAAAAGTCACGATTAAGTATTGAGCCGAAAATGCTCCACAGGGAAGGGAAAGCTGTACACGTGTACAGGGCCAGGGACTGTACACAAGCCTGAGGCTGAGTATTCAACACAAGAACAGGTGCTCTATTACCACCACACCACCAGGAGCCAGAGGACTTGAGGCACGAGGACAGCAGGACACTGCTGGAAGGACAAAGGACAGAGAAGAGCATAGAAGCATGCTTTTCCTGAGTCACAACATGAAGGAAAATTTAAAATTCAGGATCAAACACATTTTTCTCTGATACAGTATTAAAAGTAAAGTATTATCTGATAAAGTATACCACCCATCCTACATATAGGGTAATAACTCCTAAACTAATGGCTTAGCCAAAGGAAAGTTATGAACTTTTTGTGGCACAAATCTACTACTTCAGTTTTAAACATTTCAGATTTTAACAAAAAATTATAGGGCACCCAAAAAGGTTAAAGAAATAAATGAATGGCCATGGTAAAAACAGAACAAACAAAAATGCCCCGGGAGAAAGAACAATCCTCACAACTGGGTTCAGAGGTGAGATAGATGTTATGAATACCTGTTTTACAGAAAATTTAAAACTATAATTACTCTATATAAAGTTATGAAATATCTAATAGAATGTGAGGGTAGAGTACACAAATTTAGATATTAGAAAGAACAACAATTAATATCTAATTTTACAAATTTAGATATTAGAAAGAACAACATAAAAATTATAGAAATTAAAAAACATAAAAGAGAAAAATAATTCCTCCCTTGGGTTCATTAGTCAAATCAACACAACCAAGGAAAGACTTGATAAAATTAAAAAGTATTCAAGGGGAATTATCTTTGCTTAAGCACAGAGAAAAAAAGATAGTGTGGGAACAAAAGCAGGACATTCCACAGCTAAGGAATCATATCAAATGTTCCAACATGTATGAAATTGCAGTCTGAGGAACAGAGAAAAAGGGAGAAGGAAATATTTGTAAAATTCACAACTGAGAATTTTCTAAATTGAATGTTAAGAGTTCCGCTCATCTGAAACCTTCTGAGTGAGTTTCAGGCCTGACCTCAGGCCCATTGCAAAGTCTTCTCTGGCAAGTGGGCATGTGGGGGACGTCCACCCCACATCAGTCTCAGTACAGAGCAGAGCATTACAGTCTGGGACGGGAGTTCTAGTAAGGGAGTTAGCTACCCCTGACTAGTCATGCTCATGCGTGTATCTACCCAGGTTCCTCCATTTGGAGGCCTCCTTAGAGGAAAACTTAAAGAACTTTTCTCCTCTCACTCAGTACATTTCCACTCTCAACCTACCCTTCTCCTCTTCCCCCACCTCCTTGGTCCATAGAACTGTAAGAGCCTTTCTTTTCAGGGATCCCTCAATAGTGAGAAGAACTTAAAATCTGCACTGATCCACTGGCCCTTACTTGACATGCTACTTCACAGGGAACAGTAGAACAGGGGAGAGTCAGTGCTTCCTTTATTTTATTTTTTTCAATGCCCATCATCTTAATTTATTTTTTTACATAAGAATGGAACTTTTTATAATGTTTTTATGTTAAGTTTTACACTAGTTAATCATCCATTAATTTATTAAATGATAAACACATAAGATAAGTGATCAAAGGTGTGACTGTTGCTACTTCTATTTTGGTTTTTGCGTTAATTGGCTCCTTCAACACTTGGCAGCTCAGCTTTCCCCAATTCACCTGATTTCCACACAAATACCAAACACAAAAATCCATTTCAGGAAGATTTAAGAATACCAAGAAGGGTAATGTAAAGAAGCAAAACAAACCAGCTAGTCCTGGGTTTATTATATTTAAACTGCAGAAAACAAAATAAAAAGAGAAAAAACTTGAAGGCAGTAGAAACAAAAAAGAAATGTCACATAGAGATAAATGAAGGTAATAATATTTAGAGACATCTTCTCATAAATTATGCAAACCAGAAAACAAAATACTAAACATATTGATCATTTTAAAGAAAAAAAAAAAAACATCTACTCACAATTTTATACCCTCAGTCACAATCTTCCAAAAATAAAAGAAAAATGAAAAAAAAAATCTAACAAAACTGAGGGAACTTACGCTTTCAGACTCTACAGTAAGTATTAAAGGGAATTCTTCAGCTGGAGAGAATATGATAGCAGACTAAAATTTGATAACATCTATCTCACCTCTGAACCTAGTTGTGAGGACTGTTCTTTCTCCTGGGGCATTTTGTTTGTTCTGTTTTTACCATGGCCATTCATTTATTTCTTTAACCTTTTTGGATGCCCTATAATTTTTTGTTAAAATCTGAAAAAGGGAACGGATGGTGCTGGAAATAGATAGAAAGAAGGTAAGATTAAAATTAATTTTAAAAGTTGTCATATCCTAAAAGGAAAGTGACTACTTGCAACAAATAATATAATAATGTATTGAGAGTTGTAGCCTATGTAAAATTAGAGAATATGAGCATAACGGCACACAGGATGGGGAGAGGATTTAGAAATACAACATTGCAGAGTCATCACACTCTATCTACAGGGGGATAATACTGTTGGAATTTGGACATTGATGACCAAGATGTATATTTTAAACCCTTGGCAGCCACCAGAAACATCGAAAGAAGTGTAAATAATGAATCAGCACAGAAGACTAAATGGAATTCTAATAAATGCTTGGTTAACAAAAGGGAATACAAAATAGGAAAAAGAAAAAAAAAGTGGAAGAAATAAAAATCGTCTACAAAAAGTGTACATTTAATTTTTTAATCTGAATAATGAATTATAAATGATGCATAACCAATAAAAGGATAGAGTGGAACAGAACAGAAAAACAAGGCACAGTACGTGCTTTAAATTTACTTTACATATGAAGACACTGGGTAAACATAAAGGTAGATAAACCATATTAGGTAATCAATAACAAAAGAAAGCTGAACTAGCAATATTAATAACAGACAAAAGGACTTCTGGACAAGGAATATGATAGCGAATAAAGTGACACATTATATAATGAAAAAGGGGTCAATACTGCCAAACTTAACATCTTAAGTGTGCGTGTTATTAACAACAGAGCTACAAAATTTAAGCGATAAACCCGGTAAAACAAATATGCGTCCACAACTAAAGCTGAAAAAAGTAACACTTCTCTTTAACTAATCTATGGACTTTAGACAGCAAATTAATAAGTTTATAGGAGACTATTACCCAAATAAATTTAATCAACAGCAGAGCTCATGGTCTTCTAAGAGCACATGTATATTTCTCTTACGTGGAAAATATATTAAGAGGCAAAAACAAACTTAAGAAATTTCAAATATATAGCAATTAAACAACCACTTTTAAATAAGCCATGGATCAAAGAGGACTTCTGCAGGGAAATTAAAATAAATTTGTTGAAATGAATGAGAATAAAATACATAATTAATGGGATACAGAAAGCAGTGCTAAGAAGGGTATTTATGATATTAAATAGTTGTTATATTAGGAAAGTATAAAGTATAATTCTCTGGGGCAGTGCCTGTGGCTCAAAGGAGTAAGGCACCGGCCCCATATACCAGAGGTGGTGAGTTCAAACCAAGCCCTGGCCAAAATTGCAAAGAAAAAAAAAAAAAAAGGTATAATTCTTTGGTCCAAATATGCCATACAAATATTTCTTCATTTTGGGTCTAAATTGTGTTTCCATGTCTGTTCTCCAGATCTCCTTCAAATCCCCAAACGTCTCAATTTTTGTTCCTTTCTTGAGTTCTTCATGAGCCATTTCTCTTCTTACACACTATAGGACTCTGTGAGTTACTTCAAGCACTATTCATGATAAGAATTTCCCTTTCAGAGAGTCCTTTAAAAGCCTTGTACAGAATTGACCCTTCTGTGAACTAAGTTTGGCATTTTTTTTCCTCTTTCATAAATTGGTCTTAGGTGATTTTTCATGTGTCTATAAATAAAATCTCTAGGTGCAGCACTGACAAATGCTATGAAAACCTGTACATTTGTTTATGAAGTTTACTTTTATGTCCTGAACAAGCACATGTCTAATTCTGGATATATCTTATGATGCATGGCTTCAGCACCTAGTCTACCTATGGCTTGATAGATCTGACATGACCCCACTCATTTAGGGCATAGTCACTCTAAGTGCCATAGTCAGAGCCACTTCTTTTTCAAGTGCTCTGTAATTCTTTGTTGCAAATACCTTGACCTCTCTCTCCAAGTCTGTGGGTCTATTTTGTAAATCTTGTATTGGAACTCAGCATAAACTCCACAGAGCAATTTTTCTCAAGAGAGGTGCCCCAATGCTGTGGTGTTGAATGGTGCTCGTGGTTGACTCAACGCTTTCTGTCTTCTGTGTCACATGAGTCAGAGGAGTCTTACCGGGTGTGACAATATGCAAACTAGAACCTGAGAGCTCCACACAGCAGTGTGTTTCCTTCTAGGTAGTTGAAATTCACAAGCTGCAAAAATATGGTATTATCACTTTGGGGCAGAAGCCAAGATAGGCCCAGACCACAGGACTGAACTTTCTTAGGGATTGTATCACAGTTGGAGAGTGAATGTTGGCAAGGGCATGATCAGAAGAATATTCTTTGTCAATTCCAGGTGAATATGAATCACTTCTATTCCTTCTTTATATGTATGATGATAGCGTATTCACTGTGCTGCAGTCACCCTAGGAAGGCTAAATAGACCCCTTACCCAACATCACTTTAGAATCAAGACTGGTGACAAAACACTAGCCCAGAGGACATGAAGAGATTTATTACTAAAATGATGAAGCTTTCTGAGGAGAGCACTTTTCTTTCTTTTTTTTTATTAACTCATCCAAATCCCCTTTCAACCTTTTCTATCCTCTTCTGATTTTTGCGTGTTCTGTCACTATATATTTTGTTCCACATAGAATGTTTACAGACACAAAGTCAGAGTGTTGCCTCAGTGTTTCACTATGAATATGCATCTATTACAAACGTTTGTTCATAGTCTTGTTTTTACTGTTGGTAACACAGCACATACATGATTTCTATTTGCCAGTAGTGATGAAATAGCATTTTATTACGAGTGTAGGTTGCTTTCAATTTCATAGGTGTTATTTCAAAGGTACTTAAATATGAAATATTAGTGCATTTGTAAGTATTTGAACACCAGTTTTCATAATGGACTTTAAGGTTAATTTTTTTAATTCTAAATTTTTTAATGGTATAAATGTTTTTGTTACGTGGACACCTTGTATAAGGCTTAAGTTGGGGCTTTCAACATGCTCATCACCAGAATAGTGTCTATAACAAGCTGTAAGTAAATGTTTACACCTCGGCCCTTCCCACCTTCTCCCCTTCTTGGTTTCCAATGTCCCTTACATATCTTTATGCCCATGTGTACCCATTGATTTGCCCTCAATTATTAGAGAGTACATGTGATGTTTCTTTTTCCAGTCCTGAGATACATCACTTAGGATAATCATCTTCACTTCCATCCAAGTTGCTGCAAAAGAAATTATTTCATTCTTTTCTATGGCTGAGTAGTACTCCATGGTGTGTGCACGTGTGTGTGTATTTAAATATATATATATAATTGTATGTAACTGTACAACTATATAACTATAAATGTATATATGCATTTTCTTTATCCACTCATGAATTTATGGGCATTGTGGTTGATTCCACATTTTTGCAATTGTGAACTACGCTGTGCTAAACATTCGATTGCAGGTTTCTTTTTGATATAATGACTTATTTTCCTCTGGGTAGATGCCCAGTAATGGAAATTGCCAGATTGAATAGCAAGGCTACATTTATTCTACCTCCATATGCCTTCCTAAAGAGGTTGAAAATTCCTTACAAAAATATTTATTTATAACCATTAACATTTCCCCCATGTATTGCCATTTGTATATATTCTGTGAACAAAACATCTCTGTGTATATCAAATATAAAATACTATATATTATTTTAAAATTATATATATCATGAAAATTACAAAATGTTCTCTAATGAACAAGTTACCCAGAATATGAAGCAGAAATTATCAATAAATATAGAGCCCTTTGTGGACTTCTTCTGTAGTCCTAAAAGGGGGCTTTCATGGAATGAAATGAATGGAATGAAGCTAGATTCCATTGCCATGGTAATGCAAAACTGCTTTTAAAGAAAGTGTCATTTGGTACTCATGTCTACTGAATGTGACCCTTCCGACTTAAGTGTGCTTTTTGAAACACTTACTGTTTAATATTTATAATTGAGAAACGTTCCTGATTATCATCTTTTAATATGTGTACTGTCATTTGTGTTTTTCCTTTCGTCTTCCATTGGCCTAATTTAAATATCTCCTTGTATTAGGGTATTGAAGCATCTTTTCCCATCATTATTTGAAGATAATATTGATAAAGTTGTGCACATAATTTAAAAGGCCCCTGCTTTCATGGAGCATGCATTCTGTAATAAGTAAATTAATAAGCAAGTTACATGATAGCAGGTATTTATGAACATTCTGCACACAATTAAAAACAGCAGTTGATTATGGATTCTGCAAATTGAAATGGAAATTTGAGCTCTGGAATAGACCATCAACAATTCTGCCTTGCTTGATCAAAATTTAAAATCTCAGTGCAAATGTTATATTCTCTATTTTTCATTGGTTTTAATTCTTTCTAAATAGAAGATGGCACATATATCCAGCTTAATTGTGTAAAAAAAGAAATTGTATTTAGAGTCTACTTTTCTTACTGTCTACGCTTATGTAGTATTCAAATATTTTTCTAATACACAACTGGTTAATAACTTGAGTACTTTAGTAACCAGTACCTGATTACATATTTCACTTGATATGATAGTGCCTGCCCAACACAGGTTGTCTGATAAGAAAATCAGCGTTAGGCTTTATAATAATGTAAGGAGATCACACATAGGCACGTTCTTTTTCTTTTTCTTTTAGGTTACATTGTTTTATTGCATTTCTATTTTTTAATTGATAATTCTCATATAGAGCACAAGCAGTTTCAAGCTTACAAATATAATCAATTCTAAAATTGTATTTGTAAACTGATTTTTTTTTTAACTAAATCATAGCTATGTACATTAATGCACTTATAGGGTACAATGTACTGGTTTTACATACAATTTGGAATACTTACATCAAACTGGTTAACACAGCCTTTGCCTCACTTTCTTAATTATTGCATTTTTCATGTAAGTATTATACATGAACAGTTCTATTACCTAGCATGCATTTCTGCTGGGTTCTCCTTTTTGTCCTTTAATTTCTTCAGAGCTACAGGAGCTTCTGTGCCGCAGGTTGTATTTTTCACAAGTACAATTTGGCATACATATTGTTTATAAGTATAAATAGCTGTGGAAAATGTGAGAAGGAAAATTGTTGTTGAGCAGACGAAGAAGCTAAGAAGTGGTTCAAGCCCAACAATACCTTGGCAGACTTTATTCTGGTAGATCTGGAGCATATATAGCCCATCGGCATAGCCCCCCAATAAATCAAAATGGCAGGACCATTCAATGCCATTGAACGTGGGCTTCCCAAGTTAGCAATGGCCCTGGTCTTATAACCACCCCTCTGAAATTAAGGGATAGATAGCCTGATGGAGCTGGCATAGTACATCCTTCATTGAAGGAGCTGGAAGTACATTGACCAGGGCATCTTTGTGATCATCACTGGTGCTATAACAGGGCCATATTTCAGGTGAAAAAATCTGCTTTGGAAGGTATTCATGCACGTGCACAAAGGTGAATAAAGCCAATAACAAAGCCAAAATCATGATTCTGTAATGAGAATTTAATAAAGGAGTTTCCAAATGGCAGAATTGTTCTTGTAAATCATGTTCTTAATATAGACCTAACATAAAATAAATAATACAAATGTCACTTGTAATTTAAAAATAAGGTTATGTATTACCCTAAAGACAAACCTATTAAATGAAGATAAATGTCTGAGAGTTGAAGTCATGTGGTAAGGAAAGTATAATAGGGAACATTGGTTGCTTGCTACAAAAACTTCTCAGTACATGGAACATTAGTCAAATATTTGTCTTTTTCTACAGTGTGTGTATGAGAATAGCAATTTTGATATTTAGAATACTCATAATTTAGAAAATCTTTTAGCTTAATCAACTAATCCCTGATATATTTTTCAATCAATCTGCATGCATCTACCTACCCCTTGGTCATCTCCCATCTAAATGTACATGTATTAAATGTGTACACATGAAAAACGATGCAAAAAGATAAATGTAGATTGTTAAATTGAGTGATTCTAGAACCCATTTATTTTCTAATATAATTGCCATATATAAATTATTACATAAAGTATCCATTATAAACAATTTATAAATTGCAACCCTAGATGACTGCATTGCTTTCATAATGACTCAACTTAAAGAATCTTTATACAAGGAAAAATTAGAATGATATTAAATTTTTCTTTGTTTTTCTATGACTTATAGATTATAAATAACGTTTTCTCTACTTTTAAACGTTAAGTACTTTTAAAAATGTTCTCCTCTATTTGAGCCTCCAAATTCAATTTCTATTTTGTTCCCTTTTTTTCTTTGGACTCCTTCATTAGAAATATTATACTTAATGAATACTATTAGGTCAAGTATATCATTCACTTGTAAAAATGTCATGATTTATAAATAACCTCTTCAATTTTAAATGTATCCTCTATTTCTTTACCATTATTTTATAATAACTCAATTCCCTTATTTCAATTTTTTTCTCTTAACATTAATGACATAAAGTAAAAATAATAATGTTAAATTGAAAATATAGACAATAAATACTATCAATAGGTGAAAGTATGTATTCTGTGAGGAAATTAAAATTTAATCTAGATTTAATAAGCAATTAAATTGTAATTAAATTTTCACTACCTTCTGATTTTCTAACTGATTATTAATACTTTTTTGACCCATAATTATTTTAAATAGTTGCATTAATCATGAATTTTTTTATGCCTGAGAATATATCTCTATTACTTTTGCTGTGATAATAATGTGGCTTCATATAGAATTCTAATATCATAATCCTGTTTTTACTCTTCTATTTCTTTAGATTTTATTTTCTTATATATATATATATTTATCTTATTTAATATTGAAGATGAGTACAATGCCAACTTGATTTTTTTCTTATTTAAACAAATGTAGCTGTTATGTGTTTTTTTTTTTTTTTTTTTTTTTTTTTGGCCAGGGCTGGGTTTGAACCCGCCACCTCCGGCATATGGGACCGGCGCCCTACTCCTTGAGCCACAGGCACCGACCTACTGTTATGTGTTTTTAATAGTTTCTTTTTTGTTTTATTTTGAGTGATGACATGAATTATTAGTTTTATTAATTATTCAGAATCTTGAAGAGACATGTGAAAACTGTTTTCTTCTATCAAAGAACTTTTTGTTAACCAACTTCTGAATTACTTGATTAACATGCATACATTGTTTAGTATTTCAATTATCATTATTTTATAAATTTTGGATTTCCTCAGGTTCTCTTCCATATTAATTTATAAAAACACATTAGACTAAAATTGTCTCAGTCATTAGATGAATATGAACTGATGATTGCACACATCCACCGCTGTAACTCTACAACTTAAAAATGTAGTTTCTTCATGAATTGCTATCCTAAGCCTCAGAATACCTTGTTACAATCAAACTATTTGCCTCAGTTATTATCATCACTATACACTGAATTCCATTCCATTGTTGGAAAGGATAAGAAACAGAATATTTGTTATGCGTCTGTTGCAACAAAATTGATACATAAAAATAATATTTCTGAAAATAAAATCATCTAAATCAGAGTGCTGTTTAACATCTAATATGAACATACTGTTGCTCAGTGTTTTCTCATCTTGAGCATTTAGTGTTTCAATTAGGAAATGGCTTAGAACTTCATCCCACAAATGTGCAAACCTAGAATTTTATACCCCAATAAATATATCCCTCAAAATCAAATATGTAGTAGAAATATCCTTTTTTTTCTTCTAGGTGATTTTTTTTATTCTTGGGGTTAATAGAGATATTCTTAATCCAACAACAGTTAAGAGGATTAGTCTCCATGCAAAACAGCAAAACAATGTAGGGAGTTCTTCAGACTGAATGGAAATGATCCCAGATGGTCTGATGAAAGTGCAAGAAGAATTAAGATTTGCAAAAACGTATATGAGAGAGTAAATTTAAGTGCTGCATGTTTAAAGCAGTTGATCTCAAATTTTAACATGTGCTACAATCACTTTGTTAAAATTGAGCTTTTTAAAACCCAAATTCCTGGCCTTCCAGAATTCTATACACATGTGTGTAGGTATATTATGTGTTATAAAAAGTACTCTACATTTGTTATTACTAGAAATGGTGACTGTATAAACAGAATGTTATAATTAGTAACATAGCCATTCTAGTTCTGAAATCTGTATATCTAAAGAAAAGTAGATGATTCTAATTATTACTAGAATCATGACGTTAGTCAAAGTCAATAGTTGTGTAATTTAAAGTTCAATTGAAGTAAGTTTATAGAGAGCTGTTATATTTGTGCTCCATAATTGCTCTGAAGACAGCAATTATATGTTAAAATTATATGTTTACAGTCCATTTGTTCTTTTTATACAAGACATAAGACATAACATACACCATACAAGCATCCAAGAAACATTGTAAGTTAACATTATTCTCATCATTATGGTTCAAAATATCCACTTCTAAGACTTTAAAGTAGTTGCCTACTAAAGTCAATATTCAGTTGTTCAGTTTTACAAGATTTACTTGAGCGTATTTGTAACTTTTTTCTACTTTCTTCGAAAGTAAGATTCTACTTCATGTAAACAACATGTTTTATACTTTTAGTAACTGAGAGTGCTTTAAATAATATTTTGGAAACCAAATGTATGGAATGCATGTATATTAAACTTCATTAATTATTTTTATTTTATAGATAGCAGTAAACACATGTCTCAAGTCTTTCATAATATGCTTCTCTATTGCAGCAAAAGTAATTTTATTATAAACCCATGAATAATCATAAGGGCTCATAATCAAGGGAAATGGATAGTGGAATTGGTACTACTTACTGAAACTTGAATTTTTGTAATAAATTTAAATATATTATTCAACTTAATCATGTTATTAGTATTATGATGTTAGTACATTATTCTAATTGTGTTGATAAAAAATTGATCATTAAAATATTAGGTAAATTTTATTAGAGGTAGAATTTGGGTATATTCTCATATTCCTCCTAAATGAAATAAATTATTTATAAAAAATTTTAAGGCCTCCTGAAATGTCAAGTTATCTTTGTGGAATAATTTTTAGAAGTATGAAATGATGCAATTACTTAAAATAAAAATAAAACAAAATTATAGAAAGTAAATGGACTAATTTTTTTATACCAGCTTTAATATTTTTTGATGAAAATGAATATATAATTTACCTGTTGCACCAATTTATTTTATATTTTAAAATAACTAAAGAAATAGAATTAGAATGTCTCTAGCACAAAGGAATAATAATTGGTTTGGGCAATGGTAACCCATTACCTTGATTGGATTAGTAGACATTGTATGCCTGTATCAAATCATTACTTATATTCCATAAATATGTACACAACTATTATGTATCCACAGTAATTAAAAATTAAAAAGTTTAAAAAGACATTTTGGGAGTGGGACACAACTACAAGATGGACTTGACCCAACAAATTCAAATATTATGACCTAGCTATTTGTACCCTCACTTTTACCTGAAAAAAAAGAAAAAAGTTTAAAAAGAATAAAGCAATAAACAAATGTAGGATGTCTTAAAGTATCTTCTGTGGTTGGTGGTTCAAAGCCAAGTTGCACTACAGAATAAGGAGGCACTATGAAGTCATACCATCTTTTCCTCTAAAGAAAGTTCACAACTTGCAATACCTTTTGGGTTTGTCTGTAAGTAAAGATATCACATAAAATTTCAGTAACTATATTTGAGACTAAAATGAAAAAGAGAAGTAGTTTTGAAATTAACTTTAAAAATAGTTACTGGTATGAATATTTTATGGAAAGCAGTTCCACCAATTAGCTGCTAGGTGTGCAGAGACCTGATAGTCTAATGCCGCCTGAGGCATATATGATATGAGAAAAATAAATCAGGTCTGAAGAATTTAGAGTACAGGTTGGAACATGAACATAGATTAAGTCACATGAAAATGATGAAAGAACTAAAGTATGAAGTTCTTTGGAAGTTTGCAATAAGATTGCAAACTGAATTCTCAATTGCTCAATATGCATAATTGCTGGGCTGCACACCTATGAGAAGACTGCCAGCCAGATGTTGATCTTTTATCCTTACCCGATGGATCCTGTCCTCTCTGAATTTATTATTGGTTCCTTCAAAGTAAGTGTTCACTAGGGTTAGATTAGAAATGAAAATCTGGCACATAATTATGCTTGTGAATCTTGGTATCAGAGGATTTGGCAAATGACTGTTTTCTTTTTGAATCTTCTCAAAAATCAGTAGCTCTCATTGATTTTTGTACCAAGTACCTAGAGAATTGATTTCAAGATAACCCATGGAAGCATTCTGTAATTGTGGAAATATTTCAGAAGTTTTATGTAAGTTGAGTTATATTTGAGAAATTACAAGCCTAAGGAAGAGAGAGTCTATGAGATATTTTTTCCCCATTGGAACTGAGTTAGCCAATAAATATTTCTATTGTATGCGTAATGTGTTTTGGTTTGTTAAAATCCTTATGTTCCAAAAACATAGAATTAATCCAGTTTCCTTTCCTTTCATATTCCTAATTTTTATGCTAATATAATTTAATATTCTTGGTAGTTTCCAAGCTGCTCACTCAGTTGCACTATGCTGTCTAACTCTCGGGAACATCACTCATCCACAGTTTCATCTCAATAGCATTTTCAAGGGCAAACACAATAATAATGTCTTCACTTTTGTGAATATTATTGGAAAAGGGCATAATAATACAATGTAAAACTATATGAAATAAGAATCTAACTTCATTAATATCATAAATATTTTTGGGATTCATTTTGTATGCAGCCTTGATTTACAAAACTTTTACCTTGTACCATACAGCACATTAAGTAATAGAGATATATTCTGAGAAAATTAGACAGTTGCTACTCTCACAGAACTTGAAGTTGAATGAAACTAAGGTATTTCCTGTGACAAATAATCACACACATATACAACTTCCTACTCTTAAGAGTGCTAAAGAAAAGAATCATACAAAAAATATGAGCATAAAATAAATCAATCCTATCTAATAAATAATTTGTCTTTTTTAATGAAATGGTATTTGAGCTCAAAATTGAATGAACTAATAGAAATATGCATGTGGAATTGACTTCATGCATACTGTACAAGTGTCTTGTCCAGAAGTGAGTTTGGAACAGTCCAATATAAAAGTTCATATGAATGCAGCATAATAAATAAGTGAGAATTTGATGAGCAATATCATACTCTAAACAAGAGTTTGAATAAAACTAAAGACAGACATAAAACCAGATTGAAGATTTGGAGCTTTATCTGAAGAGTAATATAAATCAATTCAAGGTTTTCAACAGAGGGTTGAACCTAGTTTAGAAAGACCAGTCTTTCTTGATGATTCACCAGACTACCTACAAGTTATTTTTTTTAATTATCACATGACATTTGTATCATATATATTTACTCATATTGAGCAAGGTCTATAACTGCTAAGATTATTCCTTATTCTTAATGTGAATTAAAGTTTTTATATATTCAGAATGGGAATCACAGATAACTATGAGAAGGAGAGAAAAATCTCTTCCTTGCATTTACAACAAAATATGACTATATGGTAAACACCCAAAATGTATCATACTATTCCAGCTTCCATTGCTTAAAACATTGAAATGTAAAATAAATCTTTCATGGATATAAATTGGGTTATAATATTAAAATTGTGGTAGTTATAGTTATAGTGGAAAAGAGTGTCACAGTCAATTTTTTCAAAGGAATGGAAGTGAGGGTCAACCCAGTATTGGCATGTCTGTCTCTTGCACAGTGAATTTGAGCAATGGTGGTATTGTGATTAAATTCCAGTTTATACCTTCTACTTTCTGGACTATAGTTATGTTTTGCCATTTATATGAGTGTGTAGGTGGTTATATATTGATTTCATAGTAGTATTGAGTACATTGGATACTTTTTTTCCATTCTTGAGAAGAGGAGAGAGAGGAGAGAGGGTATTCGGGGTGACCTCGCCCAATCTGCATGATGCAATGGTACATTTCAAAACTATTAAGAAATGAAAAAAATAAATAAATAAAACAGAAACTGCTTTAATGAAACAGGTCAGTATCACAGAATCCTGGGAATAAGAAGAAATTTGGGGAAAAAAAATTCCAGTTTATAGTTGGATTGTCTATATTAACACCTGGGTTTGCCATTTCCAGTCATGGGCCTATTTATAAGTCCTCAACCTAGCATGTATATATATTATCCATATTTATGGGATAAGGAAGCTAGATTTGGACAATTTAAGCTTTTTTCCCCCACATCACCATGTTAAAGAATCCATTTGAATGTGCTTAGAAGAAATAATCTTAACTCACATTTTCTCCATGTAAATATAGGCTCTATTAATAATTTTGTAGCAGTGGGCAATTTACCTTCCTTTCTGTGCCTCTCTTTTCACTTTTACAAATATGTAATGATGGTATCATCTGACCAGCAGGACTACTATGAAGAATAGATACTATAATACAAAATAATGTTTGGCACATAGTTTTTAATTATTATTAATTGTTATTAATTGCCATCATGATTGCCATTATTTAGTCCCATTGCCTGTTGGTGATAATGGGAATAGTGACGGTGTTCATGTTGTAGTGTAAAGTGAAGTGTAATGGAAAAAAAAAGACATAAGGGATGTGGAAGAGATTGATCCCTGTTCTTCACAGATAATTGTTTTTCTTTCTGTAGTTAGAGATAGATTATATTCCAAGATTCCCTTGAAATCAGATGACATAGTAATGATGCTATAGTTAATGAGATGTGGGTAGAAGTTGTGTTTTTCTCTCTAGGATAATCCATAAGTATATCCCCCCAAGTGGTCATTTATTACCCTCCACTTTTGCCTAGTGGATGTTAATGACCCACGTAGCTTTAGACAAACATGTTGCAGATGCTGGATCCTCATCACCTAGAACAGAATTTTCTTGCTTTCTAGAAGCTAGAACTATACCCATACTTACTCATACTTGGGCTATAACAATTTTGGACACTAAATTATGCTGATTACCTTTTTTATAGCATCATGCTTCTCCTTTCATAAATTAATTTTCAGCATATTAATGTACATAAAATGCCTATGATGATATTTAGTGGTTCTTCTGTAATAAAAATCCCCACTCAGAGAACCCAATGGAGACAAAGAACATTCTTCAAAGCACATATGTTTAAAAATATTGAGTATAGGGCAGTGTCTGTGGCTCAAAAGAGTAGGGCACCAGCCTCATATACTGGAGGTGGTGGTTTCAAACCTGACCCTGGCAAAAAATTGTGAAGAAGAGGAAGAAGAAGAGGAAGAAGAAGAAGAAATATAGTATAATTAAATAAATTGAATTTAAAATTACATAGTTTTTGTGCAAGCATACTTTTTTATGAAAATGCATAATTTTACCTTATATTTTTTAAAACTAGCTTAAAAACATAAGAGCGTGTATTATGATACCTATTAATGCTAATTCTATCACTATTGAAGTATTCGAATCAATAGCAGAGGCTGTATAGTAAACGTCTTAAATTCTCTTATTGCCTAATTCATTTTTCTATTATAACTCAACCCCCAACTATATTAATGAAAATTTTAGGAGTGCCTATTTTATATTCATTGGAAACATAAATCACTAGATTTAAGTCTGCTCTTTATCAATTATTAATAATGCTCGTACTTCTTAATTATAAAGATGTAAACTTGAACAAATAGAATATTACCTCTGAAACAATGATATCTAGAAAGTTTTAAATCATGTTAGTCTAAGTGAGCAAATACCAGAATAAGAAGTTCCCAGTTCACATCCCCTCATAGAAACAAAGATTTAGCACTCATCCACAAGCAAAAGTGCCTTTGCAAGAACTCTGAGATCCACATAGGACATTGAAAAACCCCAGTGGAGTTTAAAACTAAAAGACCCACTATGAGAAGGCAGGTCTGAACCCCAATAGTGGACTCATCAACCATGGTCCTGCAGTTTTGAAGCAGCAACATATGCCTGTAAACTCAGATCCAACTCTTCTTGACTTCAGTCTTCCCACCAGCCCTATTAACCTGAGAAAATTGGGCCGGGCAGTTGTTCCCTGACCCTGGAAACAAAGCCCTCTGACCTTGGACCTGAGTGAAGATCTTGAGTCAGCCCCTTACCCAGCTCCAGCCCCTGTCTACCACAGTGCAAGTACAGTCCTGCTTGCTATACTGGCCCATGACCCTGGTAATAGGCTTAGACTTGACTGCAAACCCTGAAGCACCTCTGTGTCCCACTCTAGTCCCTCTTTCCCAGGGTCTAGAGTTGGTGCTGCCCCCTCAAGAACCCGGCAGGAAGAATCCCCATAGTAAAAGGCTTGCTGATTTAAGATACATTTAAAAGTAATGTCAGTTTTATCATTATTTTATATTAAATATTTCATAGTTCATATTTATATGTGATTGTTCTAGCTATGACTTTAGCCAAGAGTAATGCATTCTCTGTAAAATTTTTTAAATAAGTAGATTTAACTCACACATTTAACATCTTTTATTTTAAAATGGGCTTTCAATCAAAACACAAATGATTTCTCAGTTTTGTTAATTTATATAATAACAATTAAGCTCCATTGAAATTATAGATCAGCGGTTCTCAACCTGTGGGTCACAACTCTTTCGGGGTCGAACGCCCCTTTCACAGGGGGTCACTTAAATACATCCTGCATATCAGATATTTACATTACGATTCATAACAGTAGCAAAATTACAGTTATGAAGCAGCAACAAGAAATAATTTTATGGTTGGGGGTCACCACAACATGAGGAACTGTATTAAAGCATCGTGGCATTAGGAAAGTTGAGAACCACTGTTACAGAGATGCTTCTCAATTTATGATGGGGTTACATCTCCATAAACCCATGATAAATTGAAAATATCCAAAGTAAAAGAGTAATTTATTTTTTACTTTCTTTCATTTCAGATTATTACATGGGTACAAATGTTTTGGTTCCATGAATTGCTTTTGTGTTGCTTGAATCAACATTGTTAAGTGTGCCTGCTCCCCAGTTGGTGCACTTTGTACTTGGTAGGTGTGATTTCACACATCCTCTCCTTTTCCCTCCCACCTACTTGATTTCTGTTGAGTTTTATTTCCTTCTGTGCACCTCAGTGCTGATCAGTTTTTTTTAATTTAGTAGTGAGTACATGCAATGTTTGTTTCTCTATTTGCGCAATATTTCACTTAGGAGAATGGTCTATAGTTCCATCGAGATTGTTGCAAAATGTATTCTTTTTTTATATGGCCGAATAGTACTGTAAGGTATACATACACCATGTTTTATTATTCTACTGATAAACCAAAGGTTGATTTCACATCTTTGTTTTTGTGAATTGTTCTGCAATAAATATTCAAGTGCAGGTATCTTTTTAATAAAATGACTTTTTTTTTCCTTTGAGTAAATACCCAATAGTAGAATTGCTGGATCATATGGTAGATCTAATTATAATTCTTTTGAGAAGTATCTATACAATCTGTAAGAAATTGAACTAGTGTGCAATCCCACCAACAAAGTGTAAGTGTTTCTTCCTCTCCACATCTCTGGAAAAATCTATTGTTTAGGGACTTCTTGATAAAAGCCATTCTCACTGGCGTTAGGTGATACCCATGAATCGATTAATAAACTGTGGTATATGTATGCCATGGAATAGTATTCAGGCGTCAAAAGATGGAGACATTACATCTTTTTTATTTACTTGAATGGAGTTGAAGGATATTTTTCTTAGTTAAAGTATCTTAATGTGATTTTAACTGCCTTTCCCTGATGATTAATGACATCGAGCATTTTCTCAGATGTTTACTAGCCATTAGTCTATCTTCTTTATAAAGGCGTCTGTTAATGTCTTTTGCCCACTTTTTAAGGCTTTTTTTTTTTTTTTTAATTTTTACTGATCTGCTTGAGTTCTTTTCTCATTGTGGTTATTGGTCCTTCGTTGGATGTACGGCATGCAAGCATATTTGCCCACTCTGTAGGAGTCTGTTAGAGCTGTTGCTTGCTTTCTTTGCTATACAGATGCTCTTGAATTTAATCAGGTCTGATTTATTTATTTTTGTTGTTTCTGGGAATGGTGTCAGGATCTTCTTTGCAAATTCCTTTTTTTTTTTTTTTTAAAGACAGAGTCTCACTTTATTGCCCTTAGTAGGGTGCTCTGGTGTCACAGCTCACAGCAAGCTCCAACTCCTGGGCTTAGGTGATTCTCTTGCCTCAGCCTCCCAAGTAGCTGGGGCTACAAGTGCCTGCCACATGCCTGGCTATTTTTTGTTGCAGTTTGGCCGGGGCTGGGTTCAAGTCCTCCATCCTTGGTATATGGGGCCAGTGCCCTACCCATTGAGCTACAGGCACCACCCTTCTTTGTAAATTCTTTTTCTTGGCTGATACCTAGAAGAGTTTTGCAACATTTTCTTCTACAATTTTTATGGTTCCATGACTTAAATATAATTTAAGTTGATAATCCATACTGATTTAATCGATTCATACTGACTAGTAGAGATATGGATCCTGTTTCAATCTTCTACATATGGCTATCCAGCTGTCCCAGCACCATTTATTGAATACAGATAATTCTCCCCAGTGTATATTGTTGTCTGTTTTATTGCAGATGTAATGGAAATACGTGGAGTGTTTTATATCTGTGTTCTGTTCTATTAATCCATCTCTCTATTTTTCTGGCAATAGCATACTGTTTTTGGTACTGTGGCCTTGTAGTATAGTTTAAAATCTGGCAGAGTGATGCCTCCACATTCATTCCTTTTGCTGAATATTGCTTTGGTTATTCAGGCTCTTTTCTTGTTCTGTACAAAGCATAGAATTATTTATTTTAGGTCTGTGAAAAATGACTCTGGTATTTTGATGGGAATTAGATTGAATCTGAAACTCACTTTGGGTAGTTTAACAATGGTAGTTTAACAATAACAGTTTAACAATGTTTATTCTGCTGATTCGTGGGCATGATATGCTTTTCTAGTTGTTTACATCATTGGCAATTTCCTTCTTCAGTGATTTGTAGTTTATTTGTGGAGATCTTTTACCTCCTTGGTTAAATATATTCCTAGGTATTTTGTTTTCTTTGTAGTTATTGAGAAAGATATTGTATTTTTCGTTTGATTCCATTTAATCGATGGAATTATTAAAATAATGAAACAATACTAAAAGATCTAACATTTTTATCACCGAAGTTCAAGAAGAAGTGAAAGAAAATATAGCTGAAAGATTATTCAAAGAAATAATGACTTAAAACTTCGAAAGTGCAATAAAAGTCAAATACCACACATAGAGAGTTAGGACATCAATTTAAAAGCAACCATAAACAAAGTGGATTAAAAAACACAAACCTCTTTATAAAATGTTTAAAAGAAAATCACTTCAAATTCAACATGTATGAATTGTAAGTAAATTTTGAAGGAAGTCTATATCACAAAGTCATTAGTCAAAATGTAAATTGCTGGCTCACATCCCTAGAGTCTCTGTTTCTGTAGTTGTAAGGATGGGATTAGAAAAACTATGTCTCTAACAAGTTTTCAGATTATTCTGATGATGCATGTATGGAGACTAAGCTTAGTGAGACACATCATAGAAACTAGATAAACCCATAAAGAAGCAAGTTTTCAGTTATACAAATTGGAGCATGTCTTACAAAATTAAGAACTATAATTTTTGAACTTATACAAAATATTTCTATAATCAAAGGAATTAATTTTATCTTCACATGTGAATTCAATAATAATAAACACATATTTTTAGGCTCAGCACCTGTAGCACAGTGGTTATAGCATTGGCCACATATACCAAGGCTGGCAGGCTAGCTGAACAACAATGGCAACTACAACAACAACAACAAAAAAAGCCAGACGCTGTGGCAGGTGTCTGTCATCCTAGCTACTTTGGAGGCTGAGGCAAGAGAATCACTTAAGTCCAAGAATTTGGGATTGCTGTGAGCTGGATGCCACAGCACTCTACTGAGAGCGGTAGTGAGACTCTGTCTCAAAAAAACAAACAACAACAAAAAATATATATATATATATTTTTTTTTTTTTTTAATTTTGGCCGGGGCTGGGCTTGAACCCGCCACCTCCGGCATATGGGACCGGCGCCCTACCCGTTGAGCCCCAGGCGCCGCCCAAAAAATATATATTTTTTTACAACTTCTATTGCTCTGCAAAATTATAATCTAAAATATTTGCATATAAGTTTGTTAATACTATCTAATAAATATCAATCTGGTCTCGAAATGTAAGCAATATAAGGAATTGGAGAGAAAATCTTAGGTGATATCGCTAAGATTTATATATTTGTGTAATAATACAGAAATTAAACACAAAGTTCAACTTGAGAGAATATATTAACAAAAATTTAATAAATAACTACTGAAAAGTATTATTTGTAACATGAAAAATATCATTAACATGTCTGAATCATCTGTCAAATATCTATGTAGCTGATTTCCAAATATATGTAGCATTATCCAAGTAGATGTCTAATAAATATAATTTACATCAACAACTTGACACTTATCTTTGGCTATCAAATAGCAATCTTTGAAAAACAAAATTGTTTGAAATTTTCTGAGAAAAACTTCTTGCTAAATCTGTATTTTTATATCCAGGGGAAATACAGTCGAGATCTTTTTAAAAAACAATTTGATATTTGGTCTTCAGGGTATATACCTAGTAAAGGAATTATAGGATTGAATGGCATATCTATTTTTAGATCTCTAAGTGTTCTCCAAACATCTTTCCAAAAGGAATGTATTAATTTGCATTCCCACCAGCAGTGTATAAGTGTTCCCTTTTCTCCACATCCACGCCAACATGGAAAAAGCCCAAGGGCCCATTGATCCACGAATGGATTAATAAATTGTGGTATATGTACACCATGGAATATTATGCAGCCTTAAAGAAAGAAAGATGGAGACTTTACCTCTTTCATGTTTACATGGATGGAGCTGGAACATATTCTTCTTAGTAAAGTATCTCGAGAATGGAAGAAAAAGTATCCAATGTACTCAGCCCTTCTATGAAACTAATTTATAGCTTTCATATGAAAGCTAATATGAAATTTATAGCTTTCATATGAAAGCTATAACCCAGTTATAACCTAAGAATATGGGGAAGGGAGAGAGGGAGGGGAGGGAGGGGGGAGGATGGGTGGAGGGAGGGTGATTGGTGGGATTACACCTGCGGTGCATCTTACAAGGGTACATGTGAAACTTAGTAAATGTAGAATATAAATGTCTTAACACAATAACTAAGAAAATGCCAGGAAGGCTATGTTAACCAGTGTGATAAAAATGTGTCAAACGGGCTATAAAACCAGTGTATGGTGCCCCATAATCCCATTAATATACACATCTATGATTTAATAATAAAAAAACACAATTTGATAGTATTCAGATATATTTTTTAAGTGTAATTCATTGACAATACAAATTCTTTACTAATAATTTAATTTAAAACACCAATACAGGAAATTCAGGAAGCATTCTGTATTATCGAGATGGTTATTAATATAGAATGTGTAAGTATACATGTACATATGCAGAAAAGTTTAAAGGTTAGATAATTTTGCTCTTATTAGAAATAAAACTGATGTACAGTCTACCGATAAAAAAGAACTATGTTAATCACTGAAGAAAAACCAGATTACACATTTCTGCATAAAATAACGTAATTACCATGTAAAATATTTTTCAGAAAATACTGGAATGAATGAGCCAAAATAGCTGACTAGTAACATCACTTATTGGACTGGCCCATCTGGAAGATAGATTTTGGACTAGGAAAGTGAGAGGACTCACAGGTCAGGTGTGGATTTCAGAGAGTGATGATGTAGATGACTGGGGACCCAATGGAGAACAATGGTAAAGCTGAGAATAAAGAAGATAGGATAAAATAGTGGTGCAGACCAAACCCACAGTGAAGTAGATGAGGCAGGTTTTCCCTCTCCCAGACCTATGTGCCTTTGGAGAGCAGAGGGACACAGAGTATATGGAACATGGTTCCTCCCGTATCCTCGATTCCATGTTGAAACTAGTAGGTCAGTAACTACAGTCCCAGGCTAGAGAAAAACACAATTAAATTCAAGGAGGGGCTGGAGGTAGATGGATAGAGGATTCAGTAAGTTGCCAAATAACAAATGCAATGTAGCGGTATAGGGCACGCTTCCTGGCTGAAGGACTCTACCTTAAAAATGCAAACTTGTAACCTAATCATATATGCCCTCATATTAATCTGAAATTTTTAAAACAAATTAAAAATTAAAGCAAAAAAAGACAACATGAAATAATTTATTTCAATAAGAAAAATTAAATATTATCTTTAAAAAGACAATATACATAATTATGAAACAAGAATAATTCTGTAGATGAATGAAACTTTATTGTTTTTCTTTTTAAAAATTTAAGTATTTCATTAAATAAGAAGGTATATCAGGAAATACTTACAGGGGTGACACCTGTGGCTCAAAGGAGTAGGGTGCCAGCCAGCCCCACATGCCGGAGGTGGCAGGTTCAAACCCAGCCACGGCCAAAAATTGCAAAAAAAAAAGGAAATACTTAGAGAAGATAACAAATGACTAGTAGAATAAGAAAATATTTTGATGTCTTCCCAATATTTCCATTATTAATTGTATGACAAGGGCCTTAGAATAGCATATTATAAATTGAAAATAGAGAACAAATCATATGTTATGTATAATTCTAAAAAAAAAAAATTATAATTAAATGTGACATAATGAATTATAAGTTATTTTAACTAAATTACATCTGATGTAACAATAGGTAAGTAATTAAAAGTTGCTTCAAACATTCCTGGAAATATAATTTAAAATTTTATTATAAACTTTATTATTTCTCCATGAAGTAAAACCCCTATGGCCTCAATACAAGCTATAACTTACAAATTAAAAAATGTATGGTGATATTTGCTAACCATCTAAATGTGTTAATACTTTAATCTCTTATAACATGAGATAAAACTAATTGTAAAATGAGATATTCTAAATTAAATCCCATGGCCTTCTGCATAATTTGGGGACAGAGTTATTGTGGAACAATTAATGATAGACCTATAAAAGCTGTTGTTGAGTTGGCTGAATTCCGTGTCAAGAAGATCAGTAGGTGACGTATCCTGACAATGGAAAAACACTACATGGACTTACTATTAAACTGGACCTAATCAATTAATACTCATATACAACAAAATGGAAATCAAATAGGTCGGGGGGTGTGGAGGAATAAAATCACACATAACAAGGTAGAATGCACATTATCTGGGTGATGGGTACACATAATCAGACACAAAGGCACGAAGCAATTCTAAAATGTTATTACATCATAGTACGTGGTCTTTTTGGTGTTTCCTCTTTCACTCAGCAATAAACTTTTTAGACCCACCTGTGTTCTTGGATGCAAATATAGTTTCTCTATCTTGATTGCTGATTAGTGACCTTTTGTAAACCCAAATTTTCCCTATTAATGAAAATTAAGTTGTTTCCAATTTTCAGCAAGTATTTAGAAAGCTATTATCAACATTAAATACAGATCTTTTGAATATATATATTATTTTTCTCAGATGAACAGACATTGGATTGGTAGGTCATATAATAAGCATATTCATGAATTTATAAAAACTTGAAAGCTTTTCTAAGGTCACTATGAGGCTGAGGTTGCTGTGAGCTGTGATGCCATACCACTCGACTGAGAGTGACAAAGTGAGGCTTTGTACCATTTTTTATTAACATTAATAATGTATGTGAATTCCAATTATTTTACATTTTATTTGTGATTAGTATTACCATCTTTGTATCTATTCTGACAGGTATACTAGCTCCTATTTTGGACTTGCTTTTCCAAAAGCGTTATCTAATAACGCTTAAGATCTTTTCATATGTTTGTTTATGAAAGTCTCTTCTTTGGTGAAATAGCTGTTCAAATATTTTTGTTTATTTCTTTAAATTGGTTTGTTTTCTCATTGCTAGGAAGTGAAAACACTTTGTGCATTCTGGAGTATGCATTTATCAGCTATGTCTTAGGCAAATATTGTTTTTTTTAGTCTATGCTGTTTCTGTTATATTTTATTAAATGTCTCTCACGGAGTAGAGTTTTAATATTAATAATATTATACTTGCTAATTTACATTAATTCTATTTCTCAAAAACAAATTTTGAAATGTTACCCTGGTTTATCTCAGTCCCTGCGGCATCTTGTGGAACAGCTAGTTGCAATGGAGCTTGTTCACGGTAGGAATCAGTAAATATTTTTCTGATCCAAACATACAGATAATTTAAAGGAGTCATATACATTAATATTTTGGTTTTGGAACTATAAACATTGCATCTCATATATTTAATAATATTTTCAAATTGAATCATACACATTATTTCATTTTGTTTTGATCCAAGTGTTTAGGTATTAACAGACTCAGGCCTTTAATTATAAAGGCAGACTGCTTCTTGGAGTAGAATCTAGGTCAAGGTTCTGTCAGTGTCATCCTCAGACCAGCAGTTGTATCATCAGGAAAAGTTTTACAAACACAAATTTCTGAACCCCACTCCAAAGGTACTAAATCAGAAGCTTTCAGAATGGAGCCTAGAAGTCAGTTTTAACTAGCCCTCGATGTGACTCCGTCAGATGCAAAGTATAAGAATCATTGATCTAAGGATACCTATGTTTCTTCACTGAAAATTCTGTTTTTATGTATTTTTATCCTTTCAGCCTTGGGTTTTATTGAGAGCATTGGTTTTATTCTTGCTATGTGGTAATGTAAATTATATGAAATTAATTAATATATATTAATACTAAATACCATTTCCTAACAATATTTATGCTTTATTGAATTAACATGTATGTTTTACTTTCTGAACATGAACATGACTGCTTGTTAACAGAAAACACTTGTATGTACTTTCCTTGAACAAATGGTAAGTAAACATATATTATATGCTGCACATTTTCACCTGTAAGTCTGTCACTTGGAGAACATGGAGTGAATTTACAAAATTATTCTAAACTTAAATCACTTTTTGGAGTGCTTTGTAATGATAAAATGATATGACCACCATATGTTGACAAAAGAAATGTATGTTATTAGAATTAAAACATATTTGGTTAAATTTTTATGTCATAATTTAGTTTTCATTCTTCTTCTATGGATTATTCTACACAACTTCTGATTAAATTGAGCTTGCTATATGTTACCTGTATACATGGACTTTATAAGTATGATTTCCATAGAAACTGGTACAATTTTTCTCAAAAATGGCTTTGAAAATGCTGTGTCTTTGGGTTTATGTTTTGGGTTATTCCATTAACCCTTAGAGACTTTCATATTTAGACTTTCATATTTCCTTTTCTTGGAAGGACTTAATTTGAAGAACAAAAGTAAAGATCAGGTTTAAACTAGAATAAATGGCTTTATTTTCTTTGAGAAATAATACCGACAGAGGCAAGCTTACACCTATGGTTAAATAATTAATAATTTAAAACCAAATAAAACCAATTATTTACAGATATGGTTGACATTTAAAAATATATTGTATTCCTATTAGTAATACAGACCATATCTATTATATTTACTCTAACGCAAGAAAATCAGACTGAAAAATAGTCCATAGGTTCTATAGATTAACTATTTGATTAAAAAATTCCTTTTTATATTTATTTAAACATAAATATACTTTGATATTAAATTATACATAATTTTAGGTAATTGAAAATAGACTAGTAAAAAGGCAGATATTTGCCCTGTTTCATGAAGTTTAAAATCTAAAGGTACATTTCTAAACCACATTTGAAACAATTATACATTATTTTGAAAAGTTAAATATCTGCAGCATATGTAACCAACGAATAATATTCTGCCTTAGTTGAGGCAACATTGAACAATATAAAATGAATATTGCTTTTAAATATTTCTACATTTCTGTACCTTTGATTCCCATTTTCTTTTTTTTTTTTTTTTTTGGCCGGGGCTAGGTTTGAACCCGCCACCTCCAGCACATGGGACCGGCACCCTACTCCTTGAGCCACAGGCACCACCTGATTCCCATTTTCTTAACAGCACTTTATCTTAGTTTTATGTGTATTCATTAAAGATACTCATATATTCACATTAAAAATACAGAGGGTGCCAAAAATGTATGTATATTTTAAGAAAGAAAAACATTATATTAAAATCATTAATACCCAAGTCATGTTTGATTTCTGCAACTGCAAGAGATACAAGATACAATATATAAGATAATAATTGTTTTCTATATATATTGAGTATTGCAATATAAAATATTAATATGGGTTTTTCCTTTCTTAAAATGTGCATACATTTTTGGCACTCTCTTTACTTAAAGCTCTGTATTAATGATGTTTATAAGAGCATAAACATTGATAGAAATAATCTAAATGTCGGGAGGCTGAGGCAAGAGAATCGCTTAAGCCCAGGAGTTGGAGGTTGCTGTGAGCTGTGTGAGGCCATGGCACTCTACCAAGGGCCACAAAGTGAGACTCTGTCTCTACAAAAAAAAAAAAAAAAAAAAAAAAAAGAAATAATCTAAATGTCTATCAATGTAAAAATGATAAATTTTAGGGAAAGAATACTTGAAATCTTTTATGGAAAGGGAAAAAGTAAGCATATGTCCTGTGGCATTTGGAGCAAAGGGACCACCAAAAAAATTAATCTAAGGAGTAATATAATCAATTTATACTTTAGATATATATTAAATTATATATCTATAAACACATATTAGTGTGCAGTATGTTTTGTGTATGTGTATCATAACGAAAATAGAAATACTTGACATAAAGATTATAATAATACAGGTAAAAGATGATGAAAACCTCTAATAGAAGGGACTAAAAATAATAAAACTGATAGTTCATATGTTAAAGAGGCAAAATTCACAGAAATATATAGTAGTTGGTTATGGTGAGAAAAAACACAAAGGTGATTATAATTATAAGGTACTTGAATTATGGGCTTATATGTTGCATTTCTAATTTCAGTCCTTTGCACAAAGGTAAAAGTTCTAGCCTAAGTGATTATAAATTTAGATAAATTAGTAAATAAATATACTAAAGAAATAAATAGCTAATTTAAAGACTGATGTGTATTATAAATTTAATACTGGCCATCAACAATCTCCCACTGAATTACTGACTTGTCTCTATATCAAGGGAAGCTTAATAATTTGTTTATTCTGCTTGCTGGACCTTTATTCTTTATCAGTGGTTTCAATAAGGGCATATTCATCCTTCTGACAATTTACTTGATATCCGTTTTATACATTTTCTATCTTTAACAGAATTTAACTATAGAATCGTTGTTATAATAGAAAAGATTGGGGGGTATGGGTAGAAATAAGAAAAAGGTGGTACTGGTTTGTCACCAGTTTGTTGCTGAGATAAACTTCTGGGTGAAGTTGAGAAATAGTCTGGAAATAGGGAACAAGTGTACAATGGATATTTTACTTGGTTATTTGTCCATATCTCCAGTTTTTCAGTAACTACAGATTAGCTGAGATCTCGAAGCTAAGTTCTGAATTGCACATTTATTTTGGGAAATTTTTTTTCCTTCATTCTTCCTTTTGTCTGGACCTAAAGATTCTTTTGTGAAAAACTTGTAGAGCGTCCCTTTTATAGGACTTCATCAAATTTAATGTAAGTCATTACAGGTAAATAGTAAATAACACTCAAAATATGAGCAAAGAAAAGGTATGTTTTATAAAGGTAGAGAAAGGACCATTCTGAAATATCAGTTTTCATCATGATATATAATATAGTACTTTATTAGGTAAAGTACTATAAAGTACTTTGTTGAATTAAAGAAAAATGAAAATAGCGTTAGTAATTACCTGATTATTCTTTTCAAGATTTAAGTGGATACTGCCTCTGTGGGGCATAAACAAACTTTTCTCTAGAGTTTTATATACATGCTACTTGCAAATAGTCACCAGCCAGCCATTCTTTATCACATTTCAAGGGAGAGTGCTTAAAAATGCTTCCACCATTTATCTTAAGTAAGATTTTTCATCATCCTATGTGATTAGCGCAATGAATGTCCCCAAATCGTAATTGGCGATGCCTTCATTTCAGCATCCTGAAAGGCTGGCCCTGATTTTCTCCAGAAATATTTATCCTATTGGATTTTGTAAAACATGAAATGTCATTTTAGGTCTTACTGTTACTTCTGAGCACATTCCTCTGTCATATCTTGACAGCATCTCCTGATCTACACGTTTTCTGAGAATGTCAGGGTTATTTTTGTTTGTTTGTTTGTTTCATTTTAGTCTGCAGTTGCTGCCCTTGCCTCAGTTACAGTCACTCTGCGAGAGCCCTCATCTGTATATACCCAGCAGAGATGCTCGGGACCTGTAAGAGCAGCTTCCAATGACATCCAAACCCATGTTCTTAGCCACTTGCTGTTCGACACCATTTTTACTCCAAACATATGTACTTTTGTGTTCCCTAAATCAGGAAATTACACCATAGTTTGCTGAGTCCCCTTAGTCCAAACTCTAGCAGTATTTTTAATCCTCTACTGTCTCATCAATTTTATTGCAATTCTAATTATTCTATTTCATATACACCTCTGAAACTCAACCACCTTCTTACCAAGTAACTATCATTTCTTCTGTGACCTATCTTAATATCCTCTTAATTAATCTTTCAGTGTTAACTCTTGTTCTTTTATGATTTTTTAAAAATTCTTCAAACTAAGATCATGGTTTGCAAATGAAAAACTGACTGTGCTCTAAGTACAGAGCAATACAAGGGCTTCCTACTAATATTTGAATAGGTACAAAATCTAACCAACAATTCCTAGGAGGGTTTGCTTTCTGTCTGGGTTTTCCAGGTTCCTTTATCAGTTTTATCTCCTTAGGTCCCTGTACTTCAGCTATATTGACCTTCATTCGGTTCCTTTGTTTGTCATTGTTACATTAAGGTCTGAGCCAATTTTCTGCTACCTACCTATTTTTGTATTTAAATATAAAAATATAAATATTAAATGTATAATACATATTAGTCCTTAATAAGTAACAATGAGGAACACACCTGTAGAGGAACACACTTTTCCTTTATGTGGGTGTTTGCCAAAGGGTGTGGACTAACTTGGATTCTTCTATCAAAGGCTCAGAACACTGAAATTCACTCATCATCCTCACTTCTATAACTTATTACATTATGTGTGTGTATATATATATATAAGGTTGACAACTTTCTATTTGCATGGTATCCGTGTTAATATTGTTCATCATTGCAGTCTATGTACAGACTATGACAAATTATAGGCATTAAATAAAAGATTAATTGAAGAAATGTACAAAATGTACAAAAAATACAAAAAAACTGTATATGTGGAAGAATTCAAAATATTTTACTGAAGTAAAAAGGGTAGGTGCCAAATTTAATTTAAAAATCTATCAAATTTTTTTTTTTTTTGTAGAGACAGAGTCTCACTGTACCGCCCTCGGGTAGAGTGCCGTGGCATCACACGGCTCACAGCAACCTCTAACTCTTGGGCTTACGTGATTCTCCTGCCTCAGCCTCCCGAGCAGCTGGGACTACAGGCGCCCGCCACAACGCCTGGCTATTTTTTTGTTGCCGTTTGGCCGGGGCTGGGCCTGAACCCGCCACCCTCGGCATATGGGGCCGGCGCCCTACTCACTGAGCCACAGGCACTGCCCAAAAAAATCTATCAAAATTTAAAATTAAAGGTTTTTTTATTCTGAAATTAATGCTAGCATGGATGAACTAGGTTGCATAGCTGCTAAGGTAAGAAAGAATTTATAAAATCTTGAATAAATTCAACATGAAGTAATAATGTTACCTAGAATTCAGGAGAATAGTATACTTTAGGTAAGATATTTTTAAATTTGATTCCTGTTATTTTGTATTATTATCCAGACTTTATTGTAACAAATAAAATGCCTTTACACACAGGCAAATAAATCCAACATTTCCCTTTTTATAACATACTTACACAAATATTTGTTATCTTTTGACTTTTCTAATTCTAATTCTCACTGTGGCAGCTATAAATGTTAATTTTGGACACCACAGACATCATAGTGACTTAAAGAAATAGAAATCCTATAATAGAAACTCATACACAGCTTTCCACCTATTACAAGTTCACAGCTTCTGTTTTTTAGTAAGTTACTATTTCAGAATTGATCATAAATCTACATTTTCTTGTCTTTCATCATTTAAGCAAAAAAGATTATATACCCCATTGTTATTTGTTGAAATTATTCATTGATGAAAGAGAAGAACAGAGAGAGAAACAGAAAAAGGAAGCAAGTATTATACATAAAAATGTAAAATCAAATGTTTCTTTTTTTTTTTTTTTTTTTTCAGTTTTTGGCCGGGGCTAGGTTTGAACCTGCCACCTCCAGCATATGGGACCGGCACCCTACTCCTTGAGCCACAGGCGCCACCCGAAAATCAAATGTTTCTTTAAGGGCGAGTTAGATGTATAAATTTATAGGGTTTATTAATAGGAATTTTGAATTTCTCTGTTTTCCATTCATTGAAAGCAGTGGTTGTCATGTTGCTGAATATCTTATTATATTAATTTGGTACATTGATCTTATGGCCTGAAATGTACTCCTGATCTTCAAGTTTTTTTTATAATTTAAAAATATGTTTATTATTTTACTATGTATTATTTAGTATTTTGATACTTTGACATTTTACTTTCTTTTTTGAGACAGAGTCTCAAGCTGTCACTCTTGGTAGAATGCTGTGACATCACAGCTCACAGCAACCTCTGATTCCTGGGATTAAATGATTCTCTTGCCCGAGCCTCCCAAGTAGCTGTGACTATAGGTGCCCACCACAACGCCTGGCTATTTCTTTGTTATAGTTGTCATTGTTGTTTGACAGATCCAGGCTGAATTTGAACCTGCCAGCTCCAGTATATGTAACTGGCGCCCTAGCCTCTTGAGCTACAGGTGCCGAGCCAACATTGTACTTTTCCTAACATTTTATATATAGGATGTATAGTTCATATATTGCTTTGGGTAAGTTACTTTGAATAAAATTTCTAGGAGCAAAATGCTTAATAGAATGTGATGCACTATTTCTTTGCAAACTGGTTGATTTTAAATATATTTGATATTCCATATAACATTCAGTAAAGATAGTAATTATGTATTTTAAAAAGGCAGATATGAAGATTAAAAATTTACATAGAGCTATACATGATAAATAACTTATGACTTTTAATTTGTAAAAAGAACAATTTATTTTGAGAGAGCTAGGTTAGTTCCAAAATGTGCTTTAGCTCATTACTTGTACTGATAAACTTGATTAACTTTTAAAATAATGTTCTTCAAAGAGGACAATAAATTGGCACAGTGATAACCAAATGCTGTTTTATCCATATGTAGTGAAAGTCAAGTACCTAAATTAGGTTCAAACTGAAATGAAATACATTCACTGAAACCTTTGTCAACACACTTTTGGTAAGATGGTCACTGTTTCTTTTCAGTACCATAAGCTAGAATCATTCAATAAATGAAACTTTTAATGTAGTCTCTCTTTTTCTTTGTAGATTGGTACTTATCTAACAAGTGGCAATGCTGGATTTTAGCTGAACCTTGTGCTTCTTGAAAACAATGAATGCTAAGAAATCTTTTAATTGTTTTCTGTTCTGAAGGATTGCCCACCTCTTACAGATGCCAAGCACTAACCAAATCCCCCTTCAGGAAACACTCACTTCTACTCTTCTCATACCTCCCCTGAGAATTGTGGTGATTGTCTTTTACCTGAGACTATAAAATGCTAAGCTTGCTTCCTTTAAGATATTCAGCATTAATGAATGTTCTCTCTATTGCAATAACCTGAAGAAAATCATCTCAATTGTTCAATACATACTGTCTTTGAAAAGAAAAAAAATGTGTAATTTTGGATGTATTTTAAATTTTAGTCTTTTTATTTCTGAGTTACTGCATCTTTCAAATGGATAGTTAAATGTAATTTCACATAAAATTTTAGATATAATTTTAAATGAGAATATATATGTGTGTGTCTATGGTATGCATATATACAACATTATTCAACTGAACTAAATAAAAACAAGAGAAGTATTAAATGAATGTGAAATATTTTTATAAACTTTATATATATAAATACAGAGAGAGACACATGTGCACATATACAAACATTAGTAGTTTATGGTGGCTACATACACGAAGAGATTGAATAGAGACAGGCAATTTCAATCTCTTCAACTAAATATAACTTTCAAAAAATCCCCAAAGAGTTCTTGAAATCTTAGTATATTTTCTTTTGTCTCAGCAAAATCTTTTGCCTTTAAAGGTTTGCATCACAAAACACCTCAGTAAGAGCCTAATGAAAAATTGAAAGGTCATAAATTAAAAAATGTCTTTCTTCTTAAAAAGTTATTTTAATTTTATTATTTTTTTCAGTGCATTTTTTCTTTCTTTTTTTTTTTAATTGTTGGGGATTCATTGAGGGTGCAATAAGCCAGGTTACACTGATTGCATTTGTCAGGTAAAGTCCCTCTTGCAATCATGTCTTGCCCCCATAAAGTGTGACACACACCAAGGCCCCACCCGCCTCCCTCCATCCCTCTTTCTGCTTTTCCTCCCCCCCATGACCCTAATTGTCATTAATTGTCCTCATATCAAAATTGAGTACATAGGATTCATGCTTCTCCATTCTTGTGATGCTTTACTAAGAATAATGTCTTCCACGTTCATCCAGGTTAATACGAAGGATGTAAAGTCTCCATTTTTTTTTTTTTTTTTTTTTGTAGAGACAGAGTCTCACTGTACCGCCCTCGGGTAGAGTGCCGTGGCGTCACACGGCTCACAGCAACCTCTAACTCCTGGGCTTCCGCGATTCTCTTGCCTCAGCCTCCCTAGTAGCTGGGACTACAGGCGCCCGCCACAACGCCCGGCTATTTTTTTTTTTTTTTTTTTTGTTGTTGCAGTTTGACCGGGGCTGGGTTTGAACCCACCACCCTCGGCATGTGGGGCCGGCGCCCTACTCGCTGAGCCACAGGCGCCGCCCAAGTCTCCATTTTTTTTAATAGCTGAATAGTATTCCATGATGTACATATACCGCAGCTTGTTAATCCATTCCTGGGTTGGTGGGCATTTAGGCTGTTTCCACATTTTGGTGATTGTAAATTGAGCTGCAATAAACAGTCTAGTACAAGTGTCCTTATGATAAAAGGATTTTTTCCTTCTGGGTAGATGCCCAGTAATGGGATTGCAGGATCAAATGGGAGGTCTAGCTTGAGTGCTTTGAGGTTTCTCCATACTTCCTTCCAGAAAGGTTGTACTAGTTTGCAGCAGTCCCACTAGCAGTGTAAAAGTGTTCCCTTCTCTCCACATCCACGCCGGCATCTGCAGTTTTGAGATTTTTGTGATGTGGGCCATTCTCTCTGGGGTTAGATGGTATCTCAGGGTGGTTTTGATTTGCATTTCTCTAAATAAGACCGAGGAATGGCTAATAAACATAAGAAAAAAGTTATTTTTAAAAATGTTTCTACTAAAGGAATGTAGAAATAAGGCTCGGTGTGTTCTGAGTAACAAAGTGAAGTCATAATCAGGATATAGATTTTACCCTCCCAAGATGTAATAATGAAGATATGTGAGTTTCCTGTTCAGCCCTATAAGCAAACTTTAAATTCCAAAAAGGAAAACTAGTGTGTCTCACAATAAATACCTTCCTCTCTCCTAGCAACCACATTATTGAAACTCACACTGCTAACATTCAAAATTCTCTTTGTAAGCCGGCCTAGGACAAGATGAAGAAAGATACAGAATGAGAAAATACCTGGGAACAAAACACCTGTATAGTGCAGAAGTCTACATAATTAAACCTCTCAGAGTGAAGAGAAAAACAAAAAGCCCCAAAGATTCAACACACTCAATTTTGAAACACATAGAAATGAATTCCCATAAAGCGTTTTCAATCAAGTTCAATTTGTCTTCCCTTAATCATATATCAAGATCATCTAAGATAAATAAACTTGTTCTAAAATTTACAAAGCAGACATAAGTATAAAAAAACTCTCAGTGGAGTAGGGCGCTGGCCCCATATTCCAGAGGTGGTGGGTTGAAGCCCAGCCCCAGCCAAAAACTGCAAAAAAAAAACCAAAAAAAAAACACCATAGTGCTAATCAGTAAACACTCTTACAAAAGGTTTTGGGGAAATACAGGATGTTCGTAGAATTCTTGTGCAATTTAAAATAGTTGGCTGTTTTAGTGTATATCACTAAATGATTATAGTATCCAAAAAAATTTCCTAATAATTACTGCTTGAAGCAATAACAATAAAATAAAATTCTTAGCATCATAATAGACACATTTCTAAATAATCCACAAAAATTAATCTAGGAGACAATTATTTTCTTTTTCTTTTTCTTTTTTTTTTTTTTTTTGTAGAGACAGTCTCACTTTATGGCCCTCCGTAGAGTGCCGTGTCGTCACACGGCTCACAGCAACCTCCAACTCCTGGGCTTAAGCCATTCTCTTGCTTCAGCCTCCCGAGTAGCTAGGACTACAGGTGCCCGCCACAATGCTCAGCTATTTTTTTGATTGCAGTTCAGCCGGGGCCAGGTTTGAACCCACCACCCTCGGTATATGGGGCCGGCGCCCTTCTCAATGAGCCACAGGTGCCGCCCTATTTTCTTTTTCAACTATCAAAAATGTACATACTTTTATGTATTTGTTGCAAAGCATTACAATTATACTGAATTTAGTGATAGGAGACAGTGTTTTCATAATTTTTAAAGTGAAAATTAGAATAAAATATTAAGGAATATGTATGCATACATAATTTGCAAGAGCTGTATGAAATACAATCCCTTGCTGCAGGATGGGGCAGTGTCAAAGCCCCAAGTTTTATTCTTGAGTAGATCAATCAGTTAAAGTTTGCCCCAAGACATTTTTTTGACACAGAAACTACTACCTCAAAGGGAAGCCCTCAACAGCAACCTCATAAGGAAACTTTTTCTCTGACTGTTCCGTCCTCGTCTCTCAAGTTCATTCTTCTCTGTGGCTAGTTGTGGAAACCAGAGCCTCTCCTTCCACAATAAACCCTTTTCTCCAGGTGGTGCCTGTGTCTCAAAGAAGTAGGGCGCCGGCCCCATATACTGGAGGTGGTGGGTTTAAACCCAGCTCCTGTCAAAAACTGCAGGAAACAACAATAACAACGACAAAAACCCTTTTCTCCAAAGCCAGTCATAAGACCTAAAAGTATTATTACTCCAATGCCTACCCCTCAACCTTGCTGTATAAAAAATGGCCATAAAGACATTTTCTATCTGACCTACGTTGTTTGACTACAGATTATAAGACCACCATTCTAGAGAGGGTCCTGCCTCACACACAGAAGGATGAAACATCTGCTCAGAAGAGCCAAGAAGAATCTAGACACACAAGCTTTGCCAGGTTTCCTTGTTCAGATTTCCTGCGTCCCTGGGTCTTCATTCTGAATGCTTCTGTTTACGTGTTAAATAAATCTGTATGCCTTAATTAATCTGTCCTTTTACAGGTTGATTCTTTAGCAAAATTTCAGAGTGCAAAGGGAAAGTTTTTGACCCCTGGCAGCATTGAATGCATCTATGAATTTCATCCAGCATCCATTACTTTTCATCATGTTCTGTAACCGTTTGAAGATGGATGTGATTCTATCAAAACTATCTGTCCAACTGGAGAAATAATTATGAGTTTATATCTGAATGCTGGAAGATCCACCTACAGTGATAGAATTTTCTTCTATTTAAACAAATTATGTCAATGTATTTATGAATTTCATAATAAGTAAATTACTCAAATTGCCACAAACAATATTAAATATTTACCTATTTCCTGTGACCATAATCTCTGTTAAATTAAAAAAAAAAACTTTGCCTTTTATGGATTCATTTCATTACTATGAACAATAAAATATATCCTAATTGAAAAACATCAAACAAAATGTTGAATATTCAAAATTTATAGATTAAAAGGCAGAGCCAAGCATGGGCACAGTAAAGCATTGTTTACCTGAACAATCCTGAAAACCAACAGACGAAGCAACCAAAACAAATGTTTTTCTCCTATAGTGTTGTGCATTTCAACTTTGGATTAATATATGAGTTTTATACAGCGAAACACTGCTCACACAGGGAAGCTACCATGGTTCGTGGCTTCTCTTTTTATGTTGTTGCTGGTACAGGGAAGGAATTATTTACATTTCCCCCACCCCATTCTCAAGCCTGCTGTAACCCCAGTTAATATATTCTATTTTAAAATTAAAATAAGCCTGGATGAAGATATTATCTCCTGCTCCAAAAAACGATCCTTCCCTTAGTTAGGACCCTTTCATAACGGGGTCATTATTTTATAAGAATGTCTCTTTGAGATCATCTATTCTCTTCTATATTTAATCCTTTCCTTCTAGCATCACATATGATAATGGAGTTATCATTTTTTTGTTATTTTTACAAGTTTAATAAGTGGCTCAAACCACCTCATCCATATCTATGTTAAGATATAGGTAGCATTTAAGTGTAAAAGAATGTCATATCATATCCGTGCTGAACTATGTGTTACATTTTATCCTTTATATTGTTTTGATGAAAGAATAAAGATGAGTGTCTGATTAGTTTTAATATTCTGCCATCTCAGCACTTTTTTTCTTTGCCTAGACTAGTCAACATCCCCTGATGGAGCCAGGGCTTAATACTTTTACATTACATATAAGCATGAATTATATTTAAGTGGTGTATAATCTCTTTGTATGTAGTAAATCGAAAGAAATTATTAAAAAATGAAAAAACTATGATGACCTTCAAATTTCTATAAACTCTTTCTCTGAATAATTTACAGAAATTATATTTTGAAATGCATTTATTTTCTGAATCGGCTATGCCACAACAAGCAAGAGCAAAGTCTCCCAATCCACCCTTCATGGGCTTGTGCTGTAATTAAAGATAATATAGACGTCTGCATATTCTCCATTGTGAATTAGTAACGGATAGGCAAATGGCTTGTGAAAATATTCAGAAGCCATTCCACAGATAACAAATCTTATAAGTAAATGGATATGGGCATCTAATTCTAAAAGGTTGAAACTGATAACTGAAGAGCCTCTGGGTTAAGGGATGACTACAATGGCTCTCAAATATCGCTTCTTCCTGGTGTTGGTACCTTGGTAATGTTCTTCTCTTAAGTGTGACCCAGACTCTGATATGCTACTAATTTAGAACAATGCATATGTGATAAGATGTTACCTGCAATTCAAGGTTTCAACTTAGACTACTGTTTTCCATCTAAGGAGCTTTTTTTTTACTCTCTGGCTTGCTCTCTTTAAGAGAAGCCAGTTGTCAAACTATGAGGTACTCTGAAAAGTAGCAAACTATGAAAAGTAGCTCCTTGCAAGAAACAGACTCCAGACAGCAGCCAGGTAGATACTAAAGCTTTTTGTCTAACATTCCATGAGAGGACAAATCCTGCCATGAAGCCCATGAATGTGCTTGGAATTTGATCTTTCACAAGTTGACCTTCAGACAGAACTCCAGCCCTGACCAGCAAACTTAACTTAGAGCTTTCCAACTCAGCAATGCCCAGAATTCTGCCATAAGAAACTGACATAGAACTCTTTGTTGTTTTAAGTTGTTCATTTTGGGGTAAACTGTTAACATAGAAATAGTTAACTGATATAATCTTCTACCCATAGTTAAGATGTTTTGAGCTTTAGGAAATAAAACTTTTGGTAGACATACAGTGAGAATCTATAGGATGACATGCAGGGATGGCAAATTAGGGATTTGAGGCATGTGAATGTAGCTAAACAGTTTCACATTTTCAGGTACATGCATGCTTTAGCAGAACATATGCTTTTTAAAAGTCCAGGACAGACAGGCATTTATATATATTTATATCTTATTCAATTATGTCATATATTATTTCAGTGTCAATGCCCCATTCATGTCAAGTAAATTATGCTTATTGTATTCTTCTTCTTTTCATTCAAATATTGCAATCTGGTGCTCACTATGTAAAATATATATGTCACAATCTTGTTCTTCAGAAATCCTCAAGGGGGAAATAATAATAAATGGGTAGAATTTTATGATTTTTAAAGACTGACAGCCTTCAGTTTGCATGATAATGTGGTACTATAAAAATTACAATGAACACAGACACTTTCAAGTAATTATGCAAAGAAATCTTAGTAATCAATGAGAAAATTATGAGTGTTCCATGACATTTAAAATGTTGTTTAAATGTCAAATCATTCTTACCACTGGTAGTGATAAATATATATGGAAATAAAAAGTACAATAAATCTAAAATTTGGTACACTGTAATTTAAAACATTACAAAGAAAAATTAAAGTGTTTATTTCTAAGTAAAAAAAAAAATTATCTGGAATAATTTGAACAGCAATTGTCTTCTTGCTGTATAATTTAAAATACTAACCAAACAGATTTTTTTGTGCTTTGGAGAATTGCTCTAGTCTTTTGTAAATTTGGATCAGCTACCAACATTTTAGCCTTCATACTTTCAATATTGTGTGAAATATATCAGTGTTCTCTCAATGTGAAGTTTTTGGTTGTTTTTACTTCTACTTTGTCATCTTTACTGTTTCACCAGCATCAGTTTTTCATTTGTATCAATAAGTTCACTGTCACTAAATTCTGCTAGCTGTATATTTAGAGTCTTATGAATAGTGGCAGTGTCACCAATCCTATTAGGTATTTCACCTGTAGTATCTGCAAAATATTACAAAAATATTATATATGTTATATATTAAAATGTATTTCTATTATGATATATATTACTATAGTAATGAATAGTGGAATGCTATTAATTATATCATATATTAGAATTACATGTACTAGAATATATAATACACAGTTTTATTGTTTTCAGATGTCATGTGGGTTTATGACTGAGAGAGATAAGAAGAAAATACAACTACACCCTTTGAGTCACAAAATGTGATTGATCAGGACAGATTCTATTGCACATGTAATTTCTGGGCTGCAGAATCAGCAGCAGGTTTGCACTTTATGCAATCACAGTTCATACATTGTGGTAATTGGAAATGAAACTATGTTCTTAAGCGATGGGCATTATTCAACTAGGGTAGCTGAAATTTGTGCCTATCAGTACTATACAGCGTAAGGATTGCCTTATTCAGAACCTTTACTTTGAGATCATCAAGGCCTCACGTATTGTAATAGTAGCTCATTCTATCCAAACTTCCTTTTTAGCAGGAAAGTGTTAACACAGCAGGCACAGGTTGCCCAAATTCTGCATATTTACAAGAAGGACTAGCAGTTGGCCAGCTTCCAGGAAAAATGAGCTCTGAGGGCTTGAAATGTTTTGCTTGATAAGTGTGTTTTTGTGTGCTCTGAAGTACCAGTTTGATGAGGTGGTTTCCACTTACAAAGTGACTTGTGGTGCTTGATGTTCTCCCTGTAAGGGGCAAGAATCTGATCACTGAAGTCAGTCATGCACGTTCTACAGGCCGACACAATAGGCCCCTGGACACCAGGGCTTGGGTGAGTGTCCCTGAGTGTCGACACTTTCCCTTTGCATGTGTTGTCGTATGTTGCTTAGAAAACTACGTCCTAACAACTCTACCAGCAGGATACACCTAGAAGATCAAGCCCCGTTGCTCCTAAACTTTGCCCCGTGTGCATTTTCCCTTTGCTTATTTTAATTTACATCATTTCACTGCAAACAACATAATTGGGTGTATAACAACTTTTCTGAGTCCTTCTGTACAAGTTCCTTAAATGCGAAGTTTGACAGTTGATAACTCTGACATTTCACTTTGATACTTCTTGTTTTATTTTTTATTGTGAAGGTATACCCTCGTTCTTTCTGATGCGTGTTTTAGCTTATGATTACCTTTCAAAATTTTTGAGAGTATTTTTGTGAAACCATAGACAGGTCAAAAATTTGTGTCATTTTCAAGTACTACTTTCCATGTGGAACCAATGCAACAAGATAGATCAAAATATCAACAAAGTGTTTGGGATGGATGGGGCTAATCGATGCACAAAACATTAATGGTTTCAGAATTTCCATTCTGGTGATTTTAATCTTGCAAATGAGCCACGTGGGTGACCTGAGATAATGGTAGATAATGATGAGCTGAAAGCTTTAATGGAAGTGAATCCATCTCAACCTGTGTATGAGCTAGCAGCAAGGTTTGATGTTACTATTCCAACAATATTTAACCATTTTAAATGAATCAGCAAGCAAAAAAAAGAAAAAAACTGGATAGATGGATTCTGAATGAATTGAACGAGTGTCAGAGAGAAATCATCTCAAAGCTTGCCTTTCTTTGCTGTCACATCATAAACCATTTCTACACCGTATTGTTACATGAGATGAAAAATGGACTACTTTTAACAATCACAAGTGTTCTCTATGGTGGTCAGGGACAGACAAAGTGCCAAAACACAGTTCAAATGAATATTCATCAAAGAAAACCTAACGGGGTCTGTTTAGTGGACCAGCGCTGGTGTTATTCATTAAGCTTCATGAAACGGGGTCAATCAATTATAGCAGATGTTCACTGCAACCAACTGGACAAAATAATGAGGATGCTTGTGATTAAGCAGCTGAGATGACAATAAAAACAGGCGAGATCTCTTGCAAGGCAACGCATGACCACATGTACCACAGACAATGCTGCTCAAACTACAGAAGCTGGACTTGGAAACTCTGCCATCTACCATATTCACCAGACCTTGCACCATCTGAATACCACTTCTTGCAGGATTTGAATCTCTTCATGAAAGGAAAAATATTCCATTTTCTATAGGTTGTGGAAAACGCCTTTCACGATTTTATCACCATTTGCTTTCCAGCATATTCCACGATGGCATAAACAAGTTATCGTTAAAATGGCAAAACTGTGTCGATAATTTAGGTACCTACCTTGATTAATCTTATTGCTCCTTGTTTGAGAAATAAACTAAACGTTTGATTTCCAATTGAAAATTTCACATTTTATGACCTAATAGTGAGTCATCAAACCTGAGAATGATTTGGAGAGTCCGACACACCTGTTTACCTTATGCCCTGGGGCATTCAATCTTCCTGTTAAGCATCCTTTATTTATATAGCGACTATTGAGGTAAGCAGCCATTAGGCTTACCCACATGAATCTCGACAAGAGAAAGGAAAATAGGTTACAACTACATGAACAGAATTATACTATTAGTCTGGGTTCTGTTAATACTATGAAAAATAGGAGATGATGACATTTTAGGAAGATAGGTAATATTAACTTGAACTTTACCTTAGAAATGAAACAATGTGACCTAAACATGTGTACCCTCATAGCAAACTGAAATTAAAAAATAAAAAGAGGCACTTGGCCCAACTCATGGCCTTTTCTATGATGAAAGATATGGAATTACTAGGATATTATTTCCAGGAAAAATCTATTTCATAGTCTAATGTATGTCACAGCCCACCACTGCCCCTGCTTGTCAGGGCCCGGGACTGGCCAGGTCTCAGCCTGGCTTAACTAGGTTCCGGTCTCGGACCACTAAGCTACTTTACTCAGGAACAATCTCTCTTAGGTGCCTGAGGGCTATCTATTTTAGCAGGAGAGAGTCTTAGAAAGAGTAAAGCAGTCTTCTTAGAAAGATAGATCTTAGTCTTTAGCAGAGCTTGGTAATCTTCAGCAGAGAGAATCCGGGAGTTCTGCAGGCAGGAGAGGAGACAGAGTCAGAGTAAGCTAGTCAGTGACAGAATGCGCATGCTCCCGACTGCCTTCTCCTCCAGCCTAATATAAGGCTGATCTCATACCGCTCGACAGCACAGGTGTAGACACTGCCAATTCACCATTGCTCTCATCTCGCGAGCTCTCATGCTTGTTAGGAGAGCTAAATCCTTCTCCATGCCCTTTCCACCAAGGTGTTCCACTATTGAGCTATACAGGTATTTCTTATAACTCTCACTCCTGCTAACCATAGGCTATACGTGCTGCAACAAATGTATAATACTAATAAAAATTACTTTTCTCTACATTAAAAAAAAAAAGAAGGTAACATTTGAACAGTACTAGAATGAGCTGTGGTCAGAGTAAGATGTAGAAGCAATCACTGAAACATCTCGGAAATGAGAATATTGACACAGCAAAGGTTCTTTAAGCACATTTAGTGAGAATGAGATTTGTAGAAAATAGTAGTTAGATTTGTAGGAAATACCTATAGAGAGGTAGTTAAGCCAATTATGGAAGTGTGGAGGGCCCTTATACAATGTATCGATCAGGCACAAAAACAGGATGGCGGAGGCCTACTTTAGGAAACCTGCTTGCAGGCTGCGCCCTGGCAACAACCTTGCCGCCCGTGCCCTTTGGGCTCATTGGAGAGATATCTAGGTCAAGAAACCCGACAACAGGAAGTGTCCTAGAGTATAAATACAGAGTGCTGTAAACAAGGTTAGAGCTTTTCCATCCTGCTCTCCCCGGACAAGCTGCTTGCCCCCGATAATAAACCTGCTGAAAGCTGACTGCGTTGGTGTGTTCGTCCCTGCTGGCCTGCGGCCGAGCGACACCGACAACTGGTGCCAAAACCTGGGAACTTCATGATCCCCTCTCCAGACTGCTTTCAGCTGACAGGTAAGCCGCCCCCCGTGCCGGGTTTGTCCGGGTAGCCCCACCAGGTAGATAAGTGGTGGGGGAGACTTCTGCGGTAGCCGCAGAGCTTGCAAGGGAGGAGAAGGGATCTGGCTCGCGACAAAAGCGAGGGCCCGCATTCAAAGCGGGGGAGGAAAAGGGATCCAGGAAAAGGGATCCAGCTCGCGACAAAAGCGAGGGCCCGCGATCAGAGTGGGGGATTGTGTACATGGGTCATTGGCCACGACCATAGTGGCGGGTGTTAGTCTTTTGTTAAGTGTGTGTACTGTCTGGTGTTCATGACCCCTTTTGTTGTATCTGTCTTGAGTCTGAGTGAGAACAGCGGTTCGTTGCCTGTCCTCGTTCAATTATCTAACTGCCGGTGGCACAAAGAGTGCCGCTGTTGGGTTTTTGGACGGAAATGGGGAATGAAACCTACCGAGTGCGGCATCAAGCCCCGGTGCAGGTACTGTTGAAACGCAATGGTACCCCTTTGAAAGGTAAAACTGCCAAGGCTTTTGTGAAGGCAGTGACAGTAGCCTCCCCTTACAACTCACAAATAAATAAAAAAGGGGGAGCTACCCTGGCCTTTCCCCGAATAGCCGCATGAATAGCCGCATAAACGACAAAAAAAAAAAATAATTCATTCAAAAATTCATTAATATTTCCATTTAAAAATTTGTTAACTGGCCACTGACGTGGCCCAGACCCAGTTCTCATCTGGAACCGAGGCCCAATTTGTGTTTTCCCACAGGACTAAAAAATCCAGTACTGCTGTCAACCAGCTGCCCGCCTCAGGTGCGGAGGCCCTGCGCACCCAAACCGCCGCAGACGGACACCTTCCTGCGGGACTGTTACTAGTTAACCAAAGAATGAACATTTTACAACAGCAAATAGATGATATGGAAAAATACCTCTCCCTCGGCTGTTTGACCAGCCTACCCTCCTTGTGTATTACCCCCGTCCCTTTTGAACCTAATGGTACCCTGCCTAATGCTTCCTTGCAACTATCCCGTTACCTTCTGGGGAGCTGGGATGCGGAATTTGAAAACCTCACCTGCCAAATTTTGAATCATATTGTTAGTATCAATAGCACTCGAGTACAAGTAATTACCGCTCACGATATTCTAGGAAAAGTAACTAGTTTGCTCTCCCATGCCTGCAATTGGGCCGGCACCACGGCTTTAAGTATTATACTTCTAGTTGCCATAGTCTTTTGCATCAAACTTCTCCTTACCCTCCGCCAAAGACAACAACGAGACCACGTCATCGTCCAGCAGGCCCTCCTCGCCCTCCAAGCAGGAGGTTCCCCCCAAATCTGAATTAGCATGCTGGACCAGTAGCCAATGATGGGTAAGATCTCCCCCCATGTAGATCAACCTAAGACAGAGGACAGGCCACTGCTGCCTGTACCCTCCATGACGGGTAAGACTATACTCGGACAGGGGGACAACCTAAGACAGGCATGGTCACAACTCGCAATAAATAAATAAAAAGGGGGAGATGTGGAGGGCCCTTATACAATGTATTGATCAGGCACAAAAACAGGATGGCGGAGGCGTACTTTAGGAAACCTGCTTGCAGGCTGCGCCCTGGCAACAACCTTGCTGCCCGTGCCCTTTGGGCTCATTGGAGAGATATCTAGGTCAAGAAACCCGACAACAGGAAGTGTCCTAGAGTATAAATACAGAGTGCTGTAAACAAGGTTAGAGAGCTTTTCCATCCTGCTCTCCCCGGACAAGCTGCTTGCCCCTGATAATAAACCTGCTGAAAGCTGACTGCGTTGGTGTGTTCGTCCCTGCTGGCCGGCGGCCGAGCGACACCGACATGGAAGACCTAGTAAAGTAGAATACTACTTTTTCTTTTATGTGTATGAAGAAAGTGGTAGAGTTTAATTTACATTTCAAATATATTATTGTGGTCTCTCCATGTAGTTACACTAGAAGGAGAGAACAAGATGGCAGTAGGAACTTCAAAAAGACAGCAAGGTTTAGGTGAAAATATCCAGCGACAGCAACAGCTGTAATTCGCAAGAGCATGTACATATATCGATACTGATTTATATGTGGGGCTAATTACCTTACGAATTATATTAAAATACATGAGATTAGTTGCCTCCAAAGTGATTGTGGAGCATGTTAAGTAGAAAGAGATGTTGTTATTCAGCATTTTAAAGGAAGGAAAAAATATTCAAATGGAATTGCCAAAATAGTATGAGAAAAAATTAATTTTATAAAGAAATATTTCCCAAAAAGAAGCAAGACCAATTGTACCAATTGCTTTGCAATGAAAAATATGTTAAACATCGACAAGTAGGCATTAATTACTCTTAACAGATAACTCCCCCTCTCACATTCAAATTCGTTCATTTATTCAACAGTTATTTCCTGAGTGTTATTCTGTGCAGAACCGTGTTCTAGGCACATGGGTTTCATCACTGGGTAAAATTTGCATCACTGAATAAAAGACATACGCTGCCTCGTTCCTAGAAATGTACATTTTCTGGTTGGGGACTACGTCCAATAAGTTATCACAATAAAGACAAAATATCTTGTCTCAGGGGATAAATATACAAATAAGAAATGAAAAAGTAGAACAAAAGAAAGAAAAGCTGAGGATGTGGAAAGGAGTTATTAAACTGTGTGATTAGTTATAGTCTTCAATACAATAGTAACATTTGAGAAAATACTGGAAGAGGATGATGAAAAATTAGCCGTGAAAATATAAAGGATAATCATGTCCCAGGAATATTTCTAGTGCATAGACTGTAAGGTAAATGTGTCTGGACTCTCAGGGCAACAGTGAGGATATCGGTGCACTTGAAGCAGAGTTAAAGGGAAGAGTAAGAAGAGAATTCACAGAGTATGTCATCCTACGAGCTCTGATACTCACTCTGCAGAACATAAAAGACCATTTCCAGGTAGTGGAGCAGGATGACAAATCCAGTTTAGGTCTTTTCAAGGAGCACCTTGTATGCTCAATAGAATCTGGCTTTCTGTGGTGAGAATTCAAACAAAGACCAATTCAAAGTTTATTACAGTAATTCAAGGACTAAATGATGGCATTGCAAGGTTATAGGGATGGAAGATAGAGTAAGTGGAATGTTGTGTGCACGTTCTTAAGGCAGAGGTAAAATAATTTCCTGATGGACTGAACATGTGTTGCAAAAAGAAATGAGGAATTGAGAGTGGGATGAGGGGTGATAGTCACAAGGTCATCCTTCAATTTATTAATCTTTAGACATATAAATACAGTGGCCTTTCAAATAGCAAAGTTGAGAATGCAATTTAACATGAAAGTCTAGAGTTAGAGTTTGGGCCTGAGAAAACAGCATCCACAAGCAGGAACACCTTTAATTTACTGCAGTCACCAATTATTGGCAGTAGCATCCATCCTTGCCCTTTCCTCTTATGCATGATTAGCACGGTCCTTCCCTATGTACAGCTATTCTTCCTTATACCTCTGACAGTCTGTCCCCACGCTGCTTTTCAGAACCCTGACTGTGCCGTTTACGCCACTTCTTTTTCCTCATGCATTAAAGATTTTCTTGTAAATATTAAGAGTCCCAATATTAGAAATACGTTGTTAGACTTTTGTTCCTTGAACCCCTTGGCAACATCAAAGCCATGAAGAAAATAGAGGAGAAATATTCCACTTCCAGTGCAGTTACAAAAAATGTCATCCCCTTCAATCATGATCTGTGAAGCATGCCTGAGAAATAATTGATCAAGGTAAGGACTTTTTTTTTTTATTTTGCTTGTTTTGTTTTTGCAAAGTAAAAATACTGTTATTAAATGTTCATCTGTGTCTTGATGATATCTCAATGTTAGAAGTTTGAGATTTTTTGGTAGAAAATGTCCAGGATACTGCAGGATGTTTCTTTTTTAATGTGTCCAAAATCTAAGGATTAATAGCATCAGCCTGAGATTGCTATAACCAAGAATGGTTCTAAGTATTCCCAAATTCTTTCGGGGAGCTATACTCTGTATTGAGTAATTGTAAAATCTGATCACTTTAAATGATTTGATTTAGGTTCATACCTGGAAAGTCAAAGAAATGGCTTCTGCTTCAAGTTCACGGGGGGCTGATTTAATGACAGCTGAGGAATATTTGTGTATAAGTGCCTCTTGTATTATCTATGGTTTATGCGTCTTGTATTTATAAGACATTAGAGGAATTAAAATCTGCTTACAGGATTGTTCTGGTTCTGACATAAGAGGCTACATTATAAACCATATCAACAGTGGTGGAAAACCAGTGGCAGAAAACATACAAATATGAATGTAAGTTATTTCTGAATAGTGACTTTATAAGCAAGTATAATTTATCTCTTTGTATTAATAATTTAATTTCACGATGTACATCTCTATTTTGTAAAAGAAAATAAAAGTAAATTTAGCAAATTAAACCGTAAATTTAGTAATGAGAATATTTCATCCACCTTTCAAAAGTAATTAATATTCAAGCAATTTTTATTGCTTAAAATACCACAGTGGATTAAATATCTTAGCATTTTTAAAAGAAAAATTAAAATGTACTCTAACCTTAATAACCATAGTGTTATATAAATTAAGGATCAAATAAATGTCCTATTGGAGTAGATAACTTAATGAATAAGATGATTGAATTTGCTGTTGCAGTTTTAATTAACAGGCTAGCCTCAACCCAGGAGTACTTTGAAATTTTCTTTTTTTTTTTTTATTACACACACCAAAGCCCCACCCCCTCCCTCAATCCCTCTTTCTGCTTCCCCCCCCATAACCTTAATTGTCATTAATTGTCCTCATATCAAAATTGAGTACATAGGATTCATGCTTCTCCATTCTTGTGATGCTTTACTAAGAATAATGTCTTCCACTTCCATCCAGGTTAATACGAAGGATGTAAAGTCTCCATTTTTTTTTAATAGCTGAATAGTATTCCATGGTATATATATACCACAGCTTGTTAATCCATTCCTGGGTTGGTGGGCATTTAGGCTGTTTCCACATTTTGGCGATTGTAAATTGAGCTGCAATAAACAGTCTAGTACAAGTGTCCTTATGATAAAAGGATTTTTTTCCTTCTGGGTAGATGCCCAGTAATGGGATTGCAGGATCAAATGGTTGGTCTAGCTTGAGTGCTTTGAGGTTTCTCTATACTTCCTTCCAGAAAGGTTGTACTAGTTTGCAGTCCCACCAGCAGTGTAAAAGTGCTCCCTTCTCTCCACATCCACGCCAGCATCTGCAGTTTTGAGATTTTGTGATGTGGGCCATTCTCACTGGGGTTAGATGATATCTCAGGGTTGTTTTGATTTGCATTTCTCTAATATATAGAGATGATGAACATTTTTTCATGTGTTTGTTAGCCATTCGTCTGTCGTCTTTAGAGAAAGTTCTATTCATGTCTCTTGCCCATTGATATGAGGGATTGTTGGCTTTTTTCATGTGGATTAATTTGAGTTCTCTATAGATCCTAGTTATCAAGCTTTTGTCTGATTGAAAATATGCAAATATCCTTTCCCATTGTGTAGGTTGTCTCTTTGCTTTGGTTATTGTCTCCTTAGCTGTACAGAAGCTTTTCGGTTTAATGAAGTCTCATTTGTTTATTTTTGTTGTTGTTGCAATTGCCATGGCAGTCTTCTTCATGAAGTCTTTCCCCAGGCCAATATCTTCCAGTGTTTTTCCTATGCTTTCTTTGAGGATTTTTATTGTTTCATGCCTTAAATTTAAGTCCTTTACCCGTTTTGAATCAATTTTTTGTGAGTGGGGAAAGGTGTGGGTCCAGTTTCAGTCTTTTACATGTAGACATCCAGTTCTCCCAACACCATTTATTGAATAGGGAGTCTTTCCCCCAAGGTATGTTCTTGTTTGGTTTATCGAAGATTAGGTGGTTATAAGATGTTAGTTTCATTTCTTGGTTTTCAATTCGATTCCATGTGTCTATGTCTCTGTTTTTGTGCCAGTACCATGCTGTCTTGAGCACTATGGCTTTGTAGTAGAGACTAAAATCTGGTATGCTAATGCCCCCAGCTTTATTTTTATTACTAAGAACTGCCTTAGCTATACGGGGTTTTTTCCAGTTCCATAAATGCAGAATCATTTTCTCCAAATCTTGAAAATTTTCATCAGTGATGTTGGAAACATTAAAGTCAAAGACATTTAAAAAAATTATTCTAGGGCGGTGCCTGTGGCTCAAAGGATAGGGCGCCGACCCATATGCCAGAGGTGGCAGGTTCAAACCCAGCCCCGGCCAGAAACTTCAAAATATATATATATTAAAAAAAAATTATTCTAACACCAAACCACACTATTTCTGCTATAAGTTTGGTACAGCCACCTGCCACATGAGGATATTTTGGTCAGTGATGGACTGTATATACCGTGTGTGGTGATGGTCGCATAAGATTAGGATACGAGGCTTCTGTTGTACCTTTTGTGTTTAGGTGTGTTTAGCTAAACAATGGTGAATACTATTCTGTTACAATTGATTATAATATTTAGTGCAGTAACATTCCCTACAGATTCATTTACTGGAATAAGTAGGATATGTCATATAGCCAAGGTGTGTAGTAGGTTATACACTCCAGTGTAAATAAAGGGAAGTACACTCATGTTGTTCACATAACAAAATCCCCCCAACAATGCATTTTCAAAACAACCCACCATTAAGCAACACATGATTTTATTTTTTTAAATTTCAAAATAGTGAGGAGGTACAAGTGTTTATGTTACATGGATGAATTGTATAATGCTGAAGTCAAGGCTTGTAGTGTGCCCATAACCAGAGCAGTGTACATTATACCCAACAGGTGCATTTTTATCCCTCACGGCCCCCCAGCCCCTCTCCTTCCTTGTTAGTTTCCAATGTCAACTACATGACTATATGAGTTTGTGTACCCATCCATTAGGTACCACTTATTAGTGAGAATATGTGGGGGTTTTTCCATTCCTGAGATACTTCATAGAGGATACTATTCTCCAGTTACTTCCAAGTTGCTGCAACTGACGTTATCTATTCCTTTTTGTTATTGAGCTGTAATCTATGGTGTAGGTTAGTGTGTGTGTATATGCATGTATATGTATACAAATAAATGTATACCATAGTTTCTTTATCCACTCATGAATTGATGGGGACTTAAGTTAATTCCACATCTTTGCAATTATGAATTAAGCTACCATGAACATTAGGGTACAGGTGTCTGTTTGATATAATGAATTCTTTCCTCTGTGTTGCTATCCAGTAGTGGGATTGCTGGATTAAATGGTAGGTCTACTTTTAGTTCTTTAAGGAATCTCCACACTAATTTCCACAGAAGTTGTACAGTTATGTCAACAGTATAAGTATGCCTTTTTTTTTTTTTTACCACATCCATGTTAACATCTATTGTCTTGAATTTTTAATAATGGCCATTCTGATGGGGATAAGGTGATATCTCATTTGGGTTTTAATTTGCATTCCATGGTGATATCTATCTTTTCAAGGAATCAACTTTTGTTTCATGGATTCTTTGTATTTTTTTTATTTCTATTTTATTTAGCTCTGCTCTGACCTTTGCTATTTACTTTACTGTGCTGGCTTTCAGCTTGGTGTGTTCCTTGAGGTATAACATTAAGTTATTTATTTGTGTTTCATCTTTCTTCTTAATGTAAGCCTTTAAAGCTATTAATTTCCTCTTAGCACTACTATTGGTATATTCCAGATATTTTGGAAGTGTGTATCCTCTTTGTCTTTAAAAGTCACAATCATTTGATTTACACCTTAATTCAGTCATTGACCCAAGGATTGTTCCATGACTTTTATATATCTGAGGGCTCCTCTTGCTGTTGATTTCTAATTTTATTCAATTATGGTCAAAGAAAATACATATGATGATTTCAATTTTTCTGAATTTGCTGAGACTTTTTTTGCCTAATATGATTTATCTCGAAATATGTTTTGTGAGGTGATGAGAAGATTGTATGTTATATAGTTTTTAGGTAAAATGTTCTGTAAATGTCCGTTAGCTCCATGTGTTCTAGATTCCCAATTCAGTCCAGTATTCCTGCCACAGTGATGTGTCAGTGGAGTGTTGAAGTCCCCGCCTATTGTGATGTTGTTGTTTATTCCTTTGCTTACATATAGTAGACTGTGGTTGATGAATCCTTGAGCTCTAGCTTTAGGCACATATGTATTTAAGATTGCTACATCTTCGTGCGAAATTACTCATTTTGTTATCATGTAATGACTTTCTTTGTCATTTGTAACTCTATTTTATCACATAGAAGAATAGCTACTCCTGCTTTGCTCTTGGTTTCTATTTGGATGGACTGACTTTTTCCCAGTCCTTTACCATGAGTCTGTGAGAGTCTTCGTTGTTTAGATGGGGTCTCATGGATAACATATGCTTGGGTTTTGTATTTTCATAAATTCAGCCAATCTTTATCTTTTAGGTGGAGTATTGAGTCTATTTTCAGGTTTACTATTGTTATGTGAAATACTGTTCTGTTCATTGCGTTGAATGATACTTTGTTGTTTTATTTTGTTTTTCTTCTTTGGTACTATTTTTTAAGAGTGTAGAGCTTTGAATTTTGGGTGTTTTTACACTGGTGTTTATTAGTTGTTCTGTCCCATATAGAGAGCATTTTGATCCTTTCCTGCACTATAGATAAGGAGGGTAATTCCCTTAGTGTTTGTTTGTTTGAGAAAGTCTTTACTGCTCCTTAATTCACAAAAATCACCTTTGAAGGACATAAAATTTGTGGCTGGCATTTATTCTGTGTAAAAATATTAAAAATGAGGCTCTAATATCTTCTGGCCTGTAAGGTCTCTGCCCAGATGTCCACGGTTAGTCTCAGGGCCCTTTGTATGTTCTTGTTTTAGACTTATAATTGTAGGATTTTCTCCTTCATTTTTATTTTTGTCCAGAATGATGACAATGTGTCTTGGTGATGCCCTATTTGCTATGAATCCCCATGTGTTTGATGACCATCTTTTATCTTGCTATCTAGATCTCTGGAGATACCAGGGAAGTTTTTCTCAACTACTCCCTAAAATAGATTTTCCCTGCTTTTTGCTTTTTCTTCTTCTCCCTCACAGATATCTATCATTTCTATACTAGCCAGTCTTACATAGTCCTATAAATCTCTCATTAATTGCTCATTCTTTTTTTTTTTTTTTAATTTTTTTATTAAATCATAACTGTATACAATGATATGATTATGGGGCATCATACACTCACTTCATAAACCATTTGACACATTTTTATCACAGTGGTTAACATAGCCTTTCCGGCGTTATCTCAGTTACTGTGCCAAAACATTTACATTCTACATTTACCAAGTTTCGCAAATACCCCTATAATATTTTACATTCTTATCTGACTGGATTAATTTGAAAATCCTTAAGGTCTGAAATTCTTACTTCTGCTTTGTGTCATCTGTTGCTAAGGTACTCTCTTGTATTTTGAAAATGCCTAAATGATGCTTTCATTTCTTTAAGTTGTGCTGTATCTTTCCTTATATTATCTATCTCTTTGGAGAAGTTTTCATTCATGTCCTGAAATATTGCTTTGGCTTCTTTGTGTCCGTTTTCAACTTTCTCATCAATCCTAATCATCTTATTTGCCGTCCATGTTTTGAATTCCATTTCTCATATTTTGACAATTTCCCCGACATCAGAGTCTCTTACTGGAGATTCCTTGTGATCAGCTGGGGGTGTTGAAGTAGTTTGCTTTTTCGTAATGCCAGGGTACTTATACTGGTTCCTTCTTATTTGAAACTTCTTCTCTTAGCTCAGGTGCACCTGTTCTCTTCTGAGAACTCTCAGATTTACTGACATAAAGGAGAGGTCTCTGGGTGGCCTCCTTGAGAACTACTCCAGAGCATTGGTCTAATGGGAGAGGGGTAGTTGTGTTGAGATCCTGTGACACGGCTGTTCTCTGGCTGTGCCCTATGCTTCTGCAGTTGTCACAGTGCACTCTGGTGCTGCTGAGAGATATTGATGCAGAGTGGTTGGTTGGTCCCTGGCCACTGTGGGAAGGAATCTCAGACTGGAGGTTGAGTCAGTCCCTGCCATGGAGGCAGATCTCATGGAAGTTTGCTTGGCAATGGCAGCTGAGTGAAGATATTTATATTGTGACTTTGTGTGCTGGGGCTGTAGGCATTTGTTCTGCTCTGGCCCAGGGACTGTCGCAGCACATAGAGGATGGCAGCTCCCAGCAAGCAAGGCCACACTGGTGTTCAGGAGCAGGGCCCCAAGGTGTGCAATGCACAGTGTGGGTAGGGCCTTTGTGGTTCAATGCATAGGATGCTACCAGTTTCAGAACATTGGCTGGTGGCTGGGTGAGTAAGCAGGACCTTTGCCAGTATTTAAGCAGGTCAGAAAACCTTGGCCTGTGGCTGGGTGGCTCTTCAGATCACAGCACCTGAGTGTCTAACGGCTAGTGAGGCTGGGTGACGTGCAGCATACCATTGGCAAGTTACAGTGGCTGGGGCTTTCTCTTCTCCCAGGTCTGGCTGTAGCACCTTCTGTGGCAGCAGGAGATACTGATGGCCCTCAGAACCCCAGTGGGTGGAGGAGGGGCACACTGAACCCAGTCATGATGAACAAGAGAGTGGCTGCCCTCCCTGCACCCTCTCTGACTTGGCAGGGGCAGTGGGCAGTGTATTCAATCTGTGGGTAGAGTGGGCCCTCTGGGGTCAGGCTGGGGTCAGTGAAGTGACTTAGGATACCATGCTGAGGGGGTCCCCACTGTGCCTATTTTCTTGTGAGTGCTGCTGCACAGTCTCACACACCTCCCAAGTCAGTGCAGAGCACTCTACCGTGAGCTCCCACGCAGACTGGGCTGCAGTGTCTGCAGGAGTGTGGAGCCCAGGGGTTCTGTTGCTGACCCTTCCCTATTTCCCAGGTGCCTTACAGTCTTGCTGAGCAGATCACCTCACCTCCCTCTCCTTCACTTTGGTTCTCTTGAGTCACTTTTCTGACAATTAACAGTGTTCTCTTCAAGAAGGTCCACCTGCAGGTGTACATTACCTCGGACATTTTTTTTTTTTTTTTTTTTTTGCAGTTTCTGGCCGGGGCTGGGTTTGAACCCACCACCTCTGGTATATGGGCCAGTGTCCTACTCTTTTGAGCCACAGGTGCCATCCTACCTCCGACATTTAATCTTCTTGAGAGCAGTGAGTGTGGGCTGTCGCTTATCTGCACCCTGGCTCTGGTCCTACATGACTGTGTGTTAAAAATGCTCTAAGCAGAGCCTTACCAGAAACTGTAGTCAAGAAGGTTGATAAGGAATGAGGAAATAGTTAATGGATTTAATCATTCTAATGTGTTATTTTAGTCAATAAATATGTTGTATAAATTATCTAACTCTTATTAGGTAATATTAAATATTCATATTTAAAACAAAGTGCACCTAATAATTAATATTTTATGTTATTTTGAAATCATGTTCTAAATTTATTTTCAAGGAATAAAAATATTATCAGAATGAAACTGTAATTTCGTGTACCTGAAATTCAATTAAGTCTTCGTTTAGCAGAATCAATACCATATGTATAAGACTTGAACATATAAGCAAATTCCTGAAATGGGAATTTTATTCTCCTTTTTTGAAATTTTATTTCTTTGTCACGGTTTTAAATTCATCGTCTCTAGGATAGTAGGGTCAAATATCTGCAATAAAATAAGAGACAACATTATTAATGACAATCACAGAAGTAGCATTTATTTTAATCTTGGCCTTGTGAAATGATTTGAGAGCTCATTTATCCATTGCCATTTATAATTTGTGAATCAATTTGTAAACAATAGCACCGCCTATAGAGTTTGTTCTGTGAAATTTTACTTAAAAATATTTTGTGGGATATTTAGAAGGACATATATTCTTTTATTTGCCTTTGTCACTACCCTCAAATTTCTATTTTTCTTTCATTTTCATGCAGATTGCCATTTCAGAAAACCTCCTGTGTCTAGGAAACATACACTGGTCTCCTAGCATTTTTTTTGTCCAAATCAGGTTCAGGGTGGTAACAATTATATATATTGGAATTTATACAGAGCATAACCCCCTTGGTTTATCATCCGAAACTGAATATTCATGATACATTAGTGAAGCAAACATAACTTGAGACTTTTCTGGAAAAACTAGGATTTTTTTTCATTGTATTTATAGGATTTTTTTTTTTGAGACTACTAATTTTTTGAGATTTTTATTTGACCCTACTATCCTAAAGACAATGAGGTTTTTGTTGTTTTTTTTTGAGACTGGAAAATAATTTCATTGCTTTTTGCCTCCGTTTGTTATAAGAGCCTTCAATTAATGTGAATCCTAAAGATTAAGTGACAGCTCACAATTTGCTTTATATTTAGTTATATAGTATATATAGCAGGTTATCCGATAGTTCATGTTATCGGATATTCTAGAGCAGGACAGAGAACTCTATTTTTGAAAGTGATACTGAATGCAACTTCTAATTGTGGTATCTTTAGTTTAGAATAAATGGGATAATTGAAATTATAAATTGTTTCTCTGGAAACACATAATGGACACATTGCATCCTGAAGTTTTCCAGAAAAATAGGGGCTGTTCAAGTACTACGAAGTAAGCATGTCTTGTAAACACATGAAAGGCACGTCAAATTCACATTAGTTATTATAAGTACACAGTGATTATGGGTCCTGGAATTCTTATGTGAAAAATAGTAATAACTTTTAAGGAAGCTACTAGGCTGTAAAATAAGTCATCTACTAACAATATCTAATAAGGCAGCTTGTAGGCAGTAAGATAAGGAACATGCACAAAAATGCACAGTGCCATTCGTGAAGATTGATTATGTTTTAAGCACTTACAATGTTGAGTGGCAAGTAATACTCATTGAATTACAGTATCTGTTAATTGAAAATTCTATAGCAAAGTAGGATATCCATAATTTAAATAACATTTTTTCTTTAATCAAATGATAAAAATTGCCCTTTGCCTTGAAAGCTAATTCAAATGCAACTGTTTTTAGAGAAAAAAAATTAAATACAGCATGAAGGAGGATGTCCACATTAGACATGTGGATAAATGTTTTTTAAAGTTTTGATTATTCATCCCAAAATAACTGAACTTGTTTTAAAACTAATCTCTAGAGGTAATTAAAAACAAGAAAATGTGCAAATAATTTAAAGACTTTTTTTCCTATAAAGAAAAATAAATGTAGTTAACATTCTGAGCTCTTTCCAAATCCACACTTCCATAATCAAGAAAAGATTTAATCAGTGACTTTTTAAGTATCTTTACAGTATTTTTAAAAGTGTAGACCCAAGAAAACAAAAGCACATGTACTTTTCTGTATAATAATGATTTTTATCTTTGCAATGTTAATGAGATCGTGTTTAAACAAACAAAACAGTTTCATATATACAACGTAGAGCACTTGTGAATAATTCTCAAAGAATATTATTGACTTTTCTTTTGCTTGAGAAATAATACTATATATTTAATAGCAATTTTAATGATAACAACCATAAAAAAACCAATAGGCTTTCTCAAGGAATTCATCAATATGGGAAATAAGGTCTGATGATAACTATTACAAAGGAAATAAAATCTGATGGTCATATACTTGCTTTACTGATTTGCTTTTGAAGAATTACACACAGCGATGTTTTTATTTTAAATATTCAACTTTTATTTCTCAGGTCTAAACAAAAGGACACTTCACTCATATAATACTACAACGAATATATTTCAGCACCCAATACAGGCCCTGGTTGGGCCCAGGTAGATTGAGGATGTGTTAGACTTAATGAAGATTGAACACTGAGTGTTTTGATTTGCAGTTCTCTGATGATTGAGAACAATGGGCATTTTTTCCTGTTTATTAGCCATTCATCTGTCTTCCTCAGAGACATTTCTGTTCATGTCTCTTGCCTAGCAATAGATGAGACTATTTGCTTTCTTTTTGTTGTTGATTAATTTGAGTTCTCTATAGATCCTAGTTGTCTACTCTTTATCATACTGTTAACATACAAATATCTTGTCCTATTCTGAAAGTTGTCTTTTTGCTTTATTTGCTGTGTCTTTAACTGTTCAGAAGCTTTTCAGTTTAATTAAGTCTCATTTGTTTATTTTTGTCGCTGTTGCAATTGTGGCTGACTGCTTCTTCATAAAATCTCTCCCCAGGGTGATATACTCAAGAGTTTTTTAGTTTTCCACCCTGTCTTCTAGGATTTTTATTGTTTCATGTCTTAGATTTAATTCTTTCATCCATCTTGAGTCCATTTTTGTAAGTGGCAAAAGATGAGGGTCCAGTTTCAGTCTTTTACATGTGGTTATCCTGTTCTCCAGTAACACTTGTGGTTATCCTGTTCTCTAGTAACACTTTTACTGTTTCTCCAGTAACACTTTGGTTTGGTTTATCAAAGATAAGATGGCTGTAAGAGACTGTTTTCTTCCCAGTGAGAATAGCCCATATTGCAAAGTCCCAAACTTGCAGATGTTGACACAGATGTGGAGAGAGAGGAATGCTGTTTCACTGTTGGTGGGACTGGCAACTAATACAGCCTTTTTGGAAAAAAACATGGAGAATCCTTAAAGAACTCAAATTAGACCTCTTATTTGAACAAACAATCCCATTACGAGGCATCTACCCAGAAGAAAAAACATCATTCTATCATAAAGACCTATCACAGTCCAATTTACAATCACCAAGATGTGGAAACAACCTAAATGCCCGTCAACCGAGGAATGGATTAACAAGCTGCTATGTGTACACCATGGAATACTACTCAGCCATAATAAAGGTGGAGACTTTACAAATTTTGTGTTAACCTGGGTGGAATTGGAACACATTCTTCTTAGCAAAGTATCATAAGAATGGAAAACCAAATATCCAATGTAATTAACACTACTATGAAGTCAGTAGATGATCTAACTCATGCCCATAAGAGAGAAAAACTCAATGCAATTCAAGTTGGGGGAGGAATGGGGTTAGGTGGGAGAGGGCAGGAGTGGAGGGATTGGTGTGCTTCCACTTATGGGCACAATGTCAGGCTATAGGGCACACCTTTTGAGGTGTGGGACACAACTCTAAGAGGACTCTACTTAATAACTGCAAATACTGTAATTGAGTCATTTGTACCCTTGATACAGGGAGCATGCGTCCAGGCTTGGTCAGCACCAACCACCCAGGAGGACCTGCCGTGCCTTCTGCATCTCCACCCTGGGAGTGTTGGTGCAGCAGAGCAGGGGAGGCAAAGCTGGATGGAGAACCAAGTGCGACCGAGAAGGCAATTGGGGGAAGCCCATGGATCCCTAGTTAGTTGAGAGAGACCATGACACAGCCCCAGCTGCTGCTGGTGCCAACCCCAGAACCACTGTTGAACCTGGGGAGCCCTCCTGTGGCTGTACTACTCCCCTGTGAGTGTTTCACAGGCCCAGGGGTGATGCAGGGTTCACCTATTCAGGGCTGAAGGGAGATCCCCTCATTTCCTGGTCTGGGCAGTTTGATGTAAGTTTCCAAGGCCTGGACAATTTCATGAATGGACTGTACCCATTCATTGATGTGCTCATTCATCTCACCCCAGCAGAAGGGATTGTATCTATTCCTTTATTAACAAGTCCTGGCCAAATGTGACTACAAAGGACCCATATGCAACTAAATATACCCCTAGGCAAAGGACACAGCCAGAGAGGAGAGAGTTTTTCCAACTTGGGTTTTTCCCTTTGGCAGAAGCTCTAGTGCTTTTTCTATATTATTTTCTGTAAAATGAATCCACTGATCTGTGGTCCATGGATTCATTCTTAGAATCCCTGACACCAAGGACCTACTGAAGAAGAAATTCCAGTAACACGCTCACATTAACCTGAATTAAAAAAAAGAAAAAGACTGAAGACTCACTGTAAAGTTAACCAGACAGCCACGAGGCTTTAAGATAAGGCAGATTTTCAAAACTTTTCTGCTTTTAGGTTGGTGAATAGTGGCTAGACAGCCATTACTATAAAAATTACTTTTTTCCATAAATAAAGACATCACCTATCTAGAGAGTATATCCTGCCACTTGCTTTTGTCATTTAAGAAGTGCTCAGCAGAGAGAAAATTTAATATAAGCTTTTATTAAAAGGCAACTGTGGCTTAATATCAAAGGAAATACAGAGGCTTTCCTGAAAAAAAGGAAGGAGATTTTTAAACTCCTTTGGGGCAATCCAAGACCAATCCACTCGTTCAGAGTTCATTCTTTTTTTCCATGGTTTTTCTTTTTCATGTTTTTACCCTTTCCCTGTAGGTAAGGGAGAGGATGGAAACATTACTTTTGTGATCTAGAGTCAAATAATGTTGCTACTGTTATATTAACATACCTTTCTCTTGTCAGATTTCACTGCCTTTCTTTTCAGGTACTCCTGAAGATACTGCAATCACCTACAACCTTCCCCACAAAGATTTTATCTGGGCACACCATATTAATTTATTTCTTTCTATTCATTCTAAAATTTAGATTACTAGGGTATTTCAGCAACAATTTCTTATAAAAACAAAATCAAAAAAAATGGTTAAAATTAGCTTTTCAATAACTGTTAAAGTCTTCATTTAATTCTAAACTTTATATAAATTTTTAAATAATCTCTCTTGTGCATATATGTTTACTTAGGCTATTGCTTTCTATTTAATTCAAAATTCAGCCAACGAATAAGATAGCGAAGGGCCTTATCCTTGCTAAGAATTCCATTTTATGAGGGTTTTTTGGAGTAATTTGGTATCAAGTATATTTATTGGGAGCTCCTTGGTTCAATGCATCTAAAAATTCCAGATATGTTTTTTTACAAAACAGCTTTTTAAATCAATCACTAAGCAGGAAAATAGGGGAAAAAATCAGAGTCCAGAACCTATAAGAGATCATGAACCAAAAATGTTTGTCAAATATCGAAGTTGATGTTTACCTCTGAATCATGTGTCAGTCTCCACATATTGATTTGAGGGCAAACACACACACACACTCACATATATACACAATAATATTTTTGTAACATATCTGTTCGAATTATTTTCCCACTGATTGGGTTGTTTCCTTTATTATTATTATTATTTTTAATTTTTGACGATTCACTGAGGTTACAAAGAACCAGGTCACGTTGATTTTATTTGTTAGCCAAAGTCCCTCTTATAATTGTGTCCCACCCTCAACAGATGTGTCACTCACCGCAACCCCCACTGCCTCCCTCCTTTCCTCTCTCTGCTCACCCCTTTCCCCACCCCCCACAATGTACTAGGTCATTAATCGTCCTCATACTAGAATTGAGTACCTAGGATTCTTGCTTCCGCATTCTTGTGACGCTTTACTAAGAATAATGTGTTCCACCTCTATCCAGGTTAATACAAAAGATGTAAAGTCTCCATCTTTTTAATGGCTGAATAGTATTCCATGGTGTACCTATACCACAGCTTGTTAATCCATTCCTGTGTCGGTGGGCATTTAGGCTGTTTCCACATTTTGGCGATTATAAATTGAGCTGTGATAAACAGTCTAGTGCAAGTGTCCTTATGGTAAAGGATTTTTTTTCTTCTGGGTAGATACCCAGTAATGGGATTGCTGGATCACAAGGGAGGTCTAGCTTGAGTGCTTTGAGGGTTCTCCATACTGCCTTCCAAAAAGGTTGTATTAGTTTGCAGTCCCACCAGCAGTGTAAAAGTGTTCCCTTCTCTTCTCATCCACGCCAGCCTCTGCAGTCCTTCATTGAGTTTTGAGAATTCTTTATATATCCCATATGTGACAAATATTTAAGAATACTTTCTCTCATTCTTAGACTTTTCATTTTGTTCTTAATGTACATAAAATAAAGACGTCAAGTCAGGTCCAATGTATTAGTATTTTAATTTGTGCATGAGTCATATTTAATAATTCTACCTAATTTAAGCTCACTGTGGTTTTCTTCTACTCTACTTGGTGAAAGTTTTGCAATTTCAGTGTTAGTTGTAGTACTAGTTCTATGATCATTTGAGGTTTTTTTTTATTAGAGTGAGAGTAGAAATTAAAGATAATACCCCAATTTTTCTATATCACATATGGAGAAGAATTCCCCTTGCGACTTTAGTGAAAATCAGCTGATTACATACCTTTTGGTCTATTGTTGGACTCCAACTTTGTTCTACTTTTTCCAAGATGTTTGGATATTCGAGGCCTCTCTCTCTCTCTCTTTCTTGCCTTCCAATAACAGTAACTTTATGGCATTATGAGATGCTCTGAGGTCATCTTTTGTATTTCATGTCCTGGTACTATCATCAGCCATTTCTCTGAGGAGCCTTGGTTCTTTTTCTTGAAGTATGCTACTAGAAACCTAGATCTGGATCCTCTATGTGCCTGTTTCTATTTGGATTTCTAAGCTTTCTTTGATAACGGAGCAAGAAAATATACATAATACACTAATACATATATAAACACATACCTATACACATTTCTGTATGTAAACATCTATATCACATGTGTTTGTGTAGACGTGTTCAACTGTAATATATTCTTACATGTGTCATCCTTACATGTGTCATTCTTACAGGGCTCATCTCCTGACTTATTTGTAAACCACTGTGCCTGTCAGCTAGATACGCATTTTTAAACAGTTGGATAAATACTTAGGAAGTGAGTGCAGGATCATATGGCAGGACACTTCTGAAGTAAATAATCTCTCAACATTATCTATGAGCTGAGCTATAGTTTTATTCTGTGAGTGCTCTTTATGAAGTTGAAAAATTACTTTCTATCCCCAGTCTGATGGGAGTTTCCTTTTTTCTTTGATCGCAGATAAGTGTTTTTTTTTTTTTTTCATTTTTTGCGTCACTTGATGTAATGATCGGTAGTACCTGGGTTACAAAAGAGATACCCTGTTTCCCCGAAAATAAGACAGTGTCTTATATTAAGGTGTGCTCCCAAAGATGTGCTAGGTCTTATTTTCAGGGGACGTCTTATCTTTCTTGAGTAGGTCTTATTTTCAGAGGATGTCTTATTTTTGGGGAAACAGGGTAGATTCTGTAGATGTGTTCTTATGCTGAGTTTGTGTGTAAACAGGAATAGGTACATTCACCTATTACCAGTAATAGCCTCCATTTGTAAGTGTGATTTGTACATAAGTCAGATGTTTGTCACTCAAGGTCTGTCTGTATAGGATTTTTTAAGAGATTTGTATAGTAGATTGCATAATTAATTTTTAAAATTTGGAAAGTCAACACAAGAATACATCCCACTTAGTTGTAATACACAATTCCTTATTGAATTTGATTTGCTAATATTTTGTTAAAAATTTTTGTTCCTTTGTTCATGATAGATACTGGTTGCATTTTTTCTTTTAGTAATCTCTGTGTTTTGTTTTGGTGTTAATATAATGCTAATGTTATAGAATGAGTTAATAAATCCTCTTTTTGCTACTACTTAATGAAAGAAATAGTAAAAAATAATTGGTATTATTTTTCTCTTACATATTTGGTATAATTCACCACTGAAAACCATCAGGGCCTGGAAGTTCATCAGTTGTTCAATATGTGTGTGTATGCATACACACATATAATATGAAGACATATTTAAATATATATTCAGAAATGTGTATATACATTCAAATATTTCTCTTATAATACTGGCAATCTGTATCTTTCAAGGAATTAGACTATTTTGTCTAATTATCATATTTAACAACATAGAATTCATCATAGTATTCTTTTATTAATTCATTAAAAGCAATGGAATTAGTAGTGACGGTGATGATTCTTTACTGTTTATTTGTTTTGGCTAGCTTAGATGTTCATAAATCTTTATAAAAACCAAATGTTTGTAGAATGTTTTACCTCTCCTTCCTGTTGCTACAGCATGGAAAGGACTCCTGGTTCTACTTTTGTTGATTTGTGTTTTAGATTTATCGACCTCTGCTCTAATTTTTATTTTTTTCTTCTATTTATCCTAGACTTAAATTGCTCTCTTTTTCTTTAGTTTTCTAATATAGTAGTTTATTGATTTTAAATATTTCTCTCTAACATAGGCATTTAGTGCTATAAATTTTTGTCTAGGCATTGTTTGCTCTATTATCCATACTTTGAACACTTGTACTTCTATGTTTATTTAGTTCAAAGTATCATTTAATTTCTTTTGAATTTACCTCTTTGTAGAAGTGCATTGGTTAAGTATCAAGTAGGAAATTTTATCTCTGTATTATTTATTTCTAGGGTGATTTTATCATGTCCTGAAAACATACTTCAATTATTTCTATTTTTTACATTTAAAGTATATGTATTATGCAGAATGTGGTTTATCTTGGTACTTGGCCTATGCAAACTTGAGAAGGATGTGTATTCTTTTTGATTAGAATGTAAATTTGCTGTTTTTAGAGCAAAGGAGGTTAATCTATTGATAAATTAATGGGTTAGTGAGTTATCATAGGAACAGGACTGGTGGCATCATTAAAAAAGGAAGAGAGACAAGTGATTCCCTTATATCTCAGTACTCCGCTGAGTCCCTACTAGCAAGAAGATTCTCACCAGGTGCGTTCCCTTGGCCTTGGAATTTTCCATCTCCATAACTGTAAGATTCTTGGCTTCTTCTCTTTTTATTCCACTGCACAAAAACAAAAATGCTATGCTTTGTGCTCACATGCTTATATCTCTTCTAATTTCTCTTATCTCTGCCATTAACTTTTAAGCCCCTAAATGCCAGATGGCACATATTCTCTACTTTATACTGTAGTCTTGTTGCAAAATTGGGAATTCTACTCACCAAATAGATATGTACATTTATTATTTGGGAAATTGGAAGATTGAGCCTTATGTACTTTTCCTATAACAATATAGTAGGTATGTAAGTGTAATAGAAAGAAAATATGTAAATAGGGCGGCGCCTGTGGCTCAGTGAGCAGGGCGCCCGCCCCATATACCAAGGGTGGCGGGTTCATACCCTGCCCCGGCCAAACTGCAACAAAAAAATAGCCGGGCGTTGTGGCGGCTGCCTGTAGTCCCAGCTGCTCGGGAGGCTGAGGCAGGAGAATCGCCTAAGCCCAGGAGTTGGAGGTTGCTGTGAGCTGTGTGACGCCACAGCACTCTACCGAGGGCCATAAAGTGAGACTCTGTCTCTACAAAAAAAAATATATAAAAAAAAAAAAAGAAAATATGTAAATATATTAAAGGAAATTTACCAAAAATTAACAGGGAATTTTATACTAATTTTACAAAATGTCAAAGCAATTTTCATCAAAATTTCAATGATAAAAACATTCTTACTATTATAAGTATTATTATATATTATTTGAGAAATCTAAAGCCAATGTAATGAATTATAATTAGCATAATTATTGAAACAAGCTAATCATTTGAATTTATGGATGACATAATTGTATGTAAAAATATCAACAGTGTATAAAATTATTAGAGCCACAAAGATAATTAATTTAGGCGAATGCATAAAAGTACATATATAAAAATAATTATATTTTAATATGTTAATAATAACCAATTTCAAAAGTAAATGTGATATTCTGTGGAAAATAGAGATAAAAGTATTGAAAGAAATAGGAATATACACATGTAGAATTTACACTTGTTATTTAAGACAATTTGTAATATTCTTAAAGTTATAAAATATAGCTTTACAAAAAAGTATGCTTTATTTTCTAAAACTTTTTATGTAATCATGTTATGAAAATACTTAATATAGAAATGCTAGCCTCTTGAATGTTAGCATGAAGGTACCTACAAATCAGTACAAACTGATTCATGTTTATCTGGAAAATTATTGTGAAGCTACAAGTACTATTTCTATTATACTTCTATTCTTTGAATATAAATAGAATATAAATATTAATATATTATATGGAAAAATTACATATATTATAAACATTTATTTATGCTTACAATTCTATTTATATTCAAAGAATAGAAATATAAGTATTAATATATTATATGGAAAAGTGCATATATAATAAACATGAATGGCCCTTGTATCTGAAAATAAATAAAAATAAATCTGAACACAACTACATATTCTGATAAAGCCTATATAAGTGAAACCAAAAGGAATACCAGAAAGAATTTCAATAATTGTCAGCCAGATGGTTCACATTTATCATGTGATTTGAACTTCTACAAAGATTGATAAGTAAAATTTCCAAAATATAAGTACAGAAATTATCAAAATACATAAAGATACATTTTATAGATGAAGACTAACAATATATCATCTACTTTGGTAAAGTTAGGATTTTAAATTAAATTAATTGTGATGTATCATTATTGTCCACTCTGTGGTAATATATTTACAAAGGTGAATAAAATCCACTCTGGGGACAAAACAGTATCCAAGTGGGAGATTAACCAGTTCAACATTTTAGGAAAGATATTTGGTGTGATCTATTAAAATGTATAAATATATATTTACCTTTGATAGTCCTTATTAGCACTATATTGTAGTAAAAGAACTCTGTGAAGATGTGTTTCCAGGATTGTTGTTTTGTTGTGAAAAAAAGGGAAACTTTAAAGGTCAACAATAGTGAAGAACTTGGAAGACAAGGTAGCATCTATAACACGTGGTGATATGGAGCTCTTATTTAAACTTGAGTCTATTGAACCAAAGGATATTCAGAAGGTATTCTTAAACTTACAAAAAGAAGTAAAAAAACAAAAGCAGTAACAAACCCAGAATACTTGTGCTGTATACCCTCATGTTTAATATCGCAAGCAATTTAGTAAAACTCACAAAAACACAGTGCTGCAGAGTGACTTTCTAAATTTGTGTCAGGAAAGAGAAAAGATAAAAGAGTAAGAGAAAAACTTAAAGGGCTTCTATTGTTAGTAATCTTAGGAATGATATAAAATATCTGCATTCTTACTAAAACCTAATGTAGTACAACTTCGATAAAAGTCATATTAACTAAATATGTCCTTTATTGTCTTAGGAAGGACCTCATGCAAACTAAATTAGTTGTTTTCTGTTTTTCTCCCACCCATATTGAGGTACAATTTACAGATAAAGTGTGTATATTCAGAATGTGAACACTAAGATGCTTTGATAAATATGTATTAGCACATTGTGGGATTATTACTACAATTGAGCTAATTAACGTCACTTCACATAATTAGCATTTTTGTGTGTGGAGGGTGTCACATCTCATTCCTGACACCACTTGTCAGGGCCCAAGACTGGCCAGGTCTCAGCCCAGCTTAACTAGGTTCTGGACGCGGACCACTAAGTTACGTTGCTCAGGTCTGTTAGGTGCATGAGGTCTATCTACTTTAGCTGGAGAGAGAGAGAGAGAGAAAGAGAGTAAAGCAGTCTTCGAAAGATAGATCTTAGTCTTTAGTAGAGCTTGATACTCTCCAGCAGAGAGAGGACGTGCTGGTGTTCTGCAGGCAGGAGAGGAGACAGAATCAGAGTAAGCAGGTCCATCATAGAATGCGCATGCTCCCGACTGCCTTCTCCTCCAGCCTAATATAAGGCTGATCTCGTGCCTCTCCACACCACAGGTGTAGACACTGCCAATTCACCACTGCTCTCATCTCGCGAGCTCTCATACTTATTAGGAGAGCTAAATCCCTCTCCATGCCCTTTCCACCAAGGTGTTCCATTATTGAGCTATACAGGTATTTCTTATAACTCTCACTCCTCCTAGCCATAGGCTACATGGGCTGCTACAGGAGGAGTATATGGAGATATTTAAGAAATTGCCATTTTAAGATATATTCACTAATTTTTAGTATACGAAACACCCTTTATCCTTTCTTCTTTCTCTATTTAGTCAGGTTTTTTTGTTTGTTTGTTTATCTACGCTTTTTTTTTTTGATTGTTTTTTAGAAAGAGTCTCACTCTGCTGTTGCTCTGGCTAGAAAATAGTGGCTTCATTGTTAGAACAGTTAGTGGTTCAAGGTAGTCCTGGAAATAATTGAGAAAAGCAAGCAAAGTTTTAGCAAAACAAATACATATATATAAAATATAAATATATGTTTGTATATGTATATATATTTGTGCAATAGAATCTCACTTTGTTGCCCTAGGTAGGGTGCTAAGGCATCATAGCTCTCAGCAACCTCAAATTCTTGGGCTCAAACAATCCTTTTGTCTCAGCTTCTGGAGTAGCTGGGACTAGAGGAACATGCCTGGCTATTTTAGAGATGGGGTCTCGCTTTTGCTAAGGCTGGTGTCAAACTCCTGACTTCAGACAATCCACCTGCTTTTGGCCTTCCAGAGTGTTAGGACTACAGGCATGAGCCACCCCCCCCACCCCAAAATAGTAAATATTACTGATGACTTGCACAGCAAGCTGACCTGTCCTATTGGCTGCAGGCTCTGTGGAAACCATGGTTTGAGGTTTATACACAACTTTGAGGAGTATCATCTGCTTCTTGAAAGTCTCTCAATGTCTTAATTAACTCAGTTCTCAAAACAGCCCACCTGTGAGGTCTTAATCAGCCTGATTCCCATAATAGTTCAATTCAACCATACGCAGACCAATCCACAATAGCCTAATCATATCCGTCATCCACCCTGCTCTTGTCTAGCTACCTGCAACCTCAAACTCCTGTGCTCAAGTGTTCTCCTGCCTCGACCTCCTGAGTAGCTGGAACTAGAGGCCCAAGGCTCAGGCTACATGCCCATTTAGGCTTTTTCTATTTTTTATTAGAGACAGGGTCTCTCTCTTTTAGGGTGGTCTTGACAAAAGTCTCATTAGCTAGAATCACCAACTGGACTTTATACCTCCAAGACTTAGTCTGTTGCCTAGCTGAAACTTAATACCCTTTGACTAACATCTCCACATTTTTCACATACCCCAACTCCCAGTAATGATTATTCATGCGTTTCTTTCTATGAGATAGATATTTTAGATTCCACAAATAAGTGATATCATACAAAGTTGGACAATTAGGTTCATGACTCGTCCTAGAAAAAGTGCTATGTACCTCATTACTGAGTATCATTATGGTCATCTTATAAGTACACCCCATGGGAAACTATGGAACAATACCAGCACCTAGTCTGGGCCTCAAAGCCTTTTTGGAACTCTGTTTTTGGAAGAACAATCACAGTAGTCCTCATACAACAATCACTAGGCCATCTGGTGACTATAGTGATATGAGGTATGTGTAGAGATAGCATATTCTAGCACATTCAGATTCTCTTATTTGTGAAAAGGACCACTTGTTTCAGTTATTTGTTTCATTTATTTATTATGTAATAGACAAGAAAGAAAGTTCAGACACATTATTTTATTTTGACATCTATGAACCATTTTCTAATGAACTTAAGGATTATAAATCTTCACAAATGTCACATAAAAATGTGTTTTTAGCATTCATATCTTGTGTTCGTTGTATTGTAAAAAAGTAGCCACACTGTTGTGAACACTTCAGAAGCATTTTTTTTTCACTTTCTTTTTTCTTCTTCTTCTTCTTTTTTTTTTTTTTTTTTTATAATTTTATTGCTTGGGATTCAATGAGGGTGCGAAGAATTAGGTTACACTGATTACATTTGTTAGATAAAGTCTCCCTTATAATTGTGTCCTGCCCCCAAGAGGTCTGCCATACACTGTGCCCCTCCGTCCTCTCTCCTCCCTTCCGCCCTTGCTCATTTCCCTAGCCCTCCCCTTGTACTAGCTCAACTCATGTCTTTATATTAGAATTGAGTACATTTTCCACCTCCATCCAGGTTAATACAAAAGATGTAAAATCTCTATGTTTTTAATGGCTAAATAGAATTCCATGGTGTACATATACCATAGCTTGATAATCCATTCCTGTGTTATTCCTGGGTTGGTGGGCATTTTGGCTGTTTCCACATTTTGGCAATTGTAAATTGAGTTGCGATAGACAGTGTAGTTTAATTGTCCTTGTGGTAAAAGGTGTTTTTTTTTGTTTGTTTTGTTTTTTTTTTTCTCTTCTGGGTACATGTCTAGTAATGAAATTGCCGGATCAAATGGGATGTCTCATTTGAGTTCTCTGAGGATTCTCCATACTTCCTTCCAAAAAAGTTGTATTACTGTGCAGTCCCACCAGCAGTGTGTTCCCTTCTCTCCACATCCACTCCAGCATCTGTAGCTTTGAGACTTTATGATGTGGGCTGTTCTCACTGGGGTTAGGTGAAAGCTCAGGGTAGTTTTTTTGTTTGTTTGCTTATTTGTTTTTTGAGACAGAGTCTCACTCTGTCACCCTTAGTAGAGTGCTATGGCGTCACAGCTCACAGCAATCTCAAACTCTTGAGCTATCTCAGGGTACTTTTGATTTGCATTTCTCCGATGATTATGGATAGTGAGCATTTTTTCATATGTTAGCTATTCATCTGTCTTCTTTAGAAAAGGTTCTATTCATCTCTCTTGACCAGTGATACATGGGATTGCTGGGTCTTTTTTTGTTGATTAATTTGAGTTCTCTATAGATCCGAGTTATCAAGCTTTTGTCCAATTCATAAAATGCAGATATCTTTTCCTATTCTGAAGTTTATGTTTGCTTTGGTTATTGTTTGCTTAACTGTACAGAAGATTTTCTGTTTAATTAAGTCCCATTTGTTTATTTTTGTTGTTGTTGCAATTGCCACAGAAGTCTTCTTCATAAAAACTTACCCCAGGCCAATCTCAAGTGTTTTCCTCACACTTTCTTCGAGGATTTTTGTTGTTTCATACCTTAGATTTAAATTTTTTGTCCGTCTTGAATAAATTTTTGTAAATGGTGAAAGGTGATAGGTACAGTTCCAGTTTCAGTCTTTTCCTTGTGGTTATCCAGTTCTCGCAACACCATTCATTGAATAGGGATTCTTTCCTTCATATACTTCAGAAGCAATTTTAATGAAAAAGAACAAAGGTTATACATATTATGGGTATTCTTGTATCATTTTACACATTTATGCCCTCAAAGATAAATTTTCTTATAAGGTTTCCAATATAATATGAATTTATAGCTGTTAGAATTCTTGGTAAGATAGGGTAAAAGTATTATTTTGCCCAGAGGAGTTAATGGCCTGAATAGCCAGTTGTGTATATTTTGTAATAATCATATATACTGCTGTACTTAAATTTTTCAGGTTTGACATAAAATGATAGGAATTTTATGCTCAAGGCAATCATCTTCCAAACAGTGTAACAGTGTGAACCAAAATACCTGAAAATATCAACATTTCACACATCATTGATTCTTAATATTTCTGAAGCTGTTTTTTAGTGTCCTGTGGCTACAGCTAAAAATGAAATTATATCCTTGTTGTAGTACTTTTCAAATTCTTAAGCATTTTATGAACCAGAGCAAACAATATTGTGTTGTTTTTGTTTATTGTCTTATTTTAAATTCCATTCCATATCTGTTGAATTGGTCATATGTGTTTTGACAAATTCCATATCCAAAGATGTTTAGCACTGGATCTTTGAAAGCTAAAAGTAAAATTCTCATCTTGAACTATAAATTTAAATTTTATTTATTGCTGACCTTAGAGGGAAATGTTTTGATTATTCACCACTGAGTATGATGTTATCTATGAGCTGGTCATATACTGCCTCTGCTGGGTTGAAGCACATTCTTCTTTCTATATTTAATTTTATGTTTTTTGCCATAGTAGTTTTGAATCATATACATGCTTATTCTGCATGTTTTGCTATGAATACATAGACTTTGTCCTTCATTCTGTTAACGTGATGTGTCACACTTCTTGTTTTGTATGTGTTGAACCATCCTTGCATCACAGGGACAAATCCCACTGTCTTGTGATAAGGGATTTCTGAGAGTTTTTGTATCTAAGTTATTAGGGATATTGACCTCTAATTGTCTTTTCTTAGTGTCCTTGTCTTGTTTTGGTATCAGTGTAATTGTGGCCACATAAATGAATTTGGAAGCACTCTCTGGTATTAGTTCTTCTGAAGTGTTTGTTAGAGTTCAGTATTAAATCCAACAGAGCCTATATTTTTCTCTAAAGGAAAATTTTTTCTTATTCAATCTCTTCATTCATTTTACTCTGTTCATATTTTCTATTTCTTCATGATGCAGGCTTTGTAGATTATATATTCATAGGAATTTATAAGTCTATTTACCATAGTACTAGAATTATAAGCCAGAGTAATTAAGTCCCATTTATTTATTTTAAACAAAGGGAAATAAATTAAATTAATTTATTAAATAAATTAATAAACAAAGGGTATTAAATCAGAAATAATAAGTTAAATTTATTCTGTTTGCAAGTGACATGATACTATGTAGAAAATCCTAAAGACTCCACCATAAATAGTTAGAACTAATAAATAAATTCAATAAAGGTGCAGGATTCTAATTTAACATAAAAAATCAGTCGGATTTCTGGATACCTACACAAATGAAGCAATAAAAAAATCAAAAACAAATACCACTTATGATAGATTTCAGAAATGACATACTTATGAATAAAGTTTGATAAGATGAAAGATTTATACACTGAAAAAAATCAATAAAAGAAAACAAAGAGACAAATATATGGAAAGACATTCTGAGTTCGTAAATGAGTACGTTTCATATTTTTAAAATGTCCATATTGTTCAAAGTAATCAATATATTCAATACTATCCCTATTTCAATTTCAATGACATTTTCTATACAAGTACAAAAAAAAATTCTAAACTTCGTATGGAGCTATTTAAGACTCTGAAAAGACAACATAATGTCATACAAAAAAGAAAATGAAAAGAAGCTGGAGTCATTGGTCTACCAATGACTGCTAAAAATATACTACAAAGCTACAAAACAGTGTGATGTTGGCATAAATACAGACATATAACTCTATGGAACAGAATAGAGTATCTAGAAATAAATTCATACCTTTACAGGCAATTCATTTTCTTTTTTATGCTTTTAAGTCATTTATTTTTAATTGATAAAAATTGTATATATTTAGCATTGATAAATGCCATTTAATCACTGTGAGGAAATATCTCATCCTGGTTTTGATTTGCACTTTCCTGAAGATTAGTGATGTTGAATATTTTTTTCTTACACTGGGTGCTCATTTGACTGTCTTATTTTAAGATATGGCTGTTCAAGTCATTGACCCATTTTTTATGTTTGTTTTGTTGATATTGAGTTAATTGAGTTTCTTTTGTATTTTGGATACTAACCCATTAGCAAACATATGTTACCTGAAATATGTATACACTGAAGAATAACTAACCAAATCAATGATCATACATATTACCTCATATTATACTTACCAATTTTTTAAGCAAGAAAAATTAAAATCTACTCTTTAAGCATTTTTAAAAAAAATACATTGGAATTGCCATTCTATTCTCTATTTCTATGGGTTCAACATTTATAGATTCCATCTATAAGTAAGATAATGGACTATTGTCTTTACGTGCCTGATATATTTTGTTAATTTATGTTTACAAAGATTCCAAAAACACAGAAAGGAAAGTTTCTTCCATAAATTGTGCTAAGAAGCTGGTTATACACATGGAAGAATGAAAATCTTATCTCACACCACATACAAAACCTACCCCAAGTGGATTGAAACTTAAACTTAATATTTAAACTGTAAAACAACTAGAAGAAAATATAGGGAAAATATACTTGATATTGGCCTGGACAGTTGCATTTTAGAAATGATTTCAAAATCACAGCCAACATAAGCAAAACTAGACAATAAGTTCTTATGTAGTAAAAAGCTTCTTGACAGCAAAGAAACAATCAACAGATTGAAAAGATACCCTATACAATGAGAAAATATATTGGCAAGTCATACATCTGCTAATGGGTTAGTATCCAGAATATATAAGAAACTCAATTAACTCAATGTCAACAAAACAAACATGAAAAATGGGTTAATGACTTGAATATGCATGTCTTAAAATAAGACATTCAAATTAGCAACAGATGTAAGAAAAAATGTTCAACATCACTAATCATCAGGAAAGTGCAAATCAAAACCAGGATGAGATATTACCTCACATCTATTAAATGGCATTTATCAAAGAGAGGAAAGATGACATGTTAGTGAAGTATGGATATGGCAGCAGTGTATATTTGGCTTTATGTAAAACAGTAAGGACATTCCTCAAGAAAACAAAAATCAAACTACATACAATATGACTCAGTAAACACTAATAGGTATATAATTAGCGAACATGAAATCAGTGTCAAAAAGATATTTTTACCCTTATTTGCAACATTATTCACAATAGCTAAAATATGAAATTAACCTAAGTCCCCATCAGTTGATCAAGGATTAAAGAAAAATATTGTATGTATACACAATACTTAGCCAGCCTTAAAAGAGAAAGACTTCCTATTATTTGTGACAACATGGATAAACATGGAGGACAGAATTTTAAATGAAATAAGTCAGGTACAGAAAGAAAAACACTACATGATCTTGCACAGGTGGGATCAAAACAAGTTGAACACACAGAAGCAGAAAGCACAGTGGGGCTCCAAGGTTGGATTATGGAAATGTGGGTCAAAGGATACAAATTTTCAGTTAGAAAAAAGGAATAAGCTCAAAAAATCCATTATCAACTTGGTGATCATAGTAACAATATACTATATTTTTGAAGATTGCTAAGAACGTAGATTTTAAGTGTTCTCACTACACACACACACAGGCACACACACACAGATCAGTATGTGAGAAAATAGATAATTTAATTAAATTAGTTTGATTTAGCCACTTAATGATATCATGTTTTATACCATAAATATATGCAATTTTATCAATTAAAAACATAAAATAGAAAAATAAATAAAATAAAAATTGCTAAAGATATCCCCTGCAGTGTTTTTTAAGATAAACATTAAAATAATGAATCTTTGTGCAAATGTATTCCACCAATGACTTCTTGTGTATCTGGTCTTTGGGAGGCTTCTGTTCCTCAGTGTTAAGACTATGCTCAGCTGTGTGACTTGCTTTTGTCAATAGAGAAGCAGTGAATTTGATCCAAGTAAAGGGCCCAAAATGAAGCTGAGTATTTCTTTTTTTATTATTATTAAATCATAGCTGTGTAAATTAATACGATCATGGGGCACCATACACTGGTTTTGTAGACCGTTTGACACATTTTCATCATACTGGTTAATATAGCCTTCCTGGCATTTTCTTAGTTAATGTGTTAAGACATTTACATTCTACATTTACTAAGTTTCACACGGATGGAGCTGGAACATATTCTTCTTAGTAAAGTATGTCAAGAATGGAAGAAAAAGTATCCAATGTATTCAGCCCTACTATGAAACTAATTTATGGCTTTCACATGAAAGCTGTAACCCAGTTACAACCTAAGACTATGGGGAAGGGGGAGAGGGAGAGGGGCGGACGGAGGCTGATTGGTGGGATTATATGAAGCTGAGTATTTCTATTATCACTCTTGTTCCGTCATCTTCTCCTTAAAAACTTGCTTGAGAATGCCATAGTCATAGCACTTTGGGAAGCCGAGGCAGGTGGATTGCTTGAGTTCAGGAGTTACAAACCAGACTGAGCAAAAGTGAGATCCCATCTCTACTAAAAAATAGAAAAAAATTAGCCAGGGGTTATGATAGGTGCCTGTGGTTCCAGCTACCTGGGAGACTGAGGCAAGAGGATCTCTTTAGCACAAAAGTTTGAGGTTGCTGTGAGCTATGATGCCATGGAACTCTAGTCTCAGCCACAGAGTGAGACTCTTGTCTCAAAAAACAAAACAAAACTTGCTTGAGATAGCTCTTTCTTTTGGATCTCTGTCACCACTGTGAAAAGCAGCCTTGAGTACTCTGTTGAAAGATTAGAGATCTAGAAAAATTCTCCCATATGTCAGCTGAAAATGTTATTCTCTATTATTTAGGGCAGAGTCAACCAATCAGGTCACAATAAACATATGACCAAATCCACCCAAGGTAAGCCTGTCTGGTCCAAATCAGTAAAATCACCATACATAGATTATTTTGCATAGATCGATGATAAATCTATGCAAAGTCATAAATGTCTATTATTTTAAGTTGCTAATTTTTGGTGTGTTTGTTATTCAACAAAACCACAATTAAACTCAAGTGGGTGGAGGGAAAATGAGGGAGAAGGGAGGAGGGAAGGGGATTGGTGTGCGCTCACCTAATAGCCACAGTGTAAGGTGTGTGGCACACCTCCTGGATGAAGGGCACGACTACAAGTTGGACCCTCCCTAACCTAATCATCTGTACTCTCATGTTAATCTGAAATTTAAATAATAAAATAAACAAAATAGCAATCTTTTACATAAAAAAGAAATTTCATCCTTGGAAAAGCTTTGTGACAAAAACATATGTGTGTGTGTGTATATTTATATTATTTAATAAAATGCCTCTTATTGGCTTGGTGCCTGTAGCACAATAAAATGCCTCTTACTATAGGTTTGAGCAAGATAAAGGCAGTTAGAAAAAATCCAATATAAATATATCTCAGTAACCATTTCTTATGCCTAAAAAAATAAAGCAAAATAAAAAGAAATCATTTTCTAAAGAAATATCTTTCTATGACTATAGTCAAATTGGTTTGGTTTTGATACTGCTTAAACAAATACTATAAAATCATATTTAAACATTTCTATGAAATATTAATGATGAATACTGCAAAGACTCTCTCTCAAGGGCAGATATAATGACATTTATAAGGACATTTCTTGTCCTTAGTGAATGTTTCCAAAACTTGCTGCTGTAAGTGATGAATTCAGAAGAAAGTGGTACACGAGGAGAACTTTCTAGATGTAAAAGACAAAAAGAAAAAGGAGGGTGAGCTATGATATAGACTGTAGATTCTTCATTAAATGTGGCGCACGGGAACATGGAATCAGCCACATCACTTGTGAATAGTGACAAAGAAAAGAACAGTAAAACAACAAAATAGATTTCCCAAGGAAGACATGATTGATGAGGGAGAAGAAGTCTTGAAAATATATTGCATCCTAAGTGACTAGTTTTTAAATGAAAAGTTGCATATACACAAATATAGTCATATATACACACACATATATTCATATATGTACACACACATATATACACACACACATATATTCTGATAATATTTGAAATATATATTTTTCTGGGTATATTTTATATTGTGAAACACAAACAAGATTGGTAACAAATCCAGAGAGAAAGTGTTTATATTAATGGACCAAAGAGGTTAGAGTTGACCTGATAAAGAAACGGGTTACTCATTAAAATACCTTATTCTGATAGCTAAGACTGGGATGTTGCTGAGAACGATCTTATTGTCATCTTTGACAGTATTTAACCTTCCTCAGATTACTCAGCCTATGGTTATGTAAATGTACAATGTATTAAGGTTAAAAAAGTACATAATTTAAAAATGTTTTTTCTCTTTCTGATCGTGGTTGTTATGCAATATAATACAAATGGCCTTCTTTTCTAGGGATAAGATATTTGAAAGCATCTCCTGACACTATTTCATCAGACATGGTTGCTAGACTGCTTTATCAGATGTGGTTGCTAGACATTGTTTCGTTCACATATTTTCTTCACAGCAGGAAGTCAAGAAACCTGGAAAATGACTAATTGGAATAGAACTCTATGTGCAAAAAATAACTGAGCTGTGTTAGCAAATTGTCAAAGAAAGCTGGGGAAGCTATGCAGCCATGCATTCTTTTTAATCTTTTCTCAGTCTGAATATAAACCATAAACATATATGTGCACACATATGTACCATTCTTAAAAGAGAATGAATAGCCAGACGTTGTGGCGGGCGCCTGTAGTCCCAGCTGCTCTGGAGGCTGAGGCAAGAGAATCGCTTAAGCCCAGGAGTTGGAGGTTGCTGTGAGCTGTGTGACGCCACGGCACTCTACCGAGGGCCATAAAGTGAGACTCTGTCTCTACAAAAAAAAAAAAAAAAAAAAGAGAATGAAGAATTTTCTTATATAGTAGGTAATAAAATTGTATCAGTATGTAACATGGATTCCAAACTTCTGTTTTTGTTTTTGTTTTTTTTTTTTCATTTGAATCTGTTCTAAGTATACAGGCTTTATATAGTTTTCACAGCTTTAGCATTAAGTGAAGAAAAAAATATCATAAGCTTTGGTTCAGCTCCTGGTAGGTTTGTAATAGGATTTCTTCAGAGAGCTAGTTCCATGATAAATGGGTATCTCTTTTGAAAATTAGTTTACATGAGAAAGTAAAGTTGATTTTTCACAGAATGTAATAACAGTTGGATTGAAAAGTGCTGACGATAAGAGACATAAAAACTATATGCAAACATTTTCTGTCAATTTCAATGGCTTTTTCCTTATTTCATTTTATAATCACATATTTATTTCTCTTAGGGTATAATAACAATGCTAACTATATCTATTTAGGTTATGATTGTTGTATGTTTTTTATTTGGACTGAAATAGCTTTATTAGGAATAAGAAAATATTTCTTTTTTACTTGGCCTCATTTAATTTGGTGTACTTCAAAAAACACTTGTGTGTATTTCGAAAACCAAATATTGATTTTTTATTTTCTTGATTTTATCAATGTCATATAATATAATCCCTATGATTTTACTGTTTTGTAATCAAGGATTTAAAATATAAAATCTCACCTGAGCTATGTTTTGTGTGTTACCGACAGCTATAAAATAAAATCCGTATAGTTTATAGTCAAACTTCTATTGTACATTCACCTTGATTTCTTCATAATAATCCTCTAAAGCTTTCATACTAATATTTCACATGTCCTATGTGTTTACCAGACACTGTGCTAAAAGTGTGTTGGAAGCCATATAAGGTACGGCTCGGCCTTACTTCCTCTTCAAGTAAAAAACAGTTTTACCTTTTCCCGGTAACTTTACCGGGCAACTAGCCAACCAATCACCTTATGCCCCATCTTACTTACTCTAGCCAATTCCCAGTTAACAACTCCTCTGAACCTCCCAACAAGACACACCCACCTTCCCTGTAATGCTTATAAGGCACAAGTTTTTTCAATAAAGTTGGAGACTTGATCAGAAAACTGTCTTGTCTCCCTTTCTCGTGCCCCTTGTTTGTTTTTCTCCTTTAGGTGGTTCCTGCGCCCCCCGTTGCTGTCCCGCCAGTCGGGACAAAGTGCTTTATGTAGATCATAGTAGTCAACTCACAACACAGCTATGAAATGGTGGGATCAGAGTCTGGGATAACTCAGCAATCTTGCCCAAGATGACATGGCTTGTGGTCAAGTCAGAATTATAACTTTGGCATAACTCATTGTCTAGCACCAGATTTCTTACCAATACTATATATTAAAATGGTAAGTTACGTGAAGTTTTTAATGAAGGTAAATATGTTACATATAATTTTATGAGCATGATTGGTAAGCAGAGCCTATGAATAGCAAGTTATTCAAAATAATTCTCTGGGTTTAAGAATAAACTGTAAAAATCATAATTAGCAATCATTGTCTCAGTAAATATCTAGGTATTTCCTAAATACCTGAGGAAAATTGAAGAAAATGGGGCAAAGTTTAAGATTTTAATATCTAGGATATTCTTAATAACCTAACTTTGGGCTTCTGTGAATACTTCAAGATTAAGAGATTGACGAACCAACCCTGTCTTAATGACTGAATATTATTAACACAGACTATTTTACTCTGCCATTACTAAACCTAAGTGCTGGAGACTGAAAATGTTAAGTTTGTGACTTGTGCCTGTAATCCTAGCACTCTGAGGTAGAAGCAAGTAGATTCCTTGAGTTTAGGAATTCCAGACCAGTATGAGCAGAAACAAGACCCAGTCTTGACTAAAAATAGAAAAAATACCCAGGTATTGTGGTGGGTGCCTGTAGTTCCAGCTATTCAGGAGGCTGAGGCAAGAGGATTGCTTGAGCCCAAGAGTTGGGGGTTGTTGTGAGCTATGATCCATGGCACTCTACCCAGGGCTGTAGGTTAAAAATCTGTCTGAAAAATGAAAGAGAGAGAGAAGGAAAGAAAGGAAGGAGGAGAGAGAGAGAGAAAGAAAAGAAAGAAAGAAAGAGAGAGAAAGAAAGGAAATGTTAAGACTAAGTTCAGAGGAAATTTGGTATTACAATGTTTGATTTGTGCCTTGAGTTTTCCCATGTTTTTAGAAAACATACAAAATTCACAATCAAAGATACATTGAGAGCCTAGTCACAGTTCCTCTTTAGTTTTTGTGAACACTTTTAAATTTTCAAAAGATGTGCAAAAGTCATATGTCATTACGTGCTTTGCTATACTTTGTTAATGCCCATTCTCGCGCCCTCCCCTTGCTTTCCCATACTTACTCTCTGATTTGTTTTTCCTCCTGCTCATTCCTAGACCAAAGATTTACACTCATGCTGGAATAGTGGACTCTTCAAACTTCTCTCACTTTCATCTAAAGTAGCATATTTCCTTCTAAATATCACTTTTTTTTTTTTTTTGTAGAGACAGAGACTCACTGTACCACCCTCGGGTAGAGTGCCATGGCATCACAGCTCACAGCAACCTCTAACTCCTGGGCTTATGCGATTCTCTTGCCTCAGCCTCCCAAGCAGCTGGGACTACAGGCGCCCACCATAACGCCCGGCTATTTTTTTGTTGCAGTTTGGCCGGGGCTGGGTTTGAACCTGCCACCCTCGGCATATGGGGCCAGTGCCCTACTCACTGAGCCACAGGCACTGCCTAATATCACCTTTTTTATACATATCCTCCAGGAAATTGCTAAAGTACTTTTGAAAACTATCATTAGTTAAATCTTCACTTTTATTATAATATTGCATTATACTTTGTATAACAGTTATCATACTCATTTATTTGTAAATATATGAGAATTAAAAATATTCTTGGAATCTCCTATTTGTAATAAAAATAGTTTTAACTACTCTACTCCCCATTAAATTTCCTCTTGATTCAGTGTGTACAACACTGTGTGACATGCTGGAAGACTGTAAGAAGAAATTTGGTAATTTATTGAAGGAAAATCTTTAGCAGGACCCACCTCATACCACTCTGATCATTTTTGAGCAACATTTATGCAAAAGACACTGCACCAGAGAGACATAAACATATTAGAATTACATAGCCATATTTTCTAGAAGATTTTATAGTTTACTAAATCTCATTTCTTATACTTAATCATCTAAAGAGAAAGTCAAATTTGTTATTCCATTATCAAAACAACACTTTTAATATATTTTGCATATCTCATATTTTTTCAGCATTATGACATTTATTTGCTGATTAGTTATCCTAAATTATGCCCTTTGCTTCAAAGCCTCAGAACACAAGCTGGATAAAAACCTTTCATTAAATATTTAAAGAAGAAGAAGAAGCAACAAACAGCAACATAATAACCAAACAAAAAGCTCCCAGCATAAAACCACAGATCTCACTTATTGAAACAGACTCCTTATTAAGAAGAAAAGAATTGTGTGTGGTTTCCTTAACATTATGTATTATTAATGCTAAAGTTGAGTACAACAGAATCTGCATTTAGTACAGGGAACCCTATCTTCAATAATTAAAAAAGTGGATCAGTTTTCCCCTTTTCGCCACCCCCCTTCACCCAACTTGTTAAATAATTTAAGTTCTCAATTAACAAAAGAGCATTTTAGTTAGATAATTTATAGAAATGATTTTGATATACTGAAAACTTTTAGACCAATAAGTCTCTTGAGATAGTTTTATATGTATGCAATAAGTAACCTTTACTACCCTGTTTCCCCGAAAATAAGACAGTGTCTTATTTTAAGGTGTGCTCCCAAAGATGCACTAGGTCTTATTTTCAGGGGACGTCTTATCTTTCCTGTAAGTAGGTCTTATTTTCTGGGAAACAGGGTAGTATAATTCATTGGTATATGTACTTACCAAAAGAAAGAACCTATACTACGGCAAGTAAGTTAAGAATAAAAACAGTACGACATTTCAAAAGTGTAATTATGCGCAAATGCCGTTAAGATTAAAATGCACTATTGTTATCTCAGAAGAGAATCACATTGATCCTAAATATTCTCTCATTCTCTCATGAGTGTTTAGAACACAGCCTGATAGATAGTACATCTTCAATAATTGCTGACTCTTTTTCGTGATTCAGGAGTACAATTTTCTTGAAAAAAATTGTTTTTACTTTAACAGGTTGTGTACACTTATTTCTACTGCCTCATTGTTTTTTTATATGTAAGATCTTTATGAAAAAAGGAATTATGTTTAGTTTTGGAACTCATGTTTTCTTGAAAAGTAAGACATTTGATGTGATACTCAATGATTTTTCTTTGGAATTTAACTCAGAAACACATTACAAATGGCCCAATAGACAGATTATTTCTGGAAATTGCTCAATTTTTGTTTTGAAACTCATAAATTTTGTTTTGAAACTCATAAATACTTGGTCAGTCCTCCTCTGAGAAGATATGTGAGTTCCATTCAGAGTCAAATTAACTTAGAAGTACTTGCGCTGTATGGTTTAGGGAAAGTCTCCTTATTTTTAAAGACTTTTGAGCACTTGATTTATGACCATGTTTTGATTTCCTTTAAAGAAATTTATAATTGGGGTCAAAAAAATTAATGTTTTATCATGTAGATTTTTTTGCATTTTTACTCCTTTTATTGTTATTTGTTCTTGTTATTTCAATAACGAATCACGGCTGTTGTTGAAAATTATAGATCATTTTTCCCTAGCTACATATTTCGTGAACTAGAGTATCATTTCTAATAACCTTAATTAAAATAAATTTTATTTTGCTCGTAGTTGTGCACATTTTTCTTTCTTTCAGAAAAGTTTTGCAATATATATGTATAGTTCCCATTCATTTCTAATTATCATATTTTAATCTTTACAAAGTATTTCAAAACTAAGATAATTCTGGAAAAAATAATTATGTAATTTCACATTATGTTCTCCAGCAAAACACCATTTTTCAACTTTTTAATAAAACCTAAGATGTATTTCAAAATAATTTCTCCCAACACAAATCATAATCCTATGTGAGTTCTATGTGAGTTCATTTAGTAGCAAGAGAAGCTGGCTATCCTTCAAGTAGAAGAAACTGTAGTGTTTGTTTTCTTACAATACAAATTAAAGTTTATACTTTTTTCTGACTATTGTGTGGGAAAGAAGAGTCAGTTGAGTATTAAGTCCAGCTAATGTCTTCTAGCATAAGGATGACCAACCAACTTCAAGCGTTAGCTCCATTTTCAAAGGTATGGCATTATGCTAATGTAAAATATATTTGTACATTTATTATTGTTCAGACTATTTAAGCACTACTTTAACAATCTAGAAATATAATTCTTATAATCTTCTTGAAGTCTATACCTATATTTTAAATTTTCACGTGATGATATTTGGAGGCACGAGTCTGAGGAAAATTTCTCTCCGTCACTGTTCCCTCTGATCCCCCTATGTCTTTTTTTCCTCCCTGCTCCTACTGCCCGAGAGGAGAGGGAGGTAATGATTTTCACACGGACAGTTGTCCTCATTATTGGATTTCCTTGCAAAGAGAGATGAGGTCATTAGCCAGTAATGAATTAGCTGCTCTCTTTGATGACAGAGATCTGTGTGCCTCTTGTCCTAGCCTAGATTCCACCTTCGAGGGTCCCTTCTCATTTACACACCTGTAGCCAGGAAAGCAGGCTTGACAGAGACCTCAACTGGGAACCGTGGAAAGCTTGATTAAAAGACTATGTCTACACTAGAAGGCCACAGGGCTAAAAGAAGCTGCACCGGCGCCTTGAAAGAAGGCAAACAGGGTAAACCTGACAGAGATCAACACAGGCAGGGAACCTATAGCGCCACAATATTTACATCTTCTTGTCTCAGTGCGAGGACACCAGCTTTTCCCATTTGGATCACCAGTTTAGCTAATGCAGTTAAGCTATCCAGGCCTCCTGAGTAATCTACGTGCCTTTCTTGCTGGCTGATATCAGTCATTTAAAGTTTATTTTTCTCCCCCTGTGCCATAAACATTTTCAGAAATATTCTGTAGCATGTTTTTAGATTAGGGTGTGCATTGACTGTTTTGTGAAATTCTGCAACCAGAATACTTAGCTCCCTTGATGGAGCAAACACATTGGGGCCTGAGAGATCACTATATCAAGGGGGCAGGGAAGCCGACTATCCACCACCTCATCCCACTAGGAAAGAACTAGCATTCTAGGGTCATCAATAGCGGCAGCTAATGGCATCACGTGAAGCCTCTCCACTGAAATTGAGCTGGAAGAAGTGGCAGTCATGCACCCAGAGTGGGGCAGGTCCACACTGATTTCCATCACTAGGTTTCCAAGGCTTTTTCAAAATTCACTGGCATAAAACCAAGGATGGATCAAGCCTGTGCTATAATTTTAGCAAAGTTGGTCTTGACTCTGTCCAAACTCGAGTTAAGTAGGAGGCAATAAAACAACAAAGACAGAATCATGTTCAATCTTAGCAATATCTGTTCAGTCTGTAACAAACTAGAGAAAGGCAAAATAAATAAATAAGGCCTGCTGTGTTAGTTTGTCAATTAGAACTCTTTACTTATGGGAATAATCCCGTTATTGGCTAACCAATAAAGGGAAGAAAGGAAAAAAAGGGAGAATGTGTGTCATGAAGTGCAAAAAGCTGGGATATTGGAAGAGAGATTGTTGAAAAACACTGTGAAGTTTGAAGTCATTGCAGAAAAACAAGGGAATCAGGAAAGCCCAGAAGGCTAGAGAATAACTGCTAAGTTTTTTGAAAGGACGGATTTAGGAAATCTCAATGGTAGGAAATGATAACGCTGCTACTACTTATTCAATAATTTCCTCAGAAATTTCCTGCTTTACATTTGAGGATAGACACTGCAGATTGTTGATATGCTTCTCCAGCCTTTCCTATGCCATACCATAGACATAGGGCCTCCTGCTGAGGAACATGCCTGTGACATTTTTTTTTTTTTTTTTTTTTGTAGAGACAGAGTGTCACTTTATGGCCCTGGGTAGAGTGCCATGACGTCACACAGCTCACAGCAACCTCCAGCTCCTGGGCTTAGGCCATTCTCTTGCCACAGCCTCCCAAGTATCTGGGACCACAGGTGCCCACCACAATGCCTGGCTATTTTTTTGTTGCAGTTTGGCTGGAGCTGGATTTGAACCCATCACCCTTGGTATATGGGGCCAGTGCCCTGCGCACTGAGCCACAGACGCTGTCCATGCCTCTGACTTTCTCCTTTGCCTTTCATAAATCTAGTGGGGAGAGATCCGCTGTGTAACTTACAGGTAACCATATTTTCTACTCCAGATAGAATATGGAGTAGAAAAAAAGTATCACAGATACTCTATCTGGTAGAATATCTGTGGGATAGAGTATCTGCAGGATTCCCTCTGAAAAAGAAACTTGATTTTGCTGTAACCCTACGTGTAAATGTAAAGTACAAAGTGGCAATTTCACATCATTCTGAAAAAGCCTTCCAATCTGGCCAGATCGGTGCATCAGCCTGAGCCCTGAGGAAAGTTGATGCTTGTTTACTTTGAGATATAGAACCAACAAAAATAGTTCAATAAAGGGAAAATTCATTGCCATATGTAAAATTATATCTCTTTCAAGAGCTTAATTATGGAAGGAATAAAATTGATTATAACATAAGAAAAATACATTACATAAGGCACTCACCTGTAAAAATGGAAAGTAATTTTTTTTTTTTTTTTTTTTTTTTTTTTTTTTTTTTTTTTTGGTTTTTGGCAGGGGCTAGGTTTGAACCTGCCACCTCCGGCATATGGGACTGGCGCCCTACTCCTTGAGCCACAGGTGCCGCCCAGAAAGTAATTTTTTTTCAACTTTATGGAGGTACAATTCACAAATAAAAATTTTATGTATTCAAGGTATACAACTTGTTGAATTGATAAATATCCACATTGTGAAATAATTACATAATTACCATATCTAATTAATTAATGCATCATTCAACTTATCCCATATAGTGGATGTGTGTGTGTGGACATTGAAGATCTACTCTTAGCAAATTTTAAGTAAGGAATAACACTATCTTAACTATATCACCACACCATCCATTAGGTTCCCAAACTTAGTCATCTTACAACTAAGAGTTTGTAGACTTTGCCTAACCACGCCCCATTTCCTCTTGCCCCTGGCAACTACCGTTCTACCCTCTGTTTCTAGGAGTGCACATTCTTTAGATTCCATGTAAGTGAGAGCAGACAGGATTTGTGTCCCTGAATCTGGATTATTTCACTTGGCATAATGTCCTCCAGGTTTATCCACGTTATTTCAAATGATAGGACTTCTTTCTTTTTTGTGGATGAATAATATTCCATTCTACATAAGATAGACCACATTTTTAAATCAATTAAACCATCAACTGATATTTAGATTATTTCTCCAACATGGCTATTGCTAATAATGTTATAATAAACATAAAGGGTTATGTATCTCTTTGAGACACTGGATCATATGGAAATTCAATCACATTTAATTTTTTGAGAAACTCTTATACTGTTTTCCATAATGATTGTAGCAATTTACCTTCTCACTAACAGGCACGAGGGTTCCATTTTCTTCTCATTCTCACCTACAACTGTTACCTTTTGTCTTCTTGACAATAGCCATCCTAATAGATGCGAGGTGAAACCTCAGTTTCTTTTCTATTTCCCTGAGGATTAGTGATGCTGAACATTTTTTATAAACCTATTCTTTTCTGTATACCTGAAGGAAGGTAAATTTGATGAAGATTATGACTGCTGTATAGATTTTTACATAATATTACCATTAATTCCTGCATTTTCTAATCCTGTACCTACCTTACTTCTGACTTCGTATCATTTTCTGCAATTATTTATCAGTAATTTCTCTATCTTCTGATTTTTCTTTCATTCTTACTTTCTGTTACTCTAGAGCAGTGTTTTTCAACCTTTTTTTTTTTTTTTTTTTTTTTTTATCTCCTAGCATGATTGAACCTATAGTTAAATTTCTTTGGCACACTTAAATTATGTTGATCCAAAAAATAAATAAATAAATAAAAAACAAAAAGACTGTGCTTTGAATGTCTTTTGAAAACAATTTAATTGATGACATTTAAAAAGTTTTGCAGCACACCTAAGATCCTCTCACAGCACAACAGTGGAAAATCATTGCTCTAAAGGATAAATCCAAATTCTTGGTTTCTTATGAAGGAATCCAGTATTTATTGCAATGGTTTCCCCAAAGATTTTGGCATTTTCCTACTATTTTTCACAATCACTTACAGAACTTGAGAGATATTTATTCTACCAGAGTGATCTACAATTATTCAAAATGTAGATGATTTCCCGGTATCCTCAGAAACTGGAAGGTGTTTCAAATTGATACGTTGGTTTTGCTAGTTATTTGCTTTCTAAGGGCGTAAGACTTCTTCGAGCAAACTGCAATATTGTTCACTTGAGGTCTTGTATTTCTGGTATCTCTTGTTAGGTATAAGCTGCAGAGAGCTGCAATCTAGCAGATAGATATTATTATGGATACAATGACCTATTCTGAAAAAAATCAACAATTAGGGGACTAGAATAATAGTGTAAAGAGTGGATTCCAACATTTGCAGAGAGAACAAAGCATCTGATGGAACACCTGTCTGATGATTATCTAGATATTCTGGTTTGATTCCTATAATCAGAGGAGATTTTTAAACTAAGGAAATTAGTCATAGCCCCTCTCCCACTTTAAAAATAAAGCATTTTTTTAAATAGAGAAAAACTTACTTTAACAAAACTAAAATATCTCATTAAAAATTGACAGTTGATTTGTCAGGGATAAAACTTTACAACTGCCCACTGAGTTACATGTATTTCGTTACAGAGTTTAGGCAAGGCAAAAGGATAACGTTTCCAAAAGTAAACATTTCACTGACAGTCCTCTGAAGCTGATAGTAAAACATGACAGACCCCAAACCTATAAACTCCCATTTTAATAGGGTAAAATATATATATATATATATATATATATATATATATATATTCATTTTCTGGCAGTGCCCGTAGCTCAGTGGGTAGGGCGCCAGCCACATGCAGGAGGGTTCAAACCGGGCAAGCTGGGACAACAAGCTGGGAAAACAATGACAACTGCAATAAAAATAAAAAAATAGCCAGGCATTCTGGTGGGCGCCTATAATCCCAGCTACTTGAGAGGCTGAGGCAGAAGAATCGCTTAAGCCCAAGAGTTTGAGGTTGCTGTGAGCTATGACGCCAAGGCAATCTACGCAGGGCGACAGCTTGAGACCCTGTCTCAAAAAAAAAAAAAGTAAATAAAAATAAAATATTCATTTTCAAAACTATATTCACAAAAATAAATTAAAATGATAGATTAAAAATTGGGTCAAAAGAAATCTGGCTGGACTGGGTAAATTCCCTAAGATAAATTTCTATATCACAGCCCCTATTTGTGTAGAGTTGTTTTGCCATCAGCAAAAGCATCTGGAGAAAAAGTTTTTTAAGGACACCTAACAAAAAAATTAAGTTATTCAAAATATAAAAGGTACAGTCTATTTATGAGCGTTATTATTTTCAGGCCACACCCAAAGTAAATGGACAGAGTTTTCATTTGCCAGTTTTACCAGGAACATGGTAGGTAGCCATTGGGTTTCATAAAATCAAGCCTGTAGACCGTAAGACATCTTGTCTAGTTATGTTGCATATGATGTTTGGATGGTCTGATGTTTTTCCCTCTCCAAAAAAATCAATGCTTAACCAATGGTAAAGTCTCTATTGTTAAACATAATTCTGCTTTTTGTATACCAGAGCATTTAAACAAGAGAGAAAAAGTTGTTAATTCTACTGTTAATTTAGGAAGTATACAAATGCTAGAGGTTCCTAAAAGCCTCAGTCCTCTGGAAAAGAAAGTGAAGATATCAGACTCTAATATCTTTTTGGCTTGCTTCCTTCATGCCTGGCAAAAAAACAAGCAAGCAAACTAACCAACAAGGAAAACCTATTGGCTAAAATTCTGCCACTTCCTATGTTAAGATGGCCTAGAACTTTACCTCTGACCTTGTTAAAAATTAATCTCTACCAGCAAATATGGAATCTCTCCTTTTGAATTTATGTTGAGTTGACTTATGGATTGAGGCTTGAACCTTTTTTCCTGTGCCTAATTTAACTGAATCCTCTCATAATCACCTCTCTCTTCCCTGTAACTTTGCATCATCATAAGACTTGCTAGGACCCAGCCAAGCCTATTAACTAGGAGACTTTCTCTACGTTAAGGCATTCTGGAGGAAAGACAGGCTCTTACCTCCTTAGAAGAGACCATTTTAAGTGCTGATGATTACCCATATGACTATCAAAGTAAAACAAACGAACAAATAAAACTGAATTCATGCTTTCCATGTGAAGTCAACACATAAGGGAGAGTGGACTGTGGTTCCCACAAAGGAATCGAAATTTACATTTTCAAAAATAACTAATTATGGTACTGAACTCAACTGAAAGGAGATCCTCTATTAATATTACTATTCTTAAAACTTGCCTTTTGTTTTATTCACAATACAGTTATTTCAGTTTGTTCTTTAAGAATCACATTTTACTAGAGAACAAGCATGTTAGTGGTAACATGACATTTTTTCCTATAACCCAGTGTTGGGGGTTAAATGAATCTTACAATAGTCATATGTTGAAGGCCTAACTTCTAGTATTCCTGAATATGAATTTATTTGAAAAAAGAGTCATTATCAGTGTAATTAGTTAAGATGAGGTCAGGCTAAAGACAAGCCCCTAATTAATATGAATACTGCCCTTAAAAAAAGAGAAAGTTAGAGGAGAAAAGTGTGAGTACAGTTTCAGTCTTCTAGGTCGCCAACCAATTCACGAAGCACCCATTTGTTGAATAGTGAGTCTTTCCCCAAATTTATATTTTTGATAGGCTTATCAAAGATCAAAAATAAGTGTCTGGGTTCACTTCTTGGTCTTCAATTCTGTTCCATACATCTACCTCTCTATTTTTGTGCCAGTATCATGCTGTTTTGATTTTCAGTATAAATTTGGCGATAAAGATATTTGCACCAAATTGTTCATTGTAGCTCAATTCATAATTGCCAAGTCATGGAAGAAGCCCAAGTGCCCATCGACCTATGAATGGATTAATAAATTATGGCATATGTATACACCTTGGAATACCATGCAGCATTAAAAAAAATGGAAACTTTATCTCTTTTATGTTTACATGGTTGGAGCTGGAAAATATTCTTCTTAGTAAAGTATCTCAGGAATGGAAAAAAAATATCCAATGTACTCAGTACTCCTGTGAAACCAATTTATAATCATTCACACTTGCATATGAAAAATGAAACACAACTATAGCCTAGGATGAAGGAGGGAAGGGGAGAGAAAGGGGAAAGGAGAGGGGTGAATCGATAGAGGGAGGGTTGGTATGGGGACCACAACTGTGGAGCCTATTACAAGTATGGAGTTGGATCTATCAGTTGTAGATCACAAATGTCTTAACGCTATAATTGGGTAAATGAGGTGAAGGCTATGTTGACTAGTAGGATGTAAGCACTTCAATTTGTACAAATAATCAACACATTGAATCCCATAATGGCATAAATGTATTCATGATCTATGTACAAATGGCTTAATAAAATAAATAAATAACAATATTCCATTAAAAAAAAGAGACAGAAAGTTATATATTCACACAAGAAGGCCATGTGCAGATGAAGGCAGAGGTCAGGGTGATGTTTCCTCAAGCCAAGGAACACTGAAGATTGCCAGAAAACCACCAGAAAGTAGGTGAGAGATCTAACGAAGTGTCTCTAACTTCCTTCAGAAGGATCCAATTCTGCTGCCACGCTGATCTTGAATTCCTGCTAGATTTGTGAGACAATACTTTTCGGCTGTTTAAGTCTGTGTGGCTTTGATAGGACAGCCCAAGCAAACTAACACACTCAGGAATGGTTCTGACAATCTCATTCCTATCAGCTTCAAAACTCCCAATAAAAGCAAGATCTGGACTTAGAAATCCAGCAATGTTATTACCAACGGAACAAAAATGGACCATTTTCATTGGTAAATTTTAACAACGAAAAAATAAAATCAATGAATATACCTTCAGGAGCTCAAGTCCTAAATTTGATACTCAAAAAAGTGTATTAGAAGGATGATGTAGAAAGCAAAGCATATAATAAGTAGGAAATCTGGCAATTCAATCTGGAAAATACAGATTTAATGTTACTGAATAACTTGAATTTGTGCAATTGACTAAAACTCAGAAATTGTTATACCTTGCAAAGAAAATTTCTAATTATTAATTTATATCATCAGGTTCCACACTTAGCTATTTCTTAGGTTTGCACAACTGAAGACCTCATAAGGAATTACCAAATGATACCTAATCATTTGAAAATTCAAAGACCAAAGGTAACACAATAACTCGTAAAATTAATGTCTGACCATTGGTATGATATAATCAAAGTTTATCTTCCCAAAATAATAAAGTATTGAATTTAAAAAAAAATCAGTAATTACATCATTTTATCATAATTCTGAAAATTGTTTTAGTTTGTATTTAATGGGGACTTGCTAGATAACAAGACGACTGAAATGTATCGAGAGGGGTAGGAACAACATAAAAATAATTAAAAAATAATGTTACTATTTTATAGTAACATAGGGAGGAGATGATAAAAGAAAATACAAATAAATACAAATGAAAAATGGGAGGCCTTTCTGTGCTGCTCAGGGAGGGCCCACACAGCGTTGTTCTGGATTCCCACTGTAACTTAAAGGGAAGCTTGCACAGTGTCCGGAGCCCTTGAAGTCCTGCAAATGAAGAAGGAAGATGTCTTCAAATTTCTTGCAGCAGGAACCCACTTAGGTGGCACCAACCTTGCCTTCCAAATGGAATTGGACATCTACAAAAGGAAAAGTGCTAGCACCTGCATCATAAATCTGAAAGCTTCTGTTGGCAGCTCGGCTGTTAATGTTGCCTTTGAAAACTCTTCTGATGTCACTGTCACATCATCCAGCGACACGGGCAGGGAGCTGTGCCCAAGTCTGCTGCTGTCCCTGGCGCAGCTCCTACCGCTGGGCGCTCCACTCGGGAACCTTCACCAAGCGGGCCCAGGCTGCCTTCCCGGAGCCTGGTCTTGCAGCAGTTACTGATCCCAGGGCTGAGCACCAGCCTCGCACAGAGGCGAGCCATGTTAACGCTGTGTCACACGGATTCTCCTCTGCATTATGTGGACGTTGTCATCCCAAACAACAAGGGAGCTCACTCGGCAGGTCTGACGTGGTGGGCCCTGGTCCGGGAAGTTCTCCGCCTGCGTGGACCACCGCCCGCGAACACCCCTGGGAGGTCGCGGCTGATCTTTACTTCTACAGAGATCCTGAAGAGATGGAAGAGCAGGCAGCTGCGGAGAAAGCTGTGACCAAGGAGGCCTCTCAGGGTGAGGGACTCTCAGCCCCAGGTTGCAGGCGCCCTCTGCGCCTACTCAGCAGGTCCCGGCTGAAGAGGGGAGTGCCCAGCCTGCCAGGGAGACTGGTCTGCAGCTCCCCCTGCTCAGGCCGCTGAATGGGTGGGAACAACCACTGAGTGGTCTCAGCTGTCCTTCCACAAACTCTTAAACAAGATGGAAATAAGGTTGGCAGAAAATAAACATCGGCTCAAAAAAAGAAAGAAAGAAAAAAAGGAGGCTTAATCCGCCCTGTTGAACATAAGGGAAGAGACCCCCCCCCCCAATTCCTTTGCAAAGAACATTAACTTTAGAAAACTTGTAACATGAGCTCTTTCTGTCTCTTTGGAACATATGCACATCTTTTTAAAAGCTAAACAAGACTCTGCCAGCCTTATGACTTAAGAATGTCTTTCTCAATGACTTGGGAGCCATCTCTTTGAAATATGAACATCAAGGAAGAAAGCTTCCTATCTCCCAGTTACTCTGGGAAAGCTGGAATCTAACTGGGTCAGGGACCTTAATCCAAGTGGCAAAACTTTCTCTTCTCATAAAGAAATGAAGAGTTAATTTTTCTTTTAGGTAATGCCAAATAGCTAAAAGCAAATATCACCCAATTACTAAGTAAATTTAAGATGAACTACGTATATGTGATAAATGGAGTTATTACATTTTCTTTCTTGTTCTTCTTTATCTTGAGAACATGTATGTATTGAATTGTATCTGTTTAACTATCTAAGAGTGAGATCTCTTTCTGTCTTTGCAAACCTTTAATATATTGCCTTTGATGTCTATCACATACCGATTTCATGCTCACTCAATAAAAAGCCTTGTCTTTTTTCCACCTTTGAGGAGAGAGTTGTTGGGATGGGAGTTTTTTTTTAATATTTTATTTCCCTAAGGCATTCTGGCAAAATTTACAGAGTTATTCCTAAAGAGCAAATACAGAACAATCTCACTTAGAGACATAAATACAAATTTCTTAAATAAATGATTAAGGATGACTTTATTTTTATTTTTTATTTTTTTTAATTGTTGGGGATTCATTGAGGGTACAATAAGCCAGGCTACACTGATTGCAATTGTTAGGTAAAGTCCCTCTTGCAATCATGTCTTGCCCCCTAAAGTAAATGCATAGCTGACTGTTTTTGTGTTATTTACAATAATAAAAGACTAAAAATTTCAACCTGCAACCCTTGACAAAACTTTAAAATATAAACATTTATTTTATTAAGTATGTAGCCAGCTAAAAACATTTCCAACGGGGGTATAAAAGTTAGCATGCAATTTTTAATTTTGGTTTAATTTTGCCTTTCTATTTATCCTTATCCACTACTGTGGCTAGCATTAATCCAGTTGATTTTCATACCACACTTTGAATTGTCTGTAACAATTGTCTGTAACATAATTCAAGTGAGTGATTGATTCTCTTAGCCCTTCATTATGCTGTGTCCTCTGGCAGCAACACCCAAAGATGATTTGACTTCAGTCCACATCTTCTACTATTTCTTCAATGAAGAGCATTTTAAAAATAAAACAGGATTGATACTGAGATTATTGCAAGATCTAAATGTAATAGGAAAGGATGTTCATCCAGAGAATACGTATACATAACTTGAAATCTTTTTAGCATTTCTGGATAAAATATCTGGATACAGCTATTTGAAAAGAAATCGGAATCATACCTTACCTCTCACTCTTCTGTGATGTTAAGAATGACGAAGATGAATGTTCACCAAATTAAGTAGAGGCCCTGGTAACTTAGACTCCTTCTTCCACTTCTCTTGGGAAAGTCCTATTACCAACCTGGTACTTTTCTCAGCAGCTGGAATGTGTTGTTATAAATGAAATATTTGCATTTTTGTTGTTTTCCTCAATTGCCACTGTTCTTATGCATAATGGACTCTCATTTCAATCTACTTTTATTTCATACTCATTTATTTAAATATCCAGCTTCCCATCCCAAACCTAATTAACTTGTTCTTCAGAGCCAATTGTAAAAATTTGGTACCCTTCATTATTCCTCAGAATGCCACGTACATAGTATATGCTCAATATTTGTTTAACAATGCTATAAAGGAAAGAAAAAGGAAAGGAAGATACAAAGAAAGAAAACTAAGCCAAAGGAATAAGGATCACTAGGCCAGGGCTTTGTGGTAGGCTAGATCAGAACTACAAATGAAGTGTATTCTGTATCCCCAAGATTTTCCTCATATATATTTATCTTAAGTATGGAAAAATATGGATTTATTCAGTGGTAATCTCTAGTTTCAAATTAAAATGTAATTATAACATTTAAAATATACTTTAGGACATAATTCAAGTGAATCAATATATTCATGAATAATCTAGCATTTTTAAGATTTTTATGTGAAAGATTCAGGATGCATAATAAAGTGCAAAAATAAATGGCCTTGAAATTTTGCTTGAAAATGTCAGTTAACTAAAATGTATATTAAAGAAAGACCATACCGGGTGTTGTGGCGGGCGCCTGTAGTCCCAGCTACTCGGGAGGCTGAGGCAAGAGAATCGCGTAAGCCCAAGAGTTAGAGGTTGCTGTGAGCCGTGTAATGCCAGGGCACACTACCGAGGGCGGTACAGTGAGACTCTGTCTCTACAAAAAAGAAAAAAAAAAAAGATAACCATAAAAAAAAAAGAAAGACCATACCACTTCATTGTCAAGGTTATAGGTGTTTGGACTGACCTAAGAAATTTGGGGGGATTTTTAAAACAAAATTTACCATTTTCCTAAACTCTTGTAAGTATTAATACAGATTGTTTGAGACTATTTTGTCAGGACAAATAGAATAAAGTCCTTTTAGGCCAAGCATAGTGGGAGGCCAAGGCCGTGGATTGCCTGATTCAGGAGTTTGAGACTAGCCTAAGCAAGAGTGAGACCCCTCTCTACCAAAAATGGAAAAAGTTAGCCAGGAGTTGTGCCGGGCACCCAGAGTCCAAGGCCCTCTGGAAGCTGAGGCAAGCGGATCGCTTAAACCCAGGAGGGTTTGAGGGTGTGGTTAGCTACCAAGATGCCATGGCACTCTAGCAGGAGTGACAGAGAGAGATTAGGTCTCAAAAAAAAAGAAAAAAAAGAAAAAAGAATAGAGTCCTTTGTGTAGATCTCAAAATTGTAAAGATAATTACATTAAACAAGATGAAGGTGCTTTTATTAAAATAAAATGCATGAAATTACAAACTGTTTTAGGCAATTTGTTTCTGACAACTTCGCATCAGAATAAATTTTTTAAAAATTTGGCTGCTTTAGCGGTTCAATCGATAACTTGTAATGTTGCTATAATTAATAAGATTTATCACATAATGTTTTAAAATATACACAAAAAAACCTAAAAAACCTCAAAGCCTTATAAATCTCCAATTCTTCTCCAAACTACTCCAATTCTCCATCATTTTCTTCTGCTAGTAAATATCTCTCATTTTAATAATCAATGTCTAAATTAAAAATTTAACAAGAGAAATGGTTTGTCCCCCCAAAATAGTTTATTCAACAAATATTTCTTTATCATATCTGAGAATTATTAGAGATGGTAGTTAAAAGCTTGAATCATGCACTCAGATAACCCAGTTACACAACTGTATTGTGGTCACCCTATGGTGAATGGTATCATCATCTTCACCCACAACTAATTCTGATGTCAACACTGATGATATCACATCCATACACACGCACACACACACACACACACACACACACACACACGCACACACGCCCCCCCCCACACACACCTAAACAGCATGACCTTTTTTGACTGAAGCCATAAGGTATTCTTAAGAGAGCAGGGCAGGCATCCATACCTGCCCCAAATTCTTAAGCCAATGAGGGCACTGGTTCTGGTTTGTATTGTGATCAAAGGATGTGCTCAGGGGAGAGGCAACATGCAGGCAGATGATTGGGCTTTAGGAACCTGTATCTGTTGCCAAGTGGCAGAATACCTGGGCTTTCTTCTTGGATTGTGTAGATATAGAGCAAGAGGGAATAAAAACGGTTGGGGTCTGATCATTGTCACTAGTCAAGCAAATGGAGTCAGACTCAGTATTATAAAAATTAAATCTATCATCATTTCCCAGCTGTGGGGCTTTGGCAGATCACTTCTCTCACTATGTAATTGGCATAACAGAAAGTCTACTTTATAGATTTGTCTTCTTTAACTTTACATAGATTATGGTATGATATAAGCCCTTCTTAAATACTATGTATCATATTGTTATTAAAAGGATACATGAATATATGTATTCCTTAGACATTTGTCCACCAAACAAATTCATATTGGATATGGAACCATTATATGCTAGGCCCTATGATAAGCAGAGTTTGTGACAATTAAGAGTGGTCAAGAGTTCAGGTTGTCATTGGAGAGGAAGCTAAAAGTTAATTCTAGGGTCCATGCTGTAAATTTTATATATAATAATTACATAGTTAATTTTTATGAATTATTTTACTACAAATATTTATAAATAAATTATTTTATAAATACTTAATCATATATATTTATTGAAGGGTGGGCTCACTCTAATTATTGAATAGTTAAAACTTGAAAATTACTTTGAAAAATGAGGGCTGATTTCACAATGATAAAAATAGAGACAAACATTTTTCAGATAGAAGGAAGTACATACAAAAAGCACTAATGTATAGAAATCTGAAGTATTTAATGGCGTGGCAATTAAAGTGCAAGCTTTGTAGGAAGAATTGGACATCTACAGGACAACCAGCTATCTGTACAAAAGTTATATTGCATGTATACATCCAAATTATGAATTGCCAAGTTCTGTGTGAAAAACTGTAAAAATTACAGAGCTTGCAAATTAGGAGTGGATTACGATGGTAACAACTAGAGAATCAATGGAGGTGAAGCAATTTAATATCTCTCCAAATTAGTGACATTTACCTAAATCAAGAAAGTCTGTTGAGTGTATTCTATAAATGTTAAACAGTGTGTCCCAAAAATCACTTTACATAGGAAAAAATGGGGAAATTATAGCAAAATGTACCTTTATTTACAAAATATTCATTGCAAATCTCACAAAATATGTACAATGTTTTGGGAGACTTTTGGGACATCCTATAGTAGAAAATACACAGACAATGTATTCATATCTCTAGGGCTGAAAAAGGCCTACCTAACCCACTTGGACAGTATATGTAAAAACATGGTGATAAATACATTTTGCTAAAAACTATGGTATCATACTTCTAATATTTTAGTGTATAAGAAAAATGTAGAGAGGCTTTAAGATACTCACCCATAAAATATTGAATAATACAGACAAGTCCAATTAGAAATGTAGTAAGAAAACCACCTGTTCATAGACAGAAATTCTACTCTGTACTTAGGAATAGTTAGCTGCTGAGTCTACAGTACTGATCAGGAGACATGAGGTTCTGACTGTCATGAAGGCTATGTTCTAATAATGGAGACAAAATATAAATGAATAATTAGGATAATTTCAATTGTAAAGTTTATGAAGTAAATGAACAGGTAAAACTATAGACTCAGGTATATTAGAAAGATTCTGCTTGAAGTCACATGTTGATCTAAAACTTAAATTAAAACTTAAATTATAAGATGAATTCAGAATGCAAAGATTTAGAGGAAGAATATTCAGACATCATATGGTTATGGAAAAATAGGTATGAGTTGATAAAGTCTCAATGAAGATGAGATAAACTGAAATTAAATAATAATATGCATTTAGAATAGTCTTTTATAGTAGAAACCAATAAGATTGGGTAACTAAATAACTGGATACAGGGGATAAAGAAGAATAATTATGTAAACAAAATTTTAATATGAGAAAGCGGAGAAGATCTAATTATTGAGTGTCTAGAATTTTAATATACATTTCAAAATAAGTTTTTTGACATTAAAACCAAAATTACGTGGTAGAATTTATTTAACATATGGAAAACAGTGGCTTTGAGCTGTTATGAGCTATCATAAAATGATAAATTATCAGAATGCGAATTTTGCCGTGATTCTTGTTGAGGCCTGAGCAATATGTAAAGGTATCATTGATACAGAGAAAAAAAAAGAAAGAAAAGAAAGTTAACATATACACAGAATAGGTTTTATTTTATACATCTATATTGGAGTCCTTACGTGGCCATTGCAGATGGATAACAGATTAAGAGAAGCCCAAAGCTATGATGATGTGACTAAATCCTAGAATAGAGAAAGTTCAGACAAGAAAACCAGATGCCTTTGGTAATGCTTTTTCTGGGCAGTATATGGGCCTGAAAATAACATTTATTCAAAAGAAGCACTATAAGGGCGGTGCCTGTGGCTCAAAGGAGTAGGGTGCTGGCCCCATACCCCATATTGCAGCGGTGGCAGGTTCAAACCCAGCCCCTGCCAAAAAACTCAACAACAACAACAAACCCTATATTTTGTTAAGCTTATTTGCCATTTGATTACCCTTCATGATTATTTCGGTATTTTCCAAATGCATGGCATATTACTAGGGATAATCAAAATTTTGAGGAAAGCTGATGATATTTGCCTTATCTGAATGTTAAAACTCTTAGAAAAGTTCTGTTGGATCAATCTATTTGAAAGAAAAGAATATGATTAGATGTGAAACTGGCTTTATTTATAGTAGTTACAGGAAGTGGAGGCGATCTTAGTTCTTAAATAATACTGGAAATTAAAATGTTTAATAAAATAAAACAATTTAAACAATTCACTTGGAGCAATTTATGAGGAGAATGATACAATGGAAGAAACTACAATATTATTGGGAAAACATTTGTGATTTTGGGGCACAATTAACACTATTCTGAGTAATTTGCATGGAAGAAAAAGCAATGGAGGATTTGAGAATTCAAGGAAGATTCAACATTGGAAGCGATAGCAATCTTTTTCTCCACCTAGACAATTGTATTGGAAGAGGCTGGATGACGCATCTTGCGAGCTTTAGAAAGAGGCTTGTGTAATAAATGGCAGTTAACTTCTGTTAATGTCAAGACTCAGCTTAGCAATAGCAACCTATCTCCACTCTCTAGTCCTGTAACAGGCAGCTCCTGGATCAGCTAGTCAAGTCTTTCAGGAACCAGATGGGGCAATAACAACTTTACCCTCAAAATATTGTGGATTTGTGTCCTGCTCACTTACTGCTGCTTCTTATTACAGAAATGAAAGCACAGGCATATGTGGCCATTTTTGCTCCCCTCTTCCATGTTGAGAGACCCCCTTGGTCTCTCCCTTCTGTGGAGGATTGAAAAGGCCAGCATCTTATCCCTGCATTTATTTCTTTTGTTTTACTTTTGGGAGCCAGACATTAAAGTCTAAGATATTTAAAAGTTACTGCAGAAACACATGAAATTAGAAATTCACCATACATTCCCAGAAGACAGCAGAGAGTCAGAGAAGACCTGAGACTTTAGTTCATACCTCAGACTCATCCTGAGCAGAGAGACAATTTTCAACAATAAAGGGAGGAAAAAAAGGAAAGAAAATTCGGAAGAAGGGGCAAATCCTGATTGCCAGGTTCCACTCCTATGAGATTTAAATGTCCAGTTCTAACAAAAAAAAATTATAATACATATAAAGAAAGGAAGAAAGTATAGATCATTCAAATGAAAAAGAATTAAACCAACAAAAACTGTCTGTGGGAAATGCCAAATGACACATCTGCTAAACAAAGTCTTAAAATAATTGTCTTTCAGATACTCAAAAAACTAAAGAAAAATTTGGAGAAGGAAAAAAAAATGATGTATGAACAAAATGAATATATCAAAAAAAGAGGTAGAAACCCTAAAATTAAAAAAAAGAATGAAATTCTAGAACTGAGAATTATATTAATTTAAATTTTAAAAAATCTAGAGAAATTTAAAGACAGATTTGAGTAGGTAGAAGAATTAATAAACTTGAAGATAGATTCATAGAAATTATTGAGTCTGAGGAAAAGAGAAAAAAATGATTAAAGAAAATTAAACATAGTCTAAAGTTCATGAAAGACACCATCAAGCAAATAAAAATACAGATTGTGGGAGTTCTACATAGAGAAAGAAAGCAAAAGAAAGGAGTATTTGAAGAAAGAATGGATGAAAAATGTCTAAGTTTGATGAAAAACATGAATATAATTTCTACCTTTAAGAAGTTTAATTAACTCCAAGTAGGATCAGTTCAAGAGATCCACAACAAAACATATTGTAATCAAATTGTCAAAAGCCAAAGAGAAACCTTAAAAGCAGTGAGATCATGTACAAGGGATCTTCAGTGATATTATTAGTGGATTTATCATCAGAAATTTTGGAGGCTAAAAGGCAGTAGACCAATATACAAGTATTTAAAGTGAAAACAAAACAAAAAAACTGTCAACCGAGAAACCTGTATCTGGCAAAACTAAGATGCAAAAGTGAGAGAGAAAAACATTCCAAGGTAAACAAATGCCTGGGGAGTTTGCTACCATAAGACCAACCTTGAAAGAAACGCAAATGGAATTCATGTAAGTAAGTTGAAAGGAGAAAACACTAGACAGTAAAACAAAGCCATATAAACTAATGAAATAAATGTTACATAAAGGTGAATATTACCTTCTGAACACCCAAGACTCAAAAGCCAACTCAAGGAACAAATTTACCAGGGGCTATGCCATTCTTTTCCTTATGAAATTCTTATAGATGAACACCAAAAAATTGAAACTGATGAATAGTAGTGCTAGCAGTAATCAAGATTATCTTCCACTCAGAATGAGAGTTTTGTTTTTTCTAGATTTTTTGTTTGTTTTAATAAGATCAGATAACACAAGCACTCTGGGAGGCCAATGTGGGTGGATCGATTGTCTGAACAAAGGACTTCAAGACTACTCTGAGAAATAGTGAGACCCCCATCTCTACCCAAAATAGAAAAAACTAGCTGGGAATTGTGGCCGGCACCTGTCGTCCCAGCTACTCGGGAGGCTGAGGCAAAAGGATAGCTTGAGCCCAAGAGTTTGAAGTTTCTGTGAGCTATAATGCCATGGCACTTTATCCAGGGTGACAGAGTGAAACTGTCTCAAATAAATTAAATAAAACAAAATAAATAATGAAATAAATAAATATCAGATTCTGAAAGCACTCTTAAAAAGGACCTTAATTCCTTGAAGTCTTGATGTCCTTTTGTCCCCCCTAATGTGCATTTAATATGTTTTGCTAACAATGTATTGCTAAGTTTGTTATTTTGATTTTTTATTTATCGAGGGTATTTATATATTTCTAAGTATCCATTTATGTATTTATAAGGTTTGATGAGGTTTCATAAAAGTAAATTTCTGAGGCATGAAAGTATAAGAATTCAAGAAGAAAATGTTGGAAAAACCCTTATAGATGTCTATCTAGGCAAAGAATTTATAAACAAGACCTCAAAGGCAATTACAGTACAACAAAAATTAATCAAGGGGACCTGATTAAACTAAAAATCTTCTGCACAGTTAAGGAAACTATCAGTGGAGCAAAGAGACAACATACAGTTTGGGAGAAAATATTTGCACGCTATAAACTTTGCTCATTACAATTATACAAAGAAAGTACCATCATTACCAAACTTCACCACATTACCAAGAGTGGGAGGACTAGTCTAAGGTCAAGTAGGTAACAAGTGATATAAATATTCTCTAATAATGTTAAGAAACAAAAAGGGTTATTTTTCAACCCAAATATAGATCTGGTGACATGCATTTTCTAAATGCTTATTATAGCACAAAGAAGGTATGTAAAATACAACATACGTATTTCATTTGGGTGTGATACTTAGAGGCAGAATAAAGTAGAAAAAGTGTCACTGCCTGTATGTCTAGAATGTTGCCCTATAATTGCAGTTTCCTATCCATTATAGATTATCAGAACTTTTCAAAGACTAGAGACATTTATATTTTTGAATACAGTATATGAAACAATCCTTACCTTGATAAAATGCTGTGAAACTCAGGAGTTTTATTTTAGATTCATTTTTATATGCTAGAGTTCCTAGAACTTGTGTAAAAAAAAAAAATCACTTCTGGGCAGTGCCTGTGGCTCAATGGGGTAGGGCGCTGGCCCCATATGCTGAAGGTGGTGGGTTCAAACCCAGCCCCAGCCAAAAAAAAAAAAAAATCACTTCTCTAGGTGTTGTAATGTTTCGATTCAATTAGTGCTGTAAATCCCATAACATTATTCTTATTCTTGACTTAATTCTACAGTAAAGTACATAAGACATTTTTTATAAAACTTCAAAATCTGGAGAGAAAGGCTGAAAATGATTAATTTTTAAATTATGTGTCCTAAAATTAAATGATGTGAAGAGGTAATAACCTCATGTATCAATTTTAACATTATGAGGGATGGCTATTTTTTTCTTTGCCTATTAAAACTCACAAATGAAAGATCAAGAAAGATTGCAACAGCTTTGTAAAATGACTTAAAATCAGATATATCCTGTTAGTTAACATTCAGAAATATATAATTACCATCAAGCCATGTAATAATCTTATCTTCAAAAACAAGGCAAAAGGAGTCTGAATTCTGAAGCTTGACCAAAGTGGTAAAAGAACATTTTTTAGCTTATAAATTAGTCACTAATTGTAACATAAATCTAAACCAGGAAATAATAGTGTGCATTTGAGAATTTGAAACAGAATCATGTTTCCGTTTCTAAAAGTTTTCAATCTTTTCTATTCTTGTACAATACATTTTTAAAATAAGGTTAGCAAAACACACACTACCCAGAAGTCTGAGGAATGCTTTGTCAGGAAATATGCAAAGGAATGGCTGAAATCTGGACGTGTAGTCTATGAATAAGCTGTTATGATAGGAAATACATCAGTTGGAGGAGACTCCTTGTCAATATTTTCAACACGATCACAAATAGATTAATGCATTATCACATTTAGGTTGTCAGTGTTCTATGGAAATATTATTTTCTCGAAACTGTGCAAAATTCTTTTCTAGTCCATCTTTTATGCATGTAACAGTGAAGTTATATATTTTGAAAAAATTGTTTTCTGGAAGACAGATAAGCTCTTTTAAGCTTTTGATAGCTTGTATAAATGTTTGCCTTGAAGCTGTAGATATATAGCACAATTCATGTCTTTTTGAACGTATTTCAAAAGTAGAATTCTAAAGTGTAAGTAAAGGGCCCTATACCGGATCAAGCATATTACAGTACTGAAGGATATTCACATCATTTTGAGATTTACAAAGGGTTCTAAAGAGTATAACAATTACATGTAAAATTTTAAGGATGAATCAGAATTAGGACCAGCAGATGTAGCTGGGGAGAATAACAGAAACTGATCCCATACCTCTTCCTTCTCACTTCATGGAACTTTGGGGAAGAATAAAATAAAATGTAATGCTTTATGAAATGTTTGACACTATTTAAAAGGTAAATATCTAATTAGCTTCTTTTATATTTCTATGATATTAGAGTATTTATTAATAGATTGGTAGATGCACATATAAATTATTACAATGTGATTCCTTTGAAAAAATGCCAATATTTCACACATGAACTGGTTTGTAGATATTTTACATAATTTGGAGGTTTTCATCTGATATTAATTTTATTACTCTTGTTTTACATAAGAAGAAACAAAGTTTCAGCTAGTTTAATAACAAACACATTGAAAGAGTTGAAAACAAAAACAACATATATCTTTTTCTCTCTCTCTTTTTTTTCCTCTGGAAGAGTAAGAGTTGTCTTGGGCCACACTTTAAGTTCATAAGCATTAAGAAAGCTGATTGGCAAAAAAAAAAGAGAAAAAAAGACAGAAAAAGAAAAAGAGACCCTTACATACCTTTTGTAAATATCTGACACCACCTATAAGCAAAAAACATCTTGACAAAGTCATTAATCCAGCCCGTGGGCTGCAGGTCAAACACTCCTGATAGATTTTTTTCCCATTTCACTACAGCTACCTCCCAGTGAAACCGAATGTGCAGGAACAGGTGAAAACCTAGTTTATCCATCGCCCACATCCTATGACAAATCATTAAATGAACCCAGACTACCCTAGATAAAATTTAATTTTTTGTATTCTTCCATTAAATTATTGTATTATTCCATTAAACATTCCATGAAAACATACATTTATATAATAATTTGTTTTTTATTTTTATTTATTTATTAATTTATTATTAAATCATAGCTGTGTGCATTAATGTGGTCATGGGGAACCATACACTAGTTTCATAGACCATTTGACACATTTTCATCACACTGGTTAGCATAGCCTTCCTGGCATTTTCTTAGTTGTTGTGCTAAGACATTTACATTCCACATTTGACCAGATACTATATAATAATTTGTTCATGGACCCCATTATGGTGGCCATGTCTTCATAATGGACTTGACTCTTCCTATTCTGAAGGAGTAAAGTCTATTTGATAGTAAACCCAGTAGATATTCTTACTCTAACAAGGGCACGGATTCCCCAAACTTAGGCTACTCTTTCTGGGAACATTAACTCTAACATTAGGAAACAGTTAAATCTATTACTAGTTATATTTATCCATTGTTTCTCAAAGCTAAAGACAGGTTAGGAAATGTACTTTTAAACCTTCTGAATGTCAGACTCAAAAGGTAATTAAAACTAATATTTGGTATTAGTTTTCTAATTATCACTAGATAAGTAAATCACTAAGCATGAATATTTTTAGGCAATGATAGAGGTGCTACTAATAATCTTGAGTTTTTTTCCAACGTCACTAACCCTTCAGAAGAAATCTAAAGGAAAACCATAATTCTCTGCTTTGAGTCATGGTAGAGTGAAAATTAGTACCAAAATAAAAATTGTCAAGACACATAATTCTTACTTATAAAACTGGAGTAATCACGATATATATGATACATCCAATATAATTTCCAAAATTTCAAAACACGACCTTCATACAAACATAGAATAGTTAATTGTCAAAGATATGTATTTAGCATATTCATTAATTAAGGAATCATAAGATGGTAAAGGTGGTTCAAAAATAATTTGATAGGCAGATTTACATAATCATCTAGTCAAAAAAAAGTTAAAGGAAACATGTTAATAGATACAAAACTGGTTAATGTTCTACAGTGCTATAACATTAAAATCATTTTTTTTTTTTTAACGAGGCAGAAATCCCCAAGGGAACATGTGACTCTATCATATCCGGATGCTAATCACACTGTAGACAGAAGAGATGGCAAAGATGAGCACAGATGCATTTTCTTACATAATAATATCTCAGAGATCTTATTATGCAATGCTCCATATGACACTAGAAAATAATCTCACCTTGCCTTGTTTATAAATATGGAACACACAGACACATACAAATACAAATGTACATTTTTCCACTCAAATTGTACACACAGTAAACTCTACGTGGTGAAGACAGAAAAATGTTTAAATACATGTAACTAATCACATCGGAAATTCCAAATAAAATTACATAACACTTTAAGGAGCAATGAAAGTCATTGTAATTTATCATATATACAAAAATGACCTTGCTTATATTCACTTCATATCAAACTACAGAAAACACTGAATAAAAGTTTAAATTGAATATAAGAAGAGAAATGTTGCACATTTATTTTTCTAAAAAGGACACAGAAGAAATGTTTCATCCAAACATTAACATCGAATATGTTTGTAATGATAAACTGAAGAGCGAAATCGTTAGAGTAATAGGTAACTTCAGAATAATGTCTATACTATATATTAGATTGATTAAATTTTTTACCCATACATAAATATACTCAACATAAATGTTTGCTAATAATTATGATTGAAAGACAATTTCCAATATATATAGTCAATTGTGCTTGATGAAAGCCATCATAAAAAGAGTCATATAGTCATTGTTTTTATATGTGTCTTATAAAAGTTGAGTTGAATATTTTTCAATTCCAGTTACTTGAACAATTTTGGTATATTTTCTAATTTTCTCAAAAATTTAAAATATAATCAACATAAAAAATGTTTGGTTTTATTTTTTAGGAGGGGCAGTGCCCATGGCTCAAAGGAGTAGGGTGCTGGCCCCATATACCTGCCCTGGCCAAGAACTGCAAAAAAAAAAAAAAAAAAGTTTTGGCAACTTACCATATTTTTAAAAATAGCAAATTGAGTACTAAAATGTAATGCACACAAAAGTAGGGTAAATTAATAACTATTTAGAGAAAATTACTATACATGTGATCTGTTATATTTGCACTCTACCAACAAATGTTAACAGGTATCAGTTCCTCCTTTATAATGTTTATTTTTATAGATGCATAGAATTTACAAATAAATAATGCAGAATTATATTTTCCCAAATACTACAGTTAGAATAGAGACAATGTCATCTCTATGGTATATTGAACCAATTTTTTATAGGAGAAAGTTGGGTAAAATAGTTATTTTATAACATTTATTGTATTGTCATCTTGAAATTGTTTATACCTTATTTTATTTTTTTATTTTTAATTTCTACCCAGCAGGTGAGTCTAATGAAATGGGTAGTTTGAAAGATCATTTGACTCATATAATTATTCCTGACACTTTGTGACTTTGTGGTGTGAGCTATTCTCACTGATGTTAGGTGCTATCACAAAGCGGTTTTAATTTGCATTTCTCTGATGATGAGGGATGAAGCCCATTGTTACATGTATTTGTTGGCCGTTCCCCTCTCTTTTCGGGAGTGTTTCCAGAAATGGCTCTATTCATGTTGCCTGCCCATTGTTTAGTTTGTCAAAGATAGATGGTGCTATAACATTGGTTTCATCTCTAGGGTCTCAATTCTGATCTATGGCTCTATTTTTTGTGCTAGTATCATGTTGTTTTAAGCACAGTAGACTTACAGCATAACCTGAAGTCTGGTAATGTGATGCCTCCGGATTTATTTTTATTTCTGAGAATTGGATTGTCTATTTAGTTTTTTTCTGGCTCAATATGAATCAAATAACTATTTTTTCAAGTTTTTCAAAGTATAATGTAATGTATACAGCTATGATTTAATAAATGGTGATGTTTTAATGGGGATTGCATTAAATCTGTAGGTCACTGGGTAGTGCAGAGATTTTAACAATACTGATTCTTCCCAGCCCTGATGAGGATCATATTTTCCATCTGTTAATGTCCTCTGCTATTTCTTTTCTCAGGATTTCATAGTTCTCTCTGTAGGGGTCTTTCACATCCTTTGTTAAGTATATTCCAAGGTATTTCTTTTTCTTTGAAGCTGCCCAGAAAGGTATTGGGACTTTGATTTGGTTCTCAGCTTCACTGTTGTTAGGGTATGTGAAAGCTATTGATATGTAGGCATTGATTTTTGTATCCTGAGATGTTTCTGTATTTCTTGATCACTTACCAAACTCTTATGGCTAAGTCCCTGGGGTTTCCTAAGTATAAAATTATATTATCAGCAAACAGCAAGGATTTGACCTTCCTCTGTATCCACTTGGATACATTTGATATTCTTCTCTTGCCTGATTGCATTGGTTAGGACTTCCAGCCCTATGTTGAATAAAAGTAGGGGCAACAGTGGACATCCTTGTCTAGTTTCAGTTCTAAGTGAAAATGCTTTCAGTTTTCTCCATTCAGCATGATATTGGCTATGGACTTGTCAAAGATGGTGTCTATTAGTTTAAGAAAGTTCCATCTACACCTATTTTCTTTCTTTCTTTTTCTTTTTTGAGATAGAGTCTCACTAATGATGTCCTCAATGGATTGTAGCTCACCATAACCTCCAACTCCTGGGCTCAAGTGATCCTTTTGTCTCAGACACTACAGATGCCTGCCACAGTGCCTGGCTAGGTTTTAGAGATGGGGTCTCACTCTTTCTCAGGCTGGTCTCGAACTCATGAGTTCAGGCGATCCACCTATCTTGGCCTCCCAGACTGCCAGGATTACAGGTATGAGCCACTGTATCCGGTCTCAAAGTTACCATATTAATTCTTAGTTTTTTCTTAAGAAAATGAAAGAAATGCTTAAAAAATACAAATCAAAAAAATATTTTATAGAATTATAAACAGTGTTAAATAAAATTATTAAATGTTTATAAGCTTTGACAAGCTTTATGTGTTCAGTCTTATTTGATATGTAGTTAACAAAATAAATTGCTAACTAGCAGATAAAGATACACACTATCAATAATTTTATTTATTTTTTAAATGGTAAACACTGTAACTTTCTTTTATGTTTAAGAGATGAAAAAACTGAATTGGAAAGATAGTCGTTTTCCTTTTTTCTTTTTTGCCAAAATGATACTTTGTCTCTTCCATACTTTTCAATGTATTCTCTAAAGATACATTAATTTTTGGTCATATTTTACTTCTTTAGTTTTTTTCTCAAATGATTTAATTAACATGTAACATCAATTTGGTGCTTTCAAAATTACTTGATTCAAGTAACATTTTATTTAATATTTTTGTCTGAACTTTTGTTTTCAGAGTGGAGTGTTATAGATAGTATACATGTTTATGAACATTGTATTATTATTTTTCTTTCTTTTTTTTTTTTGCAGTTTTTGGCAGGGGCTGGGTTTGAACCCACTACCTCTGACATATGGGGCCGGCGCACTACTCCTTTGAGCCACAGGCACCGCCCTGAACACTGTATTATTATACTATCCTCCTTTGCATGTTTTAATTTATTCCTTGTTATGCTGCAATAGTAACCTGTTCATATAGGGAGAATCTCATAACAATTAGGCATGATGGCCCAAAAAGACATGCTGTTTTTACAAGTGAACCCTCAAACACCATGCGTTTCTCTCCTTTCATTTCATACAAACCATTTTGATGGTTAATTAACCTTTACTTCTGAATTTCTGTGATATATCAATTTAAAAAAGAAATCTTTGACACAGCATTGGCTAAATTTTATGTCTTTAAGTATAGTTTGCTATTTTACAGTACTACTTCAGCCAGAGTAAACATTGCATTTTAAAATTTTATGGAAGTAATTTATAGTGTTGGCGGGCTCAAACTTGATCTCATGGCAGCAAAATTTTATGTTTCCATTTCAGCAAGACTGCCTAACACAATAATATCAGGCCAGCAAATCTTAAATATAAGTTAAGCTAACATGATCCATTGCCTTATAAAGCTAGAGTACCCTGTGGACTTCTGCTGAATATGCCAAGTGATTTTTCAAAATTTAATCATCCTAAATGTCAGATCAAGGTGCTTTTGCTGTCATTCTTTAAAACGGGGGCAAAAATCCCAAGGGTGCCTGCAAGTTATAGAGAATGCCTCTTCATAACATTTGTATTAAATAAACAAAATCCTTTCTAATCACCATTCATTTTGCTAGTTACAGTAAATAAAACAAATAATAATACTATAGAGCAAATTCAAAACAAATAGTTGTTTTTTTTTTTAAAGTAAAAATATTGGCATCTTCCCAGCAAAACACACATTTTGTAAAACCATCAGGTCAATTTGACTTTCTCTGCTGGTCATTCCTAGTTCTCCTGGCAGAAGTTTGGCAGCTTTAGAAACACATAATTTACTATTATCACAAAAATTAGTATTTTGAAATTGATTCTTTAGAAAAGCTAAAGTCACTTTTCTTAAGTTAACTGTTGCTCATATAAATATTGTTATACAAGCATATGTACAAGCAAGCTGCACATATAAATAATATTGTTACACAAGCATATATACAATCAACTTCAGAGTTGTATTCTGAAAGCACAAAATTATTGCATAAACCATCTGCTGAGAAACTATTGCTTTTTATAAATGGCAGATACATTTTACACATAGAGTACTAAATACAAATTTTACTATCAGAATTTTTCATGTAATATGGTTTGTATTTTTGAAAACTATTATCAAAGAACTTACAAGCATAAATATTAATGAAAGAAAACCTTAACCGGCACACCAAAAAGAAAAACAACAAATAATAATATGATTTTAAAACCATAATTATTTAACTAAGTAATCATGTATAAAATCACCAAACCTGTAGCATAAATTATGTGCAATTATTGTGCTTACATATCAGGTATTTACTAGATGTGCTAATGATGCAGATTATTAAATTTGCAGATTACAGTATATTTACCTGTATATATTCTGATATTTATTTGAATTAATGAAATTTGTCTCTGTTGATGATTTAACAGCATTGAGGAGAAGATTTCTCTTATTTTTTTTAGCTAGGTTCCTTTTGTATAGTACCGTGGACCACTAATAGATTTGTAATGAAGCGACTGGTTCTGTTTCCTGTGACTTTGTTTATGTATTAGGTGAACTTGGACAGTTCCTTGATTCCCCGTGAGCCTCAAGTATTCTGTATCTTATGTGGTGGTTTTACCTGACCTACACAGTATTCATAAAAATCAAATGAGATAAGACATTTGAAAATAATTTAAAATTTTAAATCACTATGCAAATATATATTGTTTAGTACAGTTATTAGGCAAGACTTCATACAATTTCCTGACAATAAGTTACTTCTGTTCACTTCTAGAAATGTAGGAGAAATATGTAGTGTGTGTCTCTAAGACTCACAAGTGGCATGTTATGTTCCAAAAGGACACAGAAATAAATGTGACCTTGAAGAACCTTTCTGAAATCACAGTAGTATTACATGAGTCTTCATCCCTGTCCTCTGTACAAAGGTAAAGAGAAACTTCTTAAAGACACCTATTTTATAATAGAACTTCATTCTCAGCTTTCTAATTCTGTGAGTCCACATTTTGTGAGATATATAGGATGGTTCTTATTTGAAAATGTCTTGGAAATAATAATTATGTAGAGGGGTGAAAATCCTGGTGAATTTCTAAAGAAAGAACTGAGAAGAAATCCTGTGTTTCACTTTAAATGTTTACTGGAAAATATCTTTTAAAACACAGAAAAGCAGAACATTAGATTACCAGCACAGGGAACATCGTGAGAGGTCATTAAGTCTGCCCCCCATTACGCCCAGGTGTTAGAGGATGCAGAATATTCTCACTCACCCATGGTGTTAGAATGCTATTTTCTAAAGTGGAGCAATTTAGAGAGCTGGTACTGCTCAAAATGATACGGCATGGATCCAACACTCACTGCATAATTGCTAAATAGTTTTCTGCAACTGGCACTCCAAATATTTTGATCCTACTCAGAGAAGGTGATTACCTTGGGCTGTACCATACCTTTCCTGCTCAGTAGTTACTTGGCAAAGTAGGTTTAATGCTTACAGCAGAATTTGAAAGGCTAGAGCCATTTTTATTGAGTCAGAACTATGAAAGCACAGGAAAAAGCTAAGGCATAAAAATCTATTTCTCTGCAACATGTAAAATGTATTATCCATTAAGGATTGTGTTTTTCATATTTTAGTTCCAGATGGCTTGGATCCCGTTTAAAGAGCAAATTATGAAAAACGGTGAGCACCCTAACCCTTTTTTGTTTGTTTTTTTAACTCTCATTTAAGGCCAAATGTTACTAGACTTTGGAATCTTGATGTGATCCTGTAGTTTTTGTAAACTTAATTTGAAACCTGAGAAAGAGTGAGACTTTCTCTCTACCAAATATAGAAAAAATTAACAGGGCCTGGTGATTGGTGTTTATAGTTCCAGGTACTTGGCTACTCAGAAAGCTGAGGCAGGAGGATCTCTTGAGACCAGAGGTTGAAAGTTGAAATGAGCCATGACAATGCCACTCCACTGTATTCTAGCCAGGTGACAGAGGGACAGAGCAAGACTCTGTCCCCCTCCCCCCCAAATATATATATATATATATATAAAGAAAAAGAAAAACTTAATTTGAGTCCTGCTTCTATTTAAAGAAGACCATTGGAACCTACTAATGAAAATTCATTTCTCCATTTAGTAAGCATTTCCTACAGTGTAAAAGCTTTTCTAGATATATTCTTTAAATACCCTACTTTATTGAGGTACAAAACTCAATAAAGTTCATACTTTCATGGGGGTTGGCAAATGCATACTACTGTATAGCTGATATCAACCTATAGGACATACATTCATGTTGAAACATTCCCAGACTGCAGTGCAGTTTCTAGCATATTATAAATGAATTTCTTTTTTGAGTTGTAAGATTTCTTTATCTAACCTGTATATAAATCCTTTTTCACTTACTTATTTTTATCAAATATTCTTCTTGTGTGTGTCTTCATTTTCATTTTCTTAACAATGCCAAAACTGATTTAAAATATTTTGTTGTCCAATCTATATATTTTTCTATACATGGTTCATATTCTTTGCGTCCTAAGAAATATTTCTCCAACCAAATTTGTAAGTTTTTTCTATGTTCCTTTTTTTTTTTAATAACTTTAGTTCTTACATTTAGTCTATATCAATTTCATGTCGGTTTTTGTTATGCTGTAAGATACATGTCATACTCAGAGTGGGCCATGCTAAGAAAGTAACAGCCACTGAATAGCTGAACAAGCATCTATTTCTCACGGTACTGGAATCAAAGAAGTCCACAGTCGGGTGCCCATAGATTCAGTTTTTGGTGAATGCACTCTTACTGTCTGTTATAAGAATAGCTAATTTTATAAATTCTTGGTAGAAATACCACCGAAGTGATTTGTGTCTGTGGTTTTCTATGTGAGAAGGTTATTACATATAAAACATTGAAGTCCGGGCGGTGCCTATGGCTCAAAGGAGTAGGGTGCCAGCCCCATATACCGGAGGTGGTGGGTTCAAAAGCAGCCCAGGCTAAAAACTGCAAAACAACAACAACAACAACAAATAAAAACATTGAAGTCCATTTCTTTTCCTTGATATGAGGAAGTTGTAATTATCTATTTCTCCTTGGATGAACTTTTCCTTGTGTGACTTTTAACAGCTTTTCAGTTTTATTTAATCATTCAAGTTTAAAATTGTCCTTTATATGCTTTTATGATTATTTTAATGGCTGTTGAATCTACAATGATGTCCCGTTATTCATACTAGATAATGATAATTTCTCTTTTCTTTTAACTGATCCATATGGATGGATATTTATGAATTTTATATACTTTTTATTAAACTAGTTTTTGTTTTTTCTATTTTAATTTTCTGTATTATTTTTGTCTTCTTATTTTATTGTCCTAACTTTTACTACTACTGTCTTATTTCCTCTGATTTCTTAGTGTTTAATTGTTCTGCCGATGTTAGTTTTTAAGGTCTTTGTATAGTTTATTGGTTTCAGAGCTTAATTTTTTCTTCTAATGTATGTATTTAAAGATATAAATTTCCCTATAACAACTGATTAATCTGTAGCCCAGAATTTTAGTATGTTGTATTTTATTTTTGATTTAGATAAAAATATTTTCTAATTTCATTAGTTATTTCTACTACGACACATTGACACCTAGATTACTTAAATATTGAGCAATTTAAAATATTTTTCTCACTAATTTCTACTTTAATTTCATTATCATTAAAAAATATCTATTGCATAATTTTTACATTTTTACTTCATTGAAATTTGTGTTCTGGCCCCAAATATGGTTTTATAATTATATGGAATATTTCTCACACAGCTCAAAATAAAGTGTATGCCCCTGTATGAGAATTGATTTACCCATAAAAATCAATTAGGTAAATTTTGTGATTATATTTTTTAGGCAGTTTAGAGACTTATTAATGTTGTGATTTATTTGCTTAACAGATACCAAGAGATAGGTTAAAATCTGTGACCTCAGATTTTGTTACTTCTCTTTACACTTGTTTAAGTTTCTACTTTAAGTATTTCGAAGCTCTGATATTAGGTTTCTATATTTGTAACATGTTTATGATCTCTTGATGAGTATTTCCTTTTATCATTTTGAAATGTTTTTCTTCATACCTGGTAATATTTCTTTTCATCAGGTGTTTGCTATCTGACATTAATTTAATCATACTAGGTTTCCTTGGTTTATTTCAGTGTTTAAATGGATATATTCATTTCCTTATGTTATTTTCCTGTATTTTATTTTAAAGTTGGTTTTCATTGACAGAAAAAAAATATCAAGATAACAAGGAGATTTTTCACATTACTGACACAATGTGTCCTATTGTTAACATCTTACACATTTTGGCACATATATTAATATTAATGAACCAATATTAATATGTTCTTATTAACTAGAATCTGTAGTTTGCTCAGCTATCCTGAAGTTTTACTTAACATCTTTATACTATTCCAATATCCTATCAAAGACAAAACATTACTTAGAGTCATAATACTGTTGTGGTAACTTTTTTCAAATGTTATGTATTCTAATATGTGTGTAGTGTTTGGTTTGAAATCTTCATTTTGCTTTCATTTTGAGAGATATGTTAACTGAGTATAGAAATCTACATTGAATTTTTTTCCTTTTCTATTTTGAAAGAGTTACTCCATCATTTTCTGATTTGCTAAGTTTTTGATGTGAAATCTTCCACCATTTTTATCTGTGTGTGTTTGGGTATAGTGGTATGCCTTTCTCATGTCTTTTAAAAAAGACTTTCCTGCTGGGTGTGGTGTCTCAAACCTGTAATCCTAGCACTTTGGGAGGCAGAGGTGGGTGCATTGCTTGAGCTCAGGAGTTTGAGATCAACCTGAGCAAAAGGGAGTCTCTGTCTCTAAAAAAATAGCCAGGCATTGTAGCCAGCAACTGTAGTCCCAGCTACTGGAGAGCCTGAGGCAAGAAGATTGACAGCTCAGTTCCAAGAGTTTGAAGTTGCTGTGATCTATGATGCCACAGATCAGAGGTGAAAAAGTGAGACTCTGTCTTGAAAAGAAAAAAAGGATTTTATCACTGCTCTACTGGGAGTGAGATTTTGATTTGTGTGGCTATAGGTTTCTTTGTTTATTCTCTTCAAAGTTTATTTAATACCTGAGGTGTGCAGATTTTCATTTTTCATCAGGTTTGGAAAACAATTCAGGCATTTATATACATATAATTTGTATTTATATATACATATTATTTTCTCTTTCTTTTCTGGACTCTCATTGGAACTTTTTCATCCTTCTAGTCACTGCTTCATAGCTCTCTGCCTCTCCATGCACTTTTAGGTCTCAGACTTTATGTGTCATAGTTTTCTGTTATTATTTACAAACTTACAGAACCTTTAGAACAAGTTTCCATTGGGTGCTACGGGAAGGCTGCACATAAAGCCTAACATTGGCGATCAGTGCCCCCAGTGTAGAACAAATGCAACTGAGAAGATCAAATTTTTCTGTGAAGCAACTATTTTAAATCTGTTTTCTTTCAAGATATAGCAAAGATATGAAAAGGAAATTAATGAAAACAGAAATTCAAGGCTCTTTTATGGGAAATACTAAAGTTATTTTTATAGCAATGAGAATTATCCAGTATTAATGGGAAGATATAAATGATGTAGATAAAAAGTAGTTGCTGGGCATGGTGGTTTGTGGTCATAGTCCCAGCACTTTAGGAGGTGAGGGCAGGAAAATCTCAGGAGTTCAAGGCTATTGTGAACTATGATCACACTATTTTGCACTCCAGCCTGGGTAACAGAGCAAGACTCTGTCTTATAACATAAAAAATGGAGTAATAATAGGAAAAGTACTAGAATACAGGATTATGGAAATCAAACTATTATAACCCTTCTTCATAGAATGGGTATCTATTGGAGTAAAGATTCTAATGAATCAAAGATATAGTCCAGAGATTTTAGACTAGAAAGTTAATTATTTATCTGCAATATATGCGTTTATTGGACAATTCTTAATTCATTCAGCTCAAGATAGAATGAAAGCCTGGGGGAGAATAAATAGAAGTTTGGTCTGTTAGTTGTGGATAATTACTCTGTTCTCCCCAATACTTTTTCAATTGCCCTCTACCCAAGCAGCTCCTCACATGTGCTGAAAAGGCATGTGTAATTAATCTGAAATAGGATAATCAATGTGAGGACAGTAAAATTACCTAGTAAAAAATGTCAAGCACAGGCCTCTAGAGAGCAACTAGAGAAATCGTGGCCTTGTCTATACTAAACACAATTCAGAATTTAAAGGGTGTAGTGTATGTAACCTAAACCATTATCTATCCTCTGTGGGAAACTACTTGACTTCAATTTGATGAGCAGTCCTAAAATTGGCTTTTTATTCCTATAATTATATAGGAAACACTCAATCCACTTTATATGTCAAGGTCTTCACTTAATCTAATTAAAGCTGAGGCAAAGAAGCCTTTATTAGAAAGAAAAGATAGTGAAATGCAGAATGTCTTCCATAGCACACATTTAAAAAATCTTGATTTTTAGGGGAGTGGAATTATGAGTGAAATGTAAAAGGTACATAGAATTGTAAACTTTTGTTCTTCTCTGCCCCTCACACACAGACACACAAATATACATTGACACCAAAATAGAATTCATACAATTTTTTTTTTTTTTAGAACATGGCATTCTGTATTGAGAGATTACAATCTTGTTAAAAACTGCAAGAGTTTCTCACCATCGAGAAATGGGTAGTTTGGGGTAGTTACTGATCTGGTTTCCAGCGTTTGCTTCTTTGAATACAGTAGCTAGTATCTCAAAATCTAAGTCCAAGTCCAAAATATTTAAGACCATGAGGAAAAAGGTCTTTCAAAACAGCTTTTCAGCAGCAATGATAACAAAATTAGAGTCTCTCAATTTCTCAATGTCTCTTCCTATAGACGTTTAAGTAAATTAACACATATACAGAATGTACATAGAATCTACAAGAAACTAGCATAGAACTTGACTAAATATTAAAGGAAATTTACTTTTTCTCTTCTCCTCCATTTTGGATTCTATATCCACACATTTAAATGAAAATTTAAAATATTAATGTTTTTGCCATTATAGAAAAGCTTATTAGTTATTGAATGCCTAATGTGAAGTAACCAACAGAAGACAATACTGGCCTTTGAAAAGAGAATATGATTACTCTCCCATAATCTGAATGTCTATATTCAGTGAATCAATTAAAAAACACCCTGAAACTCATAAACTACATTAGATATTTTCTCCATCAATCTAGCCCTAGCTGTGGGACTACTGCATAAAAAGAAACAGGAAAGAATTAAAGACCATTTATGTGTTAACCAATTATTTTCAATGGTCTTTTAAAAGTCAGTTTAATTGACTATTGCAGTACTGGAAGGAAGTAATTAAAATAAAGGGTGAGAATTACAAATTTTTAATTATCTTCTCATAATAATAATTACATTCTTATGTGATCTCGAGTAGGTAACATTTTATTTGGATTGATTTCCTTCAAACAGATCTTCACCAAGTTAAACTTTAGAAATTTAATGCTGTGGCTTTCATTTTGTAATAAGAAGGCACACTTCACAAAGGCATACTCTTCAGAATTTACTTACCAAGGCAAGATTCTGATTTGTAAAGCCCTATGTTTTATTTTTTTTATTTACTTTATTTTTATTTTTTTATTTATTTGTAGACAGAGTTAGGCTTAAGTGATTCTCTTCCTCAGCCTCCCAAGTAGCTGGGACTACAGGCACCCACCACAATGCCTGGCTATTTTTTTGTTGCGGTTTGGCTGGGGCTGGGTTTGAACCCACCACCCTCAGTATATGGGGCCAGAGCCCTATTCACTGAGCAACAGGTGCTGCCCTTAGACTTATGTTTTAAAATGTTGATAATTATACAAATGTGTGAAGAAAGGTTATCTTTATGTGTGATCTACCATACAAATAACTTGGACAATTTTCTCTTTTTGATAGTCATATGGAAAAATACATATCTTATAAATATTTAATTTTATACAGTCCCACTTATTTATTTTTCTTTTCATTGCTTGTACTTTTGGTACACTATCAAAAAAAACATTGTCAAGATGAATGTGAAGGAGCTTTTCCTTTAGGAGTTTTATGGTTTCAGGCCTTACAACTTGGTCTTTTATGTGTTTGTTAATTTTTGAATATAGTGTGATGTAATGGTATATTTTGATTCTTTTGTATATGGATATTCGGTTTTCTCAACACTATTTATTAAAAAGACCTATCCTTTTCCCATCGTGCCACCTTCTTGCCATTGGTAAAAACAAATTGACTATAGATGCTTATTTCTAAAATTTCTATTCGGTTTCATTGGTCTATGAATGTCTGTGTCTATTTTATGTTGGTTACCATGCTGATTTGATTACGATAGCTTAGAGATAGATTTTGAAGCCATATGGTATGACACCTGGAGCTTTGTTCATTTTCCTCAAGATTGTTTTGGCTAGGGGGTCTTTTGTGATGCCAAATGAAGTTTAGAATTTCTTTTTTCTATTTCTGTGAAAATTTGCCATGGGTATTTTAATAGGTATTGTGTTGAATTCCTTTTGGGAGTATGGTTATTTTAACATTATTAGTGCTTCCAATCCATAAATGTGGGATATTCTTTCATTTATATGTGTCTTCTTCAATTTCTTTCATCAAAATATTACAGTTACTTTGATACCCTTCTTGGTTATAATTTGTTCCTCAGTATTTTATTTTATTTATTTTTATTTTTATTTTTATTTTATTCTGGCTTGTTGTCAGTGTGACTCCATTTCTGACTTGTTTGGTTGGATGGTCTGTCATTAGTAAATACAAACTCTACTGACTTTTTCATGTTGATTTTGAATCCTGCAACTTTACTGAACTCATTTATTATTTTTAGAGTTTTTTTGGCAGTCATTCAGGTTTCTATATGTGTCTGGGAGAATGTCATCTGCCCTCAGAGACAATTTTATTTCTTCCTTTTCAGTTAGGATGCCTTGTAATTCATTCTATTGCGTGGCTTTTCTCAGACTTCGAGTGCTATATTGCATAGAAGTGGCAAGAGCAGGTATGGTTGTCTTGTTCCTAATATCAGTTTTATTTGTTTAGAATACTTTCTCTGAATTTATTATAGCAATGTATGCTTTTGTCTTTTATCTTATTAAAGTAATATATCATATTTATTGATTTTTCTATGTTAAACTATCCTTGCTTTCCAGATATAAATCCCATTTGTTCCTGGTGAATGATCCTTTTAATGTGCTGATGAATTTGGTATGCTATTATTTTGGTGAAATTTTTATCTCAGATGTTGACCTGTAATTTTCATTTCCTGTAATGTTTTTGTTTGGCTTTGGTATCAGGGTAACACGTGTCTCATAAGATGAGTTTGAAAATGTGTCCTCCTCTTAAATTTTTTAGTAAATGTTGAGAAGTTATTTAAATGGTTGGTAGAATTCAACAGTGAAGCCATCAGCACCTGGACTTTTCTGAGAGACATTTTATTATTGATTCAAACATCTTACTCATTATTGATCTGTTCAGATTTTCTATTTCTTTATGATTCAGTCTTGGTAGATTGTATGTTTGTAGGAATTTATCCATGTCTTCTAGGTTTTTAATTTGTTGCTGCACAATTACACATCATAGTCTTTTATGATGCTTTGGGTATCTGTGGTATCAGTTACAATAAATCCTCTACCACTTCTGATTTTTATTTATTTGAGTCTTCTCTCCTTTATTTAGTCCTGGTGGAAGTTTGTTGATTTTGTTTACCTTTAAAAACATTTTTTTTTTATTGTTTCTGTTATAGTCTATTGTATTTACATCTGCTCTGATCTTTACTATTTCCTTTATTCTTTTAAATTTGGGTTTAGAATTTAAGTTGTAATTTTACATTTTTATCCAATTTAAAATGGAGAAAACATATCTTTATAAAATAATACAATATGGTAAAAAGTAAATATTTTTGAATCACAGTTTGCTATTTAAAAGAAGTAAATATTCTAAAATGTATAGCATGGAAACATAGTATTTGTTTATTACTGTTAGGAAAAGAAAACAAGTGGAAAATTTTAGCATATTATATACATGATTAATGTCAATTAATTATCAATTACTTTGTTGAGAGTACTCTGACATCAAACATCCTGCCTTGTATGTATAAATTCAAAACCCACTAACATGAACAGCTACTATTTTATTCTTCGTAAGTTATATTAACATTAACGAGCATTCAATAATAACATAAGGAGCTTAGGAAATCACTCATTTAAACTGTTACAAAATTAAAATTTGACAAGGATATAAATAATTATATAATTATACACAAGTACTATTACTAAGAAATAACAGAAAAGCAGAGGCGGAGCAAGATGGCAGCCGAGTAACAGCTTCCTTGCATCTGGGCACAGTGAGTCTGGGGATATAGGACTCCAGACATCTCTGGCTGGTGGGATCTGCCTATCATCACCCCTGAGAGGATACAGGGAGTCAGCGAGAGACTTCTGGACCCCAAGAGGAGGACTAAAACAGTGGAAAACCGGCAAGTGGTCGCTTGTGTTCAATCCGTCTAAACCCGCACGCAACTGTAAGTTCAGTAGCAGCAAGACTGCAAACCAGAAAGGCCTTACCTGTGAACTGTTTCGGTGTCTTTGGACTTGGCACTCAGCTGAACTGCCTTGGGGAGAGCCTGAGCGGGAGTGCGGAGAACTTTGGCCTTTGTCTAGGGCCCCAGTCTGAGCCGCTGAGCCAGACGGAGCTAATAGTGTTTGGCTCTGGGTCACAGGCAGACATTGTGAGCGATCTGCCCCGGCAAGCTCCACCCTCAGGGTCGCAGAGCTGGAATTGGGTGGGAGCTGGTAACCCAGCGACCAAGTAGCCTAAGGGTGAGGTCCGAGCCACCTTGCAGCCCTAACCCTCGGGGGCAGAGGGAGACCAGTTTTGACACACAGAGTAAGTGGATAGCCACTTCAGCAGTGATTCCAGCAACAAGCACTTCCCTGAGAAAGCTTCTGCTCAGTAATTGAACAAGTTCAAAGTGCCTTTTAAGTGGGCTGAAGAGAGATTTAGGGTGTCTACCTGCTGGGGTTTGAGAAACTAGCAGCCTCCAGTCGTATCAGAACTGTGATTAACATCTCATACCCCAGAAGACCACGTGTTGCCCAGACAATATTCAATAACATATACATACTGCTTTGTTTTTGGTTGTGGTTTTTTTTTTTTTTTTTTTGGTTTGGTTGTTTTTTTTTTTGTTTATTTTGATGTTGTGGATTGTTGTTTTGTTTTTTAAGTTCAACCTTTTCCATACAGATCCTTTTTCTTTCTCAATTTTCCTAGTTTAATTATAATTTCCCATTGCTGCCTATTTCAATAATTAGAACGTCATTTTTGTTAGTGTTTCTACCGCTATTATTTGGTTTTTCCAGCCAATTTTATCCCGTAAAGTTTTCTGTTTGCTTGTTTTGGTTTGATTTATAGCATTTTTGTCTTTCCTCTCTACTTGGTGGAGGTGGGGTACTGTGTCTGATCAGGTTAGCAAAGAGCTGCTGACCTCAAGGGAACCACCCAAATGGGCACCCCCAGAAGGTGTTTTTTTTTTTTTAAGGTTGTATCAAAGTACCCTACTGTACACCTATATTGCTCTGTCTCCCTCTTTCTGTGCCTCTCTTCTTTTTGTCAATATTCCTTATACCCACCCCATCTCCTTTCTCTATTTTTCTTTTTTTTTCTTATCACTCCGTCCTCCTTTCTTTCATCCCTTTTTTGCTCTTCAACCTTCTCACCCTTCTGGTCCTGTAACCCTTAGTCCACAGGCACGAAAACTTAAAGAGCAAGAGGAAGTGAAAGAAAATTAGGGCAAGGAAACAGATAAAAGAAATCACTCATGAGGAAGAATCAGCAGAAAACTCCAGGCAACATGAAGAACCAGTCCAGAACAACCCCGCCAAGGGACCATGAGGTAGCTACTGCAGAGGATTCCACCTATACAGAAATGTTAGGAATGACAGAAAGGGAATTTAGAATACACATGTTGAAAACAATGAAAGAAATGATGGAAACAATGAAGGAAACTGCTAATAAAGTGGAAAATAACCAAAAGGAAATCCAAAAACAGAATCAAATAAGAGATGAACGATATGAAGAATATAAAAAGGATATAGCAGAGCTGAAGGAAATGAAACAGTCAATCAGGGAACTTAAAGATGCAATGGAAAGTATCAGCAACAGGTTAGACCATGCAGAAGAAAGAATTTCAGAGGTAGAAGACAAAGTTTTTGAGATAACTCAGATAATAAAAGAGGCAGAAAAGAAGAGAGAGAAAGCAGAACGTTCACTGTCAGAATTATGGGACTTTATGAAGCGTTCCAACATATGAGTTATAGGAATTCCAGAAGGGGAAGAAGAATGCCCCAGAGGAATGGAAGCCATACTAGAGAATATTATAAAAGAAAATTTCCCAAACATAACCAAAGATTCTGACACACTGCTTTCAGAGGGATATCAGACCCCGGGTCGCCTCAACTCTAACCGAGCTTCTCCAAGACACATTGTGATGAACCTGTCCAAAGTCAAGACAAAAGAAAAGATTCTGCAAGCTGCCAGGAGTAAGCGCCAGTTGACCTACAGGGGCAAATCCATCAGAGTGACTGCAGACTTCTCTAATGAAACTTTCCAAGCAAGAAGACAATGGTCATCTACCTTTAATCTACTTAAACAGAACAATTTCCAGCCCAGAATTCTGTACCCTGCTAAGCTAAGCTTCAAAATTGACGGAGAAATCAAATCATTTTCAGATATACAAACATTGAGGAAATTCGCCCCAACAAGACCAGCTCTACAGGAAATACTCCAACCTGTTCTGCACACTGACCACCACAATGGATCAGCAGCAAAGTAAGAACTCAGAAATTAAAGGACAGAACCAAACCTCCACACTGATGCAAAAGATAAAACTAAGCAATGGACTCTCACCAAATAAGACGAATAGAATACTACCACACTTATCAATTATCTCAATAAATGTTAATGGCTTGAATTCCCCACTGAAGAGACATAGATCAGTTGACTGGATTAAAAAACACAAGCCATCCATTTGCTGTCTGCAAGAAACACACCTGGCTTCAAAAGACAAATTAAATTCAGAGTCAAGGGTTGGAAGACAATTTTTCAGGCAAATGGAATTCAGAAGAAAAGAGGAGTTGCAATCTTATTTTCAGATACATGTGGATTTAAAGCAACTAAAGTCAAAAAAGACAAAGATGGTCACTTTATATTGGTCAAGGGAAAAATACAACAAGAAGACATTTCAATTCTAAATATCTATGCACCCAATTTAAATGCTCCCAGATTCTTGAAACAGACCTTACTCAGTCTGAGCAATATGATATCTGATAATACCATAATAACAGGGGACCTTAACACTCCTGTTACAGAGCTGGACAGATCCTCTAAACAGAAATTAAACAAGGATATAAGAGATTTAAATGAGTCCCTTGAACAACTGTGCTTGATAGATGCATATAGAACACTCCATCCCAAAGATAAAGAATATACATTCTTCTCATCACCCCATGGAACATTCTCCAAAATTGATCATATCCTGGGACACAAAACAAATATCAACAGAATCAAAAGAATTGAAATTTTACCTTGTATCTTCTCAGACCATAAGGCACTAAAGGTGGAATTCAACTCTAACAAAAATGCTCGACCCCACACAAAGGCATGGAAATTAAACAATATTCTGTTGAATAACAGATGGGTGCAGGAAGAAATAAAACAGGAAATCATTAACTTCCTTGAGCATAACAACAATGAGGACACAAGCTACCAAAACCTGTGGGATACTGTAAAAGCAGTTTTGGGAGGAAAATTCATCGCTTTAGATGCCTACATTTGAAAAACAGAAAGAGAGCACATCAACAATCTCACAAGAGATCTCATGGAATTGGAAAAAGAAGAACAATCTAAGCCTAAACTCAGTAGAAGGTAAAGAAATCTCCAAAATCAAATCAGAGATCAATGAAATTGAAAACAAAAGAATCATTCAGAAAATTAATGAAACAAGGAGTTGGTTTTTTGAAAAAATAAAGAAAATAGATCAAGCATTGGCCAGAGTAATGAGGAATAGAAAAGTAAAATCTCTAGTAACCTCAATCAGAAATGATAAAGGGGAAATAACAACTGATCCCACAGAGATTCAAGAGATCATCTCTGAATACTACCAGAAACTCTATGCCCAGAAATTTGACAATGTGAAAGAAATGGATCAATATTTGGAATCACACCCTCTCCCTAGACTCAGCCAGGAAGAAATAGAGCTCCTGAACAGACCAATTTCAAGCACTAAGATCAAAGAAACAATAAAAAAATCTTCCAACCAAAAAATGCCCTGGTCCAGATGGCTTCACTCCAGAATTCTATCAAACCTTCAAGGAATAGCTTATTCCTGTACTGCAGAAATTATTCCAAAAAATTGAGGAAGAAGGAATCTTCCCCAACACATTCTATGAAACAAACATCACCCTGATACCAAAACCAGGAAAAGACCCAAACAAAAAGGAGAATTTCAGACCAATCTCACTCATGAACATAGATGCAAAAATTCTCAACAAACTCCTAGCCAATAGATTACAGCTTATAGTCAAAAAAGTCATTCATCATGATCAAGTAGGCTTCATCCCAGGGATGCAAGGCTGGTTTAACATACGCAAGTCTATAAACGTTATCCACCATATTAACAGAGGCAAAAATGAAGATCACATGATCTCTCAATAGATGCAGAAAAAGCATTTGATAAAATCCAGCATCCTTTTCTAATTAGAACACTGAAGAGTATAGGCATAGGTGGCACATTTCTAAAACTGATGGAAGCTATCTATGACAAACCCACAGCCAATATTTTACTGAATGGAGTAAAACTGAAAGCTTTTCCTCTTAGAACTGGAGCCAGACAAGGTTGTCCTCTGTCACCTTTACTATTCAACGTAGTGCTGGAAGTTCTAGCCAATACAATTAGGCAAGACAAGGAAATAAAGGGAATGCAAATGGGAGCAGAGGAGGTCAAACTCTCCCTCTTTGCTGACGACATGATCTTATACTTAGAGAACCCCAAAGACTCAACCACAAGACTCCTAGAAGTCATCAAAAAATACAGTAATGTTTCAGGATATAAAATCAATGTCCACAAGTCAGTAGCCTTTGTGTGCACCAATAACAGTCAAGATGAGAAGCTAATTAAGGACACAACTCCCTTCACCATAGTTTCAAAGAAAATGAAATACCTAGGAATATACCTAACGAAGGAGGTGAAGGACCTCTATAAAGAAAACTATGAACTCCTCAGAAAGGAAATAGCAGAGGATATTAACAAATGGAAGAACATACCATGCTCATTGATGGGAAGAATCAACATTGTTAAAATGTCTATACTTCCCAAAGCAATCTACCTATTCAATGCCATTCCTATCAAAATACCAACATCGTACTTTCAAGATTTGGAAAAAATGATTTTGCGTTTTGTATGGAACCGGAAAAAAACCCGTATAGCTAAGGCAGTTCTCTATAACAAAAATAAAGCTGGGGGCATCAGCATACCAGATTTTAGTCTGTACTACAAAGCCATAGTGCTCAAGACAGCATGGTACTAGCACAAAAACAGAGACATAGACACTTGGAATTGAATTGAAAACCAAGAAATGAAACTAACATTTTACAACCACCTAATCTTTGATAAACCAAACAAGAACATACCTTGGGGGAAAGACTCCCTATTCAATAAATGGTGTTGGGAGAACTGGATGTCTACATGTAAAAGACTGAAACTGGATCCACACCTTTCCCCACTCACAAAAATTGATTCAAAATGGATAAAGGACTTAAACTTAAGGCATGAAACAATAAAAATCCTCCAAGAAAGCATAGGAAAAACACTGGAAGATATTGGCCTGGGGACAGACTTCATGAAGAAGACTGCCATGGCAATTGCAACAACAACAAAAATAAACAAATGGGACTTCATTAAACTGAAAAGCTTCTGTACAGCTAAGGAGACAATAACCAAAGCAAAGAGACAACCTACACAATGGGAAAGGATATTTGCATATTTTTAATCAGACAAAAGCTTGATCACTAGGATCTATAGAGAACTCAAATTAATCCACATGAAAAAAGACAACAATCCCTTATATCAATGGGCAAGAGACATGAATAGAACTTTCTCTAAAGACGACAGATGAATGGCTAACAAACACATGAAAAAATGTTCATCATCTCTATATATTAGAGAAATGCAAATCAAAACAACCCTGAGATATCATCTAACCCCAGTGAGAATGGCCCACATCACAAAATCTCAAAACTGCAGATGCTGGCGTGGATGTGGAGAGAAGGGAACACTTTTACAGTGCTGGTGGGACTGCAAACTAGTACAACCTTTCTGGAAGGAAGTATGGAGAAACCTCAAAGCACTCAAGCTAGACCTCCCATTTGATCCTGCAATCCCATTACTGGGCATCTACCCAGAAGGAAAGAAATCCTTTTATCATAAGGACACTTGTACTAGACTGTTTATTGCAGCTCAATTTACAATCGCCAAAATGTGGAAACAGCCTAAATGCCCACCAACCCAGGAATGGATTAACAAGCTGTGGTATATGTATACTATGGAATACTATTCAGCCATTAAAAAAAATGGAGACTTTACATCCTTCGTATTAACCTGGATGGAAGTGGAAGACATTATTCTTAGTAAAGCATCACAAGAATGGAGAAGCATGAATCCTATGTACTCAATTTTGATATGAGGACAATTAATGACAATTATGGTTATGGGGGGGGAAACAGAAAGAGGGAAGGAGGGAGGTGAGTGGGGCCTTAGTGTGTGTCACACTTTATGGGGGCAAGAGATGATTGCAAGAGGGACTTTACCTAACAATTGCAATCCGTGTAACCTGGCTTATTGTACCCTCAATGAATCCCCAACAATAAAAAAAAAAAAAAAAAAGAAATAACAGAAAAGCAGAAAATGACAAAAAACAAAATACAGTAGTAATTATTTTAGAAGATATTCAGCAAAATAATAAAAATTGAGAAAGAGATCGTTATAGATTGTCTTTTTCACAGTTGGTTTATATTGAATAACTTTCTTTTAGAAGGAAATAAAGACAATCCAAAATTCGAATGTAGAGTTGAAGAAATATAAGGTGTATGGCTATGACAAATATGTCTATTTTTCTTTAGTCTGCATAATAAAAGACCAAGGAAACCCCTGAGGATAGTGTATCATGTTTGTTGGAGCACAGTTTTTAGCTCACTGCATTAATTAAAAATTATTATATATTAAAATTTTAACAGGATGAGGTAAATCTCTCTTACAGAAAATAGCTGAGAGGGCTTATAAGCTAATGTTCTATGACATTTAAACAAAAATTTTCTGTATCTCAGAAAGTGATAGTTTAGGCAAGTAACAAATCATAGAAGTCCTATCTTTAAAATATTCTAAAGAGCTAATATTATTGCCTATAAGTAGGTTATCCTTCTTATAGCACATCTAAGAGACAAGATTGTATATTGTTGGAATTAATGGTTTAGAAAAAGTGATGAAAGTTTTATTAATTTTGTAAATTACATAATTCTTATATTTGACAACGTCATTAATTGTATAATTGTCAAAATTTCATATTTGATTTGTTTTTTGTGTGTGTTATATCGGAAATTTTGTTGACTTTTCTTCCAGGTTCTCAAATTTATTTATTCAAATGGTTTTCAGAAGGTTTTATATTTTCCTATTTCCACAAATATCAAACATGGAAATGATGTGATTTTTAGTTTGTTCTAGTTTTTATGCCTTTTAAATTCTTTATATGACTTTTTGTGGCTGCATGGAAACACAATATACTTTTACAAAAAAGTCAGCCAACAGTCTCAGATTCCAAGGAAATATTTTAAGTGTTTCTCCATTGTATAGTAATAGATTATACAACTTTCGACTACATTAGACTTGAACCCAGAAAGAATGAAGTGGAAACTAATGACCTCGGTTATCTGCAGGTGGTGGGTGGAATGAGGCAACGTGAATAATATGGGAGGTATTAAGGAGTGACAGTCTGCTGAATATACATTTCTGTGAAATATTGACTTGTAGACCCATTTTAATTCCTCACATACCAAAAAACGCATAAGTAATAAATAAGTAAAAGCCATCCAGGGCTGGGCACGGTGGCTCACACCTGTAAACGTAGCACTCTGGGAGCTGAGGTGGATGGATAACCTGCTCTCAGGTTTGAGACCAGCATAAGCAAGAGTGAGATCACATCTCTAAAAATAGCCGGGCATTGTGGCTAATGGCTGTAGTCCCAGCTGCTTGGAAGGCTGAGGCAAGAGGATTGGTTGAGCCTAAGAGTTTGAGGTTGCTGTGAGCATTCTACCAAGGGGAACAAAGTGAGACTCTTTCTCAAAAAAAAAAAAAAAAAGAAAAAAAAATCCAGATGCCAAAAAAGCACAAAAAAGAACACAGGGAATAACAAATAAGCCTTACTGTGCTACAAGGGAAAAGGCAGATACACTGAAGGGGAAGGAGATGAAACACAAAATAGCATTTTGCTGCATAGTAAGCTACAAACAAACAAATAAAAATACATGAATATTGCATTATGGTTAGTAAATTTATTTTATTTAGTGGTGTTGGTTAGCAATGTTAAAACTACAATATTTATATTCTAGGAATGAGCAGCTAAGTGGGTAAACTATGGATAAGGAAAGCCAGGTGTCTCATTGTCAGGAAAAGAAGTTATAAATGAGGAAAGGAGAAAAGCTAGAATGATTCTCACAAAACTGAATTAGCATCAGAGGGAACATATGGGTAGATGTAGAAATAGAAAGAAATAGAAAGAAATTCAAGCATATGTGTCTGCACACACACACACACACAAACACACACACACACACACACCCTTATACTTCCCCGTTTTAGCCTCTGAAAGAACATGTATATAATAAATCCCTAGCAGTAGAATTCATAGGAGATTTTTGTTGCTGTTGTTATAATTGTTTTTTCTTTTTTTTAATTTTTTGGTCTTAAATATTGTTGTTCAATTTTTAAAAAGAGGATATTTCATTAGAGAAAAGTCTGACCCCAGGACGAAAGCAGAAAATGTACAAGATCAGGCTGGAATCCTTGTACCCTCATGAAGTAAGAAAAACACACAAAATAAATGATAGGGTGACGTCAAAAGAAATCAGGAAAAAACATAAAAGCCCTGCCAGTTGGCAAGTATAGGACAATTTGAGAAGCAAAATAAGAAATGAGACTAATGGATCATATCTGTAAACAAGTATCTGTGATCCAATTTTGATGCAAATAAATAATGGAGTAAATAAATAGAAAGCTTTCCTTTAGCAGAATACTAACTAAAAAATGTAGGAGAAAAGGCGGCAGCAGAATATCACCACGGTAATGTCCCAGAAGAAAACTGGGTGTCTTTTTAGCATAGTTCATAGCTTCCCCCTGAGGAAGGGATTCCAGAAAGTGCAAAATGTGAGAATTTTAACAACTGTCAGTGTGCCTGCTATCATCTGAATTGTTGTGTCCTGCAAAAGTCCCGTGTTCAAACCTAATTACAAAGGTGGTGGTATTAGAATGGAGGGCCTTTGAGAGGTAATTAGGTCATGAGGGCTCCACCCTCATATGTGGATTACATGTTCTTATATCAGAGGACCCAGAGGCCTGCCTGTCCTTCTGCCATGAGAGAATGCATGGGAGATGTAATCTGGGAACAAGAGCAAGCCTTCACCAGATGCTGAATCTTTTGAATTACCAGCAGCAGAATTGGAATCTGGGACTCCTTAACCTTCAGAATCATGAGCAATAAAGTTCCATTGTTCATAAATTACCCAACTTAAGGTATTTTGTTATAGCAGGAACAGACGAAGATATCACCCTTGGAAGTCTCACTTATTTCTGTCACATTAGACTTGAACCCAGAAAGAATTAATGAAAATGAATGACTTTGATGATCTGTAGGTGGTGAGTGGAAATGAGGAAAGTGAGTCACAGAGCACAGCCAGAACTCACAAGAAAGAGAATTAAGCCATACCTCTTAAAGGGAGGAATATTAAAGAATGTGTGGCTATATTTTTTAATGAAAGTTCTATTTTAGAATAGTTTTATTTGTTCATAAAATTCGCAAAGTATTATTGTATTTCCTTCATCTAGTTTCTCCTTTACATCTTGGAGCTTAATGACAACTTAAGTTCAGTTTATTCTATACTTCTCGCTAAAATAATATTCTAATAGAAAAAAATAGTTAAAAATTTTAATTAATGTACCTAAGGAAAATATCTAAAATTACTTGCCACTTTATGTATATTAAATCTATATTGATATCAAAATTTCATCTAAATGGTACAAGTGATTTTCTCAAGACTATTATAATCCATACGCAAAACAAAGAAAATGAGCTATTGATCATGGAAACACAAACCAAAACTATAATAAATATAACCTCATTTGTGGTGGCTGGCTTTGGTTAGGAAAAAAAAAAAGATAAACAAGTGTTTGTGATGGTGTTAGGAAAATTGAACATGTGTATGTTGGTGGGAATATAAATTAGTAACAGCATTGTGAAAATCATATGGAAATTCCTCATAAAATTAAAAATAGAACTACCATATGATACAGCAGTACCTCTTTTGGGTATATATCCAAAGAAAATGAAATGAGCATCTCAAAGAAATATCTGCACACTCATGTTTACTGCAGTATTAATCACAATAGCCAAGATATGCAAACAATCGCAGTGTCCATCAAGAGATGAATGGATTAAAAAATGTGTATAATATATATGTATGTGTAGATATGTATTGGTACATATTTGTGTGTTCAGTTTTAAAAAGAGATGATGAAATGATCCTACCACTTGTGGCAAGATGGGTGAATCTGGAGGAGATTATGGTAGGTGAAATACCCAGACACAGAAAGATAAACACAAAATGATATCAATTATATTTTTAATCTAAGAACATTGAAGTTGTGGAAGCACAGAGCAGAATGGTGGTTACCAAGGTCTGCCACATGGAAGAAGTAAAGTAAATGCTGGCCAAAAGGTACAAACTCGTACCAGGTACGATATCTCAGACCACAGAGGGACAAACCTAGAAATTTATTCCAAGAGGAACTCTCAAAACTACACAAGTACATGGATATCAAACAATTTCCTCCTGAACAATCTTTGGGTTATTGACTAAGTAAAGACAGAAATAAAAAAACGAATTAAACAATAAAGATGACACAAGCTTCCAAAAATGTATGAGATACAGTAAAAGCAAAGCTAAGGGGGAAAATTCATAGACTTCCATACTTACAGCAAAAAGACAGAAAGAAAGTTAATTGACAATATGATGTCACACCTCAAGAACCAATCAAACCCAAAGCGAGCACAATAAAATAAATAACAAAGCTGAGAACATAACTAAATGACGTGGAAACAAACAAAAAATATTATGTAGGATCAATGAAACAAAAAGTTGTTTTTTTGAAAAGGTAAACTAGTGACAGACCATTAGTAGATTAACCAGAAATAAAAGGAAAAAGATTCAAATCAACTCAATCAAAAATGGAAAGAGTGACATTACAACTCATGCCACAGAAATATACAAAATATCATCCCTGAATACTATGAAAACCTCTGTGAACACAAACTAGGAAACCTGAAGGAAATGGATAAATTCCTGTAAGCACACAACCTCCCAAATCTGAATCAGGAAGGAATAAAAATCCTGAACATATCAATAATGAGTAGCGAGACTGATACACTTAAAAAAAGTCTCATAGCAATAACAACAGCAACAATGAAGCCTGGTGCAGGCAGACTCACAGGCCCATTAGACCTATAAACTAGCACCCATTTTACCAAAATTGTTCCATAACATTGCAAAGAAGTAATCCTTCATAACTCATTCTATGAAGCCAGTATCATGTTGATACAAAGCCGGGAAATGAGACGACAGAAAAGGAAAATGAAAGACTAGCATCCCTTTGAACATAGATGCAAAAATCTTCAACAAAATGCCAGCAAACTGAATTCAGCAGCACATCAAAAGATAATTCACCCTGATCAGGTGGGTTTCATCCCAGGCATGTAAGCATGTGGGTCAACACATGTAAATTAAAAAAAAAAAATGTGATTCACCATACAAACTGAAGTAAAAACAAAGACCTACCATCATCTTAATAAACACGGAAAAAATATTTGAAAAAACACAGCACCCTTTCATGATAAAAATCCTCAATAAAATACTAGCAAACTGAACTCAGCAGCACGTCAAAATGTAATTTGCCATGACCAAGTGGGTTTCATTCCAGGCATGCAAGGATAGGTCAACACATGCAAATTTTCAAAAATGCCATTTGCCATATAAACTGAAATAGAAGTAAAGACGTTATGATCATCTCAATAGATACAGAGAAAGTATTTGACAAATCCAACAACTTTTCATACTAAACCCCCCAACAAACTAGGCATAGAAGTAGCATATCTCCAAATAATAAAAGTTATGTTACCCACACACAAACCCTTGTTTCATTGTGAACAAGGAAAAGCTGAAACCATAACCCCCTAAAAACTGCAATAAGACAAGAGTGCCCACTGTCACCACTTCTATTCAACATAACACCAGAAGCCCTAGAAGAGAAATCAAAAAGGAAATAAATGAAGGAGTAGGTCATATTACTCTGTTTTCTCACAATATGGTCTTATATCTTATAACTGTAAGAATGCCACAAAAAGACTTTTGGAATTGATAAATTCAGCAAAATCTCAGTCTATAAAATAAATATATACAAATCAGTAGCATTTCTACATATTAACAATAGTCAAGCTGAGGGGTCAAATCAAGACTGAAATATCACTAACAATAGCTACAAAGAAAAAAAAAAAAAACCTAAGGATAAACTTAACCAAGGGGGTGAAAAATCCCCTATAGGAGACCAGCAAAACACCAGTGAAAGAAGTTGTAGACAACACAAGCAAATGGAGAAACACACATGCTCACAGATCTGAAGATTCAACATTGTCATAACATCCCTATTGCCCAAAGTGATTTACAGATTTAATGTTATTCCCATCAAAACAAAAAAATTATTTTTCTAAGATCTAGAAAAAGTAATTCAAAATTTCATGTGGAATCAGAATCAGAGCCCCCCCCCAAACCAAAGCAATCTTAAGCAAATAAGACAAATGTGGAAACATCACATTACCTGACTTCAAATTATATTACAAGGCGATCGTGACCAAGACAACATGGTATTGATAAAAAGATAGAGACGTAGACCAAAGGAACAGGATAGCGAATGCACAAATAAAGACTCGTATCTATGACCAACTGATTTTTGATGAAACAGACAAAAACATGCACTGGGAAAAAGAAGCACTATTCGATAAATGTTGCTGGGAAAATTGGATAAATGCACGCAAAGGAATGAAACAGCATCCCTATCTCTTGCCGTATACCAATATTAATTCAAGACGTGTTAAAGAGCTAAATGCAAAACAAAATGTGTAACCTTTCTGGAACAAAACATAAGAAAACTCTTCTAGACATACGCCTAAGTAAAATTTTATGACTAAAAGTAAGTAAAAATTACTAAACGTAAAACCCAAAAGGAAAATACAGCAACAGAATAAATGCGGCTTAATTAAATTCAAACATTTTTTGTACAGTAAAGGAAATAATCAACAGAGTAAATAGACAACATACATAATAAAAATAATTCACAAACTATACATCCCAAATGGCTAATATTCTGAATATACAGAGAATCAAATACATCAGGAGAGAGGAAGGCAGTGTGGATAATTACAGACATTGCTTATGGTGACGTTCCTGCTGGAAGATAGAACACTGGATTCAGGAGAGTGGAGAACAGGTGCAGCTCAGGTGTGGATCACTGGGGAACTGAGAAAAACTGTAAAGCTGAGAAAGAAGATAGAAAAAGGTTACAGCATGGTCAAAGCTCAGAGAGGCTCAGAACCCAGTGAAAAGATAAGCGGGATTTTCCCATCACCCACCTTGGTGTCTTCAGTGATCAACCCCAAACAAAATACATTGAAGGCACTGCCAGCCCTTCACAACCCCAGGCCTGGCAAATAAATAGGGAAAGTGGGGTGAACCTGTAAACCAGAATAATTGGGGCTTCCAAAAGAGACACCTCATGGGAGAGTGCCAGGAGAGATCTGAGCTCTGGCTTTCTTACTCCAGGACACCTGCTCTTCTGGACCTCCTCTGCTTTTGGCATGAACTTAGACCGGATGGTAGCCACCACCCCTCCCCCCAGCCGTCGTGACCTTGAAAGTACTCTGAATCGAGAAAGACTCACGTTTAGAGAGGGTGCATGATCCCAGCTGAGCCTGCCGTGGAGAGTGAGAGGTTCCTACCCCCTGGCATTTTGCAGGATCACGCTGGCAGCTTAGGTGGGCCAGACCTGGTGCTCCAGGGACGTGAGTGGTACAGGGAGACGCAGGGAGAGGTCCTGGTCCCAGACTCAGGTGGGCCCACACCATGACCCAATCTAACCCATAACTCACAACCATACTTGTGGCTATTCTGTGAACACTACAGCAAAGAGGGGTGGATGATACTAGAGCCAGTTTTTCCATTTCTTTTTCATGTAAAAACGATACCTTCTATCCCCAGGTGTCACAACTGCCACATCCAGGCGACTAAGGACTCATCAGTCTTCTGTCTAAACTACTTCCCTAATTGCACCGATTCTGTCTGCATATACACCCGGAAAGAGGAACCTCCGCCTCCTGAGGGCCTCAGCAGGGTGTTCTCCCAGGACCCTAGGGTTTGGGGCTTTCACCTACAGGGTGACCCTGCTCTTGGAAATGCGGCACTTCATTTCCCTCCTCCTAGGAAGAGGAGCTTACCACCGCGACAGCCCGCGATTCAACCACTCCGGGGGTGTTGTGCTGTCCCCCTCCAAGAGGCGATTGGTCCCTTCCAGGAGCGGCAGACGCCATTGCCACTCCTTGGCCAGTTCTTCTTGGATTCCATGAACGTGAGCCGCTCCACGGAGGATCAGCTCAGCCTCTACTCACAGTGCCATGAGAAAGGGACCTTACCTAGAAAGACAAACATTGTAACTTAATCATGTGTGCCCTCATATTAATCTGAAATAAAAAAATAAAAAATGTCGCCCCAAGGGTATGGAGAGCTCTCTCCACCTGTTGTCGAGTCCCATCCACTTCCAGAGATTCCTGGGGTTTCACTGAGCCAGACAGCAGCCTCTCCGCCTCGAGTCAGCGCACCTGCAGGGGTGCACAGGCCTCCATGCTGGCCTGAGACGTGCCCTGCCAACCATGCCAACTGTAATGTAAGAAGTGGATGCCAGGGGGGTTCACCCCGATGCCATCAGACCAAGGAAGAGCCGCGCAGCCCAGGGCAGGTGTGATGCGCCTTTATGCAGTTCATGCAGGTGGTGAGCAGACATGGGAAGTCCGCCCGAGCAGAAAGTCCTGTACGCTTACATATCCAAGGAAGCCATCGAGGCCGAGTGCCAAGCAGTAGTCACAGAAGCATGACATCATTGTGTACAGTTATAGCTATGTAAGGAAAACACGGTCCCTTCTGCTGGAACTGCAGGTGAGGAGGCCCAGGTGGCCCCATCTTGCTCCAGTGGGAGAAGCAGCCCATGGTTTCCAGTGATGAGACCCTATCGTGGTGAGTTCCTACTGTATACAACGACATGTATCTATGAGGTAGTAAGGGTTCTCTTTACTTCTATAACAATTTTATTAGTTAATTTAAATATCAGAGTCCAAAATTAAAATAATTTAAAAAAAATACTGAATTCCCTTTTGTGTTTTTCATTACAGTCAGACCACAGCAGTCCTTTTACAAATCGCATTGCTTGAAGGAGGCAGAACTGTGCTACTCAGGAATAATTATAGACACGTGTAGCTACTTAGCAGCGAACTATTCTCAGCTGTTTTCTCCCTGCTTGAAATAATCCAAGTTTCTAACTCAATTTTTTGTTTTTCTCCTCTTTTACCCATGCCTTAGGATCTGACCATACCCAACACAAACTGCCTTCCCCAAGGGGGGAAAAAATAAATCAGGCAGAAACTTTAACTCATCATTTTCACCCTTAGCCCCATTTTCTGCTTTGAATGTGTATATAGGGACTTAAGGGATGTTAGAATTTGAATTCCAGATATGAAATTTGCATAAGTTTATTTATATATCATGCATGGATGACTAGTTTTCTAAGACACCAAATATACCAAACTATAATTTAATTTCCCTTTTTTGAATTTCCACTGTGTCTGAATTATGAAATAATAATTGTATTGCAATTCTCAGTCGATTAATTCAGAAGCGCTACTTTAGCTCCTACCTGTCCTCAGCATTGGGTCATCCTCTCAGTGTTTCCTAGACTGCTTTCTGTGGTTTGAATAAAATGTGTTTAATGTGTTTAGGTTAAGTGGAAGCACTGGATGTAATTCTCTGGGTTTTCTCATTGTACCAGTGTCTTTTCCTGTGGATTCTTTCAGATATGATCCTTGCATTGGATCTACTATTTGACGACAAGCTTGACTATCTCTTTCAGTCAGTCTGTTTGAAAATAATTACCAATATGAATTATAAACTTGTTTGTATTTCTTAACATTGTATGTTATTTATTTATTTATTGTTTGTTTGTTTGCATTTTTTAGCAGCGGCCGGGTTAGAACCCACCACCTCTGGCATCTGGGGCCAGTGCCTTACTCCTTTGAGCCACAGGAGCTGCTCTATTCATTGTTTTTTATTTAAGTGTATGAATTAATTTTTCTGGTGACTATCTTTAAGACAGCAGAAAGAAAAGAAAGAAATCAGGGACCAGAAACACGTAACTTTCAGTAACTGTTTGTCCTTTTCTGGCCAAGCAAATGTGCCTATTCATCATCTTTCAATTGTATAGCCGATCTCCATAGATGGCTTCATCAACACATAGAAATCATTAATAGTTATTTCTCCAGTGTTCTAAGCTACAGAATTCTTGGCATTTTTTTAATATTAATACTTAACTGCAAGTTTTTTGGAGGATAGAGAACCCTTCTGTTTGTCCATTTTATTTCAAGAGTCTGTATAGCTCCAGGTATATTGTAAGCAAGAATTAAAGATGCATAATATGCATAGAAAGAATAATATGAGAATTAAAACTGTGTAATTATTAAAGAGAGTATTTTCAGCTGAATGAATGAGATTATATCCCAAATCATTTGAAATTCATATTCTTTAATTATAACTAAAAGTTTCAGGCAGACCTTAATTATTAAAAATCATGTAATTAACTAACAATAGTTATAATAATTTATATTCTTTATCATATCCCATACATTACATTATAATACACAATATTATAAACATGTCACTATAGGTATAAAGTACAAATGTTTATAATATAACTTCAATCATATAATTTAGTCTCTCTGTTCCCCTACAATATTACAATGTCAATTTTTAAGATCCTTGAGGGATAATTTTTTTGAAGGATAAAATATTTTGTATGTCTCTTGATCAAACTTCTTTTATGAATGCGTGTGGTTTTCAGGAATAAAAACCTATGTTTTAATTTATATCCAGACAAGTAAAATTCTTACTGTAGTACTGCCTCTTTTATCATTGAGTGTCCTCTGCCAACTCATCTCAAAATGCCTGTTACGTTTCAGCCAATCTGGCCATTCCATCACACCTGTGCACACAGCATTGCCCTCTACTGGTAATATATCCTGTTCACAAAAGACCACGAGACCTACTGAGGAAGAAAGGAAAGTTTTGTTTTCTGTATAAAACCTGCAGATTGGGAAGACATTGCCTCCAGTGTAAACCAAAACCTCACTCTGGGGGCAGGGAAAGGTTGGAGATTTCGAGATTGTAAAAGCAAAAACTGTAGGGCAGAGGAGAGGATTCAGGCTAGTGAGGAACAGAGTCTTGAGTGGATGATCTTTTTTTTTTTTTTGGTAGAGACAGAGTCTCACTTTATGGGCCTCGGTAGAGTGCCATGGCCTCATACAGCTCACAGCAACCTCCAACTCCTGGGCTTAAGCGATTCTCTTGCCTCAGCCTCCCGCGTAGCTGGGACTACAGGCGCCTTCCACAATGCCCGGCTATTTTTTGGTTGCAGTTTGGCCGGGGCCGGGTTTGAACCCGCCACCCTTGGTATATGGGGCCGGCACCTTACTGACTGAGCCACAGGCGCCACCCGAGTGGATGATCTTTAAGTCCCAAGTCATCAGTCTCTCTAAATTGGTTGATTCCAGGTGGTCCAGTGGTTAACACTAGGTGGTCTTGCTGATGGTCAGTTAGAAATCTCCATCTTGGGATGAACAACAGTCTATCAGTGGCTTAATTGTGGAAAGGGAGGCCTTTGATACTTTTACATTTTTCTTGTTTTTCTTTATTTCTTTATTAAGTCTTTATTAACATAGTTTATAGTTCACATTTATGCATATGTGGGGTACAATGTGTTGATTATTTTATACAATCTGACGTGCTTACATCAAACAAATCAACATAGCTTTTGCCCCATTTACTTATCACCATGTTAAGACATTTCTGTTCTACACTTGGCAGATTTCACTTGTACCCTTGCAATATGCCCCATAGGTGTGGTCCCGCCATTTACCCTCCCTCTATCAAACCTCCCACCTCCCCTCCCTTCCCACTCCATTTCTCTCCTTCATTCTGGGCTATAACTGTGCTCTATCTTTCATTAGAAAGTGTGAGTAAATATAAGTTGGTTTCATGGAAATACTGAGTACCTTAGATACATTTTTCTAAGAACACAAATTACATGACCACTCCCTCATCCAGTCATAACTGCCTCGTGTTTTTATCTTTGAACACCTCAGTTAGCCATGGGGAGTCCATTTGGTTCATAGGCCAGGGTTGTATTTTAATTCCTAAAGTACACCCATATCTGAGACCTTACCATTTTTAACCCTCCTATGTCTCAGAATCTATTACCTTTTTAGGCTTCTTTGGCAATATAATCTTACCATTATTACAGAATCCATCAAATTTAATTTGTGTTTTTTTAATGTCATCATTATTATATGGTATATAAAATGAATTGCATGCATATTCTTATTTTTACTTTTGTTCATTTCTAGGTTTCTGCTCTTAGAATATATGTTAAATTAAATTAAGTTTACCATGTATCTACTAATGGATTTAGGCATAAAGGGAATGTTGAATTTGTCTTGAAGTATACAATTTAAAAGGTCCACATTTAATGAATTTTATATTTTTCTCTTGCCCCTACAACTATTCCTCTGTGCCCTATTTACCCTGTGGTTTTATATGTCAGAGTGCATTTCCAATTAAATACATGCAAGGTTTTCCTTCCTTTACTATGCATAACATGATTGAAACTTCCAATCATTTTTGAAAAAGAAAAAAAACAAAAAACAAAGTTGGGTGAATAAAAAATTCTACTCAAATATTAGTAACTATAGCTTTTTTAATTTTTTTAAAGATAATTCAATTGGATATGAGTTTAGTATCTGTGAGCTGCCCATAACGGGACTGAATAGATAAAGGGCAGGTGGCTATACCACCGCTGCAATGAAATGGTACAAATGAAGTTTGGCCATCCAGGTTGCCAAGGTAAATTTTGGTCCAGAGGGGAAAGGGAGGGTTGAAGTAAAATCCTAAACTCTCTAACAGATTAATAACCTTCCTTTGGATAAAAGCCCTAAATTTTAGAGTTCCTGGCCATGGCAGGTTGGAAGGAGGGTCATGTTCCAAATGCTTTTACCCGCTTCTCTTACTAATTATTACTAGATTTTATCAAAGGGGTAGCTTGAAAGACCAAAATGCCAGGAAACTCCTCATCTTACTTCAACCAATTTCTGGAACCCTCTTCTGTTTTTATGGTTTCAGTATGATGACTATTTCAGACCACAAAGTTTCTTCCGAAATGGCTACCAGCGACAAACCGGTTTGGTGGTCTTCTGAGGATGCAACGTTCATGAACTCATGCTTTATTTTTCACCTTTTAACATATAGAATATAAATATAACCATTTAAATGTTAATTCTCAAGGAGATATATATTATATACATTTAAATGATTATGTATACACGTAGGTCTCCTTAGCGTATATTCATAACACTTTCATAACCTGTTGAATATGCACACTTGGCTGAACTGTTCATCATAAATTCCTCTTACCTCACCCTCCCTTGAAGTACCTTTCAGCTTCTGTGCAGGTTACTCTTTCCAGCCTGTTGGGTTTCTGGTTGGCCAGCCTGCATATTTATATATTATAAAATATAAAGTCTCCTTTCTAAACTTACAGACTTTCTGACTCTGTTTAGTAGAAAGATCACCTCAAACATCAAATCACTATTACAGTCAGTATTTAAATCTCCATCAGTTATATTTTAAGGAAAATGTTTAAAATACACATTTCAATAGATGTTTATTTTGGGGTTCAGGTAGTTGTCTGCGTTCTTGGTTCTTGGTGTGTTCATGGCCAAAGAATGACCAGACCAACTAAGGCAAGGCAAGGGTGAAACAAAGTTTATTGAGGAAGAGACAGAAAGGTTACTGAGTAAGAGTAAGATACAGGTTTACAGAGAAAGGTATGTTCACCATAGAGAATGCACGGGTACCCTTTGTCATGATAAAAAATGGCTAGGAAGGGTGAGGAGTTCACATTACATTGTCTTGAGTGGGCCCTCCTCCATGTTACCATGGAACGACTTTGATAGACAGTTAGCATGGTAATGGATTTTAAATTATATTAGGCTACTTTCCAAATCCTTTTGTGCCTGGGCTGCCTGGCCCCAAGGCTTCTTCCTTCACCCAGGTCTGGCAATTATTTGCTTGAAATAGGATTAAGTTGGGGCACCAGTAGAGGGCCCACCCTGGTCCTTCCCAGGTAGAACAATTACTCCAGGCAGCCTCAAGGTGGAGCATCCATTTTCTGCTTCAGAAGAATTTCAGAGGTCTTTACTATCTGCCTAACATTTATACATATATAAAAATATTTCTTCATTAAGTGTAACCATGCTTTTACAGATTCTTTAATGTTATAGCCTACAAATCCAAGCATATGTAAGGGTTTTTAAGGTGTAAATTATTTATTCAATTTAAAATGTCATATCTAAAGTTTTATTATGCTTGTAGTAGAAGTTTTGTTTCTGTTCCATGTCAATATTATTGCATCTGTCAATAGAATTTATCCCAAAACATACCAGTAATCTCAATTATTTGAGGATCAAGACAGGGTATTTCAGGTTCTATTTATCCTCACATAGAACATTTGTTTGGGGTGGTTTGTATTTGTCCTTCATGTATTGTTAATTCTCCTCCATATTTCTTTTTGACATTGAAACTCAGACATCAGTCCAGTTGTGGTAATGTTTTATTTCCATTTTTAAAACAAAAGGTTTACAAAGTTAATTTTACTTGAATAACATGGGGAAATCACAGAAGAATGATTACCCAATAATCCAATGGGGTACAAAAAATTATAAACCCTGTTTCATAGGGAGGGGAAAGTTGTAGCATATAGACCTTTTTTGAGGGGGGAAGAAAATAATTTTTATTCACGAAGCCAGCAAACTGAGAAGATGGGGTGCTAATGTCCCAAAGAACCATTTTAAGTTAGTACAAACTTTAAGCTCGTCTTTTGGTTAAAGGAAGGGGGATGAAAAGGAGGGTTGCAAGAGGTAACTGAAAACCTCAGACATCTAGACATCAGCCAGGGTTCAGTGGGGTTGTAAAACTTCTCTGTCCTTGTTCAGTTATCTTTGGATGATATAAGTCAGGTCATGATGTTTCTGTATATATTTAACATAACATTGTTACTTGTGTGCAACTTTCCTTATCTCCCTAGTAGTTAATTTTTACACCATTTTTTTTAAATTGGACAGTGAATGAATTGACAGAAATTTACTCATAAATCATTGTTTTTGGGATTTGAGTGAGAGCAGGCAGTGTCTTGTGAAAGAAAGTCCTTCCAGTTGTGGTTGAATTTTTCAGTCTTCCTTTCTGTGACAGATAGACTGCTATGAGGTAAGGAAAGGAAAGGTAAGGTCACTGCTGTGAGGTAAGGTCAGGTGAGGAAATTCCATAGAAGAGTGCCTCCCTGTCCTTAAAAAGGGGGAGGGGTGCACTTTGGTTCTCAGGCCTCTCACCATATCAAAAAGCCAGTCATTGGGATATTACTTTTTGAACCCCAATGTTTTCCTGTCTAAAACTCCCCTAGAAATGTTGTTAGGTAAATAAAAATCTGTCTCTTCTAGGGGAAAAAAGGGCAAAATGGGCACTCTTCCCTGGTGCTGCCTGGAGAAATTGCCGCACCTGGGAGGAAGGACAAAAACAGGCCTGTCTTATTGCTGTCCCAGCTTAATCCTATCCCAGGCAAGTAACTGCCACACCTGGGGGAAGGAGGAATACCAGGAGCCAGGCAGCCCAGGTACAATAGGATTTGGAAAGTGACTTAGAGCTAATTATCATGTCATTAACTGTGCATCAAAGTGGTTCCCTGGTAACATCTAAACTACAAGGAGAGGCCAGTCCAGACAGTATAAAATAGAACCCCAAACTATTACCAGAGCCCATTCTGTTGCCACAAAGGGGACCTATTCATCATCTGTGGCAAATGTATCTTGATCTATAGACCTGTGTCTTGCTCTTGTTCTGTAAACCTATTTTTCTCTTCCACGATCAACTTTGTTTTACACTTGTCTTGCTTTTGGTGGGTCTAGTCATTCTTTAACCAAGAGTACACCAACAATGTAGACAGCTGTCTGTACCCTGCCAGTTTCATTAAAAGCTGAGTTGGTGGCTGAGGAGAGAAAAATTGAGATAATAGCTAAGGAATAAACAGTTCCATTAAACCAGTTTCCCATTTGGGGGACTAGGCCAGTCCAAGTAAATAGTTGTATCTGATTTTAAGAGATGGCATTACAGATGGGTCCTCAAAGCTAAGCCGGTATATACAGAGGGTGCCAAAAGAATGTATACACTTTAAGAAAGGGGAAAAAAAAAAACTATCAAAATTGCAATATTTAATATATACTGATAACAAAGATAAACATGTAATTGGAAAAGTCAAAGGTGATTTGAGTATTATAAATTTAATAGTTTTTTTATTTTTAAAATGTGAATACTTATTTTTAGCACCCTCTGTACTGTTAATAACTTTTCTCGAAGTAGTGAAAAAAATAATTAAAAGTAACTAAAAATTTTGCTTATTTTGCTCGTAATGTAACCAGATTTTTTTTCCTCAAAAGGTCTTTGGTCTTGGGAATTAAAAGAATAAATCCACGGACCACAGATCAGTAAGTAGTAAGATAGCATTTATTAGCCAGAAAGGATACAAGAGTAAAAAACATCAGGGCTTCTGGCAAAGGAAAAGACCCCATGGGCGGCACCCATTGCTGTGTGATTAGGATGCTGGCCACATTCTCCGGGGCTGGTGGGTTTGAACCCAGCCTGGGCCTGCTAAACAAACAAACAAATAAACAACAACAATGAAAATAGCTGGGCTTTGTGGTGGGCGCCTGTAGTCCAAGTCTTAAGAAGAAAAAAAAAAAGAATGACCCAAGTCAAAAGTCTCCACTTGGGTCCTTTGTCTAGGGATATATACACAAAATAATTACATATATATGTATAATTGTACATACATGTATATATATAATACATATTAATTATAAATATATAATTCATATTATATATAGAATCCAAATTTGACCAGGACATGGTAGGTGGAAAAATACCATTTCAAAGTTAACTAATGAATGGATACATGCCCTTAGGCTTGGGGCAAAATGTCAGGGTATTCTCTCCATGAAATTTCCCATGCCTAGAAAACTGGGGTCCCTTGTCCATCCTTGAATGGGGGAACCCTGTTTCAGTAATAATCTGGAAAAAATACAATTTAGAAATAGCTATGCATTGTGGTGGGTGCCTATAGTCCCACCTATGTGGGAAGCTGAAGCAAGAGGATCACTTGAGCCCAAGGTTTGAGGTTGCTGTGAGCTATGATGCCACTACACTCTACTGGGGGCAAGAATGTGAAACTCTGTCTCAAAAATAAATAAATAAAATAAGTATATTTAATGATATTCTTGTTTCCTCAAGATACTTTATAACCATTAATATTTCAGTATAAATTTTACTGAAATATTTCATATATATAGAAAACATAGAATTCATAATTGTAAAGCTTAATGAAATTTTCATAAAGTAAATACACCTGTTTAACAATGACATAAATCAGAAATAGCTTTTTAGCAAAACACTAAAAACTCATGCTTGCCTCTCCTTTTTCAACCCTTCTACGCAAGTATAAATAGTATATTGATTTCTAAAAAGATATGGATTCCTATTTCCAGTTCTTAAACTTTGTCCCAATGAATCATTTTATTTGAATCTTAAAAATGAACAAATGAATCTTAAAAATAGCTTTTGGTCATCTACAGCCTCTTGGTCTGTATGTTAAAAGTTAGCGTGCCATGAGACATCCCAAGGGGGCAGAGACAGTCGCACATTGTGAATTAGTTAAAAATCATTAATTTTTTCTCTTAGTGTAGTGTGAAATATTACAGCTTACTTGAGCTCTACCAAATATATCTGTTCATTTCAAGATAGTGTTAATTAAACTAATTATCACAAAACATTCAACTAACTTAAAAAAATCCATTCAAACAATAAAAGTTTCTAAGATAATTTTGAGCAGGAAATCCTTATCTTTGATAATCTTAGTTGCCTTAATATCTTTTTGTATAATATTAAAACTACTACATTAGTTTTGTCTGTTCCTTACAAATTATATTTCTTTTCATCTTTTTCTTTCATCCTTATGCAAAAAATTAGAATACCCATTAGAGAGATCTCTTGCAAATAGCTTATAGTTATGTTTTCCTTTAAGAAAAGTTTAAAAATATTACTGTCTTACATAAAATTTACTAAAATTGTATTTAATGTAGTTACTTGTGCAGTTGAATTTATGACTACCATATTTCATGTTTTGTCAGTATATTAGCTTTGTAAATATCTTCCTTCTTTCATTTTTAGTTGTTCTCTATTTCAAGATTTTACATGTTCCTTTCAAAAAATTTTTACCTAATTACCTAACAATTTCAAACACATCTTTGATTTCACATGGTCTAATTTAATTATTGATTTTATCAAGTTTTGATGCTTTTGTCATTTCAAATTATCCAGTGTACTTATCCTCTCCTTCAATTCTTTTTACTACTGTTGTTTGTATATATATTTTATGCTACATATTACAATGAACATCTCATACAGTAAATAATTTTGTGCAACCATCGTATTATTTAAACTTTTCAGTATTTTAATTCTTTGCTACATTTCCATTTTCTAACTAAAATTATTTCCATTTAACTGAATAATTATTTTTTAGTATCTCTTGTAGAGGAGCTTTGCCAAATCTCTTGGCTTTTATTGGCTAAAGCATGTCATTATTTTCATTGAATTTTAGGTATTATGACAAGTTGTCAGTTATTCGTTCCCAATCAGCACTTTAAATACAATATTATATTGTTTCTTGTCCTCCAGTGTTTCTATTCAGAAGTCAATTGTCAGTCTTAGTGTTACTAGTTTGAAAGCAATTTCTGTTCTTTTCTCTTTATCTTTAGTTTCCTACCATTTTATTATGACATTTTTATTGATCTTACCTGGGGTATACTGAAAGACTTGGATCTCTGAATATTATCTCTGAATTTCACTTTTACATATTTATAAAAAATATTGCTTGTCTTTCACTTTCCTTTTCCTGTCCTCCTAAATTCTTTTTTTTTTTTTTTTTTTGGCCGGGGCTAGGTTTGAACCCACCACCTCTGGCATATGGGACTGGCACCCTACTCCTTGAGCCACAGGCGCCGCCCCTAAATTCTAATTATACAGATATTAGAAGCTTTGAGCCTGCCCTATATGTCTTTTATATTTATATTCTGATACTGCTTTCTTTTGTCTTTGGGTTTTAGTTCCATGCTTGTCCATTAATCTGTCTTCCAGTGCACTAATCTTATGTTTTGCTTTATGTCCAATATGCCATTAACCTTATCTTTTGCATTCTTAACTTAATTTTAGTATAACTATTTAATTAATTTATATAGATTCCACTTTAAAACTAGTAAAATTTTCCATAGTTTCAACTATTTTGCCCATTTTCTTCTCTTTTTCTAATAACTTTATAATCATTCACAAAATAACATTTAATCGTTTATATCATTCTATGATACAAACTCCTTCTTTGATAAAACTCGACACCGGAATTTCATCTTCAGTGGGTTCTTGGTCTCGGTGATGTGAAGAATGAATTCATTGACCACAGCTCAGTGGTAAGACCAGATTTATTTACAGAAGTAAAAAGAATACAAAAACACCAAAGCTCCTGGAAGAGAGGAAAAAACTCAAGTAGAGGGACAAAAGCACGCGCTCTCTCTCCCTCCTTCTCTTTGTCTCTCCCTGGACTCTGTCCAGGGCTATGTACAGGCGCTTGGGTTCCTTGTATAAGAGGTCAGGAAATGAATGGATACAGTCCCTTCCTCTGGGGCAAGGTGAATGAATATATCTATGAATGGATGAAATTGAGGTCTAGGAAACTTACATGAAATTGACCTAGGCATAGGAAATGGGGGTTCCCTGTTCAGTCATAAGTGCCAAGGGAAGGAAACACCAAGGGGCTGGTGTCTCCCCAGCAGTTGTCCCACCCCTCTAGCTACTATAGCCTCTCCTGGGGGTGGTTGGGTGTGGGGTCTTCCCTTGCCTACCCTCCAGCCCTCTGGTTCCTCTCTGCCAGCTGTCCCCCCACCAACACCACTGAGGAGGCAGAGTTGGGTCCTCCAGCTCAGCTCGGCTGAACTGGCTGGGGCGCTACCTGTCCTGTATCAAATCAATAGCAATATTTCCTATTTCTGTTCTATGTTCTCTATTACAGTACATGTAATCTTGACAAATGTCCAGTAACATTTGAATTATAAATAAACTAAACCAAGAAGTTCCTGATTATGTTACCTCTTGCCAGGGAGGGTGTCTCTTTTCTTGATGAAGCCAATAGAATGAGGGACTGCTTCTGTTAATCACTTCAGGGATTTCACTGCTTTAGGATTTGGTTATAGCTATAGTATTTCTCAGCCTATCTATGTACATTCATTATTCCCCACGTGTAGTTCCTCCAGTTTATTAATTGAAAGCTGAGTATGTCTGGGTCTCCACAGACTTGAAAGATAATAGGAGATACAGTCTTTTAAATATGTAGTTTTGATCATAATGTTTTTGCTTCCTCTATACTCAGCTTCACAATTTAACAAACCTCTCATCAGGGAGAATGGATGTGGGTTTGGGATAAACTCTGTCCTTCTTCATGTTTTCACTTCCATGAGAGTGGGAGACTTCATTCCACATTTCAGAAAGTCTTTTGCCTACCTTCCTTCCTGCACTGGCTTCAGAACTCAGCACATAATCAGGTAGGAAAATCCAGGTTTGCCTTTGATGTGTCTCAGGATACTACTTTATCATTGAGGCACCAGATTTCTGCACAATGCTTTTGTTGGTTTCTCTTCTTCTCAGCGGAGATGACAAAATGTTGGGGAAGGTGGTGATACCGGAGTTTCAGCATCTTGGTCTCGGTGATTTGAAGAATGAATCCGCGGACCATAGGATCAGTGGTAAGTCAGGATTTATTCACAGAAACAAAAATTACAACAGCTACAAAAAACAAATCTCCTGGCAGCGAGAACCCAGGAGGGGAATAAGCTCTCCTGTTCCCTCTATCTGTGGGCTCTCTGCTAAGGGGTTTATATAGTGGCAGGGGGGCTGTTATGCCAGAACTCAATGTTGACTTTTAAAGCATGGGTCTTCATCAGTTACAGCCAGCTGTCCAATGAACTCTCAGGCCTGGAAAGTTACACGAAACCCCCCAGTCAGAAGTATGGGTGGAGGAGGTAGCAATTAAGTGATACTTCATGGTTCAGCCCATCCATGAAACTGACCAGTCAGAAGTGCACACGGGGAGGAGACAGCAAGGCACCAGTGTCTCCTCCCACCTCAACTCAGCAAGGCACTCACACAAAAACACAACCCCGTGAGGCAGTGATACACCAAGGTTATGAAACTTCATTGAGTTGTTTGTACAGTGCTGCTGATGTAAGCACATGGCAGCAAGTTTATAAACTTAATTTTCAAAACTCATATTCATGAAAGCAGACAAACAAAAAGTGTGACTGTAGTCTGATCCTTTGTATATGAAATTCTTCAAAATGCATACTAGCAGATCAGCAGTATTCTGATTTTAAGCATAGAGTGGATATTGAGTGGAAAGAAACCTGACAAAGTTTGGGGATAATATAAATATTCTGTGATGTTTGCTGTAGTGCTGACTTAAGGGTCACAACTCAAAAACTTGTATAAACTAAATGGATAATGTTTTTTTAGTATGTGAATGATGCTTCAAACATGAAGTATCACTTAATTAGACCTATTATTTAATGCCTATTATTAAAAAAGACAAATGATAACAAATATTGGTAAGGATGTAGAGAAAAGAGAAACCTTGTGTACTATTGGTGCGAATGTAACTAGCAAAGACATTTTGGAAAATAATATGGGTGTTTTTCAAAAAACTACAAATAGAATTGCCGTATGATTCACCAGTCCCACTTCTGGTTAATAACCAATTCCACTGTTTATTATGTTAATTATGTTTATTATGTTAATAAACAGTGGAATTGAAATGGGCACTTTCACGTTTATTTCAGCAAAATCAACAGCATAGATGTGTTCATAGATAGATGAGTGGATAAAGGAAATATGGTATATATTCATAGTGGAACACTTTAGAGCCCTGAAAAAGAAAGAAATTCTATCATTTAAAATAACAGACATGTACTTGGAGGACATTCTGGTAAGTGAAACAAGCCAGGCAGAGAAACACGAAACCATGTGATCTCACTTTACATCCAATATAATAATGTCTGTCTAGAAACAGTGGACAGTTAATTACCAGAAGGTCAAAGAGAATATGGAGGATGGAGAAAAGGAGCTGTTGATGAGATTGGACTAGCAGAATATGTTTTTTGTTTGTTCGTTTGTTTGTTTTGTAGTTTTTGGCTGGAGCTGGGTTTGAACCCATCACCTCCAGTATATGGAACCAGCGCCCTATTCCTTTGAGCCACAGGCACCAAAGAATATGTTTTAATTCTTTAAAACTGCATGTTGACAACATTGATGTAGTAAATATCTCAAAATTGCTGAAATAATAGATTTTTGACATTCTCATGACCACTCCCAAGATTTGGTTGGCAAAGTGGTAGATATGTAAATTATGTTAATTTAATTTTCTATAATGTCTACTTAAATCAAAACATCACATCATACCCCATAAATATACACAATTATTACTTTTAACATAAAATAAGGAAATAAAGTGTTATTTAATATAAAATAAGGAAATAAAGTGTTATCTATTGAGATTTTTTGGAAATTCTCAAAGTCTGAACTACACTTAATGAATCCAAACCTACCTTGCTGTGAGAGCATTAAGTGATGCGCATTCACCTAAATTTCAGAGGCATTGGGATAGGCAAAGTGAGAATGTTCAGAGGCAACCCATATTTTCAAGGAGATAGTCTTTTCTTTTTTCTTCGTTTTTGTTTTTGAGACAGAGACTTACTCTGTTGCCCAGAATAGAGTACCGTGGCGTCAGGCTAGCTCACAGCAACCTCAGATCCTGGGCTTAAGTGATCTTCCTGCCTTAGTTTCCTGAGTAACTGGGACTACCAGTGGGCTCCTCCATACCTGGATATTTTTTTTTTTTCCTTTTTTAATAGAGGCTATGGTGTGGCAGGGGTCTCACTCTTGCTCAGGATGGTCTCCTCCTCCGGAGTTCAAGCGATCCTCCTGCCTCAGCCTTCCAGAGTGTTAGGATTACAATGTGAGCCACTGTGCCTGGTCAAGACAGTCTTTAAGGCATTGTGTCTTGGGAGTTGGGTGCCAGGGGGAGAGTGAGAGAGAGAAGAAGAAGAAAAGAAGAATGGGTTTCAAATCCATCCAGGTAAACATAAAAGATGTAAAGTCTCCATCTTTTCTTATGACTGAATAGTGCTCCATGGTATAAGTACGCACCAGTTTGTTAATTCATTCAAATTTGTATCCTCATATTAATTTTAAAGAAAAAAATAAAGAAAAAGAAACAGATTTTTTTGCATAACATAATGCTCAGCTCCTATGTCATTTGTTCCAGGCAAAATCAAGTGTAAACATTCAGAAACAGAGCTATAAGACAAAAGGAAGGTGCAGGCCTTTTAAAAATCCAGTCTTTACTGCTCAAGTGGGCTATGAATACACCATCTGAGCAAACCTTTCCTGCTTCAAGGATAAATACTTTTAAAAGGAGAAAAATAAAATACGATCTTAAGACACAAAACATTCTTGTAAAACAAACAGCAGCTGAAGAGCATTCAGAATATGAGGGTAAAAACTGAGACAATATTGCAACATGAACAGAACAAGCATTGAAATATTTACCACTGTGAAAAAGCACCACACCTGATAACAAGAGCACAAGGACGAAGGGATTGAGGAGGAAATAGGTGATGTAACGTAAGGTAGCGGAAACCAGAAACAAATACACTCAAAGAACAGAATTACAGAAGCTTGTTAAAAAAAAAAAGTGAAGAAATGTAATATGGTATACTGAAGATATGAATAAAAATAAAAAAGTAATGAAGTGAAAATAAATAGCAATGGAAAAAAGAAAGATCAAACCTACATTTGGAATGCACGGAGAAGAAAATCGAAATAATAGAATAAGATTTCTCCTAGGATTATAACAGAAATAGAAGTAAACAGTGAATGTTTACATTGAATTACCGGAAAACTTCATCTGTTATGGTCAACAACAAAATAATACTCGATAATAATAAAACTTCATCTGTTACAGGCAACAACAAAATAATACTCTTACACTTTAAATAATCTTACACTTTCAATAATATTAATGACTCTAATAGGTGTTCAGGCCCATATATTCTTTTATTTATAAACATATGAAGGGGGAAGCAGGATTAACTGCTGCAAATACCTAGTGAATTCTTCCATGCTTACCTGTAAATTGGCTAACTGGGTCCAGGGGCTGTGCCTCCTACCAACAGAGGATCTATGTATGAACAATTCCTGTAAAAGGAGAGTGGCTACCCCTGACTCCACTAGGAAACACAATATTTACTTCCCCCATGTTCTTTAAGTATAGGACAAACAAAGTTTCCATAAATCACTGTAAGTTCAAATTGTTTGATGATGAAGTAATTGAACTTCTCCCTCACTTGCAAGACCATGTCCATGACCTCTGTATACAAAGAGGAGGGATGGGAGAGGGGATGAAACACTGTGAAAGTGAACAAAAACTCTTTACAACATTGATATATATTAACCAAAATAGTAGTCAAAGATATATCCCCCAAATATAATATCAAATAGCAATGGAAAATCAAGGGGATACCATTTTCATAGAGTTTGCAAATATGCAAAGCAGTATAATGTATTGTTTATTGATAATAGCACACGTTAACAAAGTAGGCATACATGGTGTGTTACTCTACCAGAGCTGCCACACTAAAGTGCCAAAGACTATGTGTACTAAACAATTGAAATTTATTTTTTTTACAATTCGGCAAACTAGAAGTTCAAGATCAAGGTGTTAGTGAGGTTTCTTCCTTTTGAGGACTGTGAGGGAAGACTCTCTTCCAGGCCTCCTTTCTGCTTGGCTTGTGAATGGCTTTCTTCTCTTGACATATTCTTCCTTCTATGAGAATCTCTGTGTCCAAGTTTCCTTCCTTTAGTCTTTTTTGTGGGGGTTTGGGAACAGAGTCTCACTCTGTTGCCCAGGCTAGAGTGTTGTGGTATCAGCCTAGCTCACAGCAACCTCAAATTCCTGGGCTCAAACAATCCTCCTGTCTTAGCCTCCTGAGTAGTTGAGACTACAAGTGCCCTCCACAATGCCTGGGTAGATGTTTTTTCCATTTTTAGTAGAGCCAGGGTTTCACTGTTGCTCAGTCTTATCTCAAACTCCTGAGCTCAAACAATCTACCTGCCTCGGCCTCCTGGAGTGCTAGGACCATACCTGTCAAAAGCAAGGAAATTTTCAAACCACAAGGTAAATGATATTATAATTAGCCAAAGTTATGTAAGGTGGAAGAGATAACTAATGAGCCAATCAAAGCCATTTCTTGCCTGCATTTATCAGCCTCTCCAGTTAGCTTCTACATAAAAACTGTTACACTTAATACCTGTCCCTGACTTTCAAGCTCCTGCATCCAGTCTCAGCCCTGTCTTCCACTCCAACAATTGCATTTGACATTAATAATAGATTTTATTCTAAATGCTTATGTTTCCTATATAAAAGATCTTGATACATTTGTACTGACATTGATATGCCAAGTCTCTATGGATATAATGTTAATTAATTTTACATTTACTGGTTGAAATATTTGGAAAGTTGGCTTCCAATATACAACCACAGGGAGTAGCTATATTAAGTTCATTTTAGATAAATTACTTAGAATTCATCTGAGCACAAATGTTACTGTTAAGATTCCTGGCTGTCTGCAGAAGCGACTCTTCTTGTGTGAGCTGCCATTGCACAGATTTTTACCACAGTCTACATCTAAATATGTGTAGGGAAACAAGTTTAAAATACTTTGGAAGGCCAAGAATCTACGGCTTTCTTAGTAGAACTGAGGGGGAGCCTTAATCTCTATCTGACAGCGTCTTGTCATGTGAACTCTAAAACGTAGACACATTTACCAACGTAGGTGACCTAAGCTATGGGTATTAGCAGTGATGAAACTAATAGGCCAGTAAGGGGTAAATTCAAGGACCACAAATGTAATGTCTGTGGAGATAAATCATTCTAAGATGAAAAGCTGAGCATGGGACTCCACATAAAAGCTGGGCTAGACATGAGGAGAGAAAATTTGTGGCTGTCCCTTTAGTCAAACTCTCACGGATTTGCCTCAATGTATAAATAACTCTGGGTCCTTGCCAGTTTAGGCTATTTACACTATTAAACATTAAAATATTGTTCTAAATGACAGAATTTCAATTTAAAAAATTTAAAATTACACCCCCACTGTGGAAACTTTTTAGGTGTATGCATTTTCTCCTTTTCTCTAAATAACTATTATATTTTTTAAAATGTATCTTGCCAAACAGTTCTTAAGATAACAATTTGCTCAGTTTTTGGTTGTCTGACAAAGATTTTATGTCTCATTCATTTTTGAAGGATAATTTTGTTGAACACAGGATTTTTAGATTGGTGTGTTTATCTATTTGTTTTTCTTTTTAACACCAAATGTTTCGTTCCTTTTTTTTTCTAGTTTGCATTACTTTGGAAGAGAAATCTGATGTAATTGTTACCTTTGTTCCTTTCTAAATAAGTTTCTTCTCCTCTTTGGCTACAATCAAGAGTTTTTCTTTGCCTTGTTTCTGTCATTTGAATATTATATGCTTAGGTGGATATTTTTTAAAATTTGTTCTGTTTGGTTTTCTTTTAGCTTCCTGTAAAATTTGGACAATTCTGAAACCTTATTATTCAAATACATTTTCTGTTCTTTTCTCTCTTGTGACTCCTCTGGTATTCTTGGATATTTTATTCTCTTTTTTCACCCTTTGCATTTCAGATTAGAAGATTTTCATTGATGTACCTTCAAACTCAATGAATGTTTCCTAGAAATATTTATACTAGACTGGGGCTAGTATACTGATGAGCCCATCAAAGGACTTCTCCATTACTTTCAATGTGTTTTCCCCCTTTTTAAAATTTATAGCACCCGCTCTTGATTCTTTTTGTACTTTGCATTTCCTTGCTTATATTACCCATATGTTTTGCATATTGTTCACTTTCATCCAATAGAGACATAAGTGCATTATTCATATTATTTTAAATTGACAGTCTTATAATTCTAAAATCTGAATAGTGTGAGTTTTGTTCTGATATTTGCTTTGTCTCGTCAGACTATATTTTTTATCCTTTTTGCATGACTTGTAATTTTTTGAAAGCCAGACATGACAGGCATGGAAGTAAAGAGGCTTTTAACGTGAGCATTTATGCTTATCTGGCTAAGGGTTAGGATGGTTTCTTCTTTGTTATATCTGTAGGTGTTAATGCTTTTTCTTACCTCTGGTGTTCTTGTCTTTGAGTTTCCCAGAAAATCCTTATCAAATAGAGTATGTGTCTTCTCTCTCAATTCTAATTTACTCTTATACTGGAAACCTATTGATGTGTTGATAAAGTATTGGGGAAGAGAAGCATCTAATTCATCTTCAAATTAAATATCTCTCTTTTAACTGTACCAGAATTCATGAGCTGTCCTTTTACCATTATGTGAGACAAAGGGCCACAAGGGGCTCCAGTTGCTAAATGACCATTCTTCTGGGCTAGATAACTAAATCTGCTATGGAGATCTTGTTTCCTGGATGTAATGGACACTTTCTCAACTCCTGCTACCCAGAGTTAGATTTTTTTTCCTTCAGTCTTCACAGTGAAAACCCGATGAGATTCTTGAAGGTAAAACTCATAAAAGTATGTCCTCCTCACATCCACTACGACAAGGCTCTCAGTAGTTTTAACTCAACCTTGTCCACACTCAGCTCCAGCAATTTGTTGATTAAGTGTTATGACTCATTTCAGACTTCCACAGCTTCTGCTTTGGATAGGTGATGATTCTCTGCGTCTGCCTATTTCTTGTTTTCTAAGCAGTGGTTTGCCTCATGACCTGTTTTTTGATGGATCTAAGAATTGTTGATTTCAGTTTGTTCACATTTTCCCCATCAGGCAGATAGGAAAGACAACTTTCAAATTCACAAAGTGATACAGTGGAAATCAGAAGTTTAGTTTGTGTGTAAATAATGGAATTTTTGTGTCTGTGTTCATGAGGAATATGGAACATAAGACTGATTTAATCAACTTGCTTACTCTTAAAACTAAAAAGACAAAACTTCCAAAAAAAATTTATATTTTTTCTTTGTGAGAACAAATGCTTTTATTTGGGGCATGATTTATCCAAGGGCGTGAACACTCTACAGAGATTACAATCTGTTTAAAATGTTCCTTGCAGCGCTATTCACAACAGTCATGATATGGAAACGATCTATGGAGATTCTGCCATTTGCCACAATATGGATGGTCCTGGAGAACATTATGCTAAGGAAAATAAGCCAGGCACAGAATGAAAAATATTTCATAATTTCATTTTTATGTGGAAAATCAAAAAACACAAATGTCAAATATATAAAGAGGATAAAACTGTCGTTACAAGGGGTAGGGGCAGGGGTTGGGGGAAGTGATGGACAGATGTATTTCAAAAAATATAGAATAATAGTTATGAAAGATGAAGAAGTTTAGAGATCTAATGGACAACATGAGGATTATAGTTAACAAATATTATATTGTATTGGAGAAATTTGTTAAACAAGTAGATTTAAGATGTTCTTGTCACAAAAAGTAACTGTGTGAGATGATAGATATGATAATTTGCTTCACTATAGTAACCACTTTACCATCTCTATATATCCCAAAACATCATGTGTTAAGACTTGAATATACATAAAGTTTATTTTTTTTTCAAAAAGAAGTAGACACTTAACATTAGGTATTTCATTATTAAAAAATTTATAAATTTTTAAAAATGTATAAATTGAAGTTTTATAATTGAGGTTATATAGTTACCTTGATAACAGATTTCTATCCCTAAAAAAATGTAAACTGACTTATTTAGCAAGTTTTGGTTCATTTTGAAGTATTTATTTGTATTAATATTAATCTCAAAGGAATCCAAGGATGATGACTATGAGTTAAAATTCCAGCTACTTTATGACTTACAATATAACCATAACTTAGTTTAATATACTCATATAATTGAATATGCTCACGTTCTTCTCTGATTATCTATAAGAAAATTGAAACATTATATTTCCTAAGAAGACACCATGTTGACAGGCTTTCATAAAAATCAGAATAAGACTTAAAGGCAGAACACTAACTAGCTGAGATAGCAATACGAGGAATGATGATAAGCTTCAAACTGTGTAGTGTGTGGCAGGCACAAAGAATCATCCACGGAAATCATAAATCTCATCCCCCAAAGATAACCTTGTTCTCAAAAGTTCGTAATAAATTCCACTGATTCACAAAGAATGCAAGTTGGAGCTTTTATTTTCATTTATTTATTTTGCTTATTTGTCAGTGCTATTAGAAATTGTGAATTAGAGCATTTTTAAGCAAGCATTAATTTTCCATATATTTTTCACAGTATTGGATTAGCAGATGGTACCTTTCAAAAGTATTGACTTGAACAGAATACCATTCAGTAATAAAATGGAACAAACTATTAATACACACAACATCAAAGGTAAATATCAAAATGATTATGCTAAGTGAAAGAGCCCTAGAAATATAAAGAAAACAGAATGGAGCATCTATTATATGGTTCTTTATATATAAAAGTCTGAAAAATTAATATTAATCAATATAGATCAGTAGTTGCCTTAAAACTTGACAGAGTATATTGATTGTAAAAATGTTTTCATGACTATATACATATGAAGAAATCAACTAATTGTACACTTTACAGAGGTATACTCCACTGTAAGTCATTTTTTGTTCAATAAAACAGGATGAAAACAAAAAAAGTTAAGAATATCACAGTCTCTAGTAGGTAAGGAAACAACTTTTATGAAAAATTAAAAGAGAAACATAAACAAACTTTATGCGGTCTCGAGCACGTACACATAAATACTGAAAGGGGACAATTATTCACATCTTTTGCACCGTTTTCCTGGCCCTCACATTATCATCTTCAAAAGAGAACCATTGATATTTTAAAACCAAATTAGCAAATTTACTTGACTCTTTGGAACTAGTGGGGCCAGCAGTGTTGCTTCAAATCCTCAAATCCATGATGCCGAAGTCTGTGGCTTCCACACTATCACTGCCTGGATACTGTGAGGTTAACTATTTTGCTCCTGATTTGGGGGCTCTAACTACCTCAGCAACATTTCATGTATTATTCATGAGTAATGCAATATATGAAGTCTTATCAACAGGTAAGAACTTCTTTGCATTCTTGCGACAGGCTCTAAATAATCTAATACTAAAGCATTTGCTTTATGGAAAATATACCAGAAGGAGAAATGCCTTAGAACGAGGTTGAGAAAGGCCCTATTAAATACTTTTGAACCCTAAAGTAGCAGTTAGTCTTCAGAATATTGATCTATGGCTAAACATGGCCTAGTTTAAAAGATATAAGATGCAGGCTGCCACTCTATCAGGAAATATAAAACCAAGAGTCTTAATAAAGCTTCAGAAATAGATGGCTTTTGTTGGTGTGTAAGTCATAGTTTAGATAGGAGAAAGAAACTACACAATAATTTAAACAGGAAAGGTCAACATGAAGAATTATTAACTATAACAGAAAATTGGAGTAATGTGGAATTTTCTAATAAAAGAAAAATTACTCTAAAGCACATGGTACAAAGCAGATTCAAAAATTTCAGGAGAGGACAAGGTCATGGCTCACAGAACAACAGAGAAGTTATGGTGCTCTCTTGCCAAACTTTTTTTTTTTTTTTGTGGTTTTTTTGGCCGGGGCTGGGTTTGAACCTGCCACCTCCGGCATATGGGACCGGCACCCTACTCCTTGAGCCACAGGCGCCACCCATCTCTTGCCAAACTTTTAAGAATCTGCCCTCTGGAGCCTTGTGGTAATATTCTTAGAGTGCTAGAGAAAGCCGGCCATATTCTGTTATAGAACTTATGTGGTGGGGAGGAAAGGGCACCAGGGAAAGTTGTTGGTGTTTGGTATACCTCCATTCCTAGGAGGCAGCCTCTGAAACCAGACTTTTGCAGAGGTAAGGTTCAACCGTTGTCAACATAGATACTGTAGAAGACACCCACGCTGAAGGAGCAGGGCGGTAGGGAATCTACCTGTGTGTGCTTCAGAGCTGGCCAGTGAGGGCAGCGGAAAGAGAAAGGAAAACCCTTCCTCCTGCCAACCATGTCTCACTAGTAACCTCTGCAAACAAAGCTTTCAATAATGCCAGCTGGCAAGGAAAAAATATGTAAAGGACTCAGATCCCATTTTGCATAGAAAAAAAAAAAAGAAAAGTGAATTTGGAGCTGAAAAAAAAAAAAGAAAAGTGCAATAAATAGATAATTTGCACAAAAAGAGAGAAGCTTTTCCCCGAAGAATTTCCAATCAAAACAATTGCATACGTGAACAGCTAACTGTAGGCACAAATTACATGTTTCAGTCAGCATCCTGTGATTCTGCATATCTCTAGGTTTTTCATTTCTTCTTTATTGGAGTAAAGTTCCAGATCGTTAGCAATTTTTGTTTCAACCTAATGATAATATTTACCAGTTTACTATCCACACAATTATCTTTTGTGTATTTACTTGCTTCTTGGTATTAGAATACAATCACAGCCTTCATTTTTCTTAAATAATTTGACTAAACATTGAAGAGTACTAATTTATTGATTTACAAACATTTTCTTGTGAGTGCCAAACAACTTCTTTTTGAAAGAGTAAATTGTGACAAAATGATCTTACAGGGAACTGGACTTACATACTAATTGATTTTTTAAAAAAATGGAATAGAGGAAAAATAACGCCTGGTAACCAAAAGGCTAAAATTATTTGTATGTCAAACCTATGAAAGGAACAACAGTGAAACAACACTCGGGGAACATTCCTAGGAGGCAGCCTCTGAAACCAGACTTTTGCACAGGTAAGGTTCAAGAAGGAAACAGAAAAAGATGACCTGTATTTCCTAACAATTACAGATGTCTGACCGCGTAAGTTTTATGATTCATATTTTTAGTTCTAATCTTTCTTCTTCCTAATAGCAGAAGGACTGGCATCAGTTCATAGCTTCCCAAGGGAGTATTTCTAAGGTGATAGTCACATTCAGCAATGAAGTATGTAGCACCTTCTCTAGGAGGAGTTTGCAAACTTCATTGTCTGACCTCATACGTCTGCCCTTTATACTATACCTATCTGACTAGCCTCCTAACTATCTTAGAAGAATGCCAACATTTTGCAATAAAATATACCTACATCAATAGGGGAATTTGTCCTGAAAACAGGTTATTAGATACTCCTCTGCATATAGGGCATCAGTGTGTGGCACAAAAGCCTATTGGCTACTACAAGCAAACTGGATATGCACCTGTTACATTTGTAAACTGCAGCATGTCTCATGATAGCCCTTGATGTTACTCCTGCTTTATTTTGGTTCGATAGTTTTCTTTACCAAAAATAAATAAATAAATAAAGAGAGAGAGATAAAAATAAGGAAAAAAAAATGATAAGTTGCTCAATAAACTAAATTAAGAAAGAGGGAGACTTAAGTTCTAACTGAGATCCAGAACCTTAACCACTCAGGAGGAAACCTGGTGGCTTCCGTATCTTTTCAAATTTCCTCATATCATATTATTAAAAAACGTGAGCAGTGAGAAAAGTTTTGCACACAATAGTTCAGATATGGAAGGGGACTAGCATATGTGACTGATGCGTCATGATTTCTCAACAAATCATGAGGATGAGCAGACCTAAACAGGATAATCTGTTGTCAAAAGATACGTGTACTATGTTAGGACCACGATACGCCTAAACACCAACTGAAACCTTTTAGATATTTGGTATTATTATCAACCTCGTGAAAACATTATAAAATTAGAGGAGATTTAGCTAATTTCCCTATGTCTGGTTCTATTAGTCTATCTTTTAGTCTTAAAAAATCCCTTGATATGTCTTCATCCATTCTGCCATATGAAGAGAAAGATAATATATGTAGAATTTTCAGAACTGACTTTATTCTGAAATACAGAGAACCTCTGTAAGTTGAGCATCCAAGGGACTGTAACAAATGGTTCAACACATGGAGGTGGTCAACAGAAGGACCGAGGCCCACTACACTGATCTGTGCGTGTGGCACACGTCTTCTCTATGAAAATTAGCTCAACTTAAGAAGATGGTCAGTGTAGGGAAGAGTCAACTACAGGGATTCTACTGTAAAGTTTTGTAAAAGCAAGGAGAATAAAATCTACGTTAGGCAGGTTGGGAAATATCTAAATACCTAAATTATTTCTGGTTTGGTATGTTAAATTCTCCACTTTAGCAAAAGATAGATCATGTTCAGTTAGGTGATATTTTCAACTATAATACTTTATACAACATATTTATTTGTATATTTATTTAGCTACTTTTTATTTTTTTTGCAGTTTTTGGCTGGGGCTGGGTTTGAACCCGCCACCTCCAGCATATGGGGCCAACACCCTACTCCTTTGAGCCACAGGATCTGCCCTCAGCTACTGCTGTTTTTAGTTAATTGCTTTTCTTCATGAGGTAGCTGGCCATGCATAATGAAGAGCATTTGAACAGATTTTATCTTTGAAATAAACCAAGTACCCTAAATAATGACAATGACTGCTTGAATCCTGAATAATTTTAACACTGTAATTATCATAGCTAAGATAGATTCACTTCTTATTGGATCAATAAATGTATCTTTAGGGTAGCTCTCCAACCTCTTTTCTCCTAAACTGCATCTCGTGTTCAGCTATAGGCAGAGTTCAAGTCCAAAACTCACTCATTCTTTTACACCTGTAAACTAAGTTCCAAATGCAAACATATGTGGTCAAATATTAAATGTTTCAGAAGACTAAATAGCAATAATAGCTGATCTCCTGGGAAGAAATTTTCATTTTCCTAATAACTTTGAGATACCAACTTTTATTTGAGGATTCTAGAAAAGAAGCTATTTTTGGTCTTTCACAGAGTGTTTTTATATTCAGTAGGAGGCCATCAAGTGTGTCCTACTGATCATAACCCTTTACATTGCTCTCCTAGCAGCCTTATTTTGTCTTGTGTTGTTTCTCTTTTCTATTTAATTTAGTATTATCACTAATACATTCATCAGGTCAACTCATTCTAAAACATGTTAGAAAATGTTAAAACTTTAATCATGGTGTGCAGTCTTTTATAAAGGTGCTTTTAATAAAATTTATTTATTTATTTTATTTTATTTTTTTTGGTAGAGACAGATCTCACTGTACCGCCCTCGGGTAGAGTGCCGTGGCCTCGCACAGCTCACAGCAACCTCTAACTCACGGGCTTACGCGATTCTCTTGCCTCAGCCTCCCGAGCAGCTGGGACTACAGGCACCTGCCACAACGCCCGGCTATTTTTTTTTTTTTTTTTTTTTTTTGCAGTTTGGCCGGGACTGGGTTTGAACCCTCCACCCTCGGCATATGGGGCCGGCGCCCTACTCACTGAGCTACAGGCGCCGCCTATTTTATTTTATTATTTATTTATTGTAGAGACAGAGTCTCACTTTACCGCCTTCGGTAGAGTGCCATGACATCACAGGACTCACAGCAACCTCTAGCTCTTGGGCTTCCGCGATTCTCCTGCCTCAGCCTCCCGAGCAGCTGGGACTACAGGCGCCCGGCTATTTTTTGGTTGCAGTTCAGCCAGGGCTGGGTTTGAACCCACCACCTTTGGTATATGGGGCCGGCGCCTGTTATAGGCGGTTTTAGTGATGTGTAGATTTATATACTGTACTCGGTGTTTGTATCTCTTTTTTAGGAGATATGTTTGAAGACCTTGGTTGAAATACTTATAGCTGTGAACTATATATATGGTATGAAACAAGCTTCATTATTCTATATGCTTATCTCTTTTGAGTAGATTTCATCTTTCTTTGGTTAGTTTTCTTTTTTGCATTGTGTGTGCTATTCACATATACATAACTTCATTTAGTTTTGGTTGACCCTTTACAACTCTGATACAGTATAAAATGTGGCTAGTATAATTGGGGAATTGTCTCTTAAATGTTATTTAATATTATTAATTTAAATTTGTTTGCATGGCTATTGGCTACCATTGAACAGCACAGCTTTAGACTATTTTTAAAATACAATGTCACCAAGGCTGTATATTATTGTCTCGATGGCTTCCATAAATATTATAGATATCAACCAAAATTCTTTCTTGGAGGGGCCTGGAGGCTCTGTCCTATAATCCTAGCACTCTGGGAGACCTCAGTGGGAGGTCTTCTGCTTGAGGTCAGGAGTTCAAGACCAGCCTGATCAAGAGTGAGACTCTCCATCTCTGCTAAAAAAAAATAGAACACTTGGTGGCATGCCCCTTGCAGCTACTTGGGAGGCTGAGACAGGAGGATTGCTGGACCCAAGAAGTTTGAGGTTGCAGTGAGCTAAGATAATGCCACTGCACTCTACCCAGAACAACAGAGTGAAACTTAAAAAAAAAAAAAAAAAAGAAAAGAAAAAAAAAGAAATCCTCTCTGTTCTCATCCAGAGTAATAGAATTGAAACTGATGCAATTGCCCCATATGTTTGCCTGGCTCCCTCCCTTCCTTTTAAGACTCTTTCCAGGAAAATCTGCTGCAGGAAAGTGGTGACTTGAAACTTTCCTGCCAGCTGCCACCTGGATGTTAGTTACAATGACCTTGTTTAATCAGTAAACAACAATGCCAGAGAGAATGGGAAGTAGATACCTGGAAAGAATTCCAATCCCTTAATATGCATAGGGATTGAACTGCTTCCCAACCTTAGACTTTTTTATTTTTTTATTTTTATTATTATTATTATTTTTTTTTTTTTTTGCAGTTTTTGGCTGGGGCTGGGCTTGAACCTGCCACCTCCGGCATATGGGTCCGGCGCCCTACTCCTTTGAGCCACAGGAACCACCCCCAACCTTAGACGTTTGAAAGACATGATTTAATTAATTTGTTAGGGCTTTACTCTAATACATACAGAAATATCATATCATTAGAGTAATCATTTGCTTGGGTATTTGTTATTTTCATCCTTGCTAGAAACAATATAAAAATTTAAAAATCTCCCACCATATGATATATATTTTAATATTATTGCATAACTGGTACTTTGTCATTCATTTATTAAATATTCATACTTTTAAAGGGGTTAATAAATTATTTTCAATATAGAACTCTAATATAGGTCTGCTTTCCCCAACTCAGCTTGATGTTCTCTTGCTATGAAGTATTAGAAAGTCTTCTTAAATATGTATTAGTAAGTAAATATTACCTATAATCATTGATAGCCATATGTTCTATTTTAGGGAAAATAATATATCTGTTTTGCCATAATTAGTTTTTCCAGAGATTACTATACACTGCTTTTTAAAAACATGAAAACAATAAAAGGGTCTGACATATCCAGACATGCACAGTCATATGTTTCTCTATTTGAATAATGGTACTAAGCATTGCTTTTTATTTGTGAAACACATGTGTCTGCAAGCTGGTATGTGAATGAAAATTGACCCTAATGTTTAGGACTTCTCAGACCCAAATGTCAATATTTTGTATCAAGAAGTCTATCAGTAACAGGTAGACTTGATGAAACTCTCTCTGAGTGCCTCTAAAAGAAAATCTTGTATGACTTTCACTTATGTTATTTAAACTTTTATTGTGACACTCATCAAACTTGTCATTTTACTGTTCTTGATGGTACAGGAAGGTAATAATTCACTCCCCTAGGTTTTTAGAGTCAGGAAAATATTTTAAAACACTCTTTTTGTTGTCCTATTGTATCCCTTTTTGTTAACATAAATACTATAAAAGTTGCATTTAGGCTGGACGTAGGGGCTCATGCCTGCAATCACAGCACTATAGGAGGCTGAGATGGGAGGAGCCCTTAAGCTCAGGAGTTGGAAACCAGCCTGAACGAGAGCGAGATTCCACCTCTGAAAATTAGAAAAAATATAGCCGGATGTTGTGGTGCGCACCTATAGTCCCAGCTTCTCTGGATGCTGAGACAGGAGGATCCTTTTAACCTAGGAGTTTGAGGTTGCCAATGCCACAGCACTCTAACCTGGGGCAACAGAGTGAGATTCAGTCTCAAGAAAGAAAAAAACATTAAATTTGTAGCATAGTTGAGAAATACCATTTTTTAAAGTTTCTTTTAAGGTGAATAAGTAAAAAGGGATTAGACACAAATTAAAGTGAAAAAAGCTTCATAGTAGGGCTGAGTACATTGGATACTTTTTTCCTCCATTCTTGAGATACTTTGCTGAGAAGAATATGTTCCAGCTCCATCCATCAGCCCTACTATTAAATGAAACTATTTTATTTATTTATTTATTTTTTTTAATTTGGCCGGGGCTGGGTTTGAACCCGCCACCTCCAGCATATGGGACCGGCGCCCTACCCGCTGAGCCACAGGCACTGCCCATGAAACTAATTTATAAGCACCCACACTTCCATATGAAAGCTATAACCCAACTGTAGCCCGAGATGACGGGAAAGAGGAGAGGTGGAGAGCAGAGGGGAGAGGATGGATGGAGGGAGGTTAACTGGTGGGCTTACACCTACAGTGCATTTTACAAGAGTACATGTTAATCTACTAAGGGTAGAATATAAATATCTTAACACCATAACTAAAAAATTATGGTGAAGGTTATGTTAACCAGTCTGATGAAAGTATTTCAAATTGTATATAAAACCAGCACATTGTACCCCATAATTGCATTAATGTATACAGCTATGATTTAATAAAAAAAAAAAGTGAAAAAGCTTTATAAACAGTAGATGTTAGATGTCTCTTTTTTAACTCATAGAAAGATGTCTTAGGTGCTTTTAAACATTTTTCTGTAATGAAACCAGAAAGAACCCCATACATTTAGTGGTCACTACAGATTTGATTTTGTTCATTGGCTGTTTAATTCAAGAGAAAATATTTGCCTTAATGTTTTTCCTGTACTCCTGACAGTGAATGGACATTGACCTTCATAAAGGGACACTTCCATTTTACTTGTACCTTTGTTTATTCACTTTATTACTCATATCCTATTCCTATGCCTCTCCATGATCAGCCATTATCCTTTTACTGTTGTGTATCTTTGTCAAATATTTAAATTTTATTTTTAATTTGCTTTGGGTACATGCATTTTATTTAAAAATGATACTGTCTTAATCTTGAAGCACTACAAATTTAAAATTTAAACACTGATCTTCACAGGCATCTTATATGTTACTTTCAACAAGTATATGTAATTTGGATAACATAAATGTATGTATTAATAGGTAAGTAATATGTTTTAATGGGTTATGTTATATGTTTGAAATGTTCTATTTCCTTAAGTACTAACTTTGACAACTGATATCTCTGACATTTCACTCTTGACACTTATTTTATTTTTATTGTAAAGGTACATTCTCATTCTATCCAATGCATGTTTTGGCTTATGATTATCTTTCAAAAAAATGTTTAGAGCAATTTTTGTGAAACCGTGGATAAGTCAAAAATTCATGTTATTCTCAAATACGAGTTCTGTCACAGACCCAGTGTAGCACAGACAGCTTGAAATCTAAATGAAGTGTTAGGGGAGGATGTCACTTATAAATGTACAGCATATCCATGGTTTGACAAGTTCCATTCTGATGATTTTAATATGGAAAATGAGCAACGTGGGTAACCCGAAACTAAGGTGGATAATAAAGTGCTGTCGTGGAAGCAAATCCATCTCAACCTAGGTGTGAACCAGCAACAAGGTTTCACATTTCTATTTCAAGAAGATTGGACCTTTCGCAAAAGATTGGCAAATTAGAGAAGCTGGATATATGGGTTCCTCAAGAATTAAATGACCATCAGAAGAGAAACTATCTTAAAGCTTGCCTTTCTCTGCTGTCGTAACATAAAAGCAAATCATATTTACTCTGTATGGTTGCGCGTGATGAAAAATGGATTATTTTTGACAATCACAAGCGTGCAGCACAATGGTTGGATAGAGGTGAAGTGCCAAAGCACAGTCCAAAATGAATGTTCATACAAAAAGCTCTGACTTTTTTTGGTGGTCCAGTGCTGGTCTTACAGCCACTGCAGCTTTATGAAACCTCGTCAATCGAATACAGCAGATGTCTACCGCAAACACTGGGCAAGATGACTATGATGCTTCTGATTAAGCAGCCCAGAATGGTCAGCAGAGACAGGTCAGCAGTCTTGCAAGATAATGCTTGACCACATCTCACACAAACAACACTGCTCAAACTACAAAAGCCGGACTCAGAAACCCTTGTCATTCACTGTATTCACCCCGACATTGCACAGCTGACTACCACTTCTTCCAAGCTTTGGACTACTCAGGCATGGAAAAAATCCTCAGTTCTCAACGAGCTGTGGAAAATGCCTCCACGATTTCACCCCTATTCACTCTCCCAGCTTCTTGTCTTCTGGCATAAATAAATTACTATTAAGATGGCAAAACTGCGTTGATACTTACCTTAATTATACTGCTTCTTGTCTCAGGTATAATAAACTAAACTTTTGATTCAAAATTAGACTTTTTTTATATAATGACCTAATTGAATCCGCCTTTCTTAACAATTGCCTGGCTGATGGAGACCAGTTTTCCCTAGCCACTTGCTACCACAATCAGTTAACATTCTTTGTATAAACTTTTGGAAGAAAATTTCTCAGAAACAGGCCACGAGTATACATGGCTAGAAAAGTCTGTGGTATATCAGTATGCATGAAATTTTATGCTGTTGTATCTAACTTGGTGGCTTTATCTGCCTTTTAAAATTATTGCCAGTCTGAGTGTTGTGACAATTCAGTCCAATTTTGAGCAGCATTTAGATTTTGTTGTTGCTATCACAATTCTCAGAACATCAGACCTTAAATATTTCTGGAGTTCTCTCAAATGTGTATAGGAAATAGCTTGCCGGTGAGCTGTTCTTAATGTTTAATCTGTCCTCAGCTTTAGATCTTTTCTTTGCATTTCTTCCTTAGAGAACATTATTCTTCTTTCTAACTTGCCCAACAATAGACCACTATTCTGTTACTTTCTACTCGTTAGCCTAGAGTTGGTATAGAGCAGGGGTCCTCAAACTTTTTAAACAGGGGGCCAGTTCACTGTCCCTCAGACCGTTGGAGGGCTGGACTATAGTTAAAAAAAACAAACAAAAAAAAACTATGAACAAATTCCTATGCACACTGCACATATCTTATTTTGAAGTAAAAAAAAAAAAAAGGAACAAATACAATATTTAAAATGAAGAACAAGTAAAGTTAAATCAACAAACTTACCAGTATTTCAATGGGAACTATGGGCTGGCTTTTGGCTAATGAGATGGTCAATGTCTAGTTCCATATTTGTCACTGCTAGTTGTAACAAGTGATGCAAGTGTGCATCAGTTAGTCTAGATCTGGTTGGAGATTTCAGATATTTTATTTTGGAAAAAGTCTGTTCACAGACATAAGTGCTGCCAAAGATGGTTGCCATTTAGAGTGCATGGTTCCTGACATTAGGATATGTCTCAGAGATGAAAGATGCATAGAAATTAGGAAGGCTGCTTGACTTGAATGTGTCTTTCAGAGAGTCACAATTCTGCAGTTCAGCCAGTTCCATTTGGTAAATCATATCCACATTTTCAATGTCAATACAAAATGGGATATGGAAAAGCTGTATGCCCTGTTCAGGGAGATGAAGCTCTTTAAATCTAAATTAGAACTCCTTTTGCAACTTTTCCAGTGAATCCACATGTTTTATTTGGAAATGCAACAGATGGATTTTCCGATAACAGATTTTGAGTTGTAGGGAGATGGCAGAAATTTTCCTCCTTCACTTGTTTGATGAGGAGGCCTAATTTTACTTTGAATGCTTTCACATGTGATTGCATATCACAGATGAGCTTCCCCTTTCCTTGAAGTTGCACATTGAAACTGTTGAGTAGCTCTGTTACCTCTGTCAGAAAGGCAAGTCTCCATTTCCATTCTGCATCATTGAGCTCTGGTACTTCTTTGTTTTTTGAAAGCAGAAAAACTATAATCTGTGAAAGTAAGTCATAGAAATGTTTCAAAACTCTCCCTTGACTCAGCCAACAGACTTTGTGTGGTACGGAATATCTTCACAGGCAACGTTTAGCTCAGACAGAAATTCCTGAAATTGTCTGTGGTTTAGTGCATTACCTCTAATGAAGTTAACACAAGATACCACAGTTTTCATAACAGAGTCCCACTTCAGTGATTTACTACAGAGCTCTTGTTGGTGGATGAGGCAGTGTATGGCTATTGGATGAGAATGTTTATGTTTGTCCATCTCTTGGTTAATGTGAGCAATTACTCCTTTCTTAGACCCCACCATGCTAGGAGCACCATCAGTTGTCACACTGACTAGTTTTGCCCAGTCCAGCTCTAAACTATTCATAACCTTTTCAGAAATATCCTCTCCTGTAGTTGTTCCTTTGATGCTTTGCAGTACAGCAAGCTCTTCTGTGACTTTGAAATAGTCATTTGTCCCACAAATAAAAATTAGATGTTATGCAGAATCACAAACATCATTACTTTCATCCAGTGCCAAGGGAAAATAGGAAAGGTTTTTTGTGGAGTTTTGCAAATGCTGATGCAAATTGTTTTCCATTTCTTCACTCCTTCATGTAATTGAGGGTCCTGAAAGACTCACTATACTAAATAAATCGGCCTTCTCTGGACACATCTCTTTGGCAGCAGAAAGAAGACATTCTTTAACAAATTCTCTCTCCATGAATGGTCTGCCAGTGCACGCTATTAGCTTGGCAACTTGAAAACTTGCTTGCAGTGATGAAGTATTCAGCTGTTTCTGCTTCACAAAAGTATTTTGCTGAGTTGTCAATGTATATTTCAGTTTTAATATTTTATCTTTTCTCACTTCTCCAACCAAACAATCATGTTTATCTTTATGTTGAGTTTAATAGTGTCGACGCAAATTGTATTCTTTGAATACAGACACTATATTCTGGCATATCAAACACATCGCTCTTTCCTTGTACTGCATGAAAAAGTAATCATAAGTCCACTGTTCTCTGAATATCCTATACTCCGACTCAATTTTTCTCTTTCTTGATATCATTGTTTCCTAGGGATTCCAAATAGCTATTAGTAAAATACATATATATATATATATACAGCCCTCCAAAAACAATATACCAGCAATAACTTCGCCCACACAGAGACATGTAGATTGCACTGCCCATCAATGCAGTCTGATCAGTGCCCATCAATGCAGTCTGATCAGCGTCCATCAATGCAGCCTTTCCAGTCCACATCATTTCAGCCTTGCCAGTGCCCAAATGGTGGAACTTTGCTTTTACCTCAGGCTCACACTGGTGCAGTGCGGGAACAGGCACAATTACAGAGGCAGTTCCTCCACCACCTTTCCAGGTCACACAACCCTGTGCGAACCGCACTGCGATCTGTGAACTCTCATAGGAATCTGATCGCATGGGTGAGAAGACTTCCTTTTTTCAGAAGAAAAAAGGCATATGTGCCTTCCCTTTTCCTGCAGTGGAATCTGATTGCATGGGTCTTCTCACCCATCCCTGAGCAGTGTGAGTATGGCCATAGCTTAACTCGCACTGCTCAGAGATTGCAACAGTGTGAACTGGGGCTTACACAGTACACAACATACAACATCATACACAACTGAATAGCAATCAGAATATAAATGCACTTACTCTCAATTAAATTGGGTTTCCTACTCCTCAGCTGTCTGCAGAGCCAGATGAAGGTCCCATGGGGCCCTAGGCAGATTACCAGTTTGGGGCCCCCATGCGATAACAGCATTTGCATTAACACTGACCACTGACCATTTGCGATAACACTGACTGCTGACAATTTGCATTAATACTGAGCGCTAACAATTTGCATTAACACTGAGTGCTTACAATTATCATTACCTCTGAGCTCTGATCATTTGCATTACCTCTGAGCACTGACAATTTGCATTAGCCCTGAGCACTATTTGCGTTATCACTGTGATGCAACTCCCCTAAAAACCACCCTCAACCAACTAACCAACGTAAAGAAAAGGCTCTCCTAACTTCAAAAAAGGCTCTTCTAACTTCAAAAAAAGGCACCCCCTATCTGCAAAAAAAAAAAGACCTCCTAACTTCAGAAAAAAAAGCCCCCTTTTAACTGCAAAAAAGAGGCCCTACTAACTGCAAAATAAAATAAAATAAAAAAATAGATCTCCTAACTTAAAAAAAATAAATAAACAAATCCTAACTTGTTCTTACCTCAAGTCCTTAGGCAGCAGCAGGCTTTGCACAGGCAACCTGGTGAATCCTCCGATTACACCAGAGACTGAGAGGAGGAGTCGAGAGACAGAGGACAGAAGGAGGGGAGTCAGAGAGTAGGAGGGGAGTCGGAGAGTGTGGGGCACATTCCACACATGCACACTGCAGACCAGGATGAGTGGGTTGCTAAGCAGGATGGCAAAAAAACCAGCAGGGAGAGACAGAGAGAAGGAGCAGAGTTGGAGAGTTGGCACACATTCCACACTTGTGCACTGTGGCCCGGACAAGTCAGCTGCTAAGCAGGATAGGCAGGGTGGCAAAAATATCCAGCAGGCCTGGACAAGTTGGCTGCTAAGCAGGACAGGCAGCCATGGCAAAAACACCCGGCGGGCCGGATAAATGTCCTCAGCGGGCCGTAGTTTGAGGACCCCTGGTATAGAGTGAAGGGGGAGGATTCATTCTCTGTTCTTTTTTACCCTCTATTTCTTGCAGGACACTTGTCCTCGGGTAAATCTTTCTTTCTTCCACAGTAGGAGACCTTTAATGCTCTGCACCCAGGACCTTACCACATTCCACCAGGTCTTCTCTTGTTCCCTACAGGCAAGAAGTTTATTGCTCCTCCCCAAATAGCTTAACGGCTTTTATTATTTAGGAAACATAGGAGACTTCTCTATAGGAGCAGGCTTCATGCTTTTGCTTATATAGCAGCTGATCTATTTCCCAAGGACTACACCTTGGGAGAGACTTTGTCAGGATTGATGCTAACCTTCCAGTCTTTCTTGTGAAAACCTGGTCAAATTCATGATGAAAAGCTACAAATGGGTGCCAGTTTTCCCTGTGTCTGTGACTTCCTGAAATTCTTTATACTACTAGACCAGTCTGCACTTGGCTTTTAGAAATCTATTAAAAATGTCAGCTGCATTTTTTTTGCTGATTTACATAATGTCTTGTATTTGACATCTTTCCCAGGCAATGTTCATGCCATCTCTCCTGTGGAGTCTCTTGTCCTTCCTTAAATTTTAGGTTACCACAATTTCAGCTTTCTTACAGGTTTCCTACAGTATTTGGTGTATTGTCTGGCTTATTACATTGTGGATGTGGGAGCAATAATATTAGCTTTCTACAATCTAAGCAGAAGCTGAAAGTTTATCAATGTCAACATTAATATTTTTCATAATGTACAAGTAATTTTTCTAGGAATTGTGTGAAGGGTATTTCATCTCTTCTCCATTTATTAGATATTTCAATTTTATCATACATCAAGTTATCATATAAATGGTCTATCTTTGGGTCCCCTTTTATAATATTGTCAGATATACCACAGGCATCTTGAAATGGTACCAAATATTTTATGAGTATAATTTCAAATAACATCTTAATATCTAGTCAGGCAAATATTCTTTGCTCTTAATATTCTAAATCAATTAAGTACTTCAGATAACTTAATCCTTTCTTAAATTATTCTCTTATTCAAAATTAAATAGAGATATAATTTTAATGAAAATTCTTATTTATAAAACAATACTGGGAGAATTTTCTTTTTTAAAGTTAACTTATATCACTGTGATACATAGAATGCTCTGTGCTAGAAGGTCATCAGTTTATGCTGCAAATTCATTCTTTCTGCATTTGTAAATCTCAGAGGTTGACCTAAATATAGGGCATGAACTGGGAAACTCTACTCTCCGGTTTCTGTTGGAACTTGGGCATTAGAAGACACCATCTGAAATTCATAGTGAGAGATCAGAATATACAATCCTCTGGAAATGACCCTGCAGGAGTTCGACCTGGTCTTATGCTTCTATTAAAGCCCACAGGTCCTAGTGGTCAGACTTCTACAATGATGGCTCATGGAGTTGTACAATTTGTTTTCTCCTGTTGTTTCCTGGGCTTCTTTCACTAATTTCCCCTAAATCTGAACAGAACTTTGTAAACAGTCTTCAAAGTCAGTCATCAACCAAATGTTCTATATTTGGTTGGATATCTACCAGGTAGAAACCTGTTGGATTTCTACCTTTAACTGTGTTCTGCTCTGCTTCTTTGTAACATAATTTCTCCACTACTTTTCTTAGGATGTGCTTATTTTTCCTTCTACTACTTTAAATTTAAGTTGCTTGGTAGCTATGCTTTCTTCTTCCTAAAAACATGAAACTTTGAATCTCACGACAGTCTATTTTTCACTGATGTATCTACTCATTGCTAAAATCTATTCATAGCAGTTTGCTTTATTTCTGCAAATTTATTACTACTTCATGTGCTATAATTGTAACTACTTTTATTTTAAATTTGATATATATTACAATAAAAATAGTATTTTCATGGGCGGTGCCTGTGGCTCAAGGAGTAGGGTGCCGGTCCCATATGCTGGAGGTGGTGGGTTCAAACCCAGCCCCGGCCAAAAAAAAAAAAAATAGTATTTTCAAAATTCTGGCTTCATAATTTCTTCTCTGTCCCTTTCAAATATAGGTTTCCCTATATTACCTAGTAAGTCAACCTACATCCTAATTTAGGCATTCCCATTGCCAATCAATTGAACTGCTCCAGTAAGTCAATTTATGTATCCATCAGCTTTTCTTCTCACTTGTAGCAACCAAAATTCAACCATATCTTGATCTCACTGAGACATACAATTACCTAGTAACAACAATTCTTCACTTTTTCTCATTTAAGCATTCATTCATTGATAAATATTTAGTATGTACTTACTCTCTTTGAAATATGTTCTACTTAGTAAAGCTAAAGCAGTATACAAGACAGATAAAAATGTTTAATTTACTTAAAAGCAAATTAAAAACATAAATTGGATGTTTTTATATAGCATAAACATTAAGGCAATACATAAATAAAGGAGGATAGAAATGTCACGAAGGGAAAAGAAATTGTATATATAATTGTATACATAATGGCATAAAAAGGCTCTTGCTTTGAAAAGATAATCTTTTCTCCATTGAATCGACATATTTCTTAAAAATGGATTTCCTGCATACTTGGAACTATTTTTGGACTATTTTATGTCATTAATCAATGTATCTTCATGTTAATAATACACATTCAGTTTTCATTGATTTATAAGTCTTCAAAGCAGGTGGTATAAATTCTGTAATTTATATACATTCATTTTTTTATTTGTTTATTTATACATTTACTTATTTTGAGACAAAGTCTCACTCTGTTTCCCTGGGTGGAGTGCTGTAGCAACATCATAGCTCACAGCAACCTCAAACTCTTGGACTCAATAAATCCTTCTGACTCAGCCTCCTGAGTAGCTGGGAATACAAGTGCCCACAATGATGCCTAGCTGGTTTTTCTATCTTTAGTGGAGATGAGGTTTTGCTCTTGTGCAGGCTGGTCTTGAACTCCTCAGCTCAAGCAGTCTACCTAGTTCTACCTCCCATAGTGCTAGGATTACAGGTGTGAGCCACCATGCCTGGCCAAATACTCTAATTAAAAAAAAAAAAAAATCACATTTGTTTCGGTTGTTCTAGGTCCTTTATTTTTTATATGAAATTTGGAATTGTACCAGCAATTTCTATAATATTTGCAAATATTTTGATGGGTTGCTTTAACTTTATAAATAAATTTCAGAAGAATAACATCAACAATGTTTACTTTTTCATAATTTCTCTGGTGTTCTATATTCTATTAACACTGTGTTATTTTCTTTCCACATAATGATATATATGTGTGTGTGTTGATTTTTAGTTATACTTTTTCATTTAAAAATATAATTTCTTGTTACCCTTTCACTTCATTGTGTTTGTTACCTTAGTTGTTACATCACTAAATATTCACCATACCATATTTTGCTGTGTATAATGTTCTCCTATGTACAATGCACACCCATGTATTTTCCCTAAACTTTCAATAAAAAAATTTTGCATTTTAATTTTTTAATTCAAATTTTTATTTATTTATATTTAACTACTTTGGGTATTATAAAGAAATTTTAACATTTATTTTTTTAACCTACTATGGTACTAGAAATTTTATGTAGTAAATAATAACAAAACCCAAGAACAGATACAAGGTATAAGAAATTTTATTTATGTAAAAAATAAATTTTTTTTTAACACATTTACGATATTGAAGCATCATGGAAGGAAGAGCTCCTTGTCACTGTCAATATCAAAGGTATCATCTCTTATAATTCTTATGTTGCCAGTGTCTTCTGAAGAATCACTTTCTTCATCCCAGTAGATTTCATCATCCTCAGTTCCAGCCATAGCACTGCTGATGCAACATTTTTTAAACGATTTCATAACCACTCCCTTCTTGACACCTTTCCAAGATTTAATCTCAAACCTGGGTAATGGATGCTTTCTTAGTTCTGCCTGTAGGTGTTAAATCATCACCAGCTGATTGAATCCATCATGTCCACTTTTTCTTCATTAGGGCTTTCCAGGGCTTGTTTTCTGACACATTAAGAGGCTGTAGTTGGCTGGTTAGCCTACTATGAATTACTGTAAGTTGGGTTTTCAAGTCCACTGTGATTGTGTTTGCACTTTGTGTAACATAGGATTTTATAGGATCAAAAACAAGCAAAGCTGAAGTAATCCTCCAGTCCTTTGAGACAGGATTGTGTTACAACAGATTTTCATGCCCTCTTCATTTATCTATCTTCTTTCATGCACATGGACAGTAACTTTACTTGGAATCTTTTCTTTTGAAAAAGTGTTTCTTTTGAAGATGACCATAGTGGTTCCTTTGTCTCATCTGCTAACAGGCTAGAAAAACAATGAAATGTCTTTCTCACGTCCATTAGTTTTAACAACCACGCCTTTTGCTCCTCTGATGCCCACACTACTGATGAATGGCTCATCAAATACGAGTGGGATCTCAGCCATATGGTGATTTGAGACACCTCAAAGTTATATTTCTTTTGAAGATCGATAACTTAAGAATGGCATTTCAAAACTTGATTCTCATAGGCCTCTGGAAGTTTGGGGGCAAGTTTTGCTCATGTCCTCATGTTCAAGCCTACTATTTTCAAAAACTGAAAGCACCATTTAGGTGTCCCTAAGAAATTACTTATGTTTTTATCTTGTGCAATTCTGTTACTCTCTTCTTGTATCATCTTGATTGAAACAGAGACCCCAGTTTAATGCTGCTCCAGAATCCAGGTCTTCACTTCTGCCACTTCGGTGGTTTCCCTCACATCACTTCTGTCTTGGCATCTGAAGAAGTTTCTTTCTGCTGCCTTCAGGATCCAATGAAACTCTCTGTTGGAGGAGATTCAAAGTGTCTTCCTACAGGTCTGCTGCCGTGATCTTTAGCTCTCAGTGTACAAAAACTGTTTTGTCATTTTCCAAGATATTTTTTCAATAATTTTTGTTAAAATATCAGCTAAGTTGCTAGCTCCCACTAAAGACTTTTGAAGAGGAATACATCACTCTTCATTGGCCAAAAATGCTTTCATTGTAAGTTTGTCCCAAATTCAACAAAACTGATTAGCGTATTCTAGGGTATTCTTTTGCATACAGATATTGTTATTGCTTTCTAGGGTCACATGCTAATGAATAAGCATAAATAAAAGAATTCAAAACATTTATATGGGTACAGAATTGAATTACCCATGTATGATGTGCATCCTTATTGTTCCTCAAAAATTTTGCCAAAAAGTGAGTGGAATACATGGCAAAATACAGGGTACTTACCTATAAAATATAGAAATATTGCAACCATATAGATCTGTATACCCACTCCCTAATTTTTTTGTTGCAGTATTCATATGAAAAATATGACACAATAAAAAATTTGTGAGACAAGACTTTAATGTTCATTTTACACAACCACATCTGTTGTAATGAATTTAAGAGGAAAAACCTTACCTTTTATATTGTCCTAAATATTTCTTTTTCAATATTTTTCATTTATTTCTTAATGCATAAATATGCCTTTGGTATATTGTCCCTTTAACCTGAGAAATTTTCTCGTCTTCTTGCTCCTCCTCCTCATCTTCTTTTTTCTTCTTCTCCTTCAAAGTGTTTTTTGTAGCTTGTAATATAAGTCAGGTGGCCATATATTTTCTTATTTTTCTTTTATATGAAGTAAGTACTCATTTTATTTTTGTTCTTTAAGGATATTTTGGCTAACTGGTCTTTGTGTTTTTATTTAGAAATTTTTGGTCATTCAAATAATTGCCTTTGTGGGTGGTGCCTGTGGCTCAAGGAGTAGGGCGCTGGTCCCATATGCCAGAGGTGGTGGGTTCAAACCCAGCCCCGGCCAAAAAAAAAAAAAAGAAAGTTCAAATAATTGCCTTTGTTTTTTCAATGTGGCGATATATTCTGAATGTTTGAAAAATGTTTTATTAATTGTTGGTATTCAGAAACTTGATTATTTTGAAATAATAAAATTTATGAAAATTATAAAAATTACAAAATAATTAATTTTCCCTATTTTGCTGAACTTCTTGAATATCTAAGAGTATGTATTTCTCCCAATGTGGTCCCTCTCCCTCTATTATTCAGGTCTTACTGGAAGGCCACAGTTACACATATGCTACAATTTTTTGTATTATTACAGCAGTCTCCCCTTTTTAGTCTTTATTATTTCTATTCTTCTATTACATTATTAATTGTAATATTCACTGTTGTTTCTGTAATCTCCATTCTGCATCTGAGCCCATCCAGCATTATTTTTCAGTTATATTTTTCTGCAAATTTATAAAGAGGACAAAACAGTGCTAAATGCACATGAACTTAAATATAAAAATACATAGCATAAAAATGGATCGAATTCAAGGGAGATGTTGAAAAATGTACCTATTCTTTTCAAGTGTCCCTAAAATATTGACCAAAATATATTCAGGCTAAAACATAAACCTTGAAATACTAAAAGGGAATTAAATCATACAAAGCATGTTATTTATTTATTTATTATTTTAATACATCTGGGGGATACTTGTGGAATTGTGCTACATGGATATATTGTATATTGGTAAATTCTGGGCTTATAGTGTACCCATTACTCAAATAGTGTACGTTGTATTTCATCACGTGAAATTTTAAAAGAGAAATCTGGGAAGTCAGCAGTCATTTAGAAATAAATAAAACCTTATTCTATAAAGAACTCTCCATGGAGAATTAAAACATTGGATATGGGATGAGCCATTTCAGTCTTCCCTCTACTGTTAAGTTTTGTCTTAACTTTTGTAGAGCTTTAATATGTCTATCAATAAACTCTCAATACTCTAAAAAAAAATCTAAATTAAAAAGAAAATGTTCAAAATTTGTGAGATATAGCTAAATTAGTGGTTGTGAGCTATATTAAATGTATTAGAAAATAAAAATTTTTAAAGTAATAGGATTAGAAAGAAAAATCAGAGGAAAGAAATAATAATAAGAGCATTACACCAGTAAAATGATACACAATAAATAGACAAAATCAGAGAAATGCAAAATTGGTTTTTCAATAAGCTTAATACAATTTGCCAACACCTTTCAGATAAATCAGAAAAAGAAAAAGATAAAACCATTAAAAACATGAACTTTTAGAAAACAGCAAATTTGTGCAAGAACAGTTTACTATATTTTCACTATGAGAAATTGAACAAGATATATACATGAGAACATATACTATCTTCAGCGAAAAGATGACAAATTCTTATTATATCTGTTCCTCCAAACCAATGTATGAATTCAATATAATCCTCTCAAAATACCAAAGGTCTTTTGCCTAGAAATAGATTGACTCTGAAATTTATTTGGAAAGTTGAAGGACCAAGAATAACCAGGATAATTTTGAAAAAGTAGGTCAGTGGTGGATAATTTACATTACCTATTTGAAGTCTTAGTGTAAAGTCACAGTAATTTGGATAATTTAAAATTGGTGAAAATATGCACATGAAATAATAAAACAGAGCCTTCAGATGTAAGCTTACACATAAATGCTCAAAATGCCGGATAAGGCAAAAGGATTCTTTTCAATGTTTTTGGACCAATTAATGTCCATATCAAAAAATAAACCTCATTCTTACATCATTCCAAATATAAAATTTAACTCACGAGTAACTCACAATTTGCCATAGAACTACATATAGGAGTCCCTATTATAAAATCCTTAGAGGAATATATAGAAGAGTATCTTAGTGACACTGGGTAAGCAACAATATTAAGTAGGACAAAAATACATAATACAAAACTATGGGCTTCATTAGAAAATATTTTACTTTACAATATATGCAACTAGGAAAATAATGAAAAGTCATATATTAGGAGAAAATATTTGAAAATATAATGTCTAATATTTTGCATTGAGAATAAAAAGAATACTTTAATAGGGAGATAATAAGCAACTGTAAAACTGCTGTCAAACTGTGAAAATATTTAAACAGGAATTTAATTATAGAATATATATGCATTCTAGGCCAGGCATGGTGGTTCATGATTGTAATCCTAGCTCTCTGGGAGGCCTAGGCGAGTGAATTGCTTAAGCTCATAAGTTCAAGACCAGACTGACCAAGTATGAGACCTCATCTCTACTAAAAATGAAAAACTGAGGCAAAAAGATCACTTAGCCCAAGAATTAGAGGTTGCTGTGAGTTATGATGCCACAACAGTCTATCCAGGCCAACAGAGTAAAACTCTGTCTAAAATATGTGTATGTATATATATACATATATATACATGCATTCAAAATTAAAACATGTTCAGCATTATTAGTTACAGTGACATGACAATAAAACCGCAAGGAGAGACAACTGCACATTTACTAGAAAGGCTAAAATTTAAAAAAGCCCAACACCACCAATAGTTTGTAATAATGAGGAGCAATTAGATCGATCGTATGCTTTTTACAAGAATGGAAGGTGTTAGAAGCATTCTGGAAATATCTAATAACATTAAACAGAAACAGCTAACTCTTTAACATAAGAGGAATAGGGATACCCATGCCCAGTTGAACAATCTAGGGGAAGAGATGGAATTGGACTTGCTGTCTCTGTGCTGGCAGAGACAGAAGATGTGAAGGAGATAATGGAAGGAGAGGGAGAAGAGGCAGGCCCATGAAGAGTAATTTAACAAAAGTACTGTGTTGTATCTGTCTTTTTTTTTTTTCATTAAAAAAAAAAATGTTTATCTTTGGTATCCATCCTTCTTTCACTATTTGCTTTAGTTTCAATGCTTGTATCATAGAAGGATCCATGTCATAAAAGAAGTCAAAAGCAGTCCTAAAAATTAGATCCTTTTCTCCACATTGTCTAATGTCAATGTGTTTTCTGGCACTGTTTTTCCTGTTTCTTCTTTCTTGAGGTCTGACACTTTATGGAAGTGGTCCTGCCCATCAACCGTCTTCTGATCTTCTGTTAATCCCTCTGATGTGGTGACTATTAGCTCTTATTAGCCTCTAATATCCACATCTTGGGACCCTTCACCCTCCCACCGTTTTCACCACATTCGCAATATCTTTCATAATTTCTTTGATTAGCTCTGTCATGAATCCTATCAGGTGATGCATAGCCTTGGGACACAATTTTCTCCAGCAGGAATTTACTGCTCCAAGCTTGATGGCTTTCACTGATCTTTCTGTAATGATGATGTCACCTTGAAGGATGTAATTTTAGATGTTCACGATTTTATCTCTATCAGAGTTCTCTTCCATAGAATTGACAGTTCTTTTCATAAATTACTGTGTATAATGAGCCTTAAAGGTCTTTACGAGCCTCTGATCTGGAGGCTCACTTAAAGACATTGTGTTTGGGCCAAGTAGACCACGTTGATGCCCTTGGTGTTGAACTTATGGGAGTTTGGCTAGCCAGGGCCATTGTTCAATAATAAAAGAACTTTAACTTGAGGCACAACACATCAAAGGAACTAATTGAGATAAAAAGGCTTGTTGTTTTCCAGGCCTCTTGTAGTACAATTAAAAGGCTGGCTACTGGCATTTATGTTTCTCATTCAGGCTCAGGGTTCATGGCTTTGTTAATAGGATCAGTTCTTATCATACACCTAACTGCATTTGCAAAACGTCAGTACAGTTAACCTGTCCCTTTCTACATTGCATTCTGGTGCTTGCTTCTCTTTCTTACTAATTAATGTCCTTTGTGTCTTTTTTTTTTTTTCAGAGTAGAGTACTTTTGACTGCATAAAAACCTATTCAAGAAATTATCCTTTCTCAATTATTTTCTTACTGGAATCTGGGGAATTCTTTCCTGTCTCCTGGATGGCAGAAAGCTGTTTCTCCTGATATCTTTAAAACTTTTAAGCCAATCTATTCCTAAAATTGTCAAACCATCCTTTGCCAGCATTAAATTACCCAGCTTTAGATACTGCCCTTTATTTTGCCTTAAGTTGTCATGGAATAGCTTCCCTTTTTCTGGAATCATGTTAGAGTTTATAGATATACTTTTCTTTTTAATTTGTTTTAAATTTCAGAATATTAGAGGTACATATGTTTCATTTACATACTTTGTTTTTGTACAGATTGACTCAAAGTTTTAAGTGTGCCCTTCACCCAGATAGTGTGCCCTGTACCCAGGAGGTGTGATTTTACCCATGCTCATCTGCTCCCTGCTCCCAACTTTATTTTCATTGAGATTTATATCCATATGTGCACTAAGAATTGGTCAATTAGTTCCAATTTGGTACTGACTGTGACAACATGCATAAAAATGGAAACATCTTCTAAGTGAAAAATCACAAGAATGGAGAAACAAACACATGTAATAGATATGCCTTTCTTTTTTTTAATTTAGAATGGAAAAAAAGTATCCAATGTACTCAATACTATTATGAAACCAATATATCATCACCTAGATATTCCTTTCTTCTTGCAATCCTGCACTTACATAAAAGCTGCATTTTAAATACAAAATAAAAAGATACGTTATAAAAAGTGTAAAGTTTTCACTTCTGGCGGCTCAGCTGCAGTGATGACTTCCCAGATTTCTCTCTCTGCTTTTTACCAAGGTCCTTACTCTCTTCATCTACCTGGACAACTGCAAGCAGGGCCCACAATTTGCAGTGCATGTCGAGCAATTCAATTTCTTCTTAAAATGTCACGCCTTTCTCTGCTTCTTGAGAGCACCTCCAGTGTCAATAGTAGCATTTCTTATCAGTGCTGTTGTTATATTCAAAGTTTTCAGCATTACAATTAATACAATGAAAAATAAATGAGAACTACCAGAGTTTTTACTGTGATATGCAATTTTCTGGAGAAACAACTACTCATGTTGTGATGATTAATTTCAGAAGGCATTTTAAGGTGGCACTTTAGTGTACTAGCACCACTGGAGCTCAGAACAGAGCAACAGAAGGTACTACAGGGTTATTACAGTATCACAGAATATACTATAGTTAATTTTATGTACTGAATCTTAACATTTATTTACATTCCTCTTAATGGTGAATGACACCATGCATGTTCTGTGTTTGTGTGCATAGGTATTGGTTTTAGCTTTTTTTTTTTTGTAGAGACAGAGTGTCACTCTATCACCCTGGGTAGAGTGCTGTGCTATCACAGCTCACAGCAACCTCCAACTCCTGGGCTTAGGTGACTCTCTTACCTCAGCCTCCCAACTAGCTGGGACTACAGGCACCCGCCACAATGCCTGGCTATTTTTTTGTTGCAATTTGTCTAGGGCTGGGTTTGAACCCGCTACCCTTGGTATATGGGTCCGGCCCCCTACCCACTGAGCCACAGGTTCTGCCCGGTTTTAGCTTTTTATAATGAGTATATAAAAATATAATAAAATATACTAGATTTATCTTTTATTCACTCATGATAAGGTTTTATTTACCTTTCTCAATTTTTCTAGGCTATGTAGTTTATCTGTGAGTTTTTCTCAAATTGTTGCTGATGTATTTATTTGTAAAAAATTGACTATCAGTGAACCAAGCTAGTTAAAACTCACATTGTTCAACGTCAACTCTACTTGAAAGCATGGGAAAAACTTTATACACAGGATGGGCATAAATTCATGTGCAATTTATAGTAGTTCATAGATTTTATGGACACCTATATATCAGCCTAAGGAAGGAATTTATGTAAAAAAAACTCCTATGACAATCACAGCAAAAACAAAAATAAGTAAATGAGGCCTGCTCAAATTAAAAAGTTTCTTCACATCAAAGAGCACAATCAAAAGAGTAAATAAACAACCTACAGAATGGGGAAAAAAATTGCATGCTATATATCCAACAAAGCACTGATAAACAGAGTTTACAAAGAACTTGAGAAAATCAATAAAAAAAAAAAGAAATCAAACAATCCCTTTAAAAATGTGGGCAAAAGACATAAACATAAAGTTATTTTATTTATTTATTTATTTTTGAGACAGAGTCTCACTCTTGCCCTTGGTCAAGTGCTATAGCATCACAGCTCACAGCAACCTCCAACTCTTGGGCTCATGTGATCCTCTTGCCTCAGCCTCCCAAACAGCTGGAACTACAGGAGCCCGCCCCCAACTCCCAGCTATTTTTTTAGAGCCTGGGTCCCACTCTTGCTCAGGCTGGTCTCAAATTCATGAGCTTCAAGAATTCAGGCAATCCACTGCACCTGGTCTTATGAATAGAAACTTTTCAAATGAAGATAGTTTAATGTCCAAAAAACACATTAAAAATGCTCAATATCTCTAATCATCAGGGAAACAAAAATCAAAACCGTAATGAGATATCACCACACTTGGGGACAATGGCTCATATCAGAAATTCCCAGAGCAGCAGATGCTGATGTGGATGTGGAGAGAAAATCATAGTCATTCATTACTGGCAGGACTGCAAACTAGTATGACCTCTATGGGGATAATAGTGTGTAGATACCTTAAAGAACCAAAAGCAGACCTACCTTTTGATCCAGACTTCCCACTACTAGGTATTTGCCCAAAGGCGGGGGAAAGACATTTTATAGAAAAGAGGCTTGCACTTGAATGTTTATTGCAGCAGAATTCACAATTGCAAAGATATGGAAACAACCCAAGTACCCCTTAATACATGAACGGACTAATAAAATGTGGTATGTGTATACCATGGAGTATTATTCAGCCATAAAAAGATGGTAACCTTTTATGTTTCGTAACAACTTGGATGGAATTTGAGACCATGCTTGTAAGTAAAATATCCTAAAAATGGGAAAACAAACACCTCATGTACAGATTTGGAGCTAGTCAGTCAACACATACGTATATGGAAGTAAAACTCAATGGAAATTAAATAAATGAGAGGTGGGAAGAGGGGCAGGCTAAATTCACACCTAAGTGATGCAAGGCATATATTCTGGGTGAAGGACACTGACTTAAAATGTACAAAATCAAAATTTGTTACCAAAATGTATGTATCCCTGTAATATTCTGAAATTTAGAACATCAGCTGTACTTATTAGATGACTCTATAACTTGACTTCTGAGTATTTATACAATTGCAACAAAAAAATATATATACATATACAAAATTTTGGCTTAAATGTTGAAAGACGTTTTCATTATAATTGCTAAAACAGGAAATATCTCAAATATCCAATGAGTTAATGAATCAACAAATGGTGGTATAGCCGTACAATAAACTGCTAAATAAAATCCAAAATAAAAACGGAACAGTATATTGATTTTGCAAGAAAATAAATCAATCTCAAAATTATAATAAGTGAAGAAAGGCAAATAAAATGGAGGGCATGAACTATAATGCTATTTCTATAAATAAAGAAAAATTATTCTAAACAGATCAGTAGTTTCTGATGGGGGACATTGGATGCCCAAAGGACATTTTTAGAGTGCTGACAATGATTTTACATAATTTTTTTATATTATTTTGCAAATATATTAATTTGTCAAAACATTTTAAGCTTTATGTTAAACTTGGTGAACTTTATTATATGTGAATTTTACTACAAAACTTATTTAAAAAATAAAAAGTAGACAATAAAACTCATTAAAATTATATAACATGATACATTCAGACTGCACTCAAATTCTCATCTTATTGCTGCTATTTTTAATCTTTGGTAATTGGGACTTTGACCAATACGTTTATCACACAAAAGACTGAACTAAATGAACTCTAAGACTTTCATAAGCTTTGATATTACATTAGTAGGTGAATCCATACAATTCAAGAATTTTATCCAAGGGTTTTAATTAAGCTCCAGAGACCATTAAATACAGGGTGGCCATACAGTATGTAAATTGCATACAAACTTCATAGCCACTCTGTATAAATACAATTGATACTTTGCACTTTGATGACAAAATGGGTATTTATATCAATATTTGTCTATATATGAGTGAATGGAACAATTATTACAGCCTTCTCATTTCTGATGTTATTTAGAAGGCATTCAGTTGCCAGTGAAAACAAATGATATGGAAACTTATTAAATTCAACCTACCTATTTGGGGAAAGCATAATAACCTTTACTAAAACTGATGAAGAACTTAACATATTTTTAAAGAAACTGTTATGATTCACTAAACTATCATTCTCTATTATACCTTGCATTATCAGTTTCTTCATTCTTCATCCTGGTTCATTTGTTGAGAACCATCCATAATTTCCTGTTTAACTAAAATATGTAAATATAGCTAAACACTAAGATTCTAATTTTTTTTAATTATTTTAAATCCAACGCCTTCATTTTTTGCCCAATGACATCATTTGAAAAGTGAACAAGCATCTTACATGACCTCAAATAAACTGCCCACTAGCTCTAAACTGTAGTTATTCTTCTTGTAAAGAGATTGAAGTCTAATCACTTGCATTAGTAAAGTAAAATCTATTAAATATTCTAAGTATCTCAGAAAAAGTCATGCTTAAACTCAATAACCAAATTTTCTTCATTTAAATTTTCAACTGTCTTTGGTTGGTTTAATGTGGATTTAGATTGAGAAAAACACCTATTTTTATTTTCTCATAATTAACCATTGCGGCTTTTTCTATGGGTGCCTGAATAAATGAATATTGGCTTTTCTCTACTTCTATCCAGAAGATTCTCACCTCAGTCCTAGCAAACTAGATGAATTCAGTACTTTACTATCTTTACTACCTAATATTTTAAATTCAGCATGTCTCCAGTGGAATAAAACTGGATCACATATAAAATCAATCCTATTTGAACAATTTTACACTGTCATGCTTGGGAATGCAAGAAATAACCAGAAAATGAATACCGTAATTCAGTTTTCCCCTAGAAGATAATTTTAACACAATCAGTTATGAATATCATTAAAAAATTTCAGTTAATCCTCAAGTAAGTTCTGTGAGTTGATTTCTTTTCTCTATGTGCTTATGAAAAGTTCAATACAATAATCTTAGGAATCATAAACTAATAATTTGTAAATTTATACACCAGGGGGCTACAAATCCTGCAAGACTAGAATTTAGATGTTGTAAGAGTCATTAGCATTTTAATATAAAACTACATGCAGGAGAGAAGAAAATGCTTAAATTGTTTTTTAATGGAAAAGGACAAAATGTAAGTGTGTGTGGGAGAGGGAGAGAGACAGAGAGATTAATAACAGTAGAAAAAAGAAAAGAAAATTTTATGTTTGGAAAAAGAAAGCCTGTATTTCCCTGCAGGAAATTTAAAGATTAATTAAATTAGCCATACTAAGAAAGAGAACAGCATTAGGAAAAAAGACAATGGCTTCAAAATTCAATGAATCAGAATAAGTCTAGATGAGATGAAATACCAAAAAGAAAGACAGTTTTTTTTTTTTAAAGTAAACCAAACAGAACATCAGCAGAAGGACGTTCATAACAAATTATCATGAATGGAACGGAGTTGAACTCTGCTGATTATTTCTTAGCTTATTTGCCAAGTGGTTATGCCTGGCTTGATTATCCTTGTACATCCATATTCATACAGCTTTTTCTAACAACAACCATTCATATATGATTTTTACTATACACATACCTCATCAATTCATTCATTTAACTTTTAAAAAATAATTTGAAAATTATATTAACGGAAGCATTATAGCTTGGTTTCTTAAATGGGACTCTGTTGTACAGGTGTATATTTAAATACAGGCAGGCTATTTTTATTTCTGATTCCTGTCCTTGTTACTTTATCTATATCATCAATGGATTTAAGTAAATAATGGTAAATGGGGGAAATAGAGTGGTACAAACTAAAGCATGGCACTTCTAAATCATTCCTAATAATGTCTATTTCTGGAAACATTAAGAAAAAAATTTTTAAATCAACAGAAATAAATTCTATATAGTTTGTTATTCAAAAAATCATTCACTAAGTTCTCAAATTCAAAATTTCACTCCCGTAGTCTTCAATAAAACTTTCAGAGTGAAACTTGTATCATATTTGTTGTTAAGTGACAAATAGATTTTTACATTGTCAGAAATAGTAGAAATGTATTTTATTTAGATTTTATTAAGATCTATTATGCCAATTAAAAGTTTCCAAATGTATTTTGTTAAAAATATATTTTATGTTTATTATATGGATGTTTAAAATACATATGCTTAGCGTCACATTTTGTTCTGCAGTAAAATGTTACTGACCCATCCATTATTCCTGACTTTTTGCAGCTAGAACTCTCATATGTTTGCACAATGACAGGCTCACAGTAAGGGATGGTGATTGCTCTAAGGCAATTACAATTCTGACACTCCTTTTTTCAAAACTCCTTGTTGATGATAGTAACCATGAAGCCTATTTGTGGCCAAAAACATGTAAAGTCTTATAGAAAGATGGGAGTTATCTTGGAAAACTTTTGCTTTCTTACCAAAAGAAACAGACAGAGCAGCATGATTTATTTTTTCTGATTACATTTCATTTTTTATTTAAACAGCTGGAATTTGAAGTCTGGAATTTTAAAATATATCTTGCAAGCACAAGGAATAGAATCAGAAATCATTAAAAAAGATGTTATTGAGTTTCTGAAACTCTATCAGCAGGCACCTATAAATAGGCTACATGATATCATGAAACATTGTTTGTTTTTTGTTTGTTTGTTTTCTTTTCTGGACACAGGCTCTGGCTCTGCTACCCAAGCTAAAGTGTAGCTGCCCTTTCATAGCTCACTGCAAACTTGAACTCCTGGGCTCCAGCACCACCATGCCTGGCTTTTTTTTCTAATTTTTTTTTTTTTTTTTTTGTAGAGATGGGGGTGTTGCTCAGGCTGGTCTCTAACTCCTGGCTTCAAGTGATCCTCCTGCCTCAACCTCCCAAAGTGCTAATATTATCAGAATGAGACATCATGCCTGGCAGAAATATTAATATGTAGTTAAGCTGTTACCATTCAGATTTTTTTGGTTTTTCTGTCCAATCAATTTCTTTCTAATTCAATCTCTGAAATTTTGAAAATCTTTTAATATTATAATGCTGGTGTTTAAATTTTTATGAATGAAAACATGCTCTGTATCTAATATGTACAAATCAAATACCTCCAAATTCTGATGTAGCTTCTATGGATCTCTCAGGAAGGTCTCTGCTATTCTCAGACTCATATGCCAAATAAATATATCATGTCAACCACTAATTTTCTTTTTTTTTTTTTTTTTTTGTGTGTGTGACTGAATCTTCTTCTGTTGGCCAGAAGAATCTTCTGCTGTGGCCTTGCTCACAGCAACCTCAAACTCCTGGACCCAAGAGACCCTCCCATCTCGGCCTCCCAGAGGGCCAGGATTACACATTAATCATCACACCCAGCCTCAACCACTACTTTTCAAATGGTTCTCTTAGGTAGATGATATGCAACAAAGCTAAAAGATTTTATTCTTTCCAGACATATTTTCTGTTTTAATAATGCCATATTTATTTTTAAATAATATGTAAGTTATGAAAGATGCCAAATGAACTAACAAGCTAGAACTGCTCAATTCTTCATATTGCCCTGATGAAAATGGAAAATGGTGAGCACTAGAATTACGAACAAATCAAATTGACAATTCTTCCTCCATTGTTTAAGAAACATCGAGGAGTGTCTATATGACTTTGATTTTTGGTTTGTTTATTTGAGACAGAATGTGATTCTGTCACCCTGGGTAGAGTGTCATGACATCACAGCTCACACCAACCTCAAACTCTTGGGCTCAAGAGATCCTCTTTCCTCAGGCTCCCAAGTAGCTGGGACTACAGGTGCCCACCACAACACCCTGCTAGTTTTTCTATTTTTAGAGGAGACAGGATCTGACTCTTGCTCAGACTTGTCTCAAACTCTCGAGCTCAAGAAAACCTGCTGTCTCAGCCTCCCAGGGTGGCAGGATTACAGATGTGAGCCACCGTGCCCAGCCTTAAATAGGACTTTGAACTTCAGTTTACCCAAAAAAGTCTAATCCTTTGTCTATACACTAAATATTTAATTTGATTGACATTACTTTTAAAAATATATATTACCTGAATTGAACTTTGTAGGAAGTTATAACAATTTTAACAGGAACATACTTAATTTTTAATGTCTACACACTCATTATTTTGCAGATAAGTATGTAACATATATGTGTTTAATTTCACATAATTTTTGAGTATACTTTATTGTTGAAAAAGAAATCATCATATATGTTAGTATTGATCCATATCAATATTCTGACTCTTGTGACATAATAATGTAATTTAAAATAATAAACTTAAACAATGGAAAAATTTAAATGATGAAGATTTAATTTTCCCAAATACATAATGGCTTCAAATAACTGCAGATAAGTATGGTTAAAATGTTTCAAAATGTGTTTAACATAAATATCATAACAAATTTTTTCCATAAGTTTATGTTTCTCAGTAGAAATGGAAAATACATTTATATAACTTGAATAAACTTTGATTTACAATGGGCAGATTTCCAAAAACAAATTTTTCAGAAAATTTTTAGTCATTGTACTTGGTCAAGATCTAAGGGCTTCTGTTTGCTGCACTGATCTTTAGAGTAATTATAAAAGGATAGGCCTGTATTGGTAATCCATATCTTTCAAGGAGACTTGTTGATTTTAAATGAACATGTCAAAAAAAGATATTTATTTCCCTGAACCACACATTTGTAATTAAATCACAGGATTGAAAAAAGGTTAAACACTAATTAGGTGTAAATTATGGATATAAAGTCCCCATTTTATCGAGCTAATGTCAAATCCTACTCAGATTCAGAAAGAAAATTCAATTGTTAATGATATTTATTAATGGCTGGATAGAGGTAGTGCATTTTCTTCACATTTATTTGTTAAAATAGTACTTCAGGAAAATTTAGAGTGTCACTCTAAATCAGCAATGATGTGGCAGTTCTCAACACGTGGGTTGCGACCCCTTTGGGGGTTGAGTGACCCTTTCACAGGGGTCGCCTTAGACCATCCTGCATATCAGATATTTACATTATGATTCATAACAGTAGCAAAATTACAGTTATGAAGTAGCAATAAAAATAATTTTATGGTTGGGGGTCACCATGACATGAGGAACTGTATTAAAGGGTCACAGCATTAGGAAGGTTGAGAACCACTGGAGAGACTTTGAATAATAAGAACCCTGTGCCTCTTTCCTGCTATTAACATTTTCCTTATTATGCTTTTAATTCAATGTATGCTTTATATACACAAATTTTTGTTCAGCCAGCATGTATTTACACATGTACACACACTCTCAATATTTATTTTTGTATATATCTTCATATTTTGTAGGAATATTATTTTTGCAGCTGGAATAATTTACTTTGATTTTTTTATGTCAGCTTACGAGTTAAAAATTTCTTCAGTTTATACATCCCTAAATACATTATTATTCCAAGTTCATTTTTGAAGCCTTCTCCCATCGATTATAAAATTCTAGATTGGTATGATTGTTTCATTACTTTAAATACACTGAAGATGTCACCCAAATGTCAAGTGGACAACATTGTTCTGGTTGATAGATCTGTTCTTTATTAATTTTAGTCTTTAAAGATAATTGTTATTTTTTTCTTTTTGTATTAAAGTTTATCTCTTTATTTTATGCAAGTTGATTCTAATGTACCTTACCATGGATTTCTTAGCCTTTATTGTGATTTGCTGAGCCTCTTAAATATGTTTTTACATACTTTATATCAATTTTGGAATATTTTGGCTAACATCAATCACATGTATATGCAGTGTGGGAGTATTTCTTATTCTTTATATTTTAATTCTGGAATTAATGTACATTTAATAGTATATACTAGATAATAAATATCCCAAAATATGTATATCCCATGTGCTTACAATATGTGCACGTTTTGCATATTTATTATTTTTGTCCAAAATTGTTTGTTACTTTCAGTGCTTCCTTGAATATCTCCTATATTTTGTCTTACAGGTACTAATTCCTTAAATAACTGTGTCTAAACTGCTGTGACAACTGTTAGTCAAGATCTGAATTTCCGAAATTTTGTTTGTATTTCTAGAGAGATCATTGATTTTTTTTATTCCAATTATCTCGTGAAAGTCTCTATCTTCCCTTGAATTTGTGAAACTTCTGCCTCTATCTTCTAGTTTCTGAATCAATTATGACCCGTTTCTATTTCTCCTTTTAATTGAAAGTCATGAATTCTTGCTTCCTCCATGCCTTGTAATATTAGATTAGATACCAAACATTATGAAGAAAAATTACAGATATTTCAATGCTGTTATTTTCCATTAGAGAGGATCCCCATTTCTTTCTGGAAGATAGGATATAATTCTGATTATCTTAATACATAATCAAGGATTGCCCTGGTTGGTATCCTGGTGGCACTATTGATAAAACTTTCTCTAAATCTGATTTAAGCTTATTTCTTTGTTGTGGGTTCCAGGCATTTTAACTGAGACCCTTGCAGATCATGGCATCTTTAGCTATGGAGGTTTATGTAAAATTGACCCTTTCAGAGTCATCCATTCAGATCTCCAGCTTCTTAGCTCACAGAATTTCAAAATCTGGCAAGTATGTTGATTGGTAGAAAAGTCGATTTGTAGAAGGCCGTCATGCTCGAGGTTTTTCCACTGTCCTAGTAGTTTTGTTTTCAAAGCACTGGAAGGCTATGGTGGACTTTTCTTTACTTTTTGAAGCTGTGGTATAATTTCCAAGGTATCTCTATAGCCCAGGAAGTCAGTAAATGTTTAGGGAAAAGCAAATACTGTGCTAAACTCTTGTAAAGTTTTCAATTTACTATTCACATGATGTTTTAGTCTGCTCGGGATGCTATAACAAAACATCACAAATTAGGTGGCTTAAGTAACAAAATTTATTTTCCTACAGTTCTGGAGGCTGGAAGTCCAAGATCAAATTATCAACAGTGTGGGTTTCCGGGTAGGCCCTTCCCTCCGCTTGTAGATGGGACCTTTACTCTGTGGGGCTTGTGTGTGGAGAGTAGAAATACTCCAGCCCTATTAGTTTAGAGCCCTCCTCTATGACCTAATTTAACCTTGATTACTTCCTTCAAGGCTATATTTCAACATATGAATTTGTAGAGGGAGCACAAAATTTATCACCCATGACTACTTAACCTTTGTTAGATTCTTTTTTCCACAGAAGATGGTTCTGCCTGATCAGGTTTGGTCCTTAGCCTACATCCATAGATGGAAAATACCTTCAGTGTATTAAATGGCTACTTATTATAAGATTACCTAGGAAAAGACCTCATTCATATATAAAAATTTAAGTTTATCTCATTCATATTTCTTCTTTGTATTTTGAATGCCTATGAAAACACGTTTGATATTTTCTATGTATTTTTATATTTATTGGTATGAGAACATTAATCTACTGAAACACATTACATCAACCTATAAGTAGAAGTCTCAGTTATGGATTATAAAGGATTTTTCCTTATATATTAATGTATCTCATATATATATTTAAAAAATATAGCACACACCTGTAATTTGTATTTTTCTTTTAAAAATTAATTTAGTTATTGCTTTCTTCAGGAAACATTTTTATTTTATTTGCCTTGCCCTGAAATTTTTTTGTACAATGCTTAATATTTCTATAGAAGATTCTTTCAGTGTCTATCACTATCTTAATCAAATGGCATTCTGCTTGTCTGTATTCTTGTAATTGTCATGAGAACCAACATTTGTCTTTTTATGTCTATCAACTTGAAAAACTATGATATACTGGTACATCATTGGCATTTAACACGTTTGTAATAAAATATTGATGTAGAAAAATTACTGTAGGTGTGCTAAAAGTAAATATCCATTGGAGTTATTTGCTTGCCTTTTCATGTAATTATTAGGCATACTTTTTTTTTTTTTACCATACTCCCACAAGGCAAATACTTAGTTATAATAGCCTAATAGTAATAATAATAATATGACAGTGGCAACAATAGCTGTTATTTATTAAACCAAATCTCCTGGGGTACTGAACTAAGCACTTTGCAAAAGTGTAGTTTTTGGTCCTTCCAACCTTATAAAATAAGCTATTATCATCCCCATTTCATAGGATAAGAAAACCAAAAAAGATGCACATCATTTAAGTAACTCTATATAAAAAGGACTCATCAACAACCTAGGTATTTTCCCAGAAGAGTTCTTGTTTATGACTATTGTCCTGTTTGAATTATTAAAAGTTCCCTTTTCATTTAAAAAAAAATCTTGATAGAATAAAGATAATAGTCACTTTAAAAAAGACCCTACTTACTTGCTCAGGACTATTTAAAATCGCAATATAGTATCTTTCTGCTTTTCACTTCTTTCACTTCAGCATCCTGATTTTTTTATCCATAATTAATTTGTCACTTTCTCAAGTGCCTTTGAATAATGATTGCATTTCTCTTTTTCTTTATTAATTTTGAATTTTCTAAGGGTAGTAGACTTCATTTTACCTCCCAGAGTTCAATTTTCTAAACATCCATGAAAGAAAACTGCCACTGTTATTTCTTAAAACCTTGTTTGGAAAGAATTTTTAACACTCCAAAAGTTGGTGGGGAAAATATATTTGGGAATAGAATACTTTTTCTATTTCCCTTCAAATTACATTCATTCCAACTGTTATTTGGTATCTACTACATGTTATGTACTTTTTAGCTGCTGTTAAAGATGTAGCAGTGAAATTAACACTCTTGCCTCTGTCCTCAGGCATATGACATTCTAGTTTGAGATAGATACAGTTCATCAAAATTATTTATATTAAGATAGTTTTAAGTGATAGAAAGAAAAACGAAACAAGGTGAGACTATGCAGAGAAATAGCAAAGAGAGCCTTCTTAGCTACAGCACATCTTCTGAAGGTAAAACATTTGAGTAGAGCCCTAAATGACAAGAGGCAATAAACCAGGCAGACATCAGAGGAAGACGTGTCAAGCAGAGGAAATCACAAGTATAAAGCTCTGAGTCAGAGAGTATGTTTCATACAGAAAGGCTGTCTAGATAACTCTAAAGTGCTTCATGTATCCTGTTCTCCCTTTTATTTTATTTTTATTTTTTCATGGTTTGGGATTCGTTGAGGAATTAGGTTACACTGATTGCATTTGTTACATAAAGTCCCTCTTATAATTGTGTTCTACCCCCAAGAAGTGTTCCATACACTGTGACCCATCCCCCTCCCTCCTTCCCTCTCCCCACTTGCCCATTCCCCATCCCCCTTGTATTAGCTCATCTACCACCTTCATGTTAGAACAGAGCACCTTGGAGTCTTGCTTCTCCATTCTTGTGAAGCTTTACTAAGAAGAAAGTGTTCCACTTCCATCCAGGTAAATACAAAAGACATAAAGTTTCCATCTTTTTAATGACTGAATAGTATTCCATGATACACAGTTAGCACAGCTTGTTAATCCATTCCTGGGTTGGGGCATTTAGGCTGTTTCCAATTTTGGCAACTGTAAATGAAGCTGTATAAACAGTCTAGTGCAAATATCCTTATGATAAAAAGATTTTTTTTCTTATAGGTCAATGTCTAATAATGGTATTACAAAATCAAATTAGAGGTTTAATTTGAGAATTTGAGTTCTTTGAGGCTTTCCCACACTTCCTTCCAAAAAGGTTGTAATAGTTTGTGGTCCTACCAGCAGTGTAAAAGTGTTCCCTCCTTTCCACATCCACATCAGCATCTGCACTTTGAGACTTTGTGATCTGGGTCATTCTTACTGGGGTTAAGTGTTATCTTAGGGTCATTTTGAATTGCAGTTCTCTGATGATTAGGGATGATGACAAACCCAGAAGAAGAAAAGAAATAACCAAAACTATATCAGATATTAATGACATTGAAAACAAAAAAATGATTCAGAAAATTAATAAATAAAAAGTGTATTTTTCAAAAAAATATATAAAATGAATAAATCTTTGGCCAGATTAACTAGAAACAGGAAAGTAAAATCTCCAATAACCTCAAACAGAAGCAATAGATGCCACAGAGACACGAGAGATCATCTCTGAGTACTAAGATACTCTGTACCTCCAATTTTGACAATGGGGAGGAAATGGATCTATACCTGGTATCACACGTTCTCCATAGACTTAATTAAGAAGAAATAGATCTCTTGAACAGACCAATTTCAAGCAAAGAAACAAACAAACAAAAAAAAAAAACTCCCAACAACAACAAAATCCCTGGTCCAGATGGCTTCACACTAGAATTCTATCACACCCTCAAAGAAGAGCTTATAACTCATACTGAAGAAATCATTCCAAAAAATTGAGAAGGAAGGAATCTCCCACAACATGTTCTATGAAGCAAATGTCACCCTGATACCAAAACGAGGAAAAGACCCAGCTAAGAAAGAGAATTTTACACCAATTTCACTAATGAACATAGGTGCAAAGATTCTCAACAAAATCCTAGCCAATAGATCATAGCTACACATTAAAAAAATCATTCATCTCGATCAAGTAGGTTTTATCCAAGGGATGCAAGGCTGGTTTAACATAAGCAAGTCCATAACATAATTCACCATATCAACAGAAGAAAAAACAAAGACCATGTGATCCTTTCAATTGATGCAGAAAAATCATTCGATAAAATTCAGCATTCTTTTTTTAATTAGAACACTTAAGAATATAGGCATAGGTGGCACATTTCTTAATCTGATTGAAGCCATCTATGACAGGCTCACAGCTAATATTATACTGAATGGAGTAAAATTGAAATTTTTCCACTTAGAACTGGAACCAGACAAGGTTGTCCTCTATCACCACTACTATTCAACATTGTGCTGAATGTTCTAACCAATACAATTTGTTGTCCTTTATAATTAATGCAGAATTGACTCTTGGTCTGGGCTTATATTTTCCATTTTAGATAAAGATATGTGATATATTTCTATTTTTAATTTATATCATATTCTCATAATTCATTATTCTTTAATAATAATATACCATTTATGTTAATTACATAATGACAGTTAAAAAAATAATAACAACTTATGTTTATTCAATAGGTATTGCATGTTTCCAGAAGGAAAGGGTGGCTATTTTACATACAAAGCTTAAACTTTCAATATTCAATCTCCCCCAAATAATTTTGTAAGGAAATTATATTTATTGTCATATTTTACTGAACAAGATGCTCAAAAGAGCTTAAAAAGTTTCCCAATTTTATACAGATAAAAAATTGGAGAAGGGAAATTGTATATGTTCAGGACTGTGCTAAGATTGGCAGATTTAAATATGGATAAGTCTTTTGCATTACTCTTTAGGAATTCATAACCCATTAAGAAAGACAAATAAAGAGACTGGTGAAATATGGGGTAAAATGTGCAGTGCACAACTTCAGCAAAGAGGTGAGACTGCTGTGTGATAGACGAGCTTCTTAGGCTTTTCATGCAGGTCTTCTGCGCAAATGTGAGACAGATGAGTTTTGATACACATCAGAGTGTCTGAGGGAAAGAAGTGATGACCAGAACAGAACACAGACATGAAGGGGCCACAGTAGGTAAGGAGCTCCAGAATTCTTCCCATTCTGGAATGAGGATTGTAGGATTTTATACTAGTCACAATGTTAAGCTATCCAAAGAGTATGAGGAAAGAAGTGATATTCTTTGGATGTTTTGGTTTAGAAAAAACGGGTTCATTGGTTTTGTGGAGGATAAACTAGAAAAGCAATTCACTAGGTATATTTTGTACTAACAGGGTAAGGGACAGATCAGCAGAAGGCCCATCCTGTATATGAATATTCCCTTTTACCATCCAGGTGCAATGGCTCATTCCTGTAATCCTACTACTCCTGGAGGCTGAGGTGGGTGGATTGCTTAAGCTCAGGAGTTTGAGACAAGTTTGAGCAAAAGCAAGATCCATCTCTACTAAAAATAGAAAAATGAGGAAAGAGGATCCATCACTTGATCCCAAGTGTTTGAGGTTACTGTGAGCTATGATGCTGCTATGTCATTCTACTCAGGGTGGCAGAGTAAGATTTGTCTCATTTTAATTTGTTGACATTAGACTTGTGCCCTAAGATATGATCAATTTGGGGAAGAATACATATTCAGTTTTATTAGGATGAAATGCTCTGTATATGTCTATTACGTCTTTTGTTCTAGGATCAAGTTTAAGTACATTTTTTTTGTTGTTTATTTTTTTTCTTGGAGGATCTATCCAGAACTGCCAAAGGGGCATTAAAATTGCCAACTATTATAGTGCAGGAAGATATCATATTGTTCAGATCCATTAGGGTTTGTTTTATAAATTGAGGAACATTCAGGTATGGCATGTAAATTTTAATTATTGAAATCTCTTCATGTTGACTGTTTCCCTTGACAAACATGTAGTGTGCATCCTTGTCTTCCCTTATTTTTATTAGTTAAATTCAATTGTATCTACAAATAAGATACAAATAAGGTGTTGCCCATTGCAACTCCTGCTTTTTCCTGATTTCCATTTGCATGGATTACTGTTACTAATTCCTTCACCATGAGTTTTGTTTTATCTTTCAAAGTAAGGTGAGTCTCTTGGAGGCAAAGATACCTGGCCTGAGGTTTTGTATCCCATAAGCCAACCTGTGCCTCTTTAGAGAAGAATTTAAGCCATTCATATTAATTGAGAGAATTGATAGTTATGGTAGTGCTTTGGTTGCCTTGTTTCTCAAAGGTCCAGTGCATATTTTTAACCCTTTCACTGTTGTGGAACCAGCCTGAAACTTCACAGTGATTCTTTCTCAGTGCTTGTGAGAGATGGGAAATTGAAGGAAAATGAAAAGACAGACACCGATTTGAAGTTTTAAGAACAGCATGGGCTGAGGGGCCTTTGCTCCTTATTGTGAAGATTCAGCAAAGACCCTGACTCTGGGCTAGCTGTATATTTACTTCATACATATAGTAGAGGAAGGCTAGACTCTTATGTCATAGTTCTTTCTGGCCTGAAATTTTCAATTAAACTAGCTACTTTAATAAAACTTGTTCACTTCTTACTTATCTCATTCTAATTCATGATTCTAACACAAACAAAGCATGGAACAGAGTGACCCAGTACAAAGGCAGGAAAGCAGTAGCAGTCCCTACTCAGAGACCTCCAGACAAATTCCTTGAGGGGTGAATAGACACCTGGAAACTTGTTGGAGAGAGCCTGGCTATGCCATACTGAGAAATGGGAGAAAGCGGACACTCTCTCTCACCTTAGCAAGAGGCTCTCTCTTAGCAAGATAAGGCATTCTTGCTAATCTCCAGCCTGTCTGCCCCTTATCTGTAACTTTTTCCAACTTTCAGCATCAATTCTCTTGGACAGAGCAGCTGTGACACCTCCTGGGTCATGCTTGGGGAGAGATGGAACTTCAAAAATTCTTTTTTTATTACTTTAAAGTGTCAGACAATGGCTGTGGCTCTTACAACTGACTGGAGAAACCTCAGTATTGTAGTCATAATCTGAATGGGCCCATGCTCCTCTTGATCCACATATCTCCAGTCTCTGGTCTCTTCTGCCCATTCACTACAGTCATTTTCTTAATTCAATTCCTAAACTACTTGTAATACACAATTAAAAGTTAGTTTAAGCTATCAACTGATTATTTCTATCAATGCAAGTACATCAAGATATTACTTTTCACTTAAGTATCCACTTTTTCACCCACATCTTACCATTATGGAAGTTAGAATTTATTTGATAAATTCTGAGTGATTTTACTTTGGTGGTCTATTGCTGGTCATTGTGGAAAATGGGTCTGAGTATTTCCTAGAGAACTGGTATAGTTATGGCAAATTTAGTTAACATATGAATGTCAGTAAAGTATTTCATTTCTTCATCACGTATGAAACTTAGTTTAGCTGGATACAGAATCCTGGAAAAGTTGTTTTGTTTTAAAAGGTTGAAGGTCAAGGAACATCCTCTTCTGGCTTGAAAAATTTTGGATGAAAGATTTGTGGTCAACATTGTTAAAATATTCATACTACCCAAAGCAATCTACAGATTTAATGCAGTCATAACCAAAGCACCAATTTGATACTTTTAAAAACTTAAAAAATAATACTTCATTTTATATGAAATCATAAAAAACCCTGAATAGCCAATACAATTCTTAGAAATAAAAAACAAATTTGAAGGCATCATGCTATCAGACTTCAGGTTATACTACAAATCTCTAGTAATCAAAACAATATGGTACTGGCACAAAAATAGAGAGATAGATATGAGCCCAGCAACATATTGTTATTTGATCTTTGATAAGCCAAACAAAAACATGCACTGGGGAAAAGAATCCCTATTTAACAAATGGTGCCAGTAGAACTAGTAGCCTCTGGGCGGCGCCTGTGGCTCAAGGAGTAGGGCACCGGCCCCATATGCTGGAGGTGGTGGGTTCAAAACTAGCCCCGGCCAAAAACCAAAAAAAAAAAAAAAAAAAGAACTAGTAGCCTCTTACAGAAGACTGAAACTGGACCCACAATTCTCACCACTAACTAAAACTGATTCTTGCTGGATAAAAGATTTAAATTTAAGACTTGAAGCTGTAAAAATACTAGAAGAGGATATAAGGAAAATGCTTGAAAACATTGGCCTGGGAAAATATTTTATGAGGAAGACCCCCTGACATTTTCAGCAACACCAAAATTACTTGGATTTGATCAAGCTAAAAAGGTTCTGGACAGTGGAAGACACTGCAACCAAAGCAAATAGACAACCTTCAGAATGGGAGATTTTTGTATGCTATTACTCTGACAAAGGTTTGATAACTAGAATCTACAGAGAGATCAAATTAATCATTAAGAAAAGAATGAACAATCCCATTTCTTTGTGGGCAAGAGACCTAAACAGAAACTTCTCTGAAGATGACAAGTGGATGAAAAGAAACACATGAAAAAATGCTCATCATCTTTAATCACCAGGGAAATGAAAATCAAAATCACTTTGAGATATCACCAAACTCCAGTAAGATTAGCCTACATCACAAAGTCCCCAAACTGAAAGCTAGAGTGTATTACATATACTCTGTTCAATAAGAAACGTAGCTTGTATAAAAATGATTTATAATTAATCATTGGTTAATATATTTTATTACCAAGCACAGGGTAAAGCCTCTCTTTTTATATGTTAAAAATTGAGAAATGTATGCCTATATAACCAATTATTTTACAAATATTGATTGAACATTTACTACATGTTATGTTGTATGTAGGCAATGAAATGTAGACCATACCCAGTCTCTGCCTTCGGTGAATTCACAGTAAGAAGAATAAAATAAGAGACTATTTTAGTACAAGTAAGACTATTTAAGGCAGCAGTTCTCAACCTGTGGGTTGCAACCCCTTTGTGGGTCTTCTGAATATCAGATATTTACATTACAATTCATAACAGTAGCAAAATTACAGTTATGAAGTAGGAACAAAAGTAATTTTATGGTTGGGGGTCTCCACAACATGAGGAACTGTATTAAAGGGTCACTGCATTAGGAAGTTTGAGAACCACTGATTTAAGGTATAAATATAGGAGTAATATTAAGGAATAAATAAAGATTTAAAAAATTACATTTAATTTGAGAACAAATTAACCAAAATATAATCTACATTCTATAGATATCGTATCATTCAATATTGACTGTTAGTCATTACTCCTGTACCTGCCATATAATATTAGCTAGTGTTTTTCAAGTTTTTACTCTTGTTTTGCTGATCATTTCTTACAACATTCTAACATAACATCATATTTCATTTGATTAATCTTTCCTAAAAGATAATAAGTAGTGTTTTTCTTAATTAAGAAAATACTTCAGGTAATAAATAACTTGATCTAAAATTTTAGAGGGCATCCTTAAATTATACAAAAATCTTTAATTAACTTTTAATTTTTTTATTATTAGAAAACTATATTTGACTTTTTTATTTCTCAATTTAAAAAGTTAATTCTAAAATCTCCCTACATATTCTCTAGGTGTGGATTATATTTTAAATTTATTCAACTCATAATATAACACCTATTGGTAATTTGTACATTTAAAAAATGAGTAGAAAGTATTTGTGCATTACACTGATCCCTATGGAAGTAAAAATCAAAAAAAAAGCATAACTTCTTCAGAAAGGTGTAAAAGAAAAGCTCTAGGGAAATTTAGCAGGAGCTAATTAATTCAGCCTGCTGCAATAATGTTATATTCACATGATAAGGCCTCTTTCTGAAAATTAGATGTTAGTTTTGAAGTGCTAATATATTAAAATGAATGCAAATTATCCCAAATAGTCACTAACTAGTATGGATTTTTGTTTAGTTACAATAGTTATAGGTTTTAGAGAATCAGATATGCAAAAGTTGACTGATCTAAGGAAAAATATTCTTAGATATGATTAATTGCTAAAATCTTTTATCTGAAAGCCTCTAAATGAAACTATTTCAAGTAAGATTGTTTGTGCTCATTTAAATTTGTGAATTGATATAACTGAGAATTAAACTGCAAAGTGTTTAGTGAGTGAAGAGTTTGTTATAGTTATTCAGGATAAAACAATCACCTCTAAATCATGCTACTATTTAAAGAATGGAGAGTGCCTTAAGAGGATTCTTCTTAGTGTAATGTTAAATGTACATACAGCATTAAACCTAAAAATTGAAACTAAAAAGAACAATGAAAACGGTGGACAATTTAAACATATTATTTTATAAGTTTGTGGCAATATTCCTAAAATCAGGAGAAAGAACTGATTTTAGGAATAGACAAAATTTATTTATTTATTTTTTTGACACAGTCTCACTTTGTTGCCATGAGTAGAGTGCCGTGGCATCATAACTCAACAGCAACCTCAAACTCCTGAACTCAAGCAATCCCCTTGCCTCAGCCTGCCGAGAAGCTGGGACTACAGGCACCTACCACATTTTTAGAGATGTAGTCTCGCTTTTGCTCAGACTGGTCTAGAACTCCTGAGCTCAGTCAATCCATTCAACTTGGCCTCCCAGAGTACTGGAATTACAGATGTGAGACATGGCACCCAGACTTAATTTAATTTTTTATTGTATATATTCAAGGTGTATGACATGTTTTGATACACATATACATAATTCAATGGTTACTGGAGACAGAAATAAAAACATATCTATTGTCTCAGTTACTTTTTTGTGTGTCTAGTAAGAGCCTTTTAAAGAGCACCAAAAGAGCACTTTTAATCAACTTCCAGTATACAATATAATATTATTAACAAACATCATTGTGCTATTTATTCAATATCTAGACTCTTTCATTCTGTGTAACTGAAACTTTGCACCCTTTGATCTATATCTCCCCAATTCTAATTCCAAACCCAATATGCCTACCCTCTACCCAAGGTAACCACTGTTGAACTCTTGGTATTTGACTTTTTTATATTGCACATGTATGTGAAATCATGTGGTATTTTTCTTTCAGCATCTGGCTTATTTCACTTTAGTATATTATTTTTCATGTTACTTCATGTTGTCACAAATGTTAGGATCTTCTTTTTTTTAAGGCTGCTTTGTGTGTGCATATATATATACATGTATGTGCATAAGTGTATACACACAAACACATACACATACATACTACAATTTCTTCACCATTCATCTGTTAATAGATACTTAGGTTGCTTTTACATCTTGGCTATTGTGAATAATGCTACAATGAACACAGAAATGCAGATATATTTATTGGATGGGGATTTCATTTCCTTTAGGTCTCTACCTAGAAAAGGGATTGTTGGGTAACAGGGTAGTTCTATTTTTAATATTTTGAAAAACCTCAATACTTTTTTCTCTAATGGTTATATCAGTTCACATGCTCATTAACAATGTGAAACAGTTCCCTCTACACCCTTGCCAACACTTATTATTTCTCATCTTTCCAGTAATTGCCATTATAGCAGTGTGAGGGGATAACCAACTGTAGTTTAGATTTACATTTTCCTAGGGATTAGTGATATACCTGTTGTGCTTTTTTATATATTCTTTGCAAAATATTTATTTAGGTTCTTTGCTAATTTTTTAATTGGTTTATTTGATTTGTGTGAATTCCTTATATATTTTGGATATTAATCCCTTATTAGATATATGGCATATAAATGTCCTTTTCCCTATCTGTAGGTTCCCTTTCAGTTTTGTTGATTGTTTTCAAGGTACAGAAGCTTTCTAATTTTATACAGACTTAGGTGATTTTTGCAGTTGTTGTTGAGGCTTCAGTGTGATAGTCAAAAAATCATTGCCAAAACCAATGTCAAAAAGTTAATTCCTCTATGTTTTCTTCTAAGAAATGTATGGGTTCAGGTCTTATGTTTAGGTTTTTAATTTATTTTGAGTTTTTTTAATGGCAAAAGATAAGGGCACGATCGCATCCTTATGTATGTGGATATCGAGTTTTCCCAATGTCATTTATTGAAGAGCTTGTCTTTTCCATATCACATATTCTTGGTTTCCGTGTCAAAAATTGGTTAGTCATATGAAATTCAGTTATTCCTGGCCTCTGCCTTGCATATAATTAGTCTATGTGTCTGTTTTTATGTCAGTGCCCCACTCTACTGATTTCTATAGCTTTGTAATATAAATTAAAATCAGAAAGTGTGATGCTTCCAACTTTTTCTTTCACAAGATTGTTTTGGCTAGTCAAGGTATTTTGTCATTTCGTATTCATTTTACCTTTTTTCTATTCTTGTGAAAAATACCATTGGAGTTTTGATAGTGATTCCATTGAATCTGTGTATCACTCTAGTAAGTATGTCCAAGTTAACAATATTATTATAATGTGTTTCAGTGTGGATCTCTTTAAATCTCCCATATTTAGTAGCTTTTAAGCTTTCTGAGTCTGTATTTATATTTCCTCCTATGTGTTTGGAAAGTTTCCAACCATTATTTACTTTAAAAAGCTTTCTATTCCTATGTATCTTTCTTCCCCTTCTTGTAAATTGGTCCACTTGATGGTAACCCATAATTCCCTTAAGCTATACTTGCCCATTTTCATAATTTCTCATTTTTGTTTCCCTGATTGGATGACTTCCAGTGAACGGTCTTCAATTTCACTGATTTTTTCTTCTGTTTAATCTAATCTGCTGTTGAATACCTCTATTGAATTTTTCAGTTCAGTTATTGTATTCTTATGCTCTGTATTTTCTATTTGGTACTTTAAAAATATTTCCTATCTCATTATTGAAATTTTCACTTATTCATGCTTTTCTTTCCTTTCCTTATCTTTATGACTGTTATTTTATATTATCTATTAGGTAAATACTTACCTCCATTTCAAATGGATTGATTTCTGGAGATGTATTTTATTTTTCTCTTTAGAACAAATGCCTCTGCTTTGTAATTTTTCTTAATTTTCTGTGTTTGTTTATGCATCTCAGATAAGAAAATTCACTCTTTCAGTCTTGACATACTGGTCTCATGTACGAAAGAACTTCACCATTCAGCCTAGACAGAGATTATAGGTGCTTTTCAAATATTTGTGTTTTCCAAACCTTCTGACTTCATTCTTTTTTTTTTTTTTTTTTTTTTTGTAGAGACAGAGTCTCACTGTACCGCCCTCGGGTAGAGTGCTGTGGCGTCACACGGCTCACAGCAACCTCTTAACTCTTGGGCTTACGCGATTCTCCTGCCTCAGCCTCCCGAGCAGCTGGGACTACAGGCGCCCGCCACAACGCCCGGCTATTTTTTGGTTGCAGTTTGGCCGGGGCTGGGTTTGAACCCGCCACCCTCGGCATATGGGGCCGGCGCCCTACTCACTGAGCCACAGGCGCCGCCCCTTCTGACTTCATTCTTAATGGCCTCTGGGAAATTAGGGTGTGCAAAGTTCCATTTGTGTCCTGAGACAGGTAAAATAAAAGCCATTCCTGCCAGTCCATTGAGATGATCTGGAAAAGTTGGGGTGCTAGATGTGTGCTCCAGTTCCATCTATCTTAAGGAGAAGCTGGGATCTGGAGTTTACATCTCATTTGCTCTGCACTAAGCTGGAGAGTGAATCCATGGAAAAGACTTTCGCCCTAATTTTGGATGCAAATTCTTCAACACATTATGTTGTCACCTATGGGGGCCTACTAAATGACAACTCCCATTTGCTCTTAGAGACAGGTAGGTTACCTGAAGTTTAGGCTTTAACTTTGGAGTAAACCAGAGGGAAGAGTTGTGGCATGTTCCCATATGCCTGTTCTCCCTGACAACTCAATTTAGTTCTCCCTGAGAACTACTAATTTCCTGCTCTGTCAGCTCTTATATGGGAGTGAGTTTATTGACTGAACCATGGGCCCCAGATGAGAAAATCAGGACATTAGGTGTGCAGTCTAATGCCTTTGAGGGAGAAACTGGAACCTGAATATTTATGCTATGCCAGGGAAACTAGCCATTGGAGCTACTCTTGAGGCATTTAAAACAGCATCCTTTTTTTTTTTCTTTTGTAGTCTCAGAGAACATGAAATTGCTAAACCCAAGTGTTCTCAAAGCAAGGTGATTTAGAAGTCAAATTCTTCATTCCTCAGGGAGGACCTGAGAGGTGGGAATTCCTTCCTGATATTAATATGCTGTGCCCCCAGTGGCATTTGTAGTAGAGATCTGTGTTGGCTTTTCCTACAAGTTTTGATGTGGGTGTAGTCTCCGTGATTCAGTGTGTAAAAGCCTTTCCATTTATCTCTGAATTTCTGTGAAAGTGAATTGATCCTTACGTTGATGCCTATTTGGTGCATCTGTGGGAGGTGGGAAAGCTGTGAACCTCCTATTCTACCATCTTGCTGATGTCTCCTCCATGAAGTTGACTTTAATTTTTAATTCTTACTCAATGCATAACAAGAGAAGAAGTAACAGTCATCACCATTATTTTACTCGTCTTTTACTTTGGCCTAAATAATGTCCTAAGGGCTTTGCAAAAATTATATAAAAGGAAAAAAAAAAAACATTTCTAATAATACTCAAGCAAAATTTGGGAAAATAAAGTCCACTTGAAGAGGGAAATCTATATAATGGGAATTCAACCAGAAAAGAAAAAAGTTTAATTTTGATGGCTATATTGACTGATTCAGAGTACTGAAAAATAGTACATATAAAAGACAAGAAAATTGTTCAGTAAAAATGGAGACCATTTTGAAATCATGATTATTTTTATATTTTAGAGGAATCCACTTTTGTGTGATATACCTTTACAAGGGATCATTCAAGAGTAAATGGGAGACCTCTCCTACCTATACCAATTATTAAATTGTAGGAGTTATTTGTAATGTGAGTTGCTTAAAAGTCAGATTTTGGTATAAGCACATGAATGAACTGTTATTGGTAACCCCAAGAAATTTGGTAAATGCTTCAAATAATATATTGTGTGAATAAAGTTATCGTTTTGAATGAAGAAGTGGCTAGAAAAATTAAAAAAAAAATGAAAAGAGGATAAAGGAACCTGGATTACCAAGATGGTCTCAGGTAGGCAGAAGGTACTGAGCTGCTTGAAAGTTGTTTAGATTGTCAAAATATTTGACACAATAGAACCTAGGGGCCATTCCTATATATTCAGGGCATATCTGAAATGTGCCCAGAACTTGGTTAGTTATGTGGAGTACTATGTTATTTAATGAGAAAGTAAAGTCACTGGCATTTTCAAAGCATTCTTTAAACTATAATACACTATAGTTTGAGAGAAGATTATAAGTCTTAGGCAGTGACAAGCTGTCTCCATGTAAAACAGAGAATAATAAAAACTATTAGTGGAACAGTGGAATGAATATATGCCTCCCCTCATATCAACAAAAGCCATAACAACAACAAAACTCAAATAAACATGCCACAGTCTGGCATGTAACCAACCATATTACTTACATGATAAATTATCTGAGAGCCCTCATCATACTTCAATCGAAACAGAGCTAAAGTTTTCAAATTGCACAAATTATATTGAAAAAGTAAGAATTTACATGTGGAGAGAAGTAATCACATTCTTACTAAATGAGACTTGTGATATAAAAATGACAAAACCAAGAAGACTTAGGAAGTAAAAATAATAATTAGTTTCTATGTGGATTATTATATCAGTTGTTATTACTTTTTTTCCCTTCTATTAAAAATAATCATGACTCTAGCCTAGCTCTCGTAATTGTACGAACATATAATTTCTTACAACAATAATAAGAAATTTAACATTCCATGGTTTATTTTGTGACTTGATGTTACTAAGTAAAAGTGAATGCCTTTTATTTGTAAATCTTTTTGAGAACTTTTTGTTGCTGGTAACTATACATTATTATAATTTTATCATGATTACATAGTTAACATAGATTGTGGAAGTATATGCAGCATGATTTACTCCATGAAGATAAATTATGTTTTTGCATTTGAACTAAAACTATCTAAGATTTTTTTATGGCTAAATAGTTCTCAATTCTATTTATTTGTTTTATATAAAATAATATATTATATATTTTATATATTTAATAATATATTTTATAGAAAATAATACACTTAATACAATTAAAGTATACCATTAATAAAAATAGCCTTGAGAGAATTCATAAGTACATTACAATATAAAACTTATCCTAAAATAAGTTACAGTTTAAGAATTTTATTTTTGAGGGAGTCAGGTACATATAATATTGTGAAAAATATATGTATCTATGGAAATTGTCCCTTTAAACTATCAAGGTATTATCTCATAATTATTGATATTAATAGAATCATTGCTTTCACTTTCATTATAGAATTCATTATGGGAACTTTAACCCAATGTAATCCTGAGAGCATGAATAGTATTATTTCTCTGTGAACTTACATAAAGGATCAGATTGTCAAATCACATTCACACAAATGCAAGACCTTAATCAGAATCAAGCATTATTCATAATGTCAGATATAAAGTCAATCAAGTTGCTTAGAAAAATCAAGGACATATCTGAAACGTCAAGCACACTCTGTAGTTCCTCGTATTCTACATCAAACTTGTCCTGTCTTGTCCAGAGTAAGAGGTCTTTAATGAAGTATGCTAGTTATTACAACACACAGCAGGGAATTTAGTCTAGGAAACATTTTATGTGAGATTTCTCCAGGTAGCCATAATGCATAATTGCACAGATTCTGTGTTTGTTTTATTATAGTGCCATCTTCAAATTTCACATAGGCTATTTATAAAATACAGAGATTTTCATTCTTTGAAGTCTTCAGATCTTTGATTTATTTGCTCAAAGCACCTCAACAATTCACTCATATGGTTGGATGCTAGAGTTTTTACGAAAACTGACTATGCAGCATTTAAAATCTTAAATTTGATTTTGAACATCAACTCTTAAAGAATATCATCTTAACATTTTTTTACATTTCTTTCTCTAAAAGATATACTTGACTACCTTCCCAAGACTTTTACCTGCTAATGGTCCTCTAATACATGGACCTCATCACTTTTTCACTGTTCATTTCCCCTGCTCTGCCCTTACTACTTACCTTATTCTTAGATTTTATAGTTCATCAAGATGTTCACATCCTCACCTACTTTTAAAGAATTTCAGAATATCATAGGCACGCCCTTACCTGTATCTTCAACTTTCATTGTGTCTACTTTATTTACTTGGTAAGTTATATGTAATACTAAGTTATTTAATGAGAAAGAAATAATTCAGTGACAATATGATAAAAATGTTGAGGTAGGAGAGGCAAATGGAGGTTTGAATGTAGTGAGCAATCTGTAAAATAGTCATGTCAGAGGCTAAAAGATCATGTTTATTAAGAAAATGGAAGTGAGATTTCAGTTGAGGGCTTTTTGAATTTATGTGGTCATAAATTTCAAATAAAATCAACTAATATTGTATTCAGTTTGAGGAGTGCAGACTGCATAAAAAATCAGTTTAGCCAGATGATGACAACCATTATCCCTGGAGTTCATTGTCTGGTCCACAGATGCATCACCCAGGTCTCCTCCTCCATCTTCTCATGTCATCCTCCTGTGTCTCTGTGTCTTTACAAAGCTGTACTTCCTCTGTATTTCTCTTCTCTTTTTAAAATGACACAAGTCATATTGGATTAAAGGCCCAGACTACTCTTGCATTACTTCAATTTAACTAATTACATATGCAACAAGACTCTTCCCAAATAGTGACACATTCTGAGGTGCAGAGGGTTAGGAGTTCAACAAGTATTTTTGGTGGTCACCAAAATAAACCCCAAATAATGACCATCCCATCTAAAATTATACCTGGTATTAACTGTTCCTTTCCTTTACTTATTCTGTGAAACACATCATTGTTTGATGCTCTACATATTTTATTAATTTTTAAATGTTTCTTGTTTCTTTTCTCCTATAAGCTTTTAACTTCTATGAGGGAAGGTATTTTGATTTAATTTTGCTCAATGTTCTATTCTCAGTGTAGAAAAGAAAGTTTAGTTGTAGGTTAATAATAAATACTTGTTTAATGAATCAATGAATACAATTTATAAGGATTAATGAAAGAATGAATTCCTAGATTACATCATGCTTTTGTGTACACCCTGGATATATAATAATAACAAAAAAACATAGGATATTTTTGTTTTTTTTTTCCCAACACTGGAATTTATTAAATGTAAATATATATGTCCTTTTTGAGCAACAATTGACACTATCACTTCTTTTACTCCAACAGTGTGAATAATAGTCACATAAAATCTGACACTTCTACCATGATGTGCTATTTATTATTCATACTACAGAAGACATTCTCCTGTAGAAAGTTGTGCTTAGGGCATAAGTATTTAAGTATTAAATCACAATCTACATTCATTTCTATGATATGTGCATGGTAACATGGATTCATCAACCCTAATGAAAACTCTCTTGACATTAATGCTCCCTCCACAATCTCCGAAATCCTGTGCTAGTAATGGAGGCACTAAAACTAAGAGCAATATGTCATGTAATATTATCTTGACTTTATTGTCCATTTTGTTTTGCAAGTTTTCTCTTTCAAAGACATTCATGATGTTAATGCAATTTGTATTGCTGTGTACTTTGCAATCCTATTGAATTCTGAATAGCACTTGGAATGATATATCATATATGTTTGTTCAAAAGCAAAAATAAATTGAGTTAATGATGAATTTCATCATTTATCAAAGTCATCTTAAAACTATTCAGAAATAGTTGGTTTGTATTCTCTATCGCTTTTATAGCTACAAAACAGTAAAAGTTATTAAAGTTTGACCAGGTCTTTGTGTAAGGTAGATTTTGAAACATTGCAAAATACAAAGAAAGAAAAATAGAAAAGAAAAAGGAGCCATGGGTAATTTCAATGTAATTATTCTCTTGTGAATTTCTACCTTCCCACTTTTCAATTGATATCACTATGACAGATGGAGTAAGGTACTGCTCTTGGAATATTTTAGCTTTGATCTTATGTATCTTACAGAACACGAATATGTACATTACATGGTGTTCCTTTATATAAATAATCCAGTTAAAATGTTTTACAATGAAGGCCGTGCTTTCCCTGAGCTCTTTGATCTGACTCATCATGTCTCCTTCTACACTCCTGTGTATTTGGGTGTGTCATTTAACATTCTGAAATTTGGATACCTCATCAATTAAAATCACAGATTTAACATTAATATAAAGCTTCTAATAACCCCTGAGGTTCTATTCTAGAAATTTTACAGACATTATATCATTTGATTTGCATAGTATATTTGCATAGTAAATGATATCCCTTTTTATGGACACATAAATCAAGGTCCTAAACAAGTAAAGCTAATGGAGGATAAGAGGGTGTGAGTCTGTGAATTAATTATTGAGTATTAAAGATATGCCACATTCTGAAATCTTTATAATCATTTGAGTTTTGATTTTTCCATTCGTATGTGTATATAACCCCAAAAGTTTTTAAAGTAAATGTCATCAGATGTCACTCTGCTCCTTCCCATGCCGTCTTTCCAATCTTTGCTTCCCAGAAGCTCTTTCCTTTCTTTCTCTGTGATTATTGTTGGTGGTGGTGCTAATGTTTTTGTTTTGACATATATCACCATGTCTGTAGATAATATGCTTACATATGTTTATATTTAAGTTTATTAAGTTTTCATTTTTTATATCTCTGGTTTTTATGGGAAGAAATAGTTTATTTGCACTCCACCAATCCTCCCACACCCTTACCTGCAGCACAGGTGCTTTTATAATCTACCCAATCTTGTTTTATGATCACTTTGAGTTTTATAATTATTGTATTTATATCACTGTTATTCATAGCTAGATCATATTGACTTTTCTAATTTTTGTTTGCCTCATTGCATTGCCTCATTGGTTTTGTTTAGTGTTCTGTGTGCCCATTCTTTATTTATACACAGACTATATTTCAAAAGTTTAAATCTCTTATTAGTACATTCAAACGCATCAGGAATCTACCTTTGTGTTTGGGAATTGAGAAACTTTTTTACTTTTCTTGAAGCCTTCTACTTTGCTCCTCAAATACAGACGAGCTTCTTTCTGTGTCACTTGTCTATGATAGTAATTTTTCAAATAAATTTTTTGTGTCTCTTCTTGATCTTTTTCTTGATTTTTGCCTTGCAGCTAAACGTCTTGCAGAAGTAGATTTTTGTAGAAGGGCTGATGAGAGTATTGCCCATGTAAATACATCATACTTTGAGATCCCATTTGATTATTTTATATTTTTTTTATGGTTTGGGATTCATTGAGGGTACAAAGAATTAGGTTACACTGATTGCAGTTATTAGGTAAAGTCCCTCTTGTAATGTCGTACTGCCCCCCAGAGGTGTGCCATACACCATGACCCTCTCTATCCTTCTCCCTCCTTCCCTTTCCCTCCCTAATCCCTCATTTCCTACTCCACCCCTTGTATAAGATCATCCACTGCCCTCATTTTAGAATTGAGTACATTGGATTCTTGCTTCTCCATCCTTGTGATGCTTTACTAAGAAGCATGGGTTATACCTTCCAGGCTAATACAAATATTTTAAAGTCTTCATCTTTTTTAATGGCTGAATAGTATTCCATGGTATACCTATACCACAGCTTATTAATCCATTCCTGGGTTGGTGGGCATTTAGGCTGCTTCCGCATTTTGGCAATTGTAAATTAAGGTGCAATAAACAGTCTAATGCAAATGTCCTCTTGATAAAAAGTTTGTTGTTGGTGTTTTTTTTTTTTTTTTTCTTCTGGGTAGAATGCCCAGTCATGGGATTGCAGGATCACATGGGAGGTCTAGTATGAGTTCTTTGATGATTCTCCATACTTCCTTTTGAAAAGGTTGTGTTAATTTCCAGTCCCACCAGCAGTGTAAAGGCGTTCCCTTCTCTCCCCATCCACACCAGTATTTGCAGCTTTGAGACTGTGATGTGGGCCGTTCTCACTGGGGTTAGATCTGATTCTTATTTTGCATGCCAAAAGTTTAGTTTAGAAATAATTTTGCAGACTTTTTTTATTTTTTTTTCCCTTTGCTTCTAGGTTCCTGTGTTTTTACTTAGAAATTAGATGCCACTCTGGTTATCAACCAAATATTTATGATATTATAGTCCCTTTAAAGGTTTTTTTTTCTATTCCTTCTGTGTTTTCTACTCTTTGTATCACAAAGTTTATAAAAGTATATCATTTTGTTTTGTTTCTTCTTATTATTTTTAATTTATTTATAAATCATTGTGTCAAAGGCTGAATTCAACAGGTCGCAGTGAGGATCTATTCTGCTGTGTGCCAAATGCCTATCCAGAAGCAGATGTCTAAGGTTAGACACGTCTAATGCTTTACTATCAGGTTCCACAGGTATATCAGTGTCAGTTGAGTGACCTCCTATAGTCCAGCGCCTTTCTGGCCACACCCCGTTTCCCAGGCCAAGGGGCATGCTGCACCTGACCTCCATGAAAACTCATACCTTTCACTTACTTTACCCTTACTTTAAATTTTAAATATTATTATTTTTTATCTTCTAAAATATTCTCATCTTACTCTTTCTAGTACTCATTTATTTGGTCATTGTTACTTTTATCTGATCCATTTATTTTATTTGGTCTATTTTACACTTTCTAGCAAGTATTCTAAAGTTTTTAAAAATTTTTACTTATTTTTCTTTTTTGCTATCATATTTGCTAGTATCTATATCTAGTGATTCACTCAACCAATATTAATTTTTTAGTCATAAATTTCTAATTTTTCATAGATAGATGTTGGCATTGGAAATCACAAGACTGTCTGTCAAACACCTGCTATTGGTTAAATCCCTGAGCAATTCTTTAGCTGAGAGTGGGCTTCATGAAACTTATGTGCAAGCTCTATGATGCAGCATTCTGTAGTGCTCCCTTCCAGTAGGAACACATAGTTTAGTAGGAAAAGAAGAATTTTCAGCAAGGGAAATGAAATGTAAGTGGCAGAGAGAATATTTTCAAGTCACTTTCTTACAAATCACAGAAGCATTATCAAACCAATTATCTCACTTCACTTTCAGGATATTTGGAATTCTGGAGTAAGATTTCATTACAGTGTACTACTGAGCTTTTCTTTATATATATATATATGTTTTAATTTTCTGAATACAGCTTTATTGTGTGATTACTTACCCTCCTCTTTTTAACTTTACTGCTTGGCATTGTATACAGGGGCTTGCACAGATGTCTATTTACATGTAAGTCATTAGACAAGAAAGCCACACCCAGACTGTACTGGAAAATATAGTACAGGACCTGGAGAGTCTGAACACTGAACCAGACAGCGAGCGGGATGCATAGATGGTGTGGGACATCTGAGTGGCCTGTGAGGAGGACTGAGTCTGTTTCCTTGACAGGAGGAGGAGGCATATACGCTGTGGCATAGCCAGAGGGAGACCAAGGCCAATTTAGAGACTGGGCTTTCTAGCCTTCTTTTAAGATTCATGTGGTCATGTGATTACGTGGGTATTAATAAGATGTGAATAGAAACACGAATGTAACTTCTAGATCATTTCATTTTGCACAAGACTATACTTTTGCTTTACTCTTCCCTTCAATAGGAACACAGATGTGAACTGTAACACCTTATAAATGAAGATAAACCCTGGGAGGGTGGAGAGCAGAGGGTGAATCTGGTCATGAATGACCTCAGAATAGAGCCATCCTATCAGCTTAAGTTGTTCAACTTTGGAATGTTTTGTCAAAGTTACTGTAATTTTTTACTTTTTTTGGTAACTGCACTTTAATTCACATGTTTGTTAACAGAATATACAATTCTAAACTTCCTTTGGAAAACAGTTTCCATTTCCGGCTAAAAATGAACCTTAATATAACCTACTAGAACATGAGCACCAAGAGGCACGTGCAACAGTATCTCTACCGATATATTTTCAAAAAAACTGGAACCACTCTAATCTCCCATTATCAAAAAAGTCATGCAATAAAATCACAAATTACATGAATATACGTCAAGCATTGGCTGGATTCCACTTTTCAACTTTGAAAGGAAGAAAAAACAGGACAACAGGGACTCTTCAAATGCAAACATTGTATCCTAAATGTTTGTACCTTCATGGTAATCTGAAATATAGAAAAATGGGAAAAGGAAACCTAATATTATTTTGGAATATATATAGAGAGATTTAAATGATTGTTATAAAAACAGTCATTTAGCGTTTATCACAAAAGTCAGATTAGACCAGTGATTGACCCCAGGGCAGAAAGACATATAGGGTGGACATAAAGTTTACCATGTTAAAGTAATTTATATGCACACAACTTCATGTCCGCCCTGTATCTGACGGGGGAGGGGACATGAAGGAGGACTCTAAGCAGCAATGTTCTGTCAATTACATTGAGATAAAATTAGTGCCTTCTTTTTAACTTCTCTTTATTTTAAACACGTATTAAACATCCATTTTACACTCTCTTATATATCATTATGTTTTTTGCTATAAAAAGAAAAAAATATTTTTACTTTTGTCATTCATAAGATACATTTCTTACACACATATATACCCTGTGTAAACAGGATCAGACATGAGCATAAATATAGCGTATTTTACTGTGCCAACTAGAAAGGATAAAGGATTCTAGGAAGGAGCAAACTTAATTGGAAAAGTTCTCTAAAGGCAATTTCATTACTTAAGAAATTCAATAGTCTAGAGCTGCAATGAACTTTGTATAAAATTAGTTTGAATCCTGCAAAGAGGGCCCCTCCTGTGAGCCACAGTAGTCCCCCGTGTAACATAGGTAGGGAAGTACCTGAGGGAATAAAAAAGGCACTGTGGTTAGAGATTTCTTTTTACCTGGGGGAAAGTACAATTATTAAAAAAACCCTGTTGAAAAGCTTTCCAAAACCCCATGAAAGCCATAGCACTCTCTGGAAGCATGGAGAGGCTTTTTGCCTGCTTTTACTTAAAGGGCATGACAGTCAGGGAGAGACTTGATTTTTGTTTGGCTCAGCAGGCAATTCAATTAAAACACAATGTTTAGTTTAAAAGGATCTGTTTTTATACCATTGTGGCCTCTCTCATTTATGAGTATTTAACTATAGTATTTATTTTTTTACTCTGTCCACACCAAGATTATGTTTTTAAGAGCAACATAGTCCATTGGGTGTTATAAGTTTTCTTTTGCTTAAAATATTAACTTACTTTAATTTATGACACAGTGAATTATAAGACATTGAATAAATTGCTTCTTTTGTTCCACAAACTCAAATCATTTTATTGATCAGATTATTTTATGATTTTTCTATTATAATGCCACTTCAAAATATTTGTATATGCAAGGCCAAAGAAATTTTAAGGCAAAATAGATTGGAGAGAATAAATTAATATTTATCACATATAAATATTATCTTGCTAAACTAATTCCTTAATTCTTATCCAATTAGAGAAATGTGATCTTTGAGATTATACTCACAATGTAACCATTTTAAATTAGAGAGGTCTTATTCTTTTCTAGGAAAAAAAAATAATTAATTTTCCTTGATGACATCTGGAGTCTAGATTAGATTAGAGTCATACGAAAACAATAATAAAAATCTAGACAAAGTCACAAATTTATATAGGATACAAGTAGGTAGATTTAATTTCATTATTTCTACCATGAATAAAAATGTTATATTGAACATAAAAACTTGAATTAAGTAAGTTGTTGAATGTATCCTGTGGCTTTCTCAAGAGGCAAATTAATAAATATTTTTCTTTTGTACAGATTTTCAGGTAATATTATTAATCGAGTACAAAGACCTAATGACCTCATCTGTACCTATTAATTATCTGCTGGCCCTGGATATCCCAGGTAATGAATGAAACGATTACAAATCAAATGACAGAATCCTCCACATCACCAAAAATTAGGGAAGGTTATTATTCACCAGCCAGAAACGCTGATTGAATTCATTACATATAATGCAGATGGGATGAGTTTGATGGAAGACATGAGTACCAGATTTGTAATTATCTCCTCTGAGAAGAAGTAATGTCATTAGACACTAAAAAGAGAAAATGCCATTAGAAATGAAATAATATCGGTAATATAGAAAGGAAGGGCTGTAAGTGAGGACTCTGGGGCACTTTGGGGGGAAAAAATAGAATCTGCCAGAAAACCCTTCCCACTGCCTTTTCTCAGCCCATTGCATCACAGATATGTTAATATAAATTTGCAGCAATTGGCAGAGCTTCATAAATTTTAAGACACTCTCCAGATTTACCAAAGTAAATAATAATGAGGACCAAGGCAAATCTACGTATCTCATTAGTTAGTTTAGCATTAGGCCAACAATAATTTATTTTTTAATGATTCAAGGAGTAGTAAACAAATAGCAAAATAATAGAACCAACAAGCAGAGACTATGGGAAGGAACAACAGCAAAACAAAAAAGTTAAGAATATAGAATTTGCTTAAAATGGATGTTTCCATAGGGACCCAGAATAAGATAAAAGAAAATCAAATATTTTCCTAGAAGAATTATTAGCTTTTCCTTGATTACACAGAGCCTCTAAATGTAGGTGACAGTCCAGTTTTATCTCCATTTGATGGAAAGCACTTTCATATATATTTATTAACTTTGGTAGTGTAATTCCACTTGTTCATGCACCTATTCATTTTGAGCACTTGTAAATATAATGGGGGCCTTTCTATCTAGTAATTTCTCAAAAACCTTACCTTAATCAACTATGATTTATAAATAGAACATCATATTATCAGATTTAGGAAAAATAAGATAAAATTTAATGTATACAGGGGCTAAAAACTCTTTGCAAAATAGAAATCTGCATGTATTCCTTTACCTTAGTATTAATCTACTGGAAACTTAAGCTAAATCTCAAACATAAATATTGAAACATGAGAATAAGAAGAATTAGTCATTTTCTTCAGTGTCAACGCTGTGACCTATTAGGTAGGGGAGGAGTGACTAAATTAAACAGGATATATTTGAGACCCATAGGCAAATAATAAAAGTTCTTTGCCCTAATTAATATTTACCCCACATCCTATCTTCACATGCAGTAGCATAAAGTAAGGTTGAGCAGCTCTCCCCTCAGACAAGAATTACTCAGTAATGATGAAATATAAAACCAAATATGATAGACTCACAGGAGGAAAACAGATAAACACCAAAAACATCACCATGAAGAGAAACTACTGAATTTATGCACAAGGCAGAACTACAATTTTTTTAAAAAAATTAATAAATATGCCCAGAAAGATAAAGGATGAGATTACAAACTTTCAGCAGGTACAAGCACTATGAGACAGAGACAATTTGAGTATTGTGTGTAAAATTTTAACTTCTCAAATAAAGATGTCAATAAATGTGTTGGATAGAAAAATGGATATGATCAAAGGATGGAATTCATCAACTAGCTGATGAGATAAGGGAGCTATCCCAAAATGATTGAGTTAGAGATGCCATTATAAATTTGACAAGTCCCCAGATAAGAGAAAAAATGAAGAAGGATGGAAATATTTGCAGGTATATGTTGAGTGTTCATAAATTAAACACTGAAATGACAAGGCAGGCATAGAAAAGCAAAACAAATGCACACGCGCGCGCGCGCACACACACACACACACACACACACACTAGATATACTGTATCTGAATTCACAAATCTCTAAGGAAACTGGATAATTCCAGAGCCACTGGAAAAGAAAAAAGTTCAGAAAAACAAAGGCATAATACTGACTTCAAATTTCCCACCAGGCTGCATTAAAGAGCAGGTAGATATTATTATTTAAAAAAAAAAATCAATGAACACAACATTTTACATACATTTAAAACATCATTTGGCCAATTCAATAAACACTCAAACATATAAGTTCTGGGTAAGTTCTTTACCCAAGGATACTCTTTGAAAGCACTTACACTAGAGGAGCTTCAGCTAGAAGAGAAATGACTCCAAGTAGAAGAGCTGTCATATGGAGAGTGAGGGTGAGTAAATAACTTCATAAGCAATGCTAAAAATAATGATGATATTGAGAGGATAGTTTTCAGGGTCATTTTTGTTACGCAGTTAGCTAAGATATGAGCAAGGTGGGGGAGGTAGATTATTCTGGGCTGTTGTAAGAACAAAACTGGCTAAGATCATGTTTGGAAAGTTTTTAAAAATAAGAGGTCTGTTCAACTCCAAGGGGTGGCACAGAAAAATTGATCAATAGGAATGTTCCATAAAAACAAAGGAAGGAGAAGTTGATTGACATCCTATGGTTGATTAATGACATATTAATATCTTGGGGCTCTCCAACGGAGAAGTTAGTTGAATTTAGCATGAAATCAGCTTGACCAAGACCTTAGGTGAAGCAATCAGTGAGTAGAAGAAGAAAACAGGACATTCCAGACAACAGTTGATATTTCTCTGAAATCAGATATAAAAATCAAAGGCTGTATTATACACATGAACTGCAGCCATCAAGGCAAGACCTTGTTTGTTATTAATAAATCTTTCTGCTTGAAGTTTGTTGTCTTTATTTATTATTTCTATGATCACCTCCTTGAACCACACTGTTGCTCTACATTAGTACATATTAAGTCAATTATCTTGTTTGGGATGAATATTTAGTTAGTTGAAAGTTTTAGAAATCTATGGTAAAATTAAAATTATAAACAACACACAGTGATAAAATAGTGACAACCAGCAGAATAAAAGTAAATAGATGAGTAGCAGATAAAAGTTAAGTGGTCCAAGGAAAGTTAAGATAGGAGAAAATACAAAAATTAAAAAGAATATAAAATAAATATAAAATTAAAGCTAAGTGGGCACAGAACAACTCTAATAAAATAGTAATCATGATATATTTAAATAAATTAAATTATTGCAGGACAAATAAGTATTAATATAAACAAAAATTAAGAAATCTATTGTCTTTATTCCTGTAAAGATACAGAAGTGATAAATATGAAAATATGGATGGAAACCCAATATATAGAAGATGCCAAGTAAATGAATACACATTTTAAGAAAGGAAAAACTATATTAAAATTATAATACTCAAGTCCCATTTGACTTCTGCAATTATAAGAGGTGTTTAAACATGACTCATATTTATCTTTAGTTTTTGGTGCATATTGAGTATTATGATTTTGAAATATTTATTTCTTTCTTAAAAGGTATATATATTTTTGTCACCCTCTGTATATAAATATATACACAAGTATATAATATATGTAATATATGTATATATGTATATATGTAATATATATTACACAAGATTACATATAAAAAGAAACTTGAAATAGCTTTAGGAAAATTTTAATAACAAACTATAAATATAATTTTTAAGCTATAAAGGTTAACAAGTAATGAAGAGTTGTGTTATACGTTGGTAAAAGCATACTTTCTCAAATTGGAGCTATTTACCAAAATGTCTCCCAGTATCCCCTTATAACATTTTTCTCTTATGCAGAATATTTTAGTAGTATTATACCCATGACCTTTTGGTAAGCCCACTGAAGTTCATAAAAACACAGGTGAAAAAGAGAAATCAATATCACTACTAGGTAAAAGAGAAAAGTAATCTCAACAGACCAGATGTTGGAGGATAATTTGTTGGTGACGAAGATGGCATCACATAGAAAGGAATAAAAATGAGCTTGCAATTCTCAATGAGGAGGGGTCCTGAATGAATGGGGTATTTTCAGTAATCACAGTAAACATTCATAATGGAAAAGCTGTGTTTCAGAATACTCAGTAATGAAAACTCTCTTTTCTCCAAATCCCATGAAAACTAACAAATGCAATTTTTTTTTACAAATAAAAAAAAAAAAATTTTTTTTTTACAAGAATGCAATGGGTGTCCGATCCACGCCACTAAACATGAAGATGAGAAGGCTTTGAGGAAGTCAGAACATGGGAATATTGAACCAGCAAACATTAGTGATAAAAATCTGACCATTAAGAAGTATGGTTTCAACAGTTTATACTCAGTGTCTCCAGACTCAGATAATAGAGAGAATGGTTGGGAAGAAAGGAGGTGACTTGCTAAAGAATTCAGATTTCTTGCCTCCCCTAGACAGACCCTTAAAATCAAATTCCAAGCTTTGCACTTACACACAGTCATTATGCAATGGGAAGGATGTCTGGGATCAATAAACATTTTAAATATAAAATACTAACTAGATAATGCTGATAATGTAGGCCACAGCCCAAATTATTGATCGAGGCACAAATAACAACAAACAAGTGTCGAAAAAAATAGCAATGAATAAGGTACAATAGGAATTGGCTCTTCAATACACACACACACAGTGTTAAGTCAGCAAATAATTGTAACTATTTCTGACATCCTAAGTGGAGGAGTTAAGATTCAAATGGAGCCACTTCAACTTCATAAACCATCTGCATGAGCACTGCCGGGAGCTCATCCCCTCTTCACATAACCTGCCAAAGGCTGGCAAGCACCACAGCCTAATTATAGAACTCCACTGAGGGACTAAAGAAAACCGTTAGTCATAAAGAGGCTAATGTGCATCCAAGTGTTACAGAGCTGCTGGTATATGTCTTACAGAGAATATCGGAGGTCTATAAATGTTACTTGGATAGTGAAATTTTTATCTTATTTTCCTTAGGTTTCCAGATAGTTCTGATTTTATAATTTTAAGAAATAATTTTTTAAATTAAATCACAGCTGGGTACAATAATGCAATCATGAGGTACAACGTGCTGGTTTCATATACAGTCTGAAATATTTTCACCAAACTGGTTAATAATGTAAGAGTATAAGGGTTTGAACACAATAATTTTTTTTTTTTTTTTGAGACAGAGTCTCAAGCCTTTGCCCTGGGTAGAGTGCTATGGCGTCACAGCTCACAGCAACCGCAAACTCTTGAGCTTAAGTGATTCTCTTGCCTCAGCCTCCCAAGTGACTGGGACTACAGGCACCTGCCACAACACCTGGCTATTTTTTGGTTGTAGTTGTCATTGTTATTTGGCAGGCGTGGGCCTGTATTCGAACGTGCCAGCTCTGGTGTATGTAGCTAGTGCCCTAGCCACTGAGCTACAGGCACCGAGCCAAGAAAGAAATGTTATTGAAATGAGATGTATTTTAAGAAATGGACATGTAAGTGAGAGGAGGGAGAAGGAGATGAGTGAAATCATACCTAATGGGAACAATATGAACTATATGGATATATATAATATAACCTTGACTTAAACTCTACAAAAGCAATTGATGCAACCAGAACATTTGTACCCACATAATATTCTGAAAAATAAAAATAAATGTACACATAAGTAGGCACAGTGGCTAAATAAATGTTAAGAAAGTGAAAATTCTTGTGCAATCACGATATAGATTGTGATGTAAAATATTACTCTACCCAAAGAGCTCCATTGTATTTCATCCCAGTAATTGGCTTTGTAAAAATAACTATGTTGACTTCAATCATTATAGATTGGTTTTGCCTATTTTTAACTTCAGTAAATAAATTTATGATGCACATATCTGTATGCTCTTTTACATTTGGTTTCTTTTCCTCAATATACTATTGCATGCAGTTATAGTATTTTGCCTTATCCATCATTAAATAGCTATTCACTTTGAGAATAAGCCACAATTTAATTAATAAGCCACATTCTAATACTGATGCACATCTGAACAACTGAGTGTTTTGCTATTATGAATTATGCTACTATGAATATCCATAAATGTATCTTTTTGCACTCATGTTAGACGTATCCCTAGATGTAGGCAGACAGTGCCGTATTTCAGCTTTACCAGTGTAAAACATTTTGGAACGTGACTGTGTCCATTTGCACTCCTACCAGAAGATTATTTATGAAAGTTTCAGCAGTTCTTCCTCTTCAACAAGACGCATTTTGAACTTTCCTGACTAAAAACATGTTGAACAGGCTTTTAATACTATGCTTGTAGGAGAGTCTCTCTTTTGTCTCATCCCACATAAACTGGACCTATATTTTTTATTCTAGTCATTGCGGAAAACAGATGCTTCCTGAAGTAACCTGACAGCACTTTGACTTCATCCTGTATCTTTTGTTTTCTGCCATAGACCTGAAGAACCTTGTTAGTCATTCTTATATATGTGCAAAGGAGTTAATGCAGCATGGTCCACACCTTAGCCATCAGTAGACACAGATTAGCGGATAAATATTCCTCTCCTCTTTTACTGAAACAGACAATGCTGAGGTGCAATTGGCATGGCTTCTCAGAAAATTCCCTGAGAATTATTCCTAAATTGGCCATAGCAGTGAAAGATTAACTAATATATTTTTTCTTTTGTTGTTTCACAGTTTCCAGTACCCTGATAATCATATCCTTTTGGATTCCTTCCTATAAACTATTTGCAGATCTGTTGCTTTTTATAGGCTAATCCAGGCAAAAGAAATCGATCATTTGGAGATACTGTATTCGAAATTTTGATAACATTTACTGCTTAGTTTTCGTGTTAATTTGTAGATGCATGGCTCAGCACTCGTAGCTCAGTGGTTAAGGTGCTCACCACATACATTGGGGCTGGTGGGATCGAACCCAGCCCAGGCTAGCTACACAACAATAAAAACTACAACAAAAAAATAGCCAGGAGTTGCAGCGGACACCTGTAGTCCCAGCTTGGGACTCTCCCCTCCCTTGCGAGGCTGAGGCAAGAGAATCACTTAAGCCCAAGAGTTTGAGAGTGAGCTGTGACACCACTACTGCCTACTGAGGGTGATATAGTGAGACTCTGTCTCAAAAAAAAAAAAAAAAAAAAGAGTTGTAGAGGTATATGATAGGCCAAGTATGACATCCTAAAAGATATCTAAATATTTTCTATTTGTAAAAAAGAGTTTTTACAGAAGTGATAATCTGGTCTAATTTGTACATTGTCCAGAATCTACAATTCTAGACCATCAGGTAGGTCCTAAACACCAATAAGTGCCCTTTGTGAGAAAGGCAGAGGGTAATTTGATCCAGACAAAAGAGGAGGAGACAGAGGACACACTGTTATGATAGAGACTAAGACTGGAGAGATGTGGTCACAAACCAAGAAAGCTTAGGAAAGGCAAGAGCCACCAGAGGCTGGAGGAGGCAAGGGTTGATCCTTTCATATGGCCTGAATGGCCGTAGTCCCTGAAGATGACCCTCCAGGATTACAAGACAATACAAATAATCAAAACAAAATCCCAACATCCCTAAGGTGGATGTGAGTTCTTTTTTGATATGTGCACTGCTAGTATCTTCTAAATGGTATCTTGTGACAAATGATTATTCCTCACACTAATATAGCTCAATTGAGTCTTTCCCTTATGTGTTTTGTGTCCTATTTGAGAATCAGTTGTCTAGCTAAAGACCTCAATTATTTGTTCCTTTATTATCTTCTACAAGCTTTTTGGTTTCAACTTGAACATGTAGATGAACCAAATATGTCACATTGGTTTTTTTGTTATTAGATTGGATTTTTGTGCATAGTCTAACATGGGTTAAAATTTGCTTATATATAATAAATACATCATCATTTAATAGAAACGTCATCTTTTTCCCACTTCATTAATGTATATATGTGTATAAGTATTTATTTACATACACTTTATTTTATGTATATTTGTATTTCTTTTCTGTTTCTAGACACATTTTGTTTAATGTGTTTATTCATATGCCATCCTGTTTAATTGGTCTGTATGTAGCTATCCAGTTGTCCCAGCACTTCATTTATTGAATGATTATTTTTTCCGTGTGTGTGTATGTTTTTGGCTTTCTCTGATCAAAGCAACTGGCAAATAATCAGTTGCTTTTATGTCTAAGTTTTCTGCTCTGTTCCATTGTCTATGTCTCTGTTTTTATACCAATACCATGCTGCTTTGTTTACTATATCCTTGTAGTAGTTTTTTAAGTCTGGTAATGTGTTGCCTTTGTGTTCCTTTTACTTAAGATAGCTTTGGATATTCAAGCTCTCTTTGGTTTCAAATGAAGCACCAATTATTGTTTCTAGATATGTGTAGTAAAACACTGAAATTATTATGGAGATTGCATTGAATCTATAATTTACTTTAGGAAGTATGGGCATTTTAACAATATTGATTATATCAATTCATGACCTTGATATGTTTTTCCATGAACATGATAATTTTATTTAATTTATTTGTATCATATGTAATTTCTTTCCTTAATGTTTCACATTTATTTTTGTGGCAATCTTTCAGCTTCTTTGTCAAGTATTTTCCTAGGTGTTTTTATCTGCTTTGTAGGTATTTTGAGCAGTATTGAGTTTTGATTTGAGTCTCAGCTTGACTACTATTGGTCTATAGTAATGCCACTGATTTGTGTACATTGATATTTTAATCTGAGGATTTATGGGAATGATTTATCAACTGCAGGATTCTCTTTGTGGAATCCTTGGGTTTTTCTAGATATAAGATCATATTGTGAGCCAAAAATAAGAGTTTGACTTCCTCTTTCCTGATATGGAGACCCTTAATTTTTTTCCCTTGCTGGATCTCTCTGGTTAGACCTTCTAGTAGTATGTTGAATAGAGGCAGTGATTGTGGGCAGTCTGTCTTATTTCAGTTTTTAACAGTAATACTTTCAACTCTTCCCCATTCAGTATGATGTTTTTATTATAAAAGACTGATGAATTTTTTTTTTTTTTTGAGACAGAGTCTCACTTTGACACCCTCAGTAGAGTGCCAGGGAGTCTTAGCTCACAGCAACCTCAAACTCTTGGGCTCAAGCAATCCTCCTGCTTCAGCCTCCCAAGTAGCTGAGACTTCAGGCCCCCATCACAACACTAGGCAATTTTTTTTTGCTTTTAGAGCCTGGGGTCTTGCTCTTGCTCTTACCTTACTTAGACTTGTCTCAAACTCGTAATTTCAAGCAATCCACCTGCCTTGTCCTCCCAAGAGCTAGGATTGCAGGAGTGAGCCACCACACCCAAGCCCCCAAGAGTGATGAATTTTGTTGAATGATTTTTCTTCATGTATTCATGTTATAAAGATTTTAGTATTTAAAATATTCTTGGATAGTAAATGTAATACAAGAGTATAAAAACTAACATATGTTTTCTCTACTACCAATTATCAGATCCTTTGCAATAGCAGAAATTACATTTCTCTGTTTATTTCTATCCCTATTGAAATAGAGATAGACTTTGTCCCAGATAGATTTGGATTCAATAGCACTTTTAAGTATGAGGGGTCAAACTCAAAATAGCTTATACAAAATGAAAATATGGTGGCTCACGTAAGTCTGAAACTAGGGATCTTTTACTTATTTCCTGGGTAGATTAAGTAGATCATTGTTGACAGTGTTCTGTATTTCTCCGTCCATCTATTCACATTCCTCCACTGTGTTTCTCTTCAATCTAAAATCATTTTTGCTTACTTTAGTTGGCTTCCTTTTCTTACTAATTAAGGATAACTACATTACTTCTATAATGTATTATCCTTAAAGGTTTTGATACAAAAAAAAACAATGACAGTACTACATACCTCTATCTATCCCATCAATCTTAAAGAATAAAGCTAGCTTTCTCTGTCTAGGTCATGGGAATTGAAGACCACTTTTGGCCATTATTTATTCCCTTCACTCTTGTGAGCATGCATTTGGCATAACAATGTGATTAAATCTTCCATTAGGGGGTGGTGCCTGTGGCTCAGTGAGTAGGGCGCCGGCCCCATATGCCGAGGGTGGCGGGTTCAAACCCAGCCCCGGCCAAACTGCAACAAAAAATAGCTGGGCGTTGTGGCGGGCGCCTGTAGTCCCAGCTGCTTGGGAGGCTGAGGCAAGAGAATCGCGTAAGCCCAAGAGTTAGAGGTTGCTGTGAGCCGTGTGACGCCACGGCACTCTACCCGAGGGCAGTATAGTGAGACTCTGCCTCTACAAAAAAAAAAAATAAATAAAAAATAAAAAAAAATAAAAAAAAAACATCTTCCATTAGGATCACGTGGAATTGGGTAAAAGCAGTTTCTCAACTGATAATGTTGGACAGGCAAATACAATTGATGTCTGCATCTGTTCAGAATTTTTTGTTATGTACAAATATTTAATATGTTCTTATCTAAGCTAATTGACTGGAAACTATTCTTCATGATAAAACAAAACTTTTATTTTCTACAGTTTTTTTCAGTTTCCTTTACACCTATTTAATCACTCACAAACAACCTACTAACGTGTTTCCAAAAGTGTCATGCTATTCAATAAGCTTTTGAAGTTGAACAAGTAATAGAATTTCTAATAGGTTTGTTCATTTAAAAATCTCAAACATAGGGCTAGCCATGGTGGGTCACGCCTGTAATCCTAGCACGCTGGGAGGCTAAGCGAGTAGATCACTTGAACTCACATGTGTGAGACTAGCCTGAGCAAGAGTGAGACCTCTTCTCTACTAAAAATGAAAAACAGAAGCAAGAGGATCTCTTAAGCCCAAGAGTTTGAAGTTGCTATGAGCTATGATGCAACAGCATGCTACCAAGGGTGACAAAATGAGACTCTGTCTCAAAAACAACAACAACAAAACTCAAACATTGACTCATGTCAGCTGAGGATGTTTATGTACATCCATATTTTTCCGTTTTATTATACCATATAAACATAAGTAAATCTTTTAGTGTTTGTGTTTATGGAGATGCAATGTATCACATACCCAGAATTGCTTTAGATTGACATGGTTTTTTTTTCTTCTGCTTACCTAGATTTCTTTTATTGTTGTCATGATATTAAGAAATTGTTGCTAATAACCCTAACATATGTAACTACAAAATATATATATATATACCTCTCCATTTGGTATAAGCTTTTTATGCATCCTACTTGATATGAATTATTTAGGATAGCCCTAACTTCTTAGAGATGTTGCCAAGATTTTGCTAATCTTGTGTGTGGTCGAAGGTCTGTCTCTTTAACCTAAATGCGCTATCAGATGACTCTGTTCTCTATAGGTCAGTATTCTTTTCTTGACAGTTGAATTCCTTATATAGATGGTCACAGAAAGGGAATTTTAAGTTGCCTTACTAAGAAACATTACTTGGTGCTTATTTTGAAGGTAGAAAAGATTCTTCATGTTTTTTTCTTTCCTTATAATCTTAGAATCACCTTTCAATGGTTACATGATTGATTATTGCTTACTTTAGAGTGAGTCAGTTTAACACTGCTAAGACTTTCTGTATAAAGTGATGAAGCTAGTGAACCATTATTTCTTTGGAATTATAGCCAGGTATCAGGCTGTTTCTTTCAGAAACTTCCAAATAACAATACAATTTTGTTTTTCTGAGCCAGGAACTTATCCCAAAGAAAATTATGTCTCTCTAGGATAATGTATGGGCTTATAGGGAACAGTGGGGATAAATCCCATAGCTTGCAGTCTTACCCTAGAATATCCAAATATTCTCTTTATCTCTAAATGAGAGAGGCTCAATCAACAGCCTGCAGTTGATTTAGAAATATTCTGTATTATCTTGCTGAATTGTGAGAGAGTCATTTACTGTGCAGGTAGAGGCAAGGGTTCAGGAAGTCTCACTAGGAATTGTGTAGATCTGTTTTAGTTCTACAAAAATGTTATCCTCAGAGCTAACTAATTTTTCTAATTCCTGAATCTTTCTGAGAGTCGCACTGGTAATTCCACTGATTCTTGTTCTTCCTTTGGGGGTACTCTTTCCAAACCATTTTCTCAGCCGCCTATATATACCCCAGCTCTATTTATCCTGGGCAAAAAAGACGTTGATCACTTCTAATTACCCTACCATTTTAAAAGAGAAAAGCATAAATAATAATTAAAGTGTTTTTGTTTATAATTTTTCTGAGTGTGATACTGCTTAAAGCAATCTCCCGGATGAAGTACAAGCTTCCTCTTGCATGTTCCACAGTAGGAGATGATTTCTGTCTCCCATTTTTCTTATTTCTTCTGTTGCAAATCATGCAATTCTTTGTTGATTTTTTTTGTATTTCCCAAATACATCTTTCCATTTAGCCTTCCCTCAGTGTCAGAAGATGATGGTTTTTCCCTTTTTCCCCTGAATTTCTGTTTCTCAAATTGTTCACAAGCTGAGTGATGAGATTTCTCCTGTAAGAAAGATACGTCTGTGCTTTTTCTCCACTCTCTTTATCTAATGGGTAAAGGTTGTACTGCTCGCAACTGCAGTCCACTGTACTGATCAACTGTGTCTACTCTTCCCTTAAACTTTGTGTATTCTAAAATAACTGTCAGTTTTTTCAAATTAACAGGATAATTCTTCCTATAACCAGTGATCATCTTTGTTTGAGGGCAAAAGAATATACTCAGCATTGTAACTAACTTCTCCTAATAGAATGAGAGGCATGAAAAAAGTATTCAGATGTCTTATAACACTGGAGAAAAACAGGAAAATTATTACAGTGAATGAAGTCCATCGTAGGATCAAAAAGGGTTAATTAAATGGAGAAAGTCAAATGCAAATCATTTAGAATTTCTTATCTAATTTCCAACATCATAATTTATGCTAATATCTCCACGTTTTATCTTTTATACTGCTACTTTTATGAGTTTCATGAAGGAAGATAAATAAATGCACGTCTACCACATTTAGCTGGACCTTCTATTCTTATGTACTATTTTAAAGCAGGCAGAAAAAAGTTCACTTAGTTCTTTAAACTTTCCCAATACTACTTATTATTAGTTTTGCCCAGAAATCTTTTCCCATTTGTTTTCTGTTTTTTTTCTCTATTAAATCATGACTGTGTACATTAATGCATTTATGGGGTACAATGTGCTGAGTTGATAAACAGTGTGGAATGCGTACATCAAACTGATTAAATGTAACCATCACCTCACTTGCTTATTTGCTGTGGTAAGACATTTATACTCTATTATTAATAGTTTTGAAATGTACCATTGTATTATGTACCTTAGATGAGGTCCCCCCAATTACCCTCCCTCCCCTCCAGACCTCCCCACTCCCCTTCCCTTCCCACCTCTTCCCTTTTTATTTCTGGACTATAGTTATGTTTTATCTTTCATTTGATCCTGCAATTCCTCTACTAGGTATATACCCATATGATCAAAAATCATTTTACGACAAAGACATTTGCACCAGAATGTTTCCTGTAGCCCAATGCATAATTGCCAAGACATGGAAGCAGCCCAAGTGGCCATCAACTCATAAATGAATTAACAAATTGTGGTGTATATATATATGTATATACACCATGAAATACTATGCAGCCATTAAAAAGATGGAGACTTTACATCTTTTATGTTTACTTGGATGGAGCTGTAATATATAATTCTTAGTAAAATATTTCAAGAATTGAAGAAAAAGTATCCAATGTACTTTTTCACATTTATAATTAACTTATTTTTGGAGGAAATTTTTTTAATCTACATTTACTGAATACATGGAAAATATTTAAAACCTAAAAGCAATTCCCAACTCTGCTAATTCCCTTGCATCATCTGTGAAGATTAAAGGAAAACAAATAAACAGTCAATAATAGCAACACAAAATAATTTAGTAGTTCAAGCCAAGAATAAATGAATCAGAATACCATAATGATGGGCATTTTTATATTTTTAAACTTCCAAATATTAAATTGAGCACTGATGTTCTATAAATAAATAATTAGACAAAAGCATTTTTCATCCTTTTGCAGTTTTTGGCCAGGGCCAGGTATGAACCTGCCGTATCCGGTATATGGGCCAGAGCCCTACTCCTCTGAGTCACAGGTGCTGCCCTTAGACAAAAGTATTTTAAGATAAGAACATTCACACATCCCTGGTGCTATGCTCATATAGATTTAACATGATCTAAAGGGAAGAAGCAATAGTTATCAAATTTGCTTTCATCATACTGAAATAACTAAAAACTTCTGTCTGTAGAAATCTTTATGCTGATGTGATATACTGCATTTAATTCCATTTAAAATATATTTTATGTAATGTTGAATGTTTATTAACCGAGCCTTTTAAATTTGTTGATTCACTCATTAAATACCAGTAGATGATTACTAGATATCTATGGTATTTTGATTCACTGTTAAAAGTAAAGAATCTTCTTTTACAGACAGGGGCAGTGAAGATTGGGTCTTGCTATGTTTCCCAGGGTGATCTTACACTTCTGGGCTCACAAGATTCTCTTACCTTAATCTCCTGAGTAGCTGGGATTTCAGGTGTGAGTCATTGTGCCCTGCTTGGTCAAAAATGTTAACTCAAGTGACTGCTAATTGATTCAAAACATATTTAAGGTTTTATAAGTCAGATGAAAATTCAAGCTTCTGGAAGACCTTGGGGCCCTGGGTGGGCCACTATGATTTGGAAGTTAGACATATTTGGCCCATCATTTATTTAAAAATAGGGCTAAAAGTTATTTTTACTTGGCTTTGTATTGCTAAAACTCAACAAAGAAAAAAATCTACAAAGGAAAGAGTTTGGGGGGATATTTTGTATTCTAGTCCTTTCTTTCTGAAGGGGGACCATGTTTGTTATAAAGTCTGAAATAATATCTGAAATAAAATTTGCAGCACAAGTCTGGCACCTAAGTTAAGTGAAGTTTTGGAAACTAATTATCTGTAACGTATCTAATTCATTTATAGTTTAATTTCAATCTATCAATGTCACATAAAATAAATTATTGCAGTTCAGTTTCTGAGGATCTTAACAAGCTCTGATTATTGCACTGGAAATTATACCATGCCGATGGTCTCCTGGATTAGCACAGGTACCAATGTTTCATTCCTTTTCAAAGAATAAACTCAGTATCTCCAATTTTGGCATTGAAATAATGTTGGAAGCAACTTCATCAAGAGAAATACATTTCTTGATTAAAATAATCACCTGTAACTGAACATGTCACAGAAGTAACCTTGCAGATCTAATTAATTCCAAATTTATAAACAAATTAGATCAAATAAATATGTACAAAAAATTGACAGAAAATTAAACATGTCCACTCATAATCATAAACAGTGTATATGCATGGAAGGGAATGGACCACAGAAGGCATTAGGTTTGTGAAGCATTTGAAATTCTTTATCACCCACCTTCAAATTTCAGACATGAGGGGTGGAAGGAGAGCAGTTACAGAAAGGGTATGTGAGGCGCAAACTTCAAACAGTGAGGTACATGAGTTCCAAAATATGTAGGAATTTACAATAGTTTATCCAAATCATGACAGTAATGTTACTGACAGAGGAGTTAACATTTGGTTCAGGAAAATACGACCATTGGGTAATTTACTTGGATGACTCTTTCAATATAAATATAAAAGAGGTTAAATATTTAAGCTCTTGAATATTAACAGAAAAGCAACAAGTTTAAAAAGAGAAAAATTGAAATAAAACAAAAATTAAATTATATTATTAATATTTGTTATGGTGAATTTCTTGCTGGTTAGCTGAATTAATATAATCTACTAATCTAAGATCCAGTATTAGATCCCTCATTCTCCACCCTCAACAGAGACAGTTGGCTTTACTGTTTTATGACTATAGAATGCATCTATTGATGATATAAAGACAATTTCTACCATACTTACCATTGTGTCTCCAGCACCAAGATTATATGGACACAGGCTGACTATGGAATATCATGTGGGTCAGTGAAAGACTGAATGGATTAATTAACGTCCTCTGGCAGGACAACAGTTGATAAACACAACCCTGAACCTGTTAACAACTACATTGTATAAATTGGGCAGAACCTGAATTAAAGCAGGTTGCCTCTTCCTGATAAGACAAAAGAATTAGTAGTGAAAAGAATTTCACAAAAGTAAATACAAATTGCCCAATGGAGTTCATTGACATAAATGAGAAAAAGTGTATGGTTCACTTTAAAAGAGTTAATAAAAGTTTTGTAGCAGTATTCCAGAGGATAAAACAATTACTGATATTATGAGAGGAAGTTGAGATTCTTTCCCAAAAGTTAATTATGAATGAATACCAAACAATATTAACTTAGCTGCTTAGTTAAATACTTGCCACTACTCAATCTCTGCTCTATTCTGGAATCTTAATATAAAGAGATGATTAGATAGCTCATATATTGTAAATACTGTAAGTATATAGCATATTTTCATACATCCATCTTTCTTGGTTAAATAATTTTATTCCTAAGAAATAAAGCTTCTGCATACATGGGGTTAATGATAATATGTATTATTTAAATTATTATAATTATGGAAATAAATACATGAATTATAGCATAGTTTTGCTTAAAATATTTATTTAAAATAATTTGTAATAGAGCATTATCATTTAGTAAGATATGTATCTGTACATAAAAGCACATATATTCATACACATACATACATCATATATTTGTGTACAAGGGAAAACTGAAGAAGATGCAAGATGTGAAGTAGTTCTAGAGACACAGGTATTCTTTAACACATCTTTTCTTTTTTTTAATTAAATCATATACACATAAATCATGTATACATTAATGCATTTATGGGGTACAATGTGCTGATTTCATGTAGAATTAGGAACACTTATATCACACTGGTTAATATATACCTGATCTTGTTTACTCAATTATTGTGTTAAGACATTTATACTCTATACTAATAGATCTGACATGTACCCTTGCATTATGCACCATAGGTGTGATCCCACCATTCACCCTTCCTTGATCTGGTCTTCCCCCCTCCTTTCCCATCCCTCCTCCTCTCTCCTTCATCATTCATTCTTCATGTGAAAGTGTGAGTGATTATAAATTGGTCTAATAATAGTACTGAGTACTTTGGATATTTTTCTTTTGTTCTTGAGATACTTTGCTAAGTAGGCTATGTTCCAGCTCCACCCATGTAAACGTAAAAGAGGTAAAGTCTCCATCTTCTCCATAATATTCCATAAGATAATCAATTCAGCATCTACTGCAAAGAATAAAACTTTGGTTATAGGTAGATGATAGTATAAGTATATCATGGAGTACTACTTAGTCATGAAAAGATGAATTAATACCTTTTGCAACAATCTGAATGGAACTGCAGATCATTCACCAAATGAAGTATCTCAAGAATAGAAATTAAAAAAAAAAACACTACATGTACACTATTAAATTGGAGCTAGATGAAGAGCACACACATCTGAACAGAAGGAAATGAAACTCAGTGGAGAAGTTTAACCTGGGGGAGAGGGTAGGAAAGAGGAAAAGAAATTACCCAACCTTTAACCAACCTAGTAGGTAATATGAAAATCATTCCGATGATGGGCATACAGTTGGCACTCAAACATTAACAAAATGATCCATGTAACCTAAAACATTTGTATGCTTTAATATTTTTTAATTTAAACACAGAATAAAATTCTATTGTAATTAATATGCAAATAACCAAAAGACTGGATCTAAGGGTAAAAGTTAAAGTGAGGAGGTATATTAAAACACACTCAAAGTGATGGAAACATGCAAGTGGTAATAAGTAGAAGTTAAACATATATAAAGAACAAGATTATAGATATGAAATGGAAGAGATTTTTTTGAAGTTTTAAATGAGAATCAATGAGATTTTTTTCTACGTACATACATTAAATGTTACAGCATTTCAAATTTCATTTCTCACACTCACTTCTTAACATTTTCAACAGAGGTTGAAAATCTACTCTGTATACACAAAGTTGAATTTAATATAGCATGTAGTAGAATGATATTACTTCTTTCAACTTTAAATATGTCTCATAGGAATAGTGATGAAGAATGTGAAAAATAAGAAACAAAAGAACATTTCTGTGCTTTTAAAAATCTGTTATTGGAAGAACAAAAACAGATTGAATACTTAAGTCGTCATTATATTAGAAAAGTAAAATTAAAGTTTTTTTTTTAATCACCTGTACATTTTCATTAACTTTTTTAGTAGAATTCTGCAATATAAATACTAAAATATTATTTAAAATGACTTTTGAGTACCTTAGTTTTCTAAATTGGCTCTTTCAGCTTGAATTACATTGCCAGAAGGATTTATGACAATCAGGAACCTTAAGAATAATTGTATACATATTTTAAATTTCTCACTTAAATATCAGAAGAATATGTTGACAAGATGGTATTTCACTTTGCAATTTTTAGTATTATCTCTTTTATCACTAGCAGAACACAGAACTTATCATTCCATCATTGATCTTTCTAAAAGGTAAAGTTTTACATTAAAAAATTTTGAGTGGTACATCACCTCCTTCACTACATATAAAAAATTGTTGAGTAAATAATATAATAACTGAAAGTTTCTGTTATTGTTATTTTATTTGAAAGTTTGGATTAATCATATTTAATACACACAATTCTCCAAGTAAATTTCCTACTTTTCTTTCCTCTTTAAGTAGAAACATCATCCAGTTTCTACTTAATTACTTATAGTAATGGCAACTTATCCTGGATCAGCATTAGTTTTCATTTTGTAGTTAAATTTGTACAGAGTTTTATGATATCTTATATAATGTAATCTTATTTTATTTTTGAGCCTAAATTTTTGTAAGGTCCTATAAATAACAGTAGCTGGAAAAATTCTACTTTGCTGACAAATATTTTTTGTGCTATTGAGATGATTTTAAATTACATCCAGCTTTCAAAAGCTTCATTAGTATTTAGTCATCCTGAGTTTGCAGTTCAACTAAAATCTCTCTACTGAAATTGAGGAAATCTGTTCAAAGAAAGTTGTCTTTCCATTTATTTCCTAAAGAAAACATATTATGTTTTTATTACTTTGACTTTTATTTAGTGGAAACCTTTAAAGCCAAAGTAATCATAAGCTATTGATACTTATTCCTAGCTGAATATGTATTGGTTATTTTATGTTTAGATTATTTTACTGTTTAATATTCTTTTTCAAAGCTCAAAGAGTTTGTTTGATTTTTAAAGCATTATTTCAACCTAAGATATCATAACTATTCATTTTTTGAGAGAATGGGCAGCTATATTAGCCATGAATTACAGTGTATACAAGTAGAACTTGTTGCTAAGTAACAAATACCTATTATCAGGAAGATGACATTACATCTTTTATATCTTACTGAACACAAACAGAGCCAGGAAGTGATCTCTGAGGTAAGATATCAGTCACAAGTCTATCGAAAAACTCCTACTACAGACAGTAGAAGAAAATTAATGGTCTAGATTTTCTAGCTTTCAGTCCCCATCTTCTGGAAAACATGCATTTCAATGTTATCTACTCTGAATCGCCATTGCAATTTAAACGATTAAATATTATGGAGTCTAAAGAATGGTAATTTAGAAATAAAATATTCCTTTTGCAGCTGCAACTTGTCAAGATGCTAACATTTAGTTAAGCTTTTACAGTTCTCAGAAAAGCTTTCAGGGAAAATGAAGCCTGTAATGGTGTTAGTCACCTTAAACCATGCTTTGAAAAATCTTCAGAGGCATTGCCAGCTTTTTTCTAGATCAGATATGATAACTGCCCAGATATTTACACTATCAAATGTGTAAAAATACAATAAGCAATTAAAGCATGGTGAAGTCATTTATTCGTAAGAATTATTGGAAGGGATTAACACTACCTTAGTCTAGCAATATGACCTTGGTATTAATTGCATTTCTCTTATCTTTTGCACCTTTAATTTATCCAATTATTAGGTGCTTACTGAATCCCACATATTTGCCTTTTCTGAGGCACAGTTTTGAACATAAAGTGCTACAATCACCTCTGTCAAAAACCCAACAATTATTACCCTTAATGTGGGAATGGGAGAAATATTTCCTTCAAATCATGGAAAGACAAAGATACCATTATTACTTATAATTAACATCATAGTTGAATTTTTTTCTTTTATTTCAGATTAATATGAGGGTCCAAATGTCTAGGTTACATTGTTTTTATTTCTTTTTTTTTTTTTTTTTTTTGTAGAGACAGAGTCTCACTTCATGGCCCTCGGTAGAGTGCCGTGGCCTCACACAGCTCACAGCAACCTCCAACTCATGGGCTTAAGCGATTCTCTTGCCTCAGCCTCCCGAGTAGCTGGGACTACAGGCGCCCGCCACAACGTCTGGCTATTTTTTGGTTGCAGTTTGGCCGGGGCCGGGTTTGAACCCACCACTCTCGGCATACGGGGCCGGCGCCTTACCGACTGAGCCATCGGCGCCGCCCATACATTGTTTTTATTTCTAAGGTAAAGTTCAAATTGCAGTTGAGTCCTCCATCCAGGGGGCATGCTGAACTTCCTCACATTATGCACATTAGATGGCCTCTATCAGTTTAGGAAATGCCATCTATAGTTGAATTTCTAACCAATGAAAAAATGCCAGACAATACATAAAATGATATTAGTACAGAAAAGAAATGAACAAAATTGCCATAATTCTCAGGTGGTGAAATTAATACTACAGAAATGCTCAATTAATCTCAGAATATTTACTAGAATTAATGGCAGCATCTAGCAATAATATCTACCATAAATTCATGGCACCCCCCCAAAAAAAGGCAATTTAATACAGCACCACCAAAAATTCAAAAATACAGATTCAATATAATTTTAAAACAATGGAAAATTAAAACATGTATAAACCAAGATAGTATAATATGTATAGGACCCTTATAGAGAAAATCTATAAGATTATCAAAGATAATTAAATTGTGAAATACATTTTCTGGATTAATTACATTCACGACTAGCTAGGCTCAATATTATAGAGATAAATTGTCCCAAAATTTTTGGAAAAAAATCATTGTAATTTGAATAGGTTTCATAACGCATTTTATAAAGAAACTAATGTTAACATTGCTGTAAAATAGGAAATGAAAATGAAGAACCAACATATTATTTTATTTATTTTATTTTATTTTATTTTATTTTTTGAGATAAAGTCTCATTCTCTTGCCCAGGCTAGAGTGCAATGGCATCAGCCCAGCTCACAACAACCTTAAACTCCTAGGTTCAAACCACTCTTCTGCCTTAGCTCCCCAAGCAGCTCGGACTACTGGCGCCCCCCACAACAGCCTATTTATTGAATGTTCTATTTTTAGTAAAGACAGCGTCTTCCCCTTGCTTAGGCTGGTCCTGAACTCCTGAGCCCAAGGGATCTTCCTGCTTTAGCCTCCTCGTGTCATAGGATTACAGGTGCGAGCCACTATGTCCAGGCTTATATATTTTTCTTTTTAAAATTTCTCCACATTATGTTCTTTCCCCTCATGGGGCAATGTGTATCTCATTGCCCACATTCCGAAGATTATATGTACTTTATATACATTTCTTTTAGCTAACATTTCCTGAGGTTCTCATCCATGCAGATAATAGTATAGAAAAAGAAACAAGACAGTTCCTGTGGAGTGCATAGAGACTATTGATGACCACATACAGGTTTATCTTAGGGATAACTTTTTATATATCCCCAGAGTGAAGCACATTAATGTAGACCCCCTGACTGGTATGTAAATTTTGAAGGTATTCCATTTAAGTTCTTTATTTATTAGAATGATGCTATGCTAGTCTTTAAGTATTTTAGATGTTGAAATTGAACAGACATCAAGTTAAGTGAACTCATAATCTAAAAATAGAAATTATATCATTATAAAAGAATATTTGACAAACTTCATATAAAAAGTTAAACAAAAATTAAAAAGTCATGAGATTAAAAATTAATTTTCTGAAACCTAGGAATCATGAATCAATTGAAAAGTATCATTCTCTATGCCTAAACATTTACTTAAAATATCAGTTTAGTGTAATGAATATCTACAATTGGAATTCACAGTGAATATCTTTTTATTTTTCTCTTCTCTAACCAAAAATTTTCTTAACATAAAGAGAAATATGAACATGACACGGTTCTTCAAATGTTATTACATTTTTCATGAATAATAATATTAGCAATTTATAAATATATAGGATTTATAAATTAAAAAATGATATGCTATATTTTCTGGAAACATCAAACTATATTACTGTTTTATAATGAACATATGTATACATAGGTCATTAATATCTCTTGAATTTCAATTGTAATAAATTATGATAATAAAAGTCATGTATTGTCTTATATTTTAAAACTTTTACCCAACTTCACACTTGAAGCCTTCTCTATCCTTTGAGAAGTAGTGTTATCATTACCCAGCATATATTTACTCCCCTACACCTCCCTGTTGGGACAGATGCTGCCCTGACCCACTGACTTCTAGCTAATGAAACCTTAACAAACTGGTATAATCAGACTTATTAAACATACCTGTGTGAGTCGACAAGTTCCTTGTGCATTCGTCACCAGCCATAATAAAAATATGTTCAAGTTGGAATGTGATAAAAAGAGAATTTAGAAGTGTGCATACAGAATGCATATGAGAATCTAACCCATGACTCAGAACTTCTACTGGAAGGAAAGCTTCTCCCTCTGATCTGCACGCTCGTCCGTAGATACCAGCTCAGGTGCTACTTCCATATTGGTGTCATCCTTTAAAGTTGGAACTTCCTTTAAAACTCAGAAATTAACTTTATTTTATATATAGTCAATTATTTTTTATCCACTTACTGTGTTCTTAGGGATTTAAAAAATTCACATGTTTCTGGCAGAGATTTATCTTAATACTGTAGGTGCATGTGTGAGAGGGCGTGATATGCAATAAAACTTTAGTGTAAAGATTAAAACAACTACATTTCTGCATAACACCATTGTGTAGAAGTTGAATATGGTCAATGTTTTTTGTGTTTCAATGTATTACATCTCTCTCCTACTCTTAGAATTAAACACGAACTCAACTTTTTGAAATAAAAACACGTTTCATGCTTATATTATTTCCTATGTAGGTATCCTGAAAATCATTTTAATATTTTATAGTCTTATTACTAATATAATCTTCTATATCTTCACCAATACCCAGTATTAACAGTGTTTTCTAATTTTTATTATTGTGGTAGGTGCATAGTCGAATTTTTGCATAGTATGAATGTTCTTTTTCTTGATGAATTGTTATCATAAGTAACAGTAAAAACCTATATAAATACATATAATTTATATAACATACATATATACAATTATATATAAATACCTAAATGTTAGATATAAAATATATATACATATATTTATGTATATATACATAAAAATATATATACATATATTTATGTATATATAAATACCTATATATATAAATACATATATATTTTAGGTATTTATATATATAGGTATATATAGGTATATACCTAAATACATATATACATATTTGATATATAATTATATATAATATATAGGTATCTATAAATATATTATATTATATAATAGATAAATATTATATATAATTGTATATATGTATATATATTTTACTAATAACTTAGTAAAAACCTATATAAATACATATAATTTATATAACATATAATTGTATGTAAATACCTATATATTATACTTAACATGTATGTTATGTGTATATATATGTTAACATATATGTCATTGTGTGTATATATACTTACGTATCTTATATATTATAACATGTATATACTTATTTATACTTATATATCTTATATATAACTTATATGAAGTCTATACACATATGTATGTATACTTGTATGAATGTTTTATATATGTACTTGTGTACATATGTAACACACAAACACACAATTATCACATGCTTGTAGTCATGTGTCACATTACAACAGAAACATATTCGGAGAAATGCACTGTTAGACATTTGGTTGTTATTAAGTGAAAAAAGCCAACCTGAAAAGGCTACATGCTGTATGATTCCAACTATGTGAAATTCTGGAAAAGACAAGGTTCTAGAGATGGTAAAAAGATTGTGGTTGTCAGGGGCTAATGCTGGAGGGATGAAGAGGGCAGAGGATTTGTAGGATGGTGACACTACTCTGTATGATATTAAGGGGCAGATAGATGCCATTGTACATGTGTCCAGAATCATAGAATGCACAACACCAAGAGTGAACCCCAGTGTAAAGTATAAGCCTTGGGCAATAATAATGTGTCAGTGTAGATTCATCAGTTGTAAAAAGTGAACCATTCTGGTGAACGCTGATCAGGGGGGAGGCTGTGTAAATGTGGGAAAAGTAGTGCTTAAAAAAACCTAAAAGGCATAGCTTCCCATGCTCCTCAGCTATGTGGGAGGCCTTATTCCTCCAGGCTACAAACCTGAACAGCACATCACTATCCTGAATACTGCAGGAAATTGTAAAATAATGGTATCTGCATATCTAAATACACCTAAATACAGAAAAGTTACAGAAAAAATGTGGCTATTAAAATGTTTCTTTGATAATAAGTTAACCATAATTTACTGTAATATTTTTACTCTATAAAATTGTAATTTTTTAACTTTTTGACCCATTTATAAGCTCTTAGCTTAAAACACAAACACATTGCAGAGTTGTACAAAAATATGCTCTTTTTTATGCCCTATTCTGTTTTTCCTAATTAATTTTTTTTAACTTTCTTGTTGAAAAGTACAACACAAACATACACATTAATTCAGGCCTACAAAGGGTCAGGATCATCAGCACTGCTGTCTTTCACCGTTAACATTTATTATATTGTACAATTTCTGCTTCTTGTGTCTTAAAACCTTTTGCCTATCACCACTTTCTCGCCAATAAAAAATGAAAATAAGCATTCAAGAACATTTGAATCGATTATGACGGTGTGTCTTTTGTGATGTTGCTAAATCTGTAACTAGAGGAAATATTATAGATTATACATTAGACAAAACAAAAACTAAACAAAAATGTTCTATGACTTATAAGATATTCTCTTTGTATTTAGTTTATAGCAGTTTAACTATAAGCTGCATCAGGAATGTCTTCTTGGTATTTTCCTTTGTTTTAGAAATATTTGAATGTGTGATCTTTGAAAGTTTGGGAGATTATTAAACTCTTTCTCTTCAATAATGTTTCAGCTAAACTCTCTCCTAGGATTCCAAGTGTATGGAAATTTTCAGTGAATCCAGCTATCTTTTATATGTTTTTCAATGAATCCAACTGTGATATATTTTTCTATTATTACTCTGAGCTTGTTTTTACTCCTTTGTTTTGTTTATATAATTCCCATCAATGTTTCAATTCACTAATTGAAATTTTCAATAAATCCAACTGTCTATATACATTTTTTATTTTTATGAATTTATTTTTTACACATTTATTTAGTCTACATAATTTTCATGTACAGTTCAATTCACTAATCTTCTACTATGTTGTGTCCATTCCAATACTAAACCTTTATGTCGATTTTGTACTTCATTTACAGACTTAATTCTAAAATTTCTATTTTATTTTGTTCCCAAATAATTATTTATATGAATATACAACCAAACCTCTAAAATTGTTCTTACTTAGATGAGTACAATAAACGCAAACATAAAATGAAGGCAGTAAACACATACCCACATGCTTGATTTCTTCCTCTACTCAATAAAAACATATTTTATTGCTATGTGATTTCATTTTTTAAAATTTATTACAAGTTTTAATTTACACACAATATTCGTACATATTAATGTGGTACAGTGTGATTTTTGATAGATGCATATAAAATTATCAAATCAGGGAAAACAGCATATATATCATCTTATCACTCATCATTTTTTCATGTTAAGAATATTCAAAATCCACTCATACCGCTATTTTAAAATACACAATAAATTGTTGTTAATTATTATCTCCTGCAGTGCTATGGAAGACTCAAACTGATTCCTTGTATTCAGCTGTAATTTTATATCTATTAACCAACCTCTGCCTATCCAGCCCCCTTCCTTACCCTTCATATGTGTATAACTTATATTTCTTTCTTCTTTCATGATTTTCACAAATTAAGCTATTGTATATGATTTGATAAGTTAATTCAACAAGATTAATTAACACAAAGTATTTCAGTATTTCCTCAATTTGTTGTTACTGATCAGAGTAAAAAAATTTTGTTGAATCCATTACAATTTGCCAAATACCACATTTTAAAATACTATATGCATGCACAAATCATTTTTGGAAACTATTGAAAAATGTTCTCTGTAATTTTTTTTACTACATTTACTATCTTCAATGATTTTGTTAATAATGTAAAATTATTTCATAATTGACCATAAATTCTGTAGAAAATCATCAACAAATATTGAGATTTTATCTTGATAATGGAAATGTATAGAATATATTAACCAGGAAATTTTTCTTTCGGCTGTGTTCATTATTGATCATTGAAAAACAACTGTATGGGCGGCGCCTGTGGCTCAGTGAGTAGGGCGCCGGTCCCATATACCGAGGGTGGTGGGTTCAAACCCAGCCCCGGCCAAACTGCAACCAAAAAATAGCCGGGCGTTGTGGCGGGCGCCTGTAGTCCCAGCTGCTCGGGAAGCCGAGGCAAGAGAATCGCGTAAGCCCAAGACTTAGAGGTTGCTGTGAGCCGTGTGACGCCACGGCACTCTACCAAGGGCGGTAGAGTGAGACTCTGTCTCTACAAAAAAAAAAAAAGAAAAACAACTGTATTCACTTTTGTTAAATAAGAGAGATAGTCATAAAATTTGTAAAGTTTATGTCAACAAAAACTTCATATAGTAGAATATACTTTTAACTGTATATGGGCAGCCCCTCGAGAGGGAAGAGACAGCTGGCATCACAACACTTGACATCCTGTGTGTAATTGGTTTTGAATGCTTGACAGATTTTCATAATGGTGTGAAAGCGTTCAGACTGGCAGTAACTGTTGGGAATAGATTGAGTGGTGATGAGGCCACTTGAATATAACTCTTACATAAGAATCCTTTAGATACACTTCACATTAAAGATATATTCTCCTTTAAGTTCAAATGTCTTCCTACCAGTGTAGCCTTTTTCATCAAATTTGGAAAGAATTAAAAAACTTAGCCATCAATAATGATTTAATTAGTTCTTTATTCCCTTCCTTTCACACTTAATAAGTAGATCCATTTTAGATTGGAAGTAAGATTGCATTCACCAGGAATAGTGGAAATAAGCATTTCAGGTCTAAATTCTACCTATTAGCCCAATATCACTTGCGTATCATAGTTTAAACCAGTGCCAGAATCAGATCAATTTCAGAATAGAATTTAAATAATACTAGTGGATTTACTTGTGAGATAAAATTTATAGTGTGATTATCCTAAAAACACACTAGAAAATAGTAATACTTATTTTATGAAATAAGCTTCTGTAGAGAAGGAAGGAGTCTCCAAGTAGAATCAAAATGCCAAGACTTAAGCTCTAAGGTCACTATTCACAATGTGACAAATTCAAATGTTTCTCTTTCATCTGTAGAGGATAATACTACTGCATTCCAGTGTTGTTTGTAATTAAATCAGAGTATATGTAAGTGTGTGTGTATGTGTGTCACTACATAAATATGGCTTATATGATACAAGCTACTCTCACCATCATTATTTATAATTTTTTAACCTATTTGTAATGTTAGTTTATTGCATAGCCCTGTATGTTTGCTTTGGTTTTTGAGAAGAGGCAGGACTTGAAGCTATAATGATCAATATCTGAAATTATCAATGGCTCATTGGTTTTTCCTGCCTGGAAACCTCAGTAATTTTCCGTCTTTCCTCCCACAATCATAATGCCATCATTTATTAATTAAATGTGTTATTAGGTAGGTAAATTTTAAAAGAAAAAATACTAACTGATCCCTTTTGATCCTGTTCACTTGAATGTATTCAAAAGCAAGTTTCTGATATATTTCTTAAAGAAATAGTATTCACATGCGTTGTGGATACATGAAGATAGTGTGTATTTTTGTCACCTCAAAGTTTACCAAAGATGAATCTAATTATTTTCCTAAAATGACTACTCACCTGCCTAGTATAACAAATCTGTACCTCTCACATAACCTTGGTCACCATTATCAGAATATTCAATTAGGACGTGTTCTGCCAATCTCCAATTCCCAAGCTGCCCTATATGTAAACCTCAAGTGGTGATATTTTTCCTCAAAAGTAATCACCTGAGTAGCCATTCACTCATTCAGTTTAATAAATTAAACATTTTTTTTGTTCTTTCCATAAGTAAACAGTCTTCACTGTCCAGTCCATTGCACGATGTTTTCTTACAAATGAGCTCTCTGCACTCTGTTATGGAAAGGTGATTCTATCCGGTAACTTTTGTGGTGAGAATATTAGAACTCGCATAACGCTCCCATCACTGCCTCTTACTCTCTGCTTTATGCACAGTTAGAAAACACTATGTTGGCTGGCCGCAATATGCGATTAGCACCCGCCAGACCTCGGTATGAGCTGAGCCACAACACACGATCAGCGTCTGCCTGGATCTTTGGAAGAGCTGCGCCCTGATCCACCACCCAGGATCAGCACCCACCAAGACCCTGGTAAGAGCTGCGCCATGACCTGCAACGGGCGCCTGCATGGACTTCCGTACCAGTGGTGCCAGACTCATGCTTGGCGCACAGGAACCATGACCCCAAGCCGCCAGGCCTCCGCAGGCCCTGACCAGGAACTGTGGAACCGAGCAACCCTGTGTCCTCACTCCTGTACCCTCCCTGCCTCCACACTGGCCAGCTCCTCTGGCCAGGGACTCTGGTAGCTGCGTGCACTCCAGAGCCCTCCTTGCCACTGCGTGGAGCCCTTCTCCTGGCCAGACACTGATGGAGCCTTGGGCCCTCGGTGCCAAAGTCATTGGTCACCAAGCACTCCCAGAACCATGTGCACCACCCCTGGCCCTGTTGCTGGACCCGAGTGTGTCACACTCTGGAGACACTCCCACAACCAGAATTCCCTGGCTGGGGCAGCCCCAGAGGAGCTACACAAGGTCACTCCCTACAAAGATCTAGCAACAATAGAGTGATCTCGCTGGGGTCTAATCTTGGAGAGACACCTCCCCAACTCTGAGGATGGCCAGAGACAACAGTGAAAAACAATCATGAGGTGAAATCAATGGAAATACTCTGGCAATATGAATAATCAGAGTAGATCAACTCCCTTAAGGAACATTGGGGCAGACACAGCACAAGATCCCATGCACAAACAAATAGCTGAGATGTCAGAAATCAAATTCAGAATCTGGATAGCAAATAAGATCAAATTAGAATTCCAAGCAATAACCCAAAGGATGTCTCAAGAATTCAAAGAATTCAAAGACCAAATGACCAAAGATTTTGACACATTGAGACAGGAAGTTGCAGCCCTCAAAGATCTGAGAAACACAGTAGAATCTCTCAGAAACAGAATGGAGCAAGCAGGAGAAAGGATTTCTGACATCAAAGACAAAGCTTTTGAATGCTCCCAAACTCTTAAAGAGGAAGAGAAATGGAGGGCAAAAACAGATCACTCTCTCAGAAAGCTCTGGGATAATTCACAGAAAACTAATATTCGTCTTATAGGTTTACCCAAAAGCGATGAAGTGGCTTCACAAGGCACAGAGTCTCTTCTCCATGAGAGTATGAAAGAGAACTTTCAGGACATGCCAAGAGATTCTGAAATTCAGATAGCAGACAGTTTCAGAACTCCAGCACAACTCAACCTGGATAAGACATCCCCCAGACACATCATAATCAATTTCACTAAAGTTAATATGAAGGAAAAAATTCTGAAAGCAGTCAGACGAAAGAAAACCATTACCTACAAGGGCAAGAATATTAGAATAACTGCAGATATCTCTGCTGAAACCTTTCAAGCTAGAAGAGGATGGTCATTGACTTTTAATCTCCTAAAACAAAATAACTTTCAACCCAGGATCCAGTACCCAGCTAAATTGAGTTTCATTTATGATGGAGAAATTAAATAATGACATTCACACGTTGAAGAAATTTGCCAAAACTAAACCAGCTCTCCAGGATATTCTCAGACCTATCCTCCACAGAGACCAGCATAATCCTCCACCACAAAAGTAAACCCACACAGAAACTTTTGATTAAATTCCAACTCCCACACTCTCAAAAGGATTAAAAATGTCCACTGGACTCTCACAAAGCTTATCAATATTCTCAATTAATGTGAATGGTTTAAATTGTCCTCTAAAGAACACAGGTTCGATGACTGGATTCAAAAACTCAAGCATGATATCTGCTGCATTCAAGAATCTCACCTTACACTAAAAGACAAATATAGACTCAAGGTGAAGGGATGGTCATCTATACTCCAGGCAAATGGAAAGCAGAAAAAAGCCGGCATTGCAATCCTATTCGCAGATGCAATGGGCTTTAAACCAACCAAAATAAGGAAGGATAAGGATGGACACTTCATATTTGTTAAAAGTAATACTCAATATGATGATATTTCAATAATTAATATTTATTCACTCAACAAGACTACACCTCAATTTATAAGAGAAATTCTTACAGATATGAGCAACTTGATTTCCTCCAGTTCCATAGTAGTTGGAGATTTTAACACCCCTTTAGCAGTGCTGGATAGATCCTCCAATAAGAAGCTAAGCAAAAAAATTTTAGATTTAAACTTAACCATTCAACATCTGGACTTAACAGACATCTACAGAACATTTCATCCCAACAAAACTGAATACACATTCTTCTCATCAGCCCATGGAACATACTCCAAAATCAACCATATTCTAGGCCACAAATCTAACCTCAGCAAATTTAAAAAAATAGAAATTATTCCTTGCATCTTCTCAGACCATCATGGAATAAAAGTTGAACTCAATAACAACAGGAATCTGCATACCCATTCAAAAACATGGAAGCTAAATAACCTTATGCTAAAGGATAGATGGGTTATAGACGAGATTAAGAAGGAAATTACCAAATTTTTGGAACAAGACAACAATGAAGACACGAACTATCAAAACCTATGGGATACTGCAAAGACATTCCTAAGAGGGAAATTTATAGCGCTGCAAGTCTTTGTCAAGAAAAAGGAAAGAGAGGAAGTTAATAACTTCATGGGAAATCTCAAGCAACTGGAGAAGGAAGAACATTCCAACCCCAAACCCAGCAGAAGAACAACAACAACAACAAAATAACCAAAATCAGAGCAGAATTAAATGAAATTGAAAACAAAAGAATTATACAACAGATCAATAAATCCAAAAGTCGGTTTTTTGAAAAGACAATAAAATAGATAATCCTTTGGCCAACCTAACCAGGAAAAAGAGTAAAATCTCTAATTTCATCAATCAGAAATGGTAAAGATGAAATAACAATAGACCCCTCAGAAATTCAAAAAATCCTTAACAAATACAAGAAACTTTACTCTCAGAAATATGAAAATCTGAAAGAAATCAACCAATACTTGGAAGTATGCCACCTACCAAGACTTAGCCAGAACAAAGTGGAAATGTTGAACAGGCCTATATCAAGTTCTGAAATAACATCAACTATATAAAATCTCCCTAAAAAGAAAAGCCCAGGACCAGATGGCTTTATGTCAGAATTCTATCAAACATTTAAAGAATAACCTAGTACCTATATTACTAAACCTCTTCCAAAATATAGAAAAAGAAGGAATACTACCCAACACATTCTACAAAGCAAACATCACCTTGATCCCTAAGCCAGGGAAATACCCAAGAAGAAATGAAAATTATAGACCAATATCACTAATCAATATTGATGCAAAAATAGTCAATAAGATCCTAACAAACAGAATTCAACAACACATCTAAAAAATTATACACCATGACTAAGTGGGCTTTATCCCAGGGTCTCAAGGCTGATTCAATATACGTAAATCTATAAAGGTAATTCAGAACATAAACAAACCAAAAAATAAGGTCATCTGATTCTCTCAATTGATGCAGAAAAAGCTTTTGACAATATCCAGCATCCCTTCATGATCAGAACACTTAAGAAAATGGGTATAGAAGAGACATTTCTTAAACTAATAGAGGCCATCTACAGCAAACCCACAGCCAATATTGTATTGAATGGAGTTAAATTGAAATCATTTCCACTTAGATCAGGAACCAGGCAAGGTTGCCCATTGTCTCTATTGCTCTTTAACATTGTAATGGAAGTTTTAGCCATTGCAATTAGGGAAGAAAAGGCGATCAAAGTTATCCACATAGGGTCAGAGGAGATCAAACCTTCACTCTTCACAGATGACATGATCATATGTCTGGAAAACACTAGGGATTCTACTACAAAACTTTTAGAAGTGATCAAGGAATACAGCAATGTCTCAGGCTACAAAATCAACACCCATAAATCTGTAGCCTTTATATATACCAACAATAGCCAAGCTGAAAAAACAGTCAAGGACTCTGTTCCTTTCACAGTAGTGCCAAAGAAGATAAAATATTTGGGAGTTTAACTAAAAAAGGACGTGAAAGATCTCTATAAAGAGAACTATAAAACTTTTAGAAAAGAAATAGCTGAAGATGTTAACAAATGGAAAAACATACCATGCTCATGGCTGGGAAGAATCAACATCGTTAAAATGTCTATACTACCAAAAGTAATATATAATTTTAATGCAATTCCTATCAAAGCTCCATTGTCATATTTTAAAGATCTTGAAAAAATAATACTTCATTTTATACGGAATCAGAAAAAACCTTGAGTAGCCAACATATTACTCAGAAATAAAAGCAAAGTAGGAGGAATCACGGTACCAGACCTGAGACTATACTATAAATCGATAGCGATCAAAACAGCAAGGTACTGGCACAAAAACAGACAAGTAGATGTCTGGAACAGAATAGAGAACCAAGAGATGAATCCAGCTACTTACCATTATTTGATCTTTGACAAGCCAATTAAAAACATTCAGTGGAGAAAAGATTCCCAATTTAACAAATGATGCTGGGTGAATTGGCTGGCGATCTGTAAAAGACTGAAACTGGACCCTCACCTTTCACCATTAACTAAGATAGACTCTCACTGGATAAAAGATTTAAACTTAAGACATGAAACTATAAAAAATACTTGAAGAAAGTGCAGGGAAAACTCTTGAAGGAATTGGCCTGGGTGAATATTTTATGAGGAGTACTCCCCAGGCAATTGAAGCAATATCAAAAATACATTCCTGGGACCTTATCAAACTAAAAAGCTTCTACATAGCCAAGAACATAGTAAGTAAAGCAAAAAGACAGCCTTCAGAATGGGAGAAAATATTTGCAGGTTATACTTCCAATAAAGGTTTAATAACCAGAACCCACAGAGAACTCAAACGTATTAGCAAGAAAGAAACAAGTGATCCCATCTCAGGGTGGGCTAAGGACTTGAAGAGAAACTTCTCTAAACAAGACAGACACACAATCTACAAACACATGAAAAAAAGCTCATCATCCTTAATCATCAGAGAAGTGCAAATCAAAACTGCTTTGAGATATCACCTAACCCCAGTAAGAGTAGCCCACATAACAAAATCCCAAAGCCAGAGATGTTGGCATGGTTGTGGAGAAAAGGGCACACTTCTACACTGCTGGTGTAGGAAGGATGCCTTTGGAAGGATGTTTCAAGAATACTTAGAGATATGAAAATAGACCTGCCATTCGATCCTGTTTATATGTTTATACCCAGAAGACCAAAAATCACAATATAACAAAGACATCTGTACCAGAATGTTTATTGCAGCCCAATTCATAATTGCTAAGTCATGGAAGAAGCCCAAGTGCCCATCGACCCACGAATGAACTAGCAAATTGTTGTACATGTATACCATGGAATATTATGCAGCCTTAAAGAAAGATGGAGACGTTACCTCTTTCATATTTACATGAATGGAGCTGTAACATATTCTGCTTAGCAAAGTATCTCAAGAATGGAGGAAAAAGTATCTAATGTACTCAGCCCTACTATGAAGCTAATTTATGGCTTTCATATGAAGGCTATAACCCAACTATAGCACAAGAATAGGGGGAAAGGGCCAAGGGAGGGAAAGGGTGGGGGAGGTTAGTGTGGAGGGAGAGTAATGGGTAGAGCCACACCTACACCTACAGTGCATCTTAGAATGGGTACAGGTGAAACCTACTAAATGCAGAATACAAATGTCTACATACAATGACTAAGAAAATGCCCTGAAGGCTGTGTTGAATAGTGTGATGAGAATATTTCAGATTGTATATGAAACCAGCACATTGTACCCCTTGATTGCACTAATGTACACAGCTATGATCTAACAATAAAAAAATTAAATAAAAAGAAAACACTGTGTCCACTCATTTTAATCCCATTTTCTCTCAAGCTCTCATTTGCTTAAGACAAAAGCTTGAACTCATGAGTAATGCTTTCCTTTTTCTTAATTGCCTTATTATTTTTTCTCAAATCTTGTTGAATCTGTCTTAATAATAGTACTGTCGATCTAACTACTTCTCTGCATGTTTACGGCCACCAGTCCTATTCAGACCATTGTCATTTCTCAATCACCCACTGTTCTATATGCTTCTTCCTTCCCCTTGCTCCATACCATATTCCAAAAAGTAGCTTAATGATTATTCTAAAAGGTATGGTAGCTGTTACCTAATCAAGACTCCTCTAATAGTTTTTCTTTTAAATAAACCAAAATTAAAAATTCTTGTAATATGTATCTGAATGCATTTAATTTTCTGTCACTTCCATACTCCATTTCTTCCAAGATGATCTTGCTCTTCTTTGAAAATAAAGAGAATTATTTCAGGATAGTTCTTTCCGCACATGACAACATGCTACCAGTCACTTTGAGTGTAATTTTGTGAAATTATATGCTAGCATATTTAAATTCTCTTTTTATTATTCTGACATTTCTCTTCATGGTGTTGCTCACTATGAGAAGTACTATACATCTACACGTTTATATGTTAGTATTCTGCTTCCTACACCGAAATATAAGTTATTATGGCAGGATATGTACCCAGTTGTTCAATGTTCAGTCCCTTCATTGGTTTATTTCCTAGCAAAACATAAGCTTTATTACATATTTGGTTAATTAATAACTAATGTTCTTATATCAGTATGTTAATGTGGTGAAATAAATGCATCAGTGGCCTTAACTGGGTCATCTTTCTCTATCATCATGTTGTCTTTGTCCCTTTAATGTGGAATCAGAGCTTGGTTATCTTTCTTTGGCTTGTGCGTTAGTAGCAATTATAAGGTGAGTAGAAGAAACACTAAAAGGACTTTCCGATCGGTGCTCACATTCTTGCTTACTTACTTTTAGTCCCCAACCATCAAAATCTAGGCTTTTCTGCTGGAGAAGCGATGACAAAGATCCAACCAACCTCATCAGCCCAACTGATAGTCACTGTAATTACACAAGACATATGGAGGAGGCTGTCCTAGGTAGGAAGCTCCCTACTTGCCTATCAGCAAAGCACAGAAAAACGACCAAAATGATAACAATCATCAGGGGTGAACTGAACCTGGTCCAGGCCAGAAGAACACCTACATGACCCACAGATAGGTGAGGGATAATAGATGATTATTGTTTTGATAAATTAATTTTGTGTTTTGCTTGTTATCTGTCAAAAACTGATATAGGGAATCATGGTATCCTATGTTTAGGATATTTTCCCCTAGCAAAATTTACAGTTATATTTTGTGTTAATAAATATTTGTTATTTGAGTTTCTGTATCACTCAGCTGTTATTTTAAATTGAATTGAAAATAGACCATTCATTAATTTAATAGTCTAAATTTAATTCAATTAAAATTTGATGGACAGCTAACAAATCATTTATTATGTGAAGATTAATCTTGTAAGTATTAGATATTTAATGGTCTGTAATTTCCCACTTTCCATATGATAGATACATAAAACATTAAAAAATAAAGATATTAAGGCCAAAGAATTTTAGCTGAATAAAATATTATCTGTTATAAATTAGGCACCAAAGCTTGAAGTAAAAAATAAAATAAATATCAGAAAATATAACACATTCTTTCATCTTTTAGGTTTTAAAATAAACTAAATATTAGATCTTCATTGTCATAACAGTTCTTTTCTTCCTTTTTAAAATATAATATATTGAACTAGCAAAAGTAGAAAAAATATAACAAAGTGAATTTTAAAATGAAATTCATTATTATCTCCAAAGATATTTATCAAGTGTTAATTTATTTTTTATGGTTATCTACAGAAATAAGATATTAAAGTTATCAGTGAGGAACAGTGCATCGCAGAAATCCTCATATCTTTCCTTCCTTACCATCCTGACTGGAGGTAACCATTATTTAAAAGTTGATTCTGGGGCGGTGCCTGTGGCTCAGTGGGTAGTGTGCTAGCGCCATACACCAAGGGTGGCAAGTTTGAACCTGGCCCCAGCCAAACTGCAATAAAAAAATAGCTGAGTGTTGTGGTGGGCGCCTGTAGTCCCAGCTAGGCAGTCTGAGGCAAGAGACTCGCCTAAGCCCAGGAGTTGGAGATTGCTGTGAGTTGTGATGCCACAGCACTCTATCGAGGGTGAAAAATTGAGACTCTGTCTCAAAACTAAAATTAAAAAAAGAAAGTTGATTCTTTTATACTTCAAAAAATTATTACATATATTAATAATTCTAAAGAATATTAATGTAATTTTAAATTTTATTCCTTTATGTTATTAACTAAATGCATCATGCGCAAATATGTATCTCCCTATTTTAATGATATTTAAGTTGCTTCCCAATTTTCTCTAATCCATATGTATAAAAGCACATATCTCAGAGATTTTTGTTCTACATAGAGATTATACCAGCAATTGAAATCACAGCATTGTAGATTAACAAAGGGGCTGCTGTGTCCTGTTCTACGCGTCCTACACGGCCCGGTTCTACATTGTGGCTGTCCATGCAAAGGGCACTGCTCTCAGGTGGGAGTGAAGTTGACAGCGCTCTTTGCTCCACTCAGCTGTTCTACTTCAGAGTTTCTAGACACTGGAAATTTCCCTTTCAAAATGTTTGCAGGTAAATTTATACCTTCACTATCTGTCTGAGGGCCTCTTCTCCATGCCTTCCTCTACTCTGTATACTGACAGGATTAGAATAAAGTTCTGCCAGTCCAAAGGCTAGGAAATGCTATTGGATTTCTTTCATGTGTGTTTAATCCATAATTAGTAAATTAAATAGATTTTTATATTTATTTAGATTTTTTTTAAAATGTGTTTAGATTTTTTCAGCCAAGATTATCTATTCTTATTATTTTCCCTCCTTCACTTAAGATATTTTAAATATGTTTTGGGGATCTTAAATATTTTTGGATACAAAATATTTGATAGATAAATTGTAAATACTCATTAGTGAAATTATTTAAGAAAACAGATATAAGAAGGGTAGGATAGCTAACTAATTCATATTTAGCACGTATGTAGATTTTTCTTGTCACAGGACATGTTAATTATTTTATGGTATTTCCTTCACTGTATTAATCAGATTTGGGTTCAGGTCAATTTCATGTTTCCAATAAACATTTTGTCTGGTTCTATATTTTCATATTTTTGAATGCAAACATTCATATTTGGGCATTATTATTTGTTATTTGTGAAGAGTTTCCAAATTCTTTATAGTCTTGAGATTTAGAAAGATGAAATAAACAATTCTGAAAGGAAGATGAGGTTGAGAACTAGTGACCTGCATCATTGCCTCTGGGTCCTGTAAACCGATGCTCAATTATAAACAGAGGGTGTAATATTTTGTAGTGTATTGTAAATGAGTGTTCAAAAGAAAATGGCTGCAATAACAGGATTGTATATTGAGCAAAAAAGTTAGTGTAGTGCCTAGCTAGCAGATTTTGCTCAAGAACACTTCAACCTTGCTTGAAAAATGTCCTTCATTTTTTTTTAAACGGACACTTTTAAATTGGTTTCTATTCATAGTCCTTTAAAAGTGTTGTAATGGTTACAAAGGAGTCAAATAATTATTTTCAATTAGGTTCCTTTATGAAAATTGTATATTCATATCTAATTATTCATATACTTTTTGATTCTAAAATAAACCATAATTAACATTTAAGTCATAAATAGTTCAGTTATATTTTGAGTCTAAGAATAGTTCATATATTAAAAAAGTAATAATAATAGCACACAGTTTGATGCTTAAATATATGCTGGGCATGTTCTAAGTGCTTTGTATTTTAAGTAACTTGATCCTTGTAAAAACCCTAGGAGGCGAGGGCTATTATTCCACTAATAATACGAAAGCCATTTGTCAGATGGAAATTGAGAGCAACAAAGACACAAGTAATTTGACAAAATAGCCATAGTAGATTGAAGTACGGGAATTCAAACCCTAGCGATTTTCTTTAGAGGTCGTGGTGTTTGACCTCTTCAACAATGCTACTGTAAGCGTATTCAGTGATCGAAGAACTGTTTAGCTCATGTTATAAGTAGATAAAAATGAATACTAAAATTTATAAACTTAATAGCTATGTGACATTGATGTATCATTTAAATGCATGTTTTTTCAAATAATACATTTTATTATACTTAGAAAATTATTGGTCTGCAACTAATTAAAAATTAAAGAAACACACTTCACTCTAAAACAGGGCTAGGCAAACTTTTCCTAGAAAGGGTCAGACACTAAATTCTCAAAATTTCCTAGTCATATTGTCACTGCTGCAACTATGCAGTTCTGGTGTTCAATGCATGAAAGCCACTGAAAACAACAGTAAATGAAGGAGCATGCTTCTGTTCTTTCATTTATAACAGCAGGAAGGGACTGATTTGCCACAGGGCCCAAAGTTCGCTAGCGCTGCCCTGAACTATATCATTTATCTAATATTTGGTAGAAATACCAATATTATATTATATTATATTATATATCACATTATATTACAGCAAAGAGTGAAACTGTGTTCTAGTGGAAAGCACAATGAATTGGGAGCCCATAGTTCACAACTTTATTCCTTAAGCAGTATGCCAACGTGGCATGTCAACCAACCTTTCAAATGGTGTTCTTCACATTTGAAAAATCAAGAAGGACAATTACTAGTAATGGGGAGTTTCAAACTAAAACTTAATGAAATTGATTATTTTGACTTTTATCAATTTATCAGTAAATATATACCTTGCTGTTTTCCTAAAATATACTACAATTGTCACTTTCACATATAAACTGATTTCTCTCTCTCTTCCTACATAAGCCCATTTACTGATTTTTCTATATATCTCTGGTAAGCAAACTGGCCTCCATCCATTCTTAGCTATTAATTTTTCTTGTAGTAAGCAGTTATTGAGAATTAGTTTAACACTGTTTTTTCTACTAGTGAAAAAACACTGCCTGTGTACCAGGCAGTGGTTCTGTCAATAAGCCGTGAACCCAAGTTATCAGATGCATGAATCAGTGGGAAAATAATTGATTATGGATTATGGAAAATTCACACATTAAAAAAACGACTTTTCATATTAAAATAGTATTGAAATCCTCTTGAAAGTTATTCCTTTAAATGTGGTTGCATTTTGGTAACAACAATTTGGAATTTCTTCAGTTTATCTAATTATTGAGTGAAAGAAACGCCATTTATACAGTTTTCAAAGCTTTCATGAATTATAATTATTGAAAATAAAGCTTGTAAATAAGAAGATACTCAAGTTTGTATAACTTACCTTCTCAACCTCTCTCCGTCAATATTTAATGAGCCTTTACCAATGAACACTTCATGTTTGTCTTTAGGTAAATGGCAACTTCGTTCATCCATTTGTTCTGAGCCATTTCTGAGTTGTCACAGATAAAACTCTTTAAAAAGGACAGAATCTTGTCAGAAAGTGTTATGGGTTCTACTTTAAAATATTTTCATCACTTGTCTCAGTCCCTCCAACCCATTCCATCTTCCTGTCCCCAGGTGCTATCATTTCTTATCTAAGACTTCCTCAATACTCCCACCTGACTAAGAAATGTCCTTCAGTGATATAGTCGGCTTTAAGCCAGGAGCATCCAGTTTCGTACAGCATCTTATGGCTACTATTTTCTTTCTTTCTCACTTTTCTATTGCCACATTTACTTTCTTACGCAGGTATGTAACGTTAAGCCTCAGGAACATTTTTGCCCAGGTATTTCTTTTTCATGAGAGCTTCTTCCCATGAACATCCACAGTGCTGCCCCCTCTGACCCCTGAGGTCTTTATGTAAGTGCTCCCTCCTCAGAGATGTCTATAACGCCTACCTCATATTTTATATAACATCTCTGGCTTTATTTTTCTCCACAGAACCTTTCGCATTGTTCTATAGATTTACGTATTTTTCTAGACTTTTGTCTTTTCTCATTTACTGGCCTAAAAGTTCTATGAAGTGTAGTTATTATTTAATTTATTATAATATCTGCAATAAATCTCTGTTGCATCAATGAATGAATATTCTACAGCTTGTGTTCATCAGCAGCCTCTCTGGAGGTGCCACACAGGTAAGTTATGTGTAGGGTAAGGCACCGCAGCATTTTGAATTATGAATTCTTAGTATTTTTGGCAAGATTTCATCATAAAGTATTCTTCTTAGAGTATGCATTCTTAGCGCCAGTAAGATACTTTAAACAGATATTTTGATGCTTTTTATATACAGAGCTTCAGAAATACTGAATCTTGCCATCAGCAAATGCAGTAGCCACTTTCTGCATATAAAAATTTCTGTTTGACTTACTAAAATATACTATGAAATCGTTATAAGACTGTACAAATTTATATACTAAATCTCCATAAATCCACAGGAATTTTGGAAATGTTCTGAGTGAATACCATATTCTTAAATTGTATTTTCTACTTATAGCTAGAGCTATGCCTACATGATTGAAGTTCTTTCGTACCAGATACCTTGAAAAAATAACTACAAGTCCTAAATAAACCACTGTAGTTATTTTCGTAGGACTACATATTTTTGTAGAAATGGCAAACATCAGAGACATATAAAAAAGCATGAATGGGAGCTACCACTGAGATTTACCTGTAAAGATTATTTCTATTATTGTAATGGATTTTTATTTTCAAATATTGTGGCTATTCGAAAAAATGCATTCATCATATCCTTTGCTGTTGCTCTTGAGTTCTTTACTCTTAGTTTGAATCAGAGTGGCCTACATTTTATAGATGAGTTATAGTGTGATAATTTAAGACTTGTTAGAATATTTAGTGGCCATGATTACCTGCATAATTGTTAAATAGTATGAATTGTTCGAATTCCAAATTTTAGCATTAATACACATACATAGTGCAAGAAGGAACATCTGATTGTAAGCATATAGGTAGCACCGGTACCAATAAGCACAGATCGGGGAGCTATTAAAAACATAGTGCCCAGGCCAATGCTGTGGCTCACGCCTGTAACCCTAGCACTCTGGGAGGCCAAGACGGGCCTGAGCTCAGGAGTTAGAGACCAGCCTAGCAAGAGTGAACCCATCTCTACTAAAAACAGAAAAACTAGCTGGGCATCATGGCAAGAACCTGTAGTCCCAGCTACTCAAGAGACTGAGGTAAGAGAACTAGTATGAAAAGATTCATATTCCTTCTCACATTTCTGATTCTGAGGTTCAGCTAAAGTATACCAAGAAATGATTTTGCCAAATGATGAAATGGGTCTCAGATACCGTTCAATGTGTTTACGCAGAAAGTGAACGCACTGCTTCCTTAAACAAGGGCAGCATGGCACCTTTGATCAAAGCATTCTGATATTTTTATAAAGCATTTGGAAATCTTTTGCTCTAAAGTTGTATCACTCATCGAGCTAAGGATGAATTGACACCAGTCCTCAGAACGAGGCTTGTCCTTCATAATGTGGCATCAACCTTTAAAATGATGTCCACTAGAATTAGTTTTCTAGCGACTTTTAAAGCTTGAATTTCAATGTAGGTTCACTAAAATGAGTTCTTGTTTGAACAGATAAATTTAAAAACTTGTCACCATGGACAGAGAATTACATTGAGAATAAAACTTATATGACTAAGATGGTTCTTTCAATTAATGATAACATAATGCTTATAAGGCAATCATTTTGTCATACATGTGCAGGGAAATTTTTTGAAAACATTAGAACAAATTCAGATGTACAGACGCATTATAAATATAGTACACAAAGGATCTAAAATGTTATCACTTAGCTTCTTTTTCTACAGTTATGGTACATTTATTTTGACTAAGCAAATAATTTTTAAAAATTGTTATTTTGAGCATTCTTGAAAGTCAAAAATAGTATCACATTTAAACAAGTATTGACATTATATAGTGCAACAACATAATAAATTTGGAATGTCTGATCATTTCAATAGTAGGCGTTGGGTAATATTTAACACCCATTGCTACTTTAAAAAAAAAAAATTGAAATTTCCAAGTAGAATAATCCTTTCACTATGTGATGTAAATAATTATATTATTAAAAGTATAACATTTTTGCTAAAGGAGTAAAACAGGATTATTCCAAAATAATCAGGTAAAAAATTGACAAATAATAACTAGCTATGCTAATGGGGCATCTGATTTTTTGAGGCCTTTTGTCAAAGTTATAACATTTCCCGTGATAGGAACACTTTATTAAATTCTGTAATCATCAATTTCAGCACACAAAGAAATTAAAGAGTTTACTAATACCAGAGTTGTTGCCAGAAGGATACAACGACAGATTTGTATTATTGCATAACAATAGTAGCATGATAATAGCATGCAAGATGGATTTCTGGGGAATAGAAACATAGAGATTTAATTTAGAAACTCAGACAAAAAGTATAATAATTTTGAGCAACTTGCTATCTTTTTCTGGAAACAGAAAAGAAAAAAAAAAAGAAAACGGAGCCACAGACAACAATTTACAGGTGGCAATCTTAGTTACAAATAGCACTTCTGTGATCATTGTAAACCAAAAGCTGTAAATCCAAAGCATGTGGTCTGTGTGTAGCTAGGTATGAAGGGCTTGCTACTGAATACGTGAAGTTCTTGTCCCTTATACTTGTGCACAGAAATGTGACCACACGAACGTTATTCTAACACATTCCGAATCAGCTTACATTTAGCAATAGCCTTCCAGGTTTCTAAAATTGTAAAACTGGAGAAAAAGAGTGCTTATTACTGCCTTGGATGGTTCCGAATATGAACTTAATTTAATCCTCAATGTGTCAGTATGTACAAAACTTAGAACGTGTGCAGCACATAAATATGATTAATACTACTCTATAACAAACATACCAGATTTTTACAAGTTTAGTAAACAGCTATGCACTCATAAGAAGCATTATATTCATTTTTCTATATTGTTAGAATGTAAACCACAATATATAAAGTATGTACACTATAGTATATAGTATCCTGCTAATAATTTCTGCAACTATATAGAAAGAATATTATTCAGTTAATTGTTAAAAATATCACATAGATGCTGTGAAAGATTAAGCCGATAATCTCATTCTTCTTCATTTTTCTCTTTTTAATTTGATAGCTTTAGTGGGTGCACGTGGTTTTTGTTACATGGACGGATTGTCCAGTGGTGAAGCAAGGCGCTTAGTGTACCAGTCACCCAAACACGGTACATTGTACCTCAGAGGTAATTTTTGATGTCTTAACCCCCATCCACCCTCGCCCTTCTTAGTTTTTAGTGTCCATTATACCACTTTGTCTCGTTTGCCTTTATAATTTCTCATTTCATATTTTCAGTTTAGGCTTCACAGATGAAATCATTTGTAACTTAACCCTTTGGTCTTGTAGGAATTAAAAATGTTGAATAGTAGCAAAAGAATTCCTTTGAGACATTAATGGTAGTTTGCTTATTTATTCTGGCACATAAGAAAAGTGATTTTGAGTTAATACTTAAAGAAAAGCTAAGACAGATGATACCTCTGGCATTTAAATCAATTGATGTAATTACTTTTACATGTAAATACTAATCTACTGTTTCTGAATCTTCAATTTGTTATACTAAGTTGCTGGTGTATCATCACAACATCTGCAGAGGCTAATTTATTTCTCAAAAGCTAAGAAATGCCTTTTTTAAATATATAAATAAACTCATCTGTGACACAGCAGTAAAAAACATTTCAAAGTTGCTTTTCATGAGCAGAAGCCCAATATGTATGTTTGCTTTTAGGTACATGCTTTGTGTTAAATGTGTAAATATGGGCTGTGGGCACTATTATGTAGGATCACATATAGAAATAGGTTTCTATTAAGAATGCCTCACAAAAAAAAAAAAATTTAGGGTGGCTCCTGTGGCTCAAGGAGTAGGGCGCCGGTCCCATATGCTGGAGGTGGCAGGTTCAAACCCAGCCCCGGCCAAAAAAAATCACAAAAAAAATGCCTATAGTCCATTCAACTGATTGTTAATAAATTAACCTGGTTTTTGGCTAAACATTTACAACTAAACATTAGGTAGTCACATATTTACCTTATATGTAAAAGCTTTTGTTAATTTCTTGTGGAATACATTATTTTATAAAATCTTAATATCAAAACATGTAGCCAATATTCTTTTTTTTTTTTTTTTTTTTTTTTGTAGAGACAGAGTCTCACTGTACCGCCCTCGGGTAGAGTGCCGTGGCGTCACACGGCTCACAGCAACCTCTAACTCCTGGGCTTCCGCGATTCTCTTGCCTCAGCCTCCCTAGTAGCTGGGACTACAGGCGCCCGCCACAACGCCCGGCTATTTTTTGTAGCCAATATTCTAATAATAGTACAATAACAACAGACAGCTATCAGCAGATTTTGGATACACAGAGTGCTTACTGCCTTGGATTGTTCCGAATATTAACTTAATTTAATCCTCAATGTGTTAGTATGTACAAAGCTTAAACATGTGCAGCACATAAATATGATTAATACTACTCTATAACAAACATATCAGATTTTTACATGTTTAGTAAACAGCTATGCACTTATAAGAATCATTATATTCATCTGTCTATATTGTTAAAATGTAGATTTTAACTATAATTTCCTGTATTAAAAAACATATTTTGGCATTTACTGCAGGAAAAAAAGGAAAAGCTTTTGAAAATTGTTTTCTCTATGAACATCGTATTAAAAATGTACATTCTCTCGGATGGTGCCTGTGGCTCAAGGAGTAAGGCGCCAGTCCCATATGCTGGAGTTGGTGAGTTCAAACTCAGCCCCGGCCGAAAACCACAAAAAAAAAAAAAAAAAAAAAAAAAAAATGTACATTCTCAAGTGATATAACCATTGAGTCATATTGATCAACATTCCCAGATAAAGCATACATAAAGAAATGCAAAAACAATATCCATGTGAAAAACACCAAATTATGTTATGATTTTGATTTCAATACTTACTATTTTTAATGTTATTTGTCAGGGTATTAAAATTGCAGTCCATTTTGCAATATTTCTGCATGAAGTTATAAATGGGTTTTTGCTGTCTAGAGATAGCCATTATCATGAATATATGAATCCTTCAAAGATGTGAACATAATTTAGTGTATGTGTCACTAACATAGCTTGTATAGTCTTACCATAAAATCAAATTATTAATTTAATATCAAATATAATTATTGATTTGATGAAAGATATCAAGTTTGTTAATTAAATAAATTAACATTTTAAAGCATTTATTTTTTTCATAAATCTTCCAAAGTTCAAACTACAGATGTGGCCAAATCAATGTTATTTCCTCAACTCAAGAGTATGAAACATATGGTTTTATTATTAAGCTGCAGATATTTCACTGAAATACTTCCCTGTGAATCTATTTTATAATGTATAATGTATAATGATACATTTTGAATATAGAAATGTTAAGACAGCATGTTCAAAATACGGTATATTCTCTTTGAACATTATAGTTTGTTTGTTTTTAAGGAATATGTTGTGCTTTATCAGCTAAGGGAAAATTTTATCTAAGAGAAGAGTTACAAGAGCTGTAAAAAGCCCTCCTGGTTGTAACATATGTGACATTTCTCATCTACATAAGTTTTCAAGGAGTATCAACTGTGTGTGTTTTGCTAGGATATGTAACTCTATCCTCCAGCCCACTGAGTGACTACAATTTAATATTGGTCAACGATAGAGAATTTCAAGCAATTCAAATATTATTTTCTTCCATAAAATAAAGATTCATTTTTGTCAATTCATGGTTTATTTATTTAATAACTGTCTAAAATTTAAATCCTAGCTGGACCTCTTTCATTATCTTCCCTTGATGAAATTCCCTGAGCTGAAGATGACACTGTTTCATACTTGTAATCATACTCCACTTTTGCATTTGATGAAATATTTATGCTGTTATTAGATTTCTGGTGAAACAATTCATCACGATTGCAGCTACACTTCTTCATCCTGCTCAAGAGTTTCTTCCAAGGGCACTAATCAAGAGTCACAGATTCATGTTACTATTTGACTCCTGCAGACACAGTTTCCCTTCTCTGTTGTGTAAGAGAGAATGTACCTAAAATCTCATGAGTATAGACAGAGAAAAGAATAAGTCAGAGGAAAGTGACATAAAATATTCCCACATTTTAGTTTGGCAGGTTTATGTTCATTTTCTCTGCATCTTGGTACCTGGTATTAGAGAATGGTTACTCATACCGAGTCGGTGGAATGAAGGAGCAACCCAGACAGGAGTAAGTGAGCCAAGCAGCAAGATCTATTAAAGCTCAGGGGGTTCTGCAGTGGGAATGGGTCTGTCTCCGTAAGTGGAAAAGACCTAGGGTTTTTGTTTGTTTGTTTGTTTGTTTTAGCATATCTCCACTTTTATGTCTACATTTTCTGACACACTAAATGGTGGGCAGAATATTCATGTTTTTTTGTTGGGAAGAAGTGGAAAATTCCTGGAACCTGGGGCCATCTCCCCCTTTTGGGTCACTTCCTATGGCTGTCATGGCATTTCTAAGCCATCATGATGCAGGCGGATGTGATTTTTACCATGCTTGTAAGGATGGGTCACTGTGAGGGCAGCCGCTGCTACCCTGAATAATTGCTGCATGCAGAGCACCGTTAGGCCCTGGCTGAGCCGAATGAGTCTGCATGCCAACACCTGGAGACTGTTCATTCACTTCCGAGGCCTGCTGTCAGACATCAGTTAGGAGACTGGACTCCATTGGTACCTGTCAAAGACCCAGGGCACTCTACTCACTCAGGCAAGTGTTGACTAACTACAAATTTAGTCCAAGTAAAAATACTTTGAAGATACAACCACCTTGGAAACAAGATTTTCTATAGAGAGGGTGATCTGTTCAATGGATGCTGAGCTGATTAATGACATTGCTGATGTATGCTTTTGTTGTAAGGGTGTAAAAATAACAAACACAAACAGAGAGCAGGAAAGCTCTTTGAGGAAATAGCCTTGCTGTTTTCCCAGACTGCTGGATTTTCTGTAAATAATAGTGGAATTGTTGATATCTCGTGTGCTTCTCCGTTGATTGGTTTGGATGACAGGGAGAAAGACTCACCGGTGATAACTGAAGGTTGCCGTCAGCCCATCTGTGCACATGCCAAGGTGTTTGCTTCTGTGGGTGGCCTGTCTCCTGGGTTTGTGGGTTTTGTACTTTCCTCTAATTAGCCAGCAACAGTATCTGTACTGAGTCTCCTTCACCTCACCGTGCACCTGTTTCCCCTTCTTCCTGGTACCCATACAATATTTCTCCCTGATAGACATGGGACCTGAGAATCTCTGTAACTGCTTAGAGCTGAATCAAGGTCATAGAGGCCTGGCAAGTTCCCATGCTCCATGCTTAGGAAGGGTCACAGGTGGAAGGTGTGGGCTCTCTGGCCTGGTTGACCTCTGGGAGTTAGTATGTCTGGTACACTGTCTGGTACCAGCAGGAACCCTTTCACGTGATCTTCACATGAAACTGTTGCAACATTCAGGACAAAAACTTGATTAAGAAATTAAACAGAGGGGTGGCACCTGTAGCTCAGTGAGTAGGGTGCCTTTTACTGAGGGTGGCAGGTTCAAACCCGGCCCCAACCAAACTGCAACAAAAAAATAGCTGGGCATTGTGGTGGTCACCTGTAGTCCCAGCTACTCAGGAGGCTGAGGCAAGAGAATCGCTTAAGCCTAGGAGTTAGAGGTTGCTGTGAGCTGTGATGACAAGACACTCTACCAAGGGGACAAAGTGATCCTCTGTCTCTAAAAAAGAAAGGAAGGAAGGAAGGAAGGAAGGAAGGAAGGAAGGAAGGAAGGAAGGAAGGAAGGAAGGAAGGAAGGAAGGAAGGAAGGAAGGAAGGAAGGGAGAAATTAAACAGAACAGGTTCAACAGTGAGCAATAGAAGTATAATCACCAAAGGTCCCAGGAGGGGTATTAAACAGGAAAATAAGGACCACACATTTAATTTATAATTCCATCAGTCAAATCCCCCCAGAATTTCCTTGTTCCTGAAGGTTAGCCTTTTTAAGAAATACTTTGTAAATTAGTTAGATAGATGGAATAAAAAACAACGATTTTCACCCCAGAAGGCACCAGTGCCTTGGCTGGGGCTCTTCCGTTTTGTGGCACTGTCCCTCGGAAGGGATTAACTTATTCCTGAAGGGTATTAATTTGTCCTGCCAGGTCTGTGACTAATTGACTAATTTCTAGTGAGAGCTGAAAAGATTGAAATTAAGAGACTCCAGTTTCAGTCTCAATTCCTTCAATGATCTCCAGGATTGCCAAGACCACCACCGGGCCATGCTTTGTTCTCTTATTGGAAGTTTGGGAAGGATAGAACTATATACTAATTGCACAAGTGTGGGTGACGGAATGAGTAAATAATGGAGTGATTGGTAGACAGCATTACAGACTCACTTAACATTTTTTTTTTTTTTTTTGAGACAGCATCTCACCTTGTGTCTTAGGTAGAGTACCATGGCATCACAGCTCACGCCAAAGCAACCTCAAACTCTTGGGCTTAGTGCAATTCCCTTGCCTCAGGCTCCCAAGCAGCTGGGACTCAGGTGCCTGCCACAATGGCAGCTAGTTTTTTTTTATTTTTAGCAGCGACAGGGTCCCACTCTTCTTCCAGCTGATCTCAAATTCCTGCGCTCAGGCAATCCACTGGCCTCAGCCTCCCAAAGTGCTAGGATTACAGGAGAGTCCACCACTCACAGCCTTATCTATAACCAGTCACCGTGGTTTAAGGTTTGTGCACTGTTCAGATGAAGTGTTACAAGTTATATTTAAATGCTGTTTATGTTTTGCCAAGCAATTACACAAGAGAAAGTGAGAGAAAAAGGAGTTGGTGTGTAAACAAAGAGGGTCTTAATAAGGATTGCTTCAGGAATTCACACAACTGGGTTTTTAGTGTTTAAAGTAGAGGCCATTTTTCTCAGTTCTGTATTGCCCAGATATAAAGGAGACAGGGGGGTCATGAGTGTTGCTTTAATGACACTATTACCATGGCTTCAAATGACAGCTTCACAGAAAAATTAAGCAGGTCATACCCAATCCATGGTTCAAGTAGTTGAAATTTACATTTTGTATTTTTGCATTTTACAAAATCACATGTGATTCTTGTAACATTTTGACAATAGATTGTTCTAATGCTTTTCACAGATTCTGATAAAATTTGCATGCAAGCAAAACCTGAAAGTCAAATGATCTTTTTTCTGTGTCCTATATTCAGTGTTTTAGAAGATAAGGTTAAATATTCATCAACATATTTACTTTTAAGTGTTACAAATACATGAGTATAAACTTTAGATTTGTCTATTCCTTCCAACTTGATAGATTTAATTAGCTAGAGTAGATAATTTGCATTCCACTCTTATTTCTCCAGCTGACACATATTTTTATGTAGTTTTATTTGACCCTAATAATAGAATTTACACTCTTACAGAATATGTGAGCCGGATACCTTTGAGCTATGTAATAATAAATCAAATGTGTCTTGAGAGCTGATTCAATCACTACCACAATGCTTTCAAATTTCTTCTCCTAAGCCATCACTGGCTGCAACCCTTCCCTTTGGGTTGAGATTTTCTCTCTCTCTCTTTTTTTTTTTTTTACTCTCCCAACCTAAGGAAACTAAGTCTTGTCTACAATTCCTCCAATTTTAACTAGAATTATAAATAGTAATAAAATTTATATAAAATTAGAAAGTGGAAAAGAAATTTTATTCACTTTTAAATACCTTCTAGAAGCTTTTCTTTGTAATATTGTAGGGAAAATATTAGAAATTAAATGCATACATTATTCTATACAGGAAGACAAAATTTTGTCAAGATGAAAATCTTATGACAAAACATTTCTTCCCAATCAAAAATTGTATGTGACATCCACATTACCACAAACCAATATTTAACATTTTAATCACCAGTCCTACAAGCAGAACCAGCACATTTAAAAGGAGAGACAGCCAACTAAGACATCATTTCCTTCTTAAGATTTGTAATCTTTGGCATGAGGTACTATTCCCAGTAGAGATCTGGGACAGTTTAGCAGCACCACCGTCCTATCGTGACTCACACGGCCCAGGATGCAGACAACAATCTGACTAAATACGACACTGGCGACCTGATAAAGAAGTAAAATAAAATAAAATGTGAGTTTTCATTTATTTATTTATAGTTTTTGCATCTCAAATACTTTTCTTTGTATGTTATGCTTTTTAAAAAACATTTCAAAGTTAATCAGATTGTTTTTTCCACTTTTGCTAGATTTAAAGTAGTGTTACAGACATAGGTTAAAAATATAGATCAGAATGATAATTAAGCGGTTAGATATTTAAGAATACACAGAGAAATTAAATAAAACTTTTTACTGAACTACTCAACGTGTAGATCAAAAATAATGTGCAAATTTACTGTGGAAAAAATATTCTAAGCGCTGTAGGCAACATAACATCAATGTAACTGCCTCTAAAAATTTACCCTCTTTACTTTCGTGACACGTGAGGCATTCCTCTTTGTCATGGTACAAAGAGATAAATCTAAATTGAATATAAAGGTATTGATCATCTCTTTAATAATCTGTCTATCCCATCTTCTCTGCTACAATGTTAACTAAATTGTTCTAGTTCAGAGCTTTACCTTTGGTGTTCAGAATAGTGTCTGACATACGGAGACAATAAAGTTTTTCAATTATAAAGCAGTGAGAAGGAGTAAATAATTGTTTAATAGAAAGTATTAGAATTTGCTATTTATGGGAGTTACACTAATGCCTTTACACACATAATGGCACATAATTTTCACAGTGATTCTGATAGGTAGACACTATTCATATGATTATTTCTATTCCACAAATGTGGAAACTGAGGTGTGAAAATAAATGCTATAGCTGTGGAATTTCACGAGCTTTGTATTTCACAATAAGTACAATTAACTAACGCCCAGCCATATTCAGAAATCAATAAATCATTGTTATAGAATTTGCCTCCTTTAAATAACATGCCTACAAAAAGTGTCATTATAGTCTACTTTTTAATTCCCAAAGAAATTTAAACAAGGAATTCTTTGTAAAATCATAAAAGATCTGTTACATTCGGTTATGCACATGAGATACCCAAGTTGAAAATAATAAGATCAAATAGATATTTACAGATTTCTGATGTACAAAATTGGCCAAGATATTTTTGAAGCGATTAGATCTTCCTTAGGTTAAAAAAGGTAATAATACTCTGCGATTTATCAAAAGTATATTTATAATTAAATTTTTTTATGAAAAAGTAAATACATGTAGATAAAATATGTGTGTGCATATTTGTATTGTGTCCTCATATACATATATATTTTTATATATGTATGCATCATTTTCCAATATAGTATTGTTCTGTTTATATATTATTCCTATAATATTTTTGTCATTTTAATCATCTCTCCTGAATACCAGTTTCGGATAATATATCAGATAATCAAACTTGAAAGAGCTAAGTAACAAAAGGCAACCTCCACAGTGAAACTGTTAAACGTAAAAAGCCCATTTACTCTGAAATCAAGTGAGATTGATCATCCTTTATAATTTATTAGCACTCCTTTTACACACTGCTCCAAGCATCTCCTAGGTATTTATCCTGCCGAAAGATAAAATTCACAGATGCATGTTGCTGCCTAATAAATCTCTCTCATGCTTTTCACGTGCACTGACAGGATAACCTGACCTTGGAGGTGGGCTGTCATCTCCTGTCTTTATAGAGATGTGGGAGCAGCTTCGACAAGCCAGAGCTAAAACCTAGTGATCTAGAACTCTCTTACCGTTGCTTAATCTTCTTAATATACTAAGACAAATCCTTTTCTTCATTTTTATATTAACATATTTCAACTTTATCACCTCCTTTTTTAACTCTTAAATTGAGCTGTAAAGGATATAAGGAAAATGCCAGGCAAGCACACTATTAATGGAGAACTCCCCAGCCTAAAAAAGCCTCAGCAAAGCTGATGCTAAATCAACCCAAAATTACAAGAGGGAAAGAGGAGGGTGGCAAGCACATACCCATAAAACTATAAAGGATGAGGCAATAAAAGTAAAGCAGTGAGATGAAAAGGAATGTTTATTAATTGTCTAGTGACTTTTTTTCCTATCGCGTCTCATCTCTTCTTTGAAAGGAATCTAAATAGAAATCATAGCATGTGCTTTTTTCTTCTCTTCTGCAGATGCATCGGTGGTATCGTATATTTGCAGCTGCCTTCCTGAATCACAGGTAATTGTGTATGCACATTCTCATTTACAATAGCAAGCACAATCTTTGAAGAAAAGGGAAATTTATTCATGATTGCTCTTTAGAGGCAGAGCCATGATTTTATTTTCCTAAGACTTAACAAACAACTAAAGACATTTAGCAGTTTGTTCATTTCCCAAAAAAATATCCTGCAAGTATCATAGTCTCAAAGATAGGTTATGTTCATTACCTGACATTCTAATAGATACCATGCTAACGCCACATGACCAAAGCATATATATATATATATATGTATATGCTTTTTTTTTTTTTTTTGAGACAGAGTCTCACTTTATCACCCTCCGTAGAGTGCCTTGGCATCACTCACAATAACCTCAAACTCTTGGGCTTGTGCGATTCTCTTGCCTCAGCCTCCCAAGTAGCTGGAACCACAGATACCCGCCACAAAGCTTGGCTAGACCAAATTATATATTAAAGAAATAACTTTCCGGTGGTGCCTTTGGCTTAAGAAGTAGAGTGCCAGCCCCATATATGGGGGGTGGCTGGTTTAAGCCTGGCCTTGCCCAAACTGAAAACAAACAAACAAACAAAAAAAGAAAGAAATTTCTCAGTACATTTTGATACTTTCAAAACTTCTACATAGTGTTTTAATTTTTTTTTAATTATTTCACCCGAATAAGTGCAGTGTGAAAAATAAAAGAAACACTTCCTAAGAATTTCTGTGTTAATTACTTTAGAAAAGAAGTGCTAGAAAGGTTCATCATTTCCAAGTGCATCCTTATACATGGACTGTGTTGTCATGCCTTCCAAAATTCCTGCTGTCAAAATCTTCATACCTTTTATATACCAGGATTGCTTCAATGCTATTATACACATTTTATTATGTTATTTTCTATTAAATAAATAAGTCAAATGGTCTATGAACCAAGTGTATGGTGCCCCATGATCATATTGATGTACACAGCTATGATTTAATAAAAAAAATTAAATTAAAAAAAAGAGGTAGTGTTATTTTTCCACATGAAAGAAAAAGAAACAAAATAAAACACAGTAGAACCTCTGTAAGTTGACCACATGAGGGAGATTGTAACAAACTGGTCAATATCCCAAGGTGGCCAAGGTAAGGAATTATGCCTACTGTACTGATGAGCACATGTACTTTACTTTTTTGTACAGCTTTTACTAGAGAATATCATGCACAATCATACACAATCAAAAAGTAAATCATACACACGGTATCATACAAAATCAATACATTTACTGTTTTCTTGTGATTTAATAATTTCTCTGAAAAAAAAAGATTCAATGTTGGTTTGTTTCTTATTCTTACTATAAAACATAAATGGAGAAAGCACTCTCGATGCTGGCTGTACCACTCGGCGTATCTGGGCATTTGTCCACACTGAATTACTTCCACTGCATTATCAGAAGCCTGATGTCCTCTTCTTTTAGACTCTTCAGAATTTCTGTTTCACCCTCACTTGCTTCTTCCACTTCATCAGCTGCCACAGGCACTTCTATGCTGGTCTTTCCTTCAGTCCATATGACTTGCTTCTGGCTCAAGTTCATTACAGCTTGCCACCTCATCATCTGTTGCAAGAAAACCTTTAAAATCTACTCCTTCAAATTCTGTCATGGGAGATAGACTGTCTAATGAGGCACCATGCTCTTGGGTGGTGACAAATCAAACTTTCCTTAAACATGTTTGTATCTTTTCTGGATGAACTTTCTTCTGAGCAAAACTGATCCAGAGGACAGCATGCAGAGAATTAACCAAGGCACTGAGTGAAGTGGCTTCCACAGGTGAAGCACAGGTTTGTGTTTTAGGAATGATCCATTTTAAATGTTCTGACAATGCCTCTGTCGAGAGATTGGACTTCTGAGGTCATGTCTGGAAGCAGAAATTTCAGCATCACGTTTGTCAGTAGAATAGACTGTTTCTTTTTCTTCATTTCTTGGTCAATACCCCTTATTCACTCCTCAAATAGGGCATCCATTCACATGTGTTTGATCTCCAAAGGACTGGAGGTCTTTGGGCTTCATGTTCTTGAATGTGAGTGGCTTTGCTGATTACCAAGAACTTTAGTTTCTCTGTGGTTGAGCTAGTGCAAAGCAGAATTATGACATGTTCGTTGGAAAGTTTTCCACTCATATATTTACACCCTCATGACCAGGATCCTGTCAGGTATTGCCTTGAAAAAGAGTGTGAAGTTGTCAGTGTTAAAGGTGTCATCATCGCTGAAGCCTCTGGAAAACTTGAAACTTTTTTTTTTTTTTTTGTAGAGACAGAGTCTCACTTTACCACCCTTGGTAGAGTGCGATGGCGTCACAGGACTCCCAGCAACCTCCAGCTCTTGGGCTTAGGCAATTCTCTTGCCTCAGCCTCCCCAGTAGCTGGGACTACAGGTGCCCACCACAACGCCCAGCTAATTTTTTGTTGCAGTTTGGCCGGGGCTGGGTTTGAAACCGCCACCCTCAGTATATGGGGCTGGCACCCTACTCACTGAGCCACAGGCGTCACCCAAAAGTTGAAACTTTTTGATGAACTCTTACAACTTGTACGGTAACTTCATTGGATTCACCACATAAGACTTTCTGAGGGATCTTGTGTGGTAGTTTAAATTCTTCTAGCTGATCTCTTGATGTCTACAAATCTGACCCTGAATTCCTGTGAACATTTTTTTTAGCAAATTCTTGGATCCTTGTCCCAGAGATTCGGGTGTTAATTGCCCTTGTTTATTTCAATGAACTTAATGTGACTTCATTGACTTCATCAAGGGAAGTGTTCTTCCTTTTCTGGTGTAGGTCTCTGTTTTCCTTACGATATCTCTCCAAGTATTCACATTTACATTTTTGGATATTGCTAACTGTGGTTTTACTAGTACCAAAATGCTCTTCCACCTTTCCTTGGCTGCTACTTTCCAGAAAATGTAGAAGATTAATGTTCTCCTTCAATGTCAGCTCTTTGAGTTCTTTGCTTTGGGCCATTATGTCTTGATTAACTGTAAAATTTTCAGTAATTGTAGGGTGTACTTACAATGCAGACTGGTCCTTCATGTTGACAAAATCCTCCACCACATGTGATAAATAATAGGATGTTAGAATTAATCCAACACATGATAATACTAAAACACAAAAAAAGTGATACTAAAGAAAAAATACAGCTAAGGGGCAAAGCCCGCACCTTCTACCCTTGGCATCAAGTAGACTCAGCTGGTCACATGACAGAGGTTAAATTAACATTGTGAGTCACAGATACAATTTACAGATGTGATCAATATATAGAGGTCAGTCTTCCATTAAGTACATGTGGTACATGTCCAGTCTATGAAAATTAGCTCGACTTAAGTGGGTGGTTAATGTAGGGTGGTGGTCAACTATGGGGGTTCTAGCATATTTACGTAATGACATTTCAGATAGTGCTATACAATCTAAATTGATCTAATCAGAAGAAGGATATTTCATTCATTACAACAAGAAAAATTTATTTTTATTTATTTTTTAGAGATGGAGTCTCACTTTGTTGCCCTCTGTAGAGTGCTATGACATCACACCTCACAGCAACCTCCAGCTCTTGGGCTTACGTGATTCTCTTAACTCAGCCTCCCAAGTAGCTGGGTCTACAGGCGCCCACCACAATGCCCGGCTATGTTTTTGTTGCAGTTTGGCTGGGGCTGGGTTCGAACCCACCACCCTCAGTACATGGGGCCGGGGCCCTACTCACTGAGCCACAGGCACTGCACCAATAAGAAACATTTAAATAACTAGTACATTTCTAATTTTTAATGGAAATTGATCACTTAGGATTAATCTCACCTGAATAATAGAAATCAAAAATTACACAGAATGAAAGAAGGTATCTAGCTTGTGAAAAGAATCTGGAAAAAGCATTCCAGAGTTGTTAGAATAGTACTATTTCAGTAAGTCCCGAGGGATACAGGTATTCTCCAGCATTTAATTTGCTCTCTCCAGGGTAAATTCTTATCTTCAGGTCCACGGTTGTACCTGAAGTTACATATCTGGGTATTTGGGAGCAGGATAGAAGAGAAAAAAAAGAGGAAAAAGTATAAGAATCTTGGACATCTATTTCACGAGGTTCATTCAAGGTGCCAGATAGTCCTCCAAATCCTTTGGCTGGTATTTGATCACATACACTTACCTAGCTCAAAGAAGACTGTATTCTGTGCGGCTGTGTATCCAGCTAAAAATTCACGTAGCCCTTTCCCGTTCACTCTTAAGTTTGTCCTGCCGCAGGTCTTTGTGCATCTCTGTGTAGCTGGCTGATCTCTTGCTGTCTCAAGATTATACACATCATCCATAGTGCAACAACTCCTAAATCTTTATCACTCCAGAAATTTCTCTGGAGCACCACAATGCCGTATTCAACTGCCACATTGCATCTCGACTTCGTTGCCTAATAAATATCCTAAACTCTACATATTGCAGAACTGATTATTTTGAGCTTTTTTTCACTGTAACATGGTTTATGCATTTTGTACTCTAGTAACTCAATAAAAAAGCTATTGAATCTTTTTTGAATCCTTCAAGGTATACCCCAAACCTGACGACTGTTCATCACCTTGCATGCTAGATCTACGTCTGAGCCGGCACATCTCCTTGTTGAGCTCTTGGTAATAGTCTATCAGGAGTTTCTGCATTTAATGTCGTCACGCTATAAGCTGCTTTCAACACAGCAGCCGAGTGGGACCTCTAAATTATGATTCTGACAATTTTATTCTACTTAATACTTTCTGTGACTCTTCATTGTACTCAGAATTAAAACCAGAGCTTATCTCAACTACGGGCCTCCATGAACGTTTTCACTGTCTTTCACTCTTCATCTTTTGACGCTAAATGCACTAATCACTTGGCTGTTCCGTGAACAAGGCTGACACCTCCCCAAGTTAGATTATTTCTTCACCTGCCCCACTGTTTGAATTGCACGCTCTGACCCTAGTTATCCACTTGGATCCTCCAAGTCTTTGTTTCCTCAGATATTACCTTCTCAGTCTGGTCTACTCTGATCACGCTGTTTACCACTAAAAGCTCATCCCCACTAGACCTCAGCATTTCTGTCCTCTTCCCAACCTTTAATATTATTTTAATAAGACTTATTCATTTCTAACACATGTGTATATACATAGATATTACATGTGTTAGTATATACATATATATATTTCCTTAAATGAATTCAGTTGAGACACATTGATGATTTACCTAATGTGTGCCATAAACTGTTACAGTATTTTATGATAAATAAGTGATTAAAAATCAAAAATAAATTATACATGAGAGAGAGTATGTGTATTTACTGTTGGTTCCTCAACCTAGGAAGAAAGTTCTATAAGGGAGGAGATTTCCATTTCTATTTTTAATAACCGATTTATTATAAGAACCTATAACAGTTCTTGGCACACAGACATACATTAGGTAAACCATGACTGTTTCTAAACTGAATCCATTCCGTGAAAGGTTTCATTGGTATGAAAGTAGAGAAGGAGATTTGGTGGGAACCAGCCATTTCTGCCCTAAGGATCTTCGTGATGCTGCATTGTACAAGAACACACACCTTGGCAACACTTTATAGTGAATAGAATGGAACCAGATCTCCGGTACTTATTTACATAGGAAGTTTAATTTTCCCTCATAGAAACTGATAAAGAGGCATTATTACCTTCGATTTCCTGATTGAGATGGCTGAGCTAAATGTTTTTCCAGGATCACATGGGCAAATCCTAAATTAGGGATTTGAATCCTTTTGCAGGTATGGCTGAATTTGTAATTTTTTCTTTTCTTTTTTTTTTAATTGTTGGGGATTCATTGAGGGTACAATAAGCCAGGTTACACTGATTGCATTTCTTAGGTAAAGTCCCTCTTCCAATCATGTTGTAATTTTTTTCTAATTAAATGTAATAGGAAGTTTAACTTTCTTTTTGTAATATTTACTGTCTGCTTTTAAGTCCCACTGCTCCATTGCCTCCTTTCTCCATCTCCATTCAGATTTGAGTATTCAGAAGTCTACTATAGAACAAAATTGTATGAGTTTTTCTTTTTTTTTTGTCAGTTTTTTTTTTTTTATTAAATCATAGCTGTGTACATTGATATATTCATGGGGCATCATTCACTAGCTTCACAGACCGTTTACCAAGTTTCACATATACCCTTGTAAGATGCACCGCTGCTGTAATCCCACCAATTCCCTTCTCTCTACCTGCCTCCCCCCTCTGTCCCCTCCCTTTCCCCCTTCCCCCTATTCTTAGGTTGTAACTGGGTTATAGCTTTCATGTGAGAGCCCCAAATTAGTTTCATAGTAGGGCTGAGTACATTGGGTACTTTTTCTTCCATTCTTGAGATACTTTACTAAGAAGAATATGTTCCAGCTCCATCCATGTAAACATGAAAGAGGTAAAGTCTCCATCTTTCTTTAAGGCTGCATAATATTCCATGGTGTACATATACCACAATTTATTAATCCATTCATGGATCGATGGGCACTTGGGCTTCTTCCATAACTTAGCAATTATGAATTGGGCTGCAATAAACATTCTGGTACAAATATCTTTGTTATGATGTGATTTTTGGTCTTCTGGGTATATGCCCAGTAGAAGGATTACAGGATTGAATGGCAGATCTATTTTTAGATCTCTAAGTGTTCTCCATATCTCTTTCCAAAAGGAATGTATTAATTTGCATTCCCACCAGCAGTGCGAAAGTGTTCCCTTTTCTCCACATCCGCTCCAACATCTCTGGTCTTGGGATTTTGTGATATGGGCTAGTCTCACTGGAGTTAGATGGTATCTCAAAGCAGTTTTGATTTCAATTTCTCTGATGATTAAAGATGATGAGCATTTTTTCATATGTCTGAAGGCCGCGCGCCTGTCTTCTTCAGAGAAGTTTCTCTTCAAATCCCTTGCCCAGCCTGCGATGGGATCCCTTGTTCTATTCTTGCTAATGCGTTTGAGTTCTCTGTGGATTATGGTTATTAAACCTTTGTCAGAGATATACCCTGCAAATATCTTCTCCCATTCTGAGGGCTGTTTGTTTGCTCTACTTACTGTGTTCTTGGCTGTGCAGAAGCTTTTTAGTTTGATCAAGTCCCAATAGTGTATTTTTGAAGCAGCTTCAATTGCCCGGGGGGTCCTCCTCATAAAATACTCGCCCAGACCGATTTCTTCAAGGGTTTTCCCTGCACTCTCCTCTAGTATCTTTATAGTTTCATGTCTTAAGTTTAAATCTTTGATCCAGTGAGAGTCTATCTTAGTTAATGGTGAAAGGTGTGGGTCCACTTTTAGTCTTCTACAGGTTGCCAGCCAGTTCACCCAGCACCATTTGTTAAATAGGGAATCTTTTCCCCACTGAATGTTTTTAATTGGCTTGTCAAATTAAATAACAGTAAGTAGCTGGGTTCATCTCTTGGTTCTCTATTCTGTTCTAGACATCTACTTCTCTGTTTTTGTGCCAATACCATGCTGTTTTGATCACTATTGATTTGTAGTATAGTCTGAGGTCTGGTAGTGCAATTCCTCCTGCTTTGTTTTTATTTCTGAGTAATGTCTTGGCTATTCGAGGTTTTATCTGATTCCATATAAAACAAAGTATTATTTTTTCAAGATCTTTAAAGTATGACAGTGGAACTTTAATAGGGATTGCATTGAAATTATATATTGCTTTGGGTAGTATGGACATTTTAAAAATGTTGATTCTTCCCAACCATGAGCATGGTATGTTTTTCCATTTGTTAATATTTTCAGCTAATTCTTTTCTTAGAGTTTCATAGTTCTCTTTATAGAGATCTTTCATGTCCTTTGTTAGATAAATTCCCAAGTATTTCATCTTCCTTGGCACTACTGTGAATGGGATAGAGTCCTTAACTGTTTTTTCAACTTGACTATTGCTGGTATATATAAAGGCTACCGATTTATGAATGTTGATTTTGTAACCTGAGACAATGCTGTATTCCTTGATCACTTCTAAGAGTTTTGTAGTAGAGTTCCTAGTGTTTTCCAGATATACAATCATATCATCTGCGAAGAGCAAAAGTTTGATCTCTTCTGACCCTATATGGATACCCTTGATCGCCTTTTCTTCCCTAATTGTGGTGGCTAAAACTTCCATTACAATGTTGAAAAGCAATGGAGATAATGGGCAGCCTTGTCTGGTTCCTGATCTGAGTGGAAATGATTCCAATTTAACTCCATTCAATATGATATTGGCTATGGGTTTGCAGTAGATGGCCTCTATCAGTTTAAGAAATGTCCCTTCTATACCGATTTTCTTCAGTGTTCTGATCATGAAGGGATGCTGGATATTATCAAAAGCTTTTTGTGCATCAATTGAGAGAATCATACGTCTTTGATTTTTAATTTGTTTATGTGCTGGATTACATTTATAGATTTACGTATATTGAGCCAGCCTTGAGACCCTGGGATAAAACCGACTTGGTCATGATATATAATTTGTTTGATGTATTGCTGGATTCTGTTTGTTAGGATCTTGTTGAATATTTTTGCATCTATATTCATTAGTGATATCGGTCTATAATTTTCTTTCTTGTTGGGTCTTTTCCTGATTTGGGGATCAGGGTGATGTTTGCTTCATAGAACGTGTTGGGTAGTCTTCCTTCTTTTTCTACCTTTTGGAACAATAGGTAGAGTAGAGTAATAGGTTGAGTAATATAGTTACAAATTCCTCTTTAAAAGTTTGGTAGAATTCTGACGTGAAACCATCTGGTCCCAGGCTTTTCTTTTTAGGGAGGTTTTGTATGGTTGATGCTATTTCCAAACTTGTTATGGGCCTGTTCAAGATTTCCACTTGATTCTGGCTAAGTCTTAGAAGGTGACAAGCTTCCACGTATCGGTCAATTCCCTTCAGATTTTCATACTTCTGAGAATACAGTTTCTTGTAATATTCATTAGGGATTTTTTGGACTTCTGAGGAGTCTGTTGTTATTTCATCTTTGTTGTTTCTGATTGATGAGATTAGAGATTTTACTCTTTTTTCTTCCTGATTAGGTTGGCCAAAGGTTTATCTGTTTTATTGACCTTTTCAAAAAAACAGCTCTTTGATTTATTGATCTGTTGCATTATTCTTCTGTTTTCAATTTCATTTAATTCTGCTCTAATTTTGGTTATTTCTTTTCTTCTACTGGGTTTGGGGTTGGAATGTTCTTCCTTTTCCAGTTGCTTGAGATGCCCCATTAAGTTGTTAACTTCCTCTCTTTCTGTTCTCTTGAGGAAGGCTTGCAGTGCTATAAATTTCCCTCTTAGAACTGCCTTTGCAGTGTCCCAGAGGTTCTGATAGTTCGTGTCTTCATTGTTGTTTTGTTCCAAAAAGTTGGTGATTTCTTTCTTAATCTCATCTCTGACCCAGCTATCATTCAGCATAAGGTTATTTAACTTCCATGTTTTTGTGTATGAGTATGCAGATTCCTGTTGTTACTCAGCTCAAGTTTTATTCCATGGTGGTCCAAGAAGATGAATGGAATAATTTCTATTCCTTTAAATTTACTGAGGTTAGACTTATGACCTAAGATGTGATCGATTTTGGAGTAAGTTCCATGGGCTGATGAAAAGTATGTGTATTCAGTTTTGTTGGGATGAAATGTTCTGTAGATGTCTGCTAAATCTAAATGTTGGATGGTTAGGTTTAAATCTCAGATTTCTTTGCTCAGCTTCTTGCTGGTGGATCGATCCAACACTGCCAAAGGAGTGTTGAAATCTCCGACGATTATGGAGCTGGAGGAAATCAAGTTGCTCATGTCTGTTAGAGTTTCTCTTATAAATTGAGGTGCATTCTGGTTGGGTGCATAGATATTAATAATTGAGATCTCATCATAGTGAGTATTACCCTTAACAAATATGAAGTGACCATTCTTGTCCTTCCTTACTTTTGTTGGTTTAAAGCCTATTGTATCTGCAAATAAAATTGCAACACCTGCTTTTTTCTGATTACCATTTGCCTGAAATATGGATGACCATCCTTTCACCCTGAGTCTGTATTTGTCTTTTAAGTTAAGATGTGACTCTTGTATGCAACAGATATCTGGCCTGAGTTTTTGTATCCAGTCAGCTAACCTATGCCTCTTTAGAGGACAGTTTAAGCCATTCACATTAATGGAGAATATTGATAAGTCTGGTGAAGATTTGGGTATCGAGTTTTTCAAAAGTCCAGTGGCCATTTTTAATCCTTTCGCCAGTGTGGAAATTGGAGTTTGATCCGAAGTTTCTGAGTGAGTTTACTTTTGTGGTATAGGATTGGGTTTGTCATTATGGAGGATAGTTCTGAGAATATCCTGAAGAGCTGGTTTGGTTATGGCAAATTTCTTCAACATATGAATGTCATTAAAGTATTTAATTCCTCCATCATAGATGAAACTCAGTTTAGCTGGATACAAGATCCGGGGTTGAAAGTTATTTTGCTTTAGAAGATTAAAAGTCGGTGACCACCCACTTCTGGCTTGAAAAGTTTCAGCAGAGAGATCTGCAGTCATTCTAATATTCTTCCCTTTGAAAGTAATGGTTTTCTTTCTCCTGGCAGCTTTGAGGATTTTCTCCTTCATATTAACTTTAGTGAAGTTAATTATGATATGCCTGGGGGATGTCTTATTGGGGTTGAGTCATGCTGGGGTTCTGAAGCTGTCCGCTATCTGAATTTCAGAATCTCTGGGCATGTATGGAAAATTCTCTTTCATAATTTCATGCAGAAGGGCCTCTGTGCCCAGCGAGGCCACTTCATCTGTTTCTGGAACTCCTATGATTCGGATATTTGCCTTCTTGGAATTATCCCAGAGCTCTCTGAGAGAATGATCCATTTTTGCTCTCCATTTCTCTTCCTCTTTGAGAGTTTGGGAGCGTTCACAGGCTTTATCTTCGATGTCAGAAATCCTTTCTTCTGCTTGCTCCATTCTGTTGCTGAGGGATTCTACTGTATTTTTCATATCTTTGAGGGCTGCAAATTCTTGCTTCAGTGTGTCTAAGTCTTTGGTGGTTTTGTCTTTAAATTCGTTAAATTCTTGAGACAACTTTTGAATTTCTCCTCGAATTCCTAATTCCACTTTGTTAATCTTGTCTGCAATCCAAATTCTGAATTCGATTTCTGACATCTCAGTCAGCTGTTTATGAATGGGATCTTCAATTGCATCTACCATATCTTTCCTTGGGGGGGTTGAGCTATTCTGGTTATTCATGTTACCAGAGTTTTTCTGCTGATTCCACCCCATGGTTGTTTTACTCCCTTTGATTTTTTCCCCTGAGGCTTTGTTGAGGGCCTGTACAGTGTTGTGGACTGAGAAACTGGGGCCCTGTCTGGTGTGGTGGGGCTAAGTGGTTCTGACTTGTTTTTAGCTGGTTTCTGTTCCACCCTAGTGAAACAGTTACTCTGGATTGAAGTCTCAGCTGTGGAGAAATATCAGCAATTAAGTCACCCACCCACCACCAGCAAACAATTGGAAAAGAAAAATTAAACCTTCCTACCACTGTGCATCCAGGGCACCACCTGTTTTGTCCTCAGGTGATTGGTTCAGTTCAAAAAGTCCAAATCAATTGTCTCAGTCTGCACCTGTCTCAGGTGAGGATTTAAGAGGTCTCTGAGAACTGGATCAAAGGGGTCTGCTGACTACTCTGGTGTGGCTTGCTCCAGTGCTGCATGGAGTCAGGAGGAGCCACCCAGACAATAGATCAGTCTGGGAAGGTTGATGCCTCCTTCCCCACCTTGCACCGCTGTCACACCCAGTCACTGATAGCCCTGCAGTTGGCTGACCCAGTTGCCTGTAGTGAATCGGTACTCTAGGAGTTTGCACCTGCCTGAATCGCAAGGAAGTCTGCCAGGATGCTGCACTCTGCCTCTCTCTAGCAGGAGGAGGTGAGGCCTGACAACCTCAGGCACTTGATGAAGGTTGGGGGGTTTTCACTCAGGTCCAGTCTCGCCCCTGATTAATGTTACTGGCAGAACAGAACAGAACAACTCTGCGGTTCCCCTGCAGAAGAGAAGCTGAATTGAGTTCCAAATCAGCTTGTCTTTGCTCTTGTATTGTCTATAGGCTGACGATCCCCTGAGGGCCAGGTGCGTCTTAGGTTTAGTAAAGCGGACCTCTGGGTCAGCCCGGCCCTGGGAGTTTCCCCGGTTTGCAAGTTGGAGTAGCCTCATGCAAATCCTATACTCAGAGTCTCTGGTTGCCCAGGGAGACAGGGGGTGTGGCTTCAGAATATTCAGTAGTAAGCCCTATTGCTAGCAAAAGAGGGCTGCTGTTTTATGGCTCAGGCAACCGCTGCTCTGGTGTAGCTCCCTTCCAGCCAACTATCCTCTCTCTGCTCCCATACCCCAGAGTCTGCACCGACCGGCTGCAGCCCAGCACTCTCTACACCCCTCAAGCAATCGCCCAAGAGTTGGGACCCCTGGGGGACAGGCCTCCAGACCTTGGAGTGAGAGCAGAGGGGAGTGCGGGGAGCGCTAGGAGCCTGGGGCTGCGGGCAGAGAACACACACAGCTTTATACAGTTTTATGCCTGGCCGTATTGTCACCAAAAGACGGCTGTCGCACTGTGCCTCAGGGAACTGCCACTCCGGTGCGGTCCCCTCTCCGCCAACCCGGGACTGGCCTCCAGACCTCAGTATGAGTAAAGGGGAGCGCTGGGAGCTCAGAATTCGAGGTAGAGACTATATACAGTTTATAGAGTTTTATGCCTAGCAGGAGGATGCCGTGGCACCCTAGTAGGGGAGACAGGTCCAGTTTTTAGAGGGTCTCTCCCATGGAGTGTAGTGAGAGGACCTTTGAACTCTGCCCAATTGTTTGTGGAGCACTCTGAGCCATTCTCATGGGGGAGGGGACTCCCATCTGCTTGGTGATGGATTTTGTACCTTTTGTTTGTATCCTTGTGGTCGCAGCTCACCTCAGCGGGGTTTACGTGCATTCTTCAACCTTCTCTCTTAGTGCAGCTCAAATCCACCAGGTTACTTGCTGAATTTTTGTCCTTTAACTCTCCTATTGGACGGGAGCCTCTGTGGAAGCTGGCTTCAGTCAACCATCTTGTCTCCTCCCCACTGTATGAGTTTTCATTGAGTTTTAAGAATTGAAGTTTACTATATAACATAATTACATGAGCTTTTCAAACTTGCTTTGGCTATAATTATCTCCAGACTTAGAACTGAATCATTTTGTTGTTATATATTAATCAATAGGGAGTAAATGTTTAGTTTTGCTTTCTTTTGAAATTATTATTACTGATTTAGGGTGAGATTCAGAAGCTAATGCCAACTTTTATTTGAAACAGAGAATAGCATATCTATCTTTTCAAATGAACTGTGCTTCCTTGTATATACAGAAATTTTAAACGAATAGTATCATTGATGGTGATCATTCTAGTGTAGCAACAGTATATGCTAGGTAATTCTACAACAATCTATTTAACATCTTAACTAATTTGCAAACACAGCAGGGACATTGATTCTAAGTGGGAAAAAGATATATTTGTAACATAAATCATACAATTTGTATGCATAGAATCCAATGAATGTTAATTAAGAGATTCTGTTTTTCATCCTAGAAATCAAATCAATTAATGGACATTTTCATTCTCAGGCTGCATTGTAGTAATTATGGCATAGTACAGTTTTATTAGTTATATAATATCTAATATTTGTTTCTAAAGATTAGAAATTTAGAATACCAATTTGCTCTGAAATAATGGAGAAATAAAGATTTTTAAATAGTGGAATGTTAGATCAGCTACCTAGGGACTTTTCTATACTACCAGCTTTTGCAAATATACTTCCATTAACTATAAAATTTGCAAATTCATAAATAGCACCTAGGAAACTGCTGCTGTGAGAGAAAAAAGGAGCAATATATTGTGAATGCTGTTTGAGAAGCATAAATTATTATGTGAGATATTATAATGCTTTTTGTTCTATCAGTACTAACAAAACGCATTTCTGATTTAAAGGATTTTTAATAGCTCAGGAAAGCAAGAACCATATAATAACAACATTAATAAAGTTATGTGAACATATTATTTTAGAATAACTATCAATTCTGAGTTTTCCTTTATTTTGTTGCCAAAATTAAAATCTCCAAAATTATCTCTGAATAACAGTATATGGTGGGATAGAGTATTTTTGTTTTTATTTCCATTTGTTTTCTTCAGGAAAATTTGTTGTCAATTTCCAGTATGTGGTGTTGGTTAGCCATACTAACTGTCAACCATTTATTTAGAATCAAGTGCGTTGCACTGAATATTAAGGTCCACTTAGTCCTCTCTTACTTTTTTTTTCATTTTTTTTTTATTAAATCATAACTGTATACATTGATATGATCATGGGGCATCATACACTCGCTTCATAGACCATTTGACACATTTTCATCACAAAGGTTAACATAGCCTTCCTGGCATTATCTCAGTTACTGTGTTAAAACATTTACATTCTACATTTACCAAGTTTCACAAATACCCCTGTAAGATGCACCACAGATATGATCCCACCGATCCCCCTCCCTCTACCCACCACCCCCCTCCCTCCCCTCCCTTTCCCACTTCCCCCTATTGTTAGGTTGTAACTGGGTTATAGCTTTCATGTGAGAGCCCCAAATTAGTTTCATAGTAGGGCTGAGTACATTGGGTACTTTTTCTTCCATTCTTGAGATACTTTACTAAGAAGAATATGTTCCAGCTCCATCCATGTAAACATGAAAGAGGTAAAGTCTCCATCTTTCTTTAAGGCTGCATAGTATTCCATGATGTACATATACCACAATTTATTAATCCATTCGTGGATCGATGGACACTTGGGCTTTTTCCATGACTTAGCAATTATGAATTGGGCTGCGATAAACATTCTGGTACAAATATCTTTGTTATGATGTGATTTTTGGTCTTCTGGGTATATGCCCAGCAGAGGGATTACAGGATTGAATGGCAGATCTATTTTTAGATCTCTGAGTGTTCTCCATATATCTTTCCAAAAGGAATGTATTAATTTGCATTCCCACCAGCAGTGCAGAAGCGTTCCCTTTTCTCCACATCCACGCCAACATCTCTGGTCTTGAGATTTTGTGATATAGGCTAGTCTCACTGGAGTTAGATGATATCTCAAAGTAGTTTTGATTTGCATTTCTCTGATGATTAAAGATGATGAGCATTTTTTCATATGTCTGAAGGCCGCGCGCCTGTCTTCTTCAGAGAAGTTTCTCTTCCAATCCCTTCCCCAGACTGTGATGGGAACCCTTGTTTTTTTCTTGCTGATGCGTTTGAGTTCTCTGTGGATTCTGGTTATTAAACCTTTGTCAGAGATATACCCTGCAAATATCTTCTCCCATTCTGAGGGCTGTTTGTTTGCTTTACTTACTGTGTTCTTGGCTGTGCAGAAGCTTTTTAGTTTGATCAAGTCCCAGTAGTGTATTTTTGAAGCTGCTTCAATTGCCCGGGGGGTTCTCCTCATAAAATACTCGCCCAGACCGATTTCTTCAAGGGTTTTCCCTGCACTCTCCTCTAGTATTTTTATAGTTTCATGTCTTAAGTTTAAATCTTTAATCCAATGAGAGTCTATCTTAGTTAATAGTGAAAGGTGTGGGTCCAATTTCAGTCTTCTGCAGGTTGCCAGCCAGTTCACCCAGCACCATTTGTTAAATAGGGAATCTTTTCCCCACTGAATGTTTTTAATTGGCTTGTCAAAGATCAAATAGTGGTAAGTAGCTGGATTCATCTCTTGGTTCTCTATTCTGTTCCAGATATCTACTTCTCTGTTTTTGTGCCAGTACCATGCTTTTTTGATCACTATCGATTTGTAGTAAAGTCTGAGGTCTGGTAGTATGATTCCTCCTGTTTTGTTTTTATTTTTGAGTAATGTCTTGGCTATTCGAGGATTTTTCTGATTCCATATAAAACGAAGTATTATTTTTTCAAGATCTTTAAAATATGACAGTGGAGCTTTAATAGGGAGTGCGTTGAAATTATGTATTGCTTTGGGTAGTATGGACATTTTGATAATGTCAATTCTTCCCAGCCATGAGCATGGTATGTTTTTCCATTTGTTAATATTTTCAGCTATTTCTTTTCTTAGAGTTTCCTAGTTCTGTTTATAGAGATCTTTCACGTCTTTTGTTAGGTAAATTCCCAAATATTTCATCTTCTTTGGCACTACTGTGAATGGGATAGACAAACTATCAGAACCTCTGGGACACCGCAAAGGCAGTTCTAAGAGGGAAATTTATAGCACTGCAAGCCTTCCTCAAGAGAACGGAAAGAGAGGAAGTTAACAACTTAATCTCAAGCAACTGGAAAAGGAAGAACATTCCAACCCCAAACCCAGTAGAAGAAAAGAAATAACCAAAATTAGAGCAGAATTAAATGAAATTGAAAACAAAAGAATAATACAACAGATCAATAAATCAAAAAGCTGGTTTTTTGAAAAGGTCAACAAAATAGATAAACCTCTGGCCAACCTAATCAGAAAAACAAGAGTAAAATCTCTAATACCATCAATCAGAAACAACAAAGACGAAATAACAACAGACTTGTCAGAAATCCAAAAAATCCTTAATGAATATTACAAGAAACTTTATTCTCAGAAATATGAAAATCTGAAGGAAATTGACCGATGCTTGGAAGCACGCCACCTTCCAAAACTTAGCCATAATCAAGTGGAAATGTTGAACAGACCCATAACAAGTTCAGAAATAGCATCAACTATACAAAACCTCCCTAAAAAGAAAAGCCTGGGACCAGATGGCTTTACGTCCGAATTCTACCAAACCTTTAAAGAGGAATTAGTACCTATATTCCTCAACCTGTTCCAAAATGTAGAAAAAGAAGGAAGACTACCCAACACGTTCTATGAAGCAAACATCACCCTGATCCCCAAACCAGGAAAAGACCCAACAAGAAAAGAAAATTATAGACTGATATCACTAATGAATATAGATGCAAAAATATTCAACAAGATCCTAACAAACAGAATCCAGCAACACATCAAACAAATTATACATCATGACCAAGTTGGTTTTATCACAGGGTCTCAAGGCTGGTTCAATATACATAAATCTATAAATTTAATTCAGCACATAAACAAATTAAAAAACAAAGATCATCTGATTCTCTCAATTGATGCAGAAAAAGCTTTTGATAATATCCAGCATCCCTTCATGATCAGAACACTGAAGAAAATTGGTCTAGAAGGGACTTTTCTTAAACTGATAGAGGCTATCTACAGCAAACCCACAGCCAATATCATATTGAATGGAGTTAAATTGGAATCATTTCCACTCAGATCAGGAACCAGACAAGGCTGCCCATTGTCTCCATTGCTTTTCAACATTGTAATGGAAGTTTTAGCCACCGCAATTAGGGAAGAAAAGGCGATCAAGGGTATCCATATAGGGTCAGAAGAGATCAAACTTTAGCTCTTCGCAGATGATATGATTGTGTACCTGGAAAACACTAGGGACTCTACTACAAAACTCCTAGAAGTGATCTAGGAATACAGCAGCGTCTCAGGTTACAAAATCAACATCCATAAATCGGTAGCCTTTATATACACCAACAACAGTCAAGTCCTCTCTTACTTTTTGTAAGTTGTTTCCATATCCTGTAATTTTTGTATCTTTTCAGTTCCCAAAGTGAAATACAATCAGTATTTCCTGAGACTTCTCCTCAGATTTGCCCTTCAGTCTTTCCGATGTCTCCGTGCTTTTCCCTCAGTTCATTCCCTTCCCATCTGAGTGACTACTTTTACTGAAATTTTGCTATGATGACTTCTTGTTGACTTTGTTTGTCTGAAAACGCATTTTTATCTTCAGGAATATTTTGTTGGCAGGTATTTTCCCTCTGCCGGTACTGCCTCCTGGTCTCCACTGTTTCTAAAGTGCTGTTAGATGCTGTTCTCAGTCTTTCTCCTTCATTTTTTTATTAATATTAAATCATAACTGTGTACATTAATGCAATCATGGGGCACCATACACTGGTTTTATAAACAGACACATTTTCATCACACTGGTCAACATAGCCTTCCTGGCATTTTCTTAGTTATTGTGTTAAGACAATTATATTCTACATTTACTGAGTTTTCATGTACCCTTGTAAGATGCATAGCAGGTGTAATCCCACCAATCACCCTCCCTCCACCCAAACTCCCCCCTCCCATCCTTCCCTCTCCCCCTTCCCCATATTCTTAGGTTATAACTAGGTTATAGCTTTCATATGAAAGCCATAAATTAGTTTCATAGTAGGGCTGAGTACATTGGATACTTTTTCTTCCATTCTTGAGATACTTTACTAAGAAGAATATGTTCCACCTTCATCCATGTAAACATGAAAGAGGTAAAGTCTCCATCTTTCTTTAAGGCTGTGTAATATTCTATGGTCAGTCTTTCTCCTTTAAAATGAACATGCACTTTCAATCTCTTATCCCAAGATTGTCTCTTTGTGTTTTCATTTTAGCAATTTGGTTGTGGAATATAAACTATGGCTTTATTTGTATTTTCCTTCTTTGTATTACTACTTTTCACTTCTGAGACATAGTACCTTTCATCAAATTGGAAAAATTCTCAGCTCTTATCTCAATGATTATTGCTTCTGTCTTCTTGCTCTGATTTCCCTGAAAGATACCGATCATACATTTTACATTTTTTTGTGTTTTCCCCCATGTTCTATATATCTTAAATTTTACTTTTGGATTTTTCTGTCATTGTTGCAATATGGATTTTATCCTCTGACTAATTTACCAATTGAATCACTGATCTTTAGGGATAATCAACTGTTATCTTGCACCTTTAGTTTTTATATTCAGTTCTAGAAATGTCTGTCGCTTATTTTTAAATGTTTCCAGCTCTCTGATAGGATTATCTACCTTGACATACAAATTTTTGCACGTACTAATGAAATCATTAATCTTTGTCTTATAACACTAATACCTCAATTTCTGCAGGTCTATTTTCATTGTATTTCATTTTCTCCTTTGCTGTTTTGTTATTTGATTTTATCTTTTGATATGTTCATTTGTTGTGAGCGAATGACATATATTTGAATGAAAAACTATAGATATCAACTGAAGTTCTGAGTACGTATTACGGTATACTGGAGATTTACTTTTCATCTCTAAATCAGTTATTCTGTATTTAACCTGATTTAAAACAGTCCATAAGTTATTTAAGACAATTTACTCGTATCACAGGTGCAGTCTTTTAGGGCTGCCAATTACCAGTCTGGAGTGTTTACCATGGGTCTAAAATTTAAATTTTTTCTTTTTCTTTCCTTTGACCCATTCTCCACTCACTGTTACTCACTTCAAACTCTACCATGCCCCATAAAATGGGGAAAACTTCTGCTCAGCCTCTTTAGAAAATTGCTCTTATTCAGCAAGTGATTTAAGGAGGAAAAAATAACTCAATATATGACTCTATTTTTTCATATTACATGGCTAGATACTTTGCAACAACTTTTGCTGCAAAGTCTAATGCTGATTATTTATGAGATCTTTGCCACCCAACTATCTGGTTGGGAACTCTCTTAACATCTCCAAGCTTTCTTTTCTTTTCTTTAATTTTTTTTTCTTTTTTTTTCAGATGGGGTCTCACTCTGTCACCTAGGCTGGAGAACAGTGGCACTGCATAGCTCACTACAGCCTCCTGGGCTCAAGAAATCCTTCTACCTCAGCCTCTCTTGTACTTGTACCTGGGTCTATGGATATGTGCTACCGTGTCTGACTAATTTTTTAAATATGTTTTGGTAGAGACAGTGTTTCCTATGTTGTCCAGGGTGATCTCAAACTCCTGACCTCAAACAATCCTCCGACCTAAACCTTTCAAATAGCTAGAATTACAGGTGCAAGCTGCAATGCACAGTTCTAAGCTTTAAGTATTTTTTTCCAGGATTTCACACTGCTCTTAATTAAATGATGCACCTACAATAAGCTAGTCAGCCACCAATATTAGAAATGGTGGGCTTAAAAAAAAAAAGAAAGAAAAAAACTATAGACTTTTGCTTTTGATCTGAGTAATACTGAAACCCACCATCAAGTTAAAAGATAGTGGTAATGTTATGCAAATTAACATTTTAAAAATATCCTTATTATCCCTTTGGAAATACATAGAGGGATAGATTTTAAAGCTATTGTAATAATTCAGATAAGAGGTTATTTTGATCTGATCCAATGTGTTAATATTAGAGGTTGTAACAACTGGTCAAATTCATATATAATTTGAAGTTAGAGTTAAAAGGAATTGCTGATATAATGGATGAAGGATGCAATAAAAGAAAAAATGAAATATGACCTCATGTTTGCTCTTTACAAAGGTAGGGAAATCTGGAAGAGGCAGTATCATGGGTCAAAATCAAAAGCTTAGTCTGGAAGACATTAAGTTAAATATGCCTATTACGAATCCTAGGAAATGAGTTTAGAATGAAAAGAGAAGTGGTCCAAGGGCTGAAATCTGGTCTTTCTGAAACTCAGATTTTATACTGACACAAATGTTGAAGGAAGCAAACTGATGTAATAGAAAGAATTATAGAAGAGTGCAACATCCAGGAGATAAAATGAAGGTGTCAGTGCAGAAGGTAATGATTAAATGTGTCAAATTTGGCTATGTGTTTACTGCTCAAGATAATCATTTGGAAATGAGACATTTTAAAGAATGTTCATTGGTGGCTAAAATTTCAAAATAAATGGTAAGAAAGTCAAACTTACATTGACACTGTCAAAACGTAAGATGGGGCAAAAGGCTTGTTTTGCTTAATGTTCTTTATATCCCTGTACTTTTGGAAGAATTGAATATTTTCATTTTAGAGTTTAAAAAATTATATTTCTGGGCAGCGCCTGTGGCTCAAAGGAGTAGGGCGCTGGCCCCATATGCCAGAGGTGGAGGGTTCAAGCCCAGCTCTGGCCAAAAAAAAAAAAAAAAAAAAAAAAAATTAAAGAAGATTGTATTTCCAACATTTTTCTGAAAGCTAATACATATGTGAAGTTTAGCAACAGGTTCTCTGTAACTCATACCATGAAAGCGATAGAGCATATTGCTGACACAATGCATATTAACTGCATGTGATTTCATAATGTTATGATTACTTGACAGAGATTTAATTTAGGCTAATGATTGAACATGGCCAGTACCCTCAACTATAAACTCTCTTTTCTTTTGCACCAACAAATACATACATAAAAAATAATGACACAAAGTTGACAGTTTGAGAGTAGGCTAAATTTTGTCCATTTAGCCATGTAGTAATGGTGAATATTTGTCAACTTTTTATGTTATTATAGTACTGGCAGAAAGTAAGAAGAGGAAATAGGTATAAGAAATGAGTATGGGTATATTGGGACATCTGTACTAATTATTAACCTGCAAATTGCAGGTCAGGGTTTGGGTAATCTTTAATTCAAATCTAGTATTAAACATTTGTAAGTTTCTTGAGTTAGTGCAAATCAATAATTTCTCTGATATATAAGTAAAAATAGAAGAGTAATACCAAGCTTTGAGATAGTCTATTCAAATACATATAAAATGAAGAACTATTTCTTTAAAGCAATGCACATTAGCACTAGGTTTCTGGTCATATTGTTTTTAGCTTTAAAATAAAAAGCATTTAGAAAATCCTATAAAATGTTGGGATGACACATTTTCATGATGGATCTACTGTGATATTTTTTAAAAATTAAGAAAAACAGAAGATTTGAAACTTTTTTTCAGATCTTAAGGTTTGATTACATTCTCATTATTCCCAAAATCTCTTTCAATTTCGTGACCAATTCCATTTGCCCTCCTTATATCCTTCTACCAAAGGCTTTATATCTACAACAGGAAACAGGTTCAAGTAGTAAATTTAATTCAGAAAAAGAACATTAAGATAACCTATTATTTCTTGTACAATATCAATTATGAATAATTGTTACATGCTGGTTTCAAAGTGATAATAGAAAAATCTTTTCCTTTTCTTTGAAGTTTTACTGTCTTCAATTTATCTTTTGCCTGACACTTAATATATTTAAGATGTGCATCTCAGCATAGGGGAAAGTCTGTACAATCAAATTAAACTGTGTCAGTCATGGTGAATAGACCCATATATTATTATATAGACATTTTCCATGGAATATTAATTTATAAATATGCTAAAAAATAGCTTAAATAAAAGGTAAAAGGACATAATGCAATTTTGAAATTTTCCGTAAAAAAGGAATAAGTTTTTTAAATTGTCTGAAGTAACTTCATTTTATGTTCAATTATTAAAAACACTGGCTTGTAAAGTTATAATTTAGAAATATTTTTATAAAGCTAGACCTCCTATTTGATCCTGCAATCCCATTACTAGGCATCTACCCAGAAGGAAAAAAATCCTTTTATCATAAGGACACTTGTACTAGACTGTTTATTGCAGCTCAATTTATAATCGCCAAAATGTGGAAACAGCCTAAATTCCCACCAACCCAGGAATGAATTAACAAGCTGTGGTATATGTATACCATGGAATACTATTCAGCTATTAAAAAAAAAAGGAGACTTTATATCCTTCATATTAACATGAATGGAAGTGGAAGACATTATTCTTAGTAAAGCATCACAAGAATGGAGAAGCATGAATCCTATGTACTCAATTTTGATATGAGGACAATTAATGACAATTAAGGTCATGGAGGGGAAGGAAAAGAAGAGAGAGGGAAGGAGGGAGAGGGGTGGGGCCTTGGTGTGTGCCACACCTTCTGGGGGCAAGAAATGATTGCCAGAGGGACTTTACCTAACAAATGCAATCAGTGTAACCCGGCTTGTACCCTCAATGAATCCCCAACAATAAAAAAAAATGAAAAAAAAAATATATATTTTTTTATAGTGGTATGTGATCTACAGATATAATATAATCAATATTTATTATTATAATATACCTAAAGTACATGTACTTATAGCATTTTTTAAAACACAAAGTATTCAGGTGAAATTAGTTCAAAATATCAATTTTACATACTGCATATATAAACTTAAATCCTAGTTAGCATCTAGTTCTATCTACTTACAATTGAGAAATGCTGCATACAACATTCCTTGAAATGAGAACTTGGTTGAATGTTTCCAGCAGTAGGCAGCACAACCAGGTTAACAGCCACTGGACTCTCATTAGAAAGAAAAACAATATTAATTAATAGTAAGAGAAAAAAAAATTAGCTTAACATCTAACATTTTTTAGATTTATGTGCTTTAGTAAACTATATGTCTCTGTGCTAAATTTACTTATCTTGCCAAAAATAGAGGAATTTTGAGGATCAAATGAAATAATTTCAAAGTTCATAATAAACTGAAGATTATTTGCACCATTAGCATTAATTTTGGTTCATTTTAAATTTTCTTTATTATTAATTTGGAATATCCTTCTTGTGACATCCACCAATGGCTTTAGATCTACTTGTGGATTAAAGAAATCTACTCCCTTTTATGTTCTCCCTCCTATGTAGAGCATCCCCAAATGCTGTAATTTAGCCAGTTTATTAGTCATTTTCCTCCTGAAAAACTACTGATTCCTTTGAACAATTATTTAAGTGATACTGTGATTCAATTCACATTTTGTCGTCATAGTCATTTTTTATGAGTTGTAAAGCTTTTTGCTTGGTTTTGTTTGTTAGTTTTAGCAATGCATAGCCAGAATACAGGCATATAAGTTATTATATTCTGAAAATTTTTTTATCAAATGTGAACTAATACTACACTAACTTGGTTTCCTTAAAAGACAACATATCTTACTAAACTTGTAATATACCTGGTAGACACAAAACCATGAGTGCACAGAAAATCATGAGAGCCCTTTGAAAAAACCAATCATCCACTTATTCATGATCCTGACCCAGGTATCTAGAGGTTCTTGTCCACATTAACATTCCAGACCTTATTAGTTCAATGAAGAATTTATTTACACAAATGTACTTGTAACTTCAATATTAGAAACAGGCAATTTTATGCTGTGTCTTTTTGCTGTAGTTCTCCAATCATCACTTGGTTAGCTAAATTTCATCTCAAATAGCGCCATCAAAGAGAGCTCATGGAATATATACCCTGAGTTCAAATTTCTTTCTTTTTTTTTTTACCATTTTTGGCCAGGGCTGGGTTTGAACCCGCCACCTCCAGCATATGGCGCCGCCCCCTACCCCTTTGAGCCACAGGCACCACCCAAAATTTCTTTCTTTTTTTTTTTTTGTTAATTTTAAGGGCAGATTGTCTACCTCTGATATTTTTGGTTCATACATCTCTATCTGCAACACAGCATATACATTCAATGTGTACGTTCAATTCTTCTTTTACTTCTGGATACTTTAAATTTATATTAAATTCCATTTGCTCTGTGTTTTAGTAATTTCTTCAACAACATTTATTAGGTATCTATTTTAGGCATCTATTATGTGTCTAGTATTATTCTAACTCCTGGAAATACACACTAATCAAAAGTCTGTCCTTACTAAGCTTACATTATGATTAGAAAAGATAAAAAGAAAAAAAATAGTATATATATATATGTAACAAGTAAATTATACAGGATATTTTAAAGTGATGAAATTTATGGAAAACTAATTTGAACATAAAATATAATACAGAATAAAATGTTTAAGTGATCAGGGCTGCTTTTTTCTGTTTTACTTAAAGGTGTGTCAGAAAATATCACTATGACAAATGATGGAGAGAAAATAATCCAAATAATAACTAAATTAAAATGAACTTATTAAATAAAATATCCCATGAAAATGCCAGGGAGCTATGAACATTCCTGTCTTTAATTAGGGAGGAACCAGGAGAGAGACATCAGCGGAACACAAGGGACCAAGAGGAAGAGAAAGAGTAGGCGGCATATCATTATTAATTATAATTTAATTATAATTAAAATGTGATTTTCTCTGCCTTGGCAGGCAAGATTTTAGAGAGCAAACACTGGATGAGATTCCAGTAACACAGCTATTGAACTAATAATAGACATGAAAAAATGGAGGTGAATTATTCTATGGTGGTAGTGGTGAAAGTGAAAGTAGTATAGATTGAACATATACTTTGAAGATAAAATCTGTAGGAATTAGTCATGAACATGATGCAAGGTGTTTTTTCTTTTTTTTTTTTGTGTGTGTGTGTGTGTGTGTGTGGTTTTTTGCTGGGACTAGATTTGAACCCGCCACCTCCGGCATATGGAACCGGCACCCTACTCCTTGAGCCACAGGCGCCGCTCATGATGCAAGGTGTTAAATAAAAGAAAGCATCAAAGATAATTCTAATATCTGACCTTGGCAGGTAAAGGAATGCACATGTTCACAGGTGGAAAATACATGGATAGGCATAGGTTTTAGGGAGAAAACAGATTTTGAGGTTATCTCCAAATGCCTATTAGATATCCAAGTTTTGGGTATTTTATTCTTAAGTTTAGGAAAAGTTATCATCTAGCACATAAAGCTGGTTTGTAAATTTCTTCAATATTCAAAGATAAGGAAAAACTCTGTGATTGTATGTTGTACATACTTATTGTGTGTATACAGCATATATGTTAAGTATGTATGCATTCAAGCTGCAAGATGTTTTCTTTTAGTCACCTACCATTATATTCTATTTTTCCCATTTAACAGATATTTATGGAATTATTATATCTTGAAATATATTCTTATTCTTTTTTTTTTTTTGAGACAGAGCCTCAAGCTGTCGCCTTGGGTAGAGTGCTGTGGCATCATAGCTCACAGCAACCTCCAACTCCTGGGCTCAAGCGATTCTCCTGCCTCTGCCTCCCAAGTAGCTGGGACTACAGGAGCCCTCCACAACGCCCAGCTATTTTTTGGTTGCAGCCATCATTGTTTGGCGGGCTCCAGGCTGGATTCGAACCCACCAGCTCAGGTGTATGTGGCTGGCACCTTAGCTGCTTGAGCCACAGGCGCTGAGTCGAAACATATTCTTATTTTTGAATTAATAAGAATGAAAACAAATGTTTAAAGAATGTAAGTACTTGGCATAAATCAGAGTTTCAGTATACGGCAGTTAGCAAATGACCATACTTTATATACAGTAAAAATTTAGGATAAATTTTCTCTTGTTTTAGACTAGAAAACTTATTTTTTGTTTTTATCATTTTTCTACAGATTTTTTTCATTGATATAATATCATTTCTGCTCTTCAGAAGTAGGTGAGAAATTCAAATGTTTCACCTCATTGACAGAATTAATATTGTTTGTTCTAGCAAAGAATAGCACTTTTCATCAAAAATTATTGGCTCGCAACTGATCAATATAACAATTTCTGTTATTATCAAATATATTAGTGATACCTCTCATTTATTAACATACACTTTCATCATTCAATAGTTCATTTAGTTCCTCCTATGAGAAAAAATTTGGGCACAGCTGTTGCTGACTCACATCTTCGTTCTGCCAAATTATTATATCTTACTTCTAATAATAGTCCTTGAAATGTTGAAATGTTAAATTTCTCCATGAAGATAAAATCATTTGCACAATATATCAACTTAATCAAATTCCCTAGAAACAAATTCTCTATACCTTTGATTGTGCTACTTATTTAATTAGAAAAAAATCATCATATTCTGGAAGATTCATTTTCTCCAGAAGGTCTTTCTAAACCTACCAGTTTGTCCTTATTCTGAGCCTTATTCTGAGCTCTCAAATCCATTAGTAAATGTTTTTGCATCCAAATATTACAATAGTTTATTAAAATATTATGTTTATGTGCATGTCTTTCAAATTAGACTATAAAATAGATAGGATGCATCATCTTTATAATTAATAAGCTATGTAATGTCTGTACTTTCACATTCTATAAAGATTTGTTGACACAAACTAAAGTAACAGATATTGTCCTATACACTGCAATTAAATAATTAGTACAAAATCTTACTTTTCGTTTAATATTTTTCAACTTTACTAACTTATTGCATAAACCATTTGATTTAAAAGGTCTGGTCAGCTCTTTGATGTAAATAAATAATGTAAATAAAATGCTAAATTTTATTCTTGTATTGTTGCCCTTTGTTTGTTTTTAATATGCTGCGAATTCAAAGTATATAAATCCTCTAATATCTATAAGATATCTTTTCATATTATATTTTATGCGAAGCTTCTCTGATATTCTTCAGATTTCTACAAGAAATATAAAAATTTTCTAAAACATCTTAGTAGATATTATGTAATAAAGCTTTATCTACAATAATTGTAAGAAAACATGGTTATCAACATCGTTGGTTTTTCCATATATCTTAAATCAACTTTTAATTAAAAAAAATTTAAACTTTTTAATTCTATTATTTTTATAGAATTATTTGTTTATTTTGGATAGAGTTATCTTGCTATATCACATATTTGCTGATAATATCAATACAAGGTTCCCCCATTCAGGTCTGGATAAAGACCACATTTTCCAGGCCTAAGAAAATAGATTTTTTCCTCTCCAAAATGCATTCTCTGAATATAAGTAAGATAGGAGAAAAGCCATTTTTCCAGAATTTCATGTAAGCTAGGCTCCTTCTGGACTTCCTGCCACTTTTTTGCAGAGCTGGAGGAACTGCAATCATTGATTTACACCCTCATTCAGTCACCAATCCACATAGAAGTCTGTCAAATCCTGTCCAAGTATAATTCCCAAAACAGTATAAAGCCCCTAGACAAAAGACCCTGAGGGACCTCCCACTTGGGTTCCCCTCCTTTTCTTCCTTCTATTCCATTCTATCTATGACATCCTATTTTATCCTATATTATCCTATTTTATCACTGAACCCTGTGGTCCATGAGTTCATTCTTCAAATCTCCGAGACCGGGAATTTACTGCAGAAAGGAATTCCAGCAACAATATGAATGTAAAGTTGAATTACTTAAAGAAACCCAAAATTGAGTAGAACATTTAAATATAGTACTTAAACACAACATTCTATTATCTATTCAGTGGGTTGTATATACATATCAAATCACCACTCTGACTAAAATCCCCTAATTATAAACTGAAAATGCCTTATGTCATTGTGATTGTTTGTGCCAGAAAGAAATATCACATGGGCTTATTTCAAACTTACTCTAAAAGAAGACTGGTGTAGAAAAAATACTAAAGTGAAGAGCATGAGCTTCATAGTCAGTTATGCTGCATTCTGAATCTGGCTCTAGCATTTATAAGTTGTTTTCTTGAGCAAGTTACTATTCTGCAAAATGGGGTTATTTATCACTTGCCTAGAAGTATATAATGGATAACATTTAAGTTAATATTTGTAAAGCACAGGCTTGCCTATAAGCAATGTTAAATATATACCATAGTTGTTACTATGATTATTCTTTATTCAAATTCTGTTACTCATTTTTCACCATGGTTTTTAGCAAGACAGAATTAAAAAAATATCTCATAGCTAATTAGTTTTTCAATAGCAAATTGCGTGAAATCGTTGCCTTGGCACATGGAGAAATAGTTTGTGTTCTGTCTATGGAAAAGAAGCCATACTCAGTAAAATAATTTAAGATTTATTCTGAGCCAAATTTGAGGACCATGACCTGAAGCCACACCCAAGAAGCCTTGAGCAAGTGGACTTGTAGTGGTGGGGTTATAGTTTGCTTTTATACATTTTAGAAAGACAGGAATTACAGTTGCAGTTATATCAAGACATGGAAAATATATATTGGTTTGGCCCCAAAAGGTGGCACATTTAGAAGTGCCGGGCGGGGGGAGGAAGGGAGGGAGTACAGGTGATAGGTGGGTTTAAAGATTCTTTAGCTGACTATTGACTGAAAGAGTTAGGCTGTATCTAAAAGACCAAGAATCAGGCCAGGCATAGCGACTCACACCTGTAATCCTAGCATTCTGGTAGACCCAGCTGGGTGGATTGCCTGGGCTCAGGTGTTGGAGACCAGCCTGAGCAAGAGTGAGATCCTATTTCTACTAAAAATAGAAAAACTAGCCGGGTGTTATGGTGGGCACCTGTAGTCTCAGGTATTCAGGAGGCTGAGGCAAGGGGATTCCTTTTTTTTTTTTTTTTTGTCCCAATTCAGATTTATTTATGAACATTATATTCTTCCCACAAAACCACTGAAGTTCCACCCTTATCCCAATGGCCTCCTTGGGGCATTCTTAAAGAATTCTTGATGGACTTGTTCCAAATGAGAGTTCTCCCCTAGCAGGACAGGCTGATCTTCAGCTATTTCTTAGGGTTATAATGTGTGATGTTTTAGCAAGTGTTTGGGATCTACAGGTAGTAAACCTTATGTCAAGGATTCTGAAGTGGGGTTTGGCAGGCTTTAGTAGTGGAGGCAGAGGGAAGAAACTCCCTGGGCCCCTTTCCTAGGGAGTGGCTGCCATTTTAAAATCCCTTTGTGGTAAACCAGCATTACTGGCCCCAGTATCTCTCTCTTATCTCCCTCCGTTTTTATTTTTATTTTTATTTATTTATTTTTATTTTTTTGATTCCTTGAGCCCAAGAGTTTGAGGTTGCTGCTGTGAGCTAAGAGGCCAGAGCACTTTAGCCTGGGGCAACAGAGAAAGACTGTCTCAAATAAATATCAGGAGTAGTTGAAAAGGAATGCTTAATATAAATGGGTTTGTTAATTAGAGACAAAGTACCACACTGGCTTAAGTGGTTTGTTGTGCATATTGAGGACCTGCAGGGGGTCTTCCATAGCCTTAGGCCTGTTAGTGAGTCACGGAGGACTTCTCTAAGAAGGGGAAGGGCAGGATGAGGCAGGTCTGATCACCTTTCTCATGGCCAGCAACTCAGTATTAAGGATCCACTTGGTCAGTCAGTCAGTCACTGAAAGGGAAACTTAAGATTTTATTTTAGTCCACACTGGTAGCTGGTGTCTGGAAATCCAGGCTGAATGTCCTCTTACAGGTACCCCAAATATGGTAGAAAAGCAACAGATGGATCCTGTTCTGACTACTAGTGTGTGTTCAACCTGGCGCACTAAAGAAACTCAGACATAGAAAAATTCTAACTTGTAATTTGAGTAGAAAGATTCCTGTTGGTGACTTTGTGGATTTTTGGTAAGGCTAGTTTGAGAGTACCCAAAAAGCTAGGGACGTCTTGGGTTCGGGAGTCCCAATTCCCTGAACCCAGTTGATCTGATTACTCCTCTGATTGACTATTCCTCTGAGCTAGAAAGTTCAACGCCGGCCTGGTGGTAAATGAAAGCAAAAGTAAGTAGAAACTGAAAATAAAACTGGAGCATCACAGGCAGTGTGAATAGAAAGTAAAAGTGACTACACAAGTTTCAGGGTAACAAAGAGAGGTTTTATGTAGGAGAGAAAAAAGAGAAAGTTTAGAGCACTCCCAAAGAGAGTTGGAAGTGGGTGCTCTCATGGAGGAGAAAGGGTGACAGTGCCCACGGTGCAAAAGCCCTGCCAGGTAAAAATGCTCTCTGCTTGAAATTGAGTGGTCTTTCATTGGCCTCCCTGTGCCTCCAGAGATTATTGCCCTGATGGTCATTGATTGTGTCTTTCTACTGGTCCTTGGTGACCTAGTTTACTTCAGACTCCCAGGGCTCAGCAGGACAGGTTTTCCTCCCATCCCCCCTGAAGCCCCTTTCTTAGTGTCCCTTTCCAGGGATCAGAGCTGTAACTGCAGAGCCCTACCTGAGTGCAAAGCAGGAAAAAAGTCCTTTCTTATTTTCTTCTGCTTTTTGTGTTAGTTCAGTCTGTAGGCTGCAGACTAAATACCAATGTTAGACTAATTCATAAAACGTAATTATGTATTTATTACAGTCCTGGAGGATAGGAAGGCCAATATCAAAGTGTTAGGTCTGGTGGAGAGTAAACAGGAGGCAAGGAAGTGACTAAGGAGGGAGAATGGAATCTAATTGTAGCTAGGAACCAAATTGCTGTTAGGCATTGTTTCCTGGTGGGAACATATCCAGTGAGGAGTTCCTTAGAGCTCTTTACCATCTAAGTAGCAGAGCATGGGTGGAGCTTTTGTGAAGCATTGTGTAAACTGTTATGTAACCTGTTATGTAATCTGTTATAAAACCCCAACCAGCCAGTCACCCCCAAAGGTGGGAAACAACCAATCCTGCTAGGAGAAAGGCAGAACAAACTAATGGGCATATAATATGCTCAGGCTGTGGAATCTTTCTTCACTCCTGGACACAAACCCTTTGTTTCTCTCTTTCTCCAGAATGTATTTTCAAATTGATGGAGCTTCTTTCTTTCCTTTTACTTCATATAGCTTCTTTCTTTTTCCTGTAAGAAATTCTTTGCGTGGTATGCTCTGTATCTGTGATCACTCCGTCACTGACTCCACTCAGTAGCAGCACTCATTCTTGATGCTGGAAGTGGGTGACCAGGGAATATCCAGACAGACCTACTCAAAGCACCAGCAGATGTGGTGTCAGGCGAGGCCTGTCTGCTTTGTACGTAGTAATTTACTCCTATGTCCTCTCTGGTAGAAGGGAAAACTGGGAAGGAGCACCAAGAAAGGGCCTTCAAAGGGAGCTGGAGGAAAACCTGGCCTGCTGAACCAGGTTAGAAGTGCTCTAAACTTTCTCTTTGTTTTTCCTACATGAAACCTCTTTGTTCCCCTGAAACTTGTGCAGTTTACTATTACTTTCTCTTCACACTGCCTGTTCTGCTCCAGTTTTATTTTCAGTTTCCGCTCACTTTTGCGTTCATTTACTACCACGTCTGTGTTGAATTTTCTAGCTCAGAGGAGTAATCAAACCGGATCAGATGCCCCCTACCAGACCCCACACAGAGACAAGACAACTCCTTTCAACCTTTTTATAAATTCTATTTATGAGTTTTAATTTAGAAAATATTTTTAAATAAATATATCTGGTAAAATTGCCACTGTTCTACCTCTCTCTCCTTCCATCACCTGAGTCCAGTGGCTTTATCCATGTGCCTGCTTTGATAATTTCGCTATAAATGAATAAAATTTTTCTTTTATTTTTGGCAAATTTAAAACTTGCATATGCATTACATTAAACTGAGCAATACATCGTTTGAATAAATTTTTCTTTGTAATTGAAATATTTCTAGTGTATTCATTTGAAATGTTCTACAGTATTGCATTGTGAAACTATGCACAGTTTATCAATTCTCCTTTGGTTGGGCATTTATATGTAATTCATTTACTTTTGTTTGCTATTTCAAAAAATGGCGTCAGGGCTGGACTGGCCAGGTCTCTGCCCTGGCTTATCTATTGTCCGGAGGAGGACCTCTGTGATATATTGCTCAGGAATAATTACCCTTAGGTGCCTGAGGGCTATTCACCTTAACAGAAGGGAGAGAGAGAGAAACAGTCTTAGTAAGAGAGGGAATCTTAGAAGGGCCTGGGGCAGAGGCCCTGGGAGCAGGAGAAGCCAGAGAGTCACCATGAGAGAGTCTGTGAATGAATGAGTATACCCACTTCCCAACTGACTTCTGCAGCTTCTTATACACATGATCCCATCCCGTGGCTATTTACACCACAGGTGTAGAGACTGCCAATCACTGATGTTCTCACCTTGCAGTCTTGCGAGCTCGAGCCAAATGAATCCCTTCACCAAGCCCTTCTCACCCAGGTGTTATATTACCAAGCTGTTACAGGTGTTTCTTACAATTCCAGAGTGTTCCAGGCTTAGTACTTGCTACTCTTTCCCCTGAAGCTATACAGTCTGCTGCAAAATGGTGTGGATTTTTTTTTTTCTTTTTAGTACACCTGTGGGTATACAGAATATATGTGGACTATAAACAGAGTCGCTGAGCCTTGCGGAATTAGTAATTTTAATATTGTGAAGTATTGGAAAGTTTCTTTGGGAAGTGCCAGTAGCACTCTCATGAGCAGTGAATAAAAACACCCATAACAAATTTTAAAATTTTGCATCATATTTGGTTTTCAAAAGAGATATTTGTCCTTTTTTCATTTACGCAGATCTGATACTGAGGAAAAAACTATTAATGATGAATCCATATATTTATTTGTTTGTTTTTTAAGAGAAAGGGTCTTATTCTATCACCCATGCTCTAGTGCATTGGACAGATGATAGCTCACTGAAATAGAACTCCTGGGTTCAAGTGATCCTTCTGCCTCAGCCTCCTGAATTTCTTGGACTTCTCACCACCATTCTCAGCTACATTTTTTATATTTGGTAGAGATAGGGGTCTCACTATACAGCTCAATCTGGTGTTAAACTCTTGGCCTCAAGCAATCTTAACAGTTAAGCCTCTGAAAATGCTGGGATTATAGGCATGAGCCACCATGATGTGACCTATGAGTAATGAAGTCATTTAACCTGTAACATTGACATCAGAAGTGAAAGAAAAAGAATAACTACTACAGTGTTGACCATATTTGGAATTTGGATTTGACATTTCTTTAGAATAAAGACTGGAAATGGTGGCTAGCTCTCTGTAAATATTTAGAGTTCAACCTAAAAAGAAGGAACCACTTTGTAAAACTTAGAAAGGAGCAAAGAAAAAAGTAGAATTAATCATATTTAGTTTCAATGACTGTCTACCAGGTGACTTGGGAGATCCTATACCTTTTCAACCTGAAAGAAAACGATGGTAGGGATTGGAGAAAGAAGCCATTTAAAATTTAGGTCTGCCTCAAAACAAGAAAGAATCAAACTTAAGGCTCACATGTGTTTAGTAAAATCTATAAACTTTAGAGAAAAGTTAAAGAGTATAGCAAATACTGTTTAAGCCAACCCAAAATTTGTTGACTTAAACACAATTAAAAAATTATTGCACATGAGTATACAGGTTGGCAGGAGTTATGCTAATCTTACCTGGCTTAATTGACTTTGGCTGTGTTTTTATGGTCCTCCTAGATTATCTGTGGCAGGCAGGACAGTCTAGGAGGAACAAATATATCTGGTTGTTGACTGACTCCAGTTTTGGGTTGACCAATACATAGAATATTGACCAATATAATATAGACTTACATAGTATAGAACATGTGGTAAAATGTGGTGTTCTATGGCTTTATTTAACTTGATGCATGAACACCTTCAAGGTGATTGATTGTGTCTTAGTGAATGCTACTATGACAAAAATGCCATAGATTGAGTGGCCTCAACAATCAAACATTTATTTCTTATAGTTCTGGAGTGGAGATATCTAAGATCAAGGTGTCAGTACACCTAGTGTCCAGTGAGAGTTCACTTTCTGGAATGTAGACAAGTACCTCCTTGCTGTATACTCACATGGCTTAGAGAGAGATCATCTCTTGTCTCCTTTTATGAGGGTTCTACCCCCATGACCTAATTACCTCCTAATATTCCACCTGAAAATAACATCATATTGTAGATTAGGGCTTCACCAAATGGATTGTAGAAGGACACAAACATTTAGTTACTAACATATTATTATTCTCACATTATGGAAAGCAAAAGTAAACATCAAGATGTTATATAATTTTTTATTTTCTTGGGAGCACTCATCCATGGCTAGTTAGAATATTACCAAATACAACATTATACTTCCCCCTGTTGAAATATGTCTATAGGTCTGATTCTAAATTCCATACTCTTTCTGACTATGCTCTATTCTAGTCCACTGGTCTACATATTATTACTATCCTATGGCAATATCACTCTATCTTAATTTCTACAGTATTATTAAACCACCACCACCATTCTTTTCCTTGTAATGTGCCTTTACAATTCTTTGTCTTGGGATTATCTACATAAATTTAGGAAGCACTAAGTCAAATTGCACTTTAACCTTATACAAAACAATGAAATAAGTAAAAGTGACTAATAAAACTTAGAATACAATACAATCTTTATGAATATTTTACAAATAAAAGTATTGAACATAAAGGTTTTCCTTAAATAGTGAAGTATTTACAGACATGAGTACTATGATCTTATCTTAGGCTGGAAACATATTGAAACAAATTATTTACCAGAATTAATCAATCTTAGTTCTCTTAGGTATATTTGCATATTTCATAGTTCTATATGGTGATGTTGATTTCAGAAAAATTTCTAATAATTTCAAAGTTAATCTTGTGCCTGAATGTAATTGAATAGGAAATAATATCTATAGAGAAAATTATCTCTATTCCTTTAAAGGTATGACAAAATGTAGTTGTCCCTTACTGTGTGGTATTCAATTCCAGACCATTATCATGCCCTCACAGTATCTATAGACTATCCAGTATGTCTGTTTGTTGCATTTTGAGTTTTTGATGTATTTTGAGAATGTGTGCATATACATACATACATATAAATGCTTATGTGAGTGTGTGTATATGCAGTAGAAATATGAATGTTTTGGTACAAACAGCAAATATTTAGGACTCCATTCATTTGGATTTTTTGTCTCTTGTTTTAGAGACAGGTCTTGTTCTGTCATACAGGCTGGAGTGCAATGGTGCTATCAGGCCTCTCTAACACTTCAGACTACTTCAAACTGTCCTTCTGCTTCAGCCTTCTAAGCAGCTGGAACTATAGGCCTGAGCCACTGCACCTGGCTGTATTCTTTCCTTTCTTCTATGCAGTTTAACATACAGAGTTGGCATCACAGATCTGAGGTTCTCAAAAAAACAAAACAAAAATCATCAAGTACCTCATTTAGGAAAAAAATTTTGTTGGTGTCTGTTTTTCTGCAAGGAGAAGTAGGCAATTTTGCAACTATCTAATCTTCAGTCAAGAGGAAATAGGGTTTATTTGCATATTACCATGCACAGAGTTGAGAATTTGGATATGCAAGTTGAACGCTCCATATTCTGGCCTTGTTTGGGGGTTTTCAAGGGCTTAATTGTCCTGAATGATTTTAAAAGTTGGAAAAGATTGGAGAGTTTTGTTTTTAAACATCAATAAATGAATAAACAATAAAACTTGCTTATTAGCGTATGAGTTCATCAGGTAGAATTATTAAAAGCATAAGGCTTGAATTAAGTGAATGGGGAGGATTTAAGTTGCATTATTTTTATCATTCTAGGCTTATTTATATTTCTGGATAATTTTAATGTTCCCTTCCTTTATTTACTCTTTTGCCCTATGAATCAATTTACATGTATCAGTGCATTTTTATATAAAAAATGTTATACCAATGAAAGAAAATAAATTAAGCTGAAACAAGAAAGTTTAAGTGTGTGAAATCCTATATCAAAATTTGAAGACAACTTTGTAAGTGAAAGTATATTATTGAACAAAGGTCAAGAAATCAAAATAATCTACATGGAGATGGTCACGTGAATCATGTCCCTGCAAAATTCATATTTTAAAGGTCTAAGCCCTAGTACCTTGTCCTGTGACTAGGTTTGAAGATGGTGTCTTTAGGGAGGTGACTAAGTTCAAAGGAGGCAATCAAAGTAGACGCTGACTCAATGTTACTGCTGTTCTTATGGAGGAAGAACACACAAAAAGAAAAATCAGGGATGTGCATGCACAGAGCAAAGAGCACTGAGCGTGCAAGAAGGTGCCATGGCAGACCACAAGAGAGGTCAGGAGAGATCAAACCGGCCAACACCTTCACCTTGGAATTCCCTCCTCTAGAATGGTGAGAAAATAAATCTTATTGTTTAAGTTACCTATTTTGAGTATTTTGTATGGCAAGCTTAGAAAACTAATACAGGTGGCATATTTCTTTTTAATTAGACAAAAAAAAAAGTGCTGGTTATAAGAAGGTGAAAAACAAAAGCCTTGATAAAATAGATTTTTAATTCTTCCTAAAAAGAAAAAGTTCATTTGAGCATTAAATGTCTATTCCAGACCTGTGAATATGCATTACCAAAATGTTGACAACATAAAATAATTTTAAAAAAGGAAAAGACTACAAGAAATAACAGGAGCTGAATTAAACTTTGCTCTATCTATTCCCATTTTACATACATACATTTAATGTATAAACACTCCACAGTAATTTATTTTTTGAATATTTGATCTTAGAGAAAAATATTCAATGATTTTATGCAAGACTTTAGTATAAGTATACCAGTATGAGTACGTTTTTAATGAATACCATTAAAAATAGAGAAATATCATAATTGGATCAATTATCGAATGATTCCTGAGTCCAAGAATGTTCTCATTGTTTATAAAAGGCAAAAAAAGTTGTATACATCTCAGTACAGAGGATATCACAGCACTAACTCAAAAGTCCATGGAAGATTAGAAAAGGAACCATGCTTTAGGAAGATACATTTTAGCTACCATCTAAAGGATAAATCATAATTCCAGATGCTTGAGATGATATAGATGATAGTCTAGATTTTGGACTAGTGAATTTAAATAATTACTGGTACATTGTCTAAAAGGATATTATTATTTAAGTCAACTTATGCTACCAGACATTGGTGGGAAACTAGCCCATTCCTAAGAAGATATAGTTATGGTATGTTATCATAAGGGCTGAGTATTTGATCTCCCATTTACCCAATTTCCTACATAGGCTATGACTTTTGTCTAGTCCTCCAAGCTACAATTTTCAGACTTTATAAATGTTTTTAAATATACTGTGTATTAGGTTTAGTTAGTGAAAGTACTCTAACAACATTAAGTAAATAATCAGTTATGTTGGGAGTGAGACAATACAGTGTTGAGAAGTGACTTGAGTATAGTTAAAATAGGGCCTAGGAAATTTTTAAAATGGTTTTGATAAGTCCAATTGATTAGCCAAAGTTGGGTATGAAAAAGAAAATGAGTATCTGCTGTTAGAAACACCACAAAAGGTAGACTCATCTAAGCTGCTTAGATGTGAGAACAAGGTGGGGGTGGGGGCGGTGTAGAGTTACGACCCTTGGTAACTAAGAGGAATGTACTTCCTCTAACAGGGGAATTAATTGGGAAACTAAACGTAGATGGGGAAATTACATTCATGCTTCTAAGACATATACATGCTGAATTATTGGCAGATTATTAAGGTGATAAAATTATACAAAGGAAATCCAAGAAATGCTGATTCTAACATGCTTGATTTTTAAACAAGTCTTTCCTCTTTGTACCACTTTCTTCACAAGTTACAACTCTGATCCAAGTACCATCAAGTCTCACCAAAGATTACAGTATTAATTCACCTGCAATCCTGGCATCTGCCTTTATCCCACACAGTCTATTCTTAATGTAGTATTCAGAGTGATTCCGTTAAGTATGAATCAAATAGTGTTTCTTCTGTCCTTGAAGCCTTCCAGTTCTTCTTACAATGGTCCAAACTCCTGTATGTTTTACTACCTATATTTTCCGATGACTTGTCCTTTTTCTCTTTCCCTAATTCTGTCTCAGTTACTGGGCACTCTGTCTAAACTTGGGCACAATTCTCTGACAGTTTCTGTGATTTTTTCCATCTTTGTTTTCTCCTTACAATGCACTTATATTTTCTAATATGCCAAATATTTAACTCACTGTGTTTATTCTTATTTGTTACTAGAATTGAACTTCTTAAGAGAGGCAATTTTGTATTCTTGCTAGTTTGTATCTTAACATCATCCCTGAGGAGTTGATAAATATCTGTGGTGTGAGTGAGATGTGTTTTTGTTGTTCAGTGAGCAAAGAACTATATTTAATGTGTTATTTCAAATAAATGAATAAATCATAGCATGGAACAAGAACAAACAAAATAGCATTTTTTGGGAGAAAAAGTAGCAGAATTAAAAACTCAAAGAATGCTGTGAGCATGTTTTATGTATGGTTTTATCCAAAATTTATTTATGGTTTTATCTATAGTTCTGTTTCAGTCCTGTGATGGGCTAATATCTGAATAATGACTCCAATAAAAACATCTTAAAATATTGGAGAAACAGTTCAAGAAAACTCCTAAAACTTCTTCAAAGCACTGAATGCTGGCATCGTAGGAAAACATTATCAGAGCAAATACAAAGGGAACCCAGAATAGGAAAGGGAATACTAAAGTAGTTCTTGAAGATGTTTCACAAATCACATGAATTAAGATTTGTGTTGACAGCACCTTAGACATGTGCACTAAGGTTGATAATGGTCAGAATGACTCGTGTGCTGCAGAATTCAACGCTACGACACACTCACAATAAAAATAGGACTGTGTCTCACGTAGCCTGTAAGTGTACACAACTATTATGCATTCATAATCGATAAAGAAAATAAAAATAAAAGAATAAGAACTGAAAAGAGTGCCTACTTTGCATTTAACAGTGACTCAGAAATAAATTCATTCCATGCTCATCTTCAGAGGGTTTGATGAAAGATTGCCTTGATGCCAATCATTGTGCAGGGAATGAAAACAAAATCAATATTTGATACTTTTTATCTACCTGGTGCTTACTTCATGGATATGCACTTCAAATTCACATTACTTATATTCATTAATTAAACTCAAATGATGTATTTCACTTACCCAGTAAAAAAGATCAAGTACATGCATCTGGCTAACAGAGGAGAGAGCAAAAGAGAATATGAGAGTAGAGAAAATGTAAGGACAGATAATAGGTGAGAATTTTTAGAATTCTGTGTAGATACTATAAATATGATCTCTGTGTTTGGGCTGTTTATTATTTACTGAGTTGCTCTAACTTCTATGTCTTTTCAATAAACATAGTGGAATACATGTATTTTTTTCTAAAACTCAAATTGAAATTCAGTATTATAAAAATGTATTTGATTTTTTAATATTTTATATTTATTTCTCTTTTCCACATACAAATTTGATTCTTAATAATATTGACTGAAAGAGAATTATTAATTTACTTCATATGTCTATCTCTCCTTGTCATTCTACTCACACATGCATATGTGTGTCATATTTCAATATAACCACATTAATATAAGTTGAATAATAAAATGACTACATTCATTTTAAAAATTATTTGCAAATATTTTAAACTGTTGGTCCTATGACACTGGGAATAGATTTTAAAAAACTGTTTAGTTTAAAGGTATTTATTTTAATTTTTCGTAGGAAGAACATGCCATTAAGTTTAAATATAGTTAGGTAGGTTTCAATTCATTATTTTCTCTTTTAGTTATTACTTTATTTATTTTTACCTTTGAATATTGTGAAGTATATTCATGATTTCAAAGTTAAAAATGCAATTCATAGAATTCTTACATCAGCCTCTTTGTCTCATTTCAGTTTTTCAGATAACAAGAAAAAAAGCAATATATCATTTTATGTTTTTGCCATTGTGTCCATTAGATTGATTATTTATAAGTAGGATTTCTAGATTAAAAAGTTAACTGCGTATGTTAAATATTGAAAATATTTCTTCATAGAAGTATAAAATTTTGCATTCACATCAGCAATATTTGAGAATGTGTATTTTTGTTGTTGTTTATTTTTTAGTACTGACAACAGAACATACATACGTATTGTCAGACATTTCATTTGATGCTAATTGGCAAGTGGAAATATTTTTTCAGCATATTATTTTCTTTCATTGTAAATGAAGGTTAAGGGTATTTTGATATATTTAAGGGCCATATTTATTTTCTTCCTGTGAAAATGTTGTATAAATTTTATTAATTTTTCTGTTAATTATTGGCCATTTTCTTCTCAAGTTTTGGAATATTAAACAGAAGTATAAAGAAATAATCTTTAGGCAAAACACATGTAATTTCAGATAGAAATCTGAGATGAAAGAGAGAAAAGAAGACCAAAGACAGGGGTTTATTCCTGGATAAACGCGGTAGACACTGTCAGTTCACAAGTAATAATGACAAAGGTTCAGGGGCTTAAAGAAAATTATATAATTTAAAACATGAAAATTGAAAAAAGGTGAATGTTAAATGCATTTATACCTACCTAAAGCACGTGGTGCTATCATTGTAAAAAACAAATTACATGTATACATTAAAACACTAATAATGCTTTACATAAAATTTAGATTAACCATTACACAAACAGAAAGTGCATAATGGCCAACTTAGTTCAAGAAAGATAACAATAATAAATCCAAAAAGACAATAATAATTAGACTTCAGATTTCTCAACAATAACAAGAGAAACGAGAAATGTGTAAAACAATATGTTTAAATTAGAACTTAAAATAATTGTCGACTTAACATTGGCTTCCTTATTAAGCAGCCTTCTGAAATTAAAGGTTAGAGGATATTGATACAAGTGAAAACTGAAAATATTTACCACCCAAATCCTTTCATCAAAAGAAATTCTAAAGTTTGCACTTCACAACAAAATAAAATTATCCCAGCCAAAGTTTGAGGTAAAGAAGGAAGAAATCAGTAAATGCAAATATTTACATATAAAACAGAAATCAGACTACTTTCTTGGCATTTAAAATTCAAGACAGAACTATAACGTAGTTATAGTTTGCAAACCAAAGCACTTTAAAATTCTATCTAAATACGTTCACGTTGATAAATATAACATTTAAACTAAATACATGAAATGACTTTAAGATGTAAAATAGTAACAAAATACTAATAAATGTATTGGCAAATTTACAATAGTCCAGTATAAAAAATAAAATTAAAGAAGCAAAAATAATATTGACAAGTAACTTTAATTCTAAGAAATTTAATAAGCTAAAGGAAAAAGTATGTGATGATGGTGGGTGGATTTGTAAGAAATAAACTAGTCTTCAATAGCACATAAATAAATAATGCACAAGCAATAAATATGACAAATAACATAGCTCAGGTTATAGAGCTATATCAATACATTAAATTTGTAAATACACATCCATAACCTGTGAATATATATTAAATATAATAACACATAATTTACGTTATACACTTTTATTTCAAATTTCATAACTGTTTCAACAAGACTTATTTTTCCTTTGTTAAACTTTTACCCTGTTTCAAACCCCTACCTTGTCACTCAGTTTTATAAATCAGTTAAAAAGTTGCCATCAACGAGCATTTTAGATTTTGTTGCTAATACATTGTGCTGTTCTGAGAAACAGTTTACAGTTAAAATGTGTGTTTCAGGTTTAGTTTTAGTTTGAAGTGTTTTCTGTTTTTGCTTTTTATTTCTTTGTTTTTGGAGGCAGGTCTTGCTCTGTTGCAGAGGGCTTGTGGTAGTTCACGGCAACCTCAAACTCCTGGACTCACGTAATCCTCCCACCAAATAAGTGGGAGCACAGACATGCACCACCATGTTGAGCTAATTCTTCTCTCTTTTTAATTTTTTTTTTAACAGGTCACTTTGTCACCCTCGGTAAAGTGCCTTGGTGTCATAACTCACAGCAACCTCAACGCTTGGGCTCCAGCAATTCTCTTGCCTCAACTTCCCAGGGTAGCTGGGACTTCAGGTTGACTGACAGGCTCTCACCACAACACCTGGCTATTTTTAGAGATGGAATCTCGCTCTTGCTCAGGCTGGTCTCAAACCTGTGAGCTCAGGTCATCCACCCTCCTCAGCCTCCCAGAGTGCTAGGATTACAGGTGTGAGACACTGAGCCTGGCCAATTTTTCTATCTTTGGTAGAGGAGGAAGTCCGGCTATGTTGATCAGACTGGTCTTGCTTGGAACACTGACCTCGGCTTCTCCTTCTTCTCATATTTGTTTTTAGTTGAATACTCCTTTCTTTACTTGAATTTTTCAAATATGTTTGATACTTGTCAAAGATAAATTAAGCAGATTCTCAACAAATGTGTTAAAAAACATTGGGCATACGCAAAGGCAATTTACCTTTTTCTCAAAGAATATCTACTCTTTTAAAACCTGATTTATATTATCAATTGAATGACTCCATAATGCCTTTCTAAACTTCATTTTCTGTCTCTTCATAGCAAATTCATTATTAAAATTTTCCATGTTCAGGGCAGTGCCTGTGGCTCAAACGAGTAGGGCACCGGCCCCAAAAGCCGGAGGTGGTCTGTTCAAACCTGGCCCCAGCCAAAAACTGCAAACAAAAAAAATTTCCATGTTCACTAATCCTCATGGCATCATGAATCAATGTAAATTCTAATCCCATATTCATAATTAAAAGCATTCACATTTTATTAAATTGAATAATAATGAAAAACAGGCTTTAACACACTTTAAGCATACACATTAGTACTGGCAAATGATACGTGCATGAAATAGGTGATTACATGAGAAATCACTTCAAGAATTTCTATCATTGTAAAAGAAAAGAAAAAAAAATAATAGTTTAGAAGCAGACCTTGCCACCTCACTTTTAGCATAATCCACATAATGGTTTCTATTAAGTTATGATAAAATCATTTTATATCATAAAAGTATAATCTGACATTCTTTCCTACTTTTTAATCTTCTTTTTCAAAAACAAGGCTAAGATTGACTCTAGTAGTAATTTGAGTAATTTGAGTAATTGACAATAGTAATTTATCTCTTCAATATCAAAAGATAGCTTTTTTGGTGTAGTGAGAACAAAAAAATCCCATAGGTAATAATTCAATCTCTCTTGTGAACTGTTAACAAAAGAGTATCCACTTACACTCTGCCTCCCAAAGGCAATAACTAGGCTTTATTTTCAAAGGTTTTGAACACTGCGTAAAGATATTAGAAAATTCATTTATGTATGTATATGATAGTTGGCTATGCATATCCGTGGGTTCCTAATTTGTGGAATCTACCAACTGTTCATCAAAAATATTGGGAAAATACCCCTGAAAAACAATACAATAATAAAAAAATCAAATTAAAAAATAATATAACAGCTATTTATATGGCACATGCTTAGTATTGATTATTATAAGTGATTCAGACAGGATGTAAAGTGTGGGAGGATTTGCATAGGTTGTATGCAAGCCCTATGCTATTTTATATAAGGGACTGGAGTATCCACAGATTTTGGATCTGTGGAGGCATTAGAAACAATCTCCCACAGAGACTGAGGGACAGCTATAAACAAATACCAAATACAGAAAAGGGCATACCTTAGAGATATTGCAAGTTCGATTCCAGACTACCACAATGAATGTTGTGAAATAGTAAGTTATGTATATATACATGTATACATTGTATTCATGCACTGGTTTCCCAGGGCATATAAACTTATGTCTACATTACACTATAATCCATTAAGTGAGCAATAGCATTATGTCTAAGAAAAATACAGACTTCTAATTAAAAATATTTTATTACTAAAAAATATTATCCATCATCTGAGCCTTCAGGGAGCTATAATCTTTTTGCAGGTGGCAGGTTATGCCTTGATATTAATGGTGGCTAACTGATTAGGGTAGTGACGGCTGAAGATTGGGGGGGCTGTGACAAATTCCTAAAATAAGGCAGAAATCAAGTTTGCTACCTAGATTGACTCACTCTTTCAGAAAAGACTTCTATATAGTGTGTGATGCTGTTTGATGACATTTTACCCATAGTAGAAGTTCTTTCAATATTGGGGCTTGTCCTCTGAAACACTAACACTAGTTTACTAACTAAGTTTATGTAACATTTTTAATCCTCCGTTGTCATTTGAGCAATGTTCAGAGAATATTCACCAGTTGTAGACTCCATATCAGGAGCCCACTTTCCTTGCTCATTCATAAGAAGCAACTCTTCATCCATTAAAACTTATTATGAGATTTTGACAATGCATTAACATCATCACGTTTCACATCTAACTTTAGTTCTCTTGTGATTTCTATCATGTCTGCAGTTACTTCCTCCAGCTGAAGATTAAGTCCCCTCAAAGGAGGGTTTGAATTAATATTGATATTTTGGCCTCTTCCTATGAATCATGAACAAGTGGCACCTTGAAGAGTGACTCCTTTCCAGATTTTCAATTTACTTTGTCCGGATCAGTCAGAGGAATTAATATCAATGGCATCTATAGCTTTATAATAGATTTGAAATTTGAAATTATCCCTTGACTCATGGGCCAAAGAATAGATACTATGATCTCAAACATGAAAACATTAATCTCCTTGTACATCTCCATCAGAGTTCTTGGGTGACTAGATGCATTTTCAATGAGCAGGAAAATTTAAAAAAAAAAAAAAAATTTTTTTTTTAGCAGGTCTCAATAGTGGGCTCAAAATGTTTATTAAATCATGGTGATTATTAAGGGCCCTAAGATTTTTGAAATGGTATAAAGTCACCAGCTTCCTTAAACCCTAACAACAGAGTCAGCCTATCCTTTGAAGCTTTCAATCTTCTCTTATCTAGGCTGGGTGTGGTGGCTCACACCTGTAATCCTAGCACTCTGGGAGGCCAAAGCAGGAGGATCCTTTGAGCTCAGGAGTTCAAGACAAGCCTGAGCAAGAGCAAGACTTATCTCTACAAAAAATGAAAATAATAATAATTCAAGACAAACCTGAGCAAGAGCAAGACTCATCTCTACAAAAAATGAAAATAATAATAATAAGGGTGCTGGGGGAAAACAAAATTAATTTACTCAAATGTCCTACAGTTTGAAGTAAAATCAGTTGGATTAATTTCTCTTCAAGGAAGAAATACGTGGAGCAAAAAATGAACAAATTTATTCAAAAAAAGTATGCTAGTTTATAGCTATATCAGAGGGAGAATATTCAGAAGACTGACTCATTTAAACAGGTTAGGGCAGCGGTTCTCAACCTGTGGGTCGCGACCGCTTTGGGGGTCGAATCACCCTTTCATAGGGGTCACCTGAATACATCTGCATATCAGGTTATTTACATTACAATTCGTAACAGTAGCAAAATTATAGTTATTAAGTAGTAATGAAAATAATTTTATGGTTGAAGGTCACCACAACATGAGGAACTGTATTAAAGGGTCGTGGCATTAGAAAAGTTGAAAACCACTGTGTTAGGGGATAATGCCTAAAAAATTTCCCAAACATAATGTATCACCATGATCTCATATTGTAGCACAAAAAGTTCATCTTGAGCTTCTCCTTAGGGCTATACAGTTTACTGAAAAGATAAATAGTTTTTTTATATAAACATAAGTCAGACCTACTTTACCTATACATGATGACAATCCCATTCAAATCTCTTATAATAGTCCATATAGCATTTTTATTATACTAAAATGTCCTCAGTGATTTCCCGGACTGTTTTCAGGTATCTAAGCTTATTAAGGGATTTTTGCCTATTAAAACAAAACAAAACAAAACCCTTTTTCTTATTGGAGGTTAACAAACATAAGCATGTATTTAGACTATTCACAGACCTAGGTGTGCTGAATATAAATATATTCAAATTACAGAGGATATAAGAGGCAAAGACTGAGTCCACATTCTTCTTGACTTATCCCGTGCTCTGCGGCTTTGAGGATCATATTTAATTCACCAGATTCTGTCCTAGGCCTCCCTTTTGCTGTGCAGGCCTTGACTGACATCTTCCAATATGCTACCCCCTGTTTTCATGGATAATTTCCTGGTAACCACCAAATAACTCTGGCTGATAACTCCAAAATGCATCTCCAAAGTCCACACTTCTTCACAGACTTTCAGCCCTCCACACCCGTGTGTTGCATATACATAATATTTTTCCTGCCACTCCCACATCTGTATCTTCTCTCGTCCCTGCCTTCCATGAGCACCCCAGTCCTCATTCATTCCATGACTGATGGTTCCGTGAAGGGCACCCCCACTGTGTTTTCTTAGACTCTACATTCGTCTATTTAGCATCCTTTCATCACAGCACCGTGTATAAGAACTATATTCCAAGACCAGACTATACCTTTCTGGGCTAGTTAATTTGTAAATATAATCACAACCGATCTATAAGCATGCCTTTCATACATCAACTGATCCATCCTCAGTCTATTGCCCCAACGGCCTCCTTATTTATCCCTTACGTACAAAGCCAATATATCCCCTGCTCTAAATCATCCTAGGAGAAGGTTTCAGACAAATAGAGACCACTCCTATACTGCACAAAGCCCCTTGGAATTATTTAAATTAGCCAAAGTTAACCTGTTTCTTTTGCCCTGCTCTGCCTTGCCCATAGAAAACTCAACAAAGGCTCTGGCCAGGGCTTTCTGTCCATTCCTGCTTCTGCCCAGCCCAAACCTGGTGCTTTACCGTGTGACCCTGAATGGCATACCGGGGACTCTCTTCTCAGGAAATGTAAGAAATAAAAATCTGTTTAATTGAGTTGTGCCATATATCCCTACATCATATCCATTGAGTACAACTCAGCTGCTACCTAACAAATGCAAACAATGTAACCCAATCATATGCACACTTATATTAATCCAAAAGAAAAAAAATCTGTTTGCAATGGCATGAGTTTCTCCACATTGTTGCTTAGCATCTCCATAAATTAAAATGCCCTGGGTGCATGTGTGGTATATCCGCTAAATTATCCTATGTAAATGGAGCATGCTCCTTCCTGTCTTCTTGGTTTCCACTCTTCTTTCACCCACCGCTCCATCTCTTGACTGAATTAAAATAAGAAATTGCTAACTTTCTTGCCTCTGTATTTCATTCCTCAAACAGCAGGCAGAGTAGTGGCTTTAGCACCTGCAAGGTCACAATATGTTAAAATCTGCCAGTCGTCCCTCATATCTTAAATGATAAAGTCAAAACTCCACACATGACCAAGAAGAACCTCTGTCACCCCTGCCTTTGTCCTGCCTCACTCAGGGCCAGGCTTCTGCGTTCACCCCAAGGCCGTATGAAAAACCATACGCTGTTCTAGCGGCTCTGTGTTCTGTTTCACTTTGAAGGTTTGCTATACATGTTTAAAATCTGCCTAAAATAATCTATTACAACTCACCTAGTCGACTCTTGGGTATCATTGAAACCTCAGAATTCTGGGTGGAATGCTCATTTGCAATCTTTGCAATGTTTTGACTTAAAATTCCTTAAAACTTTCTTAAACATCATGCTTGTATATGAAATCACTACTTGTCTGTATTTGCTATTAGGCAGTAAGCAACTTGTGGTCAGGCATTTTGTCTTAACACACCACTGGGCATCTAAAGTGGTGCTTCACGCATACTTAACATTCCACCACATTCCAGGAAACTAAGGGATTTTAATGTTTCCTCCTTGAAATTGATCAGGATTATTTTTAAATGACACTCTTCTATAGAAATATATTTTGTTCTCTTTTAATAAAAATGTTATCACGTATCTATGAATACATTGGCCTGTTCTTGTATGTTTTATTTTGTATGGGTAGAATTGGGGTTGTTGAGAAACACAATTTTTGTTCCCCTTTAATTACTTGTAATAGCCAATCTGATTCCAGTAGTAATTACATTTTCTAAGCTTTCTTTTCCTGCATAAAGTTCTGATTATTAATCAACACCCATGTTAAGGATTAAAAAATTTACATGTGACGAGATTTAGCAACTCAGTTCGGATGAAACCTAACAAAAGTTATGTGTGTTTATATGTTACTAATTGCCACTTACCTTATCTGTGATCTTTCCTAATCCTTGATTTATACTTATTTTCTGTTGTTTCAAGTTCCGTAGGGACAAGGCTCAGTGTTTAATTAATCCAAGAAGCACATTTGCATTTCATTTGTAGACAGTTGATTCTTTTTAGCATGAATTAACTTTCTCCAAAGAATTCATTTTTCAAACAAATATTTAAATAATGTATATCTAAATATTAATAATTGTCATTTAAATATTTAAATGTCCATTTTATAAATTTAAATGCAGATTAGTTTTTACTTAAAATGGGTGAAACTCTGGGGCACAGGCCCTGGGGGTGTTATTTTTCATGCTGCAAAAGTTCACAACTTGTGGAGAGATAGCTGTGTAAAAGGAAATGTTCGATACTGTCTAACAATGTATTATAATGATTCAGTGTGAAGACTTTTGGAACACAGAGGGAAGGATGACCTAACTCTACCAGTGAGGTTTCATCAAACAGTCATCGTTATTCCTTATTTCTAGAATATTTTTTCAACTCATTCCACAGTCTAAGATAGGGAAGTTTGATAAAAATGGTTATCAGTAGGCTGTGTCTCTTCTTTCCCAAAGCTCCCGCAGCCTTTTGTCCTCACTATCTTCTGGCTTGAGAAATCGTATTAGCTTTTCCTACACAGGAGTTGGCTGTGCTCATGTGACTAAATCTGTCAACCCAACAGAATCTTAAATACAGCAATACGTGAGGGAGGCACATGGTATGACATGCTAGTTTTAAAAGGAATTTATTAATAGTCTTTTATTCTTTAAGAATATCACGGCCTGGGCGGCGCCTGTGGCTCAGTGAGTAGGGCGCCGGCCCCATATGCCGAGGGTGGCGGGTTCAAACCCAGCCCTGGCCAAACTGCAACAACAAAAAAAAATAGCTGGGTGCTGTGGCGGGCACCTGTAGTCCCAGCTACTCGGGAGGCTGAGGCAAGAGAATCGCTTAAGCCCAGGAGCTGGAGGTTGCTGTGAGCTGTGTGAGGCCACGGCACTCTACCGAGGGCCATAAAGTGAGACGCTGTCTCTACAAAAAAAAAAAAAAAAAAGAATATCACGGCCTCACTAGCAAAACCAAAGTGTTTCCATGCATATTAAAAATTTACTCCATTTGTGGAGGTTTCTAAAATCCTTGTAGCTCAGACTTCTTTTAACAATAGTAGGCTTTGGAAATGATTTTCTTTAAAGATTTTATCATTTAGAATTTTCTAAGGTGATAACATTTGATATATTTCTATTTACTCTATAGCCTGGTAGGAAGACAGTCATAGAAATAAATAAATATATATATATATATAATTTAAATTTCAGATTCATGTGAGGGTCCAGATGATTAGGTTACATTGTTTGCATTTGTTAGGTAAAGTCCAAGTTACAGTTGAGCCCTTCACCCAGGAGGTGTGTCCTGCACCTCCACAGTGTCCCCGGTAGAGCTTACGAAGCCCCCCTCCTCCGCTAACCCCAGGGAGACTAGCCCACATTACTGAGTCCCAAAGCTGTTATTCTTTTACTTGAGATGTTACATTAGGTTAATTTATGATCTTTCCCTCTTTTTAATGTAAGCACTTCAGGCTATGAAGTATCCCCTCAGCGCTGCTTTCTATGTAGCCCAGAGATTTTTGAAAGCTTGTTTCCCCCTTGGTCATTACATTCTTTGGAAGAATGTTTATAGTTCTGTCTTAATTTCATCATGGACAGGTTGCTCCTTTGTCTCTGAAGCTGCTTTTAGTCTTTCACACTAGAAGTTTTCCTCTGTGTGCCGCTATTTTATGGTTCTTCTCACACTAAAGCAAGGGACACGGGGCACTGAATGGGAGCCCTGAGTGAGGAGAGGTTTGGTTAATTGACTGTGGGCTGCAACGTGAGGGAGACTGATTGGGCTGTTCCGATTGGGGGCCATTGATGCCATTATCTTTGTATCTTTATACTTTTGCCCAAATCTCCAGAGATAAATTTTCTAGACTCCTCCTAGAGAATGTTACTCACCTTGTTATGGGTGAAGGGCAGAAAATATGCTGGGGGTGTGTGTGTCGATATTTAGTAAATAAAATTTCTCTCAACTTCTCTGTTTTACTATCATAACTCCTCCTTGTACAAGGTATAGGTGTCTTTAATAAAGGAATCTTCTGGTTTTTTCCTCCTTCACAGAATATATCTCTTCTACTAAAGTCCAAGCATAAATTTGAGGAAAAGGTAAATGACCTTCCAGTCCAGAGAAAAGGAGAAAATCTGGGGGTAGGAAAGGGGAATTCTAACTGATTTGTGAGCAGACTTTTCACCAATATTCTGTTTTGGTCATTTATTCAGTTGTGAGATTTAGGCTGCTTCTCAATGTTCCCAATTGCTGCATTCAATTTGATCTTGTCTGCCAAGTCAATGGTACTTATTTTTCTTGGGCTTTCCAGTTTTTAAAATGTGTTTTCTCTCCTATTTTCATCCTTCTCTTGGTCTTTGTGTGGATAGAAATATATCAAATGCTTCACTTTTGTTAGAGTGAGAGGTCAAATAGACTGGAATAAAATGTATATATTAAAACTGCTACTTTTCTTTTGAATTGTAAACAATCTTCTTTAGATACAATTTTTTAATTAGTCAAATGGACCAAATATTAGTTTTAGCAACGTGATTTGAAAGAATGGTAAACTGAATAACAGCAGGTAAGAACCAAAATGATTGGCAAATAATAATTGTATTTGAGAAGGGAGGCTGAAGAAGGGGCTTCAAGGGGATGGGAGGAAAGCCTGGTGTGCTGAGCAATGACCTCTGGAGGGTCCATAGGAACAGTCACCATTCAGCAACTCTGCCAAAAAAGGAAATGGGGAGCTGTGGGTATGAGGTAACCTAGAGAACAAATGAACAAACGAAAAGACAGTAATCCATGACCAATAGAAAAGGCAATAATGCCTGGAGGCACCTCTGCTCTGTGTTGGGTCTCCCTGGGCCTCACCCTCTCTTTCATGAGGGACCCACTTCTACTTTTTGGAAGTGCTCTTTGTCCTTAAATGACACATAGGCTGAGACTCGCGCAGGTGGCTTTTACTCTCTTCATGCTGCCTGGGCTGCTCCAGTTTTATTTTCAGTTTCCACTCACTTTTGCTTTCAACTTTCTAGCTCAGCTAAGTAATCCAATCAGGTCAACTGGGTTCAGGGAACTGGGGCCCTCAACCCTCAACAGCATTAGTCTCCTGTGTCTGATACAACAAATTGCCACAAAGTGAGCAGCTTAAAATGACCAAACCTATTGTTTAGGAGCTTAAAACTCCTGTTTAGCAGGTTAAAACGACCTACTCATTATTCTAGAAGACCACTTCCAAAACTGAGGTGTTGGCAGGAATATACTCTCCCTAGAAGTTCTGAGGAATAATCTGTTGCATGCCTCTCATGGGGTGTCTCTTGCTTGCTGATAATCCTTGGCATTTCCTGGCTTGTAGCTGCATCATTGAGATCTCTGCCTCCATCTTTCCAGTGCCTTCTCCTTTGTTTCATTTTTAAATTATTTTTATTCTCTTATTTCTGTATCCAAACATTCATAGGTTTCAGACATTTGGATGCATCCGTATCTTTAGATGGAATTCATCATTCAATCCACTATGGTAGCATTATTTTGAAAATAATTAAGTTATTTTCTCTCAATTTTGGTCTCTTTAAAAAACAACAGGACACAAAATTAGACACTTTATAAATAAAATGTGCTTATTGCATTACATGCCATGAATATAGCATATTAAATTTTGGCAAATACTTACAAAATCCTATTGTAAAAGAGATGAACAAAAAAGGATGGACAAACTGTGCTACAAAACTAAACCACCTGTCCACTCATGCCTCACAAAACGAGAGTCACACCAGACCAGCATCGTGAGGGTAGAGATATTCACTGTGTGTGCAATGAAGCCAAACCTGATGTGAGGAATGGAAGAGGCACAAGGCTGCCCTGTGAGAAACGTCCCCGGGGGCAGACCACCAGGACGCCACGTCAGACCAGACTAATCAAAACAGCTTCCAAAAATGTGAAAAATAAGCGCCAGCCCCGTGTGATTTCCTCAGACACAATAATATTAATGCCTATATAGTACTATTAGAAAACAATTTTATTTGACCCATGACTGTGTAGCTTTGCTTCTTTTTTTAAAATATGAAACAAGCCACAGTGAAACATAAATGTAACACATTAGACTGCTGTAATCTAGAGAAGGTCGTAAAGAAAGAACAGAACAGATTTGATGCTTCTTATGAACCTGAAGGAAATATTGTCAGCCTCCAGTTTTAAGCTCTCATTTTTTTTTATTTCTTTCAGTATTATCTATGTTTTCTCATATTATATAATTTATTAGCTATTTTACATAGAAATATAATGTTTCAGAAAATAAGATGTAAAATTGAATATATATGTGACAAATTAAAAATGCTAATATTTCTTTACGGCAGCTAAGATTTGTTGATTCAAAAAGCGATTACAATTCTAATTAAATTTATTACCACACTGTTCTAGAGTAGCAAAATCTATTTTTTTATAATACTGACATTTATATCGATGTCTGTTAGCTTCATTACAGTTAAGCTGTTAACAGACCATCAACTCTAGGTTGTCTTTTTAGGTAACTTACCATGTCTGGTTTGTGTAGTTTGTCAATTTCACTAGTAAAAGACCATGTGCTTCCAGTGAATAAGATTGCTGAGTGGATAATCTAATTCAGTCATTAAAATAAGACCCGGACTACAATTAACATAGATCTTTCCCTTTATAATGACCAACTCAGCTTGACTTTGATGAAGCATATTGGTTAGGAATTTACCCAAAAGCTATTAAGAGAAATCTAATCAAATGAACAACTTCCAACACATTGAGTTATTTTTCTTTTTCGTAGAAGTTATGCAGGTGGAGGCAGCCTGGAGACGTCTTCTAGTTTTCTCTTTGGCAGAAAGCAAGATGTGCAGAATCAAGCAGAAAGGGTACATGAGACCTGAGTCGGTTTTCCCCTTAAAGAAATTTCTGAGTGTTATACAGATACTTCTTTTTATATTATATTGCTAACAAAATAACACAACTTGCCACACAGCTAACCCATCGGCAAGCAAGTTTAAGTGGTGAGCAGGGTAACGTGTCCACAGAGATAAACACGTCTTAATCCCAAGATTTGTGGAATCTGCTACTTCATCTGGCAAAAGATTCTTGGCAGATACAATTGAAATTGAAGACCTTAAGGTGGAGAGATTAACCTGAGCTACTGGTGAACTGGATTTAATCAGAAGTCTGTAAAAACTGAGAACCCCATTCAGCTATGTCAGAGGGCAGGACGACGTGACCGTGGAAGACAGATCAGAAGAATGTAACGTGAGACAGAATCAGTCTGCCCTTGCTGGCTCTGATATAGAGGAAGGTGGCCGGGAGCCAAGGAGTGTCAGAGGCAGATAGAAGCTGGAGAATCAAGAAAGTTGGGTTTTCCTTAAATCCCCCAGAAAGGAATGTGGGGCACGAGCGCTTTGAGTTTATACTTTTGAAATCTAGACCAGATTTCTGATCTACAGCACATTATAAAGCACATCTATTTACAAACAAACTAATATTTCTCACATATCTGTTTCTTCCCATCTCTCTCAGGAAAATAATCGCGCTTCCTTCTTTCCTGTTCTCCAAGCCGGGGGTGGGGAACAGCTATACATAAAGCACTAGGATTAATCAATTATACATTTTAGTGCCTCCCCTACTCTTTCCTGAAATTTCTATATATTTTTCTTCCACTTATTTAATATTAACCTAAAATATGACTGATTCCCTATCTAACACACACACACAACTTATTTCCACTTCACTTCTCCATTTCCTCCTCAATCTAGCATAACGCACATGCAGTTCATAAAACGTGACTGAAATTATTACCATGGGAAGCACAGATGAGTCCATACAAAGTCATCACACCTGCAATCAAAAATCCTGTCTGACCTTTCTTCAGTATATCTTCTCCTTCACTATTACACATTCACTACTATTTTCATCTTGGATTTTATGACTCTTAAAATTATTGGCAGATCTCAATATATCTTGGTGGGTCTCCCAAGTTTACTTAAATCCTAAAAGTTGGGGATGTCTATCATTCTGTCATTAGAATTTCTCTCTTATTTTGCATTTTTCCTGGATCATTTTATCTCCTAAAATGACATCAGCTTTAGTTTAAATGCTGTTGGGTCCCAGATCTGTATCTGTGGTCTCAACTTTGTCTTAGTAGAATACCCTATTTGCAAGACATTTCCACTTGAATTTTTATTTAGTCATATATTGCTAAATAACAAGCCACACAAAAATTGAGTGACTTGAGTCAAGAAGCATTTTCTTGCTCATGAACCTGCACTCAGGGCTGAGCTCAGTTGGGCAACTGGGCTGGTCCTGCAGGGGATCATTCCTCTTCATGTAACAAGTAAGATAGGGGTCAGAATCCGTTAGGATTCAGAAATAACTGGGCCTTTCTCTTTCTATGTAGTCTCAGAGATCCTTCTTCACATAGCTAACGGAAGCATTTGTTTTCAGAGGAAAGTTTGATAAAAACCTCACAATTACACATTGCTCATCTATTAAATAGGGCCTAATGTTATTGATTGTACCCTAGAAATATTTCTAAATCCTTCTCTCATTGTCCAATGACTTTGTCATTTCTGCTTTACTAATTCTTACTTGAAACACTCGCATGTTCAATTACCTTTTATTTTTTGTGGATAAATTAATGTTATAATCATGTCAACACTGTTCAAATTTATTTTCCTCCTAAATAAAAGCAAAGTTTTTAATATTTGGGGATTCATTGAGAGTACAAAGTATTTTTAAAAAGGTAAACCAATGACATAAAAACTGGCAGACTGTTTCAGTAAAAGTCACATTAATTTATACAGAAGATTTTTTGGAAGAATTTCAAAAATAAGGTATTATATAATATTTATTCCTTATTTCTCAACTTTATATAAAAAAGCAAACCCCTAAGATTGTTACTTATTACAACAGATATAGTCTAAAGGGCACAAAAAGAGATCCAAGTATAGATTGAGAAAACCAAACATATATATTGATTTTAGTGTATTCTTACTGATTCACATTTGCAATAAGCAGAATAGTTAAAAGTAATAAGTTGTGAGTTTTATGCTACAGAAAGAAAAGATAAAGATATTGATTACCTTCATGAAAATCACATACATATTTCATTTGTTTGTAAAGGGCAGGTTGCAGGAGGTTATTTTAATGTAAACTGAAATCTGAGCCAATGTGAAAAATACCAAGTACTTTAGCAACAGATAAGACCTTGTAGGATATTTTAAATAAAAAGATGTACACTTACTAAAACAACTATTTTAGTTCCAAATCTATTCTATAACCTTGAGAAATATTTACCCATATTCATAAAGACATTTCTGTGAAGGTTCACTGTAGCATTGTTTGAAAAAAATTTAAAAAGGCATCATTTAAATGTTAATAAGCAGAAGAAAACATGAATCATGAGTCGGCTAAAATGGATAAGAATAACACATCCTTACATGAAACAACATGGATACACCTCCAGACTAGAGTGACTGACTGGTGGTAAAAATATTAATAGGAAACATAATTAGAAATAAAAAACACTGCTTTTAGGAAATTAAAAATACTTAGAAATGGAGGGGATTAGGAGAGAGAAAAAATAAAGAATGTAAAAAGCAATAAAGACATAATTCAAAATAAATATATTTTGGCATATTTGTCTCATACCAATATGTATTTTTTCTATGTATATAAGAATCTGTTAAGCAAACAGCAGATTATTAATATTTAAGATGGTTATTTATTATTTTTCTCTGTATAATTTTATACACTTAAACTATTGAAAAAATCATAAAATAAAAATACCATTACTATTAATAAGCAGTGTAAAAGGGTTAAATCACTGGAGACCAGGTTGTTTCTTACATACATAAGAACTCCTACTGTGAGACTCAAACCACAAGTATATGTCTCTGGGATAGATATTTTATAAATAGTGCTGTATATGAAAGTGGTTTACCAACTTTTATAATAAAGATTTATTTGGCATTATGTAGTATCTTGTCCCAGTACAGCATTTTATAGACTCAGCCCAGAGTCCAATACCAGCATGAAGAAAAATGACCTGGGATGTTATTATCTGTAAACTGCTCAGTTCAATGTTATGACGGTCTGAGAGGTTGTTTTGTTTTCTCGTTTTTTGTTTTTTTTTTTAGTAGAAAATGCCATTTTCAATTTGTTTACTTGATTCAAAGCTAAGAGCAATTCTTAAAAGAAAATTTTAGATTAATATGGGGTTACAAATGATTAGGTTACTTTGTGTTTCTCAGGGAAAGTTCAAGTTGTAATTGAGGTCTTTATCCAGGGGGTGCACTGTACTCCCAGACATTGTGCACACTGGGTGAGAGTTCACCAATCACCTTCCCTCCTTCTCTTTCCTCTTTCTCTCCTCTCCATTTTCCCCCTCTTGAATATGCTTGTTTTTCTCACTGAGAGGGTTTTGATACTTAAAGAAAAGTGGTCTCCAGGAATGTGAAGACTGAAGATACAAACCAAATCAAACCTGAAGTATTGATTCAAGGAAAGCAATGAATTAAAATCCTTAGCACTTCATTCAGAGGATGAAAACTATAGCTAAACATAACTGAGGTGTCACAGTCAACACCATGTCCATAAAGTAGCCAGAGTCAAAAATAGTTAAGTGTCTATTTTGTGCTAACAACTTGCCTGAAAATTCATGTTACCAAAAAAAAAAAAAATGCATGCTCCTTACTTTTGAAAAGGTAATAGTGCAATACTTGGAGGTAAACCTGGAAGACAAATTACAATAATGTGATAGACAATATAGTTTAAAGCACATGCAAAATATCTGTCTTGAAAGAATCCCTGGGTTCATTAAATGTACATAGAAGTTAATTCTGAGAGTGGTAGCTTTACACACTAAGTATTTTTTTTTAAGTTTTTAGTTGTCACATTGGTCAATTAAACTATTAAATTACTGGAAAGCTTATTGGAAAGGTATCTCAAACTAAAGCACTGTACCTCCTCTGCGTGAACAGTTCAGAAGATTTCAAATACATGTCAGAATAAAGCATGTGACTCTGGAGGACATTATAAATCACAGAAAGTGGTGAGTAATTTCAAAGGTAAATATAATTTTTTTAAATCAATTCTTTTATGAAAATAAGATCTTATTTTTTATGCTTATTATAAATTTCTGTTTTACTAGTCATATAATAATGATTTTATACACCACTATGTATGTCATCCTTGAAATAAACTAATAAACAAGATTTACTTGAACACGTCTCTTGGTTTTCAGTCAACAATTCTTGGAGAATTCTTCTTGATTGTGCAGTGTATTACTAAGAATTCTCCACAAAAACAGAGTTAATAGGACATACATAGATATATGGTATGTTTCTAAGAGTAGATTTATGATGGGAATTGAATCACATGACTTTGGAAGCTGAGAAGTCCCATAATATTCTGTCTATAAGCCAGAGAACCAGGTAAACTGGTGATATAATTCAATCCAAATCTGAAGCCCTGAGAACCTGGGCAGAGAGCGGGTACTGTAGAAAATGTTGAGGTCTAAAAACTACATACCTGGAGCTCTGATGTCCATCGCCAGGAAAACATGGATGCCCAGCTCAAGGAGAAAGGGAAAACAACAAACCCTTCTTCTACTTATTTGTTTCTCAAGGGTTGGGTCATGCCTACTCACATTGGGGAAGTCATACCTTATTTACTCAGTCTACTGGTTCAAATGCTGATCTTTTCTGGAAATACTCTGACAAACACGCCCAGAAATAGGGGTAGGTCAGCTATCTGGTCATCAATTAATGCAGCCAAGTTGACACGTAAAATTAGTACAGAATTGCCACGGACCACCCAGTCGGTGGGCTTCAGTCCGAGGGAGAGCAGGGAGAAGGAGCGAGGAAGGTTGAGAGGTCGGCGCAGGAATGACAGTCTGACACACCACGGGTTGGAGTATGCAGCTGTAACTTTACTGTGAAAGCATGCAAGTACTTATACACTTTTTCTTACAGGCAGGGGGCATCATACACAAGAGTTATTTTGAGTTAGTGGGAGAGTTACAATCATTTACTTAGATGTACAGATTTTTCCTTTATGTTTGCAGTTTCTCATGCTTAGGTAAGCTCTGATTGTTCGAGACATTTTCAACAACAATTCAATTGCTCTGCCTTTTGTTGATAACAGTCAAAAGCATGTCCAGACTAAACAGTACAAAGTTTAACTCACTATAAAAGAGCTGGTCTCAGCATGGTTGTGAAGTTGTTTGCTTCTTCCTCTTTCCAGAGATAACAAGGTTTGCATTTTCTTGCTAACTGCTCAAGACAAAGGGAAGGCTGGCATAATTTCTTACTTCTCTGTTTATCCTGCTTTCCCTGCCTTTGCGTGATTGTACTATTTTGATTTGTATAGGATCATTGTCTATTCTAGTTATAAATGATTCTTCTTTTAATAAAACATCTATACGTTGTCTGAAATCATTGGTATTTACTGTGAAGGTATTTATTACTTAAACGTCTTAGTGCCTGACTTATAGGCGGTATTGAGTCTAGCAAGCTCGTGCCTTATCTCATCCTGCAGTGCAATGGGTCCAGCCCTGAGAAAGCACATTGTGATTAGTATCAGAACACACAGACCTATGCTAAAGAAAAACAAAGTGATAAATTTTAAAGATTGCCATGGTCGTTCAAGCTCCTGCGGGTGACTTGGCACGTAGAGCACCGTTTCTGATGCCGTTTGTGCAGGGGTCGCTGGGGGCGAAGCTCCGTGGAGCACAAGCCTCCTTACCGGCGTTCTAAACGCGGTCAGCGCCGCCTCGCTTCGGCGGTAATGCCGTGGGCGCGGCACAGAATAACTATGCTTAATTGAAAGTCAGATGCACCAAAGATGTTAATATAACCTTCACCCTCCTAAGATTAGCCTGCCACCTCCAACCTTGACAGTGACAGTATTTTCTACATCTTGAAAAACAGCAAAAAGGTAATTTTTACAAACAGGAAAATTATGAATCTTGTATAAGTAAAAATGTGCACACATGACAAATATTTAATTTAAGAATGATGGAACTAGAAAGGTGTAATGAACTGGTTCAAAAAATAATCTGAGTATACATACAAGAGCAATTAAAAATGCTGGAATGAATTTAATACATGCAAAACTGGTATCTTTCACAAAAGGGGGCAAGAATGGATTGTACCACTACTGGACAAAATTGATTTCATTTCTCTTGAAGAGAATTATTTACATTGTTTTCAGTTTTCTAGAATATATCAAACTGTTAAGTAGTTCATTGACCACGAAAGCTGCAGCCCTCGGTAGAATCAAATAACATAATATGTTTTTGCCATTTTCAACTCTTTCATGATTTTTTTCTCTTTCAAAATCTAGAAAAGACATAGAAAAATATGTGTGGAATTAAGTTAGAAAGTTCTATGAATTCTCTAAAATAAAGGGAAAATAAGGGAAAACTTGTCAAGACTGCTTTAATGAAGGACGTTTGATTCAGGATTGTAGTGTTTCTAAAACCCTTTCTCTCACAAAACACACATAAAAGAGAGAATGAAAGGAAGGTGTGTAAAAACATCGTCTTCCTGGGTGTGATTTTGCTCCAGTTCACAGCCAGGCACTCGCAGTGTCTACAGTGTTTAGTGTTGGCAAATTGAATGAAGGTTGCCCTCACTGTAGAATTTCAGTCAAGACTTCATTGTGCCATTGATGTATGATTGAATGTGAGAATAAAAGTGGGAGAGAACTGGAGTTATTACGCACACACTAGAAATGTCATAACATGAGGATAAAAATAAAAACGAAAATTATTTCAGGCAATTTTAAAGCAACTGTGTCTGAATATTTGCAAATCATTTTTCCTTAAAATAGCAGGTGGTATTTACAAAAAAATGGAAGATACAGTATCCTAAATTCTTCCAATTTTGTCTGAAAAAATATTCAATGCTTTTTAAATATTAAGACTCTAAAATTATATCTGCTAACACCTGCCATTTTACAAAAATGTGAGAATATGAATTAAAGTTTCATTAATTTTGCAGTAGAATATATATTGTATATATTATACACACACACACACACAAATCTTTTCCCATCCCTGTCTTCCTAGTCTGTCCAACTTCTTCTGGGCTTGGTCCAGGCATTCTTAAATTTTTAAAAAAAATTGTGTCAACAATATTCTGGCATTTAAATCTTGTAAATGAACTAGAGGAAATTATTTTGAAAAGTAAAAGTGGAACATTGATATTCCTTTCTCTTTTCATTCTTACGTTAATAATGCAAATCCTTAAGAAGCACTATCTTCTCTTAATAAGGGAAAAGATTCTTCAAAGGAAGCTGAAAAGTACAATATATTTATTGATGTTTTGATATTTACTTCCCAGTGCACTTCACTTAGGCTGTATCTGAGCACTGTTGACATAACCACATGTTCTTTCTCTTGTGCAGAAATTTCTCTTTCCTCTTGTCCTCCTTCCCCTGGTCTCCCCTGCACTACCATTGCTATCGGCTGCTTCTTTCCTCTTCTTTCCTCGTCTCCTTTTCCCCTTCCTTTTCCTTTTCCTCCTCTACCTCCTCCTTTTTCATCATTCCTCTCTCCTCTCTTTCTTTTTTCTCCTCCTTTTTTGCCCCTCTTTCTTCTTTCTTTGACTTTTTCTTTTGCCTCCCCATAAACACCAGTTTTGTGGTTGACGCTACCTAGTCATATAAGATTCTTAACTCGGAACTAGGTCTAGATAGGTTAGAACTGGTATTACATGACATGGGGGTATGTCAGTTCTACTCAGGCATCTGCAATTCAGATTCGGATTCAGACTGGTAGCTTGGCTCAGCTGCTTATACAGGGACGGCACAAATAATAATTCCAATCAGCACCTTTGTTCAAGTCCCCGGTCAAAGATAAGGGGAAGCCACAGACCCTCCAAACCTTTGATATGTACACACGTGTGAACATATGTAATTTAAAATTGCCTTGAAAACAACGTATTCTGAAGTTGAGGAAAGTGTAAGTTATTAAAATGTGCTTTTCATACCTCCAATCATTGTGTAAAAGTATACAAAATATAAATATTTTATTTGTACTGTGTGTCCTTATGCAAAAATACGCTTTCTACATATTTACATAAATATATTCAAATCTTTAAAATGAGAAATAGTGATATATACTCTAACAAGATACACTTGCTATCTGTGTCTATTTTGTTTCAAAGTTTTGGATACCAAAGAGCAGAAGCTAGACAGAAATGAATATATATATATATATATACACATACTTCAAAAATTTTACAATAGTCTGCTACATATCTGAAGCCAAGAAAGGATAGTTCAGATCACCAGAGAAAAACCTATGTGTGGAATGGGTCATAATTACAGACATTGTTTGGCTGATTGATGGACTTAGGCAACTCTGCCCCCTTGTGGTGCTCTGTAGGCTCACAAAAAACTTAGAAATAATTCTCAAGTGTTCTTAAATGTGCCTGAACATTAAAATCAATTGCCCAGAAAATACTTAGATTCCTATGGGGTCCAGAAAAAGCATAAACCATCTCGGATAAGGATAGGATATCTGCTGAAGCGACCATGGCTTGACACAAATTTTTTGCTTTTTGTTTTTTTCCTGGTTGTGGAGGTTTGGGTAGGCACCCTTCTGTAAGTGAGACCGCAACTCGTGCTTCTTTGTCTTGTGGTCTGGCCTCTTTGAGGTTTCTCCATTACTCTGCTGTATGACAATCTGGTGAGAATCCAGGGGATTTAAACAGGAGAGAATTGTGTAGGATGCTTTTTATGCCCCAAACCTGTGTCATTTCCATCCACTTTCCACAGTCCAGAACCCAGTCACATGCAAACGTGGCTGAGTCTACTTTGCCCAAAAGAAAGATAAATGAATTTGAGAAACAACTAACCAGCCTCTTACCCTTTGTTAAAATTAGATCTCAAACATGTGCAGGTCCCATTAGTTGAGATGTAATCCTAAAAGAAACTTATCTGGAATTAAAAACAATATGCCCCCTAAGACGAAATCCTCATAAGCACCATATAAAAGGTCAGAAAGATATACCAGACTAAATAACACCATCCAGACATCAGAAACGTCAGGGATGAGCTCTCCCCCAACACGGCCACCTCCTCACAGGACGCATCCTCACTCCCTGCCCCCAAAGCTTGTTGTTCTGGAAAGGGCAGGGAGCCATTCACTCCCAAGAGGGCTCACTAGCAATGTCCCAGAAGAGCTGGTCAAGTAAGTAGGAGGTGCTATGGAGTGGAATACTGATACCTTATGGTTTGTATAAAATGTATCAATATATTCAAATGCAATTAGTACTGTAGAAAAACATGATACATCATCTGAAGAAAAATAGGTCTACTTGTTACTTACTCAGAGTGCCAGATCCTACCCAATCTTCTAACTTGGGTTATTTTTATCAGGCCTACTCCCTTTCCCAGTTTTGTGTCGTGCACCCCACAGTCTCTAGCATCTGGAGTCTCTAACCCTAGCAAACTGCTTTCTTTAGCTGAGATTGTGAGATATTGTAGGAAGACTATTTACACTTCTGTCACCAACAGGAATGACCAGACAGATTTCAGGAAACTTTTTCAAAATGTTCACATTAACCACAGAAATGAACCCCAGCACACACATATTATGACCTGTTTTCTACACATTTTATATAGTCACCTGGTGATAGGTAGGAATAAGTGTGATGGAAGTAAAACTCAACTTGCAGTTAGATTTATTTCATATCTTTTTCTAGTCTGCTGTCAACTCATTCTATGGCTTTAGAAAAACCTTCATTTCCTATTCTGATCATTTCTTTCTTCCAAAAATCAAAGTGAGGGCTAACTCAGAAGTCATAATCAATTGCCAGAAGGAGCCAAGAATAGAACACAAATGAATGAAATAGGAAACATTGGGCTCGGTGCCCACGTACAGTGGTTACAGTGCTGGCCACATACACCAAGGCTGGCGGGTTCAAACCCGGCCCAGGCCTGCTAAACAACAATGACAACTGCAACAAAAAGTAGCCAGGAGTTGTAGTGGGGGCCTGTAGTCCCAGCTACTTTGGAGGCTGAGGCAAGAGAATCACTTAAGCCCAAGAGTTTGAGGTTGCTGTGAGCTGTGATGCCACAACACTCCACCAAGGGTCGCACACTGAGACTTTGTGTCAAAAAAGAAGGAAAGAAAGAAATATGAAACACTGATGTTTTCCATCTAAAATTGTTTATTTGCATTGATTAAAATAAAGGAACAGGAAAGAAAGAAAAGAAGAAATTAGTGCCTCCCCCTCCCCCCATCCATGCAGTCCTCTTTGTACACCATTCATTTTATAAACTTTTAGAGTTTGGGAAAGACACAGTATTTGTCCAGCAAATACTCTTGTTCCCTCTTCCATACCATAGTGCCATAAAGTTGAAGGACCTGCCTGGGATGGGATTTTATTCACCAGCGTCTAGAGGAAGCAGGAAACTCGTTATCACTAAAGGGAAGTGAGGAGAAATGGTTTGCCTCACTCTCAGGGCATGGGATAGCAGCTACGTAATTGTTACAGGGCTATCTCCTCCTCACCCTTTCTTTGACACTGCACTAACTGATCACAGAGGAACTCTAAGTCTTAGGGAATCTGAAAGTCACAAGCTAAGAGGAACATTTTCATCCTCAAATCGTTACTTGAAAGAACACCCATATTGACCTGTAAAATAAAATTGAAATCTAATTAGAGTGAAGCACTGAACACTTTATTGTTTCTTTTTTATAGAAATTATACCTGCCCTATAAATATAAAAACAGAAGACATAAATTCCTCACCCATATGGAAACCTAAGGTTTAAGTATGGTGACAAATGACAGCAATGATGGCAGTGTCGTGGAGATCGTGGTGATCTGATCATGGTGACTGGTGGGGACAATTGGGAAAAATGGAGCATTTCTTTTGTTTTATTACTAGATTTTTAGTTCCAGTGCTATTTTTTTATTTTGTTTAATTTTCTCAGCAAATAGAGGAATGTGATGTAGAATAGGCTATCAATAAATATTAGTTTGAATGAATAAATGAAGGTGTAAATATCTTATGTAAAGGAGAAGATTGCAAACAGTCCTAGTATATGCTACTGCAATGCAGAGTCTTCATTACCACAGTTTTTTTTTAAGAGGAGCTCTAAATGTGAATATTTTTATATTGATTCAAACCTTGGAAAACATTCCATAGGCCAAGGAAGTAATTTCTGTGAGTTAGATTCAGCCCACTGGCAGCCAGCTTATTATCTCTAAAAGGTGTTATTGGTTCTCAGACCTGTATACTAAAGTTCTTTAAAAATCCCCCATGATATTTTTATGATTTTTTTTAAGTATTAGCACTTCTCCAGACCTGTTAATTAGAATCTCCAGGAGTACAGCATATTAATATATATTTTTATTAAGTTCATCAGGTGATTTTCATACCTCTGGCCTAGACTACCATGGAATAACACTGGTTGAATACAACTTATATATTAGAATTTATGTTTTCTAATATAAAACATAATAGTAATTGGACCAAATTATAGTAAAAGTTTAGAACTATAATAATTAGACTTAGAAAATATTTCTTTTCTTTCTTTCTTTCTTTTTTTTTTTTTTTTTTTGCAGTTTTTGGCCAGGGATGGGTTTGAACCCACCACCTCTGGCATATGGGGCCAGCACCCTACTCCTTTGAGCCACAGGCCATGCCCCAGAAAGTATTTCTTTATATTATAGTAAAAGAGCAGTGGCTCACAGCTATAATCCTAGTACTCTGGGAGGCTGAAGTGGGTGCATCACTCGAGTTCAAGAGTTTGAGGCTAGCCTGAACAGGGGTGAGACCCTATCTCTAATAAAATAAATAGAAAAAATATTAGCTGGGTATTGTGGTGCATACCTGTAGTCCCAGCTACTTTGGAGACTGAGACAAAATGATTGCTTGGACATTGGAGTTTGAAGTTGGTATGAGCTGGGCTGATGTCAGGGGCCTGTAACCTGAGCATGAGAGTGAGAAAAGAAGAAATCAAAAAAGAAACAAAGAGAAAAAAAGAAAGGAAGGAAGGAAAGAAGGAAGGAAGGAAAGAAGGGAGGGAATGAGAGTGTAGAGAGAGAGGGAAGGAAGGAAAGAAGGAAGGAAGGAAAGAAGGGAGGGAATGAGAGTGGCAGAGAGAGTGGGAAAGAAGGAAGGAACAAAGGAAGGATGGGAGGGAGAGAAAGAAAAAAGGAAGAAAGAAAAAAGGAAGAGAGAGAGAAAAATGTAAGAAAAAAGAAAGAGAGAAAGAATGAATGAAGAAAGAAAGAAAGAAAGAAAGAAAGAAAGAAAGAAAGAAAGAAAGAAAGAAAGAAAGAAAGAAAGAGAGAAAGAAAAGGAAGGGAGGGAGGAAGAGAGAAGGAAAGGGAAGGGAAGAGAAGGGAGAAAGAAAGATCTGGGAACAATTGCAAAGAGGTAGGAAAAACCCATGTGTCCATCAACAATGAGTGGATTAATAAACTGTAGTATATGTAAATACTATTTGGCCATAAAAAAAAAAAGATGGAGACTTTTCATCTTTCGTATATACCTGGATGAATTTGGAGAACAGTCTCCTAAAGTATCTCAAGAATGGAAAAGCAAACATCCCATGTACTCAATACTATGTTGAAACTGGTAGATCAACAACTAGAGGCCCACGCAAAAGAAAATCACAATTAAATTCATGAAGGGGTGGAGGGGGCTCCATTAGTTCCCACCTACTGGATACGAAGTAGGGATATGTACCATACTTCTTGGGTAAAGACTGAACTACAATTCAAACTTTGGACTTTACCTTACAAATGTTAGTAATGTAACCTAATCATATGTTCATATGGACCCTCATATTCACACTCCCCTCTCCCCCCAAAAAAAAAACAGAAAAGAAAAAAATAAATAGTGTGTTGTTTCTGAGAATCTGAGCAGTGTATTTCTTTTTTTCTGAGATTTTTATTAAATAAAAATGTAATGTTCAAAATTATCGTTAATGAAACTTTCAATTCTCTATAACTGTAGCCCCACATTCACACTGTGGCTTAGAGACCTCCCTCTATCCACCATTTGTCACTATGGATTTACTGATCCTATCTTCCTTTATATCCTAAGTTCTTGTCCTTTAACAAATCTTGGCCTATTACCCCCCAAATATACTTTGCATCTCTCCCTTTGTTTTGGTCTACACTGCCCTACTTCAAGCTGCTATTGTCTCCTACCTAGAACCCTCTAATTGCCCACGTTTCTTCTCTTGATGCTGCCCCCTTCATTCCATTCAACATCTTGAAGATAAAATCATGTGATATTTCTTCTTTATTTAAAAGCTTTCAATGACTTCTCATTATAATTTAAATAAAATCATAACTTCCTACCATACCATTATAAGGCACTCATAATCGAGACCTTGACTGCAATTCTCTTTTCCTGAACCCTCTTCTTTACTCACTAGGTGCTGCTTTTATTATTTTTATATATATATATATATTTTTTTTTTAATTTTTAAGGACAAAATAAACTCTTTGTTCCCTTAGAGCTTTGATAGTTTTTGTATCTTTTCTAAAGATATCTTTTCCTCAGACATGATTGGCTTCAAATGTGTTTCGTTGTTACTAATACAGGAAAAAAAAATTTTGCATTATTGCTTAAGTAGGCAGTCATTTTCCGCACCACATCACTTTTCTTTTAAAAGATCACATTTATAAAGACTAATATTTATTTAATAATTTTCAGTCCTTCCTTAGAGGAGAAATGGTCCGTGCTGTCCTGTTCACTGTTTCATCCCGTATCACAGTGTCTTCACAGAATATATACACATATATATATGTATGTATGTATATACTAATTCAAGGCAATATATTCTGAAATGCATTGAATTAGAGCAGTGTCATTGAAGTGACAGAACCAACTCCGTGTTGAAGTTGCCCAGGTTGGGAAGGAGGGGTAAAGAGAGCACCTATGCAAAGGGTTGTGTCACGTGACCATGACAATCCCTACACTACGGAAACAGAAAACTCAGAGACAGAAGGTCCAATACCGCACATTCTCACTTGTAATCAAGAGTTAACTAAGGAATACAAATGGACACGCAGAGTGGAATAAGAGACACGGGGGCCTTAGAAGGGCAGGAGGGTGGGAGAGTGAGTGAGGTGTGGGATGAAAAGTTACCTAATGGGGATCACATGTCCTGATCACATAAGGCTTACACAAAAAGCCCAGACTCATAACTACACAATATATCCAGGTAACAAATCTGCACATGTAGCCTGTAAATCTACAAAAATAATAATTAAGGAAAAGGAAATGGCTGTGATGGAGATGGAGAAGATAAGACAGTGATATTAAACAACTGGGTTGGCCAAAGAAAATCGTAAAAGCTCTTTTAATTGTGGAGAAGAGGAATAAGACAAGACTGCAGAAATATGGGATATAATAGTGAAAATTTACTCAGAATGGAGGAGCAGCTGTGATTCAGACACCTCTGGAGGAGACAGCCATTAATACAAAGATGAATTCTTCTCTCATTAAAACAGAAGTATAAAAAATAGGGTGAACATGGTGGGTAGACTCTCTTGCAGATACTTCAGTAAATTTCCAGTTAATGATTTTATTTTGTTTGGATGTTCCTTTTCCCCCTGAGTTTTAGTAAAAACATAGTGGTAACTACATCAGTATAAAAGTTCAAATTGATAATTTTGGTTCAATAGGTTAATGGGGAGTTTTTTTAATATCATATTGTAGGTAATTTCATGCACTCAAAATATTAATGTGAAGATTTTTGCCAATTTAAATAAGATGTACCTTCTTTTCTTACTATATCGGAATATATTAATAAGACATTAAAAAGAGGCATTTGTTCTGACTACATTCAGAAATTCTATCAAAAATTTCTACTGCCTAGCACATACTTTACTAAATAGGATTTCTTAACTCTATTTCTGGCATAATACATTTGCTTCTCATTTTTTTCCAGATATTGCATATAATTTCTGATGGCTTCTATTCACATTTTCTTAGGCTCATATAATATCATCCTAAAAGCCTCAAGAAGTCATGTGAGAGAAAGTCAACTCTGATAATGAGCAGTAATACCCTAAATCCCAACTACTAAACTGGCCATTCAGAACTGAAAGCAAACAGTCGAGTTTTTAAATGTCCTTTGTTTATTTGGACAAATCGACTTCACACCACTCCATCTTCTACAGGAAAATCAGCAGATGAACCACCGGACTTGCTGCTTAGGCTCAGTTATGTCTGCCTTGCTGATAAGTTGGAAACTGTAGACACATTCAGAGATCAGAAACAGCTTTGTATTGGTAAATCCTGAATATTCTTCTAGATTAGGACTGAAGAAAACGCAACTATTCAGGAAAAATGGATATAATAAATTACTGCAGATGGTTTGCTGGGAAGTTTGTCTCTATATTTGTGTCCATGTGCCTGTTCTTAGTGAGGACTCACAAAATACCAAGTAGCAATATATTGTGGGGGAAAAATCCACCTAAGAATAGAACTAACTTTAATGTACTGAAAAATAACTGACCTAGATATATGAACAGACTCCCTACTTTAAAAAGCCATGCCTTTCGACCTTTAGGAAGAAATACAAAGTTTGGCTGGAGAGTAGCTTTCCAATCCTTTCCTCCACAGAACACTCTTAAGATTTTTTTCTAGGTCCACCATGGAGTATAAAGTCTGAGCGGCAACTTGCATGTTTGGCTTATTATTATCACAGCCATGTGGCTGAAACTTGAGCATCCTGGTATAGGTCAACAATGGGACGCTCTTTCCCAGTAATATATTTAACATCTATCCAACATGTATTTGGTAAAGACTGGGAAAAACTCATTGCTTTATATCAAAATAAGGATTTATACATATATTGAGTGGAACATATGCAACACTGTTGCATTTCTTGAGTACTTTTATTATCAATAAAGAAATATGATAGCAAATCCAGGTAGATGTATTTACATTGTATTGTTTAAAATGGTAAAAAATTTTCCTTTTTGACTTTCACATTACCAAATAACTGTTTCTTCTGAATGCAACTATCAATTTCAGTTGAATGTGTACTGATGCTTTTAAGCTTAATGTCACTAAATGGATCATTTAGTTGAACCATGCAAACTTTAACTCAATAAACAACCTTCTTCTTTGAGCATTCTATGCAAATTGTTCCCCTTAGCTCAGTTCTCACATGTGTACACACACACACACACACACACACATATCCACAAATGATGTCACCTAGGTCTGTCAACTTCCACATGCCCAAAGGAGATCCTTCATTTCTAATTATCTCTAAGCCTTAATTTTGCTAATCTCCACATCAGCATCTACATAGTTGCTCAAACAAGAGCCCTAGAAGATGACTCTACCTCCTGCTTTCTTACTCCGCAATCAATCTGTAAGAGCTGGAACTTCTATAACCATGATATTTCTCCTATATCTTGATTTTTATGCATCCAATGCTACCATCCAATTTCCTCCTACTATAGTTGTCTCAACTACATAAAATGGTATATGTGTGGAAATCATATCATGGACATTCTTGCTAACATCTCATCAATGGTCTTTCTCTGCCCCTACTCATCTATTTCCTCCCTTGCACACCATGCTCCAGCCACACTTACTTACATAAATTACGTTCTTTCTTTTCTCTAAAAGTCCATAAGTGAAGAATTATTATTTTTGTGCTCATCATTCTGCATAAAACCAAGCAAAAATTATAGCACATGTTAATTAATACCTCCTCTTTCTACACACACATACACACACACACAGTCCACAACATCCAATGAATAAGTTTCAACATATTTGGCAGAAATAATTGTAATTACTACCGGGTATTCTTGTTTGGAATATTGGTTTGCTGTCTTTCCAAGAGCAAAATCTCCAACCATGAATTATTTGCACATGCTTTATTTAGGAGGCAGTTAGAAGAAGCAGTAGTGAGAAGTAGGACATGTGGTAAGGAGAAAAAGCCAAAGAAGATCTAGTAATTAACTCATCCTTTCTGTGGGAAACTCCAGGATAACTCTTCTGAGTAACTGTGTAGAACGTGCTCCATATTTTCACTGTAAATGGAGCCAGGCTTACATCAGCTAATATTGTCCTCCTTTGTATCACAATGGCTCCAGGATTTTATCTCTTTGCAGTGTTAGCTGCACATGTGGGAAGACTCAGCAGGAGCACTGAGCACCCCCCCCCCAAAAAAAACAGTGAAGGTTGGCAGCTACATGAGATATGTTCTTACTGCTTGCAAAATTCTGCTCAGTACAGCTTTAACTTAAATCATACTTTCTTGAGGGAATGTCATACATGACACCAAATGAATCTCCTACAGTCTACTTGTTCCACCAGTGACATCTACTGACCCCACTACCTGTCCACTATTTCTTTTTATTTATTTATCTATTTATGTTTTTCCTTTTTTAAATTAAGTCATATACACATAGATCATGAATACATTTATGCTATGTGGGGTATAATGTGTTGATTTTTTTATATAATTTGACATGCTTACATCAAACCAAACAACATAGCTTTCACCTCATTTACTTGATTATTATGTTAAGACATGTATGTTCTACCCTTGACAGATTTGACTTGTACCCTTGCAAAATGCTCCATAGGTGTGGTCCTGCTATTTACCCTCCCTCTAGCAAAACTCCTCCCCTCCTGTTCCCACTCCATTTCTCTCCTTCATCCTGGGCATAGTTGTGTTCTATCTCTCATAAGAAAGTCTGAGTAAATGTAAGTTGGTTTCATAGAATTACTGAGTACATTGGATAATATGTCTTTAAGTCTTCTCTGGCACTTAGTTTTCAATGTGGTGTTCCCTCATCAGCTCAAAAAACGAGCAGTTTGTAAGCCAGTGAAATCAGCCAGTGTTTACTGCTTTAGCTTGTTCCAAGGAGGAAATTCATTATCTCCCTCCCGCTTTTTTTTTCTTTTTATCTTCCCCTTTCTAAATTTCCCGTTCTCAGCAAACATGGCATCTGGACCACGTGACTTGCTTTGTGGTATGAGACAGATCGCCATTACAGTGTATCCTAAGCCCTTTTTTTTTGTTTTGTATTTTTTTGTGTTTTTTTGGCTGGGGCTGGGTTTGAGCCCGCCATCTCTGGCATATGGGGCCAGCGCCCTACTCCTTTGAGCCACAGGTGCTGCCCCTAAGCCCTTGTTTCTCACCCTGTCAGGTTGTGGCTGCTGCAATTTCCTATTCACTGTTATCACAGGCACAGATACTCCAAAATATTTCCATGTGAATTTTATATCTATTGTACCTTGATCACATTATGTAGCAACCACCCTTATCTCCTCCACATGATCAGAGTCAGGCACACATGCTGGGATAGTAATTCATTTCTATGTTTGTTCATCTACTGGCACTAAGAGTCAAGAATGATCTGGCCCCAGTAGTATTGCTGGGTTTAATGCAATCCCTTCTCTACCCACTGGTGGGGCCACCCTCTTCAGAGAGTCCACAGCAACAACCTAGCTTCCCTAAAATAACAGATATAGGAAGGACAAATTCCACAGGAGAGTCAGTGGGAGAGGTCAGTTCTAACTTCTTATTTTCTAGACCCGTGTATTATAGCTATTGGGGACACAGCAACATATGCTGTTCTTTGGTTCAATACAAATATATCACTTCCTGGAGAAAAGTATACCAACCCTGAATAACTCCATTCTCAATTCCAATCATGTTGTCTGGTTCTAGATGACATATTATACTGCAGTTGATCGCATGGCCATGTGCTTTTTCACTGTAAAATGTGCACTCTCCACACTTCATTCACTGTCAAATGCGTTTCTTTGTCTGAGGGAATATTATCTGTTATTTCATGCCACTATGTAAAATATATTGCAAAGCCCTAGGATTGTGGTCCTTCGCAGGTGAGGAGGCAGCAGAGGCACATCACCATCAAGATAAGTGCAGCTCTAGTAGAGAAGAATCGCTGATGCTTAGGGTGGAAGGGTTCTGAAGAATTGACTTGATCCAGTATTTCTTGAAACAGAATCCATATTGAGGATTCAGCTCTAGTTCTTTTCTGCTGGCAAGTTGGTCATTCAGCAAGAGCAATTTTGGTGAGGAGTCCTTGTTATTAAACAAATTCATGGCTTCCAATCTTTGACTTTATTTACTCCTATGTATACCGCACACATAGGCTCTCTCTGAGAAAGACTTTGAAGTTGGTAGAGTTTGAAAATGGTAGAGTTTGAAAATACTTCTCCTTAAAGGAGAAAAATAAATTGTGAAAATTAAGCTAGGGAAAAACATTAGGATGTCTATAGATTCTATTTTGAAAGTCTTTTAAGTCACCCCATCAATTTTTTATAGTCCTTAGAAAAAAATTGGAGAAACAAAAAGTACAATGCACATTCGGAGGGCAAGTCTACACTCATAAATAATATCAGATGAAAATAAAAAATTGAAAAAGAATATAAGTAAGAGAACTAAGATTTCCTAAGCAAACAATATTATTTAACTTTTAGCGTATCCCCAGTTAAGTGCAGGCATAACTTTTTTTTTCTTTTTTTTGAGATAGAGTCTTACTTTGTCACCCTCTGTAGAGTGCTATGATGTCACAGCTCACAGCAAACTCCAGCTCTTGGGCTTAGGTGATTCTCTTATCTCAGCCTCCTGAGTAGCTGAGACTACAGGCACCTGCCACAAAGCTATTTTTGTTGTTGTTGTTGCAGTTTGGCCAGGGTCAGGTTCGAACCTGCCACCCTTGGTATATGGGGCAGGCGCCCTACTCACCGAGCCATAGGTGCCACCCGTGGATGGCTTACTGAATATTTTAAGCCCACTGTTGAACTCATTGCTCAGAAAAAAACTTATATGTATATATGTATGCATAGATTTACATAAATGTATATATACATATATATACACATGTATACATATATGTTCTTTTGAAAATATTATTCTCATGGACAGTACACCTAGTCACCCAAGAGCTCTAACAGTGATGTACAAGGAGATTGTTTTCTTAATGCCTGCAATCACAACATTCATTTCTGCATTCCATAGAGCAAGGAATAATTTTGATTTTCCGTATAATTACTTCAGAGATACATTTTGTAAAGCTATAGCTGTCACACTGACTTTTCTGATAGATCTGGGCAAAATAATTAGAAACCTTATAGAAAGAATACACCATTCTAGACACCACTAAGAGGTCAAAATATCAACATTAACAGGAATTTGGAAGAAGGCAATCACACCCTCATGGATGACTTTGAAGGGTTCAAGACTTCAGTAGAGGAAATAACTGCCTATATGGTTGGTAAAAATAGTAAAAGAATTAAAATTGGAGGCAGAATCTAAAGATATGACTGAATTGCTACAACCTAATGATAAAACTTGAACAGATGAGTTACTTCTTAAGGATGTAACTTTCTTGGGATAGAATCTACTCCTGGTGAAGATGCTGTGAACTTAAAATGTTAATGAAGGATTTAGAATATTAATTGCATAAACTTAGGTTAAAAGAAGTGACATGGTTTTGGAAGATTAACTCTAATTTTGAAAGAAGTCCACTGTGTATAAAATGCTTTGAAATAGCATCACATGCTTCAGAGAAATACTTTGTAGAAAAAAGAGTCAACTGATGTGATAAACTTCATTGCTGTCTTAGCTTAAGAAATTTACAACCACTCCAGCCTTCAGCAACCATCATCTTTATTCATTCTGCAACCATCAACATTAAAGCAAAACCCTCTACCAGCAGAAACATTATGACTTATTAGAAACATTATGATGTTTTTTCCAATGGCCAAGCTCTTGCTGAGGAAAATAAATCATCAGTTTTTAGCAACAAAGTATTTTTAATTAACTTATGCACATTTTTCTTTTAGATATAATACTGTTGAACACTTAACAGGCCAAAATATAGAGTAAACATAGCTTTTATATAAACTGGGAAATTAAAAAAAATGTGTGATTCTCTTGATTACAATATTCACTTTAATGCAGTGGTCTGGAGCTAAAGTTGCAATATCTCCAAGGTATGCCTGTATTACATTTTTCACATGTTATATAATGTTTAGATAGAGTTTCAAAATTAATATTTCTGTCACCATTTCACAGATAAGGTAATTTGAGGCCATAAATATTTACTAACACATTAATGAGAGCTTTGTGTAGGGGAGAAGTAATTTTCACCTATGAGAAAATTCATAGTTGACAACCGTATAAAAAAGACAGATTTACAAAAGAAAATCATACAAACGTATTTAATGATACTTTGATGTGACATGGGATAGGAGGACCAAAGAGTATGACATAATGGTAATAAACTGGGTATAGGATTACTTGAATCTTTTTATTCTGAGTCTTCTTGGATTCAGGGGATAGGGGTAAATGGCAGGAACTCTCTGGAATAAGGATCTTATGACATATTTCCAGGAGGAGAGAGAGAAAGAATGTCAGGGAGTAATCTTCCTGCTTCAGTGTTTTTCTCAATTCCTTCAGTTTAAAATATTATACTTAGTATCTCAAGAAGCCATATGGTTAGGAATTATGTTCTGAGCCCTGACACCTGGCTAGAGTTCAAATGTGCGAGCATTTTTATTCCAATGGTCATGTTCTTGCTGAGGAAAAAAAAAAGAGTTCAAACTAAATGATTCCATTTATACTATATTTTTTATAAAATGCAAACTAATGTATAACAAAAGAAAGCAGATCTGGAGTCAGAGATAGGAATGAGAGACTGCAAAGGAATAGAGACGTCTGAGGGAAATGAAAACATCTTCATAGTGATTGTGGTAATGATTTTATGGGTGTATTGATCTATAAAAACTGAAGAAATTAAGCACTTTAATTATATGTAATTATTTACATAGTATTATATGATTATTTCTCAATAAAAATAAATAAATTTTTACTAGTTATAACAATAAGATACTTATTGTATATGTGAAACTTGTACTAAATGTACAATGTAAGAACCGTTTTTATGTTCCAGCAAATTTTTCTGTGTACATACTCTTCTCTGAAAAGCTTTGTACTGTAAACTTCTCAGAAACGAAGATACAGAAGAAAAACAAATCCAAAAAGACACCTTGCAAACCATGAAAATATGCTGTTAACTGAATGGACAATTTAAGCAAGAAGTTAATACTGTCCTAACAAAATTTGAAATGGTTTTATTGATGAAGTTCTAATAGGATGGACCACAACATGCTGACAGTATAACCTGTAAAGTACAAGCAAACCTCAAATGGAGCTTTTAATAACAATTTGCCTATACTTAACAAAAGGCAGTGATACAATTCATACTCTCTATTTAGTTGTTTTATGAGAAATTATTCGTAAGAAAAGTAATCAGAAATTCAATCAAAACCTAGGTAAAGGAATGATCATGTAATACTTTTTGAAGTAGCAAAATTTTTTCATAACTTAAATGGCCACAAATAGAAGTGTAATTACGATGAATAAGACAGTGTCTATAATAAACAGAACATCAAGTCATGTTAAAATCTCACCTAATGCAAAGGTTCTTTCTACACCAATTATGGATCTGAAAGATTTACTCAACAAATCATCTGCCCTAAGTCATGAGTACCACATTTAAACAGCTTTCTCTTTTAATTAATTAACTACAAATCCATTTCTCCGTTTTTTTTTAGTTGAGGTTATGTTATCTGATCTCTCCCATCTGTGGTCACAAGAATCTTGCTGTTCCCTTCACTCTGAGTATTCTAAGAGGGGGGTCATTTATTACATTTGTTTATGAAGAGACTTCACTTCAGTGTGGAAAGGTAATAGGGTTTGTCTGCTGGTGAGTGCCCTACTTCTTTCTCCCAATGCAATTTTGATAAAGTACAAGGAGTTATTTCTACTTATTAGTTTATGGTATTATTTTCACAAAATTTATGTACTTTTTATAAAAAATATGTTATGAAATAATTTTGATCATACTTTCAGATAACTAAAGAATTAAGAAAGCAGCACACAATTCTGGATCCTACCCAAATAGAGTAAAAAGAAAAATGAATTTAGAAACAAGTACAATTGAAAAGTTCTAGGTGTCAATCTACATTCAGGTGACAAACGCAAAAACAGGCAAATGGGATTACATTGAAGTAAAAGCTCTGCGCAATAAAAGAAATAACAAAGTAAAGAGACATCATGGATTTTAAAGAAAATATCTGTAAGTCATACATTCATTAAGGCATTAATATCCAAAATATGTAATGGACTAAAAAATACCTCCATAAAAAGAAAAAATATAATATTTAAAAACGGGCAAAGGACCTAAACAGACATTCTCAAAAGACAATATATAATTGTTCAACAGTACATGAAAAGATTGTTCAATGTCATAAGTATTAGGAACTTGCAAATTAAAACAACAATGAGCTATCAACTCATGCTTTTTAGAATGATTACCATGAAGGAGATTGAAGATAGTGAGTGTTGGTGGAGACGCGAAGGAAAAGAAACTTTTACACACTGTTAGTGGGAATATAAAGTGTACAGGCATTCAGGAAAACAGTGCAGAGTTTCCTCAAAAGCTTAAATTAGAACTCTCATATGATCTGCGTATTTACTAAAAGGATTTGAAATTAATATATCCAAGGGATGTCTGCACTTCCATTTCCATTGAAGCATATTCACAATAACCAAGATAAGAAATGAATGCGTCTATCAGCTTATGAATGGATACATTATGGTATATCCATATATACAGTTGTATCTTGGTATTTCTGGGCAATTAGGTCTAGAATCTCCTTAATTTACCCCCAACAAATACCAAAATCTGTGGATGTTCAAGTCTCTTAAGTTAAAAGGCTAGTATTTGCACACAACCTATTCATAGTCCTTCAGATTATTTACATTATCTCTGAGTTATTTATAAAAGCTAATATAATGCAAATGCTATGGAATAGTTGTTATACTGCATCATTAGGCTATAACCACAATATTCAGGTTAGGAACGACTATCCTTTTGTTATGTACTACTAATATTTTCTATCCACAGTTATTTGAATGCACAGAAATAGAACTCACAGATCTGCAGGGCCAATTTACACAGAATAGAAACCATTCAACCTCTAAAAAAAATAAATTTTGTCATTTGTGACAACACAGATGTGATTGGAGAACCGTGTGCTAAGTGAAGTAAGCCAGGCACAGAAAGACAAGTAACTCATTGTCTCAGTTATGTATGGAATCTAAAACAATCAGATTCAAAGAAGCAGAGAGTATGGTGGTGACCAGATGCTGGTGAGAGTGGACAGGGGAAGAAGAGCTAGAGGAAATGGAGAGCTGATGGTCCAAAGGCATAAAACTGATTGGACAGGAGGAAAAAGCTTGTTTGTTTTTTTGTTTGTTTCTCCTTTAATATACATTGCAGAGCCTGGTGAATAAAGCAATGTATAGCATTATACATTTCAAGAAGGCTAAGAGTATAAAGCTCAAATGTTCTCATCACAAAAAAATAAGTATTTAAGGTGATGGATATGCTAATTAACTTTAATTATTCCCCACTGTGTTTACAATTCAAAACATCACCTTGTAGCCCAGAAACACATGCAACTATAATTTGTCAATTTACAATCAAAAAATAGAAATAAAAAAGAAAATATACATTCTTGTTGGAGTTAGGTGGTGCCTCACAGTGGTTTTTTTTTTTTTTATTAAATCATAACTGTATACATTGATATGATCATGGGGCATCATACACTTGCTTCATAAACCATTTGACACATTTTTATCACAGTGGTTAACATAGCCTTTCTGGCGTTATCTCAGTTACTGTGCCAAAACATTTACATTCTACATTTACCAAGTTTCGCAAATACCCCTGTAAGATGCACCACAGGTGTGATCCCACCGATCCCCCTCCCTCTACCCACCCCCCCTTCCCACTTCCCCGTATTGTTAAGTTGTAGCTGGGTTATAGCTTTCATGTGAGAGTCCCAAATTAGTTTCATAGTAGGGCTGTGTACATTGGGTACTTTTTCTTCCATTCTTGGGATACTTTACTAAGAAGAATATGTTCCAGCTCCATCCATGTAAACATGAAAGAGGTAAAGTCTCCATCTTTCTTTAAGGCTGCATAGTATTCCATGGTATACATATACCACAATTTATTAATCCATTCGTGGATCGATGGGCACTTGGGCTTTTTCCATGACTTAGCTATTATGAATTGGGCTGCAATAAACATTCTGGTACAAATATCTTTGTTATGTTGTGATTTTTGGTCTTCTGGGTATATGCCCAGCAGAGGAATTACAGGATTGAATGGCAGATCTATTTTTAGATCTCTGAGTGTTCTCCATATATCTTTCCAAAAGGAATGTATTAATTTGCATTCCCACCAGCAGTGCAGAAGTGTTCCCTTTTCTCCGCATCCACGCCAACATCTCTGGTCTTGGAGATTTTGTGATATAGGCTAGTCTCATTGGAGTTAGATGATATCTCAAAGTAGTTTTGATTTGCATTTCTCTGATGATTAAAGATGATGAGCATTTTTTCATATGTCTGAAGGCTTTGCGCCTGTCTTCTTCAGAGAAGTTTCTCTTCAAATCCCTTGCCCAGCCTGCGATGGGATCCCTTGTTTTTTTCTTGCTGATGCGTTTGAGTTCTCTGTGGATTCTGGTTATTAAACCTTTGTCAGAGATATACCCTGCAAATATCTTCTCCCATTCTGAGGGCTGTCTGCTTGCTCTGCTTACTGTGTTCTTAGCTGTGCAGAAGCTTTTTAGTTTGATCAAGTCCCAGTAGTGTATTTTTGAAGCTGCTTCAATTGCCTGGGCGGTTCTCCTCATGAAATACTCACCCAGACCAATTTCTTCAAGGGTTTTCCCTGCATTCTCCTCTAGTATTTTTATAGTTTCATGTTTTAAGTTTAAATCTTTAATCCAATGAGAGTCTATCTTAGTTAATGGTGAAAGGTGTGGGTCCAATTTCAGTCTTCTGCAGGTTGCCAGCCAGTTCACCCAGCACCATTTGTTAAATAGGGAATCTTTTCCCCACTGAATGTTTTTAATTGGCTTGTCAAAAATCAAATAGCGGTAAGTAGCTGGATTCATCTCTTGGTTCTCTATTCTGTTCCAGATATCTACTTCTCTGTTTTTGTGCCAATACCATGCTGTTTTGATCACTATCTATTTGTAGTAAAGTCTGAGGTCTGTTAGTGTGATTCCTCCTGTTTTGTTTTTATTTCTGAGTAATGTCTTGGCTATTCGAGGTTTTTTCTGATTCCATATAAAACGAAGTAATGTTTTTTCAAGATCTTTAAAATATGACAGTAGAGCTTTAATAGGGAGTGCGTTGAAATTATATATTGCTTTGGGTAGTATGGACATTGATAATGTTGATTCTTCCCAGCCATGAGCATGGTATGTTTTTCCATTTGTTAACATTTTCAGCTATTTCTTTTCTTAGAGTTTCATAGTTCTCTTTATAGAGATTTTTCACGTCTTTTGTTAGGTAAATTCCCAAATATTTCATCTTCTTTGGCACTACTGTGAATGGGATAGAGTCCTTAACTGTTTTTTCAATTTGACTGTTGTTGGTGTATATAAAGGCTACCGATTTATGAATGTTGATTTTGTAACCTGAGACGCTGCTGTATTCCTTGATCAGTTCTAGGAGTTTTGTAGTAGAGTCCCTAGTGTTTTCCAGATACACAATCATATCATCTGCGAAGAGCGAGAGTTTGATCTCTTCTGACCCTATATGGATACCCTTGATCGCCTTTTCTTCCCTAATTGCGGTGGCTAAAACTTCCATTACAATGTTGAAAAGCAATGGAGACAATGGGCAGCCTTGTCTGGTTCCTGATCTGAGTGGAAATGATTCCAATTTAACTCCATTCAATATGATATTGGCTGTGGGTTTGCTGTAGATAGCCTCTATCGGTTTAAGAAAAGTCCCTTCTAGACCAATTTTCTTCAGTGTTCTGATCATGAAGGGATGCTGGATATTATCAAAAGCTTTTTCTGCATCAATTGAGAGAATCATATGGTCTTTGTTTTTTAATTTGTTTATGTGCTGAATTACATTTATAGATTTACGTATATTGAACCAGCCTTGAGACCCTGGGATAAAACCAACTTGGTCATGATGTATAATTTGTTTGATGTGTTGCTGGATTCTGTTTGTTAGGATCTTGTTGAATATTTTTGCATCTATATTCATTAGTGATATTAGTCTATAATTTTCTTTTCTTGTTGGGTCTTTTCCTGGTTTGGGGATCAGGGTGATGTTTGCTTCATAGAACGTGTTGGGTAGTCTTCCTTCTTTTTCTACATTTTGGAACAGGTTGAGTAATATAGGTACTAATTCCTCTTTAAAGGTTTGGTAGAATTCTGACATGAAACCATCTGGTCCCGGGCTCAAGATGGCGGATTGAAGCCAGCTTTCAACAGAGGCTCCCGTCCAGAAGGAGAGTTAAGGGACAGGAATTTAGTAGGTGTCCTGGTGGACTTGAGCCTCACCAAGAGAGAAGGTTGAAGAACGTATATCAACACCGCTGAGGCAAGCTGTGATCACAAGGACGCAAACAAAAGGTACAAAATCCACCACCAGGCGGACGGGAGTCCCCGTCCCCCATGAGACCGGCTCAAGAGCCTCACAGTGGTTTTGATTTGCATTTCTCTGGCATTAACAGACGTGGAGCATTTTTTCATGTGTTTATTGGTCATTAGTATATCACCATTTGAAGTTTCTGTTCATGTCTTTGGTCTATTTTTAGTGGGGGTGGCTTTATTTTTTCTCGCTGATTTGCTTGAGTTCTTTGTAGATTCTGGTAACACGCCTTTTATTAGATGTGTAGCATGCAAATATGGTCTCCCATTCTGTAGGTTCTCTGTTTATTGATTATGACCTTGGCTGTTCAGAAAATTATTAATTTCATTAGGTCCCATTTATTTATTTTTGTTGTTGTGATTGATTTGGGGGTCTTCCTAATAAATTCTCTGCCTAAGCCAATATCTATCAGAGCTTGTCTGATATTTTCTTCTAGAATTTGTATCATTTTTTTACCTTATGTTTAAGTCTTTTGTCTATTGTGAATTTTTGTAAGTAGATGAGTGGATCCTGTTTTAGTCTTCAATATGTGGCTACCCATTTTCCCATCCCCATTTATTGAGTAGGGTTTCTTTATCCCAGTGTATGTTTGTGATTGCTTTTTCAAAATATGATCGATGGTTTATATCTGGGTTCTCTGTTCTGATACATAGGTCAATGTCTCTGATTTTGTGCCAGTCCCTATGCTGTTTTGGTTACCATGACCTTGTACTATAATTTGAAGTCTTGAAAAATGATAATTTTTTTTTTTTTTTAGAGATGGAGTCTCACTTTATCGCTCTCGGTAGAATGCCGTGGTGTCACAGCTCACAGCAACCTCCAGCTCTTGGGCTTAGGTGATTCTCTTACCTCAGCCTCCTGAGTAGCTGAGAATACAAGTGCCTGCCACAATACCTGGCTATATTTTTTTTGTTGCAGTTTGGCCGGGGCCGGGTTTGAACCTGCCACCCTCCGTATATGGGGCCAGCGCCCTACTCACTGAGCCACAGGCACTGCCCGCCATATTATAACTTTTATCAAAAAGACCCAAAACGGCAGACACTGGCATGGACGTGAAGAGAAAGGAACTCTTCTACAGAAGTGGTGAGAGACTGCAAGCTAATACAACCTCTATGGAAAGAAGTATAGAGATATCTCAAAGAACTAAAAATAGACCTACCATCTGATTTTTCAATCCCACTACGAGGTTATCTATCCAATAGGAAAAAAAATGTTGTTTTATCAAAAAGACACAGTATTTGAATATTTATAGCAGCACAATTCACAGTTGAAAGGAGTTGGAAACAACACAATTGCCCACCAATACATGAATGGATTAATAAAATGTGGTATGTATTATGGAATACTACTTACCCAGAAAAGAAGTTCTCTAATATCTTTTGTAACAACCTGAATGGAGATTATTTTTCCAAGTAAAGTATTGTGAAAATGGAAAATCAAACACCACATGCACACATTACTAAATTAGAACTAACGGATTAACAATTATATACACATATAGAAGTAAAACTCAAGGAAAATATAGCAGGTGAAGTGGGGGAAGAAGGCATGGGAAAATTCATACAAAATGGGTATAATTCACACTGTCTGGCTGGGGGACATCCTTATAACTTTGACTCAATCTACACAAAACAAACTATGTAACAAAAAAGTGTGTACCCCCATAATATTCTGAAATACAAAAGGGAAAACATACAATAATAAGTGGTTATTGTAAAAAGCATATAGTTGTACTCCTGAATTGCTTAAAAGTTTAATTTTTTAATTTTTTGTTTCTTAGGATACAGCAAGGGTGGGTTATGTTTAAAACTTATCTTTTCAGCTACCACCCTCTGACTCTAATCTTTCTTTAAACCCTAATGCTCCCTGATGATAAATGTGCACCGTCCAGAGCAAATCGCTTTGACTGATGGCTTTGTCTCATATTCCATATGTTTTATGGGGTCCGGGGGAGCACAATTATAAACAATTGCCTCACTCCAAAATTTATCAAGGACCTACTATGTTCAGAGAACTATTGTGATAGAGTCTGAAAATTCTGAGATAAAATATGATGATCTGTGAGACATTTCATAAACCAGTTAAGAAAAAGTAAACATTTTTAACACAATGTAAACATGCTTTAAGCAAGTGAAGAAACTTTTATATTGGGGTCACAGACACCTAAAATATAGATAGAGATAGGAAGGGCTATAACATACTACATACGGCTACGTTTTGAAGGCTGAATTGAAATTGAATGTTGAAGAATGCAGTATAGTAGGCAGATTACGCACATTATGCAAAGGCATTCTCACAGAAAGGAAGGAGAATATTGAATTAAATACAAATATCATGTATGATTACTACATAAAGTTGAAGATGATAAATAGAATTAGCTGAGGCTAAGCTAGCGTGATGGCAACTCCTATAGTCTCAGCTACTGGGGAGGTTGGAGTGGGAGGATTGCTGGTGGCTGGGAGTTTGAGACCAGCCTGATGGGCAGGGGCCAACTCACAGAGGGATACAAATATTTTAAAAACAATTTTAACATCCTTTAGATGGAAGATGTACGAATATTGAAGGGTTTTAATTAGTATGTGTACATATGGATTATATATATAATATAAACACATCAGCATTTTATATATATATATATAAAACATAAGCATATATATAAACTGATATGTATTATATATATATATCAGCATATATATATATATAAACACATCAGCATTTTACTACACAATGTAAGATCTAACTAGCTCAACATTTGGCAATGTCATGCAGCCCGCTCTGCATGAACTCAGTGTGGGTGAAGAGAAGGGGGAAATATTAGGTAGGAGGGTGTTTCAGTAACCTAAATGGAAGATGGGAGAGATTTGACTGAGGTGCCAGTCGTATGAATAAAACAGATAAAATAGTGAATTGTTAATATAAATATTGTAGTAATGATAGCTAATGTTCATATGTATGGGGTGCTCACTATAGGCCAGGGTTTATTCTAGGTTCATTTATATATGTGTGTGTGTATGTGTGTATGTGTGTATACCTGTGAGTAGACATATGTGTATGTGTATATGTATATATGACTTATATATGCTTATATATAGTCAATTATTTACTGTCCATACTATAAAGGGTATTCAAAAAGTTCGTGTGCAATAAAATAGTTTATTTTTAATTGCATACAAACTTTATGGAGACCCTGTATATATTAGGAACCGTCATTTTTCCCAATTTATGGAGGAGACTAATAAAGCATGAAGACATGAATTCATTTGCTCAAGATTACACAGTTAGACCATTCTGAAGCCAAGATTTGAAGTCTGACACTTTTGCCCCATTGTCCTTTTGCAGAATCACTGTGCCATATTGACTTCCTAAGAGAAGAGATACAGAACCAAGAGCAAAAAATGGAGTTTATTCACCAAGTAGAATGGATTGCAAAGAGAAAAGGCAATTTGTCACTTGCATTTACCTTGTGGAAGAAATTAGGTCATTACTTTAACTACACCTGTGAAAGAAAAGCCTGTTTAGATGAGGGTCATAAGGCCATAACCAGGACATGAATTCTTTCTGGGGAATTACCCCCACACCCTGCAGAGTATGTGTGATAAAAAAAAAAAAGAAATACTCAAAGAATTTGAGAATACTCAAATTTAAACTTATAAATAGCAGTAATTATCATCACTGCAGGATGAATACACTTGGCAAGTTTTCATTCTGTTTTGTCACGTCTATGGCAATGAGATCTTCCTTTAAAAAATATAGATTTTCCAAATTCTTAGAAAAATGACTAAAAAATGCAAAAACAATGTCATTTTTCTCTCTGCTCATAGACTACTAACCAACTATGGGTTAAAGAATAGCAGGTAGTTAATTTCCTAAACTAATCCATGTCTACAAACAGGGTAGAGATACATTTCAAATTAGTGCTCGGATAGCCAACTTTCTGGCAGATTTCTTTTTAACATCAAAATATTAAGCAATAATAATAATAATGCAAAGAAAGTAACATTCACATTGTCAAATAAGAGTATGTGTATTATAGAATGCTTTGACTCTGAGATTCAGTATAGAGTCATCAATTAACTTCTTATTATTTTTTTAAGTAACAAAAACGATAACTAGTATTAATAAATAAAAGTAAAAGGTAATTTCAAAATTTCAAATTTCAGATTTCTATATTATAGCCAGAGTTGCTAATGTTAGACACCCCCAGCACCTACAATTGGAAAAGAGACCAGCAAATACTGTGAACTTCACAGAAGTACAAAATTTCTTGTAGTAAAATAGCTCTGTAGAGAGATTTAAAAAGAATGTTCAAATCCTTAAAATAATTTCAGCACAAATGGGCTATATTTGTACAACTGTCATGTATGCTATAAACAATGACATCATAACCTGTTTCCAGGGCCCTCTGATTCTAAATTCTACCTATGGGCTGACCTAGATTTTCTGAGAACACCCTCCGTGTGCGGCTCTGCCTTGCTTCTCCTTGCACTTGCCTGCCTGCTTACACTGAATTCTCCCTCCTCAGTTTGTCCCTCTTCAGAGTCCCATATTGCAGCTACAAGTGTTATCAACACTCTTATGCAGAAAGCTATAGCGAATGCTACATACTGATAGTAACTGTCAGCCATTTAACTTTAAATCTACCTTCTGGCCTCCAGGACCTGTCTAAATCTGTCTGCCAAGAAGAACAAGGAGTATTATCACCTTTTCACAGCCTTCATCATAGTCAGGAGCTTGAGGCTATATGGTTGTCACAGTCTCTCAGCCTGTCTCCTGAAAACCCAGTCTGTTTGCCTTTCTTGTTTTCGTTTTTTTTCCTACTTGTTTATCTATCAGAACAGTGTTGTACAGCATGTGGTTTGTGAGAGCCCCAAGCCTGGGGCAGCGATTAGAAATAGTTGAATGAAACTAAAAGCCAGGATAACTGTAGTCTGTCCACAATTAACATCGTAGGCTCCAAGTGTGTTCGGTGTTAAGTGAGAGGGCTTCAGGGAAAAATAAAAAGAAAATTTGTTTAATCACTGTTGGTAAGTAAGTCAGGCAAATTCAACTACCCTCCACAAATAAGCTTGGACACAGATTCTTCCTCACCACTACCATACTACATACTTGTAGTATCCTGTATATTAGGATATATCTCTTTCATTGACCGTTTAATTTTTAAGTCTATTATTGGTAATGAAAATAAGGGTGCCAAATTGCCAGAGCAATACCTTCAAAACTTTTGAAAAATTCTCATTTATGAATATGAACCACATGAAATCACCTTAGATGGTTTTTAATTGTAACTCACAAACTAGATAGTAAGACACACGGAATAGGGCGTTTACTTTCATTTTTATTTTTAATTACTCTGTTTGCATAACTTTAATTTTATGCTTAGTGAAGGCCTCAGTATGATATTTATTTGCCATCATTACAGCTACTTTTACCATTTGCTGAAAATCAATAAGAAAATATAAGTATTGTTTTAATTAGGGTTCTTCTGAGAAGCAGGAGCAATGGGGTGTGTGTGTGTATGTGTTGAGACAGAGAAAGGGGGAAGAGAGAGGTTTATTTAGGAATTGGCTTACATGATTATAGAACTTTGAAAGTCAAAAATCTGTAGAGTAGATCAGCAAGATGGAGACCTTGGGAAGAGCCACAGCTGGAGGACAAAGGCAGTCTGCTGGCAAAAATCTTTCTTGCTTTGGGGAGATCAGCTTTGTTCTATTAAGGATGGGAAAGGATGAGATGAGGTCCACCCACATTAATGAGAATAATCTGTTATACTAAAAATTTATCGATTTGGCTTCACAGGCACATCCAGAGTAATTGTTTGAGCAAAATAACTTAGCACCATGACCCAACCAAGTTGACATAAAGCTAAACATCATGGCCACCATCGACATTTCAAAGACAAATTAAGAATATCATATATTCATTTGCCAGCATTCTTAATTATATCTATTATATCTATTATTATATATGGTACAAGTGGCTTCCCCTTAACTTCTAGCATTCTTTTTCTTATACAAACATTTTGGTCATTTTGTATTTTGTGGCTATTTCAGTTCAATTCAACTAAAGTAAACACATGCCCAGAAGCAAGATGAGGAAAGATCAGAGGTAATATTTTTCATTACTATGAAGAACAAGAATGTCTCTCTTTTTTTCCCATAATTTTCAACAGTTTGCCCAATTGCAAAATGCATTGAAAACATTCTTAGGTGTTGCCAAAAATCCTTAACTCACCTAAACATACCAACTTTAGCTGAATCTTGATGAATTAAACAGACTAAATTTCTGAGATGATTTTTAAATATGCTACTGCTAAAATTTTCTGAAGAAATAATGCATACTGTCTAAATATTTTTACCATACTTAGCAAATTTATAAAGAAATGAACACTAATTTCCTGAATATATCTAAATATTTTTACCATACTTAGCAAATTTATAAAGAAATGAACACTAATTATCCTGAATATGAACATATATATATTTCATTTTAGATCTTGGTTTATTTTCTGGTAAAATGTAGAGGTAGAAATGAGTATGTCTAAGATTCCTCATGCTCCCAAGTTTCTTTTCTTCTCTATCTTAAACATTATCAAACCACATACCAGGCCATGAGAGTGAAGCTGTGGTTAAGTCAGATACATATGATAATAACATTAGTAAGTGCCCTACATACATGTTTTGGGTATCTATTCAGCAAATCTATAAATAGATAGTAGATATTTATACTATATAGTTAAAGACAATAGTAGATATTTCTACTATATAGTTAAAGACAATCAGGTAATAGAAATTACCATCATTACACAGCTAACATTTTTATGGGTAAAATTGTAGTAGGTGTCCGAAACACATAGAGTAAATTTATCTCTGATATTATTTAAAACTATAGAAGACTTAGTTACTCTAACAATGTGCAATTACTTTAACTTCTCCTATTTTTTCTGTTACTTGAATATTTTTAAATATTGCCAATCAAAGTGATTGCTACTTTCTTGTTGCTAAATTGATCAATCACATTGTGTGAAAATATTATTCTCTGCTTTTGTCAAAGACATTAATCACTGTTGAATATTCACGATTGTAAAAATAGCATTTCAATTTGTCATTTTTTTTTCCATATGCCTAATACGGTCAAAAAAGCTGAGTTCTGAAGGAAATGAGAAATGTTAGGATCACTATTTATAAAACAATTGATGGTTATTAAATGCAAAATAATTAAGTTTTACCTGAAAGTACAGATCACACAAAATGTAAAGAAATTAAGTTTTATAATAATGACAGTTTAGAGCTGAATTATCCCTTAATTTAAAAAAAGCATTCTGAAAAAAAGTTGCATTATTAGTGTAATCAGATCAACCAATTGTGGGTTTGGGTTAAGGGATTTGGGGAAATGACAATATTTGCTTCTAGGGAATCCTTAATTGGTATAATATCTTTGATAAGGAAATACCTATTAAAATTTTCTACATTTCATCCAAATACACCATAAAATATTTGCATTGTTTCCCTTCCATCCTTAGTGAGCTATCAATTAGAATTCTGCTCCTAAAAAGACTTGGGTTTTAGATTTCCTTATGAATACAAGAGAACAGAAATAAAAGGGTAACATATTTCCTTAAATCTAGGATTTAGGAATCAAAATATGTCTTTATTTTATTTATTTATGGGAAATAAGTATCATCTCCAGTAAACCACTCAAATCAATCCTAAATCATTCTCTAATACCAAAGCATTTCTATGGACTGATTATCATCAATGATTTTTTAAAATTTTTTATGAGTCAAGGACCCACAGGATTTATACGTGCTCTTGGAAACCCCTCTCTCACTTATACATGACTCATGGACCCCTCTGTTACACAGTATTTAAATTGCCTCTAAGATCATTAAGACTACTTCAGTAACACCCAGATCTGTAGAAAGCCCAACATTCCCAGCTTATCATTCATCAGAGCCTCATCACCTCTTCCTCTTGAGACTTTGTGTAGACTTCCATCTAACAATTTTCTCAACCTCAAACCATTCCCATCTGGAGCTTGCAATCTCTGAATGCCCCTAGTCTTCTCATTAATTTCCTCCCTGATGTTTCATTGACCTGCTTGTTCTATACAACTTAACTCTTCTAGGTGTGGTTGATTCCATGCAACTCACTTAATTAGCAGGTTTTCCTTTTCTACTTTCTAGGTTAACATTCCTAGAGATAAGGTGTGTGCTCATCTTGCTCCACACTTTCTTTTCCTGATAGTTATTTTCCAGCTTCCCTAAAATCCTGCCACTCATTTGAAGTTCATAATACTCAACAATTACCATCCACTACTTTTTGCATTCGTTTAGAAACTACCATATCACTTCAAACATACTATGTTTCTTTTTTAACAGATCAAATTTTTTGTGTGTTGTAATATTTTGGTAGATGACACTTTGAATACCTTCTACTTTCCAGCTCACTCCGTCTATTAATATGACTCAATATAATTTAAATCCATCTGTATCTTTATTGATTGTACCAGCTTTTCATTGATCCTTATTCACTCTGTGCCCACCATTCACTCTTTGTCTGGCTTATGTTGATTTATATGGAATGGGCCATCTCTTTAATAATTCTCTATGTGCACCTTCACCTTTCCAGGGACTCACACTTTTTATTGTTTATAAGTGTCAGAACTCTTTTTGGTTTGGTTTGGTTTTAAGACAGTGTGTCACTTTGTTGTCCTTGGTAGAGTACCATGGCATCATAGCTCACAGCAACCTCAAACTCTTGGGCTCAAGTGACTCTCTTGCTTCCGCCTCCCAAGTAGCTGGGACTATAGATGCCTGCCACAATGCCTGGCTATTTTTCAGAGACAAGATTGCACTCTTGCTCAGGCTGGTCTCAAAGCTGTGAGCTCAGGCAATCCACCAGCCTTGGCCTCCCAGAGTGCTAGGATTACAGGCGTGAGCCACCTTGCCTAGCCTTAGTGTCCCTTCTCTCCACATCCATGCCAGCATCTGTAGTTTCAATATTTTGTGATATGGGCTATTCTCATAGGTGCAAGGTGATATCTCAGAGTGGTCTTGATTTACGTTTTTTCTGATGATTAGGATCAATGAGCATTTTTTCATAGGTTTTTTTTTTGCCTTTCGTTTGTCATCGTCAGAGAAATTTCTGTTCAAGTTGTTTGCCTACCTACAAATGTCATTGTTTGCTCTTTTCGTGTTGATTAATTTAAGTTCTCTGTAGATTATAGTTATCAACTCCTTGTCAGATTCACAGCATGCAAATATCTCCTCCCTTTCTGAAGGCTGTTTATTTGCTTTAGTTGCTGCCCCCTTAGCTTTGCAAAGACTTTTTAGCTTGATCTAAAAGTCATTCTATAAATGAATGTCCCATTCATTTATATTTGGTGTGGCTGAAATTGCCAAGGGGGTCTTCCATATAAAAATTTTCCAGGCCAATTAAATTTAAGACATGAAACAATACAAATCCTTGTAGAAACAAAATGTTCTTTTCCTTATTTCTCTTTCAAGAAATGATTCCTTGTTCATGGAGAAAATAAATGCTATCAGAAGAGAATATACATTACTCCCACCAACAAAGTTATCAACTGTCCCTGACTTAACTTCCTATATTTTTCAAAGGATAAAAAGCTAGCATTTCCATCTATAAATGCACCCTCCTTCTGTGTCATGATTCCGTCATCTGTCACCTACTCATGCCATCCTCTTGCAATTATCTGCTCTCTTCCTACTCTCATTACACCAAAGTGTCTTAAAATTTCTTATTTCATGTTGCCCTCAGTGTCTCACTATTTTTTTCCACAAAGCTCTCAAAACAAGACAAACATTTAATCAATTTTTATATGCAGTAGTCCAGCCTGCACACATTAATGTGCATTTATATCCTAAAAATATAGTACCCCATAAAATGACAACTCCAGTTTTCCCATTGCTCTAGCTCCAAATCTTGACTTTTCTCTGCCATGCTCCACCTCATAGCCATCCACAACTACTGTTTGCTCTATTTTGACAAATATCTAAAACCTGACAATCTCTTACCAGTCTCACCCCTGCCACCCAACATCAAGGCATCCGTATTTTTCATCCACATCATTGCAATAACCTCCTTCTTCCAATCCCGCCCTCTATAATTCACACATCAACAAAACTGACCATTTAAAACACAAGTCAGATGATGACATTTTTCTCTTGGAAATAATCAAATTGCTTCCCATATACTTCAGACTAGAATTCAAAATTCTGTGTGATCTACCCAATACTTCCTTATCTCTTTGACCTCATCCCCGACCAGTGTCCTCTTCCTTCAGCCAGCGCTAGGTGCCCTTCTGTTTCTTGAATATTTAAATACATGATCTTTGCCTCAGAGTTCTTGCATTTGTCTTCCTGGCTGAACTGCCTGTCCATGGTTCACTTTGGTCTACTCTTTACTAAAAACTTCTGGAAAAGACACCTTCACTCACTATCGCACCCAACATAAAACCCCAATCATTGTTCATCATCTTATAATTCTGTTGTTTCCCTTCACTTACCTCTGTTTATCACTACACAAAGTAGTATTTATTTGTTTGTTTATTATTTATTGTATATTGTTATCTAACACTGCATAAAGAATGCAAATCTTCTCGAAATAGAAGCTTCTTTTATTTTACAACCATATCGTGGTTTATATAAAATCTTAATATATTTTGTGCCTTGAACAAATATACAAATGCATGAATTTGTTGAAGAATATTCTGAGGCCACATCATGTAAGTAGTGAAGTTTATGGTGATTGATTTGTAGTATTTGGATTGATTTGTAATATTTGGTAGTATGATGGCCCTTGTACCGTATAGATGTTAAAAGGGGACTGGAATGGCTGTATATGCAAGAATGTGCGCATGGATTTTCATCAGTGGAATATAAAGTGAAAGACGATATTGACAGGTTGAGGAAAAAATGAGTGGACCATGTCATACTTGGCTTTAAAACCTGTGCTTTGTTCAAGGTCAATGCCCTTGGAAAGTCTAATTTCAGATCATAACAAGTGGTCCCCACTAGTTTTAAGATGCCAGCTTCTTTTACTAATTAGGCTGAATTAAGAGTCATTCAGTTACTTTTGAATATAAATAATGCATTTTAATATTTTGGGGACTAATATAGATATTTTTCACCCAAATGCCAACGAACTTAGGGAAATCCTGCTTTCTTTGATTTTGCATGGCAAAACTACATACAATGCACTTATCAATTATGCTGGTGATGGTAATTAAGCTCTCTTGTCCCATAATTAATAATGCATAACATTCTTGGTAATGTGTTTTCATGATCATAGCTAATTATATATGTCTGCTAATTTTTAATGAATTTCATGGCATATATGCAGAAATTAATTGACAATAAAACATATAAATTTATTAGCTGAATTACAATGTATTAGTTAAGTGACTTCACTATACAAATACATTTTAAATAAATTAATGAATTAATATTTAACCTAAAGTTAGGTTTATTTATCTTGATATTTCAAGTAATATCACTAAAGATATAATGAATTAATTCACAATAACTGTAGTTTGAAAGGATATAATGGTAAAGGGGCATTAAAACATGCTCAAACTTACTAGCGAAAGGAAATGCAAATTAAAATAATGATAAGTTACACTTATACATTATTATTAAGAGAGTATATTATACAATTTTGAGAGTATAATATGTAGGGCCAACTACATATAAATGCACAAGTTGTTTGACCAAAGGTCCCAGGCCAACAACAGAAACAAAGGCAGTTTATGCTTCATTTGACAAGCTTTGTGGCTGAAAACAGGGCTGAATATTTTTAGAGAAATTGTGTACTTTCTAAACTTATATTAAGTTTCTATGTGTGCTGGTTTAATTCCTGACAATGTAAAAGAAACTATCAGTATTCTTAAATGTTCACAGTTATACCAATACATCCACTCATAGAAATGTATACAAAAGAGACATATTATTACATGCTGCTTGTTAAATAAATATTTTTAATAGGAAATATACAGTATAACTAAATTACCCATCAAGGGAGGGATAATTAAATACATTATGGTATATAAGTAAAGTGTGAAAAGTTATGCCACCATTATAAATAACAAGATAAATCTATACATAATGCTATCAGAAGATATCAGTGGTACTACTGTATATGAAAAGTGATGTACAAATTATTAAAATTGCAATTTTACATACATTTAACTACAGAACACTAAACACACAGATACACATGATGTGTGCATTTGTTTCAGTTCTAAAGAAGCATCATTTGTCAGTTGTGCAGTCAAAGTCATTTCTAGAAACAGACATGACCAATACATTAAACATTTTTAGATAAATTAAAGTTTAAATAAATTATTTATTTATTTATGGGGATTATTTTCAGATAATGTAAAATAAAAAGATAGATCTTATGACAGAAATACGTAATTTCTGTATTGTGAAAAGGATAATAAAACCTTAACTGAGGGTAATTACACTTGGATCATGGGCCAAGGCAAAATATAGTTAATACTTGTATATTTCAGATACTTTTACATTGGCTAAATTTGCTGCATCTGTCTTGAATAGCTTTCAAAATAATTGTATGTTGGTATATAAAGTACAGTAGAACCTCTGTAAGTTGACCAATGAAGGGACTGTGACAAACTGGTCAACATAGGGAGTAGTTCGCCATAAGGAATTAGGACTACTGTAATGACATGTACATGCACTTTAATTTCTTGTGCAGATTTTATTAGAGACTATCATGTGAAAATATACACAGTCAAAACCACGGGATCATACAAAATCAACACATTTACTATTTTCTTGTACTTTATTTTTTTCTGACAAAAGAGTCGGTCTTCGTCTGTTTCTTATTCTTATTATAAACTTAAGTGAACACAGCACTCTCAGCACTGGCTACACTATTTTGCCTGGGAATTTTTTCCATAGCAAATGACTTCAACTGCTTTGTCAGACACTTGACATCCTCTTCTTTTTAATTCTTTCCAATTCTTATAGCATCCTCACTTGCTTCTTACACTTCATCACATGCTTCATGCTCTTTCATTCTTGCCTGTAATTTGGTCAATACTGCTCAGAAAACTGTTTCCGGGTTACATTTCTTATGTTGCCACCTCATCATCCATGCAACAAAACCTTCAAAATCCAACTCTCTTGTGGGACCAAAACATGTGCTCTTGGGTTGTGACAAATCCAACTTCCTGGAAATATTTCTGTATAGTTTTTGGCTGAAATTTATTCTATGCAAAACTGACCCAGAGGATGCATCCAGAATATTAACTGATGCAGCAGATTAAGTTGCTTCCACAGGCTGACCACTTAGATTTGAGTTCTAATAATGACCCACTGCAGGATCTGAGCTACGTAGTGCATTTTAAAGGTTTTGATGAAGGCATGGCCAAGAGGTTGGATTTTTGAAGTTATGTTTGGAGGCAGAAAATCAGTGTCACATTTGTGAGATGATTCACTTGTAGGTGGCCAACACAGTTGGCAACTGTCACCATTTCTTCTTCTTTCTTCTTCTTCCCCACTCCTCGAATAAGTAAGAAGTCCTCCATTCTCACTTGTTTGATCTCCAAGTCTTTGAGCTTCAAGTTCTTAAATGCACATGACTTTGCCAATTTGCCAACCACCAGTGGCTTTTGTTTCTCTCTAGTTGAGGAAGGGTGAAACAAAACTGTGAAACATTCTTTGGGAAGTTTTCTGTTCTTACATTCGTCATCCTTCATGACAAGGTTCCTGTTGTGAATGGATGTGAAAAAGAGTCTCCTGTCAGCAGCATTAAAGAAGTCATCTTTGAAACCTCTGGCAAAGTTTGACAACTTTCTGATGAACTATTCCACAACTTCTACTGAACTTAATTGGATTCACTATATAAGACTTTCTGGAAGATCTCATGTCATAGTTTAAATTTCTTGCTCCAACCATTTGAGGCTTGGAAATCTGCCACCCCAAATTCCAGTGTGAATTTTTTGGTAACTTTCTGGATCATCATCCTGTTCAGGTGTTAAATGCCATTTAAAAAAATGCCATTTTAGATATTGAAGTATTTAGTGAGTAAAATAAGTAATTAGCATCAGAATATAGATGAAAAATGAGACTAGTTGTGCAAGAGATTTATTAAGAATAATTAAGGAGAAAAGTAACAGGAGGTATGGAGAAACATTGGACCATGATGCTGTTCTGTTAACAGTGAAAGTAGAAAGGAAAGGAGAATTGGGTAGAAGAATGTTAGACTTCTTCATGTTCTAAGAAAGATTTAGCTAGGCAAATGAAGGATCTCTGAGTTAACACTGCTCAATAGAAGAGCTCTGAATCCCATATTAATGGGCTGGCACTAGTATCCCCACTACACTTAGTTATTCGATGAGAGCAAGCCAGGTATTGCATGGCCTTGAAACAAATTTACTGGTGGCTCCAGAGGAGAAGAATCTAGGACTATCAATCAATTATGCTCCCTTGAAGTAGTTTCCCTTGAAGGAGAATTAAAAGGCTCATTTTGATAGCCATCATAAAATAAATATAAGAATAGAAATATTTGTTAGATAATGTCTTTAAAAGATAATAGATGATGATTTCATCAATGAAAACAAAATCAAGTCCATTTTATATAATGTATGTATATATCAAAACATCACTGTGTACTCCATAAATATACACAAAAATTAATTCTCAAGTAAAATAATATAAATTTATTTTTAAAAGTCAAATTTTTCATGTCAGCAAACATTTTGATATTTGTAAGATTACTATTATATAAAACACATGTTAAGAATAATGTATCATGTTAACTTAAGATCTTCTGAAGTCCCTATCTTGTGTGTTTCTGGTTAGTCTAAGATACAAAGATATTCTTGGGAGATTTGGAGGGTGAGTGACAAGCAGCATCCTTTTTGTTCTGCGGACTCATTTCAATGCCATTAACAATAGCCATGGCTGCAGCTACTGGTGGTTGTAAACCAACCCCCCACCCCACCACCACCACTAACTTCTCTGACTTCTTGGCCAGTTCTTCAACAAAGACCCTTGCCTACTGCAAGATATTGTTATCACCAAAGTCAGAGGCAACAAAAATGACTGGTTTCAGTTTAGGGTTCCAGCTTATCCTCTCCTTGCTATCTGCCTTGAATATTCCTCACTCCACATCAATCTTCTCTTATAAACAGCTTTCCCTGTGCCTTCAAGATTCAATATTAAATATGAAGACAAAAAGGCCTATGGAAAGTTTTATAGACACTTTTTTCTTTCTTTCTCTCTCTCTCTCTTTTTTTTTTTTTTTTTTTTGTGTGTGTGTGTGTGTGTATGGAGATAGAGTCTCACTTTGAAGCCCTCGGTAGAGTGCCATGGCAGCTCATAGCAACCTCCATATCTTTGGCTCAAGTGATTCTCTTGCCTCAGCCTCCCCAGTACCTGGGATTGCAGGCTCCTGCCACAACACCTGGCTATTGTTAGAGAGGAGGTTTCGTTCTGGCTCAGGCTGGTCTCCATTGTGTGAGCTCAGGCAATCCACTCGCCTTGGCCTCCCACAGTGCTAGGATTACAGGCATTTTTGGTGTTCTTACCAAGCTCCCACATTTGTATGAGGCCAATTTCCTGTAACAAAAATTTATAATCAAGTGGTTTTGCTCTGCTGGTTAAATAATGACTGATGTTTTGGCTGCAATGCCTTCTTATATAAAAAATATAACTTAAAACCTGGAATAAGAGAAAAGATAGAGAAATTGTTTTCTCATGTTTTTTTTTTTTTTTTTTTTTTTTTTTTTTTTTTTAGGAGGGGAAGACTGATATACTTCTTTTTTTTTTTTTTTTTTTTGCATTTTTTGGCCTGGGCGCTGGGTTTGAACCTGCTACCCCTGGCAAATGGGGCCAGCACCCTACTCCTTTGAGCCACAGGCACCGCCTAAAACTGATGTACTTTTAATAATCCCACGTTTTAAATTTTTTTTTTTCACATTTCACTCTTACACTTTTTGGGACTTGGTCTACACTTAGTAATAAAGAATAAATCAAAAAACTCAGTGTATCAGAATATCAAAATACCAAAGTCCTAGACTAGATAAAGATCATACTCTGTTTAACATCTATTACACTACTTTTTTTTGTCATTCTTCACGTTTCTTTCAAAAATAGGCTCACATATTCTACCAAAGATGGTCTGTTCTATAGTGCCTTCTAAAATTTACTGGCTAAAAAATTTAAATCTCTTGAATTCAGGCAGAGAGTTTCATTCACCGTTTGTGAATGAAAGACACTTTACAATCCAAAGTAGAAGTGAAGGAAACACATCTAATTCATTTCAGATATCAAATACTCTCGAGAACCATCCTAATATTCCTCTATGGATCTTCCAGTAATAATCATGGAGGAAGTTACAACTTATATTTTAATAGCTCTTTACAATCTACCCTTTGGGTACTTAGAGAATAAGTGTACCCCGAAGGGTACATAATAACACCAAAGGCAGTGCCTTATTCATTAGAGAATCTTTAGAAAGTCAATTAGAGTCCATATAGGCTCTGTAGATTGCAATATGATATAAGTCATATAATTCTTGTGTCATTTATAAATGTATTACCCCTTATCTCCCAAATCATCTTTTTTGACTCTTCTGTGAAATTGGGAGTTGTTCCATAAACATGCCAGAGACACAGGAGGGGGAAGGGGCGTTCTCTTCTTGGTGCTCCTGTGTCTCACTTGCCATATTTAAACACAGTGTGCTTTATCCAGCACTTGGCCCCTGAATCTGCAGTGTTCTCTACATCTAGACTCTTGAAATGATCACTTTTGCCAACACTTGGCTTGTGGAAGTGTATGTCTTCTCTACCAGTTTCCTGAAGGGCTCGGCTTCTTTCTCCACACTTGTCTTTAGCACAGTGTATTTTTTCAAACATTTAGCCCTGTAGATCTGCTCCTACCATCTGGCTCCTTCTAATAGTAGAAGGAAATAGCACTCATTAGTCAGCAAACACCCACCCGGCTCCCCACTACTATCATCTCCCTTGGTAGCTTTAGAGAGGAATACCACAGATGGGGGGACTTCCCATGGACCGACACCCCAGCATGCCAACAGGTGACTTTACAGTGACTTTTAAGGCACAATCCCTCTCTGAGGATGACATTTCCTGGTAACTAACAAGGAGGATTGTTAGCAATTTTTACCATCAAAGTACCTCGGCAACCTATGTGTCATCCAGTGGTTCATGGATGTAACCCCTCCAAGAAGATCTGTCTGGTGGGGGAGTCTCTGACTTGGGCTCTTCCATCAGATAGTGTCATTGGTAGTGGCTGATCCCTACATTGATATTAATGTGTTCTTTAAAGTACTCTGAACTCTTATTAGCTAATTCACCATTGCTCCAATCTACTGTCAATCATTCTTTTCTTTATTACGTTTTTAAAAAATTTTTTAAATTTTTTTTTGGAGGCACAGTCTCATTCTGCCACCCATGGTAGAGTGCCACTGCATCATCAGAGCCCACAGCATCCTCAGTCTCTTGGCCTCAAGCAATCTGCTTGCATCAGCTTCCCAAGTAGCTGGGATTGCTGGTGCCCACCACAACATCCAGCTATCTCTAGAAATGGAGTCTTGCTCTTGCTCAGGCTGATCTCAAGCTCCTGAGCTTAAGCAATCTGCCCGTCTCTGCCTCCCAGAATGCTAAGATTATGGGCATGAGCCACCTTGCCTGGCCTTACTGCCAATCATTTTTTTTTTTTTTTTTTTTTTGTAGAGACAGAGTCTCACTTTATGGCCCTCAGTAGAGTGCCGTGGCCTCACACAGCTCACAGCAACCTCCAACTCCTGGGCTTAAGCGATTCTCTTGCCTCAGCCTCCTGGGTAGCTGGGACTACAGGCGCCCGCCACAACGCCCGGCTATTTTTTTTTGTTGCAGTTCGGCCGGGGCAGGGCTTGAACCCGCCACCCTCGGTATATGGGGCCGGCGCCTTACCAACAGCCACAGGCGCCGCCCTGCCAATCATTTTTTATGTTAAACTTTCTATGTTCAAATTACCTCAGGATATCTCTCTACTAACTAGCCCTAACTTGTACAGAATGAGTTACTACAAGTAGTGCCAGTTAGAAGGGTGGGGAACCCTTGGGACCACATGTGACCTTGGGACCACATGTGACCTTCCAGATCCCTGAATCTGGCCTTTTGACTCAATTCGAATGTCAAGAAATGAATTCTTTTAATAAAGGTATTTTTTTCTGTGAATTTGGTTTTGGTTCACTTGCTGCACTTGGGAATCCATACAGCCACATGTGGCTTTAAGCCCACAGGTTCTCCAGCCTTCACTGGGGTCAATTTGGTTGTACCACAACGTTTTGTGCAATGCTGATCTTCATACAAATGGAAAATGGGATACTAATAATTATGTCATGTAATAGTATCACAGTTCATCAAGTTATTACCTTTGACTGATTAAAATAGAATACCAACTAATGCACGTACTTTGGAATCTGAATTAGATACTTTCTTGACCTGATTATATTAATATGATGACAATCCTTATGATATAGAGTGGGGGTGGTTTTGAATGCACTTGACTGTTCCAGAAATAAAGCGATGAGGGAAAGCCCATAAACTCTCAATTTAAGTCACGGTTTGAGAACCAGAGCGCTTTCATGATAACCCAAAACTAATTTCTTTACTCATTGGGCTAACATCAATGAAAATCAAAAATAAAATTGAATGTGCATATCACTGATTCACAACATTAAAATTCACAATATTGTTAAATTTTTACATGAAAGTTAAGGGATTGGTTTCTCAAGAATATGATCCTGAAACTTGGAATGGAAACATGATCTTAATATATATGTACACACACATATGTATATACACGCATGCATGCAGAAATTTATAGTGTTTTATGATTTTCTTAAATACTTCCCTAAGTGCTAATTTCCTGCCACCAATGTGAAATCACTTAAAGCAAAATTGGAAAGAGCCGTGCAGTACCATCAAGTGACTCAAGCTGGCATGAGCATCTCTTCCACGCTGACTCCACTCCTACAGCACATGTTAAGACTCCTTGGGAGTTTACCTCAACAATACAGTTTTTGAATATTTCACATAAGCACATGCTAGTCTCTAAGGAGGTTATGTATAGCCACATGACATTTGAGAAATGAAAGGAAATGAAAAGAATTCTCAAATTTTAACAAAGACAATTAACTTAAATAAATATATCCAAGTCTTGGTAAAATACTAAAATTATGAGTGAACCAATTGATTTTTAATTGACCAGATTATAGGTGTTTGTATTTGCTTAGTTGACATTTTAACCAGAAGGCTACATCTTATTTCAAGCCACAGTCAGAAACGCATGGTCAGACACGCATAAATGGACACTGAAAAGTATATAGACTGTCAGTCTAGATATGAAACCGAGAATAATGGAATGCATCCGAGAGGTGCAAAGATGCAGAAATCTGAAATCTCTCGACCCTGTAAAAGTGGATCAGAAGGGAAAATATTCATATTTCTTAGTTCACATTCTATGTGAGTTGATTTAAGCAATGCCTTCTCTGCTTTAATTACCACCAGTTTTAATTACAGAAAATTCAATCTTTGTCCAATCTATAAGAGGGCTGTTATATTTTTTGTCTTATATTAAGAAAATTATACTCCATGCAAAATCTATCTGAAATTCTCTTTATAAAGAGGAAAGTATGTATTATGTAGAAATAATTAGAAAGCTTAAAAGCTTGAATAAAAAATATATCAAAAATGAAAAATAATGTTTATTATAAGGCAATATAGGAGATACATAAAAGCTAATAGTAGTAATGTCACATCTTTGTGAAGCTCATGTTTTTGAATAAACACAAATTATCCAGCAGTTATAAAATCAAACATGTGCTCCAATGTAATCACCCTTTACAAGAATACCTGTGTATTTCCATGAAAGAAAGATTTTCGAGAAACATGCAAACTAACATCTGCAAATTAATATTGTATAGATTCCTGATCTCTCTGTTGGTCACAAGATTGTAAAACCTCCGTTTCATAACCAATAACGGATTATGCGGAGGATGAATTTAATCTGAGAACTACCAGAGAGAACACTGGTACTTTGAGCATGTTATTATCTCCAATGATTTGAAATTTCCCCAGACAAGTATATTTTATTGTATATTTTCAAGAAGTAGGAGAGCCTTGAAATAAGTGTACTAGGGACTTTTAGGAAAAAGAGAAAAGATAAAGGAAATAATTGGAAACACATGCGACAAAGGGGATTGTGAATGGAGAGCAAACCCTGATCTTTGGCCATGGCTCTAATGCCCCCAAATACTGCACTTTGAATAGCATTCTTCAGGGCCATTGCATGTGATCCATTTAGAGAGGAATGAGTTTAAATCATTGGCACATAAAGTGTCTTCCTTAAGTGACTTTTCTGGTCACTAAGCTAAGCAGACAACCTTTAAGATCACTTTAAGCAGATGGTTTTCTTCAATACGTAACACACATCAGAAATATGAAGTGTGAGGAGGGCAAAGCTAGGGTTGACGCATGTGAAAAGAAAAGAAGCATCACAACAGGATTGATTCTTCTAATTTATTATATCTTTTCTTTATAGACTATGTTTCAAGTACAGAAGCTATTATTTTATTCCTAAGAGCATCTTGTCTACTCTTTCTTGTCCTCTACTGTAGTTTCCTATTGTTTCTCCTTCTTTTAAATAGTTATCATGTAAATACCATCTAGTCCTGTCTGTTTTTAATCTGACCACTTTGATTTTACTGAATGCATCTTTCAGAGATATTAAAGAAGGATTAGTTTGCCGATGAATTGACTGGCTACCTTTGAGTAAAATTTATGCCTCAGGCCTGCTTAAATAATGATGAAAATGGAGGCATAACCTGAGAGTCATGTCAGAGTTGAAAGTTTAGAAAAAAAAAAGATCATGTAGTTCATACAACTAGTCAAGAAAAAATAACATTGAAACAATAGCAAGTGCCATGAATGAGAGCTGGTTGGCACCACACATGCATCTTTAAGGTTATTAATGTACTCTAAGAAGACAAGGAGGTTTCTTTCCGCTTTAGAAATGATGATTGGACTTGGGTGTGAATACGATAATGTTAATTTGAAGAAAGGTGGTTGAAAATGTTCAGTTAACCATGCGAAGTTGAGGTAACAAGTGCAAAGTTTCCATAGCAAGAGGGACCTAGAGTAAGAGCTCAATAAATGCAAACTTTTGCAGAAATTTTTGAGTTATGTTTAGAGAAATTTCTTTTTTGTCCCCAAAAGATAAGGGAAGCTGGAAGCCTTTTAATAAGGAAATTCTAAATAACATGTGTGCATTTCAGAAGGGTTTTTCTAGTTGCAGCGAGGATGAAAAATTGAAAACAGGTAAGAAATGACACCATTTGATCACTTTAGAAACTGTGAAGTATTCTCTGAAAAAAATGTGGGTAGGCTGGGCACGGCAGCTCACACATGTAGTCCTAGCATTCTGGGAGGGCAAGGCAGGTGCATCACTTGATCTCAGGAGATCAAGACCCCATCTCTACTAAAGATAGCTGGGCCAACGTTGTGGTGGGTGCCTGTAGTTCCAACTACCTAGGACGCTGAGGCAAGAGGATCAATGGAGCCCAAGAGTTTGAGGTTGCTGTGAACTATGACACCATGGGAACCCTACCCAAGATGACAGAATGAAACTCAGCCTAAAGAAAAAATAAAAAACATATAGGCATCTTGGCATCCATTAGGTTATGAAGAAGGAGGGGAATACGTAGAATAGAGAAATACTTTCCTCTCTGTTTCCCAATATACGATACTGCAAAACCATAGCATTGACATTGTTGATCTATGGCTACAATTTACCTGATTACTTATTATATAGCTAATATTTGTGTTCCCTTTAAGTGTATAATATACATTTTAAACAAAATTATACATGATTCACAGTCAAGAATAGAATATTTTATTTCAGAGTTATAAGTAAAGGAGCCACCGAGTTCCATGCGTGAGGAAACAGGTCCATTCCCATAATATCCACATCAATACCAACCCAGTCTTCCCAAAATATTATCAGAAAAATTATACCATTATGATTACCAAATAGATTGTCATGCTTAGATCTGTACATCCACTAATTTGTCTCCAATTTTCATCTTTCTAAATCCCCACATTTTTTCACTATGCCCTCTGGAATGCACAATCTGTCACCAGCTTGTCATCTTCATATTTTCAAACTCTTCTCTGAACTTTTCTAATTTTTCTAATTAAAATCTGCCTTTCCACTGAGAAAACTATCATTTAATCATCAAGGTACATTTGCCCTGGGTCCTGACATCATAAAAGATGTTCTTTGTTTATACAGATAATTGTTCTCCCCCTCTTTCTAAAATCCACTAGGTATGGAGAGCATAGTTTCAAATGATACTCGGTATCAAATCTATTATAACACTTTCTGCCTTATGTGGTATGTAAAAATAAATTTTGAATAATCTAGCCTCTTAGAAACATGACCTCCTTATTTTAGTTGTCTTCCATCTTCCCTCTTCTTTGTTATACCTTAGCCTTTTTTCCTTACAGTTAAAAGTGTTCCATTTAAAACTATTCCATTAAAAACTATCTAGTACACTCCCCTTCTTATTCTTTTGCTCAACTTGCAATTTTTATCTACTGACAAAGTTTTTCTCAGGTTCGACAGCCCCCTCAAAGTCTCACTTCTCTTCTCATCCAGCCTACATTATTATTATAAACATTCTTCTTCATTTTTATCACTATTATCCTGCTCTATAAAAATACAAACCTTGTTCAATTTGATTTTTCTGTCTACTCTGCAACTTCTCTAGGCTAGCCAAACACAGCTGGAGAAAAAAATCACATCTTTGATCACTTTTCTCATTTTGAATTCATGACCGCCAACATCAAATAGACACCAAGTCTATTTGATCCGTTAATTCCATAATGTTTACCAAATACACTTTCACTCTCATACAAACTTCTCTCTCTATTTAAACCTTATTACATACTCCTCACCTTTCAATCACAAGTGATAAAGGTGCTATATATTTTCAATGAGAAAATAGAAGTAATTATAAGAGGCCTTTCACAGATAACACCACTGAGTCTGTGTCTTTAAGAATGTCCTCTCTCTCTCTCTCTCTCTTTTTTTTCTCTGAAAGGATGGCTGCCCACGTTCCACTTTTACATTAATCCTGTCTCTCTCATTCTCACTCAAGGGCACCCCAAGAACGATTTGTATTTCTCTCTCCTTTATCATTAATGCTAATCTTTCTACTGTATTATTTCTATTAGCATACAAGCAGTCTGTAATACTTTCCTTCTTTGGGAAAGCCTCTTATCTCAATATCCTTCTTTAGCTATTGATTCACTCTATACTCTGCTTTATATTAATTTCTTCACAGTTATTTCTTAAACCATTTAAAATCAATTTTATTTCTCTTGATTTCTCGTGACCTCAAATGAAGTAGCTATTTCTTCCCATTTCACCCAATTGATCTTGTCAAGTTCAACAGAATTTGCCACAACAGCAAATATTAGACAATAACTAATAATTTCCTTACTGATCATTCCTTCTTGACTTCTTGACTGCCTTAAGAAAAATCACCTTAGACTTCTGATATTTGTCTCCCAGGAAAACCTATTTCTCTCTCACTTTTTCTTTTCTTTTTTTTTTTTTTTTTTTTGTGGTTTTTGGCCGGGGCTGGGTTTGAACCTGCCACCTCCAGCATATGGGACCGGCGCCCTACTCACTGAGCCACAGGCGCCGCCCATCTCTCTCACTTTTTCACACCATATAAATGGCTCTTTAGTTCTTCCAAATGTACTAGCAAAGCCCGGAATCATTGATCTCTTTTTCAATTCCTTATATCTGTTTTAATAGCAGCAGCAACAATTATAATTAAAAATATACTTATGCCTTTCTGTATACCTGGCATGGTATACAGTTCAGAACATGGAACATTTCTTCATCATGGGGCTTATAATATTGTATAGTCCAGCATTTAAATTTCTAGGCTTTAAAAAGATTAGCCATCTAGATTAGCCATACCTAAATATCTACCTGTAGGTAGTCAGACAGCTTTATTATAAAGAATTGGCTCTTTGTGATATGGGCTAATCTTAGTAGAGTTAGATGATATTTCAAAGTAGTTTTGATTTGCATTTCTCTGATGATTAAGGATGATGATCATTTTTTCATATGTCTGTAGGCTGTGCCTCTGTCTTCTTCAGAGAAGTTTCTCTTCAAGTCCCTTGCCCAGCGTGAGATGGGATCACTTGATCTTTTCTTTCTAGTACATTTGAATTCTCTGTGGATTCTGGTTATTAAAACTTTGTCGGAGACATAACCTGCAAATATTTTCTCCCATTTTGGGGACTGTCTGCTTGCTTTACTTACTGTGTTCTTGGCTGTGCAGAAGCTTTTTAGTTTGATCAGGTCCCAGTAGTGTATTTTTGATGCTGCTTCAATTGCCCTGAGGGGTCCTCCTCATAAAATATTCGCCCAGGCTGATTTCTTCAAGAGTTTTCTCTGAACATTCTTCTAGTATTTTTATAGTTTCATATCTTAAGTTTAAATCTTTAATGAAGTGAGAGTCTATCTTAGTTAATGGTGAAAGGTGTGGGTCCAGTTTCAGTCTTCTACAGGTCACCAGCCAGTTCACCCAGCACCATTTGTTAAATAGGGAATCTTTTCCCCACTGAGTGTTTTTAATTGCCTTGTCAAAGATCAAATAACAGTAAGTAGCTGGGTTCATCTCTTGGTTCTCTATTCTGTTCCATACATCTACTTCTCTGTCTTTGTGCCAGTACCATGCTGTTTTGATCACTATGGATTTATAGTATAGTCTGAGGTCTGGTAGCGTGATTCCTCCTGCTTTGTTTTTATTTTTGAGTAATGTCTTGGCTATACGAGGTTTTTTCTGATTCCATATAAAACTAAGTATTATTTTTTTGAGATCTTTAAAGTATGACAGTGGAGCTTTAATAGGAATTGTATTAAAATTGTATATTGCTTTGGGTAGTATGGACATTTTAACAATGTTGACTCTTCCCAGCCATAAGCATGGTATGCTTTTCCATGTTTAACATCTTCAGCTATTTCTTTTCTTAGAGTTTCATAGTTCTCTTTATAGAGATCTTTCATGTCCTTTATTAGATAAACTCCCAAATATTTCACCTTCTTTGGCACTATTGTGAATGGAATAGAGTCCTTAACTGTTTTTTCAGTTTGATTATTGTTGGTATGTATAAAGCCTACCGATTTATTAGTGTTTATTTTGTTACCTGAGACACTGCTGTATTCCTTGATCACTTCTAAGAGTTTTGTAGTAGAATCCCTGGTGTTTTCGAGATATACAATCATACCATTTGCGAACAGTGAAAGTTTGATCTCTTCTGATCTTATATGGATACCCTTGGTTGCCTTTTCTTCCCTAATTGCAATAGCTAAAACTTCCATTACAACATTAAAGAACAGTGGAGACAATGGGTAACCTTGCCTAGTTCCTGATCTGAGCGGAAATGATTTCAATTTAACTCCATTCAATATGATATTGGCTGTGGGTTTGCTGTAGATGGCCTCTATCAGTTTAAGAAAGGTCCCTTCTATACCAATTTTCTTAAGTGTTCTGATCATGAAGGGATGCTGGATACTATCAAAAGCGTTTTCTGCATTAATTGAGAGAATCATATGGTCTTTGTTTTTTAATTTGTTTATGTGCTGAATTATATTTATAGATTTACGTATATTGAACCAGCCTTGAGACCCTGGGATAAAACCCACTTGGTCATGGTGTATAATTTGTTTGATGTGTTGCTGGATTCTGTTGTTAGGATCTTGTTGAATATTTTTGCAGTGATATTGGTCTATAATTTTCTTTTCTTGTTGGGTCTTTTCCTGGTTTGGGGATCAAGGTGATGTTTGCTTCATAGAATGTGTTGGTTAGTATTCCTTCTTTTTCTATATGAGTAATATAGGTACTAGTTCCTCTTTAAAGGTTTGGTAGAATTTTGACGTGAAGCCATCTTGTCCCAGGTTTTTCTTTTTAGGGAGACTTTGTATAGTTGAAGCTGTTTCAGAACTTGATATAGGCCTGTTTAACATTTACACTTGATTCTGGCTAAGTCTTGGAAGCTAATGTGCTTCCAAGTATTGGTCAATTTCCTTCAGATTTTCATATTTCTGAGAATAAAGTTTCTTATAATATTTATTAAGGATTTTTGAATTTCTGAGGAGTCTGTTATTTTGTCTGCCATTTCTGATTGATGAAATTTGAGATTTTACTCCTTTTTTTTTCTGATTAGGTTAGCCAAAGGTTTATCTATTTTATTGACCTTTTCAAAAAACCAACTTTTTGATTTATTGATCTGTTGTATAATCCTTTTGTTTTCATTTCATTTAATTCTGCTATAATTTTGGTTATTTATTTTCTTCTGTTGGGTTTGGTATTCAAATGTTCTTCCTTTTTCAGTTTCTTTAGATGTCCCATTAAGTTGTTAACTCTTCTTCTCTTTCTGTTCTCTTGCGGAAGGCTTGCAGTGCTATAAAATTCCCTCTTAGGACTGCCTTTGCTGTATGTGAGAGGTTCTGATAATTACTGTCCTCACTATCCTTTTGTTCCAAAAATTTGTCAATTTCCTTCTTAATCTCATCTATGACCCAGTTATTATTCAGCATAAGATTATTTAGCTTCTATATTTTTGTATGAGTATGCAGATTCCTGTTACTGAATTCAACTTTTATTCCATGGTGGTCCAAGACTAGCCCATATCACAAAATCCCAAAGCCAGAGATGTTGGCGTGGATGTGAAGAAAAGGGAACACTTCTACACTGCTGGTGGGAATGCAAACTAATACGTTTCTTTTGGAAAGATGTTTGGAGAACATTTAAAGATCTAAAAATAGACCTGCCATTTGATTCTACAATTCCTCTACTAGGTATATATCCAGAAGACCAAAAATCACATTATAACAAAGGTATTTGTACCAGAATGTTTACTGCAGCCCAATTCATAATTGCTAAATCATGGAAGAAGCACAAGTGCCATCGACCCACAAATGGAATAGTGGTATATGTACACCATGGAATATTATGCAGCCTTAAAGAAAGATGGAGACTTTACCTCTTTCATGTTTACATGGATGGAGCTGGAACATATTCTTCTTAGCAAAGTATCTCAAGAATGGAAGAAAACATATCCAATGTACTCAGCCCTACTATGAAACTAAATTTATAGTTTTCATATGAAAGCTATAACCCAATTATAACCTAAGAATCTGGGGAAAGAGGAATGGAAGGGCAGGGGAGGGGACACACGAAGGGAGGGTACATGGTGGGACCACGCTTACGATGCATCTTACAAGGGTACATGTGAAACTTACTAAATGTAGAATATAAATGTTTTAACACAATAACTAAGAAAACAATGGGTAAAGGATATAATGCTATTTCTTGAGAAATTTAAAGTTATTTTTAAATAAAAATGCATTTAAGAAAATGCCATGAAGGCTATGTTAGCCAGTTTGATAAAAAAATTTCAAATTGTATATAAAACCAGTGCATGGTGCCCCATGATTGACTTAATGTACACAGCTATGATTTAATAATAATAAAAAATTGGCTCATGTAGTTATGGAAGACAACTCCCAAGATCTGCAGGATGTAAGCTGGATGCTCAGTAAGTAGAGTCTGATGTAGTTCCAGTTGATGTCTAAAGGTCAGACAATAAAGAGCTACTGGTGTAGTTCCAATCCAAAAGCCAGCAGTTTCAAGTTCCAGGAAAAGTCAACATTTCAGTTTGAATCCAAAAACTAGTGTCCCAACTGGAAGGCAGTCAGGCAAGAGGAATTCCCTTCTATTCTGGGGAGGGCCACCTTTGCCCTGTTCAGGCTTTCAGAGATTTGAATGAGGCCCATCCACCTGGGGAAGGACAATCCATTTTATTCATTCTATCAGTTTAAATCTTAAATTCATCCAAAACACTCTCAAAGAAACAAACAAAATTTTGACCAAATTACTGGATAGTCCATGGCCCAGTCAGTTGACACATAATATTAACCAGCACAACTTGTGCACATTAATTCACCTTTACAAAGAGTCTGCTGACATATTTCTTCTATACTTTTTTAACTCCCCACATTCCAAGTCTTAAAAATCTTAAAATTTATACAAACTTTTCATTTCAAAACTAAATTATGCATTTGTAAATTTTATTTAAAAATAACTTTAAATTTCTCAAGAAATAGCATTATATCCTTTACCCATTGTTAAACATTATGCCATACTTGGTTTATTACTCATTTGCTTGTCGAGTTCTCTCTTCCTGCAAGTGGATTTACATTTATGTAACGTTTGAAATATCTGATAAGTTGTATATGCCTTAGTCCTTTACACATAATGTTTTCATGTTCATTTCCTAAGAATTTTAATATTCTCTTATATAACAGCAGCACATTTAATTAGTATTATCTGAGTTACCACCTATATTTCAAATTTGTTGATTGGTTTAATGGTGTCCTTTATAGCATTTCAACTCCTCCAGTAAAGAATCCAATCCAGGTCATGTATTACATTTCTCTTTAATTTGGAACATTGTCCTATTTTTGTCATTTTGACATTGGCATTTTTGGTGATGACAGTACTTTATTATTTAATTTTACAAATAGAGTATTTCTCATTTTGTTTGTGAGATGTTTTCTCATAATTAGGTTGTGGTATTGCATGATCAGAATACTACATTGCTGGGAGCCAAAACACCTCACAAATATGCCCCTTGCTAGCCTGCTTGATTTGCGGTTTTACGAGCAAACTACTTTCAGGAATTCAACCATAACAGCAACAGTACTTTCCACTTGTGTATCTCTTCAAAAATGCACCCCCTGCCTTAGGGACCTTCTCCTAGTAATTTTCCAGAAACTAGCCCCCTCCCCGCCCTGTTAGGAATAGCCCTTAGTTACTTCCTTGTTTGTGTGCTTACAAGTCCAGCTGAAAAATAAACTCGACGGAGCTTGATCAGACTCTTGACTTGCTCTCATTCTTTCGTGTCTCTTATCCCCTCATTCAACTGACCCCCTTTGTTTCCCAGGTCCCCATTGAATTCCCCGCGGGCTGGGGCAATTGGCGCCCAAACGTGGAACGAGGGGGTCTCATCGAACGTTGCTGCCAGTAAGGGTACCCTTATCATTGGATTGCCGCAACCCGAAGGTTGTGAGTGAAAATCTGCACTGTGATCGCCTCGCCACAAGAAGAACGTGAGTGAAGATCCGCACTGCGATCGCCGCAGAATTGCCCACCTGCGAGTCTGATCTGTCAAGGTAAGAGAAAGCAATGAGTTTATGGGACAAACGTTAAGTAAACATGACTTGTTTATTCAGGGACTCAAGGAGTCCCTCAAGACACGAGGAACTCAAGTAAAGAAAAAAGATCTCTATAAATTTTTTGTTTTTATTGGTGATATCTGTCCTTGGTTCCCCCAAGAAGGCACTATTGATGTTCTGAGATGGACTGGAGTTGGTGATTGCCTAAAAGATTATTATAGAACATTCGGCCCTGAAAAAATCCCTGTTCAGGCATTTTCTTACTGGAATTTGATCTATGAAATTTTAAAAACTTACAACCAATGGCCTGATATCCAAGAGGTTGTTAAAGAAGGAGAAAAGGCGCTTAAAGAACACTCCAGACCGCCCTCAGCCTGCCCTTCTGTTTCTGTTCCTATGCCTGAGCCTGACACTCCCCCCAATCCTGAACCTCCCAAACCTCCTGTTAATTCCCTATACCCCTCCCTCGAGGAGCCCCCTCCTGACTCCCTCTCCCCCAAAGAAACGACCACCCGGGAAGAGGAGGCCGCTAAGTATCACAATTCTGACTGGCCTCCATTCCCTTCCGTCCTAAATCATCCCCCTTCCTATGCTTCTGCCCCTCCATTTTGTACTCCGATTCTAGGCGTAGACACTCCAATTGAAAATGTCAAACGCAAATTATGTCAAGAGGTCTCCTCCCTTAAGGACTTACTCCAAACAAGGAAAGAACATTTAAAACTCATTCAAGAGTTACATGCTTTAGAATTAGAACTAAAAACACCCCCCCACCCCAATGTTTCATAAACATAGCTCAAAACAAAAACCTTTAAAGGCACTGCACGCCTTTCCCGTAACTAAAATTAAAGGGGACCCCCTTCCGAATCAGGACCAAAACCTCCCTCCGACGGGGACGACCACCCCTTGGCAGATGACACCTTGGATAATGACCACGAGGCCTCTGACTCAGGTGCTGAAAAAACTGAAACTGACAATCCGCAGTATCGCCGCTTGAATTTCAAGCATATTAAAGAATTAAATACTGCTGTGTCCCTCTATGGCCCCACAGCCCCTTTCACTATATCTATAGTTGAATCTCTGAGTGAGCGGTGGCTCACCCCAAATGACTGGTTCTTTATAACCCGTGCCCCCCTGCCTGGAGGTGATTATGTCCTCTGGAGAACTGAATATGCTGATAACTGTAAAGAAACAGCAGACCGTAATCTTGAAAATAAAACCTTCAAGAAATGGACTAGGGATAAACTCATGGGACATAGTCCCTATGATACTAACATTACACAAGCTAAATTTTCCCCCAGGCTCCTGGCCCAAATACAGAATTCTGCCCTCAAAGCATGGAGAAAGCTCCCTCCCAAGGGATCAGCAACTACCTCCTTGGCCAACATTCGACAGGGCATCGTTGAACGTGCTCATCAAACCCATAAAAATACCTTTCACAAATTAAAAAAGAGAGAATTATTCCCCACGAAAGGATCCCCAAGAAACATTCTTCATCATGCCCTATTTGTCCTTAATTTTTTAAATATGGATGCCCAGGGCAAGTCTGCCGCTGACCGCCTTTGGCACCCAGAAACAAATAACAATTATGCCACAGTCCTATGGAAGGATCCACTCACCTCGAAATGGAATGGCCCAGACCCAGTTCTTATCTGGGGCCAAGGATCCATATGCCTATTTGATACCAAAGAAAATGCAGCCAGATGGCTGCCTGAAAGATTAGTAAAACAAATTGATAACAAATCTAAAATCCAGGGACAAGAACCTCCCTGAGATTATCTTTCTCCTTTCCCTTCCAGAACCACGGATTTCCATCCATGATGCTGCCTTATCTCCTGATCTTCTGCCTCCCGGCACTGGGCCAACCTATTCCAGCAGTCACCAAGCCCTTTGCTTGGCGCTTCTATTTAACCGAAAAACTTGACTGATGAAAACACAGATTAACAAACTTCATAAGCTTAGCTTAGATTTACAAAAACAAAAATTTTCTTCTGAAGCAAACGAGTGATGCAAATCCTCCATGTACTCCTTACTCATGCCCCTTGCAGGTCCCCTTATTAGCTTGCTATTAATAGTCACCCTTGGACCCATTATTCTTAACAAAATCATGAATTTTGTGAAATCACAGATTGACTCCCTGGCATCAAAACCCATTCAAGTCCATTATCATAGACTCAACCTTGCAGACCGGAGCCTTGCTGAACCTAACAACGAAGATATTCCTCCGGGAACCGCGTAAGCACTCAGAGCTATGCATGTTGACTCACCATCATATGTGAGTACAACCTGGGTACCTTTTTACGGGTGCAATAAAGACACTGCAAAGGGAAGGCATAAACAGCCTCTCTGAGTCCCTTGGAAGCAAACCTGATTTGCACAGAGGTTAGCATCATAAAAAATTTCTCCTCTCCTCCCCAAAAGACACTGAAGCTTATCATGCGGTCATTATGCCCGCGGGAGGAATCAGGTCAATACTTCCCCCCAAAAGGTTAATGCCCTCTCCTCAACGCCGACAACTGACAGGCCCCAACAAATTTAAAAACTAAAAGGGAGGAGATGCCAGGAGTCAAAACACCTCACAAATATGCCCCTTGCTAGCCTGCTTGATTTGTGGTTTTACGAGCAAACTACTTTCAGGAATTCAACCATAACAGCAACAGTACTTTCCACTTGTGTATCTCTTCAAAAATGCACCCCCCGCCTTAGGGACCTTCTCCTAGTAATTTTCCAGAAACTAGCCCCCTCCCTGCCCTGTTAGGAATAGCCCTTAGTTACTTCCTCGTTTGTGTGCTTATAAGTCCAGCTGAAAAATAAACTCGACGGAGCTTGATCAGACTCTTGACTTGCTCTCATTCTTTCGTGTCTCTTGTCCCCTCATTCGACTGACCCCCCTTTGTTTCCCAGGTCCCCCGTTGAATTCCCCACGGGCCGGGGCACTACATAGGCAATCGTGCCTTCTCAGAATATCACATCTGGGAGCGAATAATGTCCATTTTTCATTACAATTAATGCTATTTTGATCACCCAGTCAGGATACGTTTTCACTTTTTAAGTACTGTTCAGTTTGGATGTTTTTCTTTCTCCCAAATAAATAGAAATCTGTGGAGACATTGTAATATCCTACTTTTTATTGAGAACTTCCTAAAGATTTATCATCCAGTTTTTACTGTGATATTAAAAAAAATTATGTACTTTTTCAATTTTCACATTCCTCCATATTTATAATTCAATTCTCATAACTCTGTGCTGAAAAAGAGCACTCAGTTCTGGCATATTTGTGTGTGTATAATGTAAAAATGAGAAACATTTTTTACACATACTTAATGTATGTAACATATTCTAAATAAATAAATAAATTGAGATAGATACTTGAATTCCTATTCTTCAATGTTTTATAATTGATTTAGTTATCTGAGTCCTTAAATGGTCATTATTTGCTTAGTGTATCCCCTTTGAGAAAGCTCTTATTTCCTTGTGAGTTGCTGCCATCCTTACGTTCTTGCATAAAAGACTTTCTAGGTCAATCTTAGGCTTAACCTTCCCTAGCCCTATACTCAGCCTTGTATTAAAGAATTTATTTTATTGAAGATAAAGAACAGGTGTGTTCATTTCCGGGGGGGTTATCTTTCCTTCTTTGCTCTTTCTTTGGACAGTGTTAGGAAATTAATGTATACATATACACATATACATACACATCCCTGCAAATATACATATGCACACACATATACATGCTTTCATTCACATAGAACATATACATAGGGGATAAACATGTGTACCTGTATATTAACATATTTTAGATACAATCAGTTCACACAGGACTTCTAATTCCAATCCTTCCTGTGTGTTTTTTATTGTTTTCCTTACATTTATTTCTTTTCACACTGAGAGTTGAGAACCTTAGCTGCCACTATCAGTACTTTTATTTGGTCAATGAATCCTGTATTTCATGAAACTTGGTTTCAGAATTGAACAACCACTTACTACTACCATGAGTATTTCTACCAAAAATACATACAGATTTCTTTGCAGTTTGTTCCTTGATCCTCAGCCCACATTACTACAGACCTAGGGTACACAATCTACTACGTATGTATTTGTTCATCCGGAAAAATTCATTCCTTCTTCCCACTATTTCCCTCCCTTCTTTCCTTCATTTCTTCCTTCCTTCTTTTTCTCCCTTCTCTCTTTCTGAGTCTCTCTCCCTTTCTTTTCTTCCTTCCCTCCCTTCCTTCCTTTTCTTTTTCTCCTTTATTCTGTCTTCCTGCCTTCCCTTCCATTCTTTCTTCTCTTCCCTCCTTCCTTGCTTTTTCTCCTTTGTTCTTTCTTCCTGCCTTCCCTCTAATTCTTTCTTCCTTCTTTGCTATTCCTTCCTTTTTCCTTACTCTTTCTCTCCTCCCTTCCTTTCTTTACTTTTTATTTTTTTCATACGGGTGGGGTATACATTTGAAATATTTAGTTCATTTGTTTTTTTTGCTTGACTTTATTTTTTCTTTTTCTTCTTTTACATAATTATCAATTTATTTATTATAGGAACAATATTAATTTATTGTGAAAGTCAAAGGTGTATATACCTTAAGAAATGTCTTATCTGGGCTGTGCCTGTGGCTCAAAGGAGTAGGGGGCCGGGCCCAGATGCCAAAGGTGGTGGGTTCAAACCCAGCCCCAGCCAAAAACTGAGAAAAAAGAAAGAAAAGAAATGTCTTATCAATTCCTTCTGTGTCCTTTCACCCCATCCCTTGTATCTACAAACTTTACTATATTCTAATTTTTCTTCCCAGTGTTTCTTTTTGCAGTAATACACAGATGCATGTACATTTTCTTATCTTCAGATCTTTCTTACAGAAAAGTAGCACGCTATGTATGTTCCCTAAAATTTTGTTGTTGTTTTTTTAAATAGTATCTTCTGAAAATCACTCCAAATGAGTTTAATGTAACTTTCAATTTTTGTAAAACTATATTAAAATGCACTTCAGTTACCAATCCACTCTTCTTTTATGCCATTTCCATGGACATCCAATAGTCACTTCAAATCAACATTTAAACCTGAAATCATCACAAATAACGTCCAAGAACACATTGAAGTTTTGCTTGCGGTATCTTTGTATCTATTTTGGCTACCAAATGATTACTCTTTTCCTTTACTGTTGTACATCTCTCATCAAAATTACATAATTTTATTCCTTAAAATACTTTTATTGTTATAATATTTTTTTCATCTGAGGGCTACCATGCCAGTTTTCAACATTTTAACTTTGTATTATTTTCCTTGATATTTCATTGTCTTTAAGAGTCCCCTTCTACATTAGGGTAATTTACATTTACTTGTCAATATAAGATTTCTAGAATATGTTTTTTCTGATGTTGTCTGTGTTGTTTGACAATAGCTCTTTACTCCTTTTTAACTTATTTCTTGCTATCTGCTAAAAGCCTTTCTATTCTGGCTTTTCAATGTTAATGCCAATTATTTTTTATAGTATCTCATATCATGATAATTTATTATGATTTCACTTTGGCCTGTCTACATTCGATTAAGCTATTCCTTTAAACTGGGATGCGCTCCTCATCTAACAATCAAAATAGATCACACTTAACAATTCTCCAGTATTTCTTCAGAACCACCACATTCCTTTGACACACAGTTATAATCCTCTTAATCCCCAGATATACTATAATTGTAACAAAATAGTTTATGTATTAGGTGCATTTTCATAACTTTATGAGATAAATAATATAAAAATAAAGTACAATTGTTAATGTTTACTAAATACTTCATGAATTTAAAAATACCTTTTCAAAATACTGTTTTGAGTTATATTTTAATGCTTATGTATCTTTTATATTATCTTCATCTTATTTGTATTTATTAAATATAGTTGATAATAAAGACATTTTATTAATTTAGTTAATTTCTAAGCCAAAAATCTTGATATTTAAGATGGCATTTTATACACTACACTGGAGTATCCCCTAGCGTTATTAATATGAAAATATTTGACAAGACTGATGAGTCTCTTCATCTCTATTTAGTCCATAGTATATTAAATTATATGGCTAAGAAATAAAAGCAACATAACCATAAAGGTGAGGTTTCTAATTTTGGTTCTGAAATGGCTGATGATGGTCCTTACGTTTGATATTAAAGTGGCAGGGACTGGAATCTTTATCAGGGGTATTAGTTACTGTTCCTGTTGTGTAGTAAATTATTTGCTCTATTCAGTAAATGCTAGTGATTTCTTTGTTTGAATTAAGTTTTTTCAGTTTCACTAACAATTGTCACTATATAACAGTGTTCTCATGAAAAGAATTTTAAATATCAGTTTAAATCCTCAAATGGTGCCTCTTCACCTAGTAAAGCCCCTTCAAACAAGGTGGCTTTCATTTGTTTTTTTTTTTTTTTTTGTAGAGACAGAGTCTCACTACTTTATGGCCCTCAGTAGAGTGCCTTGGCATCAAACAGCTCACAGCAACCTCCAACTCCTGGGCTTAAGTGATCCTCCTGCCTCAGCCTCCCGAGTAGCTGGGACTACAGGCGCCCGCCCGCCACAACGCCCGGCTATTTTTTGGTTGCAGTTGGGCCGGGGCCGGGTTTGAACCCGCCACCCTCGGTATATGGGGCCGGCGCCTTACCGACTGAGCCACAGGCGAGCCTTAAATACAGCTCACTCTATGTCATAGCACATTTTAACATTTTGGTTTATTTTCTCCATCAGTATTGTTAATAATAGGTTTCTCAGCACTGTGGGAAGCTGATGAGGGAGGATTGCTTGAGCTCAGGAGTTTGAGGTTTGTCTGAGCAAGAGTGAGACACCAACTCATGAAAAAAAAGGAAAAACCCAGCCAGGCACTGCAGCGAGTGCCTGTAATCCCAAGGGCCTCAGAGGCTGAGGCAGCGGGATGCCCACAGCCTGAGTCTGAGGTTGCAGTGAGTTACGATGCCACTGCACTCTGCTCAGGGTATAGGTTAGAACTGTCTCAACAACAACAACAAAACAAATTAAAAAATAATAAAAAAATAGGTTTGATTACTGACAAAAATACAGGGTGGTCATAAAGTTTGTGGCCAAAATTGCCCATGAACTTTATGGCCACCATGGAATATTATGCATCCTTTAAAAAGATGGAGACTACTTCTTTCACGTTTACGTGGATGGAGCTGGAACATATTCTTCTTAGCAAAGTATCTCAAGAATATAAGAAAAAGTATCCAATGTAGTCAGCTCTACTATGAAAGGCCCAAGAATATGGGAAAAGGGGATAGGGAGAGGAGGAAGTTGGGAGGGAGGGTGATTGTTGGGACCACACCTATGGTGCATCTTGCAAGGGTACATGTGAAATTTACTAAATGTAGAATACAAATGTCTTAACACAATAACTAAAAAAATGCCATGAAGGCTATGTTAACCTGTTTGATGAAAATATTTCAAATTGTATATAAAATCAGCACATTGTACCCCACGATTGCATTAATGTACACAGCTATGATTTAATAAAAAAATATATGTTTGGAAAATGCCAAAGTCTGAATTAAAAAAAAAAAAAAGGATTGAAGGATATATACAATAAATTTCAAATGATTGATTAAGATAATGAAGAATATTGGAAATGCTATGACATTTCCTGTAAGCCAAATGACAACCGAGGTCACTTTGGGAGGAGCTGAGGAGAAGACATTAGGGAAGTCTGAGGAACAGGTTTTCATCCATGAATGCCCAGCTCTCTCAGGAATATGTGTCACAGTGCAAGCTCTCAAATCTGACTTTCCTGATGCAAAGTAGTGACTTAAAATAATTAATACATTCATTACATATGCTTTCCAATGAATTTTAGTGGCAACAAACCAGTTAAGACTCACCTGAAACAGGAATGGAATGTGGAATGCCTGGATCAGGGTGTGTGCTAAATTCTCATTACAGTTGCAAAGTCAGACTCCAGCTTGAGTTTTTGCATTTACAGTAAAAGCACATTTTTGCTGCATTTGTAAGAGTATTAATCAAAACTCCTTTTCTTTTCAGTGCAGTTAGTTGTATCAGATCAACACTAAGACCTCAGTTCTATTACTTTAAAAAGGTCTTGACCACCAGATAAAATCCATTAAGGAAAATTCCACTTACATTGATACCATTTTGCTTCTTCAAGACTAGTAAAGTGCAATAAATCTAAATTCTCAGTACAGTAATTACAACTTCAGAGTAATTCTCATACTGGATAAAGCAACATAGTAACTTCTTATCATTTCTAGACTCAAACAAAGGACAAAAAGTTAATTGACTAAAATGATAGAATTTAGCTTTGGGATGAAAACACATTAACCTGTGAAGTGAGTTTATCTTATTGAAAATAAATGATTTTACCTCTACATTTGCACAATAGAAATCACTTATGGGAAAGAAGTGCCATTAAACATAAATTGTGAGTTTTATAAAAATTCATTAATAATGGTTAAAGAAATTCAGTTTTATAGTATCCACAGAAATATAGCAAGTACACAAACATTTGTGATTATCTTAAAACATTTGGTACATCATTAGAAATATATACTCATACATATATTCTTCAGGATCTGTTCTGATCAGATGTATGAGATAATGTATGATTAACTACTAAAGGGACAGGGACTGGGAAACAATGAGTCAATAATTTTCCAACAATATTAAGAACTATGGAAATAAAAGATTTTTCAAACTGCATAGTCAAGCATATCTCACTGAATAAGGAGTGATTTTATTTCAAAGTGTATTTTGATCTGTCAAAGGCATACTGGCAAGTGAAAGGATCACTCTATTGTACACCTCATGCATTTTTCACTTAAAAAAATAAATTACTGAGCTTCACCTAATCATTGTATAGCCCATATTCTAAGACTGTAGTTGGCTTATGTGTTGATGTAAATACTGCATTTTATTATCTGAAAGTTATAGTAGGAAAAAAATGTTCAACAAAGATTTGTTTCAGTCCTTTATTTCTATCACTATCTAGCTGAGTGATCTTAAGTATGTCATTTAACCTGTATGCATCTTAGTCATTAGTAATAGTCATCTATTATATATGGTTATGGGGATGACTTCTAGGATGATTAAATGTAATAACCTAGACATGTGCATTTGTACATAAAGAAGTCAGACCTGATGATATTACATAATTTCATCAATCACACGCCCTGAGCATTTCACTAAGCCCCTTAGGACAGAATCAAAGAAAAGCAGTTCTAAATAACATCAAAATGTCCTTGATGTGAATTAAAAGATACTTTGATATATTCCCTAATGGAACTTAATTTTAGGCTAAGGCACTGGAAACTTCTGTTAAAATAATGCATAAATAAGGAGATGCTATTAACCCTTGAGTTTATATATAAAGAACTTTTAGATCTTCCAAGATAAAATCAGAATCTCAGAGAAATGATAGATGGATTTTTGGTGGCACAGGTAAAGACTCTTGACAGTTTAGAGCAGAATGCTTACAGAGCCCCTGGTGATGTTCCTGAAGCACAGGGAAGAGTCCAGATAATCAAGTGGGTCTGTGGGGCGGCGCACTTCATTTATTTATCTGGGCTTTCTTGTTAAGTGATTTTGACTAAAGATTTGCTCAAGTAAAATTAATTTGAAAATCATAGATGCAGAAGATGAGATGTGATCCGAACATGAGTCATCAGGAAATCAGTGCATGAGGAAGAAACCACAAAAGAGGTGCAGTTTGGTTTGTTGGCTTACACCAAAATTTTTCTGGACCTCGGTTTGAAGGAAACCCATATTCCATTCAGAAGAGAGACGTAAATGCTTCAAAGAGAGTTATAAAAATTTAGACTGCAGAATCACAGTTGTGGCATCACAGCTCACACCCTTCTGTGTTTTCTTCACTACCCACATCCATAGTCTGCACATCCCATCTGCTAATTTGCTAGTTAACATAGTGGCAGCCATCTTTAACGGCATCGCCAAAACAGAACTGGGTTACACTCCCTATTCTAGGACCATGAAGCTATGTTGTGCGTTGTATATATTGTACAAAAGACCCTGACCAAGAAGACAGATGGGAGATGAAATCTAGTTGGCATTCACCTCACCAAGCCTTCCTTACTCCAGGCTTGGAACTGTCTTTGTAGAGGAAGAGGTACCCTTTCCTAACTTATAAAAGGCCACCATATGGGCTGTTGGCAACATGTCTCTGTACAACAGTCCTCTTCCCGCCCTCTCTACCCTCACCCTTTGCATCATTCTGAAGATTCTAGCTTCCCTATAACCTACGTTTACTTCTCTCTCTCATGGCATAACTGCTTGTAATTAGGGTGACATTTGTTTTAACCACGTAATAACATAAACACATAATGGGTTCTTTTATTTACTGAATTTAAGTCCTATCCCTGACATATAGTGCTGGGTCCATCTGGATGTTCCGCAGTCCCCCAGTTCCCAGCATCAAGAATGAACCTGGATACGTAGTGGAACCAACGAGAGAGTGACAGACACAGATCAATCCCACACAGTTTATTACAGGAAAAAGAAGAAGCTATATGGAGTAAAAGTGAAGAAGGAAGCTACACAAAATGACCCGAAGTGAAGTTAGGTTCCAGAGAGAGAGGAACAGGCCAGTTTCTAAAAATGGAGAAGACCTGAAGTCTGAGCACGAGCTGCCTTTTAAGTGCTCACTAGTTCTTCCGCGTTTCTCCTGTACGGACTGGTTAGCGTTTTCCTTTTGGAGATGACTGTCAGAATGAGGTTATAGAACAGATTGATTACACAACAGTTTCCCTTTCTACGCACGCACCTCCCCAGGAATCCTTCAGGAAAGCTCCTCCCTGCTATGCTAATTGGATGGTAAGGAGTCCTAGGTCAAAGGGCATAGGAGCTCTTTACGGTGTACGTCACCCCCTGGGAACAGTTCCTCCGCGCAGTTTGGTTCCTAGGTAGGAGTCAGTTCAACTCTCCACACTTAGCCACGTCCTTGCCACCTGCTTACCCTCTGCCAGAACTAACCATAGTACTAGTACATGTTCATATTTTGGATTATTATTGAATGGGTGTCTCATGCATTTAATTCTGACTGTAGAAATTCAAGAAGGCAGTGAGTTCTTACCAACAACTTTAGGACTTTTTTTGTCTTTTATGTTAGCCACAAGATATTTTCCCCACAATATAAATTACATGAATCATATTAAAAAGTATTTAATTCACTCTAAACCCCAGCCTTAGGTTATTTTCTACTTTGTTTTGCCTGCCTACATAACGCTGTGATATTCTCCATTGACATATATGATAAAATATAAAGGATATAGAAATGTGATTTAATGAGTGTATGTAAGGAAAATAAGAGGCTCCGTGCTGGGGAAAGGAAAAGGGGGTTTCAGCTGTTGTGGTAAATTCTGTCTACTCGCAATCATTTTATTAACTTTTATGATTCTTTGAAAATGGTATTTCTGGCAGTGCCTGTGGCTCAAAGGAGTAGGGCACTGGTCCCATATGCCCGAGGTGGCAGGTTCAGACCCAGTCCTGGCCACAAACTGCAAAAATAAAAAAAAATAATAAAGAAAAAGAAAAGAAAATGATATTTCTTTTCCATTTTACATATGAGCTGAGTATTAGAAAACTTAAATGACTTGGTAAAAGTTACTAACATTGTAACTAAAAGTCCAGTTGAAGTACTACTTTGGATATTATTTCACTTACACTGACTATGTTTCCACAATGATGAAGTATTTTGTTTACATGGGAATTTTAGCTAGTTATCTCAGTGTTTTTTCCTACATAATGATCAATGTGAGTGATTATATTTTTCACCAATTAAGTACTTTTTCCCATTTAACTGAACATATTTAAATCACTTTTGCATGGTTTAGAACCAGCCTCCAGTTTCCCACTGAAGACAGACACCTGAAGTAAAACACCAAGACACAGTCACACAGAGGCCCAGGACAATTTCCACTATCAGTCACCATCAAGCGAATATACACTTCCTTTAATGAAAATAATAATTTTTTGCAAGCTTCGTTCACGTAGAATACCTGAATTTGCATTATTTAAAAATGCATTTGTTCCCAGCTACTTGAGAGACTGAGGCAAGAGAATTGCTTAAGCCCAAGAGTCAGAGGTTGCTGTGACCTGTGATGCCATGTCACTCTACCAAGAGTGACATAGTGAGACTCCGTCTCAAAAAAAAGCTGTTTCTGTGGAGGATGTTGTTGTTGTTCCACTGATTGTTATTCTCAGCAATCTTATATAATGTCCACTTTCTCAAAATAATCTTACAATACGAAATTACACGCAGAATATGCATTTATACAGATATCACAGCATGCCAAATGATAAAAATATAACAATCAGGGCGGCGCCTGTGGCTCAGTGGGTAGGGCGCCGGCCCCATATGCCAAGGGTGGCGGGTTCAAACCCGGCCCCGGCCAAACTGCAACAAAAAAATAGCCGGGCGTTGTGGCGGGCGCCTGTAGTCCCAGCTGCTCGGGAGGCTGAGGCAAGAGAATCGCGTAAGCCCAAGGGTTAGAGGTTGCTGTGAGCTGTGTGAGGCCACGGCACTCTACCGAGGGCCATAAAGTGAGACTCTGTCTCTACAAAAAAAAAAAAAAAAAAAAAAATATAACAATCAGTTACATATAGGACTTTTATATATGTATTATAACATACGCAAAGATAATAGTGAAAATTTACACCTCTCTCCAGAAATGCCTATGGAAATATTTTATGTATTTGCATGTGTGTGTGTGTGTGTGTGTGTGTGTGTTGTGTTTTATTTTTGTTTCAATAAAGCCAGAATCAAATTGCAGGTTTTACTTAGAAGTAAAAACTTTTCTTCTTCAAAAATAGTAAACAGGAAGTTATATACACATCTGGGCATGTTCAAAAGCATACTATTTTTACTAAAGGTGGTTGGTTTTTGAGCAAGTATTTTAATTATGAGCAAATCCTTATTTCATGCAGACTTGATAAAGTAGGTTTAACTAGTAATTCATTAAATATCAAATCACCCCAATTATTTGTGTTGTGTTTTTGTAACCGTAATGAAATTATTTCTGTAATCACACACGAATATGGGAAGTTATTACTTAGATATGCATTTAAATGGTTTTTAGCACATTTTTAGGGAAAAAAAGGTTCTATGCTTTTTATTATCTTTTAAAAAGATAAGTGGCTCAAAGGAGTAGGGTGCCAGCCCCATATGCTGGAGGTGGTGGGTTCAAACCCAGCCCTGGCCAACAACTGCAAACAAACAAACAAAAAAAAACAAACAAGATAACTATTTGTAGAAGCAGATCTAAACATAGATATAAATGTGTGTGTATGTATATAGATGTATATATATGAGTATATATATGCTGATTATAAATGTGTATATATATATATATACACAGACATATAATATACATATAATCAGTGATGTGTATAGGCTATTAACTGAAATCTGAAATCTTTGGTCACGACTTTATGACCTGGAGATATTTTCACATGTATTTTCTCATTTAAAAGAGCAATAAGGATAGATGAGACATACTCTCTACAATTAAGATTATAATATATTAAAATAAAACTACAAATATACAAATACCATAATTCAAGGAGAAAAAAATAACTAAATTATGAAGGTGGGAAGTACTATAATACACCTCAATAAAGTAAATCTGGACTCTTAAAACTTCTCATTTTGTGAGTTTGGCTGTTTTAGCTGCAAGTTGACATTGTACAATCATTGGACAATTTGGTACTGTTTTCTTTTTCAAAAAATTAGTGAGTTGGACCTAGGTTCTTCTCAGCTTCTATATTTGACCCAAAAAATTGCCATGGTAACTGGATAACACTTACATAAAAAACATGCCCACTGATGAAAAATTAATTTCCAAAGAAATAAAAGTGCATAGCACACACATGAAATTTCTAGAGATAAACAAAGCAAGTCCAAACACAGTAAAACCAATGAACATAAAGAAAAATAACAATCAAAAAAAGTTTTCTTTACAAAAAGCACATTTTTCAGTTCAGTTAGAACACAGTTTTATGCAGGGTTGTGATAAATAGTAGAGAAAGGGTTAGAGATGAAGAAATTTTGCAAATTATGTATTTATAGTTAATTTGATGGGTAAAGGACTTTGAATCCATTTCAATATGTCCGGAGCTGTTCTGGAAGAGCCTACAAGAAAGTATAATTAGAAAGCCATGATAGAGTGAATAGATAATCTACAGAAGGAGGGGAGATACTTACATACCATACATCTGACAAAGGGCTGACAACCAAAGTAATATGACGATACCTTAAAGAACTAAAAGTAGACCGTTTGATCCAGCAATTCCACTACTAGAGATTTACTCAACGGTGTGTGTGTGTGTGTGATTGTTTTATCAAAATTTCCTTGTGCTATATGGTTAAAATTATTTCTGATTGTTGATAGCTCTTTTCTGTTTCTTTTAACTTTTATTTAGCTAAAATCACAAAACTTGCTACCAATTTTAGTGCAAACATCAGATCCACCAATGGTTGTTATCAAATAGATTGATTTTTAAGGTAACGCCACTAAGCAAGTATTTTGAACAAAAATCTTCTTGGGAAACTTTTTGTTTTTTATTTTTGGAGACAGAATCTCACTCTGTTGGCCAGGCTAGGGTGCTATGGTTCTAACACATAGCAACCTCAAACTCTTGGGTTCAAGCAATCCTCTTGCTTCAACTTCCCAAGTAGTTGGGACTACAGACGCCCACCACAACACCCAGCTAATTTTTTCTATTTTTAATAAAGAGAAGGTCTTGCTCTTCCTCAGGCTATTCTCAAACTCCTGAGCTCAAGCAATCCACCCACTTTGGCCTCTTAGAGTGCCAGGATTATAAGCATGCGCCACTGCACCCAGTCAAGAAACTAAAGATAAATTTTAACTATCAAATAATATAACAGAGACACTAGTATGTATCCTATGCTAGTAACACTAAATAATTTCTTATGGAAATAGTTTACATATTTAAAAGTTTCACATTGCAAATATGTTAAACTGTTTAGAATAAAAAATAATACTTAATAAATATTTATAATCTTATAAACAAATAATAAAAACTCCAAGTATAATTAGAAGAAAACAAATATGCTATGTTCCTTTGTGTTTTTCTGTTTGCCTCATTTTAAGTTTAAAATATAATAATAATGGACTATGTTTTATTTCATGGAACTACGGGGCATCTATTTATTTTTATAGACATATGAAATGCAATATTAACAAAAGAATACTCAACAATAAAAATATGCATAGTTTAGAGAAAATTAGGATATTTTCTCCAATTTTTACTTGAGATTTAGGTTTGTTTATGTATTGGTATTTGGTTCTATTCACATTTTCCTCATCACATATCCAGGTTTCATATTTAATCAAATCAAACCCACTGGTTTCTGTGCAATTACATATATCATGTAAATTGGAATAATGAATCACCATATAGTGTCGACACCTCATTAAAATTTAAGAGCATCTGATTATCTGTTAATAAATATACAATATTGGAAATCTATGCTGTAAATATGAGCTGCTAGTTGGAAGTCTTTGCTGCTTGCTAACACTACACTTTCTACAGCACTGTAAAGTGTTATATAAACATCTGCACAATCTAATTTCACTTAAAAATTATGCACCTGGTATTATGTACCATACTGTGGTTTTCTTTTCTTTCCTTTTTATTTATTTTTTATTGTTTGGGATTCATTGAAGGCACAAAGAATTAGGTTACACTGACTGAATTTGTTAGTTAAGGTCCTTCTTATAATTGTGTCCCTCCCCCAAGAGGTGTGCTACGCACCGTGAGTACCCTACTGTGTCAAGGGACACCCATATCAAGCAAAAGGTTGTTACTGGATTCAATGATATCATTTTCCTTTTTTTATTTTTCATTCTGAGCATATTTTTGGTGTCACCAGAATAAATATGACAATCCTTTGAATGCAGGTCTCATAGTGTATACATAAAATTACTTTTTATATTTTTAAAGTATATTCATCATTCATTCAAACATTTATAAAATATTTTAAATATAGCAAAAGATGTTCTATTACCATGAGATACAAAATGACAATGGCCCAGTCCACAAAGAGAGGACTAGCAGGGGAGATCTCATCACGTGTATACAACAATAATAATATCATGATAATTTTATGTATCATGTTACTATATTATTATAGTGGAATGAATTAAGTGAATATGTACATTCATGTCACATTCATGAGATAGAGAATGATTAGATTTATATGGTCATAAAAGGTGTCATAGCAGTAATACAACTCAGCAAAGTCTTGTAGTTGCCTGAAATTCTACCACTCTGGAAGACCAGGGTGGGTGAATTTCTTAAGCTCAGGAGTTCAAAGATCAGCTTGAGCATGAATAAGACCCCTTCTATACTAAAACTAGAAAAAACTAGCTGTAATTGTGGCAGGTGTCTGTAGTCCCAGCTACTTGGGAGGCTGAGGCAAGAAGGTATCTTGAGATCACGAGTTTGAGGTTGCTGTGAGTTATGATTTCATGACACTCTACCCAGGGCAACAGAGTGAGAATTTGTCTCAGAAAATAAATAAGTAAATGAATGAATAAATAAAAATAAATAAAATAAAATTGAGAGAATGATTTACTATATCAAATGTTGCTGAGAATTAGATTAAAATAAAGAATGAAGATTAAGCAACACTGGGACCCTAGATAACTAATAGTTGCCTCCACAGCTTGGTTGAGTTGGCTCTAGAGAAAGTCACAACAGGAAGCAAGGACTGACTTGCAGGAGTTTTACTCCAAAAGAAAACAAAGAAATGTGACTGCATATAGAACATGACTGAATTAAAGAGAGATCATTTTGTTAGTGGGAAAATGATAACATCATGGTTTTTTTTACTGTTGGAACAAGCCCCATAAAAAGGAAATTTTGGTAATGGAGGAAGATAAGATCATAGTTGAAAAAGACGTTTTCAAAGCCGCTGGAGGTCCTGCCCTTAGGTAGGAACGTGGCCGTTTACACACCGTAATGGGCAAATACTGAAGCACGTGTGGGGTGTGATTGTACACATTCTAGAGATCACTGGCAGATGATGAGACAGTTCCTGTAATGTGTTTTTTCAATGAAATAAAACATCAAGGTTATCTATACTTGAAATGGAGAAACTGTTGAAAGTTTTTGAAGGGAGTATAAATTAAAAATAGTTATATAAGCAAGTAGAGAGTTAATGGCTTAGTAAAGTGTAGGTAGACTTCTTTTGACTCTAAGGTCACATACTTCGTATGAGATGCTTGGTCATGAATTCAACAAGATATCAGTTAATGTGAATTATGCTTTTTCCAGTCACAATTTGATGGTGCAATGAATTATGTTAATAGAGTTTAAACTACCTTCACACTTCTGGAATAAAATCCACTAAGTTTTTCATTACAGAAAATAATTTTTTCATGGTTATCTAGTCACAACTTCTGTCTTTGAGTAGTAGAACCCACAGCATTAACACTGTGAAATTGGCCTTCTGGTCAAACACTACATTTTTTAAAATCCCTCTTTCAGGTAATGGTGTTTTTATGACAAGACAGACCAATAGACAATGTGAAGAAAAATATGTTCTATTTTCAGTTGATTTCATTAAAAATAAATCTTCCTATCTTTCATTTTCTCTTTCCCTGTCCCACAAGCAAAAATAGAAATAGCTGGTCAACCCTGAAAGCCATGCACTATGGGGGGCATGACTGGCTCCTTCGCCTGTGTCACTAAAACATCTACTTAAACTGTATAATTCAATTAGAGAGAAATAAATGCTTATTGTATTTGATCTACTGTATTTGGGTCTGTCATATAGAAATTTAATAAAAAAAAGAAATTTAATAAGATAATATACCATTATCTTTTAAAGTTATTTTTTACTATTTTACTATTTTATTGTATGATCAATTTGACTACTATATACTGCTTTTCTAATGTTGAAGGGAAAGCTGTGTTCGTTTTCCTCTTTTGGAGCACCAAAATAATGTTGAATTATTTGCTCTTTACCACACAGCATGAACTCAGCTTTGGAAATATCTGTTCTAAGAGCTTAATTTATAAGAATGACTTTGACTATTGTTATTTCTAAATCTATTTAGCCAATTTAAGAGAATTTTGATATGTTGGGCCACATTTAGTTATTTATATTTTGCTATGATAGCAATAATTTCCTTTAAGTTTTTGAGTTTGTTACCCTAATATTTAATCTTTTTCATATTAAAATTTACCCTCCTTACATTTTTAATTTGTAGTTTTGTATTTCTGTCTCTTTTTAAGCTTATTGACACATTCATTCAATAAATCAGAATTTAAATTTATTTTTTTCCCATTTCATTACTACCAGATATTTAGCTCATATTTCCTTTTAAAATTTATTTCATGTCTTTTAGAATTTCTAAGCAAATAATTTTAGTTTGACTTCATATGCTTCTAAATTGTAAAGAAAATGGGCATCCTCAGATATCACCTGTTCTGTGTCTTAGTCCAATTCATTTCTCCTCTATTTGGTAATTTTTACTTTGTTATTAATATTACATGCATCAGTAATAACACTGTAATGCTTAGTTGCCAAGAAGGATAATCAGTGATCAATGGAACTAACATCTCCATGTTCATCACATTTTTCCAGGGTGAGTTTTCTCCAGTTTCCAAAGCATTCATTCAGATTCTAAACTGATTAGTTTCTCATCTAATTTGTAAAGGAGAAAACTTTCCTGGGCCAAATTTCACTGTTGAGATGAACCACCACACCACCTGGATTGTAGCAGTGCTTGACTTCACAGAAGTACAGCAGTAAAATTAGACTTTAGGGCCAAAAATAACGAGAATGAATGGCAGTGTGGAAGGCAGCCTGAGCAAGATCTAGACCCCAACTTGCTAAAAATAGAAAAAAGCTAGCCGGGCAGAGTGGTGGGTGCTTATAGTCCCACCTACTTGAGAGGCTGAAGCAAGAAGATCTCTTGAGTCCAAGAGTGTGAGGTTGCTGAGAGTGATTAGCCAAGGCACTATATCTAGGGTTACAGAATGAAACCCTGTCTCAAAACAAACAGACAAACAACATCAACAAAAAGATATGCTATGAAAAGCCTGTAAGGATGTTAGCAATTACATCCTTAGTAGTGAATTGCTACTCTTAAAAATTTATTCTAAAACATTGTAAAGACTAGATTTAACATAGTTCTAAGGTCATAATTGCCTTTAAAATTGGCAATGTAGACAGACTTTTGTAAGTGGATTTAGAAGTAAATTACATAGATCATAATCAAATATTTATATTGTTCACAAGATAGCATTTCCATCAGGAAGCAAGAAAATTACTTCAATAAAATTACACAGTTATATTAATGGTACGTAGACATTTATAGATAAGAATCTAAACATCTTTTCTTTTTTTTTTTTTTTTTTGTAGAAACAGAGTCTCACTTTATGGCCCTCGGTAGAGTGCCGTGGCCTCACACAGCTCACAGCAACCTCCAACTCCTGGGCTTAAGCGATTCTCTTGCCTCAGCCTCCCGAGTAGCTGGAACTACAGGCGCCCACCACAACGCCCGGCTATTTTTATTTTTTGTTGCAGTTTGGCCGGGGCTGGGTTTGAACCCGCCACCCTCGGCATATGGGGCCGGCGCCTTACCGACTGAGCCACAGGCGCCGCCCGTAAACATCTTTTCAATAAGACAAAAGGACGGTTTAAAACATAGGAATATAAAATCTTTAAAAATAATTGTTAAAATATTAAAAAAAATATTTTTAAAATTATTAAGAGCATAGGTTTTAATAAATTAAAATATAACTGCATTGCTAAAAATTCAGTGTAATTAAGACAACTATTTCATAATCCTATTCCCTTCCTAAAGTGTTGCTAGAAGAATTTTTGCAATCATTTCAAAATATACATTTAAGTGAAAGCAATATTATCTTTAATATTACTAGCAAATGTGTAAGGCAACACTTAAAAACTCTAAATCTCCTAAAACAATCTTGCAACCTGTCTTCTGATTTGCAACTTGAATCTTTCCATATTTTGCGTATGTAAGGAAGCACATAGGGAAACAAAAGTATAGGAATTAAAAAAAATGATATTAATCTATTGAATTCACAGGGCTAGAGATGTCTCATACCACCGCACATACATATCTATTGCTTAAATAAGTGCTTTTGTCTTTGAAAGGTCAGTAAATGTTTCTAAAACTTAATAGGATCTGAAATGATCACCGAGTTGTCAAGAGTTAAATGAATGTGGCTAATCTGCCTTCACTAATACTATGGTACAGGTTTCTTTTGCTATTTTGCTCACTGAAGAGTAAAACATAAATGTTTCCTTTGAGAATCATTTTGAGAAGTTTGTCTCCCCGTTTACTTGATAGAATCATTCATCTGGGAGCAAATATATTCTACAAATGCATAATAGGATTTTACAATAAACCATTTTTCCTTGAATGTTAAAAATGAAAATTGTAGTATCTCTTGAATGTTATAGGAAAATGAGAATTTCTTATTGAATTCACGTTGTGGGAATAATACAGACGTATCATGGTTTTAGGAGACAATGTGTTGAATGTATGTGTGGTATTATTAAAAAAATGAAGTTTAAATTTATATATTCAATGTCTTTAAATTATTGATATTATTTTACACTATTTATATTCCACTTAATTTCCTGAAACTTTTATTTAAGAAACAAAAGAATTGGGGAACCTTTGGACTTGGGGCACTTGAGGCCTTCTGTGTCCAGGAGTTCAGTCTTTTGACCCGAATCCAAATTTTGTAGAACAAATTCTTTTAATAAAGAGATTTGGTCTATAAAGTTTGGACTCGGTAGGCGGTCATGCTTGGAGATCTCGAGGGCCACACGTTCAGCATATGTTTTCCATTTTGAATGTTCAGATATCAAATCACTTTTTAAAAGTATATTGAATGCAGGCATAGGGTGCACTATAACTTTTGTGATCAAGTGCACTCATTTAAAATATGAGTACTACAACTTAAAATGCATTAATAAGTGATTGAAAAATTATAAATCTCAAGAAACAATAATATGAATCTTTTAGATAGGTAGATAAAATCAAATAGGAAAAAATAAATTGAGAAAAAGCCTGATAGGCATATAATGAAGTAATTTCAAAAATTATTTAATTATAAAACTTTAAACTATTAACTAGATCTACATGTGCATATACACTACAATGAAACTAGATATTCTAAACAGCATGAAAATTAATTTCTCCAGATTTTGGCAAGAGTATTCTTTGCTGGATTTATGCATAGGCTTCTATCGAATCCATAGATTCCTGTTCAATAGCTGACTTCTCTTACTTCCTGCTATAAACTGAATGTTTTTGTTTCCTCAAAATTCATAAATTAAAATATTAATCTTAATGTGATGGTATTTGGGGAGATATTAGATCATAAGGGTGGAGACTTCATGAATGGAAATTGAGACATTCTGAAAGATAACCAGAGGTTCTTTGTTCTCGCACTTAAGTCTCAGCTTATCAGGTGCTCGGGGACATGGTGACAGCCATTTGTGACCAAGAGGCAGCCTCACCATATAACATATCTGCTGGCATCCTGTTCTTTTACTCCTCAACCTCCAGTTTCTGTTTATAACCAGCCCCTCCAACACACACACAAACTAGATCCTCTCTAGGGATCACGGTGCCTAAAATATAGGTATACTCTCTAGGGATCCAAGAATGCCTAAAATGTAGGTATTGAATTTAATTACTATAGAAGCTGGCAGTAGTAAGCTGCAAAATGACCCCCAATGATTCTTTGCTTGCTAGCTGGTACTCATAACCTCATGCAATCCATTTCACTCATATGTGAGGCAGACCAAGTTTTAAAATATAAAGTATGTCGAAGGTGTTATTTCCTAAAAAAAAAAACAAAAACATACAAAAAAAAAACAAAAAACCTGTTCCTCTGTTTTACTCACATATTTTGGATCTTCTGTGTACATTTCTATATTGTGGGCTGGCCTATGGAGAGACCCACGGTACAAGGAACAGAGCGTGGCCTCTGTCCAACATCCAGTGAGGTGCTGTGGCCTTTGGTACAACCATCACCAAGGAAAAGCAACTCTAAATGAGCTTCCTATGCCTTCTGAGAGCACAGCCTCGCCGATAACAGAATAGTAGCATTGTGAGAAACTCTAAAACCATGTCTGAATTTCCTGATCCACGAAAAGTAGGAGATAATTAACGTAAAGTTTATTAGATAAAGTTTGGGTAAATTTGTTATTCTGCAATAGCTAAAAAATGCAATTATCTTCAAAATTTCTTTTCTTCACTAAAGCCAGTAAAAAGCCATATCCACACATAGGTGTAAAGCTGATATTAAGAGTTTAAAACACGGGTTTCAGGAGACCCCATTCCCTTCTTTTGCTGTAATTCAGCATGTTTGTTCCTCATCCTGAAGATTGATGCTAGATTAAGTTGAGTCACTAGCAGTATCTAGTGATCTTGGAAACAGAACTAGTAATTGCTAAAGAGACTCATTTTCTGCATGATTTTCCTACATTCTAAAGAGGTTATTGGCTTTTGTCACACTATGATGATCCACCGGCCCTGCGAGTGAAAAACAAGCAGGTTATTTCTGAGGCGCTCATTAACTGTATAATGGAATATATAGTTCCATAGAACGCATGGAACACCGACAGCTCTAATTATTCTTCTGTTTTAAAAATAATAGTTTGATGTAAAGAATTATGTTTTTAATTTCTAATGTTGAACAATTAATCTCTCCTGGAAAATCGTAGTTCTATTATGAAATGTAAATCTACTAAACTCAATTAAACTCACAAAATATTTTTCTGTCAACATAGCTGTGCTCACTATGATAGAAAGAATTTGTTTTATAAAAGTATTGATAGTATGACTGATTTTAGTTGACTATTTTAAATTACGTACTCTCATTTCTTATTCGTACCATAATTTTTAAGTTGAGAAAAGTTTGAAGTAAATTTGATATTTATCTTTTTACTGAGATTTTTCTGTGCTTTTTAATACCTTAAAATTAGACTATTCATGTATTTGAAAGTAATCCAATGGCCATGTGACCCCCTGAAGATTTCTGTAAAGAGTGGGGTCAGATCTGACTAAGTATTTGTTTTTATTGTAGAATATTATGGATGTATTTAAGTTTTGGTTACATAAATTGCTTTTGTACATGTTGAATCAACGTTATAAGTGTGCCCTTCACCCAGATGGTGTGCACTGTACCTTTTAGGTGTGAATTTACATTTCTCCTTCCCTCCCCCCCCCACATGCTTTGTGAAGTATCACATTGGTAATCTGAGGATGGTTTTATATCTGAATTCTCTTTTCTGATCCATAGGTCAATGTCTCTGTTTTTGTGCCAGGACCATGCTACTTTGATTTTTATAGGCTGTATATGAGGCATGGCTTGAAGTAATGCCTCCTGCATTGTTCTTATTGTGCAATGTTGCATTGGCTATTTGGGGGCATTTTTAGTTTCAAAGTGTAGAACTATTTTTTGTAGGTCTGCATAAAATGGCATTGGTATTTTAATGGCAATTGCACTGAATCTTTAAATCACTTTGGGTAATATAGACATTTTAACAATGTTTATTCTGCTGATCCATTGATTGAATATGTTTTTCCATCTCTTTTGTCCTCTGCTGTTTCCCTCTGCAGTGTTTGCTAGTTCTTCCTCTAGGGGTCTTTCAGCTCCTTAGTTAAATATATTCCTGGCTATTTATTTTATAATTTGTTGTTCTTATGAAGGGTATTGAGTCTTTGATTTAGTTCACAACTTGACTGATATTGGTGTATATAAATGATGCTGATTTGTGTACACTGATTTTGTAACCTGAGAATTTATTGAATTTATTTATTAATTTCAAGAGTCTCTTGGCAGAATCTTAGAGTTTTCTAGGTATAATATCATAACATCAGTAAAGAGTAAATGTCTGACCTCTTTTTTCCCATTTGGATAGCCTTGATTTCTTTCTCTAATCGAATTGCTCTGGCTAGCACTTCTGACACTATGTTGAATAGAAGGGGTGATAATGGGCAACCATTTCTGGTTCTAGTTTTAAGAGTGAATTCTTTCAATTTTTCCCTGTTCAGTATGTGGGTTGGCTGTGGGTGTGTCATATATGACCATTTTGATTTTAGGAAAAGTTTCATTCAAGCCTAATTTATTAGTCTTATTATAAAATGGTGCAGAATTTTCTCAAATGATTTTTCTGTGTCTATTGAGATGATCACATGGTCTTTGCTTTTTACTTCTATTTATGTGGTGAATTACATTTATAGATGTGCATATGTTGAAACATCCTTGCATCTCTGAAATAAAACACACTTGCTCGTGATGAATTATTTTTTGGATGTGCAGCTGAATTCAGTTTGTTAAAATTTTATTGAGAATTTTTGTATCTATATTAATAAGGGACATTGGCCTGTAGTTTTCTTTATTTGTTGAGTCTTTTCTTGGCTTTCATATGAAGATGATATTGGCTTCATAAAACATGTTGGGGAGGATCCCTTTCTTCTCAATGTTATGGAATAATTTCTTCAGGGTAGGTTCTAATTCTTATTTTTTGTCTGATAAAATTTGGGTGTGAAATCATCTGGCTTAGGACTTTTCTTTGTTGGAAGATTTTTTATTGCAGCCTCAATTTTGATAACTGATATTGGTCTGTTTAGTAAATTTATTTCTTCCTGGTTGAGTGTACAAAGGGTGTGTGTTTCTAAAAAATGTGTCCATTTCTGCACGTTTAACATTTATGAGCATTGAGATTTTTATGGTATTCAGAGATAATATTTTGTATTTCCAAAGTTTCAGTTCGGAGTTCTTTTATTTTTTCATTCCTGATTGAGCTTATTAGAGTTCTTTCTCTTCTGTTTCTGATTAATTTGGCAAGCAGTCTGTCAATTTTGTTTATTTTTTTTCAAAATACCCAACTATTTTGGTTAATCTTACGCATAATTCTTTTGTTATCAATGTAATTTAGTTCTGCTCTGATATTTCTTATTCCTTCACTTCTGCTGAGTTTGAGATTGGCTTTCTCTCCTTTTACCAGTTCCTTGATTAGATTGTTGATTTGTGATCTTTCTTTCTTTGGATGTAAGCATTTATGTCTATGTGTTGTCCTGTTATGACTGCTTTAGCTGTAGCCCATAGATTTTGATAACTTGTGTCCCCTTAATCTTTTAGCTGAAAGAGCCTTTTGATTTCCATCTTAATTTCCTCCTTTATCCAACTATCTTTAACCACTATGTTGTTCAGTTTCCATGACTTTGTGTAGTGATGAATGTTTCTGTGAGAATCAATTTCTAATTTTATTCCATTATGGTCTGAGAAGATGCATAGTATAATTTCCATATTTTTAAAATTTATTGTAACATGTTTTGTGATCAGATTTATTTATTTATTTATTTATTTATTTATTTATTTATTTTAGAGACAGAGTCTCACTTTGTTGCCCTCAGTAGAGTACTGCAGCATCACAGCTCACAGCAACATCCAGCTTTTGGGCTTAGGCGATTCTCTTGCCTCAGCCTCCTGAGTAACTGGGACTACAAGGTGCCTGCCACAACGCCGGGCTATTCTATTTTGTTGTTGTTGTTGCAATTTGGCCAGGGCCGAGTTCAAACCCACCACCCTCAGTATATGGGGCTGATGCCCTACTCACTGAACCACAGGTGCCACCCATGGTGATCAATTTTAGAAATTGTTCCATGAGCTAATGAGAAGAATATATATTCAGTGGTCTTTGAGTAGAATGTTCTATAAAAACTTGTTAGGCCCATTGTTCTGGAGTTCTAAGTCCCAGATGTGGGACTGAGAGGGACCACAGTGGAACTTCTTAGCAGGGCCTCTAAGTCAAAAGCAGGGCTCTGCAGGTAGTAAGCCAATTAGATCTGGAGGGTGGGGGCCAGGGTCCAGCATTTAGGGGCAATTGGGGCCAGGAGGGCAAAGTCAATAATGCTCTCCAGGAACCAGTAGTCTCTAGCTTGTCAAAGCCAAGGCCAGCAAACAGCTGGCTGCTCTGCAGGCACCAGGGTCCCACAAATGTCTGGCATGCAAAAGTCTCAGCTTTCCACATTCCAACCAGGACCTGCATAAGTGGACACCTTGTCAGAGTCTGCTGCTCTCCCACCTGTGATGCTCAGAAAGAACTAGGACTGGAGTGGAAGGAGAAACAGAGCCCCAGGGCCAGGGCTCTGAGGTAGAAGCAGGGCTGCATGGCTAACTGGTGACTCTGGTCTGGGGTGGGTGGAGTCAGAGGCAAGCTGGCAGGGGCAGGCAGGGCCTGAGGGCAGGGTCTTGGCCAAGCAAGCAGCAGGCTGCTATGGGAGAACCTGGGTCCTGTAAATGTAAAGTCAGGCATGCTGAAGCAGATTCCTCTGTCCAAAGGACAGTGGAGCTCTCTGCTCCACTCAGGTCCCACTGAAGTTGCTGCCCAGAGCATCCCCCAACTCAGGGGGCTCTGGTGTGACAGTGTCTCAGCTGGGACTGGAGAAGAGCTGAAAACAAAGCCTCTACAGAGAGAGCCCTCAGCTAAAAGCAGGTGTGCAAATGGCAGGCCAAACTGACCAGAAGGGGGGAGTTAGGGCCAAGGAATCCAGAGGCTGCTGATCCCTGGAGAGCAGGTTCAGGCCAAGCAAGCAGCAGGCTGTTTCCCTGGCACAAGAGATGTGAAGATGCCTGGTCAGACATGCAGGTGTCATAGCTCGCCACAGCCCACCCAGGACCGCCTCAGAGCAGTCTCCTGGACCTTTTCCAGTTGGTGCCCATTCTGCTCCTGTCTATACCTGCTTTGTCCAGGCCCCACCGCACTCTAGGGTAAAGCGTCTGGCTTCAAGTTCCAGACTACAGCTCAGGAAAGCTGAAAGTCAGTCCACTGCCTTTCCTGCCTGGTGTAATGCACCCAAGAGTTCAGAATGGCTTTAGCTGTTGTCTGATCACTACCGAGTCTGTTGTCTAGTGCAGGGGCTCTGCACAGAATTCAGGCTGGAGCCCATCTGAGAAGGTAGAACTGTGGTGATGAAGGTCAGACGGCACTGTTGTGCTGGTGGGGTGAACAGGGCAGTACCAGACTCTAGTCTCCTATTGTTCCCCACTCATTCTCTGATCTCGTTGTATCTATCAGCCTGTTACCTTTTTTTTTTCTTTCCATACTGAATGTTCTGCATTACTTCTCTGGGCTTTCACAGTGCTGCTTTAGAGACAAGCGATCTGCATGAAGGCAGCTGCCCGCAACATTCTCCTCTTTCCTTGGGAGTGGCACGTTGGGAGGCTGCCTCTAGTCTGCCATTCCTGACGCCCTTCCTCCTTCTGACAAAGTATTTTTGAAGGTAAACATAGGAAAAGAAGACAGCATTATTGAACTACTCTATTAAGTTTAATAAAGGGATAGGGATAGAAAAGTGGATGGATGAATGGACAGAAGGATGGAAACAGATAAATAGGTAAATGTAAAAAATGGGGAGAGGAGGGAGAGCAACAGAGAGATATTTTATGTATGATTACCCGTATTATTTTCCTTACTTTTTTATGAGATATCGCTTTTAACTGGACATTTCATTTCATAAATACACACCTTTAAATTTTTTTCTCAGAGAGAGTATATGGCCAGCTATATTCTAAGTCCTGGCATGGCTGACTTGTCTTTCCATTGTTTGTATGTTTTCATTTTTTCAAATGTATTTATTAAGGTGTAATTTACATACCATAAATTCATTCATAAGGGAAAAAGCCCCTAGGATATTTAGCAAACTTACGGAGGTATAAAAGCATCTTCAGAATCCAGCTGTAGAAGATTTCCATCACACCAAAAAGTTCACCCCTGCCCCTTTGAAGTCCACTCCTGGTTCCATCCACAAAGAGAAGCAACTATTAACCCAGCCTTTGTATATAGATCTGGATATTTCTGGACATTAATAGAAATTGAATCATACAATAATCTTTTGCATCTTATTTCTTTCACTTATTTTGACATTTATTCATATAGTATAATATATGCATAACTTATTCCTTTGAAATTATTATTCCGTCATCTATATATACTACTTTTGTCTATCTACTTACCAGCTGATGTATAACTTGTATGTTTTGGTTATAAGATAATGCCATTATGAACATTTATATACAAGATGTTGTGTGGATTTATTTTGACTTCTTTTACATGGATTGCCCCCAAAAGAATGACAAGTTTATATGATAAATCTATGTTTAACTTTTCAAACCAATACCAAAATTTTTTCTAAGATGGTTATACCAATATTCTTGATAGCCATGCACGAGGGTAGTGGTTTCTCCATATCATTCCTGTATTTACTATATATATATATATATTTTATTATAGATACTCATTCTTATGAGTATATAAAGCTAGCTCATTATAGTTTAAATTTGCATTTTTAATGAATTGCAACATCTTTTCATGTACTTATTAAACTTGAGATATCTTCTCAGTGAACTGTATTTTCATTTCCTTTGCCTAAATTTTGAAATTGGGTTATTTATCTCACAGGTCTCGGGAACACTGTTAAATTTTATTAATTTTATTTCCTTTTATTCTTGCCATTATTTATCCTAAAGTACACTGTTTCTTTCTACTGTCGTTTCAGATCTGCTATTGAAATCCTCTAGAGAATATTGAATCTTTATGCTTTCAATCCAGCTTGACATTTTTAAATATTTATTTTAATTACAAGCATTCTGTCTGCATTCAGTCATTATTACTACTTTTTCCTTTAATTCTTTGAAGATGATTTTTGTTAGTTTTTGAACATATTAATAATTTGTAGCTGTTTTGAAAATTTTGCCTGTTCATTTCAAGATCAAACATTTTCTATTGATTGAATTTTAAAGGTGCTTATGTATGCATTACAGATGCCATATATTCCTGTTTCTTTTTATATCTACTAATTTTTGGTTGAAAAATTGACATTTAGGTATACTATTCTTGGAAAATTCTAATTTTCCTTCAAAGAGTTATTTTGTTGTTTTTGTGTTTATTGTTGTTGTTATTATTTAACACCTTGAAGACTATATCTGTGGAAACCTCATGAAATTTGTTCATAGATGTTTCTAATCAGTTATTTTTTATTTTTTTTTTTGGAAGTGTTAGCTAAACCATCTTTTTTTTTATTGTTGGGGATTCATTGAGGGTAAAAGAAAGATGATCTCACACCAGTATTTTTTTATTTAATTTAAATTTTTAACCCTGGGTCTCTGGAGATCTCTTCTGTGTCTATATAGCTTAGAGGTCAGGTATTAGGCAGAAAGTTGTGGGGTCAGATACCTCTAATCTGAAAGGTTACACCTCTCCCAGTGGATACGTATGCATCTGTTGGGGAAATACATTCAAGGTATTTTACGATTTACCTCACATTTACTGTTGGCTGGCAATTTTGTATCTTTTGTGAGATTGTGCACCCTCTCACAGTTAGCTGTCAGTCACAGGGAGATGTGTAGTTGGTTTATCATAGCCTCAGAAAGCTATTTCATTTTCTAGACCTTTCTTTTAAATTTCTGTTGAATCTGCTGGCCTACTGCTTCTCAATCAGAGTCAAAAGCTCTGGCTCATGGATTTGATGGTCTTTTCTATTGATTTGCCTCAAGATCACAAACAGTACTAAAAAACTCATAACATGCCCTCTCAAAATCTGGATAGTCCAGGCGCTCTTGGGGTTCCTACTAGTGATGAAGCGTTTGCTTTTCATGGCTGATCTTTGGCAGAATACCTGAATCATTGAGACTGCGATAAGGAGGATGAAAGAAAATTCTACTGTCTCACAATTTTTACCAAAGATGCCTTTGTGAATTACCAAAGCAATGATATGTGTGTGTGTGTGCGTGTGTGTGTGTGTGTGTCATATATACATACATATACAATCTATCCAGTTTCATTGCTTGGAGGGAAGAAGATTTGCGGAGTTCCTCATTTTGTCATGCCACATCACAGTGAAATATCTTTCTCTTTGTTCATTTCAACAGATGTGCGTTATTTCTGATGAGTGTAAAATTCTAGCATCACAGAATATTTTTTCCCTCAATAGGCTATAAATGGTATTTCACAATTCCCTACATCATCGTATTACTAATAGATTCAATGCTCAGATGAATCTCTTTCCTTTTTAAAATCTTCATTTCTGCCCCTGGAATTGTGTGATATATCTTCTTTGTCCCTGGAGTTTAGCAGCATCCTCAGATTTAAACTCATTGAATCTTCTTTGACATATATCATATTTTAAACTCAAGGGAATTCACTTCTTCCTCCAATGACCACATTCAAAAAATATTCTCTTTGAGCATCTTTGGAAGAGATTTAGTGATATCTACCAGCTGGCAGTAGAAAATAAATATATATACTTTGACCATTTATTTTAGCCTGCTGCCAAAGAGTACAAAGATACCCATTCTCTCACAGGATGCTTCAGAAAAATTGCTGTTTCAGAAAAGCAATTGTGGTTCCATAAATATGTTAAAATTTACTTTCTCCAAGGAGGAAGTTGGAAAAGAGAGAAATTTAAAGTTATGTACTAAGGCCAGATTTTTTTAACCTACCCATATAATTTAAATAATTTCTTTGACTACTTTAAAGATTTTACAGAGTGTTATATAAAGTCCAGATAATTTGAGATATTAAGGTAAAAAAAACAATGATGACATATTTTACTTCACAGTATACACCAGTTAGGAAGTACACTTTAAATATTAACTTTTGAAGTCTGAAATTGTTTCCAACCTTTTTCTTTGCTTTATCACATTTAATGATGTCGATCTGTGTACATTTTTAAAAAATATTTCATCAGAAGCAACCAATTTCTGACCTATGTGATTCATTTGTTTTTTCTTGCAGCCTTCTACCACCACCAAATAGTTGATTCTCTAAGTTGTTCATTACTCCCAAGTTTATAGAATGTTATAATATCCATGCTTATATGTACCAACACTCAAAATTTAAAATACGATCAAAATGTTTGCAAATTTTCTTTCTGTCTGTGAAGAAGGAATTATGAAGGGCTATTACCAACCCTTTCTGAAGGTAGAAAGGAATGAATTGCTGCCGTGGAAATTCAGTCTCATTAACTGTAGTCTTTTGCAGAGTCCAAGGTTCAGTCAACAAACCAAACCACCGACAGGGCACCGTCCAGCTGCACGAGCCGACACATTCACTCCAGGTAAGTTCACTGATTATAGTAACAGATCAAAAGAGTTATTATCCCAATGGCTCAGATAGAGCACGCCACCTCCCCAAAACACACATGGTCCTTACAAGATTTCCTTAGAGGATTTACACCTATGGCTCACTAAATGGTGGAGAAATGGCTAAAACAAACTTGCCAGAAACCTCTCAAGCTATTCCTGGCTGGGTTTCTAACCAGAGGCAGTTTGCTACAAAAGCATCCAAACGGGCTACCAGAGGAAAGCAGCTGCTGGATGCTGCCGGCCTCCATCACAGCAGGTGCAGGCAGAGGGGCACCTGCAAAGGGGCAGGAAACGGTGCGGAGTGAGGGTGGGGATGGTGCGGGAGCCCAGGAGCACAAGAGCGCCCGGAACCCAACTGTTTTTTTCTGCAATGTCCCTCCACCTTCTCTATGTAAAAAGCTTCAGTATCAGATGTTAATTAGAAAATATTTAGAGGGGCCAGTTTATCCTTCTCAGAGCAGGTACAAAAGGTGAATTTATAGCTTAGAGATGATAAATCAATAACTGACATAAAATTATAAAAAACTAGATATGAAGAACCCTGGTGATCGATCATGTCACTATGTGTGGTTTATCCATATTTAGTCTCTAATATTTTTCAATATAAACTCTTGTTAGCTAAATGAAAACCCATTAGAATGATGCACATTCTTTCCACTCCTACTATGATCTTAAAATAAAAATATTGCCAAAGTATTGTCATTCATTTTCTTACCCGTGCTATTGAAGTCACAGCATTTATAAATTCGTAATGGTATTTCTTCCATTTGTTCTGCTATTTCTAACTGTAAACTCAATTTTAAATTGAAAAAATCTGCTTATATAAGTGTTACAATATTGCACTTGCAGATCTTCTGGCACATTTTTCATAAATAAAAATAAGCCTATTTCAGGCAGAATTCCACAACACAGAAAAATGATTTAGTTTGATCATGGGGGAAATCTCCTTGGGCTAGAAAAAAGCTAATTACATATTCAAAGAAGAGATTAACATATTTAGATACTTATTTTTTTTAAAATCATGAGATATCCTAAAACCAGGGGAAAACAATGGCTACAGAAGATGTATTATTTATGTAGCAGAAACATAGACTCGCAAAATTATCTAATCTGGCAATAACATTTTTATTTGAGAAATCACTATAGGTTAAACAATGCAGAGTTAAATGCTTCCTAGTAGGAGGAGATATTTTTATAATAAATAATCTAATTATTATGGTTTCGCACTTAAATATTTTATTATAAATGTAAGAAATGAGTATAATGAAGACATTTCTAAGTTTTGATGTTATATCCATTTTAAATTTTTAGTAGTTAGGGAGAGTTGAACTAATGAGACTTAGCCATTGATCTCATTTTGGGTTGCTTATTTACCCCAGGGAACTCCATGTTTGTTTCCATTGTTTATATTGTGATTGAAGGAATGTGGTTAAAAACCACATGTCATAATAAAGGAATTATTTAACTTTTCTTATTTAAACTTTTTTGTTTTATACTATGCTATACCTGTTTCTTTGACATAATTATTTCTTCAAAAATTGTTTTTTTTATTGTTGGATTACTCTTAATTTGGATATAAAAATCTTGTCAAGAAATATATCCATGCTCCAAAATTTCATTTACATAGCATTATATGACATCATATACACTTGTTAGATATTAATAACTATTGAACTGGGTAAAATAAAGGGAAGTCTATAGGAAAACTAATATAGGGGATGGGCTTATGTTTAAACAGACCTTATTATATTATGTTGTAAAAACAATGGATTATTACTTTGGAAAATTCTGTTATCTTTAAAAAAAGTGTACTAAACAAGATGTGTGACTCGTATTATTAACATTATTGACTCAAAGTCATAATATATTAAGAATTTGATCAATGTCGACAAGTGCAATGAGTTTAATAAACTAAAAGTTTTAAATTTGAAGAACATTATATCATGAAATATATTCTTACTAATTTGTCTATTACTAAATATAAGAAATTACAGTTCACAGATTTTCTTTTAAATGTTTTTCAGGTTTGAAAAGAAAAAAAAATGATGGATATATAAGTCTGAGATAAATATTATATATATAGGATATATATGCACATATATATGTGTTTTATCAGTTATAGAAAAAATAGAAATTGAGGCAGTGAGTGGATAAAATATTCATGTAACAAGTTATTTTTTGAATATTTAATTAATCTTTCAACTATACCATCTTGTTTGTGCCTCACTAAGGGAGAATAATTAAGAATATTGTTTCCATCCTAATTAAATTATCTTCCAAGTCCTATTTTTGCTAAATCAGCCTCTTCCTGAATTCACCTGTTCACATTTCTATATGTACTGTTTAATTGTAAGTGGTATGGAGGCCAGAGAGTCATACTAATAAGGAGCCAATCAAATCCTGAGAAGGCTGCTGGAATTAGACATGATGGGAACTATAAGTACAGCTGCCTTTATTTCACTCTTACGAAAAGAAATTGTGACTCAGAGAGGGAGACAGCACACGAGGTGATGAAGAAAGTCTCTGAGCTGAAAGCCTAATACGCATGAAGGAGGCAAGGCTGAGTCACCGCACCGCTCAGGCAAAGATTCAGGGTTACCTGATGTTTATTGTTCCATAATTAGAACCGGGGAAAGAAGACACAGGACATCTGTGAAAGATGTTTCTGTTAGGTTTTATTTTTTTTTTTTTCAGAGTTTGATAGCTTCCATTTGCTGCCTCCAAGATAAAATTTAACACAACATCAATATCATCTTCACACATATGCCAGTAATATTAGGAAAACAATAAACTCCACCTGGTTTCTAAATCTGGATATTTATTTTAACCCTCTGAGAAAAATGTCTTTATTTTCTTTAATGGTCACTGCATAAGAAAAATAATTTTGCAACTGTAATGAAACTTCTTTTTGAAAAAAATATTGATTAAATATGATTTGACATCCCCCATCCTTTATTTTAATGAAATAAAATCCCTTTAGAAGAAGAGGTTTTTGGGTGTCTTTTTAAATTATTTCTAAAGCAGTTTTGAACTCATATATTTTTCTATTTTAGACAAATCTTAAGTCTTAGAAAAAACACTCTAGGGCTCTGTACCTGTAGCTCAGTGGTTAGGTCACTGGCCACATATACTGGGGCTGGTGGGTTCAAACCCACCCCTGGCCTGCTAAAAATAACAATGACAACTACAACAAAAAAATAGCTAGGCATTGTGGTGAGCACCTGTAGTCCCAGCCACTTGGGAGGCTGAGGCAAGAGAATAGCTTAAGCCCAAGAGTTTGAGATTACTGTTAGCTGTAATGTCACAGCACTCTACCGAGGGCAACATAGTGAGACTCTGCTTAGAAAAAAAAAATTAAAAAGGCACTCTGGGTATTAAATATTCTGTAATATAATTTATAACCAAAGTTCACTGTGATTAAAAGTGTTAATGCTTAAGAAAATCTAGAAAGTTAAAATATTTACTTATTTAAATAATGATACATATAATTATTGTATTTTATCCTGTGTATTTCATCTTATTTATTTTACACATGTAGGGTCAAAATAAATAAACCATAAACCCAAAATAGGAATGTTGAGAGCATAAAGTAAAATGTTCTTAGTAACGGCAACACATAACTTTTAAGAACTTATGTGAAATATTTGGTCATAAAAATAGAAAAGGACCAGTTGTAGTGGCTTATACTTGTAATCTCAGTGATTTGGGAGCCAAGGCAGAAGGATTTCTTGAGACTAGAAGTTTGAGACTAGACTGGGCAACATAGCTAGACCCCATCTCTAAAAAAAAAAAAAAATTAGAAGGTAGCCAAGAGTGATAGTATGCAGTTATAATCCAAAATACTGAGGAGGGTAAGATGGGAGGATCTCTTGGGCCTAGGAGTTACATGCTACAGTGAGCTTTGATAATGCCATTGTACCCAAACCTAGGAGACAGAGATCAATCCTGTCAAAAAGAAAGCATGAAAGAAAATACAGAAGAATGGACATAATTTAACAGCAACGAACAAGATCTTCTTCTACTTCATCTCCAATGTTATTTCAGCTACTGATAAAGCTTCAAAGACTCAAAAATGGCTGAGAATTCAACTTAAAAAATGATAATTTATTATTAAAGGAAAAGGAACCAGAGCATAAGTAAAATGTCTTTATAAAATTCCTTCCAATTAGTTAATACCTTATTGTCTTCAGGTTCCTTCACTTATCTTAATTATTTTAAAATTCGCTATAAGAGAAGGATGCTCTTTTTATTAATATGTCAATGAAAGTAATTTTTATGAAGCTGTCTTTTGTAACTTAATTAAATTTTAATAAAAGTTTGAGAGTCACTACTGAGATCTCCTGTCCGTATCATGCTATCTTAATAATTACTAAAATATACACAATCTCATACGCAAACATATGGTCTTAACTAGGGTGCTGAGAGCTGAGGTATTCCAGAAGGTGACATTTCAGTGGACATGTGAATGAATGTAGTGAGCTGTTGCATAACTGGAAGAAAGAATTCCTAGTAGAGGAAAGGACCCTGAGGCAGGAGTCTGCTTGGTGATGGTCAAGGAAAAGAAAGGGGGCTCAGGTGACTAAAGCAGAATACCTGAGGTGAAAGAAAGTAGAAAAATATGGTCATAATGTGGCATTTAGGTTTTATTTTAAATATATTAAAGTGTTTGTGAGATTTTAAACATGGGTATAATGGAATGACATTTTTTAAAGGATCACAGTGATATAAAATATTCTACAACTGTGTAAGGTTGAAAGCAGAAAGAACAACAAAAAAGCTATTTTCAGTAGTGATTTTTAACTCGACCAATACGCACTGGTTGGAGTCACCATTTATTCACATTTTCAAATGGTGGAATTAGTATATTGTACCCACAAGACATGATAGAGGTTAAGAGTCAAAATCATACCATGTTTGTTTATCTGAACAAATGGTTCAATGATGATATTTATTTTTCTGTTTTTTTTTTTTTTTTTTCTGCTTTAGGGAGAACTTGGAGAGGAGTAGATTTTAGTTTTTGAACCTGCTGATTCAAAAAATCAGTTTGATATTTAAGCAAAGATAGAAAAGATAGCATCATATATATTATTTGTGAGGTATCACTCATTTGCCCCTCAAGCTTGACTTTCTACCCTTGTTCAATTTGTTCTGTGCCCTGAGCTCCCTTTTCCTCTGTTTTTCTTTTGGGTTAGCCAGTGGTAAAATTTAGAGAGAAGTGACAGAGGAAGTACAATTATGGGTCTATATTATTTCTGCTCTCACTGGGGTCATGTCAGGCTGTAGCTGCCCTTTGAATGAAGGCCTCTCCTTCTCTCAGGACAACCCTTTATATTACTCTATCTGTTCAGTTTTTGGAGAATCTTCTCTGTTGTAAAACACTGTGTGTAAAGATGTTTATAATTCTGTCGTTTTTAGCCTCAGTGAAAGGCATTGTCTTCTCTAGAGTCCTTATTTTCTACTCATACTTTGTTAAGTCCTCAATCATCCTAATTTGGAAGGAGTGCCATGTGACTTATGATTTGACTCATTTGATACAGTAATTGGCACTGAAAGTGGCCCCGGCCAGAGGGGTGGACCTTCCAAATAGAATTCTTGGATTGATGTGTTCATGTATTACAATGCCTTAGAGACAACCACCTAGATGGGGGGAAATGGACCACAGGACCTTCAAGGTTATCATGATCAATTGTAGCATCAACATTGTGGTAAGGGAAAGAGTGCAGCTTAAGGTTAATGTATTGTGAGAACAAGTGACTGTGAAACTTAGCTGTTAACGTTAAAAAATATTTTTTATAAAGTTTATAGAGTCATTTGGCTTCTTAGAAAAGTGCTAGAGTGGGTACACAGGGGAAATGAAGATTAAAAACGATGGATATAAAATTTAGAACCTCTATGGAAGTCTTACAGGGGCCCCTTGTCTCCTGGACTAGTTGGTAATTTCAGTGTGGATTTGAGAATAAGAGATGTAGAGCTAGATTGCAAATTAAATATCCCACACTCTACAACCCCGATTTTAAAGTGAAGATATTAGAAAGGAAGAAATGTGGCTCTACAATGCAGGATGAGTACATTTTGGCAGGTGTAGAAAAGACCAAGAATTTCAAACTTCTGAATTTCCGTAAACCTCTCGTCAATAGAGGCTCATCTCTTTGCCCTTTTTGAAGAAAGCAGCCTTGTTCTGCATGAAATTTTTCCTATAATTTCCCCTAGAGAAGTTGCCTGAAAGGTTGAAGCTCTATTTCTTTAGGACCTACCATCACCGTCCTTACTGAGGCAAGCTTCTAAGGAGATCCATTCCAGCACAGTGGAGCATGAGACACGAAGGCCAGCGTGAGGAGACAGCCTGGAGAGGAGGTGAAGACTCACAAGTCGACTTTCCGCAGTAACCTGGGGTATGTCAGTTCACTGTATAACAGAAGGCAAAATGTAAGGTTCAACTGGCTATGCTTCCTGCCACAGCTATTGCTTTTTTAGGATTTGGGATACAGGTTCATCTGAAGGTTTGGGAGAGGAGTATTTAGTCCACCCTGTTAGGTAATTAAGGCACAGACTCTGTATAACCTATGGCTAAAGAAGGTAAAATTTGGAACTTGCCTAGTACAGTATAGAAGAAAGTCCTAAGGCTCAGGAAACGGGCTCCACCCCTCCCTACCCTAATCTCACTCCTCTCTCCAAGTGCAGAGGGACTATAAAACTTTTATAAAATATTATGACGAAACTATTTTTGGAGCGTGGGAAAACCAGAAAGGGTATTGCAGAACCCTACTAGATAGAGGAGTTGTTGCCACCTTTGCAGCCCCAGGGAAATGTATTTACTTAAAATAAGATTAAATAATGAAATGGAAAACAACACATGGACACTGATTATCTAAAAGGAGCTAATCGGTGGATGGACAGCAAGCTTGATGATCTAATAACGAGAGTTGTTAAAATACATTGTTTAAAGGTAGAAAGGATAATCACGTTAAAATACATCACCTCTGCATGGGCTTGCCTTCTAGTCAAGTGGATGAAAAATTATTAAGGTGATGGTTTCTCATTCCCTCCTCCCAGCTCTGAATTCCATAAGGTTCCTGGCTTATGAGCTTTAATACTGGATATACAATTTCGAGTTGAGTTTTATTTCTTGTAACTATATCTAAAATCATATCTAAAATGGGGATAACAATAGTCTCTTCATCATAAGGGGTTTATAAGGATTAAAAGGCATAATACCAGAAAGTACTTAGAGCAGCACACTCAATACATTTTAACTCGTATTAACCCTAATAGGATTATGTCTATTACAAAAACTGCAGTGTATCAGTAGATCAGTTTTCTAAGGTTCACCTGAATATACCACTTGTATATCTGTTGTACTCTATGCCTCTTGAACAACAATTCTCAACTACTACAATTTGATATTTAGCTTTCTGGATCCAAATAATTTAGCTCAAATTCACCTAACAAACACCCATTTTTATATTACTCGTTTGGCATTTTAATTCTCTTTTTGTATTGCTAAAGTGATTTGTGTATTTACGCCTAATTCCTGTTAAAGAAAACCAAAGTTAACAATAAAGGAAAAAAAAAAACATTTTATTCAGGAACTATAAAAATAAGGGGAAAGAGACCTCACTATAGAACTGTGCTCAATTCTGAATAGAGCACAGACGAGAATCTGGGTGGGGTCAGTGGATGAAAAATTATTAAGAAGAAATATCAGGCATGGGGGAAATTCTGTTATACAAACTTAACGGGATTCCAGCCGAACTCAAAACAGGATAATCAGATATCACTTGGGACCTAGTGGAGAATGAGAAGTTTGATCAGATAATTGGGGGATCAGACATCAAGAGTGGGTGATTTTCCCTAAACTGACGTAGGATTCTTACTAATATTAACCATAGACCCAACAAGGACTGACATCAAGGTTGAAGCCTAAAGGACTTAAAGAAGACCTAGAATTAGATCAAGGAAGGCATCTTGTCATATCTCTAGCTGAAAATTTATATTGAAAAATGCCCTGCTCTCAACATATGACTTACACTTAATAATTATACTTGAGATACTTATTATACATAAGTTCGTATCATTTGCATGATCAAAGGCAAGATCTAACAACAGCCCTTAGTATTTACCATCTCCTTATCTATGGCACGTAAACCAACCCAGTGAGGAAAGGAACGCAAAGAGGAAAGCAAACCAAGGTGACTGAAACAACCCGGGGCGCTTAGTAAGTAGAACTGTCAAAACTAGAATTACCCAAAGTGGAAAAGAAGAAATGAATTGTAGGACTTACAGTGATAGAGGTCAAAACGTCCTATAGAACTTCAGGGATTTACACATCGTGATATTGTTGAACTTACAGACAGATAGCCCAAAGAAACAGAAAACAACAACAGAACAACCCAACAGTATGGTGCCATGACAGAATCGCCTGTGTCTGATAGCCTGGTAAATGATGAAACCACCACTGCCAAGTCGTGAGTGAGGCAAAGGGTAATCTCTTCCATATGTGATGATATGTCAGTCAAATGCCCATATTATGGATATAAAAAAAATCTTGTTCAATTCCATAGTGTTTATGGATCTGAATTAAACTGATAAACACTAAAGTCTCTGGGATAAAATAATGAACTTAAGATGGCAGAGATTTTTGAAATAGTGTTCTGATAGTGTTTTATATTTGAACCTGGTTGTTAGTTTCACAGATATATTAACTTTAAAATAATGCATAAGGGATATATTATTATTTTTGTAGAGTCCCATGATATTTTACATGTCGAATAAGATTATAAAAAAATGAACAGGAGTGGAGTGTTGGGAAGTTTTCGGTGAAGGGCTTCTGATATTGAATTCTCACTTAAATAATTTGCTTATAATTAGGAACCTTGGACTGTAATTATTGCATATTTTCTATAGCATTATACTTAAGAAAGGTTTTTCTTTTCAATTTATTGTTAGAAAAGCCACATTCTTGTAATTTAAACATTTAAATCATTTGGCACTAATCCACTTCTATTTCTTCTCCAAAATGACCTTAGGTGCATCTCCTGTGCCTCCTTCTGAGTTTTCCTTTGATATTTCTGAGAGCGATTCAAATACATGGGGTCACTGTAATAATGTACAAATTTTTTTTTTAAAGGCTTAGTTCTTTCTATTGAAAATAGGGAAAGAAACTTCCTCTCTTTTTTTTAAGTGTTTACTTTAGAAAACTTATAATTGTAAGTTCTTTCTCGATTTCTTTAACATGTATGTAATGTTTTTCAGAAGTTAACTAAGGCATTTGCCAGCTTTTCTGAGACCATAAATGTCTTTCTCAAGGACTTCTCATCTGTGTCTCTAAAAGGCAATCATCACTGAAGCGAGGGCCCCTGTCTTTCTTTTTTGCAAATCTGGAAAGGGCCTAACCTTTATGGTGGCTTCACTCCAAAACTATCTTCTGTCAAAAAGTTACAAGAATTTCCTTTGGATAAAAACGATATAGCTAAACCAAATTGTCACCCAATTAATAGGTGAATTTGGAACTATGTTTCAAATCTTCTTCCTTGAAGACTATCATTTATTTTGAGATCATGTATGCAATGACTTGTATCTGTTTGGTTATTTAAAAAGTAAGATTTCTGGGCGGCGCCTGTGGCTCAGTGAGTAGGGCGCCGGCCCCATATGCTGAGGGTGGCGGGTTCAAACCCAGCCCCGGCCAAACTGCAACAAAAAAATAGCCCGATGTAAATGTTTTGGCACAGTAACTGAGATAACGCCGGAAAGGCTATGTTAACCACTGTGATAAAAATGTGTCAAATGGTTTATGAAGTGAGTGTATGATGCCCCATAATCATATCATTGTATACAGTTATGATTTAATAAAAAAAATTAAAAAAAAAAATAATAAAAAAAATAAAAAATGGCTCAAAAAAAAAAAAAAAAATAGCCAGGTGTTGTGGTGGGCGCCTGTAGTCCCAGCTGCTCGGGAGGCTGAGGCAAGAGAATCATGTAAGCCCAAGAGTTAGAGGTTGCTGTGAGCCGTGTGACGCCACGGCACTCTACCGAGGGTGGTACAGTGAGACTCTGTCTCTACAAAAAAAAAAAAAAAAAGTAAGATTTCTTACTTTGGAATTTGATCAGCAGATTACTTGTGATATGCATTACGTGCTGGTTCAATGATTTTTTAAATAAAAAACGTTATTTTTCTCTTCTACTTTTGTAGAGAATTTATGAAGTTTGGAAGGAAATTTTGTTTTAATTATATTTCCCTAGGAACACATTTCAAACACATGTATTTCCTTGATAACTACACATCCTTCAATTTAAACCATCAACAAATGCAAAATCAGTTCTGAAGTTTTGACCCAAAAAAGGTAGATATCAGTCTAATATCCATGGTCAATCAATATAAATACATGGTAAACTACTGCACATGAGTATTTCAAGTATCCTACTTTCAAGGATATGAGGAATATTATATTCAAAATTATTATTTTGGTTATGTCAGATTTTGTTTGGTATATGACTTTTCAATTATAAAATAGTAAGTTTTACTATCAAACCCATTGCATTTGAGTAGAAAAAGGAATGTTTTGCATTCATATAGAAATAATTGTAGAAAAATATTATTTTCAGTATTGTTATGAATTGCTTTTAAAAATAACCTTTTTATTTTATAATAGTTTACTTACAGAAAAACTTTAAAGATAACCCAGAATTCCCACATACTACATACCAAATGTCCTCTCCTGCACTTTTTTATGATGCATTTGTCCCCATTGAGGAATTAATACTGATACATTTTTTTTTAAACTAGAGTCTCTACTTTAAGAAGATATCCTTAGTTTTTTTTGTTGTTGTTGTTGTTGTTGTTTGTTTGTTTGTTTGCCTAAGTCCTTTTTCTGGTCCTGGATCCGTCCATCACTATGGCCACCAGATGGCCAGCAGGAGTACCTTGAAGGTGCCATGCTCATATTCAGCAATGATCTTTGTAGCACTTTTTCTAGGATGAGTTCATGAACGTGATTTTCTAGTCTCACATATGAAATAGGCACAAAAATATGAAAATTAAGATAAAATGCTTTCTATAGCTATAAGCGTCATTGTAGGAAGGCATACCAACTTAGTACTTCATGTGGTAATAATTACATTCATGGAATTATGATTTTAGATGTGCAGATTCCAAGCCAAGTTGGCTTTATGGTGACTGTTGTGTAATTACAAGTACTGACTGTTTGCAGCCTCCCAATTGCTTCTAGCTGAAAATGTGGCTGTTGAAGTTTATAGGTATTTAATTCCTATGCAAATCTGTGCATTATAATTCTGAAAGTTAAAATGCTTATTGATCTAAGAATAATTTCTAGCTTAGAAGCATTGAGGTGAATCTTTACTTGAAATCTTATTTGTAGTTAAGTGGTTTAAAAAATATCTTAGAATTTAGACTTCAAGCCTTTATACCTAGTGAACCATAATAAGGATCAATGTTTGTTTCATAGTTATCTCCCATGAGAATACAACACTTGGATTCAGAAAGTTACGTCTCACTAAGAATGAGCTCCTTGATATTTCACTTGTAGGTAGACTGTAGCTATGTCACCAATTATAGCCAAGAGACTGTGCACAGAAGAGCTGGAAATATATGACATTGCTCGCTAATTTGTTTCCTAAACGTGGTACATAGGTTCTAAAAATCTCAGATTTTCAAAACCTATCATATGTTAATATTATTATGTATGTTTATTACACAGACATAATAGATTTTAAACTATAACTTGATCTTGTTGTTAAAAGAGATTAGACTACGCTATGGTTTTATGCTAACGATTTACCTTAGGGATATGTAACTAAATTTAGGCTTAAGTTTTGCTAGGGCAAGTCAGATGTAGTTTTATAGATTTCCTCCTTCTGGAAGTTATTTCAGGTAGAACACTTGGCCTCGTGGCCTTGAAGACCATCATAGGGAAATAATGTAGGTATAAAGGAGGAATCTTATCTGATCATTGCCTAAATGTACCAATGATATGTATCACCTCTACTCAAATATCCACTAATTTCATACTTTTCTTTTACTTTTGCAATAAAAAATATTTAAGAACATTTTATTGCTTAGATATCTGTTGATTTTACCTTTCATTAAATCTTAGTGGTTAAAAGGAAGAACAAGTCCTATGAGAATCCGTGTACAACACTGCAAGCAAAGGAAAGGGTAAGTGCAAAACCCCCAAGGAGGGAACCAGATTGTTTACAGGAACAAAAGGAAGGCCTGTGATTAAAGAAACAGCAGTACAAGAAAAGAGCAGAGAATTAGGTAGGGACCAGATGATACAATATTTTGTGGAACTCAGTAAGGAACTGGATTTTATTTTAGTAGTTAGGAATTCACTGGAGAGCATAGAGCAGGGAGGCATGTGCTTGAATGGTTTTCTGCTGTGTGGCAAAAGGACTGTAGAAAAAAAATATATAGGACATACCCTTAGTAAAGTGAGATTGAGACAGTACCTACTTCAGAAAATAGTCTCAAGAATTTAATGAGTGGGTATATGTCATACTCTTAGAACAGCACCTGCTATATAATAAGCGCTACAAAAACACGTGTTAAATAAATAAAAACAATGGCTTACCCTAAGGTGTTTTCAGAATTACAAATACAAAGGTACTTGTGATTGTTTAAAAAGAAATTCAAACAGAAAACCGAAGTGATGGTTTTCTCTAGGGTACATAATGATTAGCCAACCCTTCTCTGAATATTGAATGCTTATTCTTTTTTTCAGGTGTAGTTCATTGTTATCTGCTATGGAGAAATTTCTAAACTCATACCTTGAATATAACAGTTACTGTTCCAGATTTGCATTAAAATAACCAATTACAAACTCCTGCCAGGGCAGGGGCTCTTTATCACTTTTATGGCTCCATAATAGCTAGTAGGGTGTCTTATATGCAGATGACCGTCCAGAAATGGCTGGCATTAGAAGGAAGGTATTTAAATTGAATAGTATTAGAAAGAGCAAGTATTTGAGGACCGTGAACACCAAGTGGAAAATTAGGGGAAAAAATCACAAGAACAGAAATCATTTATGCATAATTAAGACATTTGACAATTAGTCCTATAGATATTATTCTAAAGATATTCCTTCGTACATTGAAATATTAAGAGTTTTAGAATCAGGTCAAACATTCCTTACCAATTAAGCAATAAAATCAATAGACATATGGAAAAATTGAGCTATGCACATACTCTGATAGATCTTTCAAAGCTCTTCAAAACTATGTCTTCACAGAAACAGTAAATGAATTCCATTTATTCAAATGGAAATTTCACATATATGGTACATCAAATGGAGAAGAAGTTCCTTTTATATTCAAGTCTATAATTCAGTACCATCCATTAATTGTTTTGATGTACGTAGCACATATGATTCAAATATGGGTTATGCTTAATGCACAAAGACTTAAGAGATGAAATGAAAATAACTGAAGCTTAACACTTACGTTCTCTTACATAAAGAGGTGAATTCAATGGGGAGGAAGAAATGCATGCACTTTATACACAGTTAAGCAGAGCGTGTGTGAAGTTTTATATAGTGAGTGAGTTAGGGCCCTGATGAAAGGGACAGCCTGGAGCTTTCTTGCAGGGAAATTTTTTTTAGCTACTTAATACTCACTGAAAGCCTTTGGAGATATTAACTGGTCTCCATGTATGTAGTAATGAGAAGGTTTTATTTTTCTCTTTCTCAACTCCTGCAGATTGATGATGGTTTGAGAATAATTCGCAATTTAAAGCTTTGAATACAAGTGATCCCATCTGTCACTGGGCAAGAGACATGAATAGAACGAGGGAAGGAGACAAATGGATAACAAACATATGAAAAAATGCTCGTCATCCCAAATCAGCAGAGAAATGCAAATTAAAACCACCCTGATATCACCTAACCCCAGGGAGAATGGCCCTCATCAAAAATCCCAAAGTTGCAGATGCTGGTACGAATATATATAGAGAGGAAAACTTTTACACTATTAGTGGGACTGCAAACTAATTCAGCCTTTTGGGAAAGAAGTACAGAGAATCCTCAAAAATCTCAAATTAGACATTCCATTTGATCCCACAATCCCATTATGAGGCATCTCCCTAGAAGAAAAAAAAAATCATTTAATAATAAAGATTAGATTGTTTATCGCAGCTCAATTTACAATTAGAAAGATGTGGAAACAACCTAAGTGTCTATCAACCCAGGAATGGATTGATAAGCTATGGTATATGTATACCATGGAATACTATGCAGCCATAAAAGATGGAGACTTTACATCAAAGCCTGCAGTGTGAGAAGGTGTCTCAGGAATTTTAACTTCCGTCTCATGGATAAAAAGGTAGAATGTTAAAAAGGCAGGAATGAAGTAGATTCAGATTATTAGGGACAAAATAAAACTGTGCTTTCACTTCAAAGCCTGGAAAGCAAACATTAGAATTTAACACAGAGTGATTAATTGACAATGTGTATACACATTATCAACAAGCATTTTTTTTTCAAATCTAGATCATCCATATGTGGTCAGTCATCTGTCCTCTATCTAAATACATAAGGAGTTTGTTGAAGGATCACAGAATAAATAACATGAAAAAGAAAGACTAACAGTTTGTCTAATCTTCCCATGAATATTTTTAGCTTTTTGTGTTGTCTCATGTACTCAGAGTTAATGAAATACTTTACCTCTCTTCTTCATAAGTGATACACAAAACAGTCATTTAAAGCAAATTTGATTATCCTACCAGCTAAGCCCTTGATAATGTGCAATTCTGAGTGTTTGAATCAAGTGTTTGTAGTACTTCCTTGAAAAGAAAGGAACACTCAACTGAACTGAATTATTAGCATTCCCAGCAACTGTACTTTTAAAGTATGTCAGAAAGTGACATAAAAGTACTAGTCACAGTCACTCACGAAGCCACATTATAAAGTGGTCTATCACATTTCAAACCCTTCATTTTGTCATTCTTAGAAGTTGTCTCCTCTCTGAATATCAGATAGTGTTGACAGACTGAACCTGTCACCTCATTCCCTGTGGTGCTGCAGGCTGAGAGGGTTTGCTGAAAGATACACAGTGACAGTGAAAGATTTTATGAGCCCGCATTTTTCTATATATTTTAAATGAATGACTCAAAGTGTTGTGTTCCAAGGCAGCAGTTAACATACTCGGCAGGAAAGTTCATACAGATATATACTACATATTATAAATTTATTGGCATATAAATGCAATGTTTTAGAAAAATGGCTGTGTTGGAGTCATTTCTGAATAAGAATAATTCTCAGATGCATGCAGGCAAACTAAATTGATCTTTCCTTATTCAATAATCTCTTTTTTGCCTCTACATCGCTGCATATGTAATAGTTTAATGTGCTATTGTATTACTGTATCTGATTCTATCACGTCTTCCTCCCCATTAGATCTTAAATCTATTAATGGAATTTCTCCATACGATTATGATAAGAGAGATACTTAGGACGTTTGTTGATTGAGTCAATCTCACCTAGAAGTACAAGTATTACAAATAAACACTTTTTAAAATATGTTTGAGCACTTTATAAAATTAAAATACGTATAATGAAAAGTTAACATAGAAGTAGAAAACTTTACAAAATTTCCCAAGCTAATAACTTTAAATGTATTGTTCTTCTTGCTCCCATTTCTTTCCTCACAGTACTTCTGTTTATGTATTTTTGCATTGAGTTACCTTTATATTTACAAATCTTGCTCTTAAATTCAGAAAGTAAGTACTTCATTGTATTCCGCAATTCCAAAACGCCCATTTGGTTCATTTGATCTGTTTCTATTCTCACTTGGATTTCTCTGTGATTTTTTCTCTTGTCTTTACCTCTATTTTTTTGACCCATCAATCATAGATATTTTGAAAATCTCTTTCTGCTAACTCCGATTTTTAGATTTTGTATAAATATGCTTCTCTTCTTACCTTTCCTTTGATATTTTGGTCATTTTTTTAACTCTTTGTGTATATCATCATTTTTAATTATGTGATTAGAAAGATAACTAGAAAAGCTGCAGAAGATACCTTCTGCTAGAGAGGGTTCTCCTTTGTGCTGTTAGGCAAATAGACCAAGGATTTGCTCCCTTCAGTAAAATTAGAGGAAGAACCAGTTCACTGTGTTCCCAGAGTGGCTCTCTGCTATTTTTGGTTAAAACCTCAGTAGATCTCGAATACCCCAGGACTATGAGAGTGCAAGAGTTCTGCTCTTGTAGCAGCTGTTTTTATTAACATTGAGTAAGATTCTATTATATGCATCCATCACATTTTCTTTCTTTCTTTTCTTTTCTTTTTTTTTTTGCAGGGCTGGGTTTGAACCCACCACCCCCGGTATATGGGGCCAGCACCCTACTCCTTGAGCCACAGGCGCCACCCATCATCACATTTTCTTTGTGCATTCATCCATCTCAGAAATTTAAGTAATTTTTAGAATTTGGCTATTACAAACAGTACTGTAATCAACATGGGAGTGTATCATCTCTTCGAGATCCTGATTTCGATTCTATTGGAGAAACACATCGAAGTGGAATTGGTGGGTCATATGACAATTATATTTTAATTTTTTTGTGGACACTCTGTACTGTTTTCCATAGAAGTTGTACCATTTTACATTCCTAGCAACAGTGTACAAGGGTTCTAGTTTTTCCATATCCTAATTAATGCTTGTTATCTTTTTTCTTTTTGCTAAGCCCATCCTAACATATTTATGGTGTTATCTTACTGTAGCTTCCATTTACATTTCCCTGATAATTAATGACATTGAATATCTTTTATTATACTTATTAGCAATTTTTTTAAATAAAGCTTTTGTCTATTTTTTTTACTGAAGTTTATTTTTTTTTTGTGTGTGTGTGTGTGTGTGTGTGAATTTCTTATGTATGTTGAATGTTGGGCCTTTATGAGATATATGGCTTGCAAATATTTTCTCTCATTTCATAAGTTGCTTTTTAATTTTGTTGATTGTTTACTTTGCTGTCCAGAAGTATTTTAGTGTGAAGTAGTCTCAGTTGTTTATTTTTGCCTTGGCTATGTGTGTTTTTGGTGTCATAGCTATGTGATCATTGTCAATATCACTGTCATGAAGTTTTTCCTTATGGTTTTATCTGGGAGTTTTGCAGTTTTAGATGTTATGTTTACATCTTTAATCAATTTTGCATTGATTTTTGTGTACGGTGAGAGATAAGGATCCAATTTTTTTCTTAATTATGTATAGCCAGTTTTTCCAAGACCATTTATTAAAAATAATATCCTTTACCACAGGTGTATTTTTGAAAAATCTATAGAAGATCAATTGGTCATATAAACATACGAGTTTATTTCCAGTTTCTCTAAAGTGTTCCATTATTTCTTTTATGCCAGTAGCCTACAGATCTATTAATGTAGCTTTGTAATGCTTTTTGATTATAAAATCTGATTCATCTATTTTTGTTTTTCTTTTTTTATATTTTTTATTTCAGAATATTATGAGGGTAAAGGCTATACATATTTTTTTTTATAGTTTGAGTGAAAGATGTGTGCACATTACTCATACACTCATCATCTTATCCTCTTTCCCACTTGCTTTATTTCTAATCAGTGTTCTTTCCATGTGTGCACATAAATGTTGATTGATTAGTTCTAATTTAACAGTGAGGATATGTGGTGTTTGTTTTCCATACTTGACCACAAGTACCACTTCAACTAGAAGAATGTCCTCCAGTTACTTCCAGGTTGATACAAGATATATTACTTTATTATTTTTTAAATGGCTGAGTGTTATACTTTTTAAAGATTATTTTGTCTATTTATGGTTCTTTGTTTTTTTATATGACTTGTAGAATTATTTCTATTTCCATAACAGATGTAACTGAGGAATGTTTTCAAGATGCCCAAATAGAGACACAGCTTGTCAATAGTCCAGCCAAAGGGTGGGGGGTTGGACAAAGGAGAGCAGAGAACAATTAGGGAATCAAGTTGAAACATGAAGAGCAACAACAGAGAGGTCCAGGGACCCCACTAAGAGGAGATGAGGAGCTCAGAAAGAGGAGGTTAGAGAAGAGAGATTAGTGGCAGAGTGGAACATATCCAGGGAGGCCCAGAGCCCAGTGAAAGGGTAAGAGGGGCTCCCTTTGGCTGTCAGCAGGACACAAGGCTCTCACCACAATTTGTGGGATACAGCAAAAGCAGTCCTGAGTGGAAAACTCATAGTCCAAATTGCCTACATCCAAAAAAACAGAAAGAAATCACATATCAACAATCTAATGAATCATCTCAAGGAATTGGAAAAGGAATAACAAACCAATTCCAGACCCAGCATAAGAAAAGAAAAAACCAAGATCAGAGCAGAACTAAATGAAATCAAGAACAAAAGGACTATACCAATGATTAATGAAGCAAAAAGTTGGCTATTATATTGTTGAAAATATAAATAAAACTGATAAAATTCTAGCTAGAATAACCAAAAACAGAAAAGAAAGACTCTAATAAGCTCAATTAAAAACAAAACAGAAATCATAAATCTGATCTAGTATCACAGAAATACAAAATATCAACTCAGAATACTATAAAAATCTCTGTGCTCATAAAGTGGGAAATGTGGAGGAAATTGACAAATTCTTGGAAACACATAACCTTCCTGTGCCCAATCCTGAACAGACCAGTATGAAGCACCAAAATTAAAGCAGCAATAAAAAATCTTTTAATAAATAAAGTCCCAGACCAGATGATGGTTGCACACCACAATTTTACCAAACAAATTTTACTTTATCCTTCATACAAGGATGAGCTGTTACCTATACTGCAGAAATTATTCCATAACATTGGGAGAGAAAGAACATACCCTAACTGGTTCTACATAGCAATTATCACCTTGATACCAAAGCCAGGAAACACACAACAGTAAAGGAAACTATAGACCAGTATCCCTTATGAATATAGATGCAAAAATTCTTAATAAAATCTTAGCAAACTTAATTCAGCTGCACATTAAAAACTAATTCATCATGACCCAGTGGGCTTCATCCCAGATATGCAAGGATGTTTTGACATATGCACGCCTATAAGTGTAATTTGCCATGAAAATAGATGCAAAAACAAAAAACATATAGTTCTTTCAATAGTTATAGAAAAAGCATTTGAAAAAAATTACCACTGTTTTATGATAAAAATGCTTAACACAATACACATAAATGGAGAAGACCTCAAAATTATAAAAGCCATACATGAAGTCTGACAATGAGCTTAAGAATTCATCCTGGAGAAAATGCTGCATATCTCACTGCTGAATATTACTTCAATCACATCTGACATACTCCCCTTGGGAAGCTGTGCACCAATACCAGTGTCTAGTCCATTCTTGAAAGCACTTTTGGAGCTCTTTTTCTGGAATGGCCATCAGAACTGTCATCATAGTACCCTTGATGTCCTGAATATCATCAAAATGCCTTCCTTTCAATATTTCCCTTATCTTTGGGTAAATAAAAAGTTACTGGGGACCAGATCAGGTGAGTAGGGAAGATGTTCTAATACAGTTACTTGTTTACTGGCTAAAATCTCCCTCACAGACCAGGTCATGTGAGCTGGTGCATTGTTGTGATGATGCAAGAGCCGTGAGATGTTGGTTCAAGATATTCAAGTCATTTTTATTTTTCTTTTTTCACACAGCTTTTTAAACACTTCCAAATAGCAAACTTGATTATCTGTTTGTCCAGTTGGTAAAAATTTATAATGAATACTCCTCGGATATTAAAAAAGCTTAGCAACATCATTTTGACTCTTGATTTGGATTGATAGAAATATTTTGGTCATTGAAAATTGGCTGACTTCCATTTTGCACGTTGATCCTTTGTTTTAGGGCCATATTGGTACACCTATGTTTGATTACCACAATGGCATGACCCAAAACATCTTTTTGCCTCTCCTTGAGTTCTTGTCAAATTTGACTCTCCCTTGCTTTTTTTCATCAGTGAGCTCTTTTGGGACCATTTTACACACACATTTCTCATGCCAACATTTTCAATTAAGGTTTTCCTGTTTCTCTGTTGAGGTTTACTTGGTCTGCTATGCTTCTCACAGTAAGCCAATGAATTTGACATACAATTTAACAAGTTTTTGCAGTGTTTTCATCAATTCTGCCACCCTGATCTGTCTTCATTAATGATGCTTTCCCTCCTCTTAGAAAATGTTTCATCCATTTGAACACTGACATTTTCTTCATGGCACTGTCCACATTGGACTGTCCAACCTGGACTAATATGTTTCTGATTTCACTTTTACTCTTGCCAAGTTTAACAAGAAATGTAATGTTTATTCATGGCTCTAATTCAAGCTCTGGCATTCTTGGGATGACACACAAAACACACGACAACGATGATGAATGCTAACCAGCAAGATGCCTCCACATGTCAATATGAACACAACTGTGAAATGCTGACACACCAAGGTTATAAACCTTACTGAGTTGTTTTTACAGTGCTGCCAACACTAGAGCACAACTGAAGGTTTGTGAACTTAATTGTCAGACTTTGTACAACAAACCCACAGCCAACATCATGTGGAATAGGGAAAAATTTCAAGCTCTCCACTTAGGATTGGAACTAGACAAGGTTGCCCACTATCTTTGCATTAAATACATAGATATGTTTGGGTAGTGTGATGATATTTTACAATATTAAATTTTAAAATGTCTTTTCATTTGTTTATCTTTATTAATTTTTCAACAGTTTATTATAGTTTTCAACATTTAAATGTTTCACTCAATTGATAAAATAGATTTTTTCAACATTTCATTTCTTCTAATGGAATTTTTAACCATTGTAAATGAGATTTTTAAGAAATATTCTCTTTTTGTTATTATTGCATAGAAGTGGTATCATTTTTGCATGTTGATTTTGTATTTGGAACTTTGTTAAACTTGTTTATTAATTTTTACTGTTGTTCTTTTTACAGTACCTTTGTGGTTTTCTACATATAATATCATGCCATCTGTAAACAGAAAATTTTACTTCTTCTTTCCTTAATTAAATTCATCTTGAGCAGCTAAGGACACAACAATGAAAGCAAATAGATAATCTTTAGAGTGGGAAAAGATGTTTGCATGTTAACTTCCTATTAACTTGGATGAAGTTGAAACACATTCTTCTTAGTAAAGTATTTAGGGAGACTCTACTTAACAGATTCCAAAATTGTGACTTGATTGTTTGTACCCTCACATTGACATAAAAAAATAAAAAAATAAATAAAATAAATGCATTTTCTTTCTCTTTTCCTTTTCAATTGCTCTGATTCGGACTTTCAGTTCTATACTGACTAGAAGTGGTGAGAGTGGGCATCCTTGCCTGTCCCTAATGTTAGGAGAAGACTTCATGTTTCTGCTGTTGACTATGATTTTAGTTGTGGACTCTCTATATGTTGATGCTATCATATTGAAGTAATTCCCTTCTACTACTATTCTATTGAGAGCAAACTCTTTATTTCTTTTTTAAATTTTTTTATTAAATCATAGCTGTATACATTACTGCATTTATGGAGTACAGTGTGCTGATTTTATATACAATTTAGAATGCTTACATCAAAATGGTTAATATAGCCTTCACCTCACTTACTTAATTATGGTGTTAAGACATTTATACTCTACTCTTAATAGATTTGACATGTACCCTTGCAATATACACCTAGGTATATATCCAGAAGACCAAAAATCATTTTACAACAAAGATATTTGCACCAGAATGTTTCTTGCAGCCCAATTAATAATTGCCAAGTCCTGAAAGCAGCCTAAGTGCCCACCGACCCTGAATGGATTAACATATTGTGATATATGTACACCATGGAATATTATGCAGCTTTAAAAAACAGGGAGACTTTACCTCTTTTATGTTTACATGGATGGAGCTGGAACACGTTATTTTTAGTAAAGTATCTCAAGTATGGAAGAAAAAGTATTCAATGTACATACTCCTTATTTCTAAGAGAACTTTGTCTGCTAAGTGGTATCAGACTGCAGGAAACTTCACTTCTCTTGTTAATTCAGCCCATTAGACTTTCCACCTGCCTCAGAAATCAGCAAGTGAGTCATGCTGAGAACCCACTATGAGCTTGGGGTTCTGCACAGTTCCAATCTTTTTACCAGCCTTGCTCAACTGTCAAATTATTACTGGGTTTTTTTTTTCCCCTCCTACTAATAAAGTTTATTTGTCTGGGGAAAAAACAGGCCTTCATCTGCTGTATAGAAATGGCAAATATCCCTAGATTTTAAACTCATCTGGGTCTCATAGTTTCAATGTTTTAAAATATGAATTTTTATAATTGATTTATATGTTTTTTGTAGTAGTTGCATTAAGACTGTTACCATGAACTTGTACATCTTATGCCATAATACAGATGATTTCCATGTACAATTTAGTCCCATAGTGGATGACCTCTGTTTTGTTTGACTTCTACTTAAGCTTCACCTGCTGAGAACATTGCCTGAGAAATTAAGTTTTAAAAACATTACAGATGTAGCTAACTTTGAATGAACACATGTATACATGTGTGCATGTGTGTGCTTGTGTGTGTGAAGATGACCAAAAAAATAATTAAAGATCTAATAATATACTGGACATCACCATTCGAAGATTTTCTAAAAGCCAAGACAAATTTGATGTGCCAAAAGTGAAGTTCTCATTATTCCCAGCGTCCAACACACATAACTGTTGCTTGTGTTCTCATTATAATGACTAATTCTTATTATGGCTGTTCAAGAAATTTATAAACAGTCTGAGATTACCTTTGCTGAAATCATTGTTTCTTTCCCCCTTATGCTTTAGTTCAAGGTCATTGTTCTTCTCACCTCATGAGAACCTCTCAGTGTGTTATGTCATTCTATCATGATTCTTTTCTTCTTCTTTTCTAGTTTTGTCAGACATATATTTCTAAAAGAAAAAGACATTCAATTTTTGACTAATATATGCTATTAAACATTTTACATCATTAGGTACAAATACACATGCGTCGGTTTAGCACACAGGCATTCTGTGACCTCATCTCTGTCCTCTACTTCTCCAGTGCACCACTCACACTTACCTTACAAACTCTTCATTTCAGACTATAATGGGTTTTAAAATTTTCCAAAAGCACAATAACACTACTCCCTTTATATTTTTTATGATGATCTTCCTTTTACCTGGAATATATTTTCCCTTTTCTTAGGTAACACCTGTTGTTCATAATTATCTCCACATGCAGGTCATGATCTATTATCTTATTGAGAATAGGGTATATCTTCTGCTGAATTTTGGGAACATCCTTATGCATTCCTTTGTCATGGCTTTATATAATCATCTTTAATCTTCGTATAGTATTGCTCACCCCAAATAGAATGTAAATACCATGACAGCAAGGTTCCCATTTATTTGACTTTTCTTTTTTTCCTTAAAACCTCTCCTAGGGTCTGTTACAAAGCAGTTGTTTAAACATTTGTTGATGAGAGTAAGATTGTCTTGGTGAATAATCTTCAAATTAGTTTACTGTGCCTTTATCCTCCATATTCCTCCTCTAAGAGTAGCTTGCATACTTTACTCCCATGAGCAAAAATTATTATGTAAAAATACACTATTTATATCTGAACTATTCATTTTTCTTATATTTATTCTCTTTTTATTAAAGGTACTTTTAGAATGTTTTGATGTGCAAATGTTCATTTTCTTCAAAAACCTTAAAAAAATCAATATTCCTTAAGCAAAACAATTATTGAATGAAGACTTTACTTAAAACCAATTTTTTTTATTACTTCCTTTTATATCAGTGCTTTTTATTGATAAATATCGGTAGGCTTTAGGATAGAAACATAGCAAGAATTTTTTATGTCTGCAACATTTTCCTCCAGCTCAGCACACACTTTCCAAGTTATTATCTGTAATTGGAATTGGCAAATAGTTCTGGATTTTAGTCACAATAGCTAGTATGAAAGCGTCATAATTTAAATATTTTCAAAATTTTCTCATAATTATTATTTTCATTTTTAAAGTAAATTATGCATAACGTTTTTAGCAAAAATTTAATTCATCTGATTTCATTCTTACTCCTTGACTTTTCACTGAATTAAATATTAGAAGCTGGTGACACACTAAACGGATGCCATCTGCTGTGATGCCAGAATGTCAACACTGTGACAACTACGTCATATCAATTACAAAGGCTGATAGACTTGGAGAAAATGAAATCGTGTAAAAGGAAATGTTTAAACAATTGGTAAATGTGTTAATGAACATTGATTTAAAATGTGAAAGGTAAAAGATACTGGCTTTAAGTACGATACGGTTTTGATTTCTTGGTTTTCTGTTCAATGGAAACATGCATAGTGTTCACCACTTATTTTTAGTAGTATTTTAATCAGTATGAAATGGTTTGGTATGGCAATAGTTCTTTCTTTATGACTAACTCTTCATTGTGATTTGCTTACAGGCCCTAGATGTTGATGATGTCAATTGATCCATGCCTGGGAATAGACTGGTCTATAGAAAAAAAAAAAAAATAGCGTAAGTTTTAGTGTACCTCTGGGAAAAAGAATAGATTCAATAGTTTAATTAAAAATTATTACAGCTACTCTCTTAATGTTACACAAATAAAGAATTGCACAAGTACAGAGAGATAACTGGAAACTGTGGTCAGTTATGTTTTGTTAGGTCTTAATTTCAGAGGCATGCTAATACAAAATACTCAACATAAATGAAAAGTTGACTTTATTTAGATGCCAAAGAACATTTGAAACTATCCACTCAAAAATGAACTCCAAATGGAAATATAGGTCATACCACAAAACAAAATTTAGGAATTTTTCATGTGAATTATATAGTTTAACTCTGACAAAGGACATCTGCATAAGATTTGAAAAAAAAATAACAAAAATAGTTTTAAGTCCTAAAATTTATGTGTAGAGTTTTTATTAAATTGCTTGCATTAATCATTTTAATATTCTATAAATTTTTGTAAATGAAAATGACAATCATTTAAATGTAACATTCAATAGTATACAAAGTATGAAGTATTTTATATGTTTCAAGGTATTTGCTGTTAACGCAGCAATAAATACATTGTGAAGAGTTAAAATTTGTGGCATAAATAGGAGTTTATTAAATAAAGAGACCAGCATATGCCAAATACTTTGAGATTTTATGAAACAATTGGATTTTGAGCTGGACCTAAAATACTGTGTACCTTTTATAGAGTTGGATATGATTTGGGTTAGAAAAGACTGTAATATGCAATGCATGTGCCATAACTCTTATACATAATAAAAGTACAACAGATATTATATGTTTCTTTTACAATAAAATTCATATACCTTGAGTGTTCAGACTTAGGAGTTTTGACAGTTATATACATCTATGGGGTAAGCCCCCCATGAACTTGGTTTACCCAGCTCTCCCCTCTTTCTTGTTTGTAGTTTTTAGAATAACCAAAACACACTAGGGACTGAACCTCCTTAGTTAAGGAGGAACTCTTCAGAACACCCCAGACTCCTTCACTGTGCCTCCCAGAATAGGCTGTCCTGACACACTTTACCCAGCAAAACCAGTCATCCCCATGTTATAAAACTCAGGAGAAGAGTGGGACTGGGTCCTTCAGCAGCACTGCAGTGTGGGGCATGAACAGGTGCCTGGCTCTCCTGAGCCTTGGTGAACCAGCTCATCACACATCCTAGGCTCATGTTGTCCCTTGCTTCCTACCTGTGAGTAAGAAATGTGCTTCACTTTATTTGTTGTGTGAGTGTTTAATTTCACTAGACTCCTGCAAGTGGCTTGATAACTGGTATATGGTGAACCTGCTTTAAAACATTGATATCCATCCAAAAGAAGATAGGTTACATGTCTGTCACCCTAAAATGCTCCTCCATGCCCTTTTCAATCAATTTTCCTTCTTCACAATTACACATTCTCCCTCAATTCCTGACAACAAAATTCTGAAATATGATTTTCCTACTCTATTAGAAATAACATAGGCACATGTTCAATTACATTTAAGATTAGAAATAGAACAGGGGTTTCCACTGTCATTTTTAGTGTTCCTTACAATAAGGAATGTCTTACTTAACACCTTAAAGAGAACTATAAATGACTATATATTAACAAGGTGCCACGAACTGGATGGGTTAAACAATAGAAATGCATGGTCTCACAATTTTGTATGCTAGAAGTCTGGTGACTGTAAGGTTGAATCCTTACGAGGAAAGAGAGGGAGAATCTGTCCTTCCCTCTGCTCTAGATTCTGGTGGTTTGCCTTTCTGGAAAGACATGTATTTTACATAACAATAATATGATGTGCTAGCCATTATTTAAGCAACCAAACAATAGTTAGTTTCATGTTTTAAAATGGGTAAATAGGCCCGGCATGGTGGCTCATGCCTGTAGTCCCAGCACTGTGGGAGGCCGAGGCGGGTGGATTGCCTGAGCTCAGAGGTTTGAGACCTGTATGTATAGCAGTGAGCCAGAGTAAGACCCTGTCTCTACTAACATCAAAACTAGCCAGACGTTGCGGTGGGCGTCTGTAATCCCCATTACTGGGGAGGCAAGGGGACAGACCATCGCCAGAGAAAGAACATCTAAAAAAAAGGAAGAAAGAAAATGAACAACAACAAAAAAAAAAAAGGTACTTCAAATGAAGAATGAACAAGCAAGCTGAAATTAAAAATAAAAAACAATTAAAAAAATGGGTAAATAATCCAGGTGAAAGATTCAATTTATTATAATCACTATATTAATGTTGTTAAAATTATGATTATTTTCCTCACACTTTTTATTCTGTTTCACATAGTAATATTCTAATATTGGAACAACATTATGCAACCATAACAAAGATTTATTTTGAAACTTACATGAGTGAAAACCACATTGAGTACTTATTAACCATAAAAAAAATAAATATCATGATTCCCATTAAATAATGATTTTGTGATCTGGTACAGGGTGATCTTTTTTTAAATTTCAGAATATTATGGGGTACAAATGTTTTGGTTACATAAATTGCTTTTGTATAGTTTGTCCTCAAGGACATGTAAATTTAAATCACAATGAGAAATTTGTTTTGTTTTTGTTGTTTTATATTTCACTAACAAAACACAAAGAGAAAAATAAAAAAAAATTAAGGGGAATGATTTTTTGGAAAAAAGATTAAATTAACTCATTTTAATTAAGAAATGTATTTACAGATTCAATTTAATTAAAACAAAAACAATGAACTTTTCAGAACATTCCATAGTCATCTAAAAATATAAAGACCCAACATATGTACTCCCCCACCAAAAAAAAAGAGGAGAAGAGAAAGGAAATATAGCCATATGTCAAGAAAAAAATGAACAAATATAAGGGGAAGACAAAGGGATAGAAACTCTTTCAAGGATTTAAAAAGGTAAGCTAGAGTTATCACATAAAATATCTTCTGAAGTTCTTTCAAGTAATTTCTTCAGAGAATTTTCCTTTGTGATGTGAATCACCTTTTTAACCCTGGCTGAAAACCTTCTGTGGCACTATGTTTTTTATTCTATAATTCTTAAAGAATCTTCTCAGAGTGGATGCCAATGAGATATTGTTCTTCAGATAGTAATGATAATAAACAAAGGAATGATAATTTGTATGTTAAATAGAAATCCAAGCCAAAGCTGCTTTACATTACAAATCAATTACAAATGCATTACAAATCATTTTGCTCTTACTTACCATTAGATGTTATCTTTACCTCTTAACATTAAAAGATTATTAGCACTTCTAGATTGTACAACCACTAGTCTTTCCTCTAAGTAATATGACCAATAGAAATAAGAAATAGTGAGTATCTAATCCAAATAGAGACTTCCCCATATACCACTGTGTTCCCCAAAGTATATCCTATTTCGCATATGATCTGTGTAATTTTCATGTTTCTTTAAACATTCATATCAAGAGACAGAAATTTTTAATACCTGTATATAATACTTATTTCTTTAATAACTAAAATATCTACTTGTGATATATAACACATGTTGGCATATGTGTGTATGCGTTGAAGAATGGCTAAATCAAGCTAATTAACATCCCATTACCACCATTTTTTTTGTAATAAGAACACTTAAAATCTACTACCTTAGCAATTTCGAAAGACACAGTATGTTATTATTAACTATAGTCACCTTGTTATATCAGTGAACTCTTGAAGTTACTCTTCCTGTCATTGAAATTTTGTGTTCTTTGACTAAAAGAGAGATATAGAAATTTTAAAAGGAGGAATTTATGGACCTCATGTCCTTATTCATCATAGATTTTTAGAATAAGCATGATTTGGAAGATGTCTAACTAGGCATGCTAGCCTTGAATCTGCAGCAGTTCTAATATCACATCTGTCGTCATCTTACAATAATTACCTAAAATAAAACAAACACTGAAATAAAATGGTGTGCATGCTTTGTGTCTGATCTATTTCCAAAGGCAGTGACCCAAAGGGATCAGTTTCTTTAATTCTCTGTTTGCCAGAAAACATAAAGATACAAGATAAAGCTCTGTTTCAATTAAATATCAAAGAAATCAAAATCATTATATTAACGTAGACCACACAGAGTTCTTATGAAGAAACTTTTGAAAAGGGCATCATGGTAAATCCCTTAAAATATATTGACTTTGCCAGCCTTAGTTCACACAGCAGATCTTCCATTTTGCAATCAGAACTTTCATGTAGAGATTAACCCAGTGATCCTGCACTTGAAAGAGAATGCTCTAGGACTTAATTTACATTCAAGCCTCACTGTTCTTTGGGGAAAAGCTGAGTAATCCATACAAATTGCCAAGTGATGAAACTATGTGCAGATAGGAAATATCAATAACTGTCCCTGATTCAACTACTTTTCCAAATAAAACCAACTAGGAATTGATTAAAATATGCTGCTGTGAACACAGTAAAACTTATAACAAAATAATACAAAATTATCATGGTAACACAGAAAACTTTGGCTATTAAATTCATGTTTTCTTGTCACCACCAGAAAGTATAAGGCTGTCCAATATTTAATGTTAGCAATTATGTTTTTAATTTATAGAAAATATATGTAGTAATAATATTTCTGAAACAATGTAATGGAGAAAATTTCTCCCTAATAAAGCAATGCAAAACCAATAAGTATATTATTCCATATAATATAAAAGAAATTGCTTCATGAAATTCCTCTTGTAGAAAATCCATAATATAGTTTTTCAGGACATATTTAATAAACACAACACACAGATACAGGAAAAAAATTACCCAATTTTTAAATAATATTTTGAAATATAAACAGTTGAAATTTTATAAATTGTATAAAATAAAAATGTAGGTGATTTTTAAAAAATTACCATATCAATAGATTATTATAACTATTATAAACATGCCTAAAATATACATAAACAAAAATGTTTTTACTGCTATTTTCTATTTTTTCTAAAGTCATGTCCAACACAAAAATTTCATACTAAAGATTTTTAAAACATATTTGGAGTCTTTCACATATTTGAAGTCTTTTACTTCTGTTTATGTGATGAATCAAATTTATTCATTTGTGTATGTTGAACTATCCTTGCATCCCTGGGGTGAAACCCAGTTGATCATGGTGGATTCCCTTTTAGATATGTTGCCAGTATTTTGTTGAGGACTTTGGATCTACCTGTAGAAGTATTTGTCTGTAGTTTTCCTTTTTTATTGTTTTTATTTATTTCAAATTATTATAAGAGTACACATTTTTAGATTACATTGTTCTCACTTCCAGGGTAAAATTCCAGTTGTAAAAGAGCCCCTCACTCAGGACGTGTTATAAGCCCTAGCCATGTGCACAGGCGAAATCCCTCCTCAGGCCCTCCCTCCTTCTGCCAATCATCCTTCTTCTTCCCCTCCCCCATACTAGATTATATTTGTATTTTATTGTTCATATACGCATTTACTTGTTTATATATTGGTTTCATTTTAGTATTGAGTACTTTGGATATTTATTTTTCCATTCTTTCTATACTTCACTAAGAACTTCTTGAGCCCAGGGGTTTGAGGTTACTGTGAGCTATAACGCCATGGCACTCAACCCCAGGTGACTGATGAGGCTCTGTCTCTAAATAAATAAATAAATAAATAAACAAATAAAGTTTCCCTTTTCTGTTGTCCCTTCCTTGCTTTGGTACCACGGTCACACTGGCTTCATAGGATGAGTTAGACTGTGTCCCCTCTTTCTCAGCGATGACCTGGTTCCAGCTTTTCTTGGTTGATCTGGTAGAATTTAGACGTGAATCTGTCTGTGCTGGAGCCTTTTTTGTTTAAAAAATTTTTCTCAGTAACTGCTTCAATCTCTTCTCATGATTGAGCTCTTCCGGATTTCTATTTCTTCCTCCTTCAAGGTGGGGAGATTGTGTATTTTCAAAAATTTATCCATTACCTCTAGGATTTTTAGTGTGTGTACATAGAGTTTTTCATGGTTGTCATGGATAATTTGTATTTCTGTGATATCAGTTGCAATGTTTCCCTTTTTATTTCTGATTAAGTTTGTTTAAATTCTCTCTCTTCCATTTCTGGTCAGTCTAGCTAAGGGCTATCAATTTTGTTTATATGTATTTTTAAAAAAATCAACTGTTCATTTTGTTGATCCTTTATACTGTTTCTTAGGTTTCAGTTGTATTCAGCTCTGCTCTGTTGTTCCTTCCACAACCTTTGGGCTTGATTTGCTCTTCTTTTTCTACTTCCTTGATGTGTGTCATTAGGTTCTAAATTTGTGATCTTTCTGCCTTTTTGATGTAAGCATTTAAGGCTATAACTACTCCTTTTAGCATTGCCTTCACTGAATCCCATAGATTTTGCAAACCTGTATAATATTTGATGCACAATGAAAAATAAAATTAATTCTCTCTTAATTCATCAATAATACAAGGATTGTCCAGAAGCAGATTGTTTAATCTCTATGAATATGTAGTTCAATAGTTCAGCTTGGAATTTATTTCTAGTTCTATTGCTCTGTGGTCTGAGACATGACATGATTTTAATTTTTTTTTTTATTTTGATGAGTTGTGTTTTGTGGCTTAACATACAATAAATCCTGGAGAATGTTCTATGTATTTATTTCAGTTGTCGAAGAGTAGAAAGCTCTAAAATATCTGTTAGGTTCTAGAGTCTCATTTAAGTCCAATATTTCTTCCTTTATCTTTAGCTTCAATAATCTGTACGTCTCTTTCAATGTGGTGTTAAAATCCCTGACAATTGCAATACTACTGTTTACCTCTTTGTTTAGATCTACTAGAGTTTGCTTTATCAATATCAGAATTCTTGGGTTAGTTGTATATATATTTATGATTATTAAGTCTTCTTGTTAATTGTCCCCTTTATCATCATATAATCACTATCTTTGTCTTTCTTTACCATTGTTGGTTTAAAGTCAATTATATCTAAGAGTGGTTATGCCTGCTATGTTTTGAATATTTTTTCAATCACCCTTCTTTTGAGTGGGGCGTTTAGGGTGTTATTGTGTGTGACAGAATTGATATGTGGAATGCAATTCTGTCACCATTTTGATTGATACCTAGTTTGTTAGTTCGCTCCCTCATCTTACTACTTTATAAGAGCTGTGAGTTTTAACCTGTGGGTGTTTTTGTATTGTTACATATTGATTATTCTGTCCCATGTATAGAACTATTATAAGCATTTCTTGTAGGGCTAATGGTGAAAAATTTCCTTACTGTTTGTCTATCAAAGAAATACTTAATTTCTCCCTCAATTGTGAAACTTAGACTTCTAAGTTATAAAAATTTTGGCTGGAAGTTATTCTGTTTAAGAGCACTAAAGATAGGAACCCATTTCTGTTTTCCCTCTAAGGTTTTGAGAAATCTGCTGTAAATCTGATGGGTAGTCCTTTGTACGTTACTTGATATTTTTACTTCATGGCTCATAGTTCTTCCTTTGGCCTCACTAGTGGCTGTATACCTAGATGACACCCTCTTTACAATGAATCTCCCAATAACATGACCATTTTGACAGATGCAGAAAAAGCATTTGATAAAATCCAGCACCCCTTCATGATAAGAACCCTCAACAACCTAGGCATAGAAGGTACATACCTCAAAATAATAAAAGTTATGTATGCCAAACCCACAGACAACATCATGGTGAATGGGAAAAATTTGAAAGCATTCTCCCTAACAACTGGAATAAGATAAGAGTGCCCACTGTCATCAGTTCTGTTCACTATAATATTAAAAGTCTTAGCTAGATGCTAAGGCATGAGAAAAAAATAAAAGGCATCAAAATCAGAAACAAGGTGGTCAAATTATTCTTGTTTGTTGATGATGTGATCTTATATCTATAAGACTTCACCAACACACCCCTAAAGTCTTCACCACCACCCTCCTACAATTGATAAATAAATTCAGCATAATCTGGGGTTTTATATATATATATATATATATATATATATATATAATCAATGTACACAAATCAGTAGCATTTCTGTAATACCACTCAAGGTAAGAGTCAAATAAAGAGCTTAGTATTATTTACAATTGCTTAGTATTATTTATAATAGCTTCCACCTGGAGAGAGTACTAGAGGGGTTTTCTCCCTGGCATTCTGAACACCCAGAGGGTAGGTGAGCCTCAGTTCTCAAAGAAAGATGAATAAATGACAAGAATTTTCACTAATTGTTTACTTGAAAAAACAAGTATTTATAATTATTTCCCTTCCAAATCATTAACAACTGAAGGGACTTTTTGCTTTTTTTTTTGTTAACTATGCATTTAGCAGCATAGACTGAAACTGAGGCAGAGAATAACCAATTAAACTGAAACAAATGTACAAATTTACATATCTTGTATACAACTGGACACTGAACTATGACTAAGACCTTGAAGTATTCCAGATAATGAATTCTCACCTCATCACTTAAAAAATTAAAAAAGATGTGTGTGGGTGATCATTTATTTAACACCAGTTCATTAAATAACAAGGTTATTCATTTGTGCACAGAGATGATAAAAGCTAATTTAATGAGAATGTAACCAAATCTTGAAATTTCTTACTAGAATAGCAAGAGCAAGCATACACTCAGGAATTTCAATGAACAATTCTGTGCCACTTGATATTCAAGAATGTATTGAACTCATAAAGCAAGAAGTAATTTTCATGAATAGTTTACTAATTTTCTTTGAACTATGACTATACCCATTTTAAAGCAAAACACATGAGCCAAAATTGAGAAAATTACTTGAAAACTAGAAGAGATTTTATTGTAAAATAGGTAGTTATAATTTAAATAGCACCTTTTTTTTGAACTCTAATCTTTGGAATATGGCTTCTATACCTTGTTCCCCATATTTACATTTCTATAAAACTGGGACATAGCATTAACTCTGTTTCAGGAAGTAAAACATTGATAAAGTACATGGATAACTTGTTATTTTTCATAAGAGCAAAGAGTATTCATGTGAAAATCATGAGCATACGTGTAAGGAATTAGCTATATCACTAGGAAAGGAAAGGTATATAAAGCATTTTGCATATTGTTTTTTATTGTAGATAAATACTGTAGATAATATATAGTAATTTATTATTTCTAGTAATGTCTTCACAAAGAATGAGAGCTAAAAGGTAAAATAAAGCATATCTGGTAAAGAAAAATGTATTGCATAAATACAAAATACACAGGTTAAGTGCACAAATTCAATGTTAAAGTCAATCACATAATGCATCAGCAAGCTTAGGCTCCTAACTCTTACTGAAACCAAAATACATTTTTAAATATGGACTTTAGGCTTTAATTGGAATTTCCCAACTGAATGATGACAAATTACATACTTCTTCCATTTAATGAAATTTTATTAAATTATAAAAACCTTTCTTCCAGAAAGCAATGATTATGGAGTAATCAGTCAATTCTATATTTAGAAAAAAATTAAATGTGCATTGCGTATATATTACTTACATATCACTTTATTAATGCCATTTTAAAATTATTTCTAATAAAACAATTATTTTAAACGAAAGTCACATGGATAATTAGTTTAATAGATGCTAAGAAAATATTTAAAATACTATTAATAAGATCTAGCATTACATCTCATCAATACAATTGTATCAGTTCTTTTTATGTAATGCAGAAATCACACTGATGCCTTTATTTACTATATATCAAAAATTCTTGGAAGTGTGTGTTGTTTCTGAGAAATCATGTTAACACTCAATGTTATAACTACACATTATACACATTCTAAACTTTTTATATAAAATTAGGTGGAAGGAATGGTGACTTGACCAAATGTGTAAGAAATATCATACCCGTCATTTCACATCATTTCATTGTAGCTGTTCTTTGTTCATGTCTCCAAGGTTTCTGTTCTTGCCTTCTACTCTTCTAACTCTACAAATTCTACCTGAAAAATCACTTCTACTCAGCCATGAAGACTCCTATTTCTTTCTTTTCAGTCAAGTTTTCCTTTAGATTTCTCAGAAACATATCTCATATATCAATTTTGGAAATGTCCAACATGTTGTGGTTATTCCCACTTTGAAATTCCACCAGCACCTTATAATCCATGTTTCCACATTTCTACCAACAGTTATTTAAAGTTTTTTTGAAAAGTAGTCTCTATAGATGATTGTGGCTACTAGCCAAATATTCCCAATTCTTCTTTCCTTTAGTCAAATGTTAGACTTACCTTTACTGGCTCTCTATGGATTATTGAAACTATGCAGTTAATTATAAGAATGATGCTATTGAGAATGTTATTTTCAGACAAAGGATTTAATCACTTTTTGAGTGAATGTTATTTTCAGACAAAGGATTTAATCACTTTTTTTTTCACTTTGCCATGGCAACTAGCTATGGTTAAGATTGTGCTCAATCCATCATCATTAAAAATATTTCAAGTCACCTTTCATGAGTATAGTGTAATGAAGAAATAAACTTTTTATTATTAGCCACTAAAATTTTGAACTTTTGGTTATTATAGTGTAACTCAGCCTGTCCTTAAAACTCAGCCAATCCCAAGATCAATTTCTGAGCATGTGGCAAGCAGGGAAAAAGCTATAATTGAAAGATTGAACAATATAATTTTTATAACATAGTGGTAAAATATTTGGTGAATTGTTGCCTGCAATAGAGTTATAAGCAAATAATTTACTTAAGGGGTTATAGTTCGAAGATAAGATATTAGAATATAGATAGCAGCAGCCCTTTCTCACTGTCATTGGCTGCACTTCTCAAAGTACTACAAGGAAGAAATGAACATATGAACTATTTGGCTGCTGTTACAAGAGGAATGCAAAGGAATTGGCAGTCCAGAAATTTGTTGACTAGGTATGCTGGAAAAGCCAACTGCTTTTCATCTTCAAAGTGTACAATATAAAACAAAGATGATTTTGAGCAAAAAAGCCTTCTTAGAACTTCGTGTTTTGCATGGATGAAATCTAAAAGGTAGTAGTCACACTCACACATTTGTTGTGAAAACCTCTTAACCTCTGTTTGAGGTTAAGTCACACTCATACATTTGTTTGTGAAAACCTCTTAACCTCTGTTTGAGGTCATATCTGATAATTCTTTCAGAGGAAGAATTTATGGCTCTTCTTAAGACTGATAGACCCAATGCATGATAAATTTTTCCAAGTTATAGAGTGGCATGTCTGTAAATAAATAACTCCCCCCTCAAAAAAAAAAAAAAAAAAAGGAAACTAAACTAAAAACAAATAAAAACCTCTTTCTGAAATTACTGGAACGTGGGACTCATTAGAAGCTGGAACAACGAAGCCAACTTTGTTAAAGCCACACTAGAAAATCAATGAATACGGATTGAAACTATTTGTGACTTCAAAATTTAACCTTCTGGTTATAAAGTTATTCTAAGAATTAATGTACAAAAAAAAAAAAAGACTCATGTATCATCCCGACACTGGAGACTATGGGTTAGTGAAAGACATGGATGAAACTTCTGATTATTCTCTTTAAGGAGGAAAGGAATAAATTTTGAGTATGGAAAAAAGGAGTAACTATAGTTTCTGATAGCCAGAAAGGAGAACTCTGCAGTCTTTTGTGCTGCTTATTAATCATTCCTACATCCATCCTATTTGGGATAAAATAGTAAGATTTCGTCTCTTGTGCTGCGTGGGAACATTTGAGTTAAACACAAACTGGTAGATGGCAATTGAAGGCCAGACATTTGCTTGACAGTTCAAGAGTTTACAGGTAACCTCCTCTGGAAATCACTCAACAATATTTGACAGAGGCTTTTCCATCAGTCTGGCTGTTAAGAGGTTGCTTATGGCACTTCCCTTCTCTGTCCTATTAACTTTTTGTTGTTTTGTCATTGAGATTTAGGGGTGACTGTCACTGAAGCATGACCAAGCCTTGGGAGTTAGGGGAATGATGCTGAAACCTATGTTAATTTGCTTGATTTTTAATTCCCAGTAGGATCAGCCCCGCAAAGCCTGAAGAAGACTGTGAGAAGTAAGGTCTCATGCGGTATGACACGTAAGGGGAAATGGACTAGGCTTTGTTTTGTTCACAAATATGGCCTAGTGGCTTATTATGGCTGAGGGGATGAATATTTATTTGGTAATACTATGAAAGAAAGGGTTACCAAAGTGCAGGACTTATAAATTGAGAGGCCCAGGATCCCTATATTACCTGTGATAGAATTAGTTGTATTCTGATCTGTCACCTCCTCCTACAGTAACTGTGACTTGGCATCTTTAGGCCTGAGACTTTCCATATTATATCTGGGAGTCTGATTCTTTATCCTCCCTAAATATCTAGTAAATTTCAGAGAATAACCTTAGAACTGACATAGACCTAATATTAACTGTAGATATAAAAGCTCACCAACAAGATGAAATAAGTTAATCTTTGATAGATGTTTTAAAGTTGGAAAATAAGTTTAAATGGCAAGAAAAATGTTCCAAAGCCACAGGCATGTCTGATAGAAAAGTATCCTACTTCCTAGATATAATTTAAAGAATTCTAGGACTTTAAAAGAAAGCTCAAACAGGAAACCATGGGAAACCAGAGGAGTCTGACCAAATTAAAATAGCCTTCTCACTCTTGGAAGTGTGGCCTTTTGTTGCAATATATTTAAAAATAAGATAAAAAGGAAAACAAGCCTGATTCTGAGTGGAAAGCCAGTCTTTCCTAGCATCACCTTTCATTTTGCTTAAAGGATAAAATAATAAGGAATTTTCAATTGTATTATTAGAAAAATGATAGGATTCTGAGTCATTTGGAAAACTTTGGAAAAGAAAAAGTCTGACATATTTCTTTGAGGAAAAATACTGTATTAGTCCACTGTTCCTGACATGAGACCAGTTTTAGTTAATGATCTTCTCTCCCATCTAGGACATTATTGCTATAGCAATGTCAACAGAGGAAGTGGACAAGTTCTCTTGATATTTTAGCATCTTTATAATAATAGTTTGTGTAAATATCTACATGTGTTAATAAGCAGAATAGACAGAGTTGATTCTGTGAATTCATTTGACATGAATTTAAGAAGTTATAAAAGAAACACTACAGTATTTTAGATCAATTTGTAGGGCACTAGAATAAAGCTCTTAGCCAATTTGTTACTCTGCTTTTACATGAACAAATCACATTTTGGCAAAAGGAGGAAGAATATGTAGAGAGCTCAGATGATGGAAGTTAATGAAAAGAAGTTTCTGGAAGACAATAACTTTAATCCAGCACTAAATTTCTGTTTGCTAGGATTTCTAAATAAGTTAGTTAACTAAAAAATTAAGGATGGTGGTAATAGTATGGGATAAAAATCTGTCTTTTGTGTATAAGGTACACTATTTGGTGCCTGGGATGCTGAGAACCCTGACTTCAGCATGAAACAATTCATCTATGGAACCAAAAAACACTTGTACCTTGTCACTTTTTTTAAATAAAAAAAAAAAATTCTTCCATTCGAAAGAAGAATAAAATTCAAAACAGAAATGAAGAAAGCCCATTCCTTCTGACTATTCAGAATTGACAGTCACTCAGATGTGAGGAAAAAGAGTTTTGTTATCTAAAAATAATTTAAAACTCTAGAGACCAAATACGGCACATGTGAAACTTACTCAAACTTTAACAACAAAACAAAGTAAAAATATTGACCTACATGACAGTCCCTGGAGTCAAGTTTCCTTTTTAGAGAAACAGAATGCTTGGTTTAGCCTTGAAATGACTTGGCTTTTAACACAAAGATGAAATAGAACCTTTGATTTCCAAATTTCCCAACCACTTGGATGGAAAGTTAATGTATTGCACTATTTGAGCATATTTCTCTGAAATATATTCCACTGAATGAAATGACATTGTTAGAATTTATTTTTATGCTTTGATTAAAAATAGACATGCTTGATCTTTACAGAATATCTGATGAATATTTGTTATTCAGCTGAACACATGAGAGACACTAAAAATGCTGTTGGATAGTCATTTGGGAGATCATTTTTAATAATTGCTGTAAGAAAACATTCATCTAATAATGCAATAATACTTCCAGTTATATAAAATCAACTTAATTATATTTTAGGGCTTTCTCCTAACTTTCAAATTTAAATACTGTACACCATTATGTTACGGAATTCTAAAAGAAAATTAATATATATCAATTCATTTATTCATTTAAATAAATTTCCTATTGAGGGCTGAGAACTTCATTAGAGTTTAGGAAAATCATTTTCAATCAGAAAGACATAAAAATCAACCCTAATGTAACTCACAGTCTAATGGATGAGAAAGGTAAATGTAAATAAGTAAATAATTGCAAAATGCATATTTACTTGTGATTACGTTTCAGGAGATATAAGAAATTTTCATGATCTAGATGTTCAGTTAAAATGTTCTTGAAAATTTATGTTGAAAATTGTGGGTGTGTACATATTTTTGACAAACAATATAGAGTGTACCAGAAGGAGATTATCATGCGTCAAGCACTAGTGGTAGAATATGGGAAGCTAGTGAAGGGAAAGAGGCTCAAGCTGAATTCGGAGACAGGCAACAGAGACCCTTGTCCAAAAAACACAACAAAAAACATATACACAACTGAGTATTTGCATATGGACATGAATTGTAGCTAAATCCTAAGATTCTGACAATGTTGACATTAGCCAAAAAAATAAAAAAGCTGTTTTTTGAAATGAAATATATCATGACAATGTTATGGTAGAAAATGTCTGTTTTTCTTGTTAGTAAAATGGAGAGAGTCAGAAATGATATGTATAGGCAGCTACTCTAGAATGATCCAAAATAGTATCTGTTCTCATCATTCTGTGAATAATAGAAAATTGTATGAGAAAGTATTTCCATACAAAGTGTTAGTTTCTTTTTAATCCATTCATTTGAGTTTTCAATGTTAGAGGGAGAGCTGAGGACATGTTTCTCATCAGAGCAGGTTGCCTAGCATGATGTTGATAAATACCTTAGCTAGTGGAGAAAACAGAAGTTCCTGCTAAGATGTCTCTGTTCCATGGAAAATTATGCAGCCATAAAAGATGGAGATTTTACCTCTTTTATGTTTACATGGATGGAGTTGGAACATATTCTCCTCCAGTCCAGATACTATAAAGAAGCATTTCTCAACCCGTGAGTCACGTCCTATAGGAACTAACAGCATTCCTAACAGCATTAGGAACAGCATTAGGAACATGCTTCCTAACAGCATTAGGAAGGTTGAGAACCACTACAAAGTATCTCATGATTGGAAGAAAGCGTGTCCAATATACTCAGTACATTAGGAACAGCATTAGGAAAATGCTTCCTAACAGCATTAGGAAGGTTGAGAACCACTACAAAGTATCTCAAGATTGGAAGAAAGCATGTCCAATATACTCAGCACTATTATGAAACCAGTATATAATCACTAACACTTTCATACAAATGATAAGACACAAGCATAGACCAGAATGAAGGAGAGAAGAAGAGCGTGAGGGGAGGGGAGGGGGGAGGCTGGGTGAAGGGAGGGTAATAGATGGGACCTCACCTACTGTGCATAATTCAAGGGTACATGTTAAATCTATTAAATGTTTTAACGCAATAATTAAGAGAGGTGAAGGCTATGTTAACCAGTTTGATGTAAGCATTCCAAATTATATATAAAAATCAGCACATTTTTCCATAAATGCATTAATGTATACAGTTATGATTTAATTAAAGAAAAAGAGATGTCTCTGTCCTCCAGGTTAAGTAGGACTGTGTGATTTCACACACAGATATCATCTACTTCTTTGATCATGTTCCCTTCTCTTCCCGCTTCATAAAGAAGCACAGACAGAAGAAAGCTGAAGATGGGGACTTCCTCTAAGTGAGAGGTAAGTTTCTCATCTTGACATCAAAAAATCTAGAAATTCCTCTCACAACTACAAGTACAAAACACCTTATATTAAAATAAGCCAGTTTATTCTTTTAGAGTGGAATCAACTAGCCTCATGTCCAGTTTTCATGTCTGCAATCTGCTTCTTCTAGAATATACTGTAATTGAAAATCTTCTCTTACACACTTAGGCTCAGTGGAGACATTTATGTCTGTGGAAATTTAAATGCACACATTAGTTAAGTCTATATTCATTTGAAATCAGCATTTCCTCAATCACTTTATATCGCTTACTGTCTCTATTTTATTTCACTATGTGCACAACATCATTATAAATAAAATTGTATTTGTTTCTCTTTGTTCTGAGCATATACTAGATGCTTAAAGTATGCTTTCTGCACAGTAGAAGCTCCACTGTTGACCACTATGTATGGAGGATTCTTCAAAATGCTCTACACTGATCACCTCCTTAAGTTGACCTAGTATTCATAGCCTGGATGTGCACCACATGTAAGTATCAGTACAGCAGGCCTAGTTCCTTGTCTTGACCACCTCCACATGTTGACCAGTTTATTACAGTCCCTCGGGTGGTCAACTTACAGAGGTTCTACTGTATGTTCAAATGTAACTCAATCATATAGTTCTTTCATATACAAGATCATTCATGTTCCTTGTTTGTTTTCATTCTAGGGGAGATTCTTTGTGTGTATTTGGGGAATATTGTGTGTTAAATAGTCCTAACACCCACATAAAATAATGTATAAATATAAATAACTCCTTATGGCTAACTCACAATTTCTCTTCCCTCTTGATTAAATACAGGGTGTCCCAAGAGGCAACATACATAGGGGGTGATGGGAAATTGTACCCAAATGTGTCTTTATTTACAAAATATGCATTGCAAAATTTTACAAAAAGGTGGCCAATGTGTAGGGAATATATGTAAATACTTTGTAAAAATGTGTAATACATATATGTTTTGTAAATAAAGATATACTTAGCAATAATTTCCAATTTTCCCTGTATATGGTGACTTTGGGGATAGCTTATGGTTACTGCTTTAAAAAAGACATAAAAATATAGGGAAGAAGTGAAGTTAAATGCAATAATCAGTGGGTTACATGTGTACAAGTTGTCTAAATAAGATTTTAAAGACTGAAAATCAGATATACCACCCAATCAAGAATTCTATCAAGCATAGCTTCATCAAGTGCTTTACATGACGTAATGAATATTATATTCTTAATGGCCAGAATTTATCATAGAAACATCTAATCCTATATAAAAAAATCAATTGGTAACTTTTTTTTTAGGTCCACTGATCAATCCAGTTGATTGACAAGGGAATTATGATTATAAGAATTATAAAATTGAGGGAATAAACATGTTCCAAAGTGTTAAAGAGCTTCCTTCTGAGCTGTCTGGTATTTAAGCTGATCTTATAAAATAAGTATCAATTAAAATAAGTACCCATTGCCAAGTAATCAAACTATCTAGAATAATACTATCTTACCTTTATTGAGCTCTACGATGTGCTACACACACTATCCTAAAAACTTCAGTTAGAAAAATTCACTTGTCCTTCAATACCCTATATGTAGGTATTATAATGATCAACTTGTAGTCTAAAGAACAGAAAATTAAAATATCTCAACTGGAAACTGTCAACTACAAAACCACAAAATGCATAATGTCATCGAGGGCTAGTAAAAATGTCAGATTGGCTAAGGGGCAGAAAACTATACATATTATATTATTTAATGACTAAATTATATATTATACTCTATGCAGGACCTATCAGTATACAATGGGTACAGCAGACACTTTATAAATATAAATGGACCTGAATTAAATAAATTGTATTTTCTCCTATTTCTTAGGATTTTTTTATTTGAAGAGGAGTTTTGGAAGCAAGGTGAAAGGAACTGAAAAACATTTTAAATAACACTGGGTAGAAAATATAAACACATTTTCAAGATGGCACCATTACTCGGCTAAGTCTTAAATTATGAGCTCAGTGGTGTATTGAGATGCCCTAATGAATATAAACTCAGCTCCATGACTGACTATATGTGTGGTTGTGGAAAAATGTTTTTATTTTCACTCTGCTTCATTTTCCTCATCTCTAAAATGGGAACAGTGATTACACTTAACCTACATGCTTTTGATAAGGATTAATGAATTAGTATGCATGCATTTCTTGGAGCATTGCCTGGATTATTCAAAATGCTCAGTAAATGTTAGTTATAAAGATGATGATGATGATGATTATAACGATAAAGCTATATGAAAGCATTAAAATATAAAATAAACAGTATTTTATACCTTTATACTCTAGAGCTGAATGACTTTGTGTGGCCCATTTTACTCTACAATTTGAATTTCCAGTCTCCTAGTTGCATTTTCCTTCTACCGTTTCTCAGTTCTAATCTCATTTTATTTCAATTATACCTCTTTTTCTCCACTGTTTTCATAATAACTACACACTACATGGGTCCTGCTTCAACGTGAAATTCAAGCTAATAAAAACTGGGATCTAGATTGTATATTCCTATTATATTACACACCTTAAGATATTTAATGATGAACAATCAAGATATAGATAATAGCCTCGAGATCTGTCCATGACTGCTTAGTCATTTTATCTCACCTCAGGTGATGAACTAGGAAGCAAGCAAATGAACTTTACCTGTTTTCAACTCTGTGACTTTACATAAGCACTCAGAGCATAACCTGCTTGAATTTCACACACCTCGAAACATCAGGCCAACTGATACTTATTTTGAAATACCGCAAAATTTAAGCCCTCAGTGAGCAGCATTTCTGAAATGTTCTTTTTGATTGGGCACAGCAAAGAAAGGGCAGAACTTAGAAACAAAATCTGCAGTTGAAGTTAATCATGACTTGCGAGGAGCTAGCTGTTCCAGAAGGAAATGCCTATTTCCCTCTATTTTATTTTATCTATTCTGGATGTAGAAGCTGTGAGTTTTAAGTCAGGTCAGAAAAAAGAAAAAAGAAAGATATTTCTTAAAAGAAAGAATCTAGGCCACATTTGGCTTCAAAAGCTTTTTTGCTCATTTATGTGACTGTTGTCCTAAATTTTAAAAGTTAAATCTCAAAACAGTTTTTCTCTGTATCAGTTTTGGAACTACAAATGAAGACACAAAACAATCATGTTTTTAGATTTGTTCTTTGAAATATCTTCCATGTGTCTAGCATATATTGCACACAATCAAAACTCAAATCCATGAATACAAGTGTAGGTCAACATTTTCTATCTTGAAATTCTAACACTGAATTTATAATTACTTTCTCTATTCAACAATCACTTTTTGAATCTGTATTAAGACACTATGTTCTACACAAGATGTGAGAGTGGAGTTAAAATCTATTTCAACTTAATTAAATCTCCAGTACCTTAGCTTGGCAGAAAAAGATCCTGAACATACATGTGCTGAATAAATCAGTTAATTAAAGATGCCGTGCAAAATCTTCATTGTTGTTAGAAAAGAACTCAAGACTTCATACACTAAGGACTCTGATGAATGTGACTTACTAAAAGGTTTGTATGTCTATAGTGCTATTTACTTAAGAAAAAACTTATATAAGTATGAAATATCTGATTTCCTTAAGTGCTGAGTTTGACAGTTCTATCTCCAAAGTCTCACTTTGACACTTCTTGTTTTATTTTTATTGTGAAGACACATCCTCATTCTTTCACATGCAAAATTGTAAAATTTGTAAAAATTTTTACAACAATTTTGGTAAAATATGGACAAGTCAAAATTTTGTGTTTTTTTCAAATATGAGCTCCATCAGAAAACCAATATGGTGCACACAGCTTGCAATATCAACGAAGATTTTGGGAAGGTGTGGATAATGAATGCGCAGTATATCAATGGTCTGAGAAGTTCTGTCCTGGTGATTTTCATCTTGAAAATGAGCCAAGTGGGCAACCTGAGACTAAGGAAGATAATGACGAACTCAAAGCTGTTGTGGAAGCAAATCCATCTCCCCTCCATATGAGTAAGCTCTAAGGTGCATATTTTGATTAATTTCATTGCTTCTTGACTGACATATAATGAACCAACTTTTGATTTTAAATCAGACATTTCTTATTTGATGAATTTAATGATTATGTATCAATGTCAAACGTATTGCAGGGTGTAGAACAGAATATAAAACATAGATGCTGCCCTCTAAGAGCTTAACATTTTCTCAAGGAAACAATACATAAACATATAAAATTTTTAAACAATATAAAAATTGAGCTGTGATAAAAAGTCTAGTGCAACTGTCCTTATGATAAAATGATTTTTTTTCTTCTAGGTAACACATTCTTCTTAGTAAAACATCACAAGAATGGAGAAGCAAGAATCCAATGTACTCAATTCTAATATGAAGCCAGTAGATGAGCTGATATGGGGTCAGGGTAGGGGAATGAGAAAGTGGGGAGAGGGGAAGAGGCAGGGGTTGAGGAGTCACAGTGAATGGCACACCCCTTGGGGGTGGGACACAATTATAAGAGGAATTTTACCTGATGAATGCAATCAGTGTAACCTAATTCTTTGTACGCTCAACAAATCCCAAAGAATAAAAAAATAAGTAAAAAAAATAAGAAATATTACAAAGCATAGTTAATAAATGTACAGCAATGTATTCTTTATGAAGAAAATACTTTGCTTTTTAAAAAGGTCATCAGAGGGCGGTGCCTGTACCTCAGTGGGTAGGGTGCCAGTGACCTACACTGAGGCTGGCAGGTTCGAACCCAGCCCGGGTCAGCTAAACAGCAATGACAACGGCAACAAAAAATAGCTGGGCATTGTAGCAGGTGCCTGTAGTTCCAGCTACTTGGGAGGCTGAAGCAAGAGAATCACTTGAGCCTAAGAGTTTGAAGATGTTGTGAGCTGTGATGTCACAGCACTCTACTGAGGGTGACATACTGAAACTCTGTCTCAAAAAAAAAAGTCATCAGAGCCATATGCAAACATAATGTCACCAATGAGCTCTTCTTTGATGTCTCTGTGCACTGTCTTAAAATCTCAGTCACACTGGAGCAAGAAATGAAAATATCTGGTTAACACTGAAAATCTAAGAGGTAGTCACAATTTAGGCACAGATGAATCGTACATGCTAGGCTTCCTATCACATTTGTGTCTTTTTTCTCTCTGTGAGACATTGGTTAGTTTTTATTTTTTTAAACCTACCTGAGGCTTTGTTCAGCATCTCTAAAATGAAGATAGTAATAATGACTTCTATTTCATAAAAGCGTTTGTAGGTTTAGATGAAATGATTCAATTAAAAGGCTGGTGTCTTTCCTGACAAACAAAAGGTATTCAGTAAACATGAGCTGCTATTAATATGCCACATACCCTTACCAGTGCCCAGGGATAGACAACTCTAATTTTCAGCATCTGCTGAATCTGGCGAGGATGTCATGGGCTACTGGTCTCTGCATGTTCAGTATGGTTTCCTCAACTCAGGTGTGGATGTAACTTTCTTAGGAATCAGAAACTTTTGGTTAAACGATAAACTTAATCACACATAATGCCTCCACTATATACTTATAAAGCAACATCAACAAAAACAGAGATAAACAAACAGGCAGGAAAATTACAGTATCAAATATCACATGAAGGGGAACAGGAGAGAGAGAAAACTTTTACAGCACAAGGTTTGTCTTCCTGGAGAGAGGATCAACTGTGCCCTATCCTGGCGATCATGAGAATTCTGGGTTCCATATGTGATCGCCTCTATTTCTATTCTGTGGGATAATCTACTGTGTTCAATTTACCTATAGTCATGTCTCAAAGAGGTAAAATAGGCACATAACTCTTAGCAGAACTCTTCTTGTCTATTTAAGAGCTGGGGATTTTCTTAGAAGTGGGCTAGTCTGGGACCACGATTGAAGGATCTCTGGAAGTGTAATGTGCATAAAACTCATAAACGTCCCATTGATGTTAGTTACTGCAAACTCTAGGAACTACTCATACAGATCCGAAAAGCTGGTAGAAGTCCTCGTGCAAACATCTGCTTCTCTTGATAATGTTATAAACACTTCAGCCCTTTGAAAACTAAATGTTTTTATGTATATATTGAAATGTATTGATTTTTGTCTTTTGTGAATTGTAGTTTTGGTGTTGTATTTACAAAAACATTTCCTAAGTCAAGTTCACAAAGGCATTTGTGTGTATTTTCTTCTAGAAGTTGTATAAAGTTTTTGGGTTTGCCTTTGGGATATGATTATTTTTTGTAAATATTTGGAAGTATAGATGCAATTTATTTTACTTTTGCATATAAATTTCCAAAAAATTCAGGTACCATTTATTGAAAAGACTAGCCTTTTTCTGCTTATACTAATTTTTCGCTTTTGTTGAAAATCAAGTAACAATGTATGTATTAACTACTTCTGTACTCCGTATTACATTCTATTGTGTTTATCTTGACACCTGAACCACACGGTCCTGTGATTGCTATGATTCAACTTCTTTTTACAATTATTTTCCTAGGTCTTAGAATTTCCATATAACTTTTAAAATCAGCTTGTTAATCACTCCACAAAATCTCGCTAAGACTTTGATCTGAATTTCAAGGTATGTGAGATAATTGGCACCTTTATAATATTAAGTTTTCTCACCTATAAATATGGTATATATTTTCTATTTATTTAGGTCTTTAAAAAGTATGTTTCCATATCTTTGTAATTTTCATTGTACAGGACTTGAATTTTTTTAGATTTCCCCCTAAATATTGCATACATTTACTACAAATCTTAAAAGTAGTTCACTTAATAAAATTTTATTCCTGATCGCTGGTAAGACGTAGAAATAGAATTGATTTCTGTATAACGATCCAGTATCACACATCTGTGTTCATCTCACTTATTAGTCTTAACAGTTTTTTATAAATACCGAAAGGTTTTCTTCTTGTATAATCTTGTCTATTAATATAATTCTTCCTTCACGATACTGATGCCTCTGAATTCTTTATTTGCCCTTCTTTATTTAGCCCTTTCTTTGGCTCAAAACTTCAGTATATTGCTATTAGAGCACGTGGGAATAGACATCTGTCTTAGTCTATGTGCTGCTATAGCAACATACTTGAGACCGAGTAGTTTAAAAACAACAGGTAGGGCTCGGCGCCTGCAGCTCAAGGGGCTAAGGCACCAGCCACATACACCAGTGTTGGCGGGTTTGAATCCAGCCTAGGCCCGCCAAACAACAATGACAACTACAACCAAAAAATAGCTGGGCGTTGTGGTGGGCGCCTGTAGTTCCAGCTACTTTGGAGGCTGAGGTAATTCACGAGTGAAGCTAACTGGCCTTGCAATTTTCTCTGTTCCACAGTTTTATGAACAACTTTATTTTTTCTAATGTAATGCACAGTATAAGACTATGAAAGTAGTCAATTTCTTGTCCAGTAAACTTTGTAGTTTGTATCCTTCTAGGAATTTTCTTATTGTATCTAAGATGGTGGATATATCGGCATAAAGGAGTTAGTATGTCAACATTCTCATTCCTGATGTTAATAATTTATGTTCTTTTAAAAAATGTAATTTATGTTTCACTCTTTATTCATGATCAGTCTGGTCAAAGGCCTTGCTTTTACTAATCTCAAAGACACAGCTTTCTAAAACTAATTTTCTTCTTTATTGATATCTATTGTCCCATTAATTTTAACTCTGATCTTTATTATTTTATTTCTTTCTCTAAATTTGGGTTAATTTACTCAACTTACTTCTTTTTAACTTGTAAGGGTATAAATTAAAGTTATCAATTTGTTTTTTTCTTTTTATTATAAATTAGCAAATTGTGTATATTTATGGGTTACAAGGTGATGTTATAATTAATGAATACAGGGGGAATAAATATGCTAATTAATACAGCCATCATCTCAAATGCATATTTTTTGTGGTAAGAACATTCGAAATTTAGTCCTAGCAATTTTGAAATGTGCAGTGCACTATTAATAACTACGTTTACCACATTGCACAAAAATTATTCCTCCTGTCTAATTGAAGCTTTGCATCCTTTGGCCATCATCTCTCTATGTTCCCCACACTGTAGCCACCAACAATAAACTTTGCTCTGCTCTGTAAATTTGATTGTTTAAATTCCACATGCAAATGAGAACATGGGGTATATATATATTTAATGTGCCTGATCTGACTTATTCCACTGAGCATGACATTGACAGGACTTGAATTTTTTTAGATTTCCCCCTAAATATTGCATACATTTACTACAAATCTTAAAAGTAGTTCACTTAATAAAATTTTATTCCTGATCGCTGGTAAGACGTAGAAATAGAATTGATTTCTGTATAACGATCCAGTATCACACATCTGTGTTCATCTCACTTATTAGTCTTAACAGTTTTTTATAAATACCGAAAGGTTCCAACCATGTTATTCCATCTGGCAAAACTTCCTTCCCTTTTAAGGTGGAATAATATCGCCCTGTGGATATATATCAGACTCTCCTTATCCATTCATCTACTGATGGACACTTCGCCGAATTCCATAACTTTGCTATTGTAAATAGCACTGCAATGAACAGGAGAGTGAAGACATTTGGCACATATGTGTTTGTGCCATAAATTTTACTATAAATATTGCTTAAGTTGCACTCTTCTAATTTGATAAGTTCTACAATTTCATTCAATTAAAATGGTTTTTATATTTCATTTCTTCTTTGACCCACAGTTCCTTATAATTGTATTCTTTTGTGTGTAAATATGAGAAAGAGTTCAGAAATATTCTGATTATTTATTTCAAATTTAATATCCAGTTGAGTCAGAGTATGTACTATTATTTATTTGAAATCATTATATTTACTGATACATATTTTGCTTTATTTTTACAAATTAGGATGTATGTATGTGTACATATATTTAATTTTCACACATATAAAGTTTGCCTACTATTTTTAAGTTTACCAGTCAGTAGTGTTGAGTAAGTACATTCACACTATTGTGCGCCAATAGTCAGACATTGTTTATTTTGTGAAACTGAAACACTGTTATCTATAAAGAAACTGTCCATTTTCCACCATTCTTCTTTTTGTCTCTTCAAATTTGACAAATCTAGATACATATAGAATCATATAACACAGCAGTTCTCAACCTTCCTAATGCCTCCTAATACCTCAACCCTTAATACAGTTCCTCATGTTGTGATGACCCAACCATAAAATCATTCTCATTGCTACTTGATAACTGTAATTTTGCTACTGTTATGAATCGTAATGTAAATATCTGATATGTAGGATATATTTTCAAAGGGGTCACGAGCCACAGGTTGAGAACCGCTGATATAACAGTTGTCTTTGTATGATCGACTTACTTAATTTCATATCCTCAGGTTTCATGCACATTGTAGCATGTGTAAGAACTGTTTTTCTTTTTGAAGGCTGAATAATATTCCCTGGTATGTACACACCACATTCTGTGTATCTATTTACCCATCAATGGATATTTATTTTCCTTCCAACTTTTGGGTACTTGAATAATGCTGCTATAAGAATGGTTGTATAAATATATCTCAGAGACTCTGTTTTTCCAGTTTTTAGATATGTACACAAAAATAAAAATGCTGAATCATATTCTAGTTGTATGTTTTTTTAATTTTAAAAAATTATTATTTGCATGTAATATTTGTATATATTTATAGGGCACATGTGATGTTTTTATACACACATATAATGTGTATTCAATCAGAGTACTTGGGGGTATTGATTACTTCAAGCATTTATTATTCCTTTGTGTTAGGAACATTATAATTCTACTCTTTTAGTTATTTTGAAGTATATTCTATTATTGATTATATATACATTGTTGTCCTATCAAATATTGTTTATTTTATCTAATTATCTAACTAAATTTTACCAAACTAAAGACAGAGCTAGACCTCAACACAAAAATTATTGGAGACTTCAACACTCCACTTTCATCACTGGAAAGATTACCCAGACAGAAAATCAACAGTAAAGTATTAGACTTGATCTTCCCTGTAGAACAAATGAGCCTAATAGATATCTACAGGATAGTTCATTCAACAACTAAAGTGTTCATTCTTCTGCTCCACTCATAGGTCATTCTCTTCTTAATTTTTTGTAAAGCTACCATTTTTTTCACAGTGGCTACAACATTGTACATATTCACCAGTAGTTCACAAAGATTCCACTTTCACTTTCCTTAGACCTTTGCTAACACCTGTTACTTCTTTTTTTTTTTTTTTTAAATCATAGCTGTGTACATTAATGTGATCATGGGGCACTGTACACTGGTTTTATAGACCATTTGACACATTTTCATCACATTGGTTAACATAGCCTTCCTGGCATTTTCTTAGTATTATGTTAAGACATTTATATTCTACATTTACTAAATTTCACATGTACCCTTGTAAGATGCACCGTAGGTGTAATCCCACAAATTGACCTCCTGTACTTCTTTCTTAAGTGCAGTTTTGCTGTCGTTTTACAGCAGTCATTCTAGTAAGTGCAAGGTGATATCTCATTATGGTTTTGATTTGTGTTTCTGTAATGATCAGTGATGTTGAACATCTTTTGCTATGCATCTTGGTAATTTGTATATATCTTCTTTAAAGAAATGACTGTCTAATCATGTTCTTTGACCATTTCCAAGTCTTATTGTTTTTTCGTTTTTTTTTGTTTGTTTTTGTTGTTGTTGTCATTGTTGATCTGTAGTTTTCTTTTTATATTCTGAATACATGTATTAACCCCTTAGCAGATAAATGATTTGAAAATATTTACTTTCTGCTATTTCATAGGTTGCCTTTTCACTTTATTGATTGTGTTCAAAGTTTTCAATTTTGAAGTAGTCCAATTTATCTATTCTTACTTTCAGTGCCTATGTTTTTGGTGTTATTTCCAAGTGATCAGTGCCAAATCCAAGTAATGAAGATTTTTCTTATATTTTCTTATTTTGTAGTTTTACCTCTTAAGTTTTGTAGTTTTTCCTTGTATCTTTTAAGGTAAGGCTATACTTTCATTTTTAGCATGTGGATATTCAGTTTTCTTAACACCATTTGTTGAAGATTGTTATTTACTCATTGAATGTCCTTGACATTGACATTGAAGTTTTCTTTCCAGTTTCTTTATCCTATTTCACTGCTTTCTATGTCTGTCTTTATATTAATATTACACATATTCATTAATATAGTTTCACAATTTTGAAACCAGAAAGTGTGAGACTTTTTTTTGTTTGTTTTGTTTTTGGCCGGGGCTGCTGGGTTTGAACCCGCCCCTCTGACATATGGGGCTGGCACCACACTCCTTTGAGCCACAGGCACCACCTGACTTATATTTTGTTTTCATTTTGACACTTTTGGCTATGCAAGGTCCATTGAGATTCTGGGTATATGTTTTTTAAATTTTAGAATAAATTGTTTCTCTAGTCTGGCAAATAACGTTATCAAGATTTTATTAAGAAATATATTAAATCTATAGATTTCTTTGGGTAATATTGTCATCTTAACAATATTAAGTCTTCCAATTCATGAATATGGAATGCCTTAAAATGTATTAATGTCTTTTTAATTTACTTTCAGCAATGTTTTTTAGATTTAACTGTGTAAGTCCTTTGTTTACTTAAGTTTATTTCTAATTATTTTATTATTTTTGATGCTATTGTAAATAGATTTGTTTTATTAATTTTTGTTTCATATTTTTCATAACAGTCTTTTTCATAGCTAATAATATAATCTTTCTTTCTTTTTTTCTTTTTTTTGGCCAGGGCTGGGTTTGAACCTGCCACCTCCAGCATATGGGACCGCGCCCTGCTCCTTGAGCCACCCAATATAATCTTTCTTAAAAATCATATGTACTCAAGTAAAAAGAAGTAAGAGACCTCTGTTGTTTTTGTATGTGATTTAAGTCAATTTATTTAATATTTTTTCTATTTCTGTATTGATTTTCTGCCTATTATGCTGCTAATTATTAATATTTGATGATTTACAGTTTCATCAATTTTTGCTTCATGTATTTTGAAGCTGTCATTAGGAACACAGTCATTTAGCATTATTATTTATGTTCTGTGAATTAAATGACCTTCTTTGTCACTATGAAATAATTCCCTAAAGACATTGATCTAAATAGAATTTACAATTGAATGGAACGAGTTGGTAATATTTCTGAGGATAGAAAAAGGTAAAAAGTAGGGCAAATCAGATAGATTTAACTCTGAATACCAAGTCAAGCCAACAGAAAGCTGTACGTATTAGACCCTGACTATCTTATCAAGTAAAAACTTTTGTGACTCCAGTAGGTCTTTATTTCCATTTTTTTTAGCCCTTAAATAGAAAAAAACAAGAATTAGTAATATGTATGAGACTATAAAAAAGCAGGTTTTAGAAAGAAAGAAGCAAAACATAATTCCTTTATCTACTAAACGTGCATATTTTTTCAAAGACCAAGTTGGAGTAAGAGAAAAGTTTTATCATTAAATGAAGTATATACATTTTAATTCTTATTGTGGACTGTTATTATTACCTATTAATATGACACAACTTTCCTGGCTATAAATGATTGCATTCATTTTTTTAAATAAATTAAATTGGTATAAATTAAAACCACAGAACTTTCTGTCATATGTAAAAAGTCAGAAATGGGTTTGATTGAACTGTGAGAGAGAAACATAATTATTTATAATTTTCTTTGATGATTCTGCTTCTTTAACCTAAAATTTACTGTATTATAATATATTATTTGGCTTTGACTTTTTCCTAGATTACCTTAGGCTGACTTAGTTTGTTCTAACTCTACTAAACTAATTCCTTCTCACGATTGAAACTAATTCATCCCATTCTTTGATAGGTAAAGACCTATCAAAAAAATTACAAACTTTAAATCAAGGCAGGAAACTCAAATTCCACGTTTTACTGTCTTTTCTAATAATGTAATTAGCAGAGATTTTGGTTGAAGATATTTTTTAGATCCTGAAAAGAAATATTATCAGGATACTTACCAGAAAGTTTAGAAGATAGCACAGCTATGGTGGCTCAATCCTGTGATCCTAGAGCTCTGGGAAGCCAAGACAGGAAGATCAATTGAGGTCAGGAGCTTAGGACCAGTATGTACAAGAGAGACTCTGTACTAAAAATAGACAAAAAAAATTAGTACATGGTGACTCATGCCTATAGTCCTAGCTACTGCAGAGGCTGAGGCAGGAGGATCACTTGAGCTTAGGAAACTGAAGTTGCAGTGGGAGCTATAGTGATGCCACTGTGCTCTAGCCAGGGCCACGGAGCAAGACTCTGTCTCAAAAAAAAATAAAATAAAATGTTTAGACAAGATCTCTAAAAGCATCCTTCTTTCCACATTTCATACCTCCCTGCTCTTCAGGTGATAAAACTAAAAATGAATTTAGCTATACAAACATCATGCTTATTACATTAATTTATGCAAGCTGTTTAGCACTGTGTCTAATTATTATGAAGCACAATATGGATGAGTCATATTAAATATACTAGATAATTTTGCAATAAATTATATTTGATTACTATTCTAAACCCTTCTCATGTGTGTTTAGATATCATATTATGTTGCTCAGGAAACTCAGTCAACTGCTCATAAGTTAGAAAAGTTCAGTTTTCTTACTTTTGTTTTTTTCTGGTGTCCTGTCTTTCTGATGTTATATTAATGGATAAGGTGATCTTTGATGTATGTAGATGAGCCTTGCATACTGTGGGGATGTGTAGTGACAGCTCTTTGATAACACTATTCTTTGGGCTTTTCTGACTCACTCATTTTCTTTCCAGCTATGGAGTTTCTCAGGACCATAGCAAAGTCCTCTTCTCTTCATTCAGGCTGATACGGAGAACTCTTTTAGACATATTTGCCCATGGCTTTACTTTCCAACTATACGGTAAAGTTTCTAAATTTATATCCCCTATCCAGACTCTGCTTGTACTTTGCCAGGCTTTCATTCATATATATATATATATATATATATATATATATATATATATATGAATTCACATATATATATATATATATGAATATGCACATATAAAATTTCAGGGCTTTGGGGGCTTTCCAACATATACATACATTTTCAGGGATGTCTATATTTATATGGATTTCTCATAGGAATTGTCTCAAGCAATTATAGAGGATGAGAAGTCCCATAAAATGTTTGCAAGCTGGAGAACCAAGAAATCTGATGATTCAGTCCAAGTCCCAGGGGAGCTAGTGGTGTAACTCTCAGTCTGAGTTCAAATGTCAGAGAAACAGGGAGCCTGCTGTGGTGTAACTCTCAGTCTGAGTTCAAATGTCAGAGAAACAGGGAGCCTGCTGATGTAAGTCCTAGAATCTGAAGGGCCAGGAATCTGAAACTCTGGTGTTCAAGGACAGAGGTGATTATGGCTTCTCCCAAAGAGAGAATGAATTCATTCTTCCACCCCTTTTTATCCCTCCATGGCTCTTAAGAAATTGAATGATACCTGCCCATATTGGTAAGGGTTTATTTCCTTTACTCACTCTACAAATACAAATATTACTCTATTCCAGAAACTTTATCACAAACACACTTAGAAAGTATGTTTCCAAGCTATCTGAGTGTACCTTAATACAATCAAGTTGACCCATAAAATTAACCATGGTATTGCTTCCCTGCCCTCCTATTTCTTGGCTTATTAATCAACATCTTTATTTTGGAGACATGCAATCATTTACTAATTAATATGTCCAAATATGGACTTGTAATATGCCACCTGAAGCCCTCAACCCATAGTCAGCATTATCTTAGTAAATGGTACAACTTATTTTATTTATCAAGTGGGTATGAATTTAGTATCTTCTATGTAAAAGCCACTGTGTTGGACACTAGATGGTAACAGTAAGCAAAACATAAATCTTGTCTTTATCATGTTTACATTTACATTCCCAAATGCCCAAAACTCAGTTCATACAAGTAGGAGTCTTTTGAGCTATCGCTTTCCTGTTAACCCTATAGCTGTAACCTCCAACATGCATAGAAAATTATTCTACTCTCTTATTCTCCGCTTCTAGCATAGTCATTTTACAGCTCACTTCAAACTTTTTAATGGTTCTAATTTCACTTACCCCAACTTTTCTACTTTTTAATGGTTCTAATTTCACCTACCCCAAACTTTTCTACTTTTCTACTATGGGTCTACTATAGTACCATAGGCTTTCTGGTACTATAAAATTTTTCCCTACAAAAGGGGAAAAAGAGAAGAAGAAAGCAAGAAAGTATGCAGTAGAAGGCCTTATTATTTTTTCTTCTTTTCTTTTCTTTCTGTGGTAACCTAAATAATTTTCTAGAGTTGTGTGTTTTTCTCATTTTTTCTTTACATCATAATATGTACCTTTGCATATTTCTGCTACTTGATATCAAATGATTTTTAACCCATGTTAGACATTATAGTTAAGATATGGACTAGACATCCATAACAAGTATACTCCAAAACATTGAGCTCAATAGGACAGACATTTTTCCCACATAGAAAAGAACAGAGATGAGTCTTGCAAGGTTGTTGAGGCAGGCCTGTTATCCTTGACATGAGGCATTCATCCCTGGATTTATGGCAGTTCTTACATTGTTGTCTTACCAGTAGGAATGGAGAAATAGAAAGTGGGGAGAAATAAACTTATATATTTTAAAATGAGGTCACCTGTAAGTCACACATTCCTTTGGCAAGAACAGAGTCACTTACCTATATCTAAGAAGATACCAGAAAATGTAGCTTTAATTATATAGATATCTTAAAAATAAGATGTGTCAGATGAATGGGTTGATGTCCCATCGTTAAAAGAAAGGAGAGGAAACAAACATTTGGAATGAATTATTAGAATGAATCTAGTCTGCCCCAACTAGATATGTAGTAATTTTTTTTTTGTAAAAATTGTAAATTATTTCACTTTTTTCTTCTTACTTTTCCTTTTGTGTTTTAAGCATAGTATATTAATTAGTCAATGTGCAAGGCTAGGAGAATTTTTCAGAAAGGGCCTCCTTGATCTGAAGTTTTAATCTAGAGAATCATAATTTTAAAAGGAAAGCAAGACATGCCTTAAATTCTAAAAATAGTAGTTTATTTGTAGAACTCAAGAGCTACATAAAATATTGCTATAAAATAGGCACAAATTATATTATTCAATAAGAAAATAATGACAAATATTTTCCATATTTAATGTAATTTCTCATTTTATTCATATTCCTTTAAATTTAGTCATGTTGATTTCCAAGTAAAAAATGACAATGGGAAGCCAAGTTATGTATTCTCAATACACCATCTGTACTTAAATAATAATTCATGAATCAAAAGTACATAAATAAAAAGTCTCCACTATTATTAACCCAACAACAACAACAAAAAAAATTTGAAGCTCATCCCATAAACTTTAAGAGTTTTATTTTTTTTTTTTTTTGTACAGACAGAGTCTCACTTTATGGCCCTTGGTAGAGTGCCATGATGTCACAGGACTCACAGCAACCTCCAGCTCTTGGGTTTATGCGATTCTTCTGTCTCAGCCTCCCGAGCAGCTGGGACTACAGGCACCCACCAAAACGCCCAGCTATTTTTTTGTTGCAGTTTGGCCGGGGCTAGGTTTGAACCCACCACCCTTGGTAAATGGGGCTGGCGCCCTACTCACTGAGCCACAGGCGCTGTAAATGAAGAAACAAAATTTCAACAAAAAGAGAAGAAAGATTCTAACACACAATAATAAAAACTTTAATCCAGCTCCTGAGCAGTAGAACTGGGAAAGATATATAAAGAGTATCCTGGAAACTATCACTACATTTTCCAAAATTCTAAATGAAATGGAAAGATTGGTTAAATAAAACTCAGTTTAGCTGGGTACAAGATCTGGGGTTGAAAGTTATTTTGCTTGAGGAGATTAAACATTGATGACCCCCCTCTTCTGGCTTGAAAAGTTTCAGCAGAGAGTTCTGCAGTCATTCTAATGTTCTTCCCTTTGAAGGTAATAGATTTCTTTCTACTGGCAGCTTTGAGAATTTTCTCCTTCATATTAACTTTAATGACGTTAATTATGATATGCCTGGGGGATGTCTTTTTGGGGTTGAGTCGTGCTGGGGTTCTGAAGCTATCTGCTATCTGAATTTCAGGTTCTCTAGGCATGTCTGGAAAATTTTCTTTCATAATTTCATGCAGAAGGGCCTCTGCGCCCAGTGAGGCCACTTCATCTGTTTCAGGAATTCCTATGAGACGGATATTTGCCTTCTTCGAGTTATCCCAGAGCTCTCTGAGTGAGTGATCCATTTTTGCTCTCCATTTCTCTTCCTCTTTGAGAGTTTGGGAGCGTTCAAAGGCTTTATCTTCAATGTTGGAGATCCTTTCTTCTGCTTGGTCCATTCTGTTGCTAAGGGATTCCACTGTATTTTACATATCTTTGAGGGCTGCAAATTCTTGTTTCAGTGTGTCTAAGTCTTTCGTGGTTTTGTCTTTAAATTCGTTAAATTCTTGAGACAGCTTTTGAATTTCTTCACGAATTCCTAATTCCATTTTGTTAATCTTGTTTGCCATCCAAATTCTGAATTCGATTTCTGACATCTCAGCCAATTGTTTGTGAATGGGATCTTCAATTACATCTGCCGTATCTTTCCTTGGGGGTGTTGATCTATTCTGGTTATTCATGTTACCAGAATTTTTCCGCTGATTCCACCCCATGATTGTTTTACTCCCTTTGATTTTCCTCTGGTGTTTTGTCGAGGACCTGTACAGTGCTGTGGCCTGAGAAACTGGGGCCCTGTTTGGTGTAGAGGGGCTAAGTGGTTCTGACTTGTTTTCAGCTGGTTTCTATGTGACCCTAGTGAAACAGTTACTCTGGGTTGAAGTCTCAGCTGTGGAGAAATACCAGCAATTAAGTCACCCCACCCACCACAGGCAGCAAATGGAAAAGGAAAATCAAACCTTCCTACAACCACACACCCAGGGCACCACCTGGATAGTCCCCAGGTGAGTGACTCAGTTCAAAAGATCCAAGTCAATTGTCTCAGTCAGCAGCTGCCTCGGGTGGGAGAGTTCAAGAGGTCCCTGGGAACTGGGTCACAGGGGTCTCGTGACTGCTCTAAAATGGCTGACTTTCATTTACAATGGAGAAATTAAATACTTTAATGACATACATATGCTAAAGAAATTTGCCATAACTAAACCAGCTCTTCAGGATATTCTCAGACCTATCCTCCATGATAACCAACCCAATCCTCTACTACAAAAGTAAACTCACTCAGAAACTTCTGATCAAACTCTAACTTCCACATTGGCAAAAGGATTAAAAATGCCCACTGGACTTTCAAAAAACTCAACACCCCAAATTTCACCAAACTTATCAATGCTCTCCTTTAACGTGAATGGCTTAAACTGCCCTCTAAAGAGACATAGGTTAGCTGACTAGATACAAAAACTCAGGCCAGACGTTTGTTGCATACAAGAGTCACATCTTAACTTAAAAGACAAATACAGACTCAGGGTGAAAGGATGGTCATCCATATTTCAGGCAAATGGTAACCAGAAAAAAGCAGGAGTTGCAATTTTATTTGTGGACACAATAGGCTTTAAACCAACAAAAGTAAGGAAGGACAAAAATGGTCACTTCATATTTGTTAAGGGTAAGACTCAATATGATGAGATTTCAATTATTAATATCTATGCACCCAACAAGAATGCACCTCAATTTATAAGAGAAACTCTAACAGACATGACCAACTTGATTTCCTCCAACTCTATAATAGTCAGAGATTTTAACACTCCTTTGGCAGTGCTGGATTGATCCTCCAACAAAAAGCTGAGTAAAGAAATTCTAGATTGAAATCTAACCATCCAGCATTTAGATTTAACTGACATCTACAGAACATTTCATCCAACAAAACTGAATACACATACTTCTCATCAGCCCATGGAACTTACTCCAGAATCAATCACATCTTAGGTCACAAGTCTAACCTCAGCAAATTTAAAGGAATAGAAATTATTCCATGCATCTTCTTGGACCATCATGGAATAAAACTTGAGATGAGTAACAACAGGAATCTGCATACACATACAAAAACATGGAAGTTAAATAACCTTATGCTGAATGATAGCTGGGTCAGAGATGAGATCAAGAAAGAAATTGCCAAATTTCTGGAACAAAACGACAATGAAGACATGAACTATCAGAACCTCTGGGACACAGCAAAGGCAGTTCTAAGAGGGAAATTTATAGCACTGCAAGCCTTCCTCAGGAGAACGGAAAAAGAGGAAGTAAGCAACTTAATGGGACATCTCAAGAGACTGGAAATGGAAGAACAATCCAACCCCAAATCCAGTAAATGAAAAGAAATAACCAAAATCAGAGCAGAACTAAATGAAATTGAAAACAAAAGAATAATACAACAGATCAATAAATCAAAAAGCTGGTTTTTTGAAAAGGTCAACAAAATAGATAAACCTTTGGCCAACCTAATCAGGAAAAAAAGAGTAAAATCTCTAATCTCATCAATCAGAAATAACAACAGACTCCTCAGAAATCCAAAAAATCCTTAATGAATATTACAAGAAACTGTACTCTCAGAAATACGAAAATCTGAAGGAAATCGACTGTTACTTGGAAACACATCACCTTCCAAGACTTAATCAAAAACAAGTGGAAATGTTGAACAGGCCCATATCAAGTTCAGAAATATCATCAACCATACAAAATCTCCCCAAAAAGAAAAGCCCGGGACCAGATGGTTTCACGTCAGAATTCTACAAAACCTTTAAAGAGGAATTAGTACTTATACTACTCAACCTGTTCCAAAAGGTAGAAAAAGAAGGAAGACTACCCAACACATTCTATGAAGCAAACATCACCCTCATCCCCAAACCAGGAAAAGACGCAACAAGAAAAGAAAATTATAGACCAATATCACTAATGAATATAGATGCAAAAATATTCAACAAGATTCTAACAAACAGAATCCAGCAACATATCAAACAAATCATACATCATGACCAAGTCGGTTTTATCCCAGGGTCTCAAGGCTGGTTCAATATATGTAAAACTATAAATGTAATACAGCACATAAACAAATTAAAAAACAAAGACCATATGATTCTCTCAATCGATGCAGAAAAAGCTTTTGATAACATCCAACATCCATACATGATTAGAACACTTGAGAAAATTGGTATAGAAGGGACATTTCTTAAACTGATAGAGGCCATCTACAGCAAACCCACAGCCAATATCATATTGAATGGAGTTAAATTGGAATCATTTCCACTTAGATCTGGAACCAGACAAGGCTGCCCATTGTCTCCATTGCTCTTTAACATTGTAATGGAAGTTTTAGCCACCGCAATTAGGGAAGAAAAGGCGATCAAGGGTATCCACATAGGGTCAGAAGAGATCAAACTTTCACTCTTCGCAGATGATATGATTGTATATCTGGAAAATACTAGGGACTCTACTACAAAACTCTTAGAAGTGATTAAGGAATACAGCAGTGTCTCAAGTTACAAAATCAACATTCATAAATCGGTAGCCTTTATATATACCAACAATAGTCAAGTTGAAAAAACAATTAAGGACTCTATCCCATTCACAGTAGTGCCAAAGAAGATGAAATACTTGGGAGTTTATCTAACAAAGGACATGAAAGATCTGTATAAACAGAACTATGAAACTCTAAGAAAAGTGATAGCTGAGAATTTTAACAAATGGAAAAATATACCATGCTCATGGTTGGGAAGAATCAACATTGTTAAAATGTCCATACTACCCAAAGCAATATATAATTTCAACGCAATCCCCATTAAAGCTCCACTTTCATACTTTAAAGATCTTGAAAAAATAATTCTTCGTTTTATATGGAATCAGAAAAAACCTCGAATAGCCAAGACATTATTCAAAAATAAAAACAAAGCAGGAGGAATCACGCTACCAGACCTCAGACTATACTACAAATCGATAGTGATCAAAACAGCATGGTACTGGCACAAAAACAGAGAAGTAGATGTCTGGAACAGAATAGAGAACCAAGAGATGAATCTAGCTACTTACCGTTATTTAATCTTTGACAAGCCAATTAAAAACATTCAGTGGGGGAAAAGATTCCCTGTTTAACAAATGGTGCTGGGTGAAGTGGCTGGCAACCTGTAGAAGACTGAAACTGGACCCACAACTCTCACCATTAACCAAGATAGACTCTCACTGGATTAAAGATCTAAACCTAAGACATGAAACTATAAAAATACTAGAAGAGACTGTAGGGAAAACCCTTAAAGAAATTGGGTTGGGCGAGTTTTTTATGAGAAGGACCCCCCGGGCAATTGAAGCTGCTTCAAAAATACACTATTGGGACTTGATCAAACTAAAAAGCTTCTGCACAGCCAAGAACACAGTAAGTAAAGCAAGCAAACAGCCCTCAGAATGGGAGAAGATATTTGCAGGTTATGTCTCCGACAAAGGTTTAATAACCAGAATCCACAGAGAACTCAAATGCATTAGCAAGAAAAGAACAAGGGATCCCATTGCAGGCTGGGCAAGGGACTTGAAGAGAAACTTCTCTGAAGAAGACAGGCGCATGGCCTTCAGACATATGAAAAAATGCTCGTCATCTTTAATCATCAGAGAAATGCAAATCAAAACTACTTTGAGATATCATCTAACTCCAGTGAGACTAGCCTATATCACAAAATCCCAAGACCAGAGATGTTGGCATGGATGTGGAGAAAAGGGAACACTTTTGCACTGCTGGTGGGAATGCAAATTAATACATTCCTTTTGGAAAGAGATATGGAGAACACTTAGAGATCTAAAAATAGATCTGCCGTTCAATCCTGTAATCCCCCTACTGGGCATATACCCAGAAGACCAAAAATCACACCATAAAAAAGATATTTGTATCAGAATATTTATTGCAGCCCTATTCGTAATTGCTAAGTCATGGAAAAAGCCCAAGTTCCCATCGATCCACGAATGGATCAATAAATTGTGGTATATGTACACCATGGAATATTATGCAGCCTTAAAGAAAGATGGAGACTTTACCCCTTTCATGTTTACATGGATGGAGCTGGAACATACTCTTCTTAGTAAAGTGTCTCAAGAATGGAAGAAAAAGTACCCAATGTACTCACCCTTATTATGAAACTAATGTAGGACCTTCACATGAAAGCTATAACCTAAGAATAGGGAGAAAGGGGAAAGGGAGGGGAGGGAGGGGGAAGGAGGGGGATTAATGGGATTACACCTGTGGTGCATCTTACAAGGGTATATGTGAATCCTAGTAAATGTGGAATGTAAAGGTCTTAGCAAAATAACTAAGAAAATGCTACAAAAGCTATGTTAACTAATGTGATGAAAATGTGTCAAACGATCTATGAACCAAGTTTATGGTGCCCCACGATCATACTAATGTACACAGCTATGGTTTAATAAAAATAAAAAATAATAATAATAATAAAAAGATTGGTTAAATAAGTGTGGTAGTAGAGGAAAACCTCATGTAGCAATCTCATAAGTAAAATGGAAGATGTTGATAAACAGAAATTGTTTGATTTGGAATTGGAAGAGTAATCCCTTTCCTGAGAGTACCTTCTTATGAGAGCAAAACAATTCCCTTCTAAATAGAGTAAACCCAAGGAAGATATTTAGCAAAATCCTGGGAGAGAAGACATAACTCAGATTGTTCACAACTAGCTTGAGCTGAGATGTTTCCTTTTCCATTTATAACTTTATGTAGTAGACAGTGTAAATCTTTAAAATGTGATCAAGAACAGGTTTCATACAATTTTGAAAGTGCATTAGAAAAACCCATTCATAGACTAAAGCAAATAGATGATCGTAATCAAACTTTCCATTGAATATAATGAAACTATGTCCCAAAAGAAGCAAAAGTATAAAGCAACAATAAACTTTCTAAAGAAAATGAAAAGGATATCTAAAACTTGATGGAAATTGTGGCAGAGAAGAATATATAATTCAAGAACAGGAGATAACTTCCCACTGACAACTTCATGCTATAGAAGAACATAGTGAAATTGTGAATTTTATAAGGAAGAGATAGTTGAATGAACTTAAAATGGAAATTGCAAAATAGAAGAAACACGTTGAAGACAGTAATATGTAGAGCTAAAAAATAAATAAGAAATTAAAACTTAGACAAAAGATACCAGTGACATTTTATTTATTGATAAACTAAAAGTCTGGAATTAGTAACTGGAAATCAGAGGGGGAAAATGTGAAGGAATCAAATTTACAGAATGTTACATCCTGTGGGAGACAGGTGGGCGGTGCCTGTAGCTCAAAGGAGTAGGGTGCCAGGTCCATATGCCAGAGGTGGCGGGTCCAAACCCATCCCAGCCAAAAAGTGCAAAAAAAAAAGGGGAGAGAGACAAAACCTTTCATTGAATGAACCATTGAAATTCCCCACAGATAGAATAGGAAATGTACTCAGTGTAAATATTGGTGGAAATTATCTTGATGTCTAGAAAAATGACATAAGCAAACTAAAAGGACACGTAGAATTCCAGCAAGAGGATACAGCATGATTGACATTAACACATCACTTCATTCATTATTGACTATAAAAACTAAAGAAAGGTATACTTAGGTGTCCACATAAAAGAAGATAAGGCTAACAATCCGCCTGGTTTGAAATGGCCCACACCATTCAAAGCCTAAAAAGTTTAAGCAAAACATTATATAATATTAAGAATTTTCATATTTATAAGAGAGGCTGAAACCTTTATTTATAGCCCTGCCATTACTGTACAAAGTATATTTAATCACAATGTAGAAGACCAAAAACAAACAGAAAATACAATGATTTGTACTGCTAAAGATCATAGAACTATACTACAATGTCCATCTACACACAAAAAAAATGGATATGTGGCTCCAACATTTAATTTTATATCCAAGAATACTTTATTTTCCTTCATAAGATTCAAATGAATACATACAACAATTCGCAATCTTAAAGTTGTGGAAACAACTCAAGTGCCCACCAAAACATGCATGAATAAATAAAAACAGTATGTGGATACCATAGAGTACTACTCAGCAATGAAAAAAGAAAAAAGAGTGCACTTATATAGTGTCTTTGTGAAAACTTGGATGGAACCAGAAACCATTCTTCTAAGTGAAACATCACAAGAATAGAGAACCAATACATGTACTCAATACCAAATTGTAACTAATCAATCAACACTTAAGTGCATGTGTTGAAGTAGATCTCAATGAAAATAAGGCTGGGGGAAGGGGAACGACAGAGTAGGTAAATTCACACCTACCAGTTACAGTGCACAGTGAAGGGCACACTTATAACTTTGACTCAATCTGCACTAAAACAAAGCATGTAAACAAAACATGTGTACACTCTAATATTCCAAAATTAAAAATTAATACAAACTGCTTAACCCTTTAAATCTAAAACAAATCAACAAAGATAAGCATGGAGAATTTTGAAAAGTGGAATAAAGAATTGTTGTGGCTTTACTCTTTTCTCCCCTTAAATATGTTAGAGTGTTACACACATAGCTTTCATTTTATATCATGACTGCTTTGTAGCTTAACAATTAATTGAAGAAGCAGTTGATGGTGTTATAATATGGGAGATCTTCTACTCAAAGACCTGGCTAATTTTGCCAAGCTTATTATTAAACTTTAATTTTCAAATTTTTCATCTTGATAAGGTGATTTATTAAATACTAATTTAACAGGAATTTTTAATTGACTTGACAACAATGCTGTGACTGTGTCATGCAATATGGCATGAGCAATGTGTCTACAGCTTTACATGGAACCTGGTGTCTCCTCCATCCTTGGTTCCTAACAGATGTTCAACACTCCCATCTTAATATCATATGAGATATCATAATATCTGATAAGGGGCAACTGAGCTTTCAGCTGAGAATCTCTCAGGCTGTTTTTCTTATGCTATATTTGTGTTTTGCCTGTTTATTATTTATATTTTAAAACATTTTTCCTCAATTTTGCAGACTACTATATAATCTGAATCTCTCAAACCACATACTGCAGACGTGACTTTATCAGTAGTTGTCTTCATCACAAAACATGGACAGAAGTTGCTTTTTATCCTCTACTAAAACATATGAAAGGTGCTCCTCTGTTCATCTGTTAAATTAAAAGGACCAGAAAGGTTTCATATGACCCTGAAGTGGAAGCTAGGCACTGTGAATTATGCCAACATTTAACGAGTCCATAAAAGCCTAAAGTGAGACCTCGGCTTCAGCCACAACAGGTACGAAATCTATGTCCATGAGACAAATTGTACATCATATGGCTACTAGGACAGGAACTATGAATAAAATCCCATAATTGTTAAGAACTTACCTTAAGACAAATTAGAGCTGAATCATCAGATTAATGCGAGTTCATACGTCTTGTGGTTGTGATATGGCTTCAATGTGTCTTTCAAAGTACATGTAGTGAAAAATTCAAACAAATTTATACTAATTTGAAAAGTTGGGACCTTTAAGAGGTGGTTATATACCATGAAGGCTCTGCCCTCATTAAAGAATTAATGCCATTATTACAAGAGTAGCTTCATTATCAAGGAAGTGGGTTCCTTATAAAAAAGAGGAAGAGTTTCCCATTTGCCCTCTCTTTGCCCTGTTCCTATGAGATGAAGCAGCAGAAAGCCCTCACCTGGAGTCAGCACTTGATCTTGGACATTCTAATACCCAGAACTGTGAGCCAATAAATTTATTTCACTATTAATTACTCATTCTATGGCATTCCTTTATAGAAGCACAAACAAACTAAGACAACATTCAAGAAAAAAATAAATTGTTGCAACACATTTTGTCCAAGAAAATACTTGGAGTGCACAGAGCAAAAAACTGTGAAGAAGGGCACTGATGGCAGATATCCCATAGAAACATTCTGCTTCTGTTTTGAAAGTATGGGCCATCTTAGCTAGCCATAACTGTTTACTTCAAATCAAATACTGGAACCAACATTGGGAGTAGAAAATCTTTGCCAGTGAAACAAACACTTTTATTTGAAAACTAAATTTGGGCTGTTGGGAAGATCTAAATAAAACATTTGCCTAGGAATACATGTGTTATTCATACTATTGAAGATTAAATTTTGATTTGTTTTTACTTGTTTTTAAGAGATTAAAATAGACAGTGATGTCAAAAATCATTCCATAAATACGTCTGAGTTCAAGTGCCGGATCTACTCATCTGATATTTAATATCAGACAGAGAACTGAACTTCCAGTTTTCTCTTCTATGCAGGGAAATGCTTTTAATGACTACTTTACTTTTGTCACAATAAGCATATAGAGTTTACAGCTCTTGTGAACTATGCTACACTCTAAAATACTAATATTCATTTAATAATAGCTATATTTTTGAGCAATTTCTACCCAAGGCACTTGACTCATTCAGTACAATAATTACTATCACTACTAAACGTTTCTTAAAAACTACAAAATCAAATGCATGCCTGTATGACTAATGACGATAACCTCAGGAAAGCTCAGAGTTTGTTAACCAATTTTGACTGGTTCGTTGATCCAGGAACATATAATTAATTTTGCTAGCCCCAGTTGTGCCATATTTGGGTATCGAAAGCCATTAGCACCACCAAAATTCCCGATTAGTTGAAAATCTCAAAGAAAACATATGTTTTATTATTTGGTTCCTGTATTTATGTATGGAATTGAATGATGATTGTGTATAATGTGATAAAGACACACATCTCTTAGAGCAGTGGTTCTTAACCTTCCTAATGCTGCAACCCTTTAATATAGTTCCTCATGTTGTGATCACATCCAACCATAAAATTATTTTCATTGCTACTTCATAACTGTAATTTTGCTACTGTTATGAATCGTAATGTAAATATCTGATATGCAGGATGTATTTTCATTGGTCACAACTCACAGGTTGAGAATCACTACCTTAGAGAAATCATCTCTTCAAGGCCATTATTACAACTATTGGAGATATGCCATTGTAAAAGAAAGTTAACTTGAGATATATATGGCAAAAAAAAAAAAAAAAAGGTTTCCTTGCTCATTTGTTTTCTAAAATATTATTCATGCTATAAACTAATAGAGGCCATCTACAGCAAACCCACAGCCAATAGTATTGAATGGAGTTAAATTGAAATCATTTCCACTTAGATCAGGAACCAGGCAAGGTTGCCCATTGTCTCCATTGCTCTTTAACATTGTAATGGAAGTTTTAGCCATTGCAATTAGGGAAGAAAAGGCGATCAAGGGCATCCACATAGGGTCAGAAGAGATCAAACTTTCACTCTTCGCAGATGATATAATCATATATCTGGAAAACACTAGGGATTCTACTACAAAACTTTTAGAAGTGATCAAGGAATACAGCAATGTCTCAGGCTACAAAATCAACACTCATAAATCTGTAGCCTTTATATATACCAACAATAACCAAGCTGAAAAAACAGTCAAGGACTCTATTCCTTTCACAGTAGTGCCAAAGAAGATGAAATATTTGGGAGTATACTTAACAAAGGATGTGAAAGATCTCTACAAAGAGAACTATGAAACTTTAAGGAAAGAAATAGCTGAAGATGTTAACAGATGGAAAAACATACCATGCTCATGGCTGGGAAGAATCAACATTGTTAAAATGTCCATACTACCCAAAGCAATATATAATTTTCATGCAATTCCTATTAAAGCTCCACTGTCATATTTTAAATATCTTAAAAAAATAATACTTCGTTTTATATGGAATCAGAAAAAAACCTTGAATAGCCAAAACATTACTCAGCAATAAAAATAAGGCCGGAGAGATCACGCTACCAGACCTGAGACTGTACTATAAATCGATAGTGATCAAAACAGCAAGGTACTGGCCCCAAAACAGAGAAGTACATGTCTGGAACAGAATAGAGAACCAAGAGATCAATCCAGCTACTTACCGCTATTTGATCTTTGACAAGCCAATTAAAAACATTCAGTGGGGAAAAGATTCCCTATTTAACAAATGGTGCTGGGTAAACTGGCTGGCAACCTGTAGAAGATTGAATCTGGACCCACACCTTTCACTTAACTAAGATAGACTGTCACTGGATAAAAGATTTAAACTTAAGACAGGAAACTATAAAAATACTTGAAGAAAGTGTAGGGAAAACTCTTGAAGGAATCAGCCTGGGTGAATATTTTATGAGGAGGACTCCCCAGGCAATTGAAGCAGTATCAAAAATACAGTACTGGGACCTAATCAAACTAAAAAGCTTCTGCACAGCCAAGAACATTGTAAGTAAAACAAGCAGACAGCCCTCAGAATGGGAGAAAATATTTGCAGGTTATACCTCCAATAAAGGTCTAATAACCAGAATCCACAGAGAACTCAAACGTATTAGCAAGAAAAGAACACGTGACCCCATCTGAGGGTGGGCAAGGGACTTGAAGAGAAACTTCTCTAAAGAAGACCAACGCAAGATCCAGAAACACATGAAAAAAAGCTCATCATCCTTAATTGTCCGAGAAATGCAAATCAAAACTACTCTGAGATATCACCTAAACCCAGTAAGAGTAGCCCCACATAAAAAAATCCCAAAACCAGAGATGTTGGCGTGGATGTAGAGAAAAGGGCACACTTCTACACTGCTGGTGGGAATGCACACTAATACGTTCCTTCTGGAAGGATGTTTGGAGAATGCTTAGAGACTTAAAAATAGACCTGCCATTCGATCCTATAATTCCTTTACTAGGTTTATATCCAGAAGACCAAAAGTCACAATATAACAAAGATATCTGTACCAGAATGTTTATTGCAGCCCAATTCATAATTGCTAAGTCATGGAAGAAGCCCAAGTGTCCATCAACCCATGAATGTTGTAGCAAATTGTGGTACATGTAAACCATGGAATATTATGCAGCCTTAAAGAAATATGGAGACTTTACCTCTTTCATGTTTACATGGATGGAGCTCGAACATATTCTTCTTAGCAAAGTATCTCAGGAATGGAAGAAAAAGTATCCAATGTACTCAGCTCTACTATGAAGCTAAATTATAGCTTTCACATGAAGGCTATAACCCAACTATAGCACAAGACTATGGAGAAAGGGCCAAGGAAGGGGAAGGGGGGGGAGGTTTTGGTGGAGGGAGGGCAATGGGTGGGGCCACATCTACAGTGCATCTTATAATGTGTACAGGCAAAACTTACTAAATGCAGAATACAAATGCCTACATACAGTAACTAAGAAAATGCCATGAAGGCTACGTTGAACAGTTTGATGAGAATATTTCAGATTGTATATTTAACCAGCACATTGTACCCCTTGATTGCACTAATGTACACAGCTATGACTTAACAATAAAAATAAATAAATTAACAAAAAGTAAAAAAAATAAATAAAAATAAAATAAATAAAATACTATTCATGCTGCAGATTTTTCCATTTAGAAAGATTTAACATATAAACATTGTTTCCAAATAAGCCATATTGTTCTACTCAAAACTGATGATCCTAATGCTTTTCCTCCTCGTGGCAAGTATTTGATAATTTTAAAAGGATGGTCTTATTATATTAATCACATAAACCTAGTGACAAAGCTGCTTTGTTTCAGAATATTTTAAGTTGTTTTAATTGATAGATACAAAGTTGATTTCAAATAATAAAGGAGTGAACCACATTAGTGACAAGGAATCTTAACAGAACTTGAAGAAAAGATTATAAAATATTAAAAATTTACAAAAGTGTAATTGTTTAATATGATATAATAAGGCCTGACATAATTGCACTGTGCTTTTGCCGAGTTACTTCTTCAGGCTATATTCATAAACATTTTACAGATGTTATGACACATGTTCAATTTAATAATGTTAACAAAGTTTGCTAAACATGACAATAAGTAAAAGTGAATACTTTATGCACATTAATAGCAGCCATCCTGAACTCTAAAAATTTAATGTATTAAAATATTCTTTGGAACCAATACCTGTATCTATTTGTTTTTTTCAGATATTGCTCTATAGGAAGGGACAGAAAGGGAGACAGGAAGGGAGACAGGAAGGCTAGAATTTATATTCCAGAATACTGGAGATGAGATAGCAGTAGAGAGAGAGGACTCCAGAGATCCGGAAAGGAACTCTTGCAGTTCAGAGAATTGATTGACACATCCACATCTGTTTGAGAAAACTGTTCAAGGCAATGCATAGATGCACAGGAAAAGATATGAGAGCACATGGTTACCACAGAGGGTCAAGAGTAGTGCAGGTTGTTACAGTGAATGAAAGTAATCATGCTTAAGAAATAGTACACAGAAGAATTGTGCTTCAAAGGAACAGAGTAGCCGGCCCTATGTCAGAGTTTCCTTAACTCATCACCTTGGATATTCTAGGTCATCAATGTCTTGTGGGTCCCATACTGTGTATTTCAGGATGTTTAGCAGCATCCCTGGCATCAAGGCTTAGGTGTCAGTCACATTCCTCCTTAAGTTTTGAAAACCAAAAATGCCTCCAGATATTTCCAAGTGTCCTTAAAGTATCCAATGTACTCAATTCTATTATGAAACTAATATAGATATACTCACATATTTGTACAAATGATAAAACACAAAGATAGTCCAGAATAATAAGAGGGGAGAGAACGCGGAGGAGAGTGGAGGGGAGAAGGCAAGGGACGGAGAGTATTTGGCAGGGTCTTACCTAATGTACTCAATGTAAGGATACATTTCAAAACAACTAAGAGTATATTATAACTGTCTTACCACAAAAATAAGTGAGGTGATGGTTATGTTAGTTTGCTTTAAACATACCACATTGTATATCAAATCATCACATTATACCTTATAGATGTATACAGTTACGATTTAATAAAAATTAATTTAAATAAAAGAAGCAAAGCTTGCCCTTATTAAAAACCACTACCATAGGCAGAACACTGTTATTTCTCTACCTAAGAGATCATTAAAACAAGAATTAATAAGATCAAACTGATCCAATTAACTTAATTATAATCTAGAACAACTTTACATTTATTTACAGGGATGCAAAAATCCTCATCCCACAAAAAAGAAAAAAGAATCACAATATTTGTCATTTAATTGAAATGTTTTTTAAAATGCCAAGTGTATGTACAATTTAAATAATGAAGAGATTTATTAATAGGCAAAAAATACCCATAACTGAAATAGAGGTTAGAAATAGCACACAAGAACATCAAAACCGTTATTATATATACTTTATATATTCATAGATACAGTGAGTATGAAAATCCAAAGACATAAATTGAATTTCTAAGCATAAAACTATAACATCTGAGACAGAAAATGCATTATATGGGATTAATTACTGATTAAACATTGCATAAGACGTATTTGTTACACTGAAATTCTAAGAATATGAAGTAGTTAAATAAGGCACTAAGAGAAAAGAGGAAAGAAATGAACAGATCATTAGTAAGTGGTAGAAAATTGTCAAGCAGCCTAATATTATATATATAATAATATATATGAAATATTAGATATTATATAAAGTATTATCTAATATTTATCTAATATTTCATATGTATATATTATGTATATTATTATTAGTAGTATTGACAACGTTGATTCTTCCCAGCCAAGAGCATGGTATATTCTTCCATTTGTTAGTGTCTTCTGCTATTTCTTTTCTTAGGGTTTCATAATTCTCCTTTAAAAGGTCTTTCACTGTGTTTGTTAGATATATTCCTAAGTATTTCATTTTCTTTTAAGCTACTGTGAAGGGAACTGTGTCCTTGATTTGCTTCTCAACTTAGATGATATTGGTGTATACAAAGACCTACTGATTTGTGGACTTTGATTTTATACCCTGAGACATTACTGTATTTCCTGATGACATCCAGGAGTTTTGTGATTGAGTCTCTGGAGGATTCTAAGAATAAGATCATATCACCAGCAAAGAGGAAGAGTTTGACCTCCTCTTCCCCCATTTGGATGCCCTTTATATCCTTCTCTTGCTTAATTGCATTGGCTAGACCTTTCATAACTATGTTGATTAATAGTGGCCATAGTGGACATCTTTGGTTCAAGTTCTGAGTGGAAAAGCTTTCAGTTTTACAACATTCAGTATGATGTTAGTTGTAGGTGTGTTACAGATGGCTTCAATCAGCTTAAGAAACATGCCATCTAAGCCTATTTTCTTAAGTGTTCTTATTAAAAAGGATGCTGGATTTTGTCAAATGCTTTTTCTTCATCTACTGAAAGGATCATATAGTCTTTGTTTTTGCTTCTGTTGATTTGGTGTATTACATTTAAGGATTTGCATATTTAAAACAACCTTGCATTCTTTGGATAAAGCCTACTTGATCATGGTGTATAATATATTTAATGAGTAGCTGCAATCTATTAACTAAGAATTTGTTAAGTATTTTACATCAATATTCATTAGTGAAATTGGTCTGAGGTTTTCCTTTTTAGTTATGTCATTTCCTGGTTTTGGAATCAAGCTGATGTTTGCTTCATAGAACAATTTGGGGAAGGTTCCTTCCTTCTCACTTTTTGGAATAGGTTCTGCAGTATAGATACAAGCTCATCTTTGAAGGTGTGATAGAATTCTGATGGGAAGCCATCTGGTCCTGAGCTTTATTTGTTGGAAGCTTTTTTATTGTTTTTTTAAACTCATTGGTTGGTATTGGTCTGCTCAAGAGATCTATTTCTTCCTGGTTAAGTCTAGGAAAATGGTGTGATTCCAGGTATTGGTCCATTTCCACCACATTGTCCAATATCCAGGCATAGAGTGTTTAGAAGTAGTCAGAGATAATCTCTTGTATCTCTGTGGTATCAATTATTTCCTCCTTTTTGTTTCTGTCTGAAGTTATTAAAGATTGTACTTTTTAACTTCTAGTTAATCTGGCCAATGATTTACCAATTATATTTATCTTTTTGAAGAACCAAATTTTTATTTCATTAATTTCCAGAATGATTCTTTTGTTTTAAATTTCATTTTTTACTATTTGATTTTGGTTATTTCTTTTCTTCTGCTAGGTTTGGGATTAAAGTGCTCTTCTTTTTCCATTTCCTTAAGATGATTAATTAGATTTTTGATGTGCTCTATTTCTGTTTTTCACATTAGGCATGTAATATAATAAATTTTCCTTTTAGGATTGCATTTGTGGTATCCCACAGGTTTTATAGCTTGTTGTTATGCTCAAGGAAGTCAATGATTTCCTTTTTTATCTCTTCCTTGACCCAACTGTCATTCAGTATAATTTGGTTTAATTTCCAAACCTTTTTATGAGGATGACAATTTTATTGTAGTTGAGTTCCACTTTTTATTGTGTTGTGGTCTGAGAAGACACAAGGTAAAATTTCCGTTCTTTTGATTTTGTCGAGGTTTGATTTGTGTTCTAAGATGTGATCTCTTTTGGAGAATGTGTCATGGGCCAATAAGAGGAACATATATTCTTTTTTTCCCTGTTTCTTTCTCTCTCTCTCTCTCTCTCTCTCTCTCTCTCTCTCTTTCATAAGTGAAAGTGTGAATGCAGTTGTGGTCAAGTTTCCCACATTTGGGGAAATCACAGGGGTCAGCCCATCTGGAGTGCAATGGATAAGCTTTGCTGTGGGAAAATCACCTTTACGATTATGGTATCTCCCCTGCTAGGTAAGGATGAGAAGATATATTCTTCAGCTTTGGGATGGAGTGTTCTATATATGTCTATCAAGCACAGTTGTCCTAGGGTCACATTTAAGTCCCTTGTATCTTTCTTAATTTCTGTTTAGAGGCTCTCTCCCAGTCTGTAAGAAGAATGTTAAAGTCCCCTGCTATTATGGTGTTAAGGGATATCACATTGCTCAGACTATTAATGTCTGTTTCAAGAATCTGGGAGCATTTAAGTTGGGTGCATATATATTTAGAATTGAAACGTCTTCTTGTTGTATTGTTCCCCTGAGCAATATGAAGTATCCATTTTTGTCCTTTTTGACTTTAGTTGTTTTAAAAACACTGTATCTGAAAAAATATTGAAATGCCTCTTTTCTTCTGATTTCCATTTGCCTGAAAAATTGTCTTCCCTCCTTTAACCCTGAGTTTTACTTTGTCCTTTGAGGCAAGGTATGTTTCCTGCAGACAGTAAATGGATGGCTTGTGCTTTTTTATCCAATCAGCCAACCTATGTCTCTTCAATGGGAAATTCAAGCCATTAACATTTACTGAGATAATAAAGTGTGGTGGAGCTCTATTCATCTTAATTTGTGAAAGTCCATTGCTTAGTTTTATCTTTTGCATCATAAAGGTTTTTTCCTTTAGTTTCTGGATGTTTACTTTTTTGGTGGTCCATTGGGATGGTCAGCGTGCACAATAGGTCTAAGTATTTCCTGTAGAGCTGGTCTTGTTGTTTCAATCTTCCTCAATGTTTGCATATCAGTAAATGATTTTATTTCTCTGTCAATTTTAAAGCTTAACAGGATATAGAAAAATTCTGGGCTGAAAATTGTTTTGTTTAAGCTGATTAAAGGTAGATGACCATTGTCTTCAGGTTTGAAAGGTTTCATTTGAAAAGTATGCAGTCATCCTGATGGATTTGCCCATGTAGGTCAATGGCACTTACTCCTGGTAACTTGCAGAATCTTCTCTTTGACTTGACTTTGGACAAGTTCATGGCAATGTGTATTGATTGGAGAAACTCGATTTGATTTGAGACAACCTGAGGTCTAATAACCCTCTGAAAGAAGTGTGTCAGAATCTTTGGTGATATTTGGGAAATTTTCATTTATTATATCCTCTAGTGGAGCTTCCATTCCTTGTTATTCTTCCCCTTCTGGGATACCTATAACTTGTACATTTGAATATTTCACAAAGTTCCATAATTCTGTCAGTGAACATTCTGCTTTCTCTTTTTTTTTATGTCTCTTAAACTGCCTGAGTTAGCTCAAGAGGCTTATCCTCTACCTCCGATATTCTTTCTTCTGCACTGTCTAATCTGTTATTGATACTTTCTACTGTATCTTTAAGTTCCCTAATTGATTGCTTCAATTCCTTAAGTTCCACTATACCCTTTCTATATTCTTCATATTGTTCATCTCTTATTTATTTCTGTTTTTGGATTTCCTTTTGGTTATTTTCCTTTCTCAGCAATTTCCTTCACTGTTTTTACCACCCATATTTTAAATTCCCTTTCTGTCATTTTTAACATTTCTTTATAAGTAGAACTCTCTCCAGTAGCTACATCATGATCCCTGGAGGAGGTTGCTCTGGTCTGGTTTTTCATGTTGCCAGGATTTATCTGCTGTTTCTTCTTCATGAGTGTTTCTTTTTCCTTTCTTTCCTTTTTTTTTTTTTCTTGGCAGTTTTTGTCTGGGGCTGGGTTTGAACCCACCAACTTCAGTATATGGTGCCGATACCCTACTCTTTGAGCTACAGGTGCCACCTATGAGTGTTTTCTTTTTGACTGTTTCCTTGCCCTACTTTTTCCTTTCATTTCCTCTTGCTCTTTAAGTTACCATGCGTCTGACATAAGATGCCCTTTTGGTAAAGTACTAAAAGGATGAGAATAGTGAAGAGCAAGAAAGGATCAAAGATAATAAAAGAGAAAAGATAAAGTAAAGGGGGCGAGTAAAAGGGGAGACTGACAAAAACAAGAGAAGATCAGAAAGAGAGACAGGAGTAAGTGGTGTACAGTAGGTACTTTGACCCATACCCACAAATCCCAACCTCTGGAGAGGCTGTATTGAGTGAGTCCCTTGATGTCTGCAGCTGTTTGCCAGCCTGAACAGCCACAGGATCCCACCTCCACCAAATGGAGAAGAAGAACAAAAATACTATAAATCAAATCAAAAGAAACAAAAAACCTAAGGGATAAAATTGGGGTGGGTGGTGGGGAAGAAACAAATAACAGGGGCAGAAAAAGTAGCAAAAATGAAGCCCTTATTATTAAAAAAGGCAACAATTAAAAATTTTATTTATATTAGATAAATGAAGAAAAAAATAAAAAGAAAAAATCTAAATGGGAAAAGTTGAACAAAACTGAATATTTCCTGGACAGGTGATCATCTGCAGTATGAGATGCTTATCACAATGCTGATATAGCTGTATACGATAGAGAGTGGAAGCCTCTGTAAGTTTGAGCCTTTGCCCTCAAACCCCACAGGATTGGGTGCCTGAATTTCTCCTCAGCCTGCTTAATAGATACACCTGGACCTTTCCAAACTGTGTCCCTTGGCTTATTTAGGAAAGCCACTGCTTAGCCAAGGGACACAGATCTCTCAGATCAGTGACTGTGAAAGACACTCAGATCTCTCCAGAAGCGGCTGCCTGCTTATCAGGTGCACCATAAGCAGCCTCACCTTGGGACCCTGAGGACTAATCCTGCAAGGCAGCTTTCCCACAATGGCTGTGCCCATCCTGCAGCTGAACAACTAAAGCTCTATTCCACACCTGTAGCTCAGTCCTGCCCTCTGGGCACTGTTTAAAGTCATTTGCTCACTCACCCAAAGTCCCCCAAGGTAACTCACCAACTGCCCAAGTCCAAAAAAAAAAAAAAATCTTGCAGGAAATGCCTTTCTTTCATTGTCATTGCTGTGGCTGACTGATGCTACTGCATCCAACACAGCCAGCCAGCCTTTGATCACAAAGGGTTGCTGCTTCTTCAGTGCTTTCAACTTTCTCTTGGAGTCCTGAAGTCTCCCTCCACGTGCCTCTGAAGAGATGTTTCTGAGTTGATCCCACAAGCCAGAAGCGCCTGGAGTCTTCTCTTCCCAGTATCACTGAGCCCTGTTGCCAAGAAGCTGTATCTCGTCTGACATCTTTCTCTGCTCCCCCCTTTTTGAATGTATTACAACTATATGAATTTCACTCTCCTAATGAAATTATATATGAAGAAATAATGTTTTTTAATTGCGCCAAAAGACCTTACTGAATTATACCATCTTTTATCATCTATTTTTGTTTTCTACTTAGGCTCTAGGCAGTTTTCAATCACATCTATGGCAGTACGAATTGCATTTCTTTTCTATATTCTGTAAAATATTTCATGGCATTCTCAAATAGAACTTTCTTTCTTTGTTTAGTAGAATCTAAGTAATTACAATACATAGGGGAGTTTGCTCTCACCTTCATTTAATCTTTCTGAAGGTGTTTTTATCTTAGCAAAAAACAATTGCTTTTAATTTTCTTATAGATTAAAATATCTTAACAGAAATTCACATTTGTTAAATATGTTTTACATTGCCAGCTTTATGTTCATTGCACTTATCATTACACTAATTGACTAAGTAAGAAAAAGTAAATTATTGATCCTTTCTCTTTGCAATGCAGAAGGAAGGAGGCTTGCATATCCATCTGATCTTCAGGTATTCCTCTTTCCAAACTTAGCCTTGTAAGAAATCATCCAAGTCAGTGTTCCATGTAGAAAGTAAAACAGTGATTATTAAAAACACTTCAAAAGTTAGAAGTCTTATACCCCCTTAAGGGATTGCTTGTTATCTTGAACTTGTAAGTGACAAATTTGTTTGCTAAATACAAGAACAAATCTCATTGAAACATAAAAATAAACAAAAACAAACCTCAACAGATATAAAACCATATGACCAACTTACAATGAAGACTTTAACATAAAGAACATATTTAAGTATAAACCTGTCCATCCTAACAATTAATAAAATTATAATGATAGCTAGGTAATCTCCCACCAATTAAATTAACTATTAATAATAATAATACTGGTAAGAATGATGGCAAGAATGTGATTCTTACTGTACAGAAAATACCTCTCTTCATTTCGTTAAGACATTTGTTCAACATATATTTTATGCAATAAACCTTATAACACATGAGTGAATAAGAAGAAGATTACTTCTTTCTTTTTTTTTTTTTTTGTAGAGACAGAGTCTCACTTTATGGCCCTCGGTAGAGTGCCGTGGCCTCACATGGCTCACAGCAACCTCCAACTCCTGGGCTCAAGCGATTCTCTTGCCTCAGCCTCCCGAGCAGCTGGGACTACAGGCGCCCGCCACAACGCCCGGCTAGAAGATTACTTTTTTCATAGACAATGTGGTTTATTGGGGGAAATGTTTAAGCAAATAATGAAATAAAAAAATCACCAAATTTCTTACCATCTTAAAATACACCTGATGCCTATTTTATTCAAATAAATGTTATAATTTAAAAATGCATTCCTGAACAGGATTGCCTTTCAATCACATGTGGAATATGTAAATAATTCATAGATTAAGTATTCTCCCTTCTTCAAACGTCAGTTGTATTAATTGATTAATAGCTTTAGGTAATTGAGGTATCGCGATATCTCCAAAATAATTAAGGAATAATAAAAAAAGTGCAGAAAATGCCTATTGTCTTAAATAATGAAAAAAAAACTAACATTCTAGTTTGCTGTCATTTAGACACTATGATATTTCAAATAAACAATGAGGCATATAATGGGTACAGAAATGCTTGTACAGTTTTTAGGTACAGTAGGTCAGTACATGACTTTTTTTTTGTTTTCATCCCAGAAATGCAAGGCGCATTCAAAATATGCCTATCTATAAATGTAATTTAGCACATAAACAGAAGTAAAACCAAAGACAATATGGTTCTCTTATAGAAGCAGAAAAAGCATTTGGCAAAATTCAGCATCCTTTTTTGATAAGAACACTTAAGAAATTTAGCATAAATGGGACATTACTTAAACTTATGGAAGCCATATATGACAAACCCACAACCAATATCAAATTGAATGGAGAAAAACTGAAAGAACTAGAACTACTTAGAATCCCCAGATAAGGGTGTCCACTGTCACCACTACTGTCAACTTAGTACTGAAAGTCCTAGCCAGTGTAATCTAAGATAGAGGGATATCAAGGACATTCAAATCATGACAAAAGAGGTCAAATTTTTGCTCTTTGCTGATGATATGATCTTATACCTTGAAAACACCAAGGACTTACTCACAAGACTCCTGAATTAATTTAAAAAAGACAGAAATGTCTTAGGATATAAAATCATTGTACACAAATCAGTAGATTTCACATATGCCACAACAGTCAATCTGAGAACCATATCAAAGATACAAAGCCCATCACAGTGACATCAAATAAAATGAAATACCTTGGAATATATTTAACAAAGGGTTTGAAGGATCTCTACAGTGAGAACTACAAAACACTGAGAAAAGAAATTGAAGAGAATGTTAGCATATGGAAGAACACATCATGCTCATAGCTGAAAGAATCAACATCACTGAAATATCTGTACTACCCACGGCAATCTACAGATTCAATGCAATACCTATTAAAATACCAACATCATGTTTTGAATATGTTGCAAAAACTAGTTCCAACATAGTTCTGCATTTTATATGAAACCAAAACAAAACCTGAATAGCTAATGCAATTCTAAGAAATAAGATCAAATTTGGAGGCATCACTTTATCAAACTTCAAGATAGCCTACAAGACTGTAGTGATCAAAATGGCATGATATAGGCATAAAAATACAGACATAGATTTTTGGAATAGAACAGAGAATCTAGAGATGAAACCAGCCTCATATTGCAATTAGATCTTTGACAAAGCAAACAAAAGCATACATTGGGGGAAAGAATTCCTATTCAATAAATGGTACCAGAGAACATGGCCAAATGTAAAAGACTGACACTTGACTTTCACTTCTCACCACTTAGTAAAATTAATTTATAATAGATAAAATATTTATATCTATGACAAAAATCTATCAAGACTCTAGGTGGAAGTTTTGGAAAAACTCTGGATCTTCTCAGCCTAAAGGAAGGTTTTTTATACAAGTTCAGTGGGAAAAAAAGTTGTTTTTTTGAAAAAATAAACAAGAGTGATAGACCTCTTGCTAGATTCACCGAGATTTGGCAAAGAAACGACCCACATAAGCTCAATCAGAAACAAAGAAGGAGATATCACAATTGATAGCACATACATGATAAAATCATCTGTGAATATTATAATATTCTATATGCTCAAAAACTAGAAACTATAGAGGAAATTGACAAATACCTGGAAACACTCAACCTTCTAGAAAACAAATAATCCTATTATAATGAGAAATGGAACTGGAAAGATACTTTTTCAAGTTGTGTTGAGGAAAGAATGGAAGACATAGAAATGCCCAACTGATAAATGGAGGTATGCAACATCGTGGTCACCAAGAAAATGCACCTCAGACCTCTTAAGATGGGTATTAACAAAAGTCAGAAGATCACAAGGCTTGGTGAGAATGTGTGAAACAATGTACTCTTACACATTGTTGGGGAAGTACATTAGCACTGCCATTTAATAAAAGTATGGACATTGCTTAAGACATTAAAAATAGGATTTCTGTATAATCCAGCAATCCTACTTTTGTGGTTATCTATAGAGGACATAAAATTCCTAGCTCAAAAAATGATTGTCACTACTATGTTCTTTGACAGGCTATGGATGAATGAATAAAGAAAATGTGCGTGTATACACACAACAGAATGATATTCAGCCATATGAAGAAGAAAGCCCTCTTACTTGTGGCAGCACGGATGAACCTGAAGGGCATTATGCTATGAGAAATCATCCAGATACAGAAAGACAAACTCAGCACAATCTCACTTAGGGCAGAGGGAAGAGAAGACAGAGGTAGGGAAAACAAGGAGCTATTGGTCAAGGTTTACAAACTTGCAATGACAAAAAAAATAATTTTTTAAGACTTAATATACAGTATGGTGACTATAGTTAATAATAGTTGATTGTATACTTGAAATTTACTAAGAGAGTAGATCTTATATACATTTTAATCATGACTATAAAAGGTACCCATGTGATCAGATGAATATGATAATTAGCTTGATTGTGGTTCTCATTTCACAGTGTATAGGTATATCAAAACATCGTGTTGGGCATAGATATATGATACATATTATACATACAAACCTTTTATTTTTCATTTTGACCTCAATAAATCTGGGGGGAAATAAAACAAAATAAAAACTGCAAAAACTGCTAAAAAATGATTATAACCATAATGTGGGAGTCAGGGAGTAAATAAAAGTCATTTTTAATTTGTTCTGCCCATTTGGGCAAGATCGAATCATTTATTGAGAATATTTCTATATAAATACCCTTGTAATTTTTTAGAAATTTATTAGACCGTATTTTTTGCTATGTTTTAGAACATAACTTTATTGATTTAATGCATAAAATATGTCATTAATGAAAAAGAAGTCTTTTCTTATTTACCTCTTAGCCCATTTTTTGGCATAAGAGGAAGCATTCAGAGTTTTAGACTATCTTGCCACCTCCTCTAGTCCTAACCTCTTTCTTTGCCTCATATCCTTTTCTTCTCACTTTATGGCCCTCGGTAGAGTGCCGTGGCCTCACACAGCTCACAGCAACCTCCAACTCCTGGGCTTACAGCGATTCTCCTGCCTCAGCTTCCCAAGTAGCTGGGACTACAGGCGCCCGCCATTTTTTGGTTGCAGTTTGGCCGGGGCCGGGTTTGAACCCGTCACCCTCGGTATATGGGGCCGGCGCCCTACTCACTGAGCCACAGATGCCGCCCCGCCTCATATCCTTTTCTGAAAGGGCAAGTGCGTAGTGGAGAGGGTGAATGCCATGGTCCACATTTTATGATAATTCTTTGGACAATTATATTGTATTAATCTATCAATCATATTGTGAGTTGACAGTCAAGTTTCAGTTTTAAAATGGAATAATCCTGTTTTTCAAAACATATATTTATCTTCCTACTCTGTATTTTTCCCCGAACTAGGTGAATGAAATACTTTCTGTAAATTACTGTTTCTCTCCGAAACCTAGTATTCATGAGTTAGAGAGCTTCTTAAACCACTGATTTCTGACCCCCTCCTCGCCTGATGTGACCATGGTTAAGCCTGTCTGGGGTGGAGCCAGGGAATTTGAATGTTTAACAAGTTCTCAGGTGATGCTACACCTGTGACTTCAGGGACCACATTTTGACAATCACCCAAGTAGGTAAGAGAAAAAATACTTCAAGAGTTCATGGAAGTTATAATCTAGTTAGAGTTGCATTCATTTTCTATGGTTGTAACAAATACCTCAAATTTATTGGTTTAAAACCTGAAATGTTTATCATTTTACAGTTCTTGCAGGTCAGAAATCTGCAGTGTGTGGGCAGGATAGTGTTTTCTCTGGAGACTAGGGGTAGAAGCTGTTTCTTTACTTTCTCCAGTTTGTATTCAGCATAGTGGCTGCCTGCATTCATGGGTTCATGACCACATTTTCAGGCACAGTATATATATTTCCACATTTCTCCTGCCCCTCTTTCTTCATCCCCCTCACTTCTATCTCTCCTCCCCTCTGTCTTCCCATCTCTTTCTCTGACTCTGACCCTCCTGCCTTTCTTTTATATTAAGCCCCTGCAAAACATCCAAGACACTCATTTAAAATCTTTAACTTTTGCTAAATACTGTATCATATTCAGATATTCTTGATGTTGGCACATGGACATAGCATCTTTATAAACCACAGAAAACCTTATTTCTAGGCACAGAGCAAAATGGAAGCAAAACTGAAAATATTTCCCATCTAGTTCAACTGTGCAACTATGGTAAACTCCGTAGACCTCTTTGTACAACTAAACTCCGTAGACCTCTTTGTACAACTAAACTCCGTAGACCTCTTTGAACACTTACTTCATTGTAACAGAGTGATTGATTTAATAATTTCTAAAATATCTAATAGTTATTAAGGTTGTGATTCTGTAACTAGAAGCTACCTCTGATTTTTTAATGACAGGCATGGGTAAAATTGGTGCTGATTTAAAAAATACAGATGGTTCAAAATTCAGGATTTATTTTCTTTACAACAGACATATTTTCTTTCATGAGTATTTTGTCTGTACAATTTTGTTATGTTAACCTATTAAAAAAAAAAAAAGTACTTTGCTTTTCTTGTAGTCGAAGCCAATGGTAACAAGTATATATTGCACGACATCTAACATACGATCAGGCATATTCAGATCTCAAGAATCAAAAATAAAATATTTCAAATTAAGAACAATAAATTGCATTCTTTATACAGATTCTTCAGAGTCTTGTGTCAAAAAAGAGGGAAATGATTTATCTAATCATTCAATAGAGACAAATAGTATGTGAAAGGGCTTATTGGGACAGCAGAAAGAGCTGGTAGGATAAATTTGTCAGAGGTTGAATAAAGAATCGTTATCATCAAATTTCACCTTTTATGGTGAATCTCTAGTGAAAATTCAAGTGGGAAGAAAACAATGATCTGATTCAATGCTGGTAATACCATTCGCAAGCTGAGATGCAGTGACACTTTTCATGTAGTTAAATTTGTTTTACTAAATTTCTTATGGGGATACACATACAAAATGACACCCAAGATTGTTAGTTTAATAGTGTCAATTTGTTAATGCAGAATATATGATTATATTGTTTCTGCTTGAATAACACTCAGTGTGAGTTTTGCTGTAGCAACAAAATGGTGTTTTCAGTATATTTTTACATTTATTAAGCACCACTAGAGGGCAGAGTTATTTCTTGATTTTACTTAAATGGATTCCATAATTATGAGATTCACCAAAAAATGGCATCGTACTCAACATTTTTGTTAACTTTTTAAAAAGTTTGATGGTATTTTGAGATTTATTTTGTTATAAAGATTTTGTAAGATGCATTTTTTAAAATCTCAGTGTATATTCTACTTCACAAGTTACATTGCACATTAAAAAATCATTTATAGTTCATGGACAAAAGCTATTTTGAGTTTCAACTGTTCCCAATTTATTTAATTATATGTTAAAACATGTTTTATCCAAGAAGGACAACATAAGATACAGCTCCATAAATATGACTTATTGCATTGTTAAATTAAATTCTACAAGTAATTAAACATTTATTACTGGACATGTTGTTAGACCCAATGGATAGACATAGTAAGATATAATTTTAGTTGATATTTCCTTTTGGAAACTATATTCCCACTCCTTTACAGAACTTAATTAGGGAAACTTCTATGAGCTTCTGTACCTATTACCATCTCAGAAAGTAAAACATTATGTTAGCATTATCTTCATTCCCTATCTTCTTACTAGGCTTGTGAGCTCCTCAGGCACTGATCCAGGATTATGTCAACACTATATATCAGCATGCAGAATTAGGTTTCCCATAGAGCAGATACTCAATATAAATTTGTGGCTGTATTATAATAATGGTAGAGCAAATCAATAAAAAATTATTATTTACTACGATAATATCTATGTTGTGGTCTACTTTATTTTATTCAATTTTACATCAACATAGTATTGATTTTAAAATAATATATGGACAAAAGTGAACCAGCAACAACTTGATTCTCAAGTTCGATTCAGCAATTACTTCTTCGGGACCTAATATGTTCTTATATTATGCTTAGTGCTGGGCATAACAAGATGAATAGGATAGTCTAAGCCCTTAATGGACTAGTGAAAATAAAAGCACATAACATAGATAATTCTGATCTTCATAGTTAAATATCATGATCAACTTATTAGTCTTTAGGTTAACTAAAGAAAAAAATATCAAATGTTGGCAGGATATGGAGTAAAGTGAAAACTTGTGCACTGCCAGTGGAAAAGTAAATTAGAACAACCATTATAAGATATAATATGAAGGCTCTTCAAAAAATTAAAAATAAAGTATCAAATATCAAAAAGAAATTATATTAGTTCATATTAAGTACAGACTTCCCCAAAAGTAATTTGCTTCTTTAAAATAATTCTGTTTATGTTTGATTTTGTGCTAATTTATGCAAGTTTCAATGACGGTGCATTTGAAGTAGTAGTCCATAATGATTACACTAAACAGTAATGGCAATAAAAATGTTTGTACTAACCAAGTTGAGGAAAAGATAAAATAGTGGCTTAACAGAGAATCTTCTTGTTAAAGAAAAAGGTGAGGTAAACCAAGAATAACAAAATAAGGAGCTGAAAAGGTAAAATATTGTAAGAAGAGACAGACAGCTGGAAAGAGTAAGAGAGACCTTGATGTCATTGTTACAGCTGTCTGATTAATACAGTGATTTTCAACTATTGTGTCCTGGCACACTTGTGCTGTGAGAGGATCTTAGGTGTGCTGAGAAAAAAATTTAAATATCATTAATTCAATTATTTTCAAAAAAAGTTCAAAGCATAGTAAATATATTCTTTTTTCTTACTCTTTTTTTTTTTTTGATGAACATAATTTAAGTGTGCCGCAGAAGTTTAACTATAGATTCCAGTGTGCTGTAAGATAAGAAAGGTTAAAAACACTGGATTAATGGAAGAAGGGAAAAATCTTTCCCATTGTTATCCAGGACATTTCTCGGATTGAGAAATATTTTCCAGTGTGTCTTAAATTTCCCTGTTCTCATTTATGTCAGGACTTCCCATTTCTCTGACTTCCCATCTTACTACATTCTTTACCAACAGCAGGAGTTAAAACTGTTCCTTCAGGGACTTGCTCTACTAAAGTGTAAAAAAAAAAAGTTATATATATACTATGTATATTGTTGTATATATATACTTTTTATATAGTATATATATAACTAATATATACTAAATATATACTATACACTATATACTGAAAGTTTTATATATATATATACTATATAAAAAGTTATATATACACACACATAGTATATATATAAAAGTTTTTACATATATAACTTATATATATATATACTATGTATACACACACACACACACATATATATAGAACTCCATAGCTGACCACCTCCCAACATTGACAATGGACAACCCCCTTCTGTTGATTAATTCTCATAGAGGGGCATGCACCACATATGCCTATCAACTTCTTATGTCAACAACCTCTGTCTGTTGACCAGTTTGTTATAGTTCTTTGAGTGGTCAACTGGTCAACTTACAGAAATCCTACTGTATATATAAATCATATAATTAACCCATAATTAATAATCTATAATTAATTATAAATATGGAACAAATCTTGATGGGGCATTCAGATTCTTTACTTTTTTATCCATTATCACATTGTATACAGGAAGTGTCTATTTTCCTAAATGGAGCAGCTCTTCTTGTTGTTTGTGAATACACAATGATCACTCTTGTCCTTGAGTATACTTACTAACACAGGAAGGTAAATATTTAGAGCAATACATAAGGATTTAGCCTATGATTCCCTTACTGTAAAGAAAAGTAAATATTTGCAGTGTATTTGTCCCACACTGTTTGTCCCGGGACTCAACATAATGAAACAACAATAACTATTTAAAAAAAAAGTTATCTGCAGCCTTTACTATATTTAAATTTGTGAGTTAACACAGTCACAAAGACATTATGGTTTCCTACTATCTTGCTCAGCATGCAGTAAAATATAATGTCTAAATGTCTAAATGTAGCCAACCCTCCTGAAGGATGGATAAACTTAAAATTGGGGCTATGCGTAATTTGTAAATGGCTTAAAGAGGGATGAATTTTTTTTTTTTAAGTGGAAAAAATGATGAAGTGGTAAATTATAATGGTCCACATTATTCTATAAACATAGAAAGTCAGCATGGAAAATTTAACAGACTTTTCTTTTTTAAAACACAGTATATTGTACACTCTGCTAGTGTAGAGACACAGGTAAATTAATTTTAAATAATATGTTCGGAAGATATATCATGTTAGAAGAAGAAAAGACTAAGTTATTGTAACATAGCCTCTTTTTAGGCTTAAAAGCTTATTCCATTTTTGCTTTCTCTGTGTTTTATTCACAATACTGATTTAAAAGGATGAAAACACTCCTCATTTTTTTTAAATATAGAATAACAGTTTCCCAGAGACTAGCTCATTCATACATTGACACTATTCTCTTTGCTATGAACTGTGCTATTCTTAAAATGTTTCTAATTCTCAACTTGATTGTGTTGATACTAGTTCCTTTTGGTTAAAAAAAAAAATCTCCTATAGACAAAGATGTTGCTTGAAGGAATATGTTCTGTAGGGAGCTTTCCACCCCATTTAGTCTGGTTCAAGGAGCAAAATCAGAATCCTATCCTGCCAAATGCCTCCGAGCTGTCTGGAAGGAGAGGCTCTTCTGTGCATAAACTCATGTGTTCATCACTACTGTTGCCCCTGAATGTGTTAATATATACTATTCTGGCATATTGACTATTTAAATTAAAGACTTACAAAACAGCAGATGCAAAAAAGATCACTTTGACTCCTGTGCAGTTTCTTAAAAGCAGAGGATACAATTCCCAATGTGAAAGAGCATCTTCCTTACCAGAAAGATGCAAAATGTTTTACTTCAAAGGTAAGTCAAAACTGAGAGAATTCTATACAGATTGTGTTAAAATAGCTCTTATATTTTAAGCTGCCCACATAATCTAGTTACTTCCTCGTGAGTCACCATTATTTGTCCAATTCAGACTGCAAGTAACTAACTCTAACTGACCTGACTCTTCATTTCCTTGTAAGGGCCCCCATGACAAGTAAAATTCCTATTATTCTTTTATTTTGTTAAATTATGTTACATCAATTTAACACTCAGACCTAGCTGGGACTCCTAAGAGGATGGAGGTGGGATTTTCTACCTCTTACACTTTTATCACACTTTATTATATCTGCATGTAATTTATAATTATTTATATAGCTACCCTCCCCGCTAGACAGTAAATTTCTCAATGTAGGAAATATGCTTTAAATCTATGTGTCCCTTGATGTCCCATGATCATATCAATGTACACAGCTATGATTTAATAAAAAAAAGGAAAAAATATCTATGTGTCTCCAATATTTTGACACCAAATTCTACCTGACATATTTTGACGATTTAAATTTTTTTCACTAAGGTTTATATGTAATTATAACCCTATTGTGAACTGTATAAGAAAACATGGCTTAGTTAGGAACCAGCATTTTTATGAAAATTTACATTTCATTGAATAAATCTAATTGCTTCTTGTTTGACACTATTTCAAACCACTAGAGTATTGTAATGCAGGTTTTACATAGGGAATTATAAAATAAAGCAGATTTACACAATTAATTCTAATGAGATTTCAATTTTCAAAATATGTTCACACAAACATTCCTCTTTAGTTTGCCAGTGAAATGATGTGTGACATAAAATGTGCATGTTTGTGTACAAGCTTATGAGTGTGTGTGTTTGTCCTAGACAGAGTTATAGTGTATCTATACTAATAGATGCATATTTCCCTTATGAGAACATTCATTTACTAAAGAAAAATTTGTTTACTAGAAGAGAAAAAGTAAAGATATCATACCTACATATCTGTTGGAGAAATGAGTTAGGGGCCAGGAATAGGATGTTGAAACTGCCCAAGCCAGGAAAGACAGTGCATGAGAGCTAGCATAAAACACAAACGCAGCTAGTGGCCAGATACGGCTTCATAAGCACTACTCAACTCTAAAAGAGACTAGGACTCCTTGAAGAAATGGTTAATTCCAAGACAAATTCAGGGAATTACAAGATGAAGCTGAGTATCTTATTGTGCCAGAAAGTAGAGATGAGATCCCTTTATTTTTCAGAGATCAAGAATATTCTATTAAACAATGATAAATAAGAATCAAAAGGCATGGCCCCCCAGTTTAAAAGATATTATACTTACCACATCTGGAACAATCTCCACATCAAAGTAAATAAAAGGTAATGGATTGGAACATAGACTAAAGTTAAGAATACATGAGTCTACACTTGTGTAAAAAGTCAACGCATGTTTTATAGGAAATGATATATTGACAATCTCAAAATATCTCTCCATCAAATACAACACACACACACACGTGCACACACAAAAACACTTTGAAAAGAATGGAGAGGCCTAGCAAACCCCACTTTGAGCATCAAAGTAAATATTACCTGTACTGGGACAAGCTGAATTTGAAAACCAGCAGGAGTGTTTGAGATCAACAACGCACCACTCCTGTGGTAATCCTTACAAAGGTGCACAATCCAAATGTAATCAAATGGAAATCTTAGGCAAACCTCAAACTAAAGGAATTTTTGTAAACTACCTATAATATTCCAAAGCATTAAGGTCATGAAAATAAAGAGTGAGAAACTATTCCAGATAAATTAATGTAACATGTTTTTGAACTGGATCCTTTTTTTTTTTTTTTAGAATATTTTGGAAGGATAGGTATCAAAACTTGAATGGGGTTTGAGGACTAGGAGATGTGTGGTAATATTGTTCTAGTTCTCTGTTTCTGTGTATGAAATAACTCCAAGTCTAGTGAGCATCATAGATTCTGTGGGTTAGGAACTTGGCAAGGGCTCAGTGGAGATGGTCTGATTCTGCTCCATGTTATTGGGGGCTTCAGCTGAAAAGACTTGCTGGCTGAGAGCAGGAATCATCTGAGGGATTGTTAATCACATCTGGTGGGTTGATATTGGCTGTTAGCTTAGAACACACACATAACTGTAGACTGTGCATATTGATCCCTGGGCTTCCTCAGAGCATGGTGGCTGGGTCCCAAAAGTGAAGGTTGCAAGAAAATCAGATAGAAGTCCTATCACCATTTGTGACTTATCTTCAGATGTTATAGAGCCTAGTCAGATTAAAGAAAGGAGAATAAAAACATTTCTCTGTTCCCTTCTCCAGGCAAAAAACCCACACATTTGATGAAAAGAGTAATGAGACTTACTTTGTAAGAATAGTGTGTGAGATGGAAGAGATATTGACTTGCAGTCATGTGTAGGAGACAAAATCTGTATATTATATAATCATAATCAACTGATTTTGGTAGTGATGTAGTGGTATTGTAAGGCAGTGACCTCATATATAGGAATTACATACTAAATTGATCAAGGGTTATAAGGCATTATTTTGACAACTTACCCACAAATGGGTTAGAAAAATAAATTAATTGAAATGTCCTATTTCTACACATTCTTATAAGTTTTTATTCATTTCAAAACAAACCAAAAAAAAAAAAAGCAAAAACTACATATCTAAATATATAAGTAGAGATTTCTAGAAGGATCTGACTTACACCACTTTGTAAAACAGAGATTGAGAAAGCCAGCTGAGATTCTACTTAAGTATATATTAAGGTATTGACATAATGGCAGGGCTGGGAATACAAGAAGGTAGTTAAATGTGAACATTTAAGTTAGATATTCAAAGATAATCAACCATGGACATACTTTGTTACTTAACCTCTCTCATCAGTGTATTTGAAAATCCAAGAAGGACTTTAATCCTCCTCCTCACAATGAGTGGGGATAACTAGTAGGATCGGGTAGTTTTGGCAGATACCCTGTTAAGAAAAATGAAGAATTGTGTATCCAACATGCTAACAACACCACCTTCAAAATATACTATTTGAATGAATAAGTGATAGGTAAGAGAGTTATATCTAACTATATTTTTAGCAATTAGAATATTACATATAACAATATAAATGTAATAGAACATTATTTTTATTATGTGTAAGTAGGCCTTAATAATGGAAATATAAAGACAACTGATAATTTTATGCTTTAGTTTCCTAAGGTAGAGTTTGGTATCTTGAACATTATTGTATTAACATAATAATACTGGACAGTAAATCATAGTTTTTAAAAGTATAGGTTTTAAAGGCATATTTTGTCCCTACTACATATGAGTTTTATGACTATGACAAAATTACATAAATTCTTCAAGCAGGATTTTATTTTTCCATAAAATACATCTAATATAGTATTCTTGTAAGATAATAAATCTAAAGTATTTAGCAAAGTAAGTTAGTAAATATTTAATATATAGCAATTATTAATAATGATATTAGTGCTAGTGGTGGTGGTAACAATGGTGGTGGAAATAGTAAATAAAAGACTTCCAAAGTTTCATCTACTAAGAGGAATTTGCTGTTATTTTAAAGAATTGTGTGTGTATGTGAGGGGGGGGGGTTGTCAGACCAAGATAGAGGTCTAAAGACATCCCCTTTGCACCTACTGGGGGTGATACTGGGGAGAGAGTTTTCCAGCCTCCTCTGGCTAAAGTGCCCTGCCTGGAAGCATTGCTCTGGGGGAGCAGCAAGGTGGTGGAAGACTCCGGGTATCAATAAAGCATTAGGAGCAGTGAAGACCTAGCACAGAAGCCAAGTTCATGTGTGTCGGTACAGGCCAGCTGGTTCAGCGGCAGGTTTTAGACAGACAATACCAGTCCTGCAGTTTTTTTTTTTTTTTTCTTTTTTCTTTTTTAGATCTGTGTACTTGCCACAGCTGCCCTGGGAGAGCTTGGGTGAACAAGTGATCTTAACACCCAGTGGCTGGGATTGAGCCCCTGGTGCAGTGGAACTTTCATTGTTCAGCTGCTGGGAGTATGCTGCCATTTTGACAAGGTGCCTGGGAGGAACGGCCCACTGGATCTTAATGCAAGGCTAGTTCAGGTGTGCCTGCTGAGCTAGGCAGCCACCTTTCAGGAGACAAAAGCAAAACCTGCTTTTCTGGCATAGCCACTTTGTGGTCAAGGAGCACTGATTGGAAAGGGTGAGGTAGTCTCATAAGTAGCCTAAATACAGCTTCAGGCTCCTAACCCTGTGGGAAATGAGAACAAATAAATCAGGAAGATGGGAAGGGGTTTCGTGGACAACTAGATAGTGGCTTCCAGCCCACATCTTTTACAGCCATATCAGCATTGTGATTAGCATCTTCTAACCCCAGAACAACATCACCAGTTGTCCAGTGTGTGTGTGTGTGTGTGTGTGTGTGTGTGTGTGTGTGTGTGACAGAGAGAGAGAGAGAGAAAGACATTAACACTCCTCCTACAGAGCTGGACAGATCTTCTAAACAGAAAGTAAACAAAGTTAAGGGACTTAATCATGACCCTAGAAGAATTGGGCTTAATAGACATATACAGAACACACCTTCCAAAAATCTAAGAAATATACTTTCTTCTCCTCAGCTCATGGAACATTCTACAAATAGAATATATCTTAGGACATAAATGAGATGTCAACAAAACCAAGAGAATTGAAATTACAGCTTGTATCTTTTCAGATTACAAGGTAATAAAGGTGAAACTCAACTGCAACAAAAATTTTCATCCCCACCCTAAGGCATGCAAACTAAACAACCTTATGCTGAATGGCAGTTGGATTAGGGAAGAAATAAAGGAGGAAATCACCAACTTTCTTAAACAAAACTACAAAGCAGACACAAGCCACCAAAACCTATGGGATACTGCAAAAGCAGTCATGAAAGGGAAATTTATCACATTAGATGCCTATATCCAAAAAAACAGAAAGAAAAACAATCTAATTAATAATTGTAAAGAAATGAAAAAGGAAGAGCAATCCAATCCCAAACCCAGCAAGATGAAAAGAAATAACCAAAATTAAATAAAAGAATGAATGAAACTGAAAACAAAAGAATCATTCAGAAAATTAATGAAATAAAATTTGGTTCTTCAAAAAGATAAATAAAATAAACTATTGGCCAGATTGACCAGAAACAGAAAAGTAAAAGCTTTAATAACTTCAATGAGAAACAAAAAGGGGAAAGTAATTGATACCACAGAGGCACAAGACATTATCTTTGATAGTACAGAATACTCTATGCCTATAAATTTGAAAATGTGGAGAAAATGGACCATGACATGAATTATACTATCTCCCTAGACTTAACCAGGAAGAAACTAATCTCTTGAATATATCAATATATTGCACTGAGATTAAAGAAACAGCAAAAGATCTTCCAATAAAAAAAAGCCCTGGGCCAAATGACTTCACAGTACACTTCTATCAACCTTCAAAAATAAGCTTGTACCTCTACTGCAGAGACTATTCCAGAACATTGAGAAAGAAGGAACCCTCCCCAACATGTTCTATGAAGCAAACATCACCCTGATTCCACAACCAGGAAAGGACCCAACTAAAAAGGTGAAGTATGAATGAATTTTATTAATGAATATAGATGCAAAATACTCAGTAAAATCTTGGCTAAAGACTTTACTTTCTGTTTCTGGTCAATCTAGCCAACAGTTTATCTATTTTATTTATCTTTTTGAAGATCAAAATTTTATTTCATTAATTTTCTGAATGATTCTTTTGTTTTCAATTTCATACAGCTACCCATTTAAAAAAATCATATGCCATGATTAAGTAGGCTTCATCCAAGGGACGCAAAGCTCATTTAACATACACAAATCCATAAATGTTGCTCCTTGTATCAATAGAAGCAAAAACAAAGATCATATGATCTCTCAATAGATGCAAAGAAAGCATTTGATAAGATGCAGTAACTTTTCTGACAAGAACACTTAATTAAGAAAGTAGGCATAGGTGGCCCATATCTTAAGCTGATGGCAGTCATCTATGACACACCCACAGCCACTATTCACTGAATGTTGTAAAGGTGAAAGCTTTTCTACTTACAACTGGAACCAGACAAGGAATATCCTCTGTTGCTACTACAATTAATGATAGTTCTGGAAGTTCTAGCCAATGCAATCAGGCAATAGATGAATATAAACGGTGTCCAAAAGTGGGTAGAGGAGATCAATCTCTTATTCTTTGCCGATGATATGATCTTATACTTAGAAAACCCCAGATATTCAACCAAAAACCTCCTGGAAGTTATCAATAAATATAGTAACATCTAGAGGGGTAAAAATCATTGCCCACAAATCAGTAGCTTTTGTATATGCCAATATCATCCAAGCTGAAAAGCAAATTAAGGACACAATTCTCTTCACAGTAGCTTCAAAGAAAATTAAATACTTTGAAATATGCCTAACAAAAGTGATGAAGGATATTTACAAAGAGAATCATGAAACCCTAAGAAAAGAAATTGCAGAAAACACTATCAAATGGAAAAACATACCATGCTCTTGGCTGGGAAGAATGAATGTTGTTAAAATGTCTATTCTACCGGGCGGCGCCTGTGGCTCAAGGAGTGGAGCGCCGGTCCCATATGCTGGAGGTGGCGGGTTCAAACCTAGCCCTGGCCAAAAACCACAAAAAAAAAAAAAAAAATGTCTATTCTACCCAAAGCAATCTATAGATTCAATACAATCCCGATTAAAATACCAGCATCGTACTTTGAAGAACTGGAAAATGATATTTGCATGTTATGAATCTGATAAACTGTTGATAACTATAATCTACAGAGGGCTCAAGTTAATCAACAAAAAAGAGCAAATAATCCTATCTACCACTAGCAAAACATGGACAGAAGATTTTCGGAGGAAGACAGACCAATGTCTAACAAACATTTGGAAAAAAAAATGCTCTTCAACTCCATCAGAGAAATGTAAATCAAACCACCCTGTGATATCACCTGGGTGAAATAATGCCAGTAATAATATGTACAAAGTCTCAAAGCTCCAGATGCATGCATGGATGGGAAGAGAAGGGTACACTTTTACACTGTTGGAGGGGTCTGCAAACTGATACAACCTCTTTGTAAAGACATATGGATAATTCCCAAGGACCTCAAATTAGACCTTCCACTTCATCCTGCAATCCCATTATTAGTCATCTTCCCAGATGAAAATAAACCATTTTATCATAAGGATGGGATTGTTTATCATTTGGACTGGATTGTTTATCACAGCTAAATTTACAATCACCAAAATGTAGAAACAACCTAAATGTCCACCAACCCAGGAATGGATTAACAGGCTGTGGTGAGAGAACCAGACCGATGCCATCAGCCATTTTGTTCAAAACTGATGAGTCACCGTGAGTTGCTGGTTTTCCACTTTGAGTCATCGGCTTCCAATCAGAAACTGCCTTCTGTAGGGGGCCATATGGCAGGACCAGTGGCAGGCAATCCAGAAGCAGTCCCTTTGTTTAAATTGTATACACCCACTTTGCTATGCTACACTGTAAAATACCCCTGTTACAGAGCTCTGGTGTCCTGACTTGGATCCATTGTAGCGGAGTCCCTGGGAGCCCAAGCTCGAGCTTGCAAAAAATGGCTCTTTTGCTTTTGCATCAGAATTGACTCCCTGGTGGTCTTTGGGGACTTCGTGATCTGGGCATAACAGGGATATATGTATACCATGGAATACTAAGTAGTCCTTAAAAAGATGGAGACTTTATACCTTTTGTATTAACCTGAATGGGATTGAAATTCATTCTTCTTAGTAAAGTATCACAAGAATGGAGAAGAAAGTATCAAATGCATTTGATAGTATTATAATGCCAGTATATGATCTAATACAAGCTTACATAAGAGATAGACACAAATCAATTCAAGGTTGAGGATGGGGAATTAGGGAGAGTGGGAAAGGGGAGAAGGGAGGAGGATGGGTGTACTCCCACTTACTGGGCTCAATGGTAGGGTGTATGGCACACCTCACATGGTGGTTGGGTCACAATTATAAGTGGGACTCTACCTACAAATGTAAACATTTTAACTTGTTTCTTTGTACCCTCAAATTAACCTTAAATACAAAAAAGAAAGAAAAAAATAAATAAGGTTCAGAATACTCCTGAATGAGGAAAATTTAAGAATAGAGTTTCAGTTTCTACTTCCAGTGGAAAATAATCTATTGTTTTAGAAAAGTTTCAAAACACTCTTTATTTTGTAGAGTATACACTTAATTTAATTTTTAAATTTAATGTAAATATAGAAAAGACTGAAAAAAATAGTATTCAAGGTAGGAAGACAGAATTAAAGGATCACTTCTCAAAACTGTCTTCTTAGGTGTAATTTTTGTGTGGATTTAGATTCCTAAGTGAAATAAAAATTGAAAATTGATATTTATCCTCCAGATGATCACTGTTCAATGGAAATATAAAACCAATCAGTATATGTATATGTATGTATTAATCTGTGTGTGTGTATATATATTTAATCTAATAGCTACATTGTAAAAAATAAAATAAAAAGTGAAGCTAATATTAATATTTTATTTAAATGAACATGGTAATTTTACTATTTTGAAATTTCTTCACAATCTAATGTATATATTAGAGTTCTTCTCAATTGAACTGATCACATTTTCAAAGTGCTCAACAGCCACATTAATTATTAGTCCATTCTGTGTTGTGATAAAGGAATACCTAGTCTGTGTTATTTGGCTCATGTTTCTGATACCTGAAAAGGCTCAAGATTTGGAATATGCATCTGATGAAGGCATCAGGCTACTTCTTCATAAGAAGGAAGTGAAGGTGAAGTGAAGAAGGCGATGAACAGCCAGCTTGAGCAGAGGTCCTGTGTGCAGAGATCACCTGGCAAGAGAGAAAACAAGAGGGATTGGTAATGTCAGGCTCTTTTTAATAACCAGCTCTCCTGGGAACTAATAGAATGAAGAAAACTCTCTTCCTCCCTCCCAGAGAGGACATTAATCCTTCCCCATGGCCTAACACCTCCTGTAAGGCATCACTTCAACTTCAGGGATCAAATTTCAGTATAACATTTGGTGAAGACAAACAACCCTATCTAAGAAAATCGGTATAGAAGGGACATTTCTTAAACTGATAGAGGCCATTTACAGCAAACCGACAGCCAATATCATATTGAATGGAGTTAAATTGGAATCATTTCCACTCCAATCAGAAACCAGACAAGGCTGCCCATTGTCTCCTTTGCTTTTCAATATTGTAATGGAAGTTTTAGCCACTGCAATTAGGGAAGAAAAGGCGATCAAGGGCATCCACATAGGGTCAGAAGAGATCAAACTTTCGCTCTTCGCAGATGATATGATTGTATATCTGGAAAACACTTAGGGACTCTACTACAAAACTCTTAGAAGTGATCAAGTAATACAGCAATGTCTCAGGTTACAAAATCAACATTCATAAATGGGTAGCCTTTATATATACCAACAATAATCAAGCTGAAAAAACAATTAAGGACTCTATCCCATTCACAGTAATGCCAAAGAAGATGAAATATTTGGGAGTTTATCTAACAAAGGATGTGAAAGATCTATATAAAGAGAACTATGAAACTCTAAGAGAAGAGATAGCCGAGAATGTTAATAAATGGAAAAATATACCATGCTCATGGCTGGGAAGAATCAACATTGTTAAAATGTCCATACTACCCAAAGCAATGTATAACTTCAATGCAATCCCTATTAAAGTTCCACTGTCATACTTTAAGGATCTTGAAAAAAACAATACTTCATTTTATATGGAATCAGAAAAAAACTCATATAGCCAAGACATTACTCAAAAATAAAAACAAAGCAGGAGGAATTATGCTACCAGACCTCAGACTATACTACAAATCTATAGTGATGAAAACAGCATGGTATTGGCACAAAAACAGAGAAGTAGATGTCTGGAACAGAATAGAGAACCAAGAGATGAACCCAGCTACTTACTGTTATTTAATCTTTGACAAGCCAATTAAAAACATCCAGTGGGGAAAAGATTCACTATTTAACAAATGGTGCTGGGTGAATTGGCTGGCAACCTGTAGAAGACTGAAACTGGATCCACACCTTTCACCACTAACCAAGATAGACTCTTACTGGATTAAAGACCTAAACTTAAGACATGAGACTATAAAAATACTAGAAGAGAGTGCAGGGAAAACCCTTGAAGAAATTGGGTTGGGTGAGTTTTTTATGAGAAGGACCCCCCGGGCAATTGAAGCACCTTCAAAAATACACTTTTGGGACTTGATCAAACTAAAAAGTTTCTGCACAACCAAGAACACAGTAAGTAAAGCAAGCAAACAGCCCACAGAATGGGAGAAGATATTTGCTGGTTATGTCTCCGACAAAGGTTTAATAACCAGAATCCACAGAGAACTCAAACGCATTAGCAAGAAAAGAACAAGGGATACCTTCACAGGCTGGGCAAGAGACTTGAAAAGAAACTTCTCTGAAGAAGACAGATGAGCGGCCTTCAGACATATGAAAAAATGCTCATCATCTTTAATCATCAGAGAAATTCAAATCAAAACTACTTTGAGATATCATCTAACTCCAGTGAGACTAGCCTATATCACAAAATCTCAAGACCAGAGATGTTGGCGTGGATGCAGAGAAAAGGGAACACTTTTGCACTGCTGGTGGGAACGCAAACTAATACATTCCTTTTGGAAAGAGATATGGAGAACACTTAGAGATCTAAAAATAGATCTGCCATTCAATCCTGTAATTCCTCTGTTGGGCATATACCCAGAAGACCAAAAACCACATCATAACAAAGATATTTGTACCAGAATCTTTATTGCAGCCCTATTCATAATTGCTAAGTCATGGAAAAAACCCAAGTGCCCATCGATCCACGAATGGATTAACAAATTGTGGTATATGTACACCATGGAATACTATGCAGCCTTGAAGAAAGATGGAGACTTTACCTCTTTCATGTTTACATGGATGGAGCTGGAACATATTCTTCTCAGTAAAGTGTCTCAAGAATGGAAGAAAAAATATCCAATGTATTCACCCCTACTATGAAACTAACTTAGGACCTTCACATGAAAGCTATAACCCAGTTACAACCTAAGAACAGGGGAAAGAGGGAAAGCATGGGGAGGGAGGGGGATTGAAAGGATCACACCTGTGGTGCATCTTACAAGGGTACATGTGAGGCTTGCCAAATGTGGAATGTAAATGTCTTGGCAAAGTAACTAAGAAAATGCCAGGAGGGCTATGTCAACTAATGAGATGAAAATGTGTCAAATATTCTATGAACCAAGTGTATGGTGCCCCATGATCGTATTGATGTACACAGCTATGATTTAATAAAAAAATAAATAAAAAATAAAATAAAATATAGTAGTCATATTTTATCATATTCTAAGTTGTGGGTTGAAGAATTTTATTTAGGCACTACTATGTATTAACATTTGAAATGTTTGAGGCCTCACTGATTAATCCAGTAAATAGTATAGTGCCCTGGGAACTTGAGTGGTATTTCTTCCAACAGCTGCCCTCTCTGAAACGTATTTTACTATTGGTATAATAAATATTTATTTCAAAAAGTTATTACAAAATTATTTCCCCCTAGTGCACATAATACAAAACAATCACAGAGAAAGGTGAAATTGAAGACTTTTTTTGAAGTGTCAGATATCCCTGATTGGTAGGAAATTAAGTGTCCTCTGAGTAAGGAGACATTTCTGATACAGTGATACAGGAAGCTTTAATTCTGGTTACTAGGTAATAACTTACTGCAAAGATTTATTTTATAAACTTGCTTCTTATCAGCTGACTGTGTTTTCTAAGTTTATCTAAATAGTACTATGATGCAGGAAAACACTGAAACTGTAATTTAATAAAGTATTAGACTAAGAAATCATCTTGTCATTAGCAGTGGAGAATAAGAAGATTAACTATAGTTCATTATAGATTTGCTGAGGTTTGAGTCCAAGCAGAGGGAAGGGTTGGAGTATATGTACTAACAACAGAAGTATTTTATATGCATTATCTTACTAACCCTTACAATAACACTTAAAGGTATATCTATGAACCACCTGTATTTTCTGGTAATTGGAGTTACAAGTAATTGGAGTAATTGTCCAAAGTCACATAGCTGTTAATTGTGATAGCCACGATTCAGACTTAGATTGATCATGGAATCCCCGATTTTAGCATGTAGACTCACTATTAAAAAAAGGAAAAGAAAAAAAGAAATTGTCGGTTTATTGTTCCATAAACCGATCTGATGCTTCAGTTATTTCTGATGTACATATTTTGGGAAAATATATCAAAGAAATATTTTTGAATCAGTAGTTTGATTATATATGAATAAAACTTAAATTCCTTTTCAAGCTTAGAAAACTTAAAATTATATAAATCTACTAAATTGATAGAATATCCTTTTTTTTATTATTGTAGTTTTTATTTTTATTTTTATTTTTATTTTTCCTTTTTTTTTTTATTGTTGGGGATTCATTGAGGGTACAATAAGCCAGGTTACACTGATTGAAATTGTTAGGTAAAGTCCCTCTTGCAATCATGTCTTGCCCCCATAAAGTGTGACACACACCAAGGCCCCATCCACCTCCCTCCTTCCCTCTTTCTGTTTCCCCCCCCATAACCATAATTGTCATTAATTGTCCTCATATCAAAATTGAGTACATAGGATTCATGCTTCTCCATTCTTGTGATGCTTTACTAAGAATAATGTCTTCCACGTCCATCCAGGTTAATACGAAGGATGTAAAGTCTCCATTTTTTTAATGGCTGAATAGTATTCCATGGTATACATATACCACAGCTTGTTAATCCATTCCTGGGTTGGTGGGCATTTAGGCTGTTTCCACATTTTGGCGATTGTAAATTGAGCTGCAATAAACAGTCTAGTACAAGTGTCCTTATGATAAAAGGATTTCTTTCCTTCTGGGTAGATGCCCAGTAATGGGATTGCAGGATCAAATGGGAGGTCTAGCTTGAGTGCTTTGAGGTTTCTCCATACTTCCTTCCAGAAAGGTTGTACTAGTTTGCAGTCCCACCAGCAGTGTAAAAGTGTTCCCTTCTCTCCACATCCACGCCAGCATCTGCAGTTTTGAGATTTTGTGATGTGGGCCATTCTCACTGGGGTTAGATGATATCTCAGGGTTGTTTTGATTTGCATTTCTCTAATATATAGAGATGAGGAACATTTTTTCATGTGTTTGTTAGCCATTCGTCTGTCGTCTTTAGAGAAAGTTCTATTCATGTGTCTTGCCCATTGATATCAGGGATTGTTGGCTTTTTTCATGTGGATTAATTTGAGTTCTCTATAGATCCTGGTTATCAAGCTTTTGTCTGATTGAAAATATGCAAATATCCTTTCCCATTGTGTAGGTTGTCTCTTTGCTTTGGTTATTGTCTCCTTAGCTGTACAGAAGCTTTTCAGTTTAATGAAGTCCCATTTGTTTATTTTTGTTGTTGTTGCAATTGCCATGGCAGTCTTCTTCATGAAGTCTTTCCCCAGGCCAATATCTTCCAGTGTTTTTCCTATGCTTTCTTTGAGGAGCTTTATTGTTTCATGCCTTAAATTTAAGTCCTTTATCCATCTTGAATCAATTTTTGCGAGTGGGGAAAGGTGTGGGTCCAGTTTCAGTCTTTTACATGTAGACATCCAGTTCTCCCAACACCATTTATTGAATAGGGAGTCTTTCCCCCAAGGTATGTTCTTGTTTGGTTTATCAAAGATTAGGTGGTTGTAAAATGTTAGTTTCATTTCTTGGTTTTCAATTCGATTCCAAGTGTCTATGTCTCTATTTTTGTGCCAGTACCATGCTGTCTTGAACACTATGGCTTTGTAGTACAGACTAAAATCTGGTATGCTGATGCCCCCAGCTTTATTTTTGTTACAGAGAACTGCCTTAGCTATATAGGGTTTTTTCCGGTTCCATACAAAACGCAGAATCATTTTTTCCAAATCTTGAAAGTAAGATGTTGGTATTTTGATAGGAATGGCATTGAATAGGTAGATTGCTTTGGGAAGTATTTTATTGAATGGAGTAAAACTGAAAGCTTTTCCTCTTAGAACTGGAACCAGACAAGGTTGTCCTCTGTCACCTTTACTATTCAACATAGTGCTGGAAGTTCTAGCCAATACAATTAGGCAAGACAAGGAAATAAAGGGAATCCAAATGGGAGCAGAGGAGGTCAAACTCTCCCTCTTTGCTGACGACATGATCTTATACTTAGAGAACCCCAAAGACTCAACCACAAGACTCCTAGAAGTCATCAAAAAGTACAGTAATATTTCAGGATATAAAATCAATGTCCACAAGTCAGTAGCCTTTGTGTACACCAATAACAGTCAAGATGAGAAGCTAATTAAGGACACAACTCCCTTCATCATAGTTTCAAAGAAAATGAAATACCTAGGAGTATACCTAACGAAGGAGGTGAAGGACCTCTATAAAGAAAACTATGAAATCCTCAGAAAGGAAATAGCAGAGGATATTAACAAATGGAAGAACATACCATGCTCATGGATGGGAAGAATCAACATTGATAGAATATCCTTTTAAAAATGTTTAATAATCCCTCTTCTCCATCAGCCTCAGTAATCTCCCAAGATTTTTTGTTTTTGTTATATATGTGTGTGATCACTTTGAATTCTATATTCTTTTCTTTGATGTGACTAACACTTTATTTTCTTCCAACTTAGAAACCAAATGAAATTAAGTACTTCACTCTCCCTCTGTGACTTTTAACAGATATTTTCTGTTCTGAACCAGTGGAGAATAACAATAGGCAGTAGAATTTCTCTCTGTCCTTAAATCTCTTCATTTATTCTGCTACATCAGAGATTTCCTAGCTGGCATCTCTCTGGGTCTCTAGAAATTCAGCAGTAAACAGAACAATAATAATGTACTCCCACCCATCAGTTCATGCACACACCCCTCATCATTCAACTGGGCTCATTGAGGTAATGAAGCATTTCCCTGCATTCCAGCAATAGACTCCCATTTATTTCAGAGTAATAAAACAAGTTGTCAAAAGAGCAGTTTGTTTTCAAGACTTGCTTGACTGGTGTCAATATTGGTACTGATTTTTTTTTTTCCTTCTAACTCATGATCATTCCAAATTTTAAAAATCTGTAATCTCTCTAAATGCTATATTTGGAAAAGAAAATGTTTACAATCTGAATCAAGGTAATTAGGAATATACATTTTTATTGAACACAAAGAAAAATGCCCTACAACTTTCCTTTTAGTCCTAGTTATATTTAATTGGGACCAGATAGGAACTTTTTTCTTAATTGGTAAAGGATGTGAAGTCTACTTTTCTTGATGCATTTAGACCAAGTTAATACAAAAATTAACACATAAAAGACATTTTATTTTAATATAAAATCTGTGTCTGGAGGTTAATCTCTGTAGTTGATAAAATAAGTTAAATCAGTCAATAGTCTGTCTCAATGCTCTATTTTCATGAAAAACAAATCTCTTGTCCATCAAGACAAGGAATTCTATTCTGTTCTTTCAAAGTCTTCTTATCTCTTTGTGGTCCACTTTGTGGTAAGAATAAAGACAGTAGAATGTTTTCCCAAATATATATTATTCTGATGTTTGTTTACATTTTCACCTTCCATTGTTTCTATTTGTAAAGTATATATGGTTACTTTGGGTAAGTAGTGGTAATATAGTCAACTAAAATTTTTACCTGTAAATAAATAGAAAGAATGAAAATGCATGACAAGTAGTTGCTACCATGAATCAGTTTTGTAAAATTCAGCAGAAATTTTTTATTAGCTGGTTTCTTATAAAGTGCAATGTAGATTTTGTGGAAGGAACATGATAAGCTTAGGGCATTAAATCTCCAATTCAAATTCAAGGGATTATAAATCTCTATTAATTTCATATAAAGAACTCTAATTTCTTGTAGCCACATCATTGAGATTTCTGTTACCTAAACCCAAAGTCTATCTCTACAAATGGCTGAATTACAATGCAAATTGAATTTCCCTGTTCATACAATCCCTTATGTTAGATATAGGGCATTGATTGGTAAGGACTTATTTTCTTAAAATTGGGATAAAAACACATAGTCATAGTTTCATAAACCTGGGTATCTTAACCCCTCATGTTCTGCTGAACCATATTTGACAGTAAGAGCAGACCTTTTACTGGCCTGAGATGTTTCCCCCGTCTAAAAACTTGTAGTGCCTGTTTGAAAGACCTTGTTGATCTTTGTCACAAGGATCATAAGCCTCTACACTTATAATTAGACTGAAGTTTCATTAGTTCCAGAGGGTAATTATAAAATATAAATAATTGGTACTATAATATACCCCAAAATAATTATATATGTTTTTCAATTTATGAAGACATAAACCTCAAGAACAATATGTGAAAATGGGCCCTAAATGTGTTGGTTTCAGTTTGAAAGAATGTAATAATGGGGCCGCTTTTATTAATGTGAGATTCCCCATTGAATCTATTATCTCAAATATCAAGGACAGGTTCTAAAGTTTGTTATTGACTGGCCTATGGACCCAAATTTTCAATTTCCCAATATATTATATAAAATTGAAATGCCAGAACTTTCTGTATATACTTAAGGGAAAGTTGTCCAAAGTTTAGGGAGATTGGAATGCTAGGATGGATTTATCATCTAAAAGTTCCCTGCTAGTCCCTTGGTGTAGTCCATGAAAGAGTCCAGTGGACACGCCTTTACAAAGGTTATGTAAAGATTCATTGAGAGAAAGTTTGTAGGTCTCTATTATAGCTCTTTATTCTTTATTCTTGAAGAGTATTGTTGTAATTATCTGTACCATGGAAATGAAAATGAGAAAAGCTGCCATCATTGTAAGGCCACTTAATGTGGCAGAGATGAAGAGATTATAAGGCTGTAGCAAAGTGGAGGCTCTAAATTATCAAAGACACATAGTTGCTGTTATGGAAACAGAACCAGAGCAGTAATCTGAATGTCTTATGTATAGAGACATTTGGTAACATCTAATGCAGTGGTTCTCAACCATCCTAATGCCATGACCCTTTAATACAGTTCCTGTTGGTCGTGACCCACAGGTTGAGAACTGCTGGTCTAGTGGGTTGTGCTGCCTCTACATAGAGAACCTGTTAAAGATATTCCTAATTCATGAAGGTTAAGAATATCTAATTCTGGTGAGAAGACTTGATTTAATCATTATAATAGAAAGTTTTGGCTCCTCCATAAATTACCTGCTTATGCCATTTTATTGGCCCAGAGCTCATTGAATGAAAGGAAGGCTTGGACCTTTAAGAAAGAACCATGCTGCCCAACCAAAATGTTACATCTTCCCTCTAACCTTCTCCTGTGTTACCTGAAGCCATTTCCTAAACTCTTTTCATTTGACTAAGGAAATTGTCAGGCTTTAGGATAATTATCGAACATAAATGCTGAACTGACATTAGTTTCTGAAGATTAAAATTTTCACTATGGTCATATTAACAGCTCATGGAGGTTAACAATCAAGGGAGTTTTGGTGTAAGTCCCTATCAAGAGAATCTATAGTCTATTACATTGCCTTCCACCTCTCAGCCTATAGCACATCTTCTTGGGGAGTTTTCTATCATCAGTTGACTGGGAAAGAAAAATTTCATTTCAGATTTAGAGATGACAATATGCACTGTACCAAAATAAATATCTGCCTCCCTACAGCACAAGCACAGGCTGGCTCTGAAGGACAATACAATGGAAAATCCCTCCAGTAGGCAGAACTTCAGGCAGTGTGCTTAGCTGGTTATTTTGTCTTGATCCCTTGGCCAGAGTTATGGCCCTACAGATATATTTCCAACCAGTAGCTGATGATTTGGCTGAATGTTCAGAGACTGAGTGAAAGATAATTGACAATTAGTGGTAAGGATTACGGGGGAACATGAATATAGACAGAGCTCTCTGAATGCTTACAGAGTGTGAAAGCTTTTGGGCCCCATATGAATGCTTACTAAACAACAACCTCTTAGCAGATTTTTAATAGATAGGCGAGTAAAAAGATCCAATGCATGAATATGAAGCAGCCTCCTACTCTATCCAACTTAATCATTTCACAATGAGCTCATTAATAGACTGATCGTGTCATCTAAGATGGAGCTCAAGTATGACTCAACAGCGTGGTCTTCTGCTTGTGAAAGCTTATCTCCTTGTGACTGTTGCTAAGTGGCCAGCTTTCCAAAAGCAGAGACTAATACTGAGAAGTTATTCTGACTGTATTCCACAAAAGAGAATAACCAGACATCATGTGTTACATTGATTCAGTTAGAGTATTTCTATAATAGAAGGAGCAACACTTTTTTATTTTTTTTTCAGTTTTTGGCCTGGGCTGTGTTTGAACCCACCACCTCCGGCATATGGGGCTGGCACCCTAATCCTTTGAGCCACAGGCGCCGCCCAGGAGCAACACTTTTTTTTTTCCTCACTAAAAAAGACACTTAGCATTTAATTTGCCTTCCTTATCCATGATTATCTTGACAAAACCTATAGTTACAGAATGTCTCATGCATGGTAATTGAACAACATTTTGTGGCAAATGAAGGACAAATATATTCTCATGTTCATATAATTCGTTTCTCTTACCATTTTATTTGTCATTTTGAAAACACCTTGCCTGACCGACTAGTGAAATGACTCAGTTAAGTCTCAGTTACGGTGGCAGACTGTGGTAATATTGTCCAGGGGAGGGTGGGATTCATGGAAGTCAATTTTTCCATGTACTGGGTGGGGAATGGTTTGAGGATGATTTGAGCTCATTTCATTTACCTCATATCATCAGGAATTAGATTCTCACGAGGAGCATACAACCCAGATCCCTTGTCTGCACAGTTCATAGTAGAGTTCACGCTCCTGTGAGAATCTAATGCTGTTGCTAATCTGACAGGAGGTGGAGCTTATGATGCAAGCAATGTGAAGCCGCTGTAAATACAGATGAAGCTTTGCCTGCCACTCACTTCCTGCTCTGTAGCCCAGTTCTCAAGAGGCCACAGAGTGGATACCAGTCTGCAGCCTGGGGATTGGGGATCAGAACACCAGACGATAAACTAAGATTTTAATTAAATTTAAGATTGAGACTTCATGTAGATTTTTTGTGCTCTAATGCAAGTGAATCATCAGCGTGAAGGTTAAGGCTGGGGTAATTTATTCTAACAAGAGCTACTGGGTTACTGCTTTACAACATGGATGAGAAGGGATGTGGATGGAATGCGAAAGTTCCCCAGGATGCCTCTTAGAACTCTTATGTCTTCAGATTAATGTCAATCAAAAACTACTACAATCTAATCAAAACTGTTAATGGCTAAGATCATTCAGAAATGAAGTTTTGAGACACTTCCTCCTGAAAGAAGTCATAATCGGCCCACAGAACTTTGAATGGCTAATGGAAGAACTTTGCTGATGACCAGTTGCAGAAACATTCCATGATATGATTATAAATAGTTCTTCCTTATGTTGATATTACATTTGTGCATATTTGAATCAGTGTTTCCATGTCTTCTCCTAACTCCCCACCGTGTAACATAGTGTGTGTTAATAGTAGTTTTTCTTGTAATTTTAGTGTTTAATTTGAAAGATGTCAAAGGATGTAACTAATCTAAAGAAGAGCTTTCTTTTGGCAAGCAACTACCTTTTTTCTGGGACAAGGTTGGCATGTTTTTAGCTATATGAGAAATGACTTAACATATTAGGCAAAAACACGATTTGTTCTTGTCTTGTTTGGATAAGTTAAAGGAAAGTGTATGGTTGCAAATTTTCAAAAAAGTAGATTCTAATGGATTAATACTCTGTCAGTTTAGCTAAGGTAAAATTATGTTTTCCCAAGTTCCCATACTGTGTAATTCTGTTGTCATTGCTTTTTTTTTTCCCCCAGCAATCAAAGATTAGGTTAATGACAATCAGTTCAGCCAGGGCACAGAGTGGGCAAATATGTTACATTGATTGTTAAAGTGTCTGCCAACATACATAAATTCTGCTGTGTTACACAAAAAACTACGATTGTTCAATTAACAATTCAAGAACTTGGCGAAGTTTTAAAAATTGTCTTTTCTTTAAACCTAGAACTTTATGTATTATGAAAACAGCCTTAGCATAGTATTAGTAAATTAAAATTAATTTCTAAGTATTGCCTTTGATGAAAATGTAAATCAGTGCACTCTCTATAGACCTTGCTGGAAAGGGAGAGCGATGGGTGTTTAAAAATGACAGACACTGGGAATCACTGTTTTAGATTATGCATAAACGATTAACTAGGAACCTGAGACTTTTCAACGCTCTTCAAAAGGCATAAGAAAATCAACAGCTTTGTACTTTTACGGTCCAAAGACATGTTCAGAGTGCCACAATAGCTTTGATGTGTTGTCACTGATCCACAGCTCACCACATTGATGTGAGCTCTTGCCAAATTTCCTTTCAATTGATTGAGTCCTAGGCCAAGAGCGTGTGTAGCTCAGCAGCAAAAGGCAGCAGTTGTCTTCACAGTTCACCCACAGCATCAAAGTAAGACGTGGAACAATACGGATGCTTCAACCTCTTGGGCTCGAATTTTCCCTTAATATTTTCCATATCCAAATTTTCTTTTAGATTACTGTGTGGCTGAGCTATAGTGCCTTTAGTTTCAAAACTAGGTGAAGAGGCATTAGCCAGCAGAACCTGTTTCATCAACTCTCACGGGAATTTAAGATCTGACCCTTATAATACATTATTTATTCTATACACTTAACCTTGGTTCTGTTTTTCTTTGTACCCTGACTGATCAAACATTAGGTGTAAAGCAAGTAAAAGTTGCCTTCCTAATCCTCAGGAATTTAAGGATTCCTCATCTCATTGGCTGTGAGATGCTCATGCAATAGGATGCAAATTTAACAGTGACCAGGATGGTTTCAAAATGACCATGGACCCTCCTGAAAAGTATTGCTGCCTCTAAAGAATTTGTAAGAGGAAGAACAAAATCAGACTTAGCTGCTCATAATCCATTTCAAACTCATAATGAAACAATGGAAAGTTAAAAAAAATAAAGTTTCAACAGGGGAACTGGTTATATTTTGATGATAGATACCCTCTGAATGAATAGACTTTCTTCTTCACTCCCTTTTTTTCTCTGACGATCTACTAAGCTTTGCTTTATTTATTTTTTTCTGAGAGCATAGGAAAAAAACTTAAATCTTAACCCCGATATAAATTGTATTTTGAGACCAACATTTCCAAGTGCCTTTTTTAGTTTTCAAAGCGAAGTTTGTATAACAGAGACTTGTGACTAGTTTGGCTGGGCTGGTTTAGATCAACTTATTTTTAAAAAACCCATAATGCATTCCCAATGCTACTATACTATTGGTATAGATTTCACTGATTTTGTTCTAGCAGTGCCTCTAAATGTTTAGAGACTCTGAAATTACCTTTCCCTTTCCCCACTGATAGTGACATGTCAGCTCTCATTTTAGGAGTAAGCTTGACAACCTCATAGCCTCCTCTGTAATTTTTTTGTTTAATCTTTCCTATTTTTATTTGTATTTCTCCAATGTAGGGTGTTTTAGCATATACTCCCAACCCTGCAGAGGAGGATTGCATGTTCTTCTTTTCATTTCTTATAAATTACTTGAAATTCTATGACCTCACACATACAGTTTGCTCCATCATTTGAACTCAAAGTCTTCATGGATTAGCTTAGGAAATGTCAGCAAACAGAAGACAAAAATAACCTGAGGATAATTCTATTTTTTATTTTTGTGATCTCTGCCCATGTTTTTTTCTGCCAAGACTATTACATTTAAAGATCAGAGATCAGAATGTATCACTGAAACCTTGGCCTAATTTAAGTTTCCAGCAAAACGAATTTTATGTTGTGATTTTTCTTTTTTTAGAATACCCATGTTTAAGTTTATTTTTTATTAGAGAGAGGGAAGGGAGTGTTGGGGGGAAGAGATGAGAAAAAGAGAGAGGGAAGAGAACAGAAAGCAAGGAGTGAGGGGGGGAAGATGAGAGGTGACGTTAGGGAACAGGACTGAGAGAATGGCCTGGCCGCCTACAGAAGAAAGGAGGAACACCTGTTGTGATCTTTTTGTGTATAAGTACTTTCACATGATTTTTAAATTACACACTTTCTTTTGTCTTGCTATTAAGGCTTTTTCTTAAAATATAAGCTTTGTATTCTCTACTAAATGTTTTGATGCTAATTTGTAATATTATTTTATCTTTATTTTGAAAACTTAATGATAATCTCCCTTTCACTCACATCGGATGAAACTCACAGTGGAAAATAACAATCCCCCTGCCCAGCCCTCAGATCCGCAAGGCCAGGAAATGCTCCAATGTCTTGACCACTCCCACCAACATTTAGGGAGGTGTGGCCTATTCCCCACTAAAATTTGGGGCCTGGGCGTATTCATAAGTGAGCAGTATTCTGAGCTCAGGTACTATCCAGAGCTGGAGTTTATAGTCATTTCAACACTTCACACACATAACCAACCCCCAGTTAGCTGAAAGTCATTGCTTTTTCACAGTCAATCCTCTTTAATGTGTCATATGCTTTCTTAAAAATCACTGTTATAAAAATCACACATTAAAAACAATAGGTGTGCAGAAAGATGAGATTAAAAGCATGTCTTCATCCATGTGAGCTGCCATAATAAATTACCATAGACAACAAATACTTGTCACAGTTCTGGATGTTTGAAATCTGAAATCAGGGTTCCTGAAGGATCAGCCTCTTGGTGAGAGCTCTTTTCCTGGTTTGCAGATGAATATCTTCCTGCTGTGTCCTCAAGTGGTAGGAAAAGGACATTAGCTTCCTGGTATCTTCTTATAAAGGAACTAATCCCATTCATGGGGGCTTATGGCCTAATTACCTCCCAGAGGCCCAGCTCTAATGTGATTATATTTTAACATATGATGGGAGGGCATCAACAGTCTATAATAGAACACAACAGTCAAAACTGTATGATATATAAATTAAATACAGTTAATGAAAATAGTAGCACTGTTTTGCAAATGACAAATGGTGAAAAAAATTATAAATACTCAATTATATGCCATTTTAGTATTCAAAATAACATTAAATTTATTTGTGGATTACAAGGGTATGTGTGAAACTTAGTAAATGTAGATAATATGTAAATAAATGTAAATAAATGTACATTTAAAAGTAGATAATATGTAAATAAATGTAAATAAATGTCTTAACACAATAACTAAGAAAATGCCAGGAAGGCTATGTTAACCAGTGTGGTGAAAATGTGTCAAACAGTCTATAAAACCAGTGTATGGTGCCCCATGATCACATTAATGTACACAGCTAAGATTTAATAATAAAAAAAAAAAATTTGTAGACTTATTGTCAGTCTGGGCATTAAAATAAATAATAATGATGGGAGCAAGGTTACTTGAAATTTGACTAAGGGATGTAATCCCAGTTGTGTTTGACTATGGCTCAGACCACACACAATAACCAAGCTATCCGGAGATGTCTGAGGTATATGTGTGTCTGGGTATTTTGTATAGCCCTAATGGCTCAGTTGAGTTGAGCACTGCTTTACGTTTACTTAGTGGGACATGTAAGCAAATGCAAAATTTCCATCAGGCTCGTTGTTCCCTAAAATATCAATATTGCTGGAAACTAATTCAAATTTTCTAAACGAGCATTATTTAAAAAATGGGCTGTTTTTAAGCCTATCTTCAACAACTGCTCTATTCAGAGTGCAAGAGTTACAAATTTGGCCTCAAAGGGCTAAAACTCTATTGGCATGATAGACATTTAATACATCATCAATTTACATGTGGTGAGATTTTATGAAAAAACATTAAGAAACACTACAGGAATAAATGCTGGAGTATCTCTTTTTTCCTTGGATGTACATGGCCACTTTGGGCCTGTGAAATTTAAACCGAGGTTTCAAGTGTGTGTATGAGCTAGAGAATTGAATTGACAGATACAGTATTATTGGCAGAGAAAAGATCAAGTTGTCAGAAGCTAGAGGCAAGATAATGCAATAGATCCCAAAGAACAGGTAGTTTAGTAAGTCTGCAGCATAAAGTGTAAGGAAAAGCTACGTGAGAAATGGGGCTTGAAATTTAAAATGAGATGAAATAAATATTGCACTCAGCATCCTTGAAAAGGATTGAATTTTGCTCTGTAATCAATGCATACCTTCTAAGCTTTTAAACAAACACAGTTATACAAGCTGGTTCAAAGATTATTCTCATATTTTGGGGCATGAGGGTAAGCTTTTTTAATTTTTTTTTCCTGACATTAGGCATCCCTTAACAAATATAAACAGAAATTAGTTAGAACAATCCAAGTGTGATATAGGGATGGATGGTAGAAGCTTGAATTGAGATGCAGAGTTGTGGATGGATCCGAGACATTTAGAAGATTGTTCAACATTGCTTCATGGCTGATGGGCACAGAATACAATTAAAAAATGAAGGAAACAAGGGTACAGGGTGACTGCACACTTTCCACTTTTATCTCTACCCAGAGGTTAAACTTATAATGTCTTGGTTCAATTTTCCTGGACAAATTAAGTTTTTGGTAAATCATGAAAGTTCCATAGTTCAATGTTTTCCTTATCTCTAGTTTTATATATATATGGAGATTTTATCATATGGTGATTATATCACCTTGCCACTTCAGGAGATTTACACTAATAATTCCTGTTGTTTAATTTAAAATGTCAAACTTTTTTGGTTCCTGAAACCAACATACAATTAACAAAGCAGCCTATTCACACCAAGGAAAAATCAAGGCCAATGCCAGGATTTTTCTGAATATTATCTTCATACCAGCCTACATCATTCTGGAAACCTCATTTCCCCTATTATTAACATTATTCTGCTTTCATTTTCTCTTCTTCTAAGGCCAAGTGGAAAATCACTAACAGTGTAGGTTTCGTCTAGGCTTTTCTGTTGTCCCTGCTGGGTGCTCTCTACTCTCTAGCTGCACTGGTATTCCTTTTGTTCCCCATGGATGCTCTGCTACAACTAGCCCCACAGCCTATGCATATGCTATTTATTTTATTGGAATATATGGTCCCTTAAATTGCCCAAGACTTATTTTCTTTACTCTGACTTAGGCTTCAAATGCATTTCCTCAGAGAAACCTACCTTGATGCCCCATTATCAAAGACCACCATTAAATATCCTCAGATGCCCCTGACCATTTTATTTTTAAAAAGGTACTATTGTTTATAACTACTTGTGTGACTATTTAATCATACCTTACTCAACATTCTCTAAGCTCACTGAAGGCAGAGGTGATGTACTTAGCCCTCCATGGCCTTCCCAGGATCAAGTGCATTGCCATGGTGGTTACTATGTGTACCACAGATCATGTACCTGACATCCCGTTTTCACATATCCTGAGTGGCAGAGCTCTCCTTTTGGTCAGGTATACACTCCAACTGCACGTGATTCACAGACTGGGTTACCCATTCAAACTCCCAGGGTAATTCTTGATTCATTTTAGCTTAATCTAATTCCCTTTGCAAATGATTGGCTAGAGTTTAGTATGTGACACATTCTATCAGTGAGACTTGGACATCTACTTGGGGCGTTCTAGAAAAGCATTCCTTACTCCTAAAATGTCACACGTGAGAATAAACATTACTGCTTCTAAATCCTACTGAGTTCATGAAGGAAACGAACCAAAGGAGGCATGGCAGGAATATAGAAAGAATTCAGAAGCTGTGTCACATTGTTAAACCTTCAGATTAGTCCATTTTGAAGCTGCATTACCATAAAAATGTAAAGTGACATCAAAAATCTTTAAATCAATCCATAAGAATTTCATGTTTCTGTGGCTGAAAGTTTTCAAACCAATATTTATAAGCACTTGAGTACTTGACAAATTCCTAAATGAATGAAAGTTATATTGGTGTAGTGCCTAGTAAACAATCCATACAGTACTTGAGTGTGCTTCCAAGCCTTGGCACTGATGCGCCCTGAGCATTGAATACCTTTTTTGTTTTTGCATGAACCAACTCTCAGTCTTTCAGGACGCAGAGGGGTCCCTATCTTCAGGATATGCTCCCCTCACATAGGTAGGTAAGCAGCCCCTGTTCTGCACTCTCCAGTCAACCAGGAATCCTACCATAGCCTATATTTATATGATCTCTTCACTTGTATGTCTTCCTATATCCTGGCGGGAAAGGGCTGAAATGACTGCAGCAACATTTGGCTTTTGGTAAATGCTGAAAGTAAATGCTTTGGTAAATGCTTTCCAGGGGAGAGGTGTTGCATAAATCTAAATAACCAGTGAAAACTTTGGAGAACAAGTGAGAACTTCATAATGCATAGAAGAGCACATAGGACCTCATAAAAAAGCAGGAAACACACATTTATTTTCTCGGAAAATTGATGGTTGGAAAATTAAGTATGTATTGGTAAGAGACAGAATGTGGAAATGTTGGACAACAATTACATTGGAGGAGCATTTGAATATTAGTCTAGAGCAGTGATTTCCAATCAGTGTGCTGAAGGATCGTAGGTGTATTGTGGAAATTTTTAAAGATCATTAATTTAATTATTTTTGAAAGAAGCTCAAATCATGGTAAGTATTTTGTTTTTGATCAACTTTAATGTGTGCCGCAGAAGTTTAACTATAGGTTTGAGTATGCCGTGAGATCAAAAAGTAAAACTGAAAAGAGACTGAAATTTAGTTCGCAGGTGCAGAAAAGCCATGTTGCAAAGTCATATAGCAGCAGTCCATACAAATAGTGGGTGATGTTGGCAAATGACAGGTGAGATGCCCAATGCAATGGAGAGTCACATAAGGAATATTAGCATTTGGAAATACATGGTGACAGTAAATGAAGAGATATGAGAGAACAAAAATAAATAATGAAAATTTATATTTACTACATGTGAGAATGCCTAAAATCCAAAACACTGACAGCCGTAAGGATGCGGAGAAACGAGAAGTTTCATTCATTGCTGTGGGGGTACGACACAGTACAACTACGTTGGAAGACTGTTTGGGAGTTCAGTACAAAACTCATCATTATACAATCCGGCCATCAGACAGTTTGTTATTTACCCAAAGTAATTAAAAAGTATGCGGATGCAAAAAAACTACACACAGATATTTATAGTAGCTTTATTCATAATTGCCAAAACATGGAAGTAACTGAGATGTCCTCCACCAGGTGAGTGGAAAATAAACAGTGGTACATTTAGACATTAAAATATTGACAAGTATTAAAAGGAAATGAGTTATCAAGCCATAAAGGACATGGGAAATTCTTACATGCATATCAGTGAGGGAAGATGATCTGAAAAAAATTACATACTGTGATTTCAATTATATCACATTCTAGAAAAAGCAAAGCTATGGAGTCAGTGAGAAGGTAGTAATTTCCAGAGGTTGGAAAGGGAAGAGAGATCCTGAGGAGCACAGAGGTGGTTTTAGATGGAGAAACTATATATTATTATGATGGATAAGTGTCATTATTCATTTGTCAAAATCCAGAGAATGCATAACACCGAGAGTGAGCGCTGGTGTAAATGATGCTCCTGGGTGATAATGGCGTGTCCATGCACTTCCATCAATTGTAACCAGTGCGCCGCTCTCTTGGGGAAGGTTATGAGGAGAAATGCTATGTGTGTGTGGGAGCAGGAGATATGTGAGAAAATTATGTACCTTCCCCTCCATTTTTCTATAAACATAAATCTGCTATAAAAAGAAAGTTTATCTATCTATCCATCTATCTATCTGAATATATTACCCAATCAATCATTTTTTTTGGACCTAAGTTTATGACACGCTTAAATACAGTGCTGTAAAGGAACATAATTTCCTTTATTGACTAATCTTTTTTGGCATATTCAACTGAATCAATAAAAGATTAACAAAGTTTATAGGTTAACATTTTGAACATTTATATAATACAAATCTTTTTTTTATCAAATGTGTTTATTGAATTTGCACCAACTCTTTAGCTTAGTGATGACTTGTTGGGTGGTAGGATTTTTACTTAAGAAGGATACTGACCTAAAAGATAAAGCAATGAAAAACCATTCCACTATTTTACGTTTATATTTGTTTTTTGTTTATATTTAATCTTGAAATTATATGAGCAAGAGGAGATGTGTTGCCCCAAATGCAAACTTGAGATTCAGTATCAGCTCTTTCCAGTTTAACTCCTTGCTCTTATTCAGATAGTTTGATTGTCAGACCAGCTATTAAATAAAACAGAAGAAATGTCTGTCTTTGTGTGTGTGTGTGTGTGCTTTCTTCAAGAGAATTTAAAATGTAATTTTAATTTAAAAACAAAGATCACCTATTACAAAGATTACAAATTACAATATAAATATTAATGATTTTTATATTTTTGTAAATAGAAATGTAAAGGAAATCTCAAACTCATGAGAATCTTATTCGAATTATGCTCCTATACTCCCCGAACTTTTTTATCTTTAGGAAATCTTTGCAAACCCTAAGTAGGGACAAAAAGCTTGACACTTGAACTCATCCTAATATTATTATTATTTTTTTATTTATTTTTTTTTTTTTTGTAGAGACAGAGTCTCACTGTACCGCCCTCGGGTAGAGTGCCGTGGTGTCACACGGCTCACAGCAACCTCTAACTCTTGGGCTCACACGATTCTCTTGCCTCAGCCTCCCGAGCAGCTGGAACTACAGGCGCCCGCCACAACGCCCGGCTATTTTTTTGTTGCAGTTTGGCCGGGGCTGGGTCCGAACCCGCCACCCTGGGCATATGGGGCTGGCGCCCTACTCACTGAGCCACAGGCGCCGCCTCATAATATTATTTTTATATGAGTCATTTCACTGCTACATTCTTACTTTTCCCATTTGCCAGTTTAGAGGAATTAATTATGTTATCACTGAAATACTTTATATAATTTTTGCAGAAAGAGAAATAGTCAGACGTTGACATGTAGGAGAACAATAATAGAGAAACATCCATAAAAGCTTGCATGGTTTTTCTGAAATTATATATTTTGTAGAAATTTCATAATTGATTAGTGAACTTAAAATTTCACCTTTTGAAATCAATCTGAATGAATGTTTTACCACCTTTAACTTTAAACTTATTTTAACTAAATAATGCTAAGTTAGCTGTGTACTTGTTTGCATTTGAAAGGATATTTATAGGATTAGCATCTTTTTCACACACAAGGTTTTGCCCCTGCCTCCTGTTAACAACAGTGTCAAGTTTGATACTTAGCTTTTTTCATTGGACTGGCAGAGCTACTGGAAATTTAATGAGCATTTACTCTTTAGTTACTAACTCATACTTTGAAGCAGTTGTTTTCTTCTTAAAATGCCCACAATTCATCTAAATTATTTGGAAAATGAGCCCCTTTATCAGTCGCCCCCTACCACTTCCAATGCACCGCCAGGGCGATTTGAGAAACTCTAATCCTTCTCACTGCTTACATCTGGACAAAGAGCATCAAAATGTATTTCAGGATCATTCACAATATCATCTTGGTAATAAGGTTTGGCCTAATATTTTTCATTTATTTCTTTATTGTTTTTATCTGTCATGCACAGCCATGTGTGATAAGCAATTACAGAAGATTCTTTATGAAATTGCATTATGTTGTGCTGTGTTCTGTGTTATATGTAACCCAAGGCATTTATCTTCACAACATTGAGTCAATTAAAAGAATATAGGATACTTGGAGGATAATAAGACCAAGTAATTCAACAATTTGACATTTAACTGTTAGGATTGATTCTCAAGGTTACACCAAATACAAAGTATTTTCCGCCCTTTTTGTCTTCATATTTAGAAATCTAGGAGAACAAACTGTAGAGAACGCTGCACACATTTCATTTTAGGTGTGAGCAACTTCCATTGTTGAGTGGAGAATTCATTCAAAGTACTGCTGGCGTGAGGTTTTTCTTTTAACAGTAAAAATGGCAAATTCTAACCTTATCACACAGGTGAAAATAAAGCAGTTACGTTTTTTAAAGAGATACACAATTTTAGATAATTCCAACAGGTTTTCAAATACAGAGAAAAAGGTCTTTCAATTATTCAAATGAAGAACACTTCTGCCCACCTGCGTCTTGGGCATGCTACACACACGGATGCTCATTTTCAAGTGTTCACTAAATAAACAGGCAAACATGGTGAGCTAGCATTTGTTTTCCTTTGGCAGAGAATATCGATGCAAAAAAGTGCACCCTGATGTCAAATTCATAGGTGACATGCAAAATGCAAGGTCATGTACTCTGCTTGTGGTATCTAAATTTCACACAGAAAATGTGAGCAACACCTTATCCATTTTATGACCACACCATGTGCACATGTAAAATCCATGTTGTCTCGTGCTTGTTAGGATAGTTGATTTGTCCCCATGTTATGACAGCAGACGAGGGTGACAGTGAATCTGAGAAGGAGGAAAGTCTGCTGAGAGCTACTGATTCCAGAGCAGGGGAAGGTAAAGATCGATTTCAAAACTGAACACAAAACAATCTACAGCTCACAAGCTACCTTAAAAACATGGATTATTCCAAAAATCTTACCAATCGTTAATAATCTTGGCATTTAGTATTCTAAGAATATGCCCCAATTCCTTCTATGCATACAATAAAACTATGGAGCACTTGTTGGAGGTCTAATGTATGTTACGAGTAAACAGGATGTTGAACAAAGAACTTCCCTTGGATGTAATCATAAGGCAACATTAATCCTTAAAATATATTGGAAGGATTCTTCCTTATGAACTGGATGGATATATAGATAGTCCATGTCTTTTAGATAATTCTTAGATTAAATAAAAATAGCAACAGTCCAATGGTCATGGTAGGTTTTTGTGTTCATTCTTACATGACAATCAAAGCTCTTCCCATTTGATGGAAAGCTGACTCTTCTCCAACAGTCATGTTAGATCTGAAGGGAACAGGGATAGAGTCGGGGGGAAGAGTCCACAAGAAGTTGAGGAGGCCAGGCCAGGGACTAGAAAGGCTTTATTAGAAAGGAAAAAGAGCAGAGTGGAGTCTGACCAGTTGTCAGCGCAGCTATCACACAGCTGAGCCCTTCTCGTTAGGTTTGGAATGCGGGACGGGGTTGCAAGAGGGAGTCGTCCTCTTCTGCAGAGGGACAGATTTTTGCACTAAAGGCAAATATTTCTCCCTTGATCTGCTGCCAGCTGGGGCCATGGTAGAAAGTTCCTGTTGTTTCCCAGGAACACCGGCCTTCGTGCGTTCTGGGGGTGTGGAGAGTGGGTTGCTGTGACCACGCCATCTGTTTCTTGGCTGCTTCCTCTCATCAGCTGTTTCCCACAATGGCTGTGCTCTTGTCAGGGTCATGAGGCTTTCTTCCCTACAAGGTCCACCTGGATGCTCCCTGGTCTCCTGTGTCAAGACTGAGTACTGGTAGTAAGTTAAGCTGATGAAGGAGTGGTCACAAACAGTAAGCAATTTTACACAGCTTATCATAGAAAAGAAGGAATTAAAGTAAAGAAGGAAGCTAGACAAAGTGAAAATACGTCCCAGGAAGAGAGAGAGAAATGGGCCAGTCTTCACGAGTGGAGAACGTGTGCTCAGTGGAGTCTGATCCCACACGCCTTTTATAAGCAACCTGGCTCGTCCGGCCTTTCTCCTGACAGGACTGGTGGTCCTTTCCCACCATCTGGGGTGACTGACAGGCTGGTGTTAAGTAACAGATTGCAGACCAGGGTGTTATGTAATAGATTTTCCTTCTAAGCCTACCTGGTCCCTAAATCATTCCTGAAGCCCCACCCATGCCACGCTAAGTAGATGATGATGAGCTGGAGGTCAGTTAAAAGTCACTAGGAATCCCCCCCTTTTTATTTCAAATTAATATGAAAGTACAAATTTTTAGATTATATTGTTCTCATTTCCAGGGAAAAGTTCCAATTGTTAAGGAGCTCCTCACCAGGGGGGCATGTTATCACCCCCACAGTGGGCACATTAGGTGAGATCCCGCCTCGCGCCCTCCCTCCTCCTGCCAATTGTCCTCCCTCTTCCCCCTCCCTACTCCCCCTGCCCTGTACTAAACTATATTTGTGTTTTATTGTTCACATGAGCATGTAATTGTTCATATATTAGTTTTGTATTAGTATTGAGTACATTGGATATTCATTGTTCCATTCTCGTGACATTTTACTAAGAAGAATGTGTTTCAGCTCCATCCGAGTAAACATAAAAGATGTAAAGTCCTCATCTTTTTTAATGGATGAATACTAGGAACTTTTAGCTATGTATGTTCCCACAGGGAACGGTTTTTAGCCACAATTTGGTTCCACTTTCTGACCTTATCTTTCCTTGCCACCCGTTCAGCCTCTGCCAAACCTAACATTCAGGTCTGCAGTTTGGGGTGGGGATGACCCTCTTTCAGCCCATATTTGTATTTTCGAACCCTCTAGAATTGGAGGTGAAGTGAATAATGAAGAAAAGTAAAGAGATGAGAAGGATGGGAGGAGGGGCAGCAAAGTTCTTACTTGATTGCTACTCTCATAAGCTCAAAAGCTTTGTGGACCTAGCTATAAAACTTCCTTTCTCTCATACGAGACTTTCCTGGTGTAGCAATAATATGTTCAGTTGAGCAAACCATCTAAATACTTAGTGCCTTAAAACGGCAGCTCTTCGTTACGTTCCACAAGTCACCAAGTCTGCTGTAGACTTCTGCTGACTGGACTGGGCTTGTCTCATCTTGTCTGGGTTCACTCAGAATTCAGATGGTGGCTCAGCAGGGGCTGAATGGCCTCAGAAAACCTTCTGTGTTTGGAGGTGAGTTTACTGTCATCTGGGACAATAGGTTGACTGGGCCATGCATCTCGTCTTTCAATAGTGTCACCTCTTCCCAGGGTAGGGTACAGAGAGTGTAAGTCTCATTGCTTTTCAAATCACTGCTGGTGCTATGTTTGCTTTTATCTTACTGGCAAAACAAATCCTACTGTTTTGTGTTTTTTTTTTCTCCTGCACATCAGCCATGCTTTACTGTTTTTGTATCTCTTTTATTGTGGTGGTGGTGGTGGTTCTTAGAAAGTCGACATTTTAAAGAATAAAAAGTAATTACTCTGGAAATCAGATTTCTTCTTCCCTTCTGTAGAGTTTGCTCCGGGTGCTACTCGTGTTTATTAATTTAATTGCTTACCTAAACTAAACCTATAACATGTGAATTATTTGTTGTATGTGCCCACTGAAGTCTGTACTCCAAATAGTGGTTAGCTAGTGATTAAACAGAGAATTTCTTAAATATCCTGAACCTATTAGGCTCCCATTCTGTGCTATAGATGTTGTGTGTGTGTTGAGATAAAGCCTTAAATAATTTGTAAACGGCATTAGCTCTCACTTCCTGCTGGCAGAGGACCTCAGGATCATCCGGTGCTGAGGGACGGAACCTTCTCTGTCCTTTCCTGAGCTTGCACACATTTCTGCACACAAACATACCCTTCTAGATCTCCAGGAATATTGTAGAACTCTTCAAAGCCCATATAGATGTATCATTTCACAGTTTTGTTTTGTTTTACTTTTCTGCCAAGCTTCTTGTTTGTCCAACTAGTATTGGTTTTTCTGGAAGCTGCAATATTAAGTGAATGCTGCTGATCCTTCCTTCCTTCCTTCCTTCCTTCCTTCCTTCCTTCCTTCCTTCCTTCCTTCCTTCCTTCCTTCCTCCCTCCCTCCCTCCCTCCCTCCCTCCCTCCTTTCCTTCCTTCTCTCTCTCTCTCTTTCTTTCTTTCTTTTTTGATAGCTCTGGGAATGGAATTTTTCCAGGGACCTGGTAAACAGGCCAAATACTAGCAATTCTCTTGGGATGAAGCCTTTTGAGCAGTTTCAAACTATTTTCTATCCTCTCATCACCGCTGGCCTACTGATTTTTAAAGCTTGCTTGGTTGTGTGAAGGATGGTTTTCAAGTTCACCCTAGAGCTAAGAAGAGTATAGGAACACAAGTTAAAATGCCCCCAAATCATCAGGTTTTCCCAAAATTCAGTCATTATCTTGAGTAAATATTCTTCATATTATAGCAACTCTTTGGTTAATTACCAAGGTTCCAAAAGGGTTGAGATGGACAATTTTTGGGCAGTGTTCTTATTGTTTTTATGGGATAAGAGTTTCAGATGTTCTTACTCTTATTTTTCCAAAAGGAAAAATAGATTTTAGCAGAGTAGATAAACTGATTTGAATTGTAACATTGAGGTTAAAATTTGTTTTTAAAACTTATTAAATTTATACTGGTAAATATAAAGATGATACAAAATTAAGTGATAAAGTATCTTTATAGAGAAATACAATTAAAGATTTTAAGTGGGGGGAAAAGATGAATTTTAAAACTTCATGAGGCAGGAAGGTATTGCTAGTTGGTACACTCCAGGAACGCAGTTTTTCTATTTTAATTGGTTTCTAAAAACTCTAAAAATGTACATCTATGTAGCTATATGCCTACTGGGATAATCATATAAATGAAATGAAGTTACAAATAAATGGCATTCGTTCTTTTTCTTCATAGACGAAAAACTGAAATGCTTCATAGAAAAGGAACAAATGCCATATAAATCTTTTAGCCTTATTACAACTGTTCACAGAAAAAATTAGAGTCTCTCACAGGTCTCTAATTTTTTTGAGATAGTGGTATGGAATAATCAAATATATCATTCTTTCGAGATGGTTGCACAATTGTATGACCTGTGACACTGATACAATATTTCACAATTTTATTTTGAACGTTTTACCTACTACGTCTCTGAATACCTCTGAAGAGCTATGAATGAGTGCTTTTTAAAAGGACTGTTTGAGATGGTACTCACATATGAAATCTCTTTAGTAGTTGAAGTACTGTCTTTAACCATCACATTCACCAGTCATCTTGCATGACCCTGATTGCTTGCCTTGCCATTGTTCAATTAACCTGTCATCCAGCTCTCCAGCAAAGGACATGGAGCATCACACATCATAAATGGTTCTCAAGTGAGCTCACTCAGCTGCGGTAAATACATTATGTGGGCCTCATGCACAAGGGGACTCATAAAGATACAGTTCTTCCATCCTTTATGTTTGGTTAAATTCCTATCAAAAGTCCAATCCACCATGCTCTCTCAACTTCCAGCAATCCCTCTCAACCAAAACAATTGACCATCACAAAGAATATTAGAGTTTCTGGTGCATTATTCCAGTTGCATTATCCCAGTCGGCTTTCATGGAAGCCTCCAAATGACTAGTAAGTTGACAAGCTATACCAAATATTTATGCACCTTTTCTTTGGAATGCTTGTTCTCAAACCATTTTGCCCTATTACCAGAGGGATTTTACACATAGCTTTCTAAATATAAACCATGCACATTTTCCTATTCTGCACTGATGTTTAGACAATTTATTTTAATGCTCAGATGATGTTGTCAGCATTTTGTTTCTTTTTAATATGAGTTTTCATTTTCAGCTTTACGTAGTGAAGGCAATGGGCACAAAGGTTGAGAGTAATAGTGACACAGTAAAGTAAATCCTTTAATGTTGCTGACTTAGGGTTATTCAAGATTCTCTTTTCATTGGGTATTCTGCTTGGGTAATATATTTGAAAAGCTGCCTTTTTTTATTTTAAAATTTGAGAACTACTTTCTGCTTCATTGTTTTGCTTATGTAAATATAATTAATTCATTAACTGTTACCAGAAAGCAGTGCCAATGATATTAAGTGATTTTTCTACACAGTATTTCAGACATTTTTTTTTTTTTAACTTTTCAATTAAGGGCCAATTTGCTGCTAATCATAGAGCCATCTGTGTGAAACTCAGTGCCCTTCAATCTGCAAAATGAAGAGTTTGTATCTCACATGAGAAAGAATAATGCAGCCTTCCTTCCTCGGGGAGAAAGCTTTGAAATCTGACAAATCTGGAAACTGAAGGTTAACTTCTGAGTTATATAAACTTGATTGAGTTATTTTACCCTTCTCAGCTTCAGTGTCTTCATCTGACACCTAAGGATGATAGTATGTTTATCTCAGAGGTCCCTTGTGAGGATACAATGGTACAATGAATGTAAAATTCCTACAGTCTGGGAATGTGTATGGCATGTGTTTTATATAATATATCATTTATATACACTTCGCCCTTCTTTAATCTCTCTCTCCCTCTTTCTCTCTCTCTCACACACAACATAAAACAAGTAAATATATTATAGTATATTGGAGCAAATAAATATATCTTCTTTACCTGAAAATAGTATTCTACTTTTTCTATTGCCATCAGCCTTTATAAAAAGGCTATTGTCAAATAATTATAAAAAGTGAAAGAAGGTGACTGAGTAGTTATTAGGATTTGTTTTCAGAAAGCATGAATTCTCAGTGAATTTGATTTTGTTTCTTTGTCTGTTATATTTATTATTTTTCCACACACTGTCTAATTGGAAGATCACTAAGAATATTATTTATGGACTAAAAGCTTATATCTAGTGAACTCTTAAGTGAACCATGAAGAAAACACACTAAATCAGAGCAAGAATTCATAGTATAAAAGGGCTTTTTCTTCTCTTGATTATTACTTTCATATATTTCCTGCTGACTTTATAATTTCAGGTTAGTGTTTACACTGCCACTCAAAAGTTTAACTCTGTAAACCACAAAAAAACCCAAATAGTCAAAGCAAACTTCATCAAAAATAATAATAATAAAAACAAAGCTGAAGACATGGTATTACCTGACTTCAAAATATATTACAAAGTTATAGTAATTAAAATAGCATTTACTAACATAAAAGCAGACATTTAGCTAAATGAAACAAAATCAGGAGTCCAGAAATAAATGCACACTTTCACAGCCATTTGATGTTCCACAAAGATGCTACAACAACCTAAAGGGGAAAAGAGAGCTTCAACAAATTGTGCTATAAATTATGCAAAAGAATAAAATTACATCCTTATCTTACACCATATACAAAAATCAACTCATAACATATTGGGACTTATATGTGAGACCTGAGAATAGAAATGCATTAGGAGAAGACCGGGAGAAAGCTTCATGACATTGGCCTTGGCAATGACTTTTTGAATATGATCCAAAATGCTCAGGTAACAAAAGTAAAATTAGGCAAAGGGATCCCATTAAACTTAATTTCTGAACAAAACGGAAACAATGATAGAGACAACCTATAGAATGCTAGAAAATATTTACAATTATATATATATAATAAGAGGTTATTAACCAAAATCACTTTTTTTCAATTTTAAAGAATGTTTAAAACTGAATAGTTTTATTATCCCAATGTCAGAATCTAACTCCAAGCATACCTAAACTTCTAAATTTTGTCTTCTACTTTATTAATTAATTGAACATTTATTGAATGTTGAAAACTATTATTCATTTCTATGTTTTTCATCACCATAAATTTTTACTTAGACTGCAGTTATCTGTCTATTAAGAATTAATATTTTGGGCAAGGCACAGTGACTCATCTCTGTAATCCTAGAATGCTGTGAGGCTGAGGTGGGAGGATCCCTTGAGGCCAGGAGTTGAAGATCAGCTTGAGCAAGAACAAGACCACATCTCTACAAAAATAGAAAAATTAACAGGGCTTGGTGGCATGTACCTGTAGCCTCAGATTCTCAGGAAGCTAAGACAAGGATTTCTTGAGCCCAGAAGTGTGAGGTTGTAGTGAGCTTTAATGATACCACTGTACTCTAGCCTGAGGTGACAGAGTGAGACTCTGCTGCAAAAAAAAAAAAAAAAGAAGAACAAGAAGAAGAACTAGGATTTAAAATTTTTATTTATTCTCTGATTTTATACATGTATAGCTTAGCACCTGGCATGATATTCAAAATTTTATTTTTTATAAAATATTCTATCTTTAAATGAGTCTAGGAATATATCACATCACAAAAACAAGTGCATTTATTTTATGCAGTTATTCATCAGTCTGTGAAAATAAGTCTTTCTAATAATACAATAAAAACTTGTTCCAAATATTAAAATTTTGCCTTAAAATTATGTTTCTTTATAAACTTTTTCATTTATAACTATATTCACTTATCAAAGAAATTGTTCGGAAAACACAATTTGTGTGCTAATCCCAAAGGAAGAATAGTTAGAGAACTTGGATTTAAATAATATTTTTGTTATAGAAAATCTTTGGGGAAAATACATGTCACAAAAATATACTGTTTGTAGAATTCCTATCACAGTTTACCAAGTAGGCATTTTTACTGTTTTGGAATGGGAAATGTAAGATCGTTCAGGGGATATAATTTTTTTTATCTAAATAAATAGAATCTAGTTTGTGTAAAATAAGAAAGTAATATGATCATACTATAAGGATTAGAATCAGGCTTCAGATATTTTATTTTATTTTTTCATTTGCTGTTTCCTGATGAATATAGCATTTATGAATAAAGTAATATATAATAAAAGTAAGAAATTACTGAATATACTGAAGTAACCAGATACATTATGCCAGTATAATTAACTCCTAAGCCAAGTATAGAAAATACATATCATAAGGTAAAAATGAATCTGTAAATCAGAAAATTGATTGTTTTCTTCTTGGGAACATTTATAAAATATTTTTAATCTAATTCTCCTTAGCATTAAACTACTACAAAAATTAAGATTATTAATTATTACCAAACTAACTTTAAAATATTTATTATGTACTACCTAATCAAATCTTTGGAAAACCAAAGTAAATAAATGCACTTCAAAATCAGTATGTTTACAAGGTAATTTAGTTACCATTTATATTTCAAGTACTTCTTTTTTCCAATAGTTGATTATTTCTTTTCACCTGAATAATCAGAGACATCTCAGCAATAGTTTGAGAATTAATGCTTACAGAAAAAGTTGAAGGTAGAAAACCAAAAGATGGCGTTTTAAAGAAAGTGGTGGCCATTCAATCAGTTGAAAAGCTCCTGACTACAGAGTAAGATGGTTGCAAAGGCTATGTCAGCAGAGTGGTAGGGATTGCAGTCAGACTCTGCAGAAGTGGCAACAGGAGGTCTGGAGGCAGATAAAGTAAATCTAAAAGATTACAACTTCATGTATTGGAAATATAATATGTGTCTAAAAATTGCCAGAATTTGATAATTAAAAAAGAAAGGAATAAACCAAGAACTTGACAGAGAAGTGAAATTACTTAGAGAAACTTCTGGGAAAGGAGAGACTTAAAATATTTAAATAAGTTATTGACAAAGAGGGAGTAAAGAGCAGAAGGATTAATAATTTAAAATGCCATTGAGAGTGAGAAAGATTTATACAAAGAAAAAGTTAGGTACAGTTGGAGACAGAAGCCAGAGGGGGAAACTGGTGTATTCATCTATTTATTTGTGTATACAAACAAAGGAGACTGATTGGAAAAAAATGGCTCTAAATCTCCACCCTGATCTATATCAATACTTTAAAAATATTATTTACAACACTTTTTATCAAGAGGCAGAGACTACTTTTTCACCTTTTAAATTTGGCCTTATGACTTGTTTGGCTCATAGAATGAGGCTGCAGAGACAGAGTGACCATTCCAGGATTTGTCCAGAAGACGCCCTGCAAACTCCCACCCGCTCATCACAAAGGACATCTTGGGTGTCTACTTAGCCTCCTGTAACAGGCCCAAGCTTCACTAAAGGAGGATGAGAGATTTTATGATACTGAGACGAGTTGTTCTGCCTCACATAGTTTAGTTGAAGTTTGAACCCCAATGTTGGAAGTAAGGCTTGATGGGAGATGTCTGGGTCATGGGCGGCCATTCTCATGAGTAGCTTGGTACTGTCCTCCCAGTAGAGTGAGCTTTCACCCTATTACTTCCCCCAAGAGCTGAATGTTAAAAAGAGTCTGGCACCCCTATCCCCTCTCCCTTGCTCCCTATCTTACCACCCTGACTCCCCTTTGCCTTCTGCCATGCCTATAAATTTCCCAAAGTCCTCACCAGGCACAGATGTTGATATGTTGATGCTATCCTTCTGGTTCAGCTTGCAGAACTGAGCCAGCTATACCTCTTTCCTTTATAGATTACTTAGCCTCAGTTATTCTTTTAAAGAAAAACAAATCAAAGATGACACCTAAGGTCATTTTATAGCAGTTAGTCCCTAAGTCACTGGCCAGGTAATCACAATACATGAGAGATCTCAACTGAGATTAACTAAACCTAGCTCAGATCAGCAAAACCATGCTGTTGACTTACAGACTAATAAATAAAAATAAATATTTATCATATTACGCCACCAACAGATCTGTGATTGGTGGTTGTACAAATACACTGCTATTGTTGCTATTAATAACTGATACATACACACTCAAAATCAATATATGTTTAAACAGTAGTAACACATTGTTTAAAGTTATAGCCCCAGATTCTATCATAGTTCCTGAGAAAATAAATGAATCTTAAATGTGTATTTGTTTTATGAATGAATATATGATAGATGGATGAATGAATTGATGAATAAATTAGATATTGAAAAAAAAACTGTAAATGTGAGAAGGTTCCTGCTGGGTACTGAGTAAAGATAGGGTTTAAGTTTAGAATATGTTGTATTTTAGGATATGGAGTTAAGATGTTAGGTATATATGATCAAAGGGGAATATTTTTGTTTTTATTTTGATGTAGTAAAATATGATAAAAGCATTGATGTGATTTTTAGGATTCTTATAACAGATTTAAAAAGAACTTTTGTGCATTTTATTTTCATTGGATTTCAGTAGTAAGTTTGTGTGTAAGGTAAGTATTAACACATATATTTTCGCAAATGTGAAAATATTGAGGAATTTAAACTAATCACCTAGAGACAAAACCCAAACCCAGGTAATCATAATCATATTTACAAATCTTTGCACTATTATTATCAAGACATGCACTTTTGGGGAAAGTAACTTTGTGGAGCTAGAGATATTGGAAAATTGTAATGAGAGGCATTGATTTTGTTTAAGAAAAAAAATGTTAAAGCAACATCCTGCCATACAAAATAATACATAAGAAAAAGTGATTATGTGACATATGACATATAGATTGTTTTGTTTACTAATTTAAATATATACTTATATATATTTGATATAAATATCATTACATTCTTGGCCTCAGATACCACAAATTTCTAAGAACCCCTTCCAAAAGTAGTAAAATCCACTATTTCTATTATGAAATAGCTAATCAGTGCTTTTTTGGTGGTTGTTTTTATTTAAAAACTTATTTTCCAGAAAGATTTTGGTTCTTTTTTTTTTTTTTATTAAATCATAGCTGTGTACATTGATATATTCATGGGGCATCATTCACTAGCTTCACAGACTGTTTACCAAGTTTCACATAAACGCTTGTAAGATGTACCGCAAGATTTTGGGCATTAGTACATTTTGCATTATTTTTTAAAAAATTTTTGAGATGCTATTAAAATTCACTGGTTTGATATCATTTTCTTTTTTTTAACTTAAAAAATCAACACAATAAAAGCAAAAGAGAAAATGTCAATATATGTAAGTAGAAAATTTATGTAATAAAAATAAGATTTGAAGGCATGAATATGACTATTCTCCAAAACCAGAAAAATCTTTAAAAACCATTTTCTTACAGCAATGGTTATTTAAATTGCTATATATTTAATTTATATAAAGACCTTGAGAGAAATTGCCAAGTCACTTTTGCTGTCTGTATCACCTTCATATTCCATGCCTATATTTTTTTCCACTTATATTCCACAGGAACCTTAGAGCTACGCACAATGTATTTTTTTCCACTTACATTCCACAGGAACCTTAGAGCTACAAACAATTGCTGCTGTGGAGCAGTGATTACAAATCTATGAAGATAATCCTTCTATACCATTCACAGTCTCTTTGGTAATTGAAGTTTGTTCTGATGATGTGTCTCTCATCAGCAATCCAAGAATTGCTTAATGCACATGAACTGCAAGATGAGTTGTGTGCTTGGTTTCCCTTTTCTCAGCTACCTGATGACTTCTACTGAAATTTATTTCTTCTTGGGCTGATTTTTTGAAGTTTAAACCCATTTAGTTTCATATCAACCTTTCACCCTCGATTTTCTAAGCTATCTGTCATTACAACCCCCGGTTCTTTCTATTTTGTAAAGGCAGATTATGCCAACTCATTTTATGGAAAAACAGAATTTTAACTGAGAAAGGATTCTGAATCTTCCTGTTTTATTTAAAACTGAGGAATACAATTTTGGTAGAAAGTAGCACATAATAGAATGGATAATATAACTGCCTGACATCAACTCTGAGACATTAAAAAAGGGAGTACATTTACTACAAGACATCATTTTTATGTATTTAATCATTCATCCATGTCACATTTTTAAAAAATGGCTATTAGCAGGAGACAAATTGTTATGACATGAGGATGAGACAATTATAACTAAGACAACTCCCTTGACTAATGGGGCATAGAATTCAGAGGGGGAAGGAATCAAGCGTAGAGGGAACTAAAGATGATATAAGCCTTTGAAGGTGGACAGTCCCATGCAATTGTCATGTATTTCAATAACATGGAATAAATTAGACCAGGAAGGAGGGGAGAAAAGAACACAGGGAGAGTAAAAGAGAATGGTTGCTCTTATTTTACATACATTGCCGTGTAGCAAAGCCACAAACCCCACAAGGCTCCTCATAGAGAATAATCAGATGGAAGACCAATGGTTGTTAAATGTTCAGGATACAAATCTCCAACTCACACGTTTCAAATTCTCTTCAGACACCAAATCACTCAGATCCCACACCATCTCATCTCTCATCTCTCAAAGCTGCTAAATGTCTAAGATATATATGGTGTTTGTATATATATATATGGTGTATGTATATATCATATATATTATATAAATTAGAAAGAACTCTACTATTTATTTTAGGGAAGGAGAAAATTACAAATTAAAATATATGTTATTGTCTATATTCTGCATTATATCTCGATTCCCACATTTCTAATCAACTTCACTGAAAAATAGCCTGTAATAAGAAACTATTATGTTTATCCAAAGTTAAAGCCCAGAGGAAAAAAAATAAAGCATATGTTTTGTCTTGTTTTTAAACAATACACTCAAAAACAATGTTATTTAACTGTTCTACAAAAATCATTAGATTTTGTTGTGAGCTTCTGTCTTAAGAAAGATCTTAACCACAAATACTTAGATACAAATACTTAGATACTTAAATACTTTCAGTACAGTTTATAGATGATGGGTGGATTGATAATAGATAAACTAGGGATGGGAAAACATATTTTACATAAATAATTGGCATACATCGTAGTTGAGGAAACTAAATAAAAACTTCATTCCTGACCAAAAATACAGTATAAATTGACACCTAGGGGAAAAAGGTATTTGGAAAGGTAGAAGGTATATGATCAGCTTTGTTATTCATACAAGGTTGATAGGAAGCAAAGCTGATGAGTCAATTACAGTCTTGCCTACATTGAATCCCATGTTTTTATGTAAGAATCACTGAGCAGTTTTCACATGTGATTTGACCTGGTAAAACAAAGCATCAAAGAGCTCAGAAGAGAGATTATTATCTGATTTCTCAGAAGATACAGATTCTAAATTCCTCAATAAGCACATAAATCAGTGAAACTCCCTGAGAGTGGGGCAGTGATTGAAGTTAGAAAAACCGCGCAGTTGAGGGCATTTGGTTTCCAACTGCCAAGTCTGCTTTCAGACATCGGATCCCAGTTGCAAGGAGTTAGTGTCCACATACATTTTGAGGCCAGAGTCCATGCAAGATTTCCAACTTCTGATGCCAACTGCAAATCTTCATTTTTCCCCAAACCACCCTTACATTCAATAACACACTCAAAAGACTCACAGAAATCACTGAACTCTATTAAGCCCCCAGCCATGCTAATCACAGGGAAAACTAGGAAAATCAGCAAAGAAGAGTTCCAGAGGTCATTTGAGGAAGCACCAAATGTCAATCTTCTATTGCCTTTATATTGCATTCCACTCAAAAAGGTGATACGAGTCCGTGTGCTTGCAGGATTGCTAACCCACAAAGCTCCCCAGAGCTTTGGTGTTCCGAGTTTTCATTAGGGCTTCATTACATCGTTATGATTGATTGATTAGTTGCCCATATGGTTGAACTCAGTCTCTAAGTTGACTGATAGGCTGTAATCCAAAGACTCCACTCCGAAGAATCCCACACTTTGTCTTTATACATGACCAGTCTCCACCCAAAGACTACTGAGCCTGTCCAGCCTATCCTTAATCATCTTGTTAGCATAAAATATCAAGTAAGGTCCCAGGAGCCCACAGGAATGACAAAGACATTCATATCAGTTGGGAAATTAAAAATGTATTAAGTTACCTTTCAGGAGGCAGCCCTCTATTTGACTGAGGCCAGATTTTTTGCTAAACAGACAGTAAGGGAAGAGTGTTTGTGTGTTCTCCTCAATAGAAGTTTGCCAGTGACACCAGACATTTCGGAAACTGCATGTGTGCACGAAGAAGTTACTTTGGTAAATTCTAAAGATTATGATCTAAAATCATAGTGATGCTTTAGGAGTAAAATAATCATGGAAGTGATGCAAAGAATAATAGAAAATCTATTTAAAGTTATAAAAGTGATCCTTAAGAAGATTTTGAAAAGGAGATATACCCCTTTTCTATCATGAGGAGAAAAAAAGTACAAACAATATAGCAAAAACATGAATCAAAATAAATAACAGGATTCAAAAATACAAGCATATGTAAAAACTCTTCTCCAGGAGGAAACTTATTTGTTGCTGGGATTTTTATACTGAGTGGTAGATTTTTAGTACATTTCTTGCCTCTTTCCAATCCCTCTTCTTGTTACGTTAAAGTAAACCCTGACAATATCATCTCTATTCTGGCATATACATAGTAGATGTGTACATTTAAGGTAGTTAATATAAAAATAGATTTTGAGATATTAAATATTGCTACATACATAAGTTCTTGGCATTTATTCCCAATGTTAATAAATATTACTGGGAAATTGATACGGATCCTTCATACATACCAAAACTTTTCCTTTTAAATATTATACACCCTAGTAGCTTCAATGTAATGAAATACACATTTATTACATACGTATTAAAGTCCAGTGTGTGTGTAATACTAAAATAATGCATAGATAATAAATATATAAGGAAATAGGACATTTAAAAAGCAAAACAAAATAGAGAATGTTTAACATGGATTGATCCTGAGAGCGTCCTAATCTAGGTACTCCCTGTAACTCCCAGGAGGTTTTGAGGTTTTGGAGATTGTCAGATGCCTCCTTTCCATACCTGTAAACTTGGGGGGGGGGTGTTTTAAATTTTCTTTTCATTTATAACAGTCTAAAAAGTCAATACAAGTACAAGTCAAATATATCCATGAAGATATTAATACAAAAAATCTTCTCTTTTAACAAAATCTTTTTGGTTTTCTTTGCTCGTGTTCCATGGTAAACATTTCACATTGATTTAACTTGGTATTATACACTACTCTGTAATCAAAGTCAATTGCTAAATAAGGTTGCCTTGATTTAAAAAAAAAAAAGTTGCCTTTATTTGTTTTAGCGCAAATTTAGCTTTTAAAAATGTGTTCTTTCTGGTAACTTTCATCTCTATTTTCCTGCCCATGCAGTCAGTCTGCTAGGTATCAGCACCTTATTTTTGGCCATTTTACAGGCGTTATCACCTGTGAGCATCTTTCTGTCTCTGCTTCCTCATGCAATTATACAGTTGTTAGGAGTTTCATTCTCTTTCTCCTTCTCAGAGCATTACTGGCTCTAACTTATCAGTGTAACAGGTTGCACGTTTCCAGCACTCTCACATTCTCTTGGACAGTGATGTTGACCTACAGTATGAGAACATTCATTCATTTAAGATTGATTCAATAAATTGAATGCTTTTCAAACTATAACGTTTATTTCAACAATAAGGAATGTTATAGCACAGAAATATGTATAATTGTATCAATATTATAAGATTGTAAAAAATAAAAAAAAGAAAAGATTTTTTTTTTTTTTTTACTGAGGGAAATGATAGCATTGATTCGAACATCTCCTTCTCTCTCACTGGGAACAAAGTATCCTGACACAGTTACTTGAATAATTCATGAGAAAAAAATAAAAGATTTATCAACAAAAAGAGGGTCTGATGCTAGTGAGGAGCTTTAGAATACAAGTCTATGCTTGAACAGCCTCAGAAGAGAGTTTTATATATGAATGCTCAATTGCAATTTTCATCCAGTACAGGCCTTTGTTAATAACTTAATATAAGAAATTCCCACCCCATGACAAAGCCAGTGATATCTCAGAATCACAGTATTCCCCTGGGGAAGAATTCTCTCATGCCTCTGAGATCCTTTCTACTGTACGCATTTTATTAGAGCCACTCGGGTATCCTCACAGAATAAGAAGCGTCACTCCCCACGGAGACACTTGCACAGCCTTCTGTATCATGGCAGTTCAAATGAAACTATCACTTAGACTCCGTGCCATCAGCATACGATGAGATGCTTTGTTCACATGTATATTTGGACGTAAGATATTTATGCTACATATGCTTCTATGTGATGAAGCTACAGGTGAACAAGACCACCTTATAGGTGATGACACTGCAGGCACACGCTTACCAGGAGGGAAGGAAGGACTGTCAGCTAACGCTCCTGCAGGCAGCCGTCCTAATGACCCTGACAGTTGCTGCCAAGCAGGCAGGGGCATTTGGAGACAGCATAACTGCCAAAAGCAAGATAAATCCTCTTAGAATCAGTGATAAATCACTGTCTGGAATTTCTGCTTAGTGTATTGATTATAATTAAAATAAACTAAATGGTTAGAATTATATTGTTGGTGCACATAAATGTTGAGTTCCCACATAAAGAGGAAATGGCATTTTGGATTCTTGGGGTGATGTTTAACAATGTAGGGATGAACTATATTTAGAAAACGCATCTGTTAAGAATGAGGAGAAATTATCACAGATTGTTTACACACGTATTCTGACCATGAACCTTCCTTACTTAACGCCTTGTTGTTTTCTTTAAAGCACAGTTCATCTCAGGAAATCTCCCCTCTACCCTCCCCAGGAAGGCAAGATACGATGTCAATTAGTTGGTTACAAAGCATCACAAGAATGGAGAAGCATGAATCCTATGTACTCAATCTTGATATGAGGACAATTAATGACAATTAAGTTTATGGGGGGGGAAGCAGAAAGAGGGATGGAGGGAGGGGGGTGAGGCCTTAGTGTGTGTCACACTTTATGGGGGCAAGACATGATTGCAAGAGGGACTTTACCTAACAATTGCAATCAGTGTAACTGGCTTATTGTACCCTCAATGAATCCCCAACATAAAAAAAAAAAAAAAAAAATTATTATTATTTTCTTTTTTTGTGTGTTTTTTTTTTTTTGGCCGGGGCTGGGTTTGAACCCGCCACCTCTGGCATATGGGACCGGCGCCCTACCTGCTGAGCCACAGGCGGGGGAATCGGTGGGATCACACCTGTGGTGCATATTACAGGGGTATTTGCGAAACTTGGTAAATGTAGAATGTAAATGTTTTGGCACAGTAACTGAGATAACGCCGGAAAGGCTATGTTAACCACTGTGATAAAAATGTGTCAAATGGTTTATGAAGTGAGTGTATGATGCCCCATGATCATATCATTGTATACAGTTATGATTTAATAAAAAAAATAAAAAAAAAATTAGTTGGTTACTTTTAATCACATTGTCCTAAGGGTGCCATAAAGTGTCACAGTACAGATTATTTAAAAATTATTGTTTATGTTTATTAATAATGGTCAACATACATTGATGGATTCACAAGATTTTAGTAACACACATAAAATGATTATATGGGTTTTTAAATATCACATAATGATTTTTACTGCCACGATTTTCTGCACACAGTTGGCAGCTTGTTATACATGAATGGGAATGATGAAAGGCCTTTGGACATAGAAATTCTGAAGTTCCTAAAACAAGTCATTATTACTCTTAGAATTGGTATCAATGTCCTAAAAACAGTGCCGGAATCTCTTGGAAGATATTGCACAGTTTACTACATGTGAATTCATATTATGGGGAACAGGATACAGCCGTCGATTATGGGGAACAGGATACAGCCATCGATACTCACTTAGACTTGGATTTCAATTAATATCAAAAGACTATAATATTACTATACATGATCAATTTTAAAAACCTGATCTTTACTCTCCTTGGGAATTCTTTCTCATTAACTTGTAATTGATTAGGAAAGTCATGTACACATCTCCCTTGCAGAGAACACTTGTTAAGAAACAGTGGCTTGAGAAGCAATGAATCAGGTCCTTACTGTAAATAATATTTTCTGGGTTATACTTAAAAATGTTAGAAGTTACGTTCTCAGATTTTCACATGTTGCAGGTATACTGCCAACAATGGACAAGTAGCAATTTTTAAAATTTCCTAACTTGTGGTCAGAGGTGACTTCTTAATGTAGTAAGGTAGGGTAATAGCTATGGAAATCCATAATTTCAGGAGAGCAACTAATTTTTTAAATTATATCCAAGTGTATATATCAGGCATTGAATTAAACTATGACAATTCTTAGGCACTCATAAATTGATCTCCATTTCCTTAAAATAACATCTGTTAACGATATAGCTAATACTCATTTTATAAGAATTATATGCTAAGTACTCTGTGTGGGCTTTATTTGCAAATACTCCTTTTATCCCTTTACAATAACCCTGTTTATAACATAGATCATCCCTGATACTCTTGGAGAGGTTGCGTCTTGCCCAAAATAACAGAGAGCAGCAGTGACAGTGCCAGCTTAGATGCAGGAGAAAACAGGCTTTGGAAACAGAGGGTTTGATCATAAACATAAAAGCAAGGATTGTAATAGATTAAGATTCATAGGATGATATTGCCTATTATACCATTAATCCTTAAATGTAATCAAGAACAAAGCCACAGTCCTTGAATGGTGGAAACTAGGATTCACAGATGGTTTGGGGTGAAAATAGTCTTTATTAAATACATCAGCAATTGACCTAAGGGCTTCCTTATAATTAAACACCTGCTCACCTTACCACTGTTATATACATGAGCCCTAGAGGATAAAAGCAGAAACATCTTTAGACTTCCTTAAAGTATTTTACTTTAAAAAAATAAATTCTTGGAAATGTTTAAGTAAATATAAATTCATAAAGGGGCTCATTCCATTTAGCACACATACGTTAAGCATCTTTAATCCCTAATTCACAGTCCTGGCTTGTTGCAATAAAAAGAAAGATAAATGAGATCCTTGCACCATGTTGGTGTGAGAGACGAACAGGAGTGTGCAGGAGGATTGGATGAATGTAAAGACAGGGGTAGAGCCAGTGTACAACAGAAAGTATGGCCCCAAACTGGGTCTGCCAGATACCATCAGGTTTCATTAGAAATGCATAACCAGGGCGGCGCCTGTGGCTCAACGGAGTAGGGTGCTGGCCCCATATGCCGGAGGTGGTGGGTTCAAACCCAGCCCTGGCCAAAAACTGCAAAAAAAAAAAAAAAAAAAAGAAATGCATAACCACTAGCAGATAATATAAAACCACAGATTAGGGTGGTCTGGGGACAGATGATGTGTGGAAAACAAAGAAAAATTGGAACGTGCAAAGGTGAGCTGAGAGGTGCCCACATCTCAGCACCTCAAAACTCCAAACACCGATTATGGTGGTGATCTACATGAAACATCGAAGCCATTTGATTCTGAGCTAAGTACAGAGCTGTTGGAGTCATCTAGATGTCCAGCCTGTCTCTGTACCAACAAAGCGAGCCAGCTAATAAGTGACCAGAACGTGTCTATGGGCTCTGCACCAAGGGGATCTGTATACAGAAGTCACATCCACCTGTTTCCTTTTTGCCTTCTATTTCTCTAAATAAAAAACAAAACAAAACAAAACGACCTATCATTGTAAACATGAAAGGAAGGAGATAATATCAATTATAATATTATAACAGGAAAGGTAGCTTATTTTAGCTAAATTAACACAACCCAAATCCACTTTACTGCCTGAATATTCCAGGGAGGTTAGATAGAAGAGATGAGAAATTGGAATGAATTCACAAGTTTATAAAAGCTCAGTAATATTTGAATAATGCTTATTAAACTAGTAGAAATGACTCAGAAGTTCATACAGAGATACAAAATGCTCCTACTTTCTCTGACTTATAACAATTTTCATTTTTGTTTTATACACTATGATTGCTTAAAATATAAAATATCACAAAGTGTCCTGCCCTAGAAATGTTTAGTTTGAAAATAGCCCCTGGGAATCTATTTTAAATAGATGAGTGGTTAAGGCGAGAGTGGTAAGACTCTGCACACATTACAGGCCACGTTCAATATTTTGGAAATGCAATACAAATGCCTTTAAAATGAATGCTTATGTTTATGATGCAATAGAAAATAAACTCTTTAAAAACACATTAAAAAAAAAAACACTCTAACCAGATCAAAGTAAGATTGGTAATGACAAAGATAATAAAAGGGCATTGTTTTGTGTTTACATGTTCTTTCACATATGCAAATTAGAAAATGGTATGTTCACAAACCAATCTACCCTAGTTGTAAAAAACAAAAATAAATCATTCTTGAGAGAAGGGGGTTTGCACACTAGTTCCCCCACTTAGCTGAGGAAGCATTACAACACAGTAGGAGCTCATTCTGAACATTCGAGCTGGCCTGTGTTCCCAGCCGGGCTCTGCACAACACAGCCTGCTACGGTTTACTTGGTGTCAGAGACTCTTAGTGTTTTCACCTGTTAATAGAATCAATGATATTATTTAGGCCACATTGCTTTACTTTAAATAGTCTGAATATAATATTTCATGTAAATAAAATTGTTGAATATTTACCCAGTACTCACCAGTGGGACTCATGGAAATCTAAGGCATGAAACAATAAAAATCCTTGAAGAAAGTGTGGGGAAAACACTTGAAGATATCGGCCTGAGGAAAGATTTTATGAGAAGACTTCTGTGGCAATTGCAACAACAATAAAAATAAACAAATGGGACTTAATTAAACTGGAAAGCTTCAGTACAGCGAAGGAAACAACCACCAAAGCAAACAGATAACCTTCAGAATGGGAAAAGATATTTGCATATGATGAATCAGACAAAAGCTTGATAACTAGGATCTATAGAGAACTCAAATTAATAAACCAAAAAAAGACCCAACAATCCCATTTATCACTGGGCAAAGGGGATGAATAGAACCTTCTCTAAAGAAGAAAGACAGATGGCTAACAAACATATGAAAAAAATGCTCATGGTCCCTAATCAGAGAAATGCAAATCAAAACTACCCTGAGGTATCACCTAATCCCAGTGAGAATGGCCCACATCACAGTCTCACAGCTGCAGATGCTGGTGTGGATGTGGAGAAAAGGGAACACTTTTACACTGCTGATGGGATTGCAAACTAATACAATCTTCTTGGAAGGAAGTATGGAGAACCCTTAAAGAACTCAGATTAGACTCCCCATTTGATTCTGCAATCCCATTCCTAGGCCTTTACCTAGAAGAAAAAAAAAAATCCCTTTATCATAAGGATATTTGCACTAGACTATTTATTGAAGCTTAATTTACAATTTCCAAAATGTGGAAACAGCCTAAATGCCCACCAACCCAGGAATGGATTAACAAGCTGTGGTACATGTATACCATGGAATACTATTCAGCCACTAAAAAGGATGGAGACTTTATATCTTTTGTATTAACCTGGATGGAAATGGAATGCATTCTTCTTAGTAAAGCATCACAAGAATGGAGAAGCATGAATCCTATGTACTCAATTCTAATATGAAGGCAGTAGATGAGCTAATACAAGGGGTGGGGAGTATAAGGGAATGAGCAAGTGAGGAGAGGAGAGGAGGGAGGAGATGGGGTCAAAACGTATGGCACACCTCTTGGGGGCAGGACACAATTATAAGAGGGACTTTATTTAATAATTGCATCAGTGTAACCTAATTCTTTGTACCCTCAATCAATACCAAACAATAAAAAAAAAGTTTCTATAAGACTTAGAGCATTGGAAAAGGTTAGTTTTACATATATTATTGTGTTTCTATCATCCCTCCACCTACCTCCAAATCACAAGGTTTTATATATACATATATATATTATTTTTTTTTCTTTTTTTTGTTCTGAAACAAAATCTCACTTTGTCACCTTGGGTACAGTGCGTTGTGGCATCATAGCTCACAGCAACCTCAAACTCTTGTGGTCAATTCAATTGATCCTCTGGCTTCAGCTGGCCGAATAGCTGGGACAACTATTGATCTACCACAATGATCTGATAGTTTTTAGTAAGCACAGATGTCTCACTCTTGCTCAGGCTGGTCTCAAACTCCTGAGCTCAAGCAATTCACCTGCCTCATTCTCCCAGAGTACTAGGATTATAGGAGTGAGACCCATATAATGTTCTTAAAGCTTTATTTCCATGATGCTTCCCACCAGACTCATTTTTGTAATGAACACCAATATACATTGTTTCAGTAAGTTACATTCTTTCCCAGTAGTATTGCTTAGGACACCTCCACTGTGGAGAACTTTGTTTACTGTTTCTTGTTTTTTTTTTTGTTTTTTGTTTTTTTTTATTGTTGGGGATTCATCGAGGGTACAATAAGCCAGGTTACACTGATTGCAATTGTTAGGTAAAGACCCTCTTGCAATCATGTCTTGCCCCCATAAAGTGTGACACACACCAAGGTCCCACCCCCCTCCCTCCGTCCCTCTTTCTGCTTCCCTCCCCATAACCTTAATTGTCATTAATTGTCCTCATATCAAAATTGAGTACATAGGATTCATGCTTCTCCAGTCTTGTGATGCTTTACTAAGGATAAGCTCTGAAATTCAAAAATTTATTGTTTGAAGAATGTTTTCTATAATATGTTACAAAGTAAAAAAAGTTGACATAATTTATAGCATTCTCACCTGAGCCTCTAAATATTTAACTTCATATTCATAAAATAAGCAAGTCATTCATAAAAGAAAACCTCAAATCTTCCAAATCAGATACTACATCATATTGAATTATCTGAGATATTCTAAATATTTCTTTGAAAGGAAAGAACCTATAAAATGTCACAAAATCACAAACGGTTTATACTGAATTGTGGTATCAGTAATGGATATAGACTAGGTGGACCAGAGTTTAATATATTTTCCATTAAAAAATGTGAAAAATTAGAATTAAAATATGAGAAAAAAATCCTTAGTTTTCTTTTTTTTTTTTATCTTTACTACTCTTTCATTTTGCTTAAGAAATTAGTTTTCCTATGCAGATCTTCTTAAGTACAAATACCACTGGATTTTCTGCCAACACTGAAGAGTTAGTGTTTTCCAAACTCATTCTGTAGAACTTTCTCAGGTTGAGTATTCTTTTCTCACAGGACTTCAGTGGCCAAAATAAATGCTATCAGCTCTGTAATGCCCCCTTGGATATTCAAAATAAATATTAAATATTCCCAAGTGTCTTGTATTCACGCTGAATCCAGCACCTCCCAGCGTTGGATTTTTTTTTAAGCAAAAATATATATTTTTAAAAGTGTGGGTAATGACTAAAGTCCCAGGTCTTGGAATCAGACTGTCTGACTTTGAATCATGGCTTGATTGCTCATTATTACTATGAACCAGGACAAATTGTTTAACTTCCCTTTATATCAGTTTCTTAATTTATTAAAAAAAAAAAAAAGGCAGTAACACCAGCCTAGAGTTTTATAAGTGTCCTCTGAGACCAATGCTTATGTATATTAAATGATCTCAAAAACTACTACAAAAGAAAACTGATCTTCTGGAAAAGTCAGCCTAGGAAACATCGTCAAAGGACATTCGAAGAATTTAATAATTCCTTTTTTGTTTAAATTTCTTTCAAAATCAAATTACCTAAATCTTTTCCTAGACCTTAGACACTGTTTACTTTTGTGGATGAAGACGGTAACCTAAGAGAAAACAAATGACTTACCCAAGGTCATTTAACTCCTTTGTGGCATAATTAGGTTAAGAAATGAGGTTTTCTAATTGCTAATTGAATAGTATTTTCTCTTCACTTGGCTACCTCTAATATACTTAGATATTCACATATTGATTCTCTTTCAATCTAGGATAAAAGACACTATGCAAAGGAAAGGGAGTGAGGAAGTCAATTTTCTTTTACATTAGTCATTAATGCTATCAAATATCAGGCTCTTTCATCACAACTTCTTTCTTATCTTTGAAATACTGCAAGGTTATAGTCCACTATGTCACAAAGATAACTTTCTACTCAAAATACTAGGCCAGAAAACCTTACATTTTCCACTTTGTACTTTTTCCCACAGTGTAGTACTTATTAATTATAATATTATTTTCTTGGTAGGTTATTATTATGCTTTCTGCAGATGGTCAGTTTTAATTTTAAACAAGTGCCCAAGCATATTCTATTTTCAGCACTTATATTTTGTAATTTATTCAGTTATTGGGTTAAGTAATAAGCTATGTGATGCAGATAATCCAAGTTGTTTACAATAAACCAAATTTAGAAACTGCTAAAATTTTCAACTTTAAAAGTATTGGTTAGGGCAGCACCTGTGGTTCAGTGAGTAGGGCGCTGGCCCCATGTGTGGAGGGTGGTGGGTTCAAACCCAGCCCTGGCCAAACTGCAACCAAAAAATAGCCGGGCGTTGTGGCGGGCGCCTGTAGTCCCAGCTGCTCGGGAGGCTGAGGCAAGAGAATCGCTTAAGCCCAGGAGTTGGAGGTTGCTGTGAGCCGTGTGACGCCACGGCACTCTACCCGAGGGCGGTACAGTGACACTGTGTCTCTACAAAAAAAAAAAAAAAAAGTATTGGTTAAATACACGATGATATAAAATGCAATACAATTTAAAAAAGAAGTGGAAAAAGTATATTACAGAAATTATTGTATGATTCAATTTTGAATTTAAATATGTAGAAAATCTACATTATATAGAGAAAGAAGTTAACAGTGCTGGTCTCGAGGTGATGGGATTGAGAGTCAATTTTATTTTATTCTTTTGCTCTTGTATGTATATTACCTTGGTTATAAAGGTGGTGTCTGTTTAAAAATTGAAATGTCTTAATAATTTATATTTTACTGTTTCCCCGTATAGAGAAATCAGAGGTGTAAAAATCAAGTCTTTTTTTACATTAATTTTTTTTTTTTTTTTGGCCGGGGCTAGGTTTGAACCTGCCACCTCCGGGATATGGGACCGGCGCCCTACTCCTTGAGCCACAGGCGCCGCCAAATCTTTTTAATTTTTAATGATTTTAAAAGTATGATTAGAAAATGATACTTTGAAGATGTGATTTTACTATTGAAATCTCTGAGAAAAACAGGGATATGGACAGAATTTGTTTCTTACTGTTTGTTTAATATGTAATCATAAAATTAGAATTCAGAATGCTTTTTATCTAAGTTAACAATCACCATTATTCATTTCAATATCATCTTAAATAATGAATAAATAATTTATCCTTTTGTTTTGTTTTCAAGTAAAAAATTCCAAAAACCCAATTGTTGGATATAGGGTAATTTTTCTTTCTTTCTTTTTTTTTTTTCTTTCAGTTTTTGGCTGGGGCCAGGTTTGAACCCACCACCTCTGGTATATGGGGCCAGTGCCCTACTCCTTTGAGCCGCAGGCACTGCCCTGGGGTAATATTCTTAATGGATAAATTAGCACTTGATATTATAAAAATCTTTAAAAAGGCGCTTGTGAATTAAGCACAACTGTTTTATTTTTCATTCAATTTAAGGTATTTTATGCACAATATCTTTCACCTTACATTCTTCCAGTATCAATCTGCATCTGCAAAGAATGTCCTGCTTATTCTAAGTTCACATATCCAAAAGAAATAAAATGGACCTGGTTTTCTTTACTAACTACTAAAGTTTTCATCATCATTTTATTTAATGAAAGCCTTTGTATTAGGGAAAAATAATCACTACTTTGGCTTCCATTCAATAAACAGGCCATTTTTGCAAATGACGGATTATTACAAATTCTGTAAGCAAAGGATGTTACAAAATCAAAGAGGATAATAGCCATGGCAGTGCCCACATAGTTGGTGAGCACCTAGGGAAATAAAATTATCAATGATAGAGTGCCTTATTTTGTCTGCAAAGGAACAGATTATTTTGTAGCAATTTGAACAAGTCGAAATACAATAAAAGATTAATACAGCTGTTGTAGCTGAATTCCTCTACTAGAACGTAACAGAACTCAATTACAAATTAAAAATACCCTTTATCCTCCAATGTTTTCTTTATATCCAAACTAGCTTTTTTCTACCTAATCTTATTATTACCTAATAAAATAGGAAAGGAAATATTCTTTGCATATAGGCTACAGGAATACTTTTTCTAAAAATGAGGTCTCTCAAACTATTTGGGAATGGAGGAAAAGAGCAGAGATAATCTTATTAGTGTTAGTGGGAGTTTAAACATAAAGGGTGCCAGATTGTTCTACCTACATGTAATCCATCTTCCTGGGAAATGTTGACCTTTAGAAAGAGCCCTTTCCTTAGAGTTGCCTAACTTCACAGAGAGAAAATTCTCTCTATAAATACTCCTGGGTTACAAATTATTGAAATTGCCAACACATTTTTATTTCTATCATGATCCAATACGTATGTCATAATTTGTTAAAAATCTTTTATCTGCCCTTCAAATTTCCTACTATCAATTATATTTGGGCACTATACATGATCTCGAACTCTCACTATACTCACAAACATGACCTATTAAGTCATCACTCTAATATCTTAATGTATAAAACCTCCTAAACAGAATCAGATAATCTCCTGGTCCATGTTTTTCTGCTTGAACACATCTCAGATAGAATGCTTTCTCAACAACAATTTAAATATGGAGTAGATGTATGTGTTATACAAAATCTTTGACCTCTTATTGTGTTCAAGAGCATTCTTAGTCTCCCTACTTTATACTCCCTCATAAAATATAATTTTCTTTCAAAATAATATGGCTCAGGTTTATATTGCTTGAATTCAATTTTGATGGCACAACAGTAATACATTTTATAAAATAACACTTAACAAATATTTTCACTTCAAAATACATTATTCACAGCTTCCAAATGGAAACAAGAAAGGGGATGGCATTGGACTTGAATTCCCGTCACCGGCACTCATCCTCCATAGGGTTCATTTGCCTCCATTCTAGCTGGGCAGTGCTGGACAGGCTGCCCATTCCTTTCAGCTGTCTACAGCACCCCTTTCCCAACATTGATCTTCCAATATCTCTCCAGTTTTTACATTGATGAGCACTTCCTTTATTAAACTTCATGGCAGTTTTCCAGTTTTCACACTGTACTATTTTCATCTTAATTCTCACTTTCTGCTTCCGTATAATTTTTACCGCCAGAATAAAGGTAGTAAATAGGCTTCAATTTCAGACTAAGGGATTGACAGGCGACAGTTGCCTATTAGGAAGGATTTGAGGCTGGATCTACAAATCCTAATTCCTTTAACTAACACGTCCCTTAAGTATTCTAATACCAAATGTTGCTCTTCCCATTTGCCCTCCATAGCAACTTGCATAGACTCTACAGTAGTCAGTAAGGCATTGTACTCTACTTGAATTTGCGTGACAATCTAGCTCATTAGATAAGGACTCAGCCCGCATCTGTATGTTCATCTCTCAGTAACCAGTGCCTAGTACTCAGAAGCCACTCAAAAAGTATCTTGATATTTGAATAAACTGAAAAATAAATGAACGTATGCCTAATCCAACTTTTATGTGTCATATTCAAAAGTTTGGACTATTTGGTAAAGAAATTTGATCTGGAAATTTTTTTTTAACTGCATGGCATTATATTGATCATCAAGAATTAGATTAATTTGACATAACATGGATACGATCTGAAAATATCCCCCAAATGTGTGACATTTCTATTAAAAAAATGTCTTTTTTTAATGCTGGAATTAATAGCAACCACCAATACAAGTTTCTGAGAGGAGTAAGCAAACCCAAATGGGCACCATGAATGCTATTTTATCAATTACTACATTTTTTATAATTTGAAAAATTACATTTTGTTATTAGATATTATGTTTCCCTTTTGTATATATCTTATAGAAACTAATAAATGATATCTGACAACATGACAGTTCTTAAAATACCTACCCTGCCTGTCTATGTCAGGCGCTACCCTCAATACATTGCCCCATTTGTCTTTTATAAAAGAAAGTAGTGAGTAAAAATCTACTGTGAGGACTTGGTAATTGTTGGCTGATAATTGGGGTGAAAACAAGTGAGTAGAGGACATCTCTGATCTGCTTTGTATTTGATCAAAGGCAAAAAAAGAAAAAAGTGAGATAAAACATAAACTAATCCACTGTATGGTCTGTGTGCAACTCTAACTCATCCTTAAAAGGGTTTTCAAACACCCAAGGCTTCCACTAAAACAACAAAAACAAACAACCAAAATACCTGTAATTATAAAATAACAATGTTTTACGTTTTGTGTTATCAACTTGAAGCCACTAGTAAGTGACTGCACCCCTCACGTGCTCACACACAATGCAACACAGAGTGACTGTACCACCCACGTGCTCACACACACAACGTAACACACACAGCAGGTAATTGTGTATCTGTGTGGCTCGTTCATTTGAATGGTGCTACTTTGGATTCATTCACAAATGGTCTTATGAAGGTATTTTGGAGCATTACCTGTAATTAAGAAGCTATCATCTCTTTGTCTTATTGCTTTCAAAGTTGGCTGTCAAAATCAGAAAGAGATGGCATCCAGTTCACTTCAAATGATTATCGTGAAAATGAAAAAGGAAGACGAACAGGTGAATCATTTATTGATCCCATTTCAGAATTTGCGGTAAAATCCTTGAGTCCTGCTGGTGTGTTTTTAATGCCATGATCTGAAGGTTTGTGTTCCCTCAATATTCATACGTTGACATCATAACCTCTGAGGTTAGGAAGTGTGGCCTTTGGGGAGGTAATTAGGTCAAAAGTTAGAATCCTCAGAGTGCCAGGAAAGCCCTTATCGAAGGGGGCAGAGAGAGACCCCTATCTCTGTACACACTGAGGGCACAGTTGAGAAGATTAACTGAATGAACCACAAAGCAGGCCCTCATTATCTTCTGCCTCCTTGGTCTTAGACTTCATATCCTTCAGAATTTTGAGAAATACATATCTGTTTATAAATTGTGCAGTCTATGGTATTTTGTTATAGCAGTCCACATGCCTATTTTGATGAGAAATGTTGCATTCTTATTTTTGTTCTAACATTAATAATGTTGTAACAAAAAAGGTAAACACCAATGACTTTTAATTTGTATATTGCTATATAAGTGTGCGTGTGTATAAATATATACACATTTACATATTTATATATACATATATATCTTCTTAACAGAAATAGGATTGAATTCTACTGTTATTCACAGGAGAATATGTTTATAATTGGTGCAAAGTAGTTCAAAATTATTCAAATAATGGATTTAGTATCTATGATTATATATTTGAGAACCATCAATATAACTTTTATTATGTATCTTTCAAGCAGGGTTAATGTAGAGCAAATTTTGAGGCAAACATGGTTTTGCACATGGCTCAAACTTAGCGAAATAAATATAATCTGACTTAAAAGAAAGAATGAATTTCGTAAACATTTTATTTAAATTTCTAGAAATCACAAAAATGAAATACAAAAGCTGCAATATGAAACACTTTTTATTTTTATTTATTTATTTTTTTTTATAAAAAAAAAAAGAAACACTTTTTAAAATGTAAGATCAAAGAATAGCATTGTCTCCCACAGTTCTCCCCGTGATCATAGGAATGCAACCTTTCAAAACGGCCTCAGGTCACAGCAGACATTTCACCAGTGATCTCAGAAGACACGTGGTAGAAGTTTTATTTCTTTTTTTTTTTTTGATCTCTTATTTTCAATAGACTGTATGTAACAGATATGCCTGCACTTTAACAAAATGTCAATAATCAACTTTTTTATATTTGGGGGGGCTGGAAATAAATATTTTAACTTTTCTTGTTTTATTTTTATCGTGACAAATAATTTTCAAATTTCTCTCTTTTATTTTTGTTTGTTTGTTTAAATACAAAGCTAAACCTCAAAGGGCTGCTGGACTCTCCTTACTCCCCTGCACACCTGGGAACCTTTCTCTGAGGTTAGTAATGGCAGCTGGAGCTGGGGTGCTGGCCTGGGGGGCTTCAGGTCATGACTGTGTCTTCAAAGGAAAGACACCAGGTGGTCTGACAAACAGAAGGCCTTGACAGCAGGTCTGGAACTTCCAATCCAGCAGAATCAGGTATGTGAGGGAAATAGGGTGGGGGTGTCAGGTAAGTCATTTCTGGTTCTGTTACAAAACTTATCTGTTATTACAATAGAATACCATCTCCAATCTCTTCTGCAAAAATAAAAAATCTTCCAAATACCAAAGGCACTTCACTTATCTCAAAACCTACATGCATGTAAATTGTTTCCTGTGGGTTTTTTTAAAATTTTTTTTAAGTTTATTTTGTATATCCTTAAGATACAAAACAAAAAGAAATTTATGCCTTCATGTCATATAATGAATGTATTCTGCTAGTATCTTTTTTTAGTATTAAAACTCTATTCACAAAGCCTACTAATAAATGATAATGAAAGTTAGTTGAGTCCTATATTTTTACATTTCCTGTTATAATTTAGTGTTGTTTTTTACTCTTAGGTTTTACATTGTACACGATAACATTTTTGAGAAGCTTTAGTGATTTAATTTGTTACTGTGTTTGCCTAACTTAATGAGATAAATTTTAAGAGAAGTGATTTCTTTAATAGGTTTCAAATCTCAATTTATAACTCATTTTGATCCCATTTTCTTTTCAGTGTTCTTTTATTGATATTGGCAGTTTTCTATAACCACTTCTTTTTTGAAATAGTCTCAATGAACTTTATATACAATTACAGGAAAATCATGATAGCTTATCTACTATCTTTTCCAGAAAATATAGAAATTTTAATAATTATTACATAGTTAATTTTTAGCTGTTCCATTTGTCACCAATCTCATGCCTTTCTAGAGTGCTTGTTTATTCTGTCTATAAGATAAGATTACTATCCCTGGTTTTATAAACTTTGCAAAGACGATGGTTAAATTCTTTCTTTGAAAATCCTGATTCTAATATTGCATCCCACAGGAGCTCAAAACACAGATAAAGCAATTACATCTACTTATTGAAAAATAAACAGTTCTTACTTTGTGGTTTATTTGTCTTCATTTCTGTATGTTTCCTTCTATTTTTTATTCATTATATTAATAACTAAAATGTGAATTTCACATTACAATGATTATAAAATAAGTGTAGCTTGGGCGGCGCCTGTGGCTCAGTGAGTAGGGCGCCAGCCCCATATGCCAAGGGTGGCGGGTTCAAACCCAGCCCCGGCCAAACTGCAACAACAACAACAACAACAAAAAAATAGCCGGGCATTGTGGTGGGCGCCTGTAGTCCCAGCTGCTCGGGAGGCTGAGGCAAGAGAATCGCTGAAGCCCAAGAGTTAGAGGTTGCTGTGAGCTGTGATGCCATAGCACTCTACCGAGGGCGGTACAGTGAGACTCTGTCTCTACAAAAAATAAAAATAAAAATAAAAATAAAAAAATAAGTGTAGCTTAACATCACAATGAATCTATGAGTGCTATGGGCTGAATATTTGTGTTTCCCAAATTCTTATGTTGAAAACTAATCGCCAATGTGATGGTGTTGGGAGGTGGGGCTGTTGAAAGGTGGTTAACTCACGAGTGTCAGTCCTTATGACAGGGATTAATGCCCTTATAAAATAAACCCAAATGAGCTCATTTGCTCATTTACCAAATGAGAACACAGCTAGAAGGTGTCATCCATGAATAAAGAAATGAGCCTTCAGCAGACCCTGAACCTGCTGGCACCTAGATCTTGGACTCTCCAGCCCCAGAACTGTAAGAAACACATTTCTGTTACTCATAAGCCAGTTTACCTTATTTAGTTATAGCCTAAGAGACTAGGGCAGCTGTTATTTGATTTCACAGATGCAGAAACTCAGAGAAGTTATTTAACCTGATGGTAATTAGACAAGTCAGAACACAAACACAAGCCAAAGTGAAATACAGTGAGGTTTCTAAGATGCCTTAACAATCACGGGAGTAAGAGAAGTTGTTTCTATACTGAGCAGAATCTCTATGTTTGCTTCAGCTTGGAATGTGTGAATAAAAACATCAAGTATATATGAAGACCTCATAAGTACTGACAAGTACAGCTTAGGTATTTAATAAAGCAAGAAATTGTTGGATAAATAATTGAAAGCCCCTAAAGCATATAATCTGAATCATGTTAAAAAGAGCCCTTGGCCTTGTTACTGGATATGCATTTCATTGATCCAAACACAGACCACGTCCCTGAGATGCCAAGTCGTGCTTCTAGTCCTCACTCATATGTTCCTTAATTTACAGCTTCATGTTCTTGCATCCTCAACCTAAGGTAATAATTTACAAAAATCTATGATGGAAAATAAACCTCAAATTTCACTTTTTATACTGTTGGTTGTAGCTAATATATAAAATATTAATCTAATTGCTATTAATAAACTTAATAATTAACATAATTAATTAACTTTCTATTAGCCTCAGGAAAATAGCACCCATGTTCCTTTCAGGGTAGAGACATTTTTATTCTTGCAACCATTCTGCTATGGCATCTACATACTAGTCCCTTATTTTTCCAATATTTTCTTTATTCAAAGGAATGAAAAGATTCTTTTTTTTTCTATCCTATGAATAATTCAATAAGGTGAATTTTAATTTAAATCAATAGTATTAGGAGTTCAGAATTCACTAAACAGAGTTATTCACAGAAATACTTATTCTCTCAATTTAATATTAGTTACACTATTACTTTCAATTTCACTTGTGAAACTATAAATTTAGAAGACGATGGTCCAAATTATATTTTTTTCTATTTTGGAAACTGGTCTATGATTTTTAATTCTCACTTTTAACACTATCATTTCAACAGTGTTCTCTTTATTTTCCTGATACCATTCACTGCACAAGGTGTAAAGATGCTTTCTGCGTCTTCTCTGCAATACAGGATCACCCACATTGAGATCATACATATCAGTACTCAATTTACTAAAGTTGACTGAATGATTATTAGTGGGAAGACAGAATAAATTATGCAATTAATGCCAATCCTTAGGAGCAAGGACTTGACAATAATATGTGTTCATATTGCAGTATATTATATTTAGATATGTAATTTAAGTTTAAATATAACTTAGTATATAAATAGTTCTTACAGATCAGTGATATATCTTAATTAAATGTACAATTACATAGTCATTTAAAGAGTAATAATAGTAAATGTGTCTTTAAACAAATTCAACCTGCAAAAAGTAAATTGGTAATAATTTTTCATTACACACAAATACGCAACAACCTTCCCTCCTCTCCCACACATAGTCTGGAAAAGATATTGAAAAACATAGTTTAACAAAGTAGGGGAGCAATATGATATTAGGTACATAGAGCTTTAAAAATATCACGATACTTTATGTAGTAATGTTACAAAGTCACCCAATGGAAATAATATTATCATAAATAGCTTAAAGAATTAAAATTCTAGTATATTCCACACTATGCTACTCATGATTGCCTAAGTGGCAAATAATCTTAAGGTTCAAAATAGGAGATACTAAATAAAGCATTGTTTTTCAATATGTGGAGCTTTAGAAATCACATTTTTAATTCTATCTAAGAAATGAGATATAGTACATAAACACAGTAAATTTTACTTATATAGGTAAATTAAAAAGTTGGGAATAAAACTCTCCATAATATAACGTATCAATTTTGCAGGTATGTTTATGTAAAAATATTCACACAATAAATCATTTTTACACTAGGTGCCACTGGGTGATAGTCATATTTTTTAATTCACACAATTATATTTCTCTGCTTTATTTCCAATTTTAGCCCAAATTATGTATTATATTTTTTGTTGGAATTTTTTTGTTACTTTTTTTTGGAATTTATATTGTCAAAATATTAAAAACCTATATATATTGACATTTAACTATAAGTGAATTAGATAAAACAGTAAGCATTTTTTGAAATGCTGTATTTAAATCAATTTTTTAAAACAGTAACCTCTGCACAACTAATTACATATAAAATTAAAAAAAAAATGTGGGTAAAATTAAAAAAAAAATGTGGGTAAAGAACAAGAATAGAGAATCCATCAAAGAACTGGACATAACTAGCCTATAAGTGGCGATTTTTAATAATTTAACAAATTCAAAAATATATAATGTAAACCTATATATTTTTTGTAAATGTTAATTTTTCCATTCTGAATTTGACAAAGACTACATAAAGATTTACGCATGCTACTCAGTGTTGAAGAGGTAAAACGAAATGTGTAGTCTACTGCACCGCTTTCAAAACTAAAATGGCACAATATGTCTACAGAAGGTAGTATCTTTTAATGAGAAAATATTCAACAAATATATTATTAGCTATTTTCATAAGTTTCAAAAGTTTTAAAAACTAAATTTGGGCATGAATGAATTGTTTGATCAATAAAAATTGTCAGGATCATAAACAAGTAGGCACTTACTAAAAAAGCATAAATAATCCTATAATTTGAATCTATTAGACTGTAGGTAGCAAGAATATTTTTAGTATCCAATATGTGTGAATATTTCGGCAAATAGGCACACTCCTCTATGCTGGGAACATTAATGCTTACAGAGCAAAAAGACAGGATGGTGGGAGCAGGAAACTTCTGAGTGTACACTGTCTCTATGTCTTTGCTGAGAAATTCCAGTGTTATGAATCAATACTTTTTCTAATCAGAAACAAATGTGTAAACTGATTTACTGACATCAAAGTTGTACTAATCATAAAGAAGTATGTAAAGATAAATATATATGGATCATTCCTGTGATATGTTTTTCTAGTAGCAAAAAACTATTTCATAACAATGCACTGTTTGATGGGCATAAAGATAAGAAGGGCTGTGAAACTAAAGAGGTAGAAGACCTGCCAAAATATTTAGTAAGTAAAAACATTTGCTTTCACAATAAACTGTATAACGCAATTTCAATCAGCTATGAAAAGCAATTATGCACACTTTATGTCGGCATAGAATATTTAGGAAAGGATATAATAAAAATATTTTGATAGTGGCCATCTCCAAATAATATTTATTGAGGTCCAGGAATTTTTATTCCCCCCTTTATTCTATGGCACATATGTATTACTATGATAATAATATTATTATAGTTAGTAATGATTTTAAAATGGCGTATTTACTGACATTAAAGTCAGAGCTGATTGATTTTTCTTTAATTAGTATGCTAAATGTGATACTGTCTTTTGAGACTGAAAAATTATAAATGCCATCTTTTTTTACCAAAGGAATAAACATTTTCCCTTTCAGAATAATGCCCTCCTTTGTTCAATCATATTTTATTACTGTTAGGTCAGGCTTCACAAAATTCTCCTTTGTAATCTGGATATATTGTAAAATCATAAACATTGGGTTGCCTTTAACAATTTTAGCAATTGAAAACCCACTAATTTTACTCTTCAATGTTTGTTTCATTTTCAAAATGATGATTTTCCCTCATCAAAGGGTATTTTTAACAAGATTTTATAAAATAAAAACTAAACAAAAACATTCACATTCTGGAGTCAATCTGAGGAAACTGATTTTATAGCCATCAAAAACAAAGAGAGTCAAAGGTATTAGGTAACGGTTAATTCTACAGAATACAAATTCAGATATAAGTTTCAATAATATTCAAAGACTAAATATGTGAATCCTTAAATTTTAATTAAGGGTCATATAATAATTACTATAGTAATAATCAATTTTTTACATCAATTAAAATATTAAACACATATAGGAGAGAATATACCAAATACAGAGTAACTTGAATATTGCATCTATGGTTACTGTTTTCAACCACCACGAATTTCAAAACAGAAAATGTACATACTAAAATAATAACTCATTGCATATAAATGTTTTATAATTACTTTGCCTTCCAAAGAACCTTTTGTTGACTACATGATCCATTCTTAAAATAGACAAATTAATAATGTAATTCTATATACTAGAAAATCTTACACAGATAAAAATAAATTGGTTAAAATCTCCAATCCCTATCTATGTCTTAAAAAAACCCAATAAACCAATAATTATTTTCTCAAATTGAGATTTTTTTCTGTAAGTGTTTGCTAACTCATTTTGACATGTAAGATATGGACACTACAGATAAAAGTCACAATTTGGATTCATTTGTGAAAGAAGAGTTTTCCAGTTTGCCAAAATTGTTTTTCTTATTATCATCATTTCTACAGTTCCCTTTATTTTGGCCTCTTCTTGTAAAATTTAATCTCCACAATTTGAACCTCCCTCCTGCAGACTCACAAGATAATTCACTATGTTAAAAGTGGTTTTTTATCTGTTCTCTTGGGAAGACCTAGACTATTGAAACTAAATGATAAAACTATGAGCAATTGTTTATTTGCTATTTCTGTTGCAATTATTAAGACAATGGAAGCACATTTTGTTGACATAAGAAATCTCTTCTTGTAGCCAGGGACCTAACGTAGGATTCATGAATAAGCTTGATTATATCATAAACTGAAAAAACATGGGAAGTAAGGGGTGTCTGTGTGTATTTCTACTGGAGCTCTACACATTTGGTGACATGGCAAAATAGTGGGAAAACTTCTTCTGCCAGGGTGACTGGTTAAACAATGACAAATCTTTACCCCTTTTTTTCTCTACTGAAAGCTAAAGAATGGTTGCTGGGCACCTTCTATAAAGAAAACAACTTGTTTTAATAGTATTCATTTCCAGCATGTATTAATTTCAGAATAATATTCAATTTACTATGGTTTGGCTGAAATCATTTTAAATTATTAATCAAAAGATAATACATGGTAAATTTTTAAGCCCTTAGAAAGAATTAGGGGAAAATGTTAGCATATTATTTTGATATCCGATTAACAGGACAAGAGTGATTCCAAAATAAGAAATAGTTGCAATATGCGAGTTTCTTTTTATTTTTTAATTTCATTTTACTAACCAAATGTATTTAATCAGAAAATTAATAAAGGTAGACCACATCTATCTTTTAGTGTTAAGATGACAGCCTTAGAAGAGAAGCTCCTTTTTAAACGTAGGTGTCGTTTTTATTCTGTATGCACCATTTTCTATTCTGTAAAATTTCCTGAGGAGTGTGAACATAAACATACTTAAGAGATTTCACAAGAACTGGAAAGTATTACCTCAAGGCGTTATGCTGTAATTTGATCCCTCCTGCTACTTTTTCTCCAAAGACACTACATCATTTCTTAGTGCCCTAGTTACATGTTGAGCCTCAAATCTGCGATTATGAATGTGTCCTGAGCACATATACAGCAGATAGTGTGAATGGTATCATTTATTTATTTATTTTAATTTTAATTTTTTTATTTTTTCTCTTAATTATATTAATTTTATTAAATCATAACTGTGTACATGAATGCATCTCTGCGGTACAATGTGCTGACTGTATATACAATTGGGAATGCTTGCATCCATCTGATTGCCATAATCTTCACCTCACTGACTTAATTATTGTGTTAAGACATTTATACCCTACTCTTAATAGATGTGACCTGTACCCTTGCAATATGCACCACAGATGACATTTTAATTTTTTTAGAGACAGAGTTATACTCTGTTGCTCTGGGTAGAATGCTGTGGTGTCATAGTTCACAGCAATCTCAAACGCTTGGGCTCCAGTGATCCTCTTGCCATAGCTTCCCAAGTAGTTGGAACTATAGGCGCCCACCACAACACTTGGCTATTTTAGAGATGTGGTCTCACTCTTGCTCAGGCTGGTCTCCAACTCCTAAGCCAAGCAGTCCACCTGCCTCATTCTTCCAGAATGGTAGGATTACAGGTCTGAAGCACTACAGCCCGCTAGTGTGAATAGTATTTAAATGAAACAGCAACCAATGTTGATTAAAAAGAACACTTGCACTGTGCTGGAAGCTCTATGCCACAAATGCCGGAAATAAAACTAGAACTCCATCGAAACTGCAGCATCAAACCCTTACCACCAACAACTGTGAGGTGCAGGTGCGTGAGGTACAGGGCAAGCAAAGCAATGGCTTTTTAATTTTCAAGTATATCAAGATAGATATTAATATCATTTTAAATTGCTAATAATGTTATTGAATTGGGATGAAAGAGTAAAATTTGCATAAAATTGGTCCATTTGAGATTGTTTGAAAATATTTTGTGATCTATTATATAAGCATGAGATTTTTATTTTAATCCTTTATTTTTAATAAAGGATTTTAAGATTTTAATCCTTTATTTTTCACAGATAGGATCTCTCTGCCTGTCCACTGATTTTTTCACATACATATAAAATCAATGGTTTTAATTTTTCTAGTCAACTCCTGTATCACCTATTATTTTTAAGATTTATGTAATATTATTTTGTGTACCTTTGCTCAACTATTCTATTATTTTACCAGTTTTTAACTTTTTCATTAGCCTCTGAGAGACATGTGCGAAATCTCTGACTGTAATCAGGTTTTGGCAATTACTTCTCTTAATTGTTAGCGGTATTCCAAAATATTTCCAGTAGCCATTTTAATAGCACCTTAGTAGGTTCCAGTTTTTACCATAATAAACATTAAGTTTTACTTCTATATTCATGAAAAGGAGGGGTTAATGAAATCTGAAAGGGCATACTTACTTCCACAAAACTTATATTTTACTTGGATAAATAGAAAATAAAAAAACTAAAACTATTTTGTGACACTGGAGGTCGTATCTGATATGCGGAAAAACAAAGCTGATAAAATTGCATGTGGTGGCAAGTTTTTCGGAGAAGACGACTTTGGCGCAGAGTTTGAGAGTGCCTGAGAGGTCAAATCAATCACGTGGGTTACTGGGCACAGGGTTCAGGAAGTGGTGGCCAAGGTCTGGAGAGGGAAAACTTCAGAAAAGTGCAAGACATGGAAACAAGGCTGCCTGGCTAAAGTCATGTGAACAAGGGGGAGGGTGGGATAAAACAGTTCTAGAAAAGAGGTGAAACAAGCAGGGAATTAAATTCGGGTTTCCATTTGTACTTTCACTCTTTCACAGCCACTCACCCATGTAGTTTTTCTCTATTATGGGTGAATTAGAAGCTTTCCATGTGTTCTCATATTTCAATATGTGATTTTTTTTTCAAATTTCAGATTAATATGAAGGTACAAATGATAAGGTCCCTGTGTAGCTGTGCCTGGCACCCAGGAGGTGCGTCATATCCCTTACGTTGAGTTTATTAGCTGAGAGCACACAAATCTCCCTTCCCCTTCTTCTTGTCTTCTATTCTCCTCCCCAACTTGAATGGAACTGAGTTTTTCCTCTTGTGTGGGCTCGTATTAGTTCATCTACTGGCTTCGTATTAGTATCCCAAGTGCCCATCAACCCATGAATGGATTAGTAAACTGTAGCATGTGTATACCATTCAATGGCATAGGTATACCATTCATTTAACCTGGATGAGGCTGAAACTTATTCTTCCTAGTAAAATATCACAAGAATGGAAAGCAAGTATCCAATGTACTCAATACTAACATGACTTTTTTGGTTAGTAAAATACACTATTTCTATCAGCTAACTTGATATTGAATGAGATGGCAGTATTATTAATATATATAGTCATAAAAAAATAAGAAGTTAACTGATGACTCCATACTGAACCTCAGAGTCAAAGCATTCTATGATAGACATGCTCTTATCTGACAATGTGAATGTTACTTTTCTTGCATTATTATTATTGCTCAATATTTCATTGCAGCAATTGTCTGATTTCTTTTCTGAATGTATTTATCTTCCTTCATTCTTTAAGAGGTTTTTGTTTCTAGTCCTTATCTTAAACATTGTTATTGTTATTAAATGTTAAGCCTTTTTACTTTTGTGAAGGCAAAAAGTGGAAACCAAATAAACACATGTATATGCATAGAGAAAATAAAGAAGAAAAAGAAATAATAGGAACATTCCAAAATATTGCTATAGTTAGATATGTAGTTTTGTTCAAAAATTTCCTTAATGTTGACTATCTAACTCCCTAATTTTATCCGTAGAAACATTTGTAAAGTAGAAATAATTAATTATATACTTATATTTTTGAAGTAGATAAAAAAATGCCAAAACATCCATAAATAGTTGTAATTACACATCATGTTTATTATAGAAATATGATTTAGGCCTAAGCTTTTAAATTAAAATCCTTTTAACAAAATTGGACACAGCTCTATCATTCAAATCATTTCACTAGCTCCTGTGAATGCTGTACTGTATTATTTGAAGATCAAACCATCTATTTTCTCTACTCATGAAGTAAATTTATATCCATAAGGAGGCTGCGATTCTCATTAATAAACAAGGCATGGAATCGATGCGTGTACGGCTGATGGAAAATACACACACACACACACACACACACACACACACACACACACACACGCGCGCGCGCGCGCGCGCATTACCTCCATCACGGTAATATTCCCTAATGTTCACATGCTTCAGATTGAAAACGGAATGGTGGACGGAATATTTTACAACTAAAAACAGACTAAATTCCTTTCTTCCAAATGTGAAGGACTGTTTTCTGAGAAAGAAATTGCTCTTTTAGAAGATGCAGAAGCACTCTCATTTTTTCATCTGAAATACATTTTCCATTTTTTTCACTGAAATTGCATAGTTCTTGGAAAACAAACAAAAAAGCCTTTAAATCATCACTTATCTGAATTTTTGTGATTCCTTTGAATTTTATTGGAAAGCGAATTTAACTTCCAGATATTTCAATAATTTATTCATATTTTATAACGAGCTACTTCAAAAAATGCTTAGGATTTATGACAAGTGCTATGGTCAATTACTGAGACAGCATAGATAAAGCTATTCTGGGGTTCAGCTTTATAGCAGAGAACTTAGATTTTAGAATCATGTTTAAAAATGTTTACTGTGACTTTATATCCCTATCTTTAATTTCCTAGGAAAATAATAATGCTATTCAAAATGCATATGACAATATATTTAGTAAGTTTGGAAATTATGATGTGAGCAAAAACATCTTTCTTGAAAGACATCTTGGTGGATTTTACAATTAAATTATTGTTTAGTGAAAGTATATTAGAGACTGAGTTGAATTGGAAGAAATTAGTTGGTTATGAGCGCCTATTAACAATTTTTAATTCTTCCAAATTACTTGAAATTTTCCAATAAAAAACTAAAAAAATTCAAAATTCAGTACAAATTTTTATAAAAACATGTAGGTAGGAATAACTTCTTTAAACTTTTATGTGTTAAAAAGTTCCTTTGCAAGAAAGAAACTTCTTTGCCAGCCATGACTTTATGCAAGCATTAAGCTGGTGGTGTCTGGACTCAGAAATACAGACTCACTGATTCCTCCCGGTCTCCTTTGCGAGTGAGGAATATGTATGCATAAACCCAGTTGGGCTACATCAGTAACACTACATTAAGCAGCTTATACAATTTGCACATTTATGAACTGATATAGCTTAGCATTTATGAAAACTCATTTTTCTATTGCCTGAAAAGAAACAATACTAATAGTGTGTGCAATTAAGAGCTCTCCAAAATAATGAAAGAATTGGTGACCTGTAACCACATTTGGTGCCAGATGCTGCCTTGAAAGTAGAATGAATTCCTCTCTATTCTCCTTCAGAACATCAGTGCAAATAAATAATCTCAAGACCAAATAAATAACCCAGCATAGGATAAAAGGATAGTAACCAAGTTACTCTAAATTGTAGATTCCCTGAACATTTCCTATCTCCCATCTAGTTTCCACCCCTTGATACGTCAATCCAATTCTAAAAACATTTATTAATACATATTTCTGTGGTGAGAGATATACAAATAAATAGTTCTTTTTCTCCAGTAATAATAAAGCACACCAAGAAAAAAAGGAAACATAAAGGTAAAAGTTCAATAATTCTACAAGGAAGTAGAAAGATAAGAAACAAAATGAGGGGTTGAAGTAAAACTTTAAAAATTCAAAGAAAGACACACATGGAGATGGAGAAGTGGGAGAATCTTTGCAATGGCGTAAGAGCCTAGGTATACATTAATACATGGACACAAAAAAGATCAGAGAGAGAAACAAATACAAAGAATAGATGGAAACTGATTAACCTGGCGATGATCAGGTTTCCGAACCTTGCTTTATGTTTTCAGTTTAGATATGTGCACTTTTTTCTGGGAAAAAAAAAGATACGCTAGGCCTCATCAGCTAACCCTGAAAGATGGCAAACAGCACCGGAGCTGGAGCAAGACCTGAGGCAACCTTCTCCTCCCGCCAACTCCTTAGACAGGGTCTCTCTGTTGCTCAGGTTAGAGTTCAGTGGCTTCATCATAATCCATAGCAGTCTCAAACTCCTGGGATCAAACACTCTTTCTACCTCAGCCTCCCAAGTAGTTAGGGCTACAAGCACATGTCATCACACCTGCTAATTTTTTCTATTTTCATTAGAGACAGAATTTGTCTTATTCTGGCTGGTCTTGAGTTCTTGACCTCAAGTGATCTTCCCTCCTGGGCCTCCCAGAGTGCTAGGATTACATGTGTGAGTTGTGATCAACCATATCCTGGCTGGTTAACCTTCCAGTCACAGGAAACAGTCAGTACAAACATGGATGTTCTCTTTTTTTTATTTCATTATTTTTCGGAGATTCATTGAGGGTACAAAAAAACAGGTTACATTGACTGCATTTGTTAAGGAAAGTCCCTCTTATAATTGTGTCCTGCCCCTCCAAAAGTGTGTCTACACCGTCACTCACCCTCCACCCCCTCCCTCCTTCCCTCTCTCTGCTCTTCCCTTCCCCTATTCCCTCCCTTTTTCCCTCTCTTGCTCTTCCCTTCCACCACCTCCTCCCTCCTTCCCTCTCTCTCCTCTTCCCTTTCTCCAACCCCTCCCTCCTTCCCTCTCTCTGCTCTTCCCTTTTCCTACCCACTTTCTCCTTCCCTCTCTCTGCTCTTCCCTTCCCCTACCCCTCTCTCCTTCCCTCTCTCTTCTCTTCCCTTCCCTCACCCCCTTTCTCCTTCCCTCTCTCTTCTCTTCCCTTCCCTCACCCCCTCTCTCCTTCCCTCTCTCTGCTCTCCCCTTCCTCCACCCCACACCATGTTCTAGGTCATCAATTGTCCTCACATGAGAATTGAGTACATAGGATTCTTGCTTCTCCACTCTTGTGATGCTTTACTAAGAAAATATGTTCCACTTACATCCAGTTTAATACAAAGGATATAAAGTCTCCATCTTTTTAAATGGCTGAATAGTATTCCATGGTATACATATACCACAGCTTGTTAATCCATTCCTGGGTTTGTGGACATTTACGCTGTTTTCACATTTTGGCAATTGTAAATTGAGCGGCAATAAACAGTCTAGTGCAAGTGCTTTCCATGAAAGTGTCAGCCTGGGAACAGTACACATTTTCTTAGCTCCACAAATACCATTCTACCCCCACACAACTTCTTAGATCGAATACTTCTTATTCTCTACAGAGGCACGCTTCTAAAGTAATTACAGAACTGTAGGTTCAGACATTTTTAACTAACAGTTATTAGAGAAAGTTTCATGGCCACAACTGGGCCTTGTTTTGTGCAGTCATTATTTAATGTCACAACTTTAATTTCTCATCTTCACTGCAAGTTCTTGACTTGCTTGCTGCACCTACCTCCACTGTTTTCTCCTCAACCACCATCAGGCTTGGATGCTTCTATTTACTTCATCTTCATTGGGTTTATCAGTTTCCTTCCAGTCTTATAATCTTACTTGTCTAACCATAAATTGCTGTATTATTTTACTATAATTACTCTCTTGTAGATTTCTCATGTTCTTTCTTCCTTTGTTCTATCATATCAACCTGAACATACAATTTCTCCAGCTGACAAGTATGGCTGCTACAACGGCAAATACAGGTGGTATTCAATTTCAAATGGACCCTGAATGTCTGTATTTTTAGTTTTGGGTAAACTCTATTTTCTGTTATCCAAATTTACAATACAAAATCTTACTTTCTTTTAAATATCTTATTTTTTTTTTCAGATAGATTATTGTCCACAACTGATATTATCTCCTACCGTATATAGAACAGTGAGCTCGTCAGGTAGGGGCTCCTCCAGGAATTAATATCCATAATTCCCATGATTCCTACATGATTTATTATATAAAAAGTGCCACGGTTGAGAGTGAAAGGGTGATATTAATGACAAAAACCAGAATCACCAGGCAGGGAAAAATTAGATATAAGGCATCTAAATAATGATTTAGCTAAGTTTACCTTTGAACCAGAAATGTCTGGAGTATAAATAAACCCCATGGGGAGGGAATGGCTGTGAGGGAGATTGGTAGACTGGGGTTTAAACTGCTACAATTAGTGCTAAAATTAATCCACAGTGTTACCACATTTTAAGTTAGTTGAAATATACTATTCATATAATAAAACATAAAATCATGATCAGGTCTGAAGTGTTAATAACAAATTTAGTTCCTTCTCTTTCTGGATGGGGAGAAAATAAATAGTATATAATTCCTTAATTCATTTGTATTCCATTTCTCTTTATTCTCAATTTTACTCTTATCTTTAAATTATCATGCAATGAATAAAGTATGATTTTACCATTTATAAAAAATTTTATCAAATACTACTTATATAAGAAATCCAGTTTCTCAAGGAAAATCACCACAACTTATACTAGATTTTTTAAAAAATCAATATTCAGACACTGAATTACAAAAATTACACACATTCAAAACAAAAAGCAGAAAAATATAGTTTAATTTTATGTGTCTAAATTATAAGCAGCTTGTTAAAGCAAGATTTTTTTGACAATTCACATTTACCTTATGACAAAAATACATGTTTTCAGAAATGTATATTTGTGTCTGTTAATGTAGTCAGTACATGTATAAATTTAAAATATTACCACTTTGTCAAGTTAGTGTTGACTAATTGATTTCTTGAAGAACATATATTGATTCTTGAAATATGTATATTTCTTCAAGAGTATATATATTCTTCAAGAAATCAAGACAAAGTGGTAATATTGTAAATATATATTTATATATATATGTTAAGATATATGGTGTATTCATGTATGTATAATTAATACATTTAAAATCATTTCTAAAGCAAGGAATTGGTTTCAAGTAAACAGAAGTCTAAAGTGGCAATAAGAATATTAGATTTTAAAATATTTACCTCTAATAAAAAAAGAAATAAAGGCTTTGATTCAAGATTAACATTAACATAAAATATGGTATATATTCTCAAGTATAAAGCTGAGATTCTAAAGTGAAAGTATTTACAAATATGTATGTTTAAGAATATTTTACAATGCCATTGCTAATCAATTGGCAGAAGGTTATGAATTCTGCATCATTTTAGTAATGTTGTTGGCAATTTCACATGCATAAATGGGGATAGATCAGATAAATTGTGATTATGGATCAATTATTAACTTGACTTATTTGCATTTAGCTCTGAATTTTTTATAACATTAAAACAATTTTAAAACACATATCTAATACACTTCCAATGCAATATTAATAGATGTGATTATGCAAGACTGTATATTTCAAATTATGTTCTTCAGAAAACATGTAAACAGGTGTTGTAAACTAAATCATGCCCCCACAAAATTGTTCATGTTAAAGTCTTATCTTTTGTACCTATCAATATGATTGTGTTTGGAAATAGGGTCTTTACTGAGGTAATCAGACAAAAAGGGGCAATTAAGATGACCCACTACCCAGTATTACTATGGTACATATTTTTTTTTTAAGGGGAATTTGGACACATATGAAGAAAGAGGCAGACATTGGAATTTTGATGCCACAAATCAAGAAACATATGAAGGTTCCAAATGATGAAAGAGGCAATGAAAGACCCTTTCTCTACAAATTTCAGAAGGTGCATGCCCCAGCCAACACCTCGAGTTCAGGTTCCGAGCCTTTGGAACTCTTAATGTTATTTCCATTGTCCTTGGTCATACCCTCTGTGGAGCTTCATTATTGTAGCCCTGAAAAACTAATGCAATGGGTATTAAGGTGAGAAAACAGTTTCCTTGACAAAATAGAGTGAGAAACAATTTTTTACACACAACTAAACAGAACTGAAGAATATTTTGATGACTTTACTGTATTAATGTCAATTTTTATATAGCTAGATGGAAACTGTAACACAAACTATTTTCTAAAAATACCTGTTACTAGAGCAAAAGTTTCTCTACATTGATTATGTCACATAACTACTGCTCTAAGGAATCTAATTTGGGGTAAAAAGAGACAAAAATGTGGAATTTAAATAATTGCCATAATACCTTGAAAACTTAAAGAAAATTATTTTCTCCTGCGTTAAGAGCCAACACACTCTTTATTTATGTTTTATTCTTTGAGCTTAATACAGGTTTTCGCAAAATCTCTCTAAATGCCAGTTGTGTTTATGAGGCTGAATCTCGGCCTTTGAAATTTTCTTGTAAGCAGTTTATAAAACCAGATGTTCACATTAGCAAGAACAGCTGTAAGAACATGATATCACATTAGTTTCAAAAATCTACCTGCCGGGTGAAAATAAAACAATACCAAATGTAACAATTCTGATATTTGATTGTGAAAGATTTGTAATAAACATGAATTCCTCCTTGAGTTTTCCCTGGAATAAGCAAAATTGCCACAATTCTATATTTTAAACAGTGACAAGGAAATAAAAACTTAATAATATCAAATAACGTCAGAATTGTGTCTTCATAATACACTGAACTCTAAATCATTAGCTATTCAGATTTAATCACACACCTTATGCTTATTTTGTCCTTTACATGGTTTGATCTGTCAGACATGTTACTTCTTTATCAAATCTATTCCTTCTTCTAACTAGGCATATGGTTGGTGTAGTCATCTCTTGGAGTGCTAGACCATGAAATATAATCAGAAATTTTGAAAAACATTTCAAGGCTTAGCCCTTAAAAATGTTCTCAGAGTATTTTTTTTTTTTTTTGTAATTACACATAATGAGCACAATTCCCATGATGATCTTGGAAACCCTATATGAAAATGATTGATTCATACTGTGGAGGAAGTCAGAACTTGAATCATCGTTTGAGAAGGAACCGCCAACTTGGAACGCACATATTGAACTATTGCTTAGACAAAGTTCCTCTCCTGACAGTTCAGGCATTATCTGAACTGGTGTATCTGGTGCATTTGATACTTTCAGTGAACCTCTTGTCATTTTTTATGACAAACTGAAACTTATTTAAAATTTTGATTTTGGGCCTCTGAGTTCACTGTTTAAAAATTCGTTTCATCATATTTATTGAATACTTAAAAGGTACCAGATAAATACTTGTAGATAAAGTAATACACAAAACAGACAAGATAAAAGTATTTCTGAAGTTTTCATCCATGAGGTTTGGTAGAGGGGTTGCAATGATAGAATAATGCTAGTAAATATGTAAAATACATAGGGATTGATTTCTATAAAAATACCATAGGAAAGAAGTTACAATGGAAGGAAATAATATTGTTTTAAAAAGATCATGAAAAGTCTCATAGAAAACCTGACATTGGAAGAAACATATTTGAATATCTTCAGAAAAAAATTTTCTGAAAGGTTAAATCCTAGAAGCAGGATCCTTAAGAAGAGCACATATGCTGACGTGTTCCTGGATCAGCACAGTTAGATCCCTGGCAGCAGTGAAACAGGATAATACTAGTGGCAGCAGTTCGGAAATGAGAGGAAGAAATAGGTCTAGATATGCCAGGACCCTGTAGGTTAGGGGATATGGCTTACGTTCTGAAGAAAATGGGAAACCACGAGAATATTTGAGAAGGCACATTCACATAGATCTAAAGCTTGTGTTGAGGCTTCTTTGGTGAGCCTCTGCCAACAGGGTGGGAGCATAGAAAGGGGGTCAGTGATATGAATGTAATGACTTCCATGCAGGAGATGTTGGTGACTTAGGGCATGATCTTGACAGGGACCTAATAGTAAAATTTGAGGTATATTTCGAAGGTAGAAATAATAGACTTTTCTTATCATTCTGATATAGTATAGGAGAAAAACAAACAAAAAAAGACGAGACAGGAATACCTCTGGAAATAAACCAGGTAATTATAAGTATTGAGTTGCCATTTACCCAGTGAATCAAACTGAGGGAAAGTTAAATGTGATAGGAGAAGATTGGGAGTTCAATTTTGGAATGTTAGTTTTATGTAATCTAAATGACATCCAAATGATATAGTAGAAGGCATTTGGAATCTTGAAATTGGTGTTCAGAGAAGTTGGCGCTGGAGATATAAATTTGCAAGATCTCAGTGCACAGAGGTATTTTAAAACACATAACTGAGGTGTGGGCAGCCAGTTTTAAGTGTGACATCAAGAAATTAAGGTGTAATAAACATATCTGGCATATTTGACACTTGGAGTATATGATTCATTAATATCCTCTCCTTTACACAACAAAATCATTTTTGGTAGGAATCATGAAGTGAAATAAATGATAATAATGGCCAGACATTAGAAGCACAATTCATTTTTTTTATTTTAGTAAATATAAAATAAAATATATTTTATTAAATATAAAATAAAATTCACTTACAGCAAACAAACATCACATACTGCAGTTGGATTTGTGTGGGTTGAATTGTAGCCTTCTGTCTCACACACACATACACACACACACTACGTCTATATATATGAGTTCCTTAGATGAGTATATATCTGAATTCCAACCCCCCTCAGAATGTGACCTTATTTGAAGGTAGAGTCTTTACAGAGGTAACTAAGTTAAACGAGGTCAGTAGGGTAGTTCCTTACTCAATATAATTGGTCCTCTTTATGAAATGGGGAAATTTAAACACAGAGGCCGAGATACATAGAAGGTAAACGTTACGGATATCTTCATGTAATAAACAGCCATCCAAGAGCTAAAGAAAAAAGCAGGGAATAGATCTTTACCTTACAATCCTCAGAGGGAACTAACCCTGATGACCTCATGATTTTGGATTTCAAACCTCTAGAACTGTAAGACAAGAGATATCTGTTGGTTAAGTTAACCAGTTTCAGCAAAAAACAAAACATGAAAGTCATTTTCTAGTACGATTAATGAATGGATTAGTATTCTTCCACAGTAATTTATAATTCAATTACAGTTTCTGATTTCTTAATTTATTCTTTATGTTTAAAACAAAGAATAATTAAAACAAGAAGACTAAATTCTAATCTTGAAAATATTATTCATACAGAAGAATTTTTCAGGTATGACCTAAAATTCACCTATCGCAAACAAACATCACACATTGAAGTTTGCTTTTCTATTTTTATTTTATGTTTTATATGCAAATAAAAATAATCCAAGTTTAACATGGAATAAAAGAACTGAAGTAAGTCATGATCTGTTTGGACATCTTTATAATCACTCATATTTGAATCTATTATTTAAATGCAGGATCTACAGGAGCCAGAGATACAACCCACTCAGGAAAGTCATCCAGATAATTCTGAATCATCACTAACATTCTGAGAAGGAAGGCTTCTAGCTGAGTCTATATGAGCTTGAAATGCTAACTTTAAGATTAAAATAAATTATTAAAATTCTACATAACTAGAATAATTTTGAAAATACAGCATAACAAAACACCTCTTTTTTTTTCTAAGAAGAATATCACTGGCTGATGAAAACAAAGCACTTAATATAAGTCACATTTTCATTTTTCACATAGATAATGTATAACCTTTCCAACTGTATTCTAGACCAAATACCCAGCTCTTAAGAAACCACAAGTGAGGTGGTATGACAGTCAAACGAGATTAATTTATAGAAGAGGAGGTCAACCGTGTTAAATTCTGATGATGATCAACCATAATGGGCTCCAAGATGGGCATTGGGAATTGATACTTATAATTGACTACAGAGAAGTCACTGTTGACCTTGACTGGGGCAGGTCAGGTTGAAGGCAAGGATGAAAGCTTTATCAAAGAAAATTCAAGAGAGTAGGAAGAAATAGAATCAGATTCCCATGCACAGACAACTTCTGGGGAGTACTTGCTCAGAAAACATGTTGTAAGAAAAGAAACTAATAGCAGGAAAGGGTGTAAAGTGGAGAAATAGTTTTAAAGATAGAGAGCATGCTTCCTTACAGGAAATCAGGGAGACATAAAAAGAGAGGAGTAAATAGAGCAGAGGAATGAGAGCGAGCAAAATTATAAACCAAGCAGTGGAGCTATGGGACAACTGGGTTGGATTGAATTAATGGAGTTGCATTTAACAAAGGTTGGGCTTTTACCAATGGAAATAATTGGATGAAAGATGTAAAGTGTTCAGGGTATGTCCTTCAAAAATGGAACAGAGGACATAAAGGGAATATGGCCATGAAAAACTGGTAGAATCCATGAATCAATGAAGAGTATACAAATTTACAGTCGTTTAAAATGCTTTTATATAATTCAAGATTTAAGTAGGTGGAGGCAAATCTCTATCATGTAAAGAAAATATTATTTACATGAAAATGGAAATATGCAGATATCTTCTGTAATAAAATTTTGTGTGAAAAAAACAATAAAATTGTGAAATGAGGCCCATTTTAAATTAAAATAAGGGAACTGTATCTAAAAGAAAATTAAATTAATAGGAAAGTTACCAAAATCGTCCTCTTCTTTAAAAAGATTAAATTAGTAAATGCCCCTGAATGTATTTATTTCCATCATTTAAAAATATATATAATTGTGCATTGGAGACAAAAAGACAATTAAAACATTGTTACTTGATGTAAAATAAATAGCGAGTCTTACACTTAAGAGTGAAAGGTGCTAAGATCATGGACTGGACCAGGTGCTATGAGAGCACAAAGAAGAAACATCTACACTGGCAGATTATGGTGTTTAATGAAAGTTCCCTGCAGAAGGCGAAGAGTGGTGTGAGAAAACAGGTGAGAATGGATGAGAGTGTTCCAGGCAGAAGAACAGCATGGTGAAATCACAAAGGTGTGAGCGCGCAGGATGCGTGCAGGACGCAGTCCCAGTGGGAACGGAAGGAAAAACATTTACGGGTCACCAGCAGGTCCAGAAGCCAGCCGCCAGGCTGAGGGTCTCACTCACTGTTATTACAGCTCAGTTTATATCTTGCCATTGTAGATGATTATTAATACTTTTTTTATCGCCTGTAACATGGGCCAAGGAGTGCCAGAAAGACAGAAAACTATTTCTTCTGAAGGAACTGTAATCACCTTCCTGTATAGATCGAAAAACTAAAGAAAAAAAAAAATAATGAATGTCACCACATATATATTTCTTTTTCTGATACTACAATAAATAGATTACCACTTTTCCTGAAAGATGAGACCACATACTTATTTCTTAAAAAATTTAAGGCTTATGAATTTGTGACTAGGTAGCCATAAAGTAACCTTCAAATTCCCGGATTCTGCTGATGAAAGGGAGGGTCTGTCAGCATCTTCTCCATCCAACCGAGAAAGGCAGAATTAAACATTCCTAATATGTTGGAAATGAAGGCAATGTCCCGATTTTACCTGCTGGCAGCCGAAGTCCTTCCGGAGATTGGTGTTTGTCATCTCTTGGGAAATCACCAGGATGCAACTACCCTCATCAATGTTCCTTTCCTGCTCCTCTTTCCTATTGCCACAGCCTAGTGACAGGCCTCCTGAAAGATGGTAATGTAACAGGACTGCTGAAGAATTAAAGTCCAGGCTGTTTCAGGAAAGCAATGTATTCAGTTAGATGTTCTGCCTGCTGCAGTAAAATAACTTAGAAACAGAACACTGATGTTATAGGAAGCAGTCAAAATTGATAGGCCAAGAAGCTACAGTATTAAACTTTGCAAACATAATGTCTTTCATTAAAAAATAAAAGAATTTGAAAATACTGTTAATATTTCTTTATACTATGTAATTCAATGTATACTAAATGTAATATTTTTCTTATAAAAATATTGCAACCTACATTTTGAGGGTTTTAAAAAATGATATTATTTTCAAAGTATGGTTATCACTTATTGAATATATTAGGTATAATATAACAAAAAAGTATTATAAAAACAATCCTTGCTTTTAAGAATGTGGATTCATTAAAAGGCTATGGAGTTCAGTGAATGAAAAATCTTAAATGGTGAATCCCTTCCAAAGGCTAATCTTATTCAAACTCATTCTTCAACCATGAACAATCTCATTAGTATTCCTTAAGGAAAAAAAAATACTTTGTTTTAAAGTATTAAACAAATACTTTATTTGTTTAATATTTGTTTATTATTTAAACAAATAATAATTTGTTTTAAAAGAGATACTTTAAAACAAATTGTGTTTTATTTCATTTCAAATATTTATGGAAGTCCTAGAAAATAGTTTGTGGCAATTTTTCTGTCCACATTCATAGATCTGAATCCAAAATCCTGAGAATGACTAAAAGTCTTGACAGTCTGACAATATTTCATAGGGAGAGACATATGAAAGTAAAGACAGTGGATGGGGTCACCTAACACTTTCAAGTCTCATAAATCCATTTTGTCGACTCAGCACTTGCAGAGGACGGTTAACTTACTGGTGTATATCCATCTCTGGGGGCTTTGTCAGTACTTGGAGAATTACACTAAGGATCTCTCAAGAAGTTAGAAATATGAATGCATACTGAAATTATATACCTCCACCAAAGCTAAATTATTAAAATAGTATTTAAGCAAAATTATTTCAAAAAAAGTATCTCCCAGAATTATGAAAATTGAGTACATCCTTATTGGGTTTACAGAACTCCTGAAATAATAGTGAAGAGAAGGGTAGAGGTGGGCCCATTGACTAACCTTGGACTTCCAAAAGGAAAGTAAATGAAGTAAAATTTGAAAACTGTCGGGGTGGGGAAAGGTGCCAAAGGTAAAGGTGAGCACAAAGACTAGAGGCGTGGCTCTCAGTGGTGCCGGGGCATTCATGGAGATGTGGGTGTGTTGCTATTTCCTGTTTGGTTAGTTAGAGCAAGCCAAAGTGAAATAGTTGAAACAGTTCATAAGGCTGCCTTATTTGATTTAACTTGTTCTGGAAATATCTTCTCAAAAATAACTTCTGAATTAGGAGTTATACTTCCACACTGATTGAAACCAGTATTTTCATTCTGTGACACATTTATTTCAAACTAAGTATAAATGCATAAAATGTCTAGCTTGATACATCACAGGGACACCAATCATGAGTCTGTTTCAGAAAGGCAATTGTTACTGAGTTTCCAAAGTTGAAGGGTGGATCACAGGCTAAGATAAATAATCTTAAGTAGTAGCATACCAAAGATCAGATAAAACAGGGCTAAGATAAATAATCAAGGTAAATCATTTAATTTGTAAATCCTTGTAACAGGAGCCAGACTTCTAAGGCAATAACTTTACTGTGTAAGGGCCCACTTATTTAAAGTTTCTATTTAAATGGTTGACCTACAAAGCTCATTCAAGGTAATGAGGGATGATTATATAGAGAGGTGGTAAAAATAAATTCTTTCAGTTATGGAAACTGAGTTAGAAAATTGTAGGTAAAAGAAAACAATGTATTCCATAAAAAGTAAAAGATTTTCAATTGTCACCAATTGCCCACATAAAGTAAGATCTTTTTAATAATATCAAGAGACAACTTGTTCAAAATTTTAAAATGTTAATGCTTTAGGTTTAAATGTGTACTGAAATTGAATCCATAGCGTAGGTAATTTTTGAATTATATATATCCATTGAGGCTGTAAAGAAAATTATGTCTGTCAATAAAAAATTACAGGAAAGATTACAGATTGGTTTCCAGATTTTGTCAAATTTTACAAAAGACTAATGTTTCCCTTGTTTGATTTACTGCATCATATGACACATTTTGAAAATAATTGTTAGCCCAGTGAGGTGGTTCATGTCTGTAATCCTGGCACTCTAAAAGACCAAGACAGGTGGGCCACTTGAGCTCAGGAATTTGGAACCAGCCTGAGCAAGAGTGACACCCAATCTCTACTAAAAAATTAGAAAAATTAGATGGCATTGTGGCAGGTGCCTATGGTGTCTTAGCTCCTTGGGAGGCTGAGGTATGAGGATTGCTTAAGCCCAGGTATTTGAGGCTGCTCCAAGTTATTATGGTGCCACTCTACCCAGGAGGATAGAGTGAGACTCTGTCTAAATAAATAAGTAAATAAATAAATAAATAAAAGTAAAAATATTTGTTCTCAATTTTCTTTTTTTTAATTTAATTTTTATAAATCATAAATGTATACATTTATGGGGTACAATGTGATGATTTGATATACAATGTGGAATGCTTAAATCAAACTGGTTAACCTAACCATCACCTCACATCACCAGACATTTACAATATACTTTTAGCTGTTTTGGAATGTACCCTTGCTTTGTGCACATTATGTAAGATATATATAGTGTCAGGGACATAGGTTTAAAGGTTTTTGTTCTATGCATGCAAACAGTGTGAAAATTAGTTTTTGGAACCATTGAAAGAAAAAGTAGACAAGAAACGCAATGAACTTGTGTCTGTTGCAAATATTCATTGATTGAGTTGTGAAGAGTCTTACAAAGATTTACACTAATGTTATTTTGAATTTAAGATTTTTCATGAAACCAAAGAAATGCTTAGTATTTATTCAATAATCAAAAACAAAAATGATAGCATATGTTGTGTTTTCTCAATGACATCACACTGGATATAAGTGAGAAAATTTGAGACACCAGCTGAAGGAAAAGGTCATGTTGGAAACAGTGATGAAACTGACACTGGGCATATATAGAAATGATTCTATAAATTTTCTAGCATGAATCAATATTCAATTTTTTTCTGTCAATCTACAAGGTCCTACACATCTGAAAAATAGAAGAAAAACATGAAAAGAAATTTTTAGAAACTATTAAAGTTAGGATTACACTTTAGTCAATAAAATAACTCTAAAAATTTGCTTAAAATAACACTAACGTAGGTATTACCCAAAGCTGTGTAATTTGGGGAACATATGTAATTTTTAAATGCATACAACTTTACTTCAAAGCCAAATTAATTCTAATGAAGATATTAAAAGAACATTATTTCTTGGAACTCGGTGCAGGTTCTTTAAATGACTCTTTTTTAAAACTCTGGTTATATGAAACTATTTTTTAACTAAACATTTTATGATATCCATATAAAGACATTGTATTTGGAATAAAAATTCAGGGTCTGAATTGGAATATACTGTAACCCAAAAATAAACACCAAATTTTGAATTCTTTTGAATGAAAAAGTAGTGTAAAATATCTCAATAATAATTTTTAAGTTGTTGAGCTAGTACTTTGAAAAATATTATGTTAAATAAAGTTTGTTAACACAATTGGTTGTATTTATTCCTTTTTCCTTTTTTTGTGTGGCTTCTGGAAAATGCTTAAATTATACAAATGGTTCACATTACAATTCTAAGGGTCAGCTGATATAGGGAACAACTATCCGTTTTTTATTATTGTTTTGAATCAATTATATATATTTTACATGGTAGAGTTAATTTTTTATGATTTCTGCATTTTTTATGTCCATATATTATAAGTTCATAAAGGTCAGCGATTCCTTTATCTATAGAAGCATGCATACTAATGCTTATTAAAAATTGTTCTGTTGAACTGATTTGTACAATGAATATTATTATCAGATAGCAGTCAGAACCATTGGACCTAAAGGATATTAAAAATTTGCAAAAAGGAAAGCATAAAATTGAATTTTTGATGCAGAAGTTTTACCGGTGAAAAGCATAGACAATATCAGGGTATCAAACTTTTAATTGTGGTAGTGTCTTCATTCAGTAATTTACAAATATTTATCAAACTCTATGATTTCAGAAATGTTGGATATACTTAACATTCAGTTAGGATTAATATCTTCCCTGAGTAATTTTATCCTCCAGTAGAGGAAATTGACAAGTGATCAAATAGATGCAACAATTTTTGATAAAGCCATTTTAAGAGTGTGCAAAATGCACTATTGAATCATTTACACACACACTCCAAAAATGGAAGCCAATTGATTCTGAACATAATTTCAGAACCTGGTGGGCACCTGTAGTCCCAGCTGCTTGTGAGGCTGAGGCAAGTGAATCACTTGAGCCCAAGAGTTTGAGGTTGCTGTGAGCTGTGATGGCACAGCACTCTACCAAGGACGACATAGTGAGACTCTCTCTCTCAAAAAAGAAATAATAATAATAATAATAATAATAATTTCAGAACCTTTAATGTGCCTAATTTAAGGATAGTGTTAAGAAAGCTAAATGAGATTTTGTGATGTGGGCCTCAAAGCACTCAAGCTAGACCTCCCATTTGATCCTGCAATCCCATTACTGGGCATCTACCCAGAAGGAAAGAAATCCTTTTATCATAAGGACACTTGTACTAGACTGTTTATTGCAGCTCAATTTACAGTCGCCAAAATGTGGAAACAGCCTAAATGCCCACCAACCCAGGAATGGATTAACAAGCTGTGGTATATGTATACCATGGAATACTATTCAGCCATTAAAAAAAATGGAGACTTTACATCCTTCGTATTAACCTGGATGGACGTGGAAGATATTATTCTTAGTAAAGCATCACAAGAATGGAGAAGCATGAATCCTATGTACTCAATTTTGATATGAGGACAATTAATGACAATTATGGTTATGGGGGGGAAACAGAAAGAGGGAAGGAGGGAGGTGGGTGGGGCCTTGGTGTATGTCACACTTTATGGGGGCAAGACATGATTGCAAGAGGGACTTTACCTAACAATTGCAATCAGTGTAACCTGGCTTATTGTACCCTCAATGAATCCCCAACAATAAAAAAAAAAAAAAAAAAGAAAGCTGAATGAGACAGAGTTGAAGCAGGAATTGCTGAAGTGTAAACTGATGAGCCAGGGCAAGTAGTATAAGAAATAAAATACTCCTATAAGATTTAGTAATGTTAAGAATCCTCTTTGATGATCTGAATAAAGTGATACAAAGTTAAATGGCAGTAGATTGAAGATAAAAGAAGAAATTAAAAAATAAGGGCAAAGAGTAAGGATAACTTCATCATCAAACACCATGGAATAGAAGGAAGAGGAAAAGAGAGATCATTAAGGTGGGGCCTGAGGTGAGAAAAGACATTCTTGGTTTATAAGCATTTTTAAACGATGAAGAAAATAAGGCAGCAAAAACAGAAATTATAAATTACCAGGAAAGAAAGAAAACAATTTACAGGACACAATTTCAGAAGAACTTGAACATTTTGATATATAGGTATTCAAATCAGAATAGAAAATAAAGGTGAAGATATAAATGAGGGGGTTCAAAAGTGGAAGATATTTGAATTCATGGAACTCCTGCAAAGAAGGAAGAAGGAATAAGACAGCAGAGTGATAAAGATCAAGAATGTAGTAACTCCAACAATTAAAGGTTTGTAACGTTGGGTAAATCATGAAAGGAGAGTGCAAAGAAACATCCAGTGAAACATGGAAGTCAATAGGTTCAGCAGGAAAATAAACCCAGCTGCTTAGAGAATTATTGCACTGGAATATATATTGAAAAGCCAAAATGAAAATACTGAGAATGAAGCTAAGAGAGACAAAGAAAGGAAATGACAGAAGAAAGAGAAGGAGACGTAGGGGATACCGTGACGGAATCTAATCTGCAGATAATTAGAATCCTAGGTACCAAAATGTATCTGTGACTACATTAAGTATAAACAGATGAAGTGCAAACATATCTGCCTTAATTTTTTTAAAGAAATCATGTATGTGACACAGCATATAAGAAGACAGATGGAAAGTAAAAAAGAAATGGGAAAAAGATCCTTACCTAATTCAGTGATCAACATAAAGGTACTGCAGTTAGAATTTCAAGCAAAATTATCATGTGAAATAAACAACAGCACTTCAAGGTAATACAAGGTTCGAATCATCAGAAAGAGTTGACATATATTAAGTTGTATGCAATTAAACATACCCTTAAAATAAGACAAAAATGGACCTAAATAAAAGGGATAATAGATGAATCAACCTTCATTGTGGAAGTTTTAACACACCTCATGAATAGTTATATGGAATAATTACACAAAAATCACCAATGATGTAAAAGTTTAAAGAAGTGTGATTACCATAAAAGATCTCATTTGGAAACACAGAACATTGTTTCCCAGAAATCAGAATTCTTATTCTTTTCAACTACACTTGAAACGTTTTCAAAAATTCACTGTATCATAGGCTATTAATGAAGACTCTAAAAATTTCAAAGTATTAAAATTATACAAAGTGTGCTCGCTGATCACAGTGGAAATAAGTTAAAAACAATAACAAGAAATATAACTGTAAAATCGCCTGTATTATTTGCAATTAAGGAATGCAAAGAATGACTAAGAAATGACAATGTATGTCTAGAAATATTCTGAATTAAATAACTATGTAAATAATACATATTAAAATGTGTTTGATTCCAAAAGACAACTTTGTAAGGAAATATACAGCCTTAAATGTAAATGTTAGGAAAGAAGAGAATTTTTAAATAACCGATAAACATCCATTTTAATAGATTGGAAACATAAGAGTTGGGAGATCTATGCCTACTTGATCACCATTCTGCTCATTCAGAAGTTAGGGAGTTTAATGCACTCAACTTGGGACGGTGTCTATTTAATCATGTTCAGGTTTCCAAAGCTACAAAAGATATCAATCTTTGGGATTTGGAAACAAGAAATCGGAATTTCTGAGAATTCTCAAGAATACATTTTCCTTAGAGATGGAGCTCATAGAAAATGTCTACTGCAGAAAGTACCTTACTATCTTTTCTAAATACTCTTTTTTGACATACTTAAATAAAAGGAATTAGAATTAACAAAAGTTTTGTTGAGTTTTTCTTAAAAAAAAAAAAAGGGAGAGAGACCAGTTGGAATTGGCTCAAATGATTATTGTCAGTTTTTGTCCTTTTTGTGCTATCAGTGTGGTCAAGGTATTTGTGAAGTGCACTGTCAGTGATGCCTTTAAAAATTTAAAAATCTTTTTATAACTTTTTTAAACAAAATTTTACTTTGTAATATTGCCCTTATTCAATATAGTACACTTTATTTTTTCTATTATATATCATTAAAAAAAATAATTCAGGTTATGGCCTATTAAGTGGACTTCGCAACCTACAAATACTGATCTATAAACATCAGTCTTAAGTGTCCCATTTTATCCCCCCTAGATCACAGCAAGCCCATGCAGTACCTTATGGCAAAGCTGGGCTGGAATCCAGGTTTCTTGATCCCCAGTACGGGATCTTCCAGTCAAGGAAAGTTTGTTAAAGAAGGGGAGTTCTTTCATGGCAGAGTTTCTTCAGAGGGGTGGGCAGAAGTAGAAAAAAATCTATGATGATGTGGAAGATTCACATTGCCCCGCAATGGGCCTTGTCCAGAGTCATAGAACGCTAACAAAGAACTAATTCCAAAGCCCACAGTCTTTCTGTGTTTATCTACGTTGGTTGCTCAGTAAAAATCACCTGGGAACTCTTCAACAAAACCAATGCCCCGGCTCCCCTCAGATGCTTTACATTACAGTGATATAAAACATATTTGACAATGAGCTAATGGATTTATTCTGTCTTCCTTATAAAATATGACCAAAATTCTTCATACATTATACTAATTATTTAGATATCTAAAAATTGTTTCATAAAGAATTATTGATTGTAATAATTTATCAAAAAAATGCAACTTATGAAAAATTCAAAGTTCTAGAATAACAATTAAGATCTCTTGTAAAGGTTTATAGCACCACACAAAATCAAGTGTCAAAAATTTTAATTTAAATACTTATTTTGCTGGCAAACATTTTTATTTCTTGGAATGCTATGCATAGGATTTATATAAAGTTTATACATCTAGGGCGGCACCTGTGGCTCAAAGGAGTAAGCCACCGGCCACATATGCCAGAGGTGGTGGGTTCAAACCCAGCCCCGGTCAAAAGCTGGAAAAAAAAAAAAGTTTATACATCTATTAACATTAATTCTTTTTTATAAGAATTTATCACCCTATTAGCAAACACACACACTTATATTGACATAGAATGCTATTCAGCCATAAAAAAAAGGTAGTGACTTTGCATCTTTTATATTAATCTGGAGTGAGCTGAAACACATTCTTCTTTGTACATTTCCACAAGAATGGAAAAGCAAATATCCAATGTACTCAATGCTAATATGAAGCCAGTATAGTTGGATGTATATGAGCTAATACACACCCACGTAAGAGAAAAATTTAATTCGATTCAAGTTAAGGAAAGGGGGAATGGGAGGGGACAGTTGTGCTCCCATTTGATGGGCACAAGGTAAGGGTACATGGCACACCTCTTGGGTCACAACTACAATAGGGACTCTATCTAACAAATGCAATATTATAACCTAGTTGTTTCTACCCTTACATTAACCTGAAATTTAAAAAAAACATCCTGACTGATTAGCTCCAAATGGGTTCTCCAACAGGCTCCTGCCAGCTCCCCAAAATAGCAACATCTGACTCCACATAACAGTGTTTCCTGCTCTTCAGTGAATTCTTTCAGATCAGCCAAGCCTTTTTTGTTGGTTGTTAAGTATTAATTCTCCCAAGAGTATTAATTTTTTTGTGATTGATTTTTCTCATAATTTGGAATTTGGAAAGAGAGATACAATAGTGAAAAAAGCTATACTTTCAACTTGCATAATTTTGGATAGTGTTGGGCAGAAGACTTCGGTCTGGTGTCTGTGGTATGGGTCTTTAACCCTAACTTACAGGTTATAAGGTCTGATAGGTTCACAGTCTTGAAATGTTGTCACCCTGGTGCCAGACATTGAAGAAAGGCAATCTCATAAAAAAGTAGGAGAAATAGTTTTTCCCTAGGACACAAATGAGAGCTGGTCTCATCTGTCTATTGCCATTCTTCTTGAGCAAAACGTTTCCCATCTTATTTTGACAGCCCAGTGGGTCAGGGATTACAAATTTCAGTGATTAATTCAAAGAATGATGCCTTCCCCACAGAATTAGAGGTTCTAAATTCTCTAACTGACACACTGAGACCCATTGTCCATATCCCCGCAACCCACCTAATAAATGCTTGTGCCTCTATTTCAGGGGACCAGTTTTCCATTTCTTGACATTGCCTTTGAGACATGAACTTTGCGAATTATCTTGGACCTATGAGTTTGATAAACTGTCTCATGGACCTTGCCCCCAGCGCCAATTAATGTGTATTTTTCAATTGAGTTTGTCAGTGACTATATTATACAATTGCACAATAGACTAAATAATGTTCTATTTGGTTCTCTTTTGACATTACACTTGATGTTATACTAAAGCAGAAGAGCAAAACTGACATCTTGTTCTGTCTGAATTATAAACAGAGATGAAGATAACATTCAAAGAAGGAGAAAAAAACACACTTTGCAATGTGAATTAAAAAGAAACAAACAAAAAAAAAATCAAAACTAAATAAAAATAAAGACCACAAGATCCCCAAGTCACTTTGTCTGCTCTGATTCTCAACAACAACAAGAAGAAAAAACTTGCTTAATTTTGTTCTTGTAAATGACAGATTTCCTAACAAAAATAATTTTATCTGTGACTTTTGGAATACCAATTTCAAAAGATATGTAACAACATTTGCAGAGGTAATAAATCAATGAGAACTATGTTGTTTTCCTTTTTTCCTGGAACAGCTGACTGTTAACAACACTTCATAATCTTTTGCAGTTTTTGTTTTTGCTACATATACCTGTAACATTTATTTTTATCTATGAGTCAATCCTCCAAGATCCTGAACTCTTGTAATTTTGTTTTTCATACAAAGATATCTTCTCAACATGCTTGTACCTCTGAATCCTTTTATATACCAGGAAAGCTTTTATACTATGCAAAATATAAAAGCATAGCTCTAAAATACAAAACTAGAAATAGGATTTTTCCTTTCCCATAAACATGGACTGTACATAAATACTCATTATCATTACAGATAGTGGAGAAAGCTTGGCTGTGTTTAAATCCTAACTGTGATACTTCCTGGCTGTGTCCTTCAGTAAATTACTTGAATCAACCTCATTATTTTCACCAGTAACATTGGGTTAATAACAATACCTTGTTTATGAGGCCTTTGAAAGAATTAAAGGAAATAATATGTGTAAAATACTTAGCTTACAGCCTGGCATATTAGCCAGCCAATAAATTTTAGGTGCAATGATCGTTAACCACAAATTCAGATTCTCATGTGGAAAAAATTAATTCTCCCAGCATACTTTTTTCATGATTCTCACCCCTCAGGTATATTTTGAGAAAATGGAAATGTGCCAGTGGGAAAACCCACATGAAAATAATTTAAAGATTTAAAAGATATTTATTTCTTAAGCACAAATTGATTGCTGAGAGAATAGTAGCTAATTCAATAAGGTAGTCAATGGATTTACAGCTTAATAGCCAAGTTAACTCATCATATCCTATGAAAATCTATATTGAATATATATATATAGTATAGAGGAAAAATTAAGTAAGCCCATTAATTAAAAAGAATAAACCCATATATTTTTTGTCAATGTTAAATCTGACTTGCAAGTAAAAACTTACAATTTAGGAAAACTTGTATTAACCACTGGGAGATGATACTTCCCAAACACTTAAGAACTTTTATGATGAGATCAGTTAGTTACATAAAAAATTGTAACTTTCTGATACTGTAATTGAAATATATGTATATTTGAAAGAGCCAAATCACTGATTTATTCAAAAGGTAAATGCACCATGTTACAAAAGCATATGTGGGGGAAAAAAACACCTCACACAGGGCGGCGCCTGTGGCTCAAGGAGTAGGGCGCTGGTCCCATATGCCGGAGGTGGTGGGTTCAAACCCAGCCCTGGCCAAAAAACCACAAAAAAAAAAAAAAAAGAATAAAACACCTCACACAAAGTGCAAGATCAACCATTGAGTACTAGATTAGTGAGTAACATTTCCTTGGACCACAAAAAACTAGGCCTTTATCCATCCATATAAGGTGTAAATTCCTTCTTTAGTAGACTTAATCAGGTGCTAAATTATATCTTTGTGTCAGATACATACTGCCCATGTGAATGCAATCATTGAAAAAGATCAATAATATAAAACCTGATTACACTTGTCTAACCATAAAATCTACATAAGCAACTGGATCCATATTCCCAACTATCACTGCAATAAAATTATCATGAAGGACTGGGGTGTCAATGAGGAATTCAGTAACATACAATGAAGCTGCTAATGAAAACAAATATTCTAAATGATTCCATGATGATCCTTCTATAATATCTGTCAGATCTCATGCCTGTTTTCAAGTTAAACATTGTTATAATCCAAAAGTGGATCTTCTGTTTGTAAGGAGGCTCTTAGGTAACCTTTGAAGTGGATGAGGAAAAACAATTCATCTGATTTGTTGGGAATATAATATTTCTATATCTTAATAAAGTAAGTCCTTAGAATAGCATTTTTTATTCACCATTGTTCCCGTACAATGTTGATGGGGAAAAAAATTGATTCCTGACCTGGGGGGGTGTGGTGTGTAGAGCTTTTCTGTGTCTGTGCGGGTTTTCTCCCTTTATATCCTGGTTTCTTCCCACCTTACAAAGCTGTGAGTGCGTGTTAGGTAAATTGACATTTCAGCACAGTCCCTGTCTGAGCGAGTGTGTTGGTGTAAGTGCACCCTGGAGTAGACAGCTGGTTCCTGAGAGGCCGGGTTAAGGTCCATTTTCCCCGCTCGCTGAACCAAAATAATTGGGTGAATAATTACCTTGTTTCAATTATTCTTTCTTAAATATACGTATAGCTCATATTTATTTCAAGGTTTAACATTAGCAGTGTTTTGGTCTTTATTTAGAAGTTTGGTGACTTTTTTGTGTGTGTGTGTGTGTGTGACCTAAAATATGCTGTAGAGTAGGAACTTAACTCATTTATATTCGTTAGCCTGTGGTAAAATCGGTTTCATTACATATCATTTTGTTTAAAGTCAGTTTCCAAGAACCTGTCAACAGTATTAGTGTTGTCTATTTCTTTATCTGTCTCTTTTTCTTTTAATTTACTTTGACTTTTAGCAGATGGTAGGGAGATTCTGTTTGTATTGACAAAAAAAGACCAAACGTTTTACTGTTCTCCTGCCATCAGAAAAGCACCTAATAAGAATCGTTTCTAGAGAAATAATTTTCTTTTTATCCTTGTCAAGGATACTGAGAAGCTTTATTCAGCCATACATTTTTCCTGAGAGTGGAGGAGGTTGTATCAGTTCTTGTGTCTACCTCATCGGGTCTTTCTACTTTGAAAACATGCTCATCTGAAATCAGAGTAAATTTCGTGCATTATCTAGGTTTCCTGCAAAGCTTACTGCTCAAAGGAAGGACAAATAGGTTCATATCAAAGGCAATGTGAGAACAAAGGTTATCTTAAAATCCTCCCATATAAGGGAAATATTGATGCGCAAAGTAGACTTTATAACCACCTCTGTTTATCAAAATTGTTATGTGCTCAGTTATTGAATTTGAATAATAAATTGAATAAAACAAGTACATAGATTTTATTATATCAGGAAAAGTTAGTTTAATCTTAAGAGACCAAATCATACGTTTCAAAAATGCATAGCAGAACCTCTATAATTGACCACCTCCTTATGTTGACCAAATTTCCATAGAGCAGACATAGTCCACGTGTGTATCAGTACAGCAGGCCTAGTTCCTTATGTTGACCACCTCCTTATGCTGACTAGTTTATTACAGCCCTTTGGGTGGTCAACTTACACAAGTTCTACCGTAGTCTATTTTATGAGGCTAAATGGCTATGACTCTTCTAGCCTAATTCCATGGCAACTTCTGGGAAAAAAGTAAAATATAGGTATAAAATAAAGATCTAATGCACTGATAACCTGATGTTACTCGACTCTGCAGAAATGTATACCTTAAAAGGTGTAAATGAATGCCTAAATGCACTAACTTCAGAAAAAGCCCTGTTTTATTTTCTGATTCTGTCCATAACTTACCTTAGGAAAGTTATTTATCATCCCTGGGTTATCAATTCCTCATGTAAAAAAAAAAAATGGGAATGATAATACTGACTGGGAAGTTGTAAATATTTACATACATAAGATACCTATCACGGCAGCTGTCACATGACAGATGTTCAGTAAACTGAGTCACACTTCCAACCAGTCTTTTAGTAAGTGTTGTTCTAGTTGTCTGAACAGCCTTACGGTAGTTGCTTTTAATCCGATTATATTAAGTAAAACGAAACAATTTGTTTGAAGACTTCTAATCCAGGTACATTAACTACATTATTCATTCCTTGTTCCATGATGTCACGTGAATAGATTTACTGTATCCATATAAGTAAGCTCTGTTAATAGTTGATTATTGTCATCTCATCCACATGTTCAGGTTTAAGTCTACCATACATTCTTCCTCAAAAAAATCTGTGAATAATGAAGATGTAAGTAACTGCATGATACCTTTCTTATAGGTGAATATTCATTCATAACTGGAATGGTAAAAAGAAACTATAATTTTAGTCTGAGTCCTTTTCAAGTAATTCCACAGAGTTTATCTAGAATACATCCCTTTCCTAATACTTTTTCCCTTTTTTCTATGAGTAATATACAGGCAATTTGAGATTTGTTCTGAAGCTAGCAATCAAATGCATAAATGAAAAGAAATGCATAAATGAAAAGACTTAGAACACTGTTGCCCAAAAGAGAGTCACTGGGTCATCTACATCAGTATTCCTAAATTGTTTCTAAAAATACAAATTTTCGGGCTTTATACCTAAACAATTGAATTAGAACTAGGGTGAAAAGGTGTTCCCATTTTTTTTTCAGTTTCTGGGCGGGGCTGGGTTTGAATCCGCACCTCCGGCAAAAGGGGCCGGCACCCCACTCCTTTGAACCACAGGTGCCGCCCAGAAATATTCATTTTAAATAAATATTTTCACAGGCCTAAAGAAGAATGATAAAACATAAGGAATGAGCATCTATCACTCAGACCTTCAGGCATTGTGGGTGCCACTCCAGGTGGCACTCTGAGCTGTTACATACCTTAAGAAATTAACTAAGCTACAAACACTACTGGGGTGCTTGTGTATGTGAACTTCATGACCTCTTTAAGTAGTCCATGCCGTGATGCTTTGTTCCTCCTTAGACACAATTGTAGTAGGGAATTTGTGTTTATGTATTTATGGATGAGCTCCATATTAATTGAGCAGCTACAGTGAAAAGGATTAATTGATGGGCATTACAAAGAAGAACACAATATATGAGTAGGAACTTATAATACAATAAGTAAGAAAAGAAAAAGAATACAGATAACAATGATGTAAGTTAAATGAGATAGTCTCTTAGCCTGCTCAGACTGCCATGACAAAATATGACAGAACTGAGTGGCTTATATCACAGAAGTTTATTTGCTCACAGTTCTAGAGGCTGGAAGTTTGATAGTCAAGGTCGCTAGTGCGGTTGGGTCATGTGAGAGCTCTCTCCCTGACTCTGATAGATGGCTGCTTTCTCTGTGTCCGCACGTAAGCTTTCCTTGGTGTCTGTAAGTGGAGAGAAAGACATCTCTCCCCCCCTCACCCTTCCTGTTCTTACAAGACTCATTACTTCATTTAATTTCATTACTTCCTAGAAACTTTTTCTCTAAGTACATTCACATTGGAGGTTAAGGCTTCAACATGAATTTGGGAGAAGTGGAGAGATGTGATTCAGTTCATGTCGGATAAGTTCCAGGAAAAATACAAAACCAACATGGAATAATAAAGAGAAGAAAAGTTCTAATTCACTAGAATAAATAACCATCAGGATCATCTTTTATGATTTGCAACTTGAGTTGGGCTAGACTCGGGGAGCAGTAAGAGATGTTTTAAGGAAAGAAAAAGGACTAAATCTCCTTCAATGTGAATTAATGAAGTACTCAAACATTTTGTCATTTGTTTTCCTTCGTTCTATTACATCCTTAGCTAGGTTTTTCAGACATCTCATATTTTCTCAGTGTAATGTTAGTATTCCCAAAATGCCTGGGGGTGAGTTGCTGGTGTAGATACCATAGAAATTTTCCTGCTTAAGTAAAACCATCACATACCAGACTCAGTAAAAGAAAAAATCTTTATAGATCTTAAGTTTAAAACTTTAAAGTATTAGCAAATTCTTTATCTTAGGATCAAAAATCTTTTGAAGAACTGTGGGTAAAGCACAACTGAGACTTTGTATGCTTCAGGGAACAGAACTCTGTTAGTGGCGAAGCATTATTTTTTCACCCATATATCCAGATTTAAGTCTATCACCTTTGCCTTTATAAATCGAAGCAATAACTTGATTTTTTTATATGAACCCTAAATACATATATTTTTTAAAAAAATAGTGGTATATTCCCCCCCGAGTATTTTTGAAGCATCTGTATGTTTCTAAGAATGTACTACTAGAAGCATCAATTAACTCTTCCTACTGAAACCACTTGGGCAAGCAATTTACATTATCCAATCCATTTACATAAACTATGTCTTAAGTAAAATATGCAAATATGAATAGAAACTAAAATGGATATTGATAAAAATGGAAATATGTAAAAAGAAAACAGAATCTCATATAAACAAAGAAAACAAATCTGTAATATGGAAGTTGCACTCAACCACCAGTAAAGGTGCAGTTGAGGCTTCAATTCCTTAAAAAAGTTATTTTTATGACCTTAAGCACAATAATTATAAAAGTGACCAACTCAGGGCTGGTATGGTAACTCAACAAACCCTTGAAGGACTTAGTCTACTTCTAACTTTCTGATTACCCTCGTTTTCATATTCAAAGGCACAGAACGGTTACTGTAACTCTTACCATTAGGTACAGGTTGTAGGAAGCACTGGGGATAATATTTTCAGATAATAAAGTCCCTTGTAAAAGACTTTTCCAGAAATTTCAATTTATCTAGCTTCCCAACCAATATGAAACAATGGCTTATAGAGTTTTTGTTTGTCTTAATGTCATTTTATTTCTTTACGCAAATAATCAGTTAGAGAGAAAGAATGCATACTAGTTAATAGAAATAGCATACTCTCTCATAAGAAGCTAAAGAGTTTAAACATTTACTTAATCTACAAGATAGTTATCCTACTTATTTATTGAACTAGTTGGAAGTGATGTCAAAGACTTGTCTTTTCGTGAAAAAGGATAAAAAGCAAAACTCCTCAGAAGTTCACCATGGCCAAATTACAACTAGTTCCAGCTGTGATATGTCTAAAAACGTGTACTTCAGTTACGCTTTAAATACAGTTGAAAATGTCTTTGTTCTTGATATTTTACCAACACACTTTTGTTGCTTTCCTTATTCCAGTACAAGTGGATCACATCTAAAAGGTAAAAGTTCACTTAAAATGTTCACAGTGTGTATCTCTCAGTTTCCAGTCAGGAAATGACTATCTAGGTTATGTATTTCACTAAAAATAATAAGAAATAAGACTGCACTGAAAAAAGAAAATCTATAGGATTTCTTTAAGCCAATATATTTTACAATGAAAAGAAGGCTTCTCGCTACTGCATACAAATTAGAATAATATGATTATAATAAATTAATTCAAAAATTAACTAGCATAAGAACTGGTATAAAACAGAAAGGTGGGCGAGGAGGTAGTTCATTTTTCTACATGCACTTGTGATAACATTTTTTCTTATGGCCACGATCACAGACTCTATCCACATAGAAATATTATGAGGTACATGATTTATAAATGCCCAGCCTCACATCACAAGTGAAGTCACTAAGATACATTGTTACTCAACTTTCTTAGCAATGCTTGCTTCTATAAATGACCCCTGAAGAAAATCATTTAAGGAATGAATATGTATATGGTTTTCTAACACAGGAAGATCATTTTGCATCTTATCCCTGGGAACGAGTTGATATGAGATGGAAGTAATAGGATAGAGTTAGCCCCAGAAATCTATACTGTTACTTAAAAAAAATACTTTGAGTTTTTCAATATAAGTTCTAATATTTTATTTCAACTTCTTAGTAGAAATATTTTATTTGTCTGTCAATCGGGCCTTTTGGGGGGAATAGTTGTTCTCCAATTTTACTTGGTAAGATTTGTGTTGAGATTACCAACAACTTAGTTTAAGGATTTAAACTGGAAGTTTCAACTGAAGTTTAGGCAAGAGATAAAACCCTGGACTGTCAGGATGTGCTACTCCACAGATCACGGAGGTAAATCCAGGCATGGGTGTGCCACCAAAGTAAACCAGTCTCAGACCTCTTGTGAAGATCACTGTGGATCTACAGAGAGAGCTTTTCTCCTTCTAAGATGATGGGGAAACAGAACAAGGATGTAAATCATCCATGAAAAGATTTTTCAAGTTCTTAGGTGGCAAATATTAGGCAGATAAAATTTTGAAATTTTTATATTGTACTTGAAAAATAACATAGATTCTCATATCAAAAATAAGGTAAATTAGGATAGTACAAAGAATACAAGATCTGAAGTTAGAAACCCTGTTCTAATTGTTAGTAGATATAGAAATGTGTGCAAAATACTTAGTATCCATAGATCTGTTTTATGATCCGAAGAATAAGTTTAATACTGTTTGTTAAACCTCTTTGGTTAATGTGTGTAGTCAAACAGTCATATATTTGTGGTGCTCCGTACAAAGATAAATGTGGGCCCCTTGTTTAAAAAATGTTAAAATGTAAACATAGTCATGCAGAGAATTAAACAAAAGTTGAGGTGGGGTATTTCTGACCACGGGGGCTTGTATGACTCAGCAGGTCATATATCCATGAGACAGAGCCTGTGTGTGGTGAAGTAAACACGGCAATGATGCTTTAACATTACTCCCATAAAGTGTGTTGTCAGGTTCCTTTTCCCTTGACAATGGATTGGCCCTGAAAGTTGCATTGACTCATGCTAATGTGAGGATATGATACTGGTACATCCTCAAATCCATGGGTGAAGTTTGACAACTATGACACCAGTTTGCGATGACAACGGCAAGGCTATTTACCGAAACAGAGAGAGAAAGGCTATGTGAATGAGCACCAAGGGGTCAAAAATGAGTGAACTTTTGTATGCTCTCAGCCACCAGCTGGGTGCAATTAAATGACTGGTTCAAACCAATCATTTTCCAAATTCCTGACTTATGGAATCCTGAGGAAGAAAAATGATTGTGATTTTTAGCTATCAAGTCATAAGAAGTGTTATACAGTAATAAATAATAAAAGGGATAGTATTTGAATATTCTTATCAATATAACTTAGTGTTAATATTAATGATGTGAGACAATATTACTTTACTTTTGTTCTCTTTAGGTTGAAGCAAGTAATCCGAATATGTTACCACTTACTTTTGATATATGTGTATATTGGGCCTCTTTATTAAAAGTATTTGGTATGATAATGTCACTTAGTATATTTACTAAGTAGGTTACATAAGGTGGTAGGCAGAATAATGGGCCTCAAATATATCCATGTCCTAATTCCCAAAACCTACTGAGAAAGTGCTCCTTTATGTGGTGTATTAGATTCTTAGGGCTGCCATACCAAACAAAACAAAACAAAACAAAACAAAAAAAAACAAAAACCACAAAGTTGGCGGCTTTAAAGAAGAGAAACTTTGTGTCTAGGAGAGAATCGCCCCTTGCTTCTTCTGGTTTCCGGTAGCTCCATGCAGTCCTTGAATTAAGTCTGCACAAATCGGATCTCTCTCTGTCCTCACAAAGGCTATTCTTCTGCGTCTTCTATTCTTGTCTTTTAAGGACATTTGTCATAGCCCATGCTAATCCAAAATGGTGTCATTGCAAGTTCCTTAACATCAGTCAGGCATAGTGGCTCATGCTTATAATCCTAGCTCTCTGGGGGGCCAAAGCAGGTGGATTGCTTGAGCTGAGTAGTTTGAAACAGTCTGAACAAAATGAGACCCCATCTCTACTAAAAAAATGGTAGAAAAGCTGGACAGGTATGGCAAGTGCCTGTAGTCCCAGCTACTTGGAAGGCTGAGAGAGGAAGACCGCTTGAGTCCAGGAGTTTGAGGTTGCTGTGAGCAGTAGCGAAGCCATGGCACTCTGCTAAGGGGGACAGAGTAAGCTTCTGTCACACACAATAAAATAAAATAAAATAATAATAATTCAAGCTCCTTAACATCACAAAGACTTTTTTTCCAAATAAAGTTATGTTCACAAATTCCAGGTAAGCATATAATTTGGGGGCCACCATTTACCCCACTGTATATGGCAAAAGGGAATTGAGGGTGCAGATAGAATTAAGATTGTTAATCAGCTGATGTTAAAATGGTAAAAACATCCTGGATTATCTAGGCAGCCACAATGTAATGAAAGGGTTCTGAAAATTAGAATAAGAGGCAGAACAGGAGGTCAGTGTATAAAGAACTTGGCCTGACATTTCTGGCTTTGAAAACAGAGAAAGGATTTCACAAATGAAGGAGTACAGACAGCCTCAAGTTGCTAGAAAAACAAGGGAATCTCTCTCCTGAAGACTAAAAATAGTGTAGCCCTTCCAACACCTTGATATTAGCCCAGTGATATGCGCAAGACAACTGACCTACGGAAATGCGAGATAACAAATTTTGTTGTTTTAAGCCATTAAGTTTGTGGTGATCTGTTTCAGCAACGTTAGTAAGTTAATACACATAATTATCTATTTTTTCAAACATTAACAGGGTATACATTATAACAATGCAATAGTATAGCCATTCTCATATTCTTCCCTTTAATAGGTTTCTCTTTAGTGTGAACACATTATTTATGTTACCAATGCTTCAATAAATACTTGCCACATGTCTACTACTTTATTATTGAGATGATGGTATGTTACAAACAAGCTCCAAATGTCAAGGGATTATGAGAACAGCCATTTATTTCTCTCATCAATTTGTGGCTTGGCCGGGGTGGCTCTGTTTCAGGTTGTCCACAGCAACAGTCAGGCTTTTCCAGCTCTGATGGAAGAATGGGATAGAAGTGGACAGAAGCACCTGATGCCTAAGAAGCTTTCAAGGGAATTCTAGTGACCAAACAAGTCACGTGACTAACCCTAATGCCAATAGGATGGAGAAATAAGCTATGGGAATAAAGAAATGTAGCATTATTTTTTTTTTCTTTGTATGTCAAAGTGAGAAGAGAAAGATAGTTCAAATAGGCAGGAATGAGTATGGTAATTCAATTGTGAATGCCCCTATCCATGCTCCTATACCATTCTCAGGAGTAACTGTTTAAAGGCATTTTATTCCTGACTAGCTACCTCACCCATTATATGTTCCTCGAATTAGTGAAATATAGAATAATGCATGTCATTCAATACTTACACTAATGTAAATTATCGTTAAACTTAGGATTGACCCTTCTTTATCTTTAAAAATACCAACTTTAATCTATTCTGCTGAGTTTCATTCCTCGACTTTGCCCCAGATAAACTCTGTGCTTAAGTTTGCCTCAGTATTTTCTTTAGGTTAATAAAAGCCATAAGTATGAAGAAAATCTTCCAATAAATTTATAGTTAATATAAGCATAAAAAATAATGAATAAAAACACAAAAATTCACTAAAAACTATATAAACTAAATAGCATAAGATATGAATGCTAAAATTAAATGCTAGAACATAAGCTAAAATTGCAAATTCAAAGATGAAAAAAGCCCTCATAATATCAGTTCAACATATATTTCTCAAGTTCATTTTCTCTGAAAGGTTTTAAACTACCGACTGCTTACTTCTCGTAACATTTTTCTCTTGTTAATTCTGCAAGAATGGATGGTCCTTTCTCTTACTGTTTTTATTTATCTCATCCACGAACTCTTTATCCTCTCACTTTGCAAGAATTTGAGATTTTTAAAGTTATGTTGCCATTAGTGCAGAGGGCCGATCTTAGGGTAAATTTAAAGGAAAACTCAGAAATTAAAAAATAAAATGTGCTTAATCTCTTGGATTATTAAAACTGTGATAAAACCTCATGTATTATCAAAACTAGTTCGAATATCAGGGGAAAATATAACGGTGGATTAAACATATATTAGAAGCTTATCCTGGCACAAGCAGTCTATCACTTGTATGACGATAGTTTTGCTCCAGGAAACCCAAGTCTCCTCCATTTCTTAAAATCTCACTCTCATTAATATCTAAGGAGTCATATACATTTCAAAAATAGAATGATGAGATTAATAAAGAACAGGAAACGATTATGCAAGGGTGTTTAACGAAGTTCCTATAAGTTGCACATGATATTCTAATTATATTCTGTAGAGTTAGACATATGTCCACCCTTAACTATAAGATAGGAAATACAGTTTTTCCTCATCTTGTGCCTAGCTGAAATTTTGTTACTATGGGAGAAATGGAGAATTGCTACTGGGGCCATGCAATCTCTACAACACTTTTCAACCGGACTTTACCTAACAATTGCAGTCAGTGTAACCTGGCTTATTGTACCCTCAATGAATCCCCAACAATAAAAAAATAAATAAATAAATAAAATAATAAAAAAAAAATCATTTATTTCTTATGAAAGGTTGTGGCCTGCAGCCTGGCCACCCTGAAGTGTAGGAAATATAGCTCCATTACAAACCCAAAGCAGACGCTAGGAAGGAGGAAGAGTGAGACAGGAATTAATGCTAAACAAGTTGGCTAAATATATGTTTTTGATAGGAGAAGTTATGACTGTTCATTCAGAAGGGTGCATATAGTAAGCAATCATATATGTTACATAAGTTCAGTGTTCAATTGGGGTGGAGACTTAACCTTAAAATACAATCAAATCCTAATTTAAGGCTCTATGATTCAAAAGGTGAAGCAAAAATCACAGCTTTGGTGAACCAGCAAAACCTGTCCATGGTCTGGTTTGCTCCACAGTATTGTATCAGGAAGGAATGCTGGTCGATTATGGCAAAGTCACAAAAGTCGAGGATAGTCCAGCTGCAACTTCATGCAGTTGGTTGAAATCACTAGAGAAGCAAGTCTTTTTTAAAAAGCTAGTTTCTGTTTAACTTTTGGGAAAGAAAGTCTAATGATGGTTAGTGAGTGAGGGAGTGTAATGAAATGTGTCTAACTTCCTATCCTGGCATGACAAGGAACTCTGTTTTTAAGGTTTCTCTGGGATTGCCTTGGCCAAGAGTGGGGGTCCATCAATCAGTGGGATAGCTCAGTATTTCCGTTTTATTTCTCATGGTCCATAAAATTGAGAGAAATATATGTAAAATATAACAATATTAATATTGGCAATATTAATTTTATTAGCAACCATAATAAAAATTCATATATATTAGTGAAAATGATAAAAAAAAACTTCAATAACAAATACAAATGAAGAGCAAATACAAAATAAAAAAATCAGAGGGAAACAATTAATGGTTTCACCATGGTAGAAATTATAAGAATTTAAATAAAGATATGAAAAAATTTTTTGGATATTCCCTCCCTATATTCTAATTGACAGTGTTAGAAACACAACTTTCGTAACATTGGAATAAAAAACAGGGAAGTTAGCTGTAGGGAAATAGATTGCTGTGAATGCTATTATGTTACCCTTTTTTATTAATACAAAAGAATCCTCAAGCTTAAATTTATTGCACTGATATATGAGTGAGAATTCAGAATTGGCCCAATGAATGATAGAATGTCTGAACTTGAACTCCTGCTCAGATCAGAATAAAGAAAAATCATCCCAATATAATAATCTGCATTTGCCTGTGACATGTCCTTCATGTAGTAAACAGCCTCACAATATTTAGAAATTACTTTAAGAAATAATAGAAAAAATCAGGCACCCCTATCCTGGAACAGGAAATTCTGTTTCCTAAATTTTTTTTACGGTAATAATCAATAAATTATTCCTGGAAACAGGTAACAAAGGGCAAAATTTGAAGCTATCATTTTCACAGATATGAAGATAAAAGGACAACTATAACAACAATGATTTTTATATTCAGAAAGTTAAATGACAGTAGCAAAATTCTCACGATAGATAATAGAGGCATAGTACAAAGAAGGCAATTGCTTATCACAGAAGAGGCAACACTGCCTTTTCTCTGTGGGGGGAGAAAAGAAAATGATTTATATGCGGGTAAGTGTGTCTGAAAATGACAGTAAATTCAGCTTCTACTGAACAAGTTAACTTTTCTCAATGCAAAATTATGACATTTTCTTACCTAATATTTGAAATGTATTTTTTTGTAACGTGCATTGTGCATCATTACGGTTTACTGGCAATTCTATAGTATGTTGTTTGCATATCTCATCAGCTTTGACACATTCCGTGTCAAACACCATTTTCCAGCCATTGTGAGTGCTTTCCCAACATGGTATGACGTCTCTGGCCCTAATTCTCTATGCCTGCATTGTTCTTTAGTCCTTGTCCCTCATGTTATCACTAGGGATGCAGTGGTTAGTTAGGCTGTGTGGGGATGAGAGAAGATCAAACAAGGAAAAATATCTCTGTTTTACTGTATGGCCTATACCAACCTCCTGCTCAGTTACAGATCTCAGAGTTGGAAGGCACGGCCGGCACCCAAAAGGCCCTCATGAGCTGATGGGCACTGTCTCAATGCACCCTACCTCAGTCTCCTTTTTAAACTCCTTGATCCCTGCTTCTCTTTCTCATAATAGATTTTTTTGTCATTTCCTTTGAGAAGACTTTTCAACTTCCTCTCCCAAGTTTGATTTTTTTATCCCTCCCACAGACTGTCATTGTACTGTGTAACTCTTTTAGCCTGTGTCATTATTGCCATGATAAGTAATTAGATCATAAGCTACTGGAGGGCAAAGCCTTCTAGAAGTATATACAACGCCTGGCCCAGAGTACATATTCAATAAATGTTTGTTAAAGTAACAAATGCATGCAAGATCATGATTGTGAAATAATTTGTAAAATAAAAGTATATATATTACTTAAAATATAGTTTATAAGCAGTAAGTCAGTTCTGAGGGCACAGTATTTCATGGAATAAGACCATGAATCAAATGCCAATGGATCTCAGGAAAAAGGGAAGGACTGCATATTAAATGATAGAAGTCACACAATTTTCCACAAATGTTTACAAAACACCTACTTTGGGAAGCTGTTTTTCTAGATTCCTGGGACATTTGGCAAGACAATACTTAATACTCCTTTCTATCAAACAAAACAACACTAGACCCACTATTTTAAGCAACTGTTTAACATGGCATATGTATTAGCCTGGTGTTGTGGCAGGTGCGCGGAAGACCGTTTGAAGACCATTTGAACCCAGGAGTCTGAGTATGCTGTGATAATGACCAGTGCTATGGCACTCTAGCCTAGGCTATACTGAAAGACTTTGTCTCAAAAAATTAAATTAAATTAAAATGGAATGGAATGGAGAGGAATAGAATAGAAAAGAATAAAATTAAAAAAAAATAAAATGCAATATGTAAAAACAAAATTAAAATGGCATGTATTATTTAAATTTTATATCATTGTATTTCTTTCTATTATTCAGAGACATTTAAAGAATATAATTTAAATTGAGCCTGTACTTCCTTTGATAAGGGTGCTATTTTAACATATAGTTTTTGATCACCTGACAAATTGCATAGAACACATTTAAACCTTGATGTCCTGTTGGTAAAATCTAGAAATGATTTACATGGTAAATTGATAAGAACTTCCAGGCATTTAAGAGGTGCTTAAAATTGCCAGTCTGCCATTTGGCAGAGCTATCCAATGTCAATTGCCATACTGTTTCTTTCTTAGGCGTAACATTACTTCTCCAGCCAATCTGTTTGTCACATTTTTGTATTGTCATTGAACTAGAATGGCTATCCAGTGTTACTGCTCATAGGGCCCAGATTCTGGTAGTTATTATGTCATTGACTGTGATTCACAATAAGTAATTATACTTTGTTTTGAAATCTACAGGTATAATAAGGAGAAAGTAGGAGAATGAATTCATCAACATAGAAATATCAAGATACATATTATTTATTTTATTACTGCGTAGTACTATCCCCAAAGATGTAGACCTTGAAAAAAGGGAGGTTGTTATCTCTATTGGGAAGTTGCTTGTGAAGAAATTAGGCAATTATAATATGAAGGGCTGAGATGGAGAAACTCTGCTGGTAGAGATCCCCAGAATCACTAAAAAATTCACTATGAAGTGTTTAAACAAAAAAGGCAGTAAAATGTCTACATGAGAAGATCTTATGATTAATTCCAAGGTCAAGGTCCCTGACACAGCAAGTAGCTTATAAGAGTGAAACATTAAGGTTTATCCAAAAAGCAAATACTTAAATTTGAAACTGCTCTGCGTTTGTATTTAATTTCTAATATCCAGAGTATTAATGATATTCCAGAATGAAAATATGATTCAGCCCAAGAATAAATAACAATAACCTTCAAAGAAATAAAGCAACCAAATTAATAGAACTCTAACAGATAGCTAACTTATATTTGCTTCCCAATGCTAATAGGTGTATCAGTACGTAATATAAATAAACGTACATGATATATAACCTGAATTATATATATTGATTTGTTACATATCTACCCTGTTGGAGCACATAATTTGATTGAGAAAATAAAATACGTATTACAGATGAGAGATTTGGTCATGTGTAGACAGCCTGTGATGAGGTAACAGGTTAAAAATCTCATGAAGGAAAAGATTCTTTCTTGAGGAATTTTATTTCTTTTAGGATACATGGCAGAAGCACATTGGGCATCTGTATCAGTGATGTCATCACATTTATTACACTGTTTTGAGGACATCATGTGAATTTACTTGCTTCATTCTCACAAAAACCTTGTAAAATATATAATATAATTGTACATATTTTACTGATAGTAAATAGAGCCCAGAGTAGCTGATTGACCCACCAAGGTTACATAGGTCATAAGTCGTAAAATCAATATTTGAAACTAGGAAAACTGACATGGGGGACTGGAGGTCTTAACCATTGCATCCCACATTTTTGGTGAATGTATTGAGTTAAATTATATAAGTATTAGAAAACAGAGGGGGCACAACATTACTCTCACTTTAGGCATAATGCAAGTATAAACACGCCAGTGTAATTTAAAATTTGAAGTACCAAAAAATAAGGGGGGGGAGTGTTCTTATAATTCCTGAAACCCTTTTGCTTCACAAGTTGTAAATCCACCAGTATCACATTTTGACATTAAATTCTTCTTCTTTTACAATGTAATTACTTTATTCTATTTTTCCTCTTTTCTAACCTTATTGACAACACAAAATCTCCCTTTCATCTCAGTCTTTTGATCTATATTATGTCCTATGGAAAATGGGTGAATAAATACACGAATGGATAGACAGCATAATAGATGGTACAGAAGCAAGGATAAACTCTGTTAAAAATCTCGAAAAAGTCCTTGTTTTATTCACAGTAAAAAATAACATTCTTGAAATATTCTATGAGGCTCAACACAAACTTCCTCCTTGCCTTTTTAGCCACTGACCTCTTTCCTGCTAGGTTCTCTCACTCCAACCACAGTGACATCAGTTCTTCTTCAAACACTACATGTAAACCATTGCCTCAAGCTTTGCTCAACATTTCCCCCTGCTTGAAATCTTCTGCCTTCAAGCCTCTCTTCATATTTTGCCTTGCACAGTTTAATGTTGGAATCTTCTCCAGTGACCTGCTCTAAATACCCAACAAACTTTGTTTTACTTTACTTTTCTTGTTTGTTTGTTTGTTTGTTTGAGACAGAGTCTCACTATGTCGCCCTCAGTAGAGTGCTGTGGCGTCACAGCTCACAGCAACCTCTTACTCTTGGGTTCAAGCGACTCTCCTGCCTCAGCCTCCCAAGTATCTGGGACTACAGGTGCCCGCCACAATGTCCAGCTATTTTTTTGTTGCAGTTGTCATTTTTGTTCAGCTTGCCTCGGCTGGGTTCGGACCGGCCACCCTCAGTGCATGTGGCTGGTGCCATAACCACTGTGCTACGGGCACCGAGCCTATTTTACTTTACTTTTGTTTTCCTTCCAGTATGTATCAACTTCTAACATAGTATACTCGTATTCAATACTTTCCTATGTTTGCTGTTTATTATCTGTGTTCCCTTGTTATAATGTAAGCTCCACAAGGTTTGGAATCTTCTATCTTTAGTGTATCTACTTAATAAATACAGGTTGTCTAAATGAACACTGGTGATGTATGCTCTAAGGGTATGTCTTTGCAGAACAGCATGAGGTTAATCATGGGCAGTGATGGCTGGCACTAAAGTTTGGCTTGAAGGCCATTACCTACTACGTTCCACTAACCATATAAACCAACATGAAATACATAAAAAGTAATTTGCCATACAAATGCAACTTGGAATTTGGTTAGCTAGCTTATCTTTACTTGCGAGTTCTCAACCTTATGTATCTTCTGTCTTGAAATTTGAATCCAGTTATTCTGGGTCCAAATGGAAGACTTTTCCAACTTTTGGATTTCTAGCATATTCTACATTTATTCACTCATCCATTTATCTATCCAATCAATATTACTTGCCCTGAGGAGATAAAGATGGAAGTTTATGATTCCTTGCTAAATCAGTATAGGAATGCATAATTTTTTAATGAATGCTGAATGAACTGGCAGAGGGAGAATGCTGAATTCTTAAATTGAAGTGGGCGGAAAAATTGCTTAATCTCTCTGGGATTTATTTCCTTATGTGCAAAGTGAGAATGCAAGATAAATTTTAAGGTCCCCCATCTGTAAGTTGATGATTTGATCCAATGGAGAGAGAGCTACTAACAATTATTAAGCGTGAACGTGTCAGAAAATCACATTTGGTCAAGATTGCTTTTAACGAGCATTTATAACAGGGTTGAGAAAGGGAGGGGCAGAATCCCAGACAGGACAGAGACGAAGAGAAACAGGTACATATAAACACAAACTGAAAAATGAGAAAACGGAAGGGCTTAAAGATTCATTGAGGCCAAGACTCTGGTGGTGAAACCTAGAGAAAAAAATATAAATGTTAACAATGTTTATAAGGAGACATCAACAATAGTTGGTACCTGAATATTGGTATGGAAGAGTTCTGAGATGTTTCTGCAAACATCTTTTCTGTTTATTGCTTTGTTATGGAAGTGAGTTTGAGCAATTATATATTATTTATGGCTATATTTACTTTTCCTAACTACCATACTAGATTACAACACTTTTAAGTACTGGAACAATACTTTAAAATAAGAATGAGGCAAAAACCCGTATAGCCTACAAAATATTATAGAGAAAATAAAGTGGCAGGAAAATTTCTAATTAATACATAATTTTGTATTTTATATTATGATACTATTAAATTTCAAATTTTCATTAAATTTCAAACATTGGGGTGGTAAATTGACCTATTATACACATCTGTATATCTGAAAACATCATAAATATCTTAGCTGAATGAATGTTTATTTTCTGAATTTGTCCTGAAGTGTTTTCTTATTATTTGGCATGGATTTAGAGAGGAATAAAAGAAGTGGGAATGGTCAAAAGAATAGAACCTTGATAAATGAAAATATTTCCAATGCATAAAACTACTGTAATAGAAATTTTATGAACCAAGTGAATTGAATAGGATATAATTTGAAATGTCTCCATTAGGTAACCTGCCACAGGATTCAAGTGACTTGCCGATTTTCCTAAAGAAAATAACACTGTAGGGCGTGACTGTTAATTCCAAGTCTCAATGAATAAGTAGTTTCTAAATTCTATGACTTTCAAATTTTGAGGAAGACACAGTTAATCACAAATAGGCAACTTCACGAGATATATAGTCTGCCTCAACCTTCCAGGTCAAAACAGTTTAGTTTATGTGAAAAATGATAATAGGATTAAAATTTTCAGAATAGAACAAACAAATATGAGACAAATTTAAAAAAAGCAAGACTGTAGTGGATATATTAAGTTGCCATACTTTTTTTTTGATTGTGCCTTTCTGAATTTTAGAACCTTGTGAGTTCCACTAGACTCCCCAACACCTGTGTTCTGTATTTAAATTGGATTCCTACAATTTGGAGGGCACAAGAAGAGAACATAAGGCTTTGGCATTTTTTGATGATGTTAACAAACATTGAAATGTCAGGCTTTCTTTAGCTGTGTCCCAGTGTTATCTTTGTGAAGGACTGAGGAGGATGAAATGGAGCAGGGGTCGTTTCCAGACTCAGGGTCACTCTCGGAGTCAAGGTTACAGGATCAGTCCCCCCAAGAGGGCAGCACCCCACTCACGGTATGAGTCCTGCCAGTGCACAGTGGGGCTGCTTTGGAGTAATTTTGGGAAAGCCAGGTTACAATGTCCCTTCCTGTCCTCCAAATTATTTCTTAAAAAGTGAATTCTTTATGTTTAAACTCTCTCCATAAAGATGGATAGAATGATTAGTGTGCTCCAGCTGAATTCAGCTACACTGATCAATGAGAATGGATATGGACAATATAAAACTTAAAACTGTGAAAAATTTTATATCTATTTACAAAATCATGTTGTGTTTTTCTTCTTACTCTTGATTATGGACTTTCAAAGTCAAAAACAAGGTAACTCTTAGGCGGCACCTGCGGCTCAAAGGAGTAGAGTGCCAGCCCCATAGGCTAGAGGGGTGGGTTCAAACCCAGCCCCAGCCAAAATAAAAACAAACAAACAAACAAAAAACCAAGGTAACTCTCCATAACCTAGGGGGAGCATAGGTACTTTTGAAAAAGGTGCCAATTCATAGAAGAGTTTGATATGCCCTGGGTTCTAATATACCCTACTACATAAGCCCTGAGAAATAATGTTAACCAAATCATGGCGATGGTAGTTATATAGCTATGCCCTGCATTATCCCTTCTTTGTATGTGGGTACCTTTTTCTGCACTGTTCAATCTCCTAAGTTTGTTTGTTTTTTTTTTTTTTCCTCTTATTGGACTGTAAAAATTCTATCCCATTTTAAAAATCCATATTGGCTGGGCACGGTGGCTCACACTGATAATCCCAGCACTTGGTAGGCTGAGGCAGGTGGATCGCCTGAGCTCACAGGTTCCAGACCAGCCTGAGCCAAAGTGAGACCTCATCTCTAAAAATAGCCCAGCGTTGTGGTGGGCACCTATAGTCCCAGCTACTTGAGAGGCTGAGGCAAGAGAATTACTTAAGCCCAGGAGTTTGAGGTTGCTGTGAGCTATAACGCCATGGCACTCTACCAAGGGCAACAAGTGAGACTATCTCAAAAAAAAAAAAAATCCATGTTAAATGTTGGATCATCCACAGACACTTCCATTGTGTGTCCAGCCAGAATACACGTTCTTTTCTTTAATGCTAGGTAGTGCTTTCCTTTTAATCACACTACAAGCAATGTAATTTTTAAACCAGCTCTGGACTCCCTGAGGTCTTGTGAACTGCAGGTCATCCACATTGCCACCCTAGATCTCTTTCCTCTGTATGTCGGTGCAAGAATTAAAGAAATTGGAGAAGAGAAAGAAAACAAAGTAGAACCAAATCTGTATAAATAAAATACTCTTTTTTCTCCATGTGGATAAGCCCATGTTCAAGTTAAAAGGAAGGGTTGTCTTAATGGTCCAATGTGGCCCAAGATTTTTCTTTTTAACTTGTTTTTCGTTTTTCTTGACTCGCCTTACTTCTGCTATTTGGACAGGTGTTTATGGAGTGGAATAGAGCAAGAAATACTGGAAAATATACATCTAGACGAGAATCAGCCTCATGATAGCAGTAATACCTTTGAATTTGTTAATGTGTTCAAGGGGGTTATGTAATATTTTGCAGAAACACAAGTAGAATATTTAAACATATTAGCCATCTTTTCATTTAAACACCTTCATCAGGAGTCACTTGGGAACTTTTTCAAATGAGAATGATAAACATACTTGTACAGAATTTTTCGTCTGATAAACTAAACTGTCAGTGCTAGGCTAAATAACAATGCAATTTGCAACAAATAAAATAATTAAATTAAATAATTAAATTAAATTAAATGGGCAGCTTCAGGAAGTGTTAAAACTGCTTAACAAAGAAATAAATACGTTACTATGATGACAGAAAAAAGATCAGTAATAGAGCACTAAAAATGCAATTCTATATCTATAACTTGAACTAGATTATGATGCATTTTTTATTTTAATAAAAAAAAATGTCATCAGAAGGACACAGGCTACAGATGATCCTATGGCTTTTACGTGTTCATTAAGGCCTCCCCGCCTTGAAAACTCTTTAACTGTGTCCCCAGGACCCCATCTGCCATTTCACAGACAATATAAACTAGCATTGATTAAGTAAACTTAATTTCGTCCTACTCTTCTAAAATATCTATTATAAAGCTAACTAGTAAATTGGCCATTTTGACAACAAAAAACTGATTGCATTTTCTATACACTTTCTGACTAAAGAATATTTAAAACACTCATTAAATATCATGGTACAAATTAGATACAGCTACATTTCTAAAACCAATCAAGAGTGAGAACAAAAGAGATCTTACATTTTCCTCTCACTGTAGTTATAATTTTAAAAAAAAAATCTCATCTTGAAACAATCTTACAGCCTCAAATATCAGAGGGTATCTGAGGAAAAGTTACTGAGCAACAACCATGCTCTAACGAGAACCAATCATGATTTGGTAAATTTCAAAATTAGAACCAGATTTCAGTACTGAGTGTCTGCAATTTCCACAGCTAGGTGATCTATTTAGACTTTAGCTACATAAAATTAAAGGAGAAGAGAAAGTACAACATATGTCATCATTACAGAAACTGTACCTAGGTATGTTTTCTTGGAATGTGTTTAGAGATCTGGTGAGCTCATTATAATCCATTAATAATCAATTGTCAGTGAGAACCTGAATACCTGTAGGAAACACAAAGGCTTCTTGTGAGATTGAATAGACCACCTCAAGGATTGCTGCAGCTCGAGTGTGATTTTATCCTCTAGAATTCCATTGTTCAGTTAATTTTAGTGCAGCTAAAGTTTATAAAAGAACCTAGGAAACTGACATCTATATTTTTTCAAAGAATTAAGAATGTTTTGTATCCCCAAATGTTGTAGCCGTACAACACAAACGTAGCTTTGTGCGTATTCACTTCAGCATCGGTGTTGACAAGCAAGCGCCTCACTTTCAGGACTTTCCCTGGAATTGGCTCCTAGTTCTATCTGATAATAAATACTGATTATCTGATTTAAATTACTCATTCAAGGTAAAAGAAAAACTATTTTTAGTAAGTTTAGTCTATATTTTTTTCTTTTATCTTAAGTGGTTACAAGCAACTATTTCTTCTGATGTCAGTTTAAAAGTCATTCTTCAGGGCAAAAAGCTCTGATGTTACCTACTACCCTTTACTTCCTGTAGTCCCCCATCACTCCTCTTGGCTACTTTTATAGATGTCAATCAAGTTTCCCAGTTATGTGTATTTATTTGGTAATTTCATTAACATCTGTCTCCTTTACTAGACTATAAACTCCTAGGAACTCCTAGGAACTCTCTTTTCATTTGGCTCCCTTTGCATTTGACTACAGTAGAGTTTGGCAAATAGTATGCTTTTTCCAGATACTATAGACATACAGAAGGGAGACCTTCAAAGTTTATCATTTGGGTAACATCAGCAAAGAATTTTACTAATTGAGTTTGTTATCATGCCCATTCTTACCCTTCCCACGCTGACCACAAGCAAGCATTTGAAAGATGATTGGTTAGAGTCAAGGGTAGAGTTTTTGGAGAGGTTGAAATATCTATGTGCCAAAAGGTCAGGCCCATAACATAAAATAAATGATGCTAGAGACACAATTATGGACCAAAAAATACCCGAGCTGATCATATCCCCAGGCTTCTGGAAAGCAGATTTAGCCCTAGTATGAATTGTTCTACAGTAGGATCACCCAAAGGTTGCAGGAGAGGATTGCCAATTTCTCTTGTTTTTAACATTTTTCTTATACACAGTTCCTGGGGTTATGTTGGTTTCAGAGAATCTCAAGTTTCTTTACAGGAGGAATCCTGAAAGCCTTTAAAATATGAACATATTTGAGATTCCACAGAAAGAGAAATTGGCATGCAGCATTTCCCAAACCTATTTAAACACCGAAGGTTTGAAATTTTATTTTATTTTTGAAGAAGACAATCAAACCCCCGGAACTAATATTTCCATAAGTGCTAGAATATTAGTTAGAAGTTTAAGATCGAAGCTTTCCCAAACTATCCTTCAGCTTATGCCAATAAAGGATAAAGAAGGAAACTGAGGCAGTCGGCATGGACAATGAGTCCAGACTCTATCATTTTTATCGTTTTATTATAAATAATAGCGGAGAAGATGCACTCCATGTTTTAGGGAACCTTTTTCCCTCTTCACGGACAAGTATTTTGCATGAGGGACAGATATAATAGTTCCTAACAGCCTGGCAAATGTTAAATAAGAGTACCAAACCTCACTTCTTCTCCAGAAAGAACTAAATTGGTAGTAACTGAATTTGAATCCTCAGATTATACCAACGTTTAGAAAAGGAAGCTAAAAAAATCAATATACTAAAGTTAAAGTTTCAGTATATACTGAGCTCCTGAAACATATGTTTTATTTAGTTATTCAGCTGTGGGCTCTATTTTGCTAGGTGTCTCAATCTTCATGGGGAAGACAGCCACCCAGATCAGCAGCCCCCAAAACTGCCATTACCCCCACGTTTGATGATGACTTTCCACCTCTGTATACAGATAAGAAGCACATGTTGTAAATCCCTTTGTCATTGTTATTTTAATAAAATTTAGTGAATTTATTTATTTTCTTTAAAATATCATCTGAGTGTGCCCTTTAAAAAACTTCTTAACAAGTCCAGAGCATTTCATCCCTAAAATCTCCAATTATTTTTGTGTGTGTAGCTTAATAGGAGGTAAACTAAAAATCAAATAGGGTAAGTATACCGAGTAATACATATAGGGAGAATAAATTCTGATTTATTTGGGCTTACAATCTTTATAAAAATGCCAGAATCTGACCAGTGTGTGTGTGATATATGTGTGTGTGAAAATAAATAGCAGTATATGAATAATTTTACAATTATTCTATCTTAATTGAAATGAAATTATGTTATCTCAACTATTGAGCAAACATTTCATTATTACTGAAATGGATTTTTAGCATGTCGATTAAAGATTCAAACCTCTTAAGTAAAAACATAAAGTATGGTATATAGGGTACACTTTAAGTTACAATAATCACTTTAAATCCAGTTTAATATCAGATTTAGAGGTGTAAACTTAGGATGACATTGTTATTTTCTTTTATAACTACTAAAATAATTTAGAAGTGTGAATCTTTGACACTAGAATAAACGCTGGTAATAAATTTTGTCTCTCCGCTGTGTGAACACACTTGCAGGAAAGGTTGTTGTTCAGGGTTCTTCCTTCATCACTCTTTAAACTTTGCTTTTCTTTTGTTTCACTTTTTCCTTCTCCAAGAATAATTTGATTTTGCCTTCATTTAAAGAGAAAACTTCCTGGATATTTTTGGAAGATATGGATAAGTGTTTTCCAATCTTGTAGAATACACATTCATGGCAAGATTTACCAATCTTGACATACTCACTAAACATAAGGAAATAATTTTCACATACTGTGATTACTAGAAAAAAAAATAACTTTTCCACCATATGTTTTGCCTTGATGCCCTGAAGTTATTTTTTATAAGACAGATACAATGATGTCTTACAGAAATAAATCTTTCAGTCAGTTTTTGATTTCCCTCTCTTCATTGCTGATAAACTGAAAGATTTCAGGGTAATTATATAAAGACATAATTTAAAATATAGGTACTGAAGCAAAATTGACTATAATACTACCCGGTATATAGTTTTAATAAGTAATTCATTTTCGTGTCATTTACTTTGTAACATACTTGCCACTCTAGAAGGAATGTACACAGGTGAAAGTTACTTGAGGTTGATATTCATTTGTAAATTATGGATGTTATCCCTAAATAAGTCAAACTACCAGAAAAAAAATTGTATAGATTTATCATTTTAACTTATCATCTGGCAGTGAACTAGCCGAAAAAAAGATGTAGCATACTTTACTTACCTTGTAATGCAAGAAATCATAGATGATCTTTCAAGGAGAAAAGGACATAGTGGTGTGATACAAATGGCAAATACATACAAGAATTTACTATAAAAGTAAACTGATTTAAAACACATCTTTAATAACTACTTTCTATTCCAAAAGATATTTGGATTCATCACAAAACCATTTGATACGGTACTAGTTTCAGCTACTAGAAGCTCTAGAAGGATCTATTTATAAGACTTCCTTAGCATAAACCCTGAAAAAAAATTAGTTTTGAATGGATTTTAAACCAACCTACTAAAAATATGCTATATCGAAAAAATGTTATCTTTCATAATAGAGTTCATATTTACAAAAAATAAAAAAATATTTTAACAGCAAAAATGAAGATGGATCCTTAAATAGAGGAAAGTTAGCTGTACTTGTTAGGCTGTAAACAAATATAATGTTAACACAGGCTAATTAATACATTTCCAATTATGTCTTTACTGAAGATATCAGGAGAAGTTATCTATATAGCTTCTATCTCAGTTTTTTTACAGTCCTTTTTATATAAAAAGGGATTTTTTATTAGCTTTCAAATATCTAAGAACTTGTAACTTCCAACTTGAAACAGAAAATGAGAAGATGAAGCAAATTGTGTGAACAATTCTATTTATGCAATTGTCTAGATTATATTTATTGAGATTGTTTTCCTGCATGTACTCTTAAGACATTTTTTCAGTTAATTAAAAAAAAAAAAAAACTGCAAAAGGATCTGCTATAGCTTTAAAGTCATCTTAATGTGCGTACTTAAATAGAAAGGTTGCCAAAGCTTTAAATAGAAGAACACACCAATTAACTAGTCAGCCTTACTTACCTTCAGAGTGCTAAATAAATTTAATTACTCAATAGTTCAGAATCATAGAAGAGCTTTAATTTTAAGCAATTAAATAAAGAATAAAAGGGATATGTCTCCTTATGCAGCCTGTATATCAGTTAAAGAAAAAAAAGAAAGAAAATAAATATTTCTTTATTTTCATAGCAATCATCAACCAATGTGCAAAAATAATAAAAAACTTTAAAAGGCCCTTTAGAAAATTTACTTTTGGATTCAACTTTATTAGCAGTGACTCATATGTATGTCTGACTCAATGAGTCTTTAGGTAACATGGATTTTATTACAGCCTTTTCTATTAAGATTCTGTTTTGGATGTGTTGGATAAGCAAATCACACCATTCATATGTTATTAGAAATACAAAAAGTATAAATCAACCGTAATTTCCAGTAGGATTAGTGCTAGTAGAATTCCTTAGATTTTGTAATTTTGTTTTAAATAACTTCCATGATACTGTATTCAGTATGGAAGAAGAGAAATACGTAATGAAATGTAGGTTGCTTTCGGCTCAAATGCTGGCTCTCACTCAGGTGTGACTATAGCATGGGACTGTATTTATTCTTTGACAAAGGTCAAATGAACATCATGCCAGTCTCATGGAAGATGGAAAAGGGGGCAGGGAGAATGTGAAAATTCCTTCTCAGAAGTGGCATTTATCTCTCCCACTCAAATTACCTTTGTCAAATCAAGGCTATAATAAAGCTTGGTGACAATGAGTGGGAGAAAGAATCTTATTATAGGGTGATCTGCAAGTAATTGGGCACAACTATAAGTTGGTCACAAATAATTCACTCTCTTTGTAACAAAAAGATATTTCTTCCTTTCCTTTGCCTAAATATGCTCACTATTCCCTGTACATCCAATTATGACAAAGGCTGAAAGTCTAGGATCCCACTGGAGTGTATTCATTGATTCTGACATAACTTGATCTGAATACCCATGAACTAAATAGCTAATTACCTGGAGTCCATACACTCATCACACAGTGGTGAGACACTACCAGCAAAGGGGCCATAAACACCTGTTTGGAAAAATAAAGAGAATAGGAGATGCTACGCAAGGCAGTCAGTAGCCCATAGCAATTGCATAAACTTAACTTGGGCAAAAGTTGCAAGGAACCATAAGGCGGAAATTGTTCCTCTTCCAGCATAAACAAATCTCTTCCTTGAGAGTCCTGATCTGTTTCTTGAAATATCTCTTCTGTTTATTGCTTTGCATGGTTCTTTGTTATGTTCTTTGTTATGTCTGGGAGTAATTCATACTTTTCCATTACCATTTTTAGTTAACTATGAAGAAGAAAGTATTAGAACATAGGCCAACTTTGGTCCCTGAGCATTCTTTTTTGTATTTATTTATTTAAGATTAATATAAGGGCACAGACAATTAGGTTACATTGTTTGAATTTGTTAGGTAGAGTCCAAGTTATAGTTGTGCCCCTCACCCAGGAGGTGTGACGTACACCCTTACATTGTGCCTGTTAGGTGAGAGCACACCAATCCCCCTCCTCCTTCTCCCTTCCTCCTCCCTCTTCCTCTCCCCTCCCCGCAGTTCAATTTAACTGTGTTTTTCTCTTGGAGGGGTGTGTATTTGTTCGTCGACTGGTTACCTATTGATATTGAGTACATTGGATACTTGCTTTTCCATTCTTGTGATACTTTACTAAACAGAATGTTCTCCAGTTCTTTTCTTCTGCTGGGTTTGGGGTTGGAGTGTTCTTCCTTCTCCAGTTGCTTGAGATGTCCCATTAAGTTATTAACTTCCTCTCTTTCCATTTTCTTGAGGAAGGCTTGCAGTGCTATGAATTTCCCTCTTAGGACTGCCTTTGCGGTATCCCAGAGGTTCTGATAATTTGTGTCTTCATTGTTATTTTGTTCCAGAATTTTCTGATTCCCTTCTTAATCTTGTCTATAACCCATCTATCCTTCAGCATAAGGTTATTTAGCTTCCATGCTTTTTTATGGGTATGCAGATTCCTGTTATTATTGAGTTTAGCTTTTATTCCATGATGTTTTGAGAAGATGCAAGGAATAATTTCTATTTTTTTTAAATTTTCTGAGGTTAGATTTGTGGCCCAGGATGTGGTTGATTTTGGAGTATGTTCCATGGGCTGATGAGAAGAATGTGTATTTAGTTTTGTTGGGATGAAATGTTCTGTAGATGTCTGTTAAGTCCAGGTGTTGAATGGTTAAGTTTAAATCTAAAATTCATTTGCTTAGCTTCTGTTTGGAGGATCTATCCAGCACTGCTAAAGGGTTGTTAAAATCTCCAACTACTATGGAACTGGTGGAAATCAAGTTGCTCATGTCTGTTAGAGTTTCTCTTATAAATTGAGGTGCATTCTGGTTGGGTGCATAAATATTAATAATTGAAATCTCATCAGATTGAGTATTACCTTTAACAAATATGAAGTGTCCATCTTTATCCTTCTTTATTTTGGTTGGTTTAAAGCCTATTGCATCAGCGAATAGAATTGCAACACTTGCTTTTTTCTGCTTTGCATTTGCCTGGAGTATAGATGACCATCCCTTCACCTTGAGTCTATATTTGTCTTTTCTTTTTTTGTAGAGACAGAGCCTCACTTTACTACCCTCGAAAGAATGCCATGACGTCACAGGACTCACAGCAACCTCCAGCTCTTGGGCATCCACGCTTCTCCTGCCTCAGCCTCCCGAGCAGCTGGGACTACAGGCGCATGCCACAACGCCCGGCTATATTTTGTTGCAGTTCGGCCGGGGCTGGGTCTGAACCCGCCTTTAATGTGAGGTGAGATTCTTGTATGCAGCAGATATCTGGCCTGAGTTTTTGTATCCAGTCAGCCTGTGCCTCTTTAGAGGACAATTTAAACCATTCACAATAATTGAGAATATTGATAAGCCTTTTGAGAGTCCGGTGGACATTTTTAATCCTTTTGTGAGTGTGGGAGTTGGAATTTGATCAAAAGTTTCTAGGTGGGTTTACTTTTGTGGTGGAGAATTACACTGGTCTTTATGGAGGATAGGTCTGAGAATATCCTGGAGAGCTGGTTCACTTATGGCAAATTTCTTCAATGTGTGAATGTCATTAAAGTATTTAATTTCTCGATCATAAATGAAACTAATTTTAGCTGGGTACAGGATCCTGGGTTGAAAGTTATTTTGTTATAGGAGATTAAAAGTCGATGACCATCCTCTTCTAGCTTGAAAGATTTCAGCAGAGAGATCTGCATTTATTCTACTATTCTTCCCCTTGTAGGTGATGGTTTTCTTTTGTCTGGCTGCTTTCAGAATTTTCTCCTTCATATTAACTTTAGTGAAATTGATTATGATGTGTCTGGGGGATGTCTTATTCAGGTTGAGTCATGCTGGAGTTCTGAAACTGTCTGCTATCTGAATTTCAGAATCTCTTGGCAAGTCTGAAAAGTCCTCTTTCATAATCTCATGGAGAAGAGACTCTGTGCCTTGTGAAGCCACTTCATCACTTTTGAGGATCCCTATAAGACGAATATTGGTTTTCTTCAAATTATTCCATAGCTCTCTGAGAGAGTGAACTGTTTTTGCCCTCCATTTCTCTTCCTCTTTGAGAGTTTGGGAGCATTCGAAAGCTTTGTCGTCAATGTCAGAAATCCTTTCTTCTGCTTGCTCCATTCTGTTCCTGAGGGATTCTACTATGTTTCTCAGATCTTTGAGGGCTGCAGCTTCTTGTCTCAATGTGTCAAAATCTTTGGTCATTTGATCTTTGAATTCGTTGAATTCTTGAGACATCTTTTGGGTTACTGCTTGGAATTCTAATTCGATCTTATTTGCTATCCAGATTCTGAATTCGATTTCTGACATTTCAGCTATTTGTGCATGGGATCTTGTGCTGTGTTTGCCCCATTGATCCTTGGGGAAGTTGATCTACTCTGATTATTCATATTTCCCGAGTATTTCTGTTGATTTCACCTCATGATTGCTTTTCACCATTGCCTCTGGCCGTCCTCATAGTTGGGGTGGTGTCTCTCCAAGATTAGACCCCAGTGGGATCACTCCATTGTTGCTGGATCTTTGTAGGGAGTGACCCTGTGTAGCTCCTTGGGGCTGCCCCAGCCAGGGAGTTCTGGTTGTGCGAGTAGCTCTGGACTGTGACACACCCAGATCCAGCAACAGGGCAGGGGGCGAGGGTGCACACAATTCTGGGAGTTGCTGGCGCCCAGTGACTTTGGCACAGAGGGCCCAAGGCTCCAGTAGTCTCTGGCCATAAGAAGGGCTCCATGCAGAGGTAGGGAGGGTTCCGGAGGGCACACGGCTATCAGAGTCCTGGTCCAGATGAATGGGCCAGTGTGGAGGCCGGGAGGGTACAGGAGGGAGGACTCCGGGTTGCGGGCTCCTGGAGTTCCTGGTCATGGCATGCGGAGGCCCCGCAGCTCGGGTGGTGTGTAGCAGGTCACTGCACCACTCGTGTGGAATTCTGGGCAGCATGAGTAGTGGGTCGCGGGGCAGCTCTTACTGGGTTCCGGGTGGGTGTCGATTGAGGGTCGTGGTGCCACTGGTATGGAAGTCCCGCACAACTCTTTTTTTTTTTGTAGAGACAGAGTCTCACTTTACTGCCTTCAGTAGAGTGCCATGATGTCACAGGACTCACAGCAACCTCTAGTTCTTGGGGTTCCGTGATTCTCCTGCCTCAGCCTCCCAGCAGCTGGGACTACAGGCGCCCGCCACAACGCCCTGCTATTTTTTTTGGTTGCAGTTCATCCGGGGCTGGGTTTGAACCCGCCACCCTTGGTATATGGGGCAGGCGCTCTACTCACTGAGCCACAGGTGCCACCCATTTTATTTTATTTTTTTATTTACAGGCGCCACCCAGCAGCACAACTCTTAACGGAGGTCCAGCGGGCGCTGATGGCGTGTCGTGGTGCAGCTCTTACAGATGTCTGGGGGGGTGCCGATAACGGGTCACGGTGCAGCTCTTACCCATGGCTGTACTTTTAATTCATTATTTTCCGTGAAGCGTTATTCAACTGAGAAATTTTACTGGCACCTTATTCATCATTTTATCTTTGGACTTTATGACTGTTGCGTGAAAGTCTCCCAATTGACCAGTGACACAGAGAATTGAGTCCTGCAATGAAATAGTCTGTGTAATAAGGAGGACCACTTACACTCTCATGGCAAGTGGCCGCATTTTTTTTTTAATCATATTTCCTGCCCATAAAAGTTTAGAGGTTTATAACGTGTTTTAAATCCCAAGCTATCGCACAATTTTATTCAGGTAGGTAGCTCTTTGTGAGATATATATCTCAAAACTTCATCTTAATTTCTTTGCTTCTAATCAGTAGCATGTGTCAAAACTACATCCCTAATTATATTATAAACATGCTTCTCTCTCTAGACATTTTACCAATACAATGTATTCATTGCTCACCAGTGCAGAAGCCACACATGTCTTTGTTTTGTTGTTGTTGTTGTTTTCTGGTGAGCCACCCTGTTAATCTTTTTTTTTTTTTTTTTTTTTTTGGCCAGGGCTGGGTTTGAACGCGCCACCTCCAGCATATGGGCCCTACTCCTTGAGGCACAGGCGCCGCCCCACCTTGTTAATCTTAAGGAGGTTACTAGGCACTACCTTAAAAATATCAGTGGTGTTATTCATAGAAAACCAACTGATTCAAATATATGTTAAAATCTTTTTTTTAACTTTTAAGTTATATTCAATTTTACTTTCACTGTTTTCATATGAGAAACAGTTACCCCTTTCATCAGGCACATCCCCGAATTTGTGAATTCTACTTCCCGTATGCAAACCAACTGATTTTCTTCTGAGGTCATGTAACTTTTACCTTGTGTTATATCAAGTACAGCTATAATTACTGATGTATGTTAACACCATTCTCTTTCACAACCATTTTGCCTGAAGCTACAGACTTATTCTTTACATTATATTTCAGGGACAATAGTGCACCTTTATGTGCATGAGGTATGTTCCAAGAATCCCAGGGATGCCTGAAACTGCAGAGTCCTCAACCCTATAGTTCATACTGTGATTTTTTTCTATACATATATATATATATATATACCTATGTATATACCTAAGTTTAATTTATAAATCAGACACAGTAAGATTTGCAACAGTAACTGACAGTTAAATAGAAGAATTGTAACAATATATTGTAATAAAAGTTATGTGAATGTGGTTTTTCTCCCTTGAAATATGTGTCTAACTTAGTGGGCTATGCTCACCAATTTTTGCATGGTGGTTGGCAGAAACTGCAGAAAATAAAAATGCAAGTTTGGTTGGTGCCTCATGCCTCTAATCCTAGCACTCTGGAAGGTGGATACAGGCAGATTGCTCCAATTCAGGAGTTCAAGACCAGCATAAAAGTAAGAGCAAGACACCCCCCCCCCATTTCTACTACAAGGAGAAAAACTAGCTAGGTGTTGTGGCAGGTGCCTGTAGTCCCAGCTACTTATGAGCCTGAGTCAAGAAGATTGCTAGAGCCTAAGAGTCTGAGTTTGTTGTGAGCTATGATGTTGCCACTGCATTCTACCCAGGGTGACATTGGAGTGAGACTCTGTCTCAAAAAAACAAAAATTAAAAAAGGAAGTGAAAATGTAAAGAAGGAGAGAATACTGTAGACAACTGAAATGACAAAATACAAACAGCTATAAGTGAGTTTGCATATGCACAAGAAACACCTATGTCACAACTGCCACCAGGGCATCAGTGGTACTAAGCCACCATCCCATCTTTCAATGTGTTCAATGTGAAAAAAAGTTTCTTTAAATTTGCAACAAAATTTGTACACACACACACACGTATTTACCATGGAATACTAAGCAGTCATGAAGAAGGATGACTTAAAGCCTTTTGCAAGAATTTGAATGGAACTTGGGGCCATTATCTTAAGTAACTAAGCAATGGAAAAGCAAACATCTCATGTACTCACTATTGAGCTGGAACTGACCAATGAGCAAACACACATGTGAATAGAGGGAAGAAAAATTCAGTGGAGATCAAGCAGAGTGGGGGGAGGAAGGGATGGGTAAAAACTTACCCAGTGGGTACAGTGAACACTATAGCTATGGGCACACTCATAACCATGACTTAGGCATTATAAAAGTAATTTATTTAGTCAAAATATTTGTACCTCCATAATACTTTAAAGTAAAACAACAAAAATATTTATTGAGCAACTACTATATGCCAAACATAGTCATAAGAATGGTTTCACCAAATGTTTCTCAAATGCATAACAGGGGTCACTTTTTTTTTTAGCTTATGATAACTATTTCCTTGTTTCTTACTGTTAGATTCTTACATTAATCTTGAAAGTTCTAGGATTGCTTCTGTTTGCTTAGCAACCAACTTCTGTAAGCAATTTTTGTACTAACTTATTTTACTGTTGGGGATTCATTGAGGGTACACAGAACCAGGTTACATTGATTGCTTTTATTAGGATCCTCATACATTAGTGTTCTGCCCCCAAAGGTTGTACCACACCCCTTGACCACCCCACCTCCTCCCTCCTAAAGTTCACATGCTGGGGTATAGGTCAGCAGTAACTTTGCTCTAAATGTCTTCTTTCTGAGATCTAGACGAGAGGAGCAGATTCTATCTGAGATATGTGATCCTTATAGGAGAGGGGAAGAGCAATGGCATAATTACCTGATAGCTCTTAAATTTTATGGTCAAGGGTGGTATATGGCACTTATGTTCACATGTCAAAACTAAAGCAAGTATCATTCATAATAAAGTAGAGGAGTATAATATTGTCTCAGAGTATGATCAATCTATCACAGATTGGAAATAAGATATTCACATTCCAGCCTTGGGGGTATAGAATGCAATGACTACTTCCTAAACTTGTTTAAGGCAGTATATAATAGTCTCCTAGGAATGTATTCTCTCATAAGGACCACTGCCCAAATCTGAAACCAATGAGTATTCAATCTGCTTGTTAATCTATTATTTTTATCTTTTATTCTGAACTTTTAAAAATATGTCAATTATATTAAAGGCCAGCATGAAGTATTAACGTGGAGAAATAACTTAAATGAAGGCCCAGTTCTATCATCTGAAAACAATGCCTTAGAAATGTTCTTTTCAAATCAAAAAACGATTGCAACAATTGTTTGCAAAAAAATTGTAAAAAAAATAAAGCTCAAAATGTACCTATTATTTTGGTTTTAAGATAAGAATATCTTAAGATAAGAGTATCTTCTCACCCACACCAATTTAGTTACCCCAATCTTATTTTCAATTACAACCAAAGTCAGTGTATTATGGTCTGCAGGCCACATCCACTCCCCAGTCTGTTCTGATACATAAATCTTATTTGCCACACTCTACCCATTAGTTTATATATTGTCTAAAATTACTATTGTACTACAGTGGTGGGATTGAGTTATTACAACAGATATAATATGGTCCTTTGAAGATAATGTTTTACTATCTGTTCCTTCACACAAAAAAATTAGCCAATGGATGTTCTACAGCGTTAGCCTCAATTAGAGTAGGAATGTTTTACCACGACAAATAAGTAAGTTAGGAGATGGTTATGTTAGTCAGTTAGATGTAAGCCTTCCATACTGTATATCAAATCAGCACATTGTACCTCATAAATGCATTAATGTACACAATTAGGATTTGATAAAGAATTAAAAAAACAAAATTTAATGTACAATAATTTGACATTGAGAGACTAAAGTGTGTTAAGTCATTGAAATCATGTATCAGAACTTTCTCAATTTCCTACGTAGCTTTTCTCATTGGTTGTGCTGAAATTCAGTAACAAAATGTATAGAACCTGAAAATAATGCTTGATTTGATGTTTTCATTTAGATATGGCCACAGGTAAAGTTTGTTTTCAAGTAGTAATAATAAGTGCTTATATCAGTCAAGGTTCTACAGAGAAACAAAACTAATAGTAGTTTTCATACACACACACACACACACACACACACACACACACACACACACACACACATATGTAGTGAGGATTCTCTCACTAGTTTATAAGAGCTGAGAAGTTCCATGATCTACCATCTGCAAGATAGATACCTAGGAAAGCCAATAGTGTCATTCATTCCAACTACCAAGGCCCAAGAACTGAAAAGAAAGGGAGTGCTGGGGTACGCATGTAAGTCCTACAACCTAGGAACTAGGAGATTCAATTTCTTAGGGCAAGATAAGATGGATGTCCCAGCTCACAAATTGAGACCAAATTCAAATTGTTCTGTCGGGTGCCAGTGGACTGAAAGAGCCCACCCACATGGGCGACGGCCGTCTTCTTCATTCAGTCTAGCATTTCAAATACTGGTCTTTTCCCAAAACTTCTTTATAGGTATACCCAGAAATAATTCTTTAGCAATTGTATAGCTATCTATTAAGCCTGCTTAGGTTGGCACATAAAATTACCCATCAGTGTTATATAAGGAAAAATTAGATTAAAACAAATATATTTAAAATTAGCTTTCCTAAAATAAATTCATTACTTTGAAAGAAGGTATCTACATTTGGCAATATCCTTCATCAAAAATCATCTATCTCTTTCTCCTCAGTTACCTACAGCTTTGTTTTCTGTTCTAACTTTTTATAGCTTAGGTTAATATCATGTTTTGATGATTCCAAATAGTGCCTTTATATTAATAGCTAAATAATCTGTTTCAATAAAATGGTTTATCTAAAGAGGCAAAGAAGAGTAATATTTTTTGAGTTGAGGAGGTATATTGAACTTGTTCTTACCATAGATTTTGTGTCATACAGTCACCCACACTGGCGAGGGCCGTCTTCTTCACTCAGTCTAGCACTTCAAATACTGGTCTTTTCCCATAATTTCTTTATAGGTATGCCCAGAAATAATGCTTTAGCTATTATATAGCTATCCATTAAGCCTGCTTAGGTTGATATCTCTTACTCAGATCTAGTTGCTAATGCTGAAATACACAGTTTACTGCAAAACTTATTTGCAGCCAAAGCTCCTTATAGCAAAACCATTAAGATGTGTTTGACAGAACAATTCTCATAGCACGTTTGAAAAAGGCTTTCCTACCCAGCACCCCACATGGCAGAAAAAATTTTTACTGTGTTCAATTATCGCTGAAGTCTGGTCAAACGATTCAAGAACATAAAGATATTTCATATCGCAAATGCTCATTAATAACATACTTAATATACTATTGGAGGGCAATGCTGTGACATATTATATGATTGAAAGAATGATGTCAGCTTATACATAATGGTACCAGAAGATACATAGTGAAGAAAAATGAAAGAATCATCGCTATTGATATGATGCGGTTTATGGGGAAAGTTCTTATCTATGTAATATACATGTATCCATACGGCTATGGTTGTAGTTATGTGGTAAATGTATAAAACTTTTAATAACTTCAAACTACCATCTCATCATTAAGTTTTAGTAAGAGTTTAAAATACTCTTTCAGAAGTACAGTGAAAAACATTTGCAGAATTGTAAAACAGAGGAAGAAGACTTCCCTTCTAACACTGTGAAGGAAATAGGTTGTTATTAGGTTCTTGAATGGTGACCTAAAATCAGTTCAAAGAATGATGCATGGGTAAAAGAGATACATTGACAATTGACATTTCAGGGAAGCTATTCTGAAAAAGCTATTCTTTGTGAAAGAAGCACTTGACAATCATTTAAAGGCGTGCACTTCCAAATATCCAAAAAGCAACATAAGAGGCTGTGAAAATAAAGAAACAATTTATGTGTGACCTTGTACAGCAGTTCCATATTAGTAGACAACAAGATATAGGCCCTTTCAAAACTCTACTTTTTTCACACATGAATAGAAAGAAATATTTTGAGAAACCATGCCAGGCTCCAGGATGAAGATCAATCAAGAACTTGACTTTTCATGAGGGAACATTTTATAATTTGTTGGCAATAAGAGAAAGATCAAATCTAGGGGCAAGCAGCCTAAGTCAGGTGCTACAGAGAAATCGGAGCACTTTGGCTGTGATCAGAACAGAGTTTGTATTTCAAATTAAAAAAAAAACACACACACTTAACCAATAAAGTTACTATAAAATATTCAAAACTATATACATTTTGGTATTGAATAATATCATTACCAAGTATTAACTAAAAGCATCTCAGTTGACTGAGCTATAAAGTTGGATTTTTATCATTTAGGCCTGATAACAATTAACTATAGGTTGTTTGAGGGTAAAAGAGATCTCTAAATGCAAAGAAAATAATATTTATAATTTAGCAGCTTAATGCAGAAAGTCTCTGTTATAAAATATTCCTTAATATTTTAAAACTTGCATTAAATTTTCTCTAATTATACAATTTTAGTGAATTATTGAAAATAATCAACTACTGATAAAATATCTAAATATATACTCAGAAGAACCATAATTACTACATCATTAGTAAATATTCTTTGGAAGCCCTACTATGTGTCAGATAGTATATTAGGAAAAGCAGAATAGAAAAATTATTTTTTTTGTTAAATAAAAATACTTCTATACAAAATTAAGGTACCTAAGGCTATGCATTATTGATATTTTATTTTTAAATCCATATATATAACTTAAAACTCAAAGTTAGAGCATATCAAAATATGTAAGTTAAACATAAATAAAGGATCTGGAAAATGAAATAAAATTCTGCTTTATGTTCTTTAATTCAGCATTCAGTCGGCATTGCCAAAAAGAGCCTCTTTTCTTCAGTGTTTTAAAACCTTCTGTTTACAAAATCTTGGCTTGAAAATGGATATAAACAGCATTTAGTTTTGAGGCACAGAACCCAAAATGTAGGACATGAGACAAATATGGTAAATCTTATCCACTTAAGTTGCATCTGTCTGTGCAATAAGAACTTAATAAAGTCATAGTACTTCTCTCCCATTTCCTGGCATCATAGCACCCAACTTTTCTTCATAAAATTCATTGTGACTAAAATAAACAGGAGATGGTTTAATATACATCCTCTCCTTTAGACTATAAGCTCTTTGAGTTCTGCATACATTCAATTTAGCAGATTTTAGACACACATGGGATACAATTCTTTAATTAATGGGTCTTGGAGGATATAGTCCAATTACAATCAGAAATGAACTTATGTCCCTTTGAGATAGATAAAAATATCAATATTAAGACAGAATCAAAGAAGAACAATATAGGAAATCTGGGTTAGTTGTTTTTGAATCTAATTATCCAAGACACTGTTAAGAAAACCACATTCTGAATCAAAGCACAACTTCCCTGCCTGTTCCCTCAGCAAATACTTAATGAACACCTACTATGTTCCAGACATTTAAAGGTGAACAAGCAACATTACAGATTTTATATTTGTAGAAATCATGTTTATCCACAATTCCTCCTCCTTCTTGTTTATAAAGTCACACAGTAAGGGGAAATTAAAAACAGCCACAGTGAACATTCTAGTAAGGTTGGGCCAGTTGCAGCAACATCTTTGTGTACAAAGAACATTTACCTCTGCTGAAGATGTTGAGGATTTTTGTGTCACTATTATTTTTAGAGTATCCTCAGAGCGTTGGAACCAGACAAGACAACCAAGGATGATATGGATCTAAATATAAAGCAGTTCTATTATAAAAATTCCCTTTTGGAGAGGTGCTAAATATGAAAATGCGTATGCTTGAGTCCTCGGCTCCATTATATAATTTGCAGTATTGCCCTTTTCTTCCCAGTTTCTTCTAAAACAACTTGGATCAGCCACATTCATCTGCAAGGGCCTTGCATTTTGTGATCCTGTTTTCATAAATAATTCAACCTATTTTCTGCCTTACTGATACAGAAAAGATAGCCCGGTTCCAAGGGTCTTAACTGCTATCTTCTGATTGGGTAAGAAGAGAGATTGAGGAGAACAAGCTTGGTTCTTGTGGTGAGAATGAAAAGGTTAGGTAATAATTGACAAAATCAAAGCTAGTTTTTGAGGACCTTTCTTTCCTATTCAAAGAAAAGTCATAAGCTCTTTGAACTTCATTTCCAGGATTGAAGTTACTAGTTTATACTAGACAAATTTATATTTCTAGTTAGTATGGAATTAATTTCAGGAGTCAGATATGTGCGTTCCCCATATTCTTTTACTACCTCTTAGGGAAAATATTGAAATTGCTTGTAAATACTACTAAGACTATTACATTGGCAAAAAAGGAAAAAAATATGTGAATATTTGTATTTATTTATTAATGACAATTGGGAAAAGCTTTTCAAATAAAAATCCTGCTTACTATATAAATATAATGATAATTGTTTTCCATGGAAATGTGCTGGTTTTATTGTGTTCCTCTCCCTCTCCCCCCCAGCACTAAGGCATTAAGCTGTAAGAACAATTAACAGTTCAGGCTAAAAGTGCTAGAACATGAAAGTGAAAAAGTGAGAACTTTGCTATATCTCCTGTGTTCCTATTATTACCAAATTTATTTCTCTTTCTTTCTTTTTTTTTTTGTAGAGACAGTCTCACTTTATGGCCCTCGGTAGAGTGCCCTGGCCTCACACAGCTCATGGCAACCTCCAACTCCTGGGCTTAAGCGATTCTCTTGCCTCAGCCTCCTGAGTAGTTGGGACTACAGGCGCCCGCCACAACGCCCGGCTATTTTTGGTTGCAGTTTGGCTGGGGCCGGGTTTGAACCCGCCACCCTCAGTATATGGGGCTGGCGCCTTACCGACTGAGCCACAGGCACTGCCCAGCAAATTTATTTCTCTTTCACTTCATTTTATCAGCTGTACCATTTCACTTCAGGCACTATAGAGAGATAAAACCAAAAATATTAACATATACTTAAACCACATTTCAATAATCTCTATATTTTTAATAGTATGAATATGAATAAAAATAAGTTAAAAAATAGTTTTAATAACATTTCATTTAAAATATAAAAAGACTTCTATCAACACTATTAGCTATCTTGGTGTGTACATGGGCGTTAATAAATAACTGATAAGAAAAACCAAAGTAAAAAAATCAACCAGTAAGATTAGGTACTACACCATAAAAGTTGCACAGATGTGCTAAAATCCATACATCTAAGGTGTTTTATTAAGTATTTTTAAAATAATATAGAATGTTTTTCAATTTCCTTCAATAGCTTTCAATTCTCCTCATAGATTGCAGTTCAATTTATCATTTATGGCAGTGAATTTTAATTTGATCTTTTCTACAGGGCTGGACAAGATTTTAAGTGTCTATCATATAAGATAGGAGACTGTAAAATAATTAAACTTAGTAAAGAAGAGGAGGCAACTAAAGATATTGAACAACGATTTTGTAAGACAAAGTTAGGGCAGCTTCAGCCATTTGGCCTTTTTCTCAGTAAAATTACAAATGAAATTTTTTTTTTCCTATAATCAGGATGGAGATAATTGAATTCAAAAAATGTGTGCCTTTAAGAAACCCTTATTAACCATTATAATATAAGACATACACAAGGAGTGATTGAAGGTCATGAAAAAAAAAAGAAAACAAAAAACAGCCAACCCCGGGTGGCACCTGTGGCTCAAAAGAGTAGAGCGCCGGCCCCATATGCCAGAGGTGGTTGGTTCAAACCTAGCCCCAGCCAAAAACTGCAAAAAAAAAAGACCCATCCAACCCTGACATTGGCTGACATAATTAGCACATGAATGCCTTGGGAAATTTCAGTGGGGCTGATGGATGACTAGCAGCTACCCAGGCACAGTGAGAGGTGAGAGAAATGAGAGTGGGAAAAGGTGGAAAAAACTGGGAATGTCATCTTTTACAAATGAGCAGAAGTATTGCTGAGAATTCATGAAACTGCAGACCAAGTTAGATTGCAGCAATTTGTAGTATGGTCAAAAACCATAATTTCCTGTTTGCTTCTAATAAACAGAAGCAATTTAGTTGTTTGAAATGGGCATTAAAAATTGTGAATTACAAAGTTCCCTAGAGTTTGATTGCGTCAGTAGAGAAATTGTCTTGAAGACAAAAGTCAAATCTCAATTCCCTAGAACTTCCTAAAAGCCTCCGTAGATTTCCAGCTCCTCTTATTAAGAAAGAAGCCTGCTTTCCTGATCCTACATTTATAACCAGTGACAGCTCATATGCTGTCCACGGGATAGTGGCTACCTAGAGAGCCACCACCACATCTGAGGGGTGCCACATGTTAATGATTTGCTCATGGTGAGAAACAGAATAGAAATAATGGCGAAAGGGTGGCACCTGTGGCTCAAAGGAGTAGGGCGCCAGCCCCATATACTGGGGGTGGCGGGTTCAAACCAGACCCTGGCCAAAAACTGCAAAAAAAAAAAAAAAAAAAAAAAAAGCTAGAAGAAATAATGGCAAAAGCATTGTTCTAATGTTTGGCCCCAGGAATAGGACAATGAATAGAAGAAGGTGCTCATTAAAATGTTGCTCACAAAGAAATAAGGACTACAACGACGTGGTTAGGCATTTAAGGGTACCAGGAACAGTATGGAGATTCCTCAAAGGGTTAAAAGTAGATTTATTATTCAATACAGCAACCTACTAGCATGTAGATACCCAAAAGTAAAGATGTCTTTCTATCAAAAAGTCACCTTCATGCAAATGTTTATTTCAGTAAAATTCATAATGGTAAGAATATGGAATCAACCTAAGCACCCATCAAGTCATGAGCATAATAAAGAAAATGTGGTGTAAATACGTGTGTATATACATACATATGTATTTCCAGCCAATGTGAATACTATTTTTCATATTACATGGCTGGGTATTTTCAAGACAGCCCTCATACTTAGCCATAAAAAGGAATAAAATAATGTCTTTTGCAACAATTTGGGTGGAACTGGAGCCCATTCCCCTAGTGAAATATCTCAAGAACAAATACCACATGTCCTCACTAATAAGTGGGAGGTACACAGTGTGTTCACATGGGCCCAGGGATATAAATGGCATTGAAAACTAAGAAGAGGGGAGGTTGGGAGAGGGCGAGGGATGAAAACTTAACTATTGGGTACAATGAACACTTTCCTGGGGAGAGACACACTGAAAGTCCTGACTTCGGCCTTATATATTGAAATGAAACAAAAACATTTCTTCCTTTAACATTTTGAAAAAAAAAATTACAGGCACAAGAAATAATATTAGGAGATGTTTGCAAAAGGAAATGTTAAATAATGTGCCCACACCCATTAGAGCAATGGAATAATATCTTTTTAAGTTAGTCAACAATATTAGATAGACTAGGAATACCGTGTTATGAAGGCAAGCCCCATATACCGAGGGTGGTGGGTTCAAACCCGGCCCCGGCCCCGGCCAAACTGTAACCAAAAAATAGCCGGGTGTTGTGGCGGGCGCCTGTAGTCCCAGCTACTCGGGAGGCTGAGGCAAGAGAATCGTGTAAGCCCAGGAGTTGGAGGTTGCTGTGAGCTGTGTGACGCCACGGCACTCTACCTAGGGCCATAAAGTGAGACTCTGTCTCTACAAAAAAGAAAAAAAGAAAAGACAAAAAGTGATAGGAGAGTGATTTGGAAGTAGGTTATGTAAACTAAATAGAAAAATCTATCTTTTTTTTGAAGACGGTTGGGAAATGGGGATTTTGCTCTGCAAAGCTGGCTTCAAGGATACAGGACCAACGCAGTTATTACAGGTCCCTATGCTCAGTAAAGTCCAGTCCTACACTAGGCATTTCGTACTTTGGGGTCGCCATATGGAAGTTCTCAATAAGTTAATATCTCAATTTGTGTATTGCGAGTGAAGTTCAAGGGCACAAAAGAATGTGTGTCAGGTGCCAGACGCCTTGATTCACATGAAGTCTTGTCTCCTGCCACCTCTTAGCCACCTGCTCCTCCTCTCTACCCTCCCAGTGACACCTGCTGTCCCCTGCCCCCTGGTGTCCCAAACCCCACCTGGCCTCTCCCTTCCTGCATCCATTCATCTGTGGCCAATTTCCCCGACCCTGGCAGGGGCTGGGCACAAATGTGTGAGACTCAGGGATGGGCGCACCCCCCCATGACGTCTCTATGTCACAACCATCCCTACTCAGGCTTTGCAGCACCACGGCCTGTTTGCACAAGCCTCTAACCCACTGCAAACTAAGTGTCCAGTGTAGACTAGCCCTGAGTTTGCAATCCATCTACTATGGGTTGGAGAAGCCAGCCCATGGGAAAGAGAGCCTGACTTCTCCACAGGTAGATGGGAAATAGTTCAGTAATGGCTGGTGAGAAGAGGAATCCAGCTGTGGGATGTGACCTAGGGTGTGCCAACTGTAGGGTGACCCTCTTGAGCTCCATTGAGGGTCTGGATTCTGTTAAATTAAATTCCTAACTAAAAAAAATTTGAAAAAAATCTTGACAAGGCCTGAAAAGATGACAGAAGAAAGGAAAACTTTTATACTTCAGTAAGTTTTAGGACACTTTTCTTCTTGCTTTTTGAACAAGATTCTTTGAATATACCTGTTGCACTAGGCCCCCAAAATTACAGAGCCAGCCTTGGTACTCAGAGTGGTCATTTGAATTTTGGAGACAAAAGAAGCAGCAGAGTAACAGTCATGAAAAGAAATACTGATAATGATAGAGAATTTAATCACCAAAACTGTTTTTAATTAAATTTTGATCAAAGTGTTGGAATATGAATGTTAGGGTATGTCTCAATTTGAGAATTCCCAGAAGCAGACCCTGAGACAAAGTTTTTTTTTTGGCCAGAGCTGGGTTTGAACCTGCCACCTCCGGCATAATGGGGCTGGCACCCTACTCCTTTGAGCCACAGGCGCCGCCCCTCAGTCAAGGTTTTGAGAGGAAGGAGTTTATTTGGATGGTTATTTCAAAGAACATAAGAAAAGGAGTTGGAAAGAGAGACAAAGAAGGGCAAGAAAACTAAAAAGTGTGATAAAATGCAAGGAGGCTGAGGCATTCAGGGTCCAGCTTCCATTCGCTTTTGGACTACAGCTGAGAGTTAGCCCCTCAGCATTCCCAGGCTGGTCTGGGCAAAAGCTGAGAATCTTCAGCCTCAAAATCCCAGAGGGTACAGGAGATACTACCCGGCCACCCCAATGGCGGTGCTAAGAGGCTCCGGCTTGGCCACCAACAGGGTCTGCAGTAGTGAGCGTTTCCTGAAACCATTGTCAGATGCACAGAGTTGACTCTGAGGATGAGGCCACTGATCTAGGCCACACTAAATCTGGAATGTTCTACACAGGTTCTTCTTCTCAGTCTTTATTTAGATGTGAAACTAATAATAACCCAAATCCAGAGGCTTTAAACTGTATTTGCCATTTAAAGTAATAAGATTTCACAAAAGCATGAGCATGTGAAATGCATTCTATATAAAGTAACTGATTTCCTAATTTCTTCAATGCACTTCCCTGTGTGAACAACAGTCTTTCTCGACTCAGAATGTTCTAAATACAATTAGCAGTTTGCACTCTGAAGAGTGCACTAGTTTTGTACAAAGCCAGGTTTTTCTTTCCAGTTTAAACACAATCCAAATCCACAAATCCATAAATATCAACTACAGTGTCTTGCTCTTCATAAACATATGTATTATTAATTTTAAATTAATAATTCTTTTTTTTTTTTTTGTAGAGACAGAGTTTCACTTTATTGCCCTCGGTAGAGTGCCGTGGCCTCACACAGCTCACAGCAACCTCCAACTCCTGGGCTTAAGCGATTCTCCTGCCTCAGCCTCCCGAGTAGCTGGGACTACAGGCACCCGCCACAATGCCCGGCTATTTAAATTAATAATTCTTAATCTTTGGAAATCATAATGGTATTTGAAATTCATTAGAATCACAAAATTGACTATGGGTACCACTAAAGCAAGGATCTGCTAGGGGAATACTACACTTTAAAAAAATGGGGCTGCGGCTGGGGCACAAGTTGGCTAAGAGCAGGGATTCTATATATGTGATGCCTGGACTTGAATTCCGTCCTCGTCTCTTAGTAGCTGTGTGATGTTGAGGGAGTTATTTGACCTCTCTGAGCCTCAGTTCATTTGTTGTCATAAAAAAAATTCAGACTTAAATGAAATAATATTTATAATGTAGTTATAAGCCTGATACATGAAATGAATGAAGCTCATGAAATTAACATATTATATGTTCTTGGAATAAGTACTCACGAATGTTTTGGGTTGTTACCAGGTGTACTGAATGTGGGGGGGAGGAAATAACTCCCAAACAGTCAGAAGAGACTAGAAGTGTATACACATGTGATAAAAACCCACCACGAACCGGCAAAGGGATCATCACAAGGAAATGGACAGGATAATATCTCTAGTCTACTGGTGACAGGTGAGCATGTGAAGGCTGTCGAGCTTCTGGGTTTTATTATAGGTTTCATACATTCAAATATCACCATTATTAGTTAAACATATAACCTATGTCTTATCAAACTAATTTAAAGAATAAAAGTTTTCAAACCTCCTTTTATGTGGGTAGTAAAACCTTGATATGGAAACTCATGAACGAGATTAGTGTCCTTATAAAAGAGATTCGAGGGAATTGTTTGCACAAAGAAAACTCAGCAGTTTACAATACAAAAGAAAGCCGCCCCTGGAACCTGACCGTGCTGGCACCTAATCTTGGGCTCCTCAGATTCCAGCATTGAACAATATCATCTTCTGTTTTTTCAAGCTACCTAGTTCATGGTATTTTTTTAACAGCACAAAATGCGCATATATATATATACATACATATATATATGAAGAAAGGAAAATAGATCAATGTTACCTATTGATATAAATACAAAAATGAAAAACAAAATGCTATAAAGCCAAATATAGAAATGTGTATATATAGAGAGATTTACAATGTTTGTAATTATAATCAAGCGAGGTCCCACATTTACCAGTTCCAAAAAAATAAAATGGACATAAAATCATTCTGACAAATGAAGACATATTAACAAAATTAAGCAATAGTTTAGGTTCTTCAAAAATGCTTTTAGTAAACACTAGTAGATAACACTTTCCTAAATAGGATAAAATTGATTTATCCTATTTCAGAAAATTCATTTTCAAGCAAATGTGAGAGACATTTCTTTAAAAATCAAGAACTCTGACTAGCAACTCCACTTTTATTAAATATCATCCTGAAAATTGAAAGAAAACATATTTAAGAAAAAGAAAACAAAAGAAATAAGGTATGCAATGTTTAGAAATGACTATAAAAAGATTCATCATTTGCATATTAAATGACTTCCCATTTAGACAGTCCCATAGAATTACCAACTATTAGAACCAGTTAAAGAAGTTAGTGAGGCTTCTTAGTATGAAATCAGTAGACAAAAAAAGGGATTTTTTTTTTACAATCATCACAATATTATAAATTGTAACTATAAAATAGACACCCTATGCAATAGCATAGGATTTAAATTCCTAAGTATAAATCTAACAAATACATACGTGTGGAGTACCAAAAGACCAAGAAGAGTTTGAGGAATTCTCAAGCATAAGATGCAGACACTTCTCTGACCAAATATCAGAATTGTTTCTAATTCTATGAGAATTAAGACAGTAGAGTCTTGATAAATAAGCCAATGGAAAAGAAATGACAGCCTCAAATCAGCCCTGAGCACAGAGGGAATCCAAGCTATAATGGGCAAATTACAATTCCAAAAAGAAAGAGTGTATTTTCAGTATTCAGTCGGTTGTGCACAAAATGCCTGAATGATTTTTTAATTTGAGTGGGAAACTGATAACACCAGGTCCCTATGTTTTCTCAACATTTAACTGCACTACAGTTGAATTAAAAACCAAAATGTGTAAACTAAAATAAGAGAATTAAAACTTGAAAGAAAATATGAGATAATACATGTATGGCTGTTCATGATAAAAGCCTTTTTTAAAACATACACTAAAAGGATGTATTATTTAATGGAAATGAATCTGAAGTGAATACATTAAAATTAATATCTTTACAATAAAAATAAATATGAAAAATCAAGCTGAAGACTGAAAGAAAATAGATGCAGCTCATAGAAATCGCAAACAATATCTAGACCATATTAAAACTGCTACAAGACAATAATAAAAAGACAATCTATTCAGTAGCCAAATAAGTTAAGACCACTCAAAAAGAAGGAAACATTAATGGCTTATAAACAGTATGATGAATTCCTTTTGCCACCCCTTCAAATGTTAAAACACTAACAAATCTTTAGTATCAAGAGAAGTTCGTGCATGGGACTACAAAAAGTCTCACACACTCTTAAGGTGAGATAAAAATCTTCAATATTTCTGGAGTGCAATTTGTCAACATTTAAGAGAATTTAAGAGGCCTACATTTTGTGGGTCAGCAATTCATCACCAGACACACAACTTAGAGAAAATTCTGGCATTTACATGCAAGAATACATATACAAGAACATTAATTGTCTGAGATTACAATTGCAGAAATAACATATCCATATTTAGAATAGATAAACGGAACAAAAACAGGACAATCTAGGGTGGATAAAAATGCATGACATTTAGAAATAGGTTTCATTAATATACTTCAAAATATAATATTGAGCAAAACGACAGAATAATATGCTCAGTTTTATGCCATTTCTACTCACTCAAAAATGAAAAATAATCGTATATAACTTATGTACATATAGGCATATAGTGTATTTAAAAATATACACAACAATAATAAATGCCAAATTAGAAAATTGCTTATCTCTGGACAGAGAGGAATTTGCAAGTTATCATTGCCATTTGTCATATTTAATTTTGAAAAGATACCAGCCATCATGAAATACTAAGACTGATGAAGCTAAGTGGTAATTTTGGCAAGTTTTTTCATTATATTTTATATATTTTTGGATGCAAACAGTATTTATAATAAAATATACTAATATGAAAGGAAGTCAGAGGCTGGGGGCAGGGTATTGATTGCAATAGGGCAAGAGGAGAGCATTTTGTCTAGCCTTAGTGGATATATTCTGTGTCTTGATAGTGGTGGTTACACAGTTCTATATATTTTCAAATGTCATGGAATTGTATAGTTATCACTGATGACTTATTATATGTCATTTATATTCCATGTAAGCCGATCAAAAAATATTTGCAGGTTTTTCAACCCTAAAAATAAAAATGGCAAGATGGACACTAATTACTCTGAATTACTCCAAAGTTGACTCTCTCTGCCTCTCAGTTTCTCTCCTCTCCCATATTTTCCTTCTTTCTTTTTTCTTCTCTTTCTCTTTCTTTCTTTCTTTTTCTTTCTTTCTTTCTTTCTTTTTTTCCTTCCTTCCTTCCTTCCTTCCTTCCTTCCTTCCTTCCTTCCTTTCTTCCTTCCTTCCTTCCTTCCTTCCTTCCTTCCTTTCCTTCCTTCCTTCAATCCTTCCTTCCTTTCCTTTCCTTTCTTCCTTTTCTTTCTTCCTTTCTTTTTTTCCTTTCCTTTTCTTTCCCTTCCTTCCTTCCTACTTTCCTTCCTTCCTTCCTTCTTCCTTTCTTTTCCTTTCCTTTTCTTTCTTTCTCCTTTCCTTTCCTTTCCTTTCGTTTCCTATCCTTCCTTTCCTTCCCTCCCTCCCTCCCTCCCTCCCTCCTTCCTTCCTTCCTTCCTTCCTTCCTTCCTTCCTTCCTTCCTTCTTTCTTCTCCCACCCTTTGCCCTTCGCTGTTCTTCCTGGTCTCACTCAGTAGCTGCCTGTTCTACTTCTGTCTTCCATTGTCACTATCATCAGAATCATATTTCCTCCTCTGAAAACTGTGGACCCTTCTTAAGTTCAACTCTAGAAAAGTCCCAACGATTTCCAGGATTTCTACCCTCTTTTCTTCCTGGTGCCTAAACACCGTACTCTGTTGCAGACTTCAACCGGACAAGGTGCAAGGAGGAGAAGGACGAGGTGGTGACGTCTTTAGTCAGATGGATGCAACCGGAAAGGCAAGATAACACGCTGGGTTATGTAATCTACTATGGTGACTAAATGGATGGGGATATTTCACTCGGGTTGTGTGGTCTAGGAAATATGGAGAAATGGAATCCTGATCAGTAATTACAGCATAAGCAAAGGGAAAAGCAGAAGCTCTTCTTGGATGCTGCCACCTGAATTCCACGTATATAATTGAATTTATTTACATCTATTGCAACATCAGTCCCTTCATCTCATTCCAGCTTCTTGGTTTTATTAGCTCCACCTCAAGCGTTTATACTGTGACCTGCTTGTCCCTTCACAAATTCATCTCTCAACACATAGTTTGAAGTCAGCATGACAAATCTTATCCCTGGCACATTCTATTCCTACAATAGAAGCTGGAAGGCTCAAGGAGGTGGAGACACAGTTGTCCTCAGAGATCGTGTGACCTCTTTGTAATTTGTCTCCTCTCTGCTGACTTTAAGATGTTGAGACCAGCAGCGCGGTGTTTGCAATCTCTTCATTGACCTCAGTAATGTCTCTTAAGAAATGCTCCCCAGTAAAATTAGCTTGGCATTCTCAGGAAATACTTCAGTTATAAAAAGTGAAATTTTAAAGAAAAATGACCAATACACCAACTAATTTTATTTCTTTCATATTTCTGATGTAGCATGACATAGGCAGGTATTAGTAAATTTGGTGGCGAATTCAGAACAGGACTTAGATATGCCTAGAGCACACAAATTATCTCCAGAGTGCCTTTTTCTTCCAAAGCATATCATTGTCATTTATCTCCTCATTACTTCCTCCACTTCGTGTAATTCTTTTGAAAATGCCCAAAACTGTTAGCTGGAATATAAAAATGAAGAATATATTAAATTTTGCCATGACTTTTCCACTCTACAGCAGAAAAGCAACATGTCAATATTTTTATGTTCTTTAAAATCTTAAATTGTCATTGGTTACCTAATACAGAATTCTTTTGTACATTAACTATAATACCGTGCATGATTTTTAATAGAAACTAGGAATGCTAATAACCAAAGTTAAAAAACACAAAATTCTACTTTTCTTTTTTTTTTTTTGTGGTTTTTGGCCGGGGCTGGGTTTGAACCCGCCACCTCCAGCATATGGGACCGGCGCCCTACTCACTGAGCCACAGGTGCCGCCCAAAATTCTACTTTTCTTAAACTTAATAACCCTGAGTATCTCAGAAAACAAGAAAAATAAATTTCTAAGAATGTAGTTATTAACTTTTTAATTTTTCCAATTTCACAACTATCGCTTCAAATTCATTCTAAAACATCAAATTTATTTTTTATAACTTAGAATTCTTTAAAAATCATTGCCATTAATGAAGGTACACCATTATTTTTCTTAATAGGAAGTAGAGTTGAAAACACACAGAACTTTGTAAAAAAAGAATCATAAATTTTATGTAATTTTCATTTTTTCTCTAGTAATGTCTGTCATTCATTGAAGAGGGCTAATGTAGGCTCAAGAAAAATTCTGCAAATATTTTTTCCTTTGGATAAAGGCCAGCCACTGAATGCTGCCTAACTTTATGTGTTACAATTTTTGCTAAAATCATAACTTTCTAGGATCCCTTAACTTATTTGAATTTAGTTTCATGTTGAGTTGACATCAGTTATTAATAAGAAAGGATTTCTAAAAAAACAAAAAAAACAAAACAGAGGCTTTCAAAAAACAATCGCATTATTGGATCTTGGCCTCTCCTTTTTGTAAAAGTTAATTGTAAATAGCATAGTATATATCTCTGTCTTGGAAACATTATTAGTGGCCAAGATTTGTCATGAATAGTTTCTGGTATATGTTAGAATATGTGAAATTTAAAATTATGTTCAGCATATAGACAAGTGTTTATATAAATAACAAAACTAAAGGAAATATTTCCATAAGATTATTTTACCTATTTAGACAATTTCAGGTCTGTTAGCTATATTTGTTAGTTAAGTTATTTGTAGTTAGTTATTTGTAGTTAAGCTTTATAGCTCCATATTCTAGATAAGACTACCCTTGAATTTTATAAACATAGAACACTGCATTGGAACTCCCATAATGATTATTCAGTTAGGCGTGTGGTTGCATTTCTTAGTATTAGTAAAATAAAATATTTATTATAGTTCCTAAGAGACTGGCGACCTATACTATGGAGCCACAAAGTCTGATGAAATGTAAGAGAGTACAGAGCACTGTTGTGGATTCTCAGATAGCTACAAACCCAGCTCGTCCTCTTTAGCAGCTTAGCTCTTAACTCCTGCAATATGTCCCCTCTTTGATCACAGCACTGAAACGAGAGATGTGTATCTAAGAACTCAACAACAAATCAATTCAATTTACCGTCTGTCTTTAGCTGCTAAACTGCTGGATAAAGCTCCAATCTATATAAAACACGTACACATATGTCAGCAACATGCTTTTACTTTGTTTTCAAATCAAATTATCTGGACACTTAGGCAAGTAGTGATTCAATTACGGTAAATTTTAAATTCAAGGTACTTTTGATCAAAACAGATTGCTCTTATTAACAGTTATTAGTGGCTATACTGAGTGACATTAACGTAATTGGCCGTCTGAAATTTCATTCCTATCCATCTTTAGAAAGCATAAAACTGTTCATTTAAAAAAATGCACTTATATAAAAATATATACCCTCTGCATGCTTTTAAAGAAAGAGATTCTTACCTTTGAGTCTATTATGATGACAGGACGAATAAGATGCTCATTTATTGAAGATTACTTAGTTCTTTAATATTCAAACACATCATCATACCAATTAGTGCCCAGGAGAAAATGCTCTGGATGTGGAGCTGCAATAGTCAAAGTTGAGCTGAAAGATGAAGTCGACAAAATTAATGTATTTTTGACAAGATGCATGAATATATTTTGACAAGATGCAATACATGTGCAAGGAAGTTTCCCAGAGTGCATGGTGATATCTTTCTGATTTAAATGGACTAAGGTAAAAACCTATAGTACTTTCTCTTGGATTATGAAATTTAAGTTTTAAGAGTGGGAACAAATACCTGATGTGAAAGACCGAAGCAGTAAAGAAAGAAAATTTCAGGGAAGGCAGTATCTTGTCCTGTTAAGTGCCGGGCTGCTAACCAGGATATAATTATATTAAAAAATTCAATTTCCAAAAACAGTGTGTCACTGAAAAATGTCTCAGACTCCATATTACTTGTCTCCTCAGTAAATGTACATGATATGAGTTATTAGCATTTTGAGTTTTCTTTTTTCTTTTTTTGAGACAGTCTCACTACATCACCCTGGGTAGAGTGCTATGGTGTCACAGCTCACAGCAACCTCAAATGCTTGGGCTTAAGCAATTCTCTTGCCTCAGCCTCCCAAGTAGCTGAGACTACAGGCACCCACCACAACACCCAGATATTTTTTGGTTGTAGTTGTCATTGTTGTTTGGCAGGTCCGGCGTGGGGTCAAACCCACCAGCCCCGGTGTATGTAGCTGGCACCCTAGCCGCTGAGCTATAGCCACCCAGCCAGCATTTCGAGTTTTAATTTAAAGGCTGAGTAACTGGAAAGAGTACATGTTCAGAATGTTCATATCCAGGCCTGTCATTCCACCTGTCCAATAATTACTTCCCTCAAGGCTACAATATGAACACTACATACCTTGTAAAGTCCAAACAAAGATCAGCAACAAAGTACATAAAAAGTATCTTACAGTGTTCTTAATGGAGATGCTTAATAAACAGTAAAGAATTTGTTCCATAAAAATCCTCAGACAGCAATTAAACAGCGCACCTTTATCACTGTTTGTTTACCTTGACATGGTGCTTGTTCTATGATTTATCTCCTATAGTTTTTGATAGGAGCAACATAGAAATATCAGCTCTGTCATAACCTTTCCAGCATTGAGTGCGAGAGCATATACCTATTCAGTGAATAAATACCTACTATGTACCAGATCTTACACTAAACACAAGATTTATAAAGATAAATAATTATCTTCTTGTTATTGTAGTTTACTGTCTATTTGATGGAGCAAGGAATATAACTGCATAGCTAACTATCATAATTCCTATATAAAACAGTTTTGTACCTGATGTCATGGTAGGGGTGGGGAGACACCACATGTTTAAGGCAAATGTTTAATAGAACATTTACTTAAAAGATAAAAGCTGATTATATTCATTTAAATAGGACTAAAGCATGGCTGTATTAGGAAAAAATGTCACAACTCAGTTAATCTCCTAGTTAAAATGTTAGAGTAAGTTTTCTACTCTTACAGCTGTTATTATATTAGCATGTGATCCTTGAATTACTAGCATTCACCAATTGCCCTCTTCAAAGCCACTTCGTGGAATTCCCAAGTAAAGGAGTACATACAAGTTAAACCAGACAAGTGACTGAAGTACCATTTTATTAATCACCCCTCCACCAGTGCAGATTCTAGAGACCTGGCCACATGGTATAAGCTTAGCAGTCTATGTGTAAAGTAATACCTAGCTCAATGACCCTCATCATTTCACTTGTGGCTATGTTAAAACCCAGAGATATCTAGGCAGACTTGTGTCAGAGGGGCAGACCTTGTCAGAATCCTTAGCAGAACTTAGCAGAGAGGTACATTCAAGCCAGCCTCTGTGTGCTTTTCATCTGCAGGTACAAGATAAAGCATTTTACTTGGGCTTTTATATTTAAGGATCAGTAGCTATGCCCAGGAGTAAAAGGAAATACAATCACATCTTGGAATCTGACCATTCAGATTGCAAACCTATCTGCCCTTATTTTGTTATTTGTGTGTTTATGGGAAGAACTGGGAAGGTGGGGAGGGTGGAAACACCAGAAAGCAAACACCTGGAGAGAGGAAACCCTGGATCACCCCACAAAATAAAAAGCTATGCATAATTTAAAAAAAAAATCACTAAAAGTATGGCGTTTGGCAAAATGACAAAGATGAATAATAATTGAATGACTAAACTCAAATAGCATAATGTTTGTAATTAACTCACTAAGTTAAGGATTGAGTTTGCCACATCTGAGTTTTCATGTCTACAATTAAACCATGATATCATCACTGTTTATTCACTGTTTATTTGCATATAATTAAAACCTTAAAAGCTTACATTTTGGGATGTTAATATTTATGAAGCACAAAATTTAAGCTCTATATGCTTTTTGTTTAATTTTGTTTTAGTAGCTTCATTATCATATAATTGACATACAGTAAACTAATATTTTAATATAAACACATTTAAGTTTGAATACATATGATTATATATTTAGTAGATAGATAGATTCTTGAGACCCTTATTAAAATCAAGATGGCGAACATATCCATTAGCCCTCAGGAAGGGCTCCTCATGCCCCATGCTAATCTCTCTCTCAATCCTCTCCTCCTGCTCCCCTGTGCCATCTCTCCTCTGTTGTTTGTCATCATGGACTAATCTGTATTTTATAAGATTTAGGTATAGATAATCATACAAATATTCTTGTTCTATGGCTTCTTTCATTCGGCATAAGTATTTGGGAATTCATCCATGCTATTTTTCAATAGCTCATTACTCTTACTTCTGGTTAATGTTGTGGTTCAACCTGGTAGGGTCTACGCTTAGATAGCTGCTTAAAATTTGTCTCTGTGTGTGTCTGTGAAGGTGTTTCCAGCAAATGTAAACGTGAGCAATTTAATTGGTGGACTGTGTAAAGCAGATGATCTTCCCTGAAGTACGTGGGCATCATCCACCTTTTTGAGGTGGATTTGTTAAGAGCCTGACCAGAATAAAAAGGGAGAAGAAGGTTGGATTAACTGTGCCTAACCACTGACCTTCCACAGACCTTGGTGCCTCTGGTTTTCAGGCCTTCAGGTGGAGACAGGACTCTGTATCATCGGTTTTCCTCCTTGTGAGCCTCTGAATCACACCACCAGCTTTCCTGGATCTCCAGCTTGAGGAAGGCAAACTGTAGGACTTCTCACCCTCCCTTATCTCATGAGTCAATACCTTAATAGTAAATCTCTTCATATATATATATATATATATATATATATGTATGTCTTTATGTTATAAAACACACACACACATATACATATTTGTACACACACACACTCATGCACAGTAGAACCTTCACTGAGAGCCCTTCCATACATTGACCACCTTCTTAAACTGACTTAATTTTCATAGACTGGACAAGCACCACTTGTACATATCAGTACAGCAGGCCTAGTTCCTTATGTTGACCACAACCCTATGTTGACCAGTTTGTTACAGTCCCTTGGGTGGTCAATTCACAGAAGTTCTAGTGAGTGTGTGTGTGCGTCTTTTTGAAACCCTGAGTAATGCGGTAGTATTCCATCATGGGTATCCCAAATTTGTTTCTCCATTGGGCCATCGATGGCATTTGGATTGTCATAAGTCTAAGGCTACTGTAAATAAATATGGATACTTATTTGTAAGTCTCTGTATAAACATATGCATTCATTCCTTTTGGATAAATGTCTAGAAGTAGAGAACCTAGATAGTTTGGTAGTTTAATGAAAACCTTTTAAAAACTGCCTAACTATATTCCAAAATAGTTGCAGCATTTTCCATGCCCACCAGCTGTGTATGAGAGCTCCGCTTCTTTTTAATTCTGTCCATTCTCATAACTGTGTTCTGGAATCACCTTTTTTTGTTTGTTTGTTTTTGCATTCTCAAAGACTAATCACATTGAGGATCTCTCCACGTGATTGTCACCTCTGTATCTTCTTACTTTAAATGTCCATTACAATCATCTGACCATCTTATTACTAGGCTTAGTTATTTCATTACTAGGCTTAGTTATTTCTTATTTTCATATTTATTGACTGAATTTTGAGGTCTATTACTTACTATAAATATAAGCCTCTTATCTGATATGCAGTTTGGGCAGTGGTCCGCATTCTTGGTTCTTGGAATACTCTTGGCCAAAGAATGACCAAACCAGATAAATTCACCACAGACAAGAATGGATCCCTTGCTGGAAAAAAACGGCTCTGATTATGGTCTGGGGTCCTGCTTTATGCTGTCAGGATCGGGTCTTCCTCCTGGTTCAGACATAACCATGAAACCACTGTGACAGACAGATAATGACAAGATAATTACCCTTAGTTTTCTCTAGGTCACTTTCCAAACCTTGTGTGTCTGAGCTGGAGGTTTCCCTCCATTCCTCAGCAGTTTAGCAGGGCTTCCTCCTCCCCCTAGGTGTGGCAGTTGCTCTGTGTGTGACAAAGGTGGGGCAGCACCAAGACGGAGCCACCTTTTTCTTCTTCCTCCGTGAGACTGTTGCTGGAGGCATCACAGGGCAGTGCACCTCCTTTGTCCCTCAGGAGAGGCCCCTTACTGATTACCTAACACATTATTTTCTTCTGGTCTGTATAGTTTACATTGTATTTACACTCTTTTAATCAAATATTTTGAAAACCAGAAGTTCATAAATTTGATAAAGTAGAATTTTTCAGTTGTTTTTTTCTTACATGGACCCGGCTTTTGAGGTTGCATATAAGAAAACTTGATCTAACCCAAGGTCACCAATATTTCCATTTCTGTTTTCATGTGAAAGTTTCATAAAACATTTGAAGTTTTATGGTCCAAGGAATAGATCTCTTCTTCCTTTTTTTTTTATATATATATTTTTTTTATTGTTGGAGATTCATTGAGGGTACAATAAGCCAGGAGATTCATTGAGGGTACAATAAGCCACTGATTGCAATATTCTTCTTTTTTAAATGTCTTTGTTTTTGCAATTGGTTTTCAAATTGTTCTAGTACCGTTTGTTAAAAAGACTATCCTTCTCAACTGAATTACTTTTGCATCTTTGTTGAAAATCCACTGATCTAAAATGTACATGTCTAATTTTGGATTCTGTATTCTGTTTCATGGATCTATTTGTCCATTTTTAAACAAATGCCATACTGACTTGATTATGTCTGAAATAGTAAATCCTCCAACCTGCTCTTCCTTTCCAAAATTGTTTTGGCTATTCTAGCTTCTTTGAAAACCTATATGAATTTTAGAGTGAGTATTAGTTTTTGAAAAAGAGGCTAATAAGATTTTTATTTTAATTGCACTAAGTCCATACATCAATTTTGAGGTGATTGGAACTTTAATATATTGAGATTTTGAATTCAAGAACATATATCTCTCTCCATTTATTTAAATCTTTACTTCTTCTCTGAAGTGCTTTACTATTTTTAGATATAAATTCTGCATATCTTGGTGATTTTTTTCTTAAATATTCTATAGTGTTGGTGTTATTATAAGTGGAACTTCAGAGTTTCAACTAATTTGGTCATTTCTAAAACAAAGAAATGCAATTGGTTTTTGTGTAGTGATTACATATCCTGCTGCCTAACGATTCATTTACTGGTTCAAGGAATGTCTTTGTAGATTCCAAAGGATTTTGTACATAAGTGACCATGCTGTGTCTTAAAAAAGGAAAATTCCATTTGTTATTTTCTAACATGGATATGAACTGTATAGCATCAAGATCAGAAGGAAAGAAAAATATTAGTACCATTATAAATTTTGTAACTTATATAACTTACATATAAAATGTAGCAATTAAATATGGATAATATCAATTGTAAAGCTGCCACTAAAATAAAAAAATATTGCTAATAATCAAAAAAGGAGAGCAAGTTTGAATTATGAAAAAATGACAATGAATCCAAATATGGCAGAAAAAGTGTAAAGGTAATGAAGAACAGAAAGGACAAGCAGAAAATAAGTAGAAAAATTATATAGACTTAACAATATCAATGATGACTTAAAACGTAATGTCTAACAAGTTTCTCAAACTTTTCTGAAAAGAACTAAATAATAAATATTTTCTTAGCTTATAGTGTTTCTGTTGCAATTACTCTGCCAATGTAGCACAAAAATAGCCATACAAACTCAGCGCCTGGGACTCAAGCGGCTAAGGCGCCAGTCACATACACCTGAACTAGCGGGTTCCAATCCAGCTTGGGCCCTCCAAACAACAATGATGGCTGCAACAACAAAAAAATAGCTGGGTGTTGTGGCGGGCGCCTGTAGTCCCAAGGACTTGGGAGGTGGAGGCAGGAGAATCGCTTGAGGCGGGGAGTTGGAAGTTGCTGTGAGCTTGATGCTGCAGCAGTCCACCCAGGGTGACAGCTCGAGGCTCTGTCTCAAAAAACAAAAACAAAAACAAATGGAAAAAAAATAACCTACAACATGTAAATTAGTGGGTGTGGCTGTGTTTGGCAACCCTTGTTCTAAATACTCCAATTGAAAGCAATATTTGTCAGATTGCATTAAAAACAAGAATTACCTTTATGCTGCCCATGGACACATACTTTAAATACAAAAACACAAACAGTTAAAAGTAAAATGATGAAAAAGGTTACATCATGAAAATGCTGCAATTGACTATAAATATCAGAAAATTTCCATTCAGAGCAAAGAATAATAACAGATGCAGAAGAAAATTCATTTCATAAAGATAAGTCATTATGCAGAAAACATAGTAATTCTAAATAACAGAGTTAAAAATAAATGGTAAAAACAAAACCTGATTAAAGTTTTCAATAAAACTTTCTCAATGATAAATACAATTGACAAAAAATCATTAATGATATAGAACATCTGAACAATGTTATCAACCAACTTCACCTATTTGACTTTCATAACACAACAATTCATGCAAAAGTATCAGAATACACATTCAAATAAAAAGTACAATGAAACAGAGACTAAACACTGGACCATTAATTGAGTTTTAATAAATTTAAAGATACTTAACGTACACAAAAGATATTCTCTGAATTAGAAATCTATAACACAAAATCTTTGAAGTTTCCTCGAATATATTTGAAAATCAAGAAACAGAGTTCTAAGTAACCTATGGGTCAAAGAAGAAATTATAGGAAAACTAGAAAGTGTTTTGTTCAGAATGACCTATCACTCTGAGGGGAATGTAGGGCACTAAATGCTATTTCACTATATACTTAGAAGGAAAGTGAGGTCACAAATTAATTGCCTTAGCTTTCACCTTGAAGAAACAGAAAAAGAAAAGAAAATTCACTCCAAAGTGGGTAATGCAAATTTTAAATCATAAAGGTCAGAGCAAAAATCTAATAAAGATAAAAATGAAAACAATGCTAATATTAATTAAACCAGAATTAGATCCTTTGAGAAGATTAATAAAATTGATGAATACCTGAACCAAACTTCTAACAGGAAAAGAAAAAAGACAAACAGTAGCTGTTATGTCATAACAACAGATTCTACACATATTTAAAGGGCAATAAAGAAATATTATGAATAAATGTCTAATATAGTCAATCACTCAGATAAACTGTAAAAAAAATCCTTGAAATGCATAAATTGCCAAAATCAACTCAGGAATAAATAAATAAACTAAAAATCCAAATATCTCTTAAATAATTATGTTGAAAATCTTTCCAGGAAGAAAATTTAAGTCCCACATGGCTTCATTGATGAATGCTAGCAAGCACAAAAAAGGAAATAAAACCAATTCTAAACAATTCCTTCCACAAAATTCAAGGACCAAAGTACATGTCAACTCATTGTGAGGATACCATTATTCAGATATCAAAATTGCATAAAGCACTATAAGAAAATAAAACTACAAGCATAATCCTCACAAACATAGATGCAACAATTGTAAAGGAAATCTATCAAACTCCATCAGATAATATGAAATGGATTAAATGTTACAACGGAGTGACACTTACCCAAGAACACAAGGTTGATTTGACATTCAAAAATCAAACATCCTAATCTACCACATTAACACACATGTACACATACATGCATACTCCATCCTGTGATCATCTCAAAGGATGCAGAAAAATCATTTTATAGAATTTGACATCTAGTCTTGATTTTAAACAACAAGTGAAATAACTAACAAAAATCTTTGGGCAAACTAAAAGAAAAGAGAACTCTTTTCCCTTGAAAATGGGTACCTGCCAATAACCTAAAGCTAACATCATACCTCATGTTAAATGCCTGAATTGTTTCTCCCTGAGATTAGGAATGAGATGCTGTCTGCCAGTAGCACCCCACTCATCATGCCACTGAATTTACTAACTAATGACATGAGAGATAAATGAATATTTAAAAATAAGACATAAAATTTACCTATAGCAGGCATTATTATCTGTGTACAAGAAATGTGTAGGCGGACAGGTCTCCAGATGACCTTGGTCAACGAAGTTCATACCCCTACTGCATGCAGACCTTGGAATGTGGCAGAATATGTCAAGAAAGCAGCACCCTGAGGCACTCCAATAATCCAGGCTTTGTCCTCGTTACTGTGACACAGGATGTGCTGTAAAGCTTGTTGTGCTCAGAGACCCAGGTGACATCAGGGAATAGTGCTTCCGGGGTCCCTCTGTGAGTATAATTTGGGGCATGAGCAGAGGAGATTCCATCTGCCCTGGGCAGCTTTCTTGAACCTTGGGGAACCAATTTAACATTAACCCTAGGCTTTGGCTTATCTTTGCTGCCTAGGTGCTAGTAATAAATCTGCTTTATCTCACTTGTGAGTCTCCTGCCTCATGCGATGTGCACACTCAATAGACACGCTAGTGCTTTTTTCGCTCTTCTCAGATGTCCTCGTGGTTTTGGAACTACCGCAGCAGCAAGGTCTGCTTTAAACTCCTGCTAAACTTATAAACCTTTGAAAAATGCTACTTGAGTAAATGACTTTAGAAAAGTTGAAAAATAGGGCATCCGGATATATAAGCAGTCCTATAACACCTTTATTCAGGCAATGAACACCAAAAAAGTTTAATTTAAAAGTAATATTTTCATAGAATAAAAACATGAATGACTTTGGGATTAAATATAACTAAATATATTCAAGGTCTATACATGTAAAACTATTGCTGACAGAATTTAAAAGGATCTACATAAATGGTGAGATTTTACCATGGTCTCGGTTCTGAGCACTCAGAATTAAGGTATGAATTTTCCCCAAATTTATCTAAGATTCTACATAATTCTGATCAAAATGCAACTAGAAGTTTTAATATAAACTTATACTTTAATTTTAAAGTTCATATGGAAATTCTAAGGAACTTAAATAATTGAAATAACTTGGAAAAAATTTTTTAAATTTAGGGCTAAGAAAACCTGATTTCAAGAACTAGTATAAGACAAACAGTAAGCAAGAGGATATAGTTTTGGCTTAAATATAGACAAACAGATAAATGGGACAGAATATAGTATACAGAAATAGACCCCCTATATAGGAAAAACTTATTTTTGAACATGTTGTAAAGGCAATTCAGTAGAAAAGGGTAACTATTCTCAACAAATGGTGCTGGAACAATTGAAAGTCTATGTAAAAACAAAAAGAGAACTTCACTTCGAACCATGTGCCATATATAAAAATTAACTCTAAATGCATCATAGTTGTAAATGCCAAGTCTAAAGTTGTAAAATTTCTAAGATAAAATATAGCACATTTTAACCTTGATTTATGCAAAGATTCCTTAGATACATGTTGAGTGCCAGAAGCACAATTCATTAAAACATTGAGGAAATGAACTTTCTAAAATACAAACTTCTGCTTTTTGACAATAAACAAAAAGACGAGCCAAAGAGTGAGAAAAAATACTTGCTAAGCACATTTTCTATATTCAGAATATATATTCAAGCTCTTCAAAGTTCATAATAAGAAAGCAATTTTTGAGAATGGGCAGAGAATTTGAAAAGATACTTCAAAAAAAAGAGACTACAGATACTATAGCACGTGGAATGGTGTTCAGCATCATTAGACATGGAGAGAATGAAAATTAAAACCAAGGAGATACAAGTTCTCACAGTCTGAATGCACAAAATTAAAAACACTGATTATACCAAGTGTTGGCGATGCGGCAAAGTGAGTGGGTCTCACATCCTGCTTGGGACAACATACAGTGTTACAACCAGGCTGGAAAACAGTGTGGCAGTCTCTTAAAAGTTAAACATACTCATTCTACATAACTTGGCCATTCTACTCTTGTATGTTTGCCCATGAGGAATGATAGCATATGATAATTGTACATAAATGTTCATGATAGTGTTATTTATCTTATCCCATATCTGGAATACAACACAAATATCCACAAATGAATGAATTAAATAAAATGTGATATAGTCAATCCTCATTATTTGCACATTCCTTACCTGAATTTGGCTGTGGGATAAAATTTATTTGTAACCCCAAAGTCAATACTTACATAGCTTCTGTGAGCATATGTGAATTCCCTAAAAAATTGGAGTCATCCAATGCACACTTTCTCCATCGAAGGTGAATTAGGCAGGTGACACTCTGACTTCCAGCTTCCGTTTTCGTGTTGTCTCCTTTTTCCAGTATATTTGGCATCATGTCTTTGCATTTTTGTTCTCTTTGTTGGTGATTTTGCTATTTAAAATACTGCCCAACCATAATACTGAAGTGTTGTCACCTGATGCACTTTATGAAGTAAATGTGTGTGTTAAATGAGCTTTGTTCAGGCATGAGTGATAATGCGATTGGCCGTGAATTCAATGTGAATGATTCAAAAATATATACTGACTAAGGTGTCCTTAAACAGAAATATATATAAAACAGTGAGGACAGTATTGATTTGCTTGATGAAAACGTTGTGACCAGAAGCTGGCAGGACATGATTAAATATTTGCTAATTCATTGCTTGTGGTGATTTTATAGAACTCAATTAACTTAAATAATGGGAACCCACTGCATACTCCCACGACTTAGCAATAAACCTGACTGACCCATTGATAAACATACGATAAATGTCGTAACAATTATGCTGAATAATTCATAATAATCAGTGAAAGAAGTCAGGGTAAAAATAAGCACACATCTTAAGATTTGATTTATCTAAATCTGCAGAAAAGACAAATTAATCTACAGTGACAAAGCAAAGAAGTCCCTGTCTGGGGAAGTGGCAGGGGTGGGAAAGAGGGAGCATTACTACATACAAGGGGACAGAGATATATTACTATTTTAAGTTTGCTGATGGCTTCACAGATGTTAATATACATAAAGATGGTAAATTGTATATTTTAAATATGTGAAAACCTGAGTATGTAAATTATACCCCAAGAAAGCTGTTCAAAAAATAGAATTTTAACAAGGTTATAATTCAGAGTTGTATAATTTTATAAAGCCTACAAAATACAAAGTTGGGGATGACAGTGTAATACTTGAATATAATATACTAAGATTATAATTTCTAACTCTTGTGGAGTGATGTTTCTTAATGCTTAATTTTTATCAATTTTTAATTTGTTCCCCTTTATTTAGTGTTCCGTCATATTGGCCTTCATCTATCAAATGGAGATAATAGATTCTTAAGTTTGCAAGTGACTATATAGACAGCCTACAGCGCACCAGCATCTAGAACATAATTAGCACTCAAATATTTTAGCTATTATTATAGTAATCATCATTCTATAACCAGAATTTCTCTGCTGGATCCTTGGGCTCAGAAATTTGAAGAAAGAATTCACAGACCACCATGAGTAAGCAAAAGGATTCATTTTATTAGTGATAAAGAAAAGAGGAAAGCCTCTTTGTTCTTTGTTTGTTAGATGTCTTCACTGACACATAGAAAGTTCTTAAATTAAAAACAATTTTCTCTATAATAATTCTTAATTATGATATTCAAGTTTCACTAATTTTCATGACAAATGCAATGAAGACCACACTTATGATTTTTTGTGTATAGAATTAAAATTCCATTATTCAACAATAAAGTTAATAATATCTTCATACTGGTCTTTTCCCTCATATTTCTGATTATAATAAATAACCATGATGACTTTTGTTTTCTTACAAACAGCACAAAGATCATACTTCACTTCTCTTTAATTTTATTGTATTAATAAGTAAATATCATATGTTGTTTTGGTATCACCAAAACGATTATTGTATTAATAGTAACATAAACTACTCATTATAATTCTTTAATTAGGATTTCTAAACATTAGTATTTCCTTTTATTATTATATTCTTACCCTTTCATTATGTAGATCACTTTATTTGAGGGTATATTTTTACAGAGGAGAATGTAACAAAATGATAAAACAGGAAGTATATTAAATTTACAAAGGTCAAATTATTATCTCCCTTTTATAGCTACTAAACAAACTACAACCACACCTAAAATGACTTTCACATTGTCACAAATACACTTTATACTTCTTTTGCAGAGTAAACAAATGTGAATATGTAAATGAAATAATTGCTCAAATATGCAATGTTAATTGGTCAAAGAATAGATCAAATTTCTCATTTACATGAATATGTCTGTAACATTAATAATTAATGATATTCAGTTATGGAACGAGTCCTGATGATTTAGACTTTTGACTCCAGTTTTTACATTCACACCCGTTTTGATTTCATTTCCTTAGAAAATATTTCTAATTTGAATTCTTAGGCTTCTTTCTGCTGTTCTACTTATTTGAACTATTGCTTCCTTAGATACAGTTTGACAATTTTACATAGTGGTACATATTATACTTGAAATAGTAGTGTCATTTTTCTAGAAATAACAGAAATATAAGACATTCTTGAAAAATATATGAATGCTGAGGAAATTAATTTATATTTTATATACCAAATTATGACCATTTAATTTGGCAATATACTCATTCCAGAGAGTTATGTAAGGTTTATGGATTTAACTCATTATATAAT